>NC_134208.1:176022500-178498161 GCF_965140235.1 Caretta caretta | reverse complement strand
ACACCAGGATTCTTTACCTAGGTGAGTGACATGCTGGAAAAAGCCTTGATATTCAAGGACTGGACCCTCAAAAGACTCTGTTCTCAAGGGAAGGGATTGGAAACCCTTGGGACAGGGGCACTGAATAACCAGACTGTTTTCAAAGGGGAGGTGCCTTCCCAAATCCCTGCCTAATTATTAGGTGGCAGTGTTGGTAATTGTGCACCTCCTACAATTATCTTAGACTTTAGACAATGTAACATTTAGCAAACACACTTTTTTAATACTACTAAAAATACCTGATTTGAAATCTTTAAACTCCATGCAGCACCACCATTCAGACTCTGCCAAGATCCTCTTGTCATCTGTGTGTCTCCTCTCTTTAGTCTCTGCTCCTCCTCCCCATCTTTCTTCAGTGCTCAGCAATAACTACAATTATTGTGTCCTGTCAGTTCAAATTATCACTCCAATGCTGTGAGCTTATTTAGTCATTTTGGACACTTCTCTAATCCTGTTTTTAATTCTTCAGGAGGGAGACACACACCCTTTTCTGGGTCAATGGTGTCAAATCTCAGTAGTGCATACAATGAACTGGAATTCTCTGATCACAGTGCCAGTTCACATGTTGCGATCTGCAGAGGCTATGGAATTCACTCTCCCTGCTTTGGTCTGCAAATAGCCTGGATCTGTTGACTCTCAATACACATTGCAAAGCTTTTCTCCCTGCCCTGCTCCACTCCTTCTCCTTCCATGGTTGTAAACGAGAGGAATTAGTTTGCTTACTGTCTTATTTTAAATTTTACTGCTGCAGCAGATGTATTTAAATGATCAAGGGTGGCTAAAGCATATGGCTGGATGGATTTCTATAAATCTATTAAATAAAATACTTTACTAGTTATCAGAGTAACAGCCGTGTTAGTCTGTATTCGCAAAAAGAAAAGGAGTACTTGTGGCACCTTAGAGACTAACCAATTTATTTGAGCATAAGCTTTCGTGAGCTACAGCTCACTTCTGATGCATCCGATGAAGTGAGCTGTAGCTCACAAAAGCTTATGCTCAAATAAATTGGTTAGTCTCTAAGGTGCCACAAGTACTCCTTTTCTTTTTACTAGTTATCTATGCAATGCATAGTGATCCTAAGGCCCATGGCTAGATTTTTGGCAATATGTACATGCCTAGGTAGGTTCCCAGAGTGATGTGATGCCCATTTGCTCACAGTGGGGGCACTCCTTGCTTAGGTAAGCACTCCTCCTCTTCCCATCACATCCAGATTCACAACCCGAGCAGAACAGTAAAGAGAGGCCTGACAATGTGGCCCATAACCACCAGAGGTGGGGAGACCTAATGTATTGTATATTGTAATATAAATAGTCACAATGATAAAGTGAAACAAAGGGCTTTGACCTTGTTGAAACAAAGCTATTTGCTACTTTTATCAAATTTAGACAAAATCAATAGATTCCTGCAAAATGATTCCATTTCAGCCTGCTCTAATAATCACTTTTTTTTGTTGTTCTGTGGACATCTTCCAGTTCATCAGTATTTTTGGTAATAAGATACCTATTGTTCCAAAGCTTTACAGAGAGAGGTTATTACATCAATGCATATGCAGCTCACTATTGCATTGGCCTCTTGAGTAGTCAAACTGCATTGCAAAGTCATACCTAAATTTCTGTCTGCGATCACTGCAGGTCTTTCATCAAGCTTGTTCTTCAGATTTCCACAATGGAATAGCTGTATTTTTGATTATCTTTCCCCAGATAGATAAATTTCCATTCTTCCAAACTCTAGACATGGCACCTTGAACTCTTTCCATCGATGTCAGTGGACTTTGGATGAGGCTCTACATGTAAATTTATTATGCTATACCCATAGTTCTAAGTACTCTACATTCCTTTGTAATGTTCCTCTACCCTCAGTGGTGTTTGAAACAACTCCCAATTTAGTACTATATGCAAATGTCATTAATATGCCATTTATCCCCTCTTCCATTTCATTAACTGAGATGAGAAATAGATGGGAATAAACACTGATGTTAGAGCACCACATTGGAAACCTTTCCTCTTTGATATATTGCAAATTAATAATTTATTATTGATTTTTGTTTACAGTCTTAGGCAGTTTTCAATCCATGTTCATATCTAAGCCAATTTAAATTAATTTTGAGAATAAGATTTTGTATATCAAATTTATTAAAATCCAAACATTCATATCTACTGCTTCTCCTTCATCCTCTAATGTTATAAGTCTAGTTAAACAACCAAATTACTCAGACTTGCTCTTCAGACACCCATGTTGTATATTATTCATGCTTGTTGTTCTCTATAGGCTTATAGATTTTTTTTTTTCCCCCTTAACATTTGCTCCCTTATATTTTATTAGAGATAGAAGTTGTAGTTGTGCCATATAGTATACAAGAGATGGTCCCTGTCCCAAAGATTTTACAAATAAAGAGCTCAATACTCCAGTGGGACTTTGCCCAGCAGTAAGTATTTAGAGTCGTGGCATCATGTCCAACAGTAAGCATCCGGCCTACTAGTAAGTATTTTCAGAATCAAGCCCTTAGATGCTAAGTACTTCTTGATTGCTGAGTGCCCTTCATCCCTCCTGGCGTCCATAGGAATTGAGGGTGCTCTGCATTTTGCAGAACTGGACCCTAAATAATAAACCATTTTAAGCCTCTGAAAATCAGTGCTGTGATGACAACCTAAGTAATTAATTACATTACATTTAATAGACCCTTCAAATAGTGCTAAGTCAGTGACATCTGCTGCAGTTTGATAATACCTTCAGGGAAAAATATTTTTAACACTGTGATGCTCCAAAAGGCAGGCTGTAGACAGTCTGATAAAATGGTCACAACAGCAAAATCTTACTTGACTGCAAGAGCTTGTCTGCCTATTGCTGAGCCAAAAAAACCTGTCCATTTAACCACTTATTGCTGGGTGGCTTAATTATGGGTTATTTTCTTCTTAAATTGCAAAGGGAAATGATTGAGTTGTTTAAGATGCTTCATGGTTGCTTTGTGTTTTTTTTTTTTTTTTTTCCAGAAATGCAAAGGACCTGAATCACCACAGACATACTCCAATCAACACCAGTATAGTCTAGTTGAGTTCAGTACAGTTAAGCTTTTGTGAAACTGGAGTAACCCTTGGTGAGTCAGGTCCAGTGGGCCAGATCCACAGCTGATGTAAACTGGTGTAGGACCAGGGAAGTCAATGGAGCTATGCTGATCTACACCAGCTGAGGATTTGGTACAGTATATTTAAAATGAACATTTTAAAAAGGCCAATGATCTGCTTCTCTGGCTCTCTCTAAAAATATTATTAAACATGGTGTTATCAAAATAACTAAAACAATGACCTTTTCTAAATTTCTCTTTTCATAAATAATTCAGGTCACTAACAACTCTCATTTACCAGCGTTTTGTTGCCTTCCCTAAAACGTTTTCTACAGAATTCATGACTACAGAATTGACACTGGACAAGTTGAATAGCAGGGAGATCATTTCAGTGGATATGATCTCATTGTCAGGCTAGCTATCCATCTCTGAGATGGACAGATTATTGCTGGCAGCTGCAGCCCTGCAGAGACGTTCTTCTACATACTTAAAGGAAATAGAACCTTTAATTTTTTATTTTTTTTTTACATTTCTGCTTGCACCAGGTCACAGTAAGGGTTATGTTTGGACTGAGGGGCCAGGTTTACTCCTGCGCATGTGTAAGCGGGGGAATAGTCCTGCTATTGTGGGGAACTTTCCTGGCTTCTGCACTACCCCGGTGAAGTGGGCTAGTGAAAGGATCTGAGTCCTTGTTCCCACTTCCTTTACCCAGTGGCCTCCCTGCCCTTGAGGGCTCCCCTTCCACTCTCCTGTCTGGCAGAGTCCTCGTAACCCCAACAAGGCTGGGCCCAGGATTCCTGGGGGGCTTGACCCCCAACCCTGCTGTGGTCACCTAAGACAGGGGCTAGGGTGCCCCCACTCTGGGGTACTCTCTCTGCCCTGGGCACTTCTCTGACCCACTGACCATTACATACAATTTAAAGCAAATGCAAGTTATTTAATCAACAATTAATCTTAAAAAGAATAAGGAAAAATGGGAAAGGTTAAAGGAAACACATCACCCCGCTCTGTGGCAGGGAACATCACAAACAGTGTCTCTGGAATGTCCGGGCAGTTCACAGTCTGCTCCTTGTAAGTCCCAGGCCTCCTGCTCAGGCCCTGGCTGTGCTGCAGGGATGGTGCGGGTTGGACACTTGCTCTGGTGGTGGCCACACGCTCTCAGGCTCTAAGTGGTAAGACCCTTCTTCCCAGTGTCACCCCTGCCCAGTCTCCCCAGCTGCTCACTGCACCCAGCTCCAGAGACTGCTCCAGCCCCAGCTCCACCACTCTCTCTGCTGCTCTGCCTCCAGCTCCCTGGGCTGCTTCTTTGGTCCCTCTGCCTCTGGTTGCTACAGCTCTGCTCCCAGGACAGGTCTGCTCTGCAGGCTGCTTCTGTGACTCTGCTCCCAGCACTGACCTGCTTCCTGGGCTGCTTTTCTGGCCCCTCTGGCTCTGGTTGCTGCAGCTCTGCTCCCAGGGCAAGTCTGCTCTCTCTGGGCTGCCTTTCTGGTCCCTCTGGATCTGGCCCAGCTCAGCTTAGGCCCCTGCTTTCTCCTTAGCTCGGCCCCACTCTGTCTGACCCAGACAAATCCAGCTCTCACGGAGGACGGGACCTCCCTGGCCTCCTGACTCCCTGATTAGCCTGCCCACCCTGTCATTCAGGTTGACCTGGAGCGTTGGCCTCTCCCCATTGTACCTGGGGGCTGTCAGTCTCAGGGTCCTGATTCCCCATTGACCCTTCCCCCTTTCTAGTACTGGGAGCTAGCATCTAAAACGCCCCCACTGAATGTTAATAAGGGGGCAACAGTCCCCTTACACATTCAAGGTCACACTGTGTGGAGGATGCCATTTTGTTCTACAAAATGGCACCCTCCATGTGGGTTCAGGGCCTGGTTGTAATTGGTCCAGGGGCACAGCTGGTCCTGGGGCATGCAATGCATGAGTTACATACATACATGGCACACCACTGTCTACGGTACTTTTAGAAATGTAGAGATAGCAAAAACCGGATGGAATTTTTAATTTAATTTTAAAATGTCACCACTTTGGAAGTAGCAGGAAAGCTGCTTAAAAACAGGGAAGGAGGATTTGATCAGTGAGTCTTTGTAATCTGCATGGAATATAGCCCAATGGAAATAAAGAACCGACAACATTGTTTTAATGACTGGAAATCCCTATGTTGGTTTCCAAGACGTGGAAAAATAATTCTGACTGCCTACATGGAAATGAGGCAAATAAAGACATCTTACAAAACTGGAAATGAGGCAAATAAAGACATCTTACAAAACTGCACTTTCCCATTAATGCCTTCTTTCTGAATGCAGGCTCTCATTGGTAATGGATTTTATTTGCTGTTTGTTTGGCTGCATGTCCGTTACTTATGCAACTTTTCTTTACATTTATTGTGCCAGACTTTCTGCAGTTTCCACTAATTTCAGCTGGACATGCCCACATTCAGCATCTCTGAAAAATTAGCCCCCCCCCCATGTTTCCATAATGTGACTAATGAGGGACCCAACTTTCAAAATTTAGGTTTGGAGTAAAATCTAGGTCACATTAGCCCTGATGCAGCAGAGCAGTTAAGCATGTGAGTATTCAGTGGGGCTACACGCATGCTTAATTTCAATGGTACTGTTCATGTTTAAAATTAAATGCGTGCTTTCATGATTTGCTGGATCAGAGAGAGCCCTAGTCTTGGTTTGATTTGTCCCATCATTGAGCCACGGACTAGACTGAAAAGTATGACTCTAGGTTCAGATCTGAATTTCCTCAGATTGGAACATCAGTATCTGGCAGTTTCTCTCAGGGTCTTCTCTAAATATGACCCTTCATTATAATTAACTCATAAGGAAATTAAAAGATGACAGAACATTCCTTTGCCACTGAGCAAAATGCTTTGGTGCTGGAGGTACACTAAGGGGTGGTGTCACAGTTTGAACTGGCCCTCTGCAGTGATTGGGATTCAGCCTTCCCTGTGCCTGGTCTACCCCACCTCTCCAGGTGTAGGAAATGAATACAAGCCAGGGAAGCACTTGACTAGGAACCAGATCTACTGAGATCAGTATTAAAGTGTGCTCAGGGCTCTGTGGGACTCTTCTGCTAGAGGTTCCTAAGGTGTACACTGAATTTTTCCTAAGGTGAAAACTGAAATAGCAATTGGACGTCTAATGTAGTGAACATCAGTGAAAATGACGTAGGATCTAAGGCTAAAATAGGGAAATAACACATTAAAAATTATTTAGAAAAGTTAAATGTCTTCAAGCCACCAGGGCCTGATGAAATACATCCTAGAATACTCAAAGAGCTAAGTGAGGAGATATCTGAGCCGCCATGTGAGGACATAGCGATTATCTACGAAAAGTCATGGAAAATGGGAGAGATTCCAGAGGACTGGGAAAGGGTGAATATAGTGCCAATCTATAAAAAAGAGAATAAGGACAACCTGGGAAATTAGAGACCAATCCACTTAACTTCAGTACCCGGAAAGATAATGGAGCAAATAGTCAAGCAATCAGTTTGCAAACACCTAGAAGATAATAACTTGATAAGTAACAATCAGCATGGATTTGTCAAGAACAAATCAAGTCAAACCAACCTAATGGCTTTCTTTGACAGGGTAACAAGCCTAGTGGATAAGGGTAAGTGGTAGATGTGATATATCTTGACTTTAGTAAGGCATTTGATACTGTCTCACATGACCTTCTCATAAACAAACTAGGGAAATACAAGCTAGATGGAGCTACTATAAGGTGGGTGCATAACTGATTGGAAATCTGTTCCCAGAGAGTAGTTATTAGTGGCTCACAGTCAAGCTGGAAGGGCATATCGAGTGGAGTCCTGCAGGGATTGGTCCTGGGTCCAATTCTGTTCAGTATCTTCATCAATGATTTAGATAGTGGCATAGAGAGTACCCTTATAAAGTTTGTGGGGTTGCAAGTGCTTTGGAGGATAGGATTAAAATTCAAAATGATCTGGACAAACTGGAGAAATGGTCTGAAGTAAATAGGATGAAATTCAATAAGGACAAAAGTACTCCACTTAGGAAGGAACAATCAATTGCACACATTCAAAATGGGAAATGACTGCCTAGGAAAAAGTACTGCAGAACGGGGTCTGGGGATTTTAATGGATCACAAGTTAAATATGAGTTAACAGTGTAACACAGTTGCAAAAAAAAGCAAACATCAGCATTAGCAGGAGGGTTGTAAGCAAGACATGAGAAGTAATTCTTACACTCTACTGCATGCTGATAAGGTCTCAGCTGGAGTATTGTGTCCAGTTCTGGATGCCACATTTCAGGAAAGATGTGGACAAATTGGAGAAAGTCCAGAGAAAAGCAACAAAAATTATTAAAGGTCTAGAAAACATGACCTATGAGGGAAGATTGAAAAAGTTGGGTTTGTTTAGTCTGGAAAAGAGAAGACTGAGAGGGGACATAACAGTTTTCAAGTACATAAAAGGTTGTTACAAGGAGAAGGGTGAAAAATTGTTCTCCTTAACCTCTGAAAGCAAGAAGCAAGGGGCTTAAATTGCAGCATGAACAGTTTAGGTTGGACATTAGGAAAAAATTCCTAACTGTCAGGGTGGTTAGGCACTGGAATAAATTGCCTAGGGAAGTTGTGGAATTTCCATCATAGGAGGTTTTTAAGAGCAGGTTAGAAAAACACATGTCAGGGATGGTCTAGATAATACTTAGCCCTAGTCTACACTACGAGTTTAGGTCAGTTTTAGCAGTGTTAGATCGGTTTAGCCCTGCACCCGTCCAAACTACAAAGCCATTTTTTCCGACTTTAAGGGCTCTTAAAACTGGTTTCTGTACTCCTCCCCAGCGAGTGGATTAGCACTGAAATCTACCTCGCTGGGTCGAATTTGGGGTAGCGTGGATGCAATTCGATGGTATTGGCCTCCGGGAGCTATCCCAGAGTGCTCCATTGTGACCGCTCTGGACAGCACTCTCAATTCAGATGCACTAGCCACATAGACAGGAAAAGACCCACAAACTTTTGAATTTCATTTCCTCTTTGGCTAGTGTGGTGAGCCAAATACAGCAGAGGTGACCATGCAGAGCTCTTCAGTATTGGTGACCATGCAGTCCCAGAATCGCAAAAGAACTCCAGCATGGACCAAACGGGAGGTACTGGATCTGATCGCTGTATGGGGAGATGAATCCGTGCTTTCAGAACTCCGTTCCAAAAGACGAAATGCCAAAATATTTGAAAAAAATCTCCAAGGGCATGAAGGACAGAGGCTATCACAGGGACCCGCAGCAGTGCCAAGTGAAATGTAAGGAGCTTAGGTAAGCCTACAAAAAACCCAAGAGGCAAATGCCCGCTTGGGGTCAGAGCCCCAGACATGCCACTTCTATGATGAGCTGCATGCAATTCTAGGGAGTGCCCCTACCACTGCCCCTCCCCTGTACATGGACTCCTGCAAGGCGGGAGTCTCACGCAACAGGGATGAGGATTTTGGGGATGAGGAAGATGATAGTGCACACCAGGCAAGCAGAGAAACCGTTCTCCTTGACATCCAGGAACTGTTTATCACCTTGGACCCAATTCCCTCCCAACCTGGGCTTCTGGTCCTTGAAGGTGGAGAAGGCAGCTCTGGTGAGTGTACCTTTGTAAATATAATACATGGTTTAAAAGCAAGCATGTTTAATGATTAATTTGCCGTGAAGACTTGGGATGCATTTGTGCCCAGTACAGCTACTGGAAAAGTATGTTAACGTGTATGCGGATGAAGCAGAAATCCTCCAGGGACATCTTAATGAAGCTCTCCTGGATGTACTCCCAAAGCCTTTGCAAAAGGTTTCTGGGGAGGGCAGCCTTATTCCCTGTTCCATGGTAGGACACTTTACCACGGCAGGCCAGCAGCACGTAGTCTGGAATCACTGCATAACAAAGCCTGGCAGCATATGGTCCCGGTGTTTGCTGGCATTCAAGCAACATCCGTTCTTTATCTCTCTGTTATCCTCAGGAGAGTGATATTGTTCATGGTCACCTGGTTGAAATAGGGGAATTTAATTAAGGGGACATTCAGAGGTGGCTGTTCCTGCTGGGCTGTTTGCCTGTGCCTGAATAGAAATCATCCCTGCTGTTAGCCACGTTGTGGGGGGAGGGGTGAAGCGATCATCCCAGAGAATTGAGTAGGGGTGTGGGGGGGGCGGGGGGGGTTTCAGTTGGGTTTGTGCTGCATGTTAACCCGAAAACTGCAGCCCCTCCTTTTAAATGGCCAACCCATTTTAAAGGGCCAACCCAGCGGGTGCTTGGTATGTGAAATGAGGGCACTGCTGTTTGAAACGATTCCCACATGTTAGGAAGGTTAAAGAAGCCAAAAGACTGTGGCTTACCATGTCTGCCTGCAAGCCGAATTCTGTTGCCCGCCAGCCCTGCGTGTGTAATCTCTCACACCATACCGGCAGGACCTCGATATAAGAGGCAAAATGCGACCTTGTAAAGAAAGCACAAGTGCTATGTAATGTTAACAGCTTGGCTCACTGTGAAAGAGTCTACCCATTGTTCTCTAAAATGTCTCTTTTTAAAGACTAATCTCCCTTTTTTTCCCTCCCACAGCTGCAAATATTTCAACGCTCCCCCATCATCTCTGTCCCAGAGGCTATCAAAGATTAGAAGCTGAAAAAAATGCACTCTCAATGAAATGTTCTCTGAGCTCATGTAGGTTTCCCATGCTGAAAGATCCCAGCACAATGCGTTGAGGGACACTATGTCAGAGTCCAGGAAAGCACAAAATGAACACGAGGACAGGAGGGACGAGCGAGAGGAGAGGTGGCATCAGCGTGATGAGAGGAGGCAGGATGCAATGCTGAGGCTACTGGAGGATCAAACTGATATGCTCCGGTGCATGGGTGAGCTGCAGGAAAGGCAGGAGCACAGACCGCTGCTACAGCCCCTGTGTAACCAAGTTCCATAGCCTCCTCAACCAGACGCCCAAGAACGCAGTGGGGTGTGGGGGGCGGGCTCCAGGCACCCAACCACTCCACCCCAGAGGACTGCCCAAGCAACAGAAGGCTGGCATTCAATAAGTTTTTGAAGTGCAGTGTGGCCTTGTCCTTCCACCCTCCCCTCCCCCCCACCCCACCTGGGCTACCTTGGCAGTTATCCCCCCATTTATGTGACGAATTAATAAAGAATGCATGAATCTGAAACAACAATGACTTTATTGCTTCTGCAAGCGGTGATCAAAGTGGGGAGGGGAGGGCAGTTGGCTTACAGGGAAGTAGAGTGAACCAAGGGGGCGGGTTTTCATCGAGAAACAAACAGAACTGTCACACTGTAGTCTGGCTAGTCATGAAACTGGTTTTCAAAGCTTCTCTGATGCGCAGCGCGCCCTGCTGTGCTCTTCTAACTGCCCTGCTGTCTGGCCGCATGTAATCAGCGGCCAGGCGATTTGCCTCAACCTCCCACCCTGCCATAAACATCTCCCCCTTACTCTCACAGAGATTGTGGAGCACACAGCAAGTAGTAATAACAATGGGAATATTGGTTTCGCTGAGGTCTAACCGAGTCAGTAAACTGCACCAGCACGCCTTTAAACGTCCAAATGCACATTCTACCACCATTCTGCACTTGCTCAGCCTATAGTTGAACAGCTCCTGACTACTGTCCAGGGTGCCTGTGTACGGCTGCATGAGTCATGGCCTTAAATGGGTAGACTGGGTCCCCAAGGATAACAATAGGCATTTCAACATCCCCAACAGTTATTTTCTGGTCTGGAAAGTAAGTCCGTTGCTGCAGCTGTTCCCACAGACCCAAGTTCCTAAAGATGTGAGCGTCATGTACCTTTCCTGGCCATCCCACGTTGATGTTGGTGAAACATCCCTTGTGATCCACCAGTGCTTGCAGCACCATTGAAAAGTACCCCTTGCGGTTTATGTACTAGCTGCCTTGGTGGCCTGGTCCCAAGATAGGGATATGGGTTCCGTCTATGGCCCCACCACAGTTAGGGAACCCCATTGCAGAAAAGCCATCCACTATGACCTGCACATTTCCCAGAGTCACTACCCTTGATAGCGGCAGCTCAGTGATCGCGTTGGCTACTTGAATCACAGCAGCCCCCACAGTAGATTTGCCCACTCCAAATTGATTCCTGACTGACCAGTAGCTGTCTGGCGTTGCAAGCTTCCAGAGGGCTATCGCCACTTGCCTCTCAACTGTGAGGGCTGCTCTCATCTTGGTATTCTGGCACTTCAGGGCAGGGGAAAGCAAGTCACAAAGTTCCATGAAAGTGCCCTTATGCATACGAAAGTTTCTCAGACATTGGGAATCGTCCCAGACCCGCACCACTATGCGGTCCCACCAGTCTGTGCTTGTTTCCCGGGCCCAGAATCGGTGTTCCACGGCATGAGCCTGCCCCATTGCTACCAGGATGGCCAAATTGCTGGGGCCTGTACTTTGAGAGAAGTCTGTGTTCATGTCCTCATCACTCTCCTCACCACACAGCCGTTGCCTGCTCACTTGCTTTTGCAGGTTCTGGTTCTGCATATACTGCATGATAATGCCTGTGGTATTTAGAGCTGTCACAACTGCCACGGTGATCTGAGCAGGCTCCACGCTTGCCGTGGTCTGACATGAGCAGGAGAGCAGAGCGCCAGCGGAAGCGGCGGGTGGATGACGATGCTGACAGCAATAAGGCGCCAGCACGGAAAAAGGCATGAAATGATTGTCAGCCATTGCTTTCACAGAGGGAAGAGTAGGCTACCAGCAGACGGTGCTGCTGGCTGGGAGAGCAGCCTGAGACAGAATGGTCCCCTCAAGGATTGAGCTCACAACCCTGGGTTTAGCAGGCCAATGCTCAAACCACTGAGCTATCCCTCTGCCAATATTCCAGGCAGGACTGAATCTCCATTAGACAAAACTTAAAGAAGAGAATGACCTGAGTCGCTCCCATTTATACACAGGTACCCCTGACAGACTTTACCGAGGTCTGCCAGGAGTACCCATGTCTGTCCAGGCGCCCCTGACAGACCTCACTAAGATCTGCCAGGAGCACCCATGTCTGCCGAAGGTACCCCAACCAACCTGACCAAGGCTGGCCAAGTACACCCAGGAGACGACGAGGACGGCTACCAGTCATAATGCACTATCTGCTGCCACAAGGCAATGAGCTGCTGCTGTGTAGCAATGCAGTCCCACATCTGCCAGCACCCAGGAGACGTACAGTGACGGTGAGCTGAATGGGCTCCATGCTTACCATGGTATGGCGTCTGCACAGGTAACCCATGAAAAAAGGCGTGAAACAATTGTCTGCCGTTGCTTTCATGGAGGGAGGGAGGGAATGGGGGCCTGACAACATGTACCCGGAACCACCTGCGACAATGTTTTTTGCCCCATCAGGCATTGGGATCTCAACCCAGAATTCCAATGGGTGGCGGAAACTGCAGGAATTGTGGGATAGCTACCCACAGTGCAATGCTCCGGAAGTCAACGCTAGCCTCGGTACTGTGGATGCACTCCACCGACTTAATGGTCTTAAGTGGGGACACACACAATGGACTGTATAAAATCGCTTTCTAAAAATTTGACTTCTATAAATTCGACCTAATTTCGTAGTGTAGACATACCCTAAGTCCTGCCTTGAGTGCAGGGCACTGGACTAGACTTCTCAAGGTCCCTTCCAGTCCTACGATTCTATGGCAAATCCCAAACTGACTTGGCCTCCTTGCAAATTGAGTGCCACCCAGATTCGCCTCTGGCAAGGTTGTCTGGCTGGATATCCAGTTTATGCCCATACTGGTAATTTTGTCATGCCACCGTAGCTTTTGGTGCCCAAGTGACTGCCGACCATGTAGCGGCATTGCTTGATACACACCTTTCACTATTTGTTGGTCTTCTATGCTTTTATGTTCATACCAAGAAAGCAGCCAAAACTGAACCAGTGCCGATGGAGGCAATTATTAGTTTTGGCTTTGAATATCCTTGTTTCTGATCTCATCCTGCCATTTGATATGGAGCAGCTGACAGAGATAATGAGAATCAAATATGTCAATCTGATGTTCTTCAAGCCTTCCTCAGTGCCCATATTTCACTTCCATACAAGAGTTGGCAGCTTCATGACAAGCTTGATGTTGTGACATCTCCGGAGAGACCACCAAGGGACCCAAAACATGGCAGCAGCTACTGCTATACAAGCATCCACGTTTTTTGAGCATCCTCCAGAACTGTCTATGACACTGCCCAAATATTTGACAGCTGCCACCTGCCTGATGTCCGATTCGACAGGTTTAATATTGATCTGGTTGTAATCTGGATCTGGAGGCTGTTTGATGGTAATGGCCAGAAACTTAGTTTTAGCTGGATTAATAACCAGACCAATGAGTTCTGCTTCATGCTGGAACTAGTTCAGCCATAAAACATAGCAATTCACCAAACTGAGCCAACATGAATGACGATGTCAATGTCAATTCAAGTTCTTGAAGCAGAATGCTTGACGGATAATCTTGAGGAGGCAGCTGTTGGTGGCGTTGAGCTGAACACCAATCAATACTGGTATTGATCAACTATGGTGACAGAACACAGCCTGGTCAAATATCCATGGAGATAGGAAATCATGCCGTATATCTGCCACGTTGTGATGGTCTGTAGTCCTGTATTCACCACTGGCACACTACTGTAATCATCCTTGTACAAAGTATGCCTTGTGAGGTACTATTTGAAAACTCATAATTTGCTGATCTTTATTATCTTGGTAAAATATGTGTGGCAATGTTGTATGATTTGTTGTGTTTCTGATGCCTAATATATATCGTTCGTGCTGTGTTAGATAGGAGGAGATGGGGGTCTTGTTCACAGGGACATGTATGAGTGGTCATTGTCCCTGCTTTTACTCTAGTAGCTGTGGGCCTATAGCTTGTCCCATAACCTAGGTAAAAGACCTAAAAGTTTAAACCCATATTTTAAAAGACATTTCTTCAAGGAAGGAAAAGCATAGAATATAGATATTTTTAAATTTAACTTTAATAGCTTTAGGGCCTGATCCAGTGCCCATTGAAGAGAATGAGGGTCTTTCAATTGACAGATTGGTGCTGGATTGGCCCCTTGATGCTGTTTTGTGTAAACCCCATAGGACACCAGTGGATAGTGCCATATAAACGGCTATATCAACAAAAGTCATTATCACCAGCATCAACAAATTTAAAAAACGAGGAAGGGACTGCCTTTTCTGCTGGCCTAAGGCAATAACAATCTGAGGGTGAGTCAGAGCTCTCAGCGGGACCTGACTGTCTGCATATTTCATCTTATCACACAACATAACTGAAAAAACAGAACTCATGAAAAACATATGCACACAAAATAATCCCCCAAACTGGTTAAATTTAGTAATAGTGACAGCTAATTTGCTGTTCTGCAGTGCACCCGAAAGTAAGGTACGTTGAGGTGCTTAGACCAGAAGGGACAAAGTCATCCTTGGTGTAATTCTAGGGACTTCAATGGAGTTCCACCAGTAACTGATTGGGCTCATTGACTTCAAGGTCTCCCTTTTTGCGACTCTAAGAGCTGTTGATCATAAAGGTAAACTTCACATGGAAACCAGGTAAGTTGAATCTGAATGCTGCCTTCCTGCTCTAGCTCTTTGTACCTCTTCACATTCAGTTTGAATAGGTGGAAGTGGCAGAAAAGCATCAGGGCATAAAACCTAGCTTTTCTATGCTTTCTTTGCCTTTTTCACTTCACATTTTTAATAGCCTTGCTGCTTTGACTAAAGACATACACAGAGCTCACTTTGTAACCTGCATATTTTTACTTACACTTTACTTTGATTTTTTTTCTAGGCCCTGAGCTTGCAATGAGCTCCACATAAGCAGACACCTGCACAGAACCTCACTGAAGTCAAGAATGCTCCATGTATGTTTTGAAGTCAGTGGGGCTCTGTACAGGTGCAGGAGTCTCCCATGTGGAGCTTATTGCTAAATCGGGGACTTAGATAGTATGTGACATTGAGAGTTTTGCATTATAAATTATATAATTAAATTATATAATGGTTTCTGCATGCTGAGCAATTCTGTATTGAACCTCATTCAGGGAATGAAAGACAAGAGACATATACCCTCAGAACTTCAACCAGAGTATCAACTGCCAAGAAGAAAGGAAGTTGTACGCTGGTCTGGGATCTTTCTTGTAGGCTTTACAAGTATGGCTCACAATAGAGTATTTTAGCCTGGCTCTTAAATCAGTTGTTATTAGAAACAAATGTGTTTCTCTTTGGAGAAAGCTGAGTATTGAGATGTTTTAGACGTACTCCACTCTACTCTACCATATTCCTTTTCAAAGCATAGTATATTCCTTTGGGTACGATGAGTGATTTTAAGGGCTTGCACAGATTGGAAGAAATGCCTCACTTATAAAAAGCCTAAGAAGTATCTCGAGCGGCAGTTCTCCAACTTGTGAGCCAGAGTTTTGGTGTTCACAAATATTGTATCTATTTATTTAAAAAATATGATCTTCATTCCAAAGTCATTCTCTGCCTCACATAGGGTGAAATTCACTCCTGCACAGAGAGCCAGCACGTAGTCTATGCTCCTTTTAAGTCCTATTTTGTGAGATGAAGTGAGCTAAGTGTGCGTAAACTTTGTGCCGGCCCCCTGTACAGTGGTGAATTTCAATTACAGTAAAAATACAGTATTACTTCATTATAACTTCTCTGTTTCATAACTTCATCACTAGCTTTGGATAATACTCAATCCAGACCATTGTTCACTCCAGTGAAGCGAGGTTTTGTTTGCTATAATACCCATGACTTTAACCACACCCATGGATAAGTAAGTTGCTGTTTTACTTTTTTCTACTGCTCTCCAGCTTCATTTTAGTTCAGACAGGATGCACATAGGGATGCATAGCACGGGCCTCTGTCATGG
This sequence comes from Caretta caretta, assembly GCF_965140235.1. NCBI lineage: Eukaryota > Metazoa > Chordata > Testudines > Cheloniidae > Caretta > Caretta caretta. The sequence goes on along the minus strand of NC_134208.1, from coordinate 178,482,211 downwards.
ATATAATGTTATCGTTTCCCTTACCCTGCTTTACCATAACCTTTCCTTCCTGTCTAGCTTTATGATACATGCATGGGATGTGGCAGGACAGAGTTACCAGCACAATAACACAGACACGGGCAAAACTATAACCTTGTTTTTCAGACAGCCCTTTGACTTTATGGGGCTTGCAGTAAATAACCTTCACAGATAGGAATAAAATCTTGTTCATCCAGGGCTTGATCCTGCAAGGTGCTGAGTACTTCTGCCAACTTCCATTGAAGTTAGTGGGAGTTGTGGGAACTCAGCACCACAGCTTAAACAGGAACAGTTGTTCAGAGTCCATCCAACTGCCAAATCCAGTAGTACCTCTCAACCTGCCAAGGCCCAGACATGGGAAGCACTGTGTGGCCGGGGCCCAAAATGTGGGACACTAACCAATAATTCATGAAGGAAATATAAAATGCTATGGGACTCCTTTCCACCATGTAAATACCTCTTCCTGTGACCCCAAGTGCATGATTCTCTAAAGACAGTGTGAATAATTTTCAAAAACAAAAGTGAGGGATGGCTAGGTTTTTGTCACATGGGGGTGCCTTTGAGACTCAAAAGAGGGATCCTGGAGAAGTATGGACAGAAGGGTCCACCATCTGTAGGAATTTGGGGTCTTTTTGAAGCAAGGGTTAAGATGTTTTCTTCTGAGTTTAGTTCCGTAGAGTGTTATTAGACTGATGGCCCTGAAACTGGAAGCCAAAGTCCTCTACTTATCAAAAACCTATTACAACACTGGCAGTAAAAGTGCAAGCTTCCCCCATACCGGCCCACTTCTGGATAGTTATGCCTTCATTCTATTGAGTCCTTGGCCTCAGAGAATGCCTGCAAGGCTGCCAGTAAGGGAATGTCATTGTCTTACTGCTGCTGTTAAATATCAGACAAGCTGATGCACTGCAGGGCCCTTGAAGTGTGTTGCCTGTTACCTCTTTCAACAGTTGCAATGCAGACTGCAGCAATCCTCGGTAAATACCATTTTTCTCGATTGTAGTGCCCGGGCCTTTGTTCCCAATAGAGTTTCTGATAACTAAAGATATTCAGGTCAGTGACCAACTTTTGCTCACCACAGCCAGCATGCTTCTTGGCTCACTGCCCCAGTGGGAGGGAAAAGCTTTTTGTTACAAAAGCCAGATTCATGCCAGGTTTTGGTGTTCACATTTCGTCTGTGGAAGCTTGCAGTTTCCAACTCCTCCTCTTCGAAGTAAGTCTTCAAGCTCTTCATTTTCTTTAAATACATACGTAATCTATATATGTTCCTTTAAAAAAAATCTAACACCACTGTTGTGCCTCCTAGCTTAGGTAATGCCTAGTTTCTCTTCATTTCACCCCAGTAGGGCTTTCAGGATTTTCCACAAGGCTGCCAAAGGCAAGTGGATGCACCTTCCATTTGTTTCAGAGGAACAGCCGTGTTAGTCTGTATTCGCAAAAAGAAAAGGAGTACTTGTGGCACCTTAGAGACTAACCAATTTATTTGAGCATGAGCTTTCGTGAGCTACAGCTCACTTTCCTGGATCCCTTCTCACTGCAAACACTGTGGCTGCTCAGCTGCACCTCCCCCACATCAGTGGCTTGATAGGAGAATCTGCATAGCTGTGAATCCACAACCAGGCCCTCTCTTTCCCCTGGCTCACCTGCACTCCTCAGTGAACGTTCCCGGTGGAGCTGTGCTCTATGTTATGCAGAGATTAAGGTCTACCTGTACAAGCTCTTTGTATCTTCCTCCCCCATCAAGCATGCAGCAAAGTCATACTTGTTCTGTATTCAAGCTCTTCCACAACTTTCCTTGCCCAAAAGGTTTGTTCCCATGCACTTAGCCATATCAGAAATTATCCCAGCTAGATTTTAGGGGACTCTAATGTCCTTTTGTTCCTTACATGTGTCAAAATGTTCTTGTGGGGTGTGTAGCAATTCAAATGTAGGGGAGATTGATTCCCCCTTCTGTATACTGTATCTTTAAATGTCAGGTGGCTGTGTGCTGAGAGGCCATGCTAAGGCTACTCCAAAGTGGGTAACACTCTGTCTTGGAGATTCATATTTGTTCATTCTTTGTTGCCTTCTTTAATCTGAAACTAAAACTCATCTAGACTGAAAGTGCATGTTTTGCTGTTTGTGTCTGAGGAAACACGGCAAAAAGAACGGGTGATGAAATGCAATTGTAAAAACAAGTATAGGCCTCCACATAGCATGTCTCATTCACTCTATATCAGCTTCCTTGAAATGACTCTCAGGCCTTGGCTAAACTTGCATGTTAGAGCACATTAAATCAGCTCCGGGTGCCCTAACTCCTGGGGTGTCCACACTGGCAAGGCACTTAGAGCACCTAGACTCTGCAGCTGGAGCGCTCCTGGTAATCCTCCTCCACGAGAAGCGTAGAGCTTGTTGTGCCCCGGCTGAAATGCCCAGGTGTCAGTGTGGACGACGTGTTGCATTACTGCGCTGTGATTGGCTTCTGGAAACGTCCCATAATCCCTTGAAGTCAAGTGGCCACTCTTGTCATTGTTTTGAACTCGGCTGCAGGCATGTGGATATCCCCTTTTAAAGCTCCGTTTCTGACAGCCGGCTGCTTATCTGCTCCAGGACAAAATAACCATTACTGTGGAATGCTGCTGCTGCTGAGGCAGGCATGTGTGGGGATAGGGGGGTTGGGCTGATGTCAGGGTTTCCCCCTGCTGCTGTCTGAACTTACAAGACAGCATGCTGACTCACTCTCTGACCCCCAAAACACACTGTGTCTCCCCCCACATACACACAACACACTCCCTGTCACACTCCCTTCCCCTCTCCATTTGAAAAGCACGTTGCAGCCACTTGCACATTGGGATAGCTACCACAATGCACTGCTCTCTGTGACATTGCAAGAGCTGCTAATGTGGCCACACCACTGAGCTTGCAGCTGACAGAGTGAACACATGGCAGCGCTTTCCCTGCTGCTGTCTCCGAGGGCTGGTTTAACTCCTGGCGCTCTACATCTGCAAGTGTAGCCAAGCCCTCATTACTGCCTGTAATCACTAGGCAGAGAAACTCCACAGGGCACATCCTCAGCTGGTGTAAATGGTGATGACTCAATGGAATCATGACAGTTTACACCAGCTAAGGATCTACACAAAACATTTACAGGTGTAGTCACAGAAAACAGAGCTCAAACATTACCCCAGTTATGTACATAACTATATGCAATCCTCCTTTCGTTCGCCACTTCAACTGGATTTTTCCTAAATTCACTTAGTATTCTGTAATTCTTTCCAGTCCTCCTGGACCATAAGCCATTTTTAGTCATTTATGACAATTTCATGTCCATCTGTACTGGCTGCCTTTCATCACTGTTTTTTGAGATGTGAGGGTCAGTTGAGACCCATTTCTAATCTGGATTTCAGATTGCAGTCTACTGTATGACTTGGCTCCCATTCTGCCTCTGGATTAGCACTGATGAAATCCTGACTAGGACTCCATTCTCTTGCTCTGAAAAGGTTCAGATTTAGGCTGTCTCATGGAGAGCCCTTTTATTTCATTTTTAACAGGAACACCGTGACGAAATACCTTTTTTCTACCACACCTGCTATCTCAGGAAAACAAGAAAAGAAATGTTATTTACCTGATCTAGATACTTCTCAACACCCAAAAAGGCCAGTTAAAAAGAAAAAGGGGAAATGCAGGAACAAGAGAAAAGAGGTCACAATAGTAATAGGAAATTAACATAAATTGGACACAGGAAAACACCCTTATTAAAGGGTGAAATCAAAATCAGTAATGGCAGCGATCCACCTCTAACGGCATTTTTTTCATTGTGCAGCACACCACTATTGTTGATACTCTGTATCTTGGGGGAACACCCTACACCCCCATGTTCATCCTTATAATATGATTGTGTGGTATCCAATGCAAAGTTTGTCATGTTGGGTGTCTTCGGAAGGCTCATGATGCATTGTTGTTATAGTAATGTTAATAGTAATGTTACAGTAATGCTATAGGTTATAATTTCATGTATGTAGTTATGAGGCTGAAAAATGTGTCCTAATGGCTTAAAATAAGCCCAGGTAAAACTTTTCAGAAACAGAGGGGCAGTTCACACCTCATCAGGGCATGTACGGGACAAGCCCAGCCCAGCCTCACAGGAACAAAGGACACTCGCCTAGGCAGCAACAAAGGATCTGTTGGACTCTCAAGTGAGTCACCCCCATTCCCTTGGTCAGTCAGGAACTACGATGAGGTAATGCACATCTGACCCTGAAGGGGGCAGGCAAAACCAAGAGGGAAGAAAGAAAGGGAGAGACGTTTGCCAAGCTCTTCCTCTCTCTTCCATCTCCATCTACAGACACCACACCAACCAACTGAAGCGCTGATCAAAGGGGAGAGCCTGGCTGAAGGGCAACCAGCCAGCCTGTGGTGAGAAGCATCTAAGTTTTTAAGGGCACTGAAAGTGTTAAGATCAGCTTAGGCCTGGTCTACACTATGAGTTTATGTCGAATTTAGCAGCATTAAATTGAATTAACCCTGCACCCGTCCACACAACTAAGCCATTTTTGTCGACATAAAGGGCTCTTAAAATCTATTTCTGTACTCCTCCCCGATGAGGAGATTAGCGCTGAAATCGACATCGCCGTTTCAAATTAGTGTTAGTGTGGATGCAATTCGACAGTATTGGCCTCCGGGAGCTATCCCACAGTGCACCATTGTGACAGCTCTGGCCAGCACTCTGAACTTGGATGCACTGGCCAGGTGTACAGGAAAAGCCCCGGGAACTTCTGAATCTCATTTCCCGTTTGGCCAGGCGAGCTCAAGCACAGGTGACCATGCAGAGCTCATCAGCACAGGTGACCATGCAGTCCCAGAATCAAAAAAGAGCTCCAGCATGGACCAAATGGGAGGTACTGGATCTGATCGCTGTGTGGGGAGAGGAATACATGCTATCAGAACTAGGTTCCAAAAGATGAAATGCGAAAACATTTCAAAAAATCTCCAAGGCCATGATGGACACAGGCTACAGTAGGGACACAAAACAGTGCCGCATGAAACTTAAGGAGTTCAGACAAGCTTACCAGAAAACCAAAGAATCAAATGGATGCTCCGTGACAGAGCCCCAGACATGCCGCTTCTACTTTGAATGCATGCAATTCTAGGGGGGGCTGCCACCACTACCCCACCCCGTCTGTGGACTCCGATGATGGGGTACTCTACGCCATGCCTGAGGATTTTGCAGACAGGGAAGATGAGGAGGAGGAGAAGGAGGACAAGCTTGAGGAGAGCACACAGCATACCATTCTCCCCGACAGCCAGGATCTTTTTATCACCCTGACTGAAATACCCTCCCAACCCAACCAAGCCGGAGAAGGGACCTCTGGTGAGTGTACCTTTTTAAATATAATACATGTTTTAAAAGCAAGCGTTTTTTAATCATTAAGTAGCCCTGAAGACTTGGGATGCATTCGTGCCCAGTACAGCTACTGGAAAAGTCTGTTAACATGTCTGGGGATGGAGCGGAAATCCTCCAGGGACATCTCCATGAAGCTCTCCTTGAGGTACTCTAAAAGCCTTTGCAGAAGGTTTCTGGGGAGAGCAGCCTTATTCCATCCTCCATGGTAGGACACTTTACCACACCATGCTAGTAGCAAGTAATCTGGTATCATTGCATGACAAAGCCTGGCAGCGTACGGTCCCGGTGTTTGCTGGCATTCAAGCAACATCCATTCTTTATCGCTCTGTGTTATCCTCAGGAGAGTGATATTGTTCATGGTAACCTGGTTGAAATAGGGGAATTTAATTAAGGGGACATTCAGAGGTGGCCGTTCCTACTTGGCTGTTTGCCTGTGCCTGAAAAGAAATCCTCCCCGCAGTTAGCCAAGCGGTGGGGCGGGAGGGCATTGGCGCTGAGCTGTTTGCGTTTCGCTAGCAGGGATCTTTCCTGATACCAGCCATGTGGTGGGGGGAGGGGTAAAGTGATCATCCCAGAGAATTGGATGGGGTGGGGGGGTTAGTTTGGTTTCTGCTGCTGCACGTTAACACGAAAACCTCAGCACTAAATGGCCAACTCAACGGGCTTTGCTTGGCATGGGAAAGGAGGGCGCTGCAGTTATGAAGGTTGCAGAAGCCAAAAGACTATGGCTTACCATGGCCTCCCGCAAGCCGAATTCTGTTGCCCAGCACTGCATGTGTGATCTCTAACACCAAAGCCGCAGGCACTCAATATAAGATGTAAAATGTGACCTTGTACCAAAATCACATGTGCTATATAATGTGAATAGTGTTGTTCACTGTGAAAGAGTATAGCCATTGTTCTGTAAAATGTATCTTTTTAAATACTTCATTCCCTTTTTTCCCTCCCGCAGCTGCAAATGTTTCAAGCCTCCCTCCTCCATCCCAAAGGCTCTCTCAGATAAGGTGGAGAAAAAAACACACACACGCAATGAAATGTTCTCTGAGCTCATGCAGTCGTCCAGCACTGACAGAGCTCAGCAGAATGTGTGGAGGGACACAGTAGCACAGTACAGGAAAGTGGCCAATGAAAGTGCGGACAGGAGGGACGATCGAGATGAGAGGTGATGGCAGGAAGATCAGAGGAGGCAGGAGGCAACGCTGGGGCTACTGCGGGATCAAACGGACAGGCTCTGGCGACTGGTGGAGGTTCAGGAATGGCAGCAGGATCACAGACTGCCACTGCAGCCCCTGTTTAACTGCCCTCCCTCCTCCCCAAGTTCCATGGCCCCCTCACCCAGATGCCCAAGAACGCAGGGGGGAGGATCCGGGCGCCCAACCACTTCACCCCAGTGGACAGCCCAAGCAACAGAAGGCTGTCATTCAACAAGTTTTGAAGTGGCCTTTTCCTGCCCTCCTACCCTCCTCCCACACCCCACCTGGGCTACCTTGTGAGTTATCTCGCTATTTGTATAATCAATTAATAAAGAATACATGTTTTTTAAATGATAGTGACTTTATTCCCTTTGCAAGCAAGCTGTGATCGAAGGGGGGAGGGTAGGTGGCTTACAGGGAATTTAGAGGCAACCAAGGGGGCGGGTTATCGTCCAGGAGAAACAAACAGAAGTGTCACACGGTACCCTGGCCAGTTATGAAACTGATTTTCAAAGCTTCTCTGATGCACTGCACAGCCTGCTGTGCTCGTCTAACTGTCCTGGTGTCTGGCTGCGCGTATTCAGCGGCCAGGTGATTTGCATCAACCTCCCACCCCACCATAAACATCTCCCCCTTACTCTCACAGAGATTGTGGAGCACACAGCAAGCAGCAATAACAATGGGAATATTCGCAAAAAGAAAAGGAGTACTTGTGGCACCTCAGAGACTAACAAATAAATTGGTTAGTCTCTAAGGTGCCACAAGTACTCCTTTTCTTTTTGTGAATACAGACTAACACGGCTGCTATTCTGAAACCTGTCATTATGCAAGGGAATGGGAATATTGGTTTCGCTGAGGTCTAACCGAGTCGGTGAACTGTGCCAGCATGCTTTTAAAAGTCCAAATGCACACTCTACCACCATTCTGCATTTGCTCAGCCTATAGTTGAACAGTTCCTTACTACTGTTCAGAGTGCCTGTGTACGGCTTCATGAGCCAGGGCATTAAGGGGCAGGCTGGGTCCCCAAGGATAACTATAGGCATTTCAACATCTCCAACAGTTATTTTCTGCTCTGGGAAGTAAATCCCTTCCTGCAGCCATTTAAACAGACCAGAGTTCCTGAAGACGCGAGCGTCATGAACCATTCCTGGCCATCCCATGTTGATGTTGGCGAAACGTCCCTTGTGATCCACCAGTGCTTGCAGCACCATTGAAAAGTACCCCTTGCGGTTTATGTACTGGCTGCCCTGGTGGTCCGGTCCCAAGATAGGGATATGGGTTCCGTCTATAGCCCCACCACAGTTAGGGAATCCCATTGCAGCAAAGCCATCCACTATGACCTGCACATTTCCCAGAGTCTCTACCTTTGATAGCAGCAGCTCAATGATTGCATTGGCTACTTGCATCACAGCAACCCCCACAATAGATTTGTCCACTCCAAATTGTTTACCGACTGACCAGTAGCTGTCTGGCGTTGCAAACTTCCACAGGGCTATTGCCACTCACTTGTGAACTGTAAGGGCTGCTCTCATCTTGGTATTCTTGCGCTTCAGGGCAGGGGAAAGCAAGTCACAAAGTTCCATGAAAGTGCCCTTATGCATGCGAAAGTTTTGGAGCCACTGGGAACCATCCCAAGCCTGCATCACTGTGCGGTCCCACCTGCAACACTATGCTGTCTGTGCTTGTTTCCCAGGCCCAGAATCGGTGTTCCATGGCATGAGCCTACCCCATTAACACCATGATTTCCAAATTGCTGGGGACCACGGTTTTAGAGAAATCTGTGTCCATGTCCTCATCACTCTCATCGCCACGCTGCCATCGCCTCCTTGCCTGGTTTTTCAGGTTCTGGTTCTGCATAAACTGCACGATAGTGTGCAAGGTGTTTACAATGGTCATAACTGCTGCGGTAAGCTGAACAGGCTCTATACTTGCTGTGCTATGGCGTCTGCTCGGGCAATCCAGGGAAAAGGGCGCAAAATGATGATCTGTCATTGCTTTCACGGAGGGAGGGTTGACTGACGACATTTACCCATAACCACCCGTGACACATTTTTGGCCCCATCAGGCATTGGGAGCTCATCCCAGAATTCCAATGAGCAGCGGGGACTGTGGGACCTGTGGGATAGCTATCCACAATGCACTGATCAGAATGTCGACGCTTGCCACGGTACTGTGCACACACACCGCCGAATTAATGTGCTTAGTGTGGATGCATTCACTCGACTTTATACAATCTGTTCCCAAAAATCGACTTCTGTAAAATCGGAGTAATTTCGTAGTGTAGACATACCTTTAGAATGCATTTTGCTTTTATTTCATTTGACCAAATCTGACTTGTTATGCTTTGACTTATAATCATTTAAAATCTATCTGTTTGTTTATTCTACCTGAAACAATGCGTTTGGTTTGAAGCATGTCAGAGACTCCCCTTGGGATAACAAGCCTGTTACATATCAATTTCTTTGTTAAAAAGACAAACTCATATAAGCTTGCAGTGTCCAGTTATGCCCGCTGGACACTGCAAGATGGAGGTTCCTAGAGGGTTGGGTCTGGGACTGGAGATATTGGCTAGTGACATTCGGTTGCACTATCCAAGGAGCAGCTTACATGCTAGAGGCTGTGCGGGAACAACCCTGGAATGGGGGTTCTCACAGCAGCGCAGGATAAGGCTGGCTCCCAGAGTCGAGGATTGGAGTGACCTAGCAGATCACCGGTCCAGATAACCCCAGGGAAATGTCACAATTATACAGTAGGTTAAACAACTCCAATGTAAGGTCAACTGCCAACTTAAGTATGTGTTAATTAAAATTAACTACGCTATTCTTAATGCTAAGATTTAGTGGAAACTTCCTATTGGTACCAATTCCATTGCACAAACATGAGACAAACTTGGTCTCCCTTGTTAATGGATCTATAGCCTTTTTATGAGAACTTGCCTGTCAACTATGATCAAAAAATTACCTTTCCCAGACCTGAATAAAACCTCAGTGGAACTTGAAATCTTGTCTCTTTCACCAACAGAAGTTAGTCCAATAAAAGGTCACCTCATCCACCTTGTCTCTTTCCGAAAATTATGCAGTCTCATTTTTAAACACTGACCCACCTGCTGTTCTTACTGCTGGCATTCCCACACCTTTGGTTTCATGCTGCTTTTCCCATGAGTCTAGCTGCCATGTGTTTGGGAGCTGTGCAGGAAGTGCTGCAGCTCCCCCCACCCCCCGCCCCAAGAAGACATCACAGACTGATTGTGGCCAGAGTTACAGGCTTGCCTTCAGTGGCAGTGTATTGGAGAGGGTACACCAGGAAATAGGCCTCTATTGGAGTGCCCCCAGTGGCCAAGCTAGGAATCACTGTGTTGCCCTTCAAATGTTAACGGGTTAAGTCACTGAACCTAAGGTATTTGCAACTCATCCCTTTCCTCCCAGTCCGAGTAAAATACTGTTTCGCTTTAGCAGGGTTGATGGGCACGTACTGAGGCACACCAGGGCGAGCACCTTTAAGGCTTCAGTGCTTGCCTCTGAACCGTGGCATGCCTGGCATGCTATTGAGTACTTTAAGGGTATGTCTGCGGAGGCTGTGCAAGCATGCCTCCCAGTGCCGGATAACAGACTTGGGCTAGTGGGGGCTTGCATTAGCGCTCTAAATATAGCTGCATAGACAGTGCTTTGAAGGAGCTCGGACTCTGAAGCCTAGGGAGAGTGGTGGGCTTCAGATCTCAAGCTCCAGCCCAAGCCATAATGTCAAAGCGCTGTCTACACAGTTATTTTTAGAACGTTAGCACAAGCCCCTGTAGCCCAAGTGTATCAACCTGGGCTGGGAGGCTCGCTTCTGCAGGCAGTGTTGACACACCCAAAAAGGCTTGGTGCACCGCAGCACTGAGCAACCTTATTAATTACACTATAAACCGTAGTGAGTCTACTTTTCAAAAGGGGAAAACCTAAACGGGACGTACAGATCCCGCACGTAGAGGAAAGTAAATGATGACTGATCTGCATAAGCCTCCAATTGTAGAATTCATATGTCTCTTTACGGTGCTCATACTTGAGAATTGGATCGATACTGATAACTATTAGTAGAAGATCAGGGGTTCCTTCAAGTTGCAGTGGGGGAGGTTTAGATTGGATATTAGGAAAAACTTTTTCACTAAGAGGGTGGTGAAACACTGGAATGCGTTACCTAGGGAGGTGGTAGAATCTCCTTCCTTAGAGGTTTTTAAGGTCAGGCTTGACAAAGCCCTGGCTGGGATGATTTAACTGGGAATTGGTCCTGCTTTGAGCAGGGGGTTGGACTAGATGACCTTCAGGGGTCCCTTCCAACCCTGATATTCTATGATTCTATGATTCTATGAAACAAATTCTGTGGCCCTCAATTCCTTACTTCAATGTGAATGTCACCTGAGAGAGGTCTGGGGTTTGGCCCTAGTTTTGTTGGTTGGCTTACATTGTAATGAGGTTCTGTACAGAAGACCCATTCTTTTTCAGTAGATCAGAGCACTTTGAAGAAAGTATTAAACAAACCTCTTTGAAATGAGCCCCAACAGATTGTAAACTGCAAAGTGTAATATAATTGAAGCTGATCTCTGCCTTATATGCAGTGTGGTAATTGGAAACTGGCATTCTTTGAAATAAGTACTATTCCTAGGATGCTCCTTGTTATTATGATTTGATCACTTTTAAACAGATATTAAAACTAACCTGGGGTAAGGCCTTATATATGACTTTCTTTGTGCTGGTAGGGAAGGGCAAAGAAGAGACTATTTTAGCTACTTCTTGTTATGCCACTGGTATTAAAATAATAAAAAGCTATGCACAGTAATAGCATAACAAGAATAGAAAACCAGTCCTTAGTAATCGTGGCCAAAATAAAGAGGTGACCTAAACAGGGGTTGGGTTACTCCTCTAAACTGGCAGCAGAATGTGGAGCACCAGGATTTTTCCTTAGCTTTTACTACATCCCATGGGTTATATAGGAGCCTCCATCCAACCCTATTCCCTCCATGCAGGGATTGTGGCCAGTGGAGGCATGTGGTCATGGACTGTGGCTATGCCCCTGCCATTTCTCTATCTCCAAACCTCCTCTGAGAACTCTCATGGAACTTGCTGTGGCCAAGCATTGCTCTGTAACACATGGGGGCTGTGGCGTCTGTCCTCCACAATGGAACTGCAGTGGTTCCTCTGCTTTTCTGGTCCCATGCAAGACCGGTTCAGAATTTGGCCATAAGGAAAAAGTAAAACAGCTGAAGTCTAGACCTGAGACACAAGCACTGTGTTTTGGGTAGAGCATTGAACTTGCTGAACATTTCTCCAATTTCTTTTTTTCTCTGTGTTTGAGACACACTGTTACATGTTTAGAATGGATGTGTCAGTTGTGACTTTATTGGAGAGAATGAACAGAAGAGCCCCTAAAATTATGCAAGGGCTGGATAAAAGAAGTGACTTATAATGAAGGATTGAACTCAAAAAAGATTGAGAGGTGTCTTGATTAGTGTATAAATACTATCCTGGGGGGAAATACTAGGCACTAAAGGGCTCTTTAACAGAAAAAGGCATAGCAAGGACTAATGGCTAGAAGATGAAGCCAGACAAATTCAAATGAGAAAGCAGCCATAATGTAGATGGGTAACTAGGCGAAATTTAATGGCCCATGATACACAGGAAGTCAGACTATATGATCAAATGATCCCTTCTGACCTTAAACTTTGACTCTTACAGGCCAGTTTCTCACTTGTATGTGCCAAATGAAAAAGCAGAGAACCCCTGTTTTACCTTGTGAGGTACAAAAATGGGTCCAACTTCTAGGCCAACAGCCATGGATTCCAGAAAGCCAAGGAGATGATGGAGGCAGGAGCACCCCCATGCCCTTGGTCAGAGCTGCAGCATAGGAGTTAACGGTCTCCCACCCATTGGCTCTTCAGCTACTTCCCACTCCTGCTGGCTAGGGAAGACAACACCACATTTCTAGCTCTGAGCTGGAATAAGCCATGTACAGACCATATATAGGTGTTCTACCACTTTGGAAGAGCCTCCTGAAAGAAGATGGCCAATGGGTGTATGACGCTCACTTTTTCAAAGGCCATACCAGTCTTTAGGTGGCTCAAAATCACTGTCAAATGCTGATATCCAGCTGTTCTGTCTGCCGGTCCGAGGACCATGTCCTGAATTTCCCCCTTGTGTGCAGGAAGGCTTGTGAGAATTTTATGCAGGCCAAGCATACTGTTAACACTTAACAATCAGACCCATATTTCTCATCCTTCCTCTAAAACGGTTTGTAATAATGGACACTCTGTTTTTGTCACCCAGATTTCGCCTCAATGAATCGGTTCTCTTATCTAATTTAAAAAAATGTTTGCATAAGTCTCCCCCACCCTCGACTCCGCGTACCACCCAATCAAAGCCCCATTAATAGCACTGCAGGCTGAGCTGTGGATTTTGAAGGGGTGGGAATATTGCTCACAAAGTTGAGGGGAACTGAATGGGATCATGCATGTATCACCCACAGCTTCCAGTGGCTGTTGCTGGAATTTTAGGTGCCCGGCACCTCTGCAAATCAGGTGACTCCTATTGGTTACCTGCAGTCAGAAACCACGCTTGAAAACTCAGGTCCTAAGAAATTCATAAATAATGCAGTAGTATGAGGGACCAAAGGAAAAAAAGCACTGAAGGAATATGGGATTAATAGGGCCAGCTCTGTGTGTTTGAGGGCCCATTGTGAAAGATCTCCTCAGCTTTCTTGGAACAATCCCCACTGTTCACCCCACATTGTCCTTTGTGATGCTGCGCATCCTGGAGAAGGCAATAGTTAAAAGTACAATAGATGTGCCAATCTTAAAAGTGACTGGTTTCAGAGTAGCAGCCATGGTAGCCTGTATTCGCAAAAAGAAAAAAGGAGGACTTGTGGCACCTTAGAGACTAACAAATTTATTTGAGCATAAGCTTTCATGAGGTACAGCTCACTTCATCGGATGCATTCAGTGGAAAATACAGTGGGGAGATTTATATACATAGAGAACATGAAACAATGGGTCTCTGAGGAACAGTGGGGGGAAATACTATTATAATTATATTATTATAGAAAAACTATTTCCCCATGTTTATTCCACCCCCCACTGTTCCTCAGACATTCTTGTCAACTGCTGGAAATGGCCCACCTTGATTATCACTACAAAAGGTTCCTCCCTCCGCCCCCGCTCTCCTGCTGGTAATAGCTCACCTTAAGTGATCACTCTCCTTATAGTGTGTATGGTAAAACCCATTGTTTCATGTTCTCTGTGTATATAAATCTCCCCACTGTATTTTCCACTGAATGCATCCGATGAAGTGAGCTGTAGCTCACGAAAGCTTATGCTCAAATAAATTTGTTAGTCTCTAAGGTGCCACAAGTACTCCTTTTCTTTTTTAAAAGTGATTGACTCCAAGGAACCAGGACCTTGATTACATCTAGGTAGCCTCACTAAACAATAATAACTGTGCTTAGCATGGGCTTCAGTGTGGTTGCACAGGAGTAATTGGGATCAGAACTTGCTCCAAGATATTTTAAATGTTTAACTTACTTTGCTCCTCCTCATTGCCAGGGGTCACTTTGCAGGCAGTCTGCCCCTGTTAGCCCTCTCTTGCAGGACTTTTAAGAACAGTACACACAGGATTTCATGTGGATAGGAACACCCCCTGTCTGGGGCTGATTTAAAAATAAAAAATAAAGTCTCCCTTCACTACAGTTTATACTTAACACTGGTGTCTCCTCTCACAGCCACAGCTCTTCTTTTGTCCCATCCATCCAGTTGGAGCTTAGCCTTCTGCCACTCACCCAATTTCTACATCCAAACTCCATCCAGGTTTCCACACAGGCCCTTCCCACTTCCCTGCAGAGTCCTTCACTCTACACTTTCCTGCCCTGCCCAGTGCTCTTCATAGGGCAATCAGCCTGACCTCTCCTAGGTCTGACCCATTTTGTATTAGGGCTAGCTAGCCCCAGCCCTCCAGGCCTTAAGGGGCAAACCAGTCCCCTATCTCACTTATTTCTACTCACACCCAATCTAAAAGTGCCAGAGGTAGGAGTGCTTCCTTCTCTGGCCAAGGTAAGAGTAACTCTGCCCCCTTCTCTTCCCCAGGGATAGTCTGTGTTGCCTGCACAGCATTCTCATTTCAGAGCCTGAATTCACATCCTCCTCCATATGGTAGCATGCTGTGTTGCCACTAGACTGGCCTGTGTTATAACTAACAAATTGCCTTTATTTTCTCAGTAGGGAGTGAAGTAAATTATTTAGATTTTTCTTTTTCCATGATCCTTTTGGTAATTTAAAAATAATTTCCTTTGGAATGTGTTCTTTTTTTTCGTAAACAATCAATTTTGAATTAACACTTAGTGCGTAATTTTGTGCTGATACGTTTGGATGTAGCACACCGTTTTTTTAACTAACTCGCATGTTATTTACTTTAAAAAAATGTCTTGTTTGTTGTTTAACAGGTTCTGTCATAAAATGCTCTGCTGTTTTTCTAATGTTGTGTAATGCATTTATTTTTGGTCTCATAGGACTGTTGGATTGTTGTACCATAAGCAGAGATAGGACTGAGAGGCAGCGTGGTCTAGTAGAGCAGTGGTTCCCAAACTTGTTCCGCCGCTTGTGCAGGGAAAGCCCCTGGCGGGCCGGGGCGGTTTGTTTACCTGCCGCGTCCGCAGGTTCGGCCGATCGCGGTTCCCAGTGGCCACGGTTTGCTGCAGACGCAGCAGGTAAACAAACCGGCCCGGCCCGCCAGGGGCTTTCCCCGCACAAGCGGCAGAACAAGTTTGGGAACCACTGCTCTAGAGGATACATGACTGGAAGTCAGTAAATCTGGGTTCTGTTACCAACTCTTCCACTGACCTTCTGTGTGACCTTGGCTAAGTCACTTCACCTCTCTTGTTTCCTTTCTTACCCTTTGTCTTATCCCCTTAGACTGTAAATGTTTGGGGTGCAGGCACTGTTTCTTAACATATGCAACATGCCTAGCTCAATGGGGTCCCAATCTGATGTGGGGCCTCTAGGCATTACTGTAATACAAATAATAGAATATCAGGGTTGGAAGGGACCTCAGGAGGTCATCTAGTCCAACCCCCTGCTCAAAGCAGGACCAATCCCCAATTTTTGCCCCAGATCCCTAAATGGCCCCCTCAAGGATTGAGCTCACAACCCTGGGTTTAGCAGGCCAATGCTCAAACCACTGAGCTATTCCTCCCCCCCAAATGACTAATAAGAGGTGCCAAATCCACATGTGGCTGTGAACTTCTCTAATCCTAGGACTGGAAGGGACCTCAAGAGGTCATCTAGTCCAGCCCCTGCACTCATGGCAGGACTAAGTATTATCTAGACCATTCCTGGCAGGTGTTTGTCTTAAAAATCCCCAATGATGAAGATTCCACAACCTCCCTAGGCAATTTATTCCTGTGCTTAACCACCCTGACAGTTAGGAAGTTTTTCCTAATGTCCAACCTAAACCTCCCTTGCTGCAATTTAAGCCCATTGCTTCTTTCCCTATCCTCAGAGGTTAAGAAGAACAATTTTTCTCCCTCCTCCTTGAAACAATCTTTTATGTACTTAATGTTTCGGGTGCTTGGCTCAGTGGGTTAGTGGTAAACCCATCTCTTTTTCATAAAATAAAAGAGTAAATCACCTCAGCATACTCAATCTATTTGGTATGAAATACAGGAAATGTACTATATTAGGGGCTGATCCTGCACCTTCTTATTGCTGCAAGTCATCTGACTCATATTCATAGTTCCAGTGGATTGGCTTGGACTAGTCACTTGAGGAAGAATGACTTGAAGTAAGAGTCTGCAGGATTTGGCCCTTACCTGTTGCTACTATAGATACTGGGGCACATTTTCAAAGGCACAGTTTTGTGAATGCACACACCCCAATGTACAGGTACAACTTGAGGATAGTGTATGCTCCAAATTGTACTTTTGAAAATCTAGCCCATTATGTGGGTTAATATCGTACGTTAAAAATATTCTGTACAACATAGGTTGTACTACTCATTTTTACACTTTTTTTTACAAATCCTCAAGAGCATATAAATCAGGGGTGGGCAAAGTTCTTGGCCCAAGGGCCACATCTGGGTATGGAAATTGTATGGCAGGCCATGAATGCTCACGAAATTGGGGGTTGGGCTGTGGGAGGGGGTGAGGGCTCTGGCTGGGGGTTTAGGCTCTAGGGTGGGGCCAGAAATGAGGGGTTCAGGGTGTGGGAGGGGGCTCCTGGCTGGGGGTTGAGGCGCAGGAGGTAGGAGTGGTGAGGGCTCCGGCTGGGGGTGTGGGGTCTGGGCTGGGGCTGGGGATGAGGCATTGGGGGTACAGGAGGTTGCTCCGGGCTGGGAGAGAGGAGTTCAGAGGGCAGGAGGGAGATCAAGGCGGGTGTAGGGGGGTTGGGGTGCAGGAGCGGGTCAGGAGTGCAGGTTCCAGGTGGCGCTTACCTCAAGCAGCTCACAGAAGCAGCAGCATGTCCCCCCTTTGGCTCCTACCTGGAGGTGCAGCCAGGTGGCTCTGCATGCTGCCCTGTCCACAGGTGCCACCCCTGCAGCTCCTATTGGCCGCGATTCCTGGCCAATGTGAGATGTGGGGGCAGCACTTGGGGCAGTGGCAGCATGCGGAGCCCCCTGGCTGCCCCTATGTGTAGGAACCGGAGGGGGGACATGCCACTGCTTCTGGGAGCCAGGCGGAGCGGGGCAAATCTCCAATTCTGCTCCCTGGCTGGAGCGGGGCAAGCCCTGGACCCTGGTTCCCGGCGGGAGCTCAAGGGCCAGATTAAAATGTCTGGAGGGCTGGATGTGGCCCCCGGGCCATAGTTTGCCCACCCCTGATATAAATTGTGATATCTTACAGAAAAAAAAAACCTCACATTCACTGCCAATAATGCATTAGCTGATTCCTTGCTGGGCTATGCTGACTAGTTTCAGGGTTAGCAAGTTAATTTAAAAAGCGCTATTTGTTTACAATTCCTATATGCTTGTGCGGCTGCATTTCCATTCCATTTTGACTGACCGCACCTTATAACTTATGCTGCAGAGTAACAATTGTTTAAATTAATAATACCTCTCTAGAAAATTTCAGCTGATGAATGAAACTTTAAGAATGACATAATGAATAAATAATTTAAAAAATGCAAACAGTCTGATTTTGTACAACTGAATTACAGAGACTGTCAATCTGTTTTGGTCACAATAAATACTTTCCCTAAAAGAACATAAATCCCATGCAGTATCAATACCCTGTATATGTGTATGTAGATACATATGCTGAATAGATCTATAGTATATGTAAGTATGTATCTCTATACAGTTATGCACTGCATAATATAATGCCTAAATCCCATTGTCTTTCAATGGGAGTTGGATGCCTAATTCTCTAAAACTCATTTGCAAATCTCAGCCTAGGTACAAGATCAGAAGCAGAGGATTTTCCTTCACACACATTATGCATGTGCACCCACACACCCATTGTCTGGCTCCTTGGTAAACGCAGTCATATGATGTGGAATGAGTTCCTTTCATTCCTCTGTTTCCTCTGTCCCTCCTGAGTGCTGTGAGGGATCGATCCATCCTTCTTCTGTCCCTGTGGAGAAAGGGAGCATTTCTTGAGGGAAGGGAAATTCCCTATGACTCTATCTTGTGCTGGAAGGGGAGGAATTCTTCACGTCCCAATGGCCTCCACATCTTGGAGGGTATTTTGCCAGTCCCTGTTGGGAAGAGTGAAGAGAAACTGCTTGGTAGCCAATCCTATTTGAGATGGACAGAGCAGCCAATGTGCACGGAGGGAATCATACAAGCTGCTGGTGCTTGTGTTCCCTTCAGTTGTCTGGTCTGAATAATAGTGCCACAGGCCGCAATTTTAACCGTACTCCCTCCTCCCACCTTTGAAATGTTGGCAGATCAGAATGCACATGCTACATAACACCACTGTTTAGGACTAGAGCCAGATTAAGACATAGATAACATAGACCCATGCCTAAGGCTCCAGCTTCTGGCATCATTTGGTTACACTGGAATCCAAGCTTTCATTTTTGAAAGAAGCCTTCCCAGAAGCAAAGAAAAGCTTGAAAACATGACCCGAGTGTAACTATACAATGACATCTGCCTGAGTCTGCAGGCAGCCTGAAGAATAGTTGTGCAAGGGGTGAACTGCCCTGTGCATCTCAATGTGATGCTAATTCTACTACCCATTGCTGGGGGTAGCGGGGCGGGGGCAGGTGTTAGTATATAGGTTTATTTGTTAACCTGGGATAGAATTTTGGGCTTGATTTTATGGTACTTTTATACTAATATGTGTAAACGAAGAACAAAATACATTGTGTATGTTGCTTCTACTTAGTTAGCTAGGTTTGTTAGTACAATGGGAACAAATAAGAGCAGCTAAAGTGTTACATGAGCGCACACTTTAAGATTGCCTTAACCCCTATCTCAAGGCAAGGGTCAAGCAAGCAGTCCGAAAGGGCAAAGGGGAATTGGGGGGTGGGGGGAAGGTATAAAACACTAAAAGACCAAAGAAATGCCTTACCCCTCCCATGGGGTACAAAAGGGGTGGGACTGTAGGCATCCATTGCAGGTATATCTGGGCCTGCTAAGGAGGAGGAGATGTGCATGGGAATGGGGAACAGAGACACAGGCAAAGCTCTGCAGCAACAGAGCTGGGAATGGAACACTGGGAAACAGACTCTGCTGGCGTCTAGAGCTATGGATATGTTTGCTTGGAACTAACCCCAATAAACATCACATTGCCCGCATTTCAGACTTCTGGTCTTCTGCTTTCTGTCTGCGTGACAAGAACCAGGGGAGGGGATGAAGGGAAAGCCCTCTGACAACAGGCTCTGCTGATTCCACCCTAGCAAAGGACTGTGTAGTCCGAGAAGAAGAGTGCAGCATGCCCAGTCCATATATCTGGCTGCTGGGTTCAGATGCCCTTACTATCACACCTGCCTCTCGGGGGGGGGGGGGGCAGAGAGAATCCCTACTGCTGTGGAGGGAAGTGGGCACCTGCAGCCACTCCTGAAGGAAGAGGGAGCCCCATGTCACTGTCTCTGGGAAAGAAGGGAGCCCCCGACCACCACAGGTATGAAGGTGTGGGGGAGGCCATGTTGTGAGCCTGGGTTCCAGGTTGCCTTGATCTGGCCCTGTTTCAAGCAGGAGGTGAAGAAAACAGTATGTCTGACTGAAGCTGCTGCAGGATTTAGGTAGGTAGAATTTTCTTCTCCTGATTGAAATTTGGAAGACAAGACACCTGCACTAAAATCTCTGCTGTAAGTGAGATCACTGTGGTCTAAAAATGACAGTACATGATCCCTAGGACCTCTCTTCTGTCTCATGTGAAAGCCTGCACCCGCAGAGGCCCATTACCCTCCAACACAATAAAGGGGCATTGGTTTAGCACTGGCTCAGAGCAGTGCCATATCAGCAATCCTACTTCAACGCAGCTGAGCCTTTAGACTAAACCAGGACAGTAGCAGCCTGTATGTGTTTTCTGAACCTGATGCAGTGGAAGGATAAAACAAATATGGGACTTCAGAAATACATAGAACTAGAAGCTCATCTTCATTGTTCATCATAACAGAGGCCACTCACTCCATCAGGGCGTGAATGTGATTTAGTAATAGCCTCTTGCATTTTTGTCACAATAGCCATGACTCAACATTTGCTGTGCACCTGATCTTGTTCATTTGTCCCCACTTCATCATAAAATGTCTCACTTTTCTTACCCTTCGACTCAGTAGCAGCTGCCATGGTTCCCTCCTACAAGGAGAACCAAACATCACACAATAAGTAATCTGTAAAGACAGATGATTTAGTCTTTTAAAAGACCTAAAATGCCACAGTTGTTTCCAGAATTATCTGATTTAGCTGCTTGAGACTTTATAGGGCCAAAAATAACCCTCAACCTTTTTCTCCTTGGTTGGTTAAAGTGGAACAGTAAGAGACTAATGAATGAGACATACAGTAGAACTTCAGAGTTACAAACACCTCATAACTCTGAAATGTTCATAACTCTGAACACAACCTTATGTTTGTCCTTTCAGAAGTTTACAACTGAACATTGACTAAATACAGCTTTGAAACTTTACTATGCAGAAGAAAAATGCTGCTTTCTCTTTATTTTTTTAGTAGTCTACAGTTACCACAGTACTGTACTGTACTTGCTTTTTTGTTTTTTGTCTGCTGCTGCCTGATTGTGTACTTCCAGTTCCAAGTAAGCCGTGTGGTTGACTGGTCAGTTTGTAACTCTGGTGTTCATAACTCTGAGGTTCTACTGTACATCGCCTGCAGGCATAATGGGCACATCTATTTCACAGCAGGAAAAAAATACCCTGGAAAAATATTTGACTGGTCAAGTAGCATTGTGTTGACAGATACAGAACTATTGCTGCTTAACTAGTACTATCGTGGTATATGGCTCATGGACTACATACATTCATTGCATAAGATCACTCAGTGTATTATAAACATCATCCCCAGCTGTGCTGGTGCACATAAAAGCTGTGTTCACAATGGACCCTGCACATCTAATTATTTGATGGCACTAGCTACGTGCACTTTGTTGATGGATGCTCCCTAGTACATTAAATTGTAGCTTTTATAGCAGATTCCTGAACGTTCTTTGGCCATTCAACTTAAAATATTCCCTTGTCTTTGCCTGGATGGTTGCAGTGCCCATAAGAGCTAAATTACAGCATGCACTGCTCAGGATGAGGAGCACCTTATGTGGTGGAGGGAGGCATCATGAGTGTGGAAGTCAGTACACCAGGAACATGATGATCTTATTAAGCAGCATGGCTGGCTACACTTGTAAGAAGGGTGGTGTATATGCAGTTTCATTATCTACACTCATGAGAGAGAGCTACAGCACAGGTGCCGGTTCTAATTTACCCTAGGGGGTGCTCAATCCCCACTCAGCCCCAGGTCCCATCCCCACGCCACCACTTCTCCAAGGCCCCAACGCCACCCCACCTTTTCCCCACCTCTTTCCGCCCCCTTCCCCGAGCGTGCCCTGCCCCTGCTCCTCCCCCTCCCTCCCAGCACCTCCTGCATACCGAGGAACAGCTGTTCCACAATGTTCAAGAGGCGCTGGGAGGGAGGGGGAGGAGTTGATTGGTGGGGGGAGACGTCGGCAGGTGGGAGTGGAGGGGAGCTTGGCTGCTGGTGGGTGCTCCTATGAGCTATAGCTCTGCTCCCGTTTGGCTTAGACATACCCCTTCTGACCTATGCAGTGTTGTTGTAGCCATGTTGGTCCTGGAATTTTAGAGAGACAAGGTGGGTGAGGTAGTATCTTTTATTGAACCAACTTGTCTCTCTCACCAACAGAAGCTGGTCCAATAAAAGATATTACCTCTCCCACCTTTTCCTTCCGACCTGGTTAACTCTGCAGCAGCATGGGAGTCCTCACTGAACTCCTCACTGCTAGAAGCCAAACTCAATCCTGCATGTGAGTGCCTGGGGAGTGGGGCTTCTTGTGTCTTCTCTTAAGTTCACTCATGCAAAGCCAGACAGAATTTGGCTCCTAATTTCCAAATCAAGGAACATCTTCACTTTACATTTTATTTTGTTTTGCGCAGAGAAAGCCACAGGTATTCAACCATGAATTCTCCCTTGCCTGCTGTCCAAGCCAGGCATGGGATATCTGTGAGGGCTCTCATCATCTTAACAGTGTAGCTGATGCATAACAGAACTTTCACTTACCTTAGTCTGGATTGTCTCCAGTATATTCCAGTACTTAGCTGCAACACTGCAGAAACCCAGAGGGTTGATCCAACTCAATTACTAAGAGCTATGGGTTCTCTTGAAACTGGGTGACTGGTCAACAAAATGGCAGATGAAATTCAATGTTGATAAATGCAAAGTAATGCACATTGGGAAACATAATACCAACTATACAAACAAAATGTTGGCGGGGGTGGGGGGGTCTAAACTGGCTGTTACCACTCAAGAATGATCTTGGAGTCATTGTGGATAGTTCTCTGAAAACATCCACTCACTGTGCAGCGCAGTCAAAAAAGCGAACAGAATGTTGGGACTCGTTCAAAAAGGGATAGAAAATAAGTCAGAAAATATCATGTTGCCACAATATAAATCCATGGTACGCCCACACCTTGAATACTGCGTGCAGATGTGGTCGCCCCATCTCAAAAAAATTATATTGGAATTGAAAAAGGTTCAGAAAAGGGCAACAAAAATTATTAGGGATATGGAACGGCTTCCATATGAGGAGAGATTAATAAGACTGGGACTTTTCAGCTTGGAAAAGAGACAACTAAGGGGGGATATGATAGAGGTCTATAAAATCATGACTGGTATGGAAAAAGTAAATAAGGAAGTATTATTTACTCCTTACAACACAAGAGCAAGGGATCATCAAATGAAATTAATAGGCAGCAGGTTTAAAACAAACAAAAGGAAGTACTTTTTCACACAACGCACAGTCAACATGTGGAACTCCTTGCTCTGGTTCAAAAAAGAGCTAGATAAGTTCATGGAGGATAGGTCTATCAATGGCTGTTAGCCAGGATGGACAGAGATGGTGTCCCTAGCCTCTGTTTCCCAGAATCTGGGAATGGGCAACAAGGGATGGATCACTTGATGATTAACTGTTCTGTTCATTCCCTCGGGGGCACCTGGCATTGGCCACTGTCGGAAGACAGGATAGTGGGCTAGATGGACCTTTGGTCTGACCCAGCATGGCTGTTCTTATGTCCTTACGTTCATTCCTACCAAACACTAATATAAAAAGTGATATAACATCCCCGCACCAATGGCCTCAAAATACTGCAGTGACCCTATAGGAAACTGCGGTATTTCTGACTGCCACTGCAAAGCACTGTCAGATTTTGTTTTTAATAAAGGAAGCAGCTTGGTATCACACCTCTCAGCCTTATTTGGCTCAAGGTGTGAGAGTGTAGGGGTGAAATCCTGAAATGGCAAAGCTCCCATTGACAGCAAACATCTGGGGTGAAATCATGATTCCATTGATCTGCAGTTAATTCTGCTTTGTGGTACTCTGCTGGTTGGACCCCTGCACTATCTTTTCTTGCCACAATGAAACCCTTTCCAGTTCTACATTTAATTGTGGAAGCTGGAAATATACCCTTTCCAAAAGACAGTTGTTCCTTTGGTTCATGCAGCAGTCGTCAGCATTAATTTCTAATACTAGTGGTGACTGAAGTGTTTTACAACAAATTGCTTGACAGTTGGTGAGCTGAGATCTTGGCCCTTACATGATCACATTCCTCTGCCACCATGGAAATCACAGCAGCTGTGGACATTTTCAACAATACATTTAATTGGAATTTTAAGCTTAAATCCCAACTTCAGTAATATTAATGTGTTTTGCATCAGTGGGTCATGCAGTGGAAAACCACCTTTACCAGAATTGAAGAGTGGAAAAAATTTGGCACTGCTGAAGATTACATTTCAGAATATATTAATATTTTCTACAAGGGCCCTATTCAGCAGACCTTATCTATGCAACTCTCACCAAATTGGGCCCTTGCTATTGCATTATAGGACGAGCTATCTAAACTGCCATGACCAGGATTAAACATGGTTCTGACAAAGACACGTCAGAATATGGTTTATTCTTGCCTGTGCTTAGAGGTATCTATAACTATGTTAGCCCATGTTTTAGCAGCAGTATGACAGCCTGTCAACAGACATCTCCAAAATATTTCCACTTGTTTCCACGTTAGAGATGCATGTTGAGAGGCTGTCAGATACCGAAGATAAAACATGGTTCTCTAACAGGTTTAAACATGTAGCTAGATCCGCAGCTTGTGTAAAGCAGTGTAACTCCATTGACTTAAATGGAACTATGCTGATTTACATCATCTGAGGATCTGGCCCCAGGTTATTTATATAATGTAGACAGGGCTAAAAAGTTGTTTGGCATACAAATATTTCTAGATATTCCAACCTTGCAAACATTCCTTTTCTTCATTAGCTGAGTAGCAACTTCTTGGGGCATATGCTTATGTAAGACTCTTGCATACGTCCTTATGATATGTAAAGATAAAGTTACAAAACAGTCAGGCAACTGTTAAGATAAAATGTAGTGTTGTGGTTACGAAGACAAACAGAGAGCTGTCCTTTACAAGTACAAATTTCCCTTTTCATGCTGATATACTGAGATATTACAAGATTTCAGCATTAAATGCAAGAATTGTGTTTAATGCAACATTAAGATTGCAAATTTGAACACAGGACTTGTCAACTGTGTGGTTCACACAACACGGTTAATTTGGTCACGTTACATATACTGTATCTTCTGTTATACTTCTGTATATATTTAATAGTCTAGCCACTAATCAAAACTACTACTTATGTACAAGGTGGCAGAATAAGGGCCTAATCCGGCTTCAATTGAAGTCAGTGGCAAAAGTCCCAGCAACTTTAAGAAGAGCGGAATTGAGCTCTTAATACCAGAACATTAACTCTTGCCTTTCATGACTTTCTGGTATTCAGATGTACAACTCTGGGGCCAAACTGAGTATGTCTACACTGCAATTAAACACCTGTGACTCGGTTTTGGGTGGTGGGGCTGTACATTGCAGTGTAGACGTTCAGGCTTGGGCTGGAGCCTGGGCACAGTACCCTGCGAGAGGAGAGAATCCCAGAGCCTGGACTCCAGTCTGAACCTGAATGTCTAGACTGCATTTTTACAGCCAAGAAGCCTGAACCCCCGCAAGCCTGAGTCAGCTGACATAGGCCAGCTGCCGGTGTTTAATTGCACTGTAGACATACTCACTGTGGCTCTAAATTACTGGTAGGGTATGGGAATGAAGAGGGACCTGCACTACAGCAGGAGCCCCTTCTGGAAAAATCCTATCGAGTTTAGAATGAAATTCTATGTTTTCGGAGCATTGTATAGAATTTAATGAAACATTCAGTCCCTGTCACAGAGTTATCTAAGGTGGTTCAAAAAAATCGATAGAAAGGATTTCATTCTCTATTAAACTTTTATATAGCTCCTTTCACTCTAGTGTCTGAGCAGCTAAATACCCAGATAGATGATATAGGCTGAACAGAATAGAAAGTCTATGGTACCCTATTGATTCTAGCCCTGTTAAAGTCTACAGGACTTTTATACATGGGATCCCCAGAATTCTGGCTGACTCCACCACAATTGCTTCACAGGCTCAGAGAAAATACACGCTGGAGTGGGAATCCCGCCTTTGAAAGGGTGCAGCATGTGCCCCTGAAGAGCTGGTTCGGCATGGCCCTGCCCTCCCCACATTCCCTCTGGCCCCGCTGGGGAATATTTTACTAGTTGGTTGTATCTCGCTATAGTCCCTGTGCTGCATTTTAGTCCTAGCTCTCTAGGAATGCTGACCGTATTCAATTAACATTTTGATTTGCACAGTAGGAAGCGCTCTCTGGCATGGCTGGATCCCTTTGCCTGTTGTACCGGATAACAATCTCAATCGGTATTTCACATTTCATTTTTTCCGGGAGATATTTTTGGCTAAAACCTGTTATAAAATATAGCCTCCTAATCCATTATCAATCATATGGCCAAACTTAATGCATCCCGCTACGTGGCAAGGTTGGTCTGTACTAGTGAAGAGCATTTAGCTGTAATAGAACTGTACTAAAGAAATCATGTTAAATGTCAGGAGGCAGAAGCTTCTCCTAGCAACTTTATTATCCTCTAGGACGGTTCTCCCCTTTGTCCTGATGTAGATCTCTCATGTTTCCCAAAGCAGGGCAATGTTCCAACAAGCCTGGGAGCAATATGAATAATATGGGCAAAGAACACCTGTATGTTTTACCTTGTCAGGCTGACTTTGCAATGAAGACACAAAAATTAGATATGTAAATAAATTCTTATTGGCTGCTGTATGTCACATCACGCAGTTCTGTGCATCACAAAGGACTGCTGGGAATTCTTTGGAAAATGTTGTCAATAGTTAAATTTTGCAACTGGATGGCTTAGGAGTGATAATGAGACCTCTAAGTCATCACTTTGCATCCAGATCAGGTCAATAGTGATTGAAAGTTATAATCTGAAGGTTGTTTAGTAACCTGAGCAAAATGGGTTGGTGATCCAAGTCCAGTTCTTGGTGGACAGGTGTCCATATTGTTAAACCTAACAACTTGGTTGGCACCAATTCACATCCATGTTGGCAGTCTTGGTAGGGATGCCACAGGCTTCAATGGGCATGAAGTTTGAATTATGTTCTTACCCCTGAAGAGGTCTCTCCATGTTGGAGCGGGGGCAGAAGATACTGTTGCTACCTGGTATGTTCCTGTTTCATGGATAGGGTACTCCAGTCTCTAGGGTGGTCCATTGAATTTGTTTTGTGAACAATGTATTTATACCCACATGCAAAATGTTTGTGGTTTTTTAAACCTACAGATATAGGGTCTGATCCTCATTCAAATAGTCCCATTGACATGAATTCGCACTACTTGAGTGAGGAAGGGGTAATCCTGGGTAGGCATAACAATATTCAGATGTGCCTCAAGTGCAACATAACTTTATAATGTAGACCAGGCCTAAGTGAGGTTCCTCACTACACCATTCTGATTGACCATCCACCCAGAATGTCCCTCCTTGCCTCCCTGAGCCCAGTTCCTGTGGCTTTACAACACTCTCAGTCTAGTGATTCCATCCCTTGTGACAAACAGTAGCTCCTGCACAGGGCCAAGCACTTTTTAGTCATGTGAATAAGAGTTGCAGATCAGGACTATAGGTACCAGCTAGTAGTGCTGTGCGAATTAACAGCTGTTTTCTTATGCTTTTGCTCACGAAGCTAATGGTTTTAGTTGTTAATTTGAGGCAGTGTCAGATGTTGCCACTTCTATCATAAAGGACTATTTTCCCTGGAAAAACAATTCCATCTCCTGGGCAAAACCATGAATTTAGTGCAATTCACCTTAGGGGGGAGTTTAAGTTTTGCCCCATAGGAGTCTGGAGACAGGGTGAGAGTCAGGAAGTTCTGAGTTCTAACCTTGGCTCTGCCAAGGATTTTCAGTGTGGCCTGTGTAAATTGCTTCACATCTCTGCATCAGTTTTCTCATCAGTAAAATGGGTATGCAAATAGTTATTTACCCCACAGGGCTGTGGGAAGGCGTAATGAGTTTATAGAGCTTTGAACAGTGAAAATGCTATCGTATTTGTGGTCACACAGATCCTACTCTAATGGGCTCTTATATAAATGACAGTAAATAAATAAAATGAGTTTTCCACCTGTGTATAAAGGCATTTGTTTTATCACAGATTTGATCAGAGCCTGCAAGAACAGGATTTTGCATTGGCCTTGAATTGTCTTACAGCTTTGGTGTTATATGAAGAACTTAAGAACAAGCTCTTAATTTATTCAGCCCTGTGACTTATTAAATAAAAGCCAAATGTTTGATGGTAACATATGGGAGCACAATTAGTCATTGATTTTTTTAAAAAAATCATAATTGGGTTAATTGGTTACCTGCTGTGATATGGGCTAGAGATTTTTTTTCCAATGTCTCAGAGATTTTAAACCTGCTTGCATGACAGTGAAATAGAATTAAAACAGCATGACAAGAATAAAAGACAATATTAGATCAAACATAAAACCTGATGTGCCCCTCAGGGTACAGCTATTTACATTCAGGAAGGTTTCCCTGGCTAGTGTCTCTTCGCAGTATTCAGACAGCACAGCTCTTTCTAGCAGCTTTCTGTACCTTTAGCCAGAGGAGTCCCCTTTCCACTCTGCTTGCTGCATTGCACCACTGATTTAGTGAAGACATCATCCTCATAAGGATGCTCTTCTAACTCACCTCTGAGATCTGCTTGCTTTTCTCCTCTGACAATTAGGTTTAAATGTGCTGAAGCAAAGTACTCATCCTCAACAGTTGTATGGCTTGTTAAGTGATAAATTGCTAAAATTACATATGACCTCATTTGATAGATTTTCTAAAAAGGAATTTGCTAATGCAATCTCATCTTGATGTATAACACTTGCAATGAATTACACATACACAAACTGTTGTTCTGGCTGTCAAAATTGGGTATTTTTATTCTGCTAGAAATGCTATTTCTGGGCCAGCCCAGTGGCCTACTGGTAACATTCTGCATTGCCACATGAGACCCAGATTGCATTTCAGCTTGTAGCTTTGCCCTGGAGCCAGCGAGGGCTGAGAAGGATGCAGAGGCAGTGTGTCCTTTATGGCACTGATTGTTTCTGGAGGGTGTCTTTTCCTGTCCCCTCCAACCAGAAGGATAGTGACTCTGATATCTGGGCCTGAGGGTGGGGAGATCACTGGAGAAGCAAAGTACTCCCTGCCCTGTCCACATCCTCCCAAGGAAAAATATTATTTAGAGCAACCACCTGGCAATGTTCTGCATGACTCTAAGAGGATTTGACTCCCAGTCCTAGCTGCCTGGGTCAGAAGGTGGGGTTTGGTATACAGCATCCTCAGCCTCTGGGATGAGGGAGTGCCTTGTTTCCTGCAGCCATCTTCAATGGGAAGAAGTGAAACCTGCTTTAACAAAGAGGACAGTGCTGAAATCAAGGGAGGAAGGAGCTTCAAGAAAGAGTTTCCAGAAAATGCTGTTTCTCAATGTTAGTATACTACTCTCCTAGTATCTTCTTTTAAACATACCGTATGCACATCTGGATCAAATACTGGAGGCAACAAGGAACTTGGCTGCTTCCCGTATGTTCTTCAGGGATCAAGAAGGGACAGACTTCTCCTCTCCCCAGCCAGAGAGTTCCTCTGCAACCAACTATTCCATCCTGATGTGCAGGGAGTCTTTGGGATTGTGCTGCGTGGCATGCAGGAAGGCCTGTGTGTGTCCTGAGCAAAATACACATCTGTTCCCCTGCATTCCTGACCTCCCCCTCAATATAAGATGGGGGAGCATGGAGCAGAATTTGCCTCCCCTCAATGCACTGAATGTCTCAATCTAAACTGTAGATTCTCTAATCTTCATTTGTACTGAGTAAAAATCTGAATGCAGACTTCCCCATGATTAATAACTAGTTTATCTCTTAAAAGTAGTAGAAACCCAAGTACATCATTGCACAAAAAAACCCTGAAACCAAATCTCACAAGGGAAACCTGCAGGTTGCCTTTATAAGATTACTCCTACAGAGAGGGACTGGAAGGACTCTGTGTATTATCAAAATGTATAAGCAAAGGGAATGCTTACAATAGACTGCAGTGGTGTTTAGAACACCCTAGGGCTGCACTGACTAACTTATCATACCAAATAAGTATTTCATGCTTATCCACTCTGGGTGAAACCCACTCTTCCTCAGTAAAGCCTGTGTAGTCAGGCTGGATGTGAGCAGAGAGAGTGCAGAGGGACTGGGGCAGTGAAATACCTTCCAGGTCAAGCTTCATGCACTGAGGTGCATTCCACAGCATATGAGCCGGAATAGCAATTGCAGCCCCTTCACACCAGTTGTGTGCAGTGTTGGGTTCAGTGCAAATACAGATCTATGGCTCCTTTCCTGGCCTTCTGTATCACCTTGTGGCACAGCTCTTATCAGTAGTGTGTATGTGGGAGCAGTGGGGAAGGATCCTCTGCAGATATTTTCAATGCATACCTACAGCGCCTTGCACTCAGCCTCTGCACCACAGGTGAATTCCACCCTGGTCTGTTCAAACAGATGTGTTATTTATTCTAGTAAATGTTGCATTACAACATGGGCTAGTCCTGACAGAATGAGCCCACTTAAACACATGCTAACTATAGCATCTGAACACTTAGATTTCTGTGAAATTGTCAGAAGGAAAGTAAGTATTAAAATAAACTCAGGATCCTTCCCATCCCTGTGTCTTTGCTTCCCTTTGGAAATGTACTAATAGGTTGCCAAAAGAGGGCAAATTTTTCAATCTGAAAGCATAGGATCTGTAGAGTTTTTGAACTGTATGTGATGTGTTTTTCTGATTCCATTTTGGCTTTCAGCCTCATGGCATGTGATTGATTAGAATTAAGGCGGTCAAGCGATTAAAAAAATTAATCGTGATTAATCACGATCAATTGCACGATTAATCGCACTCTTAATGCTCGAATACCATTTATGTAAATATTTTTGATGTTTTCTATATTTTCAAATATATTGATTTCAATTACAACAAAGAATACAAAGTGTACAGTGCTCACTTTATATTTATTTTTATTACAAATATTTACACTGTAAAAAAACAAAATAAATCATATTTTTCAGTTCACTTAATACAAATACTGTAGTGCAAGCTCTTTATCATGAAAGTTGAACTTACAAATGTAGAATTATGTACAAAAACCCCTGCATTCAATAAAACAATGTAAAACTTTAGCGCCTACAAGTCCAATCAGTCCTACTTCTTGTTCAGCCAATCGCTCAGACAAACAAGTTTTTTTACATTTGTAGAAGATAATGCTGCCTGCTTCTTGTTTACAATGTCACCTGAAAGTGAGAACAGATGTTCACATGACACTGTTGTAGCCGGCGTCACAAGTTATTTACATGCCAAATGAGCTAAAGATTCATATGTCCCTTCATGCTTCAACCACCATTCCAGAGGACATGCATCCATGCTGATGACGGCTACCCCTCTGTTACTGTAATTAAGAAGTGGGCAGCATTATCTCCCGTAAATGTAAACAAAAGTGTTTCTCTTATAGCGATTAGTTGAAAAAGTAGCACTGAGTGGAGTTGTAGGCTCTAAAGTTTTACATCATTTTGTTTTTGAGTGCAATTATATAACAAAAAAACCCTATATTTGTAAGTTGCACTTTCATGCACTACAGTACTTGTATGCGGTGAATTGAAAAATACTATTTCTTTTGTTTATCATTTTTACAATGCAAATATTTTTAATAAAAAATAATATAAAGTGAGCATTACAACACAGAATACAAAGTGTACAAATGAAATCGATATAATTGAAAATGTAGAAAAACATCCAAAAATATTTAATAAATTTCAATTGGTATTCTATTCTTTAACAGTGAGATTAATTGCGATTAACTTTTTTAATCTCGATTAATTTTTTGAGTTAATCGCGTGAGTTAACTGCGATTAATCAACAGCCCTAATTAGAATATGTACCACACAATAACTCAAGTGCTGAATATTCACAATTACTGTGATGATTATAGGAGTATGAACATTAAAGAAAGAAAAGTCCTGTTAGAGTCCATCTCCTTGCAAGTGTAGGATATAGTCCCTTGATAGAGGATACAGTATATCAAGATGTATCAGATATTTATTTAGTATTGGTGATAGATACTTCACAAACTTGGGTGCACTGTAAATCTGAAAACAAAAAAAAGGATTAAAGTAGATATGAGTGTAGTTTCCAAGATTGGGCCTGTACTGTACAATATAATGAAAGGTACATATATTAGACTTTTAGGTTCACATTAGCTATTATTTGTAAATAACAGTGGCTCATGTGTAGAACTCTCACTTATTTGGTATCAGTGCCTCCAAGTGCTGATAACTTTAATTCCTCCAATGGTAAAAGCAGATTGCAATTCTAAGACCTACCTTCTCTAAAGGTGTTTGGAGCCTTCCTTCACTTACAGGCTACTGGACCATGTAGAATGCAGTGACTGCTGGTCACTAGGGGCTACCAGGGCTCTGCCTCCACCAATTAAATCCTCTCTCCTTTCTTTCTTTAAACAAACACACCTTTGAGGGATGGTGTCTTTCTCTCCAATAGCTCAATGGAGCAAACTGCAGGGGGTGGGCAGCCCATTCAAGAGAGAAGCAGAAGAGATGGGACTGGCAGGTACTAGTCCTTTAAGTGCTGCAACAGAGTGCAATATCTGGGAAAGGAAAGGCAGCCACAGACACTGCCAACCCCTTCAGGACAACAGCACCATAGAGCAGGGGTGGGCAAAATACGGTCCAATGACCCTTGGACATATACAGTGACAGCAGATCAAGGAGCTGTGCACTAGCTTCGTGCCGATGTTCTCAGCCATGGACCAAATGGGCATACCACTCCATTGACACAGGTAATGCTCGCTCAATTAGAGCCCAACCTTACCGGGTGTCTCCTCAAGCCAAAACTGCTATAGAACGGGAGATCCAGGACATGCTACAGATGGGGGTAATCCGCCCCTCTAACAGTGCATGGGCATTTCCAGTGGTTCTAGTGGGGAGATACGCTTTTGCGTGGACTACCATAAGCTAAATGTTGTAACTCGCCCAGACAACTATTGAATGCCATGCACAGATGAGCTACTGGAGAAACTAGGATGTGCCCAGTTCATCTCTACCTTAGACTTAACCAAGGGGTGCTGGCAAGTACCTCTTGATGAATCTGCCAAGGAAAAGTCAGCCTTCATCACCCATGTTGGGCTGTATGAATTTAATGTGCTCTCTTTCAGGCTGCGAAATGCACCCACCACTTTCCAAAAACTTGTAGATAGTCTCCTAGCGGGATTGAGAGAATCTGCAGTTGCCTACCTTGATGATGTGGCCATATTTTCCGATTCATGGGCAGAACACCTGGAGCATCTGCAAAAAGTCTTGGAGCGCATAAGGGAGGTAGGACTAACTGTTAAGGCTAAGAAGTGTCAAATAGGCCTAAACAGAGTGACTTACCTTGGACACCAGATGGGTCAAGGAACTATCAACTCCCCCTACAGGCCAAAGTGGATGCTATCCAAAAGTGGCCTGTCCCAAAGTCAAAGAAACAGTCCAATCCTTGTTAGGCTTGGCCGGGTATTACAGGTGATTTGTACCGCACTAAAGCCAACTCGCCACCCCACTGACAGCCCTAACCAGAAAGAAACAGCCAAATGCAGTTCAGTGGACTGAAGAGTGTCAGAAGGCCTTTAACCAGCTTAAAGCGACACTCATGTCTGACCCTGTGCTAAGGGCCCCAGATTTTGATAAACCATTCCTAGTAAGCACATATGCATACGAGCGTGGTGTGGGAGCAGTTTTAATGCAGGAAGGACTGGATCAAGAATTCCATCCTGTCGTGTTTCTCAGCAAAAAAACTGTCTGAGAGGGAAAGCCACTGGTCAATCAGTGAAAAGAAATGCTATGCCATTTTGTACGCTCTGGAAAAGCTACACCCATACGTTTGGGGACGGCGTTTCCACCTACAAACCGACCTTGCTGCGCTGAAGTGGCTTCATACCGTCAAGGACAATAATAAAAAAACTTCTTTGGTGGAGTTTAGCTCTCCAAGATTTTGATTTTGAAATACAGCACATTTCAGGAGCTTCTAACAAAGTGGCTGATGCCCTCTCCCATGAAAGGTTCCCAGAATCAACTGGTTAAAATCATCCTTGAAATGTGGAAAAAATTGTTAGTTTTTATATAATCAGTAGTATATCTAGAGGTACATGCGTCTTATGAATTGCTTTCTCCTACAGCTCCAGGAAGAAATCACAGCCAGTGTGGAGCAGGCTGTCCAGCATCGTCTGTGATTTGGGGGGCGTGTCATAAACATCCAGCTAAGGGTAGCATAAAATCCCTCCTTTACCTGTAAAGGGTTAAGAAGCTCAAATAACCTGGTTGGCACCTGACCAAAAGGACCAATAAGGGGAGAAGATATTTTCAAATCTGTGGGGGAAGGTTTTTGTTTTGTTTTTCTTTGTGTTCTCTCCGGGACAGAGAAGGACCAGGGCAGGAAAAATACATCTCCTAAAGCCCTATCTGAAATAAACATCTAAGATTACAAATGATAAGTAATAGCAAGGAAGTGCGTTAGGTTATCTTTTCTTTTAGCTTGTGAATTTTTCCTACGCTAAGAGGGAGGTTTATTCCTGTTTTTTGTAACTTTAAAGTTTTTAAAGAGGGGAATCCTCTGTATTTTAAATCTTATTACCCTGTAAAATTACCTTCCATCCTGATTTTACAGAGGTGCTTCTTTTACTTTTTTCTTTATAATAAAATTCTGTATTTAAGAATCAGATTGGGTTTTTAGTGTCCTAAAAACCCAAGGGTCTGGTCTGTGCTCACCTTGGTTACTCTCAAGCTTCCCCAGGAAAGGGGGTGAAGGAGCTTGGGTGCGGGGGATATTTTGGGGAAAACAGGAACTCCAAGTGGTCCTTTTCCTAAATCTTTGTCTAACTCACTTCATGGTGGCAGCGATACCATCCAAGGACAAGGAAGAATTTGTGCCTTGGGGAAGTTTTTAACCTAAGCTGGTAGAAATAAGCTTAGAGGGTCTTTCATGCGGGTCCCCACATTGGTACCCTAGAGTTCAGAGTTGGGACGGAACCCTGACAGGCCCATCTAAGATTTCTGTCCAGCCCGCCAGGTGCTTTGGCTGCCCCTTCGCAATCTCCAGACAGCTAAAAGTCCTGCAGCTCAGCAGGGTGCTCAGGCAGGCTGCCTGCATGCCATGGCCCCACACCACTCCGGGAAGATGCCGGCTACTGCTGGCATGTCTCTGCATGCCCTCTGTGTGCCCTTGCATGCCCATGTCTCTGCGAGCCCCAAGCACTGTCCTCACAGCTCCTACTGGCCAGAAACTGGCCAATGGGAGCTGCAGGGGTGGTGCTTGTGGGCGCGGGCAGCACATAGAGACCAGATGCCCCCCAAGGGGCCTGCAGAGATGTGACAGCAGCAGCTGGCGCAGCTGCTTCCGGGAACAGCGTGGGGCCATGGCATGCAGCCTGCACTGGCATCCAGGAGCTGCCTGTGGTAAGTGCCTCCTGGTCAAAGCCTGCACCTTGCACCCCAAAGCCCTGCCCCAGGTCAGAATCCCCTCCTGCACCCAAACTCCCTCCTAGACCCTGCACCCCCCCTACACCCCAATCCCCCGCCCCAGCCTGAAGCTCCCACCTGCATCAAGCTCCATCCCAGAGCCTGCACCCCAACACTCTGCACGAGCCCGGAGCTCTCTCCTGCATCCAAACTCCTCCAAGAACCCGCACCCCCTCCATTAATATAGTAGAAATGTGCGGCCCGTGAAGACTTACCAAAATGTGTGGCGTGACCCCCTGTGAAAATTATTGCCCACACCTGCCATAGACTGTAAGTGGGAGAGGGAGGAGTAGATGGGGCTTTGGCCCCCTCTGCCATGGCCTCATCATTGGCCACAACCCCCTGCCCTTCCCCTTCCCTTGCTGTCCCTGCCACCAGCTCTGGGGGCATATTTCTCTCGTCCCCCAGAGTGTACGCCCAGGTGACCATGGCTCCTCAATCCGCCACCTAGTCATCCCTCCAGGCCACTGCCTCCAGTTCCATCCCTGGCCGCCAGGGCCCCTTTCCCACCCTAACCAGGAAGCACAGTGTCTAGTGCCTCCTGGTGTCTGCCTCGTCTCATGTGGAGACCTATGTGTGGGTGTTAGCGAGGGTGGTGGGGCCCACGGTTGTGGTGGTGGCTTCTAAGATCTATGGGATGGTGGTCTTTTTGTGCTAGTGGGCGCCTCTTAATTGCTGAAGGTTTCATGCCCAGGTATATCTCATTGCCATAGTCCAGCTAAGAGGTTATGCAGGAATGAATAACTGAGGCCAGGTCTTTCTCTGCCACAATGGGATGGAGTTTCTTAGCTAAGCAAAAATTATAGAAAGCATTACTTGCAGCTATTATGTGAGAGCTCAGCGTCAGTGAAGAATTCAAGAGTACTCTAGAATATGAACTGAACTGACCAATGGCGGATGTGAACCTGCAACCAAAGGGGACTGCACTGTGGCTGCAAACTCCTCAGAATACTTTCTTGCACCCACCAGAGTCACCTCTGTTTTGCTCAGGTTTAGCTTCAGCTAGCTGTTCTTCATCCATTAGCT
Organism: Caretta caretta; assembly: GCF_965140235.1. NCBI lineage: Eukaryota > Metazoa > Chordata > Testudines > Cheloniidae > Caretta > Caretta caretta. Next base: position 178,445,928 of record NC_134208.1, on the reverse strand, counting down.
GATCTCATGCAAGCCCTAGGCCATCTTAGTGGTAACGGTGTAGTTGTATGTGGAAGAGGATAGGTAGAGGTGTGTGTCACCTGCTTATTTCCAGCACGAGTCCATGTCATATGACCAGTTCACCTAATGGCTACGTGTAGATGTTAAAAAGGATGGGAGAGATAACTGATTCTTGTGGAACCCCACAAGTGAGGGATCTAATGGTGGATGTACAATGCTTATGGAAGGCAAGATTTAGTAAGCCCACACAGTGGTCTGTATCCACTGAACTGTATTCCATGTGGGCTCCCTGCACCTCAGCATGGGGGACAAGTTGGGGGACAGAACACAATGGGCTGGTAGATCCATGCTGTTCCTCCCTGTGGAGGATAGAGAATGTAGTGCCCATAGAAGCTACTGCAACTCTGAAGCTCTCTATTAGAGAACACAAATGTGCATCTCTGTGACAAACTGCACTAAAGTGCAAACAAAATGGCTGCAGACAGCAGAGTCCTTGGAGATTTAAAGGTGCAGCATACAAATAAGAAATGCATAACAGCTACATATCTAAACCCACACCAGTTTTGGAGACGGAAATTCTCTTTCTACTGGAATAACGTTGTATTATCCGGTGTCAATGGCTTTATTATAGATTTCAGAATACAGTGGAAATTAGGCCCATTTGAAGGTGGCATGCTCTATTCCAGAGTTAGTGAAGAAAGAAAAGTAAAACAGGACCCCACAGTTCTGCCTTTCTGTCAGCCATATGGAGCACCTTTTCTTCGGTTCATAGTGGTGTTGTCTATCTTGCTGTCTTTGCTGGCTGCTTCCCTTATGCTCCTGTTGACACAAGGATCATTTTCTGAAAAAACTCCCGTTGTCGTTGTTAATCCCAGTCCAGCTGCACATGTTAGTGCTGTTGGGAGCCTTGATGTAGATGGTTTGCTGGCTGCCACTGGCACTTCTAACATGGTCATCTAAACCTCTTCAGGCAGCAGCCCGCTAGGACTCACCAATATTGCTAATGCTGGTGGAGCGGAATTACTGTTTGCAACAGAAATGTTTAGAAAATGTCCCTGCTGTAGTCAGAGCTGAGTGTGCGAGTGCTGAATGGAGGCCATTTCTTTAGTTATGTATTTCTGGATTGAGACTCAGAAGACCTGAGTTCCATTCCCCACTCTGATACTAGCCTGCTGGGTGACCTTGGGCAAGTCACTTCATCACTCTGTGCCTCAGTTTCTGCATCTGTAAAAAGGGGATAATAATGCTGACCTCTTTTGCAAAACGCTTTGAGATCTACTGACAAAGAGCACTATGTAAAAGCTGGATATTTATTTATTTTATTGTCTTCTTCAGCTGTAAAATGTTCAGTAAAACGATGGAAAAAATATCAACCATCAAGCAAAAACCGATTTTCTCTTCTTTCCAAGTTACCATGTGCCTATTTCTCCTTTGCTTTGCAAAGTGAATATCAAATATGATTTGCACTGGTGCAAATGGCTACTCATGGTGCAGAGCAACAGAGAGTCAGGCTCCATGCGAAAAGAGAGCAGGCTAGAACCTCAGCTGGTGCAAACTGGCATAACTGCTTTGGCTTCAATGGCCCTTTTTACTCTTACTATATTGATGCTTTTGATCTTTGCAGCAATTTTCTGGTTATTTTTGAGCCAAGGACATAGCATACTTATGGAAACGTTAGGGGAGCTATCTCAATTAACACCCGCAGAGGATCTGGCCCAGAAAACACCAGCTGGTGAATTTTCACTGAAATACAAAGAAACCTTGTGTACATGTTTCCGATAGACATAAAGCTATCTAACGAACACGATGCCACTGAGCCAAAAAAAACAAAAAGAAAAGTGTGACCATGGGCAGTGGGTATAATAGGCCCGGGGAGGCTCTCCCTGGTGCTGCCGCAGCCACCAGATCCCCAGATGCAGGGTTTGATGGCAAAGTTTTTGCTTTTTATACCCCATGCAGGTTCTGGGGCAGCTGAGGAGGCATGTGCCATGTCCTCAGCCGCCCCGGAACCTGAATGGGGCATATCAAAAGCGCCTTCTAACAGCCACTTTTCCCCTGCATGGGTTGGGTCCAGGGAGGGGAGGCATGGCGTGGCTTCAGCCAGCCCAGGGTTCCTCTGGCTGAGGGGAGGGGGATGTTCTGGGCTTCTTAGGGTGCGGGAGGCTTGTGGCTCCAGCTGCGGGGGTCAGGGGGCCTCGGTGCTCCGGACATAGAGAGGGCATGGGTGGAAGGGGCAGAGCCAGGGGCTAGCCTCCCCAAAGGGGGGCTCCACTCACCGCCCATGAGCATGACAGTTAAAAAGCAATATGCCTTTTCCTTCAGACATCTGCCCTGCTGAATGCTTCGTGCTGACAGGCCTGTGCTTCAGCATGCTTTACAGATACCCTATTTTTCAATAACCATACATATTTCTCTCTGCACAGTCATACTGATGGGAACCAAGAATACGTTGCTTTGCCTCCAGTATCAATGTTTGCATTGCCATTTTGTAAAGGATGGCAATGGGATGTGGAACTGTACAAGAATTCAGATCCAGTCTGAGTAAGTAAGGGTTGAGAATTGATACCACTCAGTGGCCCATGTGAAACATCTTTGGTAGTCTCCCTTCAATTCCTAGTGGACAAGTGAACCAAAAGACATCATCACAATGGGCAATAATGGATATCCTAGTTGACAGTGTCAGTAGGAAGGTCCAGCACCATATAGGCCATAGGAATGAACTCCTTGTGATGCTGGCAGACCAGGTGCCAGCTCATGCCAAGGTCCCCACGTCTCAACTGAACGCTGACAAATACCTAGCTGGAATCATTCCAGCTCTCCCATGTGTAGTCTTGTTAAAATAGGTATTAAAATTATAAGACTGTGTTTTGTGTTTAGACTTTAGAGAATGCTTCTAAGTTGCTGCTGCATGCATTAATCTCACTTATAACATCTGTATCTCATATTATAAGATAATTGAGCATGTGTGTTGTAAGCCTCTATAACTGTGTAGATCATCAGACAGGAGAGAGACGTTAACTAGTGTGGAATGCTGGTCTCCAACAAAAGGTGTTCTGTCCTGCTCAACAGGGAAGATCAAGCAACACCAAACGGACTAGGTGGAACACTGAAGAGGACAAAAGACTGTGTTGCTTGCTCTCCTCCTCCCATGCAGATGAGTCATGCAAGTGAATTCCTCCCATCAGAGGTTTGCAGGTCAGAGCACAAGTGGGGAAGGGAATAAAAACCCCTAAAAGAAGTACTCCTGCAGGAATTCTGCACCACTGCACAATGCAGAATTTTTCAGAAATTAATATGCATGCAGAATTTCCTTTCCCCCACAGAAATGGGCTGCGGTGCTGCTGGTTGTCACTAGGGGCCACTGGACCCGGCAGAGCCCAGCTTGCACATAGAAGACACTGCTGGGGGAGAGGGAGGGAGCAAGAGGGTTCCTGACAGCTGCAGTTCCCAGCATGCCCTGAGGGAAGGAGACAGCAGTGTGCAGGAAACTCTGTGGAACCCTGGGATCCAGCATCAGGCTGTTTCTCCCTCTGGATCCCTGGGCTTTGGGTTGAGGAAGGGAGAGGATGTCTGGGCTGGGCAGGGGGGCACAGCTGGGCTCTGGGGGTGGAGGGTGAGGGTATCTGAGCAAGGGGGGTCCCTGTGGCTGGAAGATTCTATTACTTTTTGAAACTTAACATTGTAACTCATTTGTGTGTGTATGTTCACCTGCTTTAACCCTGTAAATAACTCTCGGCTCCTTTTCCTATTTAATAAATCTCTATATAGTTTATTATAGGATTGAATGCAAGTGCTGTCTTTAGTGTGAGATCTAAAGTGCAACTGACATGGGGTAAGTGACTGGTCCTGTGGGACTGGGTGTAACCTGAATATTACTTGTGTCATGATTCATGCTGTAACAGACCATCTATCACAAAGATAGGCTTACCTAGGTGGCAACCGCAAGACAGATCAGAGTACCCATGGAGGTTGTCTGTGACTCCATGTTAAGGCTGTTACAGTGCCTGAGGAGTTTACACTTGTTGGTTGGTTGGTGAAATTGAACTATAAAACTCACAACCAATTTGTGGTTTGTGCCCTGACTCTTGCCAATCTGCCCTGAGGTTGGTATTCATGCTCTTGAGCAACTGTAGGACATCTTGATGCTCCTCCAAAAGGTAGTGGCTCCAGTTCAGAGAAGACTGTTGAAGTACTGGAGAAGTCCATGCTGCTGGTGCATATGAACCAACTGCGTTGTGCATAACAAGAAGACAACAATCTCCAGGTTACAAGTTCTAAACACAGAGAAAGTGGTGATGGGGGGTGAATGGCCTGTGATAAATAGGCCCACTGGCCTGTGATAAATAGACCCAATGGCCTGTGATGGGATGTTAGATGGGGTGGGATCTGAGTTACTACAGAGAATTCTTTCCTGGGTATCTGGCTGGTGAATCTTGCCCATATGCTCAGGGTTTAGCTGATCGCCATATCTGGGGTTGGGAAGGAATTTTCCTCCAGGGCAGATTGGAAGAGGCCCTGGAGGTTTTTCACCTTCCTCTGTAGCATGGGGCACGGGTCACTTGCTGGAGGATTCTCTGCTTCTTGAAGTCTTTAAACCATGATTTGAGGACTTTAGTAGCTCAGACATAGGTGAGAGGTTTTTCGCAGGAGTGGGTGGGTGAGATTCTGTGGCCTGCGTTGTACAGGAGGTCAGAGTAGATGATCATAATGGTCCCTTCTGACCTTAATATCTATGAATTTAAAACTACCCTAACCAAGTATTTTTGTTGTTTTTCCAGAATATATTCATGTTATGCTGGCGGTTGGGAGAAACCTCATTGAAGCTAGTGGGCGTAACACCTGCTTTTCATTCAGGCTAAATGAGGGAACAATTAAATGCCCCTTTGTTGATAGACAGCAGAAACAACAGGAGCCATCACCTGAAACACAGGCCACATGCAAGGCCACTTAGGACTCCGAACTATGTGGGTAGAGGGTTTCATGATGGGCTGAATCTAAGGGGCGTGTGTGCAGTGGCAGATTACCACACGGGTTGACAGGGCCATGTCCAGGAGCCCCAGCCAATTTGGGGACCCCCACCGGAGCACTGGAACTCTGGCTCTGCTCCACCCCCTGCTCCTCCTCCCCTGACCTCTCTGCCCTGTTCCTCCGCCCTGCTTCTCTTCTCCCCGAGGGCCCCCGGCCAGGCCGGAAGACGGAGCTGTGGGAGGGATAGTGTGTTCTCCCACCCTCCCGCATGTGGAGATAGGTGAGCCAGTTGCCCAAGTCCCTCTCCTTTTCCCTCCCACCAACCCTCCTATGCGGAGCTGGCCTGAGGCCCTTCTTCCTTCCCCTCTCGTACAGACCTGGCCCAGGCTCCTCCCCTTTTCCTGTACCACGTGGAGCTGGCCTGAGCCTCTCTCCCTCCCCTCCACCCCCCTGTCCCCGCCCACCTGTGCCAAGCTGGCCCAAGGCCTTCTCCGTTTTCTGACCCCACTCACCTGCGTGGAGCTGGCCTTAGCCCCTGCCCCCCCACCCCAGCTGGCCCGAATCTCTCTTCCCTCCTGCTGCGCTGAACTGGCCTGAGCCTCTTCCTCACCCCCCAACCCCCTGGCCGAGACCCTTTTTGGCAAAACTGGGCGTTTGTCCCATTTGCTCTTGCCAACTGGTGATCAGCTGGGAAGAGCAAATGGGACAAATGCTCAGTTTTGCCAAAAATGTCAGGATGTCCGGAGCCAAAATGGGAGGTATGGTCAACCTAGGCCAGAGGTCCCAAATGTTTTCAGTCACAGCCCCTTTACCCAGTCTATGCCCCACTCTGTGGGGCCAGAGAAGGGAGCAGGAGCCGGGGCCTGCGGTGGAGCCAGGGGCCATGGTCGGGAGTGGGGTGCAGGTGGGCCCGCAGCTGGGTGTGGAGCTATGGCTGGGGTTGGGGGCAGGGCTGTGGTGGGGCCAAAGCGGAGCTGGGGGCACAGCAGGGCTGGGTGGTGCTCCCTTCCCATCCACCCCCCATGGGAGCTGATCCTGGCCCCACGGCATCCCCCTCAGCATTCCTCAGTGCTCCCCTAGGGCAGTGCACCCCACAGTTTGGGGGCCACTGCTCCAGGCTGTGGCAAGAGCCTCCCAAGGAGCCAGGGGAGGAGCCCTGGGCCCTCCACCTGCCCTGGGCGGGAGGACCAGGGGGGCCTGAGAGCAGCCCCCTGCCCATGTCCCTGCCCCCCACGGTGCACCACCTATGATAGCTGGATGGTCCAGGGCTCCTCACAGCAGTCCAGACTCCCTGCGCAGCTCTTACCATGGCCTGGATTCTGGCCAGACCAGGTGGCGGGGCCTTGGGGGAATGGGAGGAGCAGGGCACCATGGCATTAGAGGGGATATGGGGGGTGGGGAAGAGAGAGAGGTGTGTGTGTGTGTGTGCGCACACATGTGTGCATGAAGTAGCAAAAACATCACAGGAGCACACAGAGAAGGAACAAAGAAGCCCCACACACAGCCAGAGAAGCCGTGGCAGCGTGACCTTGAGAAAAAGCTGAGAAAGAGCTTTTGAGTAAAGTGCTGTCTGGAAAAGGCTTGAGCTGTGAGAAAGTAAACTGGCTCCTGCTGTTTGATTCCTTCTTTGTAAATAAACAGGATTGCACCAAAGACATATCTGACTCTATCATCAATTTCTCAATGTACTCAATGCTTTTTTTGCCTCTGTCTTCACGAACAAGGTCAGCTCCCAGACTGCTGTGCTGGGCATCACAAAATGGGGAAGAGATGGCCAGCCCTCTGTGGAGATAGAGGTGGTTAGGGACTATTTAGAAAAGCTGGACGTGCACAAGTCCATGGGGCCGGACGAGTTGCATCCGAGAGTGCTGAAGGAATTGGCGGCTGTGATTGCAGAGCCATTGGCCATTATCTTTGAAAACTCGTGGCGAACCGGGGAAGTCCTGGATGACTGGAAAAAGGCTAATGTAGTGCCAATCTTTAAAAAAGGGAAGAAGGAGGATCCTGGGAACTACAGGCCAGTCAGCCTCACCTCTGTCCCTGGAAAAATCATGGAGCAGGTCCTCAAAGAATCAATCCTGATGCACTTGCATGAGAGGAAAGTGATCAGGAACAGCCAGCATGGATTCACCAAGGGAAGGTCATGCCTGACTAATCTAATCGCCTTTTATGATGAGATTACTGGTTCTGTGGATGAAGGGAAAGCAGTGGATGTATTGTTTCTTGACTTTAGCAAAGCTTTTGACACGGTCTCCCACAGTATTCTTGTCAGCAAGTTAAGGAAGTATGGGCTGGATGAATGCACTATAAGGTGGGTAGAAAGTTGGCTAGATTGTCGGGCTCAACGGGTAGTGATCAATGGCTCCATGTCTAGTTGGCAGCCGGTATCAAGTGGAGTGCCCCAGGGGTCGGTCCTGGGGCCGGTTTTGTTCAATATCTTCATAAATGATCTGGAGGATGGTGTGGATTGCACTCTCAGCAAATTTGCGGATGATACTAAACAGGGAGGAGTGGTAGATACGCTGGAGGGGAGGGATAGGATACAGAAGGACCTAGACAAATTGGAGGATTGGGCCAAGAGAAATCTGATGAGGTTCAATAAGGATAAGTGCAGGGTCCTGCACTTAGGATGGAAGAATCCAATGCACAGCTACAGACTAGGGACCGAATGGCTAGGGAGCAGTTCTGCGGAAAAGGACCTAGGGGTGACAGTGGACGAGAAGCTGGATATGAGTCAGCAGTGTGCCCTTGTTGCCAAGAAGGCCAATGGCATTTTGGGATGTATAAGTAGGGGCATAGCGAGCAGATCGAGGGACGTGATCGTTCCCCTCTATTCGACATTGGTGAGGCCTCATCTGGAGTACTGTGTCCAGTTTTGGGCCCCACACTACAAGAAGGATGTGGATAAATTGGAGAGAGTCCAGCGAAGGGCAACAAAAATGATTAGGGGTCTAGAACACATGACTTATGAGGAGAGGCTGAGGGAGCTGGGATTGTTTAGCCTGCAGAAGAGAAGAATGAGGGGGGATTTGATAGCTGCTTTCAACTACCTGAAAGGGGGTTCCAAAGAGGATGGCTCTAGACTGTTCTCAATGGTAGCAGATGACAGAATGAGGAGTAATGGTCTCAAGTTACAGTGGGGGAGGTTTAGATTGGATATTAGGAAAAACTTTTTCACTAAGAGGGTGGTGAAACACTGGAATGCGTTACCTAGGGAGGTGGTAGAATCTCCTTCCTTAGAGGTTTTTTAGGTCAGGCTTGACAAAACCCTGGCTGGGATGATTTAACTGGGAATTGGTCCTGCTTCGAGCAGGGGGTTGGACTAGATGACCTTCAGGGGTCCCTTCCAACCCTGAGATTCTATGATTCTATGATTCTCCCCCTAATTGAAACAACCCACAAGACCCTGAAAATGGACTAACTCTGGCCAAAAAGGAGTAATAATATAAACATTAAAATAAGAACTCTGTTTTAAGTAAAGAACAATGAAATTAATGCAAGACTGATCTATGCCTACACATAGTTAATGATAGATAGGAAGCACAGGCAGGAATGTCTGTGAGGGGAGGGCTCCTGCCTCATACTGAGAATGAGGGGCGATCAGCAGGTTATCTCAAGTGCTTATATACGAATGCACAAAGCCTTGGAAACAAGCAGGGAGAACTGGAGGTCCTGGTGACGTCAAGGAATTATGACGTGATTGGAATAACAGAGACTTGGTGGGATAACTCACATGACTGGAGTACTGTCATGGATGGTTATAAACTGTTCAGGAAGGACAGGCAGGGCAGAAAAGGTGGGGGAGTAGCACTGTATGTAAGGGAGCAGTATGACTGCTCAGAGCTCCGGTACGATACTGCAGAAAAACCTGAGTGTCTCTGGATTAAGTTTAGAAGTGTGAGCAACAGGAGTGATGTAGTGGTGGGAGTCTGCTATAGACCACCGGACCAGGGGGATGAGGTGGATGAGGCTTTCTTCCAGCAGCTCGCGGAAGCTACTAGATCGCATGCCCTGGTTCTCATGGGTGACTTTAATTTTCCTGATATCTGCTGGTAGAGCAGTACAGCGGTGCATAGACAATCCAGGAAGTTTTTGGAAAGCGTAGGGGACAATTTCCTGGTGCAAGTGCTAGAGGAGCCAACTAGGGGGGGAGCTTTTCTTGACCTGCTGCTCACAAACCGGGAAGAATTAGTAGGGGAAGCAAAAGTGGATGGGAGTCTGGGAGGCAGTGACCATGAGTTGGTTGAGTTCAGGATCCTGACAGAGGGAAGAAAGGTAAGCAGCAGGATATGGACCCTGGACTTCAGGAAAGCAGACTTCGACTCCCTCAGGGAACGGATGGGTAGGATCCCCTGGGGGACTAACATGAAGGGGAAAGGAGTCCAGGAGAGCTGGCTGTATTTCAAGGAATCCCTGTTGAGGTTACAGGGACAAACCATCCCGATGTGTCGAAAGAATAGTAAGTATGGCAGGCGACCAGCTTGGCTTAACGGTGAAATCCTAGCAGATCTTAAGCATAAAAAAGAAGCTTACAAGAAGTGGAAGGTTGGACATATGACCAGGGAAGAGTATAAAAATATTGCTCGGGCATGTAGGAATGAAATTAGGAGGGCCAAATCGCACCTGGAGCTGCAGCTAGCGAGAGATGTTAAGAGTAACAAGAAGGGTTTCTTCAGGTATGTTGGCAACAAGAAGAAAGCCAAGGAAAGTGTGGGCCCCTTAATAAATGAGGGAGGCAACCTAGTGACGGAGGATGTGGAAAAAGCTAATGTACTCAATGCTTTTTTTGCCTCTGTCTTCACGAACAAGGTCAGCTCCCAGACTGCTGTGCTGGGCATCACAACATGGGGAATAGATGGCCAGCCCTCTGTGGAGAAAGAGGTGGTTAGGGACTATTTAGAAAAACTGGACGTGCACAAGTCCATGGGGCCGGATGAGTTGCATCTGAGAGTGCTAAAGGAACTGGCGGCCGTGATTGCAGAGCCATTGGCCATTATCTTTGAAAACTCGTGGCGAACGGGGGAAGTCCCGGATGACTGGAAAAAGGCTAATGTAGTGCCAATCTTTAAAAAAGGGAAGAAGGAGGATCCTGGGAACTACAGGCCAGTCAGCCTCACCTCTGTCCCTGGAAAAATCATGGAGCAGGTCCTCAAAGAATCAATCCTGATGCACTTACATGAGAGGAAAGTGATCAGGAACAGTCAGCATGGATTCACCAAGGGAAGGTCATGCCTGACTAATCTAATCGCCTTCTATGATGAGATTCCTGGTTCTGTGGATGAAGGGAAAGCAGTGGATGTATTGTATCTTGACTTTAGCAAAGCTTTTGACACGGTCTCCCACAGTATTCTTGTCAGCAAGTTAAGGAAGTATGGGCTGGATGAATGCACTATAAGGTGGGTAGAAAGTTGGCTAGATTGTCGGGTCAACGGGTAGTGATCAATGGCTCCATGTCTAGTTGGCAGCCGGTGTCAAGTGGAGTGCCCCAGGGGTCGGTCCTGGGGCCGGTTTTGTTCAATATCTTCATAAATGATCTGGAGGATGGTGTGGATTGCACTCTCAGCAAATTTGCGGATGATACTAAACTGGGAGGAATGGTAGATACGCTGGAGGGCAGGGATAGGATACAGAGGGACCTAGACAAATTGGAGGATTGGGCCAAAAGAAATCTGATGAGGTTCAATAAGGATAAGTGCAGGGTCCTGCACTTAGGACGGAAGAACCCAATGCACAGCTACAGACTAGGGACCGAATGGCTAGGCAGCAGTTCTGCGGAAAAGGACCTAGGGGTGACAGTGGATGAGAAGCTGGATATGAGTCACCAGTGTGCCCTTGTTGCCAAGAAGGCCAATGGCATTTTGGGATGTATAAGTAGGGGCATAGCGAGCAGATCGAGGGACGTGATCGTCCCCCTCTATTCGACATTGGTGAGGCCTCATCTGGAGTACTGTGTCCAGTTTTGGGCCCCACACTACAAGAAGGATGTGGATAAATTGGAGAGAGTCCAGCGAAGGGCAACAAAAATGATTAGGGGTCTGGAACACATAAGTTATGAGGAGAGGCTGAGGGAACTGGGATTGTTTAGTCTGCAGAAGAGAAGAATGAGGGGGGATTTGATAGCTGCTTTCAACTACCTGAGAGGTAGTTCCAGAGAGGATGGTTCTAGACTATTCTCAGTGGTGGAAGAGGACAGGACAAGGAGTAATGGTCTCAAGTTGCAGTGGGGGAGGTTTAGGTTGGATATTAGGAAAAACTTTTTCACTAGGAGGGTGGTGAAACACTGGAATGCGTTGCCTAGGGAGGTGGTGGAATCTCCTTCCTTAGAAGTTTTTAAGGTCAGGCTTGACAAAGCCCTGGCTGGGATGATTTAATTGGGTATGGGTCCTGCTTTTGAGCAGGGGGTTGGACTAGATGACCTCCTGAGGTCCCTTCCAACCCTGATATTCTATGATTCTATGATTCTGTGATTTTTATCCTCTACTCTTTAATCAGGTTCACGTATAAGAGATGAAATCACAGAAGAATTTATTAAATTCAATACTCTTCTGATCATTTCCACAATCAAGAGAATGTATATTCATATATATTTAATAATGGCATCTTTTTTTCACATTTGATTCCAGTAGTTCAAATTTCTCCTACGGTAAAATCAATGAGAGAGCTGGTATTTATTTTCTAAGAATTGTTTCCTGTAGCATACCCCTCCTAAGGCATAATTTTGGAGAGTTATTTCCATAAACTGCATCATTTAAATTGGACAGTAGTGGCAGATAAAATGAGCACCTTTTGGGATGGGGACAGACCCTCCAAGGGCATCACAATACTTAAATACATGAATACAGGCTCTCCTCCTCAGAAGTATGTTGGACAAGTAAATTATAAAAAGTCGGTTACCACAGTGTGACCTCAGGCATAGGGTTGCCAGCCCTAAATTAAAGATTAATCTTTAATTAAAGATTATGTCATGTGATGAAACCTCCAGGAATACATCCAACCAAAACTGGCAAGGATTACTGTTCAAATCAAGAAAAGGAAAATGTGCTCAGTTTAGATGTCACTATCTTCTTACCTGTATAATGTGCATTGAATGCAGCAGTGGTCAACCAGAAAAGTGTTCAGTTGAATACAGACTGACTGTTTTTAAAGACTATGTTACTCATACCTGCAAAGGCCCAAATATGGAACATAATGTGTGACAAGGTTCCAAAATAAGGAAAAAAAATTATTGATGCAAGAAAACTAAATTCTGTGGGATTTCTTCCTTCAGTAACTTTCTATGAGCAGTTTCATTCTTTACTTCTGATGCAGAAAGTTTAATAAAAAAAAGTGAGGGTACTCCAAATTGGTGTGGAATATAGGTATCTGGAGGACTAGAGTGAATGACATCCCTTAAAATCAGTTATACTTGTGAGGCATGACATAACAATAGAGTTTTTTAAATCAATGCAACAGTCTATAACAAAAATCCTTATCGCCAAATTGATGAGTTTTTGCTTTGAGTTTAAGTTCTTGTAGTATTTTATTTATCTAAAAGTCAGATAGGTACATAAGAAAATTAGGGCTCTATTCTGGTCTCATTGATGATGTGCCATTGACTTCAATGAGACCAGGATCTTGCCCTTAATGTACAGATCAATTGCATAAGAATAATGTTGTCAGGGCTTAGGTAGATTTGCAAGTGCTAATGTGAGTCAAATCTGAACAGGGTCTTTTACTCCTGTAAGGACAAATCATTTTTTTCAACAGTGAAGTAACACATTAGAAGAAATAATACATCTGATGCATTTGTCATTATCTGGTTCTTCTCCTTTACTTTCCATAGCAGAGGTGGCCAAACCATGGCTCGAGAGTTGCATGTGGCTCTTTTACAGTTAAAGTTCAGCTCGCGAAGCTCCTCACACTCCCTCCCATTCTCTGCCTATCAGACTTGGTGTGGGGTAGGACCTCAGGGCTTCTGCCAAGCAGGGAGGGGTGTCTCAGGGCTTCAGCCCCACTGGACACACCTGCCAGGGCTGGGGGCTTCAGCAGGAGCAGGGCCTCCCACGGGGTTCAGGGCCTCAGCCCCAAAACCCCTCTCCCCACAGGGCTGAAGTCCCGACCCCAGCAGGTGCCTCCCATGGAGCTGAAGGCCCCCAAATCCCCCTCCATGCAGGGCTGAAGCCCCAAGCTCTTGAACTTCTAAAGATTGTGGTATGCGGCTTGGGGAGGGCCACCCCATCCTAGTTCTTTGGTCTTCCATTTCATAAATATTTTTTTCCCTGAAAGTGATAGAATTGCTTTTGTGTAGTGCATTCTGATTGGGTTTTTTATGGGGGGAGTTTAAACCTTGAGTAACTACTGACCTGAGGTGAAACTGAATAAAAACATTCTAAGAACACTGAGGCTGATCCTGCAAAACTCAGCTCAAGTAGATCTAGTGCTTCGGCCTTTGTATAGTAATTATATACAGTGTAAATCAATGACAAGGTACATAAAATACTATTTGTTTACATCAGTAATATGAATCATTCATTATGAAGACATCACAGAATGGGAGGGGTGGGAAATCTGCCTTTTATCTTATTACTCAGCCAAAGATCTCATAGACATCTTGACTGTGATATGATACTCATCATAGCAATATTTTTTCATTATTCCGCATAGTACAGCTGAAATAGACAAATCTAATGGCGTTACAGTGGAGCTCTTGTTTTCCTAAGGTTTTTGGAGAGAGAGAAACCACTCTGAGAAAGTGGGATTGGGGCAAGAGGGAGGAACAATGCATGGTATTCATTGCCCTCCATGATGTGACTGACCTTTTGGTTAACCAAGAGGTTAGTTATGCACTTCTACTATATTTGTTATCCTACCCCACTGATTTGCTTGCTTTTTAATACAAATAATGATAGGTATTTTTGAGACAGGTGTGGTCTAATGGCCTGAGCAGAGGATTGGAAGCTAGGAATTTACAAGTTCTAATCCTTGCTCTAACACTGACTCAGTTCATGGTTTCAGACAAGTCATTTAATCTTTCAGGCTCAGCTTTCCCATGTGTAAAAATGGGATAATACTACTTGTATCTCACAGGGACATTGTGAGATTAATTTTAATATTTGTAAATTATTTTGAAAATGGAAATGCTAAATCTTATTACACAATCGTCCTAGCTGTTTGCAGTACAAACCATCCTCCTAAGTAAAGGATAAGTAGCTTGGAACTCAGTAAGTATGCTACCCAACTAGAACAAATACAATTTTGCAGTCCATTGACTTCAAATTACAATGCCAAGTTTTATTTGATCTGTGAATATCTATCTGTGTGCCATACACCATGCACTTTTTTCAGAGTGCCTCTTATACCTCATCCTTATTATCCTATCCACATTTTTGGCAAGTTAACCAAATGGGTCAGAAGCTGAACAAAACAGACATTTGGGGGCATTTATGATGTTGCAGTTATCATCATTTCTTTCCCTGCTACTGTTAATACATGTGTGAATGGATTTAGTGAGCCTGAAAGTGAGGAACTAATAAACACTTGCTTGAGCCTGGTGTAACTGAGGCTACAGTTTGGCTCCTGATACTTAGATTTTTATTTACTGAAGCTTCTCAACGCAACCCTAGGATATAGGTACTGTGATAGGGTTGGGCCAGATGGCTAGAGGAGAGTAATAGAAGGCAGATATATTAGCCCCAGGTTAAGTAGGTCCCTTTTCCCTGGGTAAGATGACAGGGAAGGTTGCAGAACAATCAGGAACCTTCTGGAGACAATTAAGACAGACAGGCTGATTAGAACACCTGCAGCCAATCAAGAAGCTGTTAGAATCAATTAAGGCAGGCTAATAAGGGCACCTGGGTTTAAAAAGGAGCTCACTTCAGTTTGTGGTGCTTGTGTGAGGAGCTGGGAGCAAGAGGCACTAGGAGCTGAGAGTGAGAACGTGGACTGTTGGAGGACTGAGGAGTACAAGCATTATCAGACACCAGGAGGAAGGTCCTATGGTGAGGATAAAGAAGGTGTTGGGAGGAGGCCATGAGGAAGTAGCCCAGGGAGTTGTAGCTGTCGCACAGCTGTTCCAGGAGGCACTCTAGACAGCTGCATTCCACAGAGCCCTGGGCTGGAACCCGGAGTAGGGGGCAGGCCCGGGTTCCCCCCAAACCTCCCAACTCCTGGTCAGACACAGGAGGAGTCGACCTGGACTGTGGGTTCAGAAAAACGGCCAAGCTGAGGGCTGCCGTGAAGCTCCAAGGCTAGCAAATCCACCATAAGCACAAGACCCACCAAGGTAAAGGAGGAACTTTGTCACAGTACATATCAGTTGGACAGATTCTGTCTCCCAGCCTAGCCCTTCTGTGCCACTCCAGTAATATACAGCGACCAGAACTGTTCTGTAAGGGACTCTAGGAGAAAATTCCTCTGGCACAGCATAGGGCTGACATACACAGCCATATTTTGGTCCCCTTACAAGCCATGATGCAGGGTACAGGGTCGTGGGGCAGAAAACTGTGGATGATCCTGAGCTGCTTTGGACTGCAAAGACAGTCCATAAGCAACTCTTGAATGCTTCTGTAAATTAGAGCAGCCCTGGGTTGCTCTGATTTATACCAAGTATTACACTGGCCCCATAGCAGCCCACAATTCTGAAAGAACAAAGGAGGCTTACTTATCTTTGATCCCCTTCTCCTGGGCTGTATCTTCAGTGCTGGGCCAACGGGAAGTGCTGGACTGAATTTCTACCCTTTCTACTGCCATTTTACAGATGGGGTAAATAAGGCATGGAGAGGTGAGTAAATCACTTTCTAATGGTACACAGGAAGTTGGTGGCAGGGTTGAGGACAGAAGCCAGCTCTGAGGTGAAAAACCCATGTCTCATTTATGATACTGAAGTGCCTCTCAGAAAAATGGCTTCAAATCTCTGAAAACGGCTCCTTCCTCAAGGCAGCCCAGTGCCTCCCGGAGCTCCTTACCATGCAGAGGAAATACATCTGTAATTCTGTATACACTCCCATGCACAGGGCACCAAGAGCCTATCTGCCTCTCCCCACCTGTCTTCCTGGCTAGCACTAAAAGGGAGGGGGAGTTCCTGTGCTCTGGGGAATAGAGAGACTGCAACTGTCGTCAGCACAGACCTGGAGGGCTCCTTACATTCTTCCTCTCCCTTATGCATTTTGCACAGGTACCAGCCACAATCTAGCCTATGTGTAAAGTGTTTTAGATTGACAAGTTCTACATAAATGTAAAATATTACAGTACATTCTGTTCAATGGGACATGTTATTGTGTTCTTTGGATATTCTCCAGAAAAGTGATTTAGGGCTTGTCTAGGTGAACAATTAGTGCGTAGCGAGCTGCAGCGTAAATCTACAGTACATTAGCCTGCTGCACACTAAGTATCCATATGGACCCTGCTTAGGGTGACCATATTTCCCAAAGGGAAAACAGGACACTCCATGGGGCTGGTCCCAGCCGCTCACCCAAGGTGCCCCCCCAACTGTCACTGGTCACTCAAACCCTGCCAGCCCCATGCTCAAGGCCAGGGCTGTTCACTGGAACCCTGCCTGCCCCCCCATCCACACATTGGAACCCTTCCTTGCCCCCCCCAGCACAATCTTCCCCCTGCACCCCTTTTATTTTTGACAAATTTGTCCAATTTACTCTTGCCAACTTGATCAGTTTGCAAGCGCAAATGGGACAAATACCCTCTTTTGTCAAAAAAGTTGGGACGGCTGGGACAGGGCTTAAAAAAGGAATGGTCCTGGCCAAAACGGGACATATGGTCACCCTAACCCTGCTGCCACACACTAAAAGCTCCTAATGCACTTTGATCTACTCTGCTTTGCAATGGGAGGTCAGTGCACACTAGGGAACTTCTAGCGAGCAGCAGACAGTGCATGGCACCCCAGCTAGAGAAGCCCTCAGCCTATGACTGTCCCTTAATTATGACAGTCCTAACATAAGTTTAACTAATGCAAGGTAATTTACTGATAATTCACTGGGTGTTTATAGGTGAGAAATTCTGATCAACACCTCACTCAAAAGTAGCTGGGATCAGATGGTGTTTAGCCAAATAATTCCAGAATATTAACTTCAAACACTGATTTGCAAGCATACAAAGCTTTGAAGCCTCAGACATGGATATTTTTCCCTTTAATAAAAATAAAATAAAAACAAAACAAAAAAACACACCACAACAAACAAGCTAGGAAAGTCCATTCAAAAAGTTACAGTAAGAGAAGAATGTCAAAGTTGTATGGTTAAGCACTGTAAGGTTAGAAAATGCCAAAG
Source organism: Caretta caretta (assembly GCF_965140235.1). Classification (NCBI taxonomy): domain Eukaryota; kingdom Metazoa; phylum Chordata; order Testudines; family Cheloniidae; genus Caretta; species Caretta caretta. The sequence goes on along the minus strand of NC_134208.1, from coordinate 178,428,700 downwards.
TCAGGATTGTACAGGTTGTCCTATGCAATTTTTTTATATTTACAAAAGGGATAGTAAATTTTCCCAATTTAAATTGGGTAGGCTATCCTTAATTTTCCATTCTAAACTGCTATGGAGTGTTCCTGTGAGATGTTAATCTGGTTGCCACAATACTCTCCAGAGACAGCTGGATTTCACTGGCGGGTAAAGCTACTGCTGGTAATATAAAATTTGCACAGTGTTTTAGGATTGCTTGGGGTTAAAAGTACTACAGATATGTAAAATTATTATTATTGGCAGTATAAGGTGGGGAAACTTGCATTTCCACTGTCCATGCTGAATTAATCCTGTGATTATACAGAGGACTTTGGGCTCCAGAGATGTGAGTCTTAACTTAACATTCATGAGCACTAACTTCACTTTGCAGAGGGGGAGGAGACTGCCATTTTCCAAACAATGGCCCAAGTTCTGCTCTCAACTGCAGTCAATCGAGTCCAATGACATCAAGTGTTTATCTGGCAGAGAACGACATTCAAATACATTTTAAAACATACAACATATCAAATCCAACAGACAGAGACTTGATGGCTATCATTCCTTTACTGTCACTTAATGTGCATTATTTAGTAATTTCAGCCCACACCTGTAACCAATATATAAAGAATGTTGCTTTAGAAAACAGAGTAAATAGAATTTACTTACAAACTGAAGGAGGCCAAAGTGTTGCTGTCACTAGGGGTGCCTACCAAAAATCCTGCTGAAGAACAAGGAGACCTGGACTCTCTCAAAGCGCAGGAGAAACAATTGCTACTATTTTGTGTAGAGATGCACTGAGGAGGCAGAGTTCAGATCATAGATGAGGTTGATGTGTGGGTCTGAGGTTAATGCAGGGCTATGAGTCACATCTGACTATGTTAAAGTCTACCCAGCTGATCCTCTGAGATTTCTGGTACTGTGAGAATGGCCACACTAAGGATTTCAGTCCACAAGATTTCAGCTGCATCCAAACTAGAACACAAACAGGGTAGGCATTAGAGACAAATCTACACCTCAAGTCACTACAACCTGGTGGCAGAGGGACATGCTCCTAATGAGCCAGATTGTGTCCCCCACTGAAGCTGTCCCAGGGAGAGACACGCTGGAGTGATAGCTCCCAGCTCTGGTGGTGGTGCAAAGAAGCACCTTTTAAAATATCCCATCTGGGATGGAGTCAGGAATTGCATATGGGTAGGAACCAGCAATAAAAATTAGGCAGCTGCCTATTTAGCTTATCCCCAGCACGAGCTCTGAAAAATAAAAATAAGCTCCTTCCAAATGCCAAATCTCACAGAAAACCAAACACACTGGAGAAATTCCATATCTGGGGCTTCAGATCTGAACTTCGTCCCCAGCAAAGGGGGCTGGATTTGAGATCAGTTCTGACCCATCTCTAATTTTGTATGAAGCATGTCAGGAAAAGTTGACCATTGAGAATGCCTGCACAATGCTGAAGGCATAAGTGCCTAATGCTGACAAGACCTCTGTAATTAGTTGGACAAGAACCTCAAAGCAGAAGAGAACTTTCTGTAAGAGGACTCTTGACATTTGGAGAAAAATTATAACTTGACTTGATTTGTGCAAAAGCAGCAAGAGAATAAAATGTCGGATGGAGAAGAATATTTTGTAGTGATTTCAAATGAAGGGCAATGCATGGTGACATTTGGAGTGTAAATTTTAGACTACATCAGATGGCTATCTTGAAGGAAATTGCATGTCTACGTTAATGGAAATGTATGAAGTTGCTCAGTTTTATTTCAGGTACCTTTTAAAGATGTCCTTGTCTAACTGAGGAGACAGTTAAATATTTGAATGGTATGGGCACTACTGTTGATCTTGTAATGAGGGAGTGGCTAGCTCAGGGGACTGCTAATGAGTAAGGTAGTGATTCCGTATTAAAAAGCTTTAAACATGATCACAGGCTTGTCCTGGGACTCTGTGCAGTGAAGCATTTGGAAAGTCCCCCATTAGATGTTTGTGGGTATCAACCATCCCCAGCCATGGAAAATGCATCACTTCAGGTGCTCTGCTTTTTCACCCCTTCAGAGCATCAAGTGTTATGCTTCCCTCCCCCCGTACCCCATCACCATGAAAACTAATAAATGATTTGATTTCCCGAAGTTGGGGAGAGGCACCTTAAAGTGAAGCTCCCAGTTGTATTTCCTGAGAATAAGCAGTAGGTGAGTAATACCCTTTTTTCCCCTTTAAGTGGGAAGTTAAAGAATTTGTGCTGCCATGCAAGAAAGCCACTGCTCTGGTAATAGAATATAGTAGGAACTGTTTTTCTTTAGGTTGCTTATTTGACTCCAAAACAGTTGCTAATGATTGAAAGTTATTACTAACTGGAAGGTTAACTCAGTTCAATTTCTAGTGGACATATAGTGGACTGTGGGGAGCCAGGGTGGCTTCCCTCCGAACCAGAGGGTAATGAGCCACCCTCTCAGCCTGAGTGGGCGGGGCTAGACCAAGTTTACACCAATCCCCGGGATGGGACAGGAAGTACAAAGGGCGGGGCCCTTTGCCCAGTGAGGAGAGCACCAGGGAGGGAGACAGACACAGGCTGCTCCCTCCAAACACTGCTGCCGACCCAGGGGAGGCCCTGGGCCAGGAGGAACCTGACCGGGAGGAAGGCCTGTGGCGACCAGGACTGCCAGCCGCTGAGTACCCGGAGGACCTGGGGGGCCAGGCTGTAACCCGGGCCAGGGTGAGCCCGACAGAGAGGTGGAGCTGGAGCTGCCAGCAGCTGAATACCTGGATGAGCTGGAGGGACCGGAGAGGCCCGCTTGAGAGACTGGGTAGGAAGTAGCCCAGGGGCAGAACTGCACAGTGTAGTGGGTGTATTTGGTCAGCGGGGAGCGGATGGCCTCCCGCTGACCCAGCGGCTGGACCTTCACTTCCCGCCACTGTCAGAGCCCTGGGCTGGAATGCAGTGGAGTTGGGTGGGCCTGCGTTCCCCTACCCCAGCCAACCTGCCTTGGGTAGCAGAACCATGCACCGCGGCCTCGTGCCGGCGCCCCCCCCCGGGGGCTTGAGGGGCGTGCCGCGGACTCATGCCGGCGCCCCCCCCCGGAGCTTTGAGGGGCACGCCGCGGCCTCGTGCTGGCGCCCCCCCCCGGGGCTTGAGGGGCGCGCCGTGGACTCGTGCCGGCGCCCCCCCCGGGGCTTGAGGGGCGTGCCGCGGACTCCGGCGGGCACACCTTTTCCGCTAATAACCCAGCGCCCGAAAGGTGTGACTAAGGCCTGCCTGTGGTAGCTCTCCATCGCCCCCTAGGGGCTCGGTGGACCGATTGAAACCTGTCACATGGACACACACAAAAACATTTAGCAATTGATTTCCTGTGAAGCAGTTTCAATAGTGAGGACAACGATAAAATCCTTGCTATCATCCCTGCAGAACAGAATATACATATTAACAGGACAACGGTTATTGCAAGCTTCTACCATAGCCTTTTCAGTAGTCATGGTGTGGCAGAGTACTCCAGGCTCTAGTGCTGCCAGTTTGACACACACTGTTCACCAACACCTGTATTCACTTTAAAAATAAATTGCAATAGCTCTGGATTCAAATGTGTGAGATACTTTTACTATCTAGAAAAGGGATATTCTACAGAAATGGAGTCTAAGATGTCTGTGGGTGCAGTAATGTTTTACACTCTACAAACATCATCATTGGCACGTTACCATATTGATGGCAACTCACTCCAACAGCTGGGTTAACAACACAATGATTTTACTACCAGAGAAGTTTCAGCTCACACCCTGAACTAGTTAACTGACTCTTCCAACTGCTTGAAACTCCCAGATCTCTCCCAGGATCCTCCACCTCACTACCACTGACTAAAGCTAAATCATTCCCTAAAATGGGGAAAGGGCTGCAAATTCAGGAAGGGGGAGAAGCGGTTGTTGGGGGGTTTAGCCATCTTTGTTGTTTTCCCTCCATGTTTGTCTCCTTCTCCTCCAATTAGTTTGGTGCCCTTTCTGTAGTATTATTTTTCTAATTGGTTGCCATGTAGGCTTAACTTACCTGGTAACCCTCAAAGGCAGGAAAAGATCACCTGATCTTAGGCTGATCTGCCCGGAGATAGCCAGGCTATTTAAGGGGAAGTCACCCTCCCCTCAGAGCTGTCCATCCTAGAGGCAGCCCGTGTTCATTCGGTTTGCGCAGTCTGCGAGAGGCAAGAGGACCATCAAGGCCAAGGAAAGCAGGAGATCACCATCATCTGTATCTTACCTGGTTCAGCTCCATCTTCCCAAAGGATCTGAGTTCCTCCTGTGGTTCCACTTCAAGTGGCATCACAGTAGAAGGTCCGGATCTGGAGAGACAGAAGCAAATCTTAAAACGGCATATCATACAACCTGGGTCCTGTCCTTTGGAATAGTAATGTTGACTCTTGTTGTTTGTATGCCCATAGTTTTGTAAAGGGGGTTGTGGGATCTGGGCTTTACGCCCATCAGGAATAAACCACCAAGCTATTTTATTCTGTTTACCTTGCTTCCCTTCTTAATAAACCCCTTACTTGTTTACACCCTTATCATCCTTTCCTTTTTTTTAATTTCAAAGTAAGCCTGGATGATAGATACCAGTGGGGTAAAGAAGCTACCTAAAGGGGTGGGGTGCTACACTCTCATTGATTTGTTCTAGAGCAGCTCCAGAAATCATGAGTTTTCCAATTCAAGAAATGAAGATATTGGAGGGATATAATGGCAGCGAGAGTGCTGTACCATTTCTTCAGCTGATCCAGTGTACTGTGGGAAGCCTGACCACAAGAACATCTTTTGGGGTACAAGCACTTGATGGACATGCTTTTTGGATATCAACATTTTAAAAAGCTGAATGTCATCGCTGACCTGCCCAATAAAGTGCTAACACAAGCCTATGACACAGGAGGATGACACAGGAGGACACAGGAACTGTAATACCTGCCTCACACCGAGTTGCTGCCCTGAAGGCACCTGCAAGGCTAACCATCCCTGAGTGGGAGCCAGTTGTCATCACATTGCCATCAAATACTCAGGGGCCTTTGCAAAGGACAAACTCCAATGTGCGAAAAATCAACTCAGAAGTTGTGGTGGTCGGTCCAGACCCTCGACCACAGAAACAATACAAGTACTCCCGAGAGGCAGAGGAAGGCATTAGACTCACCATCCAATCCCTCCTAGGTCAAGAGGTACTTGTAGAATTGGAAAGTGTATGTAATACCCCCATATGGCCTGTGTTAAAAGCCGATAAAGTTAACTGGCGGTTAATGGTAGACTATAAGGAGCTCAACTGAGTAACATGCAGGATGACTCCTGTAGTTGCCAAATTCCAAGAGATAATGGTGGCCATTGTAGCAGGTGCCAAGTGGTTCACCATTCTTGATCTCAGTAATGCCTTCTTTGCCATCCCACTCCATCCTGGCAGCTGATATAAGTTTGTGTTCACTTATGGCAACAGGCAGCTATCATTCACCCATGTCCCACAAAGACACCATAACTCACCCTCACTTTGCCACAAAAACATAGCAAAAATGTGGGAACATCTGGAAGGTAAAGACAAAATAATAAGCTACTTGGACAATATCCTTAGTGCAACACCTACAAGAAAGGAAAATCTGGAAATCTTAGAGGTTATCCTGAAAAGGATCCAGGAGCCAGGATTCCTAATCAGGCCCACCAAGGCGCAGATGCTCCAGCAGAAGGTAACTTATTTATGAATGGAGCTAGCCATTCAAGACCGTCGTGCAGATGATGGAAGGGTTGAGTTGATCAGCAAGCTACCTGCCCTCCCAGGACATTACTGCGTTACATTCATTTATCGGGCTGAATGAGAAATTAATTTCTCGTGACTTTATAGAGGGTTATTCTGAACCGGGAAAACCCCATCTATAATCTGTTGAAGAAAAGGACAGAGTGGACTTGGACTGACGCAGAGAAAAGGGCATTTTGTAAATTAAAGCAAGCCCTTATGCAAGCACCAACACTTGAGTACCCGCAACCAGGGAAACACTTTATCCTGCAAACTGCGAAAACAAAGAATGGACTCAGTGCAGTCCTAATGCAGGACAGTGGCACACGACTTAGACTAGTCATCTTTGGCTCTAAAACTTTGAGTGAGGTGGAAAAAGGGTTCTCTCCGTGTGAACGAGAGGTTTTAGCTCTAGTCTGGTCAATTAATCACTGGGAATATCTAGTCGGGATGTCTCCCATAGTCCTGAGAACACTACATACTCCAGTCAGCTATGTCCTGTCTAGAAGAATAAATGGAGGAAGGGTATCAAACCCACAGCTGGCGAACTGGCCTCTGAGCCTGCTCAATAAAGATGTCCAAGTGGAGAAAGCTCAGTCCTCATCCACAATTCTGTACTCCTTGTTTACATCTGGAGAAGACCACAAGTGTCCTCTTCCATCAGAAGACACAAATGAGAGCAAGTCATCTTTCTTATCAAAGACCGCCTATAAAGCTGCTAAAAAACTCAACAGGGATATCTGGGTGGTGATGGGAGCTACAACTTCCATGAAGGCAGACCATGGGCAGGGTATGCCTCTCTCCAAATAAGAACGGGAAGAACGCTCCATGGGACTGTAATGCAAAGCTCTGCTTAAGCGGCAGAAGTTGTTGCTGTGTTAGCCACCTTATTTGAAGCAGCTTTGGACAGAGATTTATTAATCTGCTCTGACTCGGATTGGGTATTTTGAGCATTAATTAATTGGATGCCTATTTGGTTAAGCAGGCAGATGATGTCAGCAGATAATAAGCCCATCACACATGCCAAATATTTAGTGCATGCATGGCATTTGGCAGAGGAAAGAACTGGAAGAACTTACCTGTTTAAAGTCCTTCTCTATAAAAAGATTTCCTTTATTTCATGTGAATAGATGGCTGCCTCTTAGGCCTGATCTACACTATGAGTTTGTCGGATTTAGCAGCGTTATGTCGAATTAACTCTGCACCCGTCCACACAACTAAGCCATTTTTTTTCGACATAAAGGGGTCTTAAAACCAATTTCTGTACTCCTCCCCAACAAGGGGATTAGCGCTGAAATCGACATTGCCATTTCAAATTAGGGTTAGTGTCGATGCAATTCAAAGGTATTGGCCTCCAGGAGCTATCCCACAGTGCACCGTTGTGACAGCTCTGGACAGCACTCTGAACTTGGATGCACTGGCCACGTGTACAGGAAAAGCCCTGGGAACTTTTGAATCTCATTTCCTGTTTGGCCAGGCAAGCTCATGAGCACAGGTGACCATGCAGTCCCAGAATTGAAAAAGAGCTCCAGCATGGACCGAATGGGAGGTACTGGATCTGATCGCTGTATGGGGAGAGGAATACATGCTATCAGAACTACGTTCCAAAAGACGGAATGCCAAAACATTTTAAAAAATCTCTGAGGCCATGAGGGACAGAGGCTACAGCAGGGACGCAACACAGTGCCGTGTGAAACTTAAGGAGCTCAAACAAGTGTACCAGAAAACCAAAGAATCAAACGGACACTCCGGGACAGAGCCTCAGACATGCCACTTCTATGCTGAGCTGCATGCAATTCTAGGGCGGGGCCGCCACCACTAACCCACCCCGTCTGTGGACGCCGATGATGGGGGTATTCTCTGCCATGCCTGAGGATTTTGCGGATGGGGAAGAGGAGGAGGACGAGCTTGAGGAGAGCACACAGCACACAGTTCTACCTGATGGCCAGGATCTTTTTCTCACCCTGACTGAAATACCCTCCCAACCAAGCCGGAGAAGGGACCTCTGGTGAGTGTACCTTTTAAAATATAACACACTTTATAAAAGCAAGCATTTTTTAATGATTAAGTAGCCCTGAGGACTTGGGATGCACTCGTGGCCAGTAAAAACTACTGGAAAAGTCTGTTAACGTGTCTGAGGATGGAGCAGAAATCCTCCAGGGACATCTCCATGAAGCTGTCTTGGAGGTACTCTAAAAGCCTTTGTAGAAGGTTTCTGGGAAGGGCAGCCTTATTCCGTCCTCCATGGTGCACACTTTACTATGCCATGCTAGTAGCAAATAGTCTGGTATCATTCCATGACAAAGCCGGGCAGCGTATGGTCCCAGTGTTTGCTGGTATTCAAGCAACATCCGGTCTTTATCTCTCTGTGCTTTCCTCAGGAAAGTGATATTGTTCATGGTAACCTGGTTGAAATAGGGGAATTTAATTAAGGGGACATTCAGAGGTGGCTGTTCCTACTTGGCTGTTTGCCTGTTTGCTGTTTGAAAAGAAATCCTCCCCGGAGTTAGCCACGCGGTGGGGGGGGCGGGGAGGCATTGGCGCTGAGCTGTTCACTTTTGGCTAACAGGGATCTTCCCTGATACCAGCCACGCGGTGCGGGGAGGGGTAAAGCAATCATCCCAGAGAATTGGATGGGGGGTTAGTTTGGTTTCTGCTGCTGCATGTTAACACGAAAACTGCAGCACTAAATGGCCAACTCAATGTGCTTTTCTTGGTAAGGGAGAGGAGGGCGCTGCAGTTATGAAGGTTGCAGAAGCCAAAAGACTATGGCTTACCATGGCCACCTGCAAGCCGAATTCTGTTGCCCAGCACTACGCGTGTGATCTCTAACACCAAAGCCGCAGGCACTCAATATAAGATGCAAAATGTGACCTTGTACCAAAATCACATGTGCTGTGTAATGTTAATAGTGTTGTTCACCGTGAAAGAGTATAGCCATTGTTCTGTAAAATGTATCTCTTTAAATACTTCACTCCCTCTTTTTTCCTCCAGCAGCTGCATATGTTTCAAGCCTCCCTCCTCCATCCCAAAGGCTATCTCAGATAAGGTGGCGAAAAAAACGCACGCGTAATGAAATGTTCTCTGAACTCATGCCGTCGTTCGGTACTGACAGAGCTCAGCAGAATGTGAGGAGGGACACAATAGCAGAGTATAGGAAAGTGGCTGATGAACATGAGGAGAGGTGGTGGCAGGAAGATCAGAGGAGGCATGAGGCAAAGCTGGGGCTACCATGGGATCAAACGGACATGCTCCGGCGTCTGGTGGAGGTTCATGAACGGCAGCAGGATCACAGACTGCCACTGCAGCCGCTGTTTAACAGCCCTCCCTCCTCCCCAAGTTCCATAGCCTCCTCAACCAGACTCCCAAGAACGCGGGGCTGGGGAGGCTCCGGACACCCAACCACTCCATCCCAGTGGACAGCCCAAGCAACAGAAGGCTGTCATTCCAGAAGTTTTGAAGTGGCCTTTTCCTTCCCTCCTACCCTCCTCCCACACCCCACCTGGGCTACCTTGTGAGTTGTCTCCCTATTTTTATAATCAATTAATAAAGAATACATGTTTTTTAAACGATAGTGACTTTATTTCCTTTGCAAGCAAGCTGTGATCAAAGGGGCGAGGGCGGGTGGCTTACAGGGAATTTAGAAGCAACCAAAGGGGTGGGTTTTCATCAAGGAGAAACAAACAGAAGTGTCACACAGTACCCTGGCCAGTCATGAAACTGATTTTCAAAGCTTCTCTGATGCGCAGAGCGCCCTGCTGTGCTCTGCTAACCGCCCTGGTGTCTGGCTGCGTATTCAGCGGCCAGGCGATTTGCATCAACCTCCCACCATAAATGTCTCCCCCTTACTCTCACAGAGACTGTGGAGCAAGTAGAAATAGCAATGGGAATATTGGTTTCGCTGAGGTCTGAACGAGTCAGTGAACTGCGCCAGCGACCTTTTAAACGTCCAAATGCACATTCTACCACCATTCTGCACTTGCTCAGCCTATAGTTGAACAGCTCCTGACTACTGTCCAGGGTGCCTGTGTATGGCTTCCTGAGCCAGGGCATTAAGGGGTAGGCTGGGTCTCCAACGATAACTATAGGCATTTCAACATCCAACAGTTATTTTTTGCTCTGGGAAGTAAATCCCTTCCTGAAGCTGTTTAAACAGACCAGAGTTCCTGAAGATGCGAGCGTCATGAACCTTTCCCAGCCATCCCACATTGGTGTTGGTGAAACGTCCCTTGTGATCCACCAGTGCTTGCGGCACCATTGAAAAGTACCCTTGGTGGTCCGGTCCCAAGATAGGGATATGCGTTCCATCTACAGCCTGACCTCAGTTAGGGAATCCCATTGCAGCAAAGCCACCTAGTATGACCTGCACATTTCCCAGAGTCACTACCTTTGATAGCAGCAGCTCAATGATTGAGTTGGCTACTTGCATCACAGCAACCCCCACAATAGATTTGCCCACTCCAAATTGATTCCTGACTGACTGGTAGCTGTCTGGCATTGCAAGCTTCCACAGGGCTATTGCCACTCGCTTGTGAACTGTGAGGGCTGCTCTCATCTTGGTATTCTTAGCTTCAGGGCAGGGGAAAGCAAGTCACAAAGTTCCATAAAAGTGCCCTTATGCATGTGAAAGTTTCTCATCCACTGGGACTCATCTCAAACCTGCAACTCTTTGTGGTCCCACTACTCTGTGCTTGTTTCCTGGGCCCAAAATCAGCATTTCACGGCATGAGCCTGCCCCATTAACACCATGATCTCCAAATTGCTGCGGACCGCAGTTTTAGAGAAATCTGTGTTCATGTCCTCATCACCGCGCTGCCATTGCCTCCTCACATGGTTTCTCAGGTGCTGGTTCTTGTTAGGATATAGATATTCAGGTCTGTCTGTAAAGGCCTATACTCTAAGAATTTAGGTGTATTCTTATCACTTAGCTAGTTATAGAGGTATAAAAGAAAGAATTAAAATCACTGTCTGCCGGTGTAAGGGCCTTCTCTTACTGTGACAGTCTGAGGGCCTGTTCTTAGGCTAAGGCCTTTGGCTAAGCAGCAGAGGCAGCCATAAGCTGAGAAGCAAACGGTCACATCCTCACATTCCAAACTAGTCTCATTGAAATAAGGTGCTATTGGGCTGTTAGGAATACAATCCTGTCCTGATAATGCCTATCACCTCCAGTCAAAGGGAAGTGCCTGGAAGATGTAAAAAGAAACTTAGTTTGATAGCATCCTGTCTGGCAAGAACTCACTTATCAATAGCTGGGATGTGAAATCCTCATTTCTGTGTTGTTCTATCACTGTAGTCCCCATTTCCCTATTGTTTGTCTGTATAATCTCTGTCTGGTTCTGTGATTGTTTCTGTCTGCTGTATAATTAATTTTGCTGGGTGTAAACTAATTAAGGTGGTGGGATATAATTGGTTAACTAATCATGTTACAATATGTTAGGATTGGTTAGTTAAATTTCAGTAAAATGATAGGTTAAGGTATAGCTAAGCAGAACTCAAGTTTTACTATATAGTCTGCAGTCAATCAGGAAGTAAGGGGGGGGAATGGGAACAGAGAATGGGGGTGGGGAAATTGGAATCATGTTTTGCTATGTGGGGGGGAAATGGGAACAGGGACACAGGTAAGGCTTTGAGATGTCAGAGCTGGGAAAGGGGACACTAAGGAAGGAAACTGGAATCATGCTTGCTGGAAGTTCACCCCAATAAACATCGAATTGTTTGCACTTTTGGACTTTGGGTATTGTTGCTCTCTGTTCATGCAAGGACCAGGGAAGTAAGCGGGTGAAGGAATAAGCCCCCTAACAGTTCTGCATAAACTGCACGATAATGTGCGAGGTGTTTACAATGGTCATAACTACTGCGGTGAGCTGCACGGGTGCCCCTGACCTCACCGAGGTCAGTTAAAAGAGCACCCTGGAGTATGTCGACGATGGCTACCAGTCATACTGCACTGTCTGCTGTCAAAAGGCAATGAGCGGCTGCTGTGTGGCAATTCAGTACCGCATCTGCCAACACCCAGGAGACATACGGTGAGCTGAGCGGGCTCCATGCTTGCCATGGTATGGCATCTGCTTGGGTAACCCAGGAAAAAAGGCTCGAAACGATTGTCTGCCGTTGCTTTCACGGAGGGAAGGAAGGGGGGCCTGACTATATGTACCCAGAACCACCCATGACAATGTTTTTGCCCCATCAGGCATTGGGATTTCTACCCAGAGACTGCAGGAACTGTGGGATAGCTACCCACAGTGCAACGCTCCGGAAGTCAACGGTTGCCTCGGTACTGTGGACGCACTCCGCCGACTAAATGCACTTAGAGCATTTGTGTGGGGACACACACACAATTGACTGTATTAAAACGCTTTCTACAAAACCGAATTCTAGAAATTAGACCTAATTTCGTAGTGCAGACATGACTTAAGGAACTGAAGGACCTGGGTTGTAGTCCTGACTCCCTAAGTCTGTGTGTGTCATTTGAAAAGTCATTGTCTTTCCTCCTGCCTTGCATGGCTCAGTGTTAGTATTTCATCTGTGTGACGCACTGAAATGGAATAAATTAAGTGGCATTTCAAGCATCCTGCTTTATTGGAGGAATTCTTTCTCACAACACGTATGCTACACTACCTACTCTATCCATTTTGAATATTACTGGTGACATTTTTCAGCCTATCCATCTCCTACATGCAATGCCTCACATTACTTTAGAAATGGATTCTGTTCTTTACCTTCTTTCTTATTTTAATAGGATTTATATGGATTACAAGAAAAGTGCAAAATCCTTTTTTGAGTGCTTTTCAAACAACAGTTTTACAACTTGCCTTATATATTAGTGGAATGCACATAGACTGTATATTCTGGATTTCCTGTTTGTTTTCTACTCCTCTATAATTTCCAACTCTGATAATTTTTCCTAATTCTCTGTAAATTATAGACCCATATAGCCCATTACTTTCACTTTACTATCATTTTTCACACATGCAAAATATAAATGTATTCTGGGCTTAAATTCCAAGTTTGAACTGTTTTCACATAAACTGCATAAGGAAAATATTTTACTTTTTCTTTTTAAACTAATCACAAGAATATCTACTCTTCTGCTATGGAGAGTCTAATTTTAGGTTAACTGAAATGCCATATGATAATTTCATAGCCATTTTTAGACCATTAGCTAATCTGCACATATATTTCCTGATCTTCCACCTCATTTTTCCTTGTATTTATTAGGACTTGTATTGTGCCTCTTAATTTTTTCAACACCACCAAACCCAGTTGCCAACTTTCACACGGTAAATAAGAACCCCAACTTTCACAGTAAACCAAAAAAATAAAATAAATCAAGCTAATCCCATTTCAAAACAAGGCCAAAATGAGCCAATCCCTAAGAACTCCAACACTCTATGTGACTAGATTCCCTCAGCGTGCAGTCTGGGACTGTGGTGGGCCCGCTATGTACCCCTGACTGTCTCCCGCTTCTCCCTCACTTGCTCCTGCTTGCTGGGAGCCAATAATAAAAAAAAAAAGCAGCAACAAACTACAAGCCAAAAACTAGCCAACAAGCAACTCACAAGCCAATTAAGCCAAAAACAAGCCCAATTTCTGCGTTTTTTCCTGCAGGTTTGGCATGTCGGCCACCAAATGGCCTGATTATGCATTTCAGCTGCTGCAATGTCCATCTCTGCAAAACACTGTCATTTATAGACTCGTCAAATTTTAGTTACTCCTTTTATTTTGCGTTACTGTTTAAGAAAGATCCTGAAAGTTTTGCAGTCTTTGTGTAGTAAAAATAGTGTAAGAACAAGGACAAGCATCCCAAACTTACAGACAACTTAGTACGGGGTGAGATTTGACTCCCACCCTTTTCGGTCAGTGAATCTGACCCCATTCCTGATCTACATATAGCCTAAACATTAAGCTAATATTATTTTTAATATAGCCAAATATTAAGAGTTAACATAACACTTCTCCCACTCCACCCCTTTGCTGATTTAATATACTTACAAACTAACTGGGACTCAAACTCATGTTTTCAGCATGAAGGTTAATTTATTTAAGGCTAAATCAGGCCCCCTCTTTCACAGATGCAAAGAGTCCCTGCTGGAACTGGTGCATTTCTGCTGCACAACAGGTGGCTCGATATGCTCATTGTGGGTCTGGGGGGGAGCCTCTCATCCTTTCCCCCAGCCCCACCCCAGTGGCTGGAGTAGCCTCCACAGGGGCTGTACACAGCCCTTTTGCAGTGAGGGGGATGGATGGGAGGATCTCCTTGGTGGAAGATCCTCAGTCCCTAACCCACCCCCTTCCCATGCTGTCCATGCCTTGACTGCTGCTGTGGAAGTTACCGATTTAAAACTAACTACTCAGGCCTGGTCTACAGTACGCAGTTTTTTCGGAATTAGCCAAGTTAATTCGAAATAAAACTGATTCCGTCCACATGACCAAACTGTTTTTTTCAATTTAAAGGGCTCTTTAATCCGATTTCTGTACTCCACCTTGGCAAGTGGAGTAGCGCTAAAATCGAGATCGCAGTTCCGGGTTACAGGTAACGTGGACGCAATTCGACATTATTGGTCTCCGGGAGCTATCCCAGAATGCTCCTTTGTGACTGCTCTGGACAACACTGTCAACTCCGGTGCACTAGCCAGGTAGACAGTAAAAGACCCGGGAACTTTTGAATTTCATTTCCTGTTTTGTCACCGTGGCGAGCTCATCAGCACAGGTGACCATCAGCACAGTCCACCATCACAAGAGACCACGCAGTCCCAGATTCACAGACGAGCTCCAGTATGGTCTAAACGGGAGGTACTGGATCTCATTGCATGTTGGGGAGACGAATCTGTTATGGCAGATGGACGTTCCAAAAAAAGAAACACAAATACGTAAGCTAAAGTCTCCAGGGCCATGATGGAAAGAGACTACTCCAGGAACACACAGCAGTGTCGTACAAAACTCAAGGAGCTCAGGCAAGCGTACCAAAAAGCCAGGGAGGTGAATGGGCACTCTGGGTCACAGCCCCATACATGCCGCTTCTACTGTGAGCTGCATGCAATTATGGGGGGTGACGACACCACTACCCCACCATTGTCCATGAACACCTGCAAGAGGGGAGTTGCACAGAGCGAGGAGGATGAATTATTGGAGGACAAAGAGGAGGAGGAAGACAGTGCACAGGCAGCAAGTGGGGAATCAGTTTCCCCCCCCTAGCCAGGAACTATTCTTAACGCTGGAGCCAATTAGCCTCCCCCCACTCCCAAGGAGGGCTCCCAGACCGTGACCCTGTAGAAGGCACTTCTGGTAAGTGAGAACCTGATCGAAGCCATGCGGTGGGGGTGGGGGGAAACCCAGCAGCACTGGGCTATTCGTGTTTAGTTTAAAAGGCTCATCCCTGCTCAGAGCCTCATCGGAGCCACGCGGTGGGTGTTGGGGGTCGGGAATTGTGTGAAGCAATCATCTCAGAGAGCCCACAGGCCCTCCTTTTATATGGAAAACCCACCAGGCATTGCTTGCTATGGGAAAGGGGGCCCGGCAGTTTGAAAGCATTTAAATGAATGCGGAAGAAGCAGAACCCCGCGTGCCCCTAGGGCTTACCATGGCTGCCTGCAAGCTGAATTCTGTTGCCTGGCCACATCGGATGGCTTACTCACACCAAAGTGGCAGGCACTTCAGCATAAGAGGCAAAATGCGACCTTGTACAGAAAGTACACAGCACATGTTCTATGAATTGCCTGTTTCACTGAGAAAGAGTGTCCCTTTGTTCTCTAAAATGTATCTTTTAAAATACTACCCTCCCTTTTCCTCCTCCCACAGTAGGTGTAAATGTTTCAACGCCCCTATCTACTCCGTCCCAGAGGCTAGTCCAAATTAGAAAGCGGAAAAAACGAACTCGGGATGACATGTTCGCTGAGCTCATGCAGTCCTCCCACACTGTGTGGAGGAAAACTATTGTGGAATCGCGTAAAGCATTCAATGAACGTGAAGAGAGGAGGGACACGCGTGGTGAGAGCAGGCAGGGTGCTATGATCAAGCTCATGGGGGAGCAAACTGACATGCTCCGCTGTATGGTGGATCTAATGCGGGAAAGGCAGCAAGACCACAGACTGCCGCTGCAACCCTGTATAACCACCCTCCCTGCTCCCCAAGTTCCATAGCGTCCTCACCTAGATGCCCAAGAACCTGGGGCGGGGGGGAAGGCTACGGGGACCCACACACTCAACCCAAGAGGACTGCACAAGCATATCCTAAATTTTGATTTGGTTTCTGGACTTGTCCTTCCCTCTTCCTCCTCGTCCAACACCCCCCTAACCGAATTCCCCCTCCCCCACCTTCTCATTTCTCTCAATGTAATAATGCAAATAATAAAGAACAATTTTTAAACAATTGTGACTTTATTTCCTTTATATATAAATGAAATGCTTTATATATATATATATATATAGGGGACGGCTAACTTCAAGAGAAACAAATGCAACTGTCACACCATACACTGGCCAGTCATGAAACTGGCTTTAAAAGCTTCTCTGATGCACCGCGCACCCTGCTGCACTCTCCTAATCACCCTGTTGTCTGGCTGTGTGAAACTGGCTGCCAGGCGAGTTCCCTCAACCTCCCACCCCGCCATAAACGTCTCCCCTTTACTCTCACAGATATTGTGGAGCACACAACAAGCAGCAATTACAATTGGAATATTGGTTGTGCTGAGATCTAATCGAGTCAGTAAACTGCACCAGCGCGCTTTCAAACATCCAAAAGCACATTCTACCACCATTCTGCACTTGTTCAGCCTATAGTTGAACTGCTCCTTACTACTGTCCAGGGTGCCTGTGTACGGCTTCATGAGCCACGGCATTAAGAGGTAGGCTGGGTCCCCGAGGATAATTATAGGCATTTCAACATCCGCAACTGTAATTTTCTGGTCTGGGAAGTAAGTTCCTTCCTGCAGCTGTTCAAACAGACCAGAGTTCCTGAAGATGCGAGCATCATGCACCTTTCCCAGCCATCCCACGTTGATGAAACGTCCCTTGTGATCCACCAGTGCTTACAGCACCATTGAAAAGTACCCCTTGCGGTTTACGTACTGGCTGCCCCAGTGTGCCGGGGCCAAAATAGGGATATGCGTTCTGTCTATTGCCCCGCCACAGTTAGGGAACCCCAGCACATTAAAGCCATCCACAGTGGTCTGCACATTTCCCATAGTCACTACCCTTGATAGCAGCTGGTCAATGATTGTGTTGGCTATTTGCAGCACAGCATCCCCCACAGTAGATTTGCCCACTCCAAACTGATTCACGACTGACCAGTAGCTGTCGGGCGTTGCAAGTTTCCACAGGGCTATGGCCACTCACTTCTCAACTGTGAGGGCTGCTCTCATTTTGGTGTCTTTTCACTTCAGGGCAGGGGACAGCAAGTCACAAAGTCCCATGAAAGTGGCCCTATGCATACGAAAGTTTCTCATCCACTGGGAATCATCCCATACCTGCAACACTATGCGGTCTCACCAGTCTATGCTTGTTTCCCAGGCCCAGAATCAGTGTTCCACGGCATGAATCTGGCCCAACGCCACCATGATCTCCCAATCGCCATATGCCGTGCTTCTAGGAACGCCTATGTCCATGTCCTCATCAGTATCGTAATCGCGCTGTCGTTGCTTCCTCGTCCGGTTTTGCAGGTACTGCACGTACTGCTGGATAATGCGCGAGGTATTTACAATGGTGAAAACTGCAGTGGAGATCTGAGCTGGCTCCATGCTTGCCACGCTATGGCGCCTACACAGGTAATCCTGGAAATAGGGTGTGAAATGTAGGAGAGCAGAGTGGCAGCAGCAGAGGTGCTGTTCAGTTCACAATAGCCGAAAAAAGGTGGGAAATGGTTTTGTTCTGTAGCTTTCAAGGAGGCAGGAGTCCAGGGCAGACAACATGGAGATGCTCGGTAGTGCGGCAAGAGCGGGAGAGCAGAGTTGGCGGTGGAAGCTGTGCTGCTCGGTTCACGATGGCTGAGCAGAGTGGGCAGCGGAAGCGGTCGACGAGGAAGAGAGAGTAGATATTATAGAGATTACATAGGAACATGAGAGGAAATGTGAGGTGGATTCATAGTAGCAGGAGAACAGCAGTGCACCATCCTGCACCGTCTGCTGAAAGCAGTATGGCGTCTGCACGCCAGAAAGGCGCAAAACGTTTGTCTGCCATAGCTTTCATGGAGGGAGGAGCGACAGACGACACACACCCAGAAACACCCGCGAGAATGTTTTTGTCCCATCATACACTGGGAGCTTATCCCAGAATTCCAATGGGTGGTGGGGACTGCGGGATAGCTACCTACAGTGCACTGCTCCAATATTCAATGCTAGTCTCGGTACTGTGGACGCACTCCGCCAAATTCACGCGCTTAGTGGGGACACACAAGTCCCAATGTATAAAATTGCTTCCAAAAATTTGGATAGAATAATTTTGAAATAATTTCATACTGTAGACGTAGCCTCAGTCTACACCCTAGAGTTGGTCTCTAAAGAACCCACATCATGCTTTCTCAGCAGGGTCAACAATGGCTGACAGGGTGGGGTGTTTCAGGCTGCCAGCTGTTACTCAATCAACTAGTAAAGTTCAGGGAGCTCATTCCCATACAAGGGACTGTCCTTTCATTTACATCTGTTTTAAATAAGGGGTAATTCCACTGACTTCAATGGTGTGAGAGGAGAGAAAGGTCCATAGTATCTTGCTAGAAGATTTAAAATTTTTATTACAGCTAGTGTTAAAAAAAAAATTATATAATACATAGGTTGGGATAAGAGTATTTGTACATCTAGATATAGTGCTTAGTTTTTAAAAGTCATATGATACAAAATCTAACTTTGTATATGTGGATAGAGTACATAATCAATAATAACTCAAGTTTAGGTGAATAGATTTAACAATACAGTTTAGAGATTAGCATCCGAATACTCGGGTACATCACTCATGAAAAGCTGTACAGAGATTTGGCTGTGGAAAGCAAAATATATCCCTCAGTAATTAAGAATTAGGCTGGTTGTCCATTGTCTCTTCCAACCCTAATCTATGATTCCATGATCTTCTTCCGGTCCTTGTTGATGATGACAATGTCCGGTCACAGTTAGCTGTCAGTTCCGGGGATGGTGGAGTTTACGGCAACCTTCCCCATGGGTGCCGGGACGGCTCTGGTCAGGCGATCTTATATGGTGTTTTGCAGCTGCCAAGCTCTTGAATGGGGCGTGCAGCTACATGCATCTTAACCAGAAGGCCAAGAAGAATCAAACTATATATGTATTAACCACTACTACAGATGGAACATACCAAGGAGTTCTTTAATTCACATCTATATCTTTATGCAAACACATCACAGTTGTATATCATGTAATCTGTACTGGGGCAATAAGAGGGGAGAACTCTAGGGGAATAGTACTCCCTTTTAACAGAGGTGTGGGAGTTGTGCTCCTTTGCTGTCCCTCGATAGATCCCAGTTTAAAAAAAAAAAAATTGGATCTGGAGGATTACGAATGGGAAATAGAGTAGTCACCTCTAGGTTGCTAGTCTGAAGCCAGCCCAGGCTGGTACTAACTACAAACTTCTACCATCAGAAGGCAGTCAGGTGGTCTCCAGGAAGATTTTAGAGTTCTCGGTGCCATTTCCTGTGGACACATGAGCAGATCACAAAAATCACCTTTACAACTGAAAACCTTGAAGCAAAGAGGCCAGTCACTGAAGAATGCACACAGAAAATGAACCCATTGAGGTGGTCCCTCCACATCTAGCATGAAGCACGTAGATTAGGAAAAAGCTTCCCCTCACTGCCCATTCTATGGATGGAGGACTTCTGTCTCCAGGGCAAGCAGTCTGGCAGCTTTCACAAGCTCTTCATTCACATGTAGACAAAGTAAGAGACTGAGCCAAGTTAGCCAATATTCTCCCATTCTGATTAAATAGTGTTACTCGTCTTCACAATACCTGAAAGACACATATAATCAAATTTGGTACCTGAAGCCTCCAAATACCCTTTGCTTTTCCTTTTGTGGAATTACTTGCACATTTATGGGATAGTAAAGTCTGCAGAAAGAGGAGGAAATTGGATTTTTTGCTTATCCAGAAGCTAAGAAAACTTAAAAATCTTGAAAAACTTCTGGAAGGAGCTTGAAGAGCTCTTACAGCCTTTCCTGTTTCGAGGTCTTGATCTTATTAGCTGCAGAACAAATTAACAAAAATCCCTGCCAGGAAAGATTTAGGATAGCTTTCTGTAAGTTCTGAGGGGGTGGGGGGGGGGGGGGAAATGACTCTTGGCCTGACAAGGACTTCTTCTATTGGTAATGGAATTCATTAGTTTTGTAGTTCAATAGATTCAGAATTAATAGCAGATGAAATACAGCTGTTAAACCTGCTTTGCAAACAAAAGTGTTGACTTTTCATTTACACAAGGATGATTCAAGTTAGAAGTTGTCCCTGTGGATAATAAAGGGGATGGCTGGGTAGGGGGGAAGGAAGCAAGTTAAAGTGAAATGAGTTACTTTCTAAAAAGTTTTCTATATATATGCTATTGGCATTGCTGTAAAATAACACAAGGAATTAACTAAAAATCTTGATTCACTCAGTTTATATAAATGATCATAAATCTTAACCTCAGCAACTTCATGCTAGTCTGGGAACACTGGACAAGCAAAGTCAAGTGAATCTTCTCATTCCTGTCTGTAAGGCAGTCGTAGCTGTCTGGGAGGAGGCCATGCATCCTCTCTACAAGTCCTCTGGAAGAGCACAGTTCGCCAGGGGGGAATTAGCATTGGGGTCTCCATCACTCAGCAGGATAACCCAGTACTGGGTCTGGGGGCCCTGGTCATCTGACCGGACTGGGCACCATACAGTTAGAGCAACAGTGTCCATAAGCCCCATCCTACCGGCAGGGTGAGGCTGCAAGCAGTTAGGCAGTCTTAGCCAGTATTCAGGACAGAGCAAATAATGAGTCTTTTAGCCCAGACCCTCAAACGGGGCAGGGCAGCAAACAGTGAGGGGTCCTGGCTCTGGCAGACTGCCAACAAGTGCAGGCCTCTTGGCTGGTGGTGGGGAGGCTGCCACCCCAGGGGTGGGGTGCAAGGGGACACAGGCCCACCCGACTCCACTGCATCCTAGGCCAGGGCCCTAACAGTGGCAGAGTGGTCTGCCACTGGGGAAATCCAGCCACAACACACTGACTGGCTATCAGTCAGCAACACAGCTAAACCCTATTTGGCTTCCCTGCGCTACTTCCTACACTCCTATTCAAGGGGGTTACCTGGGTTCCAGTGTCATCAGCTGTCTCACTGGGGTAAACATCTAACAGCAGCCCCAGCAACTCCTTGATGTCTCCAGTGACTGGCAGCCCCTCCAGCTCTCGGGTGCTGCAGTGGTTGCTGTCAAGTACCAAGCTCCAGCAGCAGGTGAGAGATATCCTTCACCTCTAATGGCTCCTCTCCAACTGAGCTGGAAGGCCGGCCTTCTATACTTCCAGTTCCTGTCCTGCCCCTCTGCTTCCGGCTGGGCAGGCGTGGGTGTCCCACCTCTAACTATGGAGTTGCGGGGAGGGGGTTTGGGGCTCACAGCTGTCCCTCCATCCATCTCCGAGGGAGGCCATGCTTCCTTGCTACACTGTCCCTAGCTGTCACTGGTAAAAGCAAGCGGCAGGAACACCAGCTGTGAACACTGATGTGCTGCCAATGTTTCAGCAAGGGTACCCCACACTTTAGCTCGTAATAAACCTTGTGTGCAAGGGGTTCATGTGATTGCAGAGAGGAGGGGTGTGGGACAAAAGCATCTATTCATTTGGCCTCCCATTTAAACATAAATGCTCTTTAGTAGCCATAACCAAGGAGGAAGGCACCACCAGTTCGCAAACAACTTTAAGGGTCATATCATGTCTAATTTTTGTGCAGCTGCTCATGGGAATGGGAGCAACGAACATTCATCCCTTCCCTGAATTACAATCCCTGAGTTCTCCTAACTCATCCTGTTGAAAAAGTGACAGAAATTGCCTCCCATGTGGTGGATCTGGGATATGTGCCACCAATCCTGCAGATGTCCTAAAACCTGGAGTGAAATTCTGCATATCTCCCAGGGCATTCCTGGAGGTTAGGCCATTTCTACAGAGTCCAAGGCCCTACTCCAGCAAAGTACTTAAACGCAAGCTTAACTTTCAGCATGAAGTGCCACTGACTTCAAACATGTATTTCATTGCTTTTCTAGCTTAGGGACAAAGTGCCTTGGTGCTACTTCTTTAAAACCTCCCACCTTTCACAGCAGCACAGCTCCCTCAGCAACAAGAAAACTTTTAAAAACAATAGTATTATAGAATTGTTTGCCTGACAAATTTCCTCAGGGCAATTAAAAAAGGTTCTAAAATGTTTAACATGGGTGTAACAGGGCGGTTACTTTGCTCCTGGGATAGAATGAGTGAGAGCAGCTGAGGGAGGCTGGCACAGCTGACCCTGATAAGAGGGCTGTGAGCAGGGAGCTGAGAGTCTCACTCTAGCCCTGTAGACAGAAGGACCTAGCTGCCTGGGAGAGATAGGGGTACCTTTGACAGGGCAGTTCTGGGTAAGGGGCAGGCTGAGCCAGGGGGCTGAGGCCTGGCAGGAAGGCCTAAGGAGGTACTGGGGCTGCAGGAAAACAGCTGGGGCTTGGTAAGGCAGTAGGTCCAACCCCCTTGTCAATGATGAGTGGCCATTACGGACTGCAGTTTGCCCCAGAGAAAGGGGGCTAAATGATGACTGGCAGTAGCCACTGAGGCAAGGTGGGCATAAGGGGAGGGGTTCCCCAGGAGGGAAGACCCAGAGTGTGGGGGTGCTGCTGTAGGGCAGCACCCCAAGAAAAGTGGGCCTGAAGTACAGTGGTGGAGACTGATGAGGAAGCAGGTACCTGTAGGGAGACTTTCAGGTTCAATCAACATTGCCACTTAGCAGTGACCCCTGCTGGTTAGCTGCGCAACAATTGCAGAAGAGAGAGACAAGGTAAGGTTGGTAACATCTTTTATTGGACCAACTTCTGTTGGTGAGAGAAGGTATGTCTACACTGTCCACGTTACAGTGTGGCCATGGCAGCGCTGTGATGTGGGCAATGTAGTCATGCTTTATTGCCAGGGGAGAGCTTTCCAACCATTTAAAAAAAAAAAAACGCAACAAACCCTGAATGAGCAATGGTAGCTTTACAGCTGGGAGTGCAGCTCCTGGGGATAAAGCACTGTCTGTACTGGCCCTTTTCAGTGCTAAAACTTTTGTTGCTCAGGTGGGTGTTTTTTCACACCTGTGAATGACTAAACTTTTTGCACTGAAAGTGGCAGTGTAGATACAGCCAACATGCTTTTGAGCTACACAGAGCTCTTCTTCAAGTCTGGGAAATGTAGTCAGTGTCACAACTAAATACAAGGCGGAACAGATTGTTTAGCATAAGTAGCCAACACATATTTCAAGGGACCATTTGTGGCTAGTTAACACCTCTCCAATCATGGGGGCGCGGGGAAGGAGTGTCATAATAAGCCATAAATCCGGTGTGTCTCTTCAGTCCATGATTTTTAGTGTCTAGCAAAGTTATGAATTTAAGCTCCCAGGCTTGTCTTTTGTGCAGGTTTCCTTTGAGAATGAGGACTGAGAAGTCAGTTATAGAGTGATCCCTTTGTGAAAAGTGTTCACCTACAGGTGATATGGTGCTTTTGTCTTTTATCATTTTTCTGTGTGAGTTCATTCGAGAGCATAGTGATTGTCTCATTTCACGAAAATAGTTGTTGTTGGAATATTTAGTGCTCTAGATGAGGTACATCATACACTGTAATAGGCATGTATAGGACCCATAGATCTTGAAAGGTGTGTTTTGGGGATATGTCTACAGCTTATGCATTTGTTCTTCTGGCAGTGGCTGGCGTGCCCTGGTCTGTGGGGACCTTGCTCCTGATAATGAGCTTGGAGAGACAGGGGAGTTGTTTGAAGGCCAGAAGAGAAGATTCAGAAAAGATTTCTTTCAGCATGAGGTCTCCGTTGAATATGGGTTGTAATTGTTTAATGACACTCGGTATGTGTTCCAGTGTGTGGTGGTAGGTGACTACTAGCGGTGTGCGGTTCGAGGGGGTTTTATTTCTGTATTGAAGCATGTTCTCTTGGGTATGTGGATGGCCTATTCCATGCTGCGTCCCAAGAAGCTAAAAAGTTTGTCCCCCTCAACAGAAGTTGGTCCAATAAAAGATATGCCCTCACCCACCTTGTCTCTCTAATAACCTAGGACCAACACAGCTACAACAACATTGCATATTTCAGAAAATAATTAACAAAGCTGCTGTGGTTTTAGGCATACCACAGAAGCATTTTAAAATGCATCTAAATACTAAGTAATATGCATTATACCATATAAAAATGTTAGTCTAGTGAATATGTAGGACATTGTAAACATTCTCTGTATATGTATCTAAGTTGCCATATTTGCTAAGCAATCTTAATAGAATGCATTTTAAATCCTTTCTAAATTGATTCCTGTCATTTCAAACCTCACTTACTACTTTTCCCTTGTTACAGTAGTGTAACACAATGAAAAGTCATGGTAAAATAATATTGGAAGCAAGGAATTGGAGAAATTGGAAACGGTTGACAGATATTGCAGGAAATTGCCATATCTTTGAGAGATCTGTATTAAGTGTCTGTAGCATTGTGGGCCAGGGATTGTATGTATTTCCATAGGGAAGGGGCACTACGTCCGTCCAGGAACTAAGAAGAGTGGAGGGTGGTTAGGCAAATTCACTCAGGTTGTAACACCTCCAGAGAGCTAGCACCTGGAGAGGCTCATATATAGTGGTTCAGACTGGATTCTCCAGAGACTAAGGGCATAGCTACACTTGCAGATGTAGAGCACTGTGAGTTAAACCAGCCCTTGGAGAGAGCAGTAGGGAAAGCGCTGCAGTGTGTCTACACTGACAGCTGCAAGCGCACGGGCATGGCCACATTTGCAGCAGCATTGGGAGCGGTGCATTATGGGCAGCTATCCCACAGAGCACCTCTTCCCATTCTGGCGCTGTGGCTTGTGGGAAGGGGTGGGGGATGCGGGGCATTCTGGGTCCTGTCCCAACGCCCTGTGATGCATCGTTTTGCATTCCAGCAATCCCTGTGCTTCCGTCCACGTTTGGTGCCACCTTTCAACCATTTTTGTACTGCGTGCTCTGTCTTCCCTTTCGTTCTGCGGGAATGGATCCCAAAGTGCTGAGGAATATGCTGATGGGTCTCACCAGCATGTCATGTTTGGCAGTCAAGTTACTCTTTAAGCGACAAACTGACAGTGAGGAGTCTATGTTAACTTGTGTAACGCATATGACGCAAGATTGCTTGTGGCATTCACGGACATGCTTACCACCGTGGAACACCACTTCTGAGCTCGGGGAAACAAGCACTGAGTGGTAGGATCACATCATCCGGCAAATCTGGGATGACAAGCAGTGACTGCAGAATTTTCAGATGAGAAAAAGCCACTTTCATGAGACTGGGTGATGAGCTTGCCCCCACCCTGTGGCACAAGAACATGCGGTTGAGAGCTGCCCTGCCGGGGGAGAAGCAGGTGGCTATTGCAATCTGGAAGCTGGCAACTCCAGACAGCTACTGATCAGTCGCTAACCAGGTTGGAGTGGGAAAGTCAACCATTGGAATCGTGTTGATTCAAGTTTGCAGAGCCATTAATCACATCCTGCTCAGAAGAACCGTGACTCTGCATGACGTGGCTGGCTTTGCACAAATGGATTTCCCTAACTGCGGAGGGGCGATAGATGGGATGCATATTCCAATTCTGGCACCAGCCCACCTAGTCTCAGAGTACGTTAATCGGAAATGGTATTTCTCTATGGTTCTCCAGGCACTCATGGATCACCGTGGGTGTTTATTGACACTAACGCAGGCTGGCCCAGAAAGGTGCATGACGCACGCATCTTTCGGAACACTGGCCTGTTCAGGAAGCTGCAAGTTGGGACTCTTTTCCCAGACCAGAAGATCACTGTAGGGGAAGTCAAAATGCCAACTGTGATTTTTGGAGACCTCGCTTACCTTTTCATGCTGTGGCTCATGAAACCCTACGCAGGGAGCCTTAACAGCAGCAAGGAGCAGTTCAACAACCGGCTGAGTTGGCGCAGAATGACTGCGTGGAGTGTGCTTTTGGCCATTTAAAGGGCCACTAGTGTTCTCTGTGTGGGAAGCTGGACCTGGCCAATGACAACATCCCCGCAGTTATATCCGTGTGCTGTACCCTCCATAACCTTTGTGATGGGAAGAGTGAAAGATTCACTCAGGCATGGAACTCGGAGGCTCAACACCTGGAGGCTGAATTTGAACAGCCAGAGAGCAGGGCTATTGGAGGGGCCCAGCACAGGGCTGCAAGAATTAGGGATGCCTTGACGGAGCAATCTGAGGCTGAAAGCCACCAGTAATGTTTGGTGCCCTGCACGGGAGTAGGAATCTGTTTGCTACACTGACTTGCAGTGCCTGTTGCTTTCCTGGGCTAAAATATCTTTTAATTAATACAATAATAAAGAATGTTTTCAAAGCCAAAAAAGCCATTTATTGAAAAGAAACCCAACTGTTTGGGAAACAGAATGGCTCAATCACAGATTTGAGTATGTCCTGTTTTCATACTCCCCTTCCTGTCTGGAGTGCTGCACTTCAGGATGGCTATACTGCATGGTGATGGGGGTTGAGTGCAGTGGATAAGGGTTGTTTGCAGGGCTGGGTGGTGAAGCTACAGGTGTTGGAAGCAGCTGGTGGTGATAAGAACCCAGATGTTAGGTAAAGTGGGTTGGAAGTGACATGGGGGCACAAGGAAAAGAGTTTTGGGACAAGGGCTGCGGGAGAGGGGACAGATGGTAGTGCTCCACCTGCATGACTATGAGCACCTGGAATGAGTCTGCTTGGGCATTCCATAATGCTCATCAGCCACTTTTGGTGCCGGCACTCCACATTCTGCTGGCGGAACCTCCTTTTGCTCTCCCTCCACTCTTGCACTTTTTGATTATTGTGAAGGGACTGATGCATTACTTCATGCAGCATGTCCTCTTTGCTTCTACATGGCCTCTTCCTAATTCTTTGGAGTCTTGTGGCCGGTGATAACATGGACGGCTGAGATCTCAAGGTTCCATCTGTAAAGGCAAAATGCAACACTTAACAGAGGCAGCATTGTTTACACCAGACAGAGCAATGATTCACCCATACTTAAAGACAAGCACAGCCTAAACAAGAGCAGAATTTGCCTGTCCCAAAGCAAGCGCACATAACCCACAGGAGCCCCAAATTGGTGAGTAAGCACAGAGTTGAGGGGGACTGATTGTTTCACTGCCGTACTGTCCTCTGGGGCTCTATACCTTGAGGAGAGCCAACAGCTGCAGGGGGCCCCTATACTGAACACTGTCCCCACATTTTCAACAGGAATTTGTCCTGGAAGATATCTCACTGCTGATGGTGACCTGGGAAGCAAGGGAGGGTCTTCTACTACAATGCGGCTTCCACCCTGGCCCATAGGCAGCTTGCCAGTGTGCAGCAATGGTGTTACCCCCCCCCCCCACGGCACAGTGGTGCAGAGATGTTAGCCTGACTGGGACAAGGAGCACAGTAGCACTCCCAAGGAACTTGCACAAGCGCATTGCACAGCTTCTGCATGAGACCTTTGAAGAAATCACTGAGGCGGACTACCGTGATGTGGGAGAGCACATCAACGTCCTATTCCGCATCTAGGCATGCATACAGCCCTAACCCTCCTCGCCCCAAGAGCCTGCACCGAATAACTTCCTTCCCAAAATAAAAGCCACTTACCGGGCACGTCCTCTGGTTTTTATCCTTCCCCAAGCACCGGCCACTGCGACTGGCTACCTTCCTCCTGGCTTGAGAACAGCTCCTGGCTGCATGCATCTAAGGATGCTGGGGTGTCCTCCTCCTCAGCACCCTCACTCCTGCTTTCCTCCTCCTCCTGCTGCCTTGTTGAACTGGACTCTGAAGTGTCCATGATGGTCTTCAGAGTGGAGGTGGGGTCGCCCCCAAGTATTGCATCCAGCCCTTTGTAGAAACGGCAGGTTATGGGGGTAGCACCGGAGTGGCGGTCTCCCTCACGGACTTTGTGGTAGGCACTCTGCAGCTCCTTCACTTTAACACTGCACTGAAGTGCGTCCCGGTCATGGCCCCTTTCCATCATGTCCCTTGATATCTGCCTGAAGGTATCTTAATTCCTACGGCTGGAGCAGAGCTGGGACTGGACAGCTTCCTCCCCGCAAACACTGAGGTCCAGCACCTCGCCATTGCTCCATACTGGGGATGGCCTGGCATGTGGAGGCATGGTCACCTGGAAAGATTCGCTGAGAGCTCTCTATGGCTGGCTGAGCAAACAGGAAGGGGATTATCAAAATTCCCAGAGAATTTAAAAGGTGGGTCTGATGGTTGGTCACCTGAGGGCAGGGCAGTAGAGTTCAAAGTGATGACCAGAGTGGCTAGCACAGGCATTGTGGGACACTTCTGGAGGCCGATCAGAGTACACTAACAGACCACAGCGTCCACACTGGTGCTGTGGCGCTCCAGTTAAGGTGCACCAAGCATTATGCCTCTCATGGAGGTGGATTACCAGGAGTTTTCCAGCTGCTGAGTCAGACCACTCTACGTGCCTTGCCAATATGGACGTGTCATGAGTTAGGGCAGCCAAGGCTGCTTTAATGCACTCTAACTCGCAAGCGTAGCCATGCCCTAACAGACAAAGAAAGGACTTTTGGATAAATAGCCTGAGTTTAAACTGACCCAGGTCCTTCTTTCTGATACAGCAACAGAGAACTTTCTGTCCGAGCGGGGACCCCAATCCTTAGGGAAGGGTTGAAAGGACTGACACCTGCCAGAGCATGAGATTTGGAACTGGGGTGACCTCTGGTAAGCTTTTTAGTATGTGTTTAGGTTCCTATATTTTAATTTTTCTCTGTAATGCTTTAATCTTAAGAATAAATATGCTCCCTTTGTAAAGGGATGCATGTGTGGTATCCTGTAACTGGGCAATTACATGGTCATAGCCTTTGGAGAGAATAGCCTTTTAGGGACTTTTTGCTAGGGAATAACAGTACAGGCAGGGAACTATGCAGCCTGAAAACCCCCCAGTTAGGAGCGGGAGAGGTACAAGCACGAGAGGTAACAGCTGAGAACCAGGAGCATAAGAGTGAGTGTCCTTGCTAGACCATGGCAGGGAATACAGGTGTAGCTAAGAACATAAGAATGGCCATACTGGGTCAGACAAATGGTCCATCTAGCCCAGTATCCTGTCTTCTGACAGTTGCCTATGCCAGGTGCTTCAGAGGGAATGAACAGAACAGGGCAATTACTGAGTGATCCATCCTGTCTTCCACTCCCAGTTTCTGGTAATCAGAGGTTATGGATGCCCAGAGCATGGGGTTGCATCCCTGACCATCCTGGCTAATAGCCATTGATGGACCTATCCCCCATGAACTTATCTAATTTTTTTTTTAACCCACTTATATTGTTGGTATTCACAACATCTCCTGGCAACAAGTTCCATAGGTTGATTGTCTATGTAAAGAAATACTTCCTTCCTTTTAGTTTGTTTTAAACCTACTGCCTATTAACTTCATTGGGTGACTCCTGGTTCTTGTTATGTGAAGGAATAATTAACACTTTTTCTCCATGCCATTCGTGATTTGATAGACCTCTATCATATCCCCCCTTATCTGTTTTCCAAGCTGAAAAGTCCGTCTTTTTAATCTCTCCTTTATATGGAAGCCGTTCATACCCTTAATCATTTTTGTTGCCTTTCTCTACTTTTTTCCATTTCAAAAATCTTTTTTGAGAGGGGGAGACCAAAACTACCCACAGTATTCAGGGTGTGAGAATACCATGGATTTATACAGAGGCATAGGCGCCAACTTCCCCTCTAGACTCATAAATATTAAGGTCAGAAGGGACCATTATGATCATCTAGTCTGATCTCCTGCACAATGCAGGCCACCGAATCTCACCTACCCACTCCTGCAATAAACGTCTCACCTATGTCTGAGCTATTGAAGTCCTCAAATGATGGTTGAAAGACTTCAAGGTGCAGCGAATCCTCCAGCAAGTGACCCATGCTACAGAGGAAGGTGGAAAAACCCCCAGGGTCTCTTCCAATCTGCCTTGGAGGAAATCTCCTTCCTGACCCCACATATGGCAATCCGCTGAACTCTGAGCACGTGGGCAAGATTCACCAGCCAGATACCCAGGAAAGCATTCTCTGTAGTAACTCAGATCCCACCCCTTCTAACATCCCATCACAGGCCACTGGGCCTATTTACCATGAATAGTTAAAGATCAGTTAATTGCCAAAATCATGTTATCACATCATACCATCTCCTCCATAAACTTATTGAGTTTAATCTTGAATTCAGATAGGTCTTTTGCCCCCACTGCTTCCCTTGGAAGGCTGTTCCAGAACTTCACTCCTCTGATGATTAGAAACCTTCGTCTAATTTCAAGTCTAAACTTCCCGATAGCCAGTTTATATCCATTTGTTCTTGTGTCCACACTGGTACTGAGCTTTAATTCCTCTCCCTCTCTGGTATTTATCCCTCTGATATATTTATAGAGAGCAATCATATCAGCCTTCTTTTGGTTAGGCTAAACAATCCAAGCTCCTTGAGTCTCCTTTCATAAGACAGGTTTTCCATTCCCCGGATCATCCTAGTAGCCCTTCTCTCGCCAGGGGTGCTCAATCCCGCCCTTCCCCCAAGTCCCTGTCCTGCCTCTTCCCCGCCATCTCCCCTAAGTGCACCCCATCCTTGCTTCTCGCCCTCTCTCCCAGAGCTTTCCACACTACGAAACAGCTGTTAGCAGTGCGTGGGAAGCGCTGGGACAGAGGGGGAGGAGTTGGTCAGCGAGGTTGCCGGCAGGTGAGACAGCGATGACAGGCAGTGAGAGCCAGCAAGTGAGACACCAGCAGCACCCACTAATTTTTCTCTGTGGGTGCTCCAGGACTGGTATTATGATATGTACTGTCTTATTATCTATTCATATGGTTCCTAACATTGTGTTTAGCCTTTTTGATTGCCACTGTGAATAGAGCAGATGTTTTCAGAAAGCTATCCACAATAACTCCAATTACTATATAATATTCTATAATAAAAATTGGCTGAGTGATAACAGCCAATTTATATAACAAAAACACAGAAGATTAGGGTTGGAAGAGACCTCAGGAGATCATCTTGTCCAATCCCCCATTCAAAGCGGGACCAACCCCAACTAAATCGTCCAAGCCAGGGATTTGTCAAGCTGGGCCTTAAAAACCTCTAAGGATGGAGATTCCAACTCCTCCCTACATAACCCATTCCAGTGCTTCACCACCCACCTAGTGAAATAGTTTTCCTAATATCCAATCTAGACCTTCCCGCCACTGTAACTGGAGACGAGTGCTCCTTGTTCTGCCCCATCCCTCTAATAATTTTTGTTCCCCTCCCTTAGACTCTCCAATTTGTCCACATCCTTTCTGTAGCGGGGGGCCCAAAACTGGATGCAATACTCCAAATGTGGCCTCACCAGTACCAAATAGAGGGGAATAATCACTTCCCTCAATCTGCTGGCAATGCTCCTATTAATGCAACCCAATATGCCATTAGCCTTCTTGGCAACAAGGGCACATTGTTGACTCGTATCCAGCTTCTTGTCCACTGTAATCCCCAGGTCCTTTTCTGCAGAACTGCCGCTTAGCCAATCAGTCCCCAACCTGTAGCAGAGCATGGGATTCTTCCATCCTACATGCAGGACTCTGCCCTTGTCCTTGTTGAACCTCATCAGATTTCTTTTAGCCCAATCCTCCAATTTGTCTAGGTCACTCTGGACCCTATCCCTACCCTCCAGTGTATCTACCTCTTCCCCCAAACATAGTCATCTGCAAACTTGCTGAAGGTGCAATCCATCCCATCAACCAGACCATTAATAAAGATGTTGAACAAAACTGGCCCCAGGACAGACCTCTGGGGCACTCCACTTGATACCAGCTGCCAGCTAGACATCGAGCCATTGATCACTACCCACTAGATCAATGATTTAGCCAGCTTTCTATCCACCTATCTCATCCAATCCATACTTTTGTAACTTGCTGGCAAGAATGCTGTGGGAGACCACAACAAAAGCTTTGCTAAAGTCAAGGTATATCACACCCACCGCGTTCCCCATATCCACAGAGCCAGTTATCTCCTCATAGAAGACAATCAGGTTGGTCAGACATGACTTTCCCTTGGTGAATCCATGCTGACTCTTTCTCATCACCTTTCTCTCCTTCAAGTGCTTCAAAATGGATTCCTTGCGGACCTGTTCCATGACTTTTTTTTCCAGGGACTGAGGTGAGGCTGAGCAGTATGTAGTTCCCTAGATTCTCCTTTTTCCCTTTTTTAAAGAAAGGCACTACATTTTGCCTTTTTCCAATTGTCCGGAACCTGCCCCAATTGCCACAAGTTTTCAAAGATAATGGCCAAGAGCTTTCCAAACACATCAGCCAATTCCCTCCGCATCCTCTGATGCATTGGATCTGGACCCATGGACTTGTGCATGTCCAGCTTTTCTAAATAGTCCTTAACCTGTTCTTTCACCACTGATGGCTGCTCACTTCTTCCCCATACTGTGCTGCCCAGTCTAGGAGCTGACCTTGTCTGAAGACCAAGGCAAAAAAAGCATTGAGTACTTCAGCTTTTTCTACATTTGTCACTAGGCTGCCTCCCCTATTCAGTAAGGGTTCCACACTTTCCCTGACCACCTTCTTGTTGCTAATGTACCTGCAGAAACCCTTCTTGTTACCCTTCACATCCCTTACTAACTGCAACTCCAGTTGTGCTTTGGCCTTCCTGATTACACCCCTGCATGCTCGAGCAATATTTTTATACTCCTCCCTAGTTATCTGTTCAAATTTCCTTCTTGTACGCTTCCTTTTTGTGTTTAAGCTCACCAAAGATTTCACTGTTAAGCCATGCTGGTCGCCTGCCATATTTACTATTCTTTCTGCACATGGGGATGGTTTGTTCCTGTACCCTCAATAAAGCTTCTTTAAAATACAGGGGGACTCCTTTCCCCCTCATACTAGCCCATCAGATGGGATCCTGCCCATCAGTTCCCTGAGGGAGTCAAATTCTGCTTTTCTGAAGTCCAGGGTCTGTATTCCACTGCTCTTCTTTCTTCCTTTTGTCAGGTATCCTGAACTTGACCATCTCATGGTCACTGCTGCCCAGGTTGCCACCTACTTCTACTTCCCCTACCAATTCTTCCCTGTTTGTGAGCAGCAGGTCAAGAGGAGCACGGCCCCTAGTTGGTTCCTCCAGCACTTGCACCAAGAAGTTGTCCCCAGCACTCTCCAAAAATGTCCTGGATTGTTTTGTGCACTGCTGTATTGTTCTCCCAGCAGCTGTCAGGCTGATTTGAAGTCCCCCATGAGAACCAGGGTTTGTGATCTGGAACCTTCTGTTGTCCGAAGATATCCCATCATTTTGTGTGTTTCATTGGGATTATATTTTCCAATGTGCACTACTTTACATTTATCAACATTGAATTTCATCGGTCATTTTGTTTCCCAGTCACTCAGTTTTGTGCCAGCCGGGGTCAAACTCTCAGCCTTGGCCAGCACTACAGCGGAACTCTCAGCCCTGGCTGGAGCTCTGAGCCCAGAGCCCCTCCACTGTTCTGACCCTTCCACCCGTGGCCCTGTCCATAGCCCCGTCTATGGACCCACCCCATTCTGCCCCAACTCTGCCTCTTCCCCTGAGGCCCCACCCTTCCTTGTTCCATGGCCCCAGGACCATAGTGGGGAGCAAGAGCTCCTCCAGCCCCAGGGCCATGGCAGGGGAAAACTTTTCCAGGGGCCCTAAATCCACCACTGCCCCCCCTTCCTGGCAGCAAGAGGTTAGGGGAGACTTAGCCTCCCCCAGCCTCCATTACATGCCTCCCATAATTTCACCCATATTTTTTGTGGCTTGGTGGGAATTTTGCTTGGTCACACACTACTAGTTTTTTAGAGTTAATTAAAAGAAATTAGCTACATTACTCTCTCTTTCATGTAATGATTCAACTACTAAGATCTTGATCCTACAAACACTTATGAACATACTTAAAGTCAATTGGACTGCTCATGTACTTAAAGTTATTGGAACAGGTCACATGAGTAAAGTTAAGCATGTGCTTACTGAATTGGGACCCCCATACAGCCCTTTTCTTAGTTCTGGCTTTCTCAGTTCAGAGTGTTCTAGAACATGACTTTTTCAATACTTTAAAAAAAACCCACTTATAGTACATGTCTTTAGAGCATAAGAAAAGATGGGGAGGTTTTAATTTCTCAGTGGAGCAGGTAACAGTTTAGGAGAAAAAAGCACACAGGCTTTATATATATAATTTAGTCGGTACAGGTTCTTTCTGTAGTAACTACACTGCACCCCATGCAACCATTAAAAAAATTTAATCTTTTGCACCATCATGCTTAAGTATCAGTGCGTCACATTGCACCAATTTTAATCAAACTTATTTTCCCCCCAGTAAATTGGTCCTGTGCTCCTCTGTCTGTTATGTGAACTGTACAAAATACTTTGAGATTTTAATCCCTGCAACAGAAGTAAAGAAAAACAATATTATATATATTTTATTTTTATTATTGAGGCATTTGTCACTGTTCAGGTTGCAACAATCATTCTATTCTAAGCCTTACTTTGCCTCAAACTATAACCTTTGGTAGGAATGAACTATTATTCTGATCTATTTTTTTTTGTTTACAGTATTAGGAGAAAAGAAATAGCTACATTTCCCAAATGCTAGAATAAAGAAGTTGCACATGCAAAGCAACCACCACCAACCCTCCTCAGAAATTTGAAGAAAAGCTTTCCATTTTTTTTTTCCTTCAGCCCTCTCTCTCTCTCTCTCTCCTCTAAAAAGGAAAACTGTCAAATTCTTCAAGCATTATTTGGCTAGATCCCCAAACTAGGTAAAAGGTAGTTTTACTGTTAGACACACTGGTGCATTTTTGCTAAGGGTATGTTTACACTGCAAACATAAGTCAACCTATATTAGGTTGACTTACAGCCACTGCAGTAGTGCATATCTACACTACCCTGCTTGGGTCAGTGCTGCGCATCCTGACCGAGAGTGTTTTCACCAACCTAAGAGGGGCACTGTGAAGAGCTGAGAGCCCTGTGTCTCAGATCTGCTGGCAGCTCCCTGCCAGGAGCCTGGCTGACCCACAGGCTCCTTCTGCTCCCCGTTCCCCACCAGGAGTGGGGGGAAGCTGCCTGGGGCTTCTCACCCCCTACCACATTCCCTGCCAGGCATAGGGGGGAAGCCACCCAGGGCTTCTCACCACTGGGGAGCAGGGTCTAGCTGCCATGGCTTCTCAACCCCTCCACCTGCTTCCCACAGGGAGCCAGGCAGCTCACCCAGCCATGAAATTGACAAGATTGCCTGACTCCCAGCTGGGAGTAGTGTCTGAAGCCCCCCAGGTTTTTCACGCTAGCTCCCAACCAGAAGCGGGTCCAGCTCCCTAGGGGAGCAGGGGCTTTCTTGTCAATTTCACAGCTCCTGCTGTGAAATTGACAAAGCCAATGTAAAGGAGACAGTGACTAAAGATACTGCCTTGCCCCAACTACACCAACATAAGCCTTACACCACTTGTGGAGGTGGAGTTAGTATGTCAGTGTAGTAGGGCACTTACATTCGTGGGAGGAAGGCTGTAGTATAGACACTGACATAATTAGGTCAACATAAGCCAAGTATCAGAGTAGCAGCCGTGTTAGTCTGTATGTATGCTCATCAACCACAGTAGTACCATTATTGTAGGTTGGCTTCAAGCTGCTTAGAGCAGGAGATGCTGAACAAAACCTAAATTAAAAGCAGAATGGGATCATCACAAAGGGCTGGTCTACACTACACAGTTAGGTTGACTGATGCACCTGATTTGGTGGCTAGAAGAATGGCGTTAGCCATATCCATAAGGTGGGCATTGGGGCTGCTGTCCTCTGGCCTGGCCGCACTGATCCAGCAGTCCATCCAGGGCCTCCCCTTCAAAGGCACCGCCCTATTTTCAGATCAAACTGACAGTAGCCTGCATGGACTAAAAGATTCTAGGGCCACTCTGCGCTCTCTGGGCCTTTATACCCCTGCAGCCTCAAGGAAGTGCTTCAGGCCTCAACAACCTCAAAGATTCAGGGGCCAACCCAGGGCCGAGTCCTATAGACCCTGGAGGTGCTTCAAGCCCCTGCCATTCCTTCAATACCCAGTCGCTTCGACCCAATCAGGCTCTAGCCATCGCTCCCCAGAAAATAAGCAGGCATTTTTAAGGTGTGCCCAAGGGCAACTTCCAAGTCTTCAGCCAAGATCCAACCTATTATTTTCGGACTGTCCATTGCCCTACCTCCCTTCCTGGGACACTATAACATCAGATCAGTGGGTGCTCAGCACTGTAGCAGTGAGATATACCCTCCAACTTATTTTTATCCCTCCTTCCTATCCCCCATCCACATCCCTCTTCAGGGACCCTTCTCACAAGCAACTGTTCATTCAGGAAGTACAAGACCTCCTACAGGAAGGGGGAAAGGTTTTTACACCCGTTACTTCCGCATACTGAAGGCCAAAGGGGGTCTATGACGCATCCTGGACCTCCAAGGCCTCAACAAATATCTCAAGAAGTTGAAGTTCCACATGGTCTCTCTGGCCTCCATCATCCGCTACCTGGATCCTGGAGACTAGTATGCTGCCCTCAACTTAGAGGACGCATATTTCCACATTTGTCTTCTGTGGCCACAGAAGATTCCAAAGGTTTGTGGTCAGTCACTACCTGTTTGCAGTGCTTCTGTTTTTGGCTTAACAGCACCAAGAGTGTTTACAAAATGTATGGCCGTAGTTGCAGCTTACCTCAGGCAACAGGGTATTCAGATCTACCTGTACCTTGACAATTGGCTCATCAAGGGTCACTCAAAGGCACAAGTCCAACATAGCATTGCGGTCATGTAAGCCACCTGCCATGCACTGGGTCTGTTGATAAATGAACAAAAATCAGCGCTGGTCCTGGTACAGAGGATAGAGTTTAGCGGGGCAGTCCTCAACTCTACCCGAGTCAGAGCTTTCCTGAGAGATTCCGAGCAACTTCAGATCTGATTGCCCGAGTCTCCACTCACCACAGCCCAAGTATGCCTCAGACTGCTGGGGCACATCGCAGCATGCACCTATGTAGTTCAGCATGCAAGACTGCATCTCAGACCACACCACTTGGACAAGTTCCTCAAAATCCCACCACAAACTCTTACCTCCCTGGTACAGTAGCTGAAACCGCACTATATAACAAAAGGGGTTCAGTTTGCGGCTCCATGACCTATGGGGTTCCTGGTGTTGGATGCGTCGGACTTGGGGTGGGGAGATCTTATTGCACCTCAGAACCCAGGGCCTGTGGTCCCAAGAGAAGCTGTTGTTACATATAAACATCAGAGAACTCGGGGGCATCTTGCCTGGCTTGTGAAGTGTTCCTTCCCCAGCTATCTGGAAAAGTGGTACAGGTATTGATGGACAACACAGCATCAATGTTTTACATCAACAAACAGGGGAGCACAGTCGCCAGGCCTCTAACAAGAGTCCCTTCACCTGTAGGACTTCTTTACCCAGCATGCTCTCCATCTGGAAGCTGCGCACCTTCCAGCAGTCCAGAATGCGTTAGCAGATCACCTCAGCAAGTCTTTCTCCTCCTGCCACGAGTGGTCCCTCCATCTGGAGGTTGCCCACACCATCTTCCAGAAGTGGGGAAACCCCAGGTGGACCTGTTCACTACCAAACAAAACAAAGTGTCACCGG
Source organism: Caretta caretta (assembly GCF_965140235.1). Classification (NCBI taxonomy): domain Eukaryota; kingdom Metazoa; phylum Chordata; order Testudines; family Cheloniidae; genus Caretta; species Caretta caretta. The sequence continues at coordinate 178,391,162 of NC_134208.1, read as the reverse complement.
TTTTGTTCTCTACATGGCTTCGACAAAGGCTTGCTTTCAGATGCCCTTCTCCTGTAATGGGGAAGCTACCTCATGTGTGGCTTTCTGCCAGCCCCCCTCATTCACAAGACACTCCTGAAGTTCAAGAGGGAACAGGCATGAGTCATTGCTCCACCATGGCCCCTTCGCCAGCGTTGTTTCGGCATGCTCATGGACTTAGTGGTGGCAACCCCACAGGCGCTCCTGAACCACCTGGGCCTACTCTTGCAGGACCACGGATAGCTGCTGCACCCGAACCTTGCCTCCCTGCACCTGACAGCATGGATGCTGCATGGCTAAGCCTCAAGGAGTAGGCCTGCTCCACACATAGAATCATAGATGACTAGGGTTGGAAGAGACCTCAGGAGGTCATTAATCCAACCCCCTGCTCAAAGCAGGACCAACCCCAACTAAATCATCCCAGCCAGGGCTTTCTCTAGCTGGGCCTTAAAAACCTCTAAGGATAGAGATTCCACCATCTCCCTAGGTAACCCATTCCAGTGCTTCACCACCCTCACAGTGAAATAGTTTTCCTAATATCCAACCTAGACCTTCCCCCCCCCCACTGAAACTTGAGACCACTGCTCTTTGTTGTGTCAGCTGCCACCACTGAGAACAGCCTAGCTCCATCCTCTTTGGAACCCCCCCTCAGGTAGTTGAAGGATGCTATCAAATCCCCCGTCACTCTTCTCTTCTGCAGACTAAATAAACCCAGTTCCCTCAGCCTCTCCTCATAAGTCATGTGTTCCACCCCTCTAATAATTGTTGTTCCCCTCCATTGGACTCTCCAATTTGTCCACATCCTTTCTGTAGTGGGGGGCCCAAAACTGGATGCAATACTCCAGATGTGGCCTCACCAGTGCCAAATAGAGGGGAATAATCACTTGCCTCCATCTGCTGGCAATGCTCCTATTTAATGCAGCCCAATATGATGTTAGCCTTCTTGGCAACAAGGGCACACTGTTGACTCATATCCAGCTTCTTGTCCACTAATCCCCAGGTCCTTTTCTGCAGAACTGCTGCTTAGCCAGTTGGTTCCCAGCCTGTAGCAGTGCATGGGATTCTTCTGTCCTAAGTGCAGGACTCTGCACTTGTCCTTGTTGAAGCTCATCAGATTTCTTTTGGCCCAATCCTCCAATTTATCTAGGTCACTCTGGACCCTATCCCTACCCTCCAGCGTATCTACTTCTCCACCCAGCTTGGTGTCATCCGCAAACTTGCTGAGGGTGCAATCCATCCCATCATCCAGGTCATTAATTAAGATGTTGAATAAAACTGGCCCCAGGACCAACCCCTGGGTCACTCCGCTTGATACCGGCTGCCAACTAGACATCAAGCTGTTAATCACTACCCATTGAGACCGACTATCTAGCCAGCTTTCTATCCACCTTATAGTCCATGCATCCAATCCATACTTTTGTAACTTGCTGGCAAGAATACTGTGGGAGACTGTATCAAAAGCTTTGCTAAAGTCAAGTCTTTAAGGTGCCACCAGACTCCTTTGTGGCTAAAGTCAAGGTATATCACATCCACTGTTTTCCCCATATCTACAGAGCCAGTTATCTAATCATAGAAGGCTATCAGGTTGGTCAGGCATGACTTCCCCTTGGTGAATCCATGCTGACTGTTCCTGATCATCTTCCTCTCCTCCAAGTGCTTCCAAAATGGATTCCTTGAGGATATGCTCCATGATTTTTCCAGGGACTGAAGTGAGGGTCTATAGTTCCCCAGATTCTCCTTCTTCCTTTTTTTAAAGATGGGCACTATATTTGCTGTTTTCCAATCATCCACACAGATTAGAGGGAGGGATAGCTCAGTGGTTTGAGCGTTGGCCTGTTAAACCCAGGGTTGTGAGTTCAATCCTTGAGGGGGCCATTTAGGGATTTGGGGCAAAAATTGGGGATTGGTCCTGCTTTGAGCAGGGTGTTGGACTAGATGACCTCCTGAGGTCCCTTCCAACCCTGATATTCTATGATCCAAAAGGTTCTCTTGGAAAGTAGAAAACCCTCCACCAGGGCTACTTACCTGGCTAAGTGGAGGTGCTTTACCTCCTGGGCATCCAAATGGAATCTTTCTCTAGCTCAGTCATTTCTACAATCCATCCTGGAATACCCTCTTTACCTAAAGCACCAATGTCTGGCACACTCCTTGATCAAGGTGCACATGATAGCCATATCAGCTTTCCACCCTCACATCCAGGGCAGATCTGTCTTCTCGCATGCAATGGTGATTGGATTCCTTAAGGGCCTGGCTATAGACTTCCTGCAGATTCACGATCCGGTTCCCCAATGGGACCTCAACCTGCTTCTTTCTAGGCTTTCCCTTCGAGCCCCTGGTGTCCTGCTCTCTCCTGCATCTGTCGTGGAAGGTCGCCTTCGTTGTAGCCATCACTTTGGCGAGACGGGTCTCTGAGATTAAGGCTCTAACCTGGGGAACCCACTTATACAGTGTTCTACAAGAACAAGGTCCAGCTGGTGCCCTCACCCAGCCTTCATGCCAAAGGTGGTATCACAGTTCCATGTCAATCAGGATATCTTCCTGTCAGCGTTCCTTCCAAAGCCTCACAATTCCAACGAGGAGAGGTGTCTGTATACTCTGGACATCAGACTGGCTTTCTACCCAGAGCGAACCAAACCCTTCCATAGATCTACTCAACTTTTCATTGCAGTGGCTGAGAGGATGAAGGGACTCCCAGTGTCATCCCAGAGAATTTTGCCCTGGATCACATACCTGCTATTAGCAAGAAAATGCTACACCTCCGCCAATAGTGACAGTTCATTCAACAAGAGCACAGGCGTCATCAGCAGCTTTCCTGGCACGTGTCCAGATCCAGGATATCTGCAGAGCAGCAACATGGTCATCCATTCATACTAGGGATGTAAATATCATTTAAAGTTAACCATTTAAATTAAAAGTGTATCATTTAACTGGTTAACCGATTAAAGGGAGATGGCCTGGGGCTGCTCTGGCCGACCCGGGGTTAATGGTTAAACGGTAAGACTAATGCTTACCATTTAAAATTTTACAACCTTAGTCCATACCTTCGCAAACCACTATGCCATCACTCAGCAGGCCCGAGATGATGATGGCTTTGGCAGAGCAGTGTTACAATCCACACGTCCGTGAACTCCTGCCCACCTTCAGAGGCACTGCTTGTGAGTCACCTGACATGGCATGGACATGAGCAAGCACTCTAAGAAGAAAAATGGCTACCTACCTCTCGTAACTGTTTTTTGAGATGTGTTGCTCATGTCCATTCCATGACTCTGTTGGAGTTCTGGCAAGAAGGAACTGAAGGAGGGGAGCAGCGGCACAGGCTTAGCACCCACCAGCAGTCTCCCTATCAACGCCTCTCCCTCCCCCAGTGCTTCCTCCCTGCCTGCCAGCAGGCCCTGCCAATCAGTTCCTCCCAGTGCCTGCCATCTGCCACAGATCAGCTGTTTTGCGGTGTCTGGAGGCGCTTTGAGGGGGGGAGGGAGGAGCGAGGGCAGGAAGAGGCAGGGGCGGGGTGGGGCATTGGGGGAAGAGGTGTAGTGGGATCAGGGCCTGGACAGAGCCAAGTGAGAGCACCACCCAGCAGATTAGAAACTCCGCGCCTATGGGCGGTGGCACCCTTTTTACCAGCACGTATGTGTGTGACTTCAGAGGGTGCTCAAGCTGGCCCTACAGATACCACTGGGGGGAAAAACTTCCAGCCCCAGTGCATGTGGTGAGTATACACACTTGAGATGGAATGGACATGAGCAACACATCTCAAAGAACAACAGTTATGACAGGTAGGTGACTGTTTGTTTGTTTTTTTACCATCTAGACAGAACTAAACTGTCCTGTAATATAACCATGTTATTCATACTTCATAGGGATACTACTTAGGGTCAGTCAGTTTCCAACTGGAGACTGTCAAAGTAGATTAGGCTATGCATACTTTCTTGACAGAAATTCCAGTACCAAGAGGTGTTACAGCACATTCCAGTAAGTTTAAGATGGCCTCAAATGCATATCTTTACCAAGTTGGAGGCAGACAGGCTGTGCACAAGCTACAATCAACACTGCTATCCAGAAAGTTCTGTAATGGACATGTTTCCCCTATACTCTGGGCTGGTGGAGGCAATGATCTCCAAGAATGTGAGTTACTAAAATAAATAACAATTCTATCCACAAATATCTTAAATTCCTAAATGAGCACTGTGATGTTCTGTAGCTCGGGGGAACACCCAGCACTCCCATGTTCATTCTTATAATATGATTGTGTAGTATCTAATGCAAAGTTTGTCATGTTGGGTGTCTTCGGAAGTCTCATGATGTACTGAGCATTGTTATAGTAATCTTATAGGCTGTAACCTCATGTATATAATTATGAAGCTGAAAATGTGTCCTCATGGCTTAAAGCAAGCCCAGGCAAAAACTCTTCAGAAGCAGTTCACACCTCATCAGGGCATGTATGGGACAAACTCAGCCCAGCCTCATAGGAATAAAGGACACTGGCTTAGGCAACAACAAAGGATCTGTTGGACTCTCGAGTGAGTCACCCCCTTCCTTTGGTCAGTTTTGGACTGCAGTGAGGTAATGGTCACCTGACTCTAAAGGGTGGGGGCAAAGCCAAGAGGGAAGAAAGGACATGATAAAAGGGAGAGATGTATGTGATGCTCTTCCTCTCTCTTCCACCTCCATCTTCAGCCATCACCACCAAGTGACTGAAGCACTGATCAAAGGCGAGAGCCTGGCTGAAGAGCAGCCAGCCAGCCTCTAGTGAGAAGCATCTAAGTTTGTAAGGGCATTCAAAGTGTTAAGATCAGCTTAGAATGCGTTTTGCTTTTATTTCATTTGACCAAATGTGACTTGTTATGCTTTGTCTTTATAATCACTCAAAATCTATCTTTGCAGTTAATAAAAGTATTTGTTTATTCTACCTGAAGCAGTGCATTTGGTTTAAAGTGTGTCAGACTCCCCTTGGCATAACAAGCCTAGTACATATCAATTTCTTTGTTAAACTGATGAACTCATAAGTTTGCAGCGTCCAGCAGGCATAACTGAACACTGCAAGATGGAGGTTCCTAGGGTTGTGTCTGGGACCGGCGATATTGGCTAGTGTCATTCGGTTGCACAATCCAAGGAGCAGTTTACATGCCAAAGGCTGTGCGTGAACCACCCAGGATTGGGGGTTCTCACAGCACAGCAGGGTAAGGCTGGCTCCCAGAGTCAAGGATTGGAAGGACTGAGCAGATCACCAGTCCAGATAACACCAGAGGGGAACATCACAAGCACAAATATAGAAATCTAAACACACTCATACAGTTTATAGAAAAAAATTTACAGATGGATTTATGTACTGAAAACTTAAAGCATTAAAGTACTTAACATTTAAACACAACAAGCTCTTAGCTATGACCCAGAATCCTCCCAAGTTCTTCAAAAATTTAAATAGCTGAATATGCTCACATCTATAGGATCAGTGCACTGGATGTAAGAATTTCTCAATCAAGTCCTTAAAGTTGAAAAAAAAAAAAGTTTGTTATGCTATCTCAGCCATAATTGCTTTGTTTATAAAAATAGTGAGGGTTTAAGGAGCTCCGTAGTAGTAGGGACTCTTTTCTTGTATAGTTTTTTCTTAAACGGGGAAATTCCTACTCTAAAAATCTTCATTAAGTTAAGGTTAGTGAACTAGTTAAGGTTGTTAAAGTGATAACTATAACCTGTACACAAACTATATAAACAAGAACATTATAATTAAATCTTGGGAGGCATGTATAGCATCCTGCTATATTATGTATCAGCCCTGGTCTGCACTGTGGGGGGATCAATCTTAGTTAAGCAACTTCAGCTATGTGAATAACGTAGCTGAAGTTGTCATACTTAGATTGACTTATCATGGTGTCTTCACTGCAGTGAGTTGACTGCTGCCGCTCCCCCGTCGACTCTGCCTGCGCCTCTCATTGAGGTGGAGTGTAGGAGTCGACGGGAGAATGCTCAGGGGTTGATTTATCGCGTCTAGACTAGACACAATAAATCGATCCCCGCTGGATCGATCGCTGCCCGCCGATCCGGGCAGTTTTAGTTTAGTGTAGTCCCAGACAACAAAATCCACTAAAGGAACTTATATAAAAAGTATACACAAATTCCCCACCTCCAGTTATGCAAAAATCCAGCCTTTCGAAGCTATACCCTGAGGAGTAGGCCTTTGTCTGCTGATTACCTGTTATATAATGCCAAGATTAAGGGCCCAAACTACATAAAGGAAAGTGTAAACTATTCATGGTGGATCTAGTTCTGAATCTGAGACAGTTAAGAGCTTGTAACCACAGGGAACCTCCTCTTTCCTCTCCCCGCCACCCCCATTGTGGGATTTGAAGGACTGACACTTACCATATCCCCATGTTGGCACTGGGGAGATCTCTAATAAACTTTTAGTATGTGAGCAGGTTTTTATTGTTTTTAATACATTTTCTCTGTAATGCTTTCACCTTAAGAATAAATGTGCTTGCTTATAAAGAGCTTGTGATAATTTGTATTACAGCTATTCATAGTTTTTGGAGAGAAAACAAAGTGCAAATGCAGGTCTGTTTAAGTAGTCTGGCTTGCTGGGATTATCACAGTGTAGGCAGTGAAACATGCAGCCTGAAAAAAACCCATCAGGAGTGAGAAACATGGGTCTCTACCTAAAAGAGGTGACAGCTGAGGACCCGGGAGCCAAGAATGAGTGCCCTGGGTGGACCACAGAGGGGAAATACAGGTGTAGTTGCTTGAACTGTGACACTATCCATGCACATTTTTTTTTCTGAGGGATGCTAAATGTGACAATAAGGTACTGAATATATAATAACTGGGAAAAATTTCCTATATCCAGAAAGAATAATCTAGGGGTTAGGGCCCTAGACCTGGATCTAAGTTCCTGCTCCACTACAAACTTCCTGCATAACCTTTGGCAAATTACTTAGTATATTTCTGCCTCAGTTCCTGATCTGTAAAATGGGGATAACATTGCCCTACCTCATGAGGGTCTTGTGAGGATAAATACATTAAAGACTGTGAGAAGTTCAGATACTGTCATATAAATACCTTAGACTAGTGGTTCTCAACCAGGGGTATGCAGAGGTCTTTCAGGGTGTACATCAACTCATCTAAATATTTGCCTAGTTTTACCACAGGAAACATAACAAGCACTAGCAAAGTCAGTACCAACTAAAATTTCATACACACAAGGACTTGTTTATACTGCTCCATATACTATACACTGAAATGTAAGTACAATATTTATATTCCAATTGATTTATTTTATAATTATATGGTAAAAATGAGAAAGTAAGCAATTTTTCAGTAATAGTGTGCTGTAACACGTTTGTATTTTTATGCCTGATTTTGAAAGCAAGTAGTTTTTAAGTGAGGTGAAAGTTGGGGGGTATGCAAGACAAACCAGACTCCTGAAAGGGGGACAGTAGTCTAAAGGTTGAGAGGCACGGCCTTAGACAGATTTTCTACTCTTGATCTTTATGCAGTCTTCCCATTGACATCAGCGCATTATCCACTGAGTATTGAGAAAAGTACTAGCTGTAGTCTTAAATATAAACACCAAGTACCATGCTTAAAAATAGAATTGGGCCCCCTCCACAGAATGAGTTTGTCACCACCTTCCTCCCAGCCCTAGAGCAGGAGCTGAGCTATTGGGACAAACCGTGTCAGGAGCGGCGGAAGCTTCCTAATAGTGGGGGGGCCACTGGTAGCAGAACGTGCCCCCGCCACCGGTAGCAGAACGTGCCCCCCCCCCACCGCCCCTTCTCCCAAACCTCTGTCCCTATGCCGCCCCTGCACCCCCCTTCCCCAGAGGCCCGGTTCCAACACAGCCTCTTCCCCCTAAGACCCTGCCCCCTCCCACCCATCAGGTCAATAAAAAGTGGAAAGGCATAGCCCTCCTCTTCTAAAAGTGTTCTGGCACACCTGAGCAGTGTGGTGATCCTCAGCACCCCTTTGGGGCTGCTGGCAGACAGACATGATTTACAGCATGAAACTACTTTGTTACATTGGGACCTAGCCAAAATGGGAATAAGTGGCTGCGTGAACTGAACAGAGACATAACATACAGGAAGCATTCATTCTGAGAATTTGGCAGGCCTGGGGATTAATTCTAATTGTTCAGAGGGAAAAAGTCACAGGATTTTAGTTGATAGGTTGGTCATCCAAGACCCCTCTGAAGTACATCCCATTTCCAGGGAGACAGCAGGGCCTATAAGCCAAAGAGATCAGAGAGTAGGTAAATTCTCTTGTTCACATAGAAGTAGCGAATAGTCTCTTTTCCTAACAGACGTGAAAAGCGATCACTCTGTGTTACACAATAGGAATAATAAAAGTAATAGTATTTGTATAATACTATACATTTATAAGCTATATACAAACTATATAAATTAATTAAATCCTCAGAATACCCAGAAAGAAAAAGCAGTACTTGTGGCACCTTAGAGACTAACAAATTTATCTGAGCATGAGCTTTTGTGAGCTACAGCTCACTTCATCGGTTGCATGCAGTGGAAAATACAGTGGGGAGATTTTATATACACAGAGAATTCCACCATGATTTCAACAATTTCCATCCCACCATCAACCTCAGCCTGGACCAGTCCACACAAGAGATCCACTTCCTGGACACTAAGGTGCTAATAAGCGATGGTCACATAAACACCACCCTAGATTGGAAACCTACTGACCACTATACTTACCTACATGCCTCCAGCTTTCATCCAGACCACACCACACGATCCAATGTCTACAGCCAAGCTCTACGATACAACCACATTTGCTCCAACCCCTCAGACAGAGACAGACACCTACAAGATCTCTATCAAGCATTCTTACAACTACAGTACCCACCTGCTGAAGTGAAGAAACAGACTGACAGAGCCAGAAGACTACCCAGAAGTTACCTACTACGGGACACGCCCAACAAAGAAAATAACAGAACGCCACTAGCCATCACCTTCAGCCCCCAACTAAAACCTCTCCAGCGAATCATCAAGGATCTACAACCTACCCTAAAGGACGACCCATCACTCTCACAAATCTTGGGAGACAGGCCAGTCCTTGCTTACAGACAGCCCTGCAACCTGAAGCAAATACTCACCAGCAACCACACACCACACAACAAAAACACTAACCCAAGAACCTATCCTTGCAACAAAGCCTGTTGCCAACTGTGTCCACATATCTATTCAGAGGACACCATCATAGGGCCTAATCACATCAGCCACACTATCAGAGGCTCGTTCACCTGCACATCTACCAATGTGATATATGCCATCATGTGCCAACAATGCCCCTCTGCCATGTACATTGGCCAAACTGGACAGTCTCTACGTAAAAGAATAAATGGACACAAATCAGATGTCAAGAATTATAAAATTCAAAAACCAGTCGGAGAATATTTCAATATCTCTAGTCACTCGATTACAGACCAAAAAGTGGCAATACTTCAACAAAAAAAACTTCAAAAAGACTCCAACGAGAGACTGCTGAATTGGAATTAATTTGCAAACTGGACACCATTAAATTAGGCTTGAATAAAGACTGGGAGTAGATGTGTCATTACACAAAGTAATGTGGAGCACCAGGATTTCCTTAGCTTTTACTACATCCCATGGGTTATATAGGAGCCTCCATCCAACCCTATTCCCTCCATGCAGGGATTGTGGCCAGTGGAGGCATGTGGTCATGGACTGTGGCTATGCCCCTGCCATTTCTCTATCCCCAAACCTCCTCTGAGAACTCTCATGGAACTTGCTGTGGCCAAGCATTGCTCTGTAGCACATGGGGGCTGTGGCGTCTGTCCTCCACAATGGAACTGCAGTGGTTCCTCTGCTTTTCTGGTCCCATGCGAGACAGGTTCAGAATTTGGCCATAAGGAAAAAGTAAAACAGCTGAAGTCTAGACCTGAGACACAAGCACTGTGTTTTGGGTAGAGCATTGAACTTGCTGAACATTTCTCCAATTTCTTTTTTTCTCTGTGTTTGAGACACACTGTTACATGTTTAGAATGGATGTGTCAGTTGTGACTTTATTGGAGAGAATGAACAGAAGAGCCCCTAAAATTATGCAAGGGCTGGATAAAAGAAGTGACTTATAATGAAGGATTGAACTCAAAAAAGATTGAGAGGTGTCTTGATTAGTGTATAAATACTATCCTGGGGGGAAATACTAGGTACTAAAGGGCCCTTTAACAGAAAAAGGCATGGCAAGGACTAATGGCTAGAAGATGAAGCCAGACAAATTCAAATGAGAAAGCAGCCATAATGTAGACGGGTAACTAGGTGAAATTTAATGGCCCATGATATACAGGAAGTCAGACTATATGATCAAATGGTCCATTCTGACCTTAAACTTTGACTCTTACAGGCCAGTTTCTCACTTGTATGTGCCAAATGAAAAAGCAGAGAACCCCTGTTTTACCTTGTGAGGTACAAAAATGGGTCCAACTTCTAGGCCAACAGCCATGGATTCCAGAAAGCCAAGGAGATGATGGAGGCAGGAGCACCCCCATGCCCTTGGTCAGAGCTGCAGCATAGGAGTTAACGGTCTCCCACCCACTGGCTCTTCAGCTACTTCCCACTCCTGCTGGCTAGGGAAGACACCACCACATTTCTAGCTCTGAGCTGGAATAAGCCATGTACAGACCATATATAGGTGTTCTACCACTTTGGAAGAGCCTCCTGAAAGAAGATGGCCAATGAGTGTATGACGCTCACTTTTTCCAAAGGCCATACCAGTCTTTAGGTGGCTCAAAATCACTGTCAAATGCTGATATCCAGCTGTTCTGTCTGCCGGTCCGAGGACCATGTCCTGAATTTCCCCCTTGTGTGCAGGAAGGCTTGTGAGAATTTTATGCAGGCCAAGCATACTGTTAACACTTAACAATCAGACCCATATTTCTCATCCTTCCTCTAAAACGGTTTGTAATAATTGACACTCTGTTTTTGTCACCCAGATTTCGCCTCAATGAATCAGTTCTCTTATCTAATTTAAAAAAATGTTTGCATAAGTCTCCCCCACCCTCGACTCCGCGTACCACCCAATCAAAGCCCCATTAATAGCACTGCAGGCTGAGCTGTGGATTTTGAAGGGGTGGGAATATTGCTCACAAAGTTGAGGGGAACTGAATGGGATCATGCATGTATCACCCACAGCTTCCAGTGGCTGTTGCTGGAATTTTAGGTGCCTGGCACCTCTGCAAATCAGGTGACTCCTATTGGTTACCTGCAGTCAGAAACCACGCTTGAAAACTCAGGTCCTAAGAAATTCATAAATAATGCAGTAGTATGAGGGACCAAAGGAAAAAAAGCACTGAAGGAATATGGGATTAATAGGGCCAGCTCTGTGTGTTTGAGGGCCCATTGTGAAAGATCTCCTCAGCTTTCTTGGAACAATCCCCACTGTTCACCCCACATTGTCCTTTGTGATGCTGCGCATCCTGGAGAAGGCAATAGTTAAAAGTACAATAGATGTGCCAATCTTAAAAGTGACTGGTTTCAGAGTAGCAGCCATGGTAGCCTGTATTCGCAAAAAGAAAAAAGGAGGACTTGTGGCACCTTAGAGACTAACAAATTTATTTGAGCATAAGCTTTCATGAGGTACAGCTCACTTCATCGGATGCATTCAGTGGAAAATACAGTGGGGAGATTTATATACATAGAGAACATGAAACAATGGGTGTCTGAGGAACAGTGGGGGGAAATACTATTATAATTATAATTATTATAGAAAAACTATTTCCCCATGTTTCTTCCACCCCCCACTGTTCTTCAGACATTCTTGTCAACTGCTGGAAATGGCCCACCTTGATTATCACTACAAAAGGTTCCTCCCCCCCTCCGCCGGTAATGGCTCACCTTAAGTGATCACTCTCCTTACAGTGTGTATGGTAACACCTGTTGTTTCATGTTCTCTGTGTATATAAAATCTCCCCAGTGTATTTTCCACTGCATGCATCCAATGAGGTGAGCTGTAGCTCATGAAAGCTTATGCTCAAATAAATTTGTAAGTCTCTAAAGGTGCCACAAGTACTCTTTTCTTTTTGCAGATACAGACTAACACGGCTGCTACTCAGAAACCTGTCACAATACCCAGAGTAAAGTTATATAGATACACAATATCATTCCCTTCTTTGAGGTTAAGAACAAAGTTTTTAAACTAGGCAAGCAACTTCAAAGTTGGGTACCTAGTACAACTAACTACATATTTAAGGACTTGGTTAAGAGGCTTGATTTTTCAGAGATTCAGAGCACCCACAAGTCTCACTGGCTTTAGTGGAAGCTACAGATACTCAACCTGATTTTCAGAGATTCTGTTTGCAGAAGTACGTGAATATGGGTTTACCTGCCTTTCTTTTAACACCCAAGTTTGAAAGCTTAGACTCAAGTGACTTGTCCAAAATTACTAAGAGAACCACCATAAAAGCTGAGATTTGAATTTAGATGTACTAGGTTATCATCCTTAAGCACAAGCCCACAGGGTATGTGAAAGAGAGAGAGAATCTCATTCACAATTCAGGGAGAGGAGCTGGAGTCATTACACACATTATTTCTAGTGGTGAAATCTCTCTGATTTATAGAGTGGGCTACATTTTTTTCTGCACTACATTGAGGGGAGACTCCTTTTTGGTTACTCTGTGTGGGGGAAACTATTGAAAATACAGTGAATGGAGAATCTCTGGATTTTACATCAATGGTACTCCCTGGGATGCTTTTTTCAGAATGACTTTGTAGGGGAAGTCTCTAGATTATATGTGAGAGGGCCCCTTTTGGTCATGATGGGAAGGGGCTGTCCCTACTTCACAGTGCATATTAGAGAACTTCTTTGGAGTATTCAGTGTGGGAGAACCCCTCTAGCCTACAACTGGGAAGGAGACTCTCTCTGGTTCACATGTGGCTGTATCTATACTAGAATTTTTAAAAATCTTACTCTCTCACCAGCATTTGCAGTTGTGACAAAGATGGGAACATTAGTATATACCATCTACCACATTTTTACTATTTAGTGTCTAACTCTGTGCGTCCTCCTCCACACTCCACTCCATCCCCCCCAGCAATTAAAACCTAGTCACAGTTGCAGCCCAAACCCTTGGAGTCATGTGATTACATCAAAAGGGAAAAAGTTTCTTGCTTTTATGGTTGTGAAAAGCTTGAGAACGCGAATCAAGCATAAGGGATGTAGTAATATTTGCCTGAGTCTAAAGTAAAACACTGCTTTCACGACCTAGCAGCTGTTTCCGTTCACCTCAAGGGGGCAGGAGACAGGTAACTGCAAGACTCACTCTCTGGAATTCCCACCAGCACAGCTGCAGTTATGACACCGGAGCGTAGCCACTTGCTACAGACCGAGAGGTTTTCCCCTTGCAGTAAATCCACTCCCTTGGAGAGGTGCTGGCTGCAGCTGCCACGGCGTAGGTCGACCTAAGGACACAGCACAGGGCATGCCACTTCTCCCAGCCCTGAGTGAGGTATCGAGAACCACCGAAGTTCAATACACAGGCGAGGCCTGCGTGGGCGACGAGAGCTGCGGGCCCGACACACCCTGCCCAACCAGCTACAGCCTGACTCTCTGGGAAGGAAGGCAGGGAGCTCTCCTGCCATAGCAACTGCACCGGAGGGGGGACGGAGCCGCAATGCGGTCACGAAGGGCCCAGCTGGCCCTGCTCTGCCTGTGCCACCAGCGCCCCAAACCCCGCTCTGCCGCCCGCCCCGGAGCCAAAGTAGGCGCCAAGCCCCGCCCCCCAGGCGGCGCTGCGGGAGGGCGTCGTTCGAGCCCCGACTGTGCATGTCCGAAGTGACGCATTGCAGGTACGAACCCGCCAATCAGCGCCCTCCTTCTCTCGTTCAGCGCCACAGATACACTTTCCTAAATGTTCCTCCGCCAGGAAAAGTAGCGCCATGCTCGCCCTTGCTCCCGTCGTTCCCCCAAGAGGAATCTTCCTGCTCTCCCGTGTCCGACGCTTTCCTCCGCTGGAGCCTGGGGACAGTGCGGGTTCAGATTCGAGATGGGGGCAGGGTTTGTAGGCAGGAGAGCGGCGAGCCGGAACTCGTTCCTACTCCAGCGACGGGGGTGGGGGCGCGCAGTGATCTTGGAGGGGCGTGAGGAGGTTTATGAGGCACTGCTGGGCAGCGGGTTGGGCTCAGTGTGACCGTGAGGCGAGCCGCGGAGTGGATAGGCAGCGAGTGGTTGGCTACAGCGTTCTGAGCTCGAACACCCCCCAGCGCTAGGCCGAGCCACCATGGTGAGTGCGTGGGGGTGGGGTGGACTGCGCGTCCCCTCGGGCTAGCTCCGGGTCCCGGTCCGCGGGGGAGAAGCGGGCTCGCGGGGCTGCGGCGAGTGGGGCGGGAGTGGAGAAAGGGGGCGGCGGGGCAGCGCTGGGGTCTGTGGGGGGGAGGCGACTCGCGCGCGCGGTCCGACCTTCCCGCCCGGAGCGAGTGGCGCCGGCGCCGATTCAAACTGTCCGGTCAGTTGGCTGTGAGCGCCATGATGCTTGGGGGCGGGGAGGGCGGACAAATAACGGTTTCTCGTGGAAAGAGCACCCTGGGGGGTGCCGGGAGCCGGCAGTGGCGGCACTAGCCGCATCTCCCGCCCCTGGCGCTTGTCCAGCCGGACTTGCGGGGAGCCGTCCCCGAGCACTGGCAACGCACCGCGGAGCCCTACGGCTTGCCGCGGCGCTGGGGAGGGGCTGCCTCTCCGCCCCATCTGTCCCCAGGCTGGCGCAGGGCTCCGGGGCGGGCTCGCCCGGCGGCCCTCGCGCCGGGAGCTTCCTTACTGTGGCGAAGGGTTTTCACTGCGTTTCGGTGCCGGCTTCCACCCGGACGCTCCTCTCGGTGGCCGCGGGTTTGCTCGTCTCCCGAGCAGACGAGTCCCGCCGGATCTGTTCGCGTCCAGTGTTCCGGACCAGCTCCTGGAGCGAGCGAGTAGCTCTTCTGATGCGCCCAGAGTGAAGTTCTTTGCCCAGTAAGAAAAAGCAATACTAGTAAGTGCCTATTACTGCCCGTCCCATTAAAGGAAAGTTTAGATTTACAGTGTAAAGGGGTCCTTTTTATTTCAGTAGCTGTTTTCAGTATCGGTTTGATTTTTAAGCCAACCCCTAAAATAGGGTGCTGGCTAAAATGCAACTGTAGTATCCCCTTTTGGTGGGGAAAGATGCCAGTTTAACAAGACTCCAGATTATGCCACTACTCTAGATGAGCTGGACAAATACCAAAATAAATACTGTATATCAGAAATAGGTTCTCAATATAGCAACGAAAGAATTTAATGCTTACGTTGTCTTGTAGTCTTTTTCCTACCAAACCAAAACTGGATTAGCTTGCAAGAGCCAAGCAAGTTCTTAATATAGAGAAGGGTGTGACCAGGGGACATGGTGGCATCTTCAATATGGCTGTGGTCATTACCAGCGGACCAAACTTGGTTAAACTGGAGAATGATGATTATTCAAATTGAATGTACTAGACTGTGCATAATGCTTTGCCCACAACTCAAGTTGTGACAACATATATGTAATTATATACTAATCCAGCTCTCTTGTTGCTGATTTTGTGCTTCCTAGCAGCATAACTGTGTCAGCACTGGTTATAGTTAACAGGTGTTTCACCTAAATTCTAGGTTCTGGAATACAGTTGCATCTGTTTCTGTGGCTTTAACTTGTTTCTGATTTGGCTCCTCCACTGCCTGCTGTGGAACTATCTTAGAACTGTTGAAGTCTGCACAGGATGGCTAGTCCTCTTGTGTAGCTATTGATAGGAATAATCAAAAGGTTTGACTTAACTAGTACACAGTTCAACCTCTAGGGGGTGCATTCACTGTTCAGGAGTTGCACTGTATAACTAGTACTGTAGGTCTTTGCTTTAAGCTCTCTAGTTGCTGTTTTAATCACCTGACCACAGATAAGTTGCTGAACTTCAGCTCTAATCTTGAGTGCCTAACAGAAAAGATTTAATTTGATACCGCAATCTAGCTTGTAAATTTGGAGCGAAACTTTAAGGAAACAACATATTTCAGGGTGCATTGAAATATATTTGAAAAGTTGGAGGTTTTTGATTGCAAACAAAAAATCATCCCCTTTTCTCACAGATCAACTTAAGCAATTATATTCTTTAAAAGATGATATTTTAGAAGAAAAGTCAGGTGGAGAAGGCTTTCCAGTTACCAGTGGGGGGGGTAGGAAACTATCCTTGATCACGCTGGTCAGATTATACCTTCAGAACAAACTGATGGGTAAACAAGTGTTCCTGAAGCAAGGTGTGAATAATCTAAAGCCTGTATATACTGGCCTAAGTGCATAGTATGAGCACTGGGAAGTTTTCTAAGGCAACTGTGGTAGTGTCCTATTTCTGTAGCTGCTACTCCAGCTTCAGAACTGAAGGCATAACCTCTGCTATATGCCTCTGGGCTGTATTGGCTTGTGGGGACATATAGCAGCAGACTTGCTGACTACACCTTCAGTTGCTGTATTGCAGCAGTGCCTGCAGAGCTGGGCTCGTCCACAGATGATGTTTGTTCAGTCCTATCCCACCCACGATGCAATTCTGTTGCTCTTTTTGTTTTACTTTCTGTGACTATACATCTGAGGCTTCAATAGACCATCTCCCTCTTATTCCAAAACTTCTGTCCACTTCAAGTACCGCCACAAGTAGGATAAATGTTCTGGTTAGTGATCTATTGGATTATTTGCATGGGTCACTTTCAGAGGTAGGAAGTACTTGGAAATCTTAAATTAGGGAACGGGGGAACACTCAACAAATGAGCTGGATTTGTGAACAATATATAGGATTTAGAAACTCCCAGGTACTGACTTGTTGTTTACTAGTGAGTGACATGCTCACTACTTAACTTGTTTGTGGAGTGTTTAATGGGTATAAATCCTCTAACAGAACTGTGGTACATCTGCTCCAGTCTGTTTGAGCTATAAAAGTAACTGGGAAGGTATTGCTTGTTTTGTAGTATGAGCTTTGAATGACATTCTAAAGGCAGACAGCTCTAATTTTGCAAGGATGTTTTCTATAAACTTGACTGGCACTGCAGTATGCAGCAGTGTTTGAAAGTATGCCATGTAAGAATTGGATGACTGTCTGATTCTGTCCAAATTTTGTCTAATACACTTTTTGTTTAAAAAAAACTGGACCTGATAAGTCTGTATAGCTTTTTGCATCTGTAGCTAGAGAAGCTTACAAAATAGTGGACATGTCTGTTGTTCTGCCAAACTGAGGTGGTGGGACTTAATTCAGTGCTGTGGGATGGGTCACAGGTGACTTAATGGATGCAATGAACAGCTATTTGATTTTTTTTTTTCCTGTGGTCATTACTGCATTGTCCATTTACTTTGTAGGCCATGTCTCTTAAATCTGTATCATAGCCCAATTTTCCTGAAGTGCTGGGCAAATTATTAATAATTAAATGGAATATTCAAATTCAGTATAACCCCTGTTTCCACAAATGTCACTCTTCAAAATAAAAATTTGAATACATGAAACTGTTCCCCATTTTTCTTTCTGTAAATTACCTGTTTAATTCATTATTCCTTTTCCAGCAATAGATGGAGTAGATGATTCCCTGGACAAAGATCTTATTTCTCATAAGTGAAATGAGTTTGAGAATAATGGCAACATTAAACTCTAATGTCATGCAGTAGTCCTCCCATTTCTTAGTTTTAAGACTAGCCTTGAAAGACTAGCTTGATCAACTTCACTAAATGAGTGGTCACAATAAAAATTGGGAGAAGAGAATCAGTGCTGAAATCTCAAATTTTTATACAAGCCTGCTAAGTTCCCTGTAAGTTGGGTGGCCACACAGCAGCCTTCTTTGCATTGTTAAATTGGGCCTATTTTGTGACAGCCTCAGTATAATGATATAGAGAACCATATTCCTTAATTGTTGTAAAGCTTTAAATATTACTTTGGCTCAGTATTTACTATTCTTTTAAACATTTTACAAAATTACTAATGTTAATTTTAGTGTCAGCGAAGGTATGTACATCTCTAAAGAACCTGCCTGGTGACCTGCTGGGGGAGGGGCTCCCCTCCCCTGGCCCCAATGAGCCTGACTCAACCTGCTGCATCTGGGGTGCCCAAACCTAGCTGGGGTGGCCAGGCCTGGACCTAGCTGTGGCCTGGACCCGCCAGGGAAGGGGTGCCTATCCGGTGGCCGCAGCCCCAGAGAGGCATCCTCCCCTTGCAGCCCAGTTGCTGCTGCGGGAGTCCTCTCTCCTTACCATAGCCCCAGAGCACCCTCCTGCACCTCAAACCTCTCATCCCCAGCTGTACCCTGGAGCCCCCTCCTAAACTCTGAATTCCTCAGCCCCACCCCCACCACATAAATTATGTTACGTGTACCAGTATGAAGGTGATGGTGCACATAACAATTCCCTCTAATTTTTCCCACTCATGTGTGGGATGAACACTGCAAGCCTGCCACAAAAGTAAGAGTTTAGAGTAGCTGCAGATTATTAGGTTAATCTTCTGTCAATGGAATTTTAATGGGTAAATTTCTAGAAATACTCCTTAAAGTTGGAACAGCATGACCTCAGCTGAATGCTGATAATGTCTGAAGCTTATTTAAAGGTCACCTATTTTTGAAAATTAAAGAGACTCTTACTAAACTCCTCATACCATTGCTTTCTGTCGAAAGGGAACTTACTTGAAATTGGCTTTAATACTGTCCTTGTTGCTGGAAAACTGTAAGGCCCCAACACTAAAACTAATTGAAGGTTTATAGGTGTGCAACTTTAAACAAATAAATGCAGAGTTACATTTGTATGTACATTACAGCCTGTACAAATGCAGAGTTGTACAGGCTGTAATGCAGGATAGATTCAGGTGCCTAAGACAAAAGTCAAAAGGTATTAAAATACAAAATTTAAGACTGTTTTAATCAAACTTGTAAGATAAAAATCTTGTAACCATTTGAATACAAATATCACTAGTAACTTTCAGTACAAGCTGGTTATTTGATCACCAGCCTTTCATACAGGAAGCTTTCAACAGACACATGAAGATCATTTGTTTTAGGAAACATTTTATTTTAGTGATGGCTTTTCTAGTCTCTTCAAAATCTACATTAGTCTGCATCTGAACCTAGCATGGAACTTGGAAGAGAACAATGGACAGACCTTGCATATTAAATTTATAGACTAAACTCCTGTGTCTTCACTATTGATGATACTGATATACCTCTAAACACTGTCTAGAGGGGACTCGATGGCTCAGGAGTCTAGTAATTGGATATATGCTCTTACCTAGGTTAACTGCTCTATATTCAGCCCTGTTCAGTATTTGGTCATTACTAGCTGGTATTTTAACAACCTAGGAAATAAAATGGTGACTAGTCCTGCTGTAGTCAAGATGTATATTTTGAGACTATTTTTTGAATCAGCTCTGTAGCTTTAGGACTAAGCTGGAACATTGAAATGCACTGAGGCTCAGGTACCTAAGAATGAACAGAGATTCACAAGTGAATATGCTTTTGCAAATAAGTATTCTTGCTGGAATATAACATTATTTTTTCTATTATAGGCTGATCAACTGACAGAAGAGCAGATTGCAGGTGAGTTTTGAGATGCTATACTAACAAAAAAAACCCCTACACTTGAAGTTTCACTGAATTGATTTGATCTTAGTTCATGTGGCAAGTCATAATGAGTAAGTTAAATGTCTAAACAGGTGCTGGAACTAGAGGTGCTGCCACACCCCCCTGGCTTGAAGTGCTTTCCACTATATATGGGGCTTACAGTTTGGTTCAGTGGCTATCAGCACCCTCACTATACAAATTGTTCAAGCATCCCTGTTTCTAAATATAGAAAATACAAACAAGAAGTTGCCATCTCTAGTTTGCAAGTGAAACTTAGACTTGGCTTTCCTTTCAGGTAACGTTGCATACAAATCAGTTTGTCTAATTTTGAGATTCTGAAGAATAATTCTCTACTTGAAAACAGTTCAGACCCCATAATATTTATTTTAATTCTGGGGAAGCCTGTTCTTTCAGTCCTACTTTGCATTGTTAAATTGGACCTATTTTGTGATAGCCTCAATATAATGATTTAGAGCACCATATTCCTTAACTGTTATAAAGCTTTAAATATTACTTTGGCTCTGTATTTACTAACTCTTCCTTTTAACATTAATGATTTTGTAAAATGTTTACTTTAGTGTCAATGAAGGTACTTACATCTCTAAAAGTAAAGCACTAGTTATTGTTCATCTTGAAAGGTGCCTATTTTGTGTAACCAAGCTTTGTCCGTGCTTATTGTAACATCAAATATAAAATCTCATGAACTCTGAGAATTCTGCTTATTACTAATAATTGCTTAGCAGGTCTTGCTGCCTTGTTGCTCATTTGCAAATTCAAGATAGCATAAGAACTAATATTTTAACTTCTTTTGCATAATATTTTAGCTGGGGAACCTACACTATATGCAAAAAGCAGGAATTATGTGTGGAGACGTCTTGCTTAATGCTGTTACTCTTGAAGTGAGTGTGGGTCTAAGTTTCAAAAGTACAGTCCAGGGATTAAATTCCCCCACATCCTGAGATAAACATTCACTACTTGCTTGTGGATGGGGTTGCAGGTGGATTTCATGATGATTGCTGGTTTTGCAGAAGATGAACTAACTCGGACTTGACTTAGTCTTCATCTATTACTATATTGGGTTATCTAGCTATACAGAATGCAGATCTTGTTAATGGTTGAGTTTGAATAGGGCATACTGTTTCAGTAAATACTGTTAAATCTTGAAGTACTTTCCTGCTATTAAAAGTATATTTACATAGTATTAGAATTAAATGTAAAGATGCTAATGTTCAAAATAAACATTGAAATCTAGTCTTACCTGAGTCCCAAGTATAAACAAATAACTGTTACCCATGTTTAAGATTGCTCCTAAGCATTAATTTCATATTCAGAAAAATTAAATTTTAGATGCAAGTAACCCCTTTCCTAGCACAGTTTATATTCTCAAACCTTTGTGTATCCTCTCAGCATTTGTTTTGAGCACAGTTCTGAAACTGAAGAGCAGTGGGACTGTATTGTGTATTTATGCTGAAGTCTGAAAACTCTTGCTAATTTTTGGAAGTTAAACTGACTTATGGACTCCAGAAATCAAAGTCTAAAGTTTTATCTAATGGTGGTAAAATAGGTACCATGGCAGTAAGATCAATCTCATTCAGCCTCAGGGCTTTATAGATAGCTGCTTACATCTTTCAACTTTCTAAGGGTTTTATTGCTAAAGATAAGTTTTGTTTGACAGACTATCATATCTACTTGTTGCTTAAATTAAGGCTTCAGTTGTCCTCTCTTACAGGCTGTAGTAGTCTTTGTGCTGGTGACCTCTGCGAGGACACAGAAAAGTCAATATCTGACACTTTCAGGGATAATGCAAATGTTGACAGCCCTGTGTTGATTTGATTGGACAGCAATGACTGCCTAATGGCTTTGAAGTCTAAAAGTGAAAAAACAGCTCCGCTTGAGATCTTTGTATTGGAGTAGAGAGTTTGAAAAATAGGTCAATTATGGCTTTAACATGTTCATGTCTAAGGTTCTGTTATGCCAGTCAGACGTGTCAAGTTACTGATTCTGTAATGCATGTAAAACATGTACATAATCCGTTTAGTTTACATCACTTTGTCTGCCAGGTTTGATCATGCATGTCAGTGATAAGCTTCTATTGGTGTACTAAGAGAAAAAGAAATGGATCTACAGGTGTTTAGGATCTTTCCATCATTTGATCTGTCTAGTTTCATCTTGAAAATTCACATTTGTCTGAGTACACTTTTAGTGGGTTTTTTGTTTGACAGCTCTTTTGCAGTCAGTAATATGGGGGAAATAATGGTGTTTCCATGACACTACAGCATTTACAAATGTACTTGATGCAAGCAAAGACACTTGTGGAAGAGCCAGTGCAAATTCTCTAGCCAAATGGAGAAATTTATCTGTACATAAGTGTGGCTGTCTAAGCACACTGTTAAATCTTGAGAGAGTAAAATTTGATGGAGATCTTCTCAGGAAGATAATGTGCAGCCTGGGAATAAAAACTGGATTGAAATTGTGGTTCTGACACTTCAATTTTATTTCCCAAAACTTTATATCTGAGATGCACTCTGAATATGTGGCATACAACTAGTAACTGCATTGTGTAGTAAACGTACTTCAGTGCATCTGAGATGGCAGTGGGGGCTTGGGTTCTTCAAACCTTCACTTCTCAGACAAGTGAAGGAAGTGGCAGCTTATTCAACAAATGTCTTCATCTATGTTAGACTAGGACAACTGGTATTATACCAGGTGGCTTGAGACCCAAAAATACTAGTGTTGAGACTTGGATTTCATATTGGAAGATTGTGCTGAGACAGTCCAGTTGACCCCTCTTGATTCAACAATAACTTGATAGTGATGCCCACATTTAATCCTGAAGTCCCTGTGATATGTAGATGGAGGAAGGCTTCTGAAGAGTTAGGTCATGTCTACACTACACAGCTTTTAGTGACATGACTGTCGCTACAGCCATTCCATTAAAAGTCATGCAGTGTAGCCACTATTTGTCAGCTCTCCTGCTAACAATCTGTCAGCACAGGTGGCATTTACATTGTCAGCAGGAGTGCTCTCCTGCTAACAATGTGCTGTTCACGCTGGCACTTGTCACAGCAAAACTTTTGCCTTTTGGGGGAGGGGAAGGTCAACACCTCTGAAAGACACAAGTTTTGTCATTCAATTGCCTGTGTAGACATAGCCTTAGTGGCAGAGGTTGTCTCACAATGATATAGAGAAAGCTTGAAACTTTTTCATGGCTGTTTAGAAAAGTTATTGGCTTTATTAAAGCACTTGAAGTCACAGTAGGTATAATTAGTCTGAGTTTTGACAGCTTGGTGGAGCCATGTGGTCTTAATTTATGCTGAAGTTACTGTTTGGTGCAACAAGTTACCTTTTCTGCTTTATGGATGATGTGGATTGGACTATTAGCTGGAAGAGGTCAACAAGAATAGTGGCAGAAACTCTGGGAACAAACAACTAATTTCTGGAAATAGTTGGTCTACCTATCTAGCATACCACATCTGAGTAGGAGCTATCTTTCTTGGCTGACCCAATCTGGGAAGGAGATACTGGGGACCAGATCGACAAAGGGACTTAGGAGTTACAACCCCTAGAAAATCAAGAAAACAACACTGAGGTCCACAAAGCCTGAGTTTCAGATGCCTAGGCTTCCCTCTACAATGAATGGGGAGAGAGAGGTGCCTTTGAACAGGAGTCAAAAGCCAGCAAAATAGGTGGAGAGATTCCTAAGCCATCCAATGGTAGATGATGATGAGTGGGACATATTCTAAGCCCTATCCTTCTCTTGGAGATAGGCATCTAAATTTGGACTGCAATTTGCAGAAGGCAGCTCTTTGCCAAGGAAGATGAAAGGGAAGTAGGTGTCTTAACTCACCACCTCCTCTGGTGGAGGTGGTATCAGTGCCCACCTTCTTTTAAGCCAGTAGTTAGAACATTGACCTGATATGTAGGAGACCAGATTCAATTACCCCCTCAGGCAGAAAGTGTGGAGGTGGTGCCTTTTCCTATGCATAGATTTTGAATGGTACCTGCTCCAGTGGGCAGCCTCTGAGCATGCCTACTTAGGCCCCACATGCAACTTAGGCAACTGAATCTCTGGGGCTTGCACAGGAGCTAGTCCTCTGGGCACCTAGAGAGAGGCAGCAGTGCACATGCACAGTCAAACATAGATCCCCTAGGGAACCCTGACCCCAAGAACTTAGTCAGTTTAGACACCTACAGTTTGGGTGGGAGGCTTATGGAGCCTAAAACTAGGAATCAGGCACCTGAATACCTTGTGGATCAGCGTGTGGGTCTATTAGTGGAGGAGACTGCTACCTTGTCCAGTAGGAGGACAGGGTACTAGTACATCTGAGATGATTAGGAATTGGCTCAGGAAGCTGTCCTAACAATAAACTAACTTGCTACTTTTCCTTAATTGAGTATTTGACTGTCCAAAAATAATTGGACAGTTGACTTGTCAAATATTGGTCAAACCGGGGTGGATTTGATTTAAAACACTAGTTGGGAAGACTCCATTTAATCATAGGTTTCAGAGTAACAGCTGTGTTAATCTGTATTAGCAAAAAGAAAAGGAGTACTTGTGGCACCTTAGAGACTAACCAATTTATTTGAGCATAAGCTTTCGTGAGCTACAATGTGCATGATAATCAAGGTGGGCCATTGTAAGGAGAGTGATCACTTTAGATAAGCTATTACCAGCAGGAGAGTGGGGTGGGAGGAGGTATTGTTTCATGGTCTCTGTGTATATAATGTCTTCTGCAGTTTCCACAGTATGCATCCGATGAAGTGAGCTGTAGCTCACGAAAGCTTATGCTCAAATAAATTGGTTAGTCTCTAAGGTGCCACAAGTACTCCTTTTTTCCATTTAATCATGGTTTTCTACATAAGTGCATTTTTGTTGGTTGTTATAACCTTAATACATATTCTTCACAACTCCAAGATGTAGGTTTCATTTTTAGAAGATACACACTATACATTTTTCAACTGATTTATTTTGAAAACGTTTCAGATTAGTTTTACAGCTATATCAGAAAATGAATGATTGTTTGGTTATTTCATTTACCAAAGGTAATTGAAGCAGTTAGTTCCCCTCTCAGTGACTTCATAAATATCTCCAATTCAACAGGTTAATCATTAATATTTAGAGGATTTTCTTGCCATCCTGTATTAGGAGGAGAACATCATGAGGCAGACATTTAGTTGTTTTCTTTAACTAAAACATTAAGTATTCTGGGTTTTTTCTTCAACAGCAAACATAATAATTTAACAAAACAAGCGTATGTCCCTCGCTTCTGACATTTATCTCCAGACTTATTCTTGTCCAGATCTATTCCACCCCAATAATCTTCTGTTTATTGAACTTTCTGAAACTTTGCACTTTTAGAGAGTGGTAAGGGATTGACTGTGAACACAAATTTGCAGAGGCACAATAGAGTTGAGGTCTTATTTCTCACTTCTCTTTATTTAATTATTTTAAAACATTTTTGCTGTTAACAAGCATGTTCCCTCTGGAGACACATCCACAGTTCTCAAACTGCAAAACTAAGCATCTCTGATGGTATCTTCTAGACCGGGATGGACAGACTTTTTGGCCTGAGGGCCACATCTGGGTGGGGAAATTGCTTGTAGGGCCATGAATTTAGGGCAGGTGGTTGGAGTGCACTCTGGGAAGAGGCTGGCACCATGTCCCTGCAGCCCCTGGGGGGGGCACAGAGGGCTCCATGTGCTGCACTTGTCTGTGGGTACCTCCCCTGAAGCTCCCCCCTCCAGACCACAGGGACATGCCGGCCGCTTCCCAGAGCAGGGCCCACGGTGCTACAGGGGTGGCAATCCTGCAGGCCCAATCCAAAGCCCTGAGGGGCCAGAGTCAGCCTGTGGGCTGTAGTTTGCCCACCCCTGTTCTAGACTGAGCACTGAGTCCCATTGGGTAGCTAGAAAGATTAACCTAAATAATGTAAAGAGAAGCCTGTAGAACCCCATAAGATTGGGTCCCTAATCCATGAACTATTGGAACTCATTTACAAAACTTAAACATTACATGAATATATTGTCTCATTCTATAGAATTTATCATCCCTATTCCATGATGAGATATCTTTGAGCTATAATGTATCTTAATTAAAACTATCTTTAGATAAGTTTTTCCTCAAAGCATTTTAGCAAAAGTCCGATTTTTAAAAAAAAACAAGATTTTTATCCACCATGGGTCAAACATTGTCAAATGATCAAAGTTTAAATCACTAACGATATCCTAGAATAGTATCAGAGCAAGACTTTATGGTCTGCAGTAGGCTTAGCCATAGCCTTGTACTTAAGTAACTTATTTGTAATTAGGCTTAACTGAGTTCCTTTAACATAGAAAATGAAGAACACAATGAAGTGAAATTCTTAGTTACATTCTTTAGCAGTGTTAGGTTAGTATTTAAATATGAATGTTCAAGACTGAAGTTACAAAAGAAAAATTAAATGAAAATAAAACATAACTATATAGTGATTTTTAAATGCTTGTATGCTAGGTAGGAAGTTGAGCAGCTCTTCAAGCAGCCTGATGGCTGTGCATCTTTTCTCTTTGTTGGGGAGGAGGCTTAAGGTTGGTCTGCACTGAAAATTAGATTGACCCAGCTATATCACTCAGTGGTCTGAAATCCACACCCTTAAGTGACATTGGTAAGTCCCTGTGTAGACAGCACTAGTGCAACAAAGTTCTGCCATCGACCTACCTACAGCCTCTCGGGTGCATTACCCACCTCAATGGGAAAACCACTCCTGCTGACGTAGATATGACCTATACCAGTGGCCTCCAAACTTTTGAGGGTCATGTCCCCTTTTCCCTGCTTTGGGGCCAGGAGCAGGCTGGGGTAGGGCACAGGGTAAGGTGGCTAGGGGCCAGAGTTGCAGGTGGGCCACAGTTGGGGCCGGCAGCTGGGGGTGACGGAGCTGTGGGCAGGCCACAGTGGGGACTGGCAGCCGGGCCACTGGCCAAGTGCAGAGCTGTACCAAAGCTGGGACAGGGTCAGGCATGGACCCAGAAGCTGGGGCGGGGCTGGAGTAAAGCTATGGGTGGGGCTGGGCTTGGTGGTGCTCCCTTGCCTGGCTTGGTCTGCTGCAATCCCCCGAATGTTCCTCCGCACCCGCTTAGAGGGGCACATCTCAGTTGGGGGTCCTCTGGTGTACACTGAAGCACTATAGCGTTTTAAGTGTAGATAGGTCCTTTGTGGTTGTAAACCCTTTCCACTCCTTTCTGAGTTAACATCTGTATGTTTGTCTAGTTAGCTTAAATTGCAAGACCTTCAGGGCAGGGACTGTCTTAACTTGTTAATGTGCTTTGTAAATGGCCATGTGTATTGTATATATTTGTATGCCAGGTTTGGTTCAAATCTATTAGAACAATCAAGATACTTAACTTTCAGTTAGTTCATCATTTTTCAACAGATGTCATTAGCATGCACTGAAAGGAGTGATCAGGACACTTAGACTGCATCATGGTGCCATCCAAAGCATAGGCCACTACCTACATCAGGGCATTCTTGCTGGAATATTTGACTGGTCAATTGACCAGCTTGCCAAGCCTACTCTGTTTTGGGGGAAGACTGAGAAAGTGGTAGCAAAAATGATTATGTAAAAATAGGTTTGGTATTTTTATTTGCCTCCTGCTTTTTGATCCTTTAGGATGCACTGGGGTCACATTTTGAAACTCTCCACAGCCACAAGGGCTAGATGTGAGGTCCACAGGTGCCTCCAGAAGTCCAGGTAGCCGTATTGGCCAAGAATGTGTGTTCATGTATGAGACCTGGCCAGGAGTCTGTCTTCTCTCTGTGATGCAGCTCTTGTCACAGTTAGCCATGGCTTTGTGATCTCCAAATTGACCTATTGTAATGTGCTTTACTTGAGGCTATTCCTAAAGACCATTTGGAAACTTCAGCTGGTACAGAATGTAGTTGCCCACTTACGCTTACTATAGAAAACAGTACTGTTTTATACCTTTGCTCTAGTAAGAGATTACACTGGCTTCAAACATTTTCATACTCATCATTATTCCCACCATTGATCCACAGGCTTTTACACATGTTCAGGGTCCTATTTCCTAGACTTTATCACTGCTGTAGTGGAGGTGGGAGTTGGTGCAGCACAGCTGGGCTGTTGAGGTTTTTATAATGGGGGGGGGGGGGCTCAAAGAAAAAGTTGAGAAACCCTGTTATAGTGCACTTCTGATCATTTTCTATTAACATATGACTGCTCACTTCAGTAAAAGTATGTTTAATTCACATTTTAACAAAAGTGCTTTGGGACAGTGACTTTCAACGTTTCCAGACTACTGTGCCCCTTTCAGGAGTCTGATTTGTCTTGTGTACCCAAGTTTCACCTCACTTAAATTACTTTCTTACAAAATCAGACATAAAAATGTGTCGTCATACTGTTACCTTAAAAATGGTTGCTTTCTCATTTTTATCATATTATAAAATTGGAATATAAATATTCTACTTCCATTTCAGTGTATACTATATAGAGCAGTATATAAACAAATTTTATGAAATTTTAGTTTGTATTGACTTTGCTAGTGCTTCTTATGTAGCCTGTCGTAAAACTAGGAAAATACCTAGATGAGTTGATGAACCCTCTGGAAGATCTTTGTGTACATGTACCCCAGTTGAGAACTACAGGTGCCTTGGGATATTCAGCATGCAGTGTATGAGTCTTAGGGCTTGTCTACACTGGCAATTTACAGCGCTGCAACTTTCTTGCTCAGGGGTGTGAAAAAACACACCCCTGAGCACAGCAAGCTTCAGTGCTGTAAAGCACCATTGTAGACAGTACACCAGTGGTGGAAGCCACGCTAGTAGCTATACCCCTTGTGCAGGTGGTTTGGTTTAAGAGCGCTGGGAGAGCACGCTCTCTCTCTCCAAGTGCTCTGCTGTGACCACACAAGCCACATTAAGCTGCAGCAGTGCTTTATAGTCTAATAATAGACTAGCCCAAAGTCATCTAAGTAGTTGATGACACAACTTACTGTGACTACTGCAGATGGGTGTGTAAGTGAGAACTCTCTTGGAATACTTCCTGTTGAGAAACTTAGAGGAAAAATCCACACCCCTGAATGATGCTGTTAAACTGACCTAACACCTGGTGTGGACAGCACTTGCTTGGCTGGGAAAACTTATCTTGTTGACCTAGCTACTGCCTCTTGGGGAGGTGGCCTGCCTTATGCTTAGCTGGCAGAATTTTCATAATTTAGTCATTAAGGCTCAAACTAGCTTCATGCAAAGAAAATGTGAATTTAGTAGTAAAACTTCACTTTTAAGTTTAAATCGGGTGCCTGTTGCTAAAGGCAGATGGTTTTTGGTATGGACTCCAACAGCTTCATTACTGGCTTGTGCAGCCAAACAGTGTTTCTTGTACTAATCTTCCTTGGGGAATGTACTTGGTATTTGGGAGTGCTTTCAGGTAGCAGAGAGGCATTTGTCTCTAAACTGATCCTTAATCACAACTTTTTAGGGCTCTGAAGGCTTACTTTGAGCAGTGCTAGAACTGGAGCAAATAAATACCTCCTGGAAATACTCACAATTGCACTTAACCCACCTGAATGGATTGATTGATATTTCTAGTGAAGAGTAAAGTGCAACTGAGCACTCAGAAATTGAGCTGTAACTAGTCTACAAGTGTACAAGAGCCAAATACTTCTGAATTTTTTTTCACTTAAGGATGAAAGGTTGCTGTTCAAAGGCTACTTTTGTCTAGGATATTGTAGCTGAAATAGCTGTAACTGCCTACTTCAGTAATGTAGATGAAACATCACTAGCACTTTTGGACAGTAGTATATGAAAAGGCTGCTAATGAAGTGTCAATCTTTTGTTCCCGTCTACTCTATTTTCAAATCGTTCCTGTGGTTTAGTGACTTATGGTGCTGATGGTCAAAGTCTTAAACATGGCCTTGCTTGGTTGTTTGGCAAGTGGGTCAAATAATGTGAGTTGACCATCTATTTGACCAAAGTCAAATGCTGAAATATTTAACAAGAATGTCCTGATTTAGGTGGCCATTTTCCTTTTGATTGCATCATGATGCATTTTCATAATTCATTGGTTTACATTTGACTTAAAACTCAAGTGACTTGTTTTTGAATTAGGCATAAGTACCAGAGGCTCCTCTGGTTTCTCATCATAAGAGATGGCTTGAACCTGCTGCTTTTGAGTATCTTGTGTAACAGGACTTACCAGTTAAACCTCCACAAGTGGACTTGATAGGGTTTATTCACTTCAGGCATGCTTCCTTTAGATCAGCAGAAGTAGAGAATTTAAAGTAGAGCCATCCAGAAATTGGCTAAGATGGAGTATAGAATACACTAATGCTAGGGCTAATCAAACAAATTTGGAAAACTTACTCATTTCCATAGAAACTGTTTAATTTTCACTGCTACTAGTTCTAATACTAAACTTTAATCTATGGCTAACCCTTTCATATTAGAAAAATAGGCACATTTCTTAAACAACCCCTTCAGTTAGGGAGAATGCTCACTAGGTACTGACAGATGGCCTTCCACTTTTATGAATGAAAGGATTGAGTTACATTTAGGGTTTCCAGTTCTAGTTGAAATTCGCTCCAGCAAATATTTAAGAGCTTTTCTCAGACTTACTTCAAACTTAATGCTCTACTTCAAACTTTAATTGAATTGTTCTGTAGGTAAGCCTGGTAGACCCAAAGACTTTGCTGGGAGATTTCTACTCCTGGGGGAAATCTGCACATATGCAGAATTTATGTCCCCTGCAGATTTCTTTGCTTCCCTGCAGAAAAATGACTTTCTGATGGGGGAAGCCACAAGAGCAGGGTCATGACCCTCCCCAGCAGTGTGTTTTGCGTGCCCAGGGCAGCCAGCAGAGAGGTAAATGACTGTGGGGCAGAGAACAGGACTGGGGAAGACCCAGCTGGTGGCTTCTACCCTGTTCCGGGTTCAGCTTCTAGTCCTGGCTGCGCTGAGGACGATGGGACTTCCTCTTCCCCTGCACAGCATCTGTGTCAAACCCATCCCCAGATTTCTCCCTTAGCAAACTCTGTAGCTCCTGCCCCTCCCTGCACACATCACTCCTCAGCTGTAGAGAGATCACTGTACAGGGAGCTGCTCCCCCATCCACCCAATGCTTGTGCATCCAGACCCCCTCGTACCCAGACCCTCCCAAAGAGCCTCACTCTGCTGGACCCATAATCGCCCCATTCCCCGTGTACCTGGACCACACCAATGAGCCACCTGCACGTGGATCCCCACTGAGCCCAAACCATCTTCACCTGGACCCCCTGCAGCATCCCATAAACATTGCACCCAGATTGCCCCGCACCTGGATTCCCCCACCGAGCTGCCTGCACCCAAATTGCTTTACACAGAACCTTATCAACCCACTCCTGGATCCCTCCACACTTGGAGCATGCCTGCCTGCACCTCACATGGAGTGGCAGGGCCCTGGGGTGTTTCTGGGGCAGGCCTGGTCCTTGGGCTGTCAGAGTTGGGTGCAGCCTCGCTGCTGAGTCTGTGTCCCTGTGCTCCCCAATGCCATGGTGGAGCCGCCACGTTTATTTTAAAAAATTTGCAGGATTTAATTTTTTGGCACAGAATGCCCTCGGGTAATTTTCCTCAAAGCAAGGGCTCTAGATACAGTATTCTAGAAAACTAAATTCAGTGCCTGAAATAACTAATAACCTGCCTAATCTAAAACAGGAAACCATAAGTGTTTGTAACTGATCACAGGTGATACATCTTGACTTTTTGATTAGTCATTTCAAATTAAGTTGGTTTTAATAATCTCTTGTCTTGTCAAACAGAATTCAAAGAAGCTTTTTCACTATTTGACAAGGATGGTGATGGTACTATAACAACAAAGGAATTGGGGACAGTGATGAGGTCACTTGGCCAAAACCCCACAGAAGCTGAGTTACAGGATATGATCAATGAAGTAGATGCTGATGGTAAGCTTTCTAAGAAGCAATTTGTTGAATATAAACTTCTTAAATGTGTTACTAATAACAGAATTAATTCTCTTGCAGGCAATGGCACAATTGACTTTCCAGAATTTCTGACAATGATGGCAAGAAAAATGAAAGATACAGACAGTGAAGAAGAAATTAGAGAAGCATTCCGTGTGTTTGATAAGGTACTAAAGTATCGTATAAGGTTTGCAAGTTAGTTGAGGGATTGAATAAAACAAATTCCAAATAACTCTTACTACTAAATCCCAAATGACTAGTCTAGAAATTCTATATACAGTAGTAAGATCATACTTAGTCACTACCAATTGCCACTATTGTTGGACTTTGGATGATCCTCTCATGTAACAAATAGAAGGCCTGGACATATTTTAGGTGCTAGTCAATGGGAAATTACTCCTATTTGGGGTGATTGTGAAATCTTAATAAACTTCATTGGGAGGCATGTTACAACACTTAATGTACATGGGGAGATCCCTTTCAGGAGTGTCACACAGTAGACAAATTTCAGGAGATACTTCAGTAAGGCACTCGGGTGCCTATCTAAATGGTCCACATACTTGTTGTAAGCTGGAAATTATATCCTAGCTTCCATAAATTTACAGGCTCTCAGAAGTACGAAACACTTTGGCTGCAACTCCATGGATTTTTTTAGATATATTCTAATGCACTAAAAACTGCTTAAATTCAAACAATGGCTCGTTCCTTATACTTACGAATGTACAGTATCAAAGTAGGGTTGCGAACAGCCACAACTTACTGCTTGTACATAATTGTTTATAGAGGAAACATCAAATCAGACCAGTTAGATTTTCTTGAATGTTATAGCTGATATGATATGCATGTTAAGTCAGTTGTACAGTTAATTTATTGGCTTTTACTTATGAATTACTGAGGTACTACTGAAAACAATTCTGACATGGTCACTTCCCCTCTGGAAGTGGTGTTGTGATGGAGGGAGCAATTAGCAACTCTTCCATTCTAGAGAAGCTCCTACTTCTTGTCTAGAAGTACTGTATGTAGAGTAATTTCAGAGGTTATTTGGTTCACATTGAAATTCTCTTTAAACAGTTTAAACTTGTTTCTTTAGGATGGAAATGGTTATATTAGTGCTGCAGAACTTCGCCATGTGATGACAAATCTTGGAGAGAAGCTAACAGATGAAGAAGTTGATGAGATGATTAGGGAAGCAGACATTGATGGTGATGGTCAAGTAAACTATGAAGGTAAATTTCACTAGAAACAATGCATTCTTGTTTTCTGATCTGAGGAGCTACTTGGTGGATAAGGATGACCTGAAGTGTTCAGCTGAAGTCAAGCTTCATTCAGCTACACCAGACTACAAGAATTTGTTTATGTAGGAAATATCTCCTCAATGTAGGGATTTTTATGGAGAAGGGTACTTAACTGTATATATTTGGTACAATTTAAATCCACTCCAGCTCCTCAAATACTTGCATAAGTGATTCTTTGGCTCCCAATTATAGATACCAGTTTATTGCTGCTTTTACTTCTAGGGATGAAGGATGGCAGTGGAACCATTATAAAGACCTGTTAAATTCAGGTGACTAATGCAGTGTCTCAAAATCCTTCCCAAAACTAACTCAACCAGAACCAGTAGCTCCCTCCAGTATAATATTGTACCGAGTGAGGTGAGTTTAACTGGTGATTGTACACCTATTTAGCTCTGCCCCAATTTAAAGCTATTCATCTGAAAACCATACTAGGAAGTCTAGTCCATTGAAGTCTTTAGTCAAGAGTTAAATCTGAATTCTTACACCTGCAAAGTTAGTTAAATGTCTTCAATTTGAGGAGAAAATTCCTTAAACCCTGTACTCTAAAGAACTCTAGACTTAACAAATATATATAAAGCATTTCATGTGAAATAGTACAGCAGTGACCTACTTATACCAGGTTTGTGTTCCTTGCTCACTGGTATCCCAAGACTCTTTACTTGTTAAATCCATGAAAATTTTAAATTTGAGTGCTTGGTCATGTGTTCATAGTGTCAAAGGGTTACTGTTTGGAATGAAGCTGGATAGTGTTAGGATTTCATTTTATCCTTTGGAATTATACATATTGTAAGGACCCTAGTTGATCTCATGTCCACAGATAACTTCTAGCTCAACTCTAGGGCAACGAAGGGAGTCTTTATGGATACCTAAAAAAGAATCAAATCCTTCAGTTGTAATAGTCCTTAATATTTCTAGTCAGCTAAGATTACACACCTTTCTGTATATCTTAAGCTTTGGCTTTGGAGTGAGAAGCCATTTAAGTTGTTATAGACATGCTGTTAATGGGTCCAAAGTTGCTACTCCAATTTATATTGCAGTAAAAGAGGGTAAGCAACCACCATTTAGACTTCTAGAATTAGTGTACAGAGTTACAGAAACAAGCAACTATCAGTCCTATATATAGCCAGTTATTTCCATTTTGACAAAGTCTAGCACTAGTCTCAGATGTAGAGAGAGTACAGGGACTATTTTTCACAGAAAAGGTTCCACTTTTCCTGAAGCAAAAAGGCCAATTTTTTAGAGGGCAGCTAACATTAAGCACACTCTAATGGCCAGGACCAAATAAATCATGTTTCACTATATACATAAAATCTAGACCCTGAGAGCTCTCTTTTAGTAATTGGGTTTCTTTCCTTTTCTTCCCCTTTATGAATGGCTAGTCCCCTCCCTTGAAGCTGAAGCAGAGAAATTAGACCAGAGTATGAAGAAAGCACATGCAATTAGGAACTGATAACCTGTTCCACCTCTCCTGCCATTCTTCCCTCTCCTAACAAGAGAAGTGTGCTGCTCATTTGGGAGAGCAGGTCCCCTTTCTTCCAGCAGTCTTTGTGGCTCCTTCTCCCTGTGCTTCTCAGTGGCTAGTCAATACCCAAGAGCATGCCAGTTGCCCTCAAACTTCACCCCATCAGCATGCTCATCCCTAGGTCAGTGAGACCAAGATTCATAGATTCTGAGGTCAGGAGGGACTATTGTGGTGGTGTATTCTGACCTGTGTAACACATGTCATAGAAATTCCTCAAAATAATTCCTAGAGCATATTTTTAGGAAAAGCAGTCAGTCTGGATTTAAAAATTCGGTGATGGATTCTCCATCAAGACCCTTGGTGAATTTGTTCCAATGGCTAATTACCCTCACTGTCAAAAATGCACAGTATGAATTTCTCTAGCTTCAACTTTCAGCCATTGGATAGTGTTATATCTTTGCTGTATTGGTAAGCAAAATAGTTAATGGGTTCTTGATCTAAATATTTAGACTGTTATCAAGTCACCCCTAAACTGTCAACTGCTTCATTGGTCCATATTGCAGCCTCTTCTGTGCAAACACAATAAACTAGTTATTTCAATTTTGTATTTCATGGCAGTTAACAATCAGTCTCCTATGAAAGTGACTGGTAATGTGGTCTTTGCCCAATCAAAGCTGGTTGGGTAAAATAGTAAAACAAAGGGCAATAGTATTGTACAGAGTGGAAGTCTCTTCAAAGCAGACAAATATCTGCAGCTGCTAAGCATTTGCTAAAGATCTGTCAAAGAAACCTCCTGAAGACTTAATTATGGCCTTCTAGAGGCCTGCTAGAAATATTTCCTAACTGTGGTATGAGGTGTAAGATAAGGCCCCAAAACGCTGTGGGACTCAATACCACAAATGTCCTTATGTTTAGTGGGACAAGCCAACCCCCAGTAAGTTTAGAACTAAAACTGCAGCAAATGATATGCTGATATGCAGGTCACAGGGTTCTCCTGGAATAGAGTGCTGGAGAAGAGAGCCTAACTTCAAACACCTTCCTGCAAGAGACATCTCAGACATTGATTAGGAGTATCAGATCTATGTGAAACAGCATCAAGGTATTTAAGAAGCCAACTCAGAGTTCCTCCTACACAAGCATTCAGGTCTTGAACAGTTCAGGCAAACAATGCACATTACAACAAAGCTTAAACTTCATAATTTATAAACACTAGCAGCCTATTTAATTTTAAAACCAGGAAAAAATATCCATCTCCCTTTCAATTTCATATAAGAAGTCTTGAAGTTTAAATCTCATCAGTGTGATAGATTTGCTTGCTTTGATCTGCTTAGCTCTTGGAAGGCTCCAGACTGCTGTCCCTGTATGGCCCAGGGTCCTAATGAACAGCTCAGCCTACCATTAGGGAATTTTTTCCCAAGAATCCCCTGCAACATTTCATGAACGCCCAGGGGTTCACAAACCCCATTTTGGGAACCACTGGTGTAGAGGGAGATTCCTTTCTGTTCTGAGAGCCTGTAGTCTAATTGCATAAGAACTTAGTTTGTGAGATACTAATACAACTTTCTTTTCCTTTGCAGAGTTTGTACAAATGATGACAGCAAAGTGAAGAGATTGTACAGAATGTGTTAAATTTCTTGTACAAAATTGTTTATTTGCCTTCTCTGTTTGTAACTTATCTGTAAAAGGTTTTTCCCTTACTGTCAAAAGAATATGCATGTATAGTAATTAGAATTCCATTCCTCCATGTTTTTCTCCCTTTATCTTACTGTCATTGTTCTGATAATTTTTTGGAAAATTGATCAAAGTAACAAATGTTGCATGTGGCTTACTCTGGATATTTAAGCCCTTCTGCACATCTAAAGTTAGTTGGAGTTGATCAAATGTGGGAACATCTGGGTTATGCCTGTTAAAGTAGCTTTCTTTAGGAAACTTAGCATGTTGTTGAAATGTGGAGCCTTAACTCTGCGTGGACTATTGATAGTTAACAATATGAAACTTAAAAGTTGCACTATTGCAAAACGGGTGTATTATCCAGGTACTCGTACACTATTTTTTGTACTACTGGTCCTGTACCGGAAAAAAACATTTTCTCCTATTACTATGCTTTTTAAACTTTGTTTAGCCACTTATTTTCAGAAGAATCTGCTTATGGCACAATTTGCCTCAAATCCATTCCAAGTTGTATATTTGTTTTCCAATAAAAAAAATTTCAATTTACCCATATTGTTTGTGTATCCTTGTATTATTTATGGTATTAGACTGGCAACTCTACAATGAGATTAATAACCTCTACAAGTAAATCATGATCTGCATGCTGAGTGGATTAGATATTTGTTTAAAATGACTAGTAAAGAATGCTGAGAACTAGTGTCTTGGGGAAAGTGGCCATTTTTATCATGTTAATCCTAAATTTGGAGAAACTATTCCAGGTAGTTCTGTGACTTTCTTCAGTATTTTGTCTGGAAGGCTGGAACTTTAATAAAACGGGTTGCTATGGTCTGACTCCCTGCCCACCATCTGAAGCCTTTCTGCTGTCATACGGAAGACTCTGTAGTTGACCTAATTAAAATTGTTTGCTTTCCTTGCGACTGATGGGACTTTGTCAGTACTAAAGATCTTGAGACTAGTAATTTTATCAAAAGGAAACTCCAGAGCACATGTGCTTGTAAATACTTTAGGGTTAAGACTTAGACTTAGTAACTTTTTGAAATACCTGGCCTTAGATTAAGAGAAGTCCTGTTCTACAGATTGGCCATGATTGTGGATTGTAGCCATTAGCAAAGTTGAGATGTTACAATAAGCAGGACACAAAGTTATTTCACTTGGATAAGGACTAATTTAATGGAACCCTGAACCCTACATGTACCACAACACTGAAGGCACCATGTATGTAGCTCTACTCTCAGCTGCATCACATCTTTCATTTGGAACAGCAGTAATGGCAGAGGGCCCCTCATCCCAGAGGGGTAGGAGTAATAGCTGAGGGCCCCATTCACTCAGTACTTACACCATCGTCTAGGCAGGTGGATGTGGCTTTCTGTGCTCTCCTCCTGCCACATAGTCTTGGAACAACATCAAGTGCCTTTTTCCTTTCTATTCCACGCCTTGGATTTGTGTAACATTACATTGGTTTTAGGTAATCATTTCTCCTGCTAATTTACATGCTTTTAGTTTACCCATGAATGGCTGTTGTGTAAAAAGTATATACATATCCTGAAAGAGCTTGAAACAAGGCCAGGAACTAAATTATTGAGGGTACTGATTGACTAACTGTGGCATGACCCTCTTCTGGCTCCTAGGTTTAGGAGCAGCCAGGGGACTCTGCATACTGCCTGGACCCCAAGTGCTGCTCTGCAGCTCCCATTGGCTGAGAACCACAGCCAATGGGAGCTGTGAGGGTGGCACATGCACACAGGGCAGTGTGCAGAGCTGTCTGACTGCCTAGAGCCTGCACTCCTCTCTCTCCCTCCCACACCCCTGCCCCAGCCCTGATTCTCCCCCCCCCCCCCCACCTATCCATCCTAGCCTAGAGCCCCCTTCTGCACTCCACCCCCCTAGCCTGAAGCCCCCTCCTTCACCCCAAATCCCTCATCCCTAGCTCCATACCAGAGCCCTCACCCACCTGCATCCCTGCCCCAACCCAATGAAAATGAGCAAGTGAGGGTGGGGAGAGCAAGCACCAGAGGGATGGGGGATGGAGTAAGTGGGGGAGGGGCCTCAAAGAAGGGACAGGGCAAGGATGTTCAGTTTTGTGAGAGTCAAAAGTTGCCAACCCTATCTGTAGTCCATGTTATACAGGAGCTCAGACTATGATCACAATAGACCTTTCTGGCCTTGAAATCTGAGGGAGGTAGTGACTGACCTGGTTCCATCCCCAGCTGTCAAGCAGGCTGAAGTACCCCATTGTAATAGATGTGTGGACCTTATTACTTGAATAAGGGACATTTGCTGGTAAGCATGGATACATTTTCCTAAAATTTAAAAGTGAGGTACAAAAAGGCTCTATCAGGACCATGAAAGAGAACTAGCTATGCAGAGCTGCCTGAAAAGATGCATTGCTTAGAAAGTAAGCTAGCAAAAATCAGTGAGATAGAAACAGGCAACTCAACTGAGGAGTCAAGATACAGAAAAGGAGAGCGGGCGGTGTATATATAGGGTGTCATGAACAGATGGAAATGGAATAAACTAAAAAGCTAAGTACAACTGTGTTTCATAGAAGTGTAATGGCACTGTATGTTTCCAAAGCCAGCCTCTTGTTAGGGGTTTATGATGTGTGTGACATCACAATGGCCCCTGTCAACTGAAATTGGATATCAACTGACAGCTTCACTTCCAGAAGATGAGGGGTGGCAGCTTGGATGTGTTTGCCTATTCGCTGTCCTGCATTGTCCTTCCAGGGATTTGCTGACAGCCATCTCCTTCAGCATAACTGGAGGAGGGGTGGCTGTGGAGATCATCCCACACTAGGCCTGAGAGTTGATAAGATCACAGATGATCAGTCAAAGCACAGAACAGTGATCCCCTAGCAACAGGGCTGCTAGTAGGACAGGAAGCAACCTAGTAAGGCTACCTCAGGCTCCTGCTGCTCCCCCTTCAGTGTAGTAGCCCTCACTATGGAAGCAGGAAAGATATAGGCACTGAGGGAAGATGTTCGGTGGATGCTCCCCCCAAACCAGGATTAACATTGAGGAGGAAACTGAGAGTCTACTGGAAAAGGTACTTTGCTGTTACACCCCTTTTTTTTGAGGGATATAATAGTGACAGGAACAGCAGGGGAACCTGTGTGAACTGACGGAGTACTAAGCCTGGGGGCAGCTAGTGAGCCGGGGAGGACCGGCTCACGTGTCTGGGATAGGGCGAGTAACACTCCCTGGGAGTGACACCCTCTGGGGATGGAGCAGTTGATGAGACTAAAGGGATAGGGGTAATAGAGATGACGGTAGAGGGCCTCTTTTAAAGAGGTTGATAGGGAAATCCCATTGGGGGTTTTAAAGTGGCCTGGGAAATTTTAGTACTTTGCACTAGGGGACACGGGCAGTTTCTACTCCTCCTCATTTGACACAGTGGATCAATTGCACTTCTCTCTGCAGTTCAGACTCCCTAGGTAGAGTGACCATTTGGCTTCTAAGAGGTTTTTCTCCATGACCAGCCTGGCATTGTTCTGTTTTGTCTTCTGCCTTGGCTCTAGGAGCAGTCAACCAGCTGGCCAGGCAGAAACTGTCTCAGACTTGGCAGTGCCCAAATTCCTTAAGTAGCAGGCTCATGGTGTCACAGTTGCAATGCCCCTTCTCCCTCTCCCTCAAGTTTGCTTTGAGCAGTAGACCTAGGCTTGGTGCATCCCTTCCCACACAGGACTGGCAAATGGCCTTGTACAGCAATGCCTATGACATCTTCACTAGCTGTAGCCGAGACCACTTCCTCCACATGACTCCTCACCAGGCAGCCAAAATTAGGAACTCAGGCTTCCAAGTTCCTCCTTCCCTCTCAGGAAGGGCACTGAAGGGTTAATTTCCCCCTCCCCCTGGTGCATCTACACCATTGAAGAAAAATTAATAATACCTAGCTTTTAAATAGAAGTCCCTGCGGGCTTAAGTGGGACTTCAGTGATGTATTGACCTTTTTCTAGTCCTCTGCACAGGGATGAATTTCACCCATCCCGACAAGATCTCCTGTAGCACATCCTTCAAACTCATAACGAGACGGGTTTTGCAAGGTCAAAGCCACAGTCAAGCCAAAAGTAGCT
Organism: Caretta caretta; assembly: GCF_965140235.1. NCBI lineage: Eukaryota > Metazoa > Chordata > Testudines > Cheloniidae > Caretta > Caretta caretta. Next base: position 178,351,120 of record NC_134208.1, on the reverse strand, counting down.
GTGTTTTACACCATTCTGTCTTATTTTTTATTTCAAAGGCATTGGCATAGAAACAGAAGCTTCTTTGTAATCAGTCTGCTTATTCTATCTGGGTCATTTAACAACTTCACAATCCACTGTTTGTAGCATCCTAGTTGGACCCCCACTACTGACTCATGCAGTCACAGGTACCTTAGCTTTATAGAAGGAATCAGGTAGGAAACAGTTTGGCAGTCGGCAGTGGTGGGACATGCAGAAAAAGTGAATGAGTTTAATAAGATTCTCAACAAATAGTATTTAAAATGTCATTGGTGGTATAAAAACTCTTCAAGACAAATTCATTTTAAATAGTGGAGAAGCATGGTGCCCAGTAAGGCTGGGATTTTCAAAGACGACAAAGGGAATTAGGGACCCACCTTCCATTGAATTTCAATCAGGTTTGGGCACCTACCTCCCCTTAGGCTCCTTTGAAAAAAATCAGTCTGTGTGTCTGTACAAGCCAGCCCATATTAAAGTCAAAACCGTACTAACAGCAACCAGGATTGAAAACAGCTCTTGGTAGCACAGCTCCTCTGAACAGTGTGGCGGGTACTTTTTTCTCCCCCTACTAGCCGAGCTAGACTGCCTCTCCTCCCCCTCTGCCCACCCCCCACCCCGTAGGCATTCCATAGCCTTCTTTTTCAGCTTTTTTTAAAAAAAATTCTATGGCAATTTGAATGTTTATTACAAAAATTTAAAAATGGGTGAAAATTTGCATAAAAAATTAACTTTGTCGTCTTCTGGGTAAATACTGGGGGATGGGAAGACGGGGGAGGGGGAGGAATAAATAGAGAAAAGTGAGTGTACTTCTGACCTGGCTCCAGATACTGAGCCATCAGTTGTCTTTCCTGAGTGGGGAGCAGTGTACAGGGAGTTCTAGCCTTTTTTTTTTTTTTCCTTAGGACTCAAGCAGTAACAGACACATACACACGTGCATGCAGCTTTTTGTGTGTGTCTCCCACTATATTGCCTTACTTTAACAGACAGCCTTGCATTTATAGTTAGACTAATTTATTATTAATGAACACATCTACCTGAATTTTCTTAATATAATCAGTGTAATAATACCTCCCAATAATAGCTTTCGGAAAACCCAGGAATTTTTCAGTAAAAATCAGAAATGAAGGGCCTTGTCTATAGTACAGGCTTATAACATAACTATAATGTGGTTTTCAGACAATAGGTCAGCTAATGCCCACAGCACTGTTACAACATGTTGTTTAACTAACATGGTTTCAACTGTTGTATGGACAAGGAGATTGCCCCTCCACTACATTTTTATCATCCTTGGGTTGACCATTATCTCATTTCTGCCACTGGGAAAGTTAAATAAGTTACCAAAGAGATTCTGCTAGTAATCTCCTTTACGCTCACAGATGTTGTACCCATTTTAAAACTCTCTTCCCATCATGAGTTCTCATGTCTTAGTAGACACTCGGATAGTTTTCATTCTAATTCAGATCATATAACTGGAAAGTTCCTACAACGATTCGGTAATACAAAAACGTTCAATTAAAAATAATATTTAGTTTAACACAGAACTACTCTAAAAGAAATCTTTAAACGTAAGCTAATTCTGTCTCAAGTGATGAAGTTATGTGTTTGGGATGACAGTTTAGATAGACTGTATATCTCAAAGTATAATTATAAGTTATAAACTGTCATATTCAGCCTAAAGGAACAATTGTAGAAATATGTGGATGCTGTTCAATTAATCTCTGTTTCTTAACAGACCTTGGAGAAGGAAAGAGAAAAAGTAGCATCTTTGGGACAGAGAGATACATGGTGGAGATTCTCACTTAGAGTATGCATATTTTAGCTCATATTTTTTCAGTACTTTTTCTCACTGTTCTTAGCATTATGTCAGTTATGCAAAATTGTAATTGTTATTGGAACACTAGTCACTATGTACCCACTGTTTTAAGTCCCAATCCTGCAAGCAGTTGTGTAATGTTACACACAGGAATAGTCCCACTGACTTCACTAAAGTTGCTCACTGCGTGTATTTGCAATATTGGGCCTTAGTAGCCATGAATATGTTAAAAGAAAAGGAGTACTTGTGGCACCTTAGAGACTAACCAATTTATTTGAGCATAAGCTTTCGTGAGCTACAGCTCACTTCATCGGATGCATACTGTGGAAAGTGTAGAAGATCTTTTTATACACACAAAGCATGAAAAAATACCTCCCCCCACCCCACTCTCCTGCTGGTAATAGCTTATCTAAAGTGATCACTCTCCTTACAATGTGTATGATAATCAAGTTGGGCCATTTCCAGCACAAATCCAGGTTTTCTCTCCCCCCACCCCCCCAACTAGTGTTTTATTGACCTAATAAAATATAATAATTGTAAGCCCATGTTATAGTTCCAATGGGTATTCACTATTGTGGGGGCACTGCTCTGTGGTAGTTAGTTCCAAACTCCCACCTCTCTTTGTGGGATGGGGACTGCTCCTACAGCCTTCCAGGAGCCAGGCACTCACGCAGGATCACTCCAACCCTGCTGTCAGTAACAAACAATCACCTTTATCAGCAACAGCTCAATGTCTAGTTGGCAGCTGGTATCAAGCGGAGTGCTCCAAGGATCGGTCTGGGGGCCGGTTTTGTTCAACATCTTCATTAATGATCTGGATGATGGGATGGATTGCACCCTCAGCAAGTTTGCAGAGGACACTAAGCTGGGGGGAGAGGTAGATACGCTGGAGGGTAGGGATAGGGTCCAGAGTGGCCTAGACAATATGGGCCAATTGGAGGACTGGGCCAAAAGATATCTGAGGAGGTTCAACAAGGACAAGTGCAGAGTCCTGCACATAGGATGGAAGAATCCTATGCACTGCTACAGGCTGGGAACCAACTGGCTAAGCGGTAGTTCTGCAGAAAAGGGGATTACAGTGGACGAGAAGCTGGATATGAGTCAACAGTGTGCCCTTGTTGCCAAGAAAGCTAATGGCATATTGGGCTGTATTAGTAGGAGCATTGCCAGCAGATCGAGGGAAGTGATCATTCCCCTCTATTCAGCACTGGTGAGGTCACATCTGGAGTATTGTGTCTAGTTTTGGGCCCCAATGTAGAAAGGATGTAGCAAAATTGGAGAGTCCAGCGGAGGGCAACAAAAATGATTAGGGGGCTGGGGCACATGACTTACGAGGAGAGGCTGAGGAAACTGGGCTTATTTAGTCTGCAGAAGAGGGGTTCCAAAGAGGATGGAGCTAGGCTGTTCTCAGTGGTAGCAGATGACAGAACAAGGAGCAATGGTCTGAAGTTGCAGTGGGGGCAGTCTAGGTTGGATATTAGGAAACACTGTTTCACTAGGAAGGTGGTGAAGCACTGGAATGGGTTAGCTAGGGAGGTGGTGGAATCTCCATCCTTAGAGGTTTTTAAGGCCCAGCTTGACAAACCCCTGGCTGGGATGATTTAGTTGGGGTTGGTCCTGCTTTGAGCAGGTTGTTGAACTAGATGATCTTCTGATATCTCTTCCAACCCTAATCTTCTATGATTCTGTGAACAGGCCCAGTGCCCCTTCCAGCATCAGTCCCTCAGTCACTGATCACAGCACCTTCTTCCCTTTGGGCCCTGACAGATTATGATCATGTGCTGTGAAAGCTCATTGTGGCCATGGAGACAGGCTGGCCCCTGCATCTGGTCCCCAGCCGTGAATCAGACTTTTAGCCTGCTATCTCCTTGCAGCAGCAGCCCCTGAGCTGACACGCAGCACATGCAGTCCCTTATTGAAAGGCACCCCCTCCTCCAGTTTGAGAAGAGCATGAGGTAGTGGTAGGATTTCCTGCCAGCTCCCTAGCCTCTGGGGCAGAGGGCTGGTCCTTTCACATTGTTGATATGCCATGTAATATAACAAGTACAATAAACTAAGCTTAATATTAAAACAAAAGAAGACACGAAAGGAGGAGCTATTCAAGCTCCCCCCAGCTACATCCACATGCTCTAATAATCATCAGGCACTGGGTGAATGGCCAGCCCAGAAAGGGTGGGTTAATCCTTCTCCATCATTCATTTCTATTTCTAGGTTGTTTAAACCTTCAGGGATTGTAAACATGTTCATTTTTCCCTTCAAAAAAAGCACTGGAATCTTTTTTTCAAGAGCTCACTGCTTGACTTACTCAGAAACCTTTGAATGATGCCAGCTGCATCCAAAGGGGTGGAGGAATGGAAGAGTCTTTTGCTGGAAATTAATTAATTCAGATAGAGCTGGGAAATTATAATCTAGACATTCATAGGGGGCCTGATCTAAAGCCCTTTCAAGTCGATGGGAATCTTTCCACTGATTTCAATGGGCTTTGAATGGCCTGTGCGTAGAACTAAAGTTTCTTAATGGATTAAAAATATATGACTTTTTATAATTATAACTTGGAATCCGTTCACAAAGGAATTGAATGTTAGATTTTTAAAGAATTCTTCATATATATCACCACAACTGCTCTATGAGTGTCCACCCTGTTTTATGTTAGAATTGTGAGTGTATGTATAAATGACTTTTCTACTCTTTGGATGTCCTAGAGCAACCTAACTGTGGGGTGCGCCCCCCTTAGGGAGGTGGAGTGGAACATTCAGGAGGGCGTGCGGTGGGGCCTCAGCCAGCCCCCATGAGGGGGAAGGGAGGGAGCACCACCCAGCCCCGCTCTGCCCCCTGCCACAGCTCTGCACCATCCCCAGCTGCAGAGCCCCCTGCTCCGCTCCAAACAGCTCCGCCCCAGCCACAGCTCCCCTCCACCCCAGCTCAGCTCCGGCCCCACCCACTGCTCTTCACTGCCCCCAGTCCAGCTCTGGCCCCAGCTGCAGCTCCCCTCCCTGCTCTGCTCCAACCAGCTCCACCCCTTGTTCCGCTCCAACCAACTCTGGCCCCAGCCACAGTTCCCCTCCACCCCAGCTCAGCTCCAGCCCCACCCACTGCTCTTCACTGCCCCCAGCCCAGCTCTGGCCCCAGCCTCAGCTCCCCTCCCTGCTCCATCCTAGCCCAGCTCTGGCCCCAGCCTCAGCTCCACTCCACCTCCTACTCCATCCCCAGCCTAGCTCTGTTAATTTTTTTGTAGCATGAACTATGTTTAAAGATGGTTCTTTTTCTAAAGGTTCTAGTATACTGTATTTGCCCATCATAGGTAAGGTCTAAAATGACTTTGCTTTTTAAAGGCAGAATCCACACTACAAAAACAACTGATTTTGGAGCTGCCAGTTAGGGAGAAGCCTTCATAAACACAAGCCCTTTAAAATGTCTTTCTTGATTGACCCCCCAGCAAGGAACAACTTATTTTCCCATGTTAGCACTTCTGAAAATACAGAGAATATGTTGAGAAAGAAGCAGATTCGGGGCATCTGGGTAAATCCAAAATCCTCATCTTTCAGCCGCATCTGAGTGAGAAGAAACCTCTTGCAGTCTGGAATAGTCTCTGTGGCTGTGGAGTGCAAAATACTCAGAGAGCCTCTGTAGGCCAGCAGCCACAGGGGTAATTTGCAGCTGAAGAAAGCCCTAAGCAAATCAGCAGTTTCCACTGAGAAGCACATCTGACGCCATTAAATTTTATAGCAGGACTGACAGCAAAATGTTCTGTAGCCACAATATTTTTTGTATCTTTTTTTCCTCCTGCTTTTCTGTACGATGTTTTCACTGGTAGAAAGCGAAGATGAAAACAGTAATTCAAATGGTGTGTTCCAGTTCAGTTGTGGTTTGGTCCCTTGAAGTGAGGAAGCAGTCACTATCTTGTCAATCAAGTTGAAATGTAGAAATTTGTTGTTACAGCAATTTAAGTTGGAGGCTTGATTGCAGCTCTTGGGCATAGGTCTTTCTGAGCAAGAACAAGATGCTTCTTGTGGGTAGCTTACATGTTAGAACATCATGCTGATAGTTCAATTGGCTGTTTTAATTATTTTCTTTAGAAAAAGAAATATTTGTCATTAACCATTTCACAGATGAAATAACCAGGATCCAATAACTTCTGAAATGTGAGCATATGTCAGGCGTTGAATGACTGGATTTAATTAAAACAAAGACAAATGCCAGTTCAAAATAGCATGTCAAATACACTTTTAGTAGAAATGCAGAACTGCACAAGAATCTCAGCCTAAATTATGTTTGTTTTTACTAGCCAACACCTACGCCAGGTACTTATATAGTACGGGATTTTATTGAAGAAGCCCAGCTCAACCCAGTGAAAGCGACATATAATTTTAAAGGAGAAGGCAGAAAGAGATGTTCCATCTTCCAACGAACAGCTGATCTTACGCTACCAGATGTTTATACATATATTCCTCCTAGCTTTGTAGATTTGGCAGGAAAAAAGCCAGCTACATATTCATTTAAAAGCACACCAAGGAAAAGTCCCAACACCTTATGTTTTAAAGATAAGGTAAAAACAAAATAGTGGTCAGAGCTATCTCTAAATGAAAAAAGATAAGGGGGAGCTTAAGGTCACCTCTCCCAGCTTGCACACATTGACTACAATTTGCCCTGTCTAGAACTTTAAAATTTATTATTTTATATGGTTTTAGTGTCATATTTTAAAAATGTACCTTTGATCCCAGACTAGACAAGCCCTGAGTGCTATTATCACAGGCTAGGCTTTTTCAGACCCACCCACTAGTCCTCCCAGAGTATAAACAGTCACTGAGTAAGAAGAAACCTTTAGAGTCTAGTGCAGTCTGGAATAAGAACTTCCTTCTCTATGTCCAGCCTTCCCCCCCTCATTTTGCTCGGTATATAAAGCAGCTGATCCTGGTTGATTGATAGGCTCCAGCCACTTTGATCTTCTTAGCCTGTTCCTGTCAGATACCTTAATCCTGCAACAAATATAGGAAAGGGTTAGACTTTTTAGATGGCTCCCAGCCCCCCTCAAGATTCCAATGAGTGATATAGCTGTCACTGGGACTTCGGTCTCTCCTTTCTATATCAACCAGCTCTTTACCTAGGGCAGAAAGGAGGCCAAGAGGGGCTTCCCCTATAAAAGAGCTCTGCACCCCTCAAATGGCCCTCAGAAGATCCTGGCCGCCATTTGGTCATGTATTATTCATGCCACCTGCAATCTCCAGGTTCAGTGAAGTCTGCAGAACTGCCATAGGGGAAGAAGGAACAGGGTTCATGTTCCTAAAATGGCTTATAATACAAACAAAACGTTACCTAGTCTAGTGGATGAGAACACTGAGTGTAGGCTCTCTTTCTTTCTCTTCCTCTGACCTTTGCAATTGCCAGGGGAAGGGTCTTCATCCTCTGTCTGAACCCTCTCACTAATTGGCACGACATAGTAGTTTCAGTGGAGTGGGTAGAGAGAGTAAGAGTAAGTTGCATATGAACTTTGAGTCTTTTGGCTGGGGGCACCAACATAATGGGTTTGCTTGGACTAGCCGCTGTGGAGGTTTTGCAGCTGTGCACACCTGTATTCACGAATGCATCTGTTCCCTCCACATCTGAAAATGTAACCACATAATTTAAATCTAGTTTTTCAGCATCCTACTCTAAAAAATGTTTATGTTTAAGTGGGTATAAATATTCTTCTGCTCTTCAGAGGGGTGTTGCAAGGCTTAATCAATCATAATGAGGTTTTAGCTCCTTAAATGAAAGGTTCTATATGCCATTGGCTTCATTGGGAGCTACAGCTGAGTAGGATCAGACCCTTAAAACATAGCAATACAAAATGATGGGCCTGGTATATGAGCCAAATTCTACCCTCAGGTACATGCATATCTTTCCTGTTGATTTAAATGAGAGTTGTGTCTGCGACTGCAGATGTTAGTGAAGAAATCAGTAATATGAAGTCAAACCTTGATTACCTGTCACTGTCCTGTCTATACTACCCATTCCTTCCAGGATATTGACACTGCACCAGGACAGTATAATCTTTTCCCTGTTCCAGTGCCCAAGTTTGCATCCAAGTAAGTAAATCAATGTTCTTATCTTCTCATTTGCTTAGACTGTTTTATTTTCATGCATTTTTACCTGAATTTCAGAGCTACTGTGCACCTACAACTCCCATTTATGTCTTATCCAAAGCCCACTGAAATCTCCCATTAACTTCAATGAATCAGCCCCATAGTCAGTGTCCTGACTCCCATCTCTGTGATAGGGTCTTGATTCGACAAAGCATTTAAACACATGCTTAAGCCCATCCCCATGCAATAAGTATGTACTTGACTTTAAACACATGTTTCAGTTCTATAGACTTCAGGGTCTGAAGCATGAGTTTATGTGCTTTGCCGGATCAGGGCCATAATACTCATTCCAGCGAGAGTTGTTTGTACTCAGTGCCTCTGAAAAACAGTCCTTTTCCATCTGCAGGTGCCTAAACATGAATTAAGATACCTACATCATTTGAGTTTGTAAATAGGGCTCTTTATAGATAGTAGCAGTAGTGAATTATCATTAATAAAAGTGGTTTAGCTATCTTTCTCTATATACCTAGGGAAAGATACGGTTAAGTCCCTTAGTTTCACAGTATATTTCACCAGTACAGAATGACTTCTGTTATATTGCCTATTGAGAAGAACGACAGATACATTTTCTTATACTGAAATAGAAGCAGGTGGAAACGGTTGGTGAAACTGTAAGTAGCAGTAAGAGTGTGTCTCAAATGACCTTAATTGCTTCTTTTTCAAAACTCAGGCAATTTATGTTTCGCTCTGCAGTTCAAAGATTCCCAACAACTTACTTCACTCCTGTAAGTACTATGTAGACAAATATTCTCTGATGATGAAAAATGTGGGGGTGTCTAACGGGGAAAAAACACATCTTGTAGTTCCTTTTTATATTTAAGGGATGGTCTTTACTGCTTTATAGTATATTTAGTATTCTGAGTATGCTAAGGCTCTGATCTTGCAAACAGTTAAGCTCATGAGTAATATGAACATGAGCAGATTTTTTTTTTTTTTTTTTACTACAATGAGACTATTCACATGAGAAAAGTGACCTATGTTCTTAAGTGTTTGCAAGACCAGGGCCAAAATGACTTTTGAAAATTATTAAAAACCTCAGCTTTGCTTTGGCAATTATTCAATCTCAAAAGCTATGCATAGTGGGTACACTATAAAACAACAGAGACTGTTGCTATTCAACATATCACTGGAAAAAAAAATAAGAGAGAGAAAATACTGTAAGGGCTTGAAAGCTTTGGACCACTTCTTTGCCAGGTATGTTCCGGAGATGTGGGTAAGATGAGTAATTGACTCGAGAAGTGAAAGTATGAATATTTCTTCAAGCTTGTGAAGAAAGGAAATGAGAGGTTGGACATGCATCATGCCAGTGTGAGAGGAGAATGATTAGCTAAAATTCCTCCCTTGCATTATACTGTAATAAAGCTTAAAATGCTTCCACCATTTGCAACATTTAGGCCTGTTTTTAATCTCACCCGTTGTGTATCTCTGTAGCAGAGCAGGGGTAAACCCCTTTAAGGCCCTGCCAAAATGCTGGCTGTAGCCTGCTCACTGGCCAGGAGAAGAGACACAGGTATTTAGCAGGGAGCCCAGTTGCAAGCCCTAATGAGGGCTGGCTCAGAGGAACATGCTGAGCTAAGTACTGACAGCTGGGCTGAGGCATGAGAGGGCTATAAAAGCCCTGGGCAAACCTCAGTGGGGATGCTGGCCTGGGAAGAGACAGGAGGGTGGTATTGCTGTCTCCTTACCAAAGAAGGAAGCCTCAAAAGCCAGGAGACCCTGGGGAGGGTCTATGGGGCACTAGCTGTTGGGGAATCTGGGAACCGCATGAGCACTGTAAATAAAGACACTGGGTGATCCAGCAAAAGAAGGCATGGAAGGTTCTTTATGATACCAGCCTAGACACAGGGTGCAGGCTCAAGAGGGAAGAAGCCTGTGGTGACCCTGTGACAATCTCCAATGATTTCCATTGCATTATTCCTGATTTATACTTAGGGAGACAGGAATCAGGCCCATGATAATTCCACTACCTCATTATTTCACTTAAAATGTACCATATGTTGTTTAATAAATTGTCAACTACTCTAAGCAGACATAGAATAAAAGTACTCATGTGCAATTCTGACATCATTCTGAATCAGCAGGGGATCACACCCCCATGAATTCTGGGCCTGAGCCAGCGAATCCTCCACACGCAGAACTCCAGTAAAGAAAAAGCTAGCTTGATGCACTTCTAGTGGTGATTACCCAAAGCTTAGTCAGTTCTGGACCTCGCCTGCCGTTGTGTAGTAAACAAGCTGTATACACTCATATACTACACCCTTTCTCTCACACACAGTATTTTTTTAAAAGATGTTTTGGTTTTGTTTGTGTTTTCTTCCCTCCAGGAATACTCTGGGCACTTTTCTGTCGCCCAACTTATGCCCTGACCTTGCAGACACTTACACATGATTAATTTTAAGCTTGTGAATCATCCCATTGATGTCAATGGGTCGACTCATGAGTGTAAAGTTAAGCATTTTGCAGGAGTGGAACCTTAGAGATAACTGCTCTTCTTGATGAACTGTCTGGATAAGATTCCTTTCAGAGCCCATAGTACAGCTCCCAAGTGGGTGAGAGGGGACTCTTTGGTAGGACACAAGACCCTGGGCTCAGTGCCCAACCATGTCCTTTGCTATCCCAGGAGTAAGGGACTAAACTTGAGCTTTGAAGTTTCATATTTTATTACTAAATGCTTACTCAGTGGTCTTATTAATTTTGTTATAGCTGATAATTATGAGGTATCCCATAGTTCCAGTGATACCATTGTCCATTCAAGCTTCCTTTTGTGCAGTTTGTTACAATGCCACTAAACCTGGTGTTGTAATTGTGGGATGCCTATTCTCGATTCTCTGTTATTAAGTGAACACAGAGTCATCATCTGTCCTATTTTTTACCTAAAGGTGATTCACAGAGTAGAATGTACTGTACTACAAAAGAAAGGGAAGAGAGTAGTTCTATAGTACATGGTTGGAGACAGCGGTGACAACTCACTGCTGTGACTCATGCATGGATTACACAGGCAGTCCAAAAATGGGCCTTGAATTCAGTTAGCCACAAACATCTGGAATCTATAAAAAGAGACCCTTCAGTCTAACAGCGAGAAACTCAGATGTGCAGCTTGAGACAAGGGAAGGTAATAACTCACAGTGGGATGAGATGTCAAAACTCATTGGACACCTGCTTATGATCACTTCCTTAACAGGTAGTTCCTACAGAGAATGTTCACTCAAACTGAAAACCGATGCAAGTGATTTAAAAACTGATACAATACCACAAGAGATAATTTAGACTATATGTATTACAGGCTTGATTGTGGTCTAGCTGCTCCTCACAAGACCACATACATGAGGGCGAGGGAGTAAGGAGCCTTTCTCCACCACCTTGTATGATTCATGTAAGGATGGCAAAAGTACAGCCTCAGTGGTCTGGGGAGTGCACTGCCATGTATTCCTCTGAGATCCCCTTGGCAGAAAAGGGGAAAGAGTAGGCAGAGCTGTGACAGATTATTCTTCCCCAAGTACAACAGAGGAGGGAAAAATACACCACGCATAGCATTCAGTTTATGTAATTTGAAACATGGAAGGTGGAGTATGAAGGGATGTTTGATAGGATCATAGAAGATTAGGGTTGGAAGAGACCTCAGGAGGTCATCTAGTCCAACCCCTCTGATGCTGAGTGTTGCCTGGTTCATTCCAAAGGCAAAACATTTACTCTTTGGAAGTATTTTTGTGAGTCCCATGGATTCATCATCTCTGGCCATGGTGTTTTTTGGCAGTATCTAACATGAGGTAAGCTTCATCAGAGGCAGGGAACTCAACCCCAACCCGTCTCATCAGTTATTAACACACGGCTCCTGGGAGCCCTGAGAAAGACCTTCAGAAACTACTTTGGTAAAATATATTATCAAGGAATTCCTCTGGAAATGCAATTTATTTTAGCTGACTCGCTTATTAAGAGCCCGTATCAGCAGTGATAATGCTCTTGTACTATTTGCTTTTTCCCCCTTCAGGAATTTATGCTTAAATCTGTCACTCTTGCTGTGTTTTTCTCAGAAGATGCACCCTTTTTCTTTGGGCTTAAATATAACTATCTATAGAAGATCAGAATGTACAGATGTCAGGAATTTCAGATTCCTAATGGGGACTAGAAGAGGATTTTGACTCATGAAACAATCTATTTGTGTTACTCATCAATCTGTTCTAGAAGGAACATCATCCTTTAAAAAATAAAACTCCCAGCAAATGCTGAGCAACTGTATGTGAATGTACAGCAAAGGATTGTGTTTAATGTAAATTATCAAGAGATATTCTTCCACTGTCAAATAGATGTTAACCTTTTATTTGAAAATCCTCTAGGATCTCATTAACTTCTCCATGCCAGGTGGCCCTTTGTGATAAAAGAGCCTTTCTTTGTAAGCAGCATCTCCTTAAATGAGTTATTGATACAGCTGCCATACAGTATTTTGCAACAAATGAGCTTTAACATCCTTTAAAATTCTGCCTCCAGCTTCAGAATTGCAGTCAAAACCCGTATGCTTTGCTGATAGATTAGATCTGTTTGGCCGCTGCTTGGGAGATGGTTGTGTCAATCTTCCTGTTTATTTATCAGGTGGTTGTTCTGTGTCAGAAATGTTCTCATTTAACCTCAGACTAACACACAGTTGGAGCAATAATATTAATCTCAATAAGGTGTTTAATCATATACCCTATGTAATCTCATAAGCAATTGCTGCCCTTCTTAATCTTACCCTAGCATAAAATACAGTAGTGCACTATTAATATTGCAGTGCTGTTATGTATGATGCTAGCTTTTCAATTTCATAAATACATATCAGCATCCCGTGAAAGGCTTAAAATGTAGTTATGGTCAGGAAAAGGATTTTGTAAAAACCATGTGTCTGTGTTCCATATTAACTCTTAATTATAAACCTAGCAGTATATGCAGAATGAAGTCCTGCTTTCCAGTTGGTTGATTTAACTGTTAGGAAAAAAGCCAGTACTGTTAACAGTCCCACATTCATAGCTATCTGCCATTCAGTTGCTTAGCATATAAAATAGTAATTGGTTTTTATTTGGTATTCCAGCTTTTATACATTTAATGTTTTTAATGGTAATGACTCTAGTAGTTAATTGCTGGCTGGATTAAAGGCTGTGACTTTCACCTGGGGTTCTCGGCTCCTCCAGATAGTCAATACTTGCCAGAAGATGACTTTTGCGATCAAACATTATTACTTAATCAATAACTCTTGAGTCACATTTGCTCATCTTACAAAACAGGAGCCTGGTCCTTCATTAAACACTGCTTACATTAAAGGCACTAACAAAACTTCCATTTACTTCAGTGGATTGGGCCTCAACATGTTTTTTCCAGCTGCCAGCACTACAGACCTAACCTGGTGTCTGAAACTAGCCTATGGTCCCAGTGCAGTCAAGGGAGATCCCTAAGCAGATCCTGCATGTCTCCACCACTCCAGCAGCCCCCAAATGAGATCCCTTGCATTTAGTAATCTCTTCCCTTCCAGTTAGTCCAAAAGCAGTTACCTAACTTATGAGGTCTTTGCCTTGAGCACTCCAGTCCACTTCAGTATCATTTCGGTGCCTGTTTCTTTGGTGTTCTGGCACTTCAGTGCCTGCTCCAGCCCTTCTGCACATTAGCACTTGCCCCAGCCTCTTCAGCGCTTGTCTCAATATACTTCGCCTTCTTAGCAGATGCACATGGCTCTCTTCCCTCAGATTGCTCTTTTCCCAATACAGAAGTGCCTGTGTTTAGCACGCCACTTGGCACTTCACTGCCTGCTCCATAATTCTCAGTACTGGAAGACCTGGTTATTCTTCTTGGTGCTAGTATTAGTGAGTAATTCCCCCCTCCCCAATGGCCTTTTCTTTAAAGGGAGAAAGGAAGAGTGCTGAGTGGCTCAAAACCATTCCAGATTGGTGGCCCTGCTCATGGCTTCATTGTCTTAGGAGTTGACCATGACATGCATGCGAGCATACATAGAGATGTCACCATGAGTATGGAAGAAACACGGTGAGCCCCTCCAAATAATTAATCATTTTGAATTGCCTCATCATCCTGAAAAAGTCATCTCTCAACACAGGAAGTGACTGGGACATTAGGGGGTATTATATATACTAGCAGAGGATGGCATGTGTCAGCCACAGACCTTAGGGGTCAAAATGCTTGAAGAGTTGAAGAATTCCTGATCATTTCACTCGAAGTAGCAAAGATCCAGGAGTGAGAATCCTGAAGAATATCATCAGAAAAGCAGAACAACAGGCAAGTATTTTTCTCTTTTACACTTTGAAATGAAAGGGCATTAATTCTCCTTTTGTTGATAGCCTTGTAGCCCTAAGTCAGCATCAGCTTGGTTTATCTACTGCTTGTGTCAATTATTATGTAAGTCAGATCTGCCAAAGTACCAGTCTAACTTGCACAGCTGACTCTTCAGAATGCTTTTCCTTCAGAAGCTGTTTTGTCATCTGCCACTTCTGTCCTACTTTTACCCTTACCATTTACCCCTTTTTCCCTCTTCCATATCTACTGACCATAGTTTTATATGTTGACTGCCACTCATATTAGACCCAAGTTTACCTGTTTCAGACAAACCTGATTTATTGCTGTAAATTATCAACAGGAGAAATATTATATCATGAAACTGAAGTTAAGGAAAATAGTGCATCTATTTAAGAAATGAATCCCACCTAATTTCAAGCTGTCTTATCCTGTTATTTTTTGTCTCTCTAGTTTGAGTCTTTGTCATTTATTTTAAAGGCCAGTTTCCCAGGTATGGTCTTTGATATATGGGAGTTTCAGCCTATAATAATATACCACGAGTATTTGATCGTGCAGTAAGACATCCAGATTTGGGTAAGACTGCAAAGGCATATTGCAAATATTTTCTGTGTATCTCTCATGCCATTTTAGATTTAAATGGAGCTTATGTCCTTCATGAAATTGGCTTTAAATCATTTACATTCTGTCACTGGGCATTTTCTCAATAGCTATTCTTTCCTCTAGTTAATTTCTTGTCAAATGTCAAAATGTGATGGCCAAGTAAAATGTCCTGTGATCTGAACAATACCTTACCTTCACAAACCTTTCCCATTGACAAACTAAATCAACTGCCGCATGAAATGGTACAAATGCATTAAAAAGCATCATTTTATGCTTGATGGAACATGACAGAAGCTAAAATAAGAACAGGAGGAAAATAAACAAAGACATTAAGCTACCTAATGGATATAGATAGATTTGGTTGGATTTACAAATTTTAGATACTTTTGTTTGAAGTGTGGCATATCAGAACCACCTATGCCAGATAGTCATTTAAAATTGACTGGTATAAGTTATTTTAATGGTATGAAACATTGTGACATCCATTTCAGTTGTTCATAAAAGGCTTGTTTTCATTTCAAGATAGGGCTGATATCTTGAAATTCCTCCGGGGCAGGCAAAGCTGTCATCATTGATCAATGTTACTCAGATTTGATGTGGCTAAAAAAATATTTTGTCTGGAACAGAATCTAAGAAATTAGAATGGTTTGTACAAAATCTAGGCTAGAACTTGTGTCTCAGTGAGAATGAAATGAATATTAGAAAAAATATTTTAAAGAAAATAATATAAAATAACAAAATTACATATCTACGAACTACTTTAATGGCAGTGTTTTTTCTCTCCCTAAAGTTGCTGTCTATTTTCCTAAGCCTTAAAATTAGCTTCCAAATATAACTTTCTAGTTAAAGAGTCTGATCTTGGTTTTTTTGCTTGACTGGAGTGGAAATTTTGGCTGTGCAAAAGTTGTAGGTTTGGGCTTAAAGTGGGGCAAAGTTGTGGGGAGGGGAAGAGAGAAAATGACTCCAGGGGGAAGTTCACTCCAGTGCTGATGTCCTGCAAAAAAGCCATCTGCATCATTTAAATCCATATTATGGGCCTGATTGTCCTCTTACACCACTGTAAATCAGAAGTAACTTCTGTGAAGTTACACCAGTGTAAAACTGATGTGAGGTCAGCATCAGGCCCTTAATGGGAAGTTTACAAGGTGCATAGGACCAGAATTTGGTAAACACCCTACAATACTTCAGCTGCACAATATGGATCTAGATTTAGTGTACGGGAGGTGGTTTGTTACATTGCCTTTATTTTCATGATTGAGGAGGGAGAGGCAAGATAGTTCAAAAGTGAAATAGACAAACCTAAGCCCATTCTTATAAATTAATATTTCATTCGTGCATTGCAACTGGTTGGAAAGCTATAAAACAAATGAGCCAAAAAATTCTAGACCCTTATATTATGAGCCAGATGCTAATCTGGTGTGAATCAATGTAGTTCCATTGACTTTGGTGGAAATATGCCAATCTACAGCAGCTGAGGATCTGGCTCAATTGTTTATTTATGAAAATAAAAACAGAGTAACATGAGAAATAAGCACATGCAAAGAATAATTAAAAGACCAAGAAAGAGTTCAGCAATTGTAAGAAAACATAACCTTCCAGCATAAAATATCAAGCACCATATATTATAGGTGGGCTGGTAGCATTATAAGACCCTGTTTTCACTTGCTCATAACTTTGCCAAAATTTAACCTGGGTGCTTGGTGCCTGCTCGTGATGAATTTTTTGGAAAAAAGTCAGGCTTTTCCAATAATGAGGCTTGGGAAAAATTCATTGTTTTAATTTATGTTAAAATTGCTGGTGTCCTTTTTTTTTTTGAGAAATTTTAGCAACACCATGCTTGGGAGCTGGAACTTGAAATTTGGCAGGCAGTGGCCTTTGCATCAGGAACATGCCTTTTGCCATGCCTGTGAAAATCCCCGCACATTTGGCCAAGTTATAGGCTTTTGAAAAAATTTTGTTTGTGTAACGCTGACAGACCCCGGTCATCGGTGGGTAGGATTGAACCGGGGACCTTTGGAACTTAGTGCAAAGCCAACTGGCTGTTAGAGAGATAAAATGAGTCTGCTGTAAGTGGTCTCAGTGCCACTAGATGGGACAGAACTCCACACCCAGAATGTGTGTGGGTTACATACTTTCCCTAGGTGAGGAAGCAGGTCCTGAGCTTCAGAGTCTTCCCAGTTGAAATCCAGGACCAGCCCCAACTTGTAACACTGACAGGGGCCGGTCGTCAGTGGACGGGATCGAACGTGGGACCTCTGGCACTTAAAGCATGAGCCTCTATCGCATGAGCTAAAAGCCAACTGGCTGTTAGCTAAGCCTGTAGAGCAGACTCATTTATCTCTCTCTAAGTGGTCTCGGTGGGACAGAACATCACACCCAGAAGGTGTGTGGGTTACATTTGCCCATGCTCAGTCGAGACTTACTACAGCTTCGCAGCTAAAATCTCTGAAGACTTTGTCTACGCTGGGTATGGGCCAGCTGAGAGTTGAGCAGATTTTCCCTGAAATTGTAGCTCTGAGCTGCTGTGGTTTTTGGCACCAGAACAAAGAACTCTATATGTCCCCTCTGCTGGGCCCAGGCATTGTGGAGAAAGAAGCTGCCTGATTCAAATGCAGAGGGGACAAGAGCTAGACCAGAGGGGTGGGAGATGGTGGTAGTAAGTTTGGACAAAGAGCAAGTGGGGGACTGGAGGCCTGTGTGGGGGAGAAGAAAACTGAGATTGGGAGTTGGGATGGGCGAGATACTGGGCCTAGGAGCTATAGAGGAAAATGCGGACTGGCAGCTAGTGGGTGGAGGGAGACTGAATTAGATAAGGAGCTAGTGGGGAAGACTGGGATTTGGTGGGCAAGGAGACTTGGAACTAATAGGATGTGGGAGGAGGAACTGAGGCAGAGGGGAGACTGATCTGATGAAGATGAAGGAGGAAAACTGGCATTGGCTGAGGAAGGAGACTGGAAACCACTGGGATGGGGAGAATCAGGTGGAAGGCCAGGGAGACATATCTGATGAGGATGAAGGAGGAAAACTGTGACTGGATGGGCAAAGAGACTGGGACAGGGAGCCAGGCATGGGGGAAATTTGGACAAAGAGCCAGGGATGAGGGAGACTGAGATTAGATAAAGAGATTGGGACTGAGAGCAAGGCGGCAATGTGGGGTGTGTGTGGGTGGGTGGGAGACAGATTGGATGAGGAACCAAAAGGGCTGAGGGGGGGATTGGGGCTGGCTGGGCCACTCTGTCCCCAATCTGTAAAATAAGCTAATAATAACCCCTCATCCAGGGCTGTCCCTAGGGAGTGCGGGGCCCGGAACATAGGCGCCAAATTTATAATCTGCCAGGGGTGTACTCCGCCCTTTTCCCCCCAAGGCCCTGCCCCCTCCCTGCCTCTTCGCCGCCCAGTTCTGCCTCCTCCCCCGAGTGCACTGCGCCCTCACTTCTCTCCCATTGCCCCCAGCACCTCCTGGTGCCTCAAAACATCTGATCCGTGGCAGGTCATAGGTGGTGGTGCTGGGGGGGGAAGGTTCTGGTAGGGGGGCTTCCAGTGGCTGCCAGTCACCTCCTCATCTAAGTTCCCTGTAAGCTGCGCAGCCATGCAGCAGCCTATTTAGCACCACGCAGGCACTTGGGAAACCTGCCCAGGGACCAGCCGGGGGAGGGGTGCCCCTCCCCCAGCCCTCACCTACCCTGGTCTCCAACCTCCACGGCTGTGGCACCCCTCTCCCAGCCCCAACTCTGCTGCGGCCACGGCGCCTGGACCTGCTGGGCTAGTGCAGCCGGAGTGGCCCAGCCCCAGGCGCAGCCGGGATGGCCCTCCCCAGCCCTCCCCCAGCCCACTTGCTGCTGCGGAGAGAGAGCAAGCTGGGGGGAGTCCTCTGTCCCTGCTATAACCCTGGAGCACCCTCCTGCACCCCAAACCCTTCATCCCTGGCCACACCCCAGAGCCCGCACCCCAGCTGGAGTCCTCACTGCCTGCACCCAACCCTCTGCTCCAGACCTGAGCCCCTCATCCCCGGCCCCACCCCAGAGCCCCTACACCCCTGCACCCCATCCCTCTGCCCCAGCCCTGAGCCCCCTCCCACACTCTGAACCCCCCAGCCCCATTAATTTTGTTATGTGCATCAATGTGAAGGTGATGTCACACATCACCTCCATATTGGTGCACATAACAAAATTCATTCCACACATGGGTGGGAAAAACTAGAGGGAACACTGCTCCTTACCGCCCACCGCTCTCCTCCTCACCCCCGACCCACTTGCCACTCACCTCCCCATTCGCCTCCTCACCCGGCTCACCTGCCCACCTCCTGCCTCACATGCCCTCTCACCTCCTCACAATTTTATTGATGCGTGGGACACCTCCCCCCCCCCCCCCATGTGCGGGGCCCAGGGCAGTCACCCTGATTTGCCGTACCCAAGGGATGGCTCTACCCTCATCTCGGAAGAGTACTGCAAAAATAAATTTATTAATGGTCGTGAAGCACTCAGATACGATAGTGATGAGTGCCATAGAAAAGCCCAGGAGGAAATTAATCATTTTCTCTTCAGAGCAGGATTTGAATAGCATGCAGCAGATAAGGCCAGGGACCACCCATTGAATGAGAAGAAAAGGAAATACTGAATAGCTGCTCATTCAGTGAGCACCATCCATCCTGTGCACAAAATGATGCAGAGGTCCTGTGGAAGAAAATAGTATGTGATCGCATAGTTACACCATATCATAGCGCATCCTGCACTAGGGGGCCAAATTAAGCTTGCATTGGCAACGTTAATTCTGGCATTTCCTAACTTTTGAGTACTTGACTTTGCCACCTTAATAATGTTCTTTTATTATAGTTTTGTGCGTGTGTGTAACTAAATGTAAGTAATCAAAGGCCTGGTCTACGCTGGGGTGGGAGGGATTGATTTAAGATACATCAACTTCAGCTACGCTATTTTCGTAGCTGAAGTTGTGTATCTTAGATCGACTTAGAATCACTTACTTCGCGTCCTTGCAGCGCGGGTTTGACGGCCGCCCTTCTCCCATCGACTCCACTTCCACCTCTCGCCGTGGTGGAGTTCCAGAGTCGACAGCAGAGCGATCGGGGATCAATTTATCACGGCTACTGTAGACGCGATAAATCGATCCCCGATAGATCGATCACTACCTGCCGATCCGGTGGGTAGTGTAAACGTGGCCAAAGATAATGAAAGGGACATTAAGCCAGATCCTGGTATAACTCCACTGACTTCATTGGAGCTGCATGAGTTTTACCAGCTGAGGACTGGCTACATTGTCTGGTAACAAAGGCCCCAACATTAGTCTCTTTTTGGTTCTTTTATTTTAACAATTTTACAAAACATTTCTATCCATACTATGTTTACATGAACATATAGGGCCTGATTCACCACTATACTGCTCTAACTGTATGGTGGTATAACTATTGATTTCCATGGTGTTTTACCAGAATAAAATTAGAGAACTCAGTGGTGGATAAGGCCCTCTTTTTTTAAAATTTATCAAAATAGTTTTTGTTTGGATATAAACATTTCCTTTGATGTTTTCCATAGTTCTGCTGTCCAGCCATATGTCTGTCAATGACATTTAGGAGCCTGACCTGCTTAGGTGCTTTTATAAATCCCATTAGTGGTCTATCTACTTTTGTAAATCTGGCCCTTCAGCAAAGGTTATCTTGTGGCTCTACTTGAACATACCATTGAAATAGTATCAAAATTCAGGTGATGGAGCAGTGAGCAATTAATTAGTTCTTGTTGTGAACTGGGATGATTTAGTTGGGGTTGGTCCTGCTTTGAGCAGGGGATTGAACTAGATGACCTCCTGAGGTCTCTTTCAATCCTAATCTTCTATGATTCTATGAACTTCAACCTCACATGATGATCCCATTAGTTTCATACAGTAGTTTTGAAGAGTTTAACAAGAACTGGAACATAAATTACACAACAACTTTGTGGCACTTTCATCATGCCTAGCTATTACAAGCAGTCTGAATGCAGCCTACACGATGAAATATTTTAGAATTGCTTGATAGTGATGCACTGGGAGTTATAGTACTCGGCTTCTTGTTTTCATTACAACATTCATTTAATGTTTAGTAAAATATTTGCTGTGACTTAGATAATCATCTGCATCAGTTAAAGTAAATGTAATGTCTATGGTCAGCTGTGATTGCAATTCTATTCCAATGCATTTACTTATCTGCATGAAGAAATGTTCCATGACTCAGTACTATATACTAACAACCAGATTTTTAAAGATCTATAGATGCCTAGTGAGATTTCAAAGGCATCTAAATGCCTTTAAGAATCTGGCCCTAAGGGCCTGATTCTGCAGCTTTTATTCATATGAGTAGTTCCTTCCTCATGCATTGGCTTATGTGTACTTGTATGTGTAAAATCTGAGTGATTCTCCAATATACAAATGTTGATGGCTTGTAATATAAGAGCATGGTTTGAAGAGCTCATTAAAATTAGGGAGTCATCAGAATTGAGAAACAATCTTCTTCTTTCACTTCTAATAATAGTAGTTTGGCATTTACATTATAAAATATTTTTCCTTTGGTTCATTCACATTCTAGTAGTTGCACTGGGGAGGTTTTGAATCTACAGGTACGTTCCAGGCATATTGGAAAGCCAAAGTACTAAAACTTAATACATTAAGCTAAAAACCCTTTTAATCAACATCTGTGCTTGGTCTTCAGTGCGTGATTGGTGCCATATTACTTACAGTTTCAAAGAGCTATTAAACATTAAGAGAATTCATATCAGATTGTTAAAATATTTTGAGCTAACTATTCAAGCTATGCATTTTAAGGGTTTATCTAGCCCCAAACTACATTTGCTGTTGATGGCCAACAGAAAGTCCATGAGTCACTCAAGGCATGTAACCACTGTGGTTACTGCTGTCCTCTAATTTAAGTGAGAAATAATTGCATTTTTTTTTACAGTAGCGTAGCTGTGAGGGATTTGACATTGGGTGAATCCTGACTTCACTGAAGTCAATGGCAGAACTCTCATAGTTTTTAATGGAATCAAAATTTCACTCACAGTCTAACTCTGCCCAGTTGAGCTCAGTTGAATCATGTTGGCTTGTGAGAATCATGGGACACCGAGGATCCCCAATGCTCTATGATGAGGGAAGTGGGGGGGTCCTTTTCAGGCTGGTTGACAGCAGTGACTCAAATATGGGTAAGGTACGTTTATTTATCTTTGATTCTCAGGTGTTTGCATTGCTCTATGTTGTCTTCTTATGCACTTTTTTTATATACTTAAGGCCAAATTCTGCTCTCAGGTAAAGTAAATAGGTCTATTTATGCTGTGGTTCCTATGCTGTGGAGATGCCTTCTGCAAGCAGCTGAGCTTCCTCAGCTCTCAGATAGTGCTTAGCCCTGCATTCCACTCACTTCAATGGATTTACACTAGGGATGGACTTGGCCCAATATTGGACTCTCTGTAGCCTAAACACATGCATTTTTAAGTGCCTGGAAACAAAAATCTGCATCTGTTATCACAACATAAGCTACCAAAACCACAGGAGAACAAGAAGTTGTTACAACCCTGGATGGGCTCCATCTGGTGGGCACTCACTAGGCTGCTGTAGTGGACTTAGGCTTTTGTCCCATGTGCTCTTTGCTTGCTCGGGCTGGGCAGAGTTTAGGCAGTGTCTCTCTGGTGCTGGACCTCTAATCACATGCTCCAGGTGCAGACCCCATGTCTGATACCCCTCTTGCTAGTGCGACCCAACAGTCCAAATGCTAGGGCCCAGAAACTAGTTCCAGCTCTCCCAAAGCAGCTGTTGAGTCCATCAAAGCTGCAGACCCACTGGTTTACTGCTTCCCCCTACAAGGGCTATGTGACAGTGAAGTCAAGTAACAGATTATGGAAAAAAAATAATAATTTACACACATGCTCTTATACATATCTTTTGTACTGCCTATCTTCAGGAAAAAGAAGATCTGCATGCAGATTCCTGCCTCAGTTTCCTCACCAACCTAAGAGCTGCAGGACATCCTGGATTATTCTGTCTCTGGTCATAGAATCATAAAAGATTAGGGTTGGAAGAGACCTCAGGAGGTCATCTAGTCCAATCTCCTGCTCAAAGAAGGACCAACACCAACTAAATCATCCCAGCCAGGGTTTTGTCAAGCTGGGCCTTAAAAACCTCTAAGGATGGTTAAAAAAACCTCCACCATCTTCCTAGGTAACCCATTCCAGTGCTTCACCACCCTCCTAGTGAAACAGTATTTCCTAATATCCAAATGAGACCTCCCCCACTGCAACTTGAGACCATTGCTCCTTGTTCTGTCATCTGCCACCACTGAGAACAGCCTAGAGCCATCCTCTTTGGAACCCACCTTCAGGTAGTTGAAGGCTGCTATCAAATCCTCCGTCACTCTTCTCTTCTGAAGACTAAATAACCCCAGTTCCGTCAGCCGCTCCTCGTAAGTCATGTGACTCAGTCCCCTAATCATTTTCGTTGCCCTCCGCTGGACTCTCTCCAATTTCTCCACATCCCTTCTGTAGTGGGGGGACCAGAACTGGATGCAGTACTCCAGGTGTGGCTTCACCAGTGCCGAATAGAGGGGAATAATCACTTCCCTCAATCTGCTGGCAATGCTCCTACTAATACAGCCCAATATGTCGTTGGCCTTCTTGGCAACAAGGGCACACTGCTGACTTGTATCCAGCTTCTCATCCAATGTAATCCCCAGGTCCTTTTTCTGCAGAACTGCTGCTTAGCCAGTTGGTTCCCAGCCTGTAGCAGTGCATGGGATTCTTCCTTCCCAAGTGCAGGACTCTGCACTTGTCCTTGTTGAACCTCATCAGATTTTTTAGTCCAATCCTCCAATTTGTCTAGGTCACTTTGGACCCTATCCCTATGCTCCAGCATATTTACCTCCCCTCCCCAAAAGCTTACTATCATCTGCGTACTTGCTGAGGGTGCAATTCATCCCATCATCCAGATCATTAATAAAGATGTTGAACAAAACCAGCCCTAGGACCGAACTCTGGGGCACTCTGCTTGTTACCGGCTGCCAGTTAGACATTAAGCCATTGATTACTACCCATTGAGCCTGACAATCTAGCCAGCTTTCTATCCACCTTATAGTCCATTCATCCATCCATACTTCTTTAACTTGCTGGCAAGAATACTATGGGAGACCATATCAAAAGCTTTGTGAGAGTCAAGATATATCACATCCACCGCTTTCCCCATATCCACAGAACCAGTTATCTCATCATAGAAAGCTATCAGGTTGGTCAGGCATGACTTGCCCTTGGTGAATCCATATTGACTGTTCCTGATCACCTTCCTCTCCTCCAAGTGCTTCAAAATGGCTTCCTTGAGGACCTGCTCCGTGATTTTGCCGGGGACTGAGATGAGGCTGACCGGTCTATAGTTCCCCTGGTTCTCTTTCTTAAATATGGGCACTATATTTGCCTTTTTCCAATCGTCCGGGACCTCCCAAGATTACCATGAATTTTCAAAGATAATGGCCAATGGCTGTGCAATCACATCAGCCAACTCCTTCAGCACCCTTGGATGCACTAGATCTGGATCCATGGACTTGTGCATGTCCAGCTTTTCTAAATAGTTCTTAACCTATTCTTTCACCACCGAGGGCTGCTCACCTCCTCCCTGTAATGGTCTGTCCAGTGCAGCAGTCTGGGAGCTGACCTTGTCTGTGAAGACCGAGGCAAAAAAAGCATTGAGTACTTCAGCGTTTTCCACATCATCTGTCACTAGGTTGCCTCCCCCATTCAGTAAGGGTCCCACACTTTCCCTGACCACCTTCTTGTTGCTAACCTACCGTTAGAAACCCTTCTTGTTACCCTTCACATCCCTTGCTAGCTTCAACTCCAATTGTGCTTTGGTCTTCCTGATTACACTCCTGCATGCTCTAGCAATATTTTTATACTCCTCCCTAGTCATCTGTCCAAATTTCCAGTTCTTGTAAGCTTCCTTTTTGTGTTTTAAGCTCACCAAAGATTTCACTGTCCATCTATCCCAGTATCCTGTCTTCTGACAGTGGCCAATGCCAGGTACCCCAGAGGGAATGAACAGAACAGGTAATCATCAAGTTATCCATCACCTGTTGCCCATTCCCAGCTTCTGGCAAAGAGAGGCTAGGGACACCATCCCGACTAATAGCCATTGATTGACCTATCCGCCATGAAATTATCTAGTTCTTTTTTTGAACCCTGTTATGGTCTTGGCCTTCACAACATCCTCTGGCAAGGAGTTCCACAGGTTGACTGTGCATTGTGTGGAAAAAATACTTCCTTTTGTTTGTTTTAAAGCTGCTGCCTATTAATTTCATTTGGTGACCCCTAGTTCTTGTGTTATGAGAAGGAGTAAATAACACTTCCTTATTTACTTTCTCCACACCCGTCATGATTTTATACACCTGTATCATATCATCCCCAAATAGTCTCTTTTCCAATCTGAAAAGTCCCAGTCTTCTTAATCTCTCCTCATATGGAAGCCATTCCATACTCCTAATAATTTTTTTTGCCCTTTTCTGAATCTTTTCCAATATTTTTTTTGAGATGGAGCAACCACATCTGCATACATTGTTAAAGGTGTGGGTGTACCATGGATTTATATAGCGGCAACACGATATTTTCTGTTTTATTATTTATCCCTTTCTGAACGAGTCCCAACATTCTGTTGGCATTTTGAACTGCCGCTGCACATTGAGTGGATGTTTTCAGAGAACTATCCACAATGACTCCAAGATCTTTCTTGAGGGCTAACAGCTAATTTAGACCTCCTCATTTTATATGTATAGTTGGGATTATGTTTTCCAATGTGCATTACTTTGCATTTATCAACATTATCATCTGTCATTTTGTTGCTCAGTTACCCAGTTGTTGCTCCCCCTTTTCTTTGCAAAAAGAAAAGGAGTACTTGTGGCACCTTAGAGACTAACCAATTTATTTGAGCATGAGCTTTCGTGAGCTACAGCTCACTTCATCGGATGAGTGAGCTGTAGCTCACGAAAGCTCATGCTCAAATAAATTGGTTAGTCTCTAAGGTGCCACAAGTACTCCTTTTCTTTTTGTGAATACAGACTAACACGGCTGTTACTCTGAAACCCTTTTCTTTGCTGGAGCAAGTCCTTTTTATAAAATTGCAGTCCTCTTTGTCAGGCGACCACTTTGAGCTGCTTCAGGTTTCTCATCAGCTGATCTGTTGCTTGGTCGCAAGCCCACCTGGAAGCACAGTTTCCCCTATGTAGCGGACAGCTCGCTGTCTTAGAGATTTTCCGTTTGAATGGAAGACCATCCAATTTAATGATTTTTGATCCCTTTCCACCGTTAACTCTCTGCTGGGCACAGGACTTTCTCCTGGCACCTCCCCTCAAGATGGCAGTTAACAGACAAGAGTGAAGATATACTGCTGTTTGAAGTCAAAATGTCATTCACAAAACAAAATATAGTTTGTAGGGCCCAAAGCCCCAAAAGGACTTAGGCATTGCAATGCTCAATGTCACAGCACCTAACTTTTAGTAACCTAGAAAAATCATCGGAACAACACTGATCCACAAAGCTGAGTTAGGCACTGGCTCCTATACAATGAATGGGGAGAGAGAATGTGATCCACAAAAGCCAGCATGCTAGGTGGGGAGCTGCCTAAGATAGCCAATAGGAGATGCTGGCAAAAAGGGAGCTGCTAAGCTCCACCATTCTCAGGGAGACAGTCACCTACTCTGCTTAGCAGTCCATGAATGGCAACATGCCACCTGGAGTCAGGCAGCTTTGGCACCTAAGGTGTAGCTTGGAGGTATGAGTTAGGCACGTGCCTGGTCCACACAAAACAGCCAAAGGTGGAGGTGCCCACCTTATAACTTTTAGTCTAGTGGTTAGAGCATTCACCTGGGATGTAGGAGAGCCAGGTTCAATTCCCCCTCTTCCCAAAGGGGCAGAAAGGATTTGAACAAGGGCTACCCACCACCTCTCAGGAGGGTGTTCTAATCACTGAGCTATGGGATACTCTCAGGCTCTCCTCTTGAAGCTGTTTCATTGTGGAGAAACAATGAAAGAGGCTGGAGCAGGGGGGTCTCCCACCTCCTAGGTGGCTGCCCTAACTACTGGATTACAGAAGTCTTTTAGGGTAGATTGTGCCTGTCCCTGGCACAAGGAACCTAGAAGGTATTAGGACCCACAGGCAGTTACAGTCCTCTTGCTCATGTCCCCTGGACTGCTTGACCTCCCCATGTGATAAAGGGATATGACGCAGCACTCACTACCATGCCCACTCTCCTTTAGATAGGTTTATTCATCCAAATGTAAGCCCATAAACTAATAGACAGTTCCTCAGCTCACCCTGTGTCCTACAGTCTCACAGCCTCCCCTTCCAGGGGCCAGCCAGCTGCCTTCTCAGGGCCAGTTTTCATTCAGGCAGCCCTACCCCTCTTCTAGAACATCAGCCCCAGGGTCACCTCCCTGAGCACCTAGCCCTTGTTCCAGGAATCCACCACCAGCCTGCTCCAATCATTCCTCCTCTGCCTGCCCTCTGACAGGCCTTGATAGTTCCAGGTGTAGCCCTGCCCTCTTTAATTGGCTTATCTGAGCTCAGCTACTCTGACATAGGAACTGCGGCTGGAGGATGAAAGGCTATGGCAGAAATGGTACATATGTGCACTAGTGTGGGTTCTGTGTAGTATAATACCATTCATTATTATAATCAGATAAAATATGTAAACAGAATATTTCACCTTAATTTGACACCAGAAGAAAAGCTATGAACTGTTCCAGCTTGTGGGAATACACCTTTAAGAAATCCACTTTTGGTTGTGTTATAGAAAGAAGGTCCAGGGCCAGGTGAATATGAAATGAAAGGAAAACCACTTCACCCTGTATCTTCGTGTTTCCAGTCCAAAGTGCCTAGGTTGCAGCCAGTCCGTTCAGTAAGTAGTCTGAAATATGAACCAATCTATAGGGTATGTCAACTGCTTGAAATTAATAATGCAAAGTCAGTGTTTAAAGCAACAGTTACAAAGTATCACTCTGAGAGAGATTAGAAAGGTAGGACTTTGGACTAAAGAAAGAACACACTTAAATGTTAGCTACAAAAAACTTTAGAAACTAGTGTGAGCTATGGAATATTTCCCCTTTTCAGCCATTGGGGTAAATCCAGCCTATCTTGGTAGCCACCCAAAGTCATCCTAGTTCTCTGCCAGCTATTGGGTGGCCTTTATGGAATAGGTTTGTTGTGTGTGTTTGGTTTATAAACTTTTCTTGGGGGCTGAGGTGGGAGACGGAGACAACCTTTGGAGAAAGAAACTAAATTACATTGTTGTGTGAGAATACAAGAGGCTGAGGAAAGTGTAGCCTGATGGAGAGGTGCAAAGTGATCGCACACTTGAGGAGTCATAGACCACCCATCGTGGCCTTCTAAAACATTAAGAATGTGAAAGGGAATTATGGGGTTTCTGAGTAGGAATAAGCTTTGGGAATAGAGCTTGTTCCCTCTCACAATCTCATTTTCTTTGGTAGAGCCATGTCACATGTTAATAGCATTGGCTTATGTTTTCAATAAAGCGTATGCAGCATTCTATAAAACACTTAACTATGACCAGGCAGCTGCTGTGATGTGACTGCTCCTTATTGCATTGATCGGAATCATCTCATTGTTATTTTGTTCTCCCCTGCCAGACTGCCATATCCACCTCTTGTTTTTCATCTTGAACTTTGGCACTGATTCTGCACATGCTTATGCAAATATGTAACTTTAAGCACAAGAGCAGATACACTGAAATCAGTTGGATTACACACATGCATAAATATTTAAACTATAGGGGTCTCTTTGTAAGCTCTTTTGAGACCATCTCTTTATTATTGGAGGCAGCAGGACCTAGAAGATAAATTACTGAACTGGGACTTGGGCGATCTTGTTTCTATTCCCAGCTTTGACACTGACCTGCTGGGTAACTATGGGCAAATCATGTCATTGCCCTGGGACTTGGTTTCCACATCTGTAAAATGGGGATCATGATACCTACCCCATTTGCAAAGTGTTTTGACAAATACAGCTGAAGAGTGCTATGTGAGAGCTAGGTGTTATTATCTGTGTTTGCTCAATGAGGCCTGATCCCTATTTGTGGCCTTAGGCACTAGTGCAATATAAATATTATAAGTAGTAATAATGATGCATATTTTCCTTTTGCAATGCTACTAATGGGGTATATTGTTCTTTATTCCACACGCATCTCCCTCATTTTACTTGTTTCTTTCATTTTTATAGAAAATACCAGGTCCAGGAGCTTATGAGCCCACAAGGCAGTTTCCAAAGCAACCACGAACTATTGCGAGCCTGGGTCACGAGCACAGCATCTTCTTTAGCAACACATTTGGGTTTTAGAATAAACTTTCAAAGTACCTGCTTTTAAAAGAAGCCACATCCTCTCCCTCCGCCCTTAGAAACCCAGCCTTCACCCCTATGTATTTGCCCAGGATGCTCTTACCATTAGAAACTCAGCATTTGCCAACAGTTAACACAGTGGGAACTGAGATAGAGCAGGAAATAAATGTGCTAAGTATAGACAAAGTGGGGGAGCCACTGGCAAATGTTGCCTCTTCAGTGGCAACCACAGTATGTGCTGTGATATTTCATGTTTGTAAGGTGTTATATGCATATTTAAGTATTAGGCATGGAGCATTGGAGGGCAAAGAGAGCAGGAGGTAACTGGACCAGAGGTAGATGGAGGATTTGAGAAGGAAGTTGGAAGTAATGGAGAGACTGAAAGGAGAGACAAAGGAGTTAGAGGAGAAAGAGATCGTGGGGAAGGAGAGGAAAAAAGTATTTAATAATGAGGGAAAAGTTTAAAGAGACTCAAAGAAAACCAGCAATAAAAACAAATAACAGAAAAATAAGGTGCTAAATAGAAAGGGAGAATCAGAAAACATTAAAAAATATATCTTGGATAAATGAAAGAAGGAAAAAATGGAAACACACTTTCTGGCCCCACTTCAGCAAGGTACTTAATTATGTGAATTATTTAGGGCATTGACTTCAGTGGAACCAAAAGAGGCTCAAAGTTGCACATGTGCTTTAAATACCTTTCCGAACCAGGGGTTCTTTCAGGAACAGCAGTGACTGCTATAGCTAAGGCTGCTTAAATGTTTTTATTCTGATGCCCATTTCCAGCTTCTTATATCTTTCAGCTTTGAGTTGAAATTTTTCAGGTTTAGTCTCTTTCCAAAGGTGACTTTTTGCGTGTTTGTATTGTAAAGTTTGAGCAAAACTGGTTCAACCATTTTTAAGCAGGAGAAGAGTAAAAAGTATTTTTCATAAATACTTTAAAAACATTGAGAGTTTTGCCAAATTAGTGCTCAATCCTGCGAGGTGCTGAGTCCTTTCAACTCTCACTGGCTTCAATGACTGAGCACCTCGCAGGATTGAGTTTTATAGAGCCATAATTTATCACTGTTTGTTTGGTTTTTTTACCAATTTATTGCCAGTATCTCGGAATGTTACTTAATCTCAGCTACACATGATTTCCATGACTGGTGGTAAGTTTCATTACCTTGAAAGCTAGAATCAAAGTCCAGCAAATAATGGCTTGTCCAAGGCATCAGCACTTTTGTTTTTACTGCTTACTGCTAATATCCGGGGGGGAAAAGGTTAACACAAGGTATAAAGTATTGGTTCTCTAGCAAAGCTCTAGCATTTTTAGTAGAGGGATGGAATTCTGACTGCAGTGAGATTAGGAGACTAGGTAATAATAAAGGGGGAGCCCTGGGGTGAGAGAGCCATTTGAAAATACTTAAGCAGTGTAAGTAGGGTTTGCCCCACTTCACTGAGTTTCTGAGGCTTGTGTGTCAGTTACTGGGAGATAACGCCTACTGAGACACAGAGATTTGAAACTTGAAGCTGAGATCTGGGGAAGTGATATTTGTTTGAGTGGTCAGCCTGGCAGAGAGGACAGGAGAAAAGTCTCTGCTGATCTGAGACCATATTAACCGGGAAGTCTGTATCACTTTTTTGTAATAACATCTTTTAATTACTAGAGGAATTTTGTTCTTATGGACCATGGTTCTGTCTTCCTCATGCAAAAGCAAAAAAACCCCACAAAGCTTTCCACTGCAGCAGATGTTCTTGATTAGCCCCTCAAGGTAATAGTTT
This sequence comes from Caretta caretta, assembly GCF_965140235.1. NCBI lineage: Eukaryota > Metazoa > Chordata > Testudines > Cheloniidae > Caretta > Caretta caretta. The sequence goes on along the minus strand of NC_134208.1, from coordinate 178,320,169 downwards.
ATTTCTTTGATTTGTATGTTTAATGCATGCAATGAACATAGTGTTCTGTGCATGCTGCTACATCTCTGCATTTGTTGGATTACTCTGGTAAACTCACACACATATATACACTACTTTACATGTATGTGATACTGCAGGACTGGAAATATAAAGTCAAAAGGACATGAACAAACTCTTAGCATTTTTCACCTTTTAATAAATAGCTTTCTTACCACCAAAGAAGGCTTTTAAGCCTTCATTAGAGACACCATTCCCCCTGCATAAGACCCCTGCACAGCACTGAATTGTGGGGCTTCAGGCCATCAAAGGGCCTACTTCAGGCCAACTGCACTGGGTAAAATATATTGCACGGGCAAAGAGACAGAGCAACTGGGCTTTCTGTGGTGAAATGCAGGTGGGGGTTAGGGAGATTAAATCAACACACAAACACCCCAACCAAAGGTATGGGACTGCTCCCACCCCAACATTCACACTTCACATCTTCTACTCCAGCCCTGGCTGAACCACCAGCTCAGTGAGTTTAGGATACTGTGTCCTTACGAATGTGGCTCCTGTGGACCCCTCCCCTATCCATGCTGACCTATGCAAGTCTGCTGTGGAGACCCAGTGTGTTACATACAGGGGAGTGGAGGTGGTCCTGCACATCTGCACAATGTGGCTTGAGAGGCAAACCTCCCACTTGCCCTCTGCACCAGAGTGAGTTTCATCTTGTATGAGGCTGGGTTTTCCATTGAGACTGAAGTGTGTCTGTGCCAGAGACTACAGTGGGGCTGAAGTTCAGAGGTTAACTTGTGCGCAGAGCCATCATTTGGTGAGCTGAATCAGTAGCTTGGGATTGGCAGCAGCATTCCCTCTTACAACCGGGGAAGCCTTGAAAGCTAATCCAGTGGAGTGGAAAACCTAGAGAACACTATTAACAATAAATGAGAGGCTATAATTGGTGAAACCTCTCTGCCTCCCTTAGAGCTGGTCCGGATCGCTCTTAATTGTCTTGATTGGGAACTAGCAGGAAAACAAGAACTCCTATTGTCTGCAATGGAAAAACAGAGGAAAGTGGGACAGGGATTTGTAACTACCTGAATGGAGGAAAAAGACAAAGGAGAGAGAGAGAGCGATGGGGGTGGGGGAGAAAACCCTGCTGTAATCAATAGTAATAAAGCTCCCTTTGATTAAAACACATCAGAGCAGAAAACTCTAATATTCTCCTGCATGGTTTGCCAGAGGGAGGCTCAAGTAATTTCTATTTTACCTTTGCTTGACCTTATTTTACCTCTAAATTGGAACTGGTGTGATTGCTGCTGGAATACTGTGTCCAGTTCTGGTGTCCACAAATCAAGAAGGATGTTGAGAGATTAGAGGTTTCAGAGAAGAGCCACAAGAGTGATTTAAGGATTAGACACGTGCCTTATTGTGATTTTAAACAGCTCAATCTATTTAACTTAACAAAGGCCTAGTCTACACTACAAACTTAGGTCAACATAAACCACGTTAAGTCAAGCTAATGATGTATGTGTCTGCTCTACCGAGTTCCAATTGACTGGTTGTTCAGAAGGACCAGCAGCTGTCATTGAGCTAACTGGTTAGCAAGATGGAAACAAGATGACACTGTCTTCAGTGCATTTAATTTGTCACCCCTTCAAAAAGTACTTGGCCAAGGTGTCAAGGTCAAATGACAAGCAGGACTCCAGCTCCTTGAAACTCATTTTGGGACCAGGCAGATGTTGTCAGTGTACTGAACTTAGTTGCTGAGGTGGGCAGCAGATCAGCTATATATATGACGTGGGTGACTTGAACCATCACCACACATGACCATCACTGCTCTGTTAGAAATCATCTGCATAATAAGTTTCTTATCTGATAGCATGGAATATAATTTTAAGATTAGTCCACAGTGCCAAACTGTGTCCTACGCTGATGGAAGATCAACAACCACAGTAGCAATTTTTGTCCTGCCTCAAAGGCATCCTCAATAAAAGATGCCAATCTGATCATCAGCACCACAGCCCAGTCAGAACTGTTCCTGGTAATGAGGTAACTGTGGGTTGATTAAAGAGAACAGTCATTTAAGTACCAGTCTTTTGAGCAAAGAGAGGCTGATCAGACTGATTGGGCAATAGTTCTTTGGGTCATCTGCCTTCTTTCCAGGCTTGAGAAGTCCACTAGACATGATCTTCGTCAGACCTTTGGAACTGTATAGCATTCCAGACAAGTACTAGAGTCTTAGCAGAAAGTCACAACAAGATGAGCTCGTGTGATGCAGGAACTCCCCCTAGATGTTGTCAAGCCCAGGAGCCCTGAAAAGTTTTAAGAAGGAAATTGCTGATTCCAGTCCCTCCCTGTTGAATTGCTGGCATAGGGTAAAGTTGGCCGAGGGAGCTGACTGACTCTGTCTGAGAGCAGACAATACCTTCTGGTCATGCTCACTTTTTGCAGTTATTGGATAGCTGTTGGTCACAAGGTGGGCTGCTACAGCATTTGCTGACACATGTGCAGACCTTTAGGGCTCACTTCTGTCCAAAGGCAACAGAGAAGGCCCCAAGCTCCTCGGCTTGAGTGTGTGAAGTCCAGACTTTCAGTACACAGTCAACGCAGACTTTTGCAACTGATACAATCCTAACAGCACAACTTATGGGGAACCTGCTATAAGTGGTGCATCCCCTTTTCCTGAATGGATGGTATTGTTTTTCTACTTCATCAGTCTGTTTTTTAAAAACATTTTCATGATACTGGCAGTCTCATCTCATAGTAAAATACATTGTGTCCTGGCTTTACGATAAACATATATCTACATAAAATGACAGGCTTCAGAGTAACAGCAATGACAGTGTTCCACAGAAGTCAACGGATGTCAATGCCCTTAGGCTTGGTACAGTCAATCTTGTCCTGTTCATTTTGCTGTTTATCTAAAAGCGGCTCCCTTTGCTGTGATGTGGCTGCCTCTAAGATAAGGGATACATGGTGAAGTTTTCTTTTGGGGGGGCTTTCAACTATTTATCTGCACACAGGTAATGTGGGAGTTGCGTTTCATTTTGTCATCAGAATTTCAGAAAGGATGTTAATCGCACCCACTTGCTCTGCTTAGCTTTTTTAAAAATTGAAGAGCTAGCTACTCAGCGATGTTGCTCCATTGACTTCAGGATCTGGCCTCATCTGGGTCTGGATAGAGTTTCCAGGCTGAGTAGAATAATAATTGGAATCTGTGCGTCAAAAACTCTGGGCCTGATTCTGCTCTCACTTACATGGAGTTTAACACTGGTTTCAGTGGAGTTATTCCTGATTTACACTGGTGTGCGGAGATCTTAATCAGGCCTTTTGTACTGAATATAGGCAGCAAAATACAATCAGCAAAATGTAATGGGCTTCTTCATTCTTTTAGCTGACAAGAGATTGACATAGGGCCCGATCCTGTTAGGTCCTGGCTTCAGTGAGACTGAGGGTGCTCAGCATGTCATAGAAAATCCTTGGTACCTCCCAGAATCAAGCACTTGCAGCCAAATTTTCCAACCTGGTCATTGAATGTGGGTGTCTCAGTTTTTAGGTACCGAGCTTGAGGTGCTGTGGAACAGACTGTCAGAGGTGCTGAGCTTCCACAACAATCATTGTGGGTGCTCAGCACAGCTGATAATCAGGCCTGAGTGCCTCAAGTGGAATCTAAAACCCAAGGCTCCTAAACCCACTTCTGATTATGCTGGCCTAATCCTCAGCTTTGTTTTATGTTCGCTATGAGCTAATCCAATTTGTTTGTGACAGTAGAATGTACACTTGGGAATGAATTACCACACTGACTTCTCTTCACTGTTCAGCCCTTCACAATCAATGGAGAAAAGGTAAAGTTTTATTCTTTGCCTTAGCTCTGATTAGGGTGACCAAATGTCTCGGTTTCATAGGGACAGTCCCGATATTTGGGACTTTTTCTTATATAGGTACCTATTACCCCCCCACCCCCATCCCGATTTTTCACATTTGCTATCTGGTCACCCTAGCTCTGATCAAACATGCAGGGCATTATTGTGCCATTAGACGCAGCCCTGCCCCAGAGGCGATGCATAGCTGCATCACACCAGGAGAAGCCTAAGAGGCATTGTGCTTCAGAGAGGCACAATTTCTCCTGGAGTGCACCCTTACACAGTGCAGGGAGCAACTTGCTACAGCCTCCTTTCAGGGTAACACATTCCCACCTCCCACGTAGCCAGCCAGTTCTGCTGGCAGGTACATGCTAGGGAGCCATGGCTTAGCTTGTTCCCTGCCCCGCTCCCTGTCCACTTACTTCCTGGGAAGTGTCCGGGGCAGAACCCTTATGCTGCCAGAGCCATGATCAGGCTAGCTGAAACGTGGCCATGCAAGGAGGGGGATCTTTATTCCCTGTTACACCTCCCTCCCAATACCCCGTGTGGCTCTTTTAGTGCTAGTTGCTCTCTGGTGACTCGCACAACACTAACAGAGCGAGCAAATGGATCGTTGCGTGTCCTTATCCAAATGTAGAGATATAAGGATGTATGTGCCGACTCCCTCCTTATTACACAGGTTCCTCACACTCCAAAACTTCCCTAACAAGGACGTGCTATTTCCACAGCAGTGTTACATGTCGTGTGTCCAGCGCCCTTTACTTCAGTTAGTGCAGGGGCTCTGAAACTGGAGGTCATGACCCCAAGGTTATTATGTGGGGGTCACGAGCTGGGCAGCGCTGCCGTCAGCAGCAGCGCAGAAGCAAGGATGGCAATGGAGCACCATGTCCGCTGTGAAAAATGATACCGGCAAAGTTTCTTTGCGCACCCAATACTAAACAGGAACTATTTTTTAAAAAGAGTTTTCTGGTTTTATAACAATTCAATAAAATGCATTTTAGTCTTAATTTAAAAGTGGTGAGAAAAGGTAAATTCATTTTAAACCATAGGGTTATAAATTTAGCATTTAAAATAATGTTCACTATAAAAATGTGTGTTTTATTGATCAGGGTGGTGGGGGGGTTGCACTCAGAGGCTTGCTTTGTGAAAGGGGCTGCCAATATGAGAAGTCTGAGACTCTCTGAGCTACAGCCAGTAAAATGGTGGGCAGGTCTACACTTAAAACACTGCCTCGGTGCAGCTGCACCAAAGCAGCTGTGCTGCTGTAGAGCTTTAATGAAGACACTCTATGCAGGTGGGAGCAAGCTCTCCTGTTGGCGGAGTTAATCCACCTTCGCAAGAGGCGGTAGCTGTCGCAGCAGGAGAAGCGCTTCTGCCGACGTAGTGCTGTCTACACTGGCACTTAGGTGGTTATAACTACGTCGCTCAGAGGGGTGGATTTTTCACACCTCTGAGCGACATAATTATGTCAACGTAATTCTGTAGTGCAGAGCTGCCAGGTATTTCTCTGATGGGTCCAAACATAACATGAAGTTCAACGGCTCTTCCTCCTGTTTCATACAGCTTTTACAAAGTATATAAAGGAAATGATCAACTATGTTTTCTCTGTTTTAAAAGATCTATTGAGCTATCCGATGTACAAATCACGGCTCCAGTCCTGCAAATGTGTAAGCATGTGAGCCATTCTGTTGAGGTCAATGAGACTACTCCTGTGAAGAGGAATTGCTTTTTCAGAATTGGGCCTGGTATGTGGACATATAGGATATTTTTATTGGGAGTTGCATATATAGTGGTAACTTATTGCTCAGCAGATTGAAGGGGCAAAAAAAGACTTCCTGGAAGAAATATATTCATTATAACCTTGGACTGTCGGACACAAACCAGTTGTCTGATATGATCATGGATCCTAACCAGTATGGCTGGGTAGATAGACTGATATCTGAATGATATTCAGGGCCTTGATTAAGGTGGATTTTAAAGTGTGTAAGGGTTCTTCATATGCATACACAGCACGTAGATCGATATCAGAAAATGGGTATTGTGTACATAGGACTTATATGCACACACAGGACTCTTCACTCCAACCGCATGCCTGGACAGCTGAGAAACTGTCCTAGTATTATGACTTTGCTGCTTGTTTGTCTCTACCGTGTCCAGACCACTTTGAATATAAAAATACCTTTTCTACTAGCAAACACGCTTTGATTCAACCAGGTCGCTATCATTTATAAGGGACGTGAAGCCATGAAGCACATACACCACGGATAACCTTTCCACTCCCTGACTACTACATATATGCTTCATGCTGTGATCGCTTGAAAAGTTGTACTTTAGTGCTTTATGTTCACCGTATGTGTGTGCCTGGCAGTTGCACAGAATGTGGCCTTGGTTAAAGTCTGTTGCTAAGCAATAGTTTCAGATAAGGAATACATACAAATCTCTTAGGGCTAGCTTATGCACTTGGGGCTCTCTAGAAGGGCTGTGGAAGAGCCTCACTGGGCCTGGAGTCCCTAGAAGGAATTCTGGGTGGAGGCTCCCGGCCAGGGCGTACCAGCCTGGCAGCTACATCTGCCTTGGTGACAAGTGCAGTGTATTCTCTGTGCCATGATGTCAGGCCATTTGTGCTGGATAGTTTGGAAGGTATGATCCCACCCTCACTCAATCCCTCCAAGTTCACATGTGGACAGCACGTGTCCACAGGGGCCTAGGAGGGAGTTGGATTTCTGTTTCCCATATAGTTTCCTTCCCTCCTCACCCCCAATTTACTTGCATGCATGCACACACCAGCGAAGTGCTGACCCACATGATGAAGGCATCAAGAGCAACTCCATAGTTAGGTTGCCTTGCGTTGTGCAGGGATGGCCGGGATTAAATCTCTTTGTAGAGCAGGTCAGAACTTTCCAAATGAATTTTGTTTTTTAAATCAAAAAATGAAACTTTCTGCACAGAACTCTGACTTTATTGAAATATTTTCTGCAAAATTTTTCAAACTTTTATGGACATATTATCAAAATGATTACTGACCTTTTTCATTACATATTTTTCATTGTGGTTTCAATAAAAATTCAGATTAATAAAAAGTTGCAAATGTTTTTTGAGAAAGCGGAACGTGAGTCTTTCTCCCCTTGTGAAATGGAAACAATTTCAAAATTGTCCACAATTTTGGTCTTTGTATTGTCACCCAGTTCTGTGTCTGCCAGTGAAATCAATGTACATCAGCCCCAGACTGATGATACTCACTCTGAGGGCTTACAGAATGAATTAGCAGGGAATTTAGAAATCTCGCTGGCCAGCAGTACACTTTTTACTTGTGGGCAGCTATTATAAATCACTATCTATTGAAAATGAAGAAAAGGTGAGGCTGCTAGTCTACAGTGCCTCATTTCTGACAAACGGGCTGTAAACCCTCCAGCATTCGCTCCATGTAGCTCTGGCCCCAGGCTGGCTAGCTATCACACTTAGAATACCCAAGTTATTCGCATGGTCTGTCATAGCTGCTTTTATTTACACCCAAGGAAACCAATAGAGAATTACTTAGCAAAACGGCCAGCTTCAGCACATAGTGAAATACTGAAGTTCTCCTACCTACCCTACTTCTTGAGCACGGCTTCATTAATACAATTCATCAGCCAGCCTCTCACTCTCGCTCCCTCTATGATATCTACTGTCCCCCACAACCTCCCATGGACCTGTGAGGGTTTATTCTTTGGCTGAATCCCTAGTTCACCAGTGCATGAAGTTTGCATTTCTGCTTAGGAGGCACTTTATTTCCAAGGGAACTTTTGTGGTAAGGCTCCTTTGCTCCACAATACCCCTATTTCTGGGACTAATTTGAGGGAGAGAAAGTAGCTGTATGGGCTGTGGGCAAGTGTAGGTTTGTAGTCAAAGGGAATACGTGCAGTGGTCTGTAGGATTGGAATAAGGATGTGTATTATGTGTGGCTCGCAAAACAGGCTGTAGGGCACTTTTAGATGGTAATATTTCCTTGACAAATGAGTTCCTAGTGAAATGCAGTCTTTTCACCTTAGCTGTAAGCTAGTTAATTTTTTGGTGGGTGAGATAGAGCTGGGTTCAAACTGCACAAGCTGGATGTAGATCTGGATTTTGAACAGCTCAAAGTCTGGAATTTTGGTTTCAGCCCATTCCTAATTTATACTGATGGTTCCTGTTCTGTGACTCTCTGCTGGTTTTGGTCTTACTGAGGCCTCATGGCATAACCCCAAAAGCCAACAAATGCTGTTTCTCATTCCTAGCTAGCAGTGGCATTTATAAACATGTCCAAGAAATGACTGTGCTCCCTTGGGGATAAGGAAGGACCAGCTGGCTAAAAAGAGAAGAAAAGTTTTATATCCATGTAGTAGCTAACTATTATTTGGAAAGAAACAGAACTTTCTATGTTTGCCTGATGGTTCTTGGAGCTCTGGCTTAATAGTAAAATGACCTTCACATGCATGTCTTTGACTCCTTCCTGGAGAAAAATGCAATTTTCTCTCCATCAACTCTCATTTCAGAACTCCAGCTTAGAAATTCTGCTGCAGGTGCCCTGGCTAGTGATGCTGCAAATTAAGCTACTATCTTTAATTTCATAATACATTAACCCCTTAAAGTTTGCTCCTGGATCCTGAAGTACATAAGTTTAAAATTGATGGATCAATAGTTGGCAGGAAGTACATTGTATGTGTAATAGGCTATATAAATGCTTCTTGGCTGTAAGTCCTGGGACAGTAAAGAGGTCATCTATCCTGTCTAATCGAATCTCTCTTGATATGTATCCCTACATATACCTATCAGTATGTGTAGCTTCATTCCTAGCAGGAAATAGAGCAGGGGTCTTTTCTCGCTTCTTAAGTCTAGGGGCTTTGAGGTTCTGGCCAGGTGCTTCAAGAGAGGGAGGGAGCAAGAGGGGGGTGCTTCCCCCTCACTCTGGGTGCAGGGTGGGAAGAGGGAGTGGAGCCACACTGAGCTGCCAGGCTCTTTCTGCTCCCTCTTCTCCCATCCTCCCATGTGAGAATGGTGCTGGCTCCCAAAGAAAACGCAGGGGGACGGGAGGAGAGCTCTGCCTGCTTCCCGCAGCAGTTCTGATTAGCTGCTCTTCCCCAGGAGGCTGGTAAGTAGAGAAAGTAGTCAATGAGAAGGGGTTTTCCCCCTGGCAGGGTTGAAATTCACAAGGGGGCTGGAGTCACATCATCACCAGACTGGCTGCAGCACTGGACAAAATCCCATGACTCTCAAAGAAATTGCGAGAGCAGGCAACAGTGCCGCAGCAGCACTGCACAGGCGAGTCAAGCACACACGTACCATGCCCTGTCTGAGGCACCCTAGGGCCCTCACCAACTTCTCCCCTTAACTCTTTCTTCTGGGGAGCTGAGCAGCCTCTCTGCACTCCAGATAGAATCATGGAATATCAGGGTTGGAAGGGACCTCAGGAGATCTAGTCCAACCCCCTGCTCAAAGCAGGACCAATCCCCAATTTTTGGCCCAGATCCCTAAATGGCCCCCTCAAGGATTGAGCTCACAACCCTGGGTTTAGCAGGCCAATGCTCAAACCACTGAGCTATCCCTCCCCCCAGTGTAGCTTGGTCTACATCGTTTGTGCCAATTAGGTCAGCCACTCCCCTTCATCTCTTCCTAATAAAAGGAAGTTCCATTTTCCAACCTTGACCTGTTGCACACTTAGTGTCCACTTATAACCCTTTTAGCCTTCTGTGCAAGTGGTTTCAATTTCTGGCCATAAGTCATGAGGTCATTTTCTAGCTCTGCTTGCCAGTATGCCTGAAGTCATCCCTTGATCCTGTCATCTGGTTTGATCATGCTTGTATTTTTTCAGTAAGCCAGAAGTATATTTTTTTCATTCATTTTGGCAATCTGAAATCAAATCCGTTCTGCAGTTTATGAATATTATGACAGGATTTGTTGTATTTAACTACTCTATTTTTGGAATCTAAAAATATAGAATGCAAAGCTGATAAACAGCAATACTGTAAAGGGGTGTTATACATATATATTTAACACTTTCCTAGCCTTTTCATATGCTTACTGACTACAGCTAACTGGTTGAAGGGACTTGTCCAAGGTCCAGAGGACTTCCCAGCTGGTAGTCAGGAGTTCCAGATTCCTAGTCCTGAGTTGCAAGGCCTTATTCCTCAGCTCTCGCTGTATCAGAGTATTTAGAACATGCAGTGCACTTACCATTAGCAGCGTAATTGTCAATCACCCTAATTAAACAGAAAATGCCAATTGATTTATGAGTGGAATTTTTCAAATGTTGGGTCCAATATTACACCCATTGAAGTCAATAGGAATTTTGCCATTGACTTCAGTGGGAGCAGATTTGTGCCAATTAGCTGCACATTTCACAGCTTGTATTCTTTATGGCGAATGGAATATCTGTGAAGGGGATTTCCAGCTATTTTGTGTTTTACCTTCCTTGCTGGATATTGCTTTTGTAATCATTGTAGCATCTTGAAAATCTAAATACAGAAGCGACTTGACTGGACTCAGCATGCTTGGCTAAAATGCTCTTCTGTGTCCTGCCAGGAAAAATTCCTGGTAATGAAATGAGGAATGGTAAAGGTAATTTCCACTAAATACACCTCTAATTAATTTTCCTATCCCTCCATCAGACATTGTGCTGTAAATAGCCTAAGATAGCAGCTGCCACCTCCCATGTTAACTGAGAAGAATCTGCGACACCATTGTCTCTGGTTTCTTATCACTTAGAGGGAGGCTAGAGAAGTATCTGTTGTACCGACTAGTCCATCAAATATGAATGAAGCAGATAGAGTGACTGCTTACATAAAGATATCTGTTGATTACATTGAAAACACACAGGGGAGGGTTTCAGCCTTGTGGATGGAAACACTGGAAAGAAATTGCTTAGAAATTAGTTTTCAGTGGTGTGCAGTTTGCAGCTGTCAGGTGATGAATTCTGTCCTTCAGAGTGATTGTTTTTATCTTATCCAACCACATCCATGGTATTGAGGATAGGGTGCATGCCTCCTTTTACATTTCCAGTTTCACCCTAACACTCAAGCCTCTAACATGGTGTGTTAGCATTTAACAACAGGCACATTGAAAAGCCTGGTCCATCCGGAGAATGATAGTAATTCTTATTGTTTACTGTTTAATGGCTTCCTCTCCCCCTGGACTTCGTGCCAGTGCGTATTGTAATGAACAAGTTCTAGAAGAATATTATAGCCTCACTTAATCTATTAGGACACTTTGCAAAGACATTTATTTTGCAATGCCAAGAATTATACAAACAGGCAAACTAAAAATACATGTCTAATAATTGCACAAAGAGAGTCTGCTGCAGCAAACTAATTAGCAGAATGAATTACACTGTAGAAAAATCACTTAACCTTTGTAAGTTTCCTGGTACAATTATTTATTAATGCTGTTGCTTTGTTTTGAAGCAATTGCTGTGTGTTATCTAAAAAATACACTCCAGATCTGAGAACTGATATATGCCATCAAGCATCACTTTGAACATATTAATTCTATAGGTAGCAAAAAAGGAACTCCTCATGATCATGTCACACATACAAATGCAAAGGGGTAAATACGTGTCTTGTTTGACAAGGTTTGAAAAATTAGAGCCAAATGCTGGGCAAAATGCCCATTGATGAGGAAGGGCTTGCTGGCTTTGTGGGGGGTGAATATGGAACATGTGCACAAAGACTGACTCAATAAGCTTTGGCAGGGTTTCTCTGGTGGGCTCAATGGTACTGGAATAGGACTGGTAAAACATTTTCTGTCAAAATGTTTTTTGATGAAAATTGAGTTTTCAGCAAAATATTTTTTTTAAAAGGGTGTCTACGTTCAGTAGAAAATTTCAATTTTTCATCAAAAACCTGAATGCACAAATCTGGCCAAAAACTGAAATATTTTGTCTGAAAACTAAAGTATTTTAATTCTGAAATGCTGCCACAGTGACTAATGTGAGTTGTAGTTCATTGGTCTCATGCTCTCTTTCTCCTCTGTGGATTGCACTCATCAGCAGGACAACATCTCCCATGATCTACGCTGGCCATATGACTTCCATGAGGCATTTACTCACTTCATTGAGAGGAGACCCTGGTGCATCATGGGAGATGTAGTCCAACCAGGGAGTCTGTCATATAGTAAAGACTAGGAACTTGAGGCATTCAAACTACAACTCCCATGAGGCACTGCAGCAGTATTTCAGAATTGAAATACTTTTCCAGCCAAAATAGTTTGTCCAAAAATGTGAACTATTTCAGATTTTGATTTTTCCACAGAAAACTCAACTCAGCACCCTCATTTTCCAGCCAGCTCTAGGATGGAACATTGCTGGCTTTGAACCACCCTCAGAAATATTTCCCAGGTTGCTACTGCAGTCTTAGGCTTGCACAGGTGGCCATAGTCTCTATGCTTAACCTCTATATTGTTTTTGGCCTGTAGATACTTATAGTCATGCTTACCTTCTTTTCTCATTTTTAATATTGCTGAAGAGAGAGCTGCTGTAGGGATGTGTAGCAGGATTACAAACTGTGGACATCTGTCTCTGCTAGTGTTAGACTATTCTGGGCATAGAAGAGAGGAAAAATGATAGTTTAAAATATTTGAGTGGTATAGACTCTGTGATCTATATCACAGAAAGGAGACAATTTTGTTGGTCTTGACATTTTGTTGTTTTCATAATAGCTGTCTAGACATTTTTTAAGGTGCTTAAATAATAGTCATTTCAGGCATTGTACCTTCAATAGATGGCAAACATAATAGCCACATGAAAATGGATTTTGTACAGCAGCTCCAATAATTGATCCTCCATAAGAAAAGGAAACCCGACACCTGTAAGGGAGAAGAAAGATGATCCAGTTGCTAGGGCGCTAGCCAGAGACCTGTGTTCAAGTCCTTACTCTGCCACGGACAAACTTTGTGAGCTTGGGCTGGTCGCTTACTTTTTCTGTGCCTCTGTTCTCCCATCTGTAAAAGGGAGATGACAGTTCTCCGTACCTCTCACAAGGATTGCAAGGGCAAATACATTACTTTAAAACACATTACATAAAATACAATAATATATGTGTGATAAATACTTTATGTTCTGTAGTTGCAAAAAAATCTAATATCCTGTGGTGTATTAACAGGAGACATATGTGAGACATTGGAGGTAATTGTTCTGTTCTACTCTGCCCTGGTGAGGCCTCAGCTGGAGTACTTGTCCAGTTTTGCATGCCACACTTTCACAAAGAAGTAGACAAACTGGAGAAAGTCCAGTGGAGAGCAATAACAATGATAAAAGGTTTAGAAAACTGGGCATGTTTTGTCTTGAAAAAAGAAGACTGAGGAGGGAACCTCATAACAGTCTTCAAATATGTTTAGGGCTGCCCACTGAAGGCAGGAGAAGATGTAATCAGTTTACAATGGTGCAAGGGAGATTTAGGTTGGGTAGTAGGAAAAACTTTCTAACCATAAGCGTAGCTAAGCTCTGGAACAGGCTTCCAAGGGCGGTTGTGGAATCCCCAGCATTGGAGGTTTTTAAGAACAGGTTAGACAAACACCCATCAGGGACAATCTAGGTATACTTGGTCCTGCTTCAGTGGGGTGTGATGGTCCATGACTCTTCCAGACCTACGTTTCTATGATTCTATTCTTAAAATGATTGTGACGATGCTCAGTTACTAGGGAAACAGGCCCTATTTAAGCGACATAGATAGGGAGTGTAATTCCAAAAATTAGATCAGAAAAATAAAAAATAGTGCATTCAACAGCACAAAAGTTAGCAAGTATAGTAAATTCCAGTTATCCAGATTCCCTTTATCTGAAAATCCTATTATCCAAATCCACGGTGTGTTCCTGTGCAGCCCTGTGTTAGTTAATCACACGCTAATAAATTCTCAATTAGCCTCTTAGTGTCTGTTAGTGCTAATCAACAGCTTTGTACTTGTATAGCAGTTCAGAGCAGTTACCCGCAGTTACTGAGACCTAATCCTGTTTCAGCAGTGCGGCATGACAAGCTCTTTATTAAAGTGCAAAGTATTAAGCAAACATCAGCATTCCTCCTTTCATTCCCCATATTTCTATATCAGTGAAACTGCAGCTCAAAAAAGCACGTCTGTTTATTCAAATGCCTGGCTATCCAAAAGTTATGTCTCCCAACTTCCAAAGCTATAGGGACAAACAGACGTGTACTCTAGATATAGCTTTTTTTGTGAGCGTAAATACATATATAAACGTACTGAAACACTGGAAAATGGAAGCACTATTCAATTGTCCTGTGGTAACCATTCAAAAGCCAGTGATTTAGCAGTCTTTGAAAAAGTTAAGCAACCATGGTAACCTGACCTTTGCCTTGTTCTCTTGGACCTGGGGGGGGAAAAATAATGCAGTGAGATAGGAATGAAGAGTCACGGGATGGGATGATGATCTGAAACACCCGGAACTCAGTTCCTGGGCCAGTGAAGTTTATGCACTTTTCAGGCATGTCAGGCTATGTCTACACTGGCGAGTCTGTATCGATGAAGCTGTGCTGCAATCTCTCGTGTAGCTGCTCAATGGCAACGGGAAAGAACTCTCCTGTCAACATAATTAAACCACCCCCAACGAGTAGCAGTAGCTTTGCTGGTGGGAGAAGCTCTCCCGCCATCATAGCACTGTGCACAGTACCTCTTATACCAGCAAAACGTATATCACTCAAAATGGTACCCGGATAGCAGTTTGCCATGGAGCTGGTTTTCATTCACTGTTACACTCATATAGATGATTACTTGGGTGTATCTCTCTTAGGCTAAGAAGGTCAGTTGAGGGACCTGACTTTGCTATTCTAAGAAACTGCCGATGAAGGAAAGGACTTTCTCCTATGCTTGCTGTGATTGGGGTGGTGCTCCTTCAGCACAGGCTTTGAGACCCAGACTTGCAACTCCCACCACCATTCTTTATACCAGGGGTCGGCAACCTTTCAGAAGTGGTGTGCCGAGTCTTCATTTATTCCCTCTAATTTAAGGTTTCGCATGCCGGTAATACATTTTAACGTTTTTAGAAGGTCTCTCTCGATATTGTTGTATGTAAAGTAAACAAGGTTTTTAAAATGTTTAAGAAGCTTCATTTAAAATTAAATTTAAAATGGAGATCTTATCAGTTTAGTGCAGTGGTTCTAACCTGGGGTGCACGCATCCCCTGGGGGCGCAAGATGCCCTTTCTGGGGGGGGGGGTGAGACTTTTTTAGAAGGTAAATCACTGAAAACACAAATTTAGCAAAGGCACATAAGTACAACTACTTTGTTTCGTTAAACCTATGTATTTATTAACTTTATACATTTTTTTAACAATTACTGTAATATACAAAGTTTTTAAGTTTTCAAGTTTTTAAGCTAATTGTAGTGTAGTTTTTGATAAGAGGCGAGAGAACATATTTTGAGAACTCCAGACTGTCAGCCGGCTGAGCAGGGACAGGTGTAGTGTATTAAATTGCTCCCTATAGGAATATGCTACTTACTTACGGCTGCCAGTCCTGATGCTCTGAGCAGCATGGTAAGGGGATGGGGAACAGGGGTGGTTGGATAGGTGTGGGAGTCCCAGGGGGCCTGTCAGGGGTCGGGGGTGTGAATAGGGGTTGGGGCAGTCAGGGGACAGGGAGATGGGGGGGTGTGGGGGGGTCAGGAGATGAGCAGGGGGGTTGGATGGGTGGAGGGTTCTGAGGGGGGCAGTCAGGGGGCAAGGGATCCCGGGAGGGGATGGTCGGAGGACAAGGAGCAAGGGGAAGGTTGGATGGGTCAGGGGTTCTGAGGGGGGCAGTCAGGGGGCGGGAAGTGGGCCAGCTGTTTCCCTATCCCTGTATAGTGTATTACTGTGTACTACTTATGGCTGCCAGTCCTGGTGCTCCGTAAGTAGCACATTCTTATGGGGAGAAATTTAATACGCTGCACCCAGGGGACAGACCCCCAGACCGGCAGCGGGCTGAGCGGTTCAGCCTGCCACCAGTCTGGAGTTCCGTCCGCCGGCTCCCACCAGCCAGGGTCCCAGCCGCCGGCCCGGCTCAGCCCGCTGCTGGCCGGAGGTTCCGTTCACCCAGGCAGGCAGCGGGCTGAGCGGGGGCAGCGGCCGGGACCCCAGCTGGCAGCAGCGTGCCAGTAAAAATTGGCCCGCGTGCCGCCGGTTGCCGACCCCTGCTTTATACATAAGGTGATTACAGGACAAAATCATGGGTTTATGATGTTTGCTGAATCCAATAGGTCTTGCTCATCTGCCATCAGCAGTGTCATTGAAGGGGGGCCATAACAAAATTTGTAAATGTTTTCAATCAAACAAAACTGGATTTTACTCACCTATATTATGGATGGTAGATTGTAGGGCATTTCTCAATGAAATAATCCATTGTTCATTCCTCTCTAGTGACTTTTGCTGTACTGTACAATGGTTAGCAAAACATCCTAAGCACATGCTTAACTTTAAGCACTGGATCAGGGGCTTAGAAATTTGCTGGGACCAAGAGCTCAGTGGGCTTCACAGAGGCTCAAAAGTCATTTTTGTTGCTTTGTAAATGGACAGGGCAGATCTGTCTGGAGGATTTAATTTTAATAATGAATAAAGGCCTAAAATGTTTGTTTAAAAAACAAGGGCTTTTGTGTGCTTTTTTTTCTAAATCGGAAATTCAGCTATTGCCTATCCTGGAAGGTGCCATGAAGAAATAGAGAAATAGCAGGAATAGGATATCACAAGTCTAACAAAATGAAAACTGATTGATGTGCGAATTTGAATTAAGGGCTGAGAAAGCTCCCAATACACTTACATCATCCAAAAAGTCTTCCACCAAAAATGGGAAGACTTGACATTCCTGATATATGTACGTGGCAAAAGCAAACCGGTGGGTGGGAGGGAGACTGGACTAACCATCGCCCTTCTCCTTTATAGATCACAACCAGAAAAGGGGCCACTTCCTTTGCAAACCCCTTTTAAGGTCAGACTTTACATTTACCTGCTGTGCTGCCATATGTAGCTCCCACAGCTCAGCAACCATAGAGCTTCATTCTGGTTGAGCTCGACTCTACGCACGAGAGGAGCCTCTGCTTGATGCCTCTCAAAGCTGAACTGAAGGGCCAGCTTTTTACAAAATAATGGGTTAATCTTACGGGCTGATTTCAATATGTAAATGTCAGTCCTCTGGAAGCTGAACGAAGATCGATTTAACTGGATAGAACTAGAGGTGTGACTGTGCAGACCCACAAGCTGATTAACAACATTATCGACCAAAATGAGTCAAACCCACAGCAGTGATTCCTAAGGAAGAGTTTACATGTTTACGTTTCCCCTCTTTTTGTATTGAGAGCAGCACAAGAAAAGCATGATGCCCATTTAAGTAGCAATAAAGCCAAACAGCCAAGGACATGTTATTCCTCCCCCCTGCTCAGTTCCTTTAGGGAAGCGTTTGTCCCTGTTCTACTCGTAGACATACGACAGCAGTTCATGGGGAAAGCTATGTACATGCTAAAATGCCTTTTGAAACTGGTAACTCATTCGGCACATGAGGTGCCAGTTAATATAAGACTATTGGGTTTATAGTTCTTGAAATATTTGTGGCTTGAATATGTTAAAAACATTTAAAGCAGCAGGAAATGACTGTGTACAAGGAGTTCTTTTTCCACAGGGTCTATTTATTCATCTGGTGAACGCATCTTGTAATTTAACATTCTTTTTCACATTAAATGAAAAAATATTCCAAGAACCCGACATTAACAGAATTTTCAGGTTTACAGTGAAGCACTCAAAAGTTAGGAAGTGACAAAGTTAAGGGTGAATGTACAACCTTAACATTGCCTCCTTTTGTGTGCAAATTACAAGCCGGTCTTGAATTGCATCATCACATACCAATTTGCAAATAACACAATATACCAGAGGGTCTTTCTAATAACTTTAGATACAATGTAGCACATGCCTCTTCACTAGGGGAGCTTTTTGGTGGAGAAAGCAGCAGGTACGTGAGAAAGAAAATCTTGATTTCTAGGCAGCTCCCATCATTTAAAAAAAAAAAAAAAAAAATGACCAGGACTGTCCGAAAATAGGGTTTTATAAAGGAAACCACCTGAACCACAGCAGTCACTGCTGTTCCCGTTCTACTACCCAGTTAGAGGATTTTCAAGTAAATACCCCATAGAACTGTTCTCTATTTGGATTTATTAGTTATTATCAAGAAAAGACAAATAGTGCTTCTGAAATATTGCAATAATCAGTGTTCTGAGTTGCTGTTACCAACAGAAACAGAATGGAATTCTTGTACCGTGCAGGGTACGGATGCCCTGCTGATGGAGCTCTCTGTAGTCTCCGACAGTTGACATCAGCTGAGGATCTGCTGCCTGGTGTCCTCATTTGTACATAGTGCCTCAGTGGAGCTATGAAAATTTACATCAGCTCTGGATGAGGCTCCTGGTCTCTTTCTGCGTAGAAGAGCTCAGAGAAGGAATTCTGATGAAATGAAATAAAGCTGCCCCCCGCCCCCTTTTTTATTTTTTACAAGAATCTAACTGCCAGCTAAGGGAAATATAAATACTTTTATTTTACTGCTCAGCACACACATAGAAAAAAGGATCTAATCATTTTCCTTCCTGTTGGACACACCGAGGTTACTCAAGGTAAAATAAAGTTAGTGGTAGGATTGGAGCTTGGATATAGATTAATTCCTACGGAATCCATACTTCTAAAAACCCCAGTCTACCGTAGAGGAGATTTTTAAAGACGGGTGGGTGAAAAACCTGCTCCTCACTGAAGTCAATAACAGAACTCCCATTGACTTCAGTGGAGTCAAGATTTCATACTAACTCACATTAGCAATACATATTGCAACTGTTCAGATAAGCTAGGGGCTAAAATTTCAAGTTCTTTGGGCCAAAATTACTCATCCTCTGCGCCCTGATATTCCCACTGACTTTCATATAGGTACAAGTGTTGCTCAACTTGCTCAAGTGAGTAGTCTCATTGGCTTCAACAGGACTACTCAAATGAGTAAAATGAGCAACAAGGTTAGGCTTGCAAGCAGGTAGGAGTTCATTGATCTTTCCCTATATAGAAAATATAAATTAAGTATGTACTTAAAAATATAAAGACCAGAGGTGGCATGTTAGCCAGGGAAGATTTTTAGCAGCACTATAAACAGAAGATTAAGTAGATGGTTGCCCGCAGCCCTATAATAATAATTACCCTCTCTACACAAAGGGCAGAAAGTTCTCAGGTCCTAAAGTGCCCAGCAGCTCCTGAGGGGTAATCAACCCTTACGACGCCCACTGAAATCAGTGGGAGTTATGGGTGCTTAGTATGGTTCCTCAAGTGCTTAGCAAGTCTCAGGGTTGGGCCTAAATTCATTACATACACCGGTTTAGTTCATGAACTAGGCAATATTCATGGACTAGAACTACTACTGCAGGGGGATTTTATGCATGTAATTCCCATTGACATTAATGGGAATATCTCATGTTCACTTAGGGCTTGGCTACACTTACATTTTATAGTGCTCTAACTTGCTGGCTCGGGGGGGGGGGGAAATCACCCCCCTGAGCGTAGGAAGTCAGAGCGCTTCAAAGCGCTAGTGGAAAGCGGCTCTGAGCCGAGCTCCCAGCGCTTGGAGCTAATCCCCTCGTGGAGGTGGCTTACCAGGAGCGCTGGGAGAGCTCTCTCTCCCAGCGCTCGCGCAGGACCACCCTCGCACTTCAAAGCGCTGCCGCGGGAGTGCTTTGAAGTGTCTTGTGTAGCCAGGCCCTTACTATACAGCAAGTGGGACAACTGTTGCTGGCAGTTGACTTGCATTAACATATACAGCATACTTCCTAGTAGTAGACTGGGCTTACTGGACTCGCTGACAAGTACACGGCCTTTCACACAGTTTCACCTACCTCAAGCAGCCTGAACTCTGTGAGAACGCTAATATTCCCAAACATGAATCTCTAGCTCACTGAAGGCAATCCACTTTTTTTAATAACTATGATACAAGCAAGTGGTGCAGGTGGGGATGGGTAAAAATATGGAAATCTGATCTCCTCATTTTATATTAGGGAAGGCCCCCCCCATCCTCTCACCAGTTCACTAACAGGATGAGAGTCATATGCCACTTCTGAGAGCAGTCGCGGTGGAATTACAGGAGTCAGAGAGTCATTAGTAGCTGCTTTAAATGATTTCCCTTTGTATCTGAATTGCTGCCGCAGTGCTTCATCGACTGAAGTACAGCAAGAAAACGTGGATGATAGAACACACAGATTCCTTTTTCTGGCCCATACAAAGGGCTTGCTCCCACTGACGTGAGTGGGAATTGGGCCAAATCCTCAGCTGGTGTAAATCAGCATAGCTCTATGGAAGTCAATGAACGATAACCTGTGTTTATTTACTGCAGCTGAGGATCTGGACCTGGGTATAGGAGGGCAGAATTGCGTTCAAAGTACCTAGATAACACCTTACTGATGGAACAACAACCTTTACCCCCAGCCAACCTGTTGAGCAGGTTGGCTTTATTTATAGCCTCCTGTAGGAAGACAGGTTCAACTCCATCTGCTCCTGCAACTCATTGCATTCTATTGTTTTAAAGCCTTCACACTCCACTTCCTCCGCTGATGGTGTCACTGCAAACATGCAAAGTTGCTGGGAAATGTAGCATATCCCTGGAAGCCAGTCTGCGGCCTGACAAGTCTCATTTAAGTCACTCATATCTCTTTACGATCACACAATGACTTCTCAAGCTGAAGACCTTTTCCGTGGACATACCTGTTTCACTGCATGTGTTTAGGTGAATGGACAATAATCTGGATTGTCACATCAACATGATTAAAATCAGTTTAAGAGCTCAGTAAAATGCTGATAAAGAAAAATCATTGAAATCTAACTCCTCCTTGGCACTGAAGCCTTGAAGTGTACCCTAGAAGGAAAAAGAGCACGGGGGGCAAAGGGGGGAGAGAACCCCAGTCCTGTTCCACATCAGCAGCTTGTCCTGTATTTACTGTAAAAGGGAGATACCAGAATTAACAATTCAAGTAGTCTTTAAATTTCTGAATCATTGCAAACAAATTCAGACAGCAAGTCAACTGAAGAACCTTGAGGGTCTTTACAAATAAACCCTCTATATTTATATAGCATGAAGATATTATTTCTGGAGTAAACTAGTCAAATAAATGGTGGAGCTATAGTATAAAGAATACTTCAGTGCAAAACCATTTAAAAATACTTGGAAATAATGGACCAGATTATCAGCTATGAACAGCCAAAGCGCACATGATACACGACAGGGTGTGTGTTTGTGTTTCATTGTGTCATGTTAGAGCAGACTCAGGGCTGCACTAACTTGCTGCAATGGCCATACAGGGCTGAAAACACAGCCAAAGATCAGTTTAGCAAAGGGGTATGTCAGCCACACCCACTTTCCCTACTATACCAGCGGAAGGGAGGATGGCTCTATACCACCAGAAGATCACTCTGATACTCTCTGGCCAGGCAAGACAGCGTCAGGGCCAGATTACAGTGGTGATGAGGCACAAAGTGGTCCTAATATACTGAAGGATCTGGCCCAGTATTACTTATGACAATTTCTTTTGAAGCCATGGCTGATCAAAAACTACAGTGAAAATAAAGGTAATGTGCATATATACACATACGGCTTCCAACAATTAAACATGTTTATCATCTATGCAGTCACTATGTTTTATAGATGAGTAGGAAAAAGCTCTGTCAAGAACAATAGTAAAAGTAAAGCACAGGCTACAAATATAATACATTGCCTGAAATCAACAATACACTTCCTATAAAAGCTGCTGGAGTATGTAATTACTAAGAATGATGCTCAGACAGTTTACACTAGCTGGCCTGATGAAGTGCCTTGCAATAAATATTTAATTTGAAAGAAAATAATATTTTTAATACTAGTCAAAATTTGAACCGATCAGGTCTTTGGCTTTTCCACTTCCGTGGTTCACGCCACCACAGCAGCCCATTGAAAAGTGTCTTTTAAATTAGATCAGTCCAGTCAAAAGCTACTGTAAGTATTGACTGTGTGTGCAGTATGGCACTGCAGGGTGAAGACAAGAATTAACAGGTCTTTTAAAAGATTTTTGTAAAAAGTGTATTTAAGAGAGACATCTATTATTTCGCCATCATTCCTCACCTACTAATGTGTCTGTGTGCACATATATATCTGGCCAAATTTGGCTCTGATGTAAGTTGGGCAACTTCACTTACTTTAACAGAGTCGCACATGCTTATCCTAGGTTTGAATTTACCTCATGGTTGTTTTTAAATGAAGTCTTTGTCAAGAAAAGTTGAAAGGTGCACAAAATTTCTTTTCAACACAAGTGCTTCTTACAGCTCCACTCTAGCAGCATCTACACTACAGTCAGTTTAGGCATCTAGGGCCCGAGCCATCTCCTGCTGAAATCAACAGGAGCCTTTCCACTGACTTCAACAGGAGTCAGAGCAGACATCTAGGAAGCCAGAAGAAATTGTCCTCTCTATGCCCTGTCACTGGTTCTAAGGTTGGGTTTTTCCTCAGTTAAACACATAGATCAGAGTCCCATTCTGGAATTATTTCACCAATCATCAAGTTACAGTTGTATTTTTCTGTCTAACCCAGAGTTTCTTCTGTGTATATTTCTTGGCATCCACCCAGCGGAGGGCTGTGCTGAGCTGAAAGGAAGAGCTTTATAGTTCTCTCGGTATGACAGTGAAGGGGACAACAGGACTACTGGATTCGAGGTCCAGAGCTGTTAGGAAGCATTCCACAGCAGCTTCGTTTTTTCCTTGAGCTTGCAATACTTCTCCTAGGCTGTTCCAGGCTTGGTGATTGGTGCTCTGTATCTGGACTGCATCTCTCAGAACCTTCTGAGCCAGGCTTCTCCGCCCGAGCCTGCTCAGTATGGGGCCCTGCAAATAAACAGCAAGCTTGTATTAGTGCATAGCCGTACTAACATAGCGTGCTCCACAATGGGACAATACATGGTGTGCCCAAGGCGCTCACACTCTAAACAGACAGGAGCATAAATCAGCTGTGATATTCCTCAGCCTGTGAGAGGAGAGAGGATCTTCAGCACAAAATGATTCTTGAAGAAGAGGAGTTGCTCATTACTAAGTTATACACTGATTTGATTGTGGACGGATTTAACAAAGGTTGTAAAGCCTTTGATCCTGCAGGAAAATATCTGGGAGACCAATTACCCAGAGAGCACAGGCCTAAATTAACACTTGTATGTTTAGTAATGCAGACATGCAGCTGCCTCCCAAGCACACCTTCATGACCTGGGGAGGTTTTGCAGCACCTTGCCTTAGTTTCCCTTCTTCAGGGCTCCTCAGAAATTCCACACACATGCTTCTTTCTCTCTGTTCAAACACCCCTCCTTAGTATGGTTACCAACTTTCCAGTCACATAAAACTGAACACCCTAGCCCCGCCCCTTCCCTGAGGCCACACCCCTACCCCCTGCCCCCGCTCACTACATTTCCCCTCCCTTGGTGGTTTGCTCTCCCCCACCCTCAGTCACTTTCACTGGGCTGGGGCAGGGGTTTGGAGTGCGGGAGGGGGTAAGGGCTCTAACTGGGGGGTGCGGGCTCCGGGGTGGGGCCAGAAATGAGGGGTTCAGAGTGTGGGATGGGGCTCCAGGATGGGGCAGGGAGTTGGGGCATGGAGGGGTGCGAGCTCTGGCTGGGGGTGCAGGCTCTGGGGTGGGTCTGGGGATGAAGGGTTGGGGTGCAGGAGGGGGCTCAAGGCTGGGGGTGGGGCCGAGGGATTTGGAGTGTGGGAGGGGGCAGTAGGTTGAGGCAGGGGGTTGGGGTACAGGAGGGGGTGAGCACTCTGGGGTGGGGCTGGGGATGAGGGGATCAGGGTGTGGGAGGGGGCTCTGGGCTGGGGTGCCTGGTGAGGGCTCTGAGCTGGGGGTGCAGGTTCTGGGGTAGGGCCAGGGATGAGAGGTTTGGGGTTCAGGAGGGGACTCCAGGTTTGGGGGGGCTCAGGGCTGTGGGTTGGGGCTCAAGGTTGGGGTGTGGGTTTACCTCAGGTGGCTCCCAGTCAGTTTGGGGGGGGAGGGGGACACAAGCTGCCTGCTTGTCCTGGCACCGCGCTGTGTGCACCCCAGAAGCAGCCAGCAGGTCTGGGTCCTAGGCGGGGGGGCCAAGAGGCTCCATGCAGACCCCCCAGGCACCGCTCCTCCCCCCTGCAGCTCCCATTGGCTGGGAACCAGCCAAGGGGAGTGCGCAGCCGGTGCTCAGGGTGGGGGCAGAGCACGGAGCCCCGTGGTCCCCCTACCTAGGAGCAAGCCAGGACAGGTAGGGACTAGCCTGCCTTAGCGCCACAGCACCACTGACCAGACTTTTAATGGCCCAGTTGCCGGTGCTGGCCGGTGCTGACCGGAGCTGCCAGGGTCCCTTTTTGACTGGGTGTTCCAGTCGAAAATCAGACACTGATCACCCTACTCCTTAAGGTCTGGGTTTCTTAACATCAAAGTTCAGAGCAAAACTGAAAGTCCCAAATAAAGTTGACACAGTTCAATTGTATTCCCTGCTTTTAGTAGGCCACTCCCAGTCTTGTGTAGCTGGAGGATTCTTTACTTCTCCCCTGGAGTCTGAACTTGGCAGCTCTTCCCAGATGTTTGGCCTGCCTGGCACTCCCAACCCTTCCTAAGTGGAGATATGCTCAGGCCCAAACTCTTCTCCTGCTCAAGGGTCTCTTGCAGGACATCCCATTCACTGCAGCTCTTCTGAGGTCTCTGCCAGAGCTTCCAGCCTCTTGTTTCCTATTCCCTCTGGCTCTTTCTAGAGACCAGTTGCCTTTTATTAGGTCACATGGTGAGGCTTGTTAACAAGGGCCAGGTGGGCTGGATCAGTACCCTCTTAAAGGGCCCAGTCCGAGCTGTGACAATCAAAAATTTGGAAGAGCCTCACTCTCAAGATCAGGTTTGCAGAGCATTTGAGTTCACATTTCTATGTTCTCTATCATTTGTTAAAAATGTGCTGTCTTTGTCATTAATTCAATCAGTTTGTAAGGGTATTCATATCTGAACAGGTAAGAAGCGTCAACCCAAGTGATAGAATTCAGTGTTACAATGGAGTGAATAATCACAGGAAATGTGTTGCGGTATTTCACCCACTGCGAACACCATGTGCCTCACTTTGGAAATCATCTTGCAAGAAAGTATTTCATTTCAAATACACTTATAAAGATATATAGAAAGAGTGAGGTGTCAGTATGTTCGATGATTATTTGACTTCTGTTGTTTCCTATGCTTGTTTTGTGTAGCTGCAGTCATAAATTTAACTAGAAGCGTTAGTAACCTTTGATTGGCTTAGCTGTCTCTAGCTAAGATAAAAAGATGTGCAATATTTTGAAATCCTTGTGGTCACAGCCTAAAACATTTCTTTGATGAACGACGGGGGATTCTTCTGCAAGTAGCAAATATTTTTCTTTGTCTTCTTGTGTTTACTTTATACAGGTAGCCAGCAGATGCACAATCCATCACCATGACTAAGTCCTGTATAGCAGCGGTAACCCGTTACCAATAACTACAGAAAAATATTACCATGCAAGAGAAAGGAGCAAAGATGCCACATGCTTTTAAGCAAACAAAGGATTCCGCAACAAAGGTTTCCTTGGTCAAAAGAAGAGCACACATTATTTTGATCTGAAAATACATTCATAACTATTTCATATAAAACCTGAACTTTTAAAGCCCAAAAGCACTTACTCTCTCTAACGCTTTCTCCCTCTGTGTTTACAAAACAGCGCCTGAAAGTAATTAAAAGTCAATGGGCCATATTCTGCTCTACATCTGTGCTTATATCTTTTCCCTTCATGGCAGTTGTATATGTCTACTCAAGGCAGTTTTTGGTCCATTGTGGGTAGCTGACTGGAAACAGAATCAAGCGTCTATGACCAGACTCTATGTAACTTGTGCATCTAAATCTCCCATCAGACCAATTTCACAGATGTGGAAATTGAGATACAGAGCAGGCAAGTGACCTGTCCAAGGTCACACAGCAAGCCTATTGCAGAGCTAGGAATAGAATATAGACATCCCAGATCAAAATCCCATGCCTTAACCAGAAAACCATCCTTTTTCCTAGGGAGCACATGTACTGCTCAGGAATCCCATGACTATTAAAATTGATCTCAAGATCCTTGTAGTCAAGGTTTCAAAGAACCACCTTCAAATTGGCACTAATGGACATCCATGTTGGTAGTCTCAGCAGAAATGCTAAAGAAGTAATGGGCCTTACAGACTGAGCTATCTTCTAGAGATGGTTACTTCAGAGCTAGCATGAGGCACACTGATGGGAAACCCTGTGCTGCTGACCACCTGTTTTGGGCCTGTTGTGTGAACTGGGAGGTCAATCTTTAGGACCATCAGTCTCCATGAACATTAAAACAAACCCCATCTAATAAAAACAAAAACAAACTGTGCAGCACCATTTCCTCATGTCAGTCTCAAGTGAATGATGCCTTTTGTAGTTAAGGATCATCTGTTGGATTGACTCCAGGTATCCAAAGCTCTTTGTCATATCCTTGCACACCATTTTCTGTTCTGCCTGCATGACAACTGGTATACTTGAGTCTGAGGCATTCCTTCTAGTTTACTTCTCTCTGCAAATATTTTGGGACATTACATCCGAAGGAGGCTGTCTACCAATGCTGGGCATTGCAGTATACTCTACTAGCACAGGGTGAATCCCAGAACATGTGTAGCCTTTAGTCAGAAATGTAATGTTACAAATAAAGATTTGGCTGATTGTAAGTAAAATAATCATTTAAAAAGTTACCCATTTAGTTCATCAGAACAATCTACAGGTTTACAGAGGGCTGATCCAATGCGCTTTGAAGTCAGTGGAAAGACTCCCATTGACTTCAACAGGTCTTGTTGGATCAGTGAGAAACTGTGAAATGGTTTTGGGGAATGTTGCTACCATCAACATTTCTGAGCCTCGATTGGAGGCTGACTTGCTGAAATATGACAGTATGGAGAACTCATTATAAGTGATTGTTAATGCTACTTGTTCTAGTCTTCTGCAATCCTAACTTTAAAAAAATAAAAGTACTTTAATGTTTACTATTTAAAGAACAAATTGAATACTAGTTCTGTGTAGTGAGGCTGAATGGAAGAGCTACTTTGAGTCTCTATGCAAGCCTCAAACAGTTTTTGTGAACTACAGACCACAGAATCCCAGAATCCTGTGAAGTAACACACACCACTGAACACTTGGTTTCTCTGAGGTATTTGTTCTTGGAGCTGCTCCTCACTAGTGAATTCCATATTTCCCCCTGGAGTCTGGCTAGCTGTAAACAATGCGTGCATGTTGTTGCTATGTAGAGTCCATCTGGAATCTGCCTACAATGCAAAGAAAATAACATATTCATAGAGCCACCCACTGATGGGCAATTTACATTTTTAGCTGAAAGGTTTTTTAGATTTTCTAATGAAAGTTCCATTCCTTAGTTTCCATAGAAACACATCTGCTTGATGTGTGTGCATAATTTCATAAAATCAGAGATCTAAGGAAGATTAGCAATTAGTATAAATAAGAGAAGACAACTGATTAAGGGTTTCATCTTCCTACTACAAGCAAAAGGAGGGGCTGTATTATTGTTGTCCTTTATCCCCCGTGCTTTTCCCCCTCCCCCCCATATCAATGCAGAAATCAATGCCTGGCACAGCCTTTCTTTTCCAGTTCAACAGCAGGATTCTTTTGGCTATCAAGAGGGCTCTTAGGAGCTACCTCCTTCCCCATTTATTTAGGTTATACAGATGGTTAGTATATCCTAGCACTAGAGACACTGAAATATTGTCCATTGATTTCAATGGGCTTTTAAGGCCCTAATCCCACTCCCATATACATTAAGAGCAAAACTCCCATAAGCTTCAACAGTGCAGGGTCAGGCCCCACAGGCTGGTTTTTAAATTAATATATATATTGTAATGTTAAGTAAAAAAAAAAACCCAAAAAACCCACTGTCCTGGGAACAGTGCAACTATGTTAAATAAAGAGGCTGCTTTCCTATGCTAATTGTTTTGCTCTAACTATTAAAGCTTAGGTATTGATCTACCTAATATGGTCTGAAGATAGCTAAGACAAATTCATTTAATTTTTCCTCCTCTATTTTTTTTTGGTTGAAGCTAAATGTTAATGCTTGTGAATCTAGACAGATAGCATTGAAATGATGTCCTTTCTCTCTATCCACACTGCAAGATTTATAGGAACACTGTCGTCTTTTTTCATTTTAAACTTCCTTGTAGAGAGAAGTGGTAGCCAAGTGATGCTGGTGCAACTTATCAGTGCACGCAGATACAGTCAGTGCAGATGCTGAGTTTGGCATTATGATTTAAGGGGACGTACGCCTGTAACCAGATTCATAGAAGGTGATCTGTAAAGCAAAAGAAACACTGGGCTTGTGGGTGGAATTTTCAAAATTGCCCAGGGTCCAGATTCTCAAAGGTATTTAGAATGTTAGGTGCCTAATTACCTTTGAGGAGCTGGGCCTAAGTGACCTAGGGCTCGTCTACATGGAAAATGGAATCCAAATAACTGTATCAGTTGTCATCCATGTCTTTAGTTATTTCAGTGCTGTCCATGTATTTTGAAATAGGAGTGCCCTATTTCAATACAACTTAAGTAGGTAAAAAGCAGTTATTTCAGTTTCCATCTCCATGTAGCCATTAGGACTGGAGCACAAGTCCCGTTGAGAATCAGCAGGATTTGTGCTTCTTAAGTCATTTATGCTGTTTTGAAATTCCCTTTTGTGCCTTTTTTTACTTCTCTATGATGCATGGAGAAGGCTCCTAAAAGGGATTTTGTTTGAAGTTTTTTGTATTAGAAATTCAGACTCTCTCTTCCTTTCTCCTTCTGGGAGATGTTATGGATAACTGAAAAGCCAGTAACATATAACATTAGAGATAACAACCAACTGACTGAGAGGGGAAGTTATTTCTAGTTAGAAAGTTAAAACACTCTTTTTGCTAACATCTGCTTAATTCAAATGTCTTATAAACAACTGGGAGAAAAGCTCTCTTTGTTATACCCTCAACATCCTCCTCCCCTTCCAGAAAGGGCTCAGAAAGCTCCCAATCAATTTCTTGGGGATCTCAAAGCAAAAATAAGGAATAGAAGACCAAGCGAAAAACCCTTTGTTTTGGAAAAAAACCTTTCAGGTCATCTTTATACATCATAAAGAAGCATGGGGACACATCTACTTTTATCCTTTGCAGGGCACCTTTAATAATAATAATGTGTCCAGATGTCTTTACTCAAGAATCAATGTCCTTATTTCCTCTCCCAAAAGAGGAGAGCAGGGATTTCACCCATTACAGTAAGAAGAACGGGGTGGAATTCCATTCCCAAGTCAAAACATCAATTTTCTTTGGAAGTCAGACACGCTGAGTGTGCCCTTGCTCTCAGTGAGGTCAATGAGAGTGCTCAGCATCGAGCAGGATCTGGCGCTATTTCAGAAAAGTGCCCATTGAAAGCGGGTTGGGCTTATTCAGCAGCATCCTGCACAATGCCTCTGAAACACATTTGAAACCCTGTGGTAATATTCTCATGTAACACAAAGTCTGCATTGCTACTGGGCAACATACCTTTGTGTAAATATTTAACCATCAAAACAAGCTGTAAGCAGAATCTGATGCATAGATCAGGATATGACAAAGAGCCTTTTTGTAAAATGGCAAAGGTTAAACCCTGGAATCACAGGACAAAAGATTTGCAATTAGATGATTTCTGCTGCTGTTTCTCTTTGATAATTGTCCTCCATCCAGGAATAGATCTTGATCCATCTCTTTCAAAGGAGTTGGGATTTTTGAGCTGTGGGGAGTAGTTATGGTATCACCTCACCCCATGATGGTCTGCCACCGGTCAGTTATTTAATCTTGCATTCTGTTTATTAAGTGAGGGTTGTGTGACATGGTAGATCTAGATCCTTTGAAGGCTTTTACAAAAAATTCATGAACCATAAAACATAAAGAGCCCTGCTGGAATAATCTGTGGGTATCTGCCAGATGCGACGATGAGCTAGATTCACTAAGGAACTTAGGTATTGCAGTGCTGAGCATCACCAGGCCAAACATTTAGGTGCAGAGAAAATCACTAGGGTTCACAAAGCTTGAATTAGGCTCTGAGGTTCCTTCCACAATGAATGGGGAGAAATAAGTGCCCTAGAATGGGATTCATAAAGGCCAGCACACTAGGAGGCTCCCTACCTAAGCTAGCCAATGAGAGATGCCAAGGCAAGGGCATTCTGTCCTAAGCCCCACATCTCTTTCAGGGAGTTTGGCACCTAAGCCCACACTTCCAGGAGGCACCTCCCTCTCCTCGGGTGGGGCAGGAGGAGGAGGACCTTCCTCCTAACTTTTAGCCCAGTAGTAAGGGTACTCACTTGGGATGTGGGAGACCCCAGGTTCACCTGAGGAGGAGAAGGGATCTGAACAGGAATCTGCTACCTCTCAGGGTGCCCCAACCACTGGGCTATAGGACATTCTGATGTGGGGCTCCCTCAGTCTCTTCTGCTGAAGCTCTTCCAGGGTGGATAAATAAAATGAAAGACAGGGAGCAAGATGCAAGCATGAGTGACTCTGTAGCCTGGTGGGTATAGCACTCATCTGGGAGGTAGGAGAATCAGTCCCCTTCTCCAGTGACTTTTAAAATTATTTATCCACAATGGGACAGCTTCAGCAGGAGAAACTGAAGGAGCAATCCCCGCCATCAGAATATCTTATAGCCCAGTGGCAGAGCACTCACCTGAAAGGTGTCAGATCCCTGTTCAAAGCCCTTCTCCTGCTCATGCAGAGGGTGGACTTGAATCAGGGATCTCCCACATCACAGGGGAGAGCCCTACCCACTGGGTTACAAGGCGTGATGGAGGTCGTTCTCCTCCAGCTGTTTTGTGTGAGTTCGCATATAGGGCCCAGTGCGGTAGGCGAGATTGGAGCGCACTTACCAGATGAGGCCCCGCAGGCGAGTTAGGAGGAGGAATGCCTATCTCCCTGAACTGGTGGGTTTAGGCATCCACGGTGCTTCAGTGTGCATGCTCAGAAACAGAAACATAGGCACCTAAGAAATTTTAACTGCAAAAATTTAGGCACTGAGAGATTTTCGGAGCCTGCAGAGTTTGGTGACAGCTGAGCAGGAGTTTTGTGAATCCCACGAGGCCTGATTCTGGGATTTAAGCACATAAAATGGCCTTAGGTACCTAAGTCCTTTTGTGAATCTAGCACCACATGACTTCATTTGCCACCTTGGTACTGTGGAACAGTGGGAGCCAAATTCTGTATGAAGGTTTCATCTTTTAATGTTGCTACTTGTGCAGTAACTACTACCCACACTCTCTACCTCCCCTCCCCTTCTGAAGCAGCATTTCCTGTCAATCAATTAATCTAAACTGCTGCATTTGTGGAGGCTGGGTTCAAAACTGCAGAATGTGGAAAGAGAAAAAAGGAAAGAAAAGAAGGGAGTGATAATCAAGCTTCAGCAATGCCTGGCATCTACTAACATTCTGGATACTATGCAACTGGGCTTCAGACCATGCTACTTCATTGTGACACCCTCCGAGCAGAACTAAAAAATCAGCTCAACATGGCAATGAACAGACACCACATCACTGCTCAGACCACTCAATCTCTCTGCAGCTTTCAACTAGTCAATCACAAGGTACTGATGACCCACATACATTTAGCTCCACAGTGATCTATCCTGCCCTCTTTCTCCTTCAGTATCTACTTGAAACAGTGTGCAGAGGTGGTGAGATGCCATGCTCTGCTGCTAACAATACACCCATGGCACCTGGCCATATATATCTCTTTCTAACTTTCAGTAGATGCCACCACTGACAACCAAAGGATGTCACACTGACTAGAGGACATCAGCACCTAGATGAAGAACAAATGGCCCAAATTTAATCCAGGCAAGTCTGAAGTGATGCTGTTTGTGAGTGGCAATACTCTTTGGACACTGTCCACCCCTTCTATCAAAGCCATGAAGTTTGAGAGTTCTGTCTGACTTACTATTAAACCCAGACAAGCAAGTAGCTCAGGTGTTAGAAAATGCCTTCTCCCACCTCCAGCTGGCTAGGAGACTCATCATCTTCCTCCCATCAAAGACCTGGCCACAGTGACCCATGCCCTTGTCACCTCCAAACTGGATTACTGCAACTCACTGTGGAGTTGGAGCACAACTGGAGTGCTCAAGGTGGAAGCAACACAAAGGCTTCAGAATGTGCTGGATGCAGCAAGCCCAACTCTTCATGAGGATCGGCTATATCAAGCACATCACCTTTGTGCTCCTCTCTCTCTCCTGGCTCCCAGTCTGTCTCCATTGCTCATTCAGGATTATCTGGTCTTCAAAGCCATCAACCCATGAGGGCCAACTACATTACAGGCTGCATCTCCATCCACAACCCCTTCAAGACAACTGTGCTCTCTTCGGACAATGTAGCTTAAAAAGGACAGGAGGAGGCACATGAGACTCAAGATAAAAGCATTGTGAGCTGATAGGGTTCATCTGGGGAATGAGTATCCTGGGGAGATTAGTTTGGTACAGAGGCAGATCCTCCTTTAGAGCTTGCTACAAGTCTTTTCTCTTTTGAAAAGCTTTCTCACCACAATCAGAATCAGTGTGGAGAGGGGGAAAAAGAAGATTTTTAAAAAGAGTGTGTGATGTTGCACCCCATAATGCTTTATGGAAATATTCTTATGAAATTAAATATGACATAACTGGAATCTATTTTATGCTAGATATGCCATGTAACATATCTCTGCAAAGGTTATAATCTACTGGATATATTCATCCTATTTGTATGTATGTATCATTTTTGTATTCGAAGTTAAGAATATTGGCTGTGTACTTGTTTGATTTTAAGTAGCCTTAGTAAGGCATTTGGTCAGCTTCTTTAGAAAGGAATTTACAAGTTAAGTGCCCACTCAAGAAACACTTAAGCTAACGATGAACGTTGAGACGCCCGTCCACATCTGAGCTTTCCGAGGAATGTGACCTGGCATGTAAGGACTGAGTCATGCATGGACATGTGACTTGCCCATGTGACTCCAAAACTCCATCTTGGAGCTGGGTTCTACACAGGAGAAAGGAGGGGGTCTCCACCCACAAGAGAAAGTCTATTTAAGCCCCTGGGAGACCTCTCCATTTTGTCTCCAGTTGGCTCTAGAGATAGCCTCTCCACCCCCAAAGGATACCTGAAAGAAATTGGAACAAAGGACAGTAACCACAGGGGTGTGAGTGACTGCTGGACCCAGACTAGAAGGAGCCTAGTCTGTAAAAGAAGTTTACTGGAACATCTCTGAGGGTGAGATTTAATCTATAATCACTTTCTTACTGTATTAGGCATAGACTTGTGTGTTTTATTTTATTTTGTTTGGTAATTTATTTTGTTCTGTCTGTTATTACTTGGAACCACTTAAATCCTACTTTTTATATTTAATAAAATCACTTTTTATTTGTTAACCCAGAATATGTATTAATATTGGGGGGTGGGAGGGTGGGAAGAAACAGCTGTGCATATCTCTCTATCAGTGTTATAGAGAGCGAACAATTTATGAGTTTACCTGTACAAGCTTTATACAGGGTAAAACGGATTTATTTAGGGATTGGACCCCATTGGGAGCTGGGCATCTGAGTGTTGGAGACAGGAACACTTCTTAAGCTGTTTTCAGTTAAGCCTGCAGCTTTTGGGGGACGTTGTTCAGACCTGGGTCCATGTTTGTAGCAGGCTAGTGTGTCTGGCTCAAACTGGGCAAGGTTCTGAAGTCCCAAGCTGCCAGGGAAGACAGGCTCAGAGGTAGTCTCGGCACATCTGTTGGCAGTCCCAAGGGGGTTTCTGTGATCCAATCTGTCACAGAGTGCTCCCAAGCAGAGGTTCCTGAGAGAAAAGCCAAAGATACATGAAGCCCACTAGGGACTTCTCCGTGCAGATGTAAGTTACCTGGGAAGCATTTAGATACCATGGCAATAGGTTCTATAGAAAGCACTGCAAGATTCAGAAGAGAAGTGAAAGGAGAGAGAAAAGTAGAGAAAGGTATAGAAAGAAAGAGAAACTGCCTCTTTCCTCATGTATTTTCCCAGCTATCTACATCCTCCCCAATATACTTCCTGCAGCAGCTCATAATTGAAAGGGATCCAGTTCCCCATAACTTCCTCTGAGAATCAAAAGAAAACCCCTGTCCGCTACTTACAGCATGAAAGCCAAGTGGAAGGGGATGCACTGTGCCTCCCCCTCCCCCCCCCAGCCCGGCAGTATCTATTTCGGTTCATCAAATGTTAACAGGCATGCTGCTAGTGTGTTTGAAGCTTAAATATGATAAAACATTTATTGACATAAAAGTAGGCCCTAAGGCAGCATTGCACAAACCAAGAGGCTCTGTTCTCTTCTCAGGGATGCTCAAAAAGCAGAGGAAAAATGAAAAGAGGAATGTTTTTTCTGCCTTGCTGGACTGTCATCATTTAGGCTTCAGCCAAAGCAGAACTGTCTGCTGCATGCTCAATATTTTACAGATAGTTCTGCTTTCACTGAGACGTACACGGAAATGAAGCAGCAAGCAAGTGACCCTAACAGGATGTCTCATCCATATATTTCAAGGAGACTCACCAAATGCACCGTTTGTTCCACTTTTTTCCCCCTGGGAAAGGCAACATTTCTCCAAGGCCAGATCTTAGTAGTTGTCAAATTAATGTTGCAGAAGTCTACCCAGATGCCCTAATCAGGGATCAAGCCCTCATTATGCTGTGTACAAACATACAGTAAAAGAAGGTTCTTGCTCCAAAAAACTCAACATCTAGGGCCCCAATCTCGCAATTCACTCTGCACAGGCACTCTGGTGTACAGTCCCATTGATCTCACCCTAAACAGGTACGACAGGCAAAGCATGGGAGAAAAGGGATATACATACAAGCAGAGTGCTGCTTGGCAAACACGATGTTGATTTTATTTATAATGTTTATTCCTAGGTCAATTGTTGCTCTAGACTAAAAGGGGGTTTACATCCGCTTCCTGTTCCCATAATCCTGTCTGGTTACTGTGTCCCAAAATCCTTTGCACTGAGTGCTGTGGGATTTCAGGGAAAGTGTATAAGACTGCAAACACAGGCAGAAGCAAAGGATTTTGGGAAATATCCTTCTCTGTTCATATCTGCTCTTTCTTCCTCTTTCTATATCTCTTGGTCATTGTATGTCTATATTTGGTCATTGTAGCCTGACTCTCGACTTTGCAGTCCTATGCACTTCATTTCTTTTCCACATATCTGCTCTCTCCCTCTTCTTGCTTTGTTTATAGTCAGCAGCAGGAACATAGAGAAGGTTGTTACAGTTAGAAGTGGTACCTAAAAGATCTGCAGAAGGAAACTGACTAGGATGCTAGTCAGTTTCCCACTGCATCCTCTTCAATGTCCTATGGAAACACAGGGATTGCTAGAATGTGAAGCAATGCATCATGGAGCACTGGGACAGGACCCAGGATGCCCCGTGACCCCCTCTGCCTTCCCACAAGTCTTAGTGGCAGAAGAGGAAGAAATGCTCTGTGGGATAGCTGCCCAGAGTGCACCACACCAAATACTGATGCAAGTGCCACAAGTGTGAACAAGCTATTGCACAGGCAGCTGACAGTGTGAATACACAACAGCGGTTTCCCTTCAGCGCTCTCTGAGCGGTGCTGTAACTGCCAGCAATGTAACTCTGCCAGTGTAGACATACCCTCAGTAAGTCTTCGAAGGTAGGGACGGCATAGTGAGTGCAAGGAAACTCCTATATGTAGGCATGGTTCACTCAAATAAATTGGTTAGTCTCTAAGGTGCCACAAGTACTCCTTTTCTTTTTGCGAATACAGACTAACACGGCTGTTCCTCTGAAACTTATCAAAGGGTATGTCTACACTGCACACTAAGCCTGGGATCTGACTCAGGTTTGAGCCCAAGCTCTGCTTCTGTCCATACACAAATCAGTCTGACTTGGGTCAGCAAGCATTCAGGACCTGGGTCTTAGGAGGCTCCTAGGGGATGAGTCAGAGCCCGCGTCCTGCTGTGAGTCGGGTTCACGCCCTGTCATTTTGCAGTTCAAGCTGCAGACCCAAATCAGAAGGTCTGCATAATGTGGACGCATTAGCATAGCTGTGGGGACCCAGGTCCAACAATTGTAAACCCAGGCTTACAATGCACTGTGGATGCTCAAGTGTGAGCTCAGAAACACAGAGTCCACAAGTCCGGGTCCCATAGGTTTACAATGCAGTGTAGACATACCCACAGACAATGGGACAACTCACAGCAGTTGTATGTCTTTGCTGCATCAGGCCCTATGATCCTATTGCAGCATTCCTTACAGTAGAAAATGCCCATGCCTATAGCTAGCTGTAAACAAATGTCTCCTGAGCAGAACAGAGCTATTTAGAAAATCTTGACTTGCTTGGTTTTTCCACCCCTGGCAATCTCCTGGATAACACATATTATTAATGACATCCTCTGAACAACTACAGCCAGAGCCCCAGAAGGCACTGTCATTGCAGTAACAGCTGCTAGGAACTGCCGTGGGATCTGCAGGAATGTACCAGTATGCTCAAACTAGCACATCAATCTTCAGCTCCAGCTTTGCAATGCTTGTGAACCCATTGGGAGTGTTTCTTTATCTTCTTTTAACCTGAAATGTCTCATACACCTTTATGCATGATGAGCTTTTATTAAATTATAGATATTGCTACATTTTCTACTACATGTATAAAAGTCAAAGAGAGAATAAACTCAATGAGAAGATAAAGAATAACTGGATGCCTTGCTGAGGACTCAGAGAATTTTGCCAGTTCCTGTTCACCAGCGCATCACTATAGGGAAGCAGTTTATTTACATTGTACCTTATTCTGCTCTGTCTTCAGTGAAACTGCATGAGATTTAAACAGCACAGAATTTAGCCCACTGTCTGTTCACTTGTCTGTAAAAAGAAGCTAATGGCAGAAGATAGTACAAGAGATGAATCTTACTGAGAGAGGAGGAGAGGAAGATACAGGTGTTTGTAGTGATAGAAAAGACCTGTTAGGTTGTCAGCTAACAACCTTTCCCCACTACAGCACATATTAGAGATTGTTCTGAGAGTATACTTGGTTTTAGCCAAAAGGCCAAGAAGTCATGTGTGCTAAAGAAACCAGACTCAGAAACCTGAAGAGGGTTACAGTCTCAAGGCGGGAATAATCCTGCTCAAACTTCCTTCTAACAGTACCCACAGCCCAACTGCATCCATTCTATCCTTCAAGGGTAAAGTTATCTACAAGGAAACAGCTTCTTACCTACATCAGCATTCTAGATCCCCTCTGGTCTGTTTCAGACCAAAATATAGTATGCAGACAGCACTGATAATGTTGCAGAATGATATCGGACTGTGGACAGAGGCCACAACATCTATGTTAATATTGTTAGATTTGTTGGAAGCTTGTAACACTAATATTTATATTAGTCACTAAATTCAGGAGGCACGTCTGACTAGATAGATGCAGGAAGCAGACCTGTTGAGTGAAGGTGCTGTTTATTTACACAGTCATTGTACACAGTAGTATTGTACTTTAGTGCCCTAAATAGGCTTGGCACAAGATATCAGAAAGATCAGAGTCCAAGATGCACTCCTCTCCAGCAACTGCCTTTGACAGGGATATGAAGGCTGATGGAACATGGGTTAGAACTTGCTGGGGCGAGGAATGAGCATTCTCAGCAGAGAGGCATCAGCTCTGGAATTAATTACTGCAGGAGAACAGGCCAAACCCAAGTCCATTAGGGCTAGATGCGAGTCTGATCCTCTCCTATAATGGCTGAATGGCTCCAGAAACTATAGGGCTCTAGAAAATATACCACCAAGTTCTGTTTCCTCAAAAATAGCTTAAATGTGTGGGGCATGAGGAGGGCTAGAGAATTCTGTTCTTCTTTGAGGACTTTATTTTGGTTTCTAAAGCTATGTAAACAGAGGCTAGATAATGTGGTAATGAGCCCCTTAGGGACACATGCAATAAACAACCAATCACAACAGCTGTGTGATGTACTATAGCAGGGAAACCGCCACAGTGACACCATTAGGTAAATAGGAAGGACTTTTAAGCAGGCTGCAAGGATTTTTCTTTTCCCTTGGCAACAAGGAAGATACACTTCTAAATAAAAGGCATTTACTGGACCCAACCTTAATGCAACTCCAAGGATGTTTATGGAGTTACACTGGGGATGAATTTTCCATATTATATTTTATCCTGCTGTCTGTGACCTCTGGACATTTGAGCAAGCCTTGTAGACAAACCCTGATGATGGACCTGTGCTGTTCAAGGACACATCTACAGAAGGTGTCTAATTATAGCCCCTGTTTTACTGAACCACTTATCACCTTGCTTATGACTAGGGTGACCAGACAGCAAGTGTGAAAAATCAGGACAGGGGGTAATAGGCACCTATAGAAGACAAAGCCCCAAATATCAAGCCTGTCCCTATAAAATCGGGACATCCGGTCACCCTACTTATGATGGCGCTACTGTCTATTCCAGACTCAGGCATGAAGTATGACAACCATACAGGAACTCTCATGGGAAATGCACAGGCAAAGAACGTGAAACAACACACTAACTCTCTAACCAATCTTAGTGGTACTTAGAGCGCCGCAATTCTTCAGCATAGAAAGGGATTAGTGCTGATGTTTTAGCTGCTGAAGCTGCCAGGTCACCAGTTGACCAGAACGGGGAAAAAACTGTATCTAGCAACTAATATGTTATGCCGTAGACAACAAATGAAATGACACATGAACCTTTTTAATGTGAGTATCCAAAACCCACAGTTCTCTTGTGGGAACGAGATTAGCTAGCGGATCAGCAAAACTGAGCCCTTTCTCAAATTCAGCTGCTTCCATGCTAAAGTCTGATTTAAGAGTCTGTTTGAAGGATCACTTTTCCCCAAGGAGCGTTTACAGCAGTTATTCCGGGATATCTGAAGCACAGTAACATTCCTGGGATTCTGCAACATGACTCAGAGTTGGGAAATCAAAGAATCTGCTAATGCGCTAGATGGCGCTGTGGTTCTCAAACTGTGGGTCGGGACCCCAAAGTGAGTCACGAGCCCCGTTTAATGGGGTCACCAAGGCTGGTGTTAGACTTGCTGGGGCCCAGGGCCAAAGTCCAAGCCCAAGCCCCACCACCCAGGGCCGAAGCCAAAACCCTAGCCCTACCGCCCAGGGCCGATGCCCAAGAGCTTCAACCCCGGGTGGCAGGGCTAAGGTTACATGCTCCCTGCCTGGTTCTGAAGCCCCTGGGCTTTGGCTTTGTCCCCCCACACCGGCTCGGGCGGTGGGACTCGGGCTTTGGCTTTGCCCCTCCCACGGCTGGGCTCAGGTTTTGGTCCCCGCTCCTGGGGTTGTATAGTAATTTTTGTGGTCAAAAGAGGGTCATGGTACAATAGAGTCTGAGAACTCCTGAGGCTACTATTC
Source organism: Caretta caretta (assembly GCF_965140235.1). Lineage (NCBI taxonomy): Eukaryota > Metazoa > Chordata > Testudines > Cheloniidae > Caretta > Caretta caretta. The sequence goes on along the minus strand of NC_134208.1, from coordinate 178,280,928 downwards.
TCCTCAGCAGGTCAGGCATTGTCCTTGAAGCCTCATCATGTCCGGGGGATTCATAGGCACATGCCAAATGGAACATATAAACCGTCACAGGGGTCCTCTCAGAGGAACAGAATAGAATTTGGTTTTCTGTGGCTTTTCAAAATATGCTACCTAAATGTGCTTTGCAGAACAATGCACTGTTGCTAGTAATAAGGTAACTCTGCAGGGAAAAATGCAGCAGTCCTGATACACACAGTGCTAGCACATGCAAGATCTTGGATATTTTCTGCCACCACAGCCCCATGTGCTGGGAGCCTGTCAGATCTCACAAGCTAAGCAAGGCCAGACCCAGTAACTTGGATGGGGATTTCCAACAAGGGAGACCAAGATGCCGCAGGAAATTGTGCTAATGATGCCATACTGAACCAATGCCCCAGCGTGTGTGCTGGAGAACGGTCTTTTGGACGAGATATAAAACCAAGGCCCAGCTTGACCAATGGTCTTTTTCTCATTGGACAATCCTGCTTTTGCCCTTGCTGTACCATGTGCTCCATCCAATGAATTTGTTCCACATATGGTACCTGACTGAGGACACACATTCTGAATAAATTTACCTTCCTGGCAGAGGAAGGCAGAAGGGAGGGTGGCAGGCTGCGGACTCTTTTACCTGTCTTTCCCCTACTCTGCAGAGGGGAGCACGCAGGGAGTGAGGCAGTGAGAGTGGAGCCAGGAAGACTAATCAGATCCTGGCTCTTGTGCTGAGCAGTGGCACTGGGCTCCACAGCTGTCCTCGCTTCATGATAACTGCTGGCTATGGAAGAATGAGGGAAGATCTCCCTCTCCTGATCTTCATTGTTCTGACTCTCCTTCTCTCAGGGAGAGAGAGAGAGAGAGAGAGAAAGTGATGAAGTTTGAACTGGGTGGTAGCTAGTGATCACCCCACCTACAAATGAAATGAAGCCTTCTCTGGGGTGCTATGCTACAGCAGTTTAAAAGGACAAAGCAATGCTATACTACCATTATACATGGGAAAAGAAGAATAACCTAGCTAACTAAAATTGCGGCAGGCAGGCAGTATGTAATTATCTTAGCTAGAAAACTTGTTAGGGCACCTGGGTTAACACCCTAACATTTGTATTCTGGCTTTGGAAGCAGTTTAAAGCTAAACCAGAAAAATGCATTGTTATTCTGGAACTGGAGTATCCACACAAGGAGTTACATAGTATAACTGTGGCAGGTGAACTATACTGGCAAAGTTCCCCATGTAGACAAGTCCTTGCTCTTACAGAAGTGTCATGGGATCTTTATTACCACAGTTTGCCAGGATACTGGATTTTACGAGTTCTCTGAAAGCATTAAGCAGCACAGTGGTCCCTAGCACCATACCGGGGTTACTGATGTAGGGCCAATTCAGAGGGCAGAATGCCATCTAGTGAATCACCAACACTACTTCCCACATCACCTAGGTGTGCTATGTGGCCCATCTTCCTTTCAGAGACTGGCTCACCACCAGCTTGTTTAATTTGTGAGATCAGACGAAGTCGCAGCACAAATTGGTACGACTGCAGGCCATTGAAGAGCCATCAGATGGGGGATAATTTGTAATGACTGTTGAGCTGGGATGGCTTTAAATCAACACCACCTAAAGCTGTTATATAACCATTAAGGCAGCACCTGAATTAATACCTTTCCCTTCAATGGCTAGTTAGTTTCACACTAGGGTGTGGAACTATTCTAGCAGTAGTTAGCTCTTTGTTTGGAAGCAGTGTAAATAAATTGCTTGACAATCACTGGAAAAATAAGGCCATCGGCAGAAACAACAATCAAATCATTCTTGCTTAGGTTTTTCACAAAACTTATGGTAAAACCCAGAAACCTTAAATATAATGAACCAGCTGATTCCTATTATCTGATACAAGAATATATATGAGTTCACTTTCTATGCTGCAAGATTAAAAAATAATTGACATTGCAAGAGCAGATTTTGCCTTCTGATACGTATTGAAAACATGGCACTATACAATTTAGCACTGTCTCCTTTTGTTGTAGTAAAACCTATGCAGTACGGTCCTTAACCTTTTGCTTTAATGAGCTGCAGCAGTGTTGCTTCTGTGCAAACTGGGAAAGGGCACAATTATGTTCAGAGACAGAGAGAATCTGAGCATTTGTGATGCTCAATGAAGTAGTGACATGGAAGAGATCTCAGTACAGCAGTAGGACAAGAGGTTGTACATCGGGGGACCAATGAAGAGAGACAGACATTTTTAATCACTGTAGTGTAAAAGCATCTGCAAAGAAAGGGCTCCAGCAGCAACACCCACTGGGAATAATGTACTTTGTAAAACACTTATGTTTTCAACAGGATATTTCTAATTAAGCCCCACTGGTATATGCACCTGCTGAGAGTGATTCTTCCTTCACTCATTTTACCCTCATCTCTAGCACAAAGAGGTACAGTACTGTCTGCTTAGGCTGTAACACTGAATCAAGTGTTAATTTTGCACTGAGTAAATAGTGAAAAGTAAGGTAACATCACGGTTTTGTGTTTGGTACCACAAAATGAAATCTTTTTGAGATGCTGTTAACTAGTACAGTCAAATTCAGAGTTATTTATGTGCTTTCTCAACTGTATGGCACTAAGATTGATAATGATAATATACCCCTCAGGGCTGACAAGTGAACTGGTATGGACACCGATCCAACAAACAGATCCACATAAAATGGGTGTGACTAGAGTCGGGGAGCCATGATCACTGGTAAGGCTATCAGTGCACCCAGCACATAAACCCATCATGATTAAAGATAAAAGAATGTTCTGAAAACATTTCTTGGCCTGTTTTAGTAATAATGCCAGAATGAATCTTTAAAATGCTATTTATTGCCATCATTTATGCTTTTTGGTATATCTGCATTTCACTCAATTCAATTAAAAAACAAAACACTGAGAGAAAGCCACTGGAACTATTTGGACAGTCAGTTTAACTTCTCTTGAAAGTCATTGTCACAGGCTCCTCCGCAGATGCCCTCACACTTATCACTTCAGCTTTCGTTCCGGGGCTGCAGCCCAAACCACAGAGGAACACCTAAGGTTTCCACCCCTGTGGTACCATCTCCTTGGCTTGCCTTGAAATGAGAGACTGCATTCACTGTGCTGTGGTAGCAGGGTCCGTGTTGCAAATATGCTCCCCTCTGACCACTTAATTAGGTCAGAACAGTTCTATTTGCTTTGAACAAGATGGGCTCTTGGGCAACACGCTTCACAGTCATGTTCTGAGGGGACACACCCTTCAATTCAAGGCAGTCAACAAGATTGATAATTACAGCATTTTATAACATTATTTTTGCAGGCAGGTGAGAATACCGAAAAGGAAACATGAAATAACATGGGATGTTACAGAAACGGCAACTCTTTAAGTAGCCATTGTTAATGCTAATAGAAAGCTGGGTTGTAGAGGAAGATCAAGATACACTTAATACAACTTACTATTACCTATTCTCATAGCTTGAATTCTATTCCAGCAATGTGACAGAAACTCAGACGAACTGTGTCACCAACCCCAATGTGTTCTGAGGGCCATAATCTGATGTCAGTACACCAGTGTAAGAGGATAGTAATGCTACTGACTTAATGGATATATGGGCATAAGCCAGCTCCTTCAACGTGCCTGAAGTTAACCAGATCCTTTTCACTAATCCCTGTGGAGAATTTACCCTGATGTAACTGGGATGAGCCTGTGACCCTCTATTATCTCTTCACTCCTGATTGCCTGCCTTCTCTTGAAGAACTGAGATGAGTGTGGTGCCCTCCTGCCTAGCCATCTTGACAGGGTTGTATAAAATATCTTATTTTATAGCATACAAATGTATATGAGAAACTACAATTGCTTTCATTATGTGTGTGCTGGGGCACGGGGGGATCTCTATGGGGCACTGGGCAGTTGTGGCGATGGGGCTGTGAGGGGGGCACTGGGGTGGGGTCTGTTGGCAGGGGGTGGTGATGTCTATGGTGCTGTGCAGTTCTGGTTGGGGGGGGTTGCGGAGGGGTCTCTGGGTATGGGGGTGCTGAAGATGCTATGCCTTTGGGGTGCATAAGGTATAAATCTGGCCCTGCTGCTATGTTCTGCCTACTCCCACCAGCATACAGGCCTCCCCCCCCCAGAACTGATTTCCATGTGCCCAAAAGGTCTGTTAGATCCAAATCTTGTCCCCAACCCTCTTGAGCAGTGGTGCTACCAGTAGATCTGCTGCAGCGGCAGGGCCTGGGTCAGGATTTGTGCCTTAATTTTAAGGAGGGTCAAATTTTAAAATGTAACCCTTGGAAATAGAGCTAAAAGAATGAACTACGATATTGATGCTCATCTCCTCCCTGTCCTCGGTGTTCAGATTTATGGTGAGAGAAGTAACAAAATCAGCATTTCCCCACTGTTGAAAGTTGAGCTCCCCTTCAATCCATTCACACAGCTCCTGCAGCCCACATGTTGTTACATGCCTAATCATCATTCATACTCCTCCTGGCTAACCCTATACTCCTCTCAGCACCAAGAGGGCTCACCCTGTTCTTGGTGTGATGCTGGCCTAGACAGAAAGATGTCTTACATTTCCATTGTAAAACATTCCTCAAATACCTGTTTGCCAGCCTAAAGAAATCTGTCTCTTTCAAAAAGAAAAGGAGTACTTGTGGCACCTTAGAGACTAACCAATTTATTTGAGCATGAGCTTTCGTGAGCCACAGCTCATGAAGTGAGCTGTGGCTCACGAAAGCTCATGCTCAAATAAATTGGTTAGTCTCTAAGGTGCCACAAGTACTCCTTTTCTTTTTGCGAATACAGACTAACATGGCTGTTCCTCTGAAACCTGTCTCTTTCAAGACTCACTAAAATTCTTGGCACCTTCTAGCTCGCCCAGAGGTTTCTGATCAATGTGCGAGTTGGACACTGATTGTGATCACCTTCACACTTGAGTATTCCTTTTGATTTAATCTATTTTAAAGAACATATGAAACACATGGATCTGCACTTGAAAAGCACAGAATAGGCCAATTCTGTCCTGGCTTCTGTGGGTTCACATGGGGTGTACATCAGGTCAGAATATGCCGCTGTCTGTATCTCATCGCTAATTTTCTTCCAGATGTGTTTTAGGCTTTTTCATACCATTCTTTCCTCTGGCTCCTTTTGTCTAACATCCTAATGTCATGTGCTGATGAGACCAGACTGTCCAGTTGCTGTAGATACTAAACACTGAGATTGACCTAGCTACATCATTTGAGGTGTGAAAAATTCACCCTTAAGCGCTAAACTGACCTAACTCCTGGTGGAGACACAGCTAGGTTGATGGCAGAATTCTTCTTTAGACCTAGCTACTGCAATGGGAGAAGGTGGATTAATAATATCAATGGAAAAAATCCACTTAAGCCCTTGTGTTCCAGCCCCACCTGGCTGGAGGGGGGCGGGGCGCGATTGGGGGAGAGGTGGCACTGAGAATCGCAGCCAATGGGAGCTGTGGGGGGCTGTGCCTGCGGGGCAAGCACAGGGCCGCATGGAGCCACGTGAACTCCCCGCACTTGCACCCCTCGCACCAAACGGGAGCTGCCCCAGGTAAGTACTCCGCACCCCAATGCCCTGCCCCAGCCCTGAGCCCCCTCCCGCACCCTAGCTCCCCATCCCCAGCCTGTTCCTGCACCCTAACTCTCTCCCAGACCTTGCTCCCCCACCCCTGAGCCCCCTTCCACACCCTAACTTCCTCCCAGACCCTGCACCCCCAGCCCTGAGCCCTAGGAGGAGAATGCAGAAAAAAATGAAAAACAGGGAGGAGATAAGAGAGAATGCTATAATGTGGGAGGGGGGGCCAAAAATGAAGCTGAGCACAGGGCCCCACTAACTCTAAACCCACCACTGCAGGAATTCAAAGGACTTTATTTGCATTTGGATGCAAGGGGATACAGAATTCATATTAAAAACACACACAATTAAACAGTATCCCCAAATCTGCTCAATATTAGCAGGAAATACTGCACTGGGAAACATTTATATAAGGAAGAGTGTAATAATTATTTTTCTAAATCACAATCTCAGAGCTGTTTGAGAATTATTTCAAATTACTATTAATATTCCTAATCTTCACCACCAATCAGACCTGGTCTGCCTGCCATGTTATTCCTGGAGGTGCTGAACAAGCGCTGTGTTTCAACAATATGTTGTCTCTTTAGTGCTGGTTCATGTCACGTTAGATGTAGGTGTTAAAATATATAGTTCATGAAATCAGCTGGACAGGTTTGTAGAGTTAAGATCTGAGTAGGATATGGGCTGCTATGCTATGCCTAAAGAAGGAACAGACTGAGACTAAAGTCTGGTATACACCACAGACCTATACCCTATAACTACATCACTCAGGGGTGTGAAAAATCCACACCCTGAAGTGACATAGTTATACTGACCAACCCCCACCCCCGTGTAGATAGCACTATGTCCGTGAGAGAGCTTCTCCCATCAACATAGCTATGACCTCTCAAGGAGGTGGATTAACTTTGCCAATGGAAGAGCTCTGTCCCGTCAGCAGAGAGAGTCTTCATTAAAGTGCTAGAGCAGGGCAGCTGGGCCGATGCAGTGTTTAAGTGTAGACCTGCCCCAATGGGATAGATTATGCCACAAAATAAATAATGTATTTAAGGCAGTGAAAAGCTCTAACTCACTCTGGTATTTATAATGACTCACAGACCCAGCAGTCTTAGAGGCACCAAAAGCATGATCACAGTCTGAGTTTTACAGCAGTGCTTCCTTTCTGGTCTCTAGCAGGGGTTCCTCCTTCTCTCCTCCCAATTTTCTGCCACCCTACTCCCCCTCCTGGCTAGCTACCAGCCCCAGCTGCCATTCCTCCTTTACGTTCTAATACATTAGATCTTTTTCAAAACAAAATGGTCACTTTGGCAGGGAACGGTTAGCCAGGACTCCCTGCATTCCTCCTTTGCTATCCTCAAAATACTGCATATTGCAGCAACCTTCAGTTTGGCTAAGATTCTCCTTCCAAAGGCATTCTGAGCATCAACCAGAAAAGGTTGCCCAGGAGACTCGCAAGATGCTCCTTCCACCTAAGAAGCTCGGACCCAATCTGATCCCCATATGGTCAGCCCAGCCCTTGTTAAAATCAGAGGAGGCCAGTGTTGCTATGCGTAATATAGTGTTGATTCAGACTTCCCTCACTGCAGGCTATGGGAAGGTGACGCTCCTGGAGCTATGTCACCCTCTTATCAATGCCATTTGACAATCTTGTTTGTTTCTAAACACTACTGGTAAACACAAGACCATAGTCATATAATGTACCTGTTGCTAAAACACCCCTTCCCAGAGACCGAAAAGGTATTAGTGAGTTCCCAAAAGGCCCAACTTTATTAATTTCACTGTTCTTTCTCATGTCATTTTCAGCAACACTATTCCTCCAGGAGATATAATGGGACAGAATGTATATAATTGTTTGGCCTTCTGTGTAAGAAGCATTCTGGGATGCTAACATTTGTCATTGATATTAAAGCAAAATTAAGGAATGCTAAGGAATGGTAACCATACTCCTTTGCTTTTACTGTATATATTTTTATTTAGGTGCTGAACAATTTTAATCTTTTACTTATTCCATGCATAAAAATCCTGATGGCTGTAAGAAATCATTATATGCATGTTGTCCCAGTCCACTAGACACAGATGGCACATGTTGTCTCAGTGGACCATCCTTTTTGCCAATACATTTGTTTTAAGCAAGGGAAAAAAGAGAAAGGCAGGTCAGAATAGTACTAATGTGCTTCATGACACATGTACTAAGACGTTAAGCGTATCTAATATATAATCACTTGTGTCAGTTGTCATCAATACTGCCATCATTTGGAACACTGTGGAGGTGACTTAAATGCTGTACATCTTGTCTAATGCAAATGAAAAGGCACACTGAAGGTTCTGTGTTTTTCAATAAGCCTTACATGACGGATGTTATTTCCAACCAGAGCCAATCCTAAGGCCTGTTTCCTACTCTACTTGTGCCCTGTTTTTCATAACAGGGTCTGGAAATTGCACAGAACTGGTCTGATTTGTCAGGTTTGTTGTGGTTTGCAGACCTAAGACCTGGGTTGATTTAGTGGTCTTGATGTGAATCCAGATCACTTTGGATTTTGGGGGATTAAAGCATTGATCAGGTGGCATGAATCTACTGAATCAAAACTAACTGATGAACCCATCTGAATAAAGCAGTAGTATACTTCATGAAGGCCTATTCATACCTCATTGTTCTCCTTTTGTTTAGCTCTTAGTTCATACAGTGTGGTGGTGAACAGATGACACCTCTCTCACAAGAGCATCCATTACTGTGATGCTAAATGCTAGTCTGCATTGGCAATGTAATCCTGTTAAAGGAGCTTCACTGTAGTATTTACATGCTTATCTTTGTTTAGTCAAAGCCAACAAAAGGCATAAACAAATAATCTTTACTGTATAGCTTAGCAATACTGAGTGAGTGCAGAAGAGGTTTTTATTTTCAGCCTCTCCTCCTCAAGCATTCGCCAAGAATTACAGATCTGCCATCAAATTATCATCTGGCTGCCTATAGACAGATGATGCAGTCGGAATACAGAAAAGTTTTACCTGCTGTCTCCTGGTTCATTTTAATACAAACAACTAGTGAAATTGTGCAGTGAGATGGCTGGCATAAATATGCAGCACACACTGTCCTTTAGATATTGACTTTTAAAGGGGGACAAATGAATTAATGTCATAAAACAATGGAAGGTTTATTCAAGAAATACTTTACAAAATATTGTGTTACTTCTCAGCCTCTTTCCAATGGGCAACTATGTATTTTCATGGCAGTATGTATGTAGATTACACTGTACCCTCCACACAGAACAGTGATAGGGGAGTCCCCTGCAAGGGACTACAGGAGACAGTACAAGGAGCCTTCTCTCCTTTCCTTACATCTCTGTGTGGAGGCCAACAAAGGTGTGGTCAGGCACATACTGTATTAATCTAGACTGTTCCCCTGGGAAAAGGAGGGGCTCTCTGCCCCAGCCGGTGTAGAGGAAATTCACCATGTACCCTTTTTCAAAGGGTGGCGGAGCTCCTCGAGCCCCCCAGGTGAATTCTGGCTCGCTCAGCCAGAGTCGCTCTGGGAACTCCTGCTGCTGGGTAGCTCCTCCTCAGCCCATACCCTCTCTGAAGCCCGTGGCTGCAAGCCACACTCCGGCCATGCCTCTAAGGAATAAACATGCATAGTGGAACGTATTGCAAACGATTTGCTCAGGCGTCATTTCATACTTCCATTCATTCAAAGGCAGTCTTGGAAGGCTGCCAGTAACCATTCTTTCCCTGTTGATTTTGTACCTTACCACATTGCCCAAAATGCATTTGTTTCCTAAGAAAACGCCAATGTGGCTCCATTAGTGTTTGCTACCTTTGGGCCTCATGCTGTAAAGCTTCCTCCACAGCAGCAGGAGCAGTTAGGGCAATTCTGACTGAGTAAGCCACAATCCACCCAGCCCCTTGAGGATGGCACACGCTGGAGCAAATGCTCTGCTACCCCTTTACAATGGCTGGGGCAGAGAACCCCTCCCTCCCTCTTGGGCAGTGCTTCTTGGAAGGTGCTGAGAGCCCTTAGCTTCTATTGGTAGTTGAAGGCCCTTGGCTCCTCAAGGACTGAAACTCAACTGCTACCACAGAGCCACAGAGAGAAAGAGAATCAAAGCACAGTGCTTTGTTTATTTCCTACAAAACCAGTGGTTCTTATGTAAAGTATGAAAAAAAAGTTTTCCTCCCCCCCTCTAAAAATAGCATTAATTAGGACTGATTTAGGCTAAGACTATATTTGATAATGTCAGTGTACCATGACTCCAGAAAGCAGTTACTGACAAGAGTTGCTCAAACCTGTTTCTAACTATCCAGCTCCTACATACCATTGATATGCCTCTTAGAACTGCAGTCTCCATTCTATGTCCTCGTGGAGAAAAGGCTCAGCTAACCACACTGGTCATAAATCTCCCAACCGAAAGGTGATTAACTTGAAAATCCCCTAGTGTTCTGTCGGGAAATCATACAAAAGAATTGCAAACCCACTAAGCAGCATCTTGCAAATATGTATCTGTGGAGGGTACATCGTAACTAGCATTCCATGGATCCTACTCTTATTATTTTTTTAGACAGAGCATATGAGCTTCCTTTTTCAAATGAACATTCTTGCCATCTGAGTCTCATTAGGCTCACTCAAATATTCTGTTAATCTTGTATTTTCCTCCAGAGGCATTAATATTGATTTTTTTATCTTGCACACACACAGGAAGGTCATATTGTTTCCTACAGGGTAAATTCATTCAATAAGGAACTATGCTATTAAAGCTGGCTTGACATTATTTTCAATACAGCTGAACTGCCACGAAGTTTTTCTTTTGAAACCTGAATTTAACTCTTTTGATTCCAGTTGTATCAGTCATTCAACTTTTGATTCACAAGCCAAAAACACTTCCTTCAAAGAAAGGGGAGGTTGAAGAGTGTTTCAGTGGAGCCCAGTTAACACCCAAAACAAATATACTTTTGGTACAAAAATACAGGCAAAGATCAAAATAATAAATTATATATAAAGATTACTGGTAATGGAGCCCCTGAATAGGAAATAGGATTACCTCATTATGACTCTTGCATATGGATTTGCAAATGATAGGGGGCAACTATTAGGTTGGGGCTTTAAATCAGTGTGTTTTGCGGGAGTGGGGTGACAGAGAATGATGACCATGGCAGTAGGAAAGAAGCTGATTCTGCCAGTGTTCGTTTAAAGACATTCCAACATTTGGAAATTTTTTAAAAAAGGTATAGGCCAAGATTTTCAAAGATGGGAGCATGACCACAGGCACCCAAATGAGTGGCCTGATTTTCAAAAGCGCAGTGGACTGAGCAACTCCCATTGGCTATGTCTATATTGCAATTAAACACTCATGCTGGCCTATGTCAGCTGACTCAGGCTCATGGAGCTCTGGCTACGGGGCTGTTTAATTCGATGTAGATGTTTACATTTGGATTGGAACCTGGTCTCTGGGATTTGCTCCCTCCTTCATGGAGTCCCAGAATCTGGGCTCCAGCCTAAGCCTGAACATCTGCACCACAATTAAACAGTGTCATAGCCTGAGTCAGCTCACACAGGCCAGCTGCGGGTATTTAACTGCAGTGTAGGCATACCCCTTGAGTTCTTGGCCCTAGAATAAAACAGTTACTACCTTCTGTAACTGTTGTTCTTTGAGATATGTTGCTCATGTCCATTCCAATGGAGGCGTGCTTGCCCTGAGCACTGCTGCCAGAAAGTTTTCCCCTCAGTGGTGTCCGTTGGGTTGGCTCTAGTGCCCCCTGGAGTCATGTGCTCATAGCGCCACTATAAAAGGCCCCACTGCCCTGCTGCCCCCTCAGTTCCTTCTTGCTGGCTAACTCGGACAGAGGGATAAGAGGGGGTGGGGGTTGGAATGGACATGAACAACATATTTATGGAAGGTTAGTAATAGTTTTTTCTTCTTCTAGCGCTTGCTGATGTCCATTCCAATGTAGGTGACTCCCAAGCAAGCAGTAGGGGAAGGATTCGGAGTTCACTGACAAGCAGACTGTAGCACTGCTCTGCCAAATCCAGCAGCCTGCTGACTGACGGCATAGTGAGACGCAACAGTGTAGACTGACGACCACGTTGCTGCTCTACAGATGTCCTGGATAGGAACCTGCGCCACGAATGCAGCCGAAGATGCTTAGGCCTTTGTGGAATGCACCATTAGCATAGGAGGGGGGACCTTTGCCAGGTGCATGTGCGGATACAGGAAGTGATGCACGATGAAATTCTCTGGGCTGAGATTGGAAGACCTTTCATCCTGTCTGCAACAACCACAAAAATTTGAGCAGTTCTCCGAAACAATTTTTTCCTTCCTATGTAGAAGGCAAGCACATGTCTGACGTCTAGTGAGTGAAGTCGCTGCTCCTGTCTGTTGGGATGTGGTTTCGGATAAAAGACCGGAAGGAAGATGTCCTGGTTACTATGGAATTGTGAAACCACCTTTGGGAGAAAGGCTGGATGAGGATGCTGCTGGACCTTGTCCTTGAATAATATCGTGTATGGAGGTTCTGAAATGAGGGCCCTAATCGCCGAGATTCTATCCTCTGAACTGGGGAGAAGGTGGACTTCTGCACATATATAATTAGACCTAAGTCCTAGAAGGTCAACTGTATTAGCCTCACATCTGCCTCTACCTGAAATTTTGACTGACCTCTGACCAACCAGTCGCTGAGTACTGGTAAACCTGAACCCCCTGTCTCCTCATGAAGTCTGCGATGACTGCCAGACATTTTGTGAACACCCAAGGGACTGCCAACAGGTTGAACGGGAGCACCATAAACTGGTACTGTACATGGTTCACGATGAATCTGAGGAACCTTCTGTGTTCCTGAAAAATTTCAATATGGAAATAAGCGTTCTTCAAATCGAGGATAGTGTACCAGTTCCCTGGATCCAAGGAGACCATGCGGAAATTCAGCTTCTTCTCGTTGAGGTTTCGCAGGTCCAGAATCGGTCTGAGACTGCTGTTGGCTTTCAGGATTGGGAAACAGTAGGAATAGAACCGCCGATCACTTAGCTCCAGTGGAACCTCCTCCACTGCTCCCACCTTTAGGAGCGACTGCACCTCTTGTATTAGAAGTTGCTTGTGAGAAGGTTCCCTGAAGAGGGACGGGGTGAGGGGTGGGAAGGAGAACAACAGAACTGAAGGGTGTATCCTGGTGCTTTCGTGCGTAGCACCCAGCGGCCTGAGGTAACATGGGCCCACGCCCGATAGAGTGGGATAACAGGTCTGCAAATACTGGGGAATTTGGATCCACAACGTGTCCCTGAGCATCCCATCAAAAAGCCTGCTTTGACCCTGATGAGCATCTGGCGTTGGGGCAGGTATGGATGCAGACGAAGACTGTGGTGGGGACTTCCTCCTGTAGCCACTGCCCCTCCTCCTGCTATAGTTGGATAGTGCCGGCTCCTATGCGAGACGTAAGATTCCGCCTCTGAGGATTTCTCTGGAGACCAGCGTGGAGAGGTGCTGACCGGTGCTGGCGAACAGTGCTGGGATGGAGGGGACTGGGTCTGCTCCATCATGGCTGGTTTCCCCTTTGAAACTATCTGAGGCATAGATGACTGGTGCCTCCCCATACTGGAGGGGCACCAGCTAAAGGGGAGGACACGCGACCTCCCCATGTGTCTCCGCCCCGCCCCCAGCCCAGGCCCCCCGTGCTCTCCTTGCCCCAGGTTACCTGAAGAGGGGGAGTGGCTCTGTCCTCCTGCTGTGATGGCTCCCCCTGGCACACTGAGCTGCTCTCCCTGGCAGCCAGGCCCAGGTGAGGAGCAGGATGGACACGCTCCCAGTCACTGATCTGTGCAGCATAGCCAGTTGCCTGGGAGAGAGCCTGGCTGGGGAATAGCCCCCAGAGCTGGGAGTGGGGCTATAGCCAAGGGTAAGGGGGACAAGGCTAGGACCATAGCTGGGGGTGGGTCTGGAGCGGGAGCGTGGCTGCAGCCAGGGGCCAAGGCTGGGGCGGGAATGAAGTCGCAGGGGGCTGGCAGCTGGGCCTGCAGCCAGGTGCAATTGTACTCCCAGCCTTGCCCCGAGCCGGGAATGAAGCCACGACCAGAAGCTGAGGCTGGGGACAGGACCAAGAGGGATCTGGGGATGTGGCTGGGGGTGGGACCGGAGCAGAGCTGGGGGAAGGGAGGGGCTGGGTGGCTCCATATTAAGAAGATCTAAAAGAATCTCAGACCCTGTTCTCCAACCTGTCACAGAAGAAGTCACTTGTCTTCCTTCGGGTTTTTACCATGTCCAGTTATATTACTTACAACATTTTAAAAAATGTTAATATGCTTTGTGCAAGGTTGCTCTATTTTTGGAAAGTCTTGTAATGAGTGATGAAGTGCCTATTATAAACCTCTTTCTACTTCTATCTCTGGCATCTCTCTCTTTAAATTAAAGCCCGTGCTTCGTGGAGTGCTGCAGAACTTTCCTGGCACAAAGATTTTATGCTAGCACTAAATTTACAGAAAAAAAAGGATAAATTCAGTGTCACTGCCAAGAGGATGCAACCCTCTTCCTTGCAAGGAGGCAAGAGCTATTTTTTCCAGGCTGTGGCATGCCTTATACTCAGAACAAAAGAGGGCTGTGCTGTAAAGCCTTCAGATTTACATCTTCTTTTGCTTTCCCATGTCACTCAAAGCGCTGCAGTAACAACCAATCAATAGAATGGATGGCAAGTCACAGCAATAGGAAAGACTCCTCTGATGACAACAAATCCTTGTGAGAAGGAGAAATTCACATATCAGCCTCCTGGTTCCCTCTTTCACTAGAATAATGCTTTAATAATAATAATCATTATGTAAACAGTGTTCACAGAAGCGTGCAGCAGATCTGTGCTAAATAATAACAGGTCTTGCCCAAAACGGTTTATGGTCCAAAGGCAGAAGTGAAAACAATAGCATAGGATACAAGAAGATAATGATAGCAATAGTCTGCACTTACATAGTGCCTGTCATTAGCCGGCATTGTACAGATAATAACTGAGTTTCACACCTATTATTAATATTTGTAGAGGTTCAGAGATAAATGGGGGCATTCAGTCACATCCCAGACGGCAGCATCGCTGACCTGTGTGCAGGATGGTCAAAGCCATGGCTCTACCTACTTCCCAACCCTTTTCAGTTAATTGCTTTCAACAGAGATCAACTCAGCAGCAGTCCCTGTTCTCCCTGGAGGGGGAAGGTCTCATACACCCATGTGACTGCAAAATGGGTAGCAATAATCTAACCCTAGGTGATTTGACAAAGGTCATAAACCAGTATCAAAACTGTGAATATGACCCAGGAGTTAAGATTTCCACAATCTTGCTCTAGGCACTAGATCACACCATCTCTTGAAATGCCACTGCATATGCCAATAGATAGCTGTGACATTCTATACCTTGGGGAGTATACTGTAACCCCCCCATTCCTCATTTTCATATATTCGTGATCTTACATATAAAGCATGCCTTGTAAGGTATCAGGGGAAAGGTTATGATCTGCTGAAAGTCATTTCTCTATCCATAAATGTGTATCATTAGTGCATATGAAGTTATGAGAATTCTGTTGTATGGTGGTCACTAAAACATGCTGTAAATTGGGGAAATCAGCCAGATATTAGCTCCCCAGAGGCCACAGCAAGGAAGGTAACCAATGCCCGGGTGGGGTGTCAAACAACCCATCAGCAGCCATTGTCCAGCAAGGGAGCTATAATGCAGTGACTCAGCAATACATACAGACATGCCTGGACTTGTGCTTCCCAAGCACATGGACTGCAGGTATAAAACAGACAGAGTGGACACATACTGGGCCCTTCTTCTGCCCCCACCTATACTGCAAGCAACCAAGACACGGAGAAGAAGACAAGACTCCAGCACAGGAGATTGGCCCAGGTTCAAAGGACAAACCTGTATAAAGGACTGCAGTATCCAGTGGGGTGAGAAAAACTGCTTCATCCAGTTGCTGTCCAGTCTAATGGGGTTGAGAGTTTGGACTGTGTGCTTACATTTGATTTGATTTTGGTAACAACTCTGACTTTTTGCCTATCACTTAATACCACTTAAAATCTATCTTTGTTGTTAATAAATCTGTTTGTTTTTTCTACCTGAAGCAGTGCATTTGGTTTGAAGCATGTCAGAGACTCCCTTTGGAATAACAAGCCTGGTACATATCAATTACTTTGTTAATCTGACGAACTCATACAAGCTTGCAGCATCCAGCGGGCATAACTGGACACTGCATTCCAGTGTCCAGACGGAGGTTCCTAGGGTTGTGTCTGGGACCAGAGATATTGGCTAGTGGCATTCGGTTGCAAGTAGCTGGGAGCAGCTTGCATGCCAGAAGCTGTGCGTGAACAGCCTAGGAATGGGGGTTCTCACAGCAGAGCAGGGTAAGGCTGGCTCCCAGAGTCAAGGATTGGAGTGACCTAGCAGATCCACCGGTCTGGATAACACCAGAGGGGGATGTCGCAATAGCCTTACCATAAAGCACTGATTCATGACTGGAAATCAGAATAAACAGACTTAAGACATTAGTAATAGATACCAGAACATCTGAATTTGTGAAGTCATCTGTATATTGCTGTATGAAATAGAGGTTTTTATGTTATATATTCCTGTTCTCATGCATTTTACTACATGATAATGACCAAGATACCAAAGTAATAAATGGTTTAGAAATACCAGATTAAATGGAGGCTTTCTAAGGTGTAGCTAATAAATATGAATAAAACAATCTGGAAAAAATGTTTTCGTTTTTATATTCCTTTCTCTTAAAACAAGTTTGTATATGGAAATTCTCGCTGGGATCAAAATGTTGCTTTTTAACAAAGCACAATAGATATTCACTGAGGATGGGATCCAGAGATAAAATTTCTAGACACCATTAATGCTTCTCAGAACCATCAAGGGGAGGGGTAATTCTTGATTTAGTCTTAAATGGAGCACTGAATCTGGTCCAAGAGATGAATATAGCTGAACGGCTCAATGATAGTGACCATAACGTAATTAAATGTAACATCCTTGTAGAGCGGAAAATACCAAAGAAACCCACCACAGTAGCATTTAACTTCAAAAAGGGGGACTACACAAAAATGAGGAAGCTGGTTAGATGGAAATTAAAAGGAACAGTCACAAGAGTGAAATGCCTGCAAGCTGCATGGAAACTATTTAAAAACACCATAATAGAAGCTCAAATTAAATGTATACCACCCTCCACACCCCTACAAAAACTGTAAGAGGACCAAAAAATTCCACCATGGCTAAACAGAATAAGGAGATGGTTAGAGGCAAAAAGACATCCTTTGAAAATTGAAAGTCAAATCCTACTAAAGAGCATTAACTCTGGCAAGTCAAGTATAATCAGGCAGGCCAATGAAGAATTTGAAGAGCAACTAGCAAAAGACACACACACTAACAGCAAATTTTGTTTAAGTACATCAGAAGCAGGAAGCCTACCAAACAAACAATCAGTGAGGCTACCGGATGAGCGAAGTGCCAAAGGAGCACTCAAGGAAGACAAAGCTGTTGTGGAAAAGCTAAATGAATTCTTTCCATTTGTCTTTACTGCAGAGGATGTGAGTGAAATTCCCACAGATAAGCCATTCTTTTTAGGTGACAAATCTGAGAATCTGTCCCAAGTTGAGGTGTTAATAGAGGAGGTTTTGGAACAAATTGATAAAATTAAACAGTAATAAGCCACCAGGACCAGATGGTATTCATCCAAGAGTTCTGAAGGAACTCAAATATGAAATTGCAGAACTATGGTATCTAATCTATCACTTAAATCAGCCTTTGTGCCAGATGACTAGAGGATACCTAATGTAATGCTGATTTTTTAAAAAACCTCCAGAGGCAATCCTGGCAATTACACTCTGAGAAGCCAAACTTCAGTACCAGGGAAATTGGTTGAAACTATGGTAAAGAACAGAACTATCAGACACACAGATGAATATGGTATGTTGGGAAAGAGTCAATACATCTTTTGTAAAGGGAAATCATACCTCACCAATCTATTAGAATTCTTTGAGGGAGTTAACAAGCACGTGGACAGGTGTGATAATTCATACCGTGTACTTGAACTTTCAGAAAGCCTTTGACAAGATCCCACACCAAAGACTCTTAAGCAAATTAAGCAGTTATGGGATAAGAGGGAAGGTCCTTTCATGGATCAGTAACTGATTAAAAGATAGGAAACAAACAAATGGTAGGAATAAATGACCAGTTTTCACATGGAGAAGGTAAATAGCAGGGTCCCCCAAGGATCTGAAGTGGGAGTTGTGCTGTTCAACATATTTATAAATAATCTGGAAAAGGTGGTGAACAGAGAGGTGGCAAAATATGCAGATGACATAAAAATACTCAATATAGTTATGTCCAAAGCTGACTGCAAAGTTTTATAAAGTGATCTCACAAAACTGGGTGACTGAACAACAAAATAGCAGATGAAATTCAATGTTGATAAGTGCAAAGTAATGCACATTGGAAAACAGCTATACATACAAAATAATGGGGTCTAAATTAGCAATTACCACTCAAGAAAGACATCTTGGAGTCATTGTGGATAGTTCTCTGAAAACATCCACTCAATGTGCAGTGGCAGTCAAAAAAACCCTAAAAGAATGTTAGGAACTATTAGGAAAGGAATAGATAATAAGACAAAAAATATCATAATACCACTATATAAATCCATGGTACTCCCACACCTTAAATACTGTGTGCAGTTCTGGCCACCCCATCTCAAAAGATATATTAGAACTGGCAAAGGTACAGAGAAGGGCAACAAAAATTATTAGGGGAATGGAACAGCTTCCGTATGAAGAGAGATTAATAAGACTGGGACTGTTCAGCTTAGAAAAGAGATGACTAAAGAGAGATATGATAGAGGTCTGTAAAATCATGGATGATATTAATAAAGTTAATAGGGAAGTGTTATTTACCCCTTCACATAACACAAGAAGTAGGGGTCATCCAATGAAATTAATAGGCAGCAGGTTTAAAACAAACATAAGGAAGTACTGTCAACCAGTCTGGTTGACTCAGTATGGCCATTTTTATGTTCTTAAAATAAGGCAATATTGGTTAGCATGATAGGCAGTGGTCTCAGCACACCAGCAGCCTAACTGATGTCAGCAAGGGAAAGTTTTAAGGAGAGATTTGAAGGATAATGAATCAGTTTTGCAGATGTTTTATGGAACGCTTCTCTCTGGCATGAGACACGGCATGGGAGAAAGCACAAAGGTTCTTGTTTGAAAATTTAAGAAGTGGGAGATTGAGGCTGACATCACAGGTCAATTGGAGGTACGAGCTGATCTTTTGACACTGAATGAGGGATGGCAGGTAGTGTGGAGATATGTTGTGAAGGGTCTTGAAAACGAAGACAGGCAGCTTACGTTTGATATAATAGAGAAGAGAGAGCAAATGAAAGTGAATGCAAATGAATGCAAATAGAGGGGTGACATGGTCAAAGTGACAGACAAGGAAAATGATTTTTGCAGCTGCATTCTGGATATGAGCGGGTCAAGACTGCATTTGTCAAGGCCAGAGAAAAGGATGTTGTAGTAATCAAGATGCAAGATGAGACCCTGGATGAGAGTTTTAGCTGTCTGGAAGGATATAGTAAAGGGCTGTTTCTTACACATGTTATGCAGAAAAAATCTGTGAGACAGACATAGCCTGGATGTGAAGACCTAGACAGAGATAAGAGTTGAAAAGGACTCCTAGGTTGTGGGCCTGAGTGACAGGTAGAATGGTGATGGTGTCCACAATGATCAAAAACCTAGCAGGGAAGGGAAGATTAAGAGTTCTGTTTTAGCCAGGTTGAGCTTGAGCTCATGGTTAGACATCCATGCGGAGATGTTAGAGAGAGAGGCGGAGACTGTAATTTGGACAGAAAGAGAAGTGGGATAGAGAGCCAGATCAATGAATTATTTGCATAGAAAGGAGAGTTTGTGTTTGTGGATGAGATTGCCCAGAGATAAGGTGTCGAAGCAGAAGGGAAGGGTGCCAAGGACAGAGCCCTGCGGAACCCCCACAGGAACCTAATATGCTAAATAAAGAATTTCAAGGAAAATAGAAATGTAACATGGAATAATTCCCTATAGAAAAGGAAATGAGTTGAGAAGGTTAACATGAGCCATGGTTAAACAGTGGCTCCACAGATAAACAATAATTGAGCTAACATGAAGACTGTGGTCTTTTGTTTTCACAAACGAATGCATTTCATCTTCAGGTTTCCAGGTAAATGTGCTTTTAATTAGTGTCTTTTCTATATTGTAAGACATGGGGTAGATCCTCAGCTAGTGTAAACTGTCAGAGCTTCATTGACTTCAATGGAGATGTGATAATGTACACTAGCTGTGAATCTGCCCCATGATTTTTGTGATTACCTCACATCAGCATGAAACAAGTCCCCAAGGAAATAAATGCTTGTCATCCTCAAAAATATTAAGCAGTCAAGCCATGTTTTTATTATCTGAATAGACATCTCAAAAATTAAGGATGCATGTGCCATACCATGAACTAAGAATGAAATAAATGAATAGAAATCATTCATTTCCATGTTCTAATCAGTGGAAGCTGTTGTCTTCAAATTACCCTGATGCTACCGAAAGCGAGTCTGGAGACAACAGGTTGACTCTCCTGCTAAAAGGGACGTGAAAATGCATCCTAAGTACACAACAAAGGCATAAACAATTCACGCCTCCTTGTAAAAGTTCTGTCTTTTCCTTCTGCCCTTGAATCCAGTAGGCAAAAAATAAATAAATAAATTCAGAAGAGGAGAGGACTTTAACAAAGTACCATATAATGCCAAAACTTGTAAAAATATTTAAATCCAATCAATCAATACCCAGTGCTCACACCTTAGTCTGGGGCAGCATAATGCCATGCAAAACTTGTTCTAAACTAAGCTCTTCACATTTTAGCATCAGCACCAAAAGGTCTTTTATGATCAATCAGCTAAAAGGGTATTGCTGTCACAAATGGAACAAATTCAAGAGAATATACAGCAAACTGGAGTAGGGAGAGTGTGTAGGTCTTACATTCAGACAGTGGTATTTTTTTGAACAGGAATATTTATTGATATCCAAGATAACACAACTCAAATAGCCCACTGCTGAAGTGTTTTGCAAAGAGTTCAAATCCCTGCAGCAGCCACACTATTCATCAGAGCTATGTACTGCTGAGCATCTAGCATAGATCCCTTAAAGGGACAAAGGGATGAAAAGTGGAGTGCCCCAAGGGTCGGTTCTGGGGCCGGTTTTGTTCAATATCTTCATAAATGATCTGGAGGATGGTGTGGATTGCACTCTCAGCAAATTTGCGGATGATACTAAACTGGGAGGAGTGGTAGATACGCTGGAGGGGAGGGATAGGATACAGAAGGACCTAGACAAATTGGAGGATTGGGCCAAAAGAAATCTGATGAGGTTCAATAAGGATAAGTGCAGGGTCCTGCACTTAGGAAGGAAGAATCCAATGCACCGCTACAGACTAGGGACCGAATGGCTAGGCAGCAGTTCTGTGGAAAAGGACCTAGGGGTGACAGTGGACGAGAAGCTGGATATGAGTCAGCAGTGTGCCCTTGTTGCCAAGAAGGCCAATGGCATTTTGGGATGTATAAGTAGGGGCATAGCGAGCAGATCGAGGGACGTGATCGTTCCCCTCTATTCGACATTGGTGAGGCCTCATCTGGAGTACTGTGTCCAGTTTTGGGCCCCACACTACAAGAAGGATGTGGATAAATTGGAGAGAGTCCAGCGAAGGGCAACAAAAATGATTAGGGGTCTAGAACACATGACTTATGAGGAGAGGCTGAGGGAGCTGGGATTGTTTAACCTGCAGAAGAGAAGAATGAGGGGGGATTTGATAGCTGCTTTCAACTACCTGAAAGGGGGTTCCAAAGAGGATGGCTCTAGACTGTTCTCAATGGTAGCAGATGACAGAACGAGGAGTAATGGTCTCAAGTTGCAGTGGGGGAGGTTTAGATTGGATATTAGGAAAAACTTTTTCACTAAGAGGGTGGTGAAACACTGGAATGCGTTACCTAGGGAGGTGGTAGAATCTCCTTCCTTAGAGGTTTTTAAGGTCAGGCTTGACAAAGCCCTGGCTGGGATGATTTAACTGGGAATTGGTCCTGCTTCGAGCAGGGGGATGGACTAGATGACCTTCAGGGGTCCCTTCCAACCCTGATATTCTATGATTCTATGATTCTAAAATATAGCTCTGGCATTCTAATCAGTTCTGTATAAAACTTTTCTTTTTTAAAAAATGTTACATTTACACTCCAGTGTACATTATTATTTTGAGTATTACACCAGCAGCAGGAAATACAGGGATAGAGAACAGTAGGTTTTAGGCATCTTTGAGTACTCTAAAATCTCTTCTCTAACACTGTTACTCCATAACAGGTGCATAATACCTACATGCATAATATGTTTTTATTAATAACCTCATATAAAGGTATGTTGGTAAAGAGACTCAGGGTCACTTCTAGCACTGCACAAAATCTCCTCTTTCATGTTCGGAACTTTTATGAAAATCCAAAATTTGTATCCATCCAAAATACAAGAAAAAACGGGATGACAAAACACGGAGGAGGCCATTCACGCAACAGCTGACAGAACAGATGTTTTAATGTGTTATACCAGGAGTTCACCACTTCTCAGAAGTGTTCAGTTATATTAAAGCGATTTTTCTGGAGATAAATTGTCTTTGGGCTAAATTCTGCATTAACTTATGCCCCATACAACCTCTTTAATTTCCCTTAATATCTCTTTTAAACAACTAATCAGTATAAAAGACCTTCAACATCTCTTCTACCGGCTAAATTAAGGTTCTCCTAGTCAGTTGAGAACTAGGAATGGGAGAAAAGGGGTAATGCCTGAGAGTGGTGAGTGAAGACATTCCTTCATAATCAGCTTTCGTGTTTGGGCTACAGTGATGCAACCAGAAGCTTTTCAGCAGTGAGAGGCTGTGCAATGTCTATCTGTAAGTATCATTTTCCCTAATAGAACTTACTGTAGGTGTCTTAGTTCAAAATGGTTGTCCTTGATATGAACAGATAGAGGTGGGGTATTTACTGAGTAGCCATGCGCAGCTGAGTGGGTTTCATTTTCCATTACTCTTCAGTCTCCAATCACATTAACAATTTCAAGACTAAGGATGCATATTCAGTACAAAACCACACAGTTTCCTATACATTCCACCACAGGAGTTCTGGATCTAGGCCACTCTTGAAGTCAGTTCCAGGGTTTGAACTTTCCATGGACAATTACAGGGCATTCTTGGTAGAGGGCCAAAGCCTATAATAGTCCACAAGAGCCAGAGTTTGCTGACCTTCAGGGCGGGGCGTAAGGTCTATTTGCTTGCTCAGACTCAAATGATTTTACAAGAGGGAATGGGGGTTTTGTAGTAACAAACAAAAGGCTCTGCCTATTTTAGTTGGAGTGTTCTTACTCAGGTGCCTTTTCTGATGGGTGCAATCTACACTTCTAAATATATTTGGCTGTCCCTCCGGAAAATGCCAGAATTCTCAAGATTAGTGTACTCAAGTGCTAGGACTTCCAGTATTTATATAAAAATCATATTCCATGTAATCTGTCTGCGGATTGGCTCAAATGAATGTACATGACTTAGCTTAGCTAGTCATGTACATTCATTTGAGCCAGTCCGCAGACAAATTACATGGAATATGATTTTTATATAAATACTGGAAGCGGTGAGCTCCTGGTATAGCCCATTAAAACATCCGTTCTGTCAGCTGTTGTGTGAATGGCCTCCTCCGTGTTTTGTCATCCCGTTTTTTCTTGTATTTTGGATGGACACGAATTTGGGATTTTCATAAAAGTTCCGAACATGAAAGAGGAGATTTTGTGCAGTACTTGAAGTGACCCTGAGTCTCTTTACCAACATACCTTTATATGAGGTTATTACATGTTCAAACACATGCAACAGAGTAGAGGAATATCCAATAAGAATTTTTTTTCAATTTTAATCTTTACAGAAATAAACATTTCACCTTTGTTCCCACCATCCAATATCAAACACAGAGATTATGTGTCGAGAGCAGCCAGAAAGCTATACAGCTTTCTCAAAACATCCTTATCATCCTTGCTCCAGGCTTCAAGAGAAACCAGGAATCATTACAATCCTTCAGTGGAATCAATAAAACCCAACTATGAGTCGAGTAAATATTTCACTTTTTTTTATCCTCCTTGATGTCAGCCCATTTACTTATCTTTTAAACGCATGATTCTCTTTCTCCCTTCCTGAACTAAAGATGAAAATTGATCAAACCCAACAAAATGGTTTGTGATACAGGCTGGACAGGAGTCCTTTGAATATCACAATGCACCTTTTAGTTTAGCTTGCAATATCATTTATGGATCTTGAATCCTTTCTTGTACTGGGCACTGATTTGTCCAGAATCAAAGAAACCATATTGCTAAATAGAATGTGGTACATTTAAATTTCTTATTTTGGAGCATAAAGGTTAGATGGCCTGTACTTCAACTACAAGGAAGCTGCATCAGCTCATTGGGCCAAATTCTACCATGTTCCTTGACATAGTGGGGTGTATGTTAGTGCAGATCTGGTCCATTATCATTACCATTGAGTTCCTTCTACAGAATTTTGTTGGCCATATACTAGAGGAAATGATAATTAGTTATCATTGAGTATGGATACTCAGTGATAGTGCAGTGCATGGAGATGTGGGTAGACTCTTGAGATCAGTCCTTTTGCTTTTGTTCCTGGGCCAACAAGAGCTGCATGCTCAATGAAGGCTGTGTCAGTAATTCCAGGAAGAAGGATGGGGAAAGAAAGCAATCCATAATCCTTTCCAGTCACCCCTCTAGCCAACCTAGGTATTTCACAGGCAAGCTCCAGAGGGAGCACAGACTAGACTATATAGGCCATAAGGAAGGGGTGGTTCCAACATGGGGCATTTGAGGATAGAGGACTGAATGAAAGGTGAAAATGAGGAGGAACCCTCATCCACATCATCAAAGAGAGAGAGAAATTAAAAGGTCTGCAGGTTATATGGTTTCCAAGGGCCAGATTGTGAATCACTTACTCACAATGGTGAGCAGTTACTCAAAGAAGTAGTTCCACAGACTTTGATGGGACTCCTTGAATGAGTACAAGTGTTCATCAATGGGAGTAAGGGTTCCATAATCTCACCCTAATAAAATAGAACAACATTACTTTTTTAGATTAATTTTACTGCCATTAATTTTTATTTGAAAAAGGTGAGATGTATGGATGGGTAGCAAACACTTGGGGATTCTGTGGCGTTGCCTATGAAATACAAGTACTGGCATGAAAACAATCTAATTATTATTAAGCATTTCTTAATGCCAGTGGAGTGCTTGCTGCTGTATAAGATACATAATGAAGACAGTCCCTTCTCTGAAGAGCTTATAATGTATTACGTTACAATCTACTTGAATACGTATACTGCATGTACACCTGCTGCATATTGTACTTTGTGCTGCATTTCAGTAGAGTAATGTGCATGGAACAGCTCGGTTCAGTGTGGAAAGAACACAAGCTAGAAAGCTCTTCTGTAACACCTAGAGTCACAATTGTTTTCAGTTAAGTAAAGAAAGAGCCTATTTAACTCCTCTGGCTTTGCCCTTGTATAAAAGTGAAGTTATCGATAAGCTGAAAGACTCATTCATTGCTAGATTTGTGCCCTCAATTTTAAAACAGCAACACTATTCACATTGGAATTTTCCAAATATAGACTTGACAACCTAGTTCTGGCAGCCTGAGGGGAGAGGCATGACTACTTCACTAATTGGGACAATGAGCACTGTCTACAATAGAGTTTTCTCTGAAAACTGACTAGGTCAGTTGGATGGCAAATATACTATGTCAAACAATAACTCCTACTGGTGGAAAAGGTCCTTTTATACTTAACCTTTTTTCCTAATGAATCCAACATTTATATTACTATACACAAAACGTTACATTAATATTATTAGAAATTCCAAAGTTAAGCATTCAAAAATTTGGAATTGCCAGAATTAAAGTTGTCTTAAGGCTAACCTTAATTCAGCCTCCCTGTGCATACAGATTTCATAGTTTCATAAAGTTTAAGGTCAGAAGGTACCATTAGATCATCTAGTCCAGTGGGGCCCAACCTTATTACGCAGGTGGGTCACATAAACCTGTGGGCCAAACAGATTCTACACCCTTCCTTGTGTAAACTAAAATGATGTAAACATGATGACAAAATGCTAATGTATCAGCCATTATTATATATTGTGTTGAAGCAGGATGCGGGCCTTATGAAATGCTCGGGTGGGCTCTGTATGGCCTGCAGGCCATAGGTTGGGCACCCCTGAGGTAGTCTGACTGCCTGTAGATCACAGGACATTAAATTATACGTGCACTGAATCAAAAACTTTAATTTGGCTAAAGCACGTATTCCAGAAAAGCATCCAATCTTGATTCAAAGACATCAAGAGATTATAATACAGGTTTTAATTACATGATCACATATAATTTTTTCACAGGATCCCTGTCTCATTCAATGCACAGGATGGACCGTGCTCAGTGAATGATTAGCTATTAAATATTTTATTTTATCCTTCATGTGTGGCTCCAGGCCTTATTTACTGCTCACTATTCAAACTCTGCTCTGAAGAGAGAATTGTTCATTTCCTGATGGGTTTTTCTATGGTGCTCATCACTACTAGTATCTGAGTGCTTCAGAATAATTAATTAATATATTTTCAAAAGTCCTCTGAGAGGGAAAGTTTATTGTTATACCCCCATTTTACAGATGGAGAACTGAGGCAGAGAGATTAAAGTATCCTCTAATTTTGGGTGTCCAATTTGAGACATCTGGGGCCTGATTTTTCAGAGTATTTAGCATTATAGAGCACCTCATATATCCAAAGCACAGCCCCTGTTGACTTCAACTATACCTGTGAGCGTTCAGCACTTATGCAAATTGGATGCCAGTGTCGCAAGTCAGGCACCCAGAAAATGAGGAACATAGAGTTAGTGGCCACCTTTGAAAAATTTAAGTGACTTGCTTAGTGTCACACAATAACTCTGTGGTAGAGACAGCACTAGAATCCAGTTCTCCATGGCAGCATTCTACTGCCTTAACCATGAGACCCTCCTTTCTCTTCCTGCAATCTCTGCCTTCATTCATTATATACCTCTCAACTTAAGGTCACTCTAAGCTGCTTGGCAGTGCAGCAGGGGCCTGGAGAGCAGAGAGATAGGGGGTTGGCAGGCACTGGGGAGGGGAGCAAGTTGGGGCATTCAGGGCTGCCGCGGGCCTCTCCCCTGCCTCGGGGACAGAGGGGCCCGTCCTCCAAGATTCCATGCTGCTGGTGGGGAGAGGGGGGCCCCTCCCCCAGAGCTCCATGCTGCTGGCAGGGAGAGGGCTGGGGGGAGTCTTCTGGCCCCATCTCCGGGGCAGCCTGCCTGCAACCCCAGCTGGAACCCTCACCCCTCCCCCTCGCACTCCAACGCTCTGCCCCAGCCCTTGAGCCCCCTTCCCACAGCCTGAACCCCTCATCCCCATCCCCATCCCGGAGCCCTCACCCCCGCACCACAACCCTCTGCCCCATCCCTGAGCCCCTTCCTGCACCCTGAACCCATCATCCCCAGCCCCATCCCAGAGCCCTCACCCCTACACCCCAACCCTCTGCCCTAGTACTGAGCCCCCTTCCACATTCTGAACCCCTCGCCCCCCCATTAATTTTGTTATGTGCACCAATATGGAGGTGATTTGTCACACATCACCTCCATATTTGTGCACATAAGAAAATTCATTCCCCACATGAATGGGAAAAATTAGAGGGAACACTGCTCCCAACTTCTGCTACAAATGATGCAGGGGTCCTACAGACAATAGCCTCCTTCCTTACACAACCCTGATTCATCTCCAGAGTAGGTCCATCCTGTGCTCTAAATGAGGCAGAGATCCTTTGGAAAAAATAGTATTGTCGTCATATAATTAATGACTATCAGATTTGTAACATGGGGCTAAAGTAAGGTTGCACAGGCAATTTATCTAGCTTCAACTTCCAGCCATTGGATCTTGTTATATCTTTGTCTGCTAGACTGAAGAACCCATTATCAAATACTTGAGTGCACTAGTAGGCACAGACTCTTCTGCCCCTTCTCCCCAAGCTTGATCCCTTTTGTCCTGTCCCCACCAACAAGTCTCTTTTCCAGTCCTGTCACTTCCCCACCCCTGGCTCCTTGTCCCAGTGGCATTCTCCTTGCCTGCCCAGTCCCAATCTCCACTCCTCAGGCTTCTCATCCCAGTCCTATGTCCCCCTCGAGGCTCAGGGTCTGAGTCCCAATCTTCCTCCCCACACGCAGTCCCAGTCTCCTTGTGCAGCTCTCAATCACAGTCTCCCTTCCTGGCTCCTCATCCAATCTCAGTCTCCTCCTCAGATCCTTGTCCCAGTCTTTTTGACAGTCAGGCCCAGCTCTACCCCCAAACTCCAGTTCCTTATCAAATCTGCCTTCTCTCCCCCATCAGCCAACTGACTCCCAGTCTCCCCACCATATTCCTCACTGGCTCCCAAACCCAGCCTTGCCTCCCAACCAGTCCCAGCCATCCAGTCTCCTTGCTTAACCAGTGCCAGCCCCCCCTCGAATTCCCAGTCAGTTTCTCTCCTCCTCACACTAGCCACCTTGTTCCAATCTATTATTTTGCTTCTCCCCAGTCTGGCTTTTAAGAACATAAGAATAGCCCTGCTGGGTCAGACCAAAGGTCCCCAGCCCAGTATCCTGTCTTCTGACAGTGGCCAATGCCAGGTGCCCCAGAGGGAATAGACAGAACAGGTAATCATCAAGTTATCCATCCCGTTGCCCATTCCCAGCTCCTGGCAAAGAGAGGCTAGGGACACCATTCCTGCCCACCATTCCTGGCTAATAGCCATTGATGGACCTATTCTCCATGAACTTATCTAGTTCTTTTTTAAACCCTGTTATAGTCTTGCCCTTCACAACATCCTCTGGCAAGGATTTCCATAGGTTGACTGTGCATTGTATGAAAAAATACTTCCTTTTGTTTGTTTTAAACCTGCTGCCTATAAATTTCATTTGGTTACCCCTAGTTTTTGTGTTATGAGAAGGAGTAAATAACACTTCCCTTTTTACTTTCTCCAGCCATGATTTTATAGACCTCTATCATATCCCGCCTTAGTTGTCTTTTTTCCAAGACTTTTTTGAAAAAGTCCCAGTCTTCTTAATCTCTCCTCATATGGCAGACGCTCCAGGCCCCTAATAATTTTTGTCATCTTTTTCTGAACCTTTTCCAATTCCAATATATCTTTTTTTGAGATGGGGTGACCTCATCTGCATGCAGTATTCAAGGTGTGGGCGTACCATGGATTTATATAGAGGCAATATGATATTTTCTGTCTTATTCTCTATCCCTTCTTTAATGACTCCCAACATTCTGTTCGCTTTTTTGACGGCACTGCACATTTTGTCCCTTCTTCACTCGAATCAGGCATCAACTCTCTTTGCTTTGCCTGGGCGTCAGCAGGGAAGTTACTGAAAGCACAGGAGACCCAGGCTCCTTACTTGCAGTAATGGGGATTCCACCTTAGACCAGGGCAGCTGGAAACAGAAATTACAGGGAAAGTCTGATTTCATCCCTGTAGCCCTGAGATAGAGCATGCTCTGTCACTCTGGGGTGGGGGCGGGGAGGGGAAGATGGCACAGGTGCGGTCTGGTCACACACAGGGGTTGTAAGGTGCTGAAGCATGCTCAAGTGTACATGGAATCTCTGGAGATTTCAGCAGCTAAATTCTAGCAGTTTCTACTGGGCATGTGTGAACTGAGATTCTTCAAAGGCTTTTCACTTGATTAAATTTAGGTGGATTTTTACAGGGATGGCAAAAGACACATGCTTGATAAAAAGACCATGCATTTGCCAAACTTCAAGCAGAGGAGCATGAGAGTGTCGCAAAGAAAAGATCACCAGATTTTTTTAACATAAGTAAAGCAATAGTTCCCCCACCCACCCCTTGTTTTGTTCTTAGAAATGGCTGAACCATTTTGGCTAAAATTTTCTAAAAAAATTCTGCTGGAGGAGACACCTGGCATAGAAAATTTCAGCCCAAATGGTTAAAGTTTGACAAAGTTAGAAGTGGGGCTTCTATTTTTGGGGGTTTATAAAATTTCACTTTTGGGGGGTTTTTAAAGCAATTTTTGACTTTTATGTAGATGTCCAAATATCTGGGATTTCTCCTTATACAACCTATAATGAGTAATCTCTTTGTAATGTTCTCTAGTGCGCTGTAACACAGTACTGTTTCAAACAGCATTAGGGAACCTTTGATGCACTCCAACAGGGTTTTCATGGACCAATTAAGGTGCAACACATTAGTGCGCTTCACAAATCACCTCGTAGTCTTTATTACTGCTCTATGTAGAAAGCCCTTAGATAGAGGTAATCTTTTCTGGTGTTTATTGAATATACACAATTTTTCTTTTTTCTTTTTGTATAAGAAGCTAGCAAACAGGAATGGCTAACAGGGGAGTTGTTGGAGGAGGAGCATGAGTGGAGGGCTAGGTACACTTAGGATTCTTTAAACTTAAAGCCAAAAACACCCCCTGACAAAAACAAAAACATCAACAAAGGAACGAGCTGCGGGAGTAAAAAGAAAATGCAGGCAGAAATCCAGGAACAGAGTGGAGCGATCCAGTTTATTGCACCCAATGCAGAATGTATGATTACCTACCCTATGGGCAGGTGGCATAGGTGTGCATTCGGTGCAAGGAGCTCCTGGAGCTCAGAGACCGTGTACAGGCTTTGGAGATCAGAGTGGCTGAACTGGAGGAGCTAGGGGAGACAGAGAAGTACATAGATGAAACTTTCCAGTACACAGTAGAACGGTCCCACCCCTGGTCTGACAGCCTCTGTGCTGTTGAGGAGGATGAAAGTCACAGGGAAGGAGAACATCCAATTAAGCAGAGGGAAATGATCCCATAGTTGGAACGCTCCTTCCAGATGATGTTGTGGTATCCTCTCGCACTGAGGATACCTCTCTGGGGGAGGAAACTCCAGTTATTAGGAAGAGACAGGTATTAGTAATGGGAGATTCGATCATTAGAAACATAGATAGCTGGGTTTCCAATGACCAGGAGAATCACATGGTGATTTGCCTGCCTGGTACAAAGGTTGCGGATCTCGAGACATCTAGAAAGACTTATGTGTAGTGCTGGAGAGGAGCCGGTGGTCGCAGTGTAAGCAGGTACCAATGACATAGGGAGGGATAGGAGAGAGGTCCTGGAGACCAAATTTAGGCTGCTAGGTAAGAGACTGAAGTCCAGGACCTCCACAGTAGCATTCTCTGAAAGGCTTCCAGTTCCACGTGCAGGGCCACTTAGACAGGCAGAACTGCAGGGTCTCAATGCGTGGATAAGACGATGGTGTAGGGGTTTACATTTATTAGGAACTGGGGAAATTTTTGGGAAATGGGGACCCTATACAGGAAGGATGGGCTCCACCTAAACTAAAATGGAACCAGATATCTGGCACTTAAAATTAAAAAGGTCATAGAGCAGTTTTTAAACTAAGGTCTGGGGGAAAGCCGACAGGTGCGGAGGAGCATGTGGTTCGGACAGAGACATCCCTTAGGGGAGGATCTATTAATGGAGATTATCTATGTCCTAGTAAAGAGGAGAGGAGGAAGATGTTAAAATATAGGTAGGATCTGATGAGAAACAGTCAAATGAAAAAAAGTCCCATTCAATTACATCATGTAATGGCAAACAGCTAAAAAGTGACAAGTTTTTAAGTGACAAGTTTTTAAAGTGCTTACATTCCAATGCTAGAAGTCTAAATAATAAGATGGGTGAACTAGAGTGCCACATATTAAATGAGGATATAATGATATAATGGGCATCACAGAAACTCGGTGGACTGAGGATAATGGGACACAGTTATACCAGGGTACAAAATATATCGGAAGGACAGAATAGGTCGTGCTGGGTGCGGGAGTGGCACTATATGTGAAAGAAAGCGTAGAATCAAATGAAGTAAAAATCTTAAATGAACCAAACTGTACCACAGAATCTTTATGGATAGTAGTTCCATGCGCTAATAAGAAGAATAGAGCAGTAGAGATATATTACTGATCACCTGAGCAGGATGGTGATTGTGACTGTGAAATGCTCAGGGAGATTAGAGAGGCTATTAAAATAAAAAAACTCAATAATAATGGTGGATTTCAACTATTCCCATATTGATTCGGTACATGTCACCTCAGGACAGGATGCAGAGCTGAAGTTTCTTGACATCTTAAATGACTGCTTCTTGGAGCAGCTGGTCCTGGAACCCACACGAGGAGAGGCAATTCTTGATTTAGTCCTAAGTGGAGCATAGGATCTGGTTCAAGAGGTGAATATAGCTGGACTGCTTGGAATAGTGATCATAATATAATTATATTTAACATCCCTGTGACGGGGAAAACACCACAGCAGCCCCAAACTGTAGCATTTAATTTCAGAAAGGGGGACTACACAAAAATGAGGAAGTTAGTTAAAAAGAAATTAAAAGTGAAATCCCTGGAAGCTGCACGGAAACTTTTTAAAGACACCATAATAGAGGCTAAATGTATACCCCAAATTAAAAAACATAGTAAGAGAACCAAAAAAGTGCCACCACGGCTAAACAACCAAGTAAAAGAAGCAGTGAAAGACAAAAAGGCATTCTTTAAGAAGTGGAAGTTAAATCCTAGTGAGGAAAATAGAAAGGAGCACACACACTGGCAAATGAAGTGTAAAAATATAATTAGGAAGGCCAAAAAATAATTTGAAGAACAGCTAGCCAAAGACACAAAAATTAATAGCAATTTTTTTTTAAGAACATCTGAAGCAGGAAGCCTGGTAAACAACCAGTGGGGCCACTGGACGATCGAGATGCTAAAGGAGCACTCAAGGACGATAAGATCATTGCGGAGAAACTAAATGCATTCTTTGCATCAGTCTTTATGGCTTGAGGATGTGAGGGAGATTCCCAAACCTGACACATTCTTTTTAGGTGACAAATCTGAGGAACTGTCCCAGACTGAGGTGTCATTAGAGGAGGTTTTGGAACAAATTGATAAACTAATCAGTAATAAGTCACCAGGACCAGATGGTATTCATCCAAGAGTTCGGCAGGAACTTAAAAGTGAAATTGCAGAACTACTAACTGTAGTTTGCAACCTATTATTTAAATCAGCTTCTGTACCAAATGACTGGAGGATAGCTAATGTGAAGCCAATTTTTTAAAAGGGCTCCAGAGGTGATCCAGGCAATTTCAGGCCAATAAGCCTGACTTCAGTACCAGGCAAACTGGCTGAAACTATAGTAAAGAACAAAATTGTCAGACACTTAGATGAACATAATTTGTTGGAGAAGAGTCAACGTGTTTTTTGTAAAGGGAAATCATGCCTCACCAATCTACTAGAATTCTTTGAGGGGGTCAACAAGCATATGGACAAGGGGGATCCAGTGGATATAGTGTACTTAGTTTTTCAGAAAGCCTTTGGCAAGGTTCCTCACCAAAGGCTCTTAAGCAAAGTAAGCTGTCATGGGATAAGAGGGAAGGTCCTCTCATGAATCGGTAACTGGTTAGAAGAAAGGAAACAAAGGGTAGGAATAAATGGTCAGTTTTCAGAATGGAGAGTGGTAAATAGTGGTGTCCCCCAGGGATCTGTATTGGGACAAATCCTATTCAACATATTCGTAAATGATCTGGAAAAGGGGGTAAACAATGTGGTGGCAAAATTTTCAGATGATACAAAACTACTCCAAATAGTTAAGTCCCAAGCAGACTGTGAAGCGCTACAAAAGGATCTCACAAAACTGTGTGACTGGGTAACAAAATGGCAGATGAAATTCAGTGTTGATAAATGCAAACTAATGCATATTGAAATACATAATCACAACTATACATATAAAATGATCGGATCTAAATTAGCTGTTACCACTCAAGAAAGATCTTAGAGTCATTGTGGATAGTTCTCTGAAAACATCCACTCAATGTGCAGCGGCAGTCAAAAAAGCAAACAGAATGTTGGGAATCATTAAGAAAGGGATAGATAATAAGACAGAAAATATCATTTTGCCTCCATATAAATCCCTGGTACGCCCACATCTTGAATACTGTGTGCAGATGTGGTCGCCTCATCTCAATAAATATATATTGGCATTGGCAAAGGGCAACAAAAATGATTAGGGGTATGGAATGGGTTCTACATGAGGAGCAATTAATAAGACTGGGACTATTCAGCTTGGAAAAGAGATGACTAAGGGGGGATATGATAGAGGTGTATAAAATCATGATTGGTGTGGAGAAAGTAAATAAGGAAGTGTTATTTACTCCTTCCCATAACACAAGAACTAGGGTCACCAAATGAAATCAATAAACAGCATGGTTTAAAACAAACAAAAGGAAGGATTTTTTTCACACAACGCACAGTCAACCTGTGGAACTCCTTGCCAGAGGATGTTGTAAGGGCCAAGACTATAACAGGGTTCAAAAAAGAACTAGATAAGTTCATGGAGGATAGATCCATCAATGGCTATTAGCCAGGATGGACAGGGATGGTGTCCCTAGCCTCTGTTTTCCAGAAGCTGGGAATGAGTGACAGGGGATGGATCACTTGATGATTACCTGTTCTGTTCATTCCCTCTGGGGCACCTGGCATTGGCCACTGTTGGAAGACAGGATATTGGGCTTGACAGACCTTTGGTCTGACCGAGTATGGCCGTTCTTATGTTCTTAAGGGTATTTTATCTGTATTTATCAGTTAAAACTGAAAATCAGAATCCCTAATGATAAGTTACTGAAAACAAGGTCTTATAATAGGAAGTACTAGCAAACCTTAATTGTAGGTGGTGCTACCATCCCTGCCTAAACTACAATACAATAATGAAAGCTATTGATAGCTATAAACTGATGGGTGCTCCTACATTTCTGATTTTTCTGCATTCGTGACACTAAACAGAAGAAAAACTGTCCCTTACTATGGTCTCCTTTCAGGTGCTTGACCGATCTAGTACAGTATGGACCATGTATTTCATGTTAGGGACCATTAATCAAGAGAGATTCTATTGTGAAGACCCTCCCCCTCCCTACTCCTGAATCTAGAACCCATAACTTCATTGCAGCAACCTAAGAACATGGTTATCTGAAAAAGTGATATCACAGCAACATTAAGGATATAAACTCGGGGTGATAGGGGAGCTGCTTTGTTATCTTCTCCCAATTAGCTGTACTGCAGCTGTTTGTTTCCTAGTTGTGCATCCAGGGCTTTACACTGATTATTCATTATTAGCATATCCCTCTCTTGTTGCCTGCAGCTCCCATTGCTCTAATCTCTCCAACTGCCTTTTCAGTTTGGTTTTATCCTCTTTGTGTGTTTGATACTTCCATTTTGGAGTCCCCTATGAATTTGATCATGGTTGAATTTATGCTAAAGAAACACAAAATAGCCAACAAAGAAAGACACAAAGCAGCCACATGGAGTACAGAGTAATTCCACCTTGAAGTTCTCTATGAATCACGGGCTGAAAGCTACAGGCCGAGTATATATACATTTTTGTTTCTGTGATGAAGAACAAAAATATCCCCACTTTGCAGTTCTCCAAAAAAATCAAAGGGTGACATTCAATCCTGTGCAGACATCTAGCACAGGGCCTATGCACCACTCAAATCCTATTCAAGGCTGTAAGTGGGGAATTTTACCCTAAAACCATAGCTTGGTTCAGTTTTGGTTCGGTTCAGTTTTGGTTCAGATTTATAAACATTTTGCATGTATCTGCAAACATTCACTTCAAACCATATTTTCAAATGTAAGTGCACTGCTTAATAAAATGCACGGCTTTTCGTACGAAGCACATCTAGGATGATAATAAAGCAGTAAATAAACTTCCAAACTATCAATGTTGCAGCAATTAAAATATTTACGTCTGACACAAGTTCTGATGAGTTAAAGACTTTCAACCCAATCCTGAATTAGTAGGTTCAAGCTATCCAAATGATTCTTGGAATAAAGTAACTCACCCTCTGCATTAGAGAGACAATGGCATCCACTGCTGCTGTCAGACTCTTTCCCTCTTATTACAGTTAACCAGGAGCATAAACACCATAATGAAGCTGAGCCCCTGAAAACTCACCAGGCTGTGCATAATTTCCACTCCAGCTGGATTCACTGTAAGTGCCTCATCATACAATTGCTTAGCCTCCTCCAAACTGCCTTTCATCTCTGCAAGTCTCCCACGCATGTACAGCACAGTGTGAGATGTGGGGAAAAGACTAGCTGCCTCCTGGATACAAAAGCCTGCTTCTTCGAGATGCCGTTGTTCCATAAAGAGTTCAGCTACAAAACAAAAACTACCATTAGTTTAAATAATTCAGTAACCTTTATACTTGTAATAATTACACTTTCTCCCTTAAACACATTAAATTAGAAGGTCTGGATCCTGCAAATGCTTACTATTATGGTTAGTGCTTACTACTGTGAGTAGCTCCATTGAATCGAGACTAATCTTAGCAGTAAGCATAGAGAAAGGTCTCAATTCAGGAAAGCATTCCTGGCAAACTTTAAGCACATCCTTAAAGTGCTGTCCTGAAAAGGGACAGACTTAAGTATGTACTTAAATGTTTTCTGAACTGGAGCTAAATATGTGCTGGATCTGGCCCTAAAAGAGCAGTATTAGTAGCTATGTAAGGCTATTGCCAAACAGATGGAAGGAAGGCAGAATAAGAAGTCATGGTTGTCTGGTGGGAGGTTTGACAATGTCAGAGTAATAGGATACATTTAACTGAGGGGGCAGTTTCCTTATTTAAAGGGGAACTCCAAACCTGATTTTTGTTAAACGGACTAATTTCTCTCAGTGAGTTTTCTGATTCTCTATAAAGGTCTATATTCTGTATATTATAAACATATTATATATTAAATGTCATATTTATTACTAAGAAACACAAGCATGCACTTGCCATGAAGACAGAGATCTTAAATGAAGTCACTAACTGAAAATGCGATTGTTTTGCTGTTTACTTTCCTCACCAAGTAGCAACTGTACTAATGCTTTTCTCGTAAAGAAAAAATGGAACAAGCATAGACTAATGCGCTTTACTGACACTAACAATTTGTTTGTTAATATAAACACGGAACAAGATTTATTATGAACTAAATCCAACTCCTAATATTCTGAAAAACCTCAAAAAGGCTTCACAACAGGACATTCAGATTTCATTGAGCCATGTATTTGAAATGGGAGCTTCTAATATTAAAAACAAATACAGTAGTTCTCATTACTGCCACCAGGGAAAAGCAGCCTCAGTTTCTTTGTTCTATCACCTGATCATGTTATCTGTGCTAATCAGCTGTGGAGGCTGCTGGACTCATTTCTGTATTCATTCCATATTATAGTAAGCTGCAGCCTTTTAAAAGCTTGGTTCAAAATTTTCAAACTCAGGTGCTAAAGGGAGGCAACTGATTCCGTATTTCAACACCGATTTAAATGGCCAGATTTTCAGAGGCAATGAATAACTTCAACTACAAGAGAAGTCAACGGGAGCTGTTGGGGCTCAGCACTTCTGAAAATTAGGTGTCGAACCTTTAGACACCCTAGTCTGAAAATACTGTCCGTAGCTTGTTGGATGACACAGATGCTTCAAGGGATTGGTAAGGAGATACAGAGCTTTCTGTCTGCATGTGAACAGATCAAAAATACATCACAGGTTGGTAGTAACCAAAAGTTATTGCCATCTGAAGGCTGTTCCATGGCCTATCTGAAATAAGATTATGGCCTCAGTCTACATTGCAAGTGGCACTTATTAGCAGACTCCGAGTGGTCAAATAAGGAAGGGATACAATTTCTGACTCCCATCTAAACCCTGAGGGTGGTCTTTCCAGGTCATGGGTGGGACACTGGAGAAGCTTGCACATAGTTGGCCATGCCTGAGCTGTATGTAGATAAATGATGCCATTCTCCAGGGTTATCAATATTTCTCCTTTCATAAGCAAAACATTCAGCTTTTAAAAGGAGTTCACTTTTTAAAAGAGGCTCATATACTCTGAAAAGTTCTGTGTAATATTTGCAGGAAAGAAACTGCATGCTTAACCAGAATAAAATCTCGGCATATACTTCCTTCCCAAGGCTCCAGGAGGATGCAGATATCTCATTAAGCTGAGGACATGCTGAACCTTATTCCAATTTTGTGGGCAGGCAATATTTTACTTGCTCTTCCCAAAGCGAACAATGTTTTCCTGCCAAGTGTTGCATGGCAGCTGAGGATGTGCATATGGTAACAATGCTGACTTGGGTATGCAAAGTAACAATTCACAGCCTGAAGAAAAATACATTGTTTGCTAGCACAGAAGTATGAAGCAGCACAAGACCAGGGATGAAGTTAATGGGAGTTTCACCACTGATTTCGATGGGGTCAGGATTTTACCCCAGTTATTAAGGGCCAACACCTGCACTCAGCTAGGAATAAGTTGCCAGCAGTAACATCCTTTAGGTTTGCAGGGAGGAAGAGGAGCACCCAGCACCTAGAAGACCTTGATTCAATAAACTACTTAAGTGTCTAATTTAAAGCACTTGAGTAGAACCACAGAAATAATTTGAAGTTAGGCACATGCTTAAGTACTTTTCTCAGTCGGGACCTGAATGAGGATAACAACAGTGGAAATACTGCATATGCATATTACCATCTTAGTTGCTCTGCTACCAACCAAAACAAAATGCAACTCAGACCATATAAGGTAAGAATGAAGGTCAGAAGGGAAGAATGTGAGATTACTTACAGCCTGTAACACAAAGTATGCAACGTGAAGAGTACTTATTCTTCCTTTTAGCTGTGCCTGTGTGTCTGTAAATCCTTGCAGTAATCACAATTATTAAAACAACTTGGAATATAAGTAAGATACACAAATTGTATTTTATGGTATGGTAATGTAACATATTAAACTTCAGTCCATTTCTTTGCAGGCTCAAAAGTCAAAAGATGATTTAAAGGTGTGGGAAGTTAATTTCCACGAAGAAAGAACAACATTGGACAACATCCAACTCTGTACCTTGTTTTTCTTTTTTAACAGATCGATTAAGAATAAGGACCTTCCTGACAGAAGCACAACGGAAGTGCTTTTGGGTTGGAGAAGCAAGTAAGGAAAGGAAAGCACCCAGCCAACTAAAAGATACCAAGGGAAATATTTTAGGTTTACATGTTTCCTAGAAATTTATTTTACACTTCTATTAGTCATTCATTCTATTTACAGATGAAAAAGATACATTTATAATCAAAATTGAAAAACCAAGGAGTCATTTAATCTACCTGGTTAATGCTCCCACCCCTTCACCATTATACTAAATATTGCCCTAGTATTGCCACATTAGCACAGTCCAACACATAGGATCACAGAGCATGCTCCCTTGCATCATCTTGCTTTCCATACATTTCTGACTGGTTACTTTGTTGGTACACTGGCAAGCCCCTAATAGGCAGCTCTATTTGGAAAAGATGCAACACCAGGTACATGCCCCAAAGCAGTCCAGGGGGTTGCTCCTCAGATGGAGTGAATAGAGTAAGATGGTAGATGTGATCTGCATTTCCTTACTTGTGAAAGGTTCTTAGTTTCAATGAAGTCATGCAGGAGTGTTAAACTGCTGGACTGAGGAATTACTCTTCCTTCTGTGTTATTTACAGCTTATGATTCCAAACAGGCTATATCCACTGGTATGGACACAGTATATTTCTCACAGCACAGCTATAAGTTTGACAGCTCCAATGTCAATCATCCTCATAAAGGCCCAATAAGAACAATGTAGTTGCGCCATATTAAACTGGGCTAAATGACCAGGGGTTCTCAGAGTGCTTCACAGTGAGACTACGTAAAAGAAAGATCATTTCAACCACTGCCTCTTCTACCAACCTCCCAGGGCCAACAGCAGCAACTGCTACCATGGACAGTTATTAGGAAGAATTCAGGAATTTTTAACAAGGCTGTGTCTGGGTGGATTGAGAGGGAAAAAACAACCCTGCACTGCCTCCTTTCCCTCTGCTTTTGAAGCCCAATCCTGCATCCACTGAAGTCAATGGGAACAGTTACTTCAATGGGTGAAGAATTGGCCCCTTAATCTCTTCTTCCCATTTGCTCTGTTCCTTTCTCTCCTTTGTTCCCCTGCACATGTTGCCCAGCCACCTATCCCTTTTCTCCCCTGCTCCTGTGGACACTCTTCTCTCGCTAGTGGCTCCAGACACCTCTGACAACATTCTGTAATCACTATTTCCACTGGTCGCTCCAGTCTTAATCCTGGGTTTGGTGTGAGAGGCGGGTTCACATAGCCTTTCTTATGTAGCAACAACCCTGAATAGGCTGGCTCCACCTCCTTGCTTCCAGCCATTTCCGCTGGCATCCAGTCTCATTTACATTTAGTTGGAACCAAGGAAAGGCGCCAACATCAAACCACCTACCAGCAGCAAATACTCTGCAGACCACACTTTGAGAACTTCTGCCTTAGACTCTCTAGCTGTTTAGTTCTTTGACAGCATCCTGTTAAATAGTTCATCTAAATAGAATAATAGCCATTTCTACATCAAAGAGCAATTAAGAGTTTAGTGCTGGACCTTAAACTATGACTTTATTCTGGGGCATGTGCGTGTTTCAAAGTGGTATAAAGAATGATTCTCCCTGTCACCAAAGAATCCTTTTCACAGAGGTAGGAACAATGGGAATTCTATCCAAAGGAACAAAAGATACTTCAAGTGACTTTCTTAATGTGATCCACCCAGAGCAAAATCTCAATCCTTCTGAAGTTTGAACACATTCACTGGTATCGGAGATGCAATGTTTAACTCTGACAGCTGCCCCAAAGCTGATTGCACCATTCCATTCTGTGTGTCAGCTGGATCTGAAATACTGATCTAAGCATCATCTGCATAAACAATACCGCTGCAAACTACAGTGCTTAAATAATGCTACAAATACCACACAGTAAAATGACCATGGGGGGAAGCCTTGGGGGACCTCCTCTCCCCATACTGTAAGAAGATGACAGTTCCTACAATTATATGTGGTCATATATTTTCTGTTCCACTGAATTCATTTGTTTTCAGAAGCTGTTGGCATTTGGTACCTCAACAGCCCGTGGCCTTGTAGAGAGAGCCACTTCTTTGCTTATGCTTTCATCAGTGATTAGTCTCTTTATTGCCCCTGAAGAGAGATCTTTTTGCTTCTGTAAGACGACCTTAACGTTTAATCATCAACCAATCCTGTCTGCCATTATCACATTATTATGCACAGGGCTGAGGATTCAGGGGCAAGTTAGCCAGAGGATTCTCTGGGATACATCCTAAACCTAACCAACTCATTTGATACAAAATGTATATGCTGGGAAGGTGGAGAGGGTGAAATCATCATGTATTCCCAAGCCAGCTGCAGAAGCAGAGCCTAGCTGCTTATTTCTTTGAACCCTGATAATTGATTTAGATTCTCAAGGCTGTCTTTGCAAGGAAAAGGGCTAGAAAATACCTGTAAAATGGAAACTGAGGGAGTGACATACATTTCTTATTTCAAAAACAATAGGGTGCTTGGTCACAGGCTACACAGGGCCCAAAGGATGACTCAGCAACTTTGTTTACAAAAGTTGCATAATAATGACACAGAGTTATGTGTATATGTCACAGAGAATGACACAGAGTTACAACAGGTCACTTGTCATACCAATGGTTGCCAATGTGGAGTCCCTGTGGGGATCTGCCATGGGTCATGCATGGTCACCAAGTGAAATTAATAGGCAGCAGATTTAAAACAAACAAAAGGAAGTATTTCTTCACACAACACATAGTCAAACTGTGGAACTCTTTGCCAGAGGATGTTGTGAAGGCCAAGACTATATAACAGGGTTCAAAAAAGAACCGTCTGCCCGAAGCTGGGAATGGGAGAGGGGGGATGGATCACTTGGTGATTACCTGTTCTGTTCATTCCCTCTGGGGCACCTGGCCTTGGTCACTGTTGGAAGACAGGATACTGAGCTAGATGGACCTTTGGTCTGACCCAGTATGGCCGTTCTTATATTCTTATGATCTGTCCCATAAGCCAGGGCTGGAATGTGCCAGAACAGTATTCTGGCACTTTTGCTGCATGGAGGATGCCATTTTGTTCTCAAAATGGCATCCTCAGCACAGCATGAGCTCACACGCACTGTGCGTGAGAGATCATGTTGGCGGGGACGTTCCCATGCTGGCAGGTGCATTCTGGTAGTAATGCAAACAAAAGGGGTCCAGGACAGTTAGGTGCCAAAGGGGTCCTTGGAAAAAAAGGTTTGGAAACCACTTCTCTATACTATGGCTCATTCCAAACAAAGCGGTTGCAAAATGTACCAAAGAGCCATATTAAACTTAGGGGCAAATCCTTTAAGTGAGCACGTAATGACCGTCATTTTGGCCGACACATCGTAGGTTGTACTGGGAACCTCCAGAGCCAAAAGCATCAGTCGCTACAGTTTGAGCTAAAAATGTACCTGTATCTGGGGGCTGTAACACACACACTCTGTGGATCAGTATGGCGCAGAACACTCACTGACCAGAGGTTGTATGCACATAAGACCAAAAAGCAGGAGAGCTGTCAAAGTCGTGCTGTGTGGGGGCAGCCAAGGGCAGTCTGCCTGGAGAGGCCCTGCATAACTGGCCCACATTGAACCACTGCTCCATGGCAGGATGGAGGCAGGGCAAAGATGGTCGAGGGCCACATGTCCACACATGATGCAGACCCCAAGCAGGGTCAGTGCAGTGGTCCAAATCCACTACTAAGGCCAGGGACATCCAATTACTTTTAAATAGTAATTATTTTTTAATCATAACATAATTAACCTGTTGAACTCACTGCTAAAAGACTTCATTAAAGCTAAGAGCTTAAAATGATTCTAAGAAAGATCAGACATTTATATGGATAAGAACATCCACAGTTACATTATACAGGGTAAAAATGTACACAGAATATAAACTGTCATGATGTAGGGCAGAAGCCATACACTAACTGATGGCAGGAAGAAAGTTCTCCTATGGGCAGGGTGTTTTTTTTTTTAATTATAAGATTTTTTGCACCTTCTCCTGAAGCATCTGGTAGTGGCTGCTGTCAAATACAGGACACTGGAGTAGCTGTACCACTGGTCTGATCCTGTATGACAATTCCCAAGGTCCTATGATCAGGAGTGTTTTCCACAGCTGGCATGTGAAAATGTCCTGCTTTTTTCATAAGTGATTTGTGTGTGCACCTTATTCCCATCTAAGGCCCTGATCCTGAGAGATGCTGACCAACTGGGAGTTGCAGGTGGTCTATACCTCTCAGGTGTGGCCCTAACTCTGGAACTCTCTTTAGCCATCATCTGCGAGGCACCAAGCCATTACCGTACCTTTTACTGGTGGACGCTGAAGATTTAGTTTATGTAATTTTAATGTTCTTTTGCCTTCTTTCTAGGGGCTGGGTTTTGGAAAAAGTATAGGCATGTAGGATTTGCCACCTTCTATCAGATTACTGGTCCACAAAGTCCAGTATCCTGCTTTTGGCAGTGACCAATATCTGATGCCTCAGAGGAAGGTGAAAGAAATCCATAATGTGCAGAACTGACTATGAGGAGAAGAGTCCTTTTGGTTTCTCTGGGCTGTTTACAAGAGATGTTGGATGGAGGTAATGGCAAGACAGAGATGAACCCAACCATCCCCATGGTTCAGAGGTGTTTGCATTTGAGAGTTTAGCTCAGGCTCCTTTCTAAACAGACACTTGGCCTATGCTGGAGGAGCCTGGAGCAGGGTCTACTAAACTGGAAGACCTAGTGATACCAACGATGGCTTCCTTCCTTCAACAATAACATTTCACAGGGAACAAGGGCACCTCACATTATTGCTCCTTCCATCCAGATTCAACATGAAATGTAATCCACACCTCCTATTAAACATTCCAGGCTAGGAGAGTAAATACTATGGGGCAGCCTTCCTTATTGTGAATCTTTGTTCAGCTGCATACTTGCTTTGTAGTAAATGCTCTGATGTTAAGCATAAGTCTTCTTCCCCCTCTCCCAGGTTCCAGCTTCTTGTATTTATCTAGTTTATGTGACTGGAAAGAACACCCAGCAAACCTGCAGCATTTTAAAAGCTCAAGAATTCAAGTAATGAATGGGCAATTCTAAAATTTCAAAGCACTTTTTGAAACAAAAATATTTAAACTGCTTCAGCAGCTGCTACCACATTGTAGGATAATGGCTGATCCTCGATATCTCACCAAAGCTGGTAAAGAAATCTTACAAATCTTAAACAACTTCAGCAACAACGCAATGTTTGAGGGGGCTTAGGGTCATTGCAAACTAAGGAGAGAAAGCGTCTAAAACACTTGTGCAAACAGCACTAATGTGAGTACTACTGGTTGATCTGCATGGCATTACACAAGAATATTTGGAGAAAATAGGCCACGCCCTTTCCTGTCCCCTCCATCGTTCCATTTCCTGCCGTAGCATCTGTGATGTGGCTGTGTGGATCCTGGCCCGTCAGGGCTGAGGATGCCAAGCCTTAGCCCCGCAACACTTTCTTGTGGAACAAGGTCCATCTCCTCTAACGTAGCTCCTGTTTCCCAGGAATTGGCCCATAATAAATAAAATTAAAAGCATTTTGTGAAGGAAGAAAAACCTTCTACTGTAGATAAGGCCAGGGAGCAGATGTTTTCCATTAGCTAACTGTGCCATTCTGCATTGGCTCTCCTCACATTTATGGCACATTCACTGTAATATTTGTAAAGGGTAAATTGCTGAAATGTTTACTGAGTTAGAAAGTGGCTCTCCCAAACTCACCACATTCTGATGGGGGTGGAATAATTCTCCTAGTAATTTCTTTTTAAGTGTATCTCTGAAAAAAATCATCTAGAGATCTACCTGCTAAAATTTGTAGATTGTGTTTAGCAGGCATCTAGCCAATCCCATATCAAATTATAAGAGGTACTTTGCTGTGAGTAGCCATATTTGGTAAAGTACTGGGTTAGGCAAGAAGCTAATTGTTAGATTAAGAGTGCTAGTAATGGCAAACAAACTGGACATTGTAGTCAA
Source organism: Caretta caretta (assembly GCF_965140235.1). NCBI lineage: Eukaryota > Metazoa > Chordata > Testudines > Cheloniidae > Caretta > Caretta caretta. Next base: position 178,236,280 of record NC_134208.1, on the reverse strand, counting down.
AAGAAAAGCATAAAATAATATAGCCACACAGGTTGAAGTAACAGAGCTCTGCTTATTAAGACAGTCTTGCAGTATTCAAAGGCTAGTATGCAGATAAGGCACACAGTTATTAGTAGCCCGCATCAAAACCACAAAGTTCAGAGTAGAAATAGCTCTACAGAACAAAGATATTTGAAAGTTTTAAAACATTGCTTTTCTGTGTTAACACGTCACTCTGACACAAAAGCCATCTTGTTGAAAGGATTCAATAAAACTCAAGGTGAGGCTCAACCCTAAACCTGAACTTTAATTTTTTTAGTTGTTCCCTTTGCAGAATAACCACTTTTATGTTTTCAAAAAAAGATGAAAAAGAGCACTGACAAGATATTAACAGGGAAAAGCTGGTGAGAACATTCCTTAGGCCAGATTTCTTTCTGCAATGGATTAGCAGCCCTATAAAAATTAACTTCTCAGATCCCTCTTTCAGAATACACGTTTATACACCCACAGTGACTGGCAAATAGAATCGTAGAAGATTAGGGCTGGAAGAGACCTCAGGAGGTCATCTAGTCCAAGCCCCCGCTCAAAGCAGGACCAACACTAACTAAATCATCCCAGCCAGGGCTTTGTCAAGCCGGGCCTTCTAAACCTCTAAGGATGGAGGTTTCACCACCTCCCTAGGTAACCCATTCCAGGGCTTCAACACCATCCTAGTGAAAAAGTTTTTCCTAATATCTAACCTAGACCTCCCCCACTGCAACTTGAGACCATTTCTCCTTGTTCTGTCATCTGCCACCACTGAGAACAGCCTAGCTCCATTCTCTTTGGAACCTCCCTTCAGGTAGTTGAAGACTGCTATCAAATCCCCCCTCATTCATCTTTTCTGCAGACTAAGTAAGCCCAGTTCCCTCAGCCTCTCCTCATAAGTCATGTGCCCCAGCCCCCTGATCATTTTCATTGCCCTCCGCTTGACTCTCTCCAATTTGTTTACATCCCTTCTGTAGTGGGAGCCCCAAAACTGGACAAAATAATCCAGATGTGGCCTTACCAGTGCCGACTAGATGCGAATAATCACTTCCCTCGATCTGCTGGCAACACTCCTACTATGCAGCCCAATATGCTGTTAGCCTTCCTCTCCCTGGCAACAAGGGCACACTGTTGACTCATATCCAGCTTCTCATACTATTCTGATGGTATTCATAGCTAGGGTTCTTAATAGTAAAAGTACTGCATACCATTTGCAAAGCACAGCAGGGGGATTACTTACAGCTTCCTCTGGTGTGGGGATGGGGCAGTATTTTTTAAAGTTATTATTAATTTATATTGTTTTGTAATAGTGACCTGAGGCCACTCAGATCAGAATTGGGCCCTCAATGTATTATCTGCTGTACAAACATAAAATAAAGGAAAATTTGAAACAGGGTGCATGTGCCCCTCCTCCAAGAAGGGGAAGTAATGTTTAATCAACTCTCAAAAGGGAAAGCCTGAGTGCAAACTGACTATCCTGGAAGAAGGAGTAGTCAGTTGGAACTTGTTGAAGGAGACTTTGAAAGGGGCAGCATGGACCTGGGTTCCCAAGAAGAACCAGACGCACAGCCTGGCCCGTGTTTCAAGACTGCTTTTAAACGCATGCTTAAGCCCCCTTCCTGAAGACAAATATTCTGCTGAACTGAGGCCCTGGTGAGGAGCTGCTTCTAGGACCTGCAGCATTTAGGCTTATTAATACAAATACCTTGACAGGACTGTTGACACCTTTAAGAAAAGCTGTTGCGCCAAGGACTAAGGCTTGTTATTAAAAACCCAGAATCAGACAAACCCCAGCTGCCTGAAGGCACGGGTATGCACTTGATTGTGTGCTGGGACCTTGAAGTGGCAATAGGCTGGGGGGAGGGATAGCTCAGTGGTTTGAGCATTGACCTGCTGAACCCAGGTTTGTGGGTTCAATCCTTGGGGGGGCCATTTAGGGATCAGGGCAAAAATTGGGGATTGGTCCTGCTTTGAGCAGGGGGTTGGACTAGATGACCTCCTGAGGTCCCTTCCAACCCTGATATTCTATGAAAACATGTACTTTCAAAGTTTCCAAGAGACTTAATCATTTATGGTAACAATTCCATTCTACTCAGGTTCCTATACCACACTTATCATATGGTAGCTGCACACCTTCCAAAGCTGCATAAAGCAACATGACTTGCATCTGTCAACTGTGATTCCCTTTCCTCCATTCCTTTCCCTCTTGGGATTTGTACCCATAGATATAATCTGAGGGCTATTATGTTTGATGTCTCTACGTGCTTGTTAGCAAAGGCAAGGTTGAAAAGCTGCTTCATATACTTGGAGCGGAAGGTGGAGAGGTTTGGGTTAGTTCTTAATTTTTGCAGGAGTTCATTCCACAGTCTTGGACTGAACCCCAAGAAAGCTGTCACCTGCAAAGATGAGTTTACCCTAGTGGTAGACAGGTCCACTGTGCCTGAGGAGTTGAGGATGGTTTGCATTATGGAGCATGAGGTGGTATTTAGGATCGATTTGTCCCTTAGTTGTTTGCTTTGGTTAATGAAATTGTAGTCTATTATGAAGAAAAGGACTGTTTTAGTAAGGCACATATTAATATGGGACAGATTGGGGACTGGATTTGTCCAGGAGATCCTAGTCTGCAGAGGATGTGTCCAGGAGATCCTGGTCTTCAGAGAGGCGAGGGGATCCCAGGCTCTGGGGGCAGGTGTCCCAGGGGATATTGGGCTCTGTGTAGTGGTGCAGTGTGTGAGGCAGGCACAGGGGAGATGCTGTGGGAGCCCCCAGGATTAGCTTGCTGCACTCCTGCCCCTGCACTCAGCACCTCAGCTGCCACAGGGGGAAGAGCCCAGGGGAGCTGCAGCCCCAGCGCCGCCCAGCACAGAGCAAGAGCAGGTGCCTGGGAGCAACCAGCGGCACTGCAGAGCAAGCTGCCAGACGGCCTGGGCATTAAGGACGCCAGAGTCTGCTGGGACGGGGCTCGGATAAGCCATGGATTTAAACGTTGCCTAAAGGTCAGTGAGAGCTGAGGTGGGGCCCCAGGGGCAGGTACATCCCTTCCATAAGTGTAGTTTGACTGCTGTATTTGGGGAGTCGGGGGGGCGGGGAGGAGGCAGCGTGTGCGCGCTGAAGCCAGTTCTCCTGACTCACTGGCTCTCCCCCCCCCCCACCTGGAGTGATACCTGGGCTGCTGGTGCTGTGGGGGACAGCTTAACGGGGGTGAGGGGCAGCTGTGGGGCGACCTGTGGGGCTGCCCCCGGAGCACAGGGAGCTGCAGCCACTCAGGCAATTCAGACACACACTGCCTCTCCCCATCCCATCCCCCTTCCTCTCCCCACTGTCCTCTGCCCCCCCCTTCATCCCCTTTCCCCTTCTCTTCCCCCTGCCTCTTCCCCCACCCGTCCCCCATTCCCCTTCTCTTCCCCCTTCTTCTTCCCCCACACCTCCCTCCCTTCCCCCGCCCCGGCCGCAGACCGAGCATAGCAGCTCGGCATTCCCAGAAATTGGGGGTGGGGGACAGTCGCACGTGACCCTCCCCTGTTTGGGAGGAGCAACGCCTCCACAACTATGTCCATCCCCTCCCTGTCTCCCGACACTGCAACTCCCACCCCTGAGCTGGGTTCCGTCTGCCAGGAACAGGACTCATCTGCCACCTGCAGAGCTCGGGCTGGGAACGGTAGCCACACACAAAGCCTGCCGGCCCTGGCTGAACAGGGGCTAGCGCTGATGATGGGGCACTCCCTGCTCTCAGCCACCCCAAAGGCAGGTTTCTTTTGTTAAAAGTGGAGGGGCCATGATGCCCACTCCCAGCTTGCGGTGCCCCTGGGCCCCCAGACCCTCCAGCTGTCCTGGGTGGCACACCCTGGTGGGCAGGGACACAGGCAAGGAGCTGCTCTCAGGCACCCCAGACTCCCACCCGGAGCAGGAGGAGGGTCCAAGGCTCCCCACAGTGACCTGGGCTCCCTCTGTGGCTCTGGCCCGGCTCCAACTTCTGGCCTAGCCAGGGGCGGGGCCTCAGAGGGTAGAGGAGGAGCAGGAGGTGGGGCCATTGTTCTGGCGGTCCTAAGGGTCCCCAAATTGATCAGGGACCCTGAGCACAGGCCTGTGTGTTAATCCAAAATATTTGGCTGCAAGAAGCCTGAAATTCAACTAGTTTGACTTTTGGTCTCCATAGTGCCACTGTAGATATGTATAAATGTGTTGACAGTTATTCATTAACACTATACCCATATTTTCTGTCTGTAATGCCCAATCAACCTTAATAGTTTCTTTTTAAAGAAGCCCTTATAAACAAATCTTTGATAAAGGTTCTCTCATTCATAAGAAGCAGTTTCATTTAATCAGTAAACACAAAGGCTGGTCTGTTGTAAAGCCTATTAGACATTTGTTGAGCTAACTCCAACCCCTCTTTCGGCCACATACTGTCAAAAGCAAAATACTTTTAAAAATTAATTAATTGATTCTCATTCTTTATGAATGGCACCATGGGTGAAATCCTGACTCCACTGAAATCAATTGGGAGTTTTACTAGGATTTCATCCCAGGTCTCTATCTACATTTGGGGTTTAAGACTCCCAGGAATGTGATATGTAAATGACTGATGCAACTGATGTCACCATTCACACAAATAGATGCAATAGCTCTTTGTTTACACATAAGTATGTAAACGTATAAACCCAGATCACTCTCAGATTTAAGATTACATACACAACAGACTGCTTAATCCCTTCCAATAACTATGATGCAGATGAGATGGGAGAAGATTATTGGTATGGCCAAACTACCAATGCAATGGATTTTAACTTTTAAGATGTCTACCTCCACTGTATTTGAAGTTTCTGTAGCCCTTGACACAAACATAACATCCTATAATTTAGCGGCCTCATCTTGCAATCTTTTTATTGTGCAGGATAGTGAGGGTTTACAGGATAAAACTTTAGATATGAAGGGAAGATTGGACTGGTTTTTAAGTTCTGCATAGGGACTAATAGCAAAAACACGGAGACGTACCAGCTTGGAGCCAGATTTGTTCCAGAGTTGTCCAGAGTTGCATGGGTCCTTGCCTCAGGGCAGTATTCTGCACAGTTACTTCAGATAGGGCCTGCTCCAGTCGTGAAGCAGCAACAGAAGAGGCGCGCTGTGAGCCTAAAAACCAAACAACGATGAATGTACAATCCACCATTTTCCCTTGGCTAATGAAAGACCGTGGTCTGATTCTTCCCTCCACTGTGCCAGCTTTATGCTAGTGTAACTCCAATGACTTCAAACTGTTGGAACAGAATGGAGATTCGGACCCTGCAGCTTTTTACTTTGTAACAGATTAATTCAATTTTCAGACCCCTCGATTACTCAAGGGCTGCAGCTCAAAACAAACAGATTAGGGGCTGGTCTACACTGGCATTTTGCAGCGCTGCAACTTTCTTGCTCGGGGGTGTGAAAAAACACCCCTCCAAGAGCCGCAAGTTTCAGCGCTGTAAAACGCCAGTGCAGAGAGTGCCCCAGCGCTGGCCTTGCCAGTGCAGACTAGCCCTGAGACACAGACAGTAATTTTACAGAAGTCTGCTTAGCAACCTCAAGGAAGCAACAATATTTTGCTCATCTGGAAAGGAGAATTCCCAAATCAAATCTATTGTAAAATACTCACTGATAATCAGATTTATTTACAGAGACACTGTCAAACTACAAATTATGGACTATTAATAAGAAATCTTGGTAAAATATTACAAACTTGGTTAGAACAATTTGCCTAGCATGTAAATTTCAAGTAACATCAATATCATTCCACTGGTTTAGACACCTGCTTGATTTTTCTTTTAACCTTGGGCAGTGGAAAAATCTCAGAGCTTTGACTACATTAACCTTTAATATGTCCTATACTATTACGTAAGCATAATACATTTAGAATTTCCATCTCTGCAAACAGAATACTATATCAAACATTGTTCCTTAAAGAAGTGCATGGACAGAGTGCCCATAGGTTTCCAGAGCCGGGCATGAGCAGGATCATGTGCCCATGCATATTACGGAGTACCAGGATGCCTATCACCTAAGAAAAGGTTACTAAATGGGAGGAAAAATAAACCTGATCCGAAATCAGAGTTTGGTTTTAAGCTTCTAAAATAATGTCAAGAAAGTAGGTAAATGTGATTAAGGCTGAGAATACTTCCCCAAAGAGCTGCTCTGACAGAAGCTGTTGCCCAGACAACATTATTCCTGAACACACTGTTCAGTATTGACCTTGCAGACCCAATGATTCTAGGGTTATACCCTGTCTTGGCTTGCTGGAGCCACATGGTTGGGGCAGTGCAGGCTTTGTTACCTAGAGACATTCCACCAGGATGGTTCGGGGCAATGGAGGAGACAGATGGGTACAAAACCTGTGGTAGGCATACACTGCTGGCTTTTTAAAAGGAACTGCTTGCATTCCCAGCAGAAGTGTGCTGCACACATGTTGCCAAGCCACACTCCCTTGCCAGCAGACCACGATCCACTGGGGCTGCAGAGTGCCAACAGGCACAGCAGCCTGATCCCCCGTCTAGTGCTCTCATGAGCACAGAGTTGGAATCCTGCCCTACTCGGTGGATGTTGCTGGGTGGAAGGCGAGTAAGATGCTCCCTATGCCCATTTGCCTTCTAAGACACCTATGCAGCACAGGGCAGGATTTGGCCCATAGCTTTTATATAACTCAGAGCCTGTGAGACATAAATGTCCGAGGATAATCCAAACACACAACTGGAAGACTAGCACTGCTGTGGGACATATTTGTTCCATTATCTCACTGCTGAGTGTCATTCATTTTAAGCAGCAAAACTTAAAAACAGTCCTGTAATGCTTTTGGTGCATGCACCCTCTACAACTCACTTTAAAAATGTAAAAAGAAAAGGAGGACTTGTGGCACATTAGAGACTAACACATTTATTGGAGCATAAGCTTTCGTGAGCTACAGCTCACATGCATCCGATGAAGTGAGCTGTAGCTCACGAAAGCTTATGCTCAAATAAATTGGTTAGTCTCTAAGGTGCCACAAGTCCTCCTTTTCTTTTTGCAAATACACACTAACACGGCTGCTACTCTGAAACCTTTAAAAATGTAATTGATCTCTTCCTAAATGCATTCTTTAAGTTCCTACATATTTTCAAAGACATTCCTGGTCTAATGTTCCAAAGAGACGACAATGTGGTAACGTAATAATTATGGCTTCAAATTATTTCGGGGTTTTTGATTCTGCAATCAATCTATCCTGATTCTTAAATTAGTGACCATTGTCACAGTATCTGAGTGCTTTAAAAACAGTATGCATTTATATATTTCTCTCCCAAGACTGTCTTTTTCGAAGCATGTTACTTAAAAAGCCGATTCCATGATTTATGGACCTGTTCTGATTACATGGACAGGGCAGACATGAGTCTGTTTCATTCACATCCCCAGAGCCTAGGGAAATCCTGATCTCCTTCTGAGACAGATCTGGGAGACTGCACCATTTCAGTGCAACTTTGGTATTCTGTTGAGGTTCAGGCTGTGCCATACAGGTGAACGCCCACTTATAAGCTAGTAAAGGATCCATCTATCTCAAAGCAGACTTTCTAGGCACATTGTTTCTCAGTTGTACTTCAAAAATATAGTTCTGTCTCTATCCCTACAATGTATTAGTTGGGTAGTTTCAAATAAAAGTAAAGCACGTGATTTGAGTTTGATCCTGCCAGCCACCGAGTTCCTCAACTTGCAAGGTAGTCAAAGGGAGTTGAGATGCTCAGCATCTTGCAGCACAAGGCTGTTAGTGTTTATTAAGCTGAGTGGCTTTTACATTTTCTTAATTTATAGTTGTTCCCTCTTCCATGCACACTTAACGACATAAGTGGATCATGGTAGATGCTATGATAATACAAATAATAAACATTAATAAGTAGAGATTACAAAATCATTTCCTCTGCAAGTGTAGGATATAGTCTCCTGCCAGAAGAAATACCCACATATTAAGCTCACGTATCCTTGATCTTAGACAGAAGGCAAGAGAAGTGCAAAACTGTCTTTTTCAATAGAAGCGTAAATCTTACGTAAACTCGAACAAAAAAAGCACTGAAATCCCACACCTCAGAATTTTAATTTCATGCTCCAAAACATGAAGATGTTGGAGTAATACATTATTACATCAATTAGTTATTTACTCCAGTGTCTTTTTTTAACAGCTTCACTAGACAGAACATAAAGTCTACATCTTGCAGTAAGCTCTCCTCACATTTGGAGAAAGAATCATAAAAATAAGAAAATTGTTTTTACTCATTGCATAAGTCATATAAATGTATCTAGAGAAGTTATAAAGCATTGTTCTAAGATCATCGTGGGACCAAGAATCAAGTTTAGTATCTGTCTGTGAAAAATCAGTCAGTGGGGGAAAATCAAAATGGTACCACAAGTCAGAAAAAGAATGGAACAGCAAGGCACCTGATTGGGCTCAGTGAATTTAATTAGGAGCATTGCTCCAGTCAGAAGGAGCTGAAGAAAACAAGGAGCAGCTAACGTTCCTGGCAGCAAAACTAAGGCCATGTCTATGTTAGGAAGCTTACAGCGGCACAGCTGTACCAATGCAACTGTGCTGTGGTAAGATCTCCCGTGTAGCCACTCTGTGTTGATGGGAGAGAGCTCTCCTGTCGACATAATTAAACCACCCCCAATGAGAAGCGGTAGTATCTCCTGCCGACATAGCGCTGTCCACACTAGCGCGTCTACCGGTATAACTTACGTCACTCTGGGCTGTGTTTTTTCACACCCCTGAGTGACACAGTTATACTGACAAAAGTGCTAGTATAGATACAGCCTAAAATTCTAGCATAGAATAATCTCATTGTGGGGTATAACTGAAAGAGAGGATGGTGTCAAACAATCTGAATAATCCTCCCTGCAGTGAAGATTCCAGAGAGCGAAATGACTGAACATTACCATTCCACTGCAGTGTATTCCCAGGGGATTTCTGCAAGGAAACTAGAGCCTGCTCCAGATTGATCCAAAATCAAGGCAATCAGCACCAGTTACAGCTGAGGGTGCTGATTGCCTTCCACCTATGACTAAAGGGACCCAACCTAGGGCACTGAGCCCAGCAGCCTCTCTCCCCCTTCTTCACATGGGGAAGAAAAAGAAGCAGACTTTGGAAAGCCCAGATCTCTGGAACTCTTTCTCCAAATCAGCCAGGGTTCATGGAGTAAATCAGGTCTTTGCAGCATCACCCACCCTCCACATTGGGAGCAACAGCAGCCGCCACACGCCATGAACTTTGAAACTTGGACTTTGGAGAGGAAGGGGAAAGGGCTCCCTGCCTATAGATGGACTGTACACAGCACAGGTCTTGTGAGTGTGAAAGAAAGCGCTGAAATCATCTCTGGAGATTGGCATGGCTCAAGGGCGTGCCAGTGATGCCCCTTTCCCCTGATAATGTGGCAGCCACAAAAGTGATTTCTGGAAGGAAAAAAGAGCATGGATTTAGAAAGATCCCAAATCAGAGCTCCTTCCACAAGGCAGTCAGCATCAGTTACAGTGGAGGGTGCAGGGGTTAATTCGACCTAGTTTTCTCAGGTTAGACAACAAAAATCGAGCCATACAACATTTAAAAAATTCAGTTTAAGTGACTTGCCCGAAGTCATGTACTGAGGCAATAGCTGAGATGGGACTAGAACCCAAGTCTCATGAGTCCCTGCCCCTATCCATTGGGCTATAATGCCTCATTGCAAAAAGCCTGTTCTTTAAAACACAGCCATGGAGACTGCGTCCTTAACTCCCTTGTAAGTCAACTGAAGTAGCACACTCTTACATTAGTGTTGAATTTGACTTGTTCTCTTCAATAATCCAAATTCATACTGCAGGACCCTGCCTCATGCAGACAACGGAAAAGGGGATTTAAACAACGTATGGAGACTCATCATAGCAGAAGGTAATACAAGGAAATGGAATAAACAGATTAAAAATTACATGAATAGATGTGCACAGAATTGATAAGATTACAATGTTATAAATAGAAAAGGAGTACTTGTGGCACCTTAGAGACTAACAAATTTATTTGAGCATAAGCTTTTGTGAGCTACAGCTTACTTCAGCAGATGCAGTCGATGAAGTGAGCTGTAGCTCACGAAAGCTTATGCTCAAATAAATTTGTTAGTCTCTACGGTGCCACAAGTATCATAGAATCATAGAATATCAGGGTTGGAAGGGACCTCAGGAGTTCATCTAGTCCAACCCCCTGCTTAAAGCAGGACCAATCCCCAATTAAATCATCCCAGCCAGGGCTTTGTCAAGCCTGACCTTAAAAACTTCTAAGGAAGGAGATTCTACCACCTCCCTAGGTAACCCATTCCAGTGTTTCACCACCCTCCTAGTGAAGAAGTTTTTCCTAATATCCAACCTAAACCTCCCCCACTGCAACTTGAGACCATTACTCCTTGTCCTGTCCTCTTCTACCACTGAAAATAGTCTAGAACCATCCTCTCTGGAACCACCTCTCAGGTAGTTGAAAGCAGCTATCAAATCCCCTCTCATTCTTCTCTTCTGCAGACTAAACAATCCCAGTTCCCTCAGCCTCTCCTCATAACTCATGTGTTCCAGACCCCTAATCATTTTTGTTGCCCTTCGCTGGACTCTCTCCAATTTATCCACATCCTTCTTGTAGTGTGGGGCCCAAAACTGGACACAGTACTCCAGATGAGGCCTCACCAATGTCGAATAGAGGGGAACGATCACGTCCCTCGATCTGCTCGCTATGCCCCTACTTATACATCCCAAAATGCATTGGCCTTCTTGGCAACAAGGGCACACTGCTGACTCATATCCAGCTTCTCGTCCACTGTCACCCCTAGGTCCTTTTCCGCAGAACTGCTGCCTAGCCATTCGGTCCCTAGTCTGTAGCTGTACATTGGGTTCTTCCGTCCTAAGTGCAGGACCCTGCACTTATCCTTATTGAACCTCACCAGATTTCTTTTGGCCCAATCCTTCAATTTGTCTAGGTCCCTCTGTATCCTATCCCTGCCCTCCAGCGTATCAACCACTCCTCCCAGTTTAGTATCATCCGCAAATTTGCTGAGAGTGCAATCCACACCATCCTCCAGATCATTTATGAAGATATTGAACAAAAAGTACTCCTTTTCTTTTTGCGGATACAGACTAACACGGCTGCTACTCTGAAACCAGTGTTATAAATATATACACGAAGGGCTCAATGCTGCAAATGCACATGGGAGCAGCCCCAATGAATTCAACGAGCAAAGTTCACATACATAAATGCTTGTAAGGTCAGATCCTAAGCTTGTCATGCATTTTATCCATCTGAAGAGGATATATCTTAATCCTATACAATTTACTAAGAGGTGTATATTTAACACTGAAAGACATGGCACAAAATAAGTGGCTGTATTCTGCACGTGATATCCTTCTCTCCAAGGGTAAGTCTACACTGCAGCTGAGAGTGTAATTTCCATCGCAGATAGACATACCCACGCTAGTTCAATTAGAACTAGTGCACTAAAAATAGCAGCATAGCCATGGCTATCCAGACGGCATCACAGGTTAGCCACCCTGGGTACCATCTGCTGGACCCCCCAACCCCACTGAAGTGAATCGGAGTTGGGACCACTGAGCATGCACCAGCATCAGGCCTTGTAGTGAACACAAATTAACTGTTTCCTGGTCACTGTTTTTCTTTTTTTGTAATCAAGTGAGTGCTCTTGAGATAAACCCAATGATATACTTATAAGGGCAAAGATGGGAGAAGCCAGGAAAGTTCTCGCCTTTAAACTACCTGTTCTAAATGTTAACTATTTCTTGAGCCCCAGGGAATACAGCCATTCCTTCTCCTCTATAAATTTTCGAAAACTTTGCATCAAGTCAATGGCACTGTCGCTCTTTACAGAGCATGGTGTATGTGCTGAAGAGCTCTTTGATGGCTGCTGAGTCTGATGCGCAAGTGACGGTCCCATCCACAGGTAGGGCACACCCATGTGCTAGCAATGCTCTGAATCCGAGCAGTAGATTCTTTCCTCCTCTGACGCCAGTCATCACAAAGCTTGATCCAGTCCGCCTTGCAACACCTCACTCCATCTACAAGCTGGCTCCGCCAACCAGAGCAGTGTTCTGCACTCCTTTCCCAATCATCCACAGAGATTCCAAAGGATACGAAGTCATCTTTGCAAGCATCCTGAAATCTGCGCAGTGGTCAGCCTCTCTTTCTAGACCCTTTGCGAGCTTCAGAGTACAGCACATTCTTTGGGATCCTGGCATTTGCTTGACATGTCCAAGCCACCTGAGTCTTTTCTTACTAATCAACATTTCCATGAATGACATACGAGCACGACTTAACACTTCCACATTTGTCACCTTGTCTTGCCATCTTATTCAAAGAATTTTATGCAAGCATCTGATATGAAAGCTGTTTAGTCTTTTGGTATGTTTGGTGTAAGTCATCCATTTTCTGAGCCATACAGAAGAGTGGATAAAACATGTTTCATAAATAGAGATTTTCCTTTGAGTTGACAATTTGTTATTATTCCAGGCTCTATCTTGCAAAAGACCAATGTTCCTGGCTGCTTTGCCGATCCTACTAATGAGCTAAGCATCAAGATCTACACTGCCGGTAACAGTAGCAAAGGTAGGAAAACTGGTCAACAACATCTGGATGAATACCATCTAAGGTGATATCCGGAACTGGTTCTGAAGAGCCTTGGTGCATGAGAACAGTCTTCTTCAAGCTTATTGCTAGCCAATTTTTTTTTCATGAATCAGAGAATTTGGTAATAAGATGTTGTAGGACATCAACACTGTGAGCCACAGGGGCTGCATCATCTATAAACAACAGGTCCCTTATGATGATCTCCTTCACCATCGTCCTAATTCTGATCCTTGACATGTTAAACAAACCTGTGGTCTAATCATCTGTGGTGCTAAGACAGACACCTCTTGAACATCACAGAACGCATACCGAAGCAGGAATGAGAAGTAAATATTAAATAATGTAGGAGCCAGTATCCAACCCAGCTTCACTCCATTGTTGAAGTTAAACGAGTCAGACTCTTGATTTTCATCTATTACAGTTGCCTTCATGCTATCATGTAAGGATTTCACAAGGTTTAGCAATATAGGTGTACAACCAAGCTTCTTCAGAACTATGTAAAGCCCTGACCGATTAACCATGTCAAAGGCTTTTTGTTAAATCTATAAAAGCCACATACAGTGGAACATACTTCTCTCTGCATAAGTTTGCATAATCATGTGCTAAAAACATTACAACATGCTATTTGCATTGGGTAGTGGATTCAAGACCATCACATAACTTCCTCCTCAGTGGGCTCAATGTCTGGTGTCTGAGGGAGTAGTTGTGAAGTTTGTTAGAATCACCAGTTCTCATATACTCTCATATGGCCACCTACACAAATTGACACAACTCTCCTAGCACAATCCACCGAGACACAAATTAACACAACCACCCACCCAACACTACAACCAGCATTCACAATAACTCCAAATATATATAGCCCCTCATGGCAGCACACGCCCATCATTTGCCACCCTCATAAATCAATACAAATCTCCCAGCACAGCCCCCCTGCCCCCCTACAGACAATAACCCCAAACATCACTCTGGAGCCTAGATTGTCTGTTAAGTTTGTGATGGAAACAGCTACAAGCATGGCTGAGAACTCTTTTGTCCAGAATATCACCAGGTTGAATCATCACTGAGATATGTTGTCTGTTACCATCCAGTTTTTAAGTTCTCAGCCTTTTTTTTAAACACACAACTTTATAAATTATACCCATACGACAACACGGACTTTCACCTACCAGTACTAACAGGAAGCTCATATCTAGCACTCTTTATAGATATCAATGTACTTTACCAAAAGAGGTAAGTAACATTTTGTCCATTTTATAGGTGTGGAAACTGAAGCAGAGATAAGTGAAATGACTTGCCCTGGGTCACACACCAGGGCAGTTACAGAATCAAGAATAGAATTCAAAATGCCTGACTCCCAGCCCCGTGCCCAGAACACTAGAAAACACCACTTTCTCTCCTTTATGAAAATGTGCATTTGGTTTTGGAAAGGACAAGGTTTTTTAAATTATTTTCCTCACCAGAGTCAGTATCGTGAGCATCAGGGAGAGAAAGATGCATCCCATTGTGCTTTTTGATCATTGGCACTTCAGTCACACTGCTTTCTTTCTCAGAGCCACTGCAAGGAAACAAGATGGTGTTAGGTGGCCACTGACAGAATTAGGTCTTCAAAACATGCAGTAATCCAATCGAACAGCCATTAGATTTGGTAGCTGTACTATTCAGTAAAGGGCAGGGGCTGTTGAAATGTACTGTGGAAAGAGTTCTGCTGATTTTTCTCAAAAAGATCTGAAAATTGGTCATGCTGAAACATCATTTTAGACTAAAGGAAGTGGACTGGAAAATAACACTCAAGGATACTTACAGAAGGAAGCAGTCTTGCTCAGGCAAGGGATGGACAAGATGCTCTAACAGGGCTTTGCCATCTCTAATTTATTTGATTAGCTTTGGGTTCTGTGCAGAAAGCCAGCACCCTTGGTCTGTGAGGGTCTCTGTAGTTCACGGGAACATTGTTACTGGGTAGAATCCGGGCCAGAGGATTCTCTGCTGCACAGACCCTCCAGCCCATCACAAGGTTGCACAAGGGGCATGGACCACTGCTTCTCTGCATCGATTCAGAGCTGGTGCTAGCATGAGGATTTGGTTCATAGTGAAGGCTGTTCCACTCCTCTTGCACCAATTATCTCATACCATATACCTGCTAACTGATCATTTCAAGGGAATTAGCACCTTTCCCTCTCCCTCTGTTCTGCCTGAAGAGGAGGAGGAAGGCTACTACTTAATAAATTATTACATTACAAGGAGTTCGAGTTCCCCAATTTATGATACATACATTTGCTCCCAGCTATGGCCTTATCCAGAGGCATCTGCAACAGCAGCAGTGAAGGGGGGCCTTATCCCAGAGGAAAAAAGATGGAATATTTTGCCAGGTAGATCCTCTCTTATATTATGTCACAGCAGAACTCCATTTATGGTTATTTTTTGTGGGTGTTTTTTTGGAGTGGAGGTGGGTAAGAACCAAAACACATTTCATGATTAGAGCACTTCTAATGCCATACTAAAACTATACTGCTATAAACTTATCTCAAAACTATTTACAAGACAAACGTTCAAGATACTAGGGAAGTTGTGCTTGCAAAGCAAGAGCTACGAGCGTTCCGGCTAACTGTCACAGGTGGTAAGAAGGAACTGAAGTGGCAGCGGGTCGGCAGGGCCCTATATTCAGTGCCATGAAGGCACGACCCCAGGGGGCGCCTGGTCCGACACAACGGGTACTGCTAGGGACAAAACCTTCCGGCTGCCGTGCACGCAGCGTGCACACACCTAATTGAAATGGACATGAGCAATCACTTGAAGAAGAACAGAGGGATCATGATATCTGCTCTCAGCACTCACCAAAGGGCAAAGTATTAAAAGGAAAGGTGGCTGCTTCTTGCCACTCTTTTCAGACACACATCAGATTACACTGCTCACTATCCAGGTAATACATATCTCAGGAAAATTACTGAAGTTATCATGGAAGCATAAGTGATCTGGAGGTCTTATCTTTGAGTTTAATCAATCCTTGGGCATGGACTGCATTCTGAGATTTTGGTTCATCTGATATTTCATGCTTGTGTTCTGCGTTTATCTTTGACTCTCCCGTCAGCACAGGTCAGCTTTATAATAGTGAAATATAACAAAGAACTGTCTTTGCCTGCTATATATTTGTGGCCTGAAGGCCTTTTTTTATTATTATTATCATTATTAGTGGTGCTTACAGTAGTAGGACTAAGTAGTTTTTTCTGAGGCTTTGAGATCCCACTTGAGATTCCTCACATGGGCCCTGAACCCCCAAGGGACTCCATGGATCCTCTCACACAGAGCTCATTTCAGAACTGGGCCATGGTATCCCACAGGCTGAGTTTTACTTTGATATATCATCTGAAATTGCTGTTATTAATTTTAAGTGTTAAAACAACTGAAAGAAAGATCTAATTCCTCTTGCATCTTTGTCTTATCTATATAGGTATCTACAGAGCATCTGCAGTGATCTTCTTTGCTTGTGCAATGTCATGCTTATGGTGCAGTACACGTGGAGGAGTATTACATTAAAAACACTACTGACGTGAGGTAGAATATTGTATGTAGGTAGAAGTCATCATTAAGAAGTCAATGTTTGACAGCAGTTACCATGCAGTGATACCTGAGATATTACATTATTTCCCTATACATAGAAGAGATAATAAAATGTGCAGATGACAAAGATCAGCAGGGTGATAAATAATGACGAGCAAGGGGCAGTCATACAGAGTGATCTGGATTGCTTGGTATACTTGGCCCATTAAAACAGAATGCATTTTAATACAGCAAAATGCAAGATGCTAAATCTAGGAACAAAGAAAACAGTCCATATTTACAGAATGGAGGGCTGTATCCTGGAAAGCAGTGACTCTGAAAAGGATCTAGGGGTCATAGTGGACAACCAACTCAGCATGAACTTCCAGTGTAATACTCTCACGAAAAGGGCTAATATGACCCTTACGTGTATCAAACAGGGTAACAGTGAGGAAGAGCAGACAGGTGATTTTACTTCTGTATAAGGCATTAGTGAAACTGACACTGGAATACTGTGTACAGTTCCGGTGTCCACATTTTCAAAAGGATGTTGAAAAATTGGTGAGTGTGCAGAGACAAACCACAAAAATAATTTGAGAACTAGAAAAAATGCCTTACAATGAGAAAAAAGAGAATGAGCTTTTTAAAATCTCTCATTGTAAGGCAATCTGTTTAGTTTATCAAAAAGAAGATCAAGAGGTGATTTGATCATGGTATATAGGTACCTTCATGTGGAGACAATACTAGGTACTAAAGGGCTCTTTCATTTAGCAGAGAAAGGCATATCCAAGAACCCATGGGTGCAAGTTAAAGCCAGACAAATCCAAATTAGAAATAAGGCACTTGTAAAAAAAAACCAGTGAGTGTAATTAACCATTGGAGAAAACTACCAAAGGAAGCAGTGGATTCTTCATCTCTTGACGTCTTCAAATCAAGACTGGATGCCTAGTAATGTAGCCAGGCATTTTCAAAGGATTAGTGCCCAGATTCCTTAGAAACCTTTGAAAATCCTACCCGTAATACTTTTAAAGCTCTCAGTCAACCCTGTTGTAGTTGGCCTAACACAAGTGCATACTGGAAACTGTGAAATATTTGTGAAAAAAACACCAAGTCCCACTTCAATGGGACCATTTGTGTGAGTAAAGATTATTTACTAAGGAACAGACCCATACAGGCTGAGGCCTGTGGAGAATAATGATCCCAACAGGTCAGAGCCCATTCTTCTACTCACTTTCTAATGACCGCTTTTTTGGGTCTATTTTAATTGCTGGTGAGTTAACTCTGTAGGCAGTTTCTCATAACCCCTCAAGGAAGATACAAGTGGAAGCAGGTATGTTTATGTATGTATAGTTCTTTTATAAAGTGTATGTAAATACATACACAAACTGCTGAGGCCTGCAGATTCTTAGCAATTTACCCCTCTCCCACCGCAACATTGCTGAAGGTTACAGTCTTATCCAGGGGTGGGATAATATGTGCTATGTACCACGAATGACACTGAAAGTGATATAGTGTGCAAGGTTTGTGCAATAAGAGAGAATCAACTTAGGAACTTGCACGCTCAAGATTTTTCCTTTTTCTTGGGGAAAAAATGTGGGACCCTATCCTCTGCTGGTACCAAACAACATAAGCTCCATTGACTTGAATGGGAGCTGCTGGGCGCTTGGCATTTTAGAAACAGTCAGGCTATGCAAGTGTGGATTTAGATGCCTAATTTTGAAAATCTTGGCCAAAAAGTGATCCTTTAACCTCAAATCCTTATTTTTATAAAGGTTGGAATTATATATAAAAATAACTTTTAAGGTCTTGGCTTTACTATGTATTTTTTAAAATTTGTATTATTTGTTGCCTTTCTGCAGAGCAGAATATCGTGAAAATTAAATCACAAGCTAATCATATCTCCATTTCAATGCTCAAATTTGTCAGACTGCACATAAAAAAAAAACTTACCTGTGCTGTGAAAAGTTATAAACCATCTGCCACATACGCAACATGTGTCTACAGGTTACCAGAGCTTCTTCAGGTCCTTTATGCACCCGTTCTAGCTTTACTTTGGTGAAGAGTAAGCTACAAGACAAAAAAAAGAAAAAGAAAAATCACTAGACTTTGCCAGGGTCTCATGCACAGAGTACACAGATCCATCAGCATTCTGACTGGCTCCCAACAGATAGCATTTTCACTTGCTTTGTACATCTGGCTTGGGAATGGAGTGGGGAAATAGCCTCACTAGAATATGAGATACTTCTCTTTAGTTCAGGAAATCAGAGCGTTGACAATACTCCGTGACCACAGTCACATTGGTGGGACAGATCTAGCAAGGCAGTATTAGAAACAATGCATTTCAAAGCTAACCAGTATTTAAAAACACTATGTATCTTGTTTTATTTTATACAGCAAAAAAAAAAAAAAAAAAACTCATAAGAATTGCCATAATGCACAGGTTGCCAAGACCAGTGATCCTTCTAGTCTGGTATTCTTCCTATAGCATTGGCTTATACCATACATTTCAGAGAAAGGTGAGTAATAAACAAAACCATCCCTTGTTTACACCTGACCAATTATGTAATCTTATCTGCAGAAGGGAAACATTTCTTCCTGACCCTAGCTGGTGATCATCTTATGCCCTGAGGCAAGAAGGTTGATAGCCCTTGTAAATTTTTGTCCTAGCTAATACAACTGCACATGCTATTCTTGTTCCTAGAGAAATTGTATTTTCACTAAGTGCGGACACGCAGCAGAATTAGGGCACGGAGAGGTTATAAGGAGTCATTATTGACACAACCTATCAGTTGCTGCTAGAATGCCACTTAACTTGCTTTGTTTTTTTAATTGGTGAAATATGAAGTTTCTTATTTACTAATTTAAATTTAGCCCTTTCCTCTATATGTTACCGTAAAATCAAGGAAAAATACTGAACTACTAATTAATTCAGTACCATAGCAGATTCATCTAAAATAGATATACATTAAAATACAGCAGTAATAAAATAGGTCCCTGGTCCTCCAGTCAGAACTGTGAGGATGGACCCAATGCCCATGTAGAACCTCACTTACTTTACAGAGACAAGTTGTCTCAAAAGCAGACTAAACCCAAACCATGGTAGTTTTATAGATCAAAACCAACACCTTCAACTGCACTTGGAAATTAACCAACACAGACTATGGAGCACAGATATACAGTAATATGCAGAGTGAGCAGTCATATTCTGCACTAATCAAAGTTTCCATGTGGCCTTCAGATGTAATCCCAAATAGAGCGCATTTCAGGCTGGAGGTGACATGGATCACTGTGGAGAAGTCCACAGCTAAAAGAAACTGTAGCAATTTTATACCCAAACACAGAAGAAGAATGCACTCCTCTGAAGATACTGAAGCAGTCAGGATCCAACAAGATTCCCATGCTACAAATTTAAGTGAGAAAAGGCAGACAGGAACAAATAGTCTCTTGGACATTTCCTCTGGTTGCTTCACTCACCCACCATTATTTCTGTCTCATCTTAGCTTGACAAATGCTAGTAACAATGGAACAAGTGCTCAGACATGCTGAGCCTCCCATTAAAATCTGGTGTTCCCACTAAAACATGGATGCTTATTAACTTTCAGGATTTGATCCATGGATGATAAGAACACCACAAATGCTACAAGGTGTGCACTTAAAAATTAAATTTGGAGATGGCACAAAAATTGGGAGTGATAAATAATAATGGAAACAGGCTGATGCCTTGGTAAGATGGGTTCATTTGAACAACATGTGTTTTAATACAGCCAAATATAAGGTCATACATCTAGGAGCAAAGAACGTAGGTTACGCTTGTAGGATGAAGGACCGTATTCTGGAACACGTTGACAATGAAAAGGACTTAGGGGGTCATGAGAGATAACTAAATGAGTGTGAGCTTCCAGTGCAAAGCTGTTGCTATGAATGCAAACACAAGCCTCATATATAAAAGTAGGGGAATATCGAATAGGAGTAGGGAGGTAGTATTATCTTTGTCTATGGCATCAGTGAGACCATTACTGGAATACACTTTAAAAAATACTGGAAAATTAAAAAGAGTTCAGAAAAGAGCTAGGAAAATTATCTGAGGTCTGGAAAACATTCCTTATAGTAAGAGACTAAAGAACCTCAATCTATTTAGTTTATCCAAAAGAAGGTTAAGTAGTAACTTGATCACAGCCTACAAGTACCTACATGGGAAAGAGATTTCTTATCATAGAATATCAGGGTTGGAAGGGACCTCAGGAGGTCATCTAGTCCAACTCCCTACTCAAAGCAGGACCAAACCTCAATTTTTGCCCCAGACCCCTAAACAGCCCCTTCAGGAACTCACAACCCTGGGTATAGCAGGCCAATGCTCAAACCACTGAGCTATCCCTCCCTGCTTATACTAGCAGGTTTCAGAGTAGCAGCTGTGTTAGTCTGTATTCGCAAAAAGAAAAGGAGTACTTGTGGCACCTTAGAGACTAACAAATTTATTTGAGCATAAGCTTTTGAGAGCTACAGCTCACTTCATCGGATGCATTCAGTGGAAAATACAGTGGGGAGATTTATATACGTAGAGAACATGAAAAATGGGTGTTACAATACACACTGTAACCAGAGTGATCACTTAAGGTGAGCTATTACCAGCAGGAGAGCCGGGGGGGGGGGAGGGGGACATGGGACGGGGATCTTTTGTAGTGATAATCAAGGTGGGCCATTTCCAGCAGTTGACAAGAACATCTGAGGAACAGTGGGGGTAGGGGGGGATAAACATGGGGAAATAGTTTTACTTTGTGTAATGATCCATCCACTCCCAGTCTCTATTCAAGCCTACATGCCTCCCAACCTGAAGCAAATACTCACCAGCAACCACACACCACACAACAGAACCACTAACCCAGGAACCTACCCTTGCAACAAAGCCCGTTGCCATCTGTGTCCACATATCTATTCAGGGGACACCATCACAGGGCCTAATCACATCAGCCACAATATCAGAGGCTCATTCACCTGCACATCTACCAATGTGATATATGCCATCGTGTGCCAGCAATGCCCCTCTGCCATGTACATTGGTCAAACTGGACAGTCTCTACGTAAAAGAATAAATGGACACAAACCAGACGTCAAGAATTATAACATTCAAAAACCAGTCGGAGAACACTTCAATCTCTCTGGTCGATTACAGGCCTACACTTCAACAAAAAAACTTCAGAAACAGACTCCAACGAGAGACTGCTGAATTGGAATTAATTTGCAAACTGGATACAATTAACTTAGGCTTGAATAGAGACGGGAAGTGGATGGGTCATTACACAAAGTAAAACTATTTCCCCATGTTTATCCCCTCCCCCACCCCCCACTGTTCCTCAGACGTTCTTGTCAACTGCTGGAAATGGCCCACCTTGATTATCACTACAAAAGGTCCCCTCCCCACTCTCCTGCTGGTAACAGCTCACCTTAACTGATCACTCTGGTTACAGTGCTTATGGTAACACCCATTGTTTCATGTTCTCTATGTATATAAATCTCCCCACTGTATTTTCCACTGAATGCATCCGATGAAGTGAGCTGTAGCTCGCGAAAGCTTATGCTCAGATAAATTTGTTAGTCTCTAAGGTGCCACAAGTACTCCTTTTCTTTTTGCTTACATTAGATTGTTCTTTATATTTAGCAGAAAAAGGCATAATGAGATTCAATGGCTGGAAGCCGCATCTAGACAAATTCAGATTAGAAGTAAGATGCAAATTCTTAACAATGAACATTAACCATTAGAACAACATAGCTAAGGATGCGACAGATTCTCCATCACCGTCTATAAAGCAAGGCTGTATCTCTTTCTGATCTAGAAGACGTGCTCTAGCTCAGACATAGGTTTTGGGCTTGATGGTCAAAGGATGAGGTTTTCAGAAACCTATTGAGCAGGAGGAGTCACAAGATACACACCAGAAAAGTGAGGACAAAGAGCAATAATCAGTGAGTGACTCTACAGTCCTGGATGTTACAAGCTACCAAATACAATAATAATGGAATAAAGGAACATTGGGATGAAGCATCTGGTGCCATACCTGTGAAGATGCTATAAAGCAAGGATATCATAATAGTGTTTCCTTTCTCTGTCATATCTATCTATATAGATAATGTAGTTACACATACAGAGAGATAAACGAACTGTATAACATGCTTTAACACAGCAATTAAACACTAAAGAGACAAATACATGCAATTATTTCTCTTCTCATCATTAGAACACTTACTTGTTTACACTCAATGTATGAAAGCTTCCTTGGATGAATATGCAATGTTCTATTTCAGGAAAGAAAGTAATTGGGAAAAAAACAACTAAGTCTCAGCAGGACATTATCTTCAATCATGAGACTCAAGCACACATGGGTAGAAAAAACACTTAACTCTTTAGCAACTGTTTCTGCAGTGGAACGTTACCGAATCTTAAAGATACCAATACTGGGTTAACTGCTGCAACAGTTAACCATTGGTAAGAGTTGTTCATATTATGTTATAATATGATTAATGAGGCTGGTGCACGAAGGGGAACAACATAAATGGCACGAAGAAACGGAAGCTATGTTGACAATAGAAGCACTAGGGATGCAGTAATACATAACAGTTGCCAGGTGGAAATGAAATCAGTATGTAAGACTAATTATATTTCCTCGCTTCTCAGAGGTTATTACAACAATAAAGAAGAAAACTCTCAAATTAAATAGATGACAATGTCACTTTGATCTCTAGCTCTTGATTTTATTCTGAAGATAGAAATACTCTTGCTACAAATGAACCCAAGGGGTCTAGTTTCCCATCAGAGTGTACATGCAACTCCCATGAACATAAATAAAAGTTGTGTGCATAGACTGGACTTTATTGTGTTTTGTTAATATTACTGTATTTTTATTGCACTCTTGTAGGGTGCTCGTAATATTAATTGAGTAGACTCATAACAGATTAAACATATAAAATATTATTGCAATTATCAGTATAGAAACTGATAATTCCATGATTAAATGGAAATAAAAACAAAGTGATTTTGGTTATGGCAAATGTACAAATTGCTAGTATCTACGGGTAGGAAGAGAGAGAAAGATAGCAAATCATTCTTGCTAATGAGGATAAACCCAGGGAAGATAATGATGGAAAATAACTGGTAGCTGTTCTTCTATTTTATGTTAGATAGTAAGCTCCTTAATGTAGGTTTCTTTTGTTAAATTTTATGTCTGTGCAATGCATAGAATAAAAGGGTCCCAACCCCAAATATGAACCTCTAATCACTACCACAATACAAATAAATGACAAAGTTAATTATTTCAAATTAGTGCTTTACAAGGTTGATTTTAATAGATGGATTAGTTTGTACAGATTAAAGTTAGATTTCACTTGCAGAATATGCCCAAATATACTCTTGAAGGTTTTCTGAACTTACAGGTCTAGTTTCTCAGCTCCTCTTATATTCCCTTTGTACTGCTCCATTCAAAGGCCTACGTTAGAGTTCTACCAGAGAGATCCATTTTCCTTTCCATGACTTCTCATAACAGTTATATTCCAGTGAAGCTATGAAACTCCCAGTCAACATGTGGAGGCTTGTGAGTGTAGGAGATGGAACTTTCATAGGAGCTGGACTTCGACTACGGAACTTACTCCTACACGAGATAAAAATGACCATGAACCTTACCATGGTCACAAGTAAATGCAAAATACATTTCTTTGACTTGGTTTTCCTTTAACAAAGTACACCCTCACCCCTGCTACTTCTCCTATAGGAGAGATATATTAGTTATTAGTATACTTATTAAAATAATTGTGAGGCACTCAGGTGGTGAGGAGGGTCATGCAAGTGTCTAGACTGACTGTTTATTTGTTAAACTGTGACTCTCAAGTCCCATGTAAAATGTGACTTAAATGATTAAGGCTGCAACAAGAAAATTCAGGCAAACTTATTGCCTCTCTTAGGATCACAAACCCACAGACGAGAGCTCTGAATTAGGATTAGGACCAAGTTAGCAGTAACTGGGTAACTTTACCATTTTAAATAATAAACAATACCACTTTCAATCTAGCACTTTTTCATCAGAAGATTTCAAAGTGCTATACAAAGATAGGTAAGCACAAGGACTTCTATGGGATGCTTTTTCTATGGGATTTTAGAAAGGATAGGCCAGTACCAAGACACAAACAGAAAAAATTCCCTTATTTAGTATTAGGATTCCCCATCACTTTTGGTCCCTATAGTAGATTGTAACAGCATTGCTTGTTTTCTCACTTGGCTTTATGTCATTGAGTTATAAAGTTTAGATGTGGAGTTTTGGGCCAGACCTCTCTCTAGTCACAGCCATGTCTCAAGGACTGTTTAATGTATGTATTCTTTGAAAATCCTTTTAAAGCTACGCTAAGGACTAGCTCATTAGGCTAAGATGTGTCTTGCTCACTTGGTCAGGGTCACACTGATTGACAGATTTGGGGTTGGGAAGGAATTTTCCCTTATGTCAGACTGGCAGAGATGCGGGGGGGAGGGGGTGTTAAATCTTCCCCTGCAGCATGGGCTGTGGTTTGCTTGCTGGGATCACCTAATCAATTCCCTGCCATTGCAGGAACCTCTGGCATTGGTGGCACCTTGGTCTCTCCTGTTCTCTGCCTAAGTTTTCTGAGTATTGAAATGTTTTGGTCTCACTGAAGTCTTTGGTCTTAATATAGGGGTATCTAAGTGAAACTTAATGGCCTGTGATCTGCAGGAGGTCAGACCATATATAAAAAGAAAAGGAGTACTTGTGGCACCTTAGAGACTAACCAATTTATTTGAGCATGAGCTTTCGTGAGCTACAGCTCACTTCATCGGATGCATACCGTGGAAACTGCAGAAGACATTATATACACACAGAGACCATGAAACAATACCTCCTCCCACCCCACTGTCCTGCTGCTAATAGCTTATCTAAAGTGATCATCAAGTTGGGCCATTTCCAGAAATTGGCCCAACTTGATGATCACTTTAGATAAGCTATTAGCAGCAGGACAGTGGGGTGGGAGGAGGTATTGTTTCATGGTCTCTGTGTGTATATAATGTCTTCTGCAGTTTCCACGGTATGCATCCGATGAAGTGAGCTGTAGCTCACGAAAGCTCATGCTCAAATAAATTGGTTAGTCTCTAAGGTGCCACAAGTACTCCTTTTCTTTTTGCGAATACAGACTAACACGGCTGTTACTCTGAGACCATATATACTTTTACATAAGCTTTAATCTTAAACACCCATTTCTGTCCAAGTAGAAGATCACTGCTGTCTCATAATTTAGCAGTCATCTTACCAGCTTCAGCCACCTTGAAATCATACTAGAGAAATCCGTCTCTATAATTTGCTCAAGCGTGCACACAACTCCTCCTTGCCCTTTGGCTTGCATTCAGTTCTTTCTTTGCTTATAATTTCAGGGTACACAAGATATTCACTTGGTAAACCTGAAAAGCCTTTTTCATCTTCACTCTTTTTGGCAAAGCATGAAAAGCAAAGCAGTGGCAGTTCCAAGTTCCACCAACCTTAACGCTAATTTTGCTTTTAACTGTAACTGGCTCCTCAGGCAAGAGAGCAAATATCAGCCACCAGTGATTTTCCTATCAAAAGCAAGTATCAGCCATCAGTTTCTCCTCCCTTGGTGTTCACACCTCAACTGCTAGAAGAGGGCCTCATCTTCCCTGATTGAACTAACCTCGTTATCCCTAGCCCGTTTCTTGCTTGCATATTTATACCTGCCTCTAGAAATTTCCACTACATGCATCTGAAGAAGTGGGTATTCACCCACAAAAGCTTATGCTCAAATACGTCTGTTAGTCTATAAGGTGTCACAGGACTCTTTGCTGCTTTTGCTAATAACTTTTCCCTGGGGATCCAGACTTTACAAGGGTTATAATCTAATTTGTTAATCCTCTGTATTTCTAGCTTATTCCCAACAAATGACTGGATCTGATCTAGATTCTGATCACCTGTCTATCCCTCTGAATATTGAGCACTAATTTGATCCGAGTTTCTCTACATTTGTACTTAATGATTCCTAAATTTCCATATGTCAGTACTGACCATTAAGTGCTGAACTTCAATATATTTCTATTCCCACAGAATTAATGTAATTGATGTGGTAATCCCTAGAACCATAAATTTCCTTTTCTCCAGCTATAAATCAGGTAATATAAACAGTACAAAGCAATTATTATTTTCAGGTAAAATTCTGTAATTTTGTTTATAAAGCACACCTTCTCCATCAAGGCTCATAAGGTGCTATACATCATAATAAAAATGGAATTAGAACATTTTAAAATTCATATAGAAAAATCACTTTAGGAGTTTCAATATGAAAGAAGAGAGAAACATATGCGGTTGGAGGGTGTTAAATGTATAGAGAAGAGTGGCTATAGCAAAAACACATCTGTAGTAAAAGAGCTGAGGTGTTTGTTAAAAAGTGGGGAGAGATGAGCTGGGATGGATATTGCAGGAGAAAGAATTATGCACACTACATTAAGATGTGACCTCTTATGACCTGCGTGGTAGCAATGGGACACCTAAAAGGTAAGTGGTGTCAGAATACACATAGCTGCCCCAATGAGGCTCAGGGAAGAAGTCTTGAATACAATCAGGTTCCATGTTGTTCAGTTTTTAAAATCAAAGAATGCCAGCATAAAACCAAAACTGCCACTTTGCCCACAGCCAGTGTAAATAACACAGGGCGGACATAGTATGATCATGATTGCTCAAACCAGTTATTAAACCATGCTGCTGCATTCTAAGCAAGTTGGAGCAGCAGAGCTGTCCTGCTGTCAACTGTGCAAATAGGTAGTTACAATAATTCAGCCTTATGTTCATAAGAGCATGTGTTGCTGCAGAAGCTCATCGTGGGAAAAGGAGGCATAGACCATTCATGAAAAAAAATGTGGACCCAGATCTTTCTACAGGAAGGGAATGATGGAAAATGACACTAAATCTCTTACCCTGACTCTCTTCCTATGAAAGAATTCCTTCAGTAAGCTGGGGTAAAGAGAGCAAAGTCATCTATTATTATTATTATTCATTATGATTTAGATTGGGATAGTATTCATATTGTGGTAGATACTTTCCAAAAAGAGAAAGGCCAGAGTTTTGTCTTCCCAATGTTGAGACAAGGGAACTCTTTACGTAAAGCACTGACAATACTTGCCCATAACAGTAGTACTTGTTTTAAAAAGTTTCAGTAAGTCACACACCACTTGCTTTAAACACCCAGCATGGACAAGGATTCAGAACAGCAAATGGTGGGCTTCATGGAAACCCATGCATATCCTCATCACACACTCAGGGAAGGAAACTAATTGGGAGCCACTGGCTTGTGCAGTCACACATCTCATACTCAGCTGGTCTCAAAGATTATCACAAACTCCACACAGTAATTAACTGAAGAAATTACCAATGGTGAGAGGCAATTTGGATCAATTGCTACCAGTCTCAAAGAATTCAGAAGGATGGTTAGCGGAGGCAGGAGCACCAGAAGCTCCCTAAAAGTGGGGAATGACCACCCGTGCCTGCCCCTTCCCCCAAGGCCCCGCCTCTTCCCCTGAGGCCAGGGGCGTTGAAACAATTTTTATAGAAGGGGTGCTGAGAGCTATTGAACCAAACTGTAAACTCTGTTTATAATGGAAACCACTTCAAGCTGCCACACACCCCCAGCATCCTGAGTTCCAGCACCGAGGCCCCGCCCCTGCGCCACCCCTTCCTCCCGAGGCCCCGCCCTGACACCACCCCTTCCCCCGAGCTCCCACCCCCCACTTGATCCTCTCCGCCCCTCCCCGCTGTTGCTCCTTATTACCAGTAAAAAGTGATGGAGCCATGGCCCTCTGACCCCACCTGTTTCAGCACCCCGAGCTAAGGACAAGATGAAACATTCATATCCATGCATACCTTCAGCTAGTTTTGTAAATCAGAATCCAGTAACAAGGTACCCAAAGACCTTAGGAAATAAGCCCTTGTCTAAGTCTCTTTTCAAATGAATCTCTCTACCCTGAACTCAATCTACCTCACTGCCTAGAGAGATAAGGCAGGTGAGATAATAGCTGTTATTGGACAAACTTCTGTTGGTGAGAGACAAGCTTTCAAGCTTACACTGAGCTCTTCTTCAGATCTGGAAAACTGAAGGCAGATCTACACGACAGAATTACTTTGCTATAACTATGTTGCTCAGGGCTGTGAAAAATCTACACCCCTGAGTCATGTAGTTATATGGACTTAAGCACAGCACTATGTTGGTGGAACTTCTCCCGCCAGCATAGCTACCGCCTCTTGAGGAGGTGAATTAACTATGCGGATGGGAGAACTCTCTCCCATCAGTGAAGAGTATCTTCATTAAAGCACTACAGCAGCACAGCTGCACCGATGCAGCATTTTAAGTGCAGCTCTGCCGTCACTCAGGCCATGTCTACACTAGTGAGCTTACAGAGGCACAGCTGTACCGATCATAAAACCACCTCCATAAGCGGCGGTAGCTATGTCGCTATCTCCCGCTGACATAGCCCTGTCCACACTGGCAATTCTGTCAGTGTAACTTGTGTTGCTCTGGAGTGTGTTTTTTTCACACCCCTGAGCGACATAAATTATACCAACAAAAGTGGTAGTGTAGACAAGTCCTCAGATTGTCCCAGCTAAATACAAGGTGGAATAGATTGTTTAGCTTAAGTAGTTAACACATATTTCAAGGGACCATTCAAGGTGAAGTGTCCTGTTAACACCTCTCCAGCCATAGGGAAGAAATGGGTGGGGGAAGCAGTTGTGGGTAAGTGTAAACTCAAATGCTAGTCTGCACTACTAAATTAGGTCAACCTAAATTACACTGACATACAGCCACCACAGTAATTGAATGGGTTTTACACATCCACACTATGCTCCTTGTGTAGGTGGTGCGTGTCCTCACCAGGTGTGCTTACACTGATTTAACTGCCAGCATGGGGCACTGTGAGATGGGTTCTGAAAGGCAGCAACAGGCAATGTAAGTAATGCAGCATCTACAGTGACACTGCATCAACCTAACTACATTGACTTAAGTGCTACGCCTTTCGCAGAGCTGGAGTTATTAAGTCAGTGTATGGGCAAGTTACATCGGTGGGAGCTACATTTTAGTGTAGACGCTTACAGAGTTAGGTTGATGTAGACGGTCTTACGTTGACCTAATTCTGTAGTGTAGACCAGGCCTCAGTAACAGATGTTGGTCTAATAAAAGATATTATCTCACCAGTCTTGGTCTCTCTAATATCCTGGGATCATCACAGCTACAAAAACCCTGCATACTGTGCCTAGATCCAGTATT
Source organism: Caretta caretta (assembly GCF_965140235.1). NCBI lineage: Eukaryota > Metazoa > Chordata > Testudines > Cheloniidae > Caretta > Caretta caretta. The sequence goes on along the minus strand of NC_134208.1, from coordinate 178,206,801 downwards.
CATCAACAGAACTGTGTTAGCCACTTGTGGTTGCAGCTCCCCATAAAACCCTCAACTATCATTAAGGTTTTTGTTAGATGTGCCACTCTTGCCTTACATAAGACATCTGCTATTACAGAGACCAATTTCTCTTCCCTAAAGGATCATTTTAATCACAAATTGCCAATGCAAAAAAAATCAGACAAAGAGACCTTCTTTACGCACAGAATGAGAATAAATGTCGGGTTAGTTTGGTTTAATGTTGCAATATAATTGGAATTTGCTTAAATCATTATACAAGAGAAGGATTTCAGCCATCCACAGCCTGGGAAAGACAATCAAACAACTCTGAAATCATTGACACTTTGTGTGTCCTAACTCAACTCTTCCTTTCAGAGTCAGCCTTTGGGCCCTGCAAGGCCCTTGACCACAGCTTGCCCAGATCTAAAGAAACTAGAAATGGAAAGGAAAATCACGTTTTATTTAAAAATCATTACTGCAGGTTTGTTGCTGTTTACCTTGTGAAGAGAGCCTTAGTAGCACATAAGCCAATATGAACTGATTGCTATGGTTGAAAGCTGAGATTTTCAAAGGGGCCTAAGGGAATAAGGCACCCAAATCCCATTGAATTTGAATGTGAGTGCTGTACCTAGCTCCCTTAAGGTCCTCTTCAAACTGCAGCCTAAAGGAGCAGGCAGGGACCCACTGTCAGAGGAGGAGGTGAAGAATCTAAAGATTTCATCCCCCAGCAAAGGCACATACATGCACATTCAAACACAATTTCCTCCTTCTGCGAATGCGCACACACACCTTTTATGTAAAAAGAATTGTTTAAGTTTGGGTGTGTCCCCAAGAAACACCTCCCTTATCAGTTCCCAAAATCTCAGGCCAGCCCTATGCATAGTGGTCTGATAACAGATGGCAGAAATTAGATATATTTGGGGCAGGGAGGCAACAATAAATTGTCTCACGGACCTACCCCAAAAGCCAGTTCTGTTTCCTTCCTGCAGAGGCCAGCCTCTCAAACACTCACTCACTTTTTGATCCAGTCCTTGAATAACAGTTCCAGGCTCAACCTCACTTCCAAAGAGACATCAGTGGAAAATCAAGAAAAACAGTAGCATAGATCCCACAGCTGGTGACAAAAGCTGAGGGTTGATTATCAGTTATCTTTTTGCTCTTTTGCTCTTTACACTGCCAGAATGGTATAAAGGGCCTCAGTGTAAATGTAAAATCAGACCCACAGACTGTTTTGTACTAGATGGTCACATCTTGTTTTGTCTTAGGTTGCAATAGGACTAAGTATCGTTGAGCTGGAGTAAGCTCACAGCAAAGGCCTGTTCTGTTTATTAACTGCCTCAGCTTAACTTCGGTGCTGAGTCACCTGCAAGAGCCAGTTAATTCCTTGTATGCTCTTCTGCCACAGCCATTATGCCTTCATTAACCTTCTCTTGGCTTCTGCTAATCACCAGTCATGTCATCAATTAAAAAAAATTGGCAAAATTGGAGCACTGCTTTTTTGTTGACATCATCAAAGTTGCTGTCTTTTCAGATAACTCCATCTTCCTTGCAGGGTTTCCTGACATTAAGGGCTTATTCACTAGTTAAATTAGTGCAAGCAGCATTGTCTGAAAACATCCATAGTTTTAGACAAATGTATCTATCCATACACATGCTTTTTATATGTATATGCACACAGACACATAGCCTACATTATACAGTACAACCTAAGGCTACATCTCCACGACAGCTGCGATTGATGCTCTGAGATTGATCCACTGGAGGTTGATTTAGCGGGTCTAATGAAGACCTGCCAAATCAACAGCAGATTGCTCTCCAGTCGACCCCTGTACTCTACCCCCGACGAGAAGAGTGAGGTAAGTCAGCGGGAGAGTTTCTCCCATCAACCCCCCACGGTGTAGACCCTGCAGTAACTCGACCTACTTATTCACGTAGCTGGAGTCGCGTAGGTCAACTTACCACGGTAGTGTAGGCATAGCCTGAGAGTTACAAACACCAGAGCTACGGACTGACCAGTCAACCACACACCTCGTTTGGAACTAGAAGTACGCAATCAGGCAGCAGCACAGACCAAAAAAAAACCAAAAAGCAAATACAATACAGTACTGTGTTAAATGTAAACTACTAAAAAAATAAAGGGAAAGCAGCATTTTTCTTCAGCATAGTAAAGTTTCAAAACTGTATTAAGTTAATGTTCAGTTGTAAACTTTTGAAAGAACCACCATAATGTCGTGTTCAGAGTTTCAAACATTTCAGAGTTACAAACAACCTCCATTCCTGAGGTGTTCATAACTCTGAGGTTCTACTGTATATGAATACAAATATGAGAGAGATTGAACTCATGACCAGGGATTAAAGGCTTGATAGGCATGAGTTTGGAATGACTGCAGGTTAGCTCATCTGTTGAGTGTGTAGAATCTTACACCATCGCTTCATCATTAATTCTGCTTGTTTATTTATTTCAATTACACAAGGAGAAAAAGCATCTATTCTGAACTTTAGGTGTCCTTAACAATTTTCAAGCAATAATATACATCTAACATCTTCCCAAAAACATAATTAAATACCTCAATATACATACAAATACCAGCCCTTTATCATAGTTCTCTCCCACTCTCCTTTCAAAAACATGGATGAGGAGATCAGGTTTGTGACTTGTCCTGAAGGTAAATGAATTTTGGCTGTTTCAGCCCAGGAGGATGAGTGAATTCGGAATCAAAGGCCCTCTAGAAGAATGCCTTGCCTTAAGTCTGTAATCTTTTATACCAAGAGGGATCCAGCTTGAGTGTCTCTGCTAACCACTAGTGCAACAGCATGGCACAGGGTCAGAGGCAGTTCTCTCAGATAAGGAGGTCTAGCCCATTTGGGATTTTCAGGTCAAAGCCAATTCTTTAGACTGAAACACAATGATGTGAGGTCCTCAGCAGACTATTGCTGGTGCTAAGGAAGAGAAGGCATAGGTTAGTAGAAAACTAAAGACAACAACAGAAGCCTTCACGAGTTAACAACAGGCTACCTGGTAGAAAAGGAAGTTGTCTCCGACACGGTTCAAGATGGGGTGTAGTATTCCTCTCTGACATTGCCTTCTTAGAAAGGATCCTTCTTTCTACCCTTCAACAAAACTAAGCCCTCTTACTCTCAAAAACCTTATAGAAACTAGGGCTATTGATTAATCACCGTTAACTCACGAGATTTAATTAAAAAAATTTAATCGTGATTTAAAAAATTAATTGCGATTAATCGCAGTTTTAATCACACTGTTGAACAATAGAATACCAATTGAAATTTATTAAATATTTTGGATGTTTTTCTACATTTTCATATATATTGTATTCTGTGTTGTAATTGAAATTTAAGTGTATATTATTTTTTATTACAAATATTTTCATTGTAAAAATGATAAACAAAAGAAACAGAATTTTTCAATTCACCTCATACAAGTACTCTAGTGCAATATCTTTGTCATGAAAGTACAATTTACAAATGTAGATTTTTTTGGTACATGACTGCACTCAAAAACAAAACAATATAACACGTCAGAGCCTACTCAGTCCTACAAGTCCACTCAGTCCTACTTCTTGCTCAGCCAATCGCTAAGACAAACAAGTTTGTTTACATTTACAGGGGACAATGCTGCCTTCTTCTTATTTACAGGAGATAATGCTGCCCTCTTCTCACCAGAAAGTGAGAACAGGCATTTGCATGGCACTTTTGTAGCCAGTATTGCAAGGTATTTATGTGCCAGATGCGCTAAACATTTGTATGCCCCTTCATGCTTCGGTCACCATTCCAGAGGATATGCTTCCATGCTGACGATGCTAATTAAAAAAATAATGCGTTAATTAAATTTGTGACAAGGGAGAATTGTATGTCCCCTGCTCTGTTTTACCCGCATTCTGCCATATATTTCATGTTATAGCAGTCTTGGATGATGACCCAGCACATGTTGTTCATTTTAAGAACACTTTCACTGCAGATCTGACAAAACGCAAAGAAAGTACCAATGTGAGATTTCTCAAGACAGCTACACTACTCGACCCAAGGTTTAAGAATCTGAAGTGCCTTCCAAAATCTGAGAGGGATGAGGTGTGGAGCATGCTTTCAAAAGTCTTAAAAGTGCAACACTCCGATGCAGAAACAACAGAACCCGAACCACCAAAAAAGAAAATCAACCTTCTGTTGGTGACATCTGACTCAGAGGATGAAAATGAACATGCATTGGTCCACACTGCTTTGGATTGTTATCGAGAAGAACTTGTCATCAGTATGGACACATGTCCCCTGGAATGGTGTTTGAAGCATGAAGGGACATATGAAACTTTAGCGCATCTGGCACGTAAATATCTTGCGATGCTGGGTACAACAGTGCAGGTTACAACAGTGCAACGCCTGTTCTCACTTTCAGGTGACATTGTGAACAAGAAGTGGGCAGCATTATCTCCTGCAAATGTAAACAAACTTGTTTGTCTGAGCGATTGGCTGAACAAGAAGTAGGACTGAATGGACCTGCAGGCTCTAAAATTTTACATTGTTTTATTTTTGAATGCAGTTTTTTTGTACATAATTCTACATTTGTAAGTTCAACTTTCATGATAAAGAGATTGCACCACAGTGCTTGTATTAGTGAATTAAAAATACTATTTCTTTTGTTTTTTTTACAAGCAAATACTTGTAATCAAAAATAAATGTAAAGTGAGCACTGTACACTTTATATTCTGTGTTGTAATTGAAATCAATATATTTGAAAATGTAGAAAATATCCAAAAATATTTAAATAAATGGTATTCTATTATTGTTTAGCAGTGTGATTAATTGCACGATTAATTTTTTTAATTGCAGAATTCATCGCGAATAATTTTTTTCATAGCTTGACAGCCCTAATAGAAACCCAACCTCTCACACAGGCGATCAGCATGTTTTTCCTTTCCCTCCAATTATAAAAATATAGATTCCCAGGTTGAAGTGTTTGATCCTCTATTACAAATGGAGAGTTCAAGCAGAACTTCAGCAAATCAAAGCCGAGGGAGGTTCTCCATTCTAGATTTTTCAAGCACTCTCCTTTATCCTGTGTGTAATATAGTTTACCTGAAAATGAAAGCTGACTGGCAACAACACAGCTTCGTATCATGGCACAAGAAACCTTAAATGAGAACTGAACAGTTTATCCATGACATGTAATTTTATTAAATCAATATATTATCTAGACTGTGAGCAGGTAGGCCAGCTCTCCTGCCAGAAGGTTAAATATCAAACTCCCAACAGTAGCAGAAGGTCAATCCCTTTCTTCAAGATTTTCACTTCACCTCTGGACTGAACCACCACCAAGTGCAGTTTGTGCAGCTAAAGGCCTTGTGGCAAATCTGAACAATCGAAGAACTTTTCCTTCTTGATTTTAAAGGCAGGTTGCTGAGAGCCTGAATGAAACCATATCTGCGCCAGCAGAATGATCAACTGCTAAAAATGGTGACTTATCAGTGATCGCCACTAAAAGGATCAACAGGAAACAAGAGAGATATATCCACCACTATCAGTGCCTGCAGGAAGTGGAAGTGATACAAAATATAGTAAGCGGCAAAGGATCTAGCGGTTATGGAATCTTCGTATTTGAAATGCCTGCTGCAGCAATAAACAAAAGTATTAAAGTTTCCACTTGGATTATAAACTTGGGCTTCCATTCTGCAAACATGCATATGAGTAACAACTCACTTGTGAGGTCTAATTGAACTCAGTGGGACTATAAAGTATAAAGCTACTCAGCTGCATGTATGTTTGCAGGACTGGGACCTTACTGGCCCTGATGAGTTGAAGGAGCTCTCTCTCTCTTTTCATAGCTCTCATTTCCCACACAAGATACCTGGTAAGCTCACGGCATTCAGCACAGAATCAGTTAAATGCCCTCCCCTTTAAATAAAGTGGCCAATTAAACAGTCAAATCAGTGATGCAACACTCAATGTAACTATTAATCCATCCCTGTATCACATGCAGAGCATTTTGGCTCATATTTAATTATTGCATGTAATACCCTCTCCTCGGTGCAGCAGGTCGTGTGTTTCCTTTGCAGCGTGTCTGTATATTTTAAACGAAGGTTTGACTCTTTTTTAAAAAATTACCTCATGAATCAGATTTTCAAAGGGACTCCTAAATTTATTCATGCGTCAAGGGAGAAGAGCACAGAGCTAAAGCACTAACACTGTCTCCAATCTTCCCGTGCTGAGTGACCATCCCCAGCACTCTCCAAGGGGTGCAGAACTGTACACCTCACTTTCATTTCCAGTTGCTGTGCACTTTGCCAACAACAGAACATCTCTGAAGATGAATGCAGTGGCACCCTCTTTAGGCACTCCTTGGAGGACAGAGTGGTGGGATCTGCCCTATGAAGTAAATATCAGCACTAACATCTAAGTCACCTTACATCGGTCAAGAACTTGTCAGGGCTCAGAAGATAAATCAGAATCCTAATCCATGTGGCTAAAAACACCTACTAATTAATTTTGTGCCAAGATAATAAAGGATATGGTGAGCAGTAGTGTACTCGCAGTATGGTTGTATAAATTATGCAACAAGATACGGATCAATAAAAAGCCCCTGTAGAATTAATAAAACGTTTCTACCAGGCTTGGCACATTTACGGAAACTTGCACATTATTCATACTGCCACTAGGAGCTCTTAGTGTGAAACACAGCACTACCGTTCAATTATATTAGTAAATTAGAAACACAAGACTTGGCTTTGCTATACACAAAGAGGAAGCTCAGCTTCAAACACATTTTCCTCTTTAAAATGCATTATGCAGTGCTGTCAAGCTGTCCGAAATATTGGAAGTGACCTCACTTTCTATACTTAAAAAAATATATATTTTGGTCATTACTGTACGTCTGCCTTCCAAACTCTCAGTCACAGTTTTTGCACTTGGCACTTCGGCCTGATCCAGCAAATCATTCAAGCACATACTTAGCTTTAAGCATGTAAGGCAGTCCTATTGAAGAGTTAATGAGATTGCTCTTGTTCTATGACCTGTGTTATACAGGAGATCAGACTAGATCAGGGGTGGGCAAACTTTTTGGCCTGAGGGCCACATCTGGGTGGGGAAATTGCATGCAGGGCCATGCATGTAAGGCTGGGGCAGGGGGTTGGGGTGGGGGAGGGGGTGTGGTGTGCAGGAAGGGGCTCAGGGCAAGGGGTTGGGGCGCAGGACGGGTGTGGGGTGTACGAGGGGGCTCACAGCATGGGCTTGGGGTACCGGACGGGGCTCAGGGCAGGGGGTTGGGGTGCCGGAGGGGGCTCAGGGCAGGGCGTTGGGGTATGGGGTGCAGGAGGGGTTCAGGGTGTGAGCTCCGGCTCGGTGCCGCTTACCTGGAGTGGCTCTGGGGTGGCAGCTGGCTCCCTGCAGCCTCAGCCCCAGTTCCATGCAGGTATTTCCTCCCACACCTTCCACCTGGTTGCAGGGGCTGCAGGGATGTGGTGCCGGCCACTTCTGGGAGCAGCGCAGGGCGCATGGCGCCACAGGGGTGGCAATCCCGCTGGCCAGATCCGGCCTACAGGCCGTAGTTTGCCCACCCCTGGACTAGACGATCACAATGGTCCTTTCTGGCCTTGGAATATATGAAGGTAAAATGTGATAGTCTCTTCTGGATGTTGAACTTTGCAGAGGACAAAATGTACATGAGTCAGACACAAAATTGCCAAAGATTGTCAGCTGAGTTTTAGAGCTCTTTACACAATTTGGTAAGTTTCTGGAACCCCACCCCCCCACTAGTTCTGGGGTACATATGTGCAACCCAGTGAGCCAGACCCTTGAAACAGGACATTCAGGTTACCCAGTGTTCTCAGAGGCAGAGCTTTCTATAAGAGGGAGCCTGCTCAGCGAGAGGGAGATACAGGGTCAGTGGACGGGGCTCTCCACACCAACCAGGTGGAAGGCGTGGGAGGAGATACCTGCATGGAACTGGGGCTGAGGCTATAGGAAAGCCCAGGCATCAGGTTCTGAGTTTCCAGAAGGAACTGTAGAGTCTATGAGTGATGTAGGGTATGTTGAGTTGATCCTGAACTGCTGTGTTAAATAAAAAAAACCTCGAAGAAAAGAACTGATATTCTGCTGCTGTTGGGAGCTTGATAGTCAAGCTTCTGGCAGGAGAGTTGGCCTACAGGCTCACAGTCTAGATAGTGCTGTATATTGATTTAATAAAATTCCATGCCATGGATAAAATTTTAATTTTCCCCCTTCAGGGCCTTCCTTTCACTGTGGCAATGTACCAACAGACTCTGTGAATTAGGGTTTCTTTCAAGTTCCTTCTTCCCTCCTTTACCCATGCAAAGTACATTTCAGGGTCAGGGTCTTAATTCTTAGCCTCTCTGCTGGGTCTGCCAACTTGAGTGCCACTTGTAGTGGAAGGGGTGGTTTCTGTGAGGTGGACGCCTGACCATTAGGAAGTTTAGTGGGGTGGGAGGAGGTATTGTTTCATATTCTCTGTGTGTATATAAAGTCTGCTGCAGTTTCCACGATATGCATCCGATGAAGTGAGCTGTAGCTCACGAAAGCTCATGCTCAAATAAATTGGTTAGTCTCTAAGGTGCCACAAGTACTCCTTTTCTTTTGACCATTAGGAAATGGATTTAGATCATCAACCCATTCAGATAAGCAACTGAACAGTATTCATATGATGAACTACTTTCATTCACTACTGACCTGAGCCAGAGTCAAACTCAAGACATAATAGAGAATATTTCTGAATACTACCAATCACAAGAGCTATTCAATCTCCTCTCCAGGGGATATAACAGTAGTTATACACCCACTTGAAACATAACTGGATTGCGTTTTTGCAGTAAGGATTCTAATCAGAATTATCCAATCTATGTACAAACGCTATTTCCCTGAATTACAGGCACTTCAGTCCTAATTTAAGCAATTCTCTTTCATTTGGGATCTCTGCTTTTTTGGCACAAATGCATTTAAGCATAAAATAATTCCTTATATATTTGCTTTCCTCAACTCCCCAACTACAGCATAATAGCTCCGGCCCTACCAAATTCATGGTCCATTTTGGTCAATTTCACAGTTGTAAGATTTGAAATGTCATGATTTCAGGTATTTAAATCTGAAATTTCAGTGTTGTAAGTGTAGGGATCCTGACCCAAAAAGGAGTTGGGGGGGCTGTCACAAGGTTATTATGGGGGGGGGCGCTGAGGTACTGCTACGCTGACTTCTACACTGCTGCTGGCAGCGGAGCTGACTTCAGAGTTGGGCAGCTGGAGAGCGGTGGCTGCCGGCCAGGAGCCCAGCTCTGAAGGCAGATGGCATGGTACGGTACTGCCTCCCTTACTTCTGCGCTGCTGCTTACAGAGCTGGGCCCTACATCAGCAGCTGCCACTCTCCAGCCTCCCAGCTCTGAAGGAAGAGCAGAAGTAAGAGTGGGAATACCATGACCCCCCCCTAAAATAACCTTGCAACCCCCCTGCAACTCCCTTTTAGGTCAGGACCTCCAATTTGAGATATGCTGGTCTCCCCCATGAAATCCATATAGTATAGGGTAAAAGCACACAAAAGACCAAATTTCACAGGGGGAGACCAGATTTCACGGTCTGTGACGTGTTTTTCAAGGCCACAAATTTGGTAGGGCCCTAATAATAGCCAAGGCACTGACTGCTTGTAGGATATGGCTCTACCAACATGCATCTTTGTACTGAATTTCATTACAAGGCTTACTTAACAGAGCTTCATAGTGTTTAGTTGAACACTAATGTAGTTTAGAATCTTGTAGGCTTGTATTTTAAGATGCATCTTCATTTCTTAACCATTACTGAGACTGTAACCTCTACTATGGCAGAAGTGACTACAGCAGGTACAGATTACACTGTATAGACAAGCTGAGTCACTGCTCATTAGTAACAGAACAATCAATATGCTGTCTCTTAACTTGTCAGAAGTGCTTAACATATAGAAAAAGACTGGTGGTAAAACTAAACAGAGGATGGAGGATGGGCAATGCACCCTCGGTATAATGAGTGGTACCAGGCTTCTTTGGTCCAAAAATCAGACTGATGGATTAGTTTTCTGCATCTCGATGGGGGTGCAAAAGGGGCAGTGACGTTAAAGCATTACAATTTCTTGTTCACCTGGTCACGGGGTTGGAGTATATTGTTCAAAGGAGCTTTTTACTCACTCAGAAGCAGTGGACGTTGAAATATTCAGCCCACAACAAGATCAGGTGACTAATGTAGCTGAAGTCGAAGTACTTAGATCTACTTACCGTGGTGTTTTCACTGCGGTAAGTTGACGGCTGACACTCCCACGCCAACTCCGCCTGCACCTCTCGCTCTGGTGGAGTACAGGAGTTGATGGGAGACCGCTCGGCAGTCAATTTATCGCGTCTTCACTAGACGCGATAAATTGACCCCTGCTGGATCGATAACTCCGGAGGTAACTGTAGACATGCCCTAATTTAGGGCTTGTGATAACTCTACAATCTAGCCCTTAGTGTGTATTCAGGTCAATTCGTCAGCACCTTGAATGGGAATTTGGCCTGATTTAAGCACTGAATAAGTATCGTAGGATCTAGCCTAGGGTGCTGATTAAGGACTGCTGTGAATTGTGTATTTGGGGCCAGTTCCTGCTCACATTACTCAGGCAAGCAGTGCCACGAACTTCAGTGCCTGCCTGAGAAAAGAAAGCAGGATTTGGCCCCAGAGTGGTTAATGAAGGCATAGCATGGAAATGTGAACTTCAGCACAGTTTTACCAAGAACCACAGAGTGAACCGTGATGGAGAAGCAAATATAGCCATGGTGGAAGAAGGCAAAACTCCATTAAAAGCAGTAAATTGGTGCTTTGCTTGCAGTATGGCTCATTTTTTTACCCTAGATTTTTGCTTTCTCCATTCACTTTGTTTGCTCGCTGCTGTGAGAGATTTCATGATAGCAGCACTCAGCAGATCTCACACAGTGAAAGATCTTTCCATTACTGCTCTCCATGCTCATTCCTCTCCTGCATCTCCACACAGAGTTCTGGGTTTTGCAGCTCAGAACATGCCAGGAATACATGCACTCTGGAGATGAAATTTGCCATTCGTTCATGGTCTCACGCTGGAATTTGTTGTTGCTGTTCCGATTTCCAAAACAGCTTCATTTTGCCGGTGAATGTTATAAATAGAAACAATGCATTTCACTCGCTCAGTTTAATGGTGCAGAGTGCACCATGTTTTACAGTCCCACATATTCCAAATTACTAACTGCTTAGTGAATATCATCTATGGCTTTCCGTTTTCAAAAATGCAAATTCAATTGTAATCCTGCATTTAAAATTAAACAGCTTATGGAAACCCTGCAAATTACGTTTGTAGAATAATTATGCAATCACGATCAATTTGAGTTATTTCCTGTGCTCACGCAAGATGAGATTATGTAAGATGTAGGGCGTAATCCACATGAATTTCTCATTTATATTGTTCCACAAAAGCCCTGCTGACAGAGGCTGCCTGGAAAACGGGCAGAACCAGCTCCTCTCTCACGTGCCTTGGCAATGTCTCCTCTCTTGCTGGACCAGCCCAATTTGTGGATTGCATAGGCTGACTCTAGGCCCCTGGCAGAGTGCAGATGACTTTGCACCACCACAGAGAGCACTCCACTGATAAATGCATCCGGCACCAACCACAGCCACAGGGTCAAGAGGGAAGGCCCTTCCACTCAACCCAGAGGGACCCATCCAGAGCACTGAGACCAACAATCTTCCCTCTGCTCTCCAAATAGGGAATAAGCAGCTAAAAGGAGCAGACTACAGAAATCCAGATATCTGGTCTACTTCCCCAAAGCAGCTAGCACTAGTTACAGCTGAGAGTGCTAGGGAGAACAATAGGTAAGGAAAAGCCTCACCTCCTCCAGTCTTACGCACACCGCATGGGAAGCAATGGCCACAGCCAGGAGGAGCCTTCACAGATTCCTGACAACACCATTCACTAAGCTCTGAGACATGGACGCTGGTTCTTCCCCACCACCCCATCCGCTGTATTGTCCCTTTATCCCACCCCCATCCCATCTCTACACCAGCAGCCCACTCTCATTGCCATTGAGCGTCTCACCCTTGAGCCCTTCTCCTGCCATTGCCTTTCCTCCTTTGCCTTTTCCACCCCTCTTTCTCAGTCCCCTCTTCCACCCCCAGTTCTGTCTCCACATTCCTCTTTCCCACTTCAAACCGAACAAAAGCTCCCCAACACTGAGATTTGATCATGGAAACAAAATAAATATATAAGAATAAACCTAAGAAAGGAAGGCCTGAGACGTGCACCTGCCATCACACTGATCACTTTGTGCCAGATTCTGCGACCCTTAAGCATGGCAGTAGTACCATACTCCTCTGAAGTCACTGTGACTAAGGAGGAGCAAGGTACTATTCAGCATAAGGATGGCAGAATCTGGCCCTTTGCTGTAGGTTTTATTCTTTCCGCTTCATCTGATTTTCACCCAAATTGTAAGCTCTTTGTGACCAAATAGTAAGCTCTTTGTGACCAAATAGTGCCTAATACAGGGGTGGGCAAACTACGGCCCGGGGGCCACATCCGGCCCTCCAGACGTTTTAATCTGGCCCTTGAGTTCCTGCCAGGGAGTGGGGTCTGAGGCTTGCCCCATTCTGGTGCTCCAGCCAGGGAGTGGGGTCCGGGGCTTGCACTGCTCCGTACGGCTCCCAGAAGCAGTAGCATGTCCCCTCTCCAGTTCCTACACATAGGGGCAGCCAAGGGGCTCCGCACGCTGCCCTCGCAGCTCCCATTGGCCGGGAACCATGGCCCATGGGAGCAGCAGCGGCAGTGCCTCCGGACAGAGCAGCGTGCAGAGCCGCCTGGCCGCGCCTCCGCGTAGAAGCTGGAGGCGGGACATGCTGCTTCTGGGAGCTGCTTGAGATAAGCGCCACCTGGAGGCTGTACTTCTGACTCCCTCCTGCACCCCAACCCCCTGCCCCAGCCCTGATCCCCCTCCCTCCCTCCCTCCAAACCCCTCAGTCCCAGCCCAGAGCCCCCTCCTCCAACCCTAGCCCCAGCCAGAGCCCTCACCCCCCCATCGCACCCTAACCCCAATTTCGTGAGCATTCATTGCCCGCCATACAATTTCCATACCCAGACGTAGTCCTCAGGCCAAAAAGTTTGCTCACCCCGGCCTAATATCTTTTGGGCACCACCCCAAAAATAATAAATCAAATGAATTTAAGGGATGAATCAGTCAAATATACACACCTCATCTGTTGATTACAAATCAAGAACACAACTACGTGAGAGATGTGATGAAGAAATTGCTATATTATTACAGCTGTTATAGCACGGTATGAAATTAAGCCCTCTTTGGAAAATAGAACAAATAAACTGATTTAACGTAGACAAAGCCTACGATCTACTTATTTTAAGTAATCTGATTATCAGTCTACCAAAACAGAAATCAAGGTGAAAGTTCAGATCTTTATTAATAATCTAAAAAAAAAAGTATTATACAGCAAAACTGGAAATCCCAGCCATTTCCATTAATTTTAGAATGACACCTATTACAGGATTTATTGCTCTAGCTGCTTCAGAAAAAAAAAATCTCTTTCCAGCTATCAAACAGAGGCAATGGAATCTGTAATAAATGGCCAGCTTTTCTTCATACATATGACTAAACTACTTTTATTTGGGTCTTTAAGATTACATTTGTCCCTTCACATTTATCCTTTTAAAAACCCATCTTCACCCTTTTTTACTACCATAAGTTTATTTTAAATGAGATGGAAAACTCAGTAGATTATTAAAGAGAACATGGGTGTTCGATTCAGTGTCACGGTCCCACTCTAATTCTAGCAATTACATTCTGCATCTCTAAACTACTCGCTACAGCTTCAGCTGTACATGATATTCATCACTTCCGATCCTAAGCTGTTGTGTAGCGTTGCTGTTCCCTGTTAAAGGCGGTTATGTTCTTCCCCAGAGATGGTGGAATTCGACTGGTGTACAAAGCGATTCCTATATGTCCTGCACATCACAGGAACGTTGTGAAGCTTAAATAGTTCCTGTCTACAAGGGGCTCTGAGTGCCTCAGAAATAAGCTGCTGGAGCAGGGCTGGTCAACCGCAAGCCTCATGCAGCACTTTTACAGTTAAAATGCGGCTTAGGAACCATTCTCTGCCTGCCAGACTGGGGTGGGAGGAGACTGGGGGCTCTGCCCTGCAGCAGGCTGGTGACGCTAGGGGGCTCTGCCAGAGATAACTGGTGCCTGCTGAGAGTGGGGGCGCAATTTAACGGCTTGTCTCCTCCCCCCAACAGCTTGAGTCACACCCCCCCTCCCTCGCCAGGCACCCTGCCCCTCTTACCCTCAACACCCTCCCCAGCCCCAGCAGCTCCCTCTTGGCCCTCCGGCTCCCTGGAGTCGTCCTGTTCGGCACAGTCACTCTCGGTGCCGACTGCAGTCTTGGTCCCGGAAGCGGATGGCGGAGCTGGATCCTGCTGTGCGTCACGAGCCGACCCCGTCTTGGAACCCCGAGGCGTGGGACGGTGCCTGGCTGGCGGAAGCACACATCCTTCTGAGGCCACAGACTGTGCACCCCTGGGGAGTGTGCCTTGGGCCTGGTGGTAGGCTGGCATCTTGACTGTGCCTGCTGTTTGGTGCGCCTCCCCCAGACACTGGAGACAAGAGTCATGGGGGTTGCCTGTTGGCATGGGCTTGTGGTAGGTTCCACAGGGCTTAAACCCTTGGGATCAAGGCATGCCCTGAAGCCCAAAGGAGAAAAGGGTTTGGGAGTGGGGGGGACCCTACTCCTTCTAAAACTAATTCTAACAACTAATTCTAACAACTAATTCTAACAACAGCAGGATTGTCTGGCTATGTAGACTCCCTCCTCAGGCCCTACGCTACCAGCACTCCCAGCTACCTTCGAGACACCACTGACTTCCTGAGGAAACTTCAATCCATCGGTGATCTTCCTGATAACACCATCCTGGCTACTATGGATGTAGAAGCCCTCTACACCAACATTCCACACAAAGATGGACTACAAGCCGTCAAGAACACTATCCCCGATAATGTCACGGCTAACCTGGTGGCTGAACTTTGTGACTTTGTCCTTACCCATAACTATTTCACATTTGGGGACAATGTATACCTTCAGATCAGCGGCACTGCTATGGGTACCCGCATGGCCCCACAGTATGCCAATATTTTTATGGCTGATTTAGAACAACGCTTCCTCAGCTCTCGTCCCCTAAAGCCCCTACTCTACTTGCGCTATATTGATGACATCTTCATCATCTGGACCCATGGAAAAGAAGCCCTTGAGGAATTCCACCATGATTTCAACAATTTCCATCCCACCACCAACCTCAGCCTGGTCCAGTCCACACAAGAGATCCACTTCCTGGACACTACAGTGCTAATAAACAATGGCCACATAAACACCACCCTATACCGGAAACCTACTGACCGCTATTCCTACCTGCATGCCTCCAGCTTTCACCCTGACCACACCACACGATCCATCGTCTACAGCCAAGCTCTGCGATACAACCGCATTTGCTCCAACCCCTCAGACAGAGACAAACACCTACAAGATCTCTGTCAAGCTTTCTTACAACTACAATACCCACCTGCAGAAGTGAAGAAACAGATTGATAGAGCCAGAAGAGTTCCCAGAAGTTACCTACTACAGGACAGGCCTAACAAAGAAAATAACAGAACGCCACTAGCGGTCACCTTCAGCCCCCAACTAAAACCCCTCCAACGCATTATTAAGGATCTACAACCTATCCTAAAGGATGACCCAACACTCTCACAAGTCTTGGGAGACAGGCCAGTCCTTGCCTACAGACAGCCCCGCAACCTGAAGCAAATACTCACCAACAACCACATACCACACAACAGAACCACTAACCCAGGAACTTATCCTTGCAACAAAGCCCGTTGCCAATTGTGCCCACATATCTATTCAGGGGACACCATCACAGGGCCTAATAACATCAGCCACACTATCAGAGGCTCGTTCACCTGCACATCCACCAATGTGATATATGCCATCATGTGCCAGCAATGCCCCTCTGCCATGTACATTGGTCAAACTGGACAGTCTCTACGTAAAAGAATAAATGGACACAAATCAGATGTCAAGAATTATAACATTCATAAACCAGTCGGAGAACACTTCAATCTCTCTGGTCACGCAATCACAGACATGAAGGTCGCTATCTTAAAACAAAAAAACTTCAAATCCAGACTCCAGCGAGAAACTGCTGAATTGGAATTCATTTGCAAATTGGATACTATTAATTTAGGCTTAAATAGAGACTGGGAGTGGCTAAGTCATTATGCAAGGTAGCCTGTTTCCTCTTGTTTTTTCCTACCCCCCCCCCCCCCCCAGATGTTCTGGTTTAACTTGGATTTAAACCTGGAGAGTGGTCAGTTTAGATGAGCTATTACCAGCAGGAGAGTGAGTTTGTGTGTGTATGGGGGTGGGGGGGATGTGAGAAAACCTTGATCTATGCAGGAAATAGCCCGACTTGATTATGTAAAGAGTTGTCACTTTGGATGGGCTAGCACCAGCAGGAGAGTGAATTTGTGTGGGGGGGTGGAGGGTGAGAAAACCTGGATTTGTGCTGGAAATGGCCCACCTGTTGATCACTTTAGATAAGCTATTACCAGCAGGACAGTGGGGTGGGAGGAGGTATTGTTTCATGATTTCTGTGCGTATATAAAGTCTGCTGCAGTTTCCACGGTAAACATCTGATGAAGTGAGCTGTAGCTCACGAAAGCTCATGCTCAAATAAATTGGTTAGTCTCTAAGGTGCCACAAGTACTCCTTTTCTTCTAACAACTAACTTACTACAAACTGACTGAGAAACTGTGAACTAAGAAGACTAGGGGAAGCACTTGTGAAGCAAGCGACCACAGTTCCAAGGACCGTCACTGGCGGTAAGAAGGAACTGAAGAAGCGGCAGGTAAGCAGGGACCTATATTCACCACCATGGAGGTGCCTCTCCAGGGGGCTACACAGCCGACCCGATGGGTGCTGCTAGGGGAAAAACTTTTCAATGACTGTGCATGTGGTGCGCGCACATACCTATTTCAAATCGATATGAACAAGCACTCGAAGAAGAATCTGCTTTCTCCAGTCAAGATAAGGAAGCCTAAGTGAGGATGGTTTAACTAAAACTCCCAAACCACCCCAGGGAGATGGAGTGATTTTAGCCTGCTTCAGAGGATGCAAGGTCTTCATTTAAAAGGGTTTCTCTCTTTGTGTTATCTTGGTTTGTGGATAGGAAGGCTCTTAAGAAAAGGACCTTTTTGTATTATGGGATATGAATTGTTTCTGCCATTATATAACCAAATTTGGGCTTTTAGGCTGGGATTTGCACAGGAGCTGTGGGCTGGTGCACTGATTTTCCAGCCCAAAATAAAGAGTCTGCTGTCGTCCCTTCTCTGTGGACACCTTTATGGGAACTGACAAAGATTCCCAACAGAACAAATCAGCAATAGCAAAACAAAGGCAGCAGCTATTATCAACAGTCTCCACAGTCCTACAGACCTGTTAGGAGGCCTTCAGGGGACACCCAGCTGTTCCCTCCCCGCCCCATAAAGTCATCCTTTATATTTTACAGTCTGGCCTAGGGAATTCCCCTGTGGACTGCCACAGAGCCCACAATTTCAATAGGAGTCAGACATACAGCTCCTACAGGCTCTTTAGAAACTTAACTTTTGCAAATTTGGTCAGCCACGCTGGTGGGCACTTAGGGTCCCTCATGTTTACTTCGTTTAACTGTACATTAAGCTATCATTCACCATACATATTATTCACCTGTACATGCTTAGAGAAAGCCTAATGCAGATTACATTTTAAAAACTGCTGAGGGGATCACGTAAGAGAATGCAGTGTACTGTACACAAGGCAAGAAAAGAACAAGCCTGACCATAGGTTTTATGCAAAGAGCTTGGAAAATACAACAGCAGCTATTAAAACAGCAGTGCACACAACACTGGTAATTAAGCATACTTCAGAGGCTGGATCAGTGACTGATGCTCTCTGTTTATTAGAAATATACAAACATTAGCTAGAAACTTTGTTTTGTTACTATAGCTACTTTAATTACAAGTGGCCTTCACTAAGGCACGAGATTTGTTATATAAAACCACTACTCAACTGCAGAGATAAACTTCAGGAATTACCAGCTCCTCACTTGGAGATGATTTAAATTCTCCTTGTATTTACCATTAAAAAGTCCTTCTAACACTAAGTAATAGCACAGTGGCTATTGACAATATATAAATGGTATATTTTTTAGTGCTGACAGCACTTTCAGTGCTGTACAGAAAATACAGGAAAGACAGCCTCTGCCTGAAGGAGTTCAGAGTCTAAATAGACGGACAATATACAGAATAAAAAGACAAGCAACAACCTCCCCGCAAATATAGAGCTAAGTAACTAGGACTCTGAACAGAGGCTGAAAGTCAGTCTTAGATATTGAAACAAACAAACAAGGGCATATGAAAAGATTGCACTTGAAAGCCAACCTAATGCCTGAGCCTTTCAGGCATAGAGCTGAAAATAATTCCCTGCCTTGCAATCGCCTGGTTGCATTTGCCACATCCTCGGGCTTTAGCTGGCAAGCATGAGGTCCCTGCCCCAGTGAAATTCTTGATGATCTAACAGGCTCTCAAAGATCCATTTTTGGGAGCCCCTGGTTCCTATCTGGCATCCAGAATCCTTGAAGTTTGCAGATGAATACAGGGGGTTATGAAGACCAAAACTATAGCAGTGTTCAAAAAATAATTTAAAAAGTTCTTGGAGGTTAGGTCCATCAATGACTATTAGCCAAGGTGGTCATGGATGCAACATCATGCTCTGGGTGTCCCGATGCGAGAAGCTGGGAGTGGAAAACAGGGGATGGATCATTCAATGATTGCCCATTCTGTTCATTCCTTCTGAAGCACCTGGCATTGGCTACTGTCAGAAGACAGGATACTGGGCTAGGTGGACCACTGGTCTGACCCTGTATGGTCGTTCTTATGGCTAGGTATGACATCCCATGGCAATCACTGGGCCATTGGCTGCCCGTCACAAAGTTGAACACAAATCCCAGGCACCCACTGGGACAGGCTTCAACCTCAACTAACTATATTTAACCCCTCCACCCTGAATTCTTTGCTACCATATGAAAAGCACAGCAAATGTGCATCTCTGAAAAGTTGGGGAGTAAAGTTAAGCTTAAACCATGTTGTGTGAGAGCTCTAAAAGGCAAGAAACATCTCACTGTGAATCAGCTATTAAATTAACTGGAAAATAAAATTTGACTTCAACTGGCATTTCTGACTACTGCATCTAGTCATCTTACGAAAGAGGTGACATTATTTATATCACTGGCAGTATGGGAGACTAAATGAGTTTCTGTCTGCTTTAATTCTAGTGCAACAATCATGAACAACCCTGCTGTTTAATTTTAAATAACATGTGGAGAGGAAAATAATTCAATATAAATCCTAATTCATATTTGCAATGGTGTGGGGAAAAGCCTTCATATTAATTTATAGAAATACTTTGGTGGGCATAAAAACAGCCCCACAATATTTGCCATTTGTGCTCAGATCTGAATAAAATGCACAGTCCCAATAGTTTAAAATGGTCGTATCCTAAAGTAACCGAAATAAAATAAATATATTAGGGTCTAGTTTTCCCTTCTCATGTGTTGAGCAGTGGAAAAAAGCAGAAGTTGTCCTGTGAGCTCTGGAAAAGAAGGTAAGTTACATCTAAAAAAGAAGTCCTGGAATATCGCCCCAATACATAAGCCAAGTTAGGTAGCAATTCAGAACTGCTACATGTAAGTCATGCAGCTCAATGAAGTTGTGCTCTAGGTAAAAGGAGGTATAGCCACAGGTCACATAAATGCACAGTATGTCAACCTGCCCTCCCTCCTAACAAAGATGTTTTTTAAAAGGGTAAATGAAATGCACAGAGTAAACCAATCCCAAGCAGGAAATGGTAGCCACTATCATTACAGGTGGCTGGAGTACAGTGTACAGTGGGTTACTAAAATGTACTCTGCCCCCATGCCACTGAATGCGGTCCTTGAATTATAATTTGGTGTGTGTTTTATTTTATTTTTTTTAAAGACAGCTTTTGTGCCTGTTTGCCTTCCCCTTGATGGTGCATTCTTGGCAGCACTGGCTGGGCACACTGTGTGTTTTGTCCGTGTAGGCCAGCAGCAGCTTTGACCCTTCCATCCTCAGCGTCTCCTGTTTGCTACAGGGGCTTGGTGACAATGGCCATTTAGTCCTTGCGTCTATTGCTACCCCTTGTCAGTGTTCCTACAAACCCAAGTCTGTGCCTATCTAGCCTACTTCACTGTGGAGCCCCATCACTGCCTCTGCAGGTAGTCACTTCCCTGCCCTGGTTGGTGTCAAGTCTCTGTGGAGTCAGTCGTTAGTAATGGGTGTCCAGTATACATATGCTGTTTTTGCCATCAGCCGTCAGTGATGAGGGTCTTACAGCAATAATGCCATCAGCTCTATCTCCTTACATGCACAGAAGGGCAGGTGCCAACAATCTCTATTTGCTGTGCATGTAATGTTCGGCATGTGCACTTGAAGGAAGGCCAAGTGTTCTACGTTTCTCTCCTTGTGTGTATTTTTCACACTATATCATATCCAATACCCAAAACACTTCTATGGCAGAAAAGACTTAACTTGTAAAGATGCTCCCAATGCACATATTATGCTCCCTTCTTGGTTTCACATTGAGTTGTGCAATTCT
Source organism: Caretta caretta (assembly GCF_965140235.1). Classification (NCBI taxonomy): domain Eukaryota; kingdom Metazoa; phylum Chordata; order Testudines; family Cheloniidae; genus Caretta; species Caretta caretta. Next base: position 178,186,057 of record NC_134208.1, on the reverse strand, counting down.
CATTTGATCTATTTTGTGCTTCTGGATGTAATTGCCCCTTCTGCTTAAATATACTTAAAGTTACCAAGAAAAACAGAATATCTGCAATGCCACCCTCCAGTAAAGTGAAGGTCTAGCTTTTGAACAATGAAGTTATCTGTATGGAAAATAAGATTAGTCACTGGAGCTCATGGATCCAGAATCCTTTGATGGGATCCTTCTACCAATCAAATCTTTGCAGGCAGGCTTGCTAACCTAGTGAGGGGGGCTTTAAACTAGGTTAGCTGGGGGATAGTGACCTAAGCCCTGAGTGGGAAAGTGCGATACCAGGAGAAAACACAAGGAGCATGGTGCAACAGGGAGGCCCTCCAGATTCATATTGAGAAAGCAGGGCAATTGGCTAGTTATCTAAGGTGCATGTATACAAATGCAAGAAGCCTGGGAAACAAGCAAGAAGAATTGGAAGTCCTGGCACAGTCAAAGAACCATGATGTGATTGGAATAACAGAGACTTGGTGGGGTAGCTCACATGACTGGAACACTGTCATGGATGGATATAAACTGTTCAGGAAGGACAGGCGGCAGAGAAAAGGTGGAGGAGTTGCACTGAATGAAAAAGGGCGGTATGATTGGTCAGAGCTCCAGTATGAGACTGGAGAAAAGCCTGTTGAGAGTTTTTGGGTTAAGTTTAGAAGTGAGAGCAACAAGGGTGAATTTGTGGTGGGCATGTGCTATAGACCACCGGACCAGGAGGATGAGGCAGACGAGGCTTTCTTTGGACAATTAACTGAAGTTTCCAGAACACAGGCCCTGGTTCTCACGGGGGACTTCAATCACCCTGACATCTGCTGGGAGAGCAATACAGCAGTGCACAGACAATCCAGGAAGTTTTTGGAGAGTGTTGGGGACAATTTTCTTGTGCAACTACTTGAGGAACCAACCAGGGGCCATTCTCCTCTTGACCTGCTGCTTACAAACAGAGAAGAATTGGTATGGGAAGTAGAAGTGGGTGGCAACTTGGGCAGCAGTGACCATGAAATGGTTGAGTTCAGGATCCTCATAAAAGGAAGAAAGGAGAGTAGCAAAATATGGACCCTGGACTTCAGAAAAGCAGACTTTGACTTCCTCAGGGAATTGATGGGGAGGATCCCTTGGGAGGCTAATATGAGGGGGAAAGCAGTCCAGGAAAGCTGGCTGTATTTTAAAGAAGCCTTATTGAGGGCGCAGGAACAAACCATCCCGATGTGCAGAAAGAATAGCAAATATGGCAGGCGACCAGCTTGGCTTAACAGTGAAATCTTTGGTGAGCTTAAACACAAAAAGGAAGCTTACAAGAAGTGGAAACTTGGACAGATGACTAGGGAGGAGTATAAAAATATTGCTTGAGCATGCACGGGTGTAATCAGGAAGGCCAAAACACAACTGGAGTTGCAGCTAGCAAGGGATGTAAAGGGTAACAAGAAGGGTTTCTACAGGTATGTTAGCAACAAGAAAAAGGTCAGGGAAAGTGTGGGACCCTTAATGAATGGGGGAGGCAACCTAGTGACAGATGATGCGGAAAAAGCTGAAGTACTCAATACTTTTTTTGCCTTGGTCTTCATAGACAAGGTCAGCTCCCACACTGCTGTCCTGGGCAACACAGTATGGGGAGGAGGTGAGCAGCCCTCAGTGGTGAAAGAACAGGTTAAGGACTATTTAGAAAAGCTGGACATGCACAACTCCATGGGTCCAGATCTAATGCATCCAAGGGTGCTGAGGAAATTGGCTGATGTGACTGCAAAGCCATTGGCCATTATCTTTGAAAACCTGTGGCGATTGGGGGAGGTCCTGGACGACTGGAAAAAGGCAAATATAGTGCCCATCTTTTAAAAAGGGAAGAAGGAGAACCCAGGGAACTACAGACTGGTCAGCCTCACCTCAGTCCCTGGAAAAATCATGGAGCAGATCCTCAACGAAACCATGTTGAAGCACTTGGAAGAGAGGAAGGTGATCAGGAACAGTCAACATGGATTCACCAAGGGCAAGTCATGCCTGATGAACCTGATTGCCTTCTATGATGAGATAACTGGCTCTGTGGATATGGGAAAAGCAGTGGACATGATATATCTTGACTTTAGCAAAGCTTTTGATACGGTCTCCCACAGTATTCTTGCCAGCAAGTTAAAAAAGTATGGATCGGATGAATGGACTGTAAGGTAGATAGAAAGCTGGCTAGATTGTTGGGCTCAACGGGTAGTGATCAGTGGCTTGATATCTAGCTGGCAGCCGGTATCAAGTGGAGTGCCCCGGGTGTCAGTCCTGGGGCTGGTTTTGTTCAATATCTTTATTATCTGGATGATGAGATAGATTGCACCCTCAGCAAGTTCGCAGATGACACTAAGATGAGGGAGAGGTAGATATGCCAGAGGGTATGGTTAGGGTCCAGAATGACCTAGACAAATTGGAGGATTGGGCCAAAAGAAGTCTGATGAGGTTCAACAAGGACAAGTGCAGAGTCCTGCACTTAGGACGGAAGAATCTCATGCACCGCTACAGGCTGGGGACCCACTGGCTAACGGGCAGTTCTGCAGAAAAGGACCTGGGGATTACAGTGGATGAGAAGCTGGATATGAGTCAACAGTGTGCCCTTGTTGCCAAGAAGGCTAACCGCATATTGGGCTGCATTAGTAGGAGCATTGTCAGCAGATCGAGGGAAGTGATTATTCCCCTCTATTCGGCACTGGTGAAGCCACATCTGGAGTATTGTGTCTAGTTTTGGGCCCCAGACTACAGCAAGGATGTGGACAAATTGGAGAGTCCAGTGGAGGGCAACAAAAATGATCAGGGGGTTGGGACACATGACTTACAAGGAGAGGCTGAGGGAACTGGGCTTATATAGTCCGCAGAAGAGAAGAGTGAGGGGGGATTTAATAGCAACCTTCAACTACGTGAAGGGGGGTTCCAAAGAGGATGGAGCTCGGCTGTTCTCAGTGGTGGCAGATGACAGAACAAGGAGTAATGATCTCAAGTTGCAGTGGTGGAAGGTCTAGGTTGGATATTAGGAAAACTCTTTCACTAGGAGGGTGGTGAACTACTGGAATGGGTTACCTAGGGAGGTGGTGAAATTGCCATCCTTAGAGGTTTTTAAGGCCTGGCTTGACAAAGCCCTGGCTGGGATGATTTAGTTGGTGTTGGTCCTGCTTTGAGCAGGGGATTGGACTAGATGACCTCCTGAGGTCTCTTCCAACCCTAATTTTCTATGAGTCTATGATTCTATGAAATCGCAATGATCCGTAGCTCCCTTCTTACTGCGGTAGAACTCTCTGGCCCCAGTCAGGTTCGGAGTCCCGCTGTGCTAGACGCTGCACAAACATATACAAGACACAGAGACTGCCCTGAGGAAAAAACAGTTGAAGAAAACCTTCTGAATAATCTGAAGCCGCCATAAATGTGAAGATGTTAGCCAAGTAAGCACAGATGCATTTCTAGTGGGTTTACACTCATGATGTCTCTGCACACTTGCATTAACGGATTCCAATTTATCTGCTCTCTGCTGTTAGGGCACTGAGACGTTTGCCTGATGTGCTAGTATTAGCCTTCTGTCATTCTTCCAGTTTATAGTAACACGTGGATTAAAGGTCATCTGATTCATTTCCACACCCTATCTAAAACTCCAGCAGGTCATATTTCAAGTTACAAGCACTTTCTGGAACACAATTACACACACACTTTAGAAATTCTGCGCTAAAGTTTCTTTTGACGTACATTGGAGAAATTTCTCTGATGTCAATGGAGTTGCACTAATCTATGGCTTGGCAGCAGGAAATTTGGCCCTTCACCATCATCTTGGCCTTTAAATACAGAGGCTTCACTAAATACAGAGGCTTATGAGAAATTTAATTGCTGAAGTATACAGGAGAAAGTAAAGATAAAATGAATTGCATGTGTTATCTGTTCTGTGTTGTAAAATATAACACACTGGGGAATAAGTCGAGATATCTTTAATTTATCAATACATGATACTGGTAATGTAGAAATACTATACTGCAGGCACTAATCTGACTAGTGTTTTCATTTGGCAAGCATTCCCCCCACCTCCCATTACTAACAGAGACTGACATTAACATGGCTATATCTGTTTACATGCTAGTTTGTGCACTAGCATTATCAATAATGGCAGAATTGTGGGAATATAATTTGACAGCTAACTATTGCTCACTCTGGTGTTTCTGTAATAGCAAAGCACAAAGTATTTCCTAATTGCAGAGGGTAACAACTTTGTGAAACACTCACTTTTGGGGCTGAAATTTTCCATGCTTGGTTTCTGCCTCCAGGTGAACTTTTTGGAAAGTTTGAATAAAAAAAATGATTTAATCTTTTTTGAGAATAAGTAAAAAAAAAAAAAACTAACCCCCACCTTTTCCAATTAGGAAAATATTCTTGCAACTTCTTTTGAGCAAGAATGGCTAAGGTTTGAAAGTTGCAAATGGATATCGAAATAGCCCTCAATGAGAATCAGTGCTCAGTCCTGGTCTGGAAGAAAATGGATTTGGTTTGACCAAGTTATGAACACTGGAAAATCATGTACGTACTTTGCACTGAAGAATCATTTGCTAAATGTGTTATCTGCATACTTACATAGTTAAAGATCTGGCTTTTTAGACATAGACAGCAACCATACCTCCCATTGCCTTCAAATGAAGTTGTGGGAGCTCAGCAACTCTAAAAATAAGTCCCCAAGTCTGTACACAAATGCTTAATTCACCATGATCTGCTCCAAAATGGTCTGGAAACTTCAAATGTTTCAGAAAACCCAGGATCATGTGGTAAAAGGGAACATCTTCCTCCTCTTCTGACAGCTGGATTCAGGTAGCCTAAGGATATCAGTGGAGTCTGGCCAAACATTTCAGATTATGGAATCTGCATGATTAATTTGCAATATTTTGAAAGACAGCAGAGCTTGTAAGTGCTGGAGACTGGCACTCCTCTTTTCAAATCCTCCTATGCCCCTTCTTCTAGAAAGGTAGCCTGCAAAGCGGAAAAAAATCAGGCTTGTGTCCTTTTTTGTTTTTATGGGTATATAAAGAAGGTCTGAAAGGGCTTTGTCCGGAAGGAGAAAAAAAAAAAAAAAGGTTGTTTCCTAGCTGTGTTTTATGTTAGAAATGTAGGTCTCATCTGTCTCAGAAGGCTCTGGCTACAAATGAACTGATGGCATCAGAAGAGAATGAAATGGGGAGGAATGTGTAGTCATATGTTTGAAACACTTTTGGAGGTTTTTCTCTCTCGCTCCTTCAGCAGGAGTGGACAGGGGCTAGAAAAATCCACAGCTGGATGGTGGAGAATTCCCCCAGTGCAGGCACTGCACACAACAGCTGTAGGCTGCGCAATATAGGCTCTCTCCTAAGAGCTGGCAATTGGCAAAGGGGTCACGCTGAGGCAGAGGCAGGAATGGAATTCCCTTAGCAAACATAGCTATGGGGATTTTCAGGTGCTGTGGGTATACAAGTAGAGCAGTCTGAGGGGTCAAGAGGTGCCCTAAATTAGATCCGCTTTTAGCTGCTAGTGTGTGCCAGGGCTACACTAGCCCTTGCAGAAGCCAGTATTGGACAGGTACAAAGGTAGATTAAAACTGCCTTTGTCCTCACGCCTTTTCAGACTGCACCTTCTGTGCTGCACACCCTTGGAAGCACAGGACAGAACCTCTGCCTTTGGGTTTTGTTCATTTGTATTTAACTCCAATGACTGTGGGGTAGACATGTTCATACATCAGCATCAGGATGAAGCCTGAAAAACAACAGCTGCTTCTGCAAAACACAGCAGCCTGGAGACCAAGGAAGAGGTGGGAGTTACCTGTGTAACCCACATCTCTGCCACACTGCCCCTCCCAAAAACTCAAGGTAGTACTCCAAAAAAAATCAAGGTAGTACGGGACACACACACACAGAGTTGGAGGATAGCTCTAGGAGATACAGATTTCCCCTCATATTTTTGAGAGTGGGTGTGACAGCGTAGGGAACTAGGGAAGAAATCTGCCTCACGTATAGAGTGATGGGGATAAGAGTGGTACTACAGGGGAACTCATAGGGTCAGTTTACAATTAAACCTGCCCTGGACATGTAACTCTCTGCTTCAGCCACAGCCTCCACAGGGCCTATGCTTCCCAGCTCTACCTCCATCCTGGTGGTCCTTTGATTCCTTTCTCCCCTCACTCAATCTTCTCTTTGAGCAAGCAATTTGCTCACCCCAATCTGGGGAGCAAAGGCCAGGAAGGTAAGTGGACATCCAACCTCCTCTGTCCCAGTGATGCTTTGATCTGCTGCAGGGAATAGAGAGAGGGTGACCAGAAGGAGCAAGGAACTCAGCATTTAGGACTGATTTAACTAAAATATCCTGCTGACCCCGCTCCAAAATATGCCACCATGCTTCCCAACTCTCTTCTGCACATTGGGGCAGGAGGTTGCTCACAGATGTTCCTCCTGCCCTTCATTATCCAGCTCTCTCCTCCATCTTTGGGGGCTGAGGAAATGCCTAGCAGAATGACTCAAGTGGCCCCACTCACCAGCACAAGTCCCTGTTTGGCAAGCACAACAGCACTCTCTGTGTACACTTCTGTTCTATAACCAAGTCACAGAGCTTCAAGCGGGCATTCTGCGCCCCAATCAGTAGGCACATATTACTTTTCAACCCATTCTGGCACCCAGCAGAATTGATCAGGGCTCCTAAACATTCCATCTGAATATAAAGCAGAACACAATTCACTCTGCAGTTGCTGAAAACGAAATGACACTTAACAGGAGGCGGGCGGGAAAGAATTACCCCACTGAATAGACTGAAAATGAACAGTGAACTAAAGCAAGCCAGTAGGAACAGAATAGCTGCATTTCACCTTCAGGTGGGAAGGCACTGACAGCAAATTAACTGCATAAGACAGGACTCTAGGGAACTTGGAGTTGGGTATATGAAAATAAAATTGACATTTAGCCTGTTCAAAAGATAACAGTCCTTTCCAAACTCCCCGAAACAAGTCCTGGAAGGTCAGAATTTATTCTGACAGCTCAGGTTTGACTATCCAAAGAGATGTGAAGACATTTTAGTGACCAAGAGGAAAATAATAACGTAGCCAATTACTGCTACTGTGAATCTCTTCACAGGCTGCACTGTTGACCAGCTTATTAACGATCAGTACAGTTCACATCACTAAACGTTAAACACAATGCATTTGGGGGGCAGAGGGGGAACCAAACAAACCTCACAGATACAGTGGGATTCCAAAGGAGAATCTACAAGATATGAATATAAAATATTAGATGCCAAGCTACTGACATTCCCTTAGGGGATGGTCTGACCTAGTATGGCCGTTCTTATAGGAATTTCTGTACCTCCACTCAAATAAATTGCCTCTAGGTGCAGTATTACTACGGTTAATAATTGTCCCAATTTGACAAGGACTGTCCCTGGATTCTGAAATTAAAAAAAGGGGGTGGAGAGGGAAATCCTTTGTAATTTGGGGAGCCTACATCACTATTACTATGTCTAACCAGGCATCAAGAAGTACTGTCCTTTCCCAAAGGCCTCTGGTGGCCTACTGCACCATCCATCCACTCAGGAGGAAGCAGCTGAGAACTTATATTTTATTTAAAAAGTATATTTCAGTCCACAGTTGAGATCCAAAACATAACAAACACTCTAGCTAAGATCTGGGAGAATGATGTGGGTGTACTCTTTCTTTTACACTATACCAAGGAAATAAGCCTCTGCTGTAGGCGTCATCCCTGGGCAATTTTTAACTTATTTTTATAAAATTTATTATATTTGAAGCCTGCTCCAGTGGCTGCATAGGAATTGCAATCCATCCCCTCCCAAGTACCACTGACACATGATAGCACACCAGCTCAACAAGAACTTGAGGGTGAATCTGGATGCCAAGTAACATGTGAAGTAACATGAGCTCTCCCATTCTGCCCCCCTCCACTTTGGGGGGAAAAAAACCTGACATGTTTTGAAAAACCAGGTATGCCTACTTCCAAATGGGCCCCTGAACTAAATTTATGCTGTGTAATGCCCATATAAAAATTATTTGAAATCAAAACACAGAGACTCAAGCCAGTAACTCAGACATTCAAAAAGGTAGAAATGGGGGTGTTTTCCAAGAAGTGGGGTCATGCAGTATAATCCAGCTATATGGATACAGAGAAATTTGCAGCACTCCCTTTAAATATCGCATCATTTGAGCATTATTGATTTCAGTTAAACCGTGATTGCTTGGTTCAAAACCAATGGGAAGGACAGCTAGACAGGAAGTCTATATCACTCAGGTTAACATTGTGGAAGACTGGAACAAAATATGAATTACAGGGCCAGTCTTAGGTACGGGCAAGTGGGGTGAAAGCCCTGGGGCGCAGTTATAAACAGGGCACCTGCAGAGCAGGTGTGCTCCTCCCCCGCTGCTCTGCTGCCATCTGCAGCCACATTGCTCCTGTCCCCTGCCTTGGAGCCATCCCTGGCCAGCAGCTCCCTGGAGCCTCCTGTTTGCTGTGCAGAGCATGGGGGGGTGTGAGGGGGCACTGATGTCAGAATTCCCTCATCCCCTGCCCACGTACTTCATCCCTGCAGAGCGGGAGAGGAGAGATAAATTGGGTTCCCAAGCCTCCAGGATTGTCCTAGAGTCTCCAGGACTTAAAGATTAATCCTTAATCAAAGATAATGTCAATCAGTGAAACCTCCAGGAATTCATCCAAACAAAGTTGGTAACCCTTGCGGAGACAGGGCTCAGAAGTGAGATGGAGGAGCTACTGGCAGCTGCTGCAATCTGAATGAGCACTTCAGACTGGTAAGTGCTGCTGTGCTTAAAGGGACAGTGTGCTGTCTGTCACACACTCCCCCAGTACACGCGCGCACGCACGCACACACACACACACACAGAGTCTCTGAGGACTGGTCTACACTAGCGCGGGGGATTGATCTAAGTTACGCAACTTCAGCTACGAGAATAATGTAGCTGAAGTCGATGTACTTAGATCTACTTACCGTGGTGTCTTCACCGTGGTAGGTCAACTGCTGACACTCCCCCATCAACTGCACCTATGCTTCTCGCTCCGGTGGAGTACCAGAGTCGATGGGAGAGCACTCGGCGGTCGATTTATCGCATCTTCAGTCAAAGCGATAAATCGACCCCCACTGAATCAATCACTCTGGAGGTAAGTGTAGACATGCCCTGACACACATATACACACACACATATACACTGTTTCTCTCTCTCTCTCACACACACACACGCATGCACTGTCTCTCACACACATACTCTGCATCTTTCACGCTCACCCCCCAACACATACTTGTATTTTGTTGTTGTTGTTACTTCTTGAAATGTACATATATTCTCTGTAATTTTATTTGTTCAGAGTGTTATTTTACTTTTTTGACTCGTCTGTGCATTTCATAATTTTATTTCTCTTGTGCTTAAATTTAATTCTTTGAGTTATAGATCTAAAATGCCTAACTTGTCCTGGCTGGAGTAATTATCATTATTACTTTTATCATATTATGCTTTGTCATTCATTATTTAAAGTGATACAATCAAATAACAGTATACTTCTAGAATGTATCTTTAGCTTGTACTAACCTTAGCAGCGCCAGTTTAAAACACATTAGCTAGAAACACAACTTTAGACACTGGGCAGATAAAGGTTTTCAAATTCCATTTTTAGCTATAGCTGTAAAATAACTTAAAATTTGAATGAAAATAAATGCAGTTCCAACTAAGACACCAATAGCAAATGATGGAGTAGAGAGTCACATGCATGATTGTGATCAGTAAACATAAATGTCAAAATAATTAGAAAAATAAACTCCCTTTCTTAATAAAAGAAAAAAAACCTTAATCACATATGTTAAAATTAAGTATGTTTTTAGTGGAGTGAAAAACAATTGACTAAAATAGAGTAGATAATGGCAATAACACAGAGTGTCTCTGTTAGAGAAGTAAGCAGATTTTATTTATTTTTATTTATCTCTACTAAAGACAGTGTACAAGGTATCAAATGCATGTTTCTGATATCTGTGTTAAAGCCCCAGAACTGATACCTCAAGGTTTGAGATTGGGAATATCTTGCTGTATTATCTCCTGATTGTTCTAAATTTACATATAAACTTTAAATGTGGCTTTAATTGGAGTTTATATATTTTTTTTCTTTCTTTATAATAACAATTAGATACAGTGGTCCTGTCAGCTAATTCCTACATTTTTATCTGCAAAAAAACCTAGAGTTTTCATGTGCCTAAGTAGTCCCTGGAATCACAGTTAAAGTTTCTTCCCACTCCTCGAAATCTGAAATGGCACCCCAGTGAGCCAGGAGTGCCCAGAGGGCTGCACAAGGGCTGTGGGCTCTGGCAAGATGCAGCTCCTGTGTGACAGCATGAAGCATGCCTTGAGCCCCATGCCGAGCACCAGGCACCACAAGCCACAGTAGCAGCGCAGAAGAAAGGGTGGCAATACATCATACACCATGCCACCCTTACTTTCGTGCTGCTGTTGGCGGTGGCATTGCCTTGAGAGCTGGGTACCCTGCCAGCACTCGCCAGTATCTGGCCACCCCGCCACTGCTTAATTTGTTCCTTGGCTGAGCACCGACATCTCTTTCAATACAAATTAAACGCTGGGGAAGCCAGCAGGGCCCAGAGGTGATGGGGTGGGGGAAGCCCAGGGAGCCCACGGGGGTCAGGGATGATGGGGTGGGGGTGGGTACCAAAATACAAGTTTGCCCAGCGTACCATTTTCCCTAAGGCTGGCCCTACTTTAACTATACAGGGTAACTTAATGTTGATTTATTATAGCACTAAACAGAAACTATTACACTATATGTATTTACAGTACAAAAATGCTGCTTTGTATTAGGGTTCAATCTTAGGACTGCTGTAAAAACGAAATCATAACAAAAAAACTAAATCATCATCCTCAGTGAAATAATTGTCTAAGCCAAGAGAAATGCCAAAAGTAGGGAAATGCATCAAAAACCTTAAAAAGCACATTGTATTTTTATAATTCTTTCAGATTTAATAACCTGTATTATTAGCATCGTAAGTAAGGAGACTGGCTTAATGCATATTTTAAATTGACAGTATTCTTTTAAATAGTTTTTTCCCTATATATAAATGACATAACAAATAATTCATACTATTTCCAGAATATACTGATGGTTAATGACAATGTCAATTTTTTTTAAAGTTAATTTTATTAAAATAATTAATCCATCCTAATATGCCCCCCACAGGCTGGCTAAACAGGACGATCCAACATGAAGGCCTTGCGTATTCTGATTTTCACCAACAACTAAATGTGTACGGTCAGGATGAGGAGAAAATATTCAAAACTATATCCACATAGAAATTATTTTGTCTCTCTCAAGTGTATTTCACAAGCACGATACATTTCTGTGCCCTTGTACCCACACTATATGTACAGTACAGTTATATCTTTCCATGTATGAAAACTTACTTTTGTTACTCTAGTGCCAGCTATGTAGTTAATACATTGAAAAAACAAAACAATCTGCAGGTCACTTACAACTGCTATGTTGAGAACATGCCACTATAATGAGCCAGTTTGTAGAAACTTCCCTTAGCAATTTTCACATTCTATTTATAAATGTATCTAGTATGTTCAAGTGCTGAGGCTTTAAAGTTCTCTTTCAGCCCTGCCTTGACTCCTCAGGACTTGAATCTGGAGGAATCAAAAATGCAGTATAATAATGTGAGAACTGTAGCAAACTGTTTTATCACCAGGGCCAGCCTCAAGTTGTCCCGGTGCTTCATTGTGTTCTGGGGAATGACAAATTGTAGACATACAAATATAGTGATCTGATGCTCTAAGGCCTTGTCTACACACAAAACGTGTACCATTTTAACTATGCTGGACACAATCATACTAGTAGGAAGGTGTTTTATACTGGTCACATAGGAAGCAGAATAAGATATAGCAGAATAAGGCATCTTTGTACAGGCATTACTGCATCCACACTCGGGGTTGTATCAATATAACTGTATCAGACAGACAATCACAGCAAAACCGACACTTGTTACCAACACACCAAAACTGTGTGCAGACCTAGCCTAGGCCATGAGTTTACAATCTAGCTGATTCATTTTACTTCAGGGATAATTATCCCTCAGACTATGTCTACACTACAGAGCCTACACTGGCACAGAAGCCCTTTTCTGATGGAATAGCTGCATTGACACTGGGGATTAAGCCAGCACAGCTACGTAGCTAGGAAGCATGATTTTTTCACTCCCTTGACAGATATATCTATGCCAATATGTGTGTTAAGTGTAGATCACGCCTCAGTCACTGTGATGGTCTAGAACCAAAGGAATACTTCTACCTACTGTACTCAGCAGCATGAACACAGCTGACAACCAACACCCACAATAGTATTTGCCCAGACCAGTCATGAATTTTCAGTTTTCCATACACAATGTATATCAAAAAAATCAAACCAATGAAGCATATCTGACTTTGCATCTGCAAACACCTCTTTTATGCCACCTCCTCTGTAGCAAGAAATAACACCCCAGGAATGAAATTACCTAAATAATATAGAGTAGCTGTTCCCTCAATTATAGTCTGGACCAGACCACAGCAAAAAAAAATCTCACCAGAGGATTATAAGAGAGGTTCTTAATAAAATTAATGTATTAATGGTGGGGAAGCCAAGGACATTTGCTGTCACCAAACCACCTCTCATCTACTCCAGTATTTCATATTTTGAAGGCTAGCTGTGGTAAGCCCCAAACCACTTTATTATTATCCTTTATGTCAGAAGAACAGTCACATGGCTGCTGCTGCAATACAAATGATTTTCCATGCAAAACACACTTCCTTCTTGTTCTTAGTCTCCAAGATATACATTAGATGCTTCCTGGCCTGCTTAGATATTTGCATTAAGTACACAGTAACTATTTCTGTATAGACAAAAAAAAAATTAAACCAAAAATATTTAAACTGATAGTTGCTTTGATCTGAAATTTCAGAAAGAGAACGTAGAGGTGGAATGAGCTACAGTTCCCAATATGCTTCCGCCAGCAATTACTTGATAGAGCTGAGCAAATATTGGGGCACCCAGTACTTGACGCATTTAATTCAAAACTGTTGTGAACACAGCTGCTTTTTCACACCTGGTAAGAGCCATTTTTGCACAGGAGGGAGACTGCATGGGGCCCAGAATTTGCAGGCCTCGTAAACATAAGTCCCTCCTCCCCCACCAAAACATATGGAGTATTCTAACGCCCCTTAAGTCCTCACCTTGACCTTTTCACAGGACCAGGACTCCCTAAAAGGGTTAGTGGGGCTGTTCCATTCCATACTTCTAGCCAGGTATGCCCAGGATAATGATAAATACCTTACTAGTGATTATTTTTTTTACATGTTCTATGTATATGACAAAATTCAGTATCGAATTGAAGAGCAGGAAGCAGCTACACACTCAGCCTAATTACATACATCAAGGTAGGAAAATCAGAGCGCAGCCAGAGACACAGGAAACAGCAGGAAATTGCCATAGTTCTTGTTAGGTAAGTCCTTTATTTCTAATGTATTATTCATTCTTTTTGTTTAGTGTGCATACTGAGGTAATACTTACACTTCTTGTCATATCCAGAGCTCCAGGGATATCCTGTGTCTCTTAATGAGGGTTTGATCTTACTTCCTTGATACATGCCACCAGATTGTTTCCTACTGGATTCATCATTAAAAAGTTAGCTCCCAGGCATTACAAAGCTGCCCAGTTCATATCAATGAAAATTTGGAAATATTTTCAGGTGTTTTTAAATGCCATCCTGTAATCTTCTTGTTTAACTTTGCATATGACTCCATAGTCATCCCAAACAGTAGTTAAAAAAAAACAACAACCTCTAGTTTTCCTTCAAGTCAATTGCAACTAGAGATCTAGACTACAATTTGGTCTCGCTCTTTGGATAAGACTTACAAAGCAATAAAGCCTTCCTGGATATAATCTGTATTTTTAACCTCTAGAAAAGTTAGGAACAGTCCAAATGGAAGGTTTTCTTTCTATTGACTGCTCAGGTGTATGATCCAAGTCTTCAGTGGGATACATTATTTTTCTAGCAGATACAACTGGGATATTCTATCCTTATCCATGTGTCAGCCTTTCACAGTTCAAGCTACTTCATCAGAGGAATGTAAACACAAAAGATCAGTGGTTCAGCTCCTGCGCTGCTGCGGATGTCAGAGCTGTAAATATGGTGCAATCTTTCCATTTGCAACAGGAGCCTCAATTCCTTCCATTTCCAAGGGCTAAATTTCACCTAAAAAGGTTGCTAATAACTGGTCTATGTTGAAGTCCCCTCCCCATTCACCATGGGATTCCCATTCTCTTGTACCACGTCCAACGCAGTTGCCACCGTCTCTCCTTTTTCTCTTCTTTTGCTTTCTGGCTTCTCCTTTTCTCACCTCTTCCCTCCTGCCCAGCTTGTCTCTTTCTCTTTTGTATATTTTTTTCCTTTTTCTTCTTATACTTTGTTCTCTTTGCTGGCTCTTTTCCTACCCCCTTTTGGTGGTTCTGTTACCCCTCTCCACTCCCTCACTTTACCAGATGGCTACATGTTGCTTGGGGTGGGGGCATCTAGTGGTGCCAACAAGGCTGGGGGAGCCAGAGCAGCAGAGAAGAGAAGCCAGGACTTAAGCCTGCACCCTTGTATATGAGACCTATTCTCATAGCCAGCTACATTAGCGCTCAACAGACGCAGGTAGTGAAGGGGGGCTGTTTTTAAGAAGCCATGTGACAGTGTGTTTGTAGTGTTTGCAGGAGTGGGGATGGGTCTGAGGCCCTGCAGCTTTCACTATCCGCGTCCATTAATACATACTGCCCCCTGACCATCCAAACTAATGTGGCACTCTTATGGGAGCCTGCCCTTCTACACTGAGCCAGGAAATCTCAGAAGGGTAGGAGAACATACTATTCTCATACTTCAGAGTAATTTGTTTGCCTCAGAGGTCACAAAGGAATTTCCCCCTCATATTTAGCATTATACAGCTGGCCAGGTACATCATGTTTTGTTTGGTTTCTTTGCCTTCCTGTGAAGTGTAAGTTATTCAACACCAGCGGAGGTAGGATACTGGATTAGATGAAGCAGTTGTCTGATCTGATATGGCAAATCCTGTGTCCCTAACAAAAATGGAGAGCTTAGTCTTTGCTGCAGTCTTAATCTTCGCTACCTTCTCGTGTTTATAGTCCCCTAGGAACAACTGACTTCTGACTGTAGAGGTGTGAGGACTTTATTATGACAACTATCTTAAAAAACAGGATATATCACAATAACCACTACAATATTTCTCTGCTCAACCATACATATGTGAATGTATTGAACAGGTGTTGGTAGAAGGAATTAACGTTTAGTAACAAAAATTCTAATTTTCACTTTCTCTACAACACAGTGTGCACAGACATGTGTTGAGTAGCTTCAAGAATGAGGCAAGGATACTAATGTCAATTGCAAAAGGCAGTAGTTGATAAAACACCCAGCTATATAAAGAACACCAGAGAAATACAGGCAAGCGCTGAATGGAGCGAGATATTGAGCCAGCCCCTACCTCTACCAAAAAATGGCATGGTATCTTTAATGACACCACCTCAGTTTTTAAGATCTCATCTGAAAGGCCATGACATAATAAACTGCAAGGAACTCAACTTGTCTCCCTCAGAAGGATGAAAGGCTGAATCAACAGTGATGCAATTTGAACCTATGGCTCCAAGGAGTCTCTGTTATTTCAGCCTTGGGTCTTAGACAGCCAAGCCATTCCCTCCAGCTGTATGTTACAATACATGACCTTCTTTCCTCCCAAACTAGACTATTCCCACAAATCAGGTCATACAAAAGTATCAAAGAAATGGTGAAAGTCTGAAGAATTATCCAGAGCCTAAAATTAGTTTCCCTTTAACCAAGAAGTTCTTCAAAATATCAAACTATTTGGGAGGAGAGTACTTGTGGCACCTTAGAGACTAACAAATTTATTAGAGCATAAGCTTTCCTGGGCCACAGCCCACCTCATCGGATGCTTAGAATGGAACATATAGTAAGAAGATATATATATACATACAGATAAGTTGGAAGTTGCCATACAAACTGTGAGAGGCTAATTAATTAAGATGAGCTATTATCAGCAGGAGAAAAAAACTTTTGTAGTGATAATCAAGATGGCTCATTTAGACAGTTGACAACAAGGTGTGAGGATACTTAACTTAGGGAAATAGATTCAATATGTGTAATGACCCAGCCACTCCCAGTCTCTATTCAAATGCAAGTTAATGGTATCTAGTTTGCATATTAATTCAAGCTCAGTAGTTTCTCATTGGAGTCTGTTTTTGAAGCTTTTCTGTTGCAAAATCAAATCAAAAAGGCTGACAAAGGAGGTGCTGTCGTCATCATGAATAAGTTGCAATATGAACAAGAGGCTGCTAGGCAGCTCTCTAACTAAACATTCTACAGGCCATTATCCTCTGATCCCAATGAGGATTGCCAAAAGAAACTACACCATCTGCTCAAGAAACTCCCTGAAAAAGCACAAGAACAGATCTGTGCAGACACATGCCTAGAACCCCAACCAGGGGTATTCTATCTGCTTCCCAAGATCCATAAACCTGGGAATCCTGGACGCCCCATCATCTCAGGCATTGGCACCCTGACAGCAGGATTGTCTGGCTATGTGGACTCTCTCCTCAGGCCCTATGCTACCAGCACTCCCAGCTATCTTCAAGACACCACTGACTTCCTGAGGAAACTACAGTCCATTGGTGATCTTCCTGAAAACACCATCCTGGCCACTATGGATGTAGAAGCCCTCTACACCAACATTCCACACAAAGATGGACTACAAGCCTTCAGGAACAGTATTCCCGATAATGTCACGGCAAACCTGGTGGCTGAACTTTGTGACTTTGTCCTCACCCATAACTATTTCACATTTGGGGACAATGTATACCTTCAAATCAGCGGCACCACTATAGCATGGCCCCACAGTATGCTAATATTTTTATGGCTGACTTAGAACAATGCTTCCTCAGCTCTCGTCCCCTAATGCCCCTACTCTACTTGCGCTACACTGATGACATCTTCATCATCTGGACCCATGGCAAAGAAGCCATTGAGGAATTCCACCAAGAATTCAACAATTTCCATCCCACCATCAACCTCAGCCTAGACCAATCCACACAAGCAGTCTATTTCCTGGATGCTACTGTGCTAATAAGCAATGGTCACATAAACACCACCCTATATCGGAAACCTACTGACCGCTATTCCTACCTACATGCCTCCAGCTTTCACCCAGACCACACCACGGGATCCATTGTCTACAGCCAAGCTCTACGATACAACCGCATTTGCTCCAATCTCTCAGACAGAGACAAACACCTACAAGATCTCTTTCAAGCATTCTTAAAACTACAATACCGCCTGTTGAAGTGAAAAAACAGATTGACAGAGCCAGAAGAGTACCCAGAAGTGACCTACTACAGGACAGGCCCAACAAAGAAAATAACAGAATGCCACTAGATGTCACCTTCAGCCCCCAACTAAAACCTCTCCAGCGCATCATCACAGATTTACAACCTATCCTGAAAAACGATCCCTCACTCTCACAGCTCCTGGGAGACAGATCAGTCCTCGCTTACAGACAGCCTCCCAACCTGAAGCAAATACTCTCCAGCAACCACACACCACACAACAAAAACACTAACCCAGGAACCTATCCTTGCAACAAAGCCTGATGCCAACTCTGTCCACATATTTATTCAAGTGACACCATCATAGGACCTTATCACTTCAGCCTCGCCAACAGCAGCTCGTTCACCTGCACATCTACCAATGTGATATATACCATCATGTGCCAGCAATGCCCCTCTACCATGTACATTTGCCAAACTGGACAGTCTCTACCCAAAAGAATAAATGGACATAAATCTGACACCAGGAATCATAACATTCAAAAACCGGTAGGAGAGCTCTTCAACCTCTCTGGCCACTCAGTAAAAGATTTAAGTGTGGCAATTTTGCAACAGAAGAGCTTCAAAAACAGACTCCAGTGAGAAACTGCTGAGCTTGAATTAATATGCAAACTAGATACCGTTAACTAGGGTTTGAATAGAGACTGGGAGTGGCTGGGTCATTACACATATTGAATCTACTTCCCTAAGTTAAGTATCCTCACACCTTGTTGTCAACTGTCTAAATGGGCCATCTTGATTATCACTACAAAAGTTTTTTTCTCCTGCTGATAATAGCTCATCTTAACTAATTAGCCTCTCACAGTTTGTATGGCAACGTCCAAATTCTTTGTGTGTGTGTGTGTGTATCTATCTATCTATATATCTATATATCTTCTTACTATATGTTCCATTCTACGCATCCGATGAAGTGGACTGTAGCCCACGAAGCTTATGCTCAAATAAATTTGTTAGTCTCTAAGGTGCCAAAAGTACTCCTGTCCTTTTTGCGCATACAGACTAACACGGCTGCTACTATGAAACTTATTTGGGAGGGGGTAATTTTATATTTGTCTCATGCTCACTCTACATTTATTTTAAAAAAGCATATGAAAAAGTACAGATTGTCACATGTAAGAAAAATTATACAAATACATCAAAACAAACAAACCCTGGTTTACCCATTACATAATTAATCTCTCAGAAAGGCTCTTGAGATAGTACACAGAATAATACATTGAGCCTAATGTTTCACTGTTACTCCAGTTTTATACCAGTGTAATTGCAATAGAGTTCAGCTGGCGTAAAACTAGAGTAATGCTGGGAGTAAGGCCCTTGTGTAAGAATGTTGGATCTGGTAGGCAGATGTGATCTCATGCCTGGAGATACCAAACCATTTTAGACAATACATGCAAGCAACATCACTTACCAAAAGCTCTCTGGGTACTCAGCAAGAGCCATGTTGATGACATCGAGTGCATGTTGATAGTGCTTTTGGGCTGAAAAAAGGAGAGCCAGTAGATGAAGTGAATTCATATCATCTTTGCACAGTTTCAGTGCTTCCTGAAGGTGTTCTATAGCATCAGAAATCTAAAAAACAAGAAATATTTTACCACGAGTCACATATCTGATCTTTCCCAAAGGTATGAAACTTGTTACACACTCATGACCATTAGATATCTTAGCATCCTACTTGGGAATGTGGTGGGAAAACTGACCTTTGCAAGAAATTTAGCTGCCAGCCCAAATTAATGGACTGTCAGCCTAGGAAAGCATGACAAAATGGCTGGGGATGAGAAAAGGAGTTTTTTGCCCTAGTATGTAATAGGTGGCATGCAGCAGCTATTGCAAGGTTTCAGAAGAGGTGGAAGTAGTACACATGACCCAATATTCCCCTTATTGCTTTGGCTTTTTTGGTTCTATGCTGTGCACAGACTCAATAGCCATACCCCTAACATGACCAATCCCCATCTCCATGTTCAGTCATGGGGAACTGCCAGGGTCTCTTTGCATGGTGTGAACATATACATTATTTCTGATTTACTTTGTGTCTTATGATCACTGCACAAGGCCACTCATGATTTGGCCCAGGAAAGTGAGATGTGAATGATGAAAGTCAAAGGGTAAAATATGGTTAAGATTCAGAACAATGTCAGGAAGGAGAAATGTCTCTGTTAGCTGCAAGGTAAAGTGCAGTCCTGATACATACAACAGAGGAACATCATTAGAATCAAGTTCCCACCTGGTAGAAATCTTAAATTCTATAATGAATGCAAATGCAACTTCCAGTCTATGTGGTCTGGCATCCTATCTTTATGCTGTCTGTTTATGAAGGAAGTTATGAATAGAAATCTTGTTCCTTGGTTATTGGTAGCAAGTTTTATGGAGGAATTTTGTCACCATATAGAACATCTTCCAAGGTGTGAGGATTTGGGATTAAATCACCCAGAATTAGCGTTCACTCATGAATGCCTAAACAAACAACATTGGAGGATATGCCCGACAATGTGGAATTTCGCTATTCTTTTCCTTATATTCCCATTTTTCGGCTACCTGAATTGTAGTTCCTTCTCTCGTCCTATTTGCAAACTTTTTACTCAGATAAGATTGCCTAGCATTCCACCATGCTGGCGTTGTCATAACTTCCATAGATCATTCCTGGAAAATAGATTCTATGTCATAAGGTACAGTAGCAACCAGAGAAATGTGCAGACTTGCTCTTCCCTCAGAGTTGTGCAAGGAATGTAGGTTTAGGGGTCCCCAGGTAAAAAACGGTTGAGAACCACTGTGTTAATGCACCCACAAAATTTAAGTATACATGAGTTTCATCACATTTGCAGGCAAAAATTGGCTAATTGTGAGTTTGACTTATGCATGCAGATAGCTTTTTGAGTTTTCCATGGGCAAACTGACATCCTTACAAGTTTGGCAGATGGGTTAATGGAGGCTGGCTGGCAATTTGGTCCTAAATAAGGAAATCAGAAGCTTTCCAGCCAGCACTGGGGCTGCACTAAGGTGGCATAACATCAGCTATGGTCATTCCTTCAAACCTATGACTGTCAAGCCGATAATCACATGATGCTGAAATGAATGCAGTCTAAACATATTTTTCACTCAACTGTAGGATAAGCCCTTTCTTTTAGCATTTACATCTCTGATGGATAACTCTTCCCTTCAGTTCCAAAAAATGCTAAGACCCAGGACAAGAGCTATCTGATTTGTTGTCTTTCTCCTTATTCTAGATTTACCTTTATTCCAACTTCTCATTGGATTGATTAAAAATTCTCTAGAGAAAATGAAGTTCCATTTATCCGAGTGGCTAAAGAAACCAACTTGCATTTGTTTAATCCAATATCTTCCAAAGTAACACCTACACCTTCCCCCCCTGCCCCCGCCCCAAAATGTAGCAACAAAATTAGAAGATCCTCCTGGTGTTTATCGAAGTCATAAGGAAAGATCTGATTTTTTTTTTCATCTCAAACATGCCTACCACTTGATTATTTAAGTATAGCCAGAAAGGATTTCTTAGCACAGTAACAATGTTAGTACCAACACAGAATCCGCCTCCTGCTGCATAATTAGGAACAGTGGACAAACACAGATGAGAAAAATAGCACTTAATAATGTCAACAGACTCTACTCCTTTACTGGACGCATTATACAAATGAACCTGCAATAGACCAGACAGAGAAAAATTATGAGGTAAATTTCCAGAACAACACCACCAAAATACTTGGTAGAAGTCAATGCAAACTTCTTTGGAAAGGCAGAGACTAATTATCTATTGACAGATGCAATAGCTTATTCATTTGAGTAGCTATGGAATATGGGAAGCCTGGAAGTTTGAAGCCCAGATGCGGTTCTGAAACTCCATGGCTGTACCATAGGTAGGTTGCCAGCTCAAATTCCCTGCCAGTGCTGCCTTAACAGCAATCCCATCTCAGCTGCACCACAAGTCCCAGCAGGAACTACGGTAGGAAGATTATCTGATCATTATTCGGTTAATAAATACATGAACAACATTTTGCAGGACACATGTGTACAAATATTGTGTATGTTGCAATGATTGAGCAACAAAGATATTGCTATAAAACAGAGCTGGTGCCTTCCAGCACTTGCAAAAATTGCCACACAGTGGAGGCCATTTAGGGATCTGGGGCAAAAATTGGGGACGGGTCCTGCTTTGAGTAGGGGATTGGACTAGATGACCTCCTGAGGTCCCTTCCAACCCTGAGATTCTATGTTTATTTACAACACTGCCTCCTATATTAGGGTTTATTTTGATACACATTTGCTTAACAAACAGGTTGGGAGGTTACCTTTCTGCTCCTGTTCATATGCATGAAGTATGAAGACTTTAAAAGCAATTTGCAATGGCAGAATATAGCTTTATATTTAGAATGATTCAAGTACTTCAAGTATTTCAGATGCAATGACTTCTGGCCCCTTAGATTACATGGCTTACCAACCCCAGTCCTGCCAACTTCTGTATCAACTGTGAGTTTTAGGTCATTAATGAAACACTAATATTTGGAAAAAGAAAAGGAGTACTTGTGGCACCTTAGAGACTAACCAATTTATTTGAGCATGAGCTTTCGTGAGCTACAGCTCACTTCATCGGATGAAGTGAGCTGTAGCTCACGAAAGCTCATGCTCAAATAAATTGGTTAGTCTCTAAGGTGCCACAAGTACTCCTTTTCTTTTTGCGAATACAGACTAACACGGCTGTTACTCTGAAACTAATATTTGGCAAATCTTTTGTATTTGCAATGCCTATTATTTCATACTATAGGATAGGTATTATAGAAAGGAGAAATTTCACTGGCTAACAAAATTTCCCATTAGAAATAGCCTTGAACCAAAATACTAAACACCCAGAGATTTAGCAAAGCGAGGATCCAAATTGTCATGACTTGGGCTCATATTTAGCTCTTACTGCACAGGAAGCTGGTATATTTGCACAGGATGGTAATTCGATTGCTATCAGAAGTCCAAGCCAGGACACACAGAGACTGTGTGATGAAACTCAGCCTGTTTTGGTCAGTCTGAGAGCTAGCAGAGACAATCAAATTACAAGGTCTGTCTGTGTCCAGGAGTCTCATAAGAACACAGGTGACGTGTATGGGATAACATGCCCCCCTAGATTTCTCAGGACGCCGCTTGCTAGGATGCCCAGCAGCGATAGGCAGCAGCTCCCCCTGGAGGTGGCACTCACCATGTGTCCATACAGCATGGGGAGGGAGGAAGCACCAAGGCGGCTGGCTGCAGGCTGAGCACTGAAACAGCAGCAGCCCCCAATGTGCGTATCAAGGAGAAGGCAATTTGGGGGCGTCATATTCCTCCTTCCAACAAAAAGTGACTATTAACTGAAATTCCTGTTAACTGAAATGATCTACCCCAAGCACCATCCCACCCTGGTGGCGCATGGGGGACTGTGCATCCCAACTGCATTGCCCCTTTTGTTGGTCTTGTTTTGAACACTTGCTAAATTGAGTGAGGATCATTCAGGTAGGAAGGGATGGCTGCAAGTCCTGCCAGGGGCTGTGCAGCCACAGGACAGATAGCAGGAGGCAGTTGCTCGTGTATGTTGTCTACATACATATCAAGTTTCGGAGGTGGAGGTAATGCGTGGGGTAGTCATGTGCCCACACAGAACCTTTGCATTGTGCCCCGCACTATCCACAGTTTCGTGTTGCCTCTGCATCAGAAGCTTATTTCTATAAACCTAGGATCCAGTTGTTTATATATTATAACGGTATTCTGTCTCTTCTCTACCACAGCAGACACCACAGGAATTTTTAGCCAATCTGTTCTCCCTGAAATCATGTTCAAAAGAGGAAAAAATAAAAAGGACTGTAGGAGAAATAGCTTAAAGATGTTTTCCCTACTATTTTGTATTCACTTTTCCCTTATTTAAGTACAGACACTCTTGAAGTGTGTAGATGCTTTCTGGAAATCACCCCTTGAAACTTCAGGTCTTCATTGGCAGCCAGCAGATGAAGTTGATCAGTGACTGCTCTAATCCTCTGGCTGCCTTTCCACTCCTGTTTTCACAAGAAGGAAGGTCAAATCAAACAAAACAACTTCAATGCAAGTCTTAAAATGGTCTGAATACCATTTGTGGTTGTTACGGATCTGACATAAATTTACTTGGTACTCGGCACAAAACATGGGAACCAGGACCAAAAATTAACAGGAGTTCTGACTCCTCAGTGGGGTCCTATTTCCATGGAAACAGACTGGCAAAAACATGGCAAGACTTTTAATGCTGACTTTTCAAAGTGACATTTTAAAATATTCACTCTGCCTTGCTCTTGCTGATGAAAACTCTGTTACCACAGAAACAGGAAGAGGAACACAAATAGCACACTGCAGTTGAGCACTAGAAGTCTCATTTGTCAATTTCCTTGGTTGACTGCCAAAAGAGACCTGCCAGGGAGTAACCAACACCTGCAAATACTGGCCTTGACCAGGTACTTCAAGTTTGAGGGGAGGAGGGAGATAAAATAAAACTCTTCTCATAGATCTGAGCATTTTTAAATTGAGATGAATTTTATAGAAAAATGTTCCAAAATATGCCCCAGGGCCCGATCCAAAACCTACTGAAGTCAACTGGAGTCTTTCTGCTGATTCAGTGGTCTTGGAATCAGGCCCTAGAAAAACAAGACCACAATCAAACGTGGATGTCTAATATAACATCACAATTCTCTTTGGTGGTTGAAGGTACTCAGTCCTGTTCCATCCCCACCCTGGGGAACACTTATAATCACCCCTGCCTTACTTTCATTTCTTGTTCTTGTGAGGGAAGAAAGTCTGAGTCTTGTGAGTAAAGTCTGAGTCTTGTGAGTAAAGTCTGAGTCTTGTGAGTAAAGTCTGCTGCAGTTTCCACGGTATACATCTGATGAAGTGAGCTGTAGCTCACGAAAGCTCATGCTCAAATAAATTGGTTAGTCTCTAAGGTGCCACAAGTACTCCTTTTCTTTTTGAGTTTTTTCTATTTCCCTTCTCCCTTCCCAGATGTTTACCACAGTGATTTTAAGCACATAGCAGAAACATACACTGCTGAAAATATTCCAGGGAGACCTCTAAGGCTAGGGAGTTTTTCCAACTTCCTTAGCACCTTACTGGCTAAGTTGGTGGTCTTGCTCCATTACAACAAAAAACAAACTGAACATTTTCAGCTATCTATGGGAGTTTGAGACCTGTATTTTTCAACTGCATTTAAGGTATGTTATTCAGTGTAGTGTGGCCTAGTGGACAGAGCACTGGATTAGGATTTAGAAGATCTGGTTCTATTCCTTACTGTGCCACTGGGTTTTGTTGAGCAAGTCATTTACTTTTCTGTGCCTCAGTTTCCAAATCAATGCTACTGACCTTACTTGTAAAGGGGTTTGAGAGCTATGGATGAAAAGTGCTATATAAGAGCTAGGAATTACTATTATTAGTAACTAACTTTAAAAACAACAGATCAGATTTTTCTCAGCAATAGACATTTATGGCCAACTGCACAGGACTGGACTCTTTATTTCTTAGCACTTTGTTACACCCTAATGAAAATTTTGTGACATTCAGTAGTTAATACAACCGGTCAGAGGTTAAAAAAAAAGGGAGGGGGGGAGATAATTTATCCTGCAGTTAATCAGAAAAAGAATATGTTAGATACTTTAATTAAGGATATTAAAAATGCATTACCTAATGTTTATCATTAACTAAATTGGCAGAAGAAGAACAGGATATTTTACAGCAGTCTAAAAATAAAGATGTCTCAGGTATCTCTACTTGCTCCAAGCATGCTTTAAAGATTTATACCCTGCTAGATGGAGAAGAACAGGAGAAGCATAGCAAGGACCAGACTGACACAACAGAGGTATAAGGTTCACACATCTAGTGATCGGGGATAAGTGGTAGAATATCAAGGAGAAACATACAGGTGGGGAACGAGATAACAAACAAAGTGGGTGGGGGAATAACAGACTGAATGAAAAAAAAAACCCAAGAGGAGAGGGAGATGATGAAATGAGAGGTGAACAGCAACATTAAGACTAGCACCTGGAAAAGAGAAAGGGAAACAACTTAAAACCTGATGAGTTAATAAAAGGGGGAGGAGGAGATTATTTCAAAGAAAATCTCATTTTTATTTTTATGGGTAGTGACTGAAAATATCTATTACAATATTCTTTTAGCATTTTTATTCTTGAAAGGGACTAAGGAAGAAGCAGAGCAGACTGCCTAAATGAATAGCCAAAAACTATCACCAAAAGAAGAGTAGCTGGATATTGTTTGAATGAAAGACCTGAGTAATCTGCACTGTCAGGCATACAGTAGTTGATGACAAAGTCAAACCAGCTGTTTTAATGATCCTTTCTATTGTATTCAACCATGCAGCACACTGCTCTTATTATGAAAGTGTTACAAAAATGACATTAAGAGTGTGCACACTTGCACCAATTAGTTTAACCTAATGAACAAACAGCTCACCTAATTAGCTTGGGAAAGTAAGCAGTATCTGACTGTTTGACTCTGCGGTATAGACTAGGGAAAGGAATCTGCAGTGAGCAGAAAGCCTGCTAAGGAAGGAAAATAAGATGATCAAATTTTCAAATCTATCTAAGAGGGTTCTTAATAAACAGGACTTATTTAAATAAAAGGTATTGGCTTTGAAAAGAAAAAAGACAAGAGTTTTCTTTAACACGGCATCGTTTTCTTGAGCTGAGACCTGCAGTAACATTTGACTGCCAAATAATCCTATTGCCCGGAGGTTTCCAGAGCTCACAGAAATTTTGACTAAAGATGCTGAATTATGGAATAAGCAAGTCCTTAATATGGATAACCTGAGAATTGGTGCGATATAGTAGCTTACCAGGAACAAGACAGCATTTGGGTAGGAGGGGACTACGACAGGGGGCAGGGTACTTCCTGGTTCCTGAGGAACAAGAATTAAATACCTGTAGTTCACCTTCGCTCTTCCCTTCCCAGATACTTAAAGCAGGACCGATAGGGCACTCCTTGGGATACAAAGCTGGATGAATGACTTTGAATAACCATGCTTGGTAACAGGATTGCAATGAGCCCCAAGCTGGGGAGTTTCTGCTTACATTTATGTGAACTTATTTTGATTTCCTGGTATCAACCTTGTTCAATAAGAAAAAAAAAACAACGATGACTCTGATTGGGTTTGGTTTAATTCTGTTGAGTCACTCCACCAGCTTCTAGTGACTCAATGGCTGACTGTACTGAAATTGTCAGTCATTGCACATACCTGTCTGACAAGAGCCAGCTGCAACGAGACGTAGAGGATGATTTGGTGGTCTTCAGGGGCCAACTGATGTGCTCTGTAAAAACAAATGAACAATAAGAAAAGGGAAGTGAGTGTCATATTGTACTTTTCATAATCTTCTCTGCCAGAAGGAAGCCACAAATTACTTATATATAAAACCATATTCCAAGAAGAATTCTACTCCCACAAGTGCAGAGCAGATAGTAACCAGACAGAGAAGTGAGTGCTCTGCCAGCTGTGCCAAGCTCATGAAACCAGCAAGCAGGAACAGCAACAAAAACACCACGCGTCAGGATTTTATACAGCCAGATGCTAAGCTTCACACACTCGCAGAACACCATTCTGAGAGTGTGCGATGGATGAGTTATGGCAGGGCCTTTAGCGATCTGACTATGATGGAGAAGAGGGCTGTGCAAATCGGCAGCTTCTAATTCATGACCTGCATCCTTTGTGACACTGTTTTAAGCGATTTAGGCCAACTGAAGTAACACTCTAACTGCCTTCTATTACGGACACTAAAACACAGCAGCAGCTCCCTTTCTCCCTTCCTGGATGTTTTAATGAGATTTTTACAAACAGAGAGGGGTTAATACTGAAAATAAAAAGCATTCACTGCCGGTATTTTTACCACTTTTTGTATTTCAGGAGCCTAAGAGGCCCCAAGATCAGAATCCCATCATTTGGGTTTCCTTTCAGGATTTCTGAAGAGTCACTCAGATAACACTCTTATAATTGTTACGGACTCCACTGCAGCCGACCCAGCTAGTTCATCTCCTCGTGCTCTTTTGCAGTAATACCTTTACACAACAGGTAAGTCTGATCATACCACACTCTTTCTAACTCTTTGGGCTGTGTGCCAACAAAGAGAGAACTCTGCACCTGTATTGCCCTACCATAAGCAAGTTCAGCTGAAGAGTGTATGAGGGAGGAATGAAAGACTGACAAGCATGGCAGCTAAGCACTGCCAAACTATTCATTCACTAAGATTTAAGAGTTACTGCAGGAAACAAAAACCACATACTATTTCAATATCATTTACCACAAAGCTATAGCCATAGCTTATGAGAAAAAAGCAATTGCATTGATGATTTTAATTAATGGCTCTAGAATCAATCAGTTTAACTTGGACAAAGAGAGCCCTTTATCTCTGCTTGTTTAGAACTTCTCTCTGAACCTGTGGCCAACATGATCCACACCAAAGATATTATTCATCTGATTAGGATTTGACATTGGATATATCATGTTGCACTGTGTATAAGCAACATACTGATCCTTTTACCAAAGACCAAATCCAACCCTGATCCCGACTACTGGGGTAGGATGGGCTGCCTGTTTTTTTTTATGTAGTTATAACATCTTCAACAATAGATGGAAGGGCTAAAAAAGGGGAAAAGTTCACAGGGGCATATGTGAACACTGACTGACAATGGCTTGGGAAAGAAAGAAGAGCTTCTATTTTGTTGCTCAGCATCCCCTTAAAGGGCATTAAAAAAAAATCAAACTGATGGAATTAGGCTTCCAGCTGAGAGACCCATGTTTAAGGATGGCTTCAGGATCCTAAATCATGGGCTGAGAATCTACATGTACTTTGGAACTGATAAACATGTACTCACTGAGACACAGGGTATTAGCTGGCTGACTCTTTCAATGACCCCGCTTGGCTGAACTATGAGTATCTGATGTTTGTCTAAAGACTTATCAGTTTCCTAGCTAGAGTTAAGACACCAGGAAAACAAGTCGCAGTTAGTGGGAAAGGTCAAAGAATAAAAATAAATACAGTTAAAAAGCAAGGCAGCACAGCAATTACATGGAAATAGCACAGTCATGGAGTTACTAGATGAGTCTAGGTATGTGTTACTTAAAAGAAAAGAGACTTAGTAAAAGTTGCACTTTCTTGCTCTTCAGATTACCACGTGGTGAGTATCCAGAGTCACATCTGTTGACTTTAGTGACAAAAATAAGTTTTTACTACTATATACTGTTACTGCTGCAAAGCCAGCATGGATGACAGTGAGCCGGATTCTATTCCTTCTTGTGTAACATCAACAGAACTGTTAACTAAGATACAATTACAGAGTCAATCAATATATCTGCACAAACTCCAAGCAATTGTCCAGGTGTAACCGAGGACAGATTTTTGATCTGCAGAATCTCTATTATAGAGGATGATGTGCAAGAAAAGAATTCAGTCTGACTTAAAGATCCTGTGTTGAGTTTAGAAGCCCTGATGACACATACCTTAAAAGAGCTAAGATAGACAGAGTTTGTGAGATTAGCAATTAGGAAAAAAACTTTTTCCTTATAAACTTGAGATACATTAAACTTGGAACCTCACAAGGTCATTCTTACCGTTAACTTTTCATAATAGATTTAAAACTCAATTTTTGTCTTGTTTTGTAATTTAAGAAAAAAGTGATACCTCATAAAAGTTAGCTTTTAAATTTAGCCAAATGATCTGCTGCATTCTTGCTATTGTAGGAGTGATTTGGAAAGACTATTGCTGGGATCAAAAAGATTTTTAAGTACATCAGAAGCAGGAAGTCTGCCAAACTATCGGTGAGGTCATTAGACAATCAAAATGTTAAAGGAGCATTTAAAGAAGACATGGCTGTTGTGGAGAAGCTAAGTGAATTCTTTGCATCTGTCTTCACTGCCAAGAATGTGAGGGAGATTCCCACACCTGAGCCATTTTTTTTTAGTTGACAAATCTGAGGAACTGTCCCAGATGGAGGTTTTAACAGAGGAAGTTTGGGAACAGATTGATAAATTAAATATGAATAAGTCAGAAGAAAGACCTCAAGTATGAAATTGCAGAAACACTAATTGTAGTATGTAACCTGTCACTTAAATCAGCCTTTGTACCAGATGACTGAAGAACAGCGAATGTAAAAAAGGCTCAAGGGGTGATCCTGGTGTGGTAAGATGTTGGTTGCGTGTGTGTTCATTTAGTGTGTTGTCCCACCTCTTAGCAGGCAATTACAGGTCCATAAGCCTAACTTCAGAATCAGGCAAATCAGTTGAAACTGTAGCAAACAGCAGAATTAGCAAACACAGATGAACACGATAAGCTTTTGTCTTTTTTGTTGAAGAGTCAACACAGCTTTTGTAAAGGAAATCATGCCTAACCAATCTACTCACATTCTTTCAGGGTGTTAGCAAGCATGTGGACAAGGCTGATACAGCTGATACAGTGTACCTGGACACTCAAAGACTTTGATGAGGTCCCTCATCAAAGGCTCTTAAGCAAAGTAAGTTGTCATGGGATAAGAGGGAAGGTCCTCTCATGGATTGGTAACTGGTTAAAAGATAGGAAACAAAGGTTAGAAATAAATGGTCAACTTTCACAATGGAGAGAGGTAAATAGTGGAGTGTCCCAAGGATCTGTACTGGGATCTGTACTGGGATCTGTACCGTTTAATATATTTATAATGATTTGGAAATGGTGGTGGACAGTGAGATGGCAAAATTTGCAGATGATACAAAATTAGTCAGGATAGTTAAGTCCAAATCTGCCTGGAAATAGTTACAAATGGATCTCACAAATGGGTGACAAAATGGAAGATGAAATTCAATGTTAATAAGTGCAAGTAATGCACAGTGGAAAACATAATCCCACGATATGCATAAATTGATAGGGTCTAAATTAGCGGTTACCACTCAAGAAGGAGATCTTGGAGTCATTGTGGATAGTTCTCTGAAAACATCTGCTCAATGTGCAGTGGCAGCCAAAAAAGCTAACAGGATGTTAGGAACCATAAGGAAAGGGATAGATAATAAGACAGAAAATATCAAAATGCCACTTTATAAATCCATGGCACAACCACACCTGGAATACTGTGTACAGTTCTGGTTGCCCCATCTCAAAAAAGATATATTAAAATGTACAGAGAAGAGAAACAAAAATGATTAGGGGAATGGAACAGCTTCCATGTAAGACGAAATTAAAAAGACTGGCACTGTTCTGCTTAGAAAAGAGACGACTAAGCAGGGATATGATAGAAGTCTGTAAAATGAATGGTGCGGAGAAAGTGAATTGGGAAGAGCTGTTTACCCCTTCAAATAACACAAGAACCAAGGGTCACCAAATTCAATTAATAGGGAGCAGCTTTAAAACAAACATAAGGAAGTACTTCTTCACGTAATGTACAGTAAACCTGTGGAATTCATTGCCAAGGGATGTTGTGAAGGTGAAAAGTATAACTGGGTTCAAAAAAGAACTAGATAAGTTCATGGAGGATATCTCCATCAATGGCTAATAGTCAAGATGGTTGGGGACGCAACCTCATGCTCTGAGTGTCCCTAAACCCCTGATGGCAGGAAGCTGGGACTGGACCACAGTGGATGGATCACTTGATAATTGTCCCATTTTGTTCATTCCATCTGAGTACCCAGCACTGAACACTGTTGGAAGACAGGATATTGGGCTAGATGGACCATTGGTCTGACCCAATATGCCCATTCTTATGTACTATATTAAAAACTGAGATGTTGAAGCTTTTTGCAGAGCATATATATATATTTTCAAAAGAACTAAAGAACTATTTTGGATTCATCCAAAAAGCAAAAGCAAACAGCAGCTAGTCAGGCTCTTTCTCACCTCTCCAAAGTTTGAAGGGCTTTCTTGTGCAATTTGTCTTGAGAGCATTTCAGGGTAGCTGCAGGACAAGACACATATGGTTATTTAACAGTTAGACAGAGAAAACTTGCAATACATTTTAAAATGTTAGCATACAATAGCAGAAGGATATTAGCACTTGTATGTAAAGGTGTGACAAACCCAGTTTTGTTTTTGGAGAAAAATGACAACAAAAACACATTTTTAAAAATATCTGTTGGGTTTTTCAAGGAATTTCCCCTTCCTCACATTTAAAAAAAAGGCTTCTCTGTGACTCTGAAATGTTTTCATTAACATAACACACATAATTTAAGGGCTTTTTTAAACTAGAAACATCAGAGCCAGACTTTTGGCCCTAGCTGCTTTGTGCTAACAGTGCCCAAAGCCCCTGGAAAGCTACCCTAATGGGGCAGCTAACTAGGTAATGCCATGACTGAGGTTTTTTCCACTGAATGCATCCGATGAAGTAAGCTGTAGCTCACGAAAGCTTATGCTCAAATAAATAGGTTAGTCTCTAAGGTGCCACTAGTACTCCTTTTCTTTCAGCACAGATAAGGATCTGACTCATTGGGCTCTAATTTCTATCTGTAAAGTAATTCTAAAAAAGGTAAAATGGAAGTGTTCAAGATTCTTGTTATGCCAGTTAGGAAATGATAAATGTAAGGAGCTTCGTAGGGCCCTAGACTAGAGGGCAGTGGGAATGGATAGAAGATTGGAGAGAAGGGTACAGCTTACGGATGTAATTCATTGTTATTGGATACTGAATAGAAGGGTATTCAAATTGTTACGGAGGCTTGGTTTTCTAGAACCTAAAAACATCTGCCAAGTGGGCTGGGCATCTGATAGCATTGTACTGTGTTAAGCAGGCTAGCTCATATTGCCTTTCAGTCTTCAGAGTTCACAAGGAGGTTATTTCTTATTCTACATGCTGCTGATTAATACTGCAAAGAGGTGATTAGTTTTTAGTGAAGACCAAATATCCATATATGAGTTTATCTGACTCAGCATGCCTCAAGTTGATAGAAGTGACAGGAACAAATGACATAATGCAAGGATTCAGAGGAACAGCCGTGTTAGTCTGTATTCGTAAAAAGAAAAGGAGTACTTGTGGCACCTTAGAGACTAACTAATTTATTTGAGCATGAGCTTTCGTGAGCTACAGCTCACTTCATCAGATGTATACCGTGGAAACTGCAGCAGACTTTATATACACACAGAGAATATGAAACAATACCTCCTCCCACCCCACTGTCCTGCTGGTAATAGCTTATCTAAAGTGATCAACAGGTGGGCCATTTCCAGCACAAATCCAGGTTTTCTCACCCTCCACCCCCCCCCCCCCACAAATTGAATTGGAAATGGCCCACCTGTTGATCACTTTAGATAAGCTATTACCAGCAGGACAGTGGGGTGGGAGGAGGTATTGTTTCATATTCTCTGTGTGTATATAAAGTCTGCTGCAGTTTCCACGGTATACATCTGATGAAGTGAGCTGTAGCTCACGAAAGCTCATGCTCAAATAAATTGGTTAGTCTCTAAGGTGCCACAAGTACTCCTTTTCTTTATAATGCAAGGAAAACACATTATTCTTTGAAAGTCAAGTAAAGTACAAGCACTCTCAAGAGTTAAGTAGAAAAACAGAGGATTCATGCTCATAAAAAATGCAGATAAACATTTTCTTCAGATTCTCCAAGATCAAACATGCCATTGAATGAAAAGCAGAACACCAGTAAGTTCGCTAATACTGCAAAGTCAGACATTTTCTATGCCAACATGGTTAGCAAAATATAGCTGCAATGATAATTTAAGTTCTTTTTAACATCCATTTCAATCTGGAGCAGTATCAGTCAGTCTTCATCACCCAAAAAATTACAGAAAGATCAACCAGTGATTATGCCATAAAACATCTTGAAAGGCAGAGACGTGATAAGAAAATTGAAGCCCACTTCTTTTTTTTATTTTTACTAACCACATGGGTCAGTAAAAATAAAACACAAAAGGAACAGTTTAAAGAAATGACTGGAGCACTTCACCCTGGATAGCCCACTCCAGACAGACAAACTAATGTAAGTAAAGACAGGAAAAAAAAAACAGAGAAAAAATTTAAAAACTCAACATGGACATTAATGCAAAATGGCTGGTGAAACCATGAAAAATGATCTCATAATGGCTACAAGCATCTACCCAGGAAAAAGAAGTCTTCTTACTTAATGCTACTGATTATACGTCCCTTAGAAAAACTACCAAATATTGCGTCCAAGTTGCTATACATGTTAATCCAAGAAGGCAGAGAAAAGTGTGACAAGGAGGAATTTTGCTATTTGTTCAAACAATGAAAATAAAATGAAAAACTCTAGAGAATTTATCAGGTGGAATCACCCTAAACTTCTGATTTCTGGCTGTTCAGCACACTATTTGTACCTCATTTAAAAAGTAGTATAATACCTAAAATATATTGGGGGAGTTCAGAAAGTCTTCCATAAGTATCAACCTCACATTTAGCTAACTGAGAAAGAAGGACTGATGTCAGGTATCCAGTGATACGTAGAGGAACTCTTGAAGATTATGGTTCTGCTCTTCAGCTGTTGCAAATTGGTGTTGCTCCATTGGCTTGAGTGTAATTATGCTGATTCATGCAAGCTGGAAATCTGGGCCTATGTCTCTGCATTTGCATCCAACTACCATAAGCATGCTGAGATATGTGCTGACAATGAGGACTTTTGATCAAAACATACCATGCACTTTATTCAACAGACTTTATAAAAAGCGACTAAACTTCCAAAAACTATTGAAGATGGTTTTGAAGAGACTTGACAGATTACAAACGGATAATACAACTATCACAGTCTCCGTGGAAATGGAGCTTGATTTAATTAAGCCACAGGGTTTCAAGGAAAGTTAGGTGCCTTAATACTTTTGAGAATCTGGACCTTAAGAATTACTGAAAATCAGTGGGATTTAGGCTCCTAAATGCTAGATTTTCAAAAGGTGTTCTGGCATCTAAATATTTTTGAAAATCTGGAGCAAAGTCACTTTAGAAAATGGGATATAAGCTCCTTGGGCCTTAGTTCAGGGCAATTTATGCTGCAGCCCAAATTCTTATCATATATCAAATATGAAAGAATGTGGTTTCATTATTGATCTACAGATGAGGAAATTAGGAGTGGTTCACTAATAAACAATGCCTACAGCTTTCTAATATTAGCTTGTGCCCTGAATATACTAACTGTATACAGTTCTTATGGCTAGCTAGAGAAACATTTTCACCTCCATTCCTGATTTGCGACATTGTATGAAACCCAAGGAAGACAAAGTTGGCACTACAGACAGTGACACAACTGGAACAGCAAGGGAAAAAAAAAGATACACTGTTAAAAATGATCCAACCTATCACAACAGATTTTAGCCACAAAAAAACAGCCTAGTGAAGAAACAGATGTGCTGGAGCAATGAAAGATCTGTGTTCCTGAGAATGAAGGAAAAATGAAGGCCTCCTCTGCTGAGTACACCACATCCGTCAGCTGCTTCAGTGAGATTTAGTTCAACAACACGTAAGCAGATCCCTTATGAGAACAAGGGAGCCACATAATACTACACAGATTGTGTGGTGAGCAATCTTGTCTTATCAAGAGGGTAGCTCATATATAAAGGGACTTTTTAAAAGATTTTTCAAAAAAGACCAGAAAATGTTTTAATGATATTCAAAATGATTCTCTCATCCCACTCCTGCAAAGAAACAGTTATGCCAGAAAGTGTCACAAAGCAAAAGGTTTAGTTTTGAATGTTCTATGGCTCTGTCTTAGTGGATACTGCTAAATATTGATAAAGTACGGATTAAAAAGAGAAAGCCTAATCTTAGTCAGAAAATGTCTTACATTCTACCTTGAACTTTCTAACAAAAGTTGTTAGGTGGCTTTGAAACAATTTATGAATTAGCACTGAGTGCGCTGTACCAATCAGAAGTCAATTTCAACGGAAAGTTATGGAAGTTAACATATATACACAGATATTTGTGTGATCGTATGACATTGTGAATGTGTTTGTACACACGAAAACACACACACTTAATCTTTCACAATATGAAACACAGGGCTTATATTGGGGGTTGATTCTCCTCCTTTCATCCCTTTCAACTTCTACATCATCTCTATGATAAATATTTTATTCTTTATAAAAAAAAAATTCTCCTTCAGTACAGATTTGGGTTTTGGGGATAAAATGTCAGATATTCATGTATTTGGAAACAAGTATGTTTTAAAGGGATTTAATCCATTTTATTAAAAGAAGATAATCTCAAAGAGGGAAGCACAGTCTCTAGTTTCTCTTAAAGAATTTGACAGGCACCTCCACTAAACAGTTGGCCCTGCCTAGTTTAACACTAAAAGCATGAGGTCTGAAAGGCAAAAACTCCGCTATTTCAAGATGAAATTCAGAGGCTAAATTGGACACAAGTGCAGAGCTGCTGTAGTGAAGGTTAAGTGTTTTTTTAATAAATGAGATTGCTGTAGGTCAGAACATTCCTGAACCCTGTTAACCGCTTGAAAACTCAGAGAAGACCGTTCCAGAAGAGAAAGCATTAAAACTCACACTAAAGCTCCTTAAATACTTTGATCATTACAGTGGAGTCCAACAGACTCCTCTACAACTTCATTTATCAGAAACCCTTTAATAAAGTTTCATTACGGAGGATAATCATTTTACTATTTATTTATTAACATATTTAAAAAGTCCATCTGAAAATAGACTCTGAGATATTGTATAATTGTAGAGACAATTAAACAAAATCTGGGCACAATGCCTTGAGGAAGTAGGCCATTATGTAGGACTTAAATGTTTTAAAGGACTTTAGCAAATAATAGAAAGTTCAAGTTGTTTTCAGGAGCAACTGCTTTGGGGCAGTGAAACAGAGAAGGAACTGTGTTATATATTAACAACCACTTTGGAGAGGCACTTCTCAGAGTAGCTGCCCACTGGATCAGATATGGATGTTTAGAGAATCTCAGTGACGTCTACTACGAAAGAGCACAAATATATTTGATCAAGTTGCTCTGCTGTGGGGAAGCGTGCAGCAGTACCACCCTCTTTGACAGCAGGAAAGAGTAGAGCCTTTCTGTGATCTGAACTACTGCCCACAGAGACAATACACAAATGGGCCTGAACCTAAGCAAAAGTGGGTGATGGTGTACTAATGGGCATAGCCAGGTTCATCAGAATGCCTGCTGATTCAGCAACTACTCAAGCAGGTTCATGTTGGAACATTTGTATTGGAGTCCGAGAGTAAATTAAAAGCTGCTCCTAGATGTGAGCCTGATGAAAAACAGAACTAAAAGCCTTTCCTGCACTCCATGCAATGGGTGTTAGAGCACGTCACGCCTCCATGTGCCAAGCTTCCAGAGCCTACTGAGAATTAAAACCTAATGCTTGGTGTTTGCACAACTCTTTTCCTGTTCAAAGCGCTGTACAAACATTACCTAGTTCACTTTCACCGTGCCTCAGAGGGGTAGAAAAGTATTATTTTAATGATAGAGAAACAGAGGCACAGAGAGGTTAAATGACTTGCTCAAATCCACAGAGGGAATCAGTGTTAAGCCAGGAGTTGAACTCAGGAGTTCTTGTTTCTCTTTGTGACTTATGAATGTGAAAATAGATGGAAAGTCAGGCTTCATTATATAAATAAATGAACTCTTGAAAAAATTATTACAAATGTTTAATTCAAACACCCCAACACTTGTTGGCCATGGCAAATGAACCTTCTCCCCAAATGAGTAGGAAATCTGAGCATAGTTTGGTTTTGTACTTCAGCATAAAAATTCCATGTAGCCTACCAAAGCAGATGATGTTCAGAAAGCAAGTGAATATTCCCCAGTAGTTTAGGAGTCTGATTATTTTCCATGATCAGCCAAGGTTTCAACAATGTCTTTAATACATTGCTTACACTGAAGACTCAGAATAGCTGCTTTATGCATAATATTTGATAAGTCAGATACTTTACCATCAGTAGCTTGAAGACTGTATGTCAGACCCAAGGCAAGATACCCCTTAGATAGGAACTCTCCAGCATCCTCTCCTAGGTCTATCACCATCTTGGCAAAACGTTCCCCTTCCTCCAGCTGTAGGGAAAAGATAGGATGAAAAAAAATCAAATTACTTGTGTCATCCCACTCCAAAAAGATTACACAGTAACAATGACCTTGTGTGCTGTTACAAACGACCAGAGAGCTGTTAGTGTAAGGAGTCTCTATAATCACAATTGAGCACAATTTTATACAGATTAATAGTAAGCAGGAGATATAGGGTCATCTTATCCACAGAGCCCAGCACCCACAAATAAGTCACATGTTCAGAACAGCTCTGTTCCCAGTAAGGCCATAAATAAGTGGTCAGATTTCAGAAGAGTGGTGCGGTCTGGATCTGTGGGACCACTGATCTCCCTTAACCCTCCAGCCTGTGCTGTCTCTCACGATGCCTTGCTAGTGACAAGCAGCAAACCCCTCCAGGCGCTGTTATAACTCAGCGCAACAGCTTGTGGAGCCCCATGTCCAGCTAGATTGCATGAATGCTCCCAGAGCCACTCATGAATCACACAGAGAAAGGCACCAGCCAAATACCCCCAGCTCCCAGCACTGTACCTCAGAAATATTCTGTCTTGCACTGCTCAAGACGAACACTGCAAATTTATTAATTGGTTCACCACTTCATCAATGAAATATGGATATACACCAACATTTGCAAACCTGAACAAATTTACCACACACTTCAGGCAAACTCACTGGCAAAGATAAACAGTAAAACGAATTTATTGACTACAAAAGATAGATTTTAAGTGATTATAAGTGATAGGCAAAAAGTCAGAGTTACCAAAATAAAATAAAATAATATAAAATAAAACAAAATGCACACAGTCTAAACTCTCAACTCTATTAGACTGGGAAAAATCTAGATTAAGCAGTTTTTCTAATCCCACTGGATACTGCAGTCCTTAATATACAGGTTTGTCCCTTAAACCTGGGCCAGTCTCTTATGTTGGATTCTACAGTCTTCTTCTCTGAGTGTCTTTGTTGCTTGCAGCGTAGGTGGGGGCAGGAGAAAGGCCCAGCATGTGGCCCCTGTGTTCTGTTTTATACCCTTAGTCCATGTGCTTGGAGAACACAAGTCCAGGCATGTCTGGAGGGCAGTGCTGAGTCCCCAGGAAAGGTTGAGTAATTCCCCTGGTGTGGCCTTATGCAGGTGGGTCATTGCATTGTAGCTCCCTTGCTGGACAATGGCTCGTGATGTCTGTACAACAGCACTCACCTGGGTGTTGGTTACCTCCCTTGTCATTGTCTCTGTAGAGCTAGTATCTGGGCGCCTCCCAAACCCACAGCATATTTTAGAGAAAATCATATAACACAATTCTTATAATTTCATATGCATTGATGATACATATATTTAGATAGAACAATGTCTTTCAGCAGATCATAACCTTTCCCCCGATACCTCACATAGCATGCTTTATACGCAATATCACAATTATATACAGATGAGGAATATGGGGGTTACAAGACGCTCCCCCAAGGTACAGTATGTCACACTCAGGTCATCTGAAAATCTGTCTGTGTCACTGGGAGCTGAGCTCTTGTGTAATGGGGTGTACAAACCCCCCACCAGGCCCGAAAGGGTTAAAGGATAATACTAGACAGGTAGCCCCAGACCTGCAGTGCATGATCCAACTGGAGAGGAAAGTTAAAAGGGAGCAACCCAGCTCAGAAGTGGGAGGCTGGAGAGGAAGACAGACCTATCTGATGGCGCCTGACCCAGGGTGCTGAAAAAGCTCCCTCTGTGAGGAATAGGACTGCAAGCTGAGCCTGTTGGGGCTGAAGGTTTAGTTATGTTACATTGGACTTGGATCCATAGAGTGAGACGGATGGCAGGAAGTGACCTGGGAGGGATAACTCATGCTGGACACTGAGTGACTTTCATATGGCCCTAGGTCAAAGCCCGGTGGAGTGGGAAGGCGTGGGCTCTCCTACCAACTGCCCTTGCTGCAGGAGGGACATAAGCCTCATTCCCCCCCATTCCCCTTCTAATAAAAAGAGGGCAAGGACACTTAAAACCTGAGGGGAAGCAAAGGCCACACATAGGTGAGGAGCTGTACTGAAAGGCCTTCCTGCTGGGAGGCAAGATTGGATACTGGGTGCACTATCTACTGGCCCTCCGAGAACTGTATCACAACCTGAAATAGTGACTGTGTGTGATTGAAAATTTGGTCTTAAGTCACTATTTCAATTATAACACATACAAGGCATTCTTCAGCTTCATTTTACTGTTGTGTAACTACAGCGGTACCTAACTATTCTAATCAGGTTAATAATACTTACCTCCAGAACTAGATAGAATCATAGAATATCAGGGTTGGAAGGGACCTCAGGAGGTCATCTAGTCCAACCCCCTGCTCAAAGCAGGGCCAATCCCCAACTAAATCATCCCAGCCAGGGCTTTGTCAAGCCTGACCTTAAAAATATCTAAGGAAGGAGATTCCACCACCTCCCTAGGTAACGCATTCCAGTGTTTCACCACCCTCCTAGTGAAAAAGTTTTTCCTAATATCCAACCTAAACCTCCCCCACTGCAACTTGAGACCATTACTCTTCATTCTGTCATCTGCTACCACTGAGAACAGTTTAGATCCATCCTCTTTGGAACCCCCTTTCAGGTACATGAAAGCAGCTATCAAATCCCCCCTCATTCTTCTCTTCCGCAGACTAAACAATCCCAGTTCCCTCAGCCTCTCCTCATAAGTCATGTGTTCCAGTCCCCTAATCATTTTTGTTCCCCTCCGCTGGACTCTCCAATTTTTCCACATCCTTCTTGTAGTATGGGGCCCAAAACTGGACACAGTACTCCAGATGAGGCCTCACCAATGTCAAATAGAGGGGAACGATCACATCCCTCAATCTGCTGGCAATGCCCCTACTTATACATCCCAAAATGCCATTGGCCTTCTTGGCAACAAGGGCACACCGTTGACTCATATCCAGCTTCTCGTCCACTGTAACCCCTAGGTCCTTTTCTGCAGAACTGCTGCCGAGCCATTCGGTCCCTAGTCTGTAGCGGTGCATGGGATTCTTCCATCCTAAGTGTAGGACTCTGCACTTGTCCTTGTTGAACCTCATCAGATTTCTTTTGGCCCAATCCTCTAATTTGTCTAGGGCCCTCTGTATCCTATCCCTACCCTCCAGCGTATCTACCTCTCCTCCCAGTTTAGTGTCATCTGCAAACTTGCTGAGGGTGCAATCCACACCATCCTCCAGATCATTTATGAAGATATTGAACAAAACCGGCCCTGGAGGTTCATGGAGGTTAAGTCCATAAATGGCTATTAGCCAGGATGGGTAAGGAATGGTGTCCCTAGCCTCTGTTTGTCAGAGGGTAGAAATGAATGGCAGGAGAGAGATCACTTGATCATTACCTGTTAGGTTCACTCCCTACCCCCTCACCCAAAGTGGTCTTTACATGTATGTATGTGCCTTTTCAAAGATATTATACAATTGACAAAAGGTGGCGTACAGCATAAATTTCCCCACAGACCTTGAGGCAGACCCCGCTCTGCACTCAACCTTGTCCCATAGGGCTGGGCTGGCTCTTCACTCTGGGTGCTGCAACATGGCATTCACATCTGGCCTGGCCACCTGTCCATCATGACAGAGGGGTGGCCAGGCTAAACCTGAATGGCTATGGTGCCAGGCTGAAACACCTGGAATGGGGAGCAGGGCCCAGCCCTGCAGAGCAGGAGCCATTGCTGCTGGGTGAGGGCAAGGTGGGCTTCCTCTACCACCCACCACTAATGACTCAAACCCAGGTGCAAAACCTGACTCCACAGTGCAAAACCTGACTCCACACTGCTTACTTCCTTTGTAAATAAAGACCTTTGAGATCCACAGGTGATAAGTGCTACATAAGAGCTATGCATTATTAATTATTATAGTCTACACTAATTGGTAGGGATGGGAGAGGACTCTCAGTGTAGATGTGAGATATGTGGATTTGCACATGCGTGGAGCAATGGCACCATTGAGAGTACCTAGACCTGCTTTAGGGTGTTACTGGCTACCAGCAGAGATGTGAGGAAGTTAGCTAGTGCTCTTGCAATAGCCATTAAGACCA
The DNA here is from genome assembly GCF_965140235.1 of Caretta caretta. Lineage (NCBI taxonomy): Eukaryota > Metazoa > Chordata > Testudines > Cheloniidae > Caretta > Caretta caretta. The sequence continues at coordinate 178,144,567 of NC_134208.1, read as the reverse complement.
AGGCATCCTGTACTCCTCTGCCCTGTACTCAGCACAGTGGCAGAATCACATTCGTAGAATGCAAACCTCACACTCCATTTTCAGTGTGGATTTGCCATTTACACTGAGCACAGCTCAGTGAAGTTCTGCTGCAATATAAATGTGATGCACCTCCCCTTTAAGTACGGGGAAAATGAAAAGGATTCTCTTCTGTTCCAACTTCCTTGCTCCTACCCAAGTAAAGATACAAACACTTCAGAGGAAAGTTTGTATTTGCAAAACAACAACTGAGGGAAGTTCCTGTTTTAATCAGAAGGTTTCCCCTCAAAATACAACTCACAGATTGGAAGAATGTCACAGCTATGCTAATTCAGGTCTTGCCTTTTCAATAGGAGATGGCAAGGAGAAGAATTCTCTTGCCTCCTTCCATTTGCTTGATTTTTGTTTATCCCACTCCCCCATACAAACACCCTGCACACAGTTTACCACTCCTGCTGCATGAGGGTTGGACCATGCAGGGTTCCCTGACTGTTCATAATCCCAGGTTAGCCCGGTAGGGTAGCTGAAGAGTGTATCTCTTTGAAAAGAACAACAGAAATTAAAGGGCCCACAGATAAATGGGTGCCAATTTGCCCAAAGTTCCAGATTGTTTGGAACCAGAGTTCTGGTTCAGGCCCATCTGTGCTTTGAATCGTGAAACACTTCTTCACTGTCCAAAGTTTGTAACATGAAAAAAGAAAGGCGGGGGAAGGAGAAGAACATTTGGGACATTATGAGTTAGGCCTGGTCTATACAAGAAAGTATATAGTTATTCTGGAATAACTATCTCCCTTTTGGACACTAGTATTCCAATAGAAAAATGATTTTTTTTTCAGTTTAGCAACCTAATGATTTAAGCTAATTTAAAAAAAAAAAAGGGGGGGGGGGGAATAGTCTTATAACAAGGTAAGTGTCTACCCAGAGGTTATAACAGTGTAACTATACTGGTTTAAATTCATATTTTAGCTTGTACAAAAAAACCTCTTCCAATGTAGATACTTCCTTACTGGATAGAGGACACAGACTGACAGATGTTATAGGAGATTAAAGCGCATTTTATCTTGTTTTAATATTTGCCACTGGGCAGGTACCAATCCCATGTTTTCAAACAAGAATGCTGGGCCTCTTGGCTATTTACAAACAGCTGTACCACAAGTCTGCCTGCTCATGAACGTTTGTGGGCGTGTGTTTCCCATATCTGTCAACATCTGCTTTTGCTGTGCAATCTTTTCTGTGAAAACCTCAGGGCAGTTTTACTTCCTCTCTTAAAATGAAAAAATATGGAAAACAAAGCACTCTTGCCCTCCCCCTGGGCTAAGCACACTGTCACACCCCAGATTCTACTGCCCCAAGGCCAGAAGGCTTCAAGTTCAGAACCCAAATTTTGATCCAACATGTTGCACTGCTTCTAGACCACTGGGCCAGCCATGTTTTGTATTTTAAGTGTCCAATTCTACAAGTGCTGTGCACCCTCAAAGACTACAGATGTTAATGGGAATTGAGGTCACTCAGCACCTCACAGATTCAGGGTCTAAGATGGCAAATACTTAGGTCCATCTTTCCTATCCTAGCACAGAGACCATTCTGCCATTTTGGAGAAGCTGCGCAGCTGCAAAGCTAACTGGTAGTTCCACTGATCACTGGAGACTAGACTGGAGACGAATGAAAACATAAAACACAGGTGCCGGTAAAATCAGAACCTAAAAAGACAGCTACTAATCATAAAGGAGTTGGCATTGTTATTGGTTATTTTCCAAAATCACCAGGCACTCCTTCTAAAATACAGTTTCCTTAACTGTCCTTAGAAGGGATCAAGATTGTGGACAGAAAACACTTCTAACTTTCTAATGTTAGAGAAAGAGCTGTGGCTAATCCTTGAAAGCCCCAGAATATGCCTCATTAGCGTACAGAATAGACTGCACATCCTGTCAGCAACAATCAACAGTGTGAGCTCTGGTTAAGAGCCAGATAGCAGACTGTTATTGGAAAGATCCTGCTTTTGGGACCTCGGATTATAAATTTGGGGGTGGGGAGAAGGTTTGAAGGTTTTGTTTGGAATTGAACCATTCCTGAGACAAACATTAAAGGCTTAATTTAAATGCATTTTCTTAGTATTCAGTCTTGTCTGATCTCAGCAGTTTAGTATCTCCTTAATATCCAGAGAAGTCTCTTGCAATGAAACAAAGCCTGCCAGAAATGTACCAGAAGACCAGGAATTTTCATTCGGTTTATGAACAGAAACGATTTCAGTTAATACACCCGGAATTTTTTAAGTTTTCTGATTTTAAGATATTTAGCTGTTATATACTAAATTAAAATGATATGTTATTACCAGAAGAATTAATATTTAGCAGTTCATGTGAACACAAGGAAATATTTATTGAAAATGCAAATATGAAATAAGGAAACTAAGTTAAAAGCGAAGACGCAATCTCCATTCCTCGAATAGATCAGTGGTTTTCAACCTTTTTTATTTGCGGACTCCTAAAATATTTCAAATGGCAGTGTGGACTCCTTTGGAAATCTTAGGCATAATTCTAAGTTCTAAGAAAAATCACTGTTCTATTGTAACGACAACCTTTTGCAGACCCCTTAGACATAGTTTGCAGATCACAGGTTGAAAACTGCTGGAATAGATCGTTTACTAGCTACAGAGAGCCACAGAGCCACACCAGAGCCAGTCTGTGCCTGCTAGAACTAGATAGAGATGCTCTTTTTCTGTACATTTAGGGTATGTCTAGGGGACTCATTCCTCTAGGTCACACTGCACTCACTCACAGGGAAGGTGCAGCGAGGTAAATCTAGCCATGTATCAATCAGAGGCCAAGCTAACCTCCTTGTTCCAATAAGAACAATAACTTAGGTGCACCATTTCTTATTGGAACCCTCCGTGAAGTCCTGCCTGAAATACTCCTTGATGTAAAGCCACCCCCTTTGTTGATTTTAGCTCCCTGAAGCCAACCCTGTAAGCCGTGTCGTCAGTCGCCCCTCCCTCCATCAGAGCAACGGCAGACAATCGTTCCGCGCCTTTTTTCTGTGCGGACGCCATACCAAGGCAAGCATGGAGGCCACTCAGCTCACTTTGGCAATTAGGAGCACATTAAACACCACACGCATTATCCAGCAGTATATGCAGCATCAGAACCTGGCAGAGCGATACTGGGCGAGGAGGCGACGTCAGTGCGGTCACATGCGTGATCAGGACATGGACACAGATTTCTCTGAAAGCATGGGCCCTGCCAATGCATGCATCATGGTGCTAATGGGGCAGGTTCATGCTGTGGAACGCCGATTCTGGGTTCGGGAAACAAGCACAGACTGGTGGGACCGCATAGTGTTGCGGGTCTGGGACGATTCCCAGTGGCTGCGAAACTTTCGCATGCGTAAGGGCGCTTTCATGGAACTTTGTGACCTGCTTTCCCCTGCCCTGAGGCACATGAATACCAAGATGAGAGCAGCCCTCACAGTTGAGAAGCGAGTGGCGATAGCCCTGTGGAAGCTTGCAATGCCAGACAGCTACCAGTCAGTTGGGAATCAATTTGGAGTGGGCAAATCTACTGTGGGGGCTGCTGTGATGCAAGTAGCCTACGCAATCAAAGATCTGCTGATATCAAGGGTAGTGACCCTGGGAAATGTGCAGGTCATAGCTGCAATGGGATTCCCTAACTGTGGTGGGGCCATAGACGGAACTCATATCCCTATCTTGGCACCGGAGCACCAAGCCGCCGAGTACATAAACCGCAAGGGGTACTTTTCGATAGTGCTGCAAGCTCTGGTGGATCACAAGGGACGTTTCACCAACATCAACGTGGGATGGCCGGGAAAGGTACATGACGCTCGCATCTTCAGGAACTCTGGCCTGTTTCAAAAGCTGCAGGAAGGGACTTTATTCCCAGACCAGAAAATAACTAACTGTTGGGGACGTTGAAATGCCTACAGTTATCCTTGGGGACCCAGCCTACCCCTTAATGCCATGCCTCATGAAGCCGTACACAGGCAGCCTGGACAGTAGTCAGGAGCTGTTCAACTACAGGCTGAGCAAGTGCAGAATGGTGGTAGAATGTGCATTTGGACGTTTAAAGGCGTGCTGGCGCAGTTTACTGACTCGCTTAGACCTCAGCGAAACCAATATTCCCACTGTTATTACTACTTGCTGTGTGCTCCACAATATCTGTGAGAGTAAGGGGGAGACGTTTATGGCGGGGTGGGAGGTTGAGGGAAATCACCTGGCTGCTGGTTACGCGCAGCCAGACACCAGGGCGGTTAGAAGAGCACAGGAGGGCGCAGTACGCATCAGAGAAGCTTTGAAAACCAGTTTCATGACTGGCCAGGCTACGGTGTGAAAGTTCCGTTTGTTTCTCCTTGATGAAACCCCCCGCCCCTTGGTTCACTCTACTTTCCTGTAAGCTAACCACCTGCCCCTCCTCCCTTCAATCACCGCTTGCAGAGGCAATAAAGTCATTGTTGCTTCACATTCATGCATTCTTTATTCATTCATCACACAAATAGGGGGATGACTACCAAAGTAGCCTAGGAGGGGTGGTGGAGGAGGGAAGGAAAATGCCACACAGCACTTTAAAAGTTTACAACTTTAAAATTTATTGAATGCCAGCCTTCTTTTTTTTGGGCAATCCTCTGTGGTGGAGTGGCTGGTTGGCCGGAGGCCCCCCCACCGCGTTCTTGGGCATCTGGGTGTGGAGGCTATGGAACTTGGGGAGGAGGGCGGTTGGTTACACAGGGGCTGTAGTGGCAGTCTGTGCTCCAGCTGCCTTTGCTGCAGCTCAACCATACACTGGAGCATACTGGTTTGGTCCTCCAGCAGCCTCAGCATTGAATCCTGCCTCCTCTCATCACGCTGCCGCCACATTTGAGCTTCAGCCCTGTCTTCAGCCCACCACTTACTCTCTTCAGCCCGCCACCTCTCCTCCCGGTCATTTTGTGCTTTCCTGCACTCTGACATTATTTGCCTCCACGCATTCGTCTGTGCTCTGTCAGTGTGGGAGGACAGCATGAGCTCGGAGAACATTTCATCGCGAGTGCGTTTTTTTTTCTTTCTAAGCTTCACTAGCCTCTGGGAAGGAGAAGATCCTGTGATCATTGAAACACATGCAGCTGGTGGAGGAAAAAAAAGGGACAGCGGTATTTAAAAAGACACATTTTATAAAACAGTGGCTACACTCTTTCAGGGTAAACCTTGCTGTTAACATTACATACATAGCACATGTACTTTCATTACAAGGTCGCATTTTGCCTCCCCTCACCGCGTGGCTACCCCCTCAACCTTCCCCCCTCCTTGTGGCTAACAGCGGGGAACATTTCTGTTTAGCCACAGGCAAACAGCCCAGCAGGAATGGGCTCCTCTGAGTGTCCCCTAAAGAAAAGCACTATTTCAACCAGGTGACCATGAATTATATCTCACTCTCCTGAGGATAACACAGAGAGATAAAGAACGGATGTTGTTTGAACGCCAGCAAACATACACTGCAATGCTTTGTTGTACAATGTTTCCCGAGTACGTGTTACTGGCCTGGAGTGGTAAAGTGTCCTACCATGAAGGACGCAATAAGGCTGCCCTCCCCAGAAACCTTTTGCAAAGGCTTTGGGAGTACATCCAGGAGAACCGCGAATGCCAGGGCAAAGTAATCCTTTCACATGCTTGCTTTTAAACCATGTATAGTATTTTAAAAGGTACACTCACCGGAAGTCCCTTCTCCACCTGCTGGGTCCAGGAGGCAGCCTTGGGTGGGTTCGGGGGTACTGGCTCCAGGTCCAGGGTGAGAAACAGTTCCTGGCTGTCGGGAAAACCGGTTTCTCCGCTTGCTTGCTGTGAGCTATCTACAACCTCCTCATCATCATCTTCTTCGTCCCCAAAACCTGCTTCCGTATTGCCTCCATCTCCATTGCAGGAGTCAAACAACACGGCTGGGGTAGTGGTGGCTGAACCCCCTAAAATGGCATGCAGCTCATCATAGAAGCGGCATGTTTGGGGCTCTGACCCGGACCGGCCGTTCGCCTCTCTGGTTTTCTGGTAGGCTTGCCTCAGCTCCTTCAGTTTCACGTGGCACTGCTTCGGGTCCCTGTTATGGCCTCTGTCCTTCATGCCCTGGGAGATTTTGACAAAGGTTTTGGCATTTCGAAAACTAGAACGGAGTTCTGATAGCACGGATTCCTCTCCCCAAACAGCGATCAGATCCCGTACCTCCCATTCGGTCCATGCTGGAGCTCTTTTGCGATTCTGGGACTCCATCATGGTCACCTCTGCTGATGAGCTCTGCATGGTCACCGGCAGCTTGCCACGCTGGCCAAACAGGAAATGAGATTCAAAAGTTCGCGGTTCTTTTCCTGTCTACCTGGCCAGTGCATCTGAGTTGAGAGTGCTGTCCAGAGCAGTCACAATGGAGCACTCTGGGATAGCTCCCGGAGGCCAATACCGTCGAATTGTGTCCACAGTACCCCAAATTCGAGCCGGCAAGGCCGATTTAAGCGCTAATCCCCTTGTTGGGGGTGGAGTAAGGAAATCGATTTTAAGAGCCCTTTAAGTCGAAATAAAGGGCTTCATCGTGTGGACGGGTGCAGGTTTACATCGATTTAATGCTGCTAAATTCAACCTAAAGTCCTAGTGTAGACCAGGGCTTAGAAGAGCAGGCTTAACACCAAAGGCACTTGGTCTAATCCAAAGCCCACTGAAGTCAATAGGAAGATTCCCATTGACTTCAACAGGGCTTGAATCAGGTCCTAAAAGTTCCTGTTATACTGGAAAGACTGAGGTCCTCCCTCTTTCCAGCAAAAGCACATTCTTAACTTTAAGCACATGAGCAGTCCTACTGCCCATGTACTTAAGTGTAAGCATACGCTTAAGGGTTTTGCTGGACTGGGCCTTAAGAGAATAGAAGCAGAAAATATCCCAGCACTCATCATGGAAAAAATTAGCCCCCCAAGAAGAAATAATTTGGGTAAATTCTTCTGCCCTCTGGGACCTTATGCAAGACACCTTATCTCACCTACCAGGAGAAATATACCTCACCATAGACAGCCATACTCTTACACATTCACTTTCTCCTTTTTCTCATTCACACCTACACACTCTCCTTCACTCTCTTCATTTCTTCTTCCCTTATCACTTTTTCTTATTAATGTATGAACACTCACGTTAACAACTCATCAAAAATACCCAGGGACAATCCCTTATCAGTTGTGTTACAGGCTTTGGTTTTATTTGCTTATACACATTAAACATCACATCCTTTCAAATTGTAGAGTGGATTTCCCATTTGTCTGCACCTGTTAAGCCATTTGTATTCCTTCCTTCCTCAAAAATAAAGACTTTTTAAAAAAGTGAACTTTATATTTTACAAGTAGTAGAAAAGATGAGGGGTCTGTCCCAAAGAGCTTACAAACTAGATTCAGACAGATATGATGCAAGGGACAACATTAAAGTTCAATAGTGTGTGGGGACATCATCTGTGGGAAGATCAGTATTGGTGGAGTCTGTGAAATGAACAGGTTTTAAGGAGGTCTATGATAAAGAGGGATGTGTCTTGAAGCACAACGAAGGGGGGGAGGGAGTAAAAGGATGAAAGAAGATGAAAAAATGAGAATAGAAGGAATAAAAGAAAGAATTAGGAGATATGACTGGGTGGAATTTAAGGATTAAGGGAGCTAATAAGAGGAGTGGACAGAAGAGATGTGGGAAGACAGAGTCTTGCCAAGCCCTGAAGGTGAGAACAAGAAGCTTGCATTTGATGTAGGAAAGAACCAGGAAAAGGGATGAGGCAGAGAAAGAGCCAGATAAGGGATTCTGTGGGGGAAGACATGAGGAGAAGAGCAAAAAGGAAGATGATCTCAGCAGCAGTACTCTAAATGAAATGAAGGGCTTGGAGGTGAGATACAGAAATTTTAGCTTCTGATTTGCATATGAACGGGTCACTATGCATATTTGCTATTCAGGCTGTATGACTGGTCACCGATATCAGCTGGCATTATTTCCTTTCCCGAACTAGATGACCTGAGTTTTTTAAATAGGAGGCATAACATTCATTTTTTCCTGCTTGCAAGTTATTCAGGACCATTTGTAAATATTTATTCAGACAAGTATTAATGAAATTTTGGCTTTCCACAGAGATTCCTGTGAATAAAAACGGTCACCCAAAGGCTGCTTTGAGAATAAAGGGACTTGCAAACTCCAGCAAAGCTAATCGTCTGGTTTTATTCACAAGAACATTCACAAATCCTTTTTTTGCACTGTTCAGCCACTGCCACCCACCCTCTCTTCCCCAATTCTTAGAGAGCCTGAAAACCTGCAAACCTTTCATGCACATCAACATTCACTAGGCCTCAGCTCTTAACACAAATGTTTCCTGACATGCCTGCATTCCAGGTGGAGGACTCATTCACTACAGATTTTATAGATATGCCAGGTGTCACTCTGGGCTTGTCTAAACAAACCCTTCCTTTGTGACAAGCCAAGGTGTGAATCTATCCCACACTAGCGTGTTGTGCACTAAATGTCCATGTGGACCCTGTGGCAGTGCACTAGAAATTCCCGAGTGTACTCTGATCTACCCCACTTTGAAAGGAGAATAGAGTAGATCAAAGCACCCGAAGGAACTTTTAGAGTGCGGAAGCATGGTTCACATAGACACTTAGTGCACGGCACACAAGCGCAGGGAACATCCACGCCCTGGTCTGCCATGAACTATGTGTTCATGTTGATAAGCCTCAGTTAGAAGGATCCAGGAGAGACAACAGTCACAGCAGGACTAGGCAGCAGATGGGGTTGCGGAGAAATCATGAACCAACCCATTCCTACTAAGTTGCCAAGGATCACGGGACCAAGACTGCAGGGCTTCAGTATAACTGAAAATTAATCCAATGGAGGCATAATTAATTTCAAGTAGGGCCCCATTCTTGGGTCACAAACCCTGAGGTGGACCATTGGATCAACCGTTTGGTTGCAAGCTACAGCCAGTGCCAGCAAGCCTGGAGATATAGAATCTGACCACAGCCCCTTGCATTCTTTTGTGTTTGGAAAATGCATAGCCCATTATGGGCATTACCAAAAACAAACTAATAATAGTGAATCCTAGCTCTAAGAACATGCTATGGGTGGTGAGAGGTTAAATATTTCAGGTGTGGAACCTCAATATGACACCTGGTAAAGAAAAAAAAAAATCCTTGGGCATCAGCTTACAGGCAACAGCCTGAATGTAATTTAATTTCTTTCCTCCTCCTCCTTTTTTTTTATTTTTAGTTCTCTCAGAAGCAAGTGGAATCTAAGCCTGAAATCTGTTCTGACACAGCCTCAAAGCTTCCCAGAAATAAGAGACAGACACAGATACACGGAGCCTCTTCTGCGTGCTCCGTGTTGAATAGGGAAAGAAGAGAGCAACAGCAGCAGAATAGGACTCCAGACTGCAGGGATGGAGCCCAGGAAGCTGAAAAATGACAGGAGGTTAAAAACAAAGATACCCAAAGCTACATTAAAGCACTGCTAATTCTCATGCTGCATTATTTCATTATTTGTCAGCGGGAGTTTGGATGACTGGCTAACTCTTCCTCTAGGCCACAGGGAAGCGCACACAGCTCTCAGAGAAATGTATTACCAAGCTGTGAACTGCCACTGATGATATAATAATCTGGGTTATTCCTCCCCACCCCCCGCATCCTCTTTGATGGAAGCTGAACAGTTGTTAGTAGCATAAACCTGAGAGATGTTTTCCCTGAAATAGAGAGTGCCTGTTCCAGCAAACCAGGTTATTTGACCAGAGCTTTTGGTGTGTACTTGAGCCAAGCCCATGGGCACACTGACAAGGATGGGGGAACAGCAGATGCTGTCTCCTGGCATACAGCCACCCATCTGGTTTTTAATTGGCTCAACTTATTTATCAAAAGGTTGAAGCCCCACCACACTGAACCTGCTTTTATGAACAGCCGCTGCTGCTCCCGCAAACTGATGGCAGAGAGGAGTAGGATGAGGACAGCTTTACAGATGAAAACAAGGAGATGTGGGGCAACAGACTAGAGAAGCACCTACCAGGATGGAAAAAGTTGGGGCATTTCAAACAATACCACCATTGCTTTGGTCTTTAATTTTAACTGTAACAAGAATAGGACTGGGTTTTTTTATGATTATTAAATTTCTGTATTGGATTGTAGGCAGGGATACAATTATTCAATCAATTCAAAGAAGAGGGGATGTTGCAGCCCAAAGAGAGAGAAAAGAAATGAAAAGCAAACAGTGAACAAAGAGACAAAGAGAAGAAAAGAAAAAGTGAATGAGAGGAGGCCCCTGGGGTGTTCAGTGACTAATGGACAAAGTGGAAGTAGAATACAGGGGGTTGCAGCATACAGAATGGCTCACTGATTACGCATGACAAGAAACTAAGCCCACACGTTTTAAAGTTGGTTGAATCTGTTAAGTATTTTGTGCCAACCTTTCCAATGCTGCCAAATTACATGGCACCCAAGTTCAGCCCTCTACATGGGGCTATTGAGGTCTCACCCCTCTGCAGTACTAGCTGTTCAATCACCAGGGAGGCACATAGAAGCCAGCATTTTTGGTAGTTCCTGACACTGAGAGACTTTGAAATCGCTCCAGTATGAAGAGCTGTGGAATGAGTGGGAACCATCATTTAGAGCAGTGGCAATTCTTTACTCACAGAGTATTCCCACAGCACCTGAAACAGTGTCAGACCCAGAACCTACCAGTGCCAATAGGCATCAGTGTCCTTTAGCTATTTACACATACTGGTCAGAGACCAATAGAGACAGAAGAGTGTTTTCTACTGAGACTCATCTCCCAACTTCCAGTCTAGTTCCCTAGCCACTAGCCCATGCTACCTATTAAAGCTAATCTTAGACTAGACTCCATTTGGCTCCATGATTTTTTAAAGCTCTATAATGACCTCCCTAGAATTCATAAAGAAGCAGACGGCACAGGGAGGTCTCCCCATTGAAGCCAATCCATTAAGGGAGGTTAATAACACGGGACAGTCAAGAGCTGCAAGATGTTCAGAATTTGATGCATGTCTGTAGGCATTAGCTCATCTACATGTATTTGTACAATGGTACCTTGACCATAATTAGGGACACGGAACTACTTCAATTCAAATTTGAAATTATTATTATTGACAGCACCAACTTGTGCTGTGATCCCATAAGATTTCACAAACTCTTCAAAATTAGATAAAATCAGTGTGACATTCTGTACCTTGGGGGAGCGTATTGTAACCCTCATATTCTTCATTTTCATATCATCGTGATTTCACATATAAAGCATGTCTTGTAAGGTATCAGGGGAAAGCTATGATCTGCTGAAAGTCATTTCTCTATTCATATACGTGCATCATTAATGCATAAAAAGTTATGAAAACTGTGTCATATAGTGGTCACTAAAGCATGCTGCAAGTTGGGGAATCAGCCAAATATTAGCTCCCCAGAGGCAACAGCAAGGAAAGTAACCAATGCCCAGCACGCTCGGGCGGGGTGCCAAACAACCCATCAACAGCCATTGTCCAGCAATGGAGCTACAATGCGATGACTCACTTGCCTGAGGCCCCACCAGGGGAATTGCTCAACCTTGCTTTTGTATACAAAAACCTGTAGGAGAACACTTCAACCTCTCTGGACACACAATAGCAGATTTAAAGGTAGCCATCCTGCAGCAAAAAAACTTTAGGACCAGACTTCAAAGAGAAACTGCTGAGCTTCAATTCATATGCAAATTTGACACCATCAGCTCAGGATTAAACACAGGCTGTGAATGGCTAGCCAACTACAAAAGCAGTTTCTCCTCCCTTGGTGTTCACACCTCAACTGCTAGAAGAGGGCCCCATCCTCCCTGATTGAACTAACCTCGTTATCCCTAGCCTGATTCTTGCTTGCATATTTATACCTGTCTCTGGAAATTTCCACTACATGCATACGACAAAGCGGGTATTCACTCACAAAAGCTTATGCTCCAATACGTCTGTTAGTCCATAAGGTGCCACAGGACTCTCTGCCACTTTTACAGATCCAGACTAACAGGGTTACCCCTCTGATACTTGCTTAAGGAGACTCAGCAATGCCACACAGACATGCCTGGACTTGTGTTCTACAAGCACATGGACTGAGAGTATAAAACAGGCAGAGCGGACGCATACTGGGCCCTTCTCCTGCCCCCACCTATGCTGCAAGCAAGCAAGACATGGAGAAGAAGACGACAAGACTCCAACACAGGAGATTGGCCCAAGTTGAAGGAACAAACCTGTATAAAGGACTGCAATATCCAGTGGGGTGAGAAAAACTGCTTCATCCAGTTGCTGCTCAGCCTAAGAGGGTTGAGAGTTTAGACTGCGTGCTTATATTTTATTTGATTTTGGTAACCACTCTGACTTGTTATACTTTGATTTATAATCACTTAAAATCTATCTTTATAGTTAATAAATCTGTCTGTTTATTCTACCTGAAGCAATGCATTTGGTTTGAAGTGTCTCAGAGGCTCCCCTTGGGAAAACAAGCCTGGTACATATAAAATTCTTTATTAAATTGACAAACTCATAAGCTTGCAGTGTCCAGTGGGCATATTGGCTAGTGACATTCACTTGCAAGTAGCTGGGAGCAGCTTACATGCCAGAGGCTGTGCGTGAACAGCCCAGGAGTGGGGGTTCTCACAGAAGAGCAGGGTAAGGCTGGCTCCCAGAGTCAAGGATTGGAGTGACCTAGCAGATCCACTGGTCCAGACAATACCAGAGGGGAACGTCACAGTCAGCACTCGGCTGGAAGAATTATAAGGAATGGCGGGTGCATCAGGAAGCAGCTCTAGTAGTTCAGTAGGTGGCTCTCTTTTCTCTGAATTCATACTGGACAAATGCCTGAACACTGAGGGAGTGGCCTAGTGGTGCAGACTGTGTCAGCTTTCTAATGAAAATAACAAATGATTTGATCATCTGCAATCATTTAAAATCTCATAGCACTTTCTGTAGATAGTTTAAAGATGACTGGCTAGACATCACTTGGATTGGCATGACTCATTCCAGGGCTGAACATAGCCCACAAGCTAGAACACAGTTTGTCCTTATCCATGTCAGCTGGCCAAATTGTTGCACTTGAACCATGTTTTAAAAGATTTATAAACAGGTTCAGCAAACTGTTCTTGGGATCCAGGGAGGACAGGGCCTTAAATCACATTTGGCCCAATGAAACATGTTAAATATACTGTACCCTGTATGGACGTGGAATAAACTGAAAGTTATAGCTTGTTCCAGAAAGCTTTTAAATCTCTGGGACACTGTTAACCATAGGTCCAGTTGTGTCTCTAAATAGGCAAGAGTGATCTGTACAGGTGTACAAGTTTTAGTGCTTTTCTGCTCCCTTGAGGCAGCTCTTTTAGGCCCTCAGACTAATAAAATACTCATTTGCTGTTCACTCCACACTTTTCTATTTGTGAAAACCTATAATTCTAATGTAACCTGAACAAGACACTGCTTACTGCTCAATGTGGGTCCAATCTTAGGAATAACTGGGCTCTCTGGGGAACAGATCAGAACAGACTTGGGCTCTTTGGGTAACAGCTCATCTGCTGGTGTAAATCAGCACAGCTCCAGTGAAATCAATGGAACTATACCAAGTTACATCAGCTGAGGATCTGGCTCTTAACTTCAACAGGAGCTGAAGGTATTCAGCTCTTTTCTGGCTCAGGCTCTGTATGTATTGATTGCATTGTATAGTAAAGTATATTTTTATTTCAATTTACTTTGCAATGGAGATCTCTTTAGAGATGCATAATGGGCATTTTGGACACACTAAATCACATTGGCATATTCAATTTTTATTTATTTTTGTTTTTTTAAAGTGTTCCAGGATACTGTGTACAAAGCTGGTACTATAAATTAAATGATTGCTTGATTAACCAGCAAAGAAACAGTTCTGTACTCCCCACGACACATTACAATTATCCAGATGCATAAATGGTGTTGAAATTATTTCAGTTGCTAACAGTGTACTGCTTGCATCTGGACAGTAAACTGTCAGGGTATAGTAATGCACCAGAAGCATACAGTAGAGAGACAAAGAAAGCACGAGTTTGCTTTTTCATTTGTATAAATGATGTTCTTATTTCACCCTTTTTCTGGCTAAATGGCAATCAAATATTTATATTTATTTTATAATTCAACTAATAATACACTAGTCACATTTCCAGCAAGTTAGGAATTAATCAGATCTTACACTTCCTGAAAACCAAAGTGAAAAACAGTTAATATTTTTTCCCGTTAGATTGTTCAATTAAATATTGATCCAGCTCTCTATTTACATTGCCATTGATCACTGCTTTTCTAACTTGTCCAGTTTCAGTTTACAGTGATTTGATTCTAATTGTATTACCATGTAATTTAAATGCACATAATTACTGTAATTATGACATTTAGGGAAACAGCTTTCCCATGGCAGAAACTTTTTAAGTTTACTGGCAAACCTACTTTTGCTGACAGAAGAATAGGTTACTACCTACTAGTGGATGGGGGACTATGTAAGATTGACTTTTTTTACAATCAATTTCTGTAGTTTTAAAGGGACTCCACCCATTTTTGCCCAGTTTTACATCCCTGCAATCCCACTGACTTCAGTGTCAGGGTAGAATCTAGCCCATTCACTGAAAGAAGAACAAGAATGTGTGTACTAATATATATATAAATTTTTGATTACCTGACAGTATTTCAGTGCTGTTATCTCCATCTATATATTCTGCCACAATCCATAGAATCAGCAGTGCCTTCTTCAGACAAAATACTTACATAGTACAGCACTACTCAGTGTGAGAAATGGTGGCAGAATCGGGCCCCCATGGAATAGTGCTTGCAGTTCAGTGAGAGCGGACATTTCCATACTTCATTGGACATGATCCCATTCAGGGAAGTAAGGGCCTGATCCAAATAGAAAGACTCCCATTGACTCCAGTGGGTTTTAGATAGGCTTTAAATTGGGGCACAGAAAATACATCTTGCCATGGGGAACAACTGGATAAACAACTGTTAAACACACATCCCCCCTCTTTCTCAATTTGTGTTTATCTACGGCTTGCTTGTCACTTTGCAATCTGCCATGAGTAAAGGGCTGTGCACAGATGGACTGCCCCAGGAGCAGACCAGGCAGGGAGTTATGACTCACTCCCATTTATCTCCCAGACTCTCCTCTTGTTACCCCAGCAGCATACTCCTTTTCATATTTTAGCTGTGCATCGAATTATGGGGTGCCTTATGCCGCCTTACTCCCTTCCCGCCATAAGGGAAGATGGCTCTTATTTTTTAATCACTAGATTTTGCCTTATAACAGCTTTGAGTGTCCCTCCAATTCCTCATACACCCCAAAGATGAGGTAAGACAAGTTCTAGTCTTAAAGGAAATCAGCAGCTGGAATGGCAAGGTGCGTTTCCCAAATCCTAACCTACACCATTGGAATGACAAGATGGCAGCTCATCCTTTTCTTTATTAGAGTTAGGACACCTTTTAACTTTTTTTTAACTGATTAACTTTTCTTTGTATTCAGATGGCTCCAGACTGAGCCTGAATCTATGCACAGCTGAAAGAGGGTGCTCCGGGGTGACAGTAGCAGACCAGGGGGGCTGGGGCATCTGCACAGAGGGGAGCGAGGGAGGTGGCTGAGGAATATTAAAAAAAAAAACAACAAGGAAGCGTACTGTTTCTCTGTTTAATACTATGAACTCTTCAAGGCAGGCACCGTGTCTTTCTATGTGTTTTTATGGCTTCTAGCACAACGATCTTAATTGTGGCCTCTATGTACTCTTGTAATACACATCATCATCATCCTGATGTTTCGTTCAGTGCTGAAATCTAATCAAGTGCTGAAGATTATGCAGTCTGGGCAAAACACAAATTAATGGGGTTCAAACAGTCGTCTAATTCTGCACTTGTAATCTGTAAACTGCAGATGGGACCAAAAGAGAGGCTACTAATAAGCACCTGATCGCAGGCAAAAATCAGGTGGGTAGGCCTCTAAATGTTATAACTGGAACCGATAGCTGCAGGTGCATAGTTTGAACCAACAGTGGACTGTGAGCACACAATGAAATGGTTGCTGTTAGATATTTGATCCTTAATATTTAAAGAGAGGAAGAAAGGAAACAAGCTAAGCTAGCAGGAAAGCAGTAGCACAATGTACGGTAGACACAAGAATTCTGTTCCATTTCTTTTCCCTCAGTGTAGTAGCCTAGTCCTTTCATCTCAACAAATATCAAGGGCCCATTTTATTCCAATGGTAGAGGCCTTGGTTACAGCTTCAGTGCCTACAGAAAACGTGAGATCATCACAATGATTTTACTTTCAGAACGGAACCTCAAAGGGTTCATTCATTCTATTATTTCAGTTATATCTGCAGGCTCGTTATAGCAGAAGACTGCATGTATAGCAAGTAACGTGGGAGGAAAATGCAGCCTTCCCTAGTGCAAAGTTTGTGTTTAGCAGGAGCCACAGGATTGTTCATAAGTTAATAAGTATCAATCTATTAGATGACGGTCATCTCTTTGTGATATTTATAAATAGGCAGGAACCCTTTATTAGTATGCTGGCTTGCACTAGATTTATCATTATTGTGTAAGATGGTTTCGTCTAGGCTTGAGTCCTGCAAGAAGAATCGCTAGGCTGGCTCTCTGAGCTCACACAGAGCCCCACTGACTTCATGGTCTGTGTGAATGCCTGGGTCTGCCGGAGTGATTCTCCTCACAGGACCAGGACCGAGTTTCAAAAACTAGGCAGAAGACGTTTCCTAATCATGATCACCGCAGGATACTCTAGTTCTAAGTGGTGAATACAATTTTTATCTTGAAAACCATCTGATGAGAAAGGGTAAGCAGAATGTTCAGCATAACCTGCTGGCTGTTTGCACTTTGCTTTTTAAAAATCTCTCTTTTAAGTATCAGACATTCAATTTCTGAATTAAAAAAGATTAAATTTGAGCGTGAATTTTAGTGCTCTGGAAAGGGGTCACACGGATCACCGTGGAGCGAGACACCCTATCACCTGAACAGACACGGCCTGGGCAGTGGCAGTAGCAGCTTCCCCACATGGTATCCCCCAGGGCCCTCACGCGTGACCTGGAGGGGCCAGCTCTTCAGTGAGATGATATTTCTTGTCTTTTTTCAACTCGTGTCAGACCTTTAACATTATAACACAGCTTATTTTGGCATGTGATTGCCTTTGAAAAACATATATTGCTAGATTCTCAGCTGGTGTAAGTTTATGTCGCTCCACTGACTTCAATTGAATTATGCTGATTTACACAGCTACGGATCTGGCTCCTAGGGTGAAAAAATAGCAGATTTTCCACTCAACCGAAGCTGATTTTTATGATGTTTTCTTTTATGCCTGTCACCTCTTTTGTTTGATTTAAAATTTCCATCTGTAATCCCTTATTGGCTGCAGGAAGACAGCAGTGGAAAAGCAAGCTCTCATTCCATTAATTAAACCAAGCAGCAAAAGACTGGCAGATGTTTCTGCTTTTTAGGATAAACAGAATTTCACGGGCGCGGTCTCCCAGCCCCACTCTGTTTCTGGAGCATGTATATACAAAAGCCTGACCCAGGGACTCAAGAACAAAGGACTGAGCTGTCCAGCAGAGCTGTATGACTAATAGACGAGGGGCCAGGTTCACTCTACCCCCACCACAGCCATTAGAATGTGAACTTTAATGATTTGGATTCTGTTCTGGAAATTAACCTGAACAAGCAACCCTAGGCTACCCAGGGAAATAATTCCTCATCATCTTGTATTTTTTCTTTGCTCTACTGTGCCAGTGAATCTCATTTCAAAATTTCACTGCTGATATATATTTCACAGGGTTGTTGGGTTTTTTTACTGCACTATGGCACTGGCACTGCGGTACCTAATACATTATGTAAGAAGAATTGCATCAGCTCACTTACCCAGTGCAGTGGCCCAATGCAGACCTTAGCAGCCAGAAGAGGAACCATGGGATCTGCAGGACGCAACTTAGCACACTCTCTGAGCACTGACACAGCATATGCTGACTGGAGGACATGGAAAAAACAGGAGTCTGATTAGACAATGCAATTCAGTGAAATGCACGCAACAGTTA
The DNA here is from genome assembly GCF_965140235.1 of Caretta caretta. Taxonomy (NCBI): domain Eukaryota; kingdom Metazoa; phylum Chordata; order Testudines; family Cheloniidae; genus Caretta; species Caretta caretta. The sequence continues at coordinate 178,126,459 of NC_134208.1, read as the reverse complement.
CACTAGTCAGCAAAAATTCATGCATCCGCAACAAGTGAGTTGCTTTGCTTTCCTCCCCCAGCAAGAAACATATTGTTTTCAAAATGCCAAACAGCTAGACCCAGCAGCAAAAGGTGCAAGAGAACCATTTTCCCAATAAGTCCTATTTTCCCAATAAGTCAAAACACAGGCTTGTACTATTTCTATTCTTTATCTCCCCCTGGAGCCCTGCAGTAATTCACAGTGACTACAGACACACCTTCTAAAGACCCTGAAAGGAACTTGGGGAGCCTCCCCTTCAGCTAATTAAATCAAGACAAACTGAATCTTGCAGAGGTTTGGGCATTTAAATCAGTCTCTGTCTGGTGGATTTGGGTGGATTTTGTTTTTGTTCGAGTTCAGTAGCAAACGGTAATACCACCATGGGCCCACAGACCACTGAGTTGACTTGACAAATGTAGCACAATGAACTATTCAGCAGGTGCCGAGAGAGGGCAGGCTGGATATGGTCACTATGCCCGGTAGAAGAATCTAAACTTCAATACAGGTGGTATGCGTAGCATATGTTAGCTCTCACAGTCTCCCTGGGATTAGATTACAATTAATGAATTACATTTAATAAATTTAGCACTTGCACAGCACTTTTCATCTTTAAAGTGCTTTACAAACATTAACTAATCTTTAGAACATGCCTTGAGGTCGGCACACCCATGGCCACCTAGAAATCTCACAGAAATATGGGGACAAAACCCAAAATCTCCTGCTCCAAAAGCACATGTCCTTACCACTCAGTCTAAAATAGAGTCTCTATTAGCAGTCTGGGGCTTATGACACACAATTGTGCAGTTCTCATTCCAACAACCTAAAGGCAGTAGTACAACAATAGTAATGTAATACTATCAATAGCCTCATTTTACAGATGAAGGAAGAGAAAGAGGTTAAGGGAATTGTCTAAGGCCAGGAGAGTCAGGTCAGAGCTGGAATTAGAATTAATACATTCCAGACTCCCATTCCTAGGGCAGTACCCAAAATGGCTGGTGTGTTTACAAGAGTTAACAGCTCTCGACATTGTTTTACTTTTGTTTGTATTTGTGGTTTTGTGGCAAGAGTCTTGGAATTACAAAGGCACCTTCTTTCGCTCTCACATGGCTCTGGCCATGGTGTTTGATACAGGGGCTCTCTTTACCCTCCTTGAGTTACAAGTTTTGACATGGTTCACGAAAGGATCATGAGCTGGCATATTCCAAGCCCCTCCTTCTGTCTGTATTCCAGCCACAGCTCTATTACAAGGCAATACATACCTTACCCTAGGGAGCATCAACAGAGGGACACTCCCAACTCCTAGTACCTCAACATGTGAGAGTTTATTCTTAAGACTGGGTTTGCAAAGGGCTGCACTGTCCACCTTTATTTACAAGTATTACAAATTAAACAAACATGGGCGGGGGAATCTCAACTCTGGTCAAGCAGAGCTCAGATGCAGAGGAAACAGATCCAGTCTGCTTTTAACTGCATTTGTGTAATCAAGAAAGTGAAGTTCTATGTTTGCTGGCAACTGTCTTTTGGGTCAGAAATAAGATGGTTGGTGAGATGTCTAAGCTATGAGTCACACACAAGTCCAGGGAGGTCATGAGCATCATCCCTTTTTTTTTTTATGGTCAGATGGGTGGGGATCCCATGGGGAAAAGCTGAACCCACTGGTTTAATGTGAATTTTCACCCATCAAAAATATACATTCAATACTTTAGCGGATCAGCTCCATACTTTTCAACTTTGGGTTGTATTAACTGTACCACCTTGGCACGTAGGGTTTTTTTTGTAATGTGGAGCAAATAGGTGCATCTCTCAGCACATCGTTTTTTTGATCTCAAGTCCAACATCTGCAAGAATCCACTTTCCTAGAAAGTCTTCCCCATCCCAATTCGTTAGATGTAAACTATTCCCCGTCCAAATATATAAAAGAATCTCTGTCTACTTTTGACAAGGATACTACTCTCACAGCTTCTGTCAAGTCACGTGCAGTGATGGTGAAGAAGTCTGGTAATAGATTGTTCTAAATACAATATTTTTGAAGGGGCCCATACTCATCATTTTGTGGAGCTTCAAAGGTACAGAAACTTTCAATTGTAGAAGCAAGGCAATACACTATGATAAGGATGTGGGGGGCCAGGGGAAACCAGTCAGTTTTCTTCCTCTGATTAAAGTTGTCATGGTTCTGAATCCAACAAAAGACTTCTAATTTAAATGAAAATTCTTCTCCAACTGTTAAACCCAACCCCGATATGGCTAAAAAAACCTATTTTCTAATTATGTAATGAAGGTACAGCCCTTTTCAACTATTCTCTGATGATGGACTGCACATGAACAACCTGAAGAGTGATTTACAGTTATATTTCCTTGATTATTTTCCCAAGAGAGTCTAAAGAGAAGAATTCTTTTATCAGTTACAATGGATTCATAGACTTTAAGGTCAGAAGGGACCATTATGATCGTCTAGTCTGACCTCCTGCACAATGCAGGCCACAGAATCTCACCCACCCACTCCTGCAATAAACCTCTCACCTATGTCTGAGCTATTGAAGTCCTCAAATCGTGATTTAAAGACTTCAAGGTGCAGAGAATCCTCCAGCAAGTGACCCATGCCCCATGCTACAGAGGATTCCTTCATTTCCATGCAACTAAACTGATGGTGCTGCCTAAAAGTCTTTGTTCTTTGGCTCACTTTTGTCTTTTTACACCTCAATTTGTTCCTAACCTCTCCTCTTCTGCAGCAAAACAACAAAACAAATATTTGAGAGACAAAAATAAATTCACTAAATGTTTAGGAGGATAATGAAACCATGAAAGGTAATCAGCAGGGGTTTCTAAAGTGCAAATACTGCTAAGCAAACTTTTTTGCCCTCTTGGATAGAATTATACCACTAACAGATTAAGGGAATGCAGCAGATGTAACATTTCCAATTCAGCACAGCATTTGCTCTCCTCTCGCCCAGGTACCAGGAAGCTCTTCTTCGGTACTTTTTATATTCCAGCTATGGTGGGAAAGGTTTCTTAAAAAGGTGAGTTTTGCAGCATGCTCTAAAAGTGCTCATACTTTGGTTTAGACTAAATCCCTCTGGTAGTTGGTTCCGCAGCGGTGCCCCTCAATTGAAAATGCTTTATCACCTTGGGGCTTGTAAGCTGCCTTGCCCCAGAGGAGCACAGCTGTCTTGGTGGGTCATGCATCAAAATGCAGTCACTAATGTGGCTGGATCCTGACCTGTTGATAATGGCTTTGAAGTTCAGAACCAAGCTCTTGAATTGGCAATGGAAGCAGACGGAGAGCCGATGATGGGTGCAGAGTACAGCTTATGGAAATCTGTCCTATTGAAGGGGTGAGCTGTCACATTTTCCACAAACGAGAGCCTCTGCATTGCTTTCACCTTCAACCTGGCCCAGATACAGTGAGTTACAGTAATCCAGCTTGGAGGTGATAAGTGCATGGGTCTCTGTGGCTGGATCCTTGTCTGGGAAGACTGGGAAGTCTCCCAGCCAGCTGGAAGTAGATGATGTCATTGTTCACTACTGAAAATAATAATGCATAGCTCTTATATAGCACTTTTCACCAGTAGATCTCAAAGCACTTTACAAAGGGAGGTATCATTATCCCTATTTTACAGAGAGGGAAACTGAAGCACAGCACAGAAAAATGATACAACATGTCTATCCAGGGTTAGCGATCAGTCAAGCAGGATGCTGAGACTTCACACTACTTTCATTAAAGGGAGGGCAGCTCAGTGGCCCAGCTAGCTCTTCAAAAGTGTCTCCCCCTCTTGATTGGTACAATTCCGGTCTTGTCTACCCAGGATGGAGAACAACCCTGAAATGGCAGGGAAATGGACTAGTTCAGTCATTCTCAAGCTTTTCCATAGCAGGATCTCACTTTCCATGGGATCCCCAACCCATCTAGCTGGGATTCAGCTGGACCCATTCCTATTTAGCAATACATGAAGGGCATGGTGGTTGCAACTCCTGATGCCCATTCATGACACCCCTTGGGGTCATGAACCAGAGGAGGAGAATCCCCAGATTTCTTGAACTCCTCAGGTCTTTCCATCTAACTTGCATGATTCTGTGAATCCCAAGTGTGCACATCACTACATTAGCTTTCGGCTCTTAACTTATGACTTTAATTTTGCCCCTCTTCTCTTGCCCCTGCATCTAGCTAGTTAAGAAGTTACAGGCTGTGACGCTGTACGGAATATGTGGGACACTTTGTGATATTATTGATACCAGTGTTACAAAAACTGCAAGGAATCTGAGCAGATAGGCTATGTGGCGTATCTGTAAAAATGTTATAATTTGTCAAGTTTCAGAGTAGCAGCCGTGTTCGTCTGTATTCGCAAAAAGATAATTTGTCAAGTATGATCATCTTGTTTATGTGTTTGTATCACCTTTGTATTGTAAATTATAAGTATGTACAGTATCTCTGTATTTCCAAACTTGTGCTGTGTTTCTGGGTGACACCCAGACAGATTGGCATCAGCAGTAGGCCTGCTTGATAGCCCATCAAGGATCAGCAAGCCATGCTTATGAACAGAACTCTAAAGCCTTTCTATGACATGTGCTGTAAAGCTTGTGTCTGGGGACACCAGAAGTACAAGCCACATGGCAAAAGAAGATAAAAGTCAGTTGCATCATCTCCATTTTGTCTTCAATCCTGCTTCTTGTCTTCAGTCCTGCTTCCCACCTCTGTAGTAACTTTTCAACAAACTGAAGCTCTGAACAAAGGACTGAATGACCCATCCAAGCTGTGAATGTGTTCCAGAGGTACTTTGAAGCCAGCAAACTCACCAATATTGCTAAGAACCCGATATATGGACTTTGAAGCCTTTGTACATATGTGACTGCTTTACCATTGAACAACTCTCTTCTTGTTCTTTCTTTTTTCTTTATAATAAACCTTTAGTTTTAGTTACTAAAGGATTGGCTGGCAACATGGTATTTTGGGTAAGATCCAACCTAATACTGACCTGGTAATGCGGCTGGCCCTTTGGGTTCAGAAGAACATTTTGTATAGAGAGCAGAGTTTTAAAATAACTTCTCACTATACTGGACTTAAGTGCTGATCGGAAGCCAGAGAACTGGAATGCAAGAAGGGGGCTGTGTATTTCCTTCTCTGCCTCCCCCCCAACCCCCCCCCCCCTTTTTTTTTTGCTTCTTGATAACCAGTGTGGGAATCAGAAGCAGAGTTTGTGACTGGTTGGGGAGTTTAACTTCACTGTTACTCCTAAGACTGGTGGGTATCTGCTCTCCTTTTTGCAGTCTACCCTGACCCTGGCATTTCCAGTGAGGGCTGCCCAAGGCACACTGGGTCACACAGGCAATCAGCTTCAACATTCATCATTAAAATAATTGCCAAACCCCTCCATCCCCTTTCTGTGATTAGTTTTTAACATAAATATGCTCTCACTAATTATGAGCAAATATCTTCATGTACACTGCCACCAGGAAAATAGCTATGTCTGAATTTAGGAATGGTTTCTTGCTTTATATATATCCCTCCACCTGCCCCTCCCAAACACATACACATATCCTCTGTTTCATTTTCAGGAATATTTGGAAATTTCCATTTGCTTACTGTCTTAAACACACTCACACAAATCTCTCTTGTCCTGTGCCCCCTTACCCCAAACAAAAGAAACCAAACTATTGACTGTCCCCTAGATGGCTGACCTTTGTAACAGGATCTTTAACCAATGAATGTTCAATATTTTAACTTTCATTCCCCAGTGATACTATTTAAGGAGCCATCTGAGGCCTTTGCTGTTCCCAAGGTTCCTGACTGCAATGCAAAGACAAACGTGCTTTTTTTAATGCTGGTTACCTAGCAACCAGCTTAAGCTTTTGCAAGGAAACCAGCAGAAGGAGTAACCTAAATCACAAAATTCATCTGCTCTTGCTACAGAATTATGTATCAGATATATTTATATCTTTCTTTCTAACCTTCTAGAAGGCTTTATCTCGGCATTATAGGCATGTCTTTGAGTCAAATGTAAGGCTCTTGATAAAGATGTTTGCTTTTGTTGCACTGTTTTTAAATAAGACTAAAGCGTTCTTGTTTCTGGTTGGAACACGGATGGAAAAAGCTTAAAACGTAAAGACGTCATATTAACTACTCATTACTTGGCTGTGGATATTACAGATCAACAAACCCATATATTCCTCACTGGATCACGGTGAGCAGCTCATCTCTGTGCAAAACTGACTTCAAGGGAAGCAACTGAAATCAAAACTAAATGCTGACAGCGCAGCGCTGAGCAGCCCCACGCTACAAGCAAACATTAACCAATGCTTAGCCAGCAGTGGATACAGAACCCATGGCTCTGGGAACAGCGAGCTTCCTTTCCCCAAGCAGAACTGCTGAGTGCCGGAGATGCTGACAAGAACGTAACGATTATTATTTGTATTGCACCAACACCCCCTGAAAGCATTATGTTGCTAATAACATTTCAGGTGTCAGAGCATGCTTCCTCCTCCTCCCTCTGTTACCCATGCACAATGGCAGGAAGGTTAAGAGCTGTTTTTTTGTAGTGCCGTCTGTGGTTTAAGCCCCTCTCGCCATTCTGCATAGCTTTCACAGCAATGTCCCTAGCACCTGCCAAGGCAGGGGGAGCAGGAATGATGTAACTGCTCCCAAACTCATGCAATCGCTGCCCTTGCTGCAAGTGCCACGACAGCTGTCTGCTCTAGATGTATAGTAGCATACTGGGTGCTCCATGAACTTGGAGGCAAGCGCTGTGGGTGCCCTATGGGCTCTAATGTTTGGTAGGTCAAACGCACTTGGGTAAGTGCCTCCAACATCCCATGCCTCTGAAGGTAACTTCTCCCTCATTGTCCTTTCAACTGCCATGGGGCCTACCCCATCCGCACAACCTATCTCCCCTCTTCCAGTGCAAGGGTGAGAAGAGCAGCCAATTCACGCTTCAGCAGATACATCACACTACCCTCTACTGGCGTAAGAGTGCTCAGCCCTTCCACCACATTCTCCCCTGCCTCAAATACATTTCAAAACCAATAATGGAGCTTTGGTTTCTCTCAACCTTTTTTCAACATAAACATTTATTTTTAAAAAAAAATTTAATTAAATAATGCTCCCATGCACTGTATAAAGAGAATGCCTTGCCATCTGCCTGACACAGGAGACCATCACTACATTAAAGTAAGCTTAATTAACTATCCGGGTACCCAGTGCTTTTTGTAAGGGTGGTTTTTATTACTGTTTAAAGCTGAAGAAAGAAACAATTCTGTAGCTGTCCCTAAATAGCTACATTTCCGATTCAGATAGGGAAACCTACCCATTGGCATGAAGGCCAAAACCATGCGTCCTGAGGGAAGGACTGTGAGAAGACGGTGGACAATAATGTCGAATACGGCCCAAAGCAGATGAGTGTGTTGAGCAGGCACCTTTACCATTTCATCTCTACAGAGAACAGGTCGCCACAGTTTTGGGGCATAAGAGATTCGTTAAAGGAATGGTTCGGCCCTATGATGTGTTGAGCATCCTCCACTGACAAGGAATTCAGGACCCAGAGCATCTTGTAGGATTGGAGCCTAGAAAGGCAGGAATATGAGAGGGGAACACGTAACAGACAGCTAGCCTGCAGCCAGTGCAATGCGTGCAGCTGCTAGAGGCCCCAATTTACATCCCTGGTGCTTGTAATAAATCACATAGGCACCCAAGTTTGACAACTTTGGCCCAACAGAAGTGCCCTAGTTAGCAGAGGTGTCAGACATGAGTAACTTGCACCAACTGCAGTGGACGATGCTTGGCTGGGGAGGGGTCAAAAAGAAGTGGACTACCCCAAACTGCCAAACGGGGTCTATGCAAACCTCCTTGACACCCCCTCCAAAACCGGCCCTTCTTCCCTCACTCTGCTCCCCTGACAGAGGTCCCCATTTTGCACTTTGTAAGTCTTGTCATGCTAAGTCAACCATGTTCAGCCTAATAACCCATGCTGTGCCCTGTCAGTGCAGAAAACCTGTAAAGTTGGCTTACTGGGTTTTCTGAAGGTTCTCTCAGGCAACATAGGGCTGATGTAGTGGCTACCACACCACTTCCCACTCTCAGACATCCCCCATCCCTGGTGTAAAGGGCATGACTGGGGAGCCACCACATCCAGCCAATCTCTGGCTGCCATATCAGCACATTGTGCGATGTTAACATCAGGTGCATCTTAGAGCAGCTCCAAGTTGTGCCTTAGGACTAACCTGGCACCCAGCATCTCCAAGATTGGGGAGGGGTTTCCATAAAATTGATTCAAAGACACCTTCATCTCTGTCCAGAGCTTCATGAGGTGCAAAAGGGTCCTTCCCAGTGACCTGGCATTATAGCAACAGATGCACTCAGAATGCCCAGACAGATAGCTAGAAAGGTGTAGCTTAAAACTTTGAATATATAGGCTTGGAAGTTTCACACTGTATTTTTCTCAATCAAATCAAAGGTAATTCTTTTGTTTGGAAAACACACCTCATTGCACACTTGTACTACGATGGCTAAAAATACCTTTCTAGAAATCACACATCAGTGTTCAGAGAAGCACAGCAAAGTGAAATCATTGTTATTCTGTTACTTCTTTTGTTTAAATTCAGCTGTACAATAAAAAGGTTGTTTCTTTGCATAATCTCATTCACCATTTAAAGAAAAAAAACCCAGCTACCTACCTTTCGTAACTGTTGTTCTTCAAGATGTGTTGCTCATATCCATTCCATGCTAGGTGTGTGTATACCCATGTGCACGGCTGCTGGAGATTTTTCCCTTAGTGGTATTCATAAGGCTGGTTCTGGTGCCCTCTGGAGCACTGCGCTTATGTGCCAGTATATGAGGCACCTCCGGCCCTGCAGCCTCTCAGTTCCTTCTTGCCGTCAACTCTGACGGCGGGCAAAGAGGGTGGGTCATGAAATGGACATGAGCAACACATCTCAAAAGGATAACAGTTACAAAAGGTGCTTGAGTGCTTGTTCGTGTCAATTCCATGCTAGGTGACTCACAAGCAGTATCCCTGGAAGTGGGACCACTAGGTCCATATCATGTCTGCCGGAAGCGTAGTCTGAAGCCAGCCATGTCTGCAGGGGTCTGAGATGCAGATGGGCATGATGGACCATATATGTACATACTGCCATGCGACCCAGCAGCTTGAGGCATACCCAGGCGGTTGTGAGTGGGTGAGCTCTGCCGTGGGTGAGGAGGTCTGACATAGCCTTGAACCATGACTCTGGCAGAAAGGCCCTGGCCTGCGCAGAATCGAGCACTGCCCCTATAAATTCTATCTGCTGAACCAGAGTAAAAGTTGATTTCTGTTCATTTATAAGTATTCCTGACAAGTGGCCCACACCAGACTGAGGCTGTGCCAAACCTCCTTTTGCGACCTGCCTCTGACAAGCCAGTCGTTAAGGTACAAGTATATCAGTACGCCTCGACCCCTCAGGAAAGTGGCCACTTCCACCGTGCATTTTGTGAAGACTCTTGGGGCCGATGAGAGGCTGAAGGGCAGCGCCGTGAATTGGTAATGGCGTTGGCCCACCATGAATCGGAGGAATCGCCTGTACCCATAGAAAACAGAAATATTAAAATAGGCGTCCTTTCAGTCGAGGACGGAGTACCAATCTCCCAGATTCAGAGAGGGGATGATGGAGACCAGGGAGACCATGAGGAACTTCAACTTCTTGAGATACTTCTTGAGGTGATGCAGGTCTAGGACGGTTCTTTGGCCTTCAGGATCAGGAAGTATTGGGAGTAAAATCCCTTCCCCTTCATACAGCCCCTACCCTATAAGAGGGTCTCCACCTCCTGGATGAAGAGTTGCTAATGAGACGAGTCCCTGAAGAGGGACAGGGAAGGGGGGTGAGAGGGAAGGAGGAAAACTGCAGGGTGTAGCCAACCGCTATGAGCGCCCATTGGTCCATGGTGACCTTGGCCCATGCAGAGAGGAAGGGAGATAGGTGGTCCAGAAATAAATGGGGGGATGGATTCTGGGGTGAGACTGCAACTGTGTCCTCATGTGCACTCTCAAAATAACTGAGAGCCACCTGAGTGATGCTGAGGGCCTGACTAGGCAGCTGAGGAGGACAGAGCAGGTTGGCAGAGTTTAAAGCCTATGTTCTTTCTTTTGTAGGAGCTCTGCCGCTGAGGGCCCAAGTATCTGGGCAGAGTTGAAGGCCAGAAGTGTTTCCTAGAGGCCTGTGGTGTGGACAGGCCCAAGGAGTGAAGCCTGTTGAGGGAATCTTTCAGGCCATGCAGCCTGGCATTCATCTGCTCCGAAAATAGAGCAGTGCCCTTGAAGGGGAGGTCCTGAATGGTCTTGCTACACCTCCTGGGACAGTTGATGCAGATGGACTGCCGCCATGAGCCTCGCCACATAGACACCACAGAGGTCACAGACCTGGCTGCCGAATCAGCCACATCCAGCGCAGTTTGGAGCAAGGACCTAGCCACAGTCTTGCTCTCCTCCAAGACCGAAGCGAACTGCTATCTGAGCGCCTGTGGCAGAGAGTCCTTGAATTTTGCCAGGGTGTCCCAGATGTTATAATGGTGTCTCCCCAGCAATGCCTGCTGGTTGGAGGTGCTAAGTTGGAGACTGGCCATGGAATAAATTTTCTTCCAAAAAGATCCAGTTTCCTTGCGTCCTTATTTTCAGGTGTGGCACTCGCCTGACCCTGCCTATCTCGTTCGTTGGCCACAGTGAGTATAAGAGAGCTGGGGGGGGTGGGGGGTGGGAGTATAAGTACTCATAGCCCTTGGCCGGGATGTAGTACTTCTTTTCTACCCTGTTCAAAGCTGGGGGCAGGGAGAACGGGGTCTGCCAGAGGGCCTCAACTACCTTCAGAACCTCATCGTGTACCAGGCGTGCCATCCTAGATGGCACCACTGCAACCAGGATATCAAGGAGCTGCCAGAGGGTTCAGTAAATTCCTCTGCCTCTAACCCCAAATTCAAGGCCACCCTCTTCAAGAGGTCCTCATATGCCCATCCAGAAGGAGTGGGTGGGCAGGCCTAGTGACCACCTCGTCCAGGGACAATGGCAACACTGGGCAGGGGACAGGTATCCCTTCCTCTATTGTGGAGGCTTCCCCTTGAGTTGAAGCCTGTACCTCAGTATCTGCTTCGGAACCCTAATCTGATTCCAGTACCGAGACACGGGGTGCCGCGGTCCACTTCCCTGATGTGGTGAAGGAAGACCGCTGAGAATACGGTCCCGGCATTATAGGGAGCCCCTATTAGTTCCAGTGTGGCCATTTGAGTGGCCATTGCCTGTGCGGCCAGGCACCCACTGCAGGGCCAATCAGTGCCTTCGCAGAACTGCAATCCCCTTCCAACTCCAAGGAGGTCTCCTCTCTCAGAGACCAAACTGGCGCTGATGGTGCCTCTCGCTGTTGGCTCAGATGCAGTGCCGAGCAGTGGTGCAAAGAAGGTGACCGCTGGTGGGGGTCTGAAAAGCGGTGTTGTGTTAGAGACTGGAGTTGAGTTGGTGGTGAGACATGTGAAGACAGAAACCAAGGCGATGGAGATCGGGAACGGGGCGTCAGAGAACGGCAGTGCAGTGACTGGTGCCAGAGGCTGACAGTACCAGGGAGATCTGGACTGATACCAAGTGGTCTGTGATCCTTGTCTCGGTGCTGGGGACTGGGAACGCAGGCTTGGGGACTGGAGCCACGGAGTAGGAGACCGTGGGTGCAGTGCCGGAAACTGGGGCCATGGCGTTGTGGAGCAGTGCCAGGACTCCAGAGAGCAGTAATGCCCAAGTAGCCATTGGGGTGGACCCATAGGTGGTTTACCCTTGGAAGGCGGGACCTTTACTGGTTCCGCCAGTGGGGGATGGTCCCTCAGAGTAGATGGCATTGGTAGAGCTGTCAGGTCCCTGACCGCTTGGAAGGCCTCCGGTGTGGAGGGCACCATAAGGTGCATGGGACTACTGCTGCTCCCTGGAGTCAGAGGTGTTTCCCGTACCAGTCTCAAAGCCCTGAGCAGAGAAGCTTCACCTTGCAGTCCTGTCAGAGGCAGATGGTCCAAGCTGGGTCCTTTGCCTGCCACCCCTTTCCCATCTTTTTATGAGGCCAGTGAGTGTCCCTGGTCAGTGAGCTGCTTTCTGTGGTGCTTTTGCAGCACCAGTCATGGTGAGCAGTGCCGAGAGGAAACTAGCGCCGGCGGGGCGCTCCTTTCTGAGGCTGAGGTACTTGGTGCCGAGTCGGAGCAGGAGGGTTCTGAGGCCCGTCTGAAAGCTGCCTCTATCAGAAGGGCATTGAGATGAATGTCTCTATCCTTTGGAGTGCATGACGTACAGTCCTTACAGATTTTGCACTTCTCTTTAATGTGCGATTCCCCCAGACACCTTAGACAGCTTGAGTGGGGGTCGCTGACAGGCATAGGTCTATGGCAGATGGCACACGGTTTGAAACCCAGGGACCGGAGCATGCCCTGTCCTGGGGACAAAGTCCCTAGGGGGACTACTAACTATCTAGACTAACTACTTATCTAACTAACTATATACAACTATGAAGTCAAATCACTAAGAGCACTTTGCAAACTGTAAAGGGAGAAAGGCGTTCCTGCGACCCTCATGGGCAGTAAGAAGGAACTGAGAGGGCACAGTGCCCGTGGTGCCTCATATACTGGAGCATAAGTGTGAGGCTCCAGAGGGCGCCAGAGCCGACCCTATGGATACCACTGAGGGAAAAATCTCTGGCAGCCATGCAGGTGGGTGCGCACACACCTAGCATGGAATTGACATGAGCAAGCACTCGAAGAACCTCTGATTTGTCCAATGTGAATATCCTACAGAGCAGTGTTCCCATCTTTGTGAAGAAGAGGAGCACAAATAAAATAATGCATAAATCCTACAGCATTTATATAGTAAACAAGCATACCTTACTGACCTAATGATCAGACTGATACACCTGTGAAAAACAACATACTCCACTTGGCTAATTTGTTAGCTAGTGGATGGAAGAAATGACTGGAATTTTGACTCTCAAGTATCCCTTGACTTGGTGAAGGAGGAAATGTGAAGTGCAAGTTAACACAAGCAGAACATAGCGTAAATAGAGAGCAAGATTGGATTTGATACCACTTTTACACAGGACAGATTTTGCAATGTAATATTGAAGGTTTCAAGATTTGCAGGTCAATAAAAGGGTATACTGATCTGGGTTCCCATGACACCAAAGATTTATGAGTCTGATTTCCAATGCTGCAGGAAAAGTTCCATCTTAGGATGTGGGATCTCATGTCTTGGTAATGTGGTCAGAATTAGCTGTGGCTGAGAGACAGGTGAAAACAGATCTCTTACCTCTGAAAGCTCAAGTGTATTCTGCGGTCTACACCGACCACACTGCTCATCATCCCTCCCTGCTACCTTTGAGTGCTTACATTCAAATGAACTCTGTTCTACACAAGCTGCAAAGCTGTATAAAAATGTATGCCACATCTCCTATTAGAAAGATGACGCATTGCAGAGCATACGACAGGAATCCTCTAGGAATACTTCAGGACTAGAAATGGAATACTGCACAGATGGGACTGTTAGGTAAGGGAACTCCCTCTGCTCCCTATAAGGTTCAGAGTATTTAGAGCTCTTACATCAATTTATCAGGCCACTTCACTTCCTGAACATTTAAAGTCTAGGCAATAGGATAGGATGTCCTTTGATTTCAATTATTTACATACATTTATACTGAGGCAAGTGTGAGTTTTACTGCTTTTTTAATTTCTTTTTTTAATATTGAATGTGTCATATCTAAAGGATACCAGAAGAGGTACATAAGCAAATATGTAACATGAAGAGAAGGACAGAGTTCTCAATTAAATTGTTAATGGCAATAGGTTAGCACCCTATTTATTGTTAAGAGTTTCACCTTGGGGTCTTCTGTGTCGCTATAGGAGCCCTGTGGACATGCTCACTGTGTTTCTAAATTGGCTTTTGCACCTCCTTCCTTCACCTTTCTTCTGCTGGATCATCACAACCACAGTCTTGTCTGCTTCAGAGGAGTAGGCAATGCTCCCTTGGAAGCAGGCAAAGCCACTCCTTAATCCGACAGAGTGGTTGTGGATTTGGGGATTTGCAAGGGCACATTGGCCAGTTAAGTGCCAGTTCAATTGAAAGTCAAGGGGGACTAGGTACCTAATTCCCATTTATGCCTTTGAAAAAATCTTCCCCCAAACCTGCGCCTTTCACAGGACAGTGCAGGGTGTTGGCAGTACAGCACTAGCTTATTGTTTAATTGACCAGCAGTTTATGGCTTGTTTATGAATTGATACATTGTATGAATCTTTTCTGTGTGTGCAATGATTTTCAAAGCTCCTACAGCATTTAGGAGCAAGCATCCCCTTGAAAATCTCCACCTCAGCGCCTAACTGCTCCTGTATATTGCACGCTTTATGGCTGGTCTAATATTTTCTGCTTTTAATGTACAAATATATTTAATATACAAGTTAATGAGATGGTCCACATAGTCCCCAAAAATCCTACTGTGACAGGGAGCTCTAACTTTTCACATAGGCTGTACACAGTCATTAACTCATATAAAATATGTGATTCTGTACATCCCACAGATGAAAAACATGCTTCTCTGATTTAGGCCTTACCTTCCCGCAAGCCACCATGGAAAGGGCCAGCTGGTACCAGAGGTGGAATTCACCAAATGCAAACTTCATTGCTCGCTCCAGACACTGAAAAATAAACATTGGGAGAAATATCAGAGACGCATTTTTCTCCCTGTGTCAAGGCTGCTGCTCAGACAGCTCAGTGGCCAAGTAAGGACTTGCACAAATGGACAACCTGAAATGGCCAGAAGTGATCTTTTATGGCATTTTTCCCCTTTCCAATTTCCCTCCTAAGTTAATGGGTACTGCAGGTGCTCAGCACCTCTGAAAATCAGGCCCATTTTATTTAAGTGCCTATGAATGGCTTTAGGAGCCTAGTTTGGGCACTCAGACGTGTATATTTTTTACCTAAACTGACACAGACTTGAAGCTGTTTCTAAAAATTTTCAACTACTGTCTTTCCTGCTCACTCCCACCACCAACATTCAACAATTATTTTTCAAAGGACAGTGTTTTGAAAGAATTAAGCTGATGTCTCAGTAAAAGATCAGGTACCTCAGAAAGCATGACATACTGCCCTCTTCTGCCCAGCGTGATACTCAGAAGGTCATACACTGCAGAAGCATCCTGGAGGCTGACAGCTCGATCATCCTTCTGGTCAGGGGCACGGCTAATTACTGCATCTCTGTTCGCCTGGTCACAAACACAAATAAGAAATCTGACCTGATGACAGTGAATTGAGAACACCAAGCCAAATGCAGAAGGGTATCTGTTTGTCATTGACTGTGTTTGCCCATTATCACTCCATGTCAAAACAAGCAGCAGATCTACCTCCCCATTTATCTGCATGAAGCTAGTTCAGGATGGCATACATATGAAAGGAAATTCTGGAAACAGCTCATCACCATTAACTTACAGAATCATAGAAATTACAGATGGAAATGAGCTACTGGGCCAGAATTTCCAGGAGTCAGAATCCCAGGGCCCCATATAAATTGTGTGCCTAATTATTTCAATTGCCTGCACCTGTGGCGATTGCACCTACATTGCTGTATATTCCCCCAGGCTTCTGATAGTTTATTACTTCCCAATGGTAGGTATTTCTTTTAATCCTTTCTGCTGTTCACTTTTTATCAGTTAATTTGGGCATGTTGCCCTAATAATTGGATTTGTCTGTCATCATGTTAATGCATGCAGAGGCCTTTGCAATGTCATGCCAATAAGATTTTTTAAAAACACAATTTGTACAGATAATAATTTATTATACATAACGCATAATTCATTGCAATACACTGAAAATTCAATTTAAATAGAAACTACCTTTTAACTTCTGACAAGATAAGGACAGTCCAGTAACTCACTAGGAATATTCTGAGCTGCCATGCAAGGGACTCAGGTTTGACTCCAACGTCTACACTGGCAACTGAACGACAAAACTTTTGTCTTTCAGAGGTGTTAAAAAAACACCCTCCCAAGAGACAGAAGTTTTGCAATGACAAGTGCCGGTGTGAACAGCTCTTTGTCGAAAGGAGCGCTCTCCTGACGACAATGCTGATGCCACTCATTGGGGGTGGAAGTTTTTTGTCAGCAGGAGAGCCGACAAACAGCAATTACACTGCATGCCCTTTAGTGACTTGGCTGCAGTGACACAGCCCTGTTGCTAAAAGCTGCATAGTGTAGACACAGCTGAAGACAAAGGATAAAATCCTGACCCCACTGCAACTTCAGTGGGGCTAGGATTTCACCCAAAGCATCCAGCCCCTGAGGGTATGACTACTATACAACATGGGCATGGGCTCTGACAAGTGTTTAAGCCCAAACCACACGACCATCCACACACATAAAACCCTCTGATAGGCACCTGCACCCCTCAGAACACAGGTTGCTGGCTCATCCAGCGGTACAAGGGTATAACACTGCAGAATTCTGGTCCACCTGTGGTATGAGGACTATGAGGCCCATGATTTTGACAAGAACACCAAGAATCTGCATTTATCTGAAAAGACCGCTAAGAGGCAGGTGGGATTCGAGACCTACTGCACCACTGTCTGGTGCAGGGAGCAGATCAAAAACTTCCAGACTACCCAGTGCAAAGTAAAGGATGGGAATTGTGTGTCTGGGAACTCCCCGGCTACCTGCTCCTACTATGAGGAATTTGACCAGAGGCTGACAACCGCCCTAGCACAGAATTGGGCATGGCTGACTCCAGAGTAGGGATGATGTGCCTCTAACCCTGGAGGGAGTGCCACATGGCATTCAATAGAACTGCAGACAGGCTCCACAGAAATCCCATCTGGAGCTCCTCAGCTGAAAGGACATCAAGGGCTGCACATTATCCAAGCTGGGAAAACTAAGATTCCCCACAGTTCCATCAAGGGCAAAAAACCCAGCCCAATCCAACCCACCTATTCCTCCCAAATGGGAAGGCTGCAAGGTTTGTCTTGTAATCTTATTTTCATGTCTTTTTCTCTCTGACTGCAGAGAAATGATCCTGTCAAAAGGTTAAACACAGGAATCAAGCATATAAAAATGACAGAATATGGAGGTCTTACAGACCACATATATTTCATTATGATAAAACTGCAGCTGTTTCATGTTATATATTATATGTTACAGACATTCATTGCCACAGTTAGAATCATAGACTCATAGAAGATTAGGGTTGGAAGAGACCTCAGGAGGTCATCTAGTCCAACACCCTGCTCAAAGCAGGACCAACCCCAACTAAATCATCCCAGCCAGGGCTTTGTCAAGCCGGGCCTTAAAAACCTCTAAGGATGGAGATTCCACCAGCTCCCTAGGTAACCCATTCTAATGCTTCCCCACCCTCCTAATGAAACAGTTTTCCTAATATCCAACCTAGACCTCCCTCACTGCAACTTGAGACCATTACTCCTTGTTCTGTCATCTGCCACCACTGAGAACAGCCTAGCTCCATCCTCTTTGAAACCCCCACTTCAGGTAGTTGATGGCTGCTATCAAATCCCCCTTCACTCCTATTTTCTGCAGACTAACTAAGCCCAGTTCCCTCAGCCTCTCCTCATAAGTCATGTGCCCCAGTCCCCTAATCATTTTTGTTGCCCTCCGCTGGACTCTCCAATTTGTCCACATCCTTTCTGTAGTGGGGGGCCCAAAACTGGACGCAATACTCCAGATGTGGCTTCACCAGTGCCAAATAGAGCAGAATAATCACTTCCTTTGATCTGCTGGCAATGCTCCTACTAATGCAGCCCAATATGCTGTTAGCCTTCTTGTCAACAACGGCACACTGTTGACTCATATCTAGCTTCTCGTCCATTGTAATCCCCAGTTGAGGAGGCCAGCACAATTACTGACAACCAACACAATCACTAACAAAGGGCTAAATGGCAATCATAGTTAAAGGAAACTGACAGGTCTAATTCAGCCCAAAATGTGAAGTCTGGTAAAAACAAGCTTTTACAAACTCTAAAACCAACATTTCAATTATTTTTTTAAAAATCACAATGAAATTAATTTTGTTTATAAAAAAATCCCCTGCAGTTTGCAGCACACATTTTGCCGCACTAGGATAGTGTACAAGAATCAGAAAATGAAACTGAGACTTTAATGTTTAGTCAGTTTCCAATCAATCTTGCAATCAGGGCTCCAAAATATAATGAAGTAATCTTAATTTATTGTCCAGTGTGACAGGAAAGCAAATATTAAACAAAGAAGAATGAAAAGTCAATTAAATTGTTAAACTTGCCTTAAGGATTAACCTTTAAAAAAGAAGATAACATGGTAGGGCTAAAAAGTTAAGGAAAAAGTGCATAGAATGATCCTTACTGCCAATTAAATCCTCCCACACTTATACGACAGCTTTAAAAAAAAGTTTCTGATCAGTTACTCGCTACAACCATTTGTAAAAAATAGCTACACTGAAAAAGCACCCACATATTTCGTAAACTGCGAATCAGCCTCACGTCATAGTCAGCCTTACCCTGCTGCTATTTTGGGCCTCTGTCTAGTACTGAATTGTGATTTTGTAACTGATGTATTAGCAGAGAGATAGAAGATTCATCAAAACTGGAGAATGTCCATCAATTTCTGCTAACAGATCGATATTACATATTGGTGCCACGTACCCCTTTGAGAGTATCTAGATCCTGCAATAAATGGCGTATTACAGGGGTACACGATTTTAGAATAGCTTCTCAATCTGAAGATACTGCACTTTACCTAGAAAGAGAGCAATTCAAAATAAGAAAATATTACGAGACTCGTGATAAAATCGTGAGAGTTGACAACACTGTATTTTGTTCACATTGGCTGTTACTGCTGTAATAATATGTATTATACACTAAACAGGTCAGTTAGTACCTTGTATTAGCTAGATATTAGAAGTAATCAGTGCGAGACTTGAGATACCATTTATTACTATAATATTACATACAGGAAAAAATTGTGACTCGTTTATTGAAACCCATTTGGGGTGAATCAATACATTTTCAGGGTTTTACTATTTCCAAGATGAATAATACTGAGATCTAGAACATCATTAGCCAGGATTTCATGCTGTATTTGTTTAAATTTATAATGAATATAGGTGGGATTTTCAAAAGCACCTACATGACTTGGGAGCACAAGTCTCAGTGAAACTCAATGGGGTTTATGGTCCTAAATCACTTAGGCACTTTTGAAAATCCCACCCTATTTTTTTTCCAAGTGCCTGTGCTGGGTTCTAGGTGCCTTTACCATACACTAAAAATACAATCAAATAAAAATAAACCCAGGAGCTCCTACTGACCCCCAAGCAAATACAAACCAAACAAAACCTATTCTTAATAAAAATAAATAATAACCCTTTGTCCACAAACATCAGCCCTTATAGAATCATAGAATCATAGAATATAAGGGTTGGAAGGGACCCCAGAAGGTCATCTAGTCCAACCCCCTGCTCAAAGCAGGACCAATTCCCAGTTAAATCATCCCAGCCAGGGCTTTGTCAAGCCTGACCTTAAAAACCTCCAAGGAAGGAGATTCTACCACCTCCCTAGGTAACGCATTCCAGTGTTTCACCACCCTCATAGTGAAAAAGTTTTTCCTAATATCCAATCTAAACCTCCCCCACTGCAGCTTGAGACCATTACTCCTCGTTCTGTCATCTGATACCACTGAGAACAGTCTAGAGCCATCCTCTTTGGAACCCCCTTTCAGGTAGTTGAAAACAGCTATCAAATCCCCCCTCATTCTTCTCTTCTGCAGGCTAAACAATCCCAGCTCCCTCAGCCTCTCCTCATAACTCATGTGTTCCAGACCCCTAATCATTTTTGTTGCCCTTCGCTGGACTCTCTCCAATTTATCCACATCCTTCTTGAAGTGTGGGGCCCAAAACTGGACACAGTACTCCAGATGAGGCCTCACCAATGTCGAATAGAGGGGAACGATCACGTCCCTCGATCTGCTCGCTATGCCCCTACTTATACATCCCAAAATGACATTGGCCTTCTTGGCAACAAGGGCACACTGCTGACTCATATCCAGCTTCTCGTCCACTGTCACCCCTAGGTCCTTTTCCGCAGAACTGCTGCCTAGCCATTCGGTCCCTAGTCTGTAGCTGTGCATTGGGTTCTTCCGTCCTAAGTGCAGGACCCTGCACTTATCCTTATTGAACCTCATCAGATTTCTTTTGGCCCAATCCTCCAATTTGTCTAGGTCCTTCTGTATCCTATCCCTCCCCTCCAGCGTATCTACCACTCCTCCCAGTTTAGTATCATCCGCAAATTTGCTGAGAGTGCAATCCACACCATCCTCCAGATCATTTATGAAGATATTGAACAAAACCGGCCCCAGGACCGACCCTTGGGGCACTCCACTTGATACCGGCTGCCAACTAGACATGGAGCCATTGATCACTACCCGTTGAGCCCGACAATCTAGCCAGCTTTCTACCCACCTTGTAGTGCATTCATCCAGCCCATACTTCCTTAACTTGCTGACAAGAATACTGTGGGAGACCGTGTCAAAAGCTTTGCTAAAGTCAAGAAACAATACATCCACTGCTTTCCCTTCATCCACAGAACCAGTAATCTCATCATAGAAGGCGATTAGATTAGTCAGGCATGACCTTCCCTTGGTGAATCCATGCTGGCTGTTCCTGATCACTTTCCTCTCATGCAAGTGCTTCAGGATTGATTCTTTGAGGACCTGCTCCATGATTTTTCCAGGGACTGAAGTGAGGCTGACTGGCCTGTAGTTCCCAGGATCCTCCTTCTTCCCTTTTTTAAAGATTGGCACTACATTAGCCTTTTTCCAGTCATCCGGGACTTCCCCGGTTCGCCACGAGTTTTCAAAGATAATGGCCAATGGCTCTGCAATCACAGCCGCCAGTTCCTTCAGCACTCTCGGATGCAACTCGTCCGGCCCCATGGACTTGTGCACGTCCAGCTTTTCTAAAAAGTCCCTAACCACCTCTATCTCCACAGAGGGCTGGCCATCTCTTCCCCATTTTGTGATGCCCAGCGTAGCAGTCTGGGAGCTGACCTTATTAGTGAAGACAGAGGCAAAAAAAGCATTGAGTACATTAGCTTTTTCCACATCCTCTGTCACTAGTTTGCCTCCCTCATTCAGTAAGGGGCCCACACATTCCTTGGCTTTCTTCTTGTTGCCAACATACCTGAAGAAACCCTTCTTGTTACTCTTGACATCTCTGGCTAGCTGCAGCTCCAGGTGCGATTTGGCCCTCCTGATAACATTCCTACATGCCCTAGCAATATTTTTATACTCTTCCCTGGTCATATGTCCAACCTTCCACTTCTTGTAAGCTTCTTTTTTATGTTTAAGATCCGCTAAGATTTCACCATTAAGCCAAGCTGGTCGCCTGCCATATTTACTATTCTTTCGACTCATCGGGATGGTTTGTCCCTGTAACCTCAACAGGGATTCCTTGAAATACAGCCAGCTCTCCTGGACTCCTTTCCCCTTCAAGTTAGTCCCCCAGGGGATCCTGGCCATCCGTTCCCTGAGGGAGTCGAAGTCTGCTTTCCTGAAGTCCAGGGTCCGTATCGTGCTGCTTACCTTTCTTCCCTGTGTCAGGATCCTGAACTCAACCAACTCATGGTCACTGCCTCCCAGATTCCCATCCACTTTTGCTTCCCCCACTAATTCTACCCGGTTTGTGAGCAGCAGGTCAAGAAAAGCGCCCCCCCTAGTTGGCTCCTCGAGCACTTGCGCCAGGAAATTGTCCCCTACGCTTTCCAAAAACTTCCTGGATTGTCTATGCACCGCTGTATTGCTCTCCCAGCAGATATCAGGAAAATTAAAGTCACCCATGAGAATCAGGGCATGCGATCCAGTAGCTTCCGTGAGCTGCCGGAAGAAAGCCTCATCTACCTCATCCCTCTGGTCCGGTGGTCTATAGCAGACTCCCATCACTACATCACTCTTGTTGCACACACTTCTAAACTTAATCCAGAGACACTCAGGTTTTTCTGCAGTTTCTCCCAAGGAAGGAGGCAGACCTTGCAATATGCTGTGAAGATCAACAAAGGCCATTTCAGAACAAAATGGACCCAAGTACTTTAGAGTATGTCTACACAGCAACTAGACACCACTCAGGCTTGTGGGTCTCAGGCTACAGGGATGTTTCACTGCTGCATAGACTTCTGGGCTCAGGCTAGAGACTGGGCTCTAGGACCCTGCTAGGTGTGAGGGTCCCAGGGCTCGCTCCCCCAAGAAGTCTACACAGCAATGAAACGAGACCCATGAGCCTGAGTTGGCTGGCACAGGCCAACCACGGGTTTTTCTTTGCTATGTAGACCTACCCTTAGTGCTTTCTAGCTCAAAATCCACATGTGTAGCCCACCACAGAATACAGAACAGCACTAATGCCATGTACTCCTGGCAAGTTACCTTGCTTACTAAGCAGGTTGCCATCCTCTCCACCAGTTTCAGTTTCCCAGTTGGTTTAAGTTGCAACCCCATGCAGGGCACACTGCAGTAGTCTAACCTCAGGGTGACAAAGGCATGGATCATCATGTGAATAGGGATACTCTGGCCTCCTTCTGATCATCCTCCAGGATTCACAAGTGTGGGGGCTGGTCCCACACCTTGTTCCATAGAAGATAAGCCCATCTCTGTGATGGAATGGGTCAGAAGAAACCTCCATGAGGGGAGCCTCACAGAGATTTCCTTTCCTTCCCAGATTATACACACATACACATACCACTGGGGCAATCTGATGCTGTGTTTTATCCTTGCCTCTTCATTCATTTCCCCTTTACAATGTTAATTTTAAAGGGGGAAGGAAAAGATCCCTGCTGGCACCTGACATGGTGATTATATCTGCAGCCCAGCTCTGCGAATGACTGAGCAACACACATATTGACTTCCAGAAAGAATCAATATCAACATTTATATTGAAAAAAAAAGATAGAGATGACCTTGTGCTTGTCTGTGAGGGCAAGCTGTTTGTATTTACATTATCTACTGAATGTCAAATATTCTAACTACACCCACAGCGTGTACCTCCCTGAAGCTTCCAGAGTACATTGGGCAGCTTTTTTTCCTGTTCTAATGATGCCTGTCACTAAGAAACATAGTTAGATCTTAGTAATACCTAGCTATCATTAGAGCTGCTCTGTAAATTTATTATCCCAGTTATGTAAATGCAAGCAGGGAAGATGTACAATTACAGCGATATTTTACCTTAGCTGTAAAAAAAAAAAAAAAAAAACGGTTACTTTCTCGTAACTGTTGTTCTACGGGATGCGTTGTTTACGTCCATTCCACATTAGGTGTGCGTGCTGCGTGCACAAGCGTAGGAAACTTTTTCCCTTAGCGGCTCCGATCGGGCCGGTGGGCCCCCCAAGTGGCGCCGCTGCACCCCGCATACATACCCCCGCCGGCCCGACCCCCTCCGGGTCCTTCTTGCCGGCAACTCCGACAGAGGGGTAGCAGGGTGGGTGGTGGAATGGACATGAACAACACATCTCGAAGAACAACAGTTACGAGAAAGTAAGTAACCGTTTTTTCCCCTCTTTGAGGGCTTGTTCACGTCTATTCCGCATTAGGTGAATCACAAGCTTACCTCTGGAGGAGGGTAGGAGTCACGGAACAACTGTGCGGAGGACCGCTCTGCCAACTGCCGCATCCTCTCTGGCCTGCTGGTTGACCACATAGTGGATTGTGAAGGTGTGCACCAAGGACCAGGTGGCTGCTCTACAGATCTCCTGGATCGGGACCTGTGACAGGAACGCCGTGGAAGTCACCTGCGCCCTGGTCGAGTGGGCCGTGACCGCCGGGGCTGGAACACCTGCGAGCTCATAGCATGCCCGGATGCAGCTTGTAATCCAAGACTAAATCCGCTGCGCCGACACTGGGTGGCCTTTTATCCTCTCGGCTACAGCCATAAACAGCTGCGTGGATTTTCGAAAGGGCTTGGTGTGCTCCAAATAGAACGCCAGCACTCGACGCACATCCTGGGTGTGCAAGCTGCAGTGACTCGGGTCCATATGGGGTTTCGGGAAGAATACCGGCAGACTAGTGTCCTGGCCCAGATGGAATTGGGAGACCACCTTAGGGAGGAACTTGGGGTGCAGCCGGAGCTGCACCTTGTCCTTGTGAAATACTGTGTACGGTGGCTCAGAGGTGAGGGCCCTCACTTCGGTCACCCTTCTGGCCAAGGTAATAGCAATCAGAAATGCCACCTTTCAGGAAAGGTGGAGGAGAGAACAGGTAGCGAGGGGCTCGAAAGGGGGTCCCATGAGTTTAGAAAGGACCAGGTTAAGGTTCCATGGAGGGACCGGGTGGCGGGAGTATGGGAACACCCTCTCCAACCCCTTAAGGAACCATCCCACCATTGGGTGGGAAAACACCGAGCCCCCCAAGAACCCCGGATGGAAGGTGGAGATGGCCGCCAGGTGCACTCTGAGTGAGGACGGGGCTAGCCCTTGCTGATTGAGGTGCAGGAGGTACTCCCGAATGGCCTGCACCGGGGCCTGGCCCGGCCGCACCTGTCGGGATTCACACCAACACAAGAACCTTTTCCACTTGGCCATATAGGCCGCCCTGGTAGAGGGCTTTCTACTGCCAAGCAGAATCTGCTGCACAGAAAGGGAGCACTGGCTCTCCAAGGCGTTTAGCCACAGAGCCTCCACGCCATCAGGTGCAGATGTCAAGAGATAGCAAGAGATGTCAAGAGTAACAAGAAGGGTTTCTTCAGGTATGTTGGCAACAAGAAGAAAGCCAAGGAAAGTGTGGGCCCCTTACTGAATGAGGGAGGCAACCTAGTGACAGAGGATGTGGAAAAAGCTAAGGTGCTCAATGCTTTTTTTGTCTCTGTCTTCACTAACAAGGACAGCTCCCAGACTGCTGCGCTGGGCATCACAACATGGGGAGTAGATGGCCAGCCCTCTGTAGAGAAAGAGGTGGTTAGGGACTATTTAGAAAAGCTGGACGTGCACAAATCCATGGGGCCGGACGAGTTGCATCCGAGAGTGCTAAAAGAATTGGAGGCTGTGATTGCAGAGCCATTGGCCATTATCTCTGAAAACTCGTGGCGAACGGGGGAAGTCCCAGATGACTGGAAAAAGGCTAATGTAGTGCCAATCTTTAAAAACGGGAAGGAGGAGGATCCTGGGAACTACAGGCCAGTCAGCCTCACCTCAGTCCCCGGAAAAATCATGGAGCAGGTCCTCAAGGAATCAATCCTGAAGCACTTACATGAGAGGAAAGTGATCAGGAACAGTCAGCATGGATTCACCAAGGGAAGGTCATGCCTGACTAATCTAATCGCCTTTTATGATGAGATTACTGGTTCTGTGGATGAAGAGAAAGCAGTGGATGTATTGTTTCTTGACTTTAGCAAAACTTTTGACACGGTCTCCCACAGTATTCTTGTCAGCAAGTTAAAGAAGTATGGGCTGGATGAATGCACTATAAGGTGGGTAGAAAGTTGGCTAGATTGTCGGGCTCAACGGGTAGCGATCAATGGCTCCATGTCTAGTTGGCAGCCGGTGTCAAGTGGAGTGCCCCAGGGGTCAGTCCTGGGGCCGGTTTTGTTCAATATCTTCATAAATGATCTGGAGGATGGTGTGGATTGCACTCTCAGCAAATTTGCGGATGATACTAAACTGGGAGGAGTGGTAGATACGCTGGAGGGCAGGGATAGGATACAGAGGGACCTAGACAAATTGGAGGATTGGGCCAAAAGAAATCTGATGAGGTTCAATAAGGATAAGTGCAGGGTCCTGCACTTAGGACGGAAGAACCCAATGCACAGCTACAGATTAGGGACCGAATGGCTCGGCAGCAGTTCTGCGGAAAAGGACCTAGGGGTGACAGTGGACGAGAAGCTGGATATGAGTCAGCAGTGTGCCCTTGTTGCCAAGAAGGCCAATGGCATTTTGGGATGTATAAGTAGGGGCATAGCGAGCAGATCGAGGGACGTGATCGTTCCCCTCTATTCGACATTGGTGAGGCCTCATCTGGAGTACTGTGTCCAGTTTTGTGCCCCACACTACAAGAAGGATGTGGATAAATTGGAGAGAGTCCAGTGAAGGGCAACAAAAATGATTAGGGGACTGGAACACATGACTTCTGAGGAGAGGCTGAGGGAACTGGGATTGTTTAGTCTGCAGAAGAGAAGAATGAGGGGGGATTTGATAGCTGCTTTCAACTACCTGAGAGGTGGTTCCAGAGAGGATGGTTCTAGACTATTCTCAGTGGTAGAAGAGGACAGGACAAGGAGTAATGGTCTGAAGTTGCAGTGGGGGAGGTTTAGGTTGGATATTAGGAAAAAAACTTTTTCACTAGGAGGGTGGTGAAACACTGGAATGCATTACCTAGGGAGGTGGTAGAATCTCCTTCCTTAGAAGTTTTTAAGGTCAGGCTTGACAAAGCCCTGGCTGGGATGATTTAATTGCGGATTGGTCCTGCTTTGAGCAGGGGGTTGGATTACATGACCTCCTGAGGTCCCTTCCAACCCTGATATTCTATGATTCTATGACTGCAGGTCGGGGTGGAGAAGCCGCCCGCCGTCCTGTGTAATGAGGTCCTGGTGTAGGGGCAGGACTACTGGGGCCTCCACCGACAGCTCTAGGAGCTATGTGTACCAGTGTTGGCAGCCCCAGGCTGGGGCGATGAGGATCACCGCCGCCCTGTCCCTGCGCACCTTGAGCGGGACCTTGTGCAGCAAGGGGAGTGGGGGGAAGGCATACATCAAGCCCCCTCTCCATGGGATAGCAAACGCATCTGCAAGTGAGCCCAGGCTGCGGCCCTGGAATGAGCAGAACCGCGGGCACTGGGCGTTGGCCCTGGTGGCAAACAGATCTACCCGGGGAAACCCCCACCTGCGGAAGAGCGAAAGCACGATGTCCGCCCTGAGCGTCCACTCGTGTATGCGGTACGTCCTGCTGAGGGAGTCCGCCAGCTCGTTCCGCACCCCTGGGAGATAGGATGCCTCAAGGTGAATTGCATGGGCTATGCAAAGGTCCCAGAGGAGGAGAGCCTCGTGATGGAGTGGTGAAGAACGAGCCCCGCCCTGCTTGTTTATATAAAACATGGCAGTAGTGTTGTCCGTCAGAGCTGTGACCACTCAGAGTGGCGTGAAAGGTCTGGCAGGCGAGACGAACCACCCTGAGCTCCTTCACGTTGATATGGAGCGACCGCTCTGCCTCGGACCACAACCCCTGCGTCATGAGGTCCCCCAGGTGAGCCCTCCATATGTGGTCTGATGCATCCATTACCAGCGTCCGGTCTGGAAGTGGGGCGGCAAAAGGGATGTCTTCGCAAACCACAGGCTGGGACGGCCACCACAGCAGGGAGTCCAGCACATCCCTTCAGGCTGTCACTACCAAGTCCAGGGGGTCCCTGCCTGGGCAGTACACCTGAGTGAGCCACGCCTGCAGAGTCCTGAGTCTCAGTCTGGCATGCCTGACCACGTGCGTGCATGCTGCCACGTGGCCCAGCAGCCGCAGGCAGCACCTGGCTGTTGTTGGAAACTGGCGCAGGGAGGCCACTGCTTGATGGATAGCCTGGAATCGGGATACCAGAAGGCTTGCCCTGGCCTGCTCCACATCCAGGACCGCCCCTATGAATTCCACTCTCTGTGTGGGTATGTTGGGGACGTTGACCATGAGCCCCAGTTCGCAGAACAATCTCAGGGCCAACTCCACATGGCCCCGTACCTCCGCCTTGGATCGGCCCGCCAGGACCCAGTCATCGAGGTACGGGTACACCTGGATTCTCTGCCTCTGTAAGAAGGCCGCCGCTACCGCCATGCACTTAGTGAACACCCTTGGGGCCGCGGCTAGATTGAATGGGAGAACCGCGAACTGGTAATGTTCTCGGCCCACAGTGAAGTGTAGGAACCATCTGTGTGCTGGGAAGATGGCAATATGAAAGTACACGTCCTTCTTGTCGAGGGCAGTGTACCAGTCCCCTGGATCCAGGGAAGGGATGATGGGGCCCAGAGAGACCATGCGGAACCAGGCCTTGACCAGGAACTTGTTGAGCCTGCACAGGTCTAGGATGGCAAAGGCCCACTTTGGCCTTGAGGATGAGGAAGTACCGGGAGTAGAACCCTTTTCCCCGTAGGCCGTAAGGCACCGCCTCTACCGCCCCCGTCTCTAGCAGTGAGCGGACTTCCTCCTCTTGGAGATGCTCGTGAGAAGGGGGCGAACTGGAGCGAGTACCCGTTTCGCACCCTGCGTAAGACCCAATGGTCTGACATAATGGTGGACCACACACGGGAGAAACAGGACAGGCGGTTCAGGAAACAAAGGGACGGATCCGGTGTCTGGTCTGGTATGCTGTCCTAGAGCGCACCTTCAAAAGCCTGGCTTAGTGCCCGGCTGGGGTTTGTGCTGGCCTTGGTTCTGGCCCAGCGCATTATTGTTATTATTGTTATTGTGCAGTCACCTGTTATCCCTGACTCACCTACAGTAAGGTTCAGGCCTATGGTGAGGCTGGTACTGGTGTTGAGGGGGAGGCTGCGACTTAAAGGGCTTCCTCTGGGTTGCCGGGGTGTGCATACACAGCGACTTGAGCGTAGCTCGCGAGTCCTTGAGGCTATGCAGCCTCGCATCTGTCTGGTCCGAGAAGAGCCCGGACCCTTTGAAGGGGAGGTCCTGGAGTGTATTCTGGGCCTCCGGGGGCAGGCCTGACTCCTGGAGCCAAGCCGAGCGCCACATGACCACCCCTGACGCGATTGTTCTAGCCGCCTCATCTGCCGAATCCAGGAAGGCCTGGCGAGAGGTCTTGGCTACTGCCTTGCCCTCGTCCACCAGGGCCATGAACTCCTGTTGGGAACCTTGTGGGAGGTTGTCCTTAAACTTCCCCGCTGCTGCCCAGGAGTTAGCCTGCTGGTTCGCAATCCTCAACTGAAGGCCCCCAGATGAATATACCTTTCTACTAAAAAGGTCCAGGCATTTCGCCTCCTTGGCCTTAGGGGCAGGGGCCTGCTGATCATGGTGCTCCCTTTCGTTCACTGCTGAAACCACTAGGGAGCATGGACTCGGGTGCCAGAACAGGAACTCACAGCCCTTAGATGGGGCAAAGTATTTACGCTCCACTCCTTGGAGCGCTGGAGGCCTGGGTCTGCCATATAGTCTTATAGTTAGACTGGATGGACCTTCGGGGCTCAAAATGTCCACCATGGGGTCATCCTGCTCAACCGTCTCCTCAGCCTGCAACCCCTAATTTTGGGCTACTCTGCGCAGCAGTTCCTGGTGGGCTCTATGGTCTATCGGCGGAGGGCCGGACACCTCTGTACCCGCCACTGCCTCATCGGGGGAAGACAAGGAGGTTAGCTGCTGCTCGACCAGCTCTGGTTGGTCCTCCTGCTCCCCATCTCCCATGGTAGGGGCCCCCGGCTCAGGCCGGGGCGGGAGTCCATGGGACGGCACCGGGCTAGGTGCCAAACTCTCCAGTCTATGCTGGGGGGATGCTGGAGGCCTGGATACTGTTGCCTCCGGCACCATCTGGCATCGGTGAGGGGACTGGGACCGCCACATCGAGTAACTTGCCCTGGACGGGGCCGCTTGGCGCTCCTGATAGGCCCAGGAGGTCCAGAAGGTCCAATGGCCTGATGGCCCCCATTGAAGTTGCCAGCTTCCTTGAGGGTCCCTGCTTTCCAGGTCCCGGTACAGGTAGCTATAGCAGCCGGAGCCGGACTGCGGCTACGCCGATCGCGAAGGCCATGGCGGTGCCAACGATCTGCACCGGCAGGAGAACGAGCGGCTCCTAATGAGCGGGACCGGTACCAGCATTCCCCGGACCGGGACTGTCAGCGGGAGACCTCTGGTGAGGGACGTTTCAACTCCTCCCGGTGCCGGTCTCGGGCGGTGCTGGAGAGCAGCGTGCCCTTTCTGGTGCTTCTTCACGTCAACCTGCTGCCGGTGCCGCAACCTCCTTCTGGGCCGCTGGCGAGTGCAAGTCTGCAGAGTCAGAGCTCAACCGGGACCAACTCCGGGAGCGGTGCCAGGACGGTGTCCTCGAGCGGCACACCATTGCCGGCTTACCCCTCAACGGCAGCCGAGGCATGGGCGCCAGAGGGTTCTCCCTATACGGGAGCGGGCTCGCCGCCAACAGCTTGATGAGGTCCTTTGCAGCCTCCAAGGCGCCAGGCGTGGAGGGCTGATCCGTTATGCCCTTGAGCCCATTGTCCACACTGAACTCATTTAGGTCTGGGCTCGGTGGGGCTTGTGCTGCCGGGACCGCCTGTGTCAGTGCCCGTACCGTGGCCTTCCCGCTCTTGTCGGCGCTCGGGGCCTTGGGAGGCGCCGGCCTCCTGTGGGGGAACGACCACGCCTTCCCTTAGGCTGCGCCGGGGGCCGCACCGGGGAGGACAATCGGTGCCGGGGCCTAGCCTGGCGCTCCGGGGCCGACAGTTTACGGTGCTTCGCCGGTGCCGGGTCTCTCGTCGGCTCCGGGGCACTACGCACCGAGGAAGCCTCAGCCGGCGTCGTGCGTTCCAGGCCCGGCAGCTGCAATGCGGCCTCCATCCACAGCTGCTTTAGGCGAAAGTCTCTTTCTTTCCTTGTCCTTGGCTTAAACGCCTTGCAAATCCTACACCGTTCAGTTTGATGTCCGTCCCCCAGGCAACGTAGACACGAGTCGTGGGGGTCACTAACTCGCACAGGTTTGCGGCACGTGGCGCAAGCCTTGAAGCCTTGGGCCTGCAGCATGCCCCGTGGCCCGGGGCAGGTGCTGAAGGCCTCCAAGCACCTAATGACTTAAGTGTCCACAATCTGTATGTAAACTAACTGATAACAGCTACTCTAAAGGCTTAGGGACTGCTCTTCTACGAGAGAGAGAGAGAGAGAGAGGTTGTTCCAACGCCTCCACGGACGGTAAGAAGGAACTGGAGGGGGTTGAGCTGGCAGGGTTATATATGCACGGCGCAGTGGCGCCACTCGGGTGGCCCGCCGGGAGCCGCTAAGGGAAAAAGTTTCCGACGCTCGCGCACACCTAATATGGAATGGACGTGAACAAGCACTCGAAGAACTTTATATTTTCAGACAATGTATTACACATAGTACAGTTCAGTGAAACCTCCACTCCATAATCACAAGATAAATTGTTTTAACATCAGGATAACTAAATCAGAGGCCCCATTATTTATCCTTGGAAATGTTCTATTTGGTTTTAATTCAAGGTTGAATTATCAGTATGTTTTGGATTGACGAACACATCTTATTTTACCTATGAATGCATACAATTCTAAGCTTACAAATACACATCAATAATTTTTTACATGCACATAAAAGCTTACCCTTTTTCTCTCTGTCTTCAAATTTATAGCTACATTACATTATACTGTATTTTTCACTTTTTCTGACTGCTTGAGGGACTATTAAGATGACCAGAGGAATGGAAAACCCACCTGATGGGAGAAGACTCAAACAGCTTGGCTTGTTTAACCTAACCAATAGTAGGCTGAGGGAAGATATGATTGCTCTCTATAAATACATCAGAAGGATAAATACCAGGGAGGGAGAGGAGTTAAAGTTAAGCGTTAAGTGGACACAAAACCAAATGGATATACACTGTCCATCAACAAGTTTAGGTTTGAAATTAGGTGAAGGTTTCTAACCAGGAGTTTCTGAGGAGTGAAGTTCTGGAACAGCCTTCCAAGGAGAGCAGTAAAGGCAAAAAACCTAACTGGCTTCGAGACTGAGCTTGATAAGTTTATGGAAGGGACGGTATGAAGAGACTGCCTACAATGGCATGTAACTGATCTGTGACTGCTAGCAGCAAATATCAACGGCTGGTGATGGAACACTAGCTGGGGAGGGCTCCGAGTTACTACAGAGAAATCTTTCCCAGAGGTCTGGCTGGTGGGTCATGCCCACATGCTCATGGTCTGATTGCTACATATAGGGTCAGGAAGGAATTTACCCCCAGTTCAGATTGGCAGAGACCTTGGGTTTTTTTCGCCTTCCTCTGCAGCATGGGGCATGGGTCACTTACAGGTTTAAACTACTGTAAATGATGGATTCTCTGTAATTTGAAGTCTTTAAACCATGATTTCAGGACTTCAGTAACTCAGCCAGAGTTTGAGTGTCTATTAAAGGAGAGGGTAGGTGAGGTTTTGTGGCCTGCAGGAGGTCGGACTAGGTGATCACGATGGTCCCTTCTGGTCTTAGACCAGTGGGGGGCAACCTGTGGCCCATCAGGATAAGCTGATTGCGGGCCGCGAGACATTTTGCTGACGTTGACCGTCTGCAGGCACGGCCCCCCATAGCTCCCAGTGGCCACGGTTCACCTTTCCCGGCCTATGGGAGCTGTGGGAAGTGTGGCCCACCGCTTCCCGCAGCTCCCATTGGCCGGGAACGGTCTTAGAGTGTATGGGAACAGTGGTCTCCAGCTGTGGACCTCAGACCATTAGTGTCAGTGCTGACTGGTCACAAGACGAGCCTTTTTTTCAGCTGCTAAATCATGTTAAAAGGCAGGCAAAAATACAACAGACCCTTTCCCAATAAGACTTCTCCATATAAGTAACTGTTATAGTTGCCACAAGGATGTTCAACTGTTCACACAATCATGATTGGGAGGGAAGGTGGTCTACTCCATAAAAAGAGAAACCCCTGTTCTAGACTATTACCTGGGACACATAAGACCGTTAATGCGAATTCATCATGAAGATCTAGGGTAGACAGTTACCTTAAATATATAATGGTGTATTTAATTTATGCTACTATGCCACATAATTATGTGACAATTGTGGCTTAGTTATATCATGTTTATTACATATATCTGTAGAAAAAACAAATTGAAGCAGCAAACCCAAACAGCCATTATTTCAGCAGTTATTCTACATCTATCTTATTCTACAGAAAATTAAATTCTACAACATAGAGACGTGCTTCTTAATAATATGTAAAACAACAGTATGAA
This sequence comes from Caretta caretta, assembly GCF_965140235.1. Lineage (NCBI taxonomy): Eukaryota > Metazoa > Chordata > Testudines > Cheloniidae > Caretta > Caretta caretta. The sequence continues at coordinate 178,093,542 of NC_134208.1, read as the reverse complement.
TTACAGGCTAACAAACTCCATGTAACAGCCTCCTATTTCATAGAACAAGTAGATAGGAAGTATCCTTTAACTGCTCACTTTGAAACATAGCTTTAAAAAAACCCATTAAAATCTTTAATGAGTGCTTTTCCCTGCCTTCTAATTTATGGGCATTCTAATGTTCAATTTGTGTCTTCTTAGAATAGATATAATGGGCAGATCCACTGCAACCAAGGAGGGGGGGGCAGCATATTGTATACCAGTGTACTGTAATAATGTAATTGTGGTGATTCAATATCAACATTATGAAAGCAAAGCAAATGCCATTTAGGTATTTCCCGTTTAGACTGGCAATAACCTCTGTTTTGGTTTCTGAAATCTCAGTTGAGGGTTGGATATCTTCTGAAATCCCAGTCAGGGAACTGGTAATGGAATATTTAGCCTTCCACCCTTAGAGTCTCAGTTCTGCAAATTGGTGTGCTTGCAATCCCTTCATGTGAGTGGAGCTCCATGTGGGTGCAGGTTCAGTCCATGTGGAGAAGTTTACAGGCACAGAGGATGGGTTACCCTCTGACCCACAGAATGGCCCTGAGGCAAATCAGTGTAGCGGAATTTACACTACCAGCACCCCCGTGGTGGGAAAAGAGGAATTCTGTTTCCGAGGATGTCAATGGCATATTCCTTTACAATTTTTATCTTAGGAAGTCCTGAAATCACCATATATAGGTTAATTCACAAGGCCTCACATTTGGCACTGTTAGTCCCACCAAAGAGAACATGAGCATTTCCCCACCTAGAACAACTGACAGATGGAGTGAGTGGATAGCAAAGGAAACTTTGAGTCATTGCTCCAAGTATTTATCCTTAAGACATGAAGGTCAGAGAAGAAAGTCAGTTAGTCCCTATGCAGAAATACTCAAGTAGGGACCAGGACATTCCAGAAGATTCCACTTATAGAATTCCCACTGCATTCTTCTGTGGAAGGCAGGGAGAAGCATGCTCCCCTCACTGCTCATGAAAGAAACCATGGGTTCAGCATACAAACCCCACAGGTCCTCCTAGAATGCACAGATCACAGGGATCTACCAGGACACTGGGCCATCTGCCCAGAGACCACCTGCCACTGCATGGACTCTGGGTTTCCCACCACTGCTTCTCCCCAGGGAGGCCCCCTTTTTTATTTAAAGGTGGGAACTGCTGAATAATTAATATAGACTCTGGCTGTACTGACTTTCCTTTCTGTTTGTACTGGGCACACTGAGGGGGTGTGGACTTTCTGTGGCAGGGGCCCTCTGGCAGGTTCCTCATCAGCTTGTAACAGCCCAGATTCATGTACAGGTGTAAAATCTACCCCCAGGTCTGTAAATAATTTTGGAGACGTAGGGCCAGATCCTCAGCTGGTATAAATGGGCACAGTGCCACTGAAATCAACGGAGCTGTGTGCATTTATACCTACTTAGGATCTGGCCCATAAAGCACTCAAGTACTAAATATTACTTCATTCTTTTTCCTAAGTGCTTTCCTCTAAGTAAAATGCATCAGTAATATATACAGACAATTAAAAAGATATCTGCTGTGAATTGCTAGAGAACTACAGAACTCAAATAAACAAAAAATTGGCTGTTTTCCACTCCCACAGTGTAACAGGGGCATGCAAAATGAAGCAGAGAAACTCAGCAACTCAGCTGCTTCTTGGAAAGTTAACAGCATGTGACTACCCCCTTTCAAATTTTCCCTGTGTTTTGGCATTTGGTAAAGCAATATGACTATCATATCTTTTACTGGTTATATTTTAATGACTTCTATTGTAATAGAACTAATTCTGAAATATCACAAAAAGCAAGACAGAAAAATAATAAGACAATGTAACAAGTTTAACATAAATCAGGTATGGGCTGTACACCTGGAATAAAATATATTCGATAGCTAATACAATAACTGATGACATGTGAAAAGCTCCCATCACCTTAGTATCTGAATGCTTCTCACAAGCTTGGAAGGAACATACATTCCCGCAAAGGAAAAGGAAAAAGGCTCTCAGTCCATGTCCTGCTGCCAGATTAAAGCTGCTTATTCAAGAGGCTTTAATGTAAGTGGTGTATTTTCTGAAGCACATTCTGGGCATATTCTGCCCTCCATCTTCTTGGGAGGTCCGTAGAAAGAAAGTAGCCTTGTGTTGCACCCTAGATGTGACAACACTCAGACTTGCTGTACAAAAGTGCAGCACATTGGTTTGGAGAGATGATGACAGGAAGATGTAGAATGGCAATCTTGTATCTCATTCATCTACTACGACAGATACCCTCCCCCTAGCCCTCAGGAAAACAATCTTAAGAGAAAGTTTCATAACAGTTGGTAGGCTACTGTAGATCTGTCGTCACTGGGTTTACTCCCATTTGAAAAAATTCCACAACAAAAGGAACTGGAAGATTGTGAAATGTTCCAGGTGTTATTACCCTATGCAGATAATGGGTCAAACCCTGCTCATCTTACTCTTGCAAGCAATCCCACAGAAATCCATTGGATTGCTCACATATGTAAAGAGAGCAGGGTATGTCCCCAAATCTGTTTCCATGCACCATCCTCTCTTCTCTCTCAGACTCTCCAAGATCAAATCCCCACTGTGGACTCAAATCAGAAATGAGAGTTGATGATGGCATTGAGTTTATTAGTCTTGGATACAGGCAGTTTAATTTCCAATATGATACAGAAGATGGAGCAGAAGGCCAAATCAAGCTAAAGTTACCCTGCCCCATTCGTGAGCAGACAGTCCTGCTACGTTCTGTTGATCCACAGCCGCCAGCGAGAGACTATGCTATAATACAGCCTCTTGCCACAAAAGCGGACACTAACAAGGCCTCAATAAAGGCAATTTAAGCTGTGCTTTAGATGTCAAACTCAAGAGTGGAATAGATTCTAAATGTAAATTAACAGCTAAAAAATTACTTTAAAATAAACACACAAAAGCTAACAGAAAATGTTCCATTCCTGGCTCTGAGAAACCTTTGGCCAGTGTGGCCAATTACAGTATAAAAAATATTCCAGAGAATGGTTATTTAAATAAATACAACTACATTAAGGGAAAATCCTGCCGGACTCTCTCTTCCCTCCCACCAGCACAGAATGCCTGGCTGGCAACAGAACCAGTACCATTCCACTACGCGAGGGTGTGGGTAGCAGGATATGGGGAGCCCACTCTGAGGCAGGCTGGGGCAAGATGCCAGGGAGCACTATACAGAAATGCAGGGTAAGTGTTTTGGGTGGGTTAAATTAGGGGAAGGATTGGACTGGTGGAGTTAAAGCTATACTGATCAACCTGCCAATCCCTGACATATATGGTGGGCATATCTCAGCTCAAAGGGTTCTACAGCCCTCAGGCTGACTGATGGCCACAAGAAAGCCCCATTGATCCTTCTGGTTCTGAAGGGAAGATGTCTTCTCCCCATGTACCGTTTAGGCAGCCCATGTACCGTTACTTGGGCAATGTCTACACTTAAAATGCAACAGCAGCACAGCTGTAGACACTACCTGTAGTGCTTCAGCGTAGACACTACCTACAGCAATGGGAGGGGATCTCCTGTCACTGTAGAAAATTCACTTCCCCGAGAGGCAGTAGCTAGGTTGACGGAAGAATTCTTCCACTGACCTAGTGCTGTCTATACTGGAGGGTTAAGTCTGCATAGCTACGTCTCTCAGGGGTGTGGATTTCCCATACCCCGGAGAGATGTATTTATGCTGTTGTACATTTTCAATGAAGACTAGTGCTTGGGCTGTGCAAAGAAGATGAGAATTAGGCCTTCAATTCTTAAACAACCACAATCTGCTCTGTGATTTCAAGTAATCTTTAGGCTGTCTGGTCTATTTCTATGGATTCCTTGAAGAGGATACTGTTGTCAACTGTGGTAACTAACTTAATATCAGGTGGCATTGAAAAGGACATCTGCCAAACTCAACAATCGGGCTAGAATACCTTCGCTTATCATGAAAATTAGATTCCCATTTTCAATGAGACAGGAAGCATGTTGGAACACAATTGAGATAATTTCCAGAGGAAACTGAACCTCAGATGCGAAGTGATGTTAAGAATGTTACTTATATATATATATATATTCTGAATATGGTATTTCCTAGTTTAAAAAAAAGTTTCTGTTTTATTTGTGAATTGTGCTATTTTGCAATCCAAAAAAAACTATCACACACTTTGGCTCAGAGACACAGTCAATGTAATACTGAAATAATGCCCAGTTACTATTAGAAGTCATTCTCCTTTTTATTGAAATGAGGAAAAGGATTCATTTAAAAATTACTCACAGGAGCAAACATGATAAGAGGAAAGAAAAAAGTGAGGACACTGTCATAGGCTCTGATTCTGCACCATTAAAGACAATGGGAGTTTTGCCATTTCCTTCAGTGAACGGAGGATCAAGCCCATAGGAGCTTTAATGTGAAAGCTTTTGCCAGGGAAAGTTCTTGTAACAACGGAGGTGTCCTGGGGCCACTACATAGCCAGGGTTCATTTGGGTGAATGAAAGGTTAGGAGGGTGACAGAAAGGCAGAGACAAATAATCTAAAATTCATCAGAATATGTAGAAAACCCCCCAACAATGGCACCCTCCCCTCATAGGTTACTTGAAAAATTATTCCTTGAAAAACATTTTACTCCCCCTCTTTCCCTCTGGACTCTCCATGCCTGCTCCATGGTTCTCCTTTTTGACCCCCAGGTGTCTGCATATATCAGCCCTCAAGCCACCATTGTTTTCCCTGCTCTCTGCCCTTCCCCCTTCTTTCTGCCTTTGCCCGACCACAATACCCAGAGGAGCAAAAGACGCAGGAACATTCACATACAGAGGAGACATTTTTCCCCAAGAGAGTGCTGCAGAGAAAAGCAGCGACATGGCCACGCTGTACCTTCTAAATACAGTAAAAGCTTTGTTATCCGGCATGACGGGGGTATGGGGGTGCTAGTTAATCAAAAATTCTGGTTAACTAAGAGTTATACTTACCAATGGAATACCAATTTTCAAAGAATTCAAATACAATAAAATGAATAAAGTATAAAATAGAATACAGGTACTCCAATCCAGTAGCAGTACTGCACTGCAGAGTGGTTGGTTTCTTGAAGCACTTAGTTGTATACAGGTAACCTACTGTATAGAAAACTTTATCTTAAGACACTACATATCACTATGGGCAGTGCAAAGCGTACACCCAAATCACTAAAAATACACTTAACACTAAAACTATACTGAACATAATTTAATCTTTCACTTCAGGATCTTGCAGTGCCTCAGGGTCATCATTATCAACATCAATTATGACTGTAGATGTAGAAGGTGTAGGAGATTGGGCTGAATCTGTAACGACCCTATGACACACCCTGGAAGCTGCTTTTTTGAATAAATCCCTGATACCAGCTTTCTTCCTTGTCTTCTGCCTCTTTTGCATAAAAGAGCACAGAATGTGCAATTGCATAACCTCCTGGGCAGCACACTCGTCCCAGTTCCTAGACTGAAGATTTGTATTGGGATATATCAGAAATGCCGGTTAATAGAGCTTTGTGGTTGATAAATTGCCGGATAACACAGCTTTTACTCTAACATGCTGGAATGGATAGCACTCCAGGAGATAGGTTAGAGGGGAAACAAAGCATCCCAAGCTGTGTGTTAGAGTGGATTGCTCCTGATGAGTCAACCTCATTGTACATTTTTGTTAATCTTGAGAGTTGATTATGGTAAATACTGAAAGAAAGACTAAAGCAGCCAGAAACACAAGAGCCCTGTGCTCACTGGCATACAGAGATATATCACTGTCATTTTCCACTCTGCAGGAAGGTGAATGTGTATGATTCACAGTGGTTAACTTTACAGCTTTCCAATCAAGGGGGAGACCTTGTCTCTCGTTAACTTACTCCCCTAGGCTTCAGTAAATTAAAAAACACAGCCACCCCTCCAACTAGCCTGCAGCCAGGATGCCCTGGCCAAGATCTCAGACATTATGTCATAAACCTAGCAAAATTTCCCCTTGTTGGTAGTTGAATGGGAGAACTACAGGAAAAATGTCCATGGGTCACATAGATCTTTTGGGCACCAGAGCGCAGCCACTATTTCTGCTAGACAACTTTTTCCTGTGCTTGCATTCCTATTTATTTGTCATGTATATTCTTTAAAACATCAACAAGCAAAACGCTTGTCTGTACATTTACTCTTAAAGGAGGAGCAGCGCAGTTTCGCTACATTGCTGTTTTCACCCTGCTTCTCTTGTAGCACTCTGCTATGGAGCCTATTTGCCAAATGATACAGCAGTGTGTGCATTCTTTGTCAAACAACACATTACTTTCTTTCTCCTCTTTCAGACCCTGGTGTACCAGGCCTGTGAGGCATCTCCCCAAGCCCCACTGACCACATAAGGCAGGACCTCCCCAGGGATGGTCTACAGAGGGTGACACTAGGAGAAAGCTACTCTTAGTGGCCAACATCTCCAAAAGCCTGCTCTCTTCTTCCATGGACAGCAGGCCTAAACCTTAGCAAGCTGCAGGGTTGCCAACAACTGTGATTTTATCACAAGTCTCAAAATATCTGTTGCCTTTCTTAAAGCCGTAGCTCCTAGAGTCCAATGATTCAAAGAGAATCTCAGCTTTCAGTTACCAAAAGAAAAAATGTTTTTAGGTAGGGTGACCAGATAGCAACTGTGAAAAAACAGGACAGGAGGTGGGGGGTAATAGGCGTCTATATAAGAAAAAGTCCCAAAAAACGGGACTGTCCCTATAAAAACGAGACATCTGGTCACTCTATTTCTAGCACTTGTGGCTGCAGAGAAAAGATTGGAAACATGAAGCAACTGTGCCTTCAGACAGCTCAGAGAGCCAATAAAAAAAGCCCCAAATCTATTATTGTTTTTAAAAAACTCACGATTTTTAAGCCAATCTCATGGCTTTTGATGGCCTGACTCATTGTTTTTGAATGTTTGGAGCAGGCAAAGCTAGTGCTGTCAATTTTTTCAGAGGTTTGTGTGGAGGGAAGAGGAAGACTTGATGATTGGTGGGAAATGAAGAAAGGTCACAAAGAGTCAAGATTCGTTACGGAAAGTTCCAGAGGCTATAATTAAAAAGAAGAGGGGAAAAAATGCACTGTACCCTTTCCCTCTCTTGTTCGTCCGTGAGCTGTCTGTTTAGACTGTAAAGTTTTATAAACTGACTGTTTTGGGGCAAGGGCCAGTGTTATTATGGGGTATTTAAAGCACACAACACACCTTAGCTGCTACATAAATAATAAATATTGAACATTCATTTAAATAAATTGGACAACATCAATGAGGAAAAGCTATTTTCCAGGGTCTAAGGGGATGCAAAACCATTAAAGGTTACTTGATACTCTTCTGGAGAGAGGATTTTTTTTTATTCGTTTTTTTTCTTTAAGAGACTTGAGTTCACATATACCTGAAGTTATAATGGTCATAAATATAAGTTATAAACCTGGTGATTTCCATGTGGTCCATTAAGAATGCTGTGCACATAACATAAATCCCTTATTCACCATGACTGCAGCAAGTCAAAGACCATTCAAGGCTAGAAGAGCAGGGCTGTTTCAGATAAAGACTAAGGTGCACGGACAGACTACTGAATATTGGAAAGACTGAGCAGCACATATCTGCATTATGCCTGGCTTTAGACACTATTACTAGTCCTCCATTTTTATGACCAACGAATTCACAGAGAAATTCAGAAAGGTAAATTTGTAGACTTACAAATGGTAAATATCAGGGCAGGGTTTAGGACAGGGGTGGGCAAACTACAGCCCGCGGGCTGGATCCGGCGCGTCAGAACTTTGGATCCGGCCCGCGGAATTGCCACCCCCATGATGCCGTGGGCCCCGCGCCGCTCCCAGAAGGGGCCGGCACCACATCCCTGAGGCCCCTGGGGGGCGGGGGGGAGGGGGGCGAGGGCTCCGTGCACTGCCCTCATCAGCAGGCTCCACCCCCGCAGCTCCCATTGGCCAGGAACGGGAAACTGCGGCCAATGGGAGGCCTCTCTCCACCTCCCACAGGGGCTGCAGGGACATGGTGCCAGCTGCTTCTGAGAGCAGCACAGGGCCAGAGCAGGCAGGCAGGGAGCCTGCTCTGGTCCCAGTGCGCGCCGCTGCCACCCCAGAGCCACTCCAGATAAGCGGTGCCAGGCCGGAGCCCACACCCGAACCCCTCCTGCACCGTGCCCCTGAACCCCCTGCCCTGAGTCCCCTGCTGCACTCCTCCTGCACCCCAACCCCCTGCCCTGAGCAGCCTCGTACACCCTGCACCCCTCCTCTTCCCCAACCCCTTGCCCTGAGGCCCTTCCTGCACACCGCACCCCCTCCCACATCCCAAACCCCTACCCCAGCCCTACATTTATGGCCCTGCATGCAATTTCCCCACCCAGATGTGGCCCTCGGGCCAAAAAGTTTGCCTACCCCGATTTAGGAGAAGTGTGTCAGAAATCCAACGTGACTATGGTGGACATAAAAGTTCCATTTCACAGAGCTCAGATCCAATCCTGCTAAGCATTTAAGTGCATGCTTTACTTTAAGCACTTTAGTCCCAACGAAGTCAACAGGAGTACTGAGACGCTTAAGGGCTTGGCTGGGTTTGGTCACAGGGTGATCAGGTTCATAGACACAAAAGTTGTGGTAGCAAATTATCACAGATTCCAGTAGGAGCAAATTGGTAATAAAGAAGAACGCAGAACCACACAAGACAGTATTTACATTCTCTTACCATTCTTTTCATTCCCAAGTAATTTAAAAATATATGTATACACTTGATGCTTACCTTTGAATTTACCAAAGGTAACTTATTTAATTCTGAATTCTGCATTATTTGTTTATAAACTGTTTTCCCTTTAAAAAGGTTGGTTTTTTAAAAAAAGTTCATGTCTGTAGTGTACTTCTCTACAAAGTTGCTCTAGTGCTAACAATTATCAGACGCAATAACCATTATTGCAGCCTTTAATAAATAAAACATTTATTTTACCACTATAGTAAACAGTACAGAAAACCTGCAAAACTTAGAGTTACAATTACAGTTGCTCCCAAACAGACTAAAGCACTTCCTTTCTTCACAAAAATGTGTACTTTTGAACAAACACGCCTTGTGCATCAAAGCACAGCAGATCCCTTATTAATTTCAGTTGCACACTCAACTCATTTGATGCCTGCAAAATTGTCATTTGTAAACACGAGAAGGCTTGTAAAAAAAGCCAAAACCCAACTCATTTAAATTTGTGAAGAGGAAAAGTTTGTTTTCCCTTCCTAATAATCACCTACAAACTGCATTTCAGCAACATCAGGAGTAGAAACATTATTTTCCAAACCACAATGTGGACAAATCATTCTTTTCTTGAAGGATCCCTCAGCCCTTCACTGAATATCCATTTAATAAGCAATAATAAAAGCTGAGTCATTAAGAGAAGACACAGTTGGTTCCTGCCTTACTACTGACTTATTTCCCGGTGTCTGGGAGAGATTCTGTAAACATGGGGATTCTTTGCAGGTTTACAAAAACTTCCAGAAGACTTGACACACAAATGCTACATACCCCTTATTGCTGTCATTATTAAATATTCATTTTGGCTTACCATAGATTCACTGATTAAGAGGAGGAGAAGAGCCTCTTCTATGTTGTCTTGAGGGCAGTACAGGCTGAAAGACAAAAAGTTTTTTATAAACAACATCAGGAATTAGCCCACTAGTCTCTATTTTTAATGTCACAAGAGGACCAGTAACTTGAAACATCTCATGTATGATTCATTTGCTATATAATACCCTCTTTTTCAGATCCACACAATTAAAAGCTCTAGTGCATATTCTAAAATGGACTATTTTGACCCACCAGAATCTTCATCCCATTCCACAACTGAGATAGCTGTTTAGTCAGATATTTTCCATTCATGGGAAATAACTATATACTCCAGATTTAGGTCTGGGTTTTTCATAAGGCATTTTGATTAGAAGTTAAAATAAATAAATAAAAATGAACAATACTACATGGGTCAGTAGCCAAGTTGGCACTGAGGAACACTTCATCCACACTTTTTCCTCTCAGAGTGGAAACCAAAATAAAGAGCTGTGCTTACTTGTCTCCTGTGTATAGCTGGGGTCTCCGCCGAAGAAGACTGTTAACGTAAGAGTTATCTTCCTTGTTCATGAACTCAGGCAGAGGATCAGATAAGGGGCTCCAGTAACAGTCTTCACTCAAGGAGTGGAGGAGCACTTCGGCTAGCTGTTTGGCTGCTGTCTACAGATTAACAGAAAGCACTAGAAATTATTAAAAAGGCTCTCACATGCAGGGGGCATGTTTTCAAGCAGGAAACAAGTACAAAACACACTCGGGACCTGACTTTCAGAGGTTCTGAGCATTAACTGTCCAACTGAAGTCACTAGGAGCTGCAGGTGCTCAGCTCCTCTGAAAATCAGGCCCTAGAAGTTTGGATGGTCCATTCTAAAGTGGCAGAGAAAGAGTAAGAACTTCTGGAAGAAAGGGACATGTTTGATCAGGCAAGTGAGAAGTGATTCCCCCACGGATATTTCAGGCCCCAGCTACACTCCAAATAGTTGACTCTAACCACATTCGCAGCTTTCTCTGTCTGAAAAATTTCACCCTTGTCTCAGCCCAGAGGGTAATATTTTGGGTTTTTTTACATTTAAAGGACAATCCCTTCAGCTGTTTGAATTATACAACAGTGAAAGAGAAACAACCTATTTGAGTATTACTACTCTTTTTGCTCCTACATAACTTCAGAACAACAAAAACAAAAACTTTATGCAGGGATGGGAATTGTGACATGTCCTTCCTTGGGCAGTACATGGGATAAAGGAACCTTACGCATCTCCCACCCTCACTCCCACAACGTAAGGGCATGTCACCATCTGGTCCAGGAGATACAATGTTGTGAGCAAGCTGAAGTGAATCGGAGGAACCCTTATACTGGCATTTCCTGCCTTTTTGTTCAAATGTATCCAATGCATCCCATTGGTTTTTGCATAGAACATATGCAGATTATAACACATATATGTGTACACACACACAATTACATATAAAATACATGGTGGGGAACAACTAGGCCTGCCACATTAGTATGTTTTGCATATAAGATAAGTATACCTATAAATACTAATATGTCAGTCCTAGTTGCTCCCCACCATGTATTCTAATGTCAAAAATAGTAGGAATGACCTCTCCAACTTCAATCCAGTTTATCTATACCTATGGAAAGTTCCTATTACCAGATTGCCAAAAACAAAAAACTGTTGATGCTGACTTTTATTGTTTCTTTTTTGACCATCTCATCACACAAGGACATCATCTTGTTAGTTAAGATGCAATAGCAGTAATGTGCAGTGTTTCTTGAAAACTGGAAAGGAAGGTTTCATTTCTATACCCAGATAATGGCAAACTGATTTCAAAGGCTGGTATTGGAGAAATACTGCTCCACATAACTCCTTGGAGCCTTTATACTTCCATGCACTGATAAATGATGGAAAGCTATCTGCTAGTAACCAGCCTTTTCTATACTTTTTATAACATGTAAATATGAGCAAAATACCCTACAGTACTGTGATATTAGCCAATATCATTTTATCATCTCAGCATATAACCATTTAGTCAGTTTCACGCTGAGCATCCAACTCTCTGACATTTTTTTCTAAAGCCCTGGGGATAAGAAAAACTGCACTAGTATCAGTAAGATCTCTGCAGCTCTGCATGAAACTATGACCGTGACTGGGATAAAACAGCTCAGAAGAGAGAGGCCCCAAAAGCTTGGAGTCTGCTTTGACTGTAATGTACAGTACAGTAACACTGTAAATTAGCTTCAATTTTGTTTTGAATAAGACCAAACAAATCAGAACAATCCAAGTCTCTGATTTATATTATTACTGCCTTTGGCTAAAAAAGCATCATTGTGCTTCGAGTACATTGTCAGCCTACAAGCGAAATATGCTCATGTGTTTAATTTTAGTGTTTGAAAAACTAGTTTAATTAAGTATATTCTTGCCCTAATCCCCGGTCAAGAGCTCATTTTTTAAAAAAAAGTCCAATGGTATAGTGGTACAAACACCTCCTAATTTTCCCTTGGGATTAATCTCTCCTATGTGGCACAGCTCACCCTGCAGTACACGGAAAGCAGCATCCAAGTACCACTGTGTCAGAGTTTTGGAACAAGAAATGCTTATTTCATCAGCCCTTCAGTAGAGCAATGTTATGGTTGAGCAATAAAATCCTCCAGAATTCTGATCTTGGTCTGGAAAGTGATGGGACCATTTCAACTGTATCATTTTTTTAAAAACACCCATTTCCATGCCCAGCACAAAGATAAGCTCCTGAGAATACGGAATAAGCTAGAAACTACCTGGTGACCTAGAGATCTTGAGCTGACACAGAAGAGACATTGTCAGAATGGACAGAGAAGTTCCAGAATGACACATATAGGTCACACAGAGGGACCAGACCTGACATGGACTCAAGCAGGAACACACCCAGAACACTCATTGTGTACATGCCCAGTATACTCATTCATTTTAGCCCTGGATTCGTATGGCAGGTGGACACATTCAGATCAGACCACCCTTGGGACCTTGTATCTCCTGCACCTAAAATCATAGGTAAAAATTACAGCCACAACTCTTCCTCTGGACTCATTTTGGATCGAATATATGGACAAAAGTTGAACCAACACAAGGCCAGTTTAGTCGTCCAGATCTCAGTAACACACAAGACCATGACTTTCCAGGTTTAAGGGTCTTCATCCATGACCAAAAGCCTGGGTAACAGCAGTCTTATTAAGAAGAGGCCAGTTGACATTAATCATGTATTTGGATGACTACCAGCCATTGCTGGGAGACAAAGCCCCGAACAAGAACAATAGGACAGATCCAAACTTTGACTGACTTATCCATTCCTGAGAAGTGGCCTTTTTTCACCTAGCCATGCTATATGAGTTATGACAAGTACCAGAAAGTCTCCCATTTCAGGGCTAGCCACTGGTTAATGATGCACATCAATGATGTCCCTGCTACTTCCCCATGTTCCATATTTTTAATATTACAATTGAAGCACACACAAATATAAACCTACGAATAAACTATCAGCTCCCCCAAGAACAAAACTTCCATAACTTGTGACAGTCTCTGGCCGCTCTCTAACATGCACAGGTAAATTCTGATGTGTCCATTTGTAAGAGGCCTTTGGAAAGACAGCACACAAAAATGGCAATCCCCAAGTATCATCCCCAATTACATTGTTCAACAGAGTGCTTCACAGAGAGAAAATGTGCCGTCTCAAATCTAAAAGCACTGAAAGTTCCAGGAGGGAAAAAGATTCAAAAACAAAGCACTGCTATGTATTAATGTGAAAAAGCATGTGTGCGTCTGAGTGTGAAAGAGAGACAAAAGACAGACATTATCAGCTGGATAATCCAGGGATGCCAGAAATACAGGACATATTTTGTTTCATATTACAATTGCTTTGGTGTGAAAAATAAAATAAAATAACATAACCCACAAATAAAAAAATACACTGAACAGAACAATGCTTTCAAAAGAGAGGCAGAGAAAATACACACCTGTCCAGATTCAAATGCTTAGGTGCGTCTGTTGGGGTTGTGTGTCACCACAATGTCCAACAAGGGCATCAGGCGGGGGAGGAGCAGGGGAATCTTGTTCCTCAGCAATGATTAAGAAATTAACTATCCAGAAAGCAGATTAAACTGACTTCCCATCTTTAAACCCTTCCATACATTTCCTTACCATTTTGAAGCTCTGAGTAGCTTTTGTTTCCACAGTCCGTAATACTTCTCGCAGGTCCCTCATTCCTTTCACGATGTTTCTAACAGGAAGGCAAAAACAGCATGTTTAAACCAGACTCCTTGTGATGCACATCTGCTATGCAACAAACTGTCTTTTTAAAAGAAGAGAAAATAAAAAGGATAATCTCTCCAAAGTTAGGCTAACGACATAAAGCAAGTCACTCTGAGGCATAGGAAAAACAATGGCACTCTGAATGAAGCAATCTCGTTAGCATGCCTATCCCAGATGGCTTCCTATGAGAAAATCACATTCACATTTGAAGAACAGAGGAAACATTTGGAAGCCTTTCATGGATCATATTTATAAAGCAGATGCTGCTCCTCTTTTTATGTACACACTGTACTGGTTTGTATTAAATTGAGCTTGCGTGATGTTCTTAAATGACTATTCCTTTTTGGTTATGTTTAAATGTTGTATCACTGAGAGTAGGTAGGGTGAGGGGGTTAGAGCTTGTCTATCCTGGAAACTTTTACCAGTGATTCCAGTAAAATTATACCTCTATAGTTAAACTGCTGTAGTTATACTGGTGTAACTCTCCATGTGAATATGCTGATTCCTGAAGAAGAGTGGCTTTCCCCCTGGTTCCAAAGTGACATAAGTTAAAGAAAAAGGTATATTTATACTGGAGTAAGAGCGATCATGTGGGCAGTTATGCTAGTCTAACTAAAGCAGTTTAAATTCACATTTTAGCTTATATTGGTATAACTTTCCTGTATAGGTAAACCCTACACTCGTTGAAACAAAGAGAAAGAAGAGCTGGGCACCTACAGCAAGACTTTTTCTATGAAATTTTCGTTGAATTTGAAAGCTCATTGGCTTCAAATGTGTTCCCGCTCCTTCCCGTTACGTTCCACAAACATTTTAACAAAGAAGTTTAATGGCAGAAATGTTTGAGGAAATAGCAACATGTTAACATCTATCAAAAGATATTTGTGGGAAACAAATTACATATTTGTAATCATGGGTGTTCACACTAAAAACTTCATTTGAGGAGATGTGCTCGTCCAATGAGGGAACAGAACCACACTGCATGACCTTCTGTCCAATCAATACTAATCATCATATTTCAAATTTCAAATCATGAATTCTCTCAATGATCTGCTCACAGACAATTTACAGACAGAAATCATTTTGAACAACAAATGGAGGTGTAAAAAAAAAAATCACATGCTGCTCAGAGACCATAAAAAAAAGAAGTGAAATATTTTGAGCAAGTTATTTGCTGTGAATTATTCGTTCCCTCTAAACAGAAAATATGGTTTGGGTTTGTCAGGGACAGGAAGCTTCAGGAGGTTTCTAACTCTGGCCTTAATCTTGCAATGAGCTCTCCAGATGCAGGAGCAGGACCTTAGTCTGCCTTTTTGAGGGTCAGAGCAAGAATGGAATTCAATAAAATCTTATACTTTTTAAACACACACGGAGGTAAATCTGACCCAGTATGTGTGAAAGCAGTAAGTGTGCAAAATGACCAAAGATTCTGTTTGGCTGCTTTTTGTTTTACCTCACATCAAATAGCATTCTGCACCCACACCAAAAAATATAACAAAAAGCTTTACAAGCAAATCTCATGATAGGATTGGTGTTTACCAGTCCAGGAAAGCACTTGAGTACACACCTAAGCATATGAGAAGTCCCACTGACTTCACTGGGGTTAGTCTCATGTAAGTATATGCTTAAGTGATTTCCTTGATCGGGGCGAAGAAAAGTTAACAAAAACAAATAAAAAAAAAGACTGTAAGCAGTGCTATTTTTGCCTGAGAATGGATGGACTTAGAGATGCGTATTGGAGTTAATGAGCTGAATTGGATTTAGCCACAAAGATGGCAATATTTTACTCCAGAATAGACATTTGAATGGCCATTTTAAAGAATGTTTTATGACTATTTGTGAACAATTTAACAAAGAAAAATGTTGAAAAGTTATGGGTGTACTGGGGCTTTGATGTATTATGGCTTATATTGGATACCAATGAAGCCCTATTTAATAACACAACACACTTTGGCTAGTGCAATAAACTCAGGACAGACAGCTGCAAGGGCAGGGTAGAAAACAGTCCCAGAAGGTTAAAAGGCCCTCCCCTCCCTATCAACTGAGGAGGGGTGACTACAGGTCAATCAGGTTCTGCTGAGAAGGGGTCACCAGAGACCAATTAGGATCAGCTGAGAGGGAGTTATGTTATACCAATAAAATAAAAACCAGCAGGATCTTATTAAAGGGGAAAAGGCAAAATACCACATTTATTGTGAATATAGAAAGAATCATAGTAAGTAGTTAGTTATAGCTATAACATTCCATTCAATCTCATATTTATTCACACATACATTCATTCATACGAACACACACACACAGGTTCTGCAAGGTTGTTATCATAGTTACCAGCCTTAGAGTTGCTCATGCCAAGCCACTGGCCAGGTGGCCTGGACATGAGGAGGGAGCAGGGCCTTGTCAGATGCACATCTGGTGCTCCTGGAAGTTGGTCTGCAGAATCAGACCCCAAAGTTCTCACTTTCCAGAGTCCATTTTTATAGGAATTTCTTCCTATGCCAGTCTATGGGAATTGCTTCATCATGCTGTTGCTGAATCAATCAGCAGATAGCACATTCCTGACGGCTCCGTGCTGCCAGATGTTATCTTGTTCTTTGGTTCTCCCAGTCTTGAGGCTGTTGGGTGGATTCCAGTCTGCCCTCCAGGGGTCATCTAGTTATTTCCACTTGAAGCCTTCTTCAGCCGATGGACACTGGATTCTTAGGTTGGCACCTCCCTGATCATTCAGTTATTATCCACACCAAGCATCCATCCACATACATCCTCTATCTCTATTTTAATCACAATTGTTAATACAACAAAAGGGAGGGGAGTCTCTGGGTGCTGTTTCTGTTGTTACAGAGTATTGCTTTGAGAACAGACTCTGTACTAACGCAATTAGCAGCTTGCAAGTTTCACACATAGAGGGAGAGAAACAGTACCAAAAACCAAGAGACCTCTTAATTAGTAATACACTGGAATTTAAACTATGGGGAATCAAACTCATTTGTGATTTTAATACAGAACTTCTTTAATATGATCCAACAGTTACCTGAGGGCAATTAGGATCAGCTGATTCCAGGGCTGCATGAGACCTTTTTAAACCTTCCCCTGCCAACAACATCACAGTGTGAGAGGGAGCCCAGGTTGGTGGGACAGAGGGCTCAGCAGTCCCACAGTCCAGGCTGCACCTAGGAACCCCATTACAACTGTATCCAATTAAAATTACAGGGCAAATTTAGACAGACAGTATGTTATGAACCAAACTGGAATCTGGCCAGGTCACTCAGATCAGAGGTTTTCATTCGGGGGTATACCTACCCCCTGGAAGTAAGTAGAGGTCTTCCACGGAGTACATCAACTCATCTAGATATTTTATTAGTTTTACAACAGGCTACATAAAAAGCACTAGCAAAGTCAACACAAACTAAAATTTCATACGGACAAAATGAGAAAGCAAGCAATTTTTCAGTAGTAGTGTGCTGTGACACTTGTGTATTTTTACGTCTGATTTTGTAAACAAGTCGTTTTTAAGTGAGGTGAATCTTGAGGTATGCAAGACAAATCAGAATCCAAAAAGGGGTACAGTAGTCTGGAAAGGTTGACAACCAATGACCTAGTCAGTGGCTTTCAACCGTTTCAGATTACTGTACCCCTTTAAGGAGTCTGACTTGCCTTGCATGCCCCCAAGTTTCACCTCACTTAAAAACGACTTACGAACAAAATCAGACATAAAAATACACAAGTGTCACAGCACACTACCACTGAAAAATTGCTTACTTTCTCATTTTTACCATATAATTATAAAATAAATCAATTGGAACATAAATATTGAACTTACATTTCAGTGTATAGTATATAGACCAATATAAACAAGTAATTGTCTGCATGAAATTTTAGTTTATCCTGAGTTCGCTAGTGCTTTTTTGTAGCCTGTTGTAAAACTAGCAAATGTCTAGATGAGTTGATATATCCCCCGGAAGACCTCTGCATACCCCCAGGGGTACATGTAACAGTGGTTGAGAACTTAGTCCTAGATTAACACCCATCCTGCAGCAAAAAGTGCCATCGGAGTTTTATTGACAGCAAGTCATCAGGATCTCATTTTTACATCTTATTCAGTAGCAGCACATCACAGTTGTCTATAACAGATGGAAGCGTTCACCATGAGATGAGTGCATTACAGAAAACTTCTCATTGTCACTCCTCTTGGGTACAGTTTTACCTGCTTAAACTGTGTGCAGCTGGTGCCTTTTGGAATGACATCTGGCTACAGTATCAGACAGTATCAGCTGTGTACCCCCTAGATTGGGACACTATAAAAACATTGGCAACAACCACCTAAAAAACAGTCTCAAATATTGGCTGGATACAGTCCAAGGAGCACAACAAGCTGTAGAACAGCCAATAATGAATCAAGCATTTGATGAGAGCAGTGATATTAGGGCAATGGCAAGTAGGAAACCAAGTAATGGTTAAAAATAAACCAGAACCTAAAAAAGAAGTATGCAAGATATTAGATTGCAATTCCTAGAGGACAGCTTGCTTACTTACCAGTTTTCATTAGTAGATAAGAACTGGATAAGTTCTTGGAGGATAGGCCCATGAATGGCTATTAGCCAGGATGGGCAGGGATGGTGTCCGTAGCCTCTGTTTGCCAGAAGCTGGAAATGGGTGACAGAGGATGGATCACTTGATGATTACCTGTTCTGTTCCTTCCCTCTGGGGCACCTGGCATTGGCCACTGTTGGAAGACAGGATACTGGGCTAGATGGAACTTTGGTCTGACCCAGTATGGCCGTTCTTACGTTCAGAGAGGGATTTTCAAAAGCACTCAGCACTGACCTAACTCTGCTTCATGGAAGTCAATGGTAAAACTCCCACTGAAGTTCTGTCTACACTATGCTGTGGGATCTGAAACGTCCAAGGCTGAAGCACAATTTGGGGGTAATGTTATAATACAGTTTGAGCCAGTCCACAGAGCAAAATCAAAGTGTGTTTCACAATGTTCAAGAACTGCCCCATGGCACCGCGGCTCTGGATAATATATAAAGGACTATACTACAGAACGAATTGGACATGGGCGAGGCCTTTCCTGGGATACAGGATTAGGGAGGTAAATAAATGAGCAGGCTGGAGGCAGAATGGCTGTACTAGGTAAAATAAAGGGGAACATATAGGAAACCATTTACAGTGGACAAGATAAGAAAGGATAAATTAAGCCTTGAACAAAAGATGATGTAAAGAGTAAGTTGTTCACGGATAGCGTGTGCACAGACACAGCATGGGACTGTTTCCTACAAAGTGACCAGCCAATCCCAAAACGTGTAATGCAATGTATAGTAAATGCAATGTAATGTGTAAATGCATATAAAGGAAGTGGTTTGCTGTGCACCTCTGGATGTGTGGTACACCTTAGACCAGGGGTGGCCAACCTGAGCCGGAGAAGGAGCCAGAATTTACCAATGTACATTGCCAAAGAGCAACAGTAATACGTCAGCAGCCCCCCATCAGCTCCCACCACTGCCCCACTCCCAGTGCCTCCCACCCACCAGCAGCCCCGCCAATCAGCACCTCCCCGTCCCTCCCAATCAACTGTTTTGTAGAGGGCAGGAGGCTCTGGGGGAGAAGGGGAGGAGCAAGGGCACGGCAGGCTCTGGGGAGGGGTGGAGTAGGGGCAGAGCCTGTGACAGAGCCTGAGATTGAGCAGCGAGCACCCCCCGGCACACTGGAAAGTTGGCGCCTGTAGCTCCAGCCCCAGAGTTGGTGCCTATCCAAAGAACCGCATATGGCTCCAGAGTCACAGGTTGGCCAACCCTGCCTTATACCAACCCCCTACACTTGAATCTGATCAACTCAGTGTCGTTTTTCTGTATACCAAATAAAGGAACCTGAATGACGACACCGGAGTCCAACTGAGTTCTTGGGGAAACTACTGGAATAGGTCTCAGGGGGAGCCCCTATGCAGGAGGTAAAATCAGCTTTTTTCAAAGCTGCCCAGTGGATTTGGGTGTCCAATTAGTTGAATCTGGAAAGTCTCAGCCGAAACAGGCTCAGGCGAGGCCCTGCTAGGGATTTTACCAAACCTTCCCAACAGTGCTACAGCACGAGGGTAGCTCCATCAGCGCTACCAGTAACAGTGGGATGCTGGCGTAGACCAGCCAGAGCCACTTTTACCACCATATTATTTGACCCTGTTCAGAGCAGATCATGGTGACACAGCGATAGAAATACCAGCAGACAGTCTACACTAGCACTTTGACCAATGGAGTTACACTTGCGCTCGATCAGTGGTGGAGCTTCACAGAAACTGCAGTGCAGACAAGGCCCAACAGGCTACTTCCCTTGCGTAGCCAGCAACCTCGTTTGTGAACACTGTGACACCATGACTGCAACGATGCTCCAGGTTTGATTTTAGCTACGTCTGAACACGATTTATGATACAATTAAAATGATAACAACCCCTTACACTTTCATAGCATCTCCCACCAAGGATCTCAAAGCACTTTAAACACACTCATGAATTTACCCTGACAGCACCCCTGTCATGTAGGGAAGTATTATTGCCAGTGTTCAAATGGGGAAACTGAAGTAGAGAGATTAAGTGACTTGCCCGAGTCTGTGGCAGACGCAGAAACTGACATCATGTTTTCTAAGTTCTAGTTCTATGACTTAACCACTAGACCAACGATAATCACAAACAAGTATGGAGCAGAACTAAATGAAGAATGGATTTTTAAGTTCACTAGTCATTCTGAAAAAAAAAAAACGGAAATCTTTTTTTTGGGGGGGTCAACTGAAAATGATTTTTTTTTTTAAATGTTCAGTGAATCAAGAAGTATAAAAAATAAAATTTGACTTGGGCAGAAACTAAACATTTTATTTTGACCTGATTCTTTTCTTTTCTATTTAAAATTTTGAGCATTTTGACAAAAGCCAAGGAGGCCTAGATTTACATATAGCGCCGTGAGGGAAACAAGGAAGAAAAGAGCATGAGGCATTGCCTTATAAAACTTTTAGCCCAGTGGCTAGGGTAGTCTCTGGGGTTGTGGGAGACCCAGGGTCAATTCCTCCTTCTGCCGAGCGTGAAGAAGGGATTTGAATAAAGTCCCCCACATTATAGAAAGGTGTCCTATTCACTGGGCTATGGATTATTCTGCTGGGGGTCTCCCTGCCTCTCCTGTTGAGGCTGTTGCACTTTTTATAAATAAGTGAACAGTCATTGGAGCAGGGACTTGAACTTCAGTCTACCACATCTTCGGTGGGTGCCCTCACTACCAGACTACAGAGCCATTCTCAGGCTCTTTCCCTGGTCCAATTACTATTCATTGTCATTATGAATGTCTCCCATTGACCTCAATGGGCTTTGGGTCAGGCTTTAGGAAATAATGTCACTTAAGAGCCTAAGCATGTTTACTGTGAAAAGACGGCAATGTGATCACAACAGCATAATGCAAAAATGTTGCTTGTTTTCATTCCTATTAATGAGCCTTGTTTTCAGTACCCCATTGGTTTCAATAGGAAGTTAGTCTGCGTAAGGAGCTTTGAAAAAGATCCAGTGGGGGCTTGGAGAAAAAAGTTAAAATGGGGGATATACAGGTGAAAAGTCCTGTTTTAAAGGAAACTAGCACATTTTCATGTTTGTTCTCCTGTGCAGCAAGATGTAGAATTATAAATCCCTGCTCCAAAGGGAGCTGAGCTGTTGTAACACATGCAGGGGCCAGGGAAAGCAGTCTGAAGTGAGGCTGCTTCTTAAAACTGTTTTGTTGTGTAGAGTCCTCTCTTAAGTTGTACACAAACCTTTGAAATCTTGCATCAAGGTTCTTGCTTAATATGAACATTCATCTACCACTGTATCCACATTGGACCCACTGCAGTTACGGTTTCAATGTAGAAATCACTGGAGTTACTCATGGAGTAAAAAGAAAAGGAGTACTTGTGGCACCTTAGAGACTAACCAATTTATTTGAGCATGAGCTTTCGTGAGCTACAGCTCACTTCATCTGTAGCTCACGAAAGCTCATGCTCAAATAAATTGGTTAGTCTCTAAGGTGCCACAAGTACTCCTTTTCTTTTTGTGAATACAGACTAACACGGCTGTTACTCTGAAACCTGTCATGGAGTAAAGCAATGCGAGTCAGGGTAGCAGAATCATGCCCTTAAAATAAAATGTCTTTGAATTTTATAAATGATTCAGCAAAGGAACTTGGACTTACAAATACCCCCAAGGGCCCAAAAAGTCCCGGGCAGTGCTAGTCCAATTCAAAGGGGAGTCATGAAAAAGACAACAACATTTGAAAACTTCCCAGTTTAGTTCAGTGTTAAGTTTCAGACCTTGACACCTACACTGGTCAATAACAGGTGAACTTAAATACAACAACCATAAAACAACCACAAAGAAAAAAGCTACTTAGATCTGCTCAGAAATGAGTGTAACAAGAACAACTCAGGACATGATTTGTTAGTCCCATTCTCCTATTCCCATTTTGTCTCGATTGGTCTGTTTTAAGAGTCAGTCCTGAAAAGATTTACTAGAGGGTGCAGCCATGAATTATAGACCTCAAACACTCATCCCACTTAAGAATCCACTAGTGTGCATTCATGCTAAGGCCTAGTGAACTCACTGAGACTCTGCATAAGTGCAGGAGTCAGCTCCAGCACATTCTGATGCAGGATCAAGGCCTCAGACTGTAAATGATTTAGGGCAGGAACAGTGCTTATATGTCTTTAAAAGCACCATTCACATATACGGTGCTATATAACAATATTAGTAATGAAGAAGAATGCACAGCATTGTACCAAATTTCAGAATGATTTCTATTTGTAATACTTTTTTTTAAATCTGTTCAACAGCAGTGGGAATGCTGTTTAAACAAAGGAGAAAGCCAAACAACAAGGCACTGTGAATGAGATCCATTACTGTACTTCTAAGCTGTCATTCATTATTTTGTTGAATTTGTGAGAAAACAGGTCTGACGCTTTCCTTTGAAGAGAGAGCTAGCTATATATTTTAAATGCTGTATCTACTTAGTTATAAACAGAGAGCATATTCTCACATCTAGCCAACTGCTTCAGACTACTCATCATGCCACAATCTTTCTCTTAAATTCTTAAAAACATGCATCCTATTTCACATTCTGAAGAATGTTCCTGGGGTGGAAGAAATGTATAGTTAACAATAATACTTATACAGTGCCTTACCTGAGACAAGCTTAAAAATTTTTAAATTAAAAGCAAAGATCTAGAATGAGAGGTAAAGTGACCTATCACCAGATAGTCTTCTCCTATGTTTAGCATTATATTATGTCTTCTCAGAAAGGCTTGATTGTAGATAAGTGTTTAAGAAAAGAATTGAGAGATTAAATCCAGCTTTCAGTTGGCTAATTCATAGAATCATAGAAGATTAGGGTTGGAAGAGACCTAAGGAGGTCATCGAGTCCAATCCCCTGCTCAAAGCAGGACCAACACCAACCAAATAATCCCAGCCAGGGCTTTGTCAAGTCGGGCTTTAAAAACCTCTAAGGATGGAGATTCCACCACCTCCCTAGGTAACCTATTTCAGTGCTTCACCCCCCTTCTAGTGAAACAGTGTTTCCTAATATCCAACCTAGACCTGCCTCACTGAGACCATTGCTTCTTGTTCGGTCATCTGCCCCCACTGAGAACAGCCTAGCTCCATCTTCTTTGGAACCCCCCTTCACGTAGTTGAAGGCTGCTATCAAATCCCCCTACACTCTTCTCTTCTGCAGACTAAATAACCACAGTTCCCTCAGCCTCTCCTTGTAAGTCAGGTGCCCCAGCCCGCTAATCATTTTCGTTGCCCTCCGCTGGATTCTCTCCAATTTGTCCACATCCCTTCTGTAGTGGGGGGACCAAAACTGGATGCAGTACTCCAGGTGTGGCCTCACCAGTGCTGAATAGAGGGGAATAATGTCTTCCCTAAATCTGCTGGCAATGTTCCTACTAATACAGCCCAATATGCTGTTGGCCTGCTTGGCAACAAGGGCACACTGCTGACTCATATCCAGCTTCTCGTCCACTGTAATCCCCAGGTCCTTTTCTGCAGAACTGCTGCTTAGCCAGTGGGTCCCCAGCCTGTAGCAGTGCATGGGATTCTTCCATCATAAGTGCAAGACTCTGCACTTGTCCTTGTTGAACCTGATCAGATTTCTTTTGACCCAATCCTCCAATTTGTCTAGGTCACTCTGGACTCTATCCCTACCCTCCAGTATATCTACCTCTCCTGCAAGCTTAGTGTCATCTGCAAACTTGCTGAGGGTGCAATCCATCCCATCATCCAGATCATTAATAAAGATGTTGAACAAAACCAGCACCAGCACAGACCCCCTGGGACACTCCGCTGGATACTGGCTGCCAACTAGACATTGAGCCATTGATCACTACCCGCTGAGCCTGACAATCTAGCCAGCTTTCTATCCACCTTATAGTCCATTCATCCAATCCATACTTTTTTAACTTGCTGGCAAAAATACTGTGGGAGACCGTATCAAAAGCTTTGCTAAAGTCAAGATATATCACATCCTCCGCTTTCCCCATATCCACAGAGCCAGTTATCTCATCATAGAAGGCAATCAGATTGGTCAGGCATGACTTGCCCTTGGTGAATCCATGCTGACTGTTCCTGATCACCTTTCTCTCCTCCAAGTGCTTCAAAATGGATTCCTTGAGGACCTGCTCCATGATTTTGCTGGGGACTGAAGTGACACTGACCGGTCTGTAGTTCCCTGGGTTCTCCTTGTTCCCTTTTTAAAATATGGACAGTATATTTGCCTTTTTCCAATCATCCAGGACCTCCCCCAATCGCCACAAGTTTTCAAAGATAAAGGCCAATGGCTCTGCAAGCACATCAGCCAACTCCCTCAGCACCCTTGGATGCATTAGATCTGGACCCATGGACTTGTGCATGTCCAGCTTTTCTAAATAGTCCTTAACCTGTTCTTTCACCACTGAGGGCTGCTCACCTCCTCCCCCTAACGGTCTGCCCAGTGCAGCAGTCTGGGAGCTGACCTGGTCTGTGAAGACCGAAGCAAAAAAAGCATTGAGTACTTCAGCTTTTTCCACATCCACATCTGTCACTAGGTTGCCTCCCCCATTCAGTAAGCATCCCACACTTTCCCTGACCTTCTTCTTGTTGCTAACATACCTGTAGAAACCCTTCTTGTTACCCTTCACATCTCTTGCTAGCTGCAACACCAGTTGTGCTTTGGCCTTCCTGATTACACTCCTGCATGTTCTAGCAATATTTTTATACTCCTCCCTAGTCATCTGTCCAAATTTCCAGTTCTTGTAATCTTCCTTTTTGAGTTTAAGCTCACCGAAGATTTAACTGTTAAGCCAAGCTGGTCGCCTGATATATTTGTTATTCTTTCTGCACATCAGGATGGTTTGTTCCTGCGCCCTCAATAAGGCTTCTTTAAAATACAGCTAGCTCTCCTTCAGTGGTTCTCAATCATTTCCGCACCTGGACCACATCTAGCTTGCACCTCCCCTTCCTGTTTAGCAATATGGATAGAGCAGGGTGATCAAAATCTGTTTCGAATCTCAAGCTGAGAGCTCCTGGCCCTAATCGATCATAAAAACTGACTGGTTCCTGGGAACGGGATATTTCCTCTAGGAGAATTCAATGGAAAATATTTCTCCTTTTATATGAGGGAGAAGATAAACATACATAAGAACATAAGAACGGCCATACTGGGTCAGACCAAAGGTCCATCTAGCCCAGTATTCTGTCTTCTGACAGTGGCCAATGCCAGGTGTCCCAGAGGGAATGAACAGAACAGGTAATCACCAAGTAATCCATCCTCTGTCACCCATTCCCAGCTTCTGGCAAACAGAGGCTAGGGACACCATTGATGAACCTATCCTTGATGAACTCATTTAGTTCTTTTTTGAACCCTGTTATAGTCTAGGCCTTCATAACATCCTCTGGCAAGGAGTGCACAACTAGGAAAGTTATGACCATTAAAAGAAATGTGTTCAGTGGTTAGTGCCAGGGTTTAACAGCAACTGAAGCTTGTATTTGGCACTGAGCAGCACCGGAGAGGTATTAAAAGCTATATAATTTGTTGTGACACAAAGGCACAACAGGACAAAAGAACCCTAGTCAGAAGGAGAGTGGGTCATGTTCTTGCTCGAATGGCTGCTGCGGCTGCTTCAGAGAGAACCTTCCATGATTGTGAAGAATAAAGGAGCACACGTAGAACAGTGTGATCGGGCATTCTGTGAGACAGCCAGGAATAATGTCAAAAAGAGCAGTTATGGAGCCAAGTGAGCACTACCATATATTTAAGTAAGCCATTTGGGTCTTAGAATCAGTGAGATGAAATGGTCTAGATTACACCCTCTCCCCACTCTCCCATTGACTGTGTTTATATATTACGCATGCAAATGCACAGAGTGGTGGATCCTCAATTATCTTGCATTAGCCATCTACAGAAATGTGACCATTCAGAAACAAAACCTCTCGAAGGATGGATGACAGCAGAGTTGAGAAAACCACAGGCTGATGCGGGAAAGAGTGGCTTGAGGAAGGGGTAATACCCGCTTCAGACGGGAAAAGGTGTGGGCTGCTCAGTGATAAGGAATATCCTTGATGAAAAGCAGCAGTGCAGCCCACGTCTATACACGGCTTCGACTGTGGGTGACATTTTCAAAAGGACCTAAGTGGCTTAGGAACCTAAGTCCCACTTTCAAAAACAACTTAGGCACTTGAGATTTAAGCTCACGTCACTTTCAGGGGGTTTCAAAAATTTTTACCCTGAAAGCTTTTCTGGGCAGGCACCTTGGCCAAAGTTTTACAAAGCATCTAGTGCTTTTGGGTGCCTCTATTTTTGGATGTGCCAACTTGGGTCATCTTAAAGGAGTCTAATTTTCAGAAAGCACTTAACATCCACTTCTAAAAGTCAGGCCCTTTTAAGAGGCCTTAAGTTGGACATCCAAAAATGGAGGCATCCAAAATCACTAGTCACTTTGGAAAATCCTGTCCCTTCTCTTTTTATTTGCCTGCAAAACACCTAGCACACTTCTGGTGCCACATAAATAACATCATAATAATAAATCATTAAGATGAGAACAGGACTCAGGAGAGGTCTCTATGCCCTGTGGAAATATTTATAGTTTTGATTGCAAATCCTGCACATTAGCATAAAGAAACCATTCATGTGTAATAAGCTAAACTAAAAGCCAGTCTTACTATGATCCTTATCTCCATGCGCATATTTCCCTAAAAATTAAATAGTCTTTCTCACTAACATCTGCACAACAGGCTGCTTCCCACACTGAGGCAGCACCTGCCTGGTTGTACTTTGCATCAGCAGAATATCAATGATGCT
This sequence comes from Caretta caretta, assembly GCF_965140235.1. NCBI lineage: Eukaryota > Metazoa > Chordata > Testudines > Cheloniidae > Caretta > Caretta caretta. Next base: position 178,066,355 of record NC_134208.1, on the reverse strand, counting down.
TACTGAAATAATACAAGAAAGCTCTTTTGCGACTCAGAAGGGCAGACAACTGCAAGAGATTTTCCTTCACTGATACAATATTTTAATTAAATGCACACCAAGAACACAGGGGCTTCCCACAGCTGCAGGCCTTGCTGGTCACTACAGCTGGCTCTTTAACATCTGAAAGGGAGAATGGATCTTTGTTTTGTTAGTTACAGGCTCGCCTTTCACTGTACATTTTAGGAGAGAGGGCTCTCCTGGCCATAATCTGGCATGTTGCCAATGTGAGCAAACAGAGGCAGTAGAACAATGTGCATATCCTCAATTCAGCTGTCTGGCTAGACATTAGACAGCTCTGCTAATTAGAATCAAACGCTTGTGATTCCATAGTATGCATGTGCCAGAGGGAAATGACATCCTGCCATATAGGGCTCTTTGGGCTTTTGTCTTTCTGGGCTGATTTCCTAATTCCACCATGCTGAATGCAACACATAGAATTTCTTTGAGGCATGCAACATCAGGTGGAGAAACCGGGGGTTATATAATATATACACATCTGACAAAGCCTCTTCTCCCTTCTTTTTTAATTTACCCCAAGAGCGTGTTGAGAGTTCTGCTTATGCCCTCCTGTGGTAAAAAAATGAAATTATTAATACTAGCCATGGGTAAATGAGCTATGGATTCTCATACAATTTTTTTCCCCACTAGTCCTTTAACTTCTTGGCTTTAATTCCCGATTTGCACTGGTATAAGTGAGAGGGGAATCAGACTGTGTGTGTTTATTACTGTTCTGACCCTAGGGTTTTATGGTAAAGATTAATCAACCCTTTTATACGGAAGCAAATGCAGAAGGTGTCTTCCCGCTCTAACACTAGTTCAGCTGATGGACAATGTGATTTTTAACTATAAGTGAATTTTGACTTCAGAATTAATTTTTAAAAAGGCAGCCATTAAAATTAACTAGGGAGTCAAAATTAATACCCAAAGCAACCCAATGGGTACTCTTTACTAACAAGGAATACTTAAGGCTGAATTTAAAATGTCACTGAATATTATGAACATGAGAGTTCCGTATTAAATGATATTTAGTTGACCCCAATACAGTATATTCAAAATGAGATTCTGTTTTATGCTCTTGATAGCAAGATCAAGTGTGAAAAACTTTTGGCCATAAAACATTAAACCAATTTTTTTATCTATTGTAAAAACAGCAACAGGCTAGAACATCAGCATATTTGATGCACATGAAAGATAACTGAAAAGGAAGTAAACCTTAAGCAGACTGCCAAACAGTATGTCACATCTGAAAGACATGTAACCTCTCATCTGTTATTTGGGTATCAAGGAATTATCCGAAACACTTCTATTTCTCTGTCGTCTTGGTGTATACGCAAAGTTTTACTGGTTTAACTAATGGTGTGTTTTTATACTGATTTAGTTCAACAGGTGCAACTTTGTGTGTGGACACTCACAGGCCACGTCTACACTAGCAGCACTTTACTAGTATAATAATAATGGGAAAACTATACCAGCAAGGAGCTCCAAGGGTAGCCGTAGCTTTACCATCACAGTTGTAATTCGTATCGGTATAATTTAAAATCACCCTCCAGGGACTAAACAAGCTATTCCAGTAAAAGTAGAGTTTTGCTAATATATCTGTATCTATGCTTGGGGCTTCAGCTGGCATGACTCTGTCATCCAGAGATCATACCTCTTCACAGCCCTGATCAACATAGCTGTGCTGGCAGAAGTCTGTAGCGTACCCTGGGCCTTATTTTGGTTCAAGCCTGATTTAAATTGGGTTCAGCTTGAATCTGTAAAATTTCAGGTGCAAATTGTGGGTAGACAGGCCCTTAATCATGGCTAAACTTGAAAAAACAACACTAAGAACATTCAATTTCAGAGAAACATTTAAAACTATGCTCATAAACAACAGAGCTAGCTAAAAATCCCATGTATTTTCCACACATACAAAAAAAATTAAAACAAAATTAAAATTGTTTGTTTAGTTCAAATTTTTGGGGTGGAATTTTCCAGCTTTTTAATGTTTTCCTCCTTTCCTCTCCCTCCCGGTTCTTTCCCCTCCACCCCCGGAGAGGTTTTACAAGTGGATAAACAAAAAAGGGGAGAGAAGGAGGAAGGAACCCCAAAAATGAAAAATTTTCGTTTTTGATTTTTAAAAACTGGAAAATTCTGACCAAAGTGAAAAGAAAAGGAGGACTTGTGGCACCTTAGAGACTAACCAATTTATTTGAGCATAAGCTTTCGTGAGCTACAGCTCACTTCATCAGACACTCTGATGAAGTGAGCTGTAGCTCATGAAAGCTTATGCTCAAATAAATTTGTTAGTCTAAGGTGCCACAAGTACTCCTTTTCTTTTTGCAAATAGAGATTAACACAGCTGCTACTCTGAAACCTGACCAAAGTGAAAATTTTCTATGAAAATTCAGTCAATAATTCTTTTGTTTGTTTGTTTGTTTGTTGGCAAAAAAAGTTTTGCTAAAAAAATGTTGACCAGGCCTAGTACACAGAGCTGTGCAAAATTCAGCAGCTGTTTCACTTTGGGGAGGAATGATGGCATAGAACTGGAGGAGACCTTAGCCCTAGCTCTTACACACACTTCTTATATGGCCTGAGGTAAGTCAGTGTGTGTCTGTGCTGCAGTTTCTTCATCTGTAAAACAGACTTACCAGCCTCAGCGGGGTGTTTGTGAGGGTACATCCATTTGTGTTTTAAAGTATGCCCCTCAGATGAGAGAGGGGTTTATAAACATCAGGTATTATTATTATTATTACTACATGAACATTTTCCTCAGTTGCAATTTACAGTAGGTTTGCAGCCACCAATGTCTTTTTGAGTGTTGGATTCAAAATGAACCCCCAAACAGTATCATAGTTACCCTGTAAGGGAGCCCTCACCTGCATGTCTGTTCTCCTCTCACTCAGTTTTACTGCTGTTTAGGCCTTAAATGTCAGATTCAAACAAAGTGAAGTCAATGGAAGGGTTTCCAAGATCACACCCTAGGGTTGAGATTTTCAAAAACAAACATTCAGTGTCGTCTTTGCTCCGCTCCCACTGAACTCAAAGGTCAAACTCTCATCGACTTCAATGGAAGTAGAATTGGGCCAAAAAAGAGCAGAGATTACGTGCCTATGTCCAGAGAGCAGCGGTTTGGGGCCACTGTCAGGTAGAATGAAAGAAAGAACCCTGAAAGGAGAACAGCAGCAAAATTAACATAGTCCAGAGATGTAGCTATAATATGCCGTGGCGAGAGCGGTCACAGCTCATTCCAGTTAGCTGTCTTACAGGTGCTACAGGACGGGTATGGAGAAGTATGTCTAAATCCACTGTGAAAGTACATTTGGATTAAATAGCTGCATCCACCTACCCCTTCTTCAAGTGAGACACATATGCACTCTGTAGAGCTGCTTCCAAGAAATAGGGAAGTTCAAAGTCAGAGAAAGTCACAGTGCTGCCTTTTATGCTTCTTGAATGCAAGGTCTGGGAGGGAAACAAAAAGTGATATGATTATAAACTCATTGTCCTTATCTGCTTGCATGCATTGGGAATCACTTTGCAGTGATTGGAAGGACAAAGAGAAAGTGATGCAGTGCACCATTCTACAACTTCTGTACCATACTTACTGTAGTTTTGAGATGTTCAAGTTTATGAACTTTTTGATTTTATGAACCCCAGAGGCCTCAATCAGTTAGCAAAATAAGGGTCCAACTGTATCAAAACTCTTCTATTGTCTGAAATATTGAGAGGACACATCACCCTTTCAGTAGTGCTCTGACAATCCTTTTAGTCTATCAGCACATGTAATTCTGCCCTCGGATTTGCCCAGCTTCCATTGACAAACTCACTGGGAGCCCTGTCCAAAGATAGGATTTGGGCAACATACAGGTAAGTCACACTTAGGGCACATTTATTCCTTACCTTCTCAAGTTCCTGCAAGTACACTTGTGCAATGACACACGCTCTCTCGAAACAAGCCATGACCTCCTCTTCCCTTTCGGACAGCCGAGCACGCGAGGCAATCGAATTGGGCGACCGCTCCAGTGACAGACCTGGAAAATGGCAATACCTTCTTAAACCCAAGCTCAGAAGTAGCGAAGTCAATGTAATCAGTTTTCACAGCGTAAATATTTACAAGATGACAGGGAAAATCTCCTAAATAATACATACTTTTGTTTTGTTTATTTTCTTGCTTGCTTCAAATACTTTTGGAAACATTGGTAGAATAATATATACTATACATTAGGACTGTCAAGAGATTTTAAAAATGAATCGTGATAAAAAAATGAATCATGATTAATCCGGCTGTTAATAATAGAATACCATTTATTTAAGTATTTTTGGATGTTTTCTATCTTTTAAAATATATCGATTTCAATTACAACACAGAACACAAAGTCTACAGTGCTCACTTTACCTTTATTTTTAATTATAAATATTTGCACTGTAAAAAACAAAATAGCATTTTTCAATTTACTCAATACAAGTATTGTAGTGCAATCTCTTTATAATGAAAGTTGAACTTACAAATGTAGAATTATATACAAAAAAGTAACTGCATTCAAAAATAAAACAATGTAAAACTTTAGAGCCTTTAAAGTCCACTCAGTCCTACTTCAGCCAATCACTCAGACAAACAAGTTTAGTTACAATTTGCAGGAGATAATACTGCCCACTTATTATCTACATCACCTGAAAGTAAGAACAGGTGTTCGCATGGCACTGTTGTAGCCAGCGTTGCAAGGTATTTATGTACCAGATGCACTAAAGATTCATATGTCCCTTCATGCTTCAACCACCATTCCAGAGGACACGCGTCCATGCTGATGACAGGTTCTGCTCGATAACTATCCAAAACAGAGCGGACCGATGCATGTTCATTTTCATCATCTGAGTCAGATGCCATCAGCAGAAGGTTGATTTTCTTTTTTGGTGGTTTGGGTTCTGTAGTTTCCGCATCTGAGTGTTGCTCTTTTAAAACTTCTGAAAACATGCTTCATCCCTCTCAGATTTTGGATGGCACTTCAGATTCTTAAACCTTGGGTCCAGAAATCTCACATTGGTACTATAACACTGCACCCCATATTCTTAATAGAAATATTGTTAGGATATGAATATGGCATAACTAAGATACGTTTTATGCAAGATGGGTCATGTGAGGTATCATTAGAAAGGTTATGATCTACTGAATGTGTTTATATGTTTATCCAATTTGTATGCATGTATCATTTCTGTATCCGAGGTTAGGAATACTGACTATGTAACAATTACAACTGTGTGTATTTGGGGGAACACCCACCAGACAGTAGGCAATCAGCCTCAATGTGCCATTAGGAGGAACAGTAAGACTCTAAGCTACAGAAACTCTGCAACCTGCCTAAAACAACAATTAGGGTGAAAAATTACATTTTGTAACCTGTTTCTTGAGTGTATTAAGTTTAGTTTGCATGTTTTGTTTTATTTGCTCAGTGATCTGCTTTGTTTTGTTTGTGATCCCTTATAATCACTTAAAATTTACCTTTTGTAGTTAATAAACTTATTTTTTGTTTATTACAAACCTCAGTTTGTGCAATTCATATCTGGGGGGGGGGCAAAAAGCTGTGCATATCCTCCTCCACACTGAGGGAGGGGGCAAATTTGTATGAGCCTTCACTTTGCAGATCTTTCTATACAGCGCAAGACAATATTATTTTGGGTTTATATCCCAAAGGAAGTGTGCACATGAGTGCTGGCCATTCCCCTAGCTAAGTCCTCCCACACAGCTGATTTCAGTCTGTGTCTGCAGCCGCGTGTGGCCTTAGCCGTGTGTGTTCTGGAGAAGGCTTGAGAGCCTAGCACAGCAAGGACATGGTTAGGGTTAGGGTTAGAGTTACCCAGGCTGGTGGAAAGGGTGCGCTCAATGAGACCCCATCACATCAGGTGGCACCCCGGGGGGGGGGGGGGTTGGTCATCCTGTCACAGGTACCTTCTTTGCATTTTGTCAAATCTGCTATGAAAGTATTCTTAAATCGAACATGTGCTGGGTCATCATCTGAGATTGCTATAACATGAAATACATGACAGAATGCAGATAAAACAGAACAGGAGACATACAATTCTCCCTCAAGGAGTCCAAACACAAAGTTAATTAACACATTGTTTTTTTAATGAGCATCATCAGCATGGAAGCATGTCCTCTGGAATGGTGGCCAAAGCATGAAGGGGCATACGAATGTTTAGCATATCTGACATGTAAATACCTAGCAATGCTGCCTACAAAAGAGCCATGCGAACGCCTGTTCTCGCTTTCTGGTGACATTGTAAATAAGAAGCAGGCAGCAGTATCTCCTGTAAATGTAAACAAACTTGTTTAACGACTGGCTGAAAAAACAAGTAGGACTGAGTGAACTTGTAAGCGCTAAAGTTTTACATTGTTTTGTTTTTGAGTGCAGTTATGTAACAAAAAAAAAATCTACATTTGTAAGTTACACTTTCACAGTAGAGAGACTGCACTACAGTACTTGTATGAGGTGAATTGAAAAATACTATTTAATCATTTTTACATTTAAATATTTGTAATAAAAATAATATAAAGTGAGCACTGTATACTTAGTATTCTGTGTTGTAACAGAAATCAATTTATTTGAAAATGTAGAAGAATATCCAAAAATATTTAATAAATTTAAATTGGTACTATATTGTTTAATAGTGTGATTAATCACAATCAGTTTTTTAAATCACAATTTTTTTAGTTAATTGCGTGAGTTAACTGCAATTAATCGACAGCCCTACTATACATCTATAGGTATTTTGTATTCACTACCTTTCAATTGTTTGATACAGAACAATATTTTGCATTTCTATAGCACCTTTCATCTCTTAAGAACACCACTGAGGAAGGGAAGTATTAGCCCTATGGCACAGATGGGCAAACTGTGGTACAGAGAGATTAAGGCCCATATATGCAAAAATGGCCATAGATTTTATAGTAGTGGGTAGTAATAGGGGATTACTTTGCTGCGTATCTGTTAACTAACATTCCCTTTTGTGTTTTGTCTTTTCTGTCAACTGTCCACTCTGTGTTAAAGGAACCTTGTCTAGTTCATTTCACCCTCCAGCCCCTCTTCAAAGGTTGTGGTTCTACAATCACATGTCTTTCTCCCCTGCTGATTGCTAAATGAAAGTCCTGCACAAACAAAGGAAACTGACTCTATATGTAGAGGAAGCCATGAAACTCATAGTTTTTTTCCACAAGAGAACTATCAAATGCACGGGCTAAACTAATTCATAACTATTTTTCTCTGATCTGTCTTGGCTATACTCATCTAAGGAGCTACTTGCAATGGTAGTACGTTTAAAAAAAATTAGAAAGAAGTGTGATTTCTAAGCTGATGTCCTTTTAAATGCAGGGAGGGCGGTAGGCTTCTTTTAATGGAGTCCAGCATATGGATTCGTGAACATTGTGAAATCATGCAGAGTGGCCGGCCAAAAATCACAAATGAGCATCACCCACACACATACAAGGACTAGACTGCCCAGGTGTAACCCATTCTTCTCTGCTAGAGGAAACACTGAGAAACCAGCATCCCAGAGCCCACTGAAAGAAACCCACCACAACCCATTAACACATACACATCGCACATACACACGATATCTAATGTGGACCCAGAAACCAGCATGAGGACTGTCGTGTAGACAGGATTCAGCCATTTCTACCTCCTGCTCAGAACAGTGAGGCAAGAGGGAGTAAAAACATACAAGTTCACACTACAGCCTCCCTCCACTGGAGAATTACCACTCTAAAGCTCCAGGATGAGGACTGAAGTCAACAATTCTGCTCCTCAGGAACAGATTAACTTTCTACTACAAGGGTGAAGCTCATCTGTGCAGGTGACAGAGCTTTCTCAGGGGCCCATCAGAGACCGTGGAACAAAGTCCTGCAGGAACTAAAGACCATCGCAAACCTCCCCACCTTTCACTACACATGCATGGAGCACCTCTTTGACCTGGTCTCCTCTAACATAAACACATCATGTATATAATTATTTAAAAAAAAACAAAAAACACCGAATCCATTGTGTGATTATTTGGGGAACCTAAGTATGACTTATGAATTTGGTCAATACTATGAAGTTGTTGCTACAAAAATTGCTGTATCATGAATGTGCCTCTCACTATGTGTATCCATCATTGCTGACAGGTCTTTAAGCATGTACCTCCCAGACTAGGAGCAATGGTGGCTTAATATAACTCAATGACCACGCATACACAAAAGCTCTGTCCACTCACGCACTAGCACTGGTACCAACATCTCCTGTCACACTGGTGGCCAAAAGTCAAAGCTTCAGTGGCCATGGTAGATAGGAAACGATGGGATTGTGGATGCAGCAAATAAAGTTAAATGGCAGCATACCAATTCCTCTCCACACACCAATCAACTCACATCTAACACATGACTCCTAAAACCCTGGAACTAGGTATGCCAGAACTGTCTATCAATCCAACAATGGCACTAAGGAACACTGAAGTGCACAGAGCATGAAGCCTGGATGTTTTGGCATAATGTCTGTGTTGAACAGTGTTAAAAGGAATTCAGTGTGATGGACAGCACCTCACAGCTGATCAGGATGGAATAGTTTCAGTTTTGCAGACTGTGTTCCCCATTCCTGAAACATATTACACTATGAATCTACATCTGGGGCAAAGAACTGCAGATGTCACGCTGTGCCAGTAAATTTGGGTACACAATGTCTTTGCCTAGAAGAATGCGTTTCCAGTGTACGCTCTGCAGCCCAATTTATAAACTTGGCTCAGGGAAATCAGTGAACATTAAACAAAAAAGTGTTTTTGAGACTTGTTCTTTACATAAATTTGTATTAGTCTTTATACATAAGTATACAAAAGTCAGCAGAATACTACTTAGCACTTTACATTAAAGCTCTACAAAAACGAACTAATCCTCTTTAGAGGAACATTAGAATTACCAGCATTGCACAGATGGGGAAAACTGACAGAAAGGTCTCAAAATGATTCAGCACCAGAGTTAAAATTAGAACCTAGGAGTTCAGCCCCAAAATTAATCTGCTAGATCACAATCTCTCTGAAAATAAACTGCCTGATCTTCAGCAAGATAAATCAAAGATTGAGATCAGTTCTAGTACTGTCTGGAACAAACCTTTGAGAATTCTGGCAAAAAACCCACACACACTAAGCAATGTTTGTCATCAGTCTTGACATTCCTTTTCCAAGCAGTTGAGCAGTGCTTTTGGCACTAAATGGAACAGATTGGAAAAACAGACACATTTGGTGTCCATAACTTTTGAACATTCACTGCAACATCCACTCATATTTAGCATGCCTCTTCTGCAAACAAAGAAAAAGCTTATTCAAGCAGAGGTTCTCCACCAAAACACTCCCAAATCACTGGTTATTTGGGTCATTCATAAAGCTTACTGGCACATTTTGAAAGCATAAGCTTCTTTTTCCTGAGGAGTTCACAAGAGCTTCATCTGTTGTTATTTCTGGACCAACAGTCTTTCATAATCCTATTGTACTTTTTATTTGACGGTTTCAGAGGTGGTGAGGTGAGTGGAGTTTAAAGCTTCAAACAACCCCCTGAAGTTGTTATTTTTCCTAAAAGGAGAGATGTAGCTAAGAGATTAAGTGACTTGCCTAATGCTGCAGAGTTAAACAGGACCACTAGCTTCCAGTCTTGCATGCTTGACCCACTTGGCCACCCTTTTTCTAACGGGCATGATTAGTTATTTTCACTGTTATTGCTCTTCTTGAGCCTTGTAATGGACATTCTTATCTGCTCAGACTCCCAATTGTTGTCAGAGGAGCAGGTGACAGCTATAGCCAGGTCAGCTTAAAATCAACGCTCTGCCTGGGCAATAGACTGCAACTATTTCTTCAGGATGTAATTATTATCCATGCCTTTGTCAACACCAAATTAGATACTGCAATAGACTCTATATGGGGCTATGTATTCATTCCGTCTGGAAAATGATGTGCAGAATTCATGAGCCTGCTTATTAAATGAAGTTTTTTTTCATGGACATATTAAACCAGTGAGACCATTAAGACCCGCCCTGGCTGTTTGTAAGTTTCTCAATAGATTTTAAAGTGCTGGTTTTAATCTATAAAATCCTAAATGGCCTTGGACTATAAGGACTCTTTTTGTGGCATTCTGCCATAGTTGCAGTCAAGGAGACACCACAGGTAGAGTCCCCTGACATGCAGTCACCTAGCCACACCAGAGATGGGAAGGGGTGATTTGCCCTTAGGGCCAAAAGCCTTTGGAACTTGCTTCCTCCCAGATCACAGCAACCCAATTTTGTTAACCTACCAGACACACCACAAGGACCATGTTTTCTCTCTGGCCTATAAGGGGTTGAAGAGTGACTGGAGAGGGGTCAGGCTTGATGGTGACTTTTTTAGTAGGGATTATCATACTGATGTTCATGTAAGTCACTGCTGGGGTAGCACTGTCTTTGGGTAATTGCTGGAGTCCATTTAACTTGTGGTTTATAAATTTATAGAACTGAGGTCTGTTCCTCAGAGTTCAGCCACCCAGCATCCACGCTGTGAGGTGGAGTGAAGCAAGGTTCGGGTGCAGCAGCTGCCTGTGATCCTGAGAGAGTAGGTCCGGACGGTTGGGAACAGCTGACAGAGCTGCTACTGCCAAGCCTATGAGCGTGCTGAACCAATGCTGGCGAGGCCAGGCTGGGGCAATCATAATGACTCGAACCTTATCCTTCCTGATCTTGAAAAGGACCCTGTTGATCAGTGGGATTGGCGGGAAGGCATACATCAGAAGGCTTGATCACGCCAGCAGAAAGGCATTGGATAGCGAGCCGCTGTCGAGGCCTGGCAGAGAGCAGAACTGTTGACATTTTCTGTTCTGTCTGGTGGTGAACAGGTACACTTGGGGAGCTCCCCACTTCTGGAAAAGCATCCTGACGAACTCCAAGTGGAGGGACCACTTGTGGGGAGAGAAGAAGGACCTGCTTAAGTGATCCGCCAGCATGTTCCGAACACCGAGGAGGTGGGAGGTTTCCAGGTGGATCGCCGTGCTGGATGCAGAAATCCCACAGGCGAAGGGCTTCCTGACACAGGGCCAATGACCGGGATCCCCCTTGCCTGTTGACATAGAACATGGAGTCCGTGTTGTCTGTCAGCACCTGCACCATATGACCCGACAGATGGGGAAGAAACACCTTGCAAGCAAGGCAGATGGCCCTGAGCTCTCTGACATTTATGTGAAGTGACAATTCCTCTTGAGACCATAGCCCCCGAGTCTTGACAGCACCAAGGTGTACTCCCCAACTGAGGTCGGACACATCTGACACCAGAGATACTGTGGGCCGTGAAGTTGCAACAAAACACCTTCCATCACTGCATCCGGGTTTGACCACCATTGGAGCAAGGTGAGTACCCAGGGAGGGATCGCGAGGACCCTGCCCAAGGGGTGTCTGGCTGGGGAATAGATCGACAACAGCCACATCTGAAGGGACTTCCTCCCCAGTCTTGTGTGTTGGATGACGTAGGTGTACACAGCCATGTGACCTAGGAGTCTGAGGCAGATCCGAGCTATGGCGAGCGGGTGTGCAGTGATCTGGACAGCTTTCAGACATTAAGAACCAAACCAAGTTTCTCGTGTACCAAGATATCATTATCCCCACTCTCCTGTACAGTGCTGAAACCTGGGTCATGTTCAGTAGACACATCCAGGCTGTTGAACGATACCATCAACAGTGCCTCCACAAGATTTTATTAATTAAGTGGGATGATAGAAGCATCAACATCAGCTTTCTGTACCAAGCCAAGACCTCCAACATCAAAGCTATAACCATCTGCCACCAAATCCGCAGGGTTGGTCAAGTTCTTCAAATGCCAGGCAATCAACTCTCAAAGCTGGTCATGTTCTCACAATTGAGTCAAGGTTAACTGATGAGGGGAGGGCAAAGAAAGCACTTCAAAGACACTCTCAAAGCCAACATGAAGAAGTGCAACATCGACATAAACTTATGGGAAACCCAAGTCCTCGACCAACTAAAATGGAGAAGGACCACGTGGCAAGGATCCCAGCATTCTGAGACCCAATGAAGACAACAGGAAATAGAGAAACGGGAAAGAAGGAAAGAACATGCTGCAGCCTGACTCAACAATCCAAATCCACCCCTTCCACTGGAAAACATCTGCCCCAACAGAGATAAGATCTGTGGCTCCCAGATTGGTCTTATTAGCTACCTGCAGATCCACCAGCAATAACCACTATCATTTCCTGGAAGACTATCATCCTCGATCACCAACTACTATTGCTTATCCTCCTCAAGGCAACCCACAGTAGCAATGTGGGACAGGATCTATGTTCAACACACGCTTTTTTTCCCCTTGTTCTTCTGCAGATTGGTTCCAAGGAGAAAACAGAAGTATTTTATTGCTCAGTAGTAGCATGCTTGAGATGATACAGAAATGAATTATCCTTATCTTTGCTTGTGTAATTACAGCATGCTTTCACTTTGCCCTGTTAATGCCCACAGTAAAAGTTAAAAAGAAATAGTTGCATCAGCATGGGTAGACAGCCATCACCCTCCCATGAATCCAACTTAATTCCCTGTCTCACTCCACAAAGCAGTGTCTTTTTCTAGTAGAATCCCATAGATGGTGTATTTTATGTAGTACAATTAATGAAAAGATTATCCTTATTGATTTTATTTGTATTATATAAAAAGTAATCTTCATGGGCCTTTTAAAATCTGCCTTTGGAAAGATCCCACGCATTGTTTCGGCAGAACAACATTCAGGCAGCAGGCTAATCTTGTAATGCAGAACATGCTCTAAAAACATGTTTTCTGAAATACAGAGAATGCCTAGAAAGTGTATATGTATCCTATAACATACATGTAACCTATGATCAGCCAAAAAGGACACTACTTTAAATTCACCTATAAAATACAGGCTAGACCACGGGTCTCAAAGTCCCATCCCGCAGGCCATCTGCGGCCCAAGAACCTCCCCACTGCGGACCAGAAAGGACAGACCCATGCAGCCATGCTGCCGTCTCTGTCTGATGCAGGCGCCGCCGCCCCCTGTGGCTCCCACTGGCTGTGGGAGAGGGACAGAGATACCATCACTAGTCGCTGGGCAGAGTCAGCCATGGAGGCAGCGTCACTTTTTTCCACAATGAATATAAACAAGTCTAAGAAATATTGAGCCTACTGGAACAAAGATTGTAAGTAGAAGGGTCTCTGAATAACTACAGTTTGAACAACGTAATTCAGTCAAAATACTGAACATAACTATCTGATGCACACCTTGCTGCAATCCTGAAGGTTTCAACTGCTCAGTCACTGAGGCCAAACATCAACAAACTGACAGAACTGAAGTGTTGCCAGGTGTCTGGCCAACACTAAAAACTCTCTGGCAAACGAAGAATTGTATAAAGTTGTATGACAGTTTTATTATTTCTAAGAAATTCAAAATAAAAAATACAATATAAACATTTTCTTTTCTGACCACCATCTTCAGTGACATTATTGGCCCGCTGGGAGGATTTAAGGACTGGCCCTGGCCCTAAGGTAAACTGAGTTTGAGACCCCTGGACTAGACAGTAGGGTCTTATGAAATCCATAAACTGAATTAAGTTGTTCAAACAGTAGTTATTTAGAGACCCTTTTACTTACAATCTCTATTACAGTAGGCTCAATATTTCTCCTCATTTTTTTAATTCAGGGATATTAAATGAAAACTAGTTATTCTGTTATTTATTATTCCTCACCTGATGTCCCCATAGTCTATGAACATCATCATCATCTTCAAGGCAACCTCTTGTGATATAACAAAGGACAACAATTTCAGGTGAAGAATAAGCAGTGGGAACAAATATACTCCAAAGCAACAAATATCCTGTTATCATGCAAACATCCTTGGAAATACAAAGAGGGACGATAAGAGAGACAGGAAGTGTGAGAGATCAGCAGTTTTGTTTCTAAACAGAAGGAAAGTTGGGCCCAATCAAAACTCTGGGATTTAGATCAGGGGTTCCCAAACTGTGGTAAATATACCACTGGTGGTTCATGCACTTGTTGCAAGTGGTACACTGTAACAGAATGGTCTGTCCTTTTTAAGGAGTAGTGGGCCTAGTACCAACCAATTTCTGTTCCATGACATGGCCCCTTTGAGGAAAGAAGTATTCAAGAGATCAGCAGCCTAACTGGGGAATGGGGCCAGGTGTGAGGTGGTAGCTACTTGATAAACATGATAAAAGTTGTTAGGTGGCTCCCAGGAGCAGAGAGAAGGCAGAGAGGCTGGAGGAGAGAATTACAAGGTAGCATCAAGTCAGGAACGAGGTTCCCTGTGATGGTGAACCAGAAGTGAGACTAGTGGGCTCGTGAAGTCTCCCTGGGCTGTGCTGTGATCCCAGATAGGCTAACGGATGGGAGGAAGAAGTTGTGAGTCCAGGGACCAAAGCAGGAGATGACCTCTGGGAAAGACTCTCCAGAGAGACCACTGGCACAGCTCTCTGGCTCAGAGGGAAACAGGAATATGAAGCCTTGGAACAACGGTGAACTGGAGCTGAACCTGCCCAATGCCCAGGTAAAACCCCTCAATTCCAGCCAAGACTCCTCACCTGTCTACCCTCCCCCATGAGCTCCCCTTCCCATTTACACACACTCACCACCTGAGACGTGTGAACTCCACTAGAGTTGGTGGGAAACTGTTTTGCTGTCTCACAAAACTTTTCGTGCCGTGGAACAGGAACATCAGGATGAAACTGAGACATTTTGAAGTTTTTTGTGAAAAGCCAAAAAGACTACCACCCGCCTTAGAACAGCCAACAGCCTGGGAGTCAGGGCACTCACCTGCGTGGAAGGAAACGCAGGTTCAAATCGCTGCTCTGCTGCTTCAGATTCAGGACCTGGGTTTCCCATATCCCAGGTGAGTACCCCGTCCTCCAAGCTATTCTGGGATGTGTCTCTTTCTCTAGGTTTGAGCACAAGTTCTATCACAAACCTGGAAACCCCTCCTGACAAAAGTTCTGTCAGAATGGAACCCTCACAGAACCCATGAAAAGTCTGCGTTTAGACAAACTGCCATTTTCTGATGAAAAACCATTTCATTGAAAAATTCCCAACCAGCTGTAATCCTCATGGTCCTCTAACCTTCCCCCAGCCAAACTCCTCATTCTTTTAATTACCCCAGGTGGATATCCACCAGCCAGATTCAAAACGTATTTTATTAGGAGTCCATAAATACTTAAGTAAACCCTATTAAGGCCTAAAATGTGCACAGAAAGGAGAAATTTGCATGTGGTACTTCAAACATCTGTTTTGTAAGAAGGTGGTTGGTACATGAACCAATAAAGTTTGGGAATTGCTGATTTAGACTCCAGACTGTCCAGATTTGGCCTCTTGTAGGGACAGCCCATACCTATGAACTTTGCTTTCAGCCCGTATCTAAGCAGGATATTTTTAACAGGGCCCATAATACGTCAGCTACTCCACACCATTCCTTTAAAACAACCACCACTCCTAGTCCAACTGAGTTAAGGTTGTGATCCTATATTTCTCCTCAAAGGCCTTGTCATAAATATAAAGGGAAGGGTAACCACCTTTCTGTATACAGTGCTATAAAGTCCCTCCTGGCCAGAGACAAAACCCTTTCACATGTAAAGGGTTAAGAAGCTAAGGTAACCTCGCTGGCACCTGACCCAAAATGACCAATGAGAGGACAAGATACTTTCAAATCTGGAGGTGGCAGGGGGGAAGGAACAAAGGGTTCTGTTCGTGTGATGCTTTTGCCAGGAACAGATCAGGAATGCAGCCTTACAACTCCTGTAAAGTTAGTAAGTAATCTAGCTAGAAAATGCATTAGATTTTCTTTTGTTTAACGGCTGGTAAAATAAGCTGTGCTGGAGGGAATGTATATTCCTGTTTTTGTGTCTTTTTGTAACTTAAGGTTTTGCCTAGAGGGATTCTCTATGTTTTGAATCTGATTACCCTGTAAGGAATTTACCATCCTGATTTTACAGAGGTGATTCTTTTACTTTTTCTTTAATTAAAATTCTTCTTTTAAGAACCTGATTGATTTTTCATTGTTCTTAAGATCCAAGGCTTTGGGTCTGTGTTCACCTGCACTAATTGGTGAGGATTATTATCAAGCCTTCCCCAGGAAAGGGGGTGTAGGACTTGGGGGGGCATATTTTGGGGGAAGACGTCTGCAAGTGGTCTCTTTCCCTGTTCTTAGTTTAAAACGCTTGGTGGTGGCAGCATACTGTTCAAGGACAAGGCAAAGTTTGTACCTTGGGGAAGTTTTTAACCTAAGCCGGTAAGAATAAGCTTAGGGGGTCTTTCATGCAGGTCCCCACATCTGTACCCTAGAGTTCAGAGCGGGGAAGGAACCCTGACATGGTGGCAGAGCAGTGGGATCATTTTGAGCCAGAGATCATTTTGAACCAGAAGCACAGCAGGATTTTAAAGGGTTTTGTAAAAGGTGATTGCAGCTGTTGATTCTGTCACTCTGCTTGGGGGACAGAGCAGCAGGCATAACAAAAAGATTTTTCTGTAGGCTGAGAACAGCTATCAGAGACAAAAGGGAAAAAAATCACCTCTGTAAAATCATTTTTATAGCACTGTATACAGAAAGGTGGTTACCCTTCCCTTTATATTTATGACAGGCCTCTAATTACGGCTTCCAAATGTCTTTAATGATTAACTTTTTTTTTTTAAACTATAGAATATTTTTATAAACTTTTTGCATTCTCACATGATGATTGATCACACATTCAAACTTAAAAATTACAGATATCTGGGGCAGGCCCTTTGGCATGGCTGCTTTGCATCATGCAACCAGCATAATCTGGCCCTAAAAGTGGTTTAGCAAGCCCAAGCCTAATGGTGATTCAGCAGTGGCAGAGAGGCCCATAGGAGCTATTATGCAACAAGTCCTTACTGTTGCAGCAGGCAAGAGGTGAAGTGGTCAGAGTAAAGAGGATGACAGGATGTCCATGCACTACATTGATCCTTCCCTGCATGTTCATCCATTAATGGCTGTGGCAGTCCTGCCTGAGTTAAAGCAGCCCTCATGTTGTTCTAACACAGAACAGAGGGAATGGCAATGCACAATGCAGCACCAGAAACAGGGAAGCACACAGGAGAAATTTAAGAGGCCTTTACATCCCATCCCCAGACCTGCATCTAGTGCATTTTGACCACAAGTGAGGGTCTCCCACAACTAAGTATTAAAGGCAAACTGAAAGGAATGTTTATGTCTTATTCTGGTTCAGGAACCAGGGTTCTCCTGCAGCAGTTTACTATGGCTCCGACAACAGCAATGGACTTGGAGTCAGGAGATCAAGGTTCTATTCTTGACTGCCACTGATTCCCTATCGCCTTGGGCAAGTTGCTTAGACTCCATGTGCCTTGGTTTCCCCATCCATAAAACAAGTCTAATGACACCTATGCTCCTTTGTAAAGCACTTGAAGATGTCAGATCAAAAAGCTATATAAATGCTAAGTATCACTGTCATCATTAACACCTACACAGTGCAGGGAGCTGCACTGTTCACAATGCTTTAAGAGTCAGTGACACGTATGGTTGCCAACAGTCCCTTATTACAAGCAACATCCCTTATTTTTTCTTGTCTGTACAAGATCAGGAGTTGCTGAGTGCTGCAAAAAGCAGCAAGAAATACCCCTGGTGAAGGTAGGTGAGTACTAATTAATTATTATTAATATTAATAATAAATGATAATGGTGATAATAAATAATAATAATATTGGGAGGAGAGGTGGCACGAGGGTGGTAAGAAAACAGTCCCTTATTTTTTAAAATACAATGTTGGCAACTCTAGGAAAAGTGATCTATTAACTCAGATAACTGATTTTCATAACTAAACACACTTTAACACAAAAGAGATCATTGTAAAGTTTACTCTTATTAGGGATGTGGGGTCTTAAATTATCTGGGGTTTGTTCATTTTAAGAGCATTTCAGTTCCCCTTTAACTGTAGGCCACAATAGAAACTGGCATCTAGATATGTTGAGAGTCCTGCCTAGATTTTACAAGTCAAGGCTGATAACCAGCTCTGAAAGTTTCCCTACAAATGAATTTATCCACCAGACAAGACAGGAATCCATGCAGATCTGCTCCAGCTAGTACACTCAGGAGACATCTGTTGTAAAGTTACATTGGAAATTGATATTTACTGGCTTGTTTTGACTGGGGCCTGGCCTACACTACACAGTTATGTCGACATAAGGCAGATTACCTTGACCTAATTATGTCAGTGTCTACACTACAGCCTTGTCCCACCAATGTAAGTACCCTATTACACAGACATAATAATTCCACTCCACAAAAGGCATAGGGCTTATGTTGGTGTAGTTAGGGCAACTCAGTGTCTGTGTGGATACTGTTACTTACATCAGCTGTTAGCTCTCCTGTCAATTTCATGGCTCCAACTGACAAGAAAGGCAGGCAGCTAGAGCCTAGCTACCCCCTGCTTCCCTGGAGAGCTGGGAAGCGGGGCCCCACTCCTGGCTGAGAGCTCTCAGCTCCCCACACTGCCCTTCTTAGGTCAGTGGAAACACTCCAAGGAGTGGTGTGTGGATCTGCACCACTGCAGTAACTACTGCGGTGGCTGTAAATAGACCTAATATAGGTTGACTTAAGTTTTTAGTGTAGACATACCCTGGGTCTCAGAACACCAGATACAAGAAGAAAAAAATACCAGGTAGCCCAGCCCTGACATGCACCAAGTGGATCAGAAGTGGAATTTCAGTGAACTTGGCTTCTGATGTGTTTTCCTGTTGCTAAAACAGGGCTGAGTAAGAAACCGGCAGAATTACCTGCACCACAGATCAGTGAGAAAGCTCCAGAGCGAGAGAGAACATGCAACACAGCAAACCAAGCAGAGGGCTTCCAAACTGAATGAAAATCATCTGAGACTCATATTGAAGAGGGAATACGTACAGACAATTTGTCCATTTGATGATCACTGAGAGAGCTTTCAAAATGAGTCCTTGTTAAACTCAGACTGGATTATGGAAAATCCTCACAAACCTACAATACCTGCAGAGAGCTGACATTCCTTCCCTTTCCCACCCTGCAACACAAATGGTCAGGGATTTGGAAACAGATTTGGGTAAAGCAGATACAGCCAGTTCAGATAAAGGATCTTAATTTCTGCCGTTACCTTTGTAAGCTGCTCAAGTCCCAGCATTTATAACTAACCTAAACATTTATTTGTTGATATTTGTTTTGGATGGAAATCTGTCCTGCAAGACTTTTGATAATGGGTTTTTCTTCTGTGTTTGTAAAGCACTTAGCACAATGGGGCCCACATCCTGATTATTTGCTACCCACAATACAGAAAAATAGTAAAATGCTGAAAAGTTTCCAAGAAGACCACAAAAGTTTGGATCACTGTCAAACGTCCATCAAAGTGCTCTGGAAGAAAGAGTATGAAAAGTGCTATATAAAAGCAAATTCTATTTTTTTCCATCAGATTCCACTCCCAGCCATCTACTCTCCATATATCTAGAACTGCTCTCCCCCAGTCCCGCTTCAAATCAGCTCTTTCCCATCATATTATATGTTTGTTCACAATGGAAAAAGCCAAATCTCCCTCAACCTGACCCTTCTTCTTTCCATCATTGTAATTTTGATTGCTTTAGAGCCTGCACTGCAATGTCCCGCTTTGTAATAAATTCCCCAATTCAGAAATACCAGAATGCATCACAGAGACCAGGTGGGCAAGGTAATATCTTTTATTGGACCAACTTCGTTTGGTGAGTATGAAAGCTCAAAAGCTTGTCTCTGAGCTCTCCTTCAGATCTGGGAAGCTTACTCAGTGTCACAGCTAAATACAAGGTGGAACATATTATATAGTACAAATAGTTAACATATTTCAAGGGACCAATTAAGGTGAAGTGGCCTGTTTTCCCCCACCCCACTCTCTCCTCTTTATGACTGTAGGGATGTTAAAGGTCCACTTCACCGTGCATGATCCCTTGAAATATGCGTTATCTCTTCCACCTTGTGTTTAGCTGTGACACAGTTCCCCACACTTGAAGAGCAGTTCCGTGTAAAAGCTTGTCTCTCTCACCAACAGAAATTAGTCCAATAAAAGATATTACCTCACCCACCTTGTCTCTCTAATTTCCTGGGGCTGTAACAGCTACAACACCACTGCACACAGAATGCATCACGCCAGTTCCAACTTAAGGTACATGCAACAATGCCAGTAAGAGATTAAGGCCTTGTCTACACTGCAGAGTTTTTTCACAAAAAGGGAGCTTTTGGTGACAAAACAGTAGAGATGTACACACTGCAATGCCACTTTTGGAGACAAAACTCCTCAATTTTGGCAACAAAATAAAACCACTTCGATGAGAGAGACAGGGCTTTTTACGCAAAAGTTTTGCTGCCAAAGTGCCAGTGTAGACACCACGCTTGATTTTATTGCTGTAAATGGCCTCCAGAAGGTGTCTCACAATGCCCACCCTGACCGCTCTGGTCAGCAGTTCCAACTCCATTGCCCTGTAGCCAGGCAAGCAACTGTCCGCCCCTCCTCCCTGAAAGCCCTAGGAATTTTGGAAATTCCACTTTCTCTTTGCTCAGTGTGGAGAGCTCACATCGCATCTCCCCAGCTGACAATGGTGGCTCCATGCGGAAAATCCTCTCCTGCTTGGATCAATGCGGAGCTGCTGGATCTGCTCAGTATTTGGGAAGAGGAGGCTGTGCAGTCCTCCCAGCTGCACTCTAGCCGTAGGAATTTCGATACCTATGGGCAGATTTCCCAAAGCTTCTGAGAAAAAGGCTATGATCAGGACATGCTGCAGTGCAGAGAAAAGGTCAAGGAGCTAAGGCAGGCGTACCAGAAGGCAAGGAAGGCAAACTGTCACCCCAGTGCTGCATCCTAGACCTGCCGTTTTTATAAGAAGTTGGACACTATCCTTGGCAGCGACTCCACGTCCACCACCAAGAGCCCTGTGGATACTTCGGCAGGGCTGGAGCCGGTGGAAAGTGGACCTAACCCAGAGGACTAAATCATTAACATAGAGGTGAAAGCAGGCAACAATGTACAACCCACAGCAGGGTCACCTGGTGGTGCATCCAGTCAGGAGCTGTTCTCCACTCTGGAGTGTCCAGCCAGTCTTAGCAGTCACACTCTGGCAAGCAAGAAGCAGGCAAGGAGACCCCTGGTAAGTGGTTTTGCTTTGTGAAGTACAGAGGTGGGTTGAAGGCATAGAAATGTAGAAGGTTGGCTGTGTTTCTCTGTGCTGGACATTTCCCTGTGCAGCTAAGTAATAGGGCAGAACAGGGTGTCGATGCACACTGAGATTTCATGGGAATCGTCCAGAGATCTCTAGGAAACTTTCCTGGACGTACTCGCCAATCCTCTACCAAAGGTTCCTTGGCAGAGCTGCTTTGTTCCTTCCCCCATCGAAGGAAACTTTCCCACACCATCTGCAATCACTTGTGCAGGGACCAAAACAGCACACAGGCGGGAAGCATAGGGATTGGGGTAGAAGCCACAAGCATGTAG
Source organism: Caretta caretta (assembly GCF_965140235.1). Taxonomy (NCBI): domain Eukaryota; kingdom Metazoa; phylum Chordata; order Testudines; family Cheloniidae; genus Caretta; species Caretta caretta. The sequence goes on along the minus strand of NC_134208.1, from coordinate 178,044,821 downwards.
TAGATGCACCACTGCTTCTTTGCTTACTCTCAGAAGTGAGATATCTGCTACAATAACCTGCCGTCTGTGGAAAAGGGTAGGAAAATTTAAAATATTGTCCCTAGTCGACTGCACCATGACCCTTTCATATTGTTTCTCCCCTGATTTAGAATGCCTTTTGCCACGGAGTAAACTCACGATGCTTGGAGCTTCGTCCAGCATGTGTGCTTGTCAAGGGTCAGTGAGAAAATGATTGGTATATTAGTAGAGGTATTTTACTGTACTGTTTCAATGCTGTGCGTATACTTAACAGTCATGCATCTGTGTATTGTTCTTTGTGTTTATGTAGATGTGGCCTTCAAAGGAACCCCCTACACACCGGCAGAGCACCTCCACCTGATAAGAAAGTGCCCGAGATGGAGAAAGGAAGACATGTTCCGGGAGGTCATGCAATGCTCAAATGCAGAAAACAGGGAATGCAGGCAGTGGAAGAAAATGAGACCTACACTAGGGATGCAACTGAGAGGATGATTAAAGTTATGGAGAAGCAAACTGACATGCTACAATCCCTCATAACCCTCCAGATTAAACAGATGCATGCCCGCTCTCCCCTTCAGCACTTTTAGAACTCTTTCCCATACCTTCCCCAAACTCCATCCGCAAATTGCTTTCCCCTGTCTGGGACTTCTCGCTTTCCCATTCACTCTACCCCCACAAACACCTTTTCAAATGATAGCTGGACTTATGCACAGCTCTGAAAGTCAGCCCTCCCCGGTATTGCCTCTCCCACTAGCAATTGTGTGTGTGTGTAGGGGGGCGATTGTAGTTTTTTACGCAATAAAAGCAAAGTTTTTTGAATGATAAGAACTTTATTTGTTTCCAGAAAATTGTGATAGCACATGGCAGCAAAAACAAACAAGCAGTTAAATCATGTGCTTAGACTGAATCCCAGGTCACAAAATCACAAGTGCTCCCTAGCAAAACTCAAATTTCATTCAGCATTGTAGTCCAGAGCATAGCAACATACATTACTGGTTCTCATCTTCAAAGTGTTGCCTCAAAGCTTCCCAGATTCAAATTGCCCCCCACTGTGTCCTCTAATTGTCCTGGTATCTGGCTGCTCAAAAGCCGCAGCCAGGCGTTCTGCCTCAGCAGGCCACCCCTGAGCAAACTTTTCACCCTTACCTTCTGTGACAGGTGCAGGCTAGATGGCTACAGGAGAGTGACAGAAGGTAGATATATTAGCTCCAGATTAAGCAGGTCTCTTTTCCCTGAGTAAGATAATGGGCTGTTCCAGAACCATCAGGAAGTTGCTGGAACCAATTAAGACAGGCTAATTAGGACACCTGGAGCCAATTAAGAAGCTACCAGAATCAATTAGGACAGGCAGGCTAATCAGGGCACCTGGTTTTAAAAAGGACCTCACTTCAGTTAATGAAGCGCATGTGAGGAGCTGGGAGCAAGAGGCACAAGAAGCTGAGAGTGAGTAGGCAGGCGTACTGCTGGAGGACTGTGAAGTACAAGCATTACCAGACATCAGGAGGAAGGTCCTGTGGTGAGGATAAAGAAGGTGTTGGGAGGAGGCCATGGGGAAGTAGCCCAATCCACAGAGCCCTGGGCTGGAACTCGGAGTAGAGGGCAGGCCCAGGTTTCCCCCATCCCCCTCAACTCCCTATTTGAGACAAGAGGAGATGACCTGGACTGTGGATCCCACCAGAGGGGAAGGTCCCTGGCCTATCCCCTGACCCACTAGGTGGGTCAGCAGAGACTGCGGGGATTGTTCTCCTCCCTTTCCCCATGCTGGCCAGTGATGAGGTTAGCTAAGTGAACGGCAGGTTTGAGCCACTAGCAAAAGTGTCCAAACTGAGGGCTGCCATGAATCTCTGAGGCAACTAAATCTGCCAATAAGCGCAGGACCCACCGAGGCAGAGGAGGAACTTTGTCACACTTCACAAATATTGGGCAACGCGCAACATGTGGCAACAACCATGGGAATATTATCCTCATTGAGGTCTAACCTTCAAGGCATCACGAGCACACCTTTCATCTACCAAATGCACATTCCAAGGTTATCCTGCACCTACTCAACCTATTGTTGAATCCTCCTTACAGCTATCTAGGTTTCCCGTGTAAGGCTTCATGAGCCATGGCATTAAGTGGTATGCCGGGTCTCCCAAGATCACTATGGGCATTTCAACATCGCCTACTGTAATCTTCTGGTCTGGAAAGAAAGCCCACGCCTGCAGCATTCTGTACAGGCCGATGTTTCTAAATATATATATGTGTCATGCACCTTTCCAGACCACCCCACATTGATGTCAGTGAAACACCTGCAGTGGTCCACTAGCGCCTACGCCGTCACCAGGTGGTCCGGTGCCAAAATTGGAATATGCATGCCATCTGTTGCCCCTCCGCAGTTAGGGAAACCCATTTCTGCAAAGTCATCCGCTATTTCACATACATTACCAAGAGTCATGGTCCTTCATAGCAGGATGTGATTAATGGCCTGGCACACTTGCATTAACGCAGCTCCAACAGTCGACTTCCCAACTCCAAACTGATTTGCGACCAACCAGTAGCAGTTTGGAGTCGCCCCAGCTTCCACACTGCAATTGCCATGCGCTTCTCCACTAAGAGGGTAGCTCTCATTTGGGCATCCCTGTGCCGCAGGACTGAGACAAGCTCAGCACACAGTTCCAGGAAGGTGGCTTTTCTCATCCTAAAGTTCTGCAGCCACTACTCATCATCCCAGACCTGCATAACGATGCCATCTCACCACTCAGTGCTAAGTTCCTGAGCCCAAAGGCAACAATACACTGTGTGCAGGTGCTCCATGAATGCCAGAAGTAATCTCATGTTGCTCCTACTGATGTCAGACAGCATGTCACACAACTGTGAATCCCATTGAGTTCAGAACTTCACGATTAACTGCACTGCAATTTGTGATGTGTTACTGACAGCAAGCAGAGAATTTGACTGCAGTGCAGGATCCATTCTTTCAGACACAGTTGGTGGGGCGAGCAGAAAACAAGGGACGTTGAAAAATGCTGCAAACTGAAGATGGAAGAACATGGACTCCTGGGACAGAAAGCAATGCATCATGGGACATTGAGCCCTGACCCATGATGCGCTGCGATCCACTCTTCCTTTCCACAAGATGCAGCAGAAGGTGGAGAGCTGAACCGTGGGATAGCTACCCACAGTGTTTTGCTCTCACTGTCGATGCTACTGCCCCAAGTGTGGACGCGCTCTGCCAACAGAGGAAGACAGGGTGAACATGCAATAACTATTTTCTTTTAAGTGCTTTTTGATCGTTGACAAAACTTTCGGTGAAAAAACTCTGCTGGTGTAGACTTGGCCCCAAACAATAAAAGCAGTGGTGCTGTAGGGTCATCTTTAAAAGTTGTTAATAAAGGATGTTTTCTTGACTGTGTAATGAGTTCTGGGTGGAAAGGGAAAGTGACTGACTGATTTAATGCCTCATCCAAACCTTTAAAAAAAAAAAAAAAAGGTAGGGTAGATTCTATTCCGAAAGGAAGACTTTGTGGGTTCAGACTGATTTGGATTGTTTTCTAAACCAGTTTTCACAATAAGCAAGGACCTATGGTCAGTGCTAACTGAAAATTACTTTGGACCAGATCCAATTTAAACCAGTTGAGGAGTAGTTCCATTGAAGTTAATGGAATTAAGCCAATTAATAAACAACTGAAGATCTGGCCATTTATGTCCAGAGAGTTGCAAACGGAAGAAAAAACATCCAGTAAACTTTGTTTTGGAGCTACAGGCTTGTTTGTTTGTTTTTAAATAAAGGACGACTCCCCTTATTCTGCTCTGCAGAATGAGTCCATGCAGAAACTTACTGTTGTATAATTTTATGCATACTGCTACATAAATATAAGAGGGTTTCATTGCTCTGTAAGCAAGTACAAAAATACTAGTAATACAAATAATTTATCATCATCAGAATAACAGAAAGTTGGAAAGCTGTGTTTTCTCAACAAATTTAGCTGGGCTAAGTCTCAAGCAGGATTCTTTTTTCTGTCAGAAACTTATGATGAAAGAACAGAACTGAATTCTGAGAGGCCTACATGCTCCTGGCTTCTAGACTAATCTCATAAATCAGAGGGGAAAATGAGAATAGTGGAGATGACGCAGCACAGGTGACATGTTTCTTGAATTTCACACACACACCAAACCACAAGGAAAAAAACACCATCATGAATCCTTCATTCTTACAAACATGAAACATTAGCAAGAGACAGGACCTGATCCAGCAAGGCACAAACCTACCTCAGCTTCCTGTGGCATCAGCAGGGGATGGGGATACACCACCTCATTGGCTCGGGCCCTAAGAAGCAATGCTTTTTGGTATGTTTATATGCACACATTACAGTAACTTACGTAGCTAATATAAGGCCTGATCAAATGCCCACTGAAGTCAATGGAAAGACTTAATGGAGTTCAAAGGGCTTTACATTGGGCCCTTAGTGGCTCTTGGACACACTGCTAATACACATATCGGTAGCTTTCACCAGTCCTCCCCGCCTGTCTCAACAAAAGGAGTAAGTGCAAATTACCAATCAAATCAGTTACAATACATAAAAGCTCACTACCACAGCAGACTCATCCAATGCCCACAGAAAAGAAACCCAAAGCCAGCAAAGAAGCACCACAAACAGGTTTTTAAAAAGCAGAATGCTGTGACTGTGTGAGATCATGAAACACATCCAAATTATTATCAGTGCTAACGGCACATTCAAACAGGGTTTGGGTTGGTTTGTTTTTTCTTTTTACATACCAGTTGAGGATATCTGATCATCACAGAGTTCTCATTCACCTAACAAGCTGGCGGAAATGCTGAAAAGAGTAGAAAGCAGTAGACAGATAGCAATATTTTAGCAACATTTATAAAAGAACTGAAAGCAACTAAAGGAGAAGATTACAGGGTTTGTTTGTTTTCATCAGTCAGTTTTTTTCACTTTCAAAAATTACATGCAGTTTTGCTAATTGTAGGTGCTGTTTTCAATAAGGTCTCTCAAACCGATCTGTATAATTAAAACAAAATAAAGAAAAAAAGGAGAGACTACTGTTTGTACATAAGAGATCTGATAGTATGTGGCATGCATTGCAACACTATGGTAGCCACCTTGAAAACACATGTCACTTCACAGTTTAAAATCTGGAGAGGTTGTATTGACTATTTTATGTAGGTCCCTCAAAGTTTGTGCGTATATGTCCTTTCCTTCCTTCTAAAGAAAGCCATAGGCCCCCAATTCAGCAAAGCACTCAAATATACACTTAAACTTTAAATGCATTGCTGAATCAAGGCCGCTATTACTACAACATTCCTTACCTGCTCTAATATTTCCTAACCTCTTTTTGTTAGTCAGTCAAGTTTACAATGTATGGACTAAGATTCTGTAATATCTATGTAGATGTATATTTTAAACTAGATAGGCATTACCGGTGGAATTTTCAAAAGAGTGTTCAGCATATCTTAACTCTGCTGCCACTAAAATGAGTGGCAAGACTCCCTCTGACTTAAGTGGGAGCACAGTGAGGCCAGTGCTGAGCGCTTTTGAAAATCCCAGCCTAAATACATAACTACTTCTAAGCTACATTTACAACCCATTACCTTTGATAACAAATGCTTCAGTCACCAGGCGCAGATGGTACAAAGGTTCATTTTCTATGGAGATGTCATCAATTCTTGTTCTGGCATACATGCTGACTGCATCCCTGTAGGATCCTTCCACATAATGGAGCTTCCCAAGGATCAACACTGCTTCAGTCATATATTTAGGCTGGAAAAATAAAGGTTTTTCTGTGGTGAGATACGTGGACAGCAAAACAGCATTACCTCAGAGAAAACTGTGTGCTAGACATAAAGCAAAAAATCAAGAACATCTGTTAGGAATACTCTAGGTCTATAGTAACTCCTCGTTTAACGTAGTTATGTTCCTGAAAAATGTGACTTTAAGTGAAATGATGTTAAGCGAATCCAATTGCCCCATAAGAATTAATGTAAATGGGGGGGGTTAGGTTCCAGGGAAATTTTTTTCACCAGACAAAAGACTATATTACAGATACACATATATACACACATACATACACACACACACACACACACACAGAAAAACAATTTAATAATGGTACACAGCGATGATGATTGTGAAGTTTGGTTGAGATGATGAAGTCAGAGGGTGGGATATTTCCCAGGGAATGCCTTACTGCTAAATGATGAACTAGCAATTGGCTGAGCCCTCAAGGGTTACTTCATTGTTGTTAAAGTAGCCTCATACTCTACAAGGCAGCACAAATGGAGGGAGGGGAGACAGCATGGCAGACAAAGACAGAGACACACATTCTGTGTGAGAAAGAGATGCTCATTGCTCCTTTAAGTACGCTGACTCCACTCTAAGTACACTGCTTGTGTAAGTAGATCAGCAAGCTGAGCAGCAAGCTCCCTCTGTCCTGAGCCCTGTTGTGTGTCCCCCTGCTCTATGGAAGATGGGGTAAGTGGGGTGCAGGAGCAGGGGGGACACCCTGACATTAGCCCTACCCCCCCACCCCCCAGCAAGCAGGAGGCTCCAGGGAGCAGCTCCAAGGCAGAGGGCAGGAGCAGCACATGGCGGTGGGGGGAGGGATAGCTGAACTGCCGGTAATTGATAGCCTGCTGGGTGGCTGCCGTACAGGGAACTTAGCGGAGCGGGGAGCTGATGTGGGGGGCTGCCGGTCCACTCTGGTTCCAAACCCCAACCAGCGAGCTGCAACTAGGGCTGCTCTTCCTGCAAGCAGTGGACAAAGCAGGCGGCTGCCAAACAACATTATAAGGGAGCATTGCGCAACTTTAAACGAGTGTGTTCCCTAATTGATCAGCAACATAACAAAACAATGTTAACAGGGACGACTTTAAGTGAGGAGTTACTGTACTTGGTCCTGCCACAGCACAGGGGGCTGGCCCTGATGACCTCTTGAAGTCCCTTTCAGCATTACATTTCTATGATTATATTTTTAGTCTCAATACTGCTGGCTTCCCCTGTAGTTAACTCTCAAAAGCTAGGCGTGGAACACAGTTGGTGGACAAAGACTCCAGCCTTAGGCTCATGCTTTCAAGTCTGAGATCAGTGGGTAATAAAGTGTTAAAAACTGCTCTGAAGCCCTGTTCTGGAACCTACAACATGGGGGCACCAGAGTTGATACCCTCACATGGATCTGGTAGAGCTATTCTATTGCACTAGCAGTTGTGGACGGCATACAGAACTGGGACAGCTTCACTGATTTTACACAGGATTTGTTTCTATTTTTTCTAGTGGGGCACTGCTCCATCTGCCCCGTGGCAAGCCCACTACAGGGATGCCCCCAGTGACCCCCTAAATGAGTCCCAAATGAGGTACAGTTTCCTCTTTTCAAATTAAAGAACAGAAATCCATTTCCAGCCTTCTTTCCCTATCCCAGCTGGCATGACACAGGGAATAGTGCAGCCCCAGAATCACAGTAACTATGTGCCTCCTGCAGCCCCCCCCGGGGAAAACAGGGCCAGGGATATGCATGCCTGATGGGGAAACGTGAGAAGCTAATTTGTTTATGCTCCTCACTCCCCAAGTAGCTCTGGACCACAGTGAATGCAGGACCTCTCTGTACCCCACTACAGTGTGCACATAGTAACAATGAGGAGGGGCAAATCTAATACATGGTCAATTTATGTGGCCTATTGGAAATGTAAGTGCCCTGAAAAAGAACAATAATTAGTTTGTGACCTCCATTGTGTCTCTGATGTATAAACAAGGCTCAGAAGGTCTGAGGATTTTGTTTCTTTGTTTTGCTTTTAACTTCTTGGATTTTTACATTGAAATTTAAATCTTGTCTCCCCATTTTCCTCAGAAAGTTCTCTGTTCATCCACAGAGTCTAACAGGATGATGACATTGCAAGTACCTAGGCACTGAAACCTAAATAACTAATAAGAGGGAAAGCACCAGTCACTTTTGAAAATCTTGGCCCAAGTATCTACAAATACATTGAAATAAATGCAAAATGAGGGCCTTCTGCAACATTCACAAGATCAGGCCCTTAAACAGATTGAAGCAAGTCCAGGATTTCAGACTATGTTTTTTTTCAATCCTTCAAAGCAAGTTGTATAAGCATGATGTGTCCCATAATGTAGCAAATTCCTATCCTCTCAGCCAACTCTTTTCAAACGATTGCCAGAAAAAAATTAATGTGCATCAGTAAATGAGCATATAATTTACTCTACTACTCCAAAAAAGGGATTCTTCCAACTGAAGATACCGCAAAGAAATAACGAATGGGACATTAATGACATGTTAAGGAGCACAGAACTGTGTGTAAGAAACAGGTGGCCACAGATAAATGATGCAGATGTTTTGTATTTCTGTCTAACAACTATACCACAGTAGCATCAACATGATAACGATTTGCGTCTACTGAGAGTACTTACTAGTAATTTTCCTCTGTTTAGAATACCGGTCAAATACTTTTTGGCTTTACTCATTTTTGGCTCATTCTTTTCCATTAATGGAATGGAGTCCTTTATTTTGGCAAGGTTTTCCTTTAAACACTGCTCCAGAAGGGCCTCTGCGAGCAGCAGATTCCCATAGTCCACTGAAAGACACAGAAGAAGGAATAAGAGAAGTCACGTAGTGCTGTATTCCCATCTATCGTAGGATAGAAAAACAAACAGAGTATCTTGTCCAACTGTATAATATTACCCTTATCTAAGGGGTTCAAATGTAAGTACAGGAAGATGATATTAGACTATAAAGAGACTGAGGATTCTTCTGCTTATTGGAAATGTTAGTTTCCTACCAAAAAAAAAAAAAAAAATAGAGGAAAAAAGGCAAAACTTTTTTTCCATTTTCATCTGAAGATATCTTTTCAAGTGGGGGCATTTACTTTTGTAGCAGACTTCACTATATTGCCATCACTAATTCAGCTGTTGAAAACAGGGTTTCACAGTGGAAATTTTGAAGGGCTAATAATTTAGGGCAAAATTCAGCATAGCACCTAAATACATGCTTAATTTTACATATGTACAAGCATGTATTATATGTGCAAGTGCTTTGCTAAATCAGGACCCTGGCTGTAGAAAATTGGTTGAGATCTGTATGCCAAGTTTCAGATATGTCAAAAACAATTTTTTTTGTAAAAATAAAGTAAAAGAACCAAACAAACAAACAAAAAACCCACTAAATCCCGCAGTTAAACTAAAGACAAGTTTGGAGCTTGATTCTGCAAAATAATTAGTGCAAGCATAACTCTTATTACCAAATGTAAGATCCCATCCTGTGAACAGTTACGCACATGAATAATTTACAAATAGTCTTAGTAGCTTCATTCAACATGACTGTTCATATGAGTCAAGTATCTCACATTCCACAGTGTTTGCAGAATAAATAAATCATTGAGATTACTCACAGAAGTAAGCGTTAATGTTAGTAAGATCTCATGTTAATATTTAAGGGTCAAACCTTTTCATTGTTCATATATAAATCAAAGGCCCAAGCCTGCATTGCATGTGCACTTAAAATTCCAAATCTAGGGAATCTTCAATACACAGAGAATGCAGGAACAAATCTTTTTTTTATTTAATATTTTTAATTTACAAGACAATTTTTAAAACACTAATAGTATTACAGATATGATATTTTTGCTACACAGAAAAATAGAAACCAATCTGACATTAAGACCGAGTTTTCTTGGGTGTTTTGTTTTTCTTTTTTACAAAGCATATTCAGTTGCTTTCTTAATTTGTGAATGCGGTTACTGCATCTGCAAAAGGCCAATTAGATACATAACTGCCCTTTTGTGAACGCACAATTACCTAATTTGTTTGAACAATCACAGTAAATACTTTTATATATTAGGGTCGCAATTACATGCACATTTTTAATAATCAGGTCCTAATAATCAGAGTTACTTAGCATGCTCACACATATTTTCCCCAGCTGTGTAAGAAGACTTCACGTCACTACACATTGTCATTTTACATTCAGTAAAGTCAGTACATTACTTTACAAAACCACAGAAATATATAAACACACAAAAAATAGACAGTAAATATATATATATAAAAATAGTAAATAAAAGTATATCTCACACACACACACATACTGTACTTATACACAAAAACTGCCACAGCATTTTACAAAAATTCCATCCTGACACTGCAGTTTATAAAAACACTACAGAGGCATGATATTAGAATTTTTTCTTTACAGAATGTTTTTCACATTGCAGGGACACTCCCTTGTTACCATAGGACCACTAAAAAGTGCTGTACCTCTGGAACTGATTCATTCTTTAGTCAGAGAAATGAAACTAGAGATTTTCTCCTTCATAACTACCAAGTGACAATGTCTTGGCAGGAGACAATTTTTAAACTGATAAAACCTGACATTATCCCTTTAAGTAAAAAATAATACATTACAAAAAAAATCTCACCACTGATTCTGGCCCTGACACCTGTTATCAGAGCCACACAGTGAACCCTTGTGCCTGTGCAAAGCCCCAGTGAAATCAGTGCAGCTCCACATAGGCACAAAGGTCTGCAACACAGATTGAACTGCAGGGCTGGAGCCTGTAGTCTTACTAATTCTACATCCAAACAAAATATATTTTTAAAGAATTGCAGTTGTGAAAACAAGCCCAAATACATCAAACAATTTCCCTGCTCAAAAAGGCACTGCCTTTGAAGAACTCTATGGCCCCATCCTGCAGACACTTTTGCATGCGAGTAACTTTACTCACACAAATAGTCCCATCAACTTCAACAGTGGTACCAGTATCAAGTCACAGGATCAGGTCCATTTTGTTTGGTTTCTTAAAAAAGAAGTCATTTTTAGCAAGAGTCTAGATCAGATCATTTACTTATCCTTACAAATTCCAAAATCTTTGTCTACTATGGTGTTAATAAAGTAGCCCAGCGCTCCACCCATGAACAATTTGATAACAAAGCAGTGTGTCCTGTCAATGGGATGAAAACATTGGCAGGAAAGAGATAATAAAAATATAATTTCTATTTAGAACTTACACTACCTTGACTGCTTTGGTTGGGGTGGAGGGCATCAGAACATCATAACAACACATGATACATTTAAATAAGAGAGCATCCTCAACAAACATAAGAAATAAAATGATCTAAGAGGGTCCAGAAAGGAGGGAGAAAACAAATATAACGCCCACAGTGGTCACACTTTCATAGATTTTTTTTCAGGTGTGGTGAAATGAGATGGATTTCAGGGGTCGAGACCTCCACAGTTTAGACCCCGTCACAACAGAGACCAGATCATCTATCTATTTACGAATCGATGGCAGGTAGTATCTGAGCCCAGATAACTAGCAGGCTGAAGATCGAGGAAGAGGTCTCAGATATACAGATTTTGCTGTAACTCTTACAAAGGAGGTATCAAAGAACAATGAGCATAAAAATCACTTTGGCCCCAAACTTGCAAACACACACACGCACACAGGAGTGGGGTGGGGAGGCAGGAGGTGAGAAGGGGTGGGGTGAGGAGGTGAATGGCAAGCCAGCAGCAGGGTGAGGAGGGCGGGTGGGGGTCTGGCTTCAAGCGGGGATGGAGTGAGGAGGGCGGGTGGGGGTCCGGCTGAGAGCAGGGGGAGTGGGAGCCACCAGCGAACAAGAGTTCTCACGGAGGGCAGGGGGTGTCTGTAGCAGGGGAGTGAGGAGGCAAGTGGCGGGTGAGAAGTGGGTGCATAGGCAGTGGGTGGAGCCCCACTTTGGGGAGGCTAGCCCCCGACTTCACCCCTTCTGCCTGCACTCCCACCCTCGGCAGCTGGAGCCCCGAGACCCCCTACGCCTGGAGCCACAAGCCCCCTGCCCTGAGAAGCCCTGAGCACCCCTTCCCCCACGACCAGAGGAGCCCTGGGCTGGCCGAAACCCTGAGACCCGCCCCCCCCCGACACCTGCCCGGAGGAGGCCCAGGCTGGCGAAGCCCAGAAGATCTCTGCCCACTCATCCAAGGGAGCTCCGGGCTGGCTAAAACCCTGAGCTCCCCAACCTGCCCGAAGCAGCCCCGGGCCAGCCACAGCCATGTCTCCTGTCCCGTCCCCTCCCCTCCCCAGACCCAAGCCACCCAGATGTGTTTTTCCTTATTATTTAGACTTCTATTATGTAAAAGCATTTTTAAATTTACTTCAGAATTGTTATACAGACTTTTACCAAAAAAGCACAAGAAACAATCATAAAAAAGACAAGAACGTGCACAGCATCATATTTGTATTTCTATTCTGTTGGGTTTTTTTGCAGGCTCAATAATAAAAATCATGCACCATTATCTCTATTCTTTACCGGACCTAACCAAACCTTACATAAATAAATTACAATGACTTTGATGTATATGTGCGCATATTAACTTTAGGAAAAAATAAATAATTTTAGGAAAAAGTGTAAGTGCAGCCAACACCAAAAAATTTGTTCCAAGAACCCTTGGTCTAAAGCGTGGCCAAGATAAACATAGCCACACAATCTTTCCAAATGCTAGAGAGAGAGCAGTTTGCAGATGAGTTCATTCTGGATATTCTCTAAGGTTCTGGGTGAGCAAATCTTAACAGGATGTGTGTTCAAACAAAATGAATCATCCCAGCAGTCACTAGTCTCCTCCCCACTTAGATATGCAGCATGAAAAAAGAAAGGGGCAAATCTTTTACAGGTATATGCTTGCTGAGCTAGATAAACCAATTTCCGCCCTGAGCTATACCGATGAAAACCCACTAATTCCATCAGTGGTGCATAGGAATAAATGAAGGCTGAATTTTGCCATGAGTTTTGTTTGCTTTTTTAAATTATTATTTCCCTTAAGATTGCAGATTAGTCTCTCCTTCTTGCAGGTTCACATTTTGGGTCTCTCTGCTCCTCCTGTTGTCAAGTACCACGACCAGCTTTACAAAGACAGGTGAATCATTGTAACTGCATGACTACATACAAAGGCACTCACTCTTCTGGGAGTATTTTTCCTCCTTCCACGTTTTGAGACAGTCTGCCCTGCTCAAGAGCGAGACCCTTAGCACACACTCTAGAATTTCCTTCCACAGGAGGAGTAAGAGACCAGGCCAGCTGCTAAAAACCATCCCTGTTCAACCTCTTTGGAGCAGGGACTTCATTTATTGTATGTTTGTACAGCACCTAGCACAACAAGGCCCAGCTTGGTTGTGGCCTTAAGGCACTACTGCAATATATATGTTTTTGCTCTAGTTTATAAAACTAAGTGGATCTCCACTTCTCCGCTTGCAAAGGACATATCTCGACTCAGCCATGAGCCAAAGCTTCCAATGAGCTACTCTCCAATTCCCAATTTAGCCATTTCCTGATCAAACCAGCTAAATACACTGGCGAGCTAGTGGTTCATGGCAAAAAATATATATATATAGTGACAGGTTTCAGAGTAGCAGCTGTGTTAGTCTGTATTCGCAAAAAGAAAAGGAGGACTTGTGGCACCTTAGAGACTAGCCAATTTATTTGAGCATAAGCTTTCGCGTGCTCAAATAAATTTGTTAGTCTCTAAGGTGCCACAAGTCCTCCTTTTCTTTTTATACACATAGTAGTTACAGACACAAGCCACAGGTTTGTTGTCTGGATACCCCTAGAGAGTCCCTTAGATCACTCTGTGCAAGCAGGAGACAAACTCCACACACGTACGCTAATGTGGGCGAAAATCCCACAAAACCCACTGCTATCAGCACCCCGCTGGGGAGCCCCACCAGGACCCGGCCCGTTTCAGGGGCTGAGGAAAGGTCAGTCCGTGCTCGGGGCTGGGGCGCACGCACACAGCAGCCAGGCGGCGCCCAAACAGCTGGGGAGGCTGGCTTCCCAGCCGTGCTCTGCCCGCGGGATGGGGCGGCGGGGCTCGGCACGGGTCCGCAGCGCCGCTGGCTCCAGGGCTCGGCCGGCCGGCGAGACCGCCGGTGCACGGGCAGCTCGGAGCCCGGCGGGGATCGCCCGCTCAGCCTCACTCACCGGAGTCCTGCGCGTCCCCGGCCCCTTTCCGCGGGGGGCTGGCCGCGGGCAGCAGCAGCTGCCTCACCAGCTCGGGCAGCCTGTCCCACTGACACTCCGCCCGGCACCTCTCGATCTCCCCCTCCAGCTTCAGGTGCGAATGGGAGCCCTTCGCAGCCATTTTCGCGTTGGCGTCTCCGGTGCCGCAAGAGGGAAGTCCCTGTGGGGAACAGCCGGGCTCCCCTCCGCGCCTTGAGCACGCGCCGCGATCGCCCGGTGCATGCTGGGAAGTGAAGTTCTAGCTGCAACCCTGCGAGCCTCCGCCGCACCAGCGCCGCCGAGTTCCCGCTGCGGGGAAACACCCTCGCTTAAAGCTCCTGGGTTTGCCCGGGAACCGCTCGGCTCCCCTTTCCTCCCCTGCTCCCTCTGCTTTAGGGTGACCAGATGTCCTGATTTTATAGGGAGCATCCTGATATTGGGGACTTTTTCTCATATAGGCACCTATTACCCCCCACCCCAGTCCCGATTTTTTACACTTGCTATCTGGTCACCCTAGTCTGCTTTCCGCTCTGCGTTGCATTACTATTTGCTAACCACCCTCCCAAGGCGCTCTCCACTTCACTTACTTAGCACTTGGACCGTAACAAGCGCTAGGACTTATTATTACTGACCTGGGAGGCTGGCTCCTCTTCCTTCCCGTTTATTCCTCAAGTAAATCCCTGGACTCAAGAAAGGAGTGTGTGATAAAGGAGGAGTGAGCAGTGCTCAGAGAACAACAGCCCTCTGAGGATCAATATCCTAAAATAGCTAGGCTTCTCCATAATGATGAGGTAACTGAGGCAAAGAGAAGGGAATAATAATATTGCTTTGCTCTTCTGCTGCGCTTTCCAGCCGATGATTACAGTGTGTTTAACAAACATCAATTTATTAAAGCCTGGCAACATCCCTGTGAGGTAAGTATGATATCAGAAACAGAGACAAAAGGATTAGGTGACTTGTTCCTGATTGCACATCAAGTGTATGGCAGGGCACAGAATCCATCTCTCTCAACTTGCAGAGCTCTGCTTTGCTTGCTAGACCCTACTCCTTCCTACCAGATCGCATCCATCAGACTTTGAGGTCAACTCTTTTTATTTCCTTTCACCTGGTAATTCCTACTAGAAATCTTTGCATCCATAATAATAATCATTTAAAATGTATTAGTTATCATCCAAAGCAAGTTTTATGTTACATATACACATAATGATGCTGCTGCTAAATACATCCATCTTCTAGAAATCTAGTGCATGGTCTAAACTGTTTGTCTTCTCTGTTGGGCAGATTGTGTCCTCTCCTGTGTTTTTTATCATGCCAACCACACTGATGCCAACCACACTGATTGTACTCAGTGTACCATAAATGAAACAATAAGAAATGTTTCATTTTTTCATTCACCTAAGTGCTTAAATTTCATTCCTTCTAGGGAAGGAGACAGTGCCAGAACAAAGCTTTTGTATGCTCTGCAGTACTAGAAAAGAAATGCACGTGCGCGCACACACAAATCTGTTTTTCACATTTCTATTCCCTTAAGTTTTGACTAGAATTTTAGTGCACCTCTTAACTCTTTTAGTGCTTGCTTGGATATATATATATTCTCAGCAAAAGCTCATTTCTATATATCTTATATCCTATCACAATTCCATCACTTTCCATTCCAAGTACAGAGCATACTTCTTTGACCTGGATTTCACAAATAAAAGCACTTAAAATGTCTTCCTTCCCCGTTTTCCTGGGAGAGGACTGGCAAAGCAATCACAAGTGGTAGGTGCTAGTGACACCCCTGAATGCATCACTGGAAAGTGCTTAAGAGACTATGGTGATTGACATGGTATAAAAACCTGGATACAAATTAAATGATTAGAAAATGAAAAAAATCACAAAAATATACCCATTGGAACTTCCAGTTAAGCGTGCTGACAAATACTGTTGTATTTAGGTGATAACTGGATTGTGCTTCCTGGTGACAAGGTGATAATCTCTATTTCACACACACACAGTACGTACATGTGGAGTCAAACAGATTCTATGAGGCCAGCTCAACTCCCCCACAATCCACAATTCCCAATGCATGATTGGGACTTCACTGGAAACAGGGCTGAGAGGAAGAAGCAAGGAGCAGCTGCTATATAGGGCACGCTTCCCTAAAACAGGGATTAAAAGTCCATGAGAAAGAAAGCAAAGGAAGTTAGTGTCTGTCAGTCAAACTAGTATTAACTCCCATGGTGGAAGCAGCTATGCAACACAGCATGAGAGACTGCCATGCTCACAAGAGAGAGGGGAGACCATCTGTGCGGGGCACTTGTTTTGCATGTCTGGTCAGAAATCCCTAAGCTCGTGGCCAGTATTTAGCAAGGATCCCTGAACACATCTCCTACCCCCACCCCACTAACAGACACATATGCATTTTCTGCAATGTCGTTATATCCCCATACAACAAGGGGATGTGAAGAAAATGCACCACAATGAATTTTTGCGGTTTTTCACAAGTACATTTCCCATCCAGGGTTTTTTCTATGGCAGATTCTGGTCTAAACTTATTAGTCTAGATCCTTTATTGCCTAGCAAACATGAAACATTTTCTAGTTAATATTTTTTATACAGAAATGCATATTAACTATATTGAGACATATGTGAATTAAAATTGTGAGCAAAAGTTTGGCTACGTTGAAGTCAATGGCAAAACTCCAAGTGACTTCAGTGGGGCTAGGACTTCACCCAGTAAATTGACATGGCCACGTGGACCTAGAGGTTGTGAATCAGGGTGCAAGGATGCTAAATTCCTACCTCACAACTGTAGAGTTTTCAATAATGATACAGTTTGCACGCATATTTATTACACCCCACAAAACTACCCCCACAACAAACATGGCTGCCTCAACTTCTCATTTTCTGACAGTTAAAAGCAAACATTTAAAATCCAACTGTATTTTAAAAAACACTGTATCTGTTGATTAACTACTTCAGTATAATAATGAGTACTTTCTGTTCTTCCAGTAATGTGTGTGTGTGTTCTGGAATAAAAAATCTTAAACTCTTGAGGTCTATTTCACTCCGGAAGTGGTTATTAACTTGAAAACAGGAAACACCCATAATGTATCTAGTACTGAAAAGTTTAAATATAAGAACTGTTAGACAATTTAACAATTGGGGGAAAGAGAGGTAGAAAGAAAATGGATAGAAGGAACAGAGTGGACAGAGATATTTTCTAGAAGATATTGCTAGCCACAAAATATTACATAGGGGTCCCTAAAGGAACTTACTGATTTCATAAATTGTGATGAACCAAAAGAAAACAAAATAGCATATCATTTTTGGAATCCAGAATTGTCACAGTCTTACTGTACAAAGAAGGAAATACCTATGGTGTGGAATATCTCTAGGCACACAAGATGAAATATACTTTCTTTTAATACCTTCTCAGACTCCTACATATGTACTAGCTAAGACATTTTCAGATACATAGAATGTTGCATTGAACATTTAACTGGTTTACAAAAAATTAGGATAGCAAGTCTGGCAGAGCCTAAATGTTTGAATGAGCATCCGTACCAAACTCTAACCCTCCTAGGGTTCATCCACCACTAAGGGGTCTTAATGGTCATCCAGATTTACACTCCAAGGCAAACTGATTTCAATGGTTCTTCCAAGAATTAAGGAACTTTCCTGGCAAGAACACGTTCATCAAGAGTCAGCACTGGTGCTATTGTGATGCTGGTAGACCAGGTGCCAGCTGGACAACTGAACAACTGACATATACATAGCTGGAATTAGTCTGACTCAGTTGTGTGTTAGTATTGGTAAAACAGGTATTAGAATTCTAAGAATGTGTTTAGTGTTTAGACTTTATGCCAGGGGTGGGCAAACTTTTTGGCCCGAAAGCCACATCTGGGTATGGAAATTGTATGGCAGGCCATGAATGCTCACAAAATTGGGGGTTGGGGTGCAGAAGAGGGTGAGGGATTCAGGTGGGGGTCCGGGCTCTGGGGTGAGGCCAGAAAAGAGGAGTTCAGGGTGCAGGAGGGGGCTCTGGGCTGGAGCAGGGGGTTGGAGTGCGGGGGTGAGGGCTCCGGCTGGGGGTGCGGGCTCTGGGGATGAGGGGTTGGGGTTGCAGGAGGGTGCTCTGGGCTGAGACCAAGGGGTTCGGAGGATGGGATGGGGATCGGGGTGGGGCAAGAGTCTGGGGCACGTGAGGGAGGCAGGGGTGCAGGCTCTGGGGGGCACTTACTTCAAGCAGCTCTCAGAAGCAGCGGCAGGTCCCCCCTCCGGCTCCTACGCGGAGCAGCAGCCAGGAAGCTCTGTGCGCTGCCTGGCAGCTCTGCGTGCTGCCCCATCCGCAGGCACCAGCCCTGCAGCTCCCATTGGTCATGGTTCCTGGCCAATGGGAGCTGTGGGGGCAGCATGTGGAGCCCTCTGGCTGCCCCTATGTGTAGGAGCCAGAGCGGGGACATGCCACTGCTTCTGGGAGCTGCGTGGAGCGAGGCAAGCTCCCGACCCTGCTCCCTGGCTGGAGCAGGGCAAGACTCAGACCACGCTCCCCGGCAGGAACTCGAGGGCCGGATTAAAATATCTGGAGGACAGGATGTGGCCCCTGGGCCATAGTTTGCCTACCCCTGCTTTATGCAATGCTTGTATGTTGCTGCATGCTTTAATCTCACTTATAACATAGGTATCTCACATTATAAGGTAATATTTCAGCATTTGCATTGTAAGCCTCTAGATCACCTCCCAGGAGAGAGACATTAACTAGTGTAAAGTGCTGATCTCTTATAGAAGGTGTTACATCCTAGCCGACAAGGAAGGACTATCAACAACAGATGGACTAGAATGGAACATTGAAGAGGTCAAAAAACTTTGTTGTTTACTCTCTCCTGCCCCAGAACATGAAGATGAGTCTTGCAAGTGAATTTCTCCCATCAGCTGAGTTTGCAGCTTAAAACAGAGTGGGGAAGATGGACTAAAACCCCCTAACAAGGAGGAACTGTATCTTTATGCTGCTTGGACTCAGGGCAACAGGAATTACTAGGCATAAACAAAAGATCCCCAGTGCTTAGCCTGGGTTAGCCCTAAAGTGCTTGCTTATCATAGAAGCTTCCATTACGTTGGAAACTTAATATTGTAACTCATTTTTGTATGTATGTTTACCTGCTTATCCTTGTAAATAACTCTTTAATTTTCCTATATATCTTTACATAGTCTATTATAGGACTGGTTACAAGCATTGTCTTTGGTGTGAGAACTAAAGTGCAACTGACCTGGGGTAAGTGACTGATCTTTTAGGACTGGGAGTAAGCTGAATATTGCTGTGATCCTTGGCAAGAGACCATCTATCACAAAGGTAGGCTTACTACGGTGGCAAGACAAATCAGAGTACCCCAGCAGACTGTCTGTGACTCTATGTTAAGGCTATTATAGTGCCTGAGGAATTTACACTTGATGAGTGGTTGGTGAAATCCAAGTATAGCACTCAAAACCAGTTTGGGGTTTGAGCCCTTTTTCCAAAGTCTGCCCTGAGGTTGGCACTAGTACTCTTGAGACACTGCAGGACAGCTTGACAGCTATACTTTCAATCTGGTCTTTCCCTCATTACTATATCTGGCTCATAAATGAGCATTAGTCAATAAAGCTAGTCTAATAACTAACAGAGAACAATGTGATGAATGCTTACAAAAGCAAAAAGACTGAACAGACTTCTTGAGAGAGTCAAGATTCCTAGAATAAACAGGGAGTGGACTGGTACAATGTAAACAAAAGGGAACACAAGGGAGATGAGAGAATGTGATGATGCATATAAAGAATATTAAGTTAGTGATATAAGAAAGCAAAGAACATGGGAGATCACATGTGAAGCAGCCAAACTAGCATGCTCCAGAAACATGATAAACACAACCATCAACTATAACATGAAGGGTGAGGAGCTTCTAGAACCAATGACAAAAAAACAAGACCAAACATGCACACAGAGTATGAGGGAGAAAAAATCCACACTAGAGTTGAAAAAAGTCCCCAAAACAGTGGTACGCCAACCTTCATACACAAACCAAAGCCATTTGCTGTGACGGGATGACCTGTCCCACTTAGTAGATTATGCAGATGTTCAAAATATGGCAGTATATGCCTTGCTGGGCATGGCAGGGCTCTGCAGGCTTGGTGCCCCCTTGCCGGGGCTGGGATGTAAATGGTCACACTCTCCCATTGCAGACGGTCACCGCTCTCCGTTCCAACCTGCCTTGCCCAGCACTGGAATCGGTACCAAGCAGAGCCTGCCTACAAAACTGGAACAGATGCTGTGAATGTTCTTCTTTTATGCGTGTTTCAATGGAATTTTTCAAACTGGGCCATGCACAGTGACATCCCCGCTCCTGACTCATGGGCACTGTGGCAACAGTGTGGCAACCAGGGCTGGGCTTGTACCACTCTTGGCTTCCTGCAGACTCAGGCAGCCACAGGCCTGGGACACCTTGTGGGGGGGCGTGGCGGGGAACAGGACCCAAAACCAGCAGTGCTGGCAGAGTGGCCTAAGACGGCTCAGGACAAAGCAGTGCCCAGAGCCACAGCCCCGCCTTGGGGGTGCCAGAGCCCCACCCCCGGGATACACAGCCGCGCCCACTTGACCACAAGCCGCACCGCTGGGGAGAGGTGCAGGCACAGGAGACCAAGGTGGGGGAGGAGTCATACTGGGAAAGGGCGGGAGGGGTGGAGTCACGGAGGAGGCGGGGCACTCAAGAGGGGGCGTGTCATGCCGAGCACCTGACCCCTCCCCTCTGCCCCACCTGTCCCTTTGTTTTCGTTACACGTGGAATTTCCAGGAGCCGTGACGTTCCCCCAGCCTGGGCAGACGGAAGCCAATGAGCGGGAGGGGGCGGGGCAGGACGCCAGCGTGCGTCGGGTCAAAGATGACCCTGGGGATGGTGGCCGACCTGGCCCAATCCCGCTCGCACCTGCCCGTGACTTAGCGCCCTGTCCTGGGACATTCTACCTGCGCAGCGGTGAGTGCGGGGCCGTTCCTCACACGGCGGAGAGTCGTGTTTGGGGGGGGCTGGAGGAGCCGCCCCCTCCACACCGCTCAGAGGCGGGGACCGACCGCCAGCCGGGCTCAGCTCGGGCGCGAGGAGTTTGTGGCGGGCCTGCGGCAGGGGGCAGGAACCTGCCTCTGCCCGTCCGCTCCCTCTGGTCTCCCGCGCTGGGTGCCCCCCACGTCGGGCAAGGCGTTGTCCCGGGGCGAGAGGCGCGCGGGGAGCCAGCCCAAGCGACTCGCCCAGGGGCTATGGCAGAGCTCTGGTCAGGCGGGGCCCAGCCCGTGTTCTGTCCCCTGCCGTTGGGGGGCAGGAGGAGGGCAGATGGCAGCACCGCCGTTGGGTGAGGCCTCAGGGCCGCGAGGGGGGTGTTTGCGGGGTGCCTAGCAGCAGGAGTAGGGCTAGAGTAACACGTAGATGGAAACGTACCGTGGCGCTGCCTTTTGGCCCTGGCAGCGAAAGCAATTAACCGAAACGAACGAATGAACCTGCAGTCATTGCTCACATGCCTCCTGGTCACTTTTCCTGCTAACTGTTCGCAAATTGTAGTGAGGCTGAGTAGTGACGCTGTAGTTCTATTTTTTTTACAAAGCTTCAATTCATGAAGGCGAACGTCTGGATTTCAGTGCATTTTCAACAGGCATCTCCCTTACAAGCTAGCAGTAGCCGATGTTCAGGATTCTCTGTCAAATTCTCTTCTGGTGTAAGTGAATTGAAGTCAGGGGAGTTATGTCTGCAGAAAACTTGGTCCTCTTTTATTCTCCGTTTACAGCTGGGGAAACCGAAGCAGAGAATTTGAGAGTTGCCATATATCCTGTATCAGAGTAGCAGCCGTGTTAGTCTGTATCCGCAAAAAGAAAAGGAGTACTCGTGGCACCTTAGAGACGATGCCACAAGTACTCCTCTTCTTTTTGCATATAGCATGTAGTGAATCAGTGGCAGAGGTGACAATAGAACTTAGGCTTTCCTGGACCCTAGTTCTTGTTTAACTGAAGGTGGTTTTGTTTGTTTTTAAACCCATGTAGTTAGATCATTCTAAACGGCTTTGTGGACACTCTTCTGTCATAAAAATTACTTATTTCAGTTAAACTGTTCCTGAGTGTCAGAAACTAAACACATCAGTCATGTGTATATCTGAATAATAGTTTGTATCAGTGTAAAGTATAACAGTTTAAATTCACACCTTCTGTAACTATGAGCAATTATGGTGACTGTGTTAGTGTCCTCATGAAAAGGCGTCTTTTTTTCCTTGCTGTTTTTTCTGTTATCAAAGACAAAGAAGATGGTTCAGGGGAACCGTGAAGAAATATTGGTCCATTCCAAATGCCTAGTTAATAGAACTAATATTTTCATAAGTTATGCAAACTCTGTGTAGCATCCTGGCAGTAGGCCATAGAGTTGTGAAAGCTGCCATTAGTATTTGCATCTCTGGAACTCCTAGCTGACCTGCTACTGCAGCTCAAAGTGATAGCAAACCTTCTGACAAACAAATAGTAATAGCAAACAGGTAAATATCACTTTGTACTTCTATTTTAGTCCTAATTTGGTACAGGCATTGACTCTTCAGGGACGTTTCTGAAAAAGTAGATCAATATTGTTTCATGGTAGGGTTCATCTTTATAACTTTTGTCTTAGTTCTTATTAATACATTCGACCACTTAAAGCCATTCTGTATCAAGCACTTATTTTGCTTTCACCTATATTAAATTCCATTCATTATGTCATGATTTTAATGATTTATACTTTTTCCATGAGAAAGCAACATTAATAAGTGCCAAGTGTTTCAGTAGTGTGCCAAATTTTTATACTTAATTACGTATTATATCTCCTAGGAAAATACTGGAAACATCACCCTAGAATTTGGGTAGTAGCACTACATTTTCAAAATAGCCACTTTGTCATTGAACAGAGCCACAAAAGAATTGAAACAAAGACTACACTAACATATGAACTCTAAACAACTTTATAATGCACTGTTGGTTAATAAGATTCATTAATATAGCTTAATAAAACTTTGAATTATGACAATCAAAGCTATCAGTTTAAAAAATTCTGTTTCTATAGCTGTCTGTCCTAGTTTTAAACTGGTATTGGAGTATTTCCACTGCTGCTTTGTTTTTTTAAATATTTCCAGTAGTGTTTATGATGTCACGCAACTCCTTTATTCAAACCTAAGAAAGGAGACCTACTCGGACTAACTGAGATTTTAAGAAAATACTGTAAAATGCATCTAGGTGAAGTTGCTGTGGCTCTTTGACTAGAAGACCTTTACAGAGTCACAAGTAATTGTTGTGGCTTTGGCTTCTGGAAAGATTAGCAGCTGCACATTCCCAGCCTGAAAATGTAGTTTCTGAGAATTATCACAGATGGGTTTTTTTAATTGGCATTTGGCGAGACTGAAGAAATTTTTGGTAGCAGTCCTTCTGTTTTCTGCTGGGGAAAGTACTAGACAATACACCCAATTTTATTGCCTAGCACAAAAGGTGTGATTTTTAAGTAGTATTAATGAAAAATATACTTGCATCCTACAATTTAATAGGGATTTTATATGCCCATTATGTTCATTACATTGAAAATCTTGCATTTTATTGAGTGTATTTTTCATATGTATTAATGTATATATTTTCCTCTTGCTAGGAGATCATGATGGCTTCAAGGATGTTTAGTGTGTATTTGCTATTCTGCCTAGTGACTGCGTTCTTGATCTCCTCTGTAGCTGAGAAGCATGTAGAGGAGAGTCATCAAGCAAATATTCGCCTTGATAAGAACCTAGTACAAGACAAAGAGTATGTATTTTGCATTCTGTAAATGTAAACTTGTATTGCTCAATGATTCACTTTGAACTTGGAGACTCCACTATACAGTGGGACTCGGGGACCTGCTAGCCCTGTCTACACAGTATGGAGAATCTATTAGCCAAAACTGTTGTTTCTTGTATATACTGGCCATGGAAAACATTCTGGGAGGAAGTGTGTATTATGAACACTTACAGGGTGAGATTCTCATCCTCTCTCCTCTTTACAGTGGATAGAAGAACCAGATCATCATAAAGAGGCCCTAAAAGCTGATGGGGCGGGGAGGGGGAATTCACCCAGTACAGGCTGTGTGGAAGACTGGCATAAGGAGAGAGCCTTCGGAGGCTACTGTAACTTAGACAGGCGCCCACCACTGTCTAAATTATATCAAAGATCTCTCTAGCCCCTGTAGCATAACAGGATCAAGAGGGCACAATGGTGGCTTAAAACCACCATACACTCGCAGACCAGGGGGAGAGCTGTTCTGTTCCACATCTCTAAGAGGCTCCACACAGAATCTTATCCAAAGTGTTGTAGACTATTTTCCTGATCAAAGAACAGTTAAATATAAACAGGCTTTTAAATATTAACTAGCTGGCATTATTTTCTATTTTCAGCCACATCATGGAACACTTAGAAGGTGTAATTGACAAACCAGAATCTGAGATGTCCCCACAGGAGTTGCAGCTCCATTACTTCAAAATGCATGATTATGATGGCAATAATTTGCTTGATGGATTAGAACTTGCCACTGCTATATCACATGTACATAAAGAGGTGAGCAGTATTTATAACAGCCCATGTGGCTCTTCAAAATAATGAGTACTCAAAAGTAGCTCCAATTAGAACATGTATTTTCTGTATAGTCAGATTTTCTGTAATATCAGTCTTGTTTTGTTTTATGAAAGTACTAAGTAAACCATATCTGTAACTTTACAATCAGTGCTCCAGAAAGGCCCTATCCTAGCTTAGGGCATGTCTATACTACCTGCTGTATCGGCGGGCAGCGATCAATCCAGCGGGGCTCGATTTATCGTGTCTAGTCTAGATGCAATAAATGGATCCCCGAGCACTCTCCCCTTGACCCCTGTACTCCACCGCCACAAGAGGCGCAGGCAGAGTCGACAGGGAGCGGCAGCAGGCGACTCACCATAGTGAAGACACCGCAGTGAATAGGTCTAAAGTACGTCAACTTCAGCTACATTATTCACGTAGCTGAAGTTGCTTAACTTAGATCGATTCCCCCCACCTAGTGTAGACCAGGGCTTCGACATTGTGGCCTGCTAGGGTGAATGTGGCCTTGAAGAGCATGATGACTATGCAGAGGAGAGAACAGCCTGGTGGGCAGGGTAGAAAGGGGGAGTTACCAGCTGTGTATGGTGTGTGGGGCCAGTATGTTACAGTGCTGTTGTGAACATGCTCTTTTGCTGCAAGTCTGTTTCTCTACCTCTTCAGGTGGGCAGCCCCTTATTTGAAGTAAGAAATTTTCACAACCCCCTTACCTTTATAGTAGGTGTATCTGATATAGGGTGTGTGTGTGTGTGTATACACACACACACACACACACGTATATACTTATTTTAAGAGCATAATAAAGAATATTTGACCTTGAAGGATAACTGTATGTGAAATGAGGGAGCCAGCTATTCTTTGCTTTTGATTGTAATACAACTTTCAACCTTCCATGGCACTGCAACTCACTGATTGAGAGAGAAACTGCTTTAACTAATATCTTTCTTTTAGGAAGGTGGTGAACACTCCCAGGCAATGAAAGAAGAAGAGTTAATTAGTCTAATTGATGATGTCTTACGAGATGATGACAAAAATAACGATGGATACATTGATTATGCTGAGTTTGCAAAATCACTGGAATAAGTTTTATTTTTTTAAATTTCTTCTAGTTATATGCAAATGTGACCCAGTATAATGTGACTTATTACTGTCTATTATAAACTAATTGTACAAACCACCCTCTGTGCTGCAGTATTCATGGTAGGAAGATATGTTCTTATTCCACTCTAATTCTTTAGGTTGAAATGTGTGGGTGTTAGTGAGGAAAGAACACTATATAAATCAGAAGTGATGGAATTACACTTGACTAAAAGTAACTAGCTATCTCAATCTTGAAAGTGCTAATATGAAAAATTACTAATTACATATGCTTCAGCCTCAGTTGGCAAACTATTTTACATTCCTAGTATAAGGATAGCGAGACAGTACACCATTTTCCTCTCTCACTTAAGAGCCCTAATTTAGAAAATGCCAGGAAAGCAAGAAAATGTGACTGCAGTGCTCCTTTACAAGAAAATTCTTCCCAGCTCCACATTAAACATAGAACTTAACAAAAATAAAACTTGTACATAAGTACAAAAATTCAGAACATAGAAATTGTAAGATAAAACAAGATTGTTGAATGTGGTTTGTGCTTGAACTTTAAATGACGATACCCTACAGAGTTCAAGTCTTTGCAAAAATATTTTTAATTGTATTTACTGGCATACCCATTTATATTTTTCAATTTCCTCCCATAGGTCAGGCTTTTCTAGAGGTAGTACTTTACTGGATTTTTCTCTACCCTAAATGGTCTTTTTAAGAAAACATAAGTATTTTTTTATTACATTTAACGCTGTAGCATTTAATAGAATAGTTTCTGAAAACTCATTTTGAAATTCATGTTATCAAACTGGCTTAATACAACATTTCTGTTTAGTTTTTTCTATACCATGAACTGGTCTTATGTTATAGTATTATTCAGCACAACCATATAGTATAAGAAGGTAATGCTGCCTTGTTAAGATTCATATTGATGTATCTTGACACACATTATGGTGTTACTTTGTATTTTTTCTAAAAATATTTCATTAACAACACTTGGAAGAGCTTAAAGATACTTGAATTATCTGCTTACGAAAATGGTCGTAAGAGTATTTTCAATGTTTTGGTTCAACAAGACTCAAGTCAAGCAGATTTAAGTATAGAAGTGATGTGCTGCTGCTTTTTTTGACACTGTCTTAAGTGTAGCTTAAAAATCTTAGTGCATCAAGCAATCAGGTTCATGAGAGAATCTAAATGCAAGCTTTTCTGTAAAGACACTTTCTGTATAAAACTATTCTTATATGGGGAAAAATGTATTTGTAAAGTTTCCTGTTTAAATGTTTGTGCAATGAAAACTGTGGGTCAGATATTCTTGTAATATTTCCTTATTTTGACAGATTTGTATAATGGCTTATGAGGGATATACAAGCAATAAAATTTTGAAGCTGATGCAATAGCTTGAAGTTGAAAGAATAATACAAGAATACTTTCCACTTAATTCTTCAGCGGAAAAAAAAAATCCACCCAATTCTACCAGCTGAATTTCCTTGCTGCCATTATTTGTATTACTGTGGTGCCTAGGGTCCTTAATCATGGAGCAGGACTGCATTATGCTAGGTGTTGTACAACATAGAACAAAAAGATGGTCTTTGCCCCCAAGGAGTTTAAGTATAAGATGAGAGCCCAACAAATGGGGAAATGCAAGGAAACAATGAGACAGTATTGATAAGCATAATAGGTAGTGACGCTAGCACACCAGCAGCCTAACCTTTTTCCCATGTACCAAAAAAAAAAAAAAAAGGAATTAAAAACCACTCTAGGGCTATGTCCCTTTTTGCTCAATAAAATCATTATTTCTGGCAGCATTAGTGTCACAATAGCAAATATTCCTTACAAAACATTAGTCTCTGTTCTTCCTGAAATATTGTGTTTTCCTGTGCACGTCTAACTCCAGCTATGTTTAGCTTCATTTTAAAAAAATAATTACAATTTAAATGGTTTAAATGAAATGTCTTTCCATTCACACCTCAGACTTTGTTCTGTTTCAGACTGTAATCTAGCTTTGAATGATCAAAGCATGCAGTACAATTACATGATTGTGCCTAAGTGGAGCAGCTATTATATGCCCATTAGATTGTGGAACCCTGAACATTGGAGTTATAGTGGCTCAGTCTCATTCATCAAGAATGCTTCATTAAATCATAGAATCTTTGACAACAGCAATGACTAGAGCCTGGCAAAGGACCTGGGTTTGAAGGTGATCTGTAAATCTAAAACTTCAAATTGAACTACTCTATCTGCTGAGTGTCAACTGCAATATTTACTGGATAGCATGTACCACATAAGCCATAACAGAGCAAGATGGATGCAGATAACATGGACAGTAGCTTTACAAAGATTCTTATCAATGAGGTTATCTTAATAAAGTGAAGAAGTCGATTCACTTTAGACAATTGAAAAAAGGAGAATCTGGGGAACTACAGACCGGTCAGCCTCACCTCAGTCCCCGGAAAAATCATGGAGCAGGTCCTCAAGGAATCCATTTTGAAGTACTTGGAGGAGAGAGAGGTGATCAGGAACAGTCGGCATGGATTCACGAAGGGCAAGTCATGCCTGACCAACCTGATTGCCTTCTATGATGAGATAACTGGCTCTGTGGATATGGGGAAAGCGGTGGATGTGATATACCTTGACTTTAGCAAAGCTTTTGATACAGTTTCTCATAGTATTCTTGCCAGCAAGTTGAAGAAGTATGGATTCGATGAATGGACTATAAAGTAGATAGAAAGCTGGCTAGATTGTTTGGTCTCAACGGATAGTGATCAACGGCTAGATGTCTAGTTGGCAGCCAGTATCAAGCAGAGTGTCCTAGGGGTCAGTCCTGGGGCTGGTTTTGTTCAACGTCTTCATTAATGATCTGGATGATGGGTTGGATTGCACCCTCAGCAAGTTTGCAGATGACACTAAGGAGTAGGTAGAGGTAAATATGCTGGAGGGTAGAGATAGGGTCCAGAGTGGCCTAGACAAATTGGAGGATTAGGCCAAAAGAGGTTCAACAAGGACAAGTGCAGAGTCCTGCACTTAGGATGGAAGAATCCCATGCAGTGCTACAGGCTGGGGACCAACTGGCTAAGCGGCAGTTCTGCAGAAAAAGACCTGGGGATTACAGTAGGATTACAGTGGGCGAGAAGCTGGATATGAGTCAGCAGTGTTCCCTTGTTGCCAAGAAGGCTAACGGCATATTGGGCTGCATTAGTAGGCGTGTTGCCAGCAGATCAAGGAAAGTGATTATTCCCCTCTATTTGGCACTAGTGAGCCCTCATCTGGGGTACTGTGTCCAGTTTTGGGCCCCCCACTACAGAAAGGATATGGACAAATTGGAGAGTCCAGGGGAAAGCAATGAAAATGATTAGAGGGCACATGACTTATGAGAAGAGGCTGTGGGAACTGGGTTTAGCTAGTCTTAAAAAGAGTGGGGACGGGGATTTGATAGCAGCCTTTAACCACCTGAAGGGGGGTTAGACTGTTCTCAGTGGTGACAAATGACAGAACAGGGAGCAATAGTCTCAGGTTACAGTGGGGGAGATCTAGGTTGAATATTAGAAAAGACGTTCACTAAGAGGGTGGTGGTGCACTGGCATGGGTTACCTAGGGAGGTGGTGGAATCTCTATCCTTGGAGTTTTTGACAAAGCCCTTGCTGGGATGATTTAGTTGGGATTGATCCTGCTTTAAGCAGGGGGTTGGACTAGATGACCTCCTGAGGTCTCTTCGGAGCCTAATCTTCTACGATTCTTCTCAGTCTACAGTTATATAAATCCTTTAAAATTGACCTCAAACGGAAAATAAAATTAAGTTAATGGCATCTTTTGCTTTGATGTATAAAGGAGGCAATTTTTTTTCCCTGTCTTTATGCTTGCTGCTTGTATTAGGAATTCAGATTTTCTTTACCCTGTTTTTCCTGAAAAACTAGGCAGCTTATATTAATAAAGCAAGAGTATCCTTAATTCAGCATACTTAAAACTGTTAACACATTTAATTCAATTTCTTTTTTTTAAAAGACAGCTGGAAGAAAAGCTGTCTTTGCTAAATATTTAACTTCCTAGTAGGGCTGTCAATCACAATTAACTCAGCGATTAACTCAAAACAAATTAATCACGGTTTTGATTGCACTGTTAGTACTAATTGTTATCTTTTCTTGAATATTCCATTCTTTTGCAGCATCCAAGAAATGCTCTACATATGTTTCAGTATAATGTCTCTCTTCAGTATGTGTTACTGTTAAAGCAAATGACTGCATTTTCCATGCAGCATCAATCAGGTGTGCCTTGACTCCAAGATAGCTGTGATTGTCCAATGAGCACCAGTCAAAGCAGTTGCTAGTGTATTTTTCAGAAGCTCCAATTTGGTAGTTGTCTTGTTGTGATATAGTTCATGTATTCATGAAGCAGTTGTTCCTCAGGAGGGCAAGGTGTATGACTGATTGCTTGGAAGATGCAATTTGAATAACAGCCTGTCGTTTACAATGTTGAGTGGTCTGCAGTTTGTAGCTATCCAGTTTGCAATAGTCTTGTTTAAGCTGTAGTCTTTGTTTGATCCATGGACTTGTAGAAATCCTGCAATGCTGTAAGCATACTGTGTCACGGCTGGTGGGATTCATTTGCTGTCAGTGGGTTATCTGTAGCACAAGAACTAGTAGCAAAAGCACGTTTAGCATGTAGGTGGAACTGCAAACTTGAAGTACTTTGATGGTATTGGAATTTAGCCTTGCAGTTGCTCCATATAACCTTTTTTTAATCCAGTACAATCAAAACTGATTAATCATGACTAATTTTTTTAATCGCTTGACAGCCCTACTTATCAAGCTCAGTCTTGAAACACAGGGGTTTCCCCCCCCACTACTCCCCTTGAAAGGCTGTTCAAGAACTTCACTTCTCTGATGGCTAGAAACTTTCATCTAACTTCAAGCCTAAACTGTTGATGGCTAGTTTATATCCATTTGTTTTATTTTTCTTTGCAGACTGTTAACAGGCCATTCTTTGATTGGCCGGAGGTCCCAAAAGCCTCTGGCAGAGATGGTAATAATATAACTTGGCTTGGCAGAATTCAGTTTTTATGTTTGTAAAATTTCAATATTTTTAAATTTTGTTTTTATTGATTCAAATTTTCAGTTGTGCAAAATAGGGTTTAAGCATTTTGTGCAGGTTTTTTTTCCAATCTAAATCTTCACAATTGCAGGAACCTGGGCGGGGGGCTGTCAGACATTAATGATGAATGTTGAGGTTCAAAAAGTTAAAGCATTATAACAACGAAAATTGTCAACATCATATGTCAAAATATACAAGTAAATATCCTTAAGTTTGATTTAAGTTCTTAAGTCACATTTTCCTTTACCTGCCTGTGAACTTTAATGATCATTGATGGAAATAGTTTTGTCAGTTTGTGGGTGTATGATGAAATTGATGGCTTTTTATGTGTAACTGATAAAATTCTAATACTCCCAGGCCTAAGTATAACCCAGGGTAGTCCTTAAGCTACATGTTTCCTGGACTAGAGTTTTGCAGAGTCTATGCACAACTTTGTAACTACAGCTGGAAGAGATGCTTTCATTTCACAAACTGAACTGTTGTTGTTCTTGTGGTATATGTCTGTGTATATACCACTGTTGCTGGCACAGTGTGCCCGAGGCAAGCAACAGCAGGGGTTCGTTGCCCAGTGTGCATCACCCAATAATCGCAACGGGGTGGAGAAGTAGAAAAGTTTATTTGGAATTCCAAAGAAAGGTACAGGGAGAGAAATCTCAAATCCTGCACATCAGAGCAGGTCATTACACACGCTTTTATATTCCTTAATGCTACTGCACTACACATCAGCCAATAAAAGCTTTGCACAAATACTCTGCCTTCCTTATATAGGTTTCAACAATGTTTATTTCCTGCAACCTCTAACAAGCATTCCTAGCAACTTAAACAACCAGCACATCCTGTCTGGCCTTGAAGCTGTCTCCTCCTGTTATCTTTAACTTGGCATCAGCAAACCTTACACTATAAGGCGTTATCTGTGGCTGCAACATTTTTGCTCTTAAAACAGAGCATATTCAAACCAGGCAGGCTTGAGTTCCGTTAAGGGGGGTTGACAAGAAGCCCCTGGGCCTAGAGCAGGGAGACTTCCTTGACCCTTATGGCCTTCCATCCCCTCAACTTAAGTAGTGGCCATGCCCTGGGGTCCCCAACACCACTCTAGGTACACATGATAATCTTTAAACAGCAGTGTCCGTAGGACCATACCTGCACCTTGTATGCCCCTGGACATCCCTGCACCTAAGAGTATAAAGAGCAGAATAGCCACAACCATCCCTCAGTTTCCTCATACTACTTGTGACAGTAATACAGAATCAGGCTATGTCCTCCTGCTACCCCTTAGTACACTTTCTGTAAATTAAGCTTTTTGGGTTTATTTTCTACAAATTCTCCCTCCCCATCTCCTTTTAAAAAATTTTCTTAAATGTATTCTATTTAAAAAATGTTTCCCCAGCACTTTGTACCACAAGCACTACACTGGGAGATTCAAAGAACTCAGGCCTCAAATCCTACCGATCTTGTGACTGCATCCTAGCTAATACAGACAGTCAGAGCTCGTTAGTTTTGTCTTAGTGAGGGTGGCATCTGCCTGTGTTGCTCTTTCTACCAATTATTCTAAAGAGTGAGAAAATTCAGGGACACTTAGCTGAATTTATTTCTTGTGCGGGAGTCTGACAGGTACTTTGGAACCAAAAGTGCAGGCATTGATAAAAGCACCTTCCTCTTTCCTGTCCATCAGCCAGAATGTGACTCCCAAGACCAGACTAGTAAGAAACTTGATGCGACAGGGACAAAACCAAAAGCAACAGCTACCAAAACCAGCTCAGTATCAATGACTTCTCTGGTACTAAAGACCAATACCGTACCTAGGCAAGGTACATCAAAACAGCATGGTTCCCAGCACTGATCTTCCTCCCCAAAGAAAGGGAAGGTTAGAGGCCCAAGAAGAGCTATTCACCTTCATGCTCTTCAGAATAATTCAGCACAAAGCCCTCATGATTAAGACACTAGACTGGGACTCAGGAGCTTCAGATGTATGTGGAGAATTTGCCACAAACTGTGAGATTTTGGGCTTAATCTCTCTGTGCTGCAGTTCCCAATCTGTAAAATGGGAACAGTAATATTTCCTTTCTGCCTTCCTCTCATGGTCTTGTCAATTTAGATTGTAATAGATGTAATGCCTAATAGAGATAAAAGCAAGAAATTAGTGTTAAATATCAAAGAGGGTATTTCAGTAAAAAACAGTAAAAACCCTTATTTGAGAAGTAGTCACTGTTTACAAGAGAGAAAAATAGCAGCTCTATACAGAGCAGATCATTTAGCAGCACCCATATTAAGTTGTAGCTTTGGGAAAGGTTATGTAAAGCAGTGCTGTGTTCCCATTAGTAAAGCAGGTTTAGAGGGGACATTGGCAGGTTAACAATCCCATGATTTTAAAATTCTTACCTTTGTTACTAACATCATCCTGGATTATTCAAAACTGAACTTCTTCAAACATCTAGTTTACTTTCACATTTTATCCCAGTGTATCTGTGTTTTTCTTGCATAAGAGGGGCCCGTCTCCACTAATTCCTAAGGTTTCTTTCACTTTCTCCTAGCATCCAGGTTGAAATCCTCACCTTCTCTCTGTCCGAGTCAAGAAGGAATCTTTCTGGCATATAACCATGCACCTGCTGAAAATCCAAACCTGGAAGTTCCCAGGAGCCAGTTTTCCTGGGGTTATTCAGATTCAGATAGTTTGTTGTTTGGGGTTGCCAGATTTTTATCTTCTTATTCAAGTTGAATAATACCTTACTTAACAGTTAAGTCCTACACAAAGCAATGGAGTTACTCAAGGGGTAAAACACTACATCTTATGAGTAAGGGGATCTGAATCAGGCACCTGGACTTCAAGACTGAATCTGCACATTGTACTGCACAAAGCATGAAATTCGAAGTCTTCACTCAGCTCTGGTGCCTAAAGTCCAAGAGGCAGTCTCTACAGTTTTGTACAGTTTCATTGAGAGGGTTTTGTTAATATCAGAAAGAAACTCATTTTTCTATTATCAGTCTGTAGGTGGACTCCATTACTTGCCACCACACACACACGGATCATCAAATTCCACGTGCAGGTAATTATAGCTAACATTCATTGTAAATTCATTAGAGAATCCAACCCCCTTCAAGTTCAATTTGCTGCTATCTGTGAGGTTTTTATTAGTTAGTCATGAGTACTCAGACAGTGATTGGAAAACCATGAAAATATTCACAAATCCCAATATTTTCATGAATTTTACAATGAATGATTATTCACAAAATCATAAAAGATTGAGTTAGAAGAGACCTCAGGAGGTCATCTAGTCCAACCCCTGCTCAAAGCAGGGCCAACCCCAACTAAATCATCCCAGCCAGGGCTTTGTCAAGCTGGGCCTTAAAAAAGCTCTAAAGGATGGAGATTCCACCACCTCCCTAGGTAACCCATTCCAGTGCTTCTCCACCCTCCTCATAAAATTGCATGGTAAAGATCATTAATGAAGATGTTGAACAAAACTGGCCCCAGGACAGACCCCCTGGGACACTCCGCTTGATACCAGCTGCCAACTAGACATTGAGCCATTGATCACTACCCATTGAGCCTGGCGATCAAACCAGCTTTCTATCCACCTTATAGTCCATTCATCCATTCCATACTACTTTAACTTGCTAGCAAGAGCACTGTGGGAGACCATACCAAAAGCTTTGCTAAAGTCAAGGTATATCACATCCACCGTTTTCCCCATATCCACAGAGCCAGTTATCTCATCATAGAAGGCAATCAGGTTGGTCAGGCATGACTTGCCCTTGGTGAATCCATGTTGATTGTTCCTGATCACCTTCCTCTCCTCCAAGTGCTTCAAAATGGATTCCTTGAGGACTTGCTCCATGATTTTGCTGGGGACTGAGGTGAGGCTGACCAGTCTGTAGTTCCCCGGATTCTCCTTCCATTTTTTAAAGATGGGCACTATATTTGCCTTTTTCCAGTCGTCTGGGACCTCCCCCGATCGCCACAAGTTTTCAAAGATAATGGCCAATGGCTCTGCGAGCACATCAGCCAACTCCCTCAGCACCCTTAGGTGCATTAGATCCGGAACCATGGACTTCTACAGCTTTTCTAAATAGTCCTTAACCTGTTCTTTCACTACTGAGCACTGCTCACCTCCTCCCCATACTGGGCTGCCCAGTGCAGCAGTCTGGGAGCTGACCTTGTTCTGTGAAGACCAAGGCAAAAAAAGCATTGAGTACTTCAGCTTTTTCCACATCGTCTGTCACTAGGTTGCCTCCCCCATTCAGTAAGGGTCCCACACTTTCCCTGACCTTTTTCTTGTTGTTAACATACCTGTAGAAACCCTTCTTGTTACCCTTCACATCCTTTGTTAGCTGCAACTCCAGTTGTGCTTTGGCCTTCCTGATTATACCCCTGCATGCCTGAGCAATATTTTTATACTCCTCCCGTGTCATTTGTCCAAGTTTCCACTTCTTGTAAGCTTCCTTTTTTGTTTAAGCTCACCAAAGATTTCACTGTTAAGCCAAGCGGTCGCCTGCCATATTTGCTATTCTTTCTGCACATCAGGATGGTTTGTTCCCGCGCCCTCAATAAGGCTTTTTAAAATACAGCCAGCTCTCCTGGACTCCTTTCCCCCTCATATTAGCCTCCCAGGGGATCCAGCCCATCAGTTCCCTGAGGGAGTCAAAGTCTGCTTTTCTGAAGTCCAGGGTCTGTATTCTTCTGCTCTCCTTTCTTCCTTTTGTCAGGATCCTGAACTTGACCATCTCATGGTCACTGCTGCCCAGGTTGCCACCCTCTTCTACTTCTTCTACCAATTCTTCCCTGTTTGTGAGCAGCAGGTCAAGAGGAGAACGGCCCCTAGTTGGTTCCTCCAGCACTTGTACCAGGAAGTTGTCCCCAACACCCTCCAAAAACTTCCTGGATTGTCTGTGCACTTCTGTATTGCTCTTCCAGCAGATGTCAGGGTGATTGAAGTCCCCCGTGAGAGCCAGGGCCTGTGATCTGTATACTTCTGTTAGTTGTCCGAAGAAAGCCTCGTCTACCTCATCCTCCTGGTCTGGTGGTCTATAGCAGACACCAACTGTGACATCTGCAAAGATGCTCTTCCCTCTCTTCGTTATGTGGATCTCATCTCTTCCTAGCAATCCTTCTTCCTGGAACAACATCCTATGATCAAAGAATCCAAAGCCCTCTCTCTGACAACACCTGCCTAACCATACATTTACCTCCACAATTCGATGGTCCCTACCTGGGCCTTTTCCTTCAACAGGGAGGATGGACAAGAACATGACTTGCGCCTCAAACTCCTTTATCCTTCTTCCCAGAACCACGTAGTTTACAGTGACCTGCTCAAAGTCATTCTTGGCAGTATCATTGGTGTTCACGTGGAAAAGTAGGAAGGGGTAGCGGTCTGGGGGCTTGATCAGTCTCGACAGACACTCTGTCACACCCTGAATTCTAACTCCAGGCAAGCAGCACGCTTCCTGAGTTTCCCGGTCTGAACAGCAGATGGATGACTCCATCCATCTTCGGAGGGAGTCCCTGACCACCACCACCCGTCTCCTCCTCTTGGGAGTGGTGGTTGTGGAACCCCCATCCCGAGGACAATGCATCCCATGCCTTCCGGTTGATGGGGTCTCCCTCTGATCCCCTCCCCAGATGACTCTTCCAGACCATTCTCTGCAGTAATGCCTGTGCAGAATGCCTGAAAACAATTTCTTATCTCTGTCTGCAATGGCGATACATGGGTTCTCCTCTTTCTTCTTCTGGAGGTCACATGCTGCCAATTTTCTTCCCCATTCTGCACTGCCCTCTCTGATCCTTCAGCGTGCTGTGTCTGCAGTACCAAATGCCGACTTCTAGCCAGAAAATCTTCATTTTCTCTGGTGCAACACAGGGTTGATACTTGGGTCTCTAGTCCTTTAACCTTCTCTTCCAGTATGGAGACCAGCTTGCACTTCGTACAGACAAAAGTCGCTTCTATCCTCTGGGAGACAGACAAACATGGCACATCCTGTATAGGTCACAACAGCTGATCGCTCACTATCCATAATGTCTTCCTTCTAAGAGCCTCTTCAGATGATGTATTGACTGCTCACAGAAGCCTGAAAGGCAAAAAATACTCTGCGGAAACTCCCCACAAGCAAACTCCCAGGCAAACTCCCTCTGTTTGCCTGTCCCCTGTTTGCCGCTCACTCAGTTCGCAACTGACTTTTTTTAATTCATTTGAAAATTCACACCAGGAGTTTATTATTCAGTTTGTTATTGCCCTGCTGTCTAAACATGCCCAAACTCTGCACTGAATAACCAACAACAAATACATTAAAAGAAATTAGGATTGGTTCAGAAACAGTTGAACAGAAAAATGGCAAAATTAATTAAAAAAAATATTCTGAGTGAATTCCACCAGCTCAGTGATTTTGTCATATGCAGTATAACCACTAGATGGCATATGTGACACACCAAATCCTCAAAAAGAAAAGGAGTACTTGTGGCACCTTAGAGACTAACCAATTTATTTGAGCATGAGCTTTCGTGAGCTACAGCTCACTATTCTTCGCAGTATATTAATTATAATAATTGACTCCGAGAACAATAAGAGCTATTATTACAGTATCACCTAACTATCCCACTTGTAGTCAAGGGTCCCTTAATGTTTCCATTATGCAACCTTCACTTTTTTGGATTTTACAACTGGGTTGCAAACATTTGATCTGAATTGAAATTTGGCTTCCAGTAATTAACCTTCATTGTTTAGTGGATCTATTTTTGTAAGTGTATTTAAAGGGAATGTCAAAGTAACTTGCATTGTCTTACGGTCAGCATAGTGTAATCCTTGAAAATAAATGTCAAGCAGGATGGCCTAAGCACCAGACTTGGAATTCTTTGACACTCTGGAACCCCTTAGTTGAATTATGATGGGATCAATTTAACCAAGGTAGAGACAGTATGCTCCTCCAATTTTGTGAGTGTAACTATGCTGGGGATCTTTTAGAAGACCTATTAAATACTAAGATCTTGATTGCTTTGCATTGACATTAAAGATCCCATTTTGTAAGGTATAGGGATCTATCCTACTGTTTTTTGCCAAATTTTTATCTTAGAACCAGTCCCCCTTTTATGCAGTATTCTGTGTTCTTGTTGTCTGCCCTCCACCCAGAGATGGATATAGATCTGTAGTGTTGTAAGTATATAGTATACAAAGAGCTTTGGGGTCTTTTGTGATGCAAGGTTGTCTATTATTTATTAGGACAAACATCTATGGATTTTATCATCACAAAAATCCCATACACAGAGTGAATTTCCATTATAAGGACAGCTAAGAACAATCGTGCTTCAGAAAGATGAGATTTCTGAATAGTGGCATTTTCTTTCCCTTACCTCACTGTATCCCATTATAAATCCCAATAATTATCAGTATGTACTTGAAGACCTCCCCCCATTTGTGTCCAGAACTCTCACTAAACTCCGAGCCAGTTTGGCATGCAGCTGGAAGTTAGTGTAATATATGACCCAAAATATATTAAACACTGCCATTTTAAAATGCAATGTAAATAAGACAGTGTTGCTGGCAAATATAACACTTTATAGCACTTCATCTTTTCACAGAGGGCATTACACATTCAAGGGATTTTACAAACACTGGGCCAGAATTATTCTGGTTTGTTGGAAACCAAGCTGCAGGGCCCCATTGTCTGCAAGCCTGGCCATAGCGGGGATATATACATCATAAGCAGTCTCCAATCTCTGCACCATCAGGGCAGAGCCAGCGGGTGAAGCCCATAGAGTGGATTGGGCCTAAGACCCAGAAGATGTACTGATTCAGTGCATAATCTTGGGAGCCTCTGCCAATGGGACTCCTTTGGAGCTGTGGCTACAATATAAAGCTGCTACCCTGGGAATTGGGTAATTGCTGGGAGAGGGTGGTGTCTGATGTGGTTTGCCCTGCTTGACTGATGAAATCATCCCAAGGTGCAACTGCCTCTGCAGACAAAAATGGTGGTGATGTAAATTACATCTCATTGTGCATGTAGGAGTGAATCATGGCCTATAACTAATTAATTTCACAACAATCCACGAGGTAGCTAGATGCTATTGAATGAGGCAGGGATCATTGAAATGTAGGGCTGGAAAGTAGGAACTTGAAAAGTCATCAAGGTGCTGAGGCAGGACCAAGTAAACCTAGACCCTCCTGGCAGGTGTTTATCGAACCTGTTCTTAAAAACCTCCAATGATAGGGATTCCACAGCCTACCTTGGAAGCCTATTCCAGAGCATAACCATCCATGTAGTTAAAAAAATTTTCCAAATATCTAAACCTAAATCTCCCTTGCTGTAGATTATGTCCATAATTTCTTGTCCTACTTTCGCTGGACATGTAGAGCCCTGTCCTCTTTATAACAGCCCTGACCTTAAAAACTTTTCAGGAAGGAGACTCCACCACCTCCCTAGGTAATGCTTTCCAGTGTTTCACCACCCTCCTAGTGAAAAAGTTTTTCCTAATATCCAACCTAAACCTCCCCCACTGCAACTTGAGACCATTACTCCTCATTCTGTCATCTGCTACCACTGAGATGAGTCTAGATCCATCCTCTTTGGAACCCCCTTTCAGGTAGTTGAAAGCAGCTATCAAATCCCCCCTCATTCTTCTCTTCTGCAGACTAAACAATCCCAGTTCCCTCAGCCTCTCCTCATAAGTCATGTGTTCCAGACCCCTAATCATTTTTGTTGCCCTCCGCTGGACTCTTTCCAATTTTTCCACATCCTTCTTGTAGTGTGGGGCCCAAAACTGGACACAATACTCCAGATGAGGCCTCACCAGTGTCGAATAGAGGGGAACGATCACGTCCCTTGATCTGCTGGCAATGCCCCTACTTATACAGCCCAAAATGCCATTGGCCTTCTTGGCAACAAGAGCACACTGTTGACTCATATCCAACTTCTCGTCCACTGTAACCCCTAGGTCCTTTTCTGCAGAACTGCTGCCGAGCCATTCGGTCCCTAGTCTGTAGCAGTGCATGGGATTCTTCCATCCTAAGTGCAGGACTCTGCACTTGTCCTTGTTGAATCTCAGCAGATTTCTTTTGGCCCAATCTTCTAATTTGTCTAGGGCCCTCTGCATCCTATCCCTACCCTCCAGTGTATCTACCTCTCCTCCCAGTTTAGTGTCATCTGCAAACTTGCTGAGGGTGCAATCCACACCATCCTCCAGATCATTAATGAAGATATTGAACAAAACCGGCCCAAGGACCGACCCTTGGGGCACTCTACTTGATACCGGCTGCCAACTAGACATGGAGCCATTGATCACTACGCGTTGAGCCCAACAATCTAGCCAGCTTTCTATCCACCTTATAGTCTATTCATCCAGCCCATACTTCTTTAACTTACTGGCAAGAATACTTGGGAGACCGTGTCAAAAGCTTTTGCTAAAGTCATGGAACAACACGTCCACTGCTTTCCCCTCATCCACAGAGCTAGTTATCTCATCATAGAAGGCAATTAGATTAGTCAGGCATGACTTGCCCTTGGTGACTCCATGCTGACTGTTCCTGATCACTTTCCTCTCCTCTAAGTGCTTCAGAATTGATTCCTTGAGGACCTGCTCCATGATTTTTCCAGGGACTGAGGTGAGGCTGACTGGCCTGTAATTCCCCGGATCCTCCTTCTTCCCTTTTTTATTAGCTTCCTCAGAGTCTCTATATCCACCATACTGCACATTTTCTTTTCCAGCAGCTTCCCAACATGCACCTGATCCGAGCAGACAAACCAAACTCTGCAGGAGAGTTTTGAATTTGAATTTAATGGGTTTATTTTGTCAGCTGAAGACACAGACACACACACACCAGAAAAAACAACTTCCATTCAGAAAACAAAATGTTATTAAGAATTACTGGTCTTTACAGAATCTTTGATGACTTAGTTCTAAATCTAGAAGCTAGATGTACTGTACAGTTTTCTTTGATTCTGTTATCAGTCTCATTTGGTCAGATTGAAGATTATTGTGCAGGATCTTGGAGTGTTGCCAAAATAGGGTTAGTTATTGAAGTGGTGCCATTGCCCAGCTCTATCTAGGCCTAAATTAGCATATCCATTATAAACTCTGCTGTACAGGCATTTACAGTTTGGCTATGAAAATTTACTCTGGAATAAAAGCTGATGTAGATCATATTGAAAAATATCAGTCGAGAAGGGACACAGACAGGGCCGGCCCTACACCAAATGGTGCCTCAGGCGAGGAGTGTCTTTGACACCCTCTCTCCATTTGTTAAAACTTTTGAATACCTTATTTTTAATTGCATTTGTGGCCAATTTCAAGACTTTGAGCACGATTTAAATGGATGATTGATCTCTGTCATATAAGAATAAATTTCCATGCTAGGATCTGTAAATCTGTATTTATTCGTGCCATATATAAGCAAATAAAAATGTTTCCTCTAAGATTATAGAAACTTTTTAAATTTTAAGAATAACTGAAATGTACTACCATCAAGAAATTGAACTGTGCACCAGCATTGGGTGGACCAGTGTTAAATAGTGTTACAGTAGGTGGCAGCCTTGGAACATTAACCCTAGTCCTTTACTCGCCTTTGCCCACATGAACTGAAGCAGAGTGTCAGAGAGATCCAAAGACTGGCCAATGGCATTTTAAAGTGATGAAATAGCAAGTGATGTCAGTCTCTCATCGGCCATCGTTGATCGAAGGCATGTTTTGATGATCCTGAGCTTTGAAAAGCTGTGCTCACCACTCGCGCCTGTGACAGGCAGCATGAGCAGAATCCTCAAAGCTATCCACATATTAGGAAGAGTGTCTTCAGCTCTGCTTCATGAATGAATTGGAAGAACTTGGAGTGTAGAGTGCTTCCCGTGTTGCAAAATGACGGATGTTGTCCAATTCGACATAGAGGTCTTTATCATTGGTGTCCGAACATTCCCCATGTGTCAGCATCTGGTGAAGGTCCATACAATTATTAAGAGTGTTTTCCTGTCTGCTGGCAGCTTACAAAGGTCATATAAAAACCCCAGGTCTTTTTGAGGTGCTTCATTTATCCAAACCTTTCTTTGATGGACACTCGAGCAGAGTCAACAAGTGAGCAAAAAAGCTCCCTCTTGAATTTTTCTTCAGAGCTTCCCATCACCTCATCTCTGCCCTCATAACCAAATGGTCTCTTCTTCTAATGAATACGAGTTTCCTTGATGGCAGGCTCAACTCCTAAGTTTCCCACCATTTCTTTGGCAGCAATGACAGCATTCTCAAATCTGTGGTCTCTGTAGGCCACAACAAAATCAAAGTTGCCTCTCAAAGTAATAGCAGAGACAGTGTCCATCGACTGAGTTTGTAATGCCTTGCTTACAATGTTTACTTGGAACAGGATATCATGCCAAACCACAACTGAGACCAGAAATTTGAAGTCAGTGATCTGGTTTGCCAGGCTTTGCGCCTCATGTCAGATTCAGCACCCCAAACCTGGGTTGCCCGCCCCTAAATCCAGCCCTGGGACACACACCCTTCCACACATGGGTGAAATCCTGGCAAAACTCCCATTGGCTTCAATGGGGCTAGGATTTCACCCCCTATGATAACTAGAATTTGTTACATGATTGTGGATTTATCGTGCACCTTTGACCTCTTCACCTACAACCAGCCTACTAGTCCATTTCAGCTTTACAGTATGAATTGTGATGTACTATGAAATAAAAGTTTTACTGGCAGTCCTTTGTAATGATCTGTGTAATTTGTCTGTGGCTTCAACAACAAAACAGCCATCCTAGACTCAAGGACTTTTGGTACATTGGCTTCCTTTACCTAGATAAGAGTGGTGCTAACCCAACAGATACTCATAATAGTACCCAAGGATCTGGTATGTCCTATTATTCAGCACTTCTATAGCACCATTCATCTGAGTTCAAAGCATTGTACAGATCTACATTAATTAAAGCTCAGCTCCTCTGTGAAGTAGAGATGGATTATGCCCTTTTTACAGCTAGGGGCAAAATAAGAAAAAAGATTGTGGCCAAATTTTTCAGAAGTGTCCTCTAAGTTTGGATGAGGAATGTTGTCTAGTAGCGAGGAGTCCCAATTCCCAGTCCATGCTCCGAGTTAGAGTCCTGCCTCTCCCACTGTCTTGCTTTGGAACTTAGTCACACATGCCCAGATTTTCAAATGCTGAGTACCTTATTTTTTGGCTATGCAGCTTGAGACCCCTAGGGTCTGACTGTCCTGTGCATTGGCCTCCTACAGGTCCCACCAACTTACAAAATCAGGCAGGAAGTGACTCAAAGTCAGCACTCAAGATCAGAGGCATCCAAACTTAAGTGGACATTTAAAAAAATGTGTCTCTAAGTGACTTACACATAGCTAAAAAGCAAATCATTGGCTAAGCCAGGAATTGGACCCAAGACTCATGAATCCCAGCTCCTGCTCTATTAGACAGCATTTCAGTAAAAGTGCTCTCCAATAATACACCCCATTCTGCAGCTTTTGAAGTCAATATGAGTTTTGCTTTTGACTTCAACTAGAGCAGTATCAGAGCTACTGTTTTCCAACACACAGTTGTGTATCAGCAGGATAAACAGTTCCTTCATTACAACTATATACCATCTTCCTTACATCTTTACAAACTGACATTGTAATATTGCAACAGAGAGATTACACACTGCTGGCTCTGTGACTCCCTTATTTTTGCGGATGTCAGAAACAGATCCAAGTGACTCTGAAAGATCAGACTAATGTAAGCAAGATCTAGAAGATTAGATGGAGATCACAAAGGTACAGGGAAGTAGGGAATTGCAGAGGAACACATGATATACACACACTCTTCTATAAACATTTCCATTTAAAACCAGTAATTTTAGAGCTCTACCAAACATAGGACAAGAGAGTTTAGAGTCAGAAAAGACTTACAAGGTCATCAAGTCCTGCAAGCACAGGATGTGGTCTCCAAATAGAAGACCTCATAAGGAAACTCATACTACACCATTGATCTTAGCCAAAAGGCCAAGGAAATAGTGCTGTTTGTATAAGCAATTATTTTCTGTAGAAATACAGGAAGTTCTTGTAGATATAGTTATCTTACTTGATCTGTGGGGTAGATCTACCAATTCTGGTGCAGGGAGGAATAAATTACACCTTCCTAAGTCCCAGAGGAGATTCTCCCTGCCAGGGCAGTCTACAACAGTAACACAAACCCCCACACTAGCAGGCCTAGGGAAGCAGCTTTTATATTCAGCCATAAGAGCCACACCAGCTGAAGCTGCTGACAGGATGCACCGAATCAGTACATCACCCAGCTGTTTTGACCTTATCCCGTTCCTGGGCTACCCATGAGGGTGCTCCCTTTGAGTGGGAGATTCTGGGAAGCTGCTGCTATTCTTGAAACCTCCCTCCACCCCTCCTTCCATGCAGACTGTCTGCCTTGAGGGGGGCTTGTCCAAGTGGAAGCCACTATAATTCCTCAGGGGGCTATTTCTGAGCACAAAGTTTCAAGCAAATTGACAGGCAAGGAACAGTTTTGTTCCCTTCCCCCTCCCCTCCGCTCCACCACTGATTTGTTCCAGCTGTAGTTTCATGCATATGGAATACACAGTTTCCCTCACTGGTGTGAAGTAAGTGTTTGGCACATGTTAAAAATAACACGCAGAGATTAACTAGCTCTCTCCCATCTTTAATGTCAATACCTGCCTGTAATTATTTATACAATTAGATATACATTCACCTTGTTGTGACCCATAGTCTCTACATTAAAAGGACTTATACAACAAATTTGTTTGACTTCTTATCTCCAGTGATTTAGCAATGCTTGTGGTTTACTCTTTCTATTAAATTGACATTGGGCCAGAGAAGCTTGTGGCCTTCAGACTGTTATGAAATTCTCCCTGAGTTCAGACCACCAGTGCTAGGAATTACTAATATGCTTACTGCTCTGGAACCACCTCCAGGCTATTTGTAAAGCTTGAACTGCAGCTGGCAGTGAAAACATTCGGATAGAGAGCATGTAATCT
This sequence comes from Caretta caretta, assembly GCF_965140235.1. NCBI lineage: Eukaryota > Metazoa > Chordata > Testudines > Cheloniidae > Caretta > Caretta caretta. The sequence continues at coordinate 178,000,103 of NC_134208.1, read as the reverse complement.
GATCTTCTGACATTCGCTTTCCATTAAAAAAAAATCCCCAAACCACTAGGGTCATATAGTCTTGAGAATATTTCCTGTGCTTGTTTTAATGTAAGATTAGCTCTTGTTTCAGACTTTGGGTATGTCACAACGGAGTCCCATTTAATTCCTTAGCCAATAATGGCTTAGCAGGAAGTAACAGTTAAAGCACAATTAGACTGCACTCTTTCAGTCATGCAGAAACTGCTCCATTACCTTCAGCAACTGGAATATTGACTGGAAAGATACATTACAAACATCCTCCAGGAAATATCCAGAATAGAGCATTTTATTCCTACCTCTAGCAGAATATACTTCAGAGAACCAATGCTTCTTTAATATGTTGGACTACAGAATGATTCCAGCTGGGAAAGGGAGTCTTGCCCTTGACTTTAATGGGCTTTGGATCTGAACCTAAACTTTGAAGCATTTCTAAAGCCTGTGTGACCACCACAGCATTTGTTTCTGTGCTGATTCACAGGGCTGTGTGGAATCAAAACTATCAGATACTTCTGTTTTTTCTTCCTTGGTTCTTCCACCCTCTCCCTCGAGGGTGAAAACCATTACTCCCGACTCCCTTTCCATATTCATGGGGCTCTCAACCCCATGTTTGGCAGTACCAGACAAAGGCAAACCAATTAAAGTAGATTTGAAAATAGTCATACCCTTATTTTGAAGAAAATAATTCTCAGGTTATATCAGCAGCTACATTCAAGTGAATCTAAGTACAGTAACTCCTCACTTAAAGTCATCCTGGTTAATGTTGTTTCGTTGCTGATCAATTAAGGAACATGCTCGTTTAAAGTTATGCAATTTTCCCTTATAACATACGTTTGGCAGCTGCCTGCTTTGTCCACTGCTTGCAGGGAGAGCAGCCTGTTGTAGCTCACTGGTGGGAGCTTGGAACCAGGGTGGACCGGCAGCCCCCCTGTCAGCTCCCCTCTCCCCTAAGTTCCCCGTGCAGCAGCCACCCAGCAGGCTATCAATTGCTGGCACATCAGCTGTCCCTCCCCCCACTGCCATGTGCTGCTTCTGCCCTCTGCCTTGGAGCTGCTCCCTGGAATCTCCTGCTTGCAGGAGGGGAAGGGGAGGTGTGGGGGGGGCTAATGTCAGGGTGTCACCCTCCCCCCTGCACCCCACTTACCCCATCTTCCATAGAGCAAGGGGGACACAGGACAGGGCTCAGTTCGGAAGGAGCTTCCTGGCAGCAGGTGCCATCTCAGCTTGCTGATTAACTTAAAAAGGCAGTGTACTTAGAGTGGAGTCAGCATACTTAAAGGAGCAATGCGCATCTCTCTTTCTGTCACACACAGGGTGTGTGTCTCTGTCTGCCATGCTGTCTCCCCTCCCTCCCTTCGTGCTGCCTTGTAGAGTGTGAGGCTACATTAACAACAATGTGTTCACCCTTGAGGGCTCAGCCAATTGCTAGTTCATCATTTAGCAGTAAGGCATTCCCTGAGAGAAACATATTGTATCATGCCTCAATATTCACTCCAAGTAATTAATGTAATCCAAAAAAGTTTAATTGATCCTTGTACCAGATATAACTGAGTAAAGCTTTATTTGTGGCTATTCATGATTTTTTAAATTAGATTTTTCATAGTTTTTAAAAGTTAAATGCATGTATCATATGAGATAGAAACTCTCATGTTTGTGTGGGGAGAGATGGCTTCCAATTAATAGGCTGGATATGGCCAAAAAAATTCCACATGACAAAACACATGGTTATCTGCTCTGGTTCCCGCTGCCTTTTGGGCACCACATACACTTTGGGGGAGGAGCTATCTGCAATTGTCCCTCAGACCCTGTGCAGCACATACAGCTGGTATGCTTTTTTAAAAAAAAACAACATAGCATTTCCACTCAAGAACAGAACACTTACAGAAGACTCTTATGGAAATTAACAGGGATGAAAATGTTAATTCAATAAAAATATAATAAAGTTCTATAACTATTACTCCAAAACCCCATAAAATTTACCAGAAATTGAGATCCTGTCTGTATATTTTTTTAACACCTACAGAATTTTAGAGCATGGGTATAATACTCTTACTTTCTATAGAATGGTTGAAAATAATCTATATGTAACCTACTGCCGAAGGTGTGTTACAGATTCATCCTCTGGATTAGCACAAAGAGGAGAGTCCATGGGTACATCTAGAAAAGATCCATGGCACAGAATCTGAGAGCCAGGTCAGCTGACTTGGGCTCACATAGCTCAGGCTGCAGGGCTATAAAATTGCAGTAGAGACATTCAGGCTCGGGCTGGAGTCCAGGATCTGAAACTCTGCAAAAGCCTGGGCTCCAGGCCAAGCCTTAACATCTACACCGCAATTTTATAACCTATGAGCCCAAGTCAATTGACCCTGGTTCTGAGACTCAGTGCCATGGGTTCTGTATGACAGCCCCACGAATGGAAAGCTTTAGCTCAAACTGCAGCAGCTTGTTCTGGAGGTCATTGCTCCAATCCCATGTGTGTTAGCCAAGAAGCCAACCATTACATATAGAAAACATATATTTTATAAAATTCACTAGGCCTTCAAGGGTGAAATAGTCCTAGAATTCTACTAGGAACAACCACGCTGAGGGGAAAAAATGGTCAACTGCAGTTCCTGTAGCATGTTCGTGACTTTCATTTTTTAATGTAATTCTTAGTAGTGTGAGTCAAATGGCAAGAACAAGGCTGAGTTATACAGTCAATGTGAAGCCCACACATTAAAAAGATTTTTCCACCGTTGTTCACTTGGGTTGGAGTCAATCTTTTGACCTCTCCTTTGAAGAGGAATGATTGCACCCAATCTCAGCGTTCTGCAAATTAGAAAAATAAAAGACAGCTTAAAGTGATTTTTGTACACAAAAAACAACCAAACAAAAAACTTCAAAAGGAAGTCACTGAATCAAGTAGCTACAGATTAGTTTGTTTCTCTTGGTGTTTTAATCTGTAACTAATTATCCACTTGAAATCCTTCTCTTCTGGAGCACTGTACTTTATACAGTTCAAGGCTAACGGGGGCAGGAGGGAGCTGAAAGAAAAGGAAATGTGAAAATCCCAGCTCCAATGTGGCTAAGAACGGCTCTGTGAGATGAGTTTTTAAGTGGATGCATGAAATTCTTTACACTAAACTTGTTAATAAATAACAGGATTTGTGTGCAGAGCTCCCAGGCTTGGGTCTGTACGATTGCTACAAAACACAAAAAATTGCTACAGCCAGAAGAGTAGGTCAGTGGCTGCTCATGGAAGAATGAGACTAAAGAGAATGTTAAGCAGCACAGAGGATGTGTTCAGGAGAAGGAAAGGAGGACAATGGGAGTGGAGAGGTAGGAAATGACTTGCAAATTCATAGAAAAAGCCACATTCAACACTAAAAAAATCCATCTCCAGATGATTTTTTCACCCTAAAAATATTCCTGCTGCCCCACTACCTTGATAATCCCATTCCTATAATGATTGGACTCTGAGCTGACCCTTGATTAATCTGTAGAACCTTGTAAAATTGCAAACAATGACATCTTGTGGATATTTTATTTTTCCATAGAAAATAGTGGAGCTGTGGCAGCAGATAGTTAGGCGTCATATTCCCATAATTTTTTTTATTCCAGAGGACCCCAAAAGTGCAATACAAAGTATAATCAGACAGCTTCACTTAATAGTCTTTATCTGGGATTGATCCTGCTCAGGCTGAATGGCTGTGAAAGTTTTTGACTGACAGGTATGTTAAGATTTTGTGTTGTTCATATGTAATGCAACTTGACAAAAACAACTGTGGAGTCCAGAGAGAATGAGGTATCTGAAATAAACTGTGTGGAGTCTCATTTCTTGATGTCAGAGAATTGGCAGGAAGGTTTTTTCCCCCATAAATTACTTGCGCTTTTTATGGGATTTGTAAGAGAATTTCACCCATAGAGATTACAGTTGAGGTTTAGCAACAGTGCATTCTCTGTTTGTGGAATGTGTGTGTGTGTCTTATGGGAAGGTGAGGAAGTCTCAACTAATATAGTATATTTTTAACAAGAACATACTGAACTGAGGAAAAGAAAACACATACATTGCATTAAACAAGGCAGGATGTAAGTCAAGGAAGATTCCAACTCCCCAGGTAAAGCATGATGATTAGCTTGTCCAGCCCTCTCATAAGGGATATTGAGGTGCTGTGATGGAGTGGTACAGAAGGGCTGTGTTACATGGCAAGAGCTGCAGAGGGGAAGACTTGTGCCACCCGTGGGAATATTGTGTAGAGTGCCAGAGACAAGAGGCCAGTGGTACTGGAGAAGAGAGTGAGGTCTGTGAGATATGGAAGTATGGGAAAAGGAGGGAGACCATCAATAGCTTTACTAAAATGTGAGCTCTTTTATGCCAGTGTTTAAGCAGAATTTCCCCAATGTGACCAACTTTTGTGATTTCACTGCAACTCAACAAGATTTGGTATTTTTCTTAAGGCACAGCTCCTGGTGTCATATGATTATGGGAGACTCTCAGCTTTTATTTAAAACAAAACAAGTTTCTAGCATCCATGATTTTGGATGAAACATGACCCCTCAAAGCTCAAAACCTAGAAGGCAACTAAAAAGAACCCCATGTTTATTTATTTATTTTTAAATCTCATTTTTAAGCCAATCTCACAATTTGTGGAGGGGGCTGGATTCAAGATTTTTGAATGCTTGGGACTGGCAATCCTGCTCCCTATTCTTCTCAAGATGGGGAGAGAGCATTGCAGAGAGATTAGGGTCAAGATTTTCAAGAGTGAATCATGATTTTTGGGTGCCCAATTTAAAATACCTTAAAGGGTCCTGGTTTTCAAGGGGGGAGGAGCTCGGCCCTTCTAAAATCAGGCCCCTCCATGATGTTTCAAGTTGGGCACCAAAAAATTGAGCCCTCCAATCACTGGTGATTGAAAATCTTGGCCCCAACTCTTCCACTCATGGGAAGAGCTCCTATACAACCTTTTACCTTGTAATGTATATAAATGGCATATTTTCTGTGATAGAAAGAGAAGACAGACAATTTGCCAGGCTAATCACCAATGGAAACAGTAAAAGATTCCTCCTCTCTGAAGAATTTAGGAAGTTTTAGGGAATCAAAGAATTCTCAGGGCTTTAAAAACCAAACAAAATCATGAGAACTGCAGTTGCAGGTGTAAAAGAACAACTGTTGAAATCACGGCTGGTGAGCAAATGTTACAGCTGCTGCTGAGTGAGAGGAGCCAGAATCTGTCCTTGTCCCCCTTGTGAGTCATTACTGCTCTGGACAGAGAATTACTTTCCCCCTGGGCTCAGGCAGGAACAAGTGCTGCTGCAGCCATCATCTGACTTATGCTGTGGCTGGCAAAGGATGATTTGTTTTGCTGTGCCTATTTTCAGCAGTCACTTTTGCTTTTGCTTTGGTTTTGGTTGGCTTTTCAGCTATTGGATTATTTTACTGTGCCTATTATTTCCTTGGAGAGTGCATCCTGAGCTGCTTAAACTGGAGATTAGACCTAGATGAAAAATTTCACCCAAAACCTTTTCACTAAAAAATGCAGAGTTGTGTTGTCCAAGACATTTAGTGACTTTGTGTACATTTTGGCAAATTGTTTCAGCTGAAAAAAATGGCAAAAATATTGAGAGGAACTGTTTTTGATATTTTCAAAATGAAATGGTCTAATTTTTCAGGCTAGATTCATATGGAGACTTGGGTGTCCGACTCCAACATTTAGGCACTCTTCACATAACTGAGGGGGGAGGTGCTGTTGCATTCCTGTATACTCACATCCTAGTAATTGGGGGCCCTCACCTGGGATTTAGGAGACCCTGACTTGTATCCTCACTCTGAAACGGGGACTTGAACACAGATGTCTCTTCTCTTGGGTGGGTGCCATAACCACCAAATTACAGAGTCATTCTTTCTCTGGCCCAATGAATGTTTAATTATTTATAAAAAGTGGAACAGCTTCAATGGGTGAGATTAAGAGAATCACACCCCAGAATAGCTCAGTGGTTAGAGCACTTGCCTGTGAGGTAGGAAACTTGGGGTCAAGTCCCCGCTCGAAATCAGGAAGAATAGGGATTCAAACAGCGGTCTCTCACATGACTGCCCTAATTATTGGGCTACATACAATATGTCCTCCATTTTCTGAGTGGTGCCTGAATATTGGAGTTGGGCACTTAAAATCCTCTTGTGAGTCTAGCCCTTCGTTTCTAAATTTCCTTTGCTTTTGTTACAAACAGTTAAAAGTGCCCAACACTGAAACAAAACATTTCATTTCTGGTCAAACACAATGTCTTGTTCAAATGGAAACAATCCCTCCCACCCCCGCCCAGAATTGTCAGCAAAACAAAAACAAAAACAAATCAGTAACTCACCCAGCTCAACTGGAGATGGACTTACCCAGTTCAGGGGAAGAAATGGGTGCCTGTGAGAAAGCCAGGGACAGAAAGACCAGTCACATAGCTCAAGTCCTATCAGTATCTAGCTGAGGTGCTTATGAATTATTCCTTCCACCATTGTTATCTACCACATTCAGTCTTCATCCTAAGCTTGCTCTGTGGCAGCATTCTTGCTAAGAGGTAGTGTAAATAGCTAAGTCAGCTTCTTGTGGCCAGTACTTGTTGAAACTGGGGTGCCTTGAACATGACAATACTTCGTGTCCACTGCTAAGGATGTAAGGCTAAGAGTTTTCAATATGGATGCCCAAGCCCCTATTTAGACAATAAGCAGCTTGATTTTCAAAGGTGCACTCTAGGCCCAATGAAATACATTAGCCCCGCTTGCTATACCATTGAACAGAATAGTCACTTCTCCTGACCTTTGAGTGGCACTCATTTGAGATTGGTCAAATCTCCTCAGATTGTCGCCAAAAGTTTTGTAGCCATTTACTGTCTCTATCAAACCTTCTACTCCAATACCTGTCTCAGAGCTTCCTATTGAGGTGGCTGTGAAGAAGGGGGCTCACATTATTATTAGGCCTGGTTAAAAAAATTGCATCGACTTTTTTTTTTTTTTTTAAAGTGGAAGATTTTGGCTTCAGCAAAACCAAAGTTTTCATGGAAAGTGTCTACTGTCCTTGAAATATTTTCACTGGAAAAAACAAAAACCCAAGAACTGGAAGTGTTCAGGTTGTATTTTTATTTTGTTTTAAATAAAAAAATCTGCATGTAAAAAAATCCTCATCCCACCAGCTCCAATCATTATTAATGGGTTATATGTGCAATGGGCTGTTCATTTCCTCTCTTGCTAATTTAGCTGTTTCAGGATGATTCAGAGACAATAAGGGCTGTTACAGCCAATACAGTTAATCTCTATGCTCTTGCTAAATACATGTATCTTGTCTGACAATGGAACCAGCACCTTGTGATAAATTGTTCATGAGATAGTGTGATCAGCAATTTGGCTCTATCTCCATGATGAAGAATTGAAACCTCCCCATAGGGTGGGAGAGTGGTCAGCTGGCTAGGGGAGCAGATTGGGAGTTATATTCCCTGTTCTGCTTCTGGTATTTGACCCCCTGGTAATTAGGTCTGTTGTTGATTGGAAAATCACTTCTAAAAAGCAAGTGAGCTGGCTTTCTTTGCCATGCCTTAGAGGTTTGAGGAAGGGAACTTTATCACAGTCAATGGAGAAATTACTATTAAAAAAGGTACTTAATGTGCTATTCTTGTGGCTCTCTAAGATTCTTGAATGATCTGAGATACAGTATTTATACTTGGTGATGCAGTTGTTGTACTGCTAGCTTGAACCTTGAGCCTAATAAGTGATGGCCAGTGAATTTATACTACTTGATTGCGAACGTCTGGTTTACTAGAATCTGAACCTCTGGCACATCTGTATCTGTTTTATTAATTTGGACACCCAGGATTTTCATATTTACCTTGACAACTTGGGTTAGGAAAGGAGCCAGCCATGGGCCACAAGGCAAAGTACGCTTAAAGTTATGTTGGTTTTATCAATTAAGAAAAACTGGACATTGTTGGGTACATAATCGAATGTTAACTGCTGAAAATTTAAATGCTTTGCAGGAATAAAATCTTGCAAGTTTCCACTTAGCATTTGGCTTTTCACTACAGAATTGGAAGACACAGTATTTAGAGTAATAAGTGACAGATCAAATAATCCATGCATCTCTGCCAGGGTGTGACAGTACTAGCTGATATATAATTTTTAGGTGCCACTGTTGGAAAATCTAACCCTAAGTGCCGGGACCCCTAGAAAGCATCAGTACCTAATGCTACCAGAAACACATTTAATCTGAATTTTATATTTTAAATTTGATCAGATTTTGACCAAACTCAAATACATTTGAGAAAGGATGGCCAGAAAACAATAATTCCATTTTGCAAAAAAGATTTGAGGTTTGGAAATTTGTTTTTATTCCACATTAAATGAAATCTCTCTCTCTCACACACACACCCCAACCCCCCACAGAGGGGTGTGTGGGGTGCTGGACTCTCTTTCTCACCCACAGAAACTTCATCCTGGATCTGGGGTGGTATTCACACTCCTGCACCTGAGAAACCTTCTCAGCAATTCAGCATTTTCAGTCAAAAGAAATTTAGTCTAAAAACCCTTGACCAATTCTCCATTTGGACCCCTCAGTAGCTCTTCTTAAGAAAGACAATCCATTGTCCATTTAATTTTTTAATATTTAGATTGTTATTGAAACACATGCATGAAACTAAACATAACCCTTGAAATCCCCTCACTGACTCCCAATAAGATGTGCAACACATCGTGGCTATAATCATAATTATGACAGTTTTCTCACAGAAAATAGATGAAATGTCAGAGCCTCTCTTGAATTCTGCTTTTCCCCAGAGACCATTAATACAAACAGTACTGTAATGACTCATCTGCTGTGAGTTAGAGATTCAGCATTGCTATTAGGAAAGGACAAATAGCATTTTTCCCTAGGTCCTTCCAACAATAATATTTCTCTTTGATACATTCAGGCGCCTATCTGCCCTAGTCTTCTTCCCTCCTATTCAAAGTTTTGCCTGGGGAAACAGGATTTTTAAAATCCTGGAGGCGGAGGCGGCGGGACCCATTACAAAAGAGCTCTACTGTTGGGCCCTGAAGTATTTGGGAACCATCCAGAAAGTGCCGTATTATCATCGGATGTTGAGTTTGGGTGGGGTCAGGCTCAGCACTTCGTGACATGAGTAGGCCAAATAATTGCCTGCTTAAAGGAGTCAAAACCTTTCAAACTTTAGTTTTTTTGAGTGTTTTTCAAATCTGTTGGAAATTTATTGAATACACCCTTCGCCCCCAATCCCAGTATCCACACTCCCCACACTGCCCATCACGATACCCAGGACCCCCCAGCTCCCATCATGATACTGAATCTTCACAGAACTACAGGAAATGTTATTCAACCTTTTGCTGTTCTTCCAGTGCTGGGGTATGTGGGTAGTTTTGTGATGTACACAATCGGAAATTAGTGTGAAACACTAAAATTTACTTGTGACCTAAACTAGCATCAAGGTTTGGGTCTCCTGAGGTGAAAAGCAACTGAACTAAGCCATTGTGCCTCTTAGCCCAAAGAATCATGTCTTTTAAATGCATTCCTGTTGCAGGCATCAGTACATTGTTATGACATACAGTGATGCCCAAAGGGCTTCTGCTAATGGCTTCACACACTGGACTTGATCTGTGTCCTTGGGCAACTGAAGATAGCATCCATCCCCCACTTTGGAAAAATGTAACATTCACTTGTGTTTTTTACAAGTAAACTTTTGTCACCCACAAGTGGAACTTGCCATTTCCCAGCATTCAGGATTAGGGTAGTCTTCAGCATGGTTCCAGCACAGAAAGGTTGTTTGCTTTCATTAGACAAATCACAAAATCATTTCTTCTTCATCTTTAGCTGTAGTCTGTAACTGATGGCAGTAATCAATCAGTTAGGGGAGAAAGGGCTAGACTATGGCTGTCCTTCAGGGCCTGTGTTCTGAGCGCAAGGGTGCTTCACTGCCACAGATGACTCAGCCAAATTCTCCCAAGGCTCCAGAGAACTGGTGATTCTGAAGCAGCAGCTCTGCCACCCTTCAGAAAGATGCAGCTTGTGCTCCTTCTCCACCAGTTCAACCCTGCTGGCCAGTGTGGCCATAGCTCTGTCCCACCCAACCTTCTTAAGCAATGAGCAGCAGCTCAAGCCTGGAGCAGCGCCTCTGCTCCCCACAAAGACTGTGGTTAGCTTCTGTGTAGAGGCAGATCTACTCTCTCTGCCCTCTGCCCCCTCACACCCACACAGGGTCAGTGGAAATCTGGCCTTGAGTGTGGAAGGTCAGAAAAGTCCAAGTCCATGTATCTACCACCCAGAATGCTTTTAGTTCAGTGTTTATATTTTATGATGAGAAGAAAGACAGAATGTACAATACCCATAAACCAACAACCCCCATAACAGCAGCATACCAACGCCATCCAATTCTTAATGTGTGTAACCAGGCAGACAGAGGGAATCAGACTGCTCATCCCATTCACCTTACTCTGTGGGAGATGGACAAGAAAGAGCCCCCTATTCTGAGGTTTCCATACCTATCTTTGATCACTGTTCATTGGGCAAATCGTTGATGCCTGACCATCATTCAGCAATGTTAATTCTGACCCAGATTGCTGCCCTTCTAGGTAAAATCCACAGGAGGGATTGAGAGGAGCCACAAACCCCAGAGATTCCCCTCCAAGTTTCCTCAGAAGCATCTCGTCCGGCAGAAGGGATTTGGGGAAGGACATAGAGTTAGCAGGGCCCAAAGCTCATGGTATCCATGGGGACGCAAATGCTGTCCTGCAAGAGTGGCTGCACTCCACACTGTCCCCATCCCCTGGCAGGATTGCTCTTTCTGGGAGCTCTGCTCCAATTGAATGAGTCCCTCTACAGCGGCTTCAGAAGCAGCCATGGGGACTCAAAGAATTAAGGCTCCTTCAAGTAGTTTTAATTTCCTATTAATTTAATTCCCTGAGCTGAGCAGGAGCCTGTGCCAAGGGGATTGACAGGTCCCCTGCTGCCTCCTTTACTGACCAAGTTTGCAAGACCCATGAAGCTTCTGTACAGTGCACTCATAGTGGAGGTGATGCTGCAGAAGTAACAATCCTCCCCAAGCACTAGGGGGCACTCTGCCCTTGCAGATGCCCCTCCACCTGCCTAAATGGAAACCAAAACAGAGGCTTTTGTTGCTTATTTTAAAAATAAATAATAAATAGTAATAATAATAAAGTAAAGTAATAAATAGTGATAATAATAATAATAATTGTTGTTGTTATTATTATTAATTTAATTTAATAACATTAGCCATATAAGCAAATCTAATTCCAAAGCAAGAACTAAGTAGTAAAATAGCTACCATAAAAACAAACTACTGCACATCCATTTGGATAATTAATAACTGCTAATGTCACTGCAATTCACTTATCAGATTGAAACCAAATTGCAAATTAGCCACAAGCAGCCTCATACAAATGAGAGTTTACAGAAACCAGAATTGCATGTACTAGCACTTATTCCCAGAGTAATAAGCAGTAGTACTAATCCCCAAAGAGTATGGGAAGTACTAGCATTTATCCCCAAATGGTTTAGTATGTAATTCATTGTGGGTTTCCATCTAACTATTGCTGTGTCTCTTCACCAAAAAATTGTCTGTGATTTTTGCACACTTAGCTGTTACCAATGGTTAGTATCTGAAGCAGTAAGTCTCCCCCAAAAGTGTAGTATGTAGTACTACATCTCTCCAAACCGAAGTGCAGCAATTAATAGCAGAGAGACACAAATTTTTCCAGGCCATTACAATTAGCCATTCCGTAGCCAGAATAGCTCTCAAGAACCATGGCTTATTATACTGACATCGCAAAATATGCTATTTCCACTTGTTAGCAACTATTTTCTTTGGGCTAGGCCTAAGCTGTCAGGCTCAGACTTGACTATGGGTCTAACATGTGTCACATTTCTACCCCTGCTCCTAACTTGCTGCAGAGTACAAGGAACTCATTGCAGCCCTGCAAAGGATGCAGCTGACTTCCCTTCTCTTCTTCCTCAATGCTGGCTCAGATTTGGTGGGCTGCATGTTGGAGGGGTGAGGGCAATGCTCTAGTCACTCCTGATCCCTTTGCCTTGTTCTGCTTGAGGGGAGTCTGAGGCACACAATCCTTGCTCTCCCTCTGTATCTGGGCTCACAATACAAGGAGTCTTCCCTCCCCACCTATCCACATTAAGGCAAATCACACCCTAGCGAGCCATGAGTGATCATGCTACTCTGGAGTGAAAACATAACAACTACTTCACTGGTCTCCAGAGGGTTTTGCACATGCCAAGCAGAATCCCCACTGAGAACTAGTGGAATGCTCCTGTACAGAAATCTGTTCTCCACAAAGGAGAAAACTATAAGGTAGTCTTAAAACACATACACTACAGAACTGAGCTGAAGTCAATGGGAATCTACTGACTTCAATGGACTTGCTATTAAACCTCAAGTCACTGGTAAGCCTTCCCTACCTCAGGCCTTATTATTGCCCTATATTAAGCCTACCATCTATAAACTGTCCAGTAAGCTTTAAATCTGATTTCAACTGACTCCATCACCACCTTAGCTCATCAGTGGATCTAGTGATGTTTTGATATTAGTGTGTTGCAAATTCTGCTCCATGTTTTCTCATCAATACTGTATCTCCTATCCTAGCCCCAGAGAGATATTTATCCTACCTTGGTTTACAGGGAGGACAGGAAGAACTTGTAAATAGTTTACTCAATACTTTTTGACTTCTCAAGGGCTTTGGGTAAGGAGAAGAGTGATGGCCATTTTGGCATCAAATCACAGAAAAAGCTTGTTTAAAGCCTGCTCACTGGCCCAACACATTCCTGGAGTGTAATATATTGACTCACACACAAGACTGTAAATTTACACACTCTGGGAAAAGGATGCTTCTCCATGGAACTAATTATTTAAGCTTACAACATTCTTGTTGATTGATATAACTTGCATGATTTTCCTCTGATTAGCAGTTTAGCTGGGAGTGTCTCACATTATCTACTGATAATAAAGAGGCTGACGTTATTTTTTCAACTATCTTCCTAAAGCTTCCTGACAAATGCAGTTGTGAAGAAGGCAGTGCATTTTTCTCTATAATACTATCTTTCTACCAGGAATGGGTATTGGTAGATTCCTCAGTATACATCCACTTACAAATAATAGTTTTTTTAATGCTATATGACCATCTGTATTCAAGATGAAAACTACAGGGTGTAGTTGAAGGTCAGGAAATTTAAACCCACCCTTCTTCTCTGTCAGGGTCATTGTGGCATAAGATGTGTTATTTTGCCTATAAAACTCAGAATTTTCTAATACTAATTTTGATCATAATCAAATATCTTTTGAGGGAGTCCCACAGAGGGAGAACCAGACATGTATAACAGACTAGGTAGTAATCAAGTGAAAAAAGTCCTCTATGGTGAGCTGCAACTCCGAAAGTGCAGGCAAGGCTGTCTTTATCCACTGACTTCAGACTCACCCTTAAGCAGAATCTCAACTCATGTAGCATAAATATTGATAAATTAGAAAATACAGCCAAAGACAGACCTGAATGGAGAGCAACTATCAGTAAAAGGTATAAACACTTTGAGACAGACATACAAGAAAAACTGATTGAAAAAGGGACTGAATGTCATAACAAGTCTTCAGTGGGAGCCGACACATTCTTATGTAACATCTTTTCATACCCTTGCTCCTTGCAGATTGGACTATACAGCCACAAGAAGAACACATGAGATCCCATGATGTCCATTGTATGCAATGATGACAGCCATAAAATATACATCTAGGCAACAGTTATTAAAATTCAAGTCAGTGTGCCTGTAAGAAAGGACTGCCAATGTGAAATATCCATTAGTAGTGTAACTTCCTTTTGACTAGGGACAACATTTACAATAACACCAGCATGAACAGAGCACTCTTATGGAGTTGTATCTAATAGGCAATTTTCATGCACAATCAGCACAGCTGCATAGTGTCATGGCAAATGCATGTATGGTGCTGAAAATCTGGCCCATCACACTCCGTTAGGCCTCAATTCAGGAAAGCTCTTAAATACATGTTTAAGTTTATTCCTATCCAGGACAGCACCTAAGCACAAGTTTAACTTTAACCATGTGACTAGGTGCTCTCCTGAATAGGGGTCTTAATTTTTGTGTCAGTAATAGAAATTAAATCAGTCAATGAATGACTAACAGAATATACCCCTATATTCACACTCTATACACTACTGTAATAATCTATGTACAAGGTATGTCTTGTCATGTATCATTTGAAAACTCAATTTTTCGGTCAGTATTGACTTGATAAGTGTGTGGCAACACTACATGTGAAGTGATAAGAGTCCCCTGTATGATGTCATTAACTCATGTTCCAAACCCCATAGCCCTGCCGAAACAGAAATCGGCAAACAGGTCTGTCCTAAACAAATAAATGTGTGCTTGACTTAATTTGCATTTAAGCACTAAACAGAGTCATCAAGCAGGAAGGGAAAACAAAGGAAGTTCAAAAAGGGGGAAAAAACCAGCAGGGAATATCCAGTGCTTAATTTGTAATGAAACTGGTGCCAGGCTCAAGCAATTTTTTTACATTCATAACTGATGCAGCAAGCCCAGATGTGCCGGGGCTATGAACTGCCAAGCCTAGCGGTGCTAGGGCTCAGCCCTGGCAAGCCCTGGCACAAATTAAGCACTCTGTCTCCTGGGTCTCAGATGGAAATTTTTTTCAAGAGAGGGACTGAAACTATAAAGAGTAGGGGCAAACACCCCCAAGAGGCCCCTTGCTCTCTTCCCCCTCCCCGCTATTGCATTTTCTGCACCCCAAGAATATAAAAAGGAATGGTCATTGGACTTGTGGGGGTCGTGGTCCTGACCAGAAGAGATTGGTCAGTAACCTTGCTGGAAGCATGTGGTGAGAAATTTGGCTTGACTCTAATATAGTTTGTTAAGTTAGTCACTAATATGTGCTTTATCTTTATTTTTCTTGTAAACATTTCTGACTTTTATGCTGCATTCCTTGTGCTCACTTAAAATCCATCTCTTTGTAGTTAATAAACTTGTTTTACATAATTCTGTGTATTTAAATTGAAGTGTCTGTGTAACACTATTTAAGATAATAAGCTGGCATATTATTCCTTGAAGGGAATAACAAACTTAATATATTTAGACTGTCTAGGAGAGGGCTGGGCAGTACAAGACATATATTTCTGGGGGAAGATCCAGGACTGGGGGTATGCTGAGGTCACCTTGAAGTATAACCCAGGCCGGTGAGAGCCAGGGTGTAACTGGCAGGCTGCAGTTACACATAGACACTCAGGGTGTGCCTTGCACGCTGGAAGGCTGTCGGTGAGTAGCCCAGGTGGGAGCTACTTCAGCAAGGCTTTGTAAGGCACCCAAGGTTGCAGGGCAGGGATGACACAGCCCCCCACCCACTGGTCTGAATTATACCCTGATATGTCACAGACACCAAAATTCCATTGTTACAATAATAATCAATAATGGTCATCTGTCAAAAGATGACAAAACCCAGCAGAAAGAGTCTTGACTCTAATGCCAGGAGGTACCCACACAGTAGTGTATATAAATTTAATCTAGTCACACCAGTGAAAGGCAGAAGGGAAAGTGTTAAATCATTCTTGTGGGATTGAATGAAATATATTGTACAATCCCCTATGGTAATTCAGCCTAATGACAGGCTGAAATTGAGAGAATGCTCAGTACTGTCCTATGTATCACCTTTCCTCTGATATTCTCTTCCTTTTCTTGGCTGTATAAATAGCATGTTAATGAGATCTTAATTGTTTTTCCATCACCCACAACGATTTCAATTCCAAGTAATATGTTGGTTGTCCTTTTGCAGAAGGAATGTTAGATACTTTCTTGCTGAAAAGGAGCATTGAGGCAGCCCCAGCACCTCCTCCACAATTCTGTGCAAGGGCTGCCTGTGCATTCATGTGACAGGACCAGTGACTTCAATTTGGCATTCTGTAGTTACACAATGAAATTGGAAAATATGTGACATGAATGATCATTATTAGCCTCCGCTATAGTTCCTGTGGCTGCAGAAGAATGAGAGTTATTCATTTCTCCGCCTCATCTGGTTAATTTTTGAATGTTTAGGCTGGTGTGAGCTAATATAACTGTCTTCTCAGGACCCATGAGAGAGAGCTGTAAGCCATCAAGTGAGCCATTGTTTAGCTTCCTTTCTTTATCAGTTGCACTACCTCTTCCTCTGCTTGAGTGTACAAGCCATTTCTCATCTCTGCCCATTTAAAATATAGATTTACACAAGTCCCTGATGGTGTTCCAGGGCACCCTCATAGACACCATATCTCCCCTGACATCACAAGAGTCAGTAGGTATAGGCTATATGTACCTTACATTGTGACAAAAGGTGCTAAGGTTTGCACATGAGGGTCACTAATGTATAAGCACCCACGCTGAAATTCCCCCTAGAAAAAGATACCATACACAGCACTGTCAGTTAAACCACTCTTTGTCTGGGCCATTAAACCTTCCTGCATTTCCTTTGTGTTACAGTGCTGCACAAAAGGAGGGTTAATAGGCATGCCACTACTGTTCCAGACTAGGCAATCTAAGGGGAGCCTTGGACTAGGGGGCTCCCAGCTGGAACTGAACAGGCAGAGTGAGAAAAAGGGTATAGGCTTGGTCTACACTTAACAATTAAGTCATCATAGCTACATAAGTCAGGGGCATGAAAAGCCCACACACCTCTCCATGACATCACTATGCTGACCTAATTCCCACTATAGACACAGCTAGGTGGTGTGACAGGGCAAGGCCAGATGGCTACAGAAAAGTAGTGGGAGATAGATATATTAGCTGCAGGCTAAACAAATCCCTGGTACCAGGATAAGTGAAATAGCAGCTGCTCCAGGTCAATTAAGACACCTGGGGCCAATTAAGAACTTTCCAGAAGGCAGGGAGAAGGCTAGGTTGATTGGGACACCTGAAGCCAATCAGGGGCTGGCTGAAACTAGTTAAAGGCTTCCCAGCCAGTCAGGTGGGGGTGCATGTCAAGAGTTGTGGAAGGAAGTTGTGCTGTTGGAGAGGCTGAGTAGTACACACCACATCAGGCACAAGGAAGGAGGCCCTGAGGTAAGGGTGAAGTGGAGCTTGAGGAAGTGACGGCTGCTATGGGGGAAGTAACCCAGGGAATTGTACATGTCATGTTTCTAAAAGGTCAGCTACCATAGCTGATACTATTAGAGTCCCTGGGCTGGAGCCCGGAGTAGAGGGTGGGCCTGGGCTCCCCCCCCCTTTTGCCCCCTGATTAATCACTGAGACTGGGAGACAACAGAGACTTCTCTAGAGAGAGAAGGGTTATGTGGAGGGTCACAGTGAGCCTCTGAGGCTAGTGAAATCCGCCAGGAAACGTGGGACCCATGGAGGCAAGGATGGAGCTTTGTCACAGTGGATAGAAGAATGCTTCTGTCATCATTCAGGGAGACAGGGTTCCTACACTGGCAGGAAAAACCCTTTCAATGGTGTAGGCTGTGTTTACACTAAGGGGTTATGCCAGCATAGCTACAGCAACATAGCTATGCCGGCATTATCTCCATAGCATAGACAAGCCCCCAGTGTAGAGATAGACACTGCCAGGAGTTTCTGTCCCTGTATGAACACCACCTCCCCACAGGATGCTAGCTATTTTGACAGAAACCTTCTTCTATTGACATAAGTCTACATCCATTGGGGTTTTTTTGTAGTTATGCTGACAAGTCAGAAGCGCAAAAGTTTTCTTCCACAGACACCTGACTCATATAGCTACGTGTCCATAACTTAAGTGTAGGTCAAGCCTGTGATTTCTGCAAAAGGTATGGGTGCAGTTTGTTACCACCGCTGTTTGAGAGAACAGGACTTGTGCACATGTGGTAAATAAAGGAGTTACTCTAAGAAAGTACTCGACTTTCACCCATTTCTGCTCTAAATGGGAAACGGACTTACAAGGCTCCAAAATCTGCTTCTACCGAGCAAAGGGGCAACAGTATAAATACTAATTGCTGGTTCATACAAAGCATTGCTATAAGCTTCCATTCTAGGTTCTCAAAAGCAATTTACAGACATGGACTGCATGGGCCTCACAACACTTCTGTGGGGTAAATTAGGCAACTAGCACTATCCCTTTTAATGATGGGGAACTGATGCAAAGAGAAAATTGGCCTGATCCAAAGCTAATAGAAAAAGTGACTTGCCAAGGTCACACAGAAATTCAGTATCAAAGCCATGAACGGAACTTCAGGCTCCTTGTTTCTAGTGCAGTGTTCCAACTACCAACAACTAGGCCCACACTAGCCTTAGTTAATTTATGTCTAGATTTTTTTTATTTTCTAATGTATTGAATGTTTAATAAAGTTTTATAAATCCTTTCTGCTCTCAACTCCAACCCAATATGTTCAGTGTGCAGTGACAGCATTTCATGTCATTGTCTTCCTTTACCATGACCTCCTGCCCTTCAGAAATATCCCTTTCTGGGTTTGAATGCTAAAGAACAATAATGGCTTGTGTGTCCTAGGTGCTATGTGACAATTATGTTGTTTCTGTCCACACCTTCCCTTTTGGGCTTTGGTGCCAATCCAAAGCACAGTGAAGTATAAGAAAGCAGATTAATTAACAAGTGTTGGAAATTCTGAGTGCCAAGAGATATACACAGTATATTGAATAAAAAAAGAAAAAAGGAGAAGCGTGCAATGCTTTTATAATGGCTTTAAGCATGCTGCTCTCTACCTGTTCCTTCTTTGGGATACACAACTTCTGGGACAGTGGATCAAGGTCAGTTTGGGTACTGATTGGAGCTCAGGCCTGTACATTTCTTTTTTCCATGTGTAGTTCTAAGCCACAAAATGTCACGAGAAGAACAGCTTGGGGTAGAATGTTCAAGGCTGTCAGTTTCGTTTACATTTTTACAGTTTCTATAGACAGAACATGCAACACATTCTTCAGATTTATTTGGGCATAAGCTTTCGTGGGTAAAAAACCCACTTCTTCAGATGCACAGAGTGAAAAATACAGATACAGGCATAAATATATATTGGCACATGAAGAGAAGGGAGTTACCTTACAAGTGGAGAAGCAATGTTGAAGGCCATTTTAGTCAGGGTGGATGTTGTCCACTCCCAATAATTGATGAGGAGGTGTCAATACCAAGAGAGTGGAAATTGCTTTTGTAGTGAGCCAGCCACTCCCACACCCTATTCAAGCCCAAATTGATGGTGTTAAATTTGCAAATGAATTGTAGCTCAGCAGTTTCTCTTTGAAGTCTGTTTTTGAAGTTTTTTTGTTGAAGAATGGCTACTTTTAAATCTGTTGAGTGTCAAGGGAGACTGAAGTGTTCTCCTACTGGCTTTTGTATGTTACCATTCCTGATGTCTGAATTCTGCGTGGACTCCTCCTGATGGTCAAAATAACAGACTGGACTTCTACTTAAAGTGCTTCCGCAGATGTGCACAGGCTGAAATTGTGAACAAACCGCATCACTTGCCCCATAAATTGTGAACAAACAGCATCAGTTGTACAGAACGCAACACCATCCACAGCCTCAGAAACAACTATGACATTATACTCGAAGGGGCTAACAAAGGAGGTGCTGTAGTCATTATGAACAGGAGGCTGCCAGGCAATTCTCCAACACCACATTCTACAGGCCACTATCTTCCAATCCCATTGAGGAATACCAAAAGAAACTACACCATCTGCTCAAGAAACTCCCTGCTCCAGCACGGGAACAAATCTACACAGACACACCCCTACAATTAATTTGCAAATTTAACACCATCAATTTGGGCTTTAAATAGGGACTGGGAGTGGCTGGCTCACTACAAAAGCAATTTCCCCTCTCTTGGTATTGACACCTCCTCATCAATTATTGGGAGTGGACAACATCCACCCTGACTAAATTGGCCTTCAACATTGCTTCTTCACTCGTAAGGTAACTCCCTTCTCTTCATGTGCCAATATATATTTATACCTGTATCTGTAATTTTTACTCTGTGCATCTGAAGAAGTGGGTTTTTTACCCACGAAAGCTTATGCTCAAATAAATCTGTTAAGTCTTTAAGGTGCCACTGGACTCCTCATTGTTTTTGTGAAAACAGACTAACACGGCTGCCCCTCTGATACTTATTCTCCAGATTAGTATCCAAGGCCCCACTCTCCCCTTTGCATGCAAAGTTACTGCACAAGCTGATATTCAACTCTAAGCAGAATCAGACCTATGCATCTCTTAACCTTCCACCATTTAAAGCCTAAGCTAGATTCGCAAAGGAACAATGCCTATCACTCTCTGCCCCTTTCCCTAGGTGCCTAAAGAGCTCTGGGATTCAAAGCTTGAGTTAGGTGCTCAGTCTTCCACAACATATGGAGGGAGATAGGCACCTAAGAATGGGATTCACAGAAGCCAGCATGCTGAGCCACCTAAGCTAGCCAATGGGAGAGGGGTAAGTCCTAAGTTCCACCCTTCTCAGGGAGTGCAGCATTCAAGTCTGGGCTGGAGGGAGGTGCCTATCCCTGCTTGAGATTCTCAGCAGTGAGCACTCTCCTGGAGTCAGGTGCCCAAGATATTCCTGGGTGGGAGAAGAGGAGGTGCTTCCAACCAAACTTTTAGCCCAGTTTTCACTCAGGATGTGGGAGACCATCAGGTCAAAGTCCTCCCTCTGACTGAAGAAAAGAGGTCTGCTACCCCATGGTACCCTATCTATGGGGCTATAGGATATTCTGATGTGTCTCTCCCTTAGTCACTCCTGGTGAAGCTGTTCCACACATATAGTAAATGGAGCAGTGGACTAAAGGCTGGGTCTCCCACCTCCCAGGTGAATACCCTAATCACTAGGCTATACAGTAATTCTTACTGTTTACCCCAATGATTACTTACACACAGTGGAACAAGTTCAACAGAAGAGACTGAGGGAGCCCCAGATCAGAATATCCCATTGTTAGGGAACTCACCTGAGACATGGAAGATGCCTTCTCATCAGCCAGGTGGTGGGGGGACTTAAATTGGGAGTCTCCCAAATCCCAGCTGAGTACACGAACCACTGAACTAACAGGTCTGAGGAAGAATCACCCCATTTTCATCCCACCACCACAACATTAAACCCCACCTGTGACTTTGGGGGAGGAATGCTTATTGTCCTCTGGTATGAGGATCACACTGGGGCTTAGGTAGCTGTTCAGAGGGAAGCAGCAGGAATCATGCCCAGAGGTAGAAACATAGGTGCCTAGGGAACCTTTACTGCAAAAAACTTAGGTGCCAAGCGAGTTTAGGCTCCTACAGGATTAGACACAGGGCCGGCTCCAGGCACCAGCCTTCCAAGCAGGTGCTTGGGGCGGCAGTCTGCAAGGGGCAGGAGTCCGTGTGCCGTTAGGGCGTTTCCGCGGCAGCAGCCATTCTGCGGCAGCCTCTCTCTTCAGCTGCCCGTGGCGGCAAATCGGTGGCAACTTCTAT
This sequence comes from Caretta caretta, assembly GCF_965140235.1. Lineage (NCBI taxonomy): Eukaryota > Metazoa > Chordata > Testudines > Cheloniidae > Caretta > Caretta caretta. The sequence continues at coordinate 177,978,638 of NC_134208.1, read as the reverse complement.
CTTGAGCCGCTTGCGGCGGCAATTTGGCAGCAGCTTCTCTCTCTTCAGCCGCTCGCGGCGGCAGCAATTCGGTGCCTTGCTTGGGGCGGCAAAAAGGGTACAACCGGCCCTGATTAGACAGCAAACACCGGTGGTGCCTAAATCAGGACTTAGGTACCTAAGGCGTTGTCTACACTACCAAGTTTTGTCACCAAAAACTGCCTTTTGGTGACAAAACAGTGAGTGTGTACACACTGCAATGCGACTTTTGTCGGGAAAAATGCCCAGTTTCGGCGACAAAATACTTCCATCCCTATGAGAGACTTTTTTCTTTCCCCTTCCCTTTATTATCCACAAAGAGCCGGTGTAGACACCACTCACGCTTTAATTGCTTTATTTGGCCTCCAGGAAGTCTCCCACAATGCCCATCCTGACTGCTCTGGTCAGCAGTTTGAACTCCACTGCTCTGCAGCCAGGTAAACAATCCGCCCCTCCCCCTTGCAAGCCCCGGGAATTTTTAATTCCAATTCCTGCTTGCTGGCTCAGTGTGGGGAGGTCTCATTGCATCTTCCCAGGTGAGCATGGCTGGCTATCACGCCAAATGCTCTCCCACCTGGACCACAGCAGAGCTGGGAGAAGAGTCTGTGCAGTCCCAACTGCACTTGACCCGTAGGAATTGGGATATCTACAGGCACATTCTCAAGGCTTTTGCGAGGGCTATGATCAGGACACACTACAGTGCAGAGAGAAGATAAAGGAGCTGAGGCAGGCGTACCATAAGGCGAGGGAGGCAAACCATCACTCTGGTGCTTCATCTAAGACCTGCCGTTTCTATAAGGAGCTGGATGGTATCCTCGGTGGTGACCCCACCTCCACTGCCAAGAGCCCCGTGGATACTTTGGAGGGAACGGAGGTGGCAGAAAGAAAACCTAACCCGGAGGATGAAGTTATTGATGAAGAGGTGGAGCTGGATGAGGATGTGGAGCTCCCGGCGGGGTCGCCTGGCGGGGCAGACAGCCAGGAACTGTTTTCCACTCCTGAGGTGCTTAGCCAGTCTCAACAGTTCCTCTCTGGCAAGCAAGAAGCAGGAGATGAGATGCTTGGTAAATGGCTGTCGCTTGTGTAGTGCGGAGGTGGGTTCAGGGCATAGAAATGTTGGAGGCTGGCTGTGTTTCTGGGAGCTGGACATTTCCCTGTGTATCTAATTGGTACAGCAGAACAGGGTGTTGATGCATGCCGAGATCTCATGAGAATCCTCCAGAGAGATCTCCAGGAAAGTTTCCTGGAGGTACTAGGTAATCCTCTTCCACGGGTTGCATGGCAGAGCAGCTTTGTTCCTTTCCCCATTGTAGGACACTGTCCCGCACCATTTGGCAATCACTTGTATAGGGACCAATGAGGCACATAGGTGAGTTGCATACAGAGCAGGGCGGAAGCAGCAAGCATGCAGTAGATGTACCCTGGTTTCCCTGCTTACCCTCAGCAGTGAGATATCTGCTAGAATGATCCCTGCCTGAGGAAAAGTGTGGGAGAATTTTAGAATTATTTCCCTGTAAAACTGCACCTCAACCCCTGAAAAGACTGTATGTTCTTCTGTCCAGATGTAGAGGGCAGCTCTCATTCTGGTGTCCTTGTACCGCAGGTCTGGGGCTTGCTCAGCACACAGTTCCAGGAAGGTGGCTTTACACATCTGAAAGTTCTGTAGCCACTGCTCATCATCCCACACCTGATGACAATGTGATTCCACCATTCAGTGTTGGTTTCCTTAGCCCAGAAGAAACAGTCTACCCTATGCAGCTGCTCTGTGAATGCCAAAAGCAATGTAAAGTTGCTGCTATCCATATCACACAGAATGTCGGGTGCCTGCGAGTCTTCCTCTGTTAGTAATTTCACGATTAACTGCACTGTGATGTCCTCATGACACTTAACAGAGCATAGGAGAGAAGTGCAGGATCCATCCCTTCTCACAAAGATGCCAGGGTGCACAGCAGAGAATGGCCATTGCAAAACTCTGTGAAAGAAAGCCGGAAGCCCAAGAAGTGCTAGGACACAAAGCAATGAATCACAGGACATTTAACCAGGTCCCAAGATGCGACACGACCCGCTCCGCCTTCCCACAACACCTAGTGACAGAAGGTGTTGCCCTGCACTGTGGGATACATACCCAGAGTGCATTCCTCACACTGTCAATGACAGTGCCCCCAATGTGGACGTGATCTGTCGCCAGAGGGGGTTAGTGTGAACGAGCTTTTCCAATTTTTATTAAGTCTACTTTTGGGTGTTGATATAAGTGTAGTCAACAAAACTTGTTAGTATAGACAAAGCCTAAGTCTGTGTGAATCTAGCCCTTAAACCCTTCTGCACTGAAGGGTATTTCACCTGCCAATGTCTCTCCAAAATAGTTAGGAGATGCAATTTCCAGCTCAGATAGACACACATGTGCTGGCTCTGCTCAAACTAGTGCCTAAAAATAGCAGTAGGGCCGCAGCAGCTCAGGCTAGCCGCCAAAGTACAATTCTGCCTGACGCTCTGGGTGTGTTCTCAGGCAGCCAGCCCAAGCTGCTGCAGCCACCCTGCTATATTTAGGCATTAGCTGGAGCACAGCCAGCACAGGTTCGTCTGTGCAAATTGGGATTCACACCTCCTAGCTGCCGTGTAGCCATACTCTGGGAGGAATGCAAGGTTGGCAGGGTGGCTGTGGGAGGGATGCTTGCGCTGCAGGTCCTTGTGTTCTGGATAGATTTAAAACTGTTCATTCTCCAGCACTTTTTTGTTAATCATTACCAATGTTTAAAGTAAAACAAACACTGCTGACTGGACTGACAGAGAGATGCTGCTTTCACAACCTAACAGGAAACCTTTCCTGTCCATTATAAACAGAAAGCTACAGCACTGCGAGAGCTGAACAAGGTACTGGCAGTCCAGCTCTTGCTTTCTTTTGTTAACAAGTTGCCAAAAGGTGAAAACATTTAAGTAGCCTGTTCAGTCAGTTCACCTCATCTGTGATATAGAGCCTGTTACAGAACGTCTGAATGATACCAACCCTACTTGCTTAAAGTGTCCCTTGCATAAAGCTAAAGTTCAATCATTAAATTTCATAACAGCTATAGGACAGCAAATGCTGCCCTTTGAGCAGGGAAAGGACATTCTTGTTATAGGATAAAAATGTGAACACAGATTGAAATATGAATACTGTAATTTAAAAGGGAATGGTGCATTTGTTTCCCTCTCCCTCCCCCCCCCTCACACACACTTGTTTTTGGGTGACCTTCTGTTTGAGAAAATGCTTAGAATCAGCTATAATGTAGGGAGGCAATGGGTAAGCTACTGCACTTCTGCTAGTCTTAAGCTGTAGAAGTAGATCTGGCAGAGGCGTAGCCATAGGTGGGCCGTTTAGCATCCAGGCCCATCCCCCAGTCCCGGCTCTGTTCTGGCCCCAGCGCTTGCCCTGCTCCGCCCACCTGCCCAGCACTCCTGCCAGGGATTGGGAATGGGGCGTGGAGGCTTGCCCCACTCCACCTTCCTGGCGCTGCAGCCAGGGAGTGGGGTCAGCACACGGGAGCGTGCCCCACTCCGCCCACCTGGTGCTTCGGCCTAGGAGCAGGGTCGGGGCATAGGGGCTTGCCCTGCTCTGCCCGCCCGCCTGGCGCTCCAGAAGGGGCGCAGGGGCTTGCTCCACTCTGCCTGTCTGCCTGTCTGCCGCTCCTGCCAGGGCCGGGCAGGTGGAGTGGGGCGAGCCCCTGCACGCCAACCCTACTCCCAGGCTGGAGCGCCAGGTGGGCGGAGCAGGGCAAGCCATTTTTCCAGAGCCCCGCAAGTGTCCATTTTTCTAGGGCCCCGCGTTGGCCCAGTGGCTAATCCGCCACTGGGAGGAGTGCAAGCAAGCGAACGGGCAGGCGGCAGTGGTAGAGGTCATACTGAAAAACGGTAGGCCTGCTGCCTGAGGGAGCTGGGCCCAGAGTGGAGCGATGGGACCTGGATGAGAGCTGGGGGCGCTGGAGAGCAGTGTCTTCTCCCAGAGCTGGGTGTAGCCCCAGGGAGCCCTTTTTCCATCCGTTGCCTACTGCAAGGCCAGCTGCAGGGCGGGGAGAGGCAGGCCCCCAATCCCTCCTGCCTTCCCAGCCCCTCGTAATTGCCCGCCCACCCAAAGTCAGGGCCCACCCAAATATCCCATGCTGGCTGTGCCACTGAGATCTGGTCAGAAAATTGTCCTCTCCCCCACCCTTTTTTTGCATTTTCAGCAAAAACCAAACCAAGTCACCCCAAAGCAGAAATATTTCAATTCAGAAATGACTGGCTCATGGGAGTTTTAGTTTAGGTGCCTCACGCTCCCATTCTCCTCTACCAGCCAAGCTCCATCAGTCAGACTATATCTCCTGTGATGCACTGCGATCTCCCTTCTAGGTGGGTGGAGGTGGAGCTGGTAGTCTGGTTGAGGAGTCCAGCCCAGAAATGAGAATGGGGACAAGAGGCAACTGAAATTACAGCTTCCCTAAGGGACTGAAGTGACCTGCCTGGGTTGTCACTGGGTGGCTGGCCCCCTGTGCTGGAAATAGGTAAGAACATAAGAACGGCCCTAATGGGTCAGACCAAAGGTCCATCTAGCCCAGTATCCTGTCTTCCGACAGTGGCCAATGCCAGGTGCCCCAGAGGGAATGACAGATCAGGTAATCATCAAGTGATCCATCCCCTCTCTCTCATTCCCAGCTTCTGGCAAACAGAGGCTAGGGACACCATTCGTGCCCATCCTGGCTAATAGCCATTGATGGACCTGTCCTCCAAGAATTTATCTAGTTCTTTTTTGAACCCTGTTATGGTCTTGGCCTTCACAACAGCCTCTGGCAAGGAGTTCCACAGGTTGACTGTGCGTTGTGTGAAGAAATACTTCCTTTTGTTTGTTTTTTAAACCTGCTGCCTATTAATTTCATTTGGTGACCCTGAGTTCTTATGTTATGAGAAGTAGTAAACAACATTTCCTTATCTACTTTCTCTACACCAGTCATGATTTTATAGACCTCTATCATATCTCCCCTTAGCAGTCTCTTTTCCAAGCTGAAAAGTCCCAGTCTTATTAATCTCTCCTCATACGGAAGTTGTTCCATACCCTAATCATTTTTGTTGCCCTTTTCTGAACCTTTTCCAACTCCAGTATATCTTTTTTGAGCTGGGGAGACCACATCTGCACACAGTATTCAAGATGTGGGCATACCATGGATTTATATAGAGGCAACATGATATTTTCTGTTCTATTATCTATCCCTTTCTTAATTATTCCCAGCATTCTGTTCCCTTTTTTGACTGCCGCTGCACATTGAGTGGATGTTTTCAGAGAACTATCCACAATGAACACTCAAGAAAGAGATCATGGAGTAAGAGCTAATTTAGACCATCATTTTATATGTATACTTGGGATTATGCTTTCCAATGTGCATTACTTTGCATTTATCAACATTAAATTTCATCTGCTAATTTGTTGCCTAGTCACCTAGTTTTGAGACATACTTTTGTAGATCTTTGCAATCTGCCTGGGTCTTAACTATCTTTAGTAATTTTGTATTATCTGCAAATTTTGCCACCTCACTGTTTTTACCCCTTTTTCAAGATCATTTATGAATATGTTGAATAGGACTGGTCCCAGAACAGACCCCTGGGGGACACCACTATTTACCTCTCTCTATTCTGAAAACTGACCATTTATACCTACCCTTTGTTTCCTATCTTTTAACCAGTTACCAATCCATGAGAGCACCTTCCCTCTTGTCCCGTGGCAGTTTAGTTTGCGGAAGAGCCTTTGTCAAAGGATTTCTGAAAATCTAAGTACACTATATGCACTGGATCCCCTTGGTCCACATGCTTGTTGACCCCCTCAAAGAATTCTAGTAGATTGGTGAGGCGTGATTTCCCTTTACTAAAACCATGTTGACTCTTCCTCAACAAATTATGTTCATCTATATGTCTGACAATATTGTTCTTTATTATAGTTTCAACCAGTTTGCCCGGTACTGAAGTCAGGCTTACAGGCCTGTAATTTCCAGGATCACCTCTAGAGCCCTTTCAAAAAAATTGGCATCACATTAGCTATCCTCCAGTCATCTGGTACAGAAGCTGATTTAAATGATAGGTTACAGACTACAGTTAGGAGTTCGGCACTTTCACATTTGAGTTCCTTCAGAACTCTTGGGTGAATACCATCTGGTCCTGGGGACTTATTGCTGTTTAATTTATCAATTTGTTCCCAAACCTTCTCTAATGATACCTCAATCTGGGACAGTTATTCAGATCTGTCACCTAAAAAGAATGGCTCAGGTTTGGGAATCTCCCTCACATCCTTAGCCATGAAGACTGATGCAAAGAATTAATTTAGTTTCTTCGCAATGGCCTTCTTGTCCTTGAGTGCTCCTTTAGCACCTCGATCGTCCAGTGGCCCCACTGGTTGTTTAGCAGGCTTCCTGATTCTGATGTTCTTAAAAAAATTTGCTATTAATTTTGTTTCTTTGGCTAACTGTTCCTTTTTGGCCTTCCTCATTGTATTTTTACATTTAATTTGCCCATGTTTATGCTCCTTTCTATTTTCCTCACTAGGATTTAACTTCCACTTTTTAAAAGGATGCCTTTTTGCCTCACTACTCTTTTACTTTGTTGTTTAGCCACAGTGGCTCTTTTTTGGTTGGTTAATTTGGGGTATACAGTTAAGTTGATTATGGTGTCTTTAAAAAGTTTCCATGCAGCTTGCAGGGATTTCACTTTTGGTGCTGTACATTTTAATTTCTGTTTAACTAGCCTCCTCATTTTTGTGTAGTTCCCCTTTCTGAAATTAAATGCTACAAGTGTTGGGCCACTGTGATGTTTTTCCTGCCACAGGGATATTAATCTTAATTATATTACAGTCACTATTACCAAGCGGTCCAGCTATATTCACCTCTTGGACCAGAGCCTGTGCTCCACTTAGGACTAAATCAAGAAATGCCTCGCCTCTGGTGGGTTCCAGGACCAGCTGCTCCAAGAAGCAGTCATTTAAGGTGTCAAGAAACTTTATCTCCGCATCCCGTCCTGAAGCAACATGTACCCAGTCAATATGGGGATAATTGAAATCCCCCATTATTAGAGTTTTTTATTTTAATTGTTTCTCTAATCTCCTTGGGCATTTCACAGTCACTATCACCATCCTGGTCAGGTGGTTGGTAATATACTACTGCTATATTTTTATTATTAGAGCATGGAATTTCTATCCATGGAGATACTATGGTACAGTTTGGTTCATTTAAGATTTTTATTTCATTTGATTCTACGCTTTCTTTCACATCTAGTGCCACTCCCTCACCAGCACGACCTGTTCTGTCCTTCCAATATATTTTGTACCCTGGTATTACTGTATCCCATTGATTATTCTCATTCCACCAAGTTTCTGTGATGCCCATTATATCAATATCCTCATTTAATATGAGGCACTCTAGTTCACCCATCTTATTATTTAGACTTCTAGCATTGGTATGTAAGCACTTTAAAAAACTTGTCTTCTTTTAGCTGTCTGCCATTACACAACATAACTGAATGGCAGACGTTTTTTATTTGATTGTTTCTGATAAGACCCTGCCTGTATTTTATCATTTTCCATCCTCTTGTCCTCACTGGGACATAGAGATTCTCTATTAATAGCTCCTCCCCTAAGGGATGTCCAAACCATGTGCTCCTCTGCACCTGTTGGCTTTCCCCCAGCCCTCTTGTGCCAGAACAGGTGCCTTCAGCTGAGCCAGTTAAGGGGATGGGGGAGGACAGAGTGAGGGGGTCTCCGACAGCACTCCCTGAAGGGAGTGGGCTGCTCAGACAGCAGGATGGAACAGTACCTCAGGCAGGAGGGACAGTGCCCAGCTAAAGGCTGTGTGGAAAACTTAAGCTTTTTTCCCAGAACTTTGTGTTAAAGAAGCCAGACCCCAAGAAGGGCTGAGCATAGATGAGCAAGACTGGGAGGAATTTAAGAAGGCCTGAAAGAGAGGATAACAGGGGCAGGAGGTGGTGGAAATCTAGTCTCCTCACCCTTTGTAACTTTCTATTACAAAGCTGCGCATACTATCTCATACTACGATTTGCTACTTCCATTGAGCCTGGGCTAGAATAATGAATGCGGCTAGGCAGGTGAGTTAGCAGATGAGTCTGAATGCAACAGTTTCATGCAAGTAGAAGTACCTGTAGTGTGTTAGAGGAACATGCAGTTTTGCATACGAGCACAAGAGCCATGAAAATATATTGTCAATAAGACAGAAATCCCAGCAAGTAGGGGGTAATTATAGGGGAAAAGGGGCATGGCCAAATGGGAACCTGGAAAGTGCATACACAGCCATATCAAGGAAGCCCCAAGTGGTCACAATAGCAACATGCTCCAAGACAAAGCAGCAGCAACAAGCACATTACAGCACACTGGGCAGTGCCAACATGTCATCCTGCCCCGGGGTACCTTCAGGATTGGGTTGGCCACCCCTGCTGGCAGGCCTGTGTATGCCTCACTGCTCATGCTTTTGGGGCCCTTGTCTGTCCTCTTTCCTTTCTTTAAGGAAGTGCAGTCAGCAACAAGCTTTCAGAAAAAGAAGAGCACCCAGAATGAAGCAAACAATACTAACATTGTACATTTTGCCCTTTACTTCTAGCAGCAATAATTCATGTCTGTGCTGTGCTGCAGACGATCCTGAGATAAATCTATTCTCCAGGTCACAGGAAGTGGTGACATAGCAGCAAAAAAAAGCTTTCCATTCACTTTGCATCTGTGTGGTTCCCACTGTAGGAGCCAAGATTTACTTTAAAAATTTTTTAATCATGCGTAGATAAAATGAAAACTATGTAGCACACTCCCTTCAAATCCAGGAGGCTGATCACCCTCCTCCCTTCACTGAAACTAACTCAGGGTCACACCACTCTTATATGGTAAGAACCACTGCTTTACTTACTGGACACAATGTTAGACAGGAATGAGGAAGGAGTGAATTCTTTGCACTTAATCTAGACAAACACAGTATAGTGTTGTCATTGCCAGCAGATGAACTGCTCCATCTTGGAATATTATTTGCTTTGAACCAAGTATTGGAGCCCCATCACATGAGACGTTCAAAGCGAGCCCAAACAAACCACTTGAATGTTCTCTAGGGAACCTAAGAGCTCTTTTCCCTCTCAAGTTTCTATGTATTTTTTTTTTAAATGAAGAGAAGACACCAAATATGGTCTCCCATAAATGAGAGGAACACTGGACTCTCTGCCAAGAGACAACACTGTTCTGGTACCTAAAAGGTGCATTATATCTCCCTACCCCTAGAAATAGCGCTAGCTTGTGTCACTTATTACAAATAAAGTGCTCACCCCAGTTGCCTCTCTGTGCTCCTGCCTGTACCACAGCATGACAAATAAGTGATTTAGGGATAGATTACAAATTTATTCCCAGCCTGTAGCATGGGGCATGTGCAGCTATGACATCTGAGGAACAGATCAGAGAAGGAACTTCCATCCTTGCGCCAGGGGAAAGTTATCTGCTACTTATCTATACCTGAAGTAAGTTATTTCCCATTCCATGCCCGCTCAGCTTTTCTAGCCAGTGTATGGGGAAGCACATCTTGGCTCCCTGTATGACATTACACTCCATAGTCTTTAACTATATGGAGATATACCTATCTCATAGAGCTGGAAGGGACCTTGAAAGGTCATCGAGTCCAGCCTGGTCCCCTGCCTTCACAGCAGGACCAAGTACCATCCCTTATTTTTACCCCAGATCCCTAAATGGCCCCGTCAAGGATTGAACTCACAACCCTGGGTTTAGCAGGCCAATAGCTCAAACCACCGAGCTATCCCTCCCCCAAAATATGCTTATAATATGGATAGGACATAGATGTACTTTATGCAAGATAGCTCATGTAGGATATCATTGGAAAGATTATGATTTACTGAATGTGATTATCCAATTTGTATGCCTGTATCATTTCTGTATCTAAAGTTAGGAATATGGACTATGTAACAGTTACAACTGGGTATGTATTGGGAAGACATCCACCAGACCACAGGCCATCAGATTTGATGGGCCATTAGGAAGGAACAACAAGACTGCGAAGATACTAAATCTCTCTCCCTTTGGGGAGGCGTCCTGGGAGGAAACTGTGACACTACTAGGTCACGTGGTCTTGTCACCTGATGCTAAACATTATCTTGGACTTCTTGTAACTTTCCACAAAAAGGGAAGGCATGAGTGTGTCAAGTTTGGGAAACAAAGGATTCCCGCCTTTTGTAAATCTTATTTAAGGGTGGTGATGAAGGCAAACAGGATGCTCCTCCATTGTCTATGCAAGAAGGAGGACTGCTGAAAGAACCTGAAGTGACAAAGGAACTAACCTGAAGGGAAAGGCAGGGGAGAGTCCAGACTGAGACATGGGTCCAGTCTGCAAAAAGAAATAACTGGAACTCTGAGCTACAGAAACTCTGTATCCTGCCTAAATTCAGCATTTAGGGTGAGAAATTACATTTTGTAACCCATTTCTTTAGTGAATCAAGTTTAGTTTGTGTGTTTTGTTTTATTTGCTTAGTAATCTGCTTTGTTCTGCCTGTTATCTCTTATATTCACTTAAAATTCACCTTTTGTAGTTAATAAACTTATTTCTTGTTTATAATATAACCCAGTTTGTGCAATTCATAATTGGGTGGGCAAGAGGCTGTGCATACCTTCCTCCAAATTGATGGAGGAGATGGATTTCATAATATCCCTTCGGGTCTGCATTCCAAGGGAGGTGGACACCTGAGTGCTGGGGCAAATCTCTTAAGTGGAGTCTTCCCAGAGCTGATCTCAGTGTCTGTGTCATTCTGCAGCTGGGTGCGGCTCCCCCAGTGTGTGTGCTGGAGGAGGTTTAATAGCTTGTCTCAGCAAGACAGGTAAAAAGGGTGCCCAGGCTGGCAGAACAGGCAGGCTCAGTGGTATCTCAGGACATCAGGTGGCATATTAAAGGGGGGCAACCCATCACACCCTGCATCTGCCCACCCACCTATGTGGAAGGAGGGGCCTGACAGAGGGCTACTGTGAGCCATAGGGCTAGAATTACCAGAAATCTCGTTTTTAAAGTGATACATGCATACAGATAGCATACTCACAATCAGCGAATTGTAACCTTTTCAAAAACATCTTACATGCCACATTTCATACAAGATTTGTTTCAAATATATAATAGTGGTGCAATAATGTTCTACACGGTCATATTTTAATCAGATAACATCACACCATATTATAAGCCTCACACACGCTGCTTTTCCGAAAACTACTCAAGCATTAACATATCTGTTTCTCAGGGAAACTAATTATAACTAAGGCTCTGTGTTTGTCATGGAGGTCACGGATTTCGTGACTTCCTGCGACCTTTGTGACTCGAGCAGCTGGCCTTGGGGGCAGCCACACTGGGGACAGCCACACTGGCCGCTGCTTGAGTGGCTCTGCAGCTAGCCGCTTAGACAGCCCATAGCCAGCCACATCAGCCGCTGCTCTGGCAGCCCCAGGCAGCAGCTTATGCAACTGGCCCCATGGACACAGTCCCAGAGACAGCGGGATCAGCCACCCTTCAGGGGTTCCTGGCAGTGATCCCAGGGTGGCCAGAGTGGCAGCTGGCCCCCTGGGGCTCCCCGGCAGTGGCCAGAGCCACCACTAGCTGCCCAGGGCCTTCCTCCCCCAGCAGCAGCCAGAGCATCCTCTGGCTGCCTGGTGCTTCCCTCTCCACCCCAGCGGCGGCCTGATTGGCAGCGGGCCCCCCGGGGCTCCTCCCCACGCAGCTGGTGCCATGGGCTCCCTCCCCGCACAGCATTCCCCCTTATTGTACCCCCCCTTCCCAAGATTCATTCACGGGTATTTATGGTATAAGTCATGGACAGGTCACGGGCCATGGTTTTTTGTTTTTTGCCTGTGACCAGTTCATGACTTTTACTAAAAAATATCTGTGATTAAATCTTAGCCTTAATTATAACCCAAGAAAAATCAGTCATAGAAGATTAGGGTTGGAAGAGACCTCAGGAGGTCATCTAGTCCAACCCCCTGCTCAACCCCCGAACTAAATCATTCTGGGCAGGGCTTTGTCAAGTCGGGCCTTAAAAACCTCTAAGGATGGAGATTCCACCACCTCCCTAGGTAACCCATGCCAGGGCTTCACCACCCTCCTAGTGAAATAGTTTTTCCTAATATCCAACCTAGACCTCCTCCAGTGCAACTTGAGGCCACTGCTCCTTGTTCTGTCATCTGTCACCACTGAGAACAGCCTAGCTCCATCCTCTTTGGAACCCCACTTCAGCTAATTGAAGGCTGCTATCAAATCCCCCCTCACTCTTCTCTTCTGCAGACTAACAAGCTCAGTTCCCTCAGCCTCTCCTCATAAGTCATGTGCCCCAGTTCCCTAATCATTTTCGTTGCCCTCTGCTGGGCTCTCTCCAATTTGTCCACATCCTTTCTGTGGAGAGGGGCCCAAAACTGGATGCAGTACTCCAGATGTGGCCTCCCCAGTGCCAAACGGAGGGGAATAATCACTTCCCTCGATCTGCTGGCAACACTCCTACTAATGCAACCCAATATGCCATTCGCCTTCTTGGCAACCAGGGCACACTGTTGACTCATACCCAGCTTTTCATCCACTGTAATCCCCAGATCCTTTTCCACCTAAAAAAACAATATAAAAGGACTTCTGCCATTTTGTGCTAATGATATAAGACCTAGTTGCAACGTGCACCATCAAGTTCCCATCAGACTAATCACAAATAGAAGTGCTAGCCCCACTAAAAAACTAATACTTATGCCTTCTTTTGATTTGGCTTAGATACGTACACTGGTTTTATTTAGCCCATGCACAGTTTAAAGTATCAGCCCTTCAGTGATTTCTGTCTGGGCTTCTTCCAATTCCATAACAATTCACAGCTGGGCCTGTGCGCCGTATATCAAGACGTGGATTACTATCCACCTCATCTACATCTAAGCATTCTGCCAGCATACGCAGCCGTGAGGAAGGATCCTCCTATCTCAGGCAGAGGCTAAGGATTGTTCACCATGCCTATATTTAGTCAGTCCATCTCCTTCGAAGTGGTGTAAGACACAACAGGCCAGCCAACAGCTTCATCTTTAAGAAACTGTGCTCAGGAATCAAGGAAATAAGGTTGCTGCTGTAAGCAGATCAGAAGACAAGGGGTAATAGTGTTTTCAGGCAATAATCAGTCATTACCAAATATCCCTATCTGAATTAGTGTCATTTAAGTGCAGGCCCCAAGGGAATCCTGAGACTACTGTTTAACTAGCTTAACCCATCCCCTATTTCAGCTTTGCCAACAACAGGTCTCAATAATAGATAAAGAAGGAAAGTGAAGTAACTGGCAGTCTCAATTAATGTAAAATATTCAGCCTTTAGGATTTACTGCTAACATTTGAACCTTTTCGTACCTAATTGTTGCTTAAGAATGATAGGTTTCAGAGTAGCAGCCGTGTTAGTCTGTATCCGCAAAAAGAAAAGGAGGACTTGTGGCATCTTAGAGACTAACAAATTTATTTGAGCATAAGCTTTCATGAGCTGTAGCTCACAAAAATAAACCTTGTGAGGAGCTGAATGACCTCAACTTCCATTGTGTTCCTCGGAGGTGCTCAGCACATCACAGGATTGAGACCTTCTAGGTGACTGGCCCACAAAGATTACAGCCATTTGGAGACTGCGCTGGTAACAGAACCCAGGAACCCCAATTCCTAGTTCCCTTCTCTACTGGATCATGCCTATTTTAAAACGCTAGATATTTTCTGTATGTGTGTTGCTTTAAATAATTCAGAACAAGGAAAGAAAAACACAATGATGGAAAACTGGGTCCTTCAGATGTGCAAGAATGTGCATCTCCAATCTGACCACAGGCCAGCAGCCAAGCACTTAGTTCTACTTCTGCAGCAAATAGAAATGTGGGAGGAAAGTAGGGAAGGTACATAGAGCGCATAATGTGCGCCCCACACAAGGGCCAGGGACAATCCTAGCCCTTGTGTTGGGGAGCGGGGAGGGGAGGAAGAGAATACAGGAACAACTCCTGGCATCCATCCAGAGGCACAACTCATTCTCAAGAGAACAGGGAAGAAGTGGGGCCAATGTTCTCACTATCTCCACACTCTTAGTGCAGCACAAGCCCTCCTGGAGTTCCAGCTAGGGTGGGCAGCTACACCCTTTCTGGCAGAGATTGCATCTCAAGGTCTCCCCTTTGCGACAAAGGCAGGCCCCTCACTTACCTCATCCAACATAGAATCATAGAATCATAGACTATCAGGGTTGGAAGGGACCCCAGAAGGTCATCTAGTCCAACCCCCTGCTCAAAGCAGGACCAATTCCCAGTTAAATCATCCCAGCCAGGGCTTTGTCAAGCCTGACCTTAAAAACCTCTAAGGAAGGAGATTCTACCACCTCCCTAGGTAACGCATTCCAGTGTTTCACCACCCTCTTAGTGAAAAAGTTTTTCCTAATATCCAATCTAAACCTCCCCCACTGCAACTTGAGACCATTACTCCTCGTTCTGTCATCTGCTACCATTGAGAACAGTCTAGAGCCATCCTCTTTGGAACCCCTTTCAGGTAGTTGAAAGCAGCTATCAAATCCCCCCTCATTCTTCTCTTCTGCAGGCTAAACAATCCCAGCTCCCTCAGCCTCTCCTCATAACTCATGTGTTCCAGTCCCCTAATCATTTTTGTTGCCCTTCGCTGGACTCTCTCCAATTTATCCACATCCTTCTTGAAGTGTGGGGCCCAAAACTGGACACAGTACTCCAGATGAGGCCTCACCAATGTCGAATAGAGGGGAACGATCACGTCCCTCGATCTGCTCGCTATGCCCCTACTTATACATCCCAAAATGCCATTGGCCTTCTTGGCAACAAGGGCACACTGCTGACTCATATCCAGCTTCTCGTCCACTGTCACCCCTAGGTCCTTTTCCGCAGAACTGCTGCCTAGCCATTCGGTCCCTAGTCTGTAGCTGTGCATTGGGTTCTTCCGTCCTAAGTGCAGGACCCTGCACTTATCCTTATTGAACCTCATCAGATTTCTTTTGGCCCAATCCTCCAATTTGTCTAGGTCCTTCTGTATCCTATCCCTCCCCTCCAGCGTATCTACCACTCCTCCCAGTTTAGTATCATCCGCAAATTTGCTGAGAGTGCAATCCACACCATCCTCCAGATCATTTATGAAGATATTGAACAAAACCGGCCCCAGGACCGACCCTTGGGGTACTCCACTTGATACCGGCTGCCAACTAGACATGGAGCCATTGATCACTACCCGTTGAGCCCGACAATCTAGCCAGCTTTCTACCCACCTTGTAGTGCATTCATCCAGCCCATACTTCCTTAACTTGCTGACAAGAATACTGTGGGAGACCGTGTCAAAAGCTTTGCTGAAGTCAAGAAACAATACATCCACTGCTTTCCCTTCATCCACAGAACCAGTACCACAGAACCACATTCCCTGAGCAATAGCAGGCTTGTAGTCCAGTCACAAGGTACAGTCCTCCAGCTGTATCTCTTAGCAAGTCCACCCCTTCCAGGGCATAAAACAATCCTAACAAAAAGTAAAATAGTCTCACGGACCTCAAGGGGCCAGGCCAACACCCTCACACAGAGGAGGGGAAAGCAAGCTTTTAGGCTCCACAAGAAGTCTCAGCTCCTGACCTCTTGCATGGCTTAGGGAAGAGTTAGTCCGGAGAATTTCAACAAAAGAAACAAACCAACCCATATTCCTTTCTCAGAGGGCTCAGGCAGGCAGTACTCTAAAGCCATCACCACATGGCCTGCTCAGGAAGCCCTAGGCTTGTGTCAGAGTGCTAGCCTGAGTTCCATCAAGGGCAGCTTGAGGCTGATCGTGACCACAGGAGTTCTTTAATCCTTCTTGATTGGTGTGGGGAGGGGATAAGGCCAGAGCCTAATGGTACTTTTAGGACCACAAAGTAGAATAGTGAAGGTAAATATTAAAAATCAACCGCATACCTGTAGACCACCTAGTATGCTGCATCCTCCCAGCTAAGACATCTGGCCTTAAACTCTTTGTAGAGCATCAAGAGTTCACATGAATGACAGGAGATATTTGAGAAGCATTGACTAGAGAGAGTATAAAAAAACCCCTCTACTTTCAGCTCCCTTGCTGTGGATAAATAGGAGACTTCAGCCTTCAAACTGTCAATCGACATCCATTAACCACTCCATTATTCACTCCAAATACTTACTGCAACTAGAGTGGGGCATATATCTAATCTTTCAGTTCACAGCCAGTTCCAAATCAATCAATCAATCATGGGAAAAATTGGAATTTTTGGACAATGGAAAAAGTCCGTATCAGTGGAGACACAGGGCCACATTTATTCCTGGCCTCAGGACAGATAGAATTCCATTGTTTTACACCTTCTTACACCCAGGCTACCATCTGGCTCATCCAATTTATTGCCTTTTACGACTTGGGCCTGATACTCAGTGTAAATCAGTGTGGCTCCACTGACTTCAATGGGACTATGCTGATTTATACCAGCTGAGGATCTGGGCCAGTGTACAGAATATGTATTTGCTTTAAGACTTTGTCTAGTCTGCATTTTCTTTCTCTGCCTTCGATAATCCTCTAACAAAAAACCAAAACAAAAACTCCACCATCTCAGCTATCTTTGAGCTACTTTGCTCTGTCTTAAAGTTTGCATCATGTTTTGCATCACTTTGTATCATAGAGTAGCATTAGAGTGACCTAGATCTAATGATAATTCAGAAATAATTTCAGTTCTCCGAGCTGGGCTCAGTTTTGATGTTCTGTGTTTTCTTAAATCAGATCCCTTCATGTGCAAAAGTATATGAATTTGTACACTTAAACTCTGGTGATAGTTGTGATCATTGCATATGTAATGATGTTAGTCACGTAATTGGATATTTGCATCCAAAGCCAGGTGTGCAACTGCAGGACATATGTGGGCAGTTTAGGTACACAAATACATGTCCAATTTTGGTGCATGAAGCTTTTACTCCCCTCACCACAGGCCATCAGCAGGGTTTAAACCCTGGACCTTTAGCACTAAAGCATAGACTTCTGTCCCTTAAGCTAAAGGAGCAAAAGTGTTACTAACAACTGTTATCCACTATGTGGACAGGAGCGAGGGGGACAGGTCACACACCCCCACACTCACCCTCCACCCTTCCCCCCCACAAAATGTTACACAGGGATTTGAAATTCTCTTCCTCTCTCCCTTTCTGATTGCTATAAGCCTAACTATTGTGGATCTGTTTTGATAAGACGATGTTTCTACACAAGAACAAATATATTTTGTCAATATAAAAAGAGTCACTAGGATTTTGTTTTCTAAAAACAGAGTGAAACCTGGGCAAGAGCCTAGTCTTATTAGGCAACGGACTTCTTTAAGAGATTGCCCTGAATAACCCCCCAAGCATAGTGACTGCAACTGTGCTTCATCACGATGAGAAGACCATGTCCATTAGGCGACTGATTTTTGTCTGTCCCTTGAGTGGTTGCATGAGAAAGATTTCACTCTAATAAAATAACAGTTAATTTTGTACATGATACAAAATGCACTGGTGGTTAAAAAAGGAGAATAAGCGTATTAAATGCAATGTGGCAGAGTCCCCAATAATCGCTGCAGTTTGGCAGAAATAAAACTTTTAAATGCAACCCTAGCCGGCTGGCACTACCTATTTGTTCTTAAAAGCAGAGTTTATTATTTTCAAACAGCAGGCAACTGTTGGGCATAAGCCATCTGGGATTTGAACCTCATTTCATTAGACCCATTTCCATTTTCTGTTTAGAGTCAGAAAGCAATGCCAACAAGAATAAAGCTTATTCCATTTCAGTCTGAAACTCCTTTACATTTGATTTCTGCTTGTAATACAGTAGCTTCCCTACTCTGTATACTTCCTTTGTCAGGTGCTATTTGAATAAATTGTTCTTCACAGGACCTATGTAACTATCTTTTTGTGTTGCCTTTCCAAACAATGGCCCTCTCTTTGGGCCCAATCTTGCATAGTCCCACTGGGCCTGATCCTGAGGAATGCTGAATAAATGCAGCACCCATTGACGTTCACATCAAGATCAGCACCAGGTCTATTGATTTCACCCTGTAAGAGGTACAAAGAAAAAATGTGGTATTAGCTATGCTATTTAGCCTAGAGACTGTGCCATGCAACAGATAAAGCACAGAACAGCATGGGCCTCAACTTTGAAACATGGGAGGCATCCAATGTCCATGTAGTGGCTCACTCATGAAAGACAGGTCTTATCAGGTTAACCAGGAGTCATCCAGTTCAGGAACTCGAAGTCATAGCTGGCCCATCTGGAAAGACGCTGAATAACTCTTCCTTTCTTTTGCAATACCAGCAGACTGCATAGGATCAACCAGACAGGACTCAACTTGACAATTATTTTCTAATACAAAGAGACCTCCCAAATCCCAGCTGTGGTGACTGAGAAGGATAAGGAAAGGAGCATTTTAAGGAGTCAACTGTAGAGGGTCAGCGCAGGGGAAAAAAGAGAGGACTGTAACTCTCTCAACCATGAAGATATGCAAGCAAGCTCCGAAAGCAACACAGATTAGGTGTCTATCCTAGCTCCATCAAGTATTGCTAGGTAGGGTAGATTATTTCCTTGCCATTGAGTCATTTGTACCATCCAGCATACCCTATACATACGGGCACCTATTCCAGAAAAAGTGCAAAAATCACTCACGAAAAGATTTGAGCATGCAAGCAACATAATGCATTGAGTACACAATAGTAATCTTAAGTAGGCAGGGTCCTAAAATAACTACCTCTCTGAAACCTGTTCTTCTGATGCCTTTCACTGTCCATTTCTGATCCTTTTACCTTCTCCTTATAAATTACTTAGGAATGCCCAGGCACATTCAGGAAATCCTTGCTTTGTGCTTCCTGAACAGTGCGAAGTATCCAGAACAGGGGCTGAAAATCTGTCCCATTGTAGACAAATCACTTAAGGCCAGATTTCAATTATTTCAAGGAGACTTAGGGGCCTAAACACCTTTAAAAATCTGGCTTTAACCTCTCTGCATTAGCTTCTTTGTCTATAAAGCGAAGGACATACTTCCTTAGCTACCCTGCAGGGTGTTTCAAGGATGAGTTAATTAACATTTGCAAAGCACTATGTAATTGCTAAATGTTATTACCAGGCTCTGTGAAGCAGGTTCTGTCATGTCAAAGGGATATGCTGAGACTTCACTGACCAGGTACCATATCTGCACAAGAGTCTCATTTCTGTAGCTCATCTTGTCTTTATCACAGTCTTCTAGCAAATGGTCTTTTTATTTGCTCCTGTTATGAAGTGTTACATGTGACTTTTACCAGTCATTTATGTGAAAGGATAAGAATGACAGTTATTTGTGTTTTGCATAATCTAACCCACATAGATAAGAACAAAAAAAGGATGAAACTATCTTCCAAACTGTGCCTTTTTACTATAAAAACCATCCAAGAACAGAGTCATGCAGCACATTAAAATTCATTGTGGTGATTAAGACATCCAGACTTCTCTTATGTAATTCTGAGTCACTCCTTAGCTAAACCTTTGCAAAGAAAGAAGAAAACTGGGAGATGCTCAAGATTTTTCACATAATTGTTTAGATCTTGATTTTTCTCTGTGATACCCACACTGGTTACGACTTCACCACAACTTTGACTTATCCTTCGGAGACTTCCTTTCTTTACATATTTTATGCGTCCACCAACACACTTTTACTCAGAGTTTACTTTTTCACTTTTATTGATTTAAATAAAAACTGTTGTGATTATGTAACGGGAAGTTCGTGGATAAACAAACGGGATGCCAAATTGTCACCAAAAGCTAAAGGCCCATATACACAGAACTCTGAAGTAAAAGAGCCAATAACAAGTCTGCCCTCAGTTACAGCCAGGATACCCCACTGAGCTCAGTTATGTGCTGCCATTCTGAAGCGTTTTATATTAAATTATTCACTTATAATGCCTTCTTCCAATGCACATGCCTGATGTGTTTCACCTGATCTTGTTACTCTACAGCTAAGTTTTTATGTTGCTATTTTCCTCAGTGTAGTTAGTAGGATTGTTCATATATAACTGCAAGCTATATTTGGTCCTCCATGTATACAGGTTCTGTTCTTTGGAAGGCTAGTATGCACATAACTGGCCTGCAATCCTGAAATCCATTGTTTACATAAACTGTGCCCCTGTGAGGGGCCCCAGGCAGTGCTCAGACCACAGCCACCACCCAGTAGCTCACAGAAATGACTGGAGAAGGGGGCCCAGCAAACCTCTAGCTCCCAAAGGACCCTGTCCACAAAGCTCCTGACTGTGGGAGACATCCAGCCCCACCAATTGGCCAGGAAGCTCTACTTAAACCAGAAAGTGGCACAGGAAGTTGTCTAAGCCACTAAAGGAATCTGGCTGCTGCTATGGATGTTGCCTACTAGCCTGACTCCTGAGATCTTCCTTCCTTATCCCAGACTTCAGTCTGTTTCCTGTTCCTCCTTTCCTGCCTTGCTCCAGGTCCTTTCTCCTACACCTTCCCCCTGAATCTGACTCTGGCTCTGACCTTTGGCATGGTATCTGACTCTGATTCCGGTTCCAGGTCCCTGACTCCAACCTGTAGGCCCAAATGCCCATACCCCAGTTTCTGCAGCTTGCTTCTCCTAGTTGGCCCAGCTGAGGATGGACCCAGTGGAGTTCCCTGTACTCCAGGGGGCATCTGCACTGTGTGAGCAAGTGATCCGTCTCCAGATAGACAACAGAGCATTGCAGGCTCAGAATGCACAGCTTGCCACAGAGAATCAGGTATTGTGGGAGCAAGTCCACCCGAGCTTGGTCCTGCCCAAGAGCTTTGATTGGAGCTACTTCAAATGTCAAGGCTTCATGAATCAGTGCCACCTCTTATTCTTGCTTTGACCACAGACATATGCAACTGACCATGCCAAGGTAGGTCTGGTCATTAGCCTGTTGACAGGGGAGAGATTGAACTGTGCCTCTCCCATGTTGGAAGCCAACAGTCCGGTTCTGTCCAACTGGGATGCCTTGCAGTGGGTGATATCAACCATCTTCGATGACCCCAACAGTGCCTTCTTTGCTGAGGCCACCTTGTGGAAACTCTGACAGGTCAGGCACAGTTGCTTCCTATGCCGCTCACTTCTGCCGTCTCACATTGGACACAGAAAGGAACGAGGCAGTCCAGTAATTTCAGTTTTTGATGGGGCATGCAGGACTAGGATAAGTATGAACTGCCCTGAGTCAAGACTCCAATAGGTCATAGATCTTGTTATTTGAACTGAAAATCCTCTTTGCAAGCGATGGGAAGAAAGAAGTGTCACAAGTATGCTATCAGACCCACCAACTGAGCTGCTGAAGATAACCTGACCTGTTGGCAAGTCATCCCTAAAGAGAGAGAGAATGCCAGCAATGCCTTAATCTGTATTAGTGTGGCGTGGCTCGCCACAGTAGTATCTCCAGTGGCCCCACAAGGAACCCAGTCAGAAGGAATCTGGGAAATGAGCCAGCCCAGGCTCGGTGAAGGGGGCTAGCCTGGGCATCCTGACAGAGCGTCCTCCTGAATCCCAAACCGAGGCCCTGACAGGGATGAGTGCCAGCTCCTGCCAATCAGCACCACACCTATAAGTACCTGTCACGTTACGAATCCCAAAGCATCCCCAACCACTCCCTTGGCAGCATGCCCTTATTCAGTCCCTCCCTTAGGGAAAATGGTGCCCTGGGCGAACTTGTATTTTGGCACCCCTGGCCCTCGCAAGCACCCCAAGGCCCTTGGGGCCTCCCCATCCCGCATCACCTCGAGGCCTTGCTGCCTCCCCGATTAATTTGTATTGAAAGTCGTGCTGGGGCAGCACAAATTAAGCACTGGTTGGGTGGCCAGTGGTAGCTGGGCACCCAGCTCGGAAGGCAATGCCACTGCCAGCAATAGTGCAGTAGTAAGGGTGGCATGGTATATGTGGTGTATTGCCACTCTTTCTTCTGCACTGCTGCTTCAACTTGTGGTGACTGGCGCTCGGCCTGCGGCTCAAGATAGGCTCCGTGCACAGGGACTGCATGTTGCTGGAGCCCAATGCCATCCCTCAGCCTTCTGGCCGCTCCTGGCTCACCAGAGGCACGATTTCAGATTTTGATGGAGGGGTGCAACTTTACCTTGAAAAATAGATTTTTTGCAGATAATTTAGAAATTAGCTGACAGGAGCAATGTATCTAATTCCTATATAAAGAAAGAAAGAAAAAAGTACAAACATCAAGTAAAGCCATATTTTAAATGTATATGTAAATTTAGATCAATAAGGAGATAATACAGCAAAATAGTCCCAATCCCAAGCCTTGAGGTATCAGTCCTGAAGCTTTAACAGAGATATCAGAAACATAAGTTTGATACTTTGTACACTATCTTTAGGAGAGAGAAATAAATAAAATCTGCTTACTTTCTCTAACAGACACACTCTGTGTTACTGCCATTGTCTGACTTTATTTTAGTCAATTATTTTTCACTCCACTAAAAACGTATTTACTTAATTTTAACATATTCGATTAAGGGGTTTTTCGCCTTTTTTTTTTTTAAGGATTAGAATTTATTTTTCTAATTATTTTGGCATTTCTGTTTACCGATCGCAATCATGTATGTGACTCACTAACATTTGACTCCATCATTACTATTAGTATCAGACCTTGACCCACATTTATTTTCATATGAATTTCACAGAAGTATAGCATTGTAGGACTGGAAGGGACTTTGACAGGTCATCTAATCCAGACCCCTGCACTCATAGCAGGACTAAGTATGATCTAGACCATCCCTGACAGGTGTTTGTCTAACCTGCTCTTAAAAATCTCCAATGATGGAAATTCCACAACGTCTTTGGGCAATTTATTCTAGTGCTTAACCACCCTGACAGGAAGTTTTTCCTAATGTCCAACCTAAACCTCTCTTGCTGCATTGCGTCTTGTCCTATTCTCAGAAGTTAAGAAGAACATTTTTTCTCCCTCCTCCTTGTAACAACCTTTTATGTACTTGAAAACTGCTATCATGTCCTGTCTGTCTTCTCCAGACTAAACAAACCGAATTCTTTCAATCTTCCCTCATAGGTCATATTTTCTAGACCTTTAATCATTTTTGTTGTTCTTCTCTGGACTTTCTCCAATTTGTCCACATCTTTCCTGAAATGTAGTGCCCAGAACTGGACACAATAGTCCAGTTCAGGCCTCACCAGTGTGGAGTAAAGCAGAAGAATTACTTCTTGTGTCTTGCTTACACTCTTGCTAATACATCCCAGAATAATGTTTGCTTTTTTTGCAACAGTTTTACACTGTTGACTCATATTTAGCTTTTGATCCACTATGACCCCCAGATCCCTTGGTGCAGTATTCCAGCCTAGGCAGTCATTTCCAATTTTGTATGTGTGCAACTGATTGTTCCTTCCTAAGTGGAGAACTTTGCATTTGTCATTATTGAATTTCATCCTCTTTACTTCAGACCATTTCAAATTTTATCCTATCCTTCATAGTGCTTGCAACCCCTCCCAGCTTGGTATCGTTTGCAAACTTTATAAGTGTACTCTCTGTGCCATTATCTAAATAATTGATGAAGATATTGAACAGAACTACACCCAGAACTGATCCCAGAGGAACCCCACTCGATACGTCCTTCCAGCTTGACTGTGAACCACTATAACTACTCTCTGAAAATGGTTTTCCAACCAGTTATGCACTTACCTTATAGTAGCTCCATCTAGGGTGTATTTTCCTAGTTTCTTTATAAGAAGACAGTATCAAAAGCCTTACTAAAGTAAAGATATACCACATCTACCCGGGGTGAAAGTAACTTAAAGGACTTACTGGTACCAGAGTCCTGAGTGGGGGCGTGGCCACAACTGGAAGAAGCGTGGCCTCAGCCGGAAGAGGTGGGGCCTTCAAATCAAGATTTAAAGTTCCTGGGCCTCCAGTTGTGGCTGGGAGCCCGGGAGCCTTTAAATCACCCCTGGAGCTACCAGCCGCAGAGGTGGCTGGGAGCCCCGGGGCTCCAGCCACCACCACAGAGCTCCGGGCCCTTTAAATTGCAGATGGACCCCTGCCGCCGCTACCCTGGGGCTCAGGCAGCTGGGCTCGGGTGGCAATTTAAAGGGCCTGGGGCTCTGGCTGCTGCGGGGAGCCTTGGACCCTTTAAATCACCACAGGAGCCCTGCCACCACTACCCTGGGGCTCCGGCAGTGCGGCTCGGGCGGTGCTTTAAAGGGCCGGGGCTCCCCGCAGTGGCAGAAGCCCCGGGCCCTTTAAAGCGCTGGCTGAGCCCCGCTACTGGAGCCCTGGGGTAGTGGCAGCAGGGCTCGGCTGGTGCTTTAAAGGGCCAGGGCTCCAGCAGCGGGGCTCAGGAGGCGATTTAAAGGGCCTGGGGCTCCAGCTGCTGCAGGGAGCCCCAGGCCCTTTAAAATCGCCAGCCTGCGGAAGCCGGTCCGGTCCGGCACGGCGTGCCGGATCTTGCCAGTATGCTGTACTGTACCATACCGTACCTGCTTACTTTCACCTCTGCATCTACCACTTCCCCCCCATCCACAAGGTTTGTTACCTTGTCAAACAAAGCTATTAGATTGGTTTGACATGAGTTTTTTCTTGAAAAATCCATGTTGACTGTTGCTTAATCACTTTATTATCTTCTAGGTGTTTGCAAATTGATTGAATTTTAAGTTATTTTACAGATATAACTAAAATACCATTTGAAAATAAGTGATCTTCATTTGCACAGTTTCTAAAGTTATGTGTTTAGCTGTTTTTTTTTAAACTGGCATTACTGAAGTGAGTATAAGCTAAAGTTACATTCTAGGATGGGGTGGGCAAACTTTTTGGCTCAAGGGCCACATCAAGGTTGCGAAACTTTATGGAGGGCCAGGTAGGGAAAGCTGTGCCTCTCCAAACAGCCTGGCCCCCGCTCCCTATCTGCCCCCTCCCACTTCCCGCCCTCTGACTGCCCCCCTCAGAACCCCCGACCCATCCAACCCCCCCCCCCCGACTCCTTAACCCCGCTGCTCCATGTCTTCTGACTGCCCCAACCCCTATCCACACCCCTGCCCCTAACTGCTCCCCAGGACCCCACCCCCTATCCAACCCCCCTGCTCCCCATCCCCGGACTGCCCCCTGCCCGAACCTCCGCCCCATCCAACTGCCCCCTGCTCC
The DNA here is from genome assembly GCF_965140235.1 of Caretta caretta. Classification (NCBI taxonomy): domain Eukaryota; kingdom Metazoa; phylum Chordata; order Testudines; family Cheloniidae; genus Caretta; species Caretta caretta. The sequence goes on along the minus strand of NC_134208.1, from coordinate 177,953,468 downwards.
CTATCCCTGACTGCCCCCCGGAATCCCCTGCCCCTTATCCAACCCCTCCCTGCCCTCTTAACATGCCGCTCAGAGCAGCAGGAGCTCACAGCCATGCCACCGCACTGCCCGGCAGGAGTGGCGGGCCAGAGTATTGGCGGCGCAGTGCGCTGAGGCTGTGGGGGAGGGGGGACAGTAGATGGGGGCTGGGGGCTAGCCTCCCCGGCGGGAGCTCAGGGGCTGGGCAAGACTGTCCCGCAGGCCGGATGTGGCCCATGGGCCATAGTTTGCCCACCTCTGTTCTAGGAGGATACTATTATTTGATTGTACCACTTTAAATAATGAATGACAAAGCACAATATGGTAATAAAAGTAATAATAATAATTACTCTAGCCAGGACAGGTTAGGTATTTTAGAATTCACTGCTCAAAGAATTAAATTTAATCATGAGAGAAATAAAATTATGAAATGCACAGAACAGTCAAAAAAATAAAACACTTTGAACGAATAAAATTACAGAGAATTTATGTGCCTTGTGCATTTTGACAGGAAGTATCAAGAAGTAACAACAACGTGTGTGTGTGTGTTGGGGAGAACTGTGTGAAGGAAACTGTGTTGTTGGGGGAGAGAGAGAGAGAGAGAGAAAGTGTATGTGCGCGCGCATGTGTGTTGGGGGAGAGTGTGTGTGTGTGTGATTGCTGGGGGAGAGAGAGAGAGAGTGTGTGTGTGTTGGGAGAGAGAGTGAGAGAGAGCGAGAGCACTGTGGGGAATGTGTGTGTGTGTGTGTGTGTGTTGGGAGAGAGAGTGAGAGAGAGCGAGAGCACTGTGGGGAATGTGTGTGTGTGTGTGTGTGTGTTGGGAGAGAGAGTGAGAGAGAGCGAGAGCACTGTGGGGAATGTGTGTGTGTGTGTGTTGGGAGAGAGAGAGAGCGAGAGCACTGTGGGGAATGTGTGTGTGTGTGTGTTGGGAGAGAGAGAGAGCGAGAGCACTGTGGGGAATGTGTGTGTGTGTGTGTGTGTGTGTGTGTGTGTGTGTGTGTGTGTTGGGAGAGAGAGAGAGCGAGAGCACTGTGGGGAATGTGTGTGTGTGTGTGTGTGTTGGAGTATAGACTGCTTACTGCTCAGCCCTGCCAGTGAGACCTGAGCCCAAGTGCTGCTCTCTAGCACAGTGAGTTGGAGTGACCTCTCTTCCTACGTGAGAGCAAGGGACCAGTACACTTAGTGGAGAATGTGGGCATTGTCCCTCCCCGAGACAAGGGGAGAAGCCGAGGACAGCATTAAATCAAACCTCCTCCTCCCGGTCTAGGAAGGATGGAGGTGGAGGAATTAATCAAATGGCTCACCAGGAGCCAACAGCAACAACTACTGCAACAGCTTGGGAATCAGCAACAGCAACTAATCAAGAACCAGGTGCTTGACACTGAGATCGGCAGCAGCGCTTGCAGCAGCTTGCCCTGCTTGTACTGACATCCAGGGGCTCCAACCCCAGGGGAGCAGCGGCCCAGACTGACCCCACAGTGCCGGTACGCTTGACGGAAATGGGCCTTGAGGACAACCCAGAAGCCTTCTTCATTGCCTTCGAGAGGGTCGCCTCAGCAGCTAAGTGGCTGCTGGAGCAGTGAGTCATGCCTTTGGACTCTTATCTGATATTCCCAGCCCAGGCCACATAGCTGGGGCTCCTGGGAGGGGAAGCCCAAGACTACGGGCAGTTGAAAGCCGCAATCCTCGATGCACTCAAGATTTCACTGGAGACATTCCAGCAGCAACTGCAGGAGAAGGCCTACCCACCTGGGACCTGACCAAAGGCTGTAGCCCAGCAGCTGAAGGACACGTGCTGGCGATGGCTACAGGCCGAATGGTGTACTGGAGCTGAAGTCACCAAACAAGTCATCTTCAAGCAGTTTATACAAGTCCTCCCAGTGTGAGGAAGAACCTGGGCCCTTCACCACAGGCCGGCGGCCTCGAGTGCAGCTAGAGCCGTCATGGAGGACTTTTTAGTTGCAGAGACTGTGGTTGGGCCTGGGGCTCGGAGCTGTGGCCCCGGTGATGGCCAACCCCAGGGAAGAGGGGACCCAGGGCCAAAGGCATTAACCCAGGCTTGTCCCCAGATGCCCTGATGGATGGGAAACTGTCAATCCTTGACACCCACCCCGTGCATTAGGGAGAATACCTGAGACCCAGACATGAGGAGAAGCTCCAGATCACAGGGGAGTCAATGCCCTTGCCCAACTCTGCAGATTGGCCAATGTGCCCCCAAATCAGCCCTTATTTCACCTGTAGCTGATTCGGGCACCTTTGACATGAGTGTCCCATCACGGAATGCAGTTTTGGCCAGGTCTGCTCTGGGGAATCACAGGCCCATAAGCAGAACCTTGGGTAAGCTGACAGTCTCCCTCGACATGGACAGAGTGGGGGCTAGGGCCCCTGACTGCTAATGGTTGTTTGCCTCTTGTAGGAGGCTACAAACTATAGGCTGCTTACTGCTCAGCCCTGCCAGCGGGACCTGAGCCCAAGTGCTGCTGCCTGATGCAGCGAGATGGAGTGGCTTCCCTCCCCACTTGAGAGCAAAGGGCCACTGCACATATATATACACAGCATGTTGGAACCCAGACTAAACATGCTATGCACCTACATTCAGGAGAACCAAGCCAAAGGTAAATCCACTTTGCCTACTGGGAAGCCAGTCCTCTTTGTTTAAATAAAAAAAAAAAAAAGGATGGAAACCTCCAACTATGTGTGGACTAGTGGACCCTAAATCAGATAGCCATTAGAAACAGATCCCCATTACCACTAATCCTGAGTTCATGGATCACATGAGGTCTGTTTGGGTACATATAAACTGGATTCTGGGAAGCATACAACCTAGTCTATGTTAGAACTGGGCATGAATGGAAGAACGCCTTTCAAATGCATTACAGTCACTTTGAATATCTCTTGATGCCCTTTGGTTTGACAAACGAACACATGATATTCCAGATTTTTATTAATGGTGTACTCCGGGACATTCTAGACCAATATGTAGTAGCATACCTGGATGACGTACTTATTTATTTGAACAATGCTGAACGCTGCACCATGCATATCCATTCTGTCCTGCAAAGGTTATGTCAATATGGCCTCTGTGCTGATCTAGAAAAATGTGCCTTTTCTCAGTCCTCCATAGAATTTGTAGGGTTCATCCTATTTCCTGCTGGTATCAAAATGGACCCATGCAAGGTAAAGGCAGCCCTTGAGTGGGTGGCACCATGGAATTTTCAAGAACTACAAAGTTTCTTGGGGTTCATCCCAAAGTTTTCAGAGCACATCACCCTTCTGGCTGCCCTGCTCTGCAGCAACACTGAGTTGCTTTAGTCTCCTGAGGCCCAGCAGGCCTTCAAAGCATAAAACTCTCATTTGCCACCGCTCCCATATTACTCCACCCTGACACCTCATGTGCCTTCATTGAAGTGGATGCTTCTGGCTTGGTAATTGGACCCATGCTATCACAAAGGCATGGTCCTCAACAGCTGCTACATTTGTATGCCTTCTATTCCAGGAAACTCACATCCACAGGAAAAAATTACAAAATTTTGGACAAAGAACTCCTGGCAATTAAGACCTCCTGTGAAGGGTGAAATTAGTATTTAGAAGGGGCCCGGTATCCCATCCAGGTGTACACCAATCATAGGAACTTTGAATGTTCAAGGTCAAGGCCCTCAAACCAAGATCAACTTCAGTGGGCCTTATTCTTTTCACACTTTGATTTCATAATCTCCTATCATCCAGGAACCAAAATTAGCCAGACCAATGGTTTGTTCCAGAAGGGTGAATCTTATGCTGACCTAAAGGACTTGAATCCAAAAACCTCCTGCATCCTCATAACTTTCTGGGTGAGGCTCCGCACTAGGGTCTGTGCACACTCATACCATCAGGCTTGACTCACAGAGTCCCTCCAGGCAAGCAGGAAGCCAAAAGTAGGGAACTCCATGATGTCTGAGACAGGGTAAATTATGTAGAAAGGCATATATATGTTCCCTCACAGGCCTCCAAGGACTACAACTCTATGAGTATGTCATGACTATCTCAGGCAGGACATTTTGGCTGCTTTAAAACTCAGCACCTCAACTCTTATATCTTCTGGTGGCCTTGTATGTGGGCCACAGTGCAGGTCTATAATATATGTGCTCTCTCCAAGGTACCACAAAATAAACTCCTTGGACTCCGGCAACCCCTCAGGACTCCACCTGGCCCCTGGACAGTCATAGTCTTAGATTTTGTAGTAGAACTATCCAAGTCCAATGGGTTCATGACCACTCTGACAGTAGTGGACCATTTCACAGAAATGTCACACTTCATCTCCTGCACTGGTCTGTCTCCTCCCAGGAAACTGCCTGACTCTGGGTGGGACAAGTTGTCCACTTCCAGGGCCTCCCAGAGCCCATCATCTCTGACTCAGGTGCACAATTTATTTCTCACTTCTGGCGAGAATGAATGGCCCTTGCTGCTACTTCAGGCAGTGTTTGCGTACAATAATGCAGAGCATGCATCTACGGGGTGGAGCCCCCTTAACAATGGGTTCCACCCTTGATTCTACCTGGACCTACCTGCAACTTCCCACAATCCAGCAGCTCTGGAGTGGATACAACAGATGCATCAAACCCAAGATGCCCTGAAAGAAATTTTAGGTTACCAAGAAGAGCCACAAAAAAATATGTGGACCATCAACAACAGGAGGAACCAATCCTTTCAATAAACCAGAAAGTATGGCTCTTAACAAAAAACGTAAACATCAACAGGCCATCTCAGAAATTGGACTACCAGTTCCTTGACCCCTACCAAGTTCACCAGCAAATTAACCTAGTCATCTTTGAACTTGACTTGCCCCATTCTCTCCAAATACACTCAGTTTTCCATATGTCACTCCTGAAGCCCCACATTCAGGACCCATTCCTTCATTGTTTCCTCCTCCCCACCCTGAATGGTACATGTTCAAGACCACAATGAGTATATCGTCCATGAGATCCTTGATGCCAGAATCAGATGGGGGACACTCTGGTATCTTGTGGATTGGGAAGGCTACAGTCCTGAAGAACACTCCTAGAAACAGGTGAAGAATGCCCATGCTTCTGACCTGGTAAATACCTTCCACAAAAACCACCCTGGAAAACCTGGCCCACTATTGATGGTAGGGCACCCTAGGGGAGGAAGTGGTATGAGGGATTGCAGGCCTCAAACATGTTGAGCCTCCTGCATTGTGGATAATTTGATGCATATGTGCATCCATTGGTTTTGTCTGCCAACGTGAATCTGAACTGCTCTCCATAGGTCTGTGGTTCTGGAGATTATGCTCCTTTTTAGCAGAACTTTCTCCCCATTTCCCCATCCCTTTCAGGCAAGGGTCTGAAAATCCACTGAATTTTAATCTCAGCACTGGGCTGGTACATGCGGAGTCAAACTCTTTTGTGTTCACTCTATGTGGAATTGGCTGAAATGTGCATTGTTCGGAACACTTCTAGTTGCTCTCCTTCAGCTTTTTAAAATGCATTTGTTATCCCAGGAGAGAAGAAAATCATATGCTATGTTTTAAATGTTGTCTTTTAGGAGCTATGCTGGATGTAATCTCATTATAAGCAGCTCAGAATATGCTGCAGCAAAATAACACCCCACCCCCTTTTGTCTTGTTCACAATTATGAGTCCCAGCAAATTGAACAAATTTTTCCATAGGATTTATTGGCAAACCTTGGACATGAGGGAGGTGTGTCACTGTACATACCAAAAATAAAATGGGAGATTTATGTTGGCAACTATTTTCACGTGGATAGGATTTAGGATGGCATGTAACCATGCATATACATGAAATGGGGATCTAAGAAATCAACCATACCAGCCTTCTATAATTAGTTAAGAAAAAACAATTATATGTTCCTGTCTGGTGGGAAAGTGCAGTGAGCATTTTACAATGTGCTGGTCACGACTGGTGATTAAATGATGTGTGATAAGGAGGGGGCAAGTATATTCTGTAACCACTTTGTGCTCGTGTTTGTAAATATTTGCTTCCCTACTGATCAACTGAAGAATTACTTTTCTGTGCGAGCTTCCCTGCAGAGTCCATTGCCAGTGTGCGTCCAGTCTATTCTGACAGGACCGTCTCTAAACAGGTAGGTCAACCTGAGTGCTTATTTAGACCCTCATCCTGCAAATGACTCAGCCAAGGGGAAGCCCTGCATCTGCATGATTCCCACTGATTTCTGCATGCAAGCACCAGGCCCAGCTGCATCATCAGTGCCTTCCTCAGCCTTGCAGTACAAACAATGACAGCTGAGCTAACAGTCAAAAAAATATTGCTAATATTTGCTTTGAAAATGAATTTTGATCTTATCCTCTTTTTGCATTTGCTTTCTGCTAATGCTGAAGTGGTCTATGTTCAATATTTGCATCCCTCCAGCACTTAAATTGTAAACCTAAAAAGAGCTTGCTACAAATATTCATCCATGTAAAACTCAGTGTGAAAGGTCAATAGAAAGTGGACCAAAGGGGCACAAACACAACCAGAGTGAACACGCTACCAAAAAAAGGAAACAAATCTAAAAGAATATTAATTCCAAGAACTGAACAGCCTTATTTTGCATAGAGGTTGGGCTGAGTCAAAGAATTGTTTTAGGATCAGTGTCAAAATGAACTCTTGAAGCGGATAGGAAAGACCAGTGTGAATCAAATGCTGCCAAGCAGAGTCAGAGCCATGGACCAGGATCAGTTGCAGAAATGTGGATTACATCTGCCAGTGAATCCTGTTATCAGTATTACTTCACAGTTCATTTTTTATTCCAAATACTGGTCTCTCCAACTGCAAGAATTTGCTGAGCTCTTGGCAATTTGCCACACCCATCAACAAAGCTGACAGCTATCATTTGTCAAAATGTCATTCTGGCCTCTACACTTGCAATCCCTTCTCTTGGTTCCAAAGCTGACAAGGAGTAGCACATATACTCATCAATTACAGGCTTGTGCATGGGGAAGTATGTCAATTTTCTTCTGGTACTGGAGTCTATACACCCTTACCTTTTACTTTACCAAAAAAACACTGGTCACAATTGACAGCTATTAGGCATAGTCATACCTGATGTAAGTGGATGTGACTCTATGGGCTGAATTCTCAGCTGTGCTAAGGAGCAGGTGGCCCTAAGCCACCTTTCTGCTACCCCAGTCCTGGAGGCCAGTCTATCCAGGTTACACTGGGGGCCCAGAACAGCCTAGGATCAGGAGGGCACAATGGTGGTTTAAAGTGCAGCATAGCATCTTAACCACAGTATCTGATTTAGATTAAGGACAACCACTGCAAGAACAAACAAAAGTCTCCACAGAGAGCACAGCTTGTGACTTTTCACCGTAACTAGCAGCTACCACTCTCAGAACAAAATGGCTGCTGTCTTTGTACATAGCATTCTCAATAATGAAAAGGAGCCGTACACACACAAAGGAAAGGCCTCGCAGTTTCTTAGAGTCATGCATCACATGCCGTTTTCTGCCAGGTTCTTCCCAGCTACCTCCAAGTTCATTTATTCTCCCCAGCAATATTGTTATTGTTGTCCTTTCCCTCCCTTTCTTATTTGTCTGTTTAGCTTCTTGTGTCATGTCAGATTGAGACTGTATAGCCTTCAGAGCCATGACAAGGAACCTATTCTCCTCTTACTTAGGTTGGCTTTACATCAACTTAATTCCTTTGGTTTCAGGGGCACCACACCCAGTTTTGACTGGGCCCCATATCGTTCTTAGTGTCTGTATTACACCTATCACACTTTTGTGGCACTTGACATTTTCTTCTTTGGTACTAAACCTACTTATCTGTAATATGAGGACTAACTTTTCTAGATGCCTAGCTAGAACTTTGGCAAGGACTTCATTGTCAAAGCTGATTAAGGAGCTATGTATGTTTAAACATGAGTTGCAGGTCCTTAACTGCCTAATAAAACAGTAATGGCATGGGGTGTGTGCATGAGTGTGTGTGTGTTAGAAGGGTCTTATCCTTCAAGGAGTGCTGGATCATGGCCAACATTTGTTTAGCTAATTAGGGAGCCAACATTTGTATCATAATCAATGATAAAGCCATTAGGATCCAATGACACTCCACATCCTTTTTTTGTAATAAGGGTATTTATGGTTCCCGGCAGTCATCTGGGATCCCAGACAGTTTAATGCAATTCCTGTGCCCTTGGGTGCACACCCACTGTTGTGAGGAGCTTCTGAACAGATTTATCTAGAAAGTGAAACATTTGTCCTTGGTTAGTTGTGTGTCTTTTAACCCTTGACCTGTGAGGTTTTTATAATATTAATGGGTGACTGAGCGGTCCAGCTTCTCGGAAGGCTAGCCAGCACCCACCTTGGTTTATTTCTCCATTTATAGAAACATATGTTTTAAAGAGTTTGTATTATCCTGAGCCTTTGGCGTTAGCAGTATATCTAATTCTGTATGGGTGGTATTTACTTTGGCCATAGTTGCTGAACATAGAGTTTAACATTCTTTTTTTAGCACTATTAATTCACATTAATGGTCTTCCTCTATTTCTCTAGTCCTTTTGCATGTATATGCACACACCATTCTTAAAGCCACACATCCCCTAAAACTACTTTGGAAACTTCCCACCAATGGGAACTAGAGACCACTGAATTCATCTCAAAGTATTCTTTAACCTGGTCCCTAAAGGCACCATCAACTCCCATTGAAGTCAGTGGGACTCTTCCTGTTGATTTGCAGCAGGTCTGGGATTGGGCTGCACATAAATACATTTAGTGAAGGAGAATGCTCAAAACCTCCAATTTATTTTTTCTATAAATTGTGCTTTATTTACCCGCAAGATGAGAACAGCTCCTTGGATAAAAATGTAATTAGACAAGTCTATTCCACAGCGTAACTACCCTTATAGTTAGAAAGTTTTCCCTAATATCTAACCTAAATCTCCCTCGCTGCAGATTAAGCCCATTACTTCTTGTCCTATCTTCAGTGGATAATGGAGAACAGTGCACATGGAGAACAATTGATCTCCATCCTCTTTATAACAGCCATCGACATATCTGAAGATTGTTATTAAGTCTCCTGGTCAGTCTTAGAATCATAGAATCATAGAATATCAGGGTTGGAAGGGACCCCAGAAGGTCATCTAGTCCAACCCCCTGCTCGAAGCAGGACCAATTCCCAGTTAAATCATCCCAGCCAGGGCTTTGTCAAGCCTGACCTTAAAAACCTCTAAGGAAGGAGATTCTACCACCTCCCTAGGTAACTCATTCCAGTGTTTCACCACCCTCTTAGTGAAAAAGTTTTTCCTAATATCCAATCTAAACCTCCCCCACTGCAACTTGAGACCATTACTCCTCGTTCTGTCATCTGCTACCATTGAGAACAGTCTAGAGCCATCCTCTTTGGAACCCCCTTTCAGGTAGTTGAAAGCAGCTATCAAATCCCCCCTCATTCTTCTCTTCTGCAGGCTAAACAATCCCAGCTCCCTCAGCCTCTCCTCATAACTCATGTGTTCTAGACCCCTAATCATTTCTGTTGCCCTTCGCTGGACTCTCTCCAATTTATTCACATCCTTCTTGAAGTGTGGGGCCCAAAACTGGACACAGTACTCCAGATGAGGCCTCACCAATGTCGAATAGAGGGGAACGATCACGTCCCTCGATCTGCTCGCTATGCCCCTACTTATACATCCCAAAATGCCATTGGCCTTCTTGGCAACAAGGGCACACTGCTGACTCATATCCAGCTTCTCGTCCACTGTCACCCCTAGGTCCTTTTCCGCAGAACTGCTGCCTAGCCATTCGGTCCCTAGTCTGTAGCTGTGCATTGGGTTCTTCCGTCCTAAGTGCAGGACCCTGCACTTATCCTTATTGAACCTCATCAGATTTCTTTTGGCCCAATCCTCCAATTTGTCTAGGTCCTTCTTCTTTTCTCAGGACTAAATATGCCTAGTTTTTTAACGTTTCCTCATAGGTCACGTTTTTTAAGCCTTTTATCAGGGTTGTTGCTCTCCTCTGGACTCTTTCCAATTTGTTCCCATCTTTCCTATAGTGTAGTGCCCAGAATTGGACACAGGACTCCAGCTGAGACCTCACCAGTGCCAAACAGAGGGCAACAATTACCTCCTTGTCTTACATACGAAGCTCCTGTTAATAGAGCACAGAATGATATTAGTCTCTCTCGTCATTGCCTCACATTGTTGACTCATATTCAATTTGTGATTCACTATAACCCCCACATCCTTTTCAGCAGTACTCACCATCTAAACAGTCATTCCCCATTTTGAAGTTGTGCATTTGATTTTTCCTTCCTAAGTGTAGTACTTAGGATTTCTCTTGAATACTCTTGTTGATTTCTCTTGTTGATTTCAAACCAATTTTCCAAAGTCACTGTTGCCCAGTGAGTACACTCTGTCCCCCTCTTGGGGCAGACTGAAGGCTTTGCAACCCTGCAGCTAAGTTCACCTGCCTGCTCTTAGCCTCAGGGCAGTCTGACCAAGTGGTCTGAGCCAATATAGCTGCCTTCTTTTTCAGGGCTGCGTGGCCTAATGGCCAGAGTCAAAATGGTTGCCCTCCCTCTCAGGGCTGTGCGGCCTAGTGGCTGGGGTCAATATAGATACCCTCTCCCTCAGGGCTGGGTGGCCTAATGGCCAGGGTCAATGTGGCTGTTCTCTTTCACAGGGCTGCATGGCTTAATGGCCAGAGACAACACAGTTGTTTTCTTTTGCAGGGCTGTGTGACCTAGCACGCAGAGTCAATATTGGTGCAGTTTAAAGGTTGTAGCGGGGGATGGCTGGGGTAGGGGGCCTGGGCCCCTTATTCCACTGAGTCCCACCCCAAGTCCCTGTCAGCGGTGAGTGTACTCATCACGGAGTCAGCGGGGATCCTACCAAAACATGCTGAATTAATGCCCAGCTCTAGAACTGGATCAATGTCTGGATCAATGTCCCTCTGGGCTACTTCCTACCCTGTCTCTCGATGAGGTGGTCTGGGTGTCTCCGGGTTCTTTGGCCTGTACAGATCTCTGCGGCTCCGTTCTCCATCAGGCATCCTCAGGTAGCCAGGTATCAGTCTGGGTCTTGGCAGGTCTGGCCTCCACAATCTGGGGCTTCCACAGCTCCTAGGCTGGAGCTGGCAATTTGCATCCTCCCTCCCCAGCAGTCAGCCCTGAATGAGATGAGCTGCTCCCTGCTATACTGGTGCTCCAATTGGAGCATGCCCAGCAGGGGAGAGTGGGCGAGGCTTCCTCAGCCCACAGTATGGGGTTAACCCTTCCCTGTCCAGTGCAGGGTGAGTACACCCCATCACAGTCATTTTGAATTCTAATCCTGTCCTCCAAAGTGCTTGCAACCTCTTCCAGTTTGGTGTCATCCACAAATTTTATAAGCATACTCTCCACTCGTACATCTGACACAATGGTCTTGTTTCTTTTAAAACATATTTGTATAAAGCATAAGCGTCCTGGTCTGAAAGCCAAGCTGTTCCTTGTCTTCTATTTCAAGTTTTACTATGCTCTTTGGCCTCTTGAAAAAGAGGGTTCACCCCACCTAAGCTTCCAACTTCCCCAAGGGTGTAATATATTTTCTTTAACAGAACCGTCTGCATAGACATGACTGTTATTTGTACCGTCTTTTACTAACACGAGTATGGAGGGGACACATTCATATTGACAGATTTAAACAAGTTTTATTAATTGCCTGGTTTAACACGACCTTTTACAGCTGCCTTTGAAAATGGATGCCATGACCCCTACCATTAAGGAGCCTGAGCTGGTTCTTTCTTCCATTTTGTCCTTTTCTGGATTTTCCTCTTGAGATCTGTGTCTCAGACACGAGCAACAACAGCTGATGCATGATATATTTACTCCCCCCGGGCTACTGTTGTTTAAGTTCTCAAAGGCCTCTAGAAAGGCATCATCGAACTGTTGAGATTTTCAGAAAAGAAATGGTGTAAGCCCCCCCGCCACTTGTTTTTAGATTTATGCAACCCTGGGTCGGTTCCAAACCCCATTACACCCCATCCTCAACCGTCACCTCTTAATCATTCATTTACCTGAGTGACAACTTTTCTGTTCACCTTGTCCACCGGTGACTCCCATGAGTTGTGATCGCCTTCCACCATAGTAGTGGACAATGAGAGGCCATCATGTTCGTCGGACTGCCTCATGAGTGCTTGAATTTCAGGATCAGGTTCCAGTGTATCCATCAATGGCTGGGCCAAAGGGCTTTCCTCAGCCACTCCCTCCTCCTCCTCGGAACTGTTGCTGATGTAGCGCTTCTTTCACAGGTGGTCGAAGTCCCTTGGAGCTAAAACAAAGTCTAAAGTTCTCACAGGGGTGGTAAAGGAGTCCATGTACGTCTAGAAAGTAGGGGCCTACCGGTAATTTCCCACCCCAAAAAGCATGCAGTATGTATATTTTCTTTGTGAGCGGTATACAACAGCCACTGAATAGAGGGGGTTGAATATCTCTTTTTCTGCCTGTGATAGTTGTCTGGAGGGAGAAGAGCTACTGTGTTAGGCTGCAAAAACATAAACCTGTGCAGAACGCTGGCATCTGTCTGCATGGCTATGTACCAGAAAGGATCTATACACAATTTTACCTCTGTGAATTTACCAGGGCCTCTCTCTACAATATCCCCCATCCCTATCATTTTCATGATCTCTTCTCTGTACAGGATACAGGCCCATCTCAAAATGTTGACATCCTGCTGAAAATAATATGCGAGCTCTTTCTGCAAGTCAAATGTCTTATATCTGTTGTCCAGATACCAGTCAAGAAATTCTGCTTTCTCCAGGGGCATCCTGCTGTCTACGCCATAGTATTCCACCCCGGACATAGGCCCCATGAAATTTTGGTTTTATAAAGTGTTAAAAAATGTGGGAAATACCCTTGGCAACCTTCAAACCCCATTGCCTGCAGGAGCTAGCTAAGCTTCCTGGGCAAGAAGTTTAAAAAGTCTATAAAACAAATGCCCAGGGCCTTAACTTCCACAAACATTCATTTACTACCCTGAGTTATCAGTTCTATGCACATCTTTTCCTTCGGTAACTGTCTAAAGACGAAGTATGCATCGTAACCTTTGGGATTGTGTGCTAGAAACATGTAGTCCCGGAACTTTTCGCTGATAAAAGTCTTAAAGGTAGAGACACATTCACTGCCCTGAAATTCCCAGGATTTTTCTGGCTTTAGGGACATACCAAAAATGTAACCGGGCACATGCAACCCTGTCTCCTGCGCGCATTCAAAATCATAAAAAAAATTTTAAAAATTACTTTTCTGATGATTTGGACTTTCTAATGCTATCCATAAAACACAGGTGACTGTCTACATCACTGGTGATCAAACCCTGACTCTGCTCACAATGCCTCCCTTTACACCTGTGTCCCTTGTCCACTTAAGACTGACACTAATCACAAAGTTTTAGACAGGCATTCAACTTGTTTTTTCGATGCACAGCAGACGTGTCTGTCTACACACTCTTTGGAGCGACAATACAGTCTACAGCTAGGACACCTCAGCAGCATGCCCACACTCTCTGAGCACGTCACACTCAAGCAGAGGTGGCAACGATACCTGCAAGAGTGGTCATGACTGTACACTGCGTGGCAAAACTCACAATTTTTCACCAAACAACTTTTTCACATCCAGAACCCTACAATAATGCTCACTGTGCAACAGGATGAAAAAAGTCTTGGGGTGCACTGGGCCTCCCGTTTAAAAAAACCCCACCCGCCTTTCGCTGCATAAAACACCACCTGTATGTTGACTCCTAAGTGCCGTTCAAACACCACTACATCGCTGAGCATAATCTCTTTTTGATCTGATCACCCCAGTTTCTCATACAACTTTCTCACTCCGCCTAACAATTCCGTGTCTGTGCGTTTACAGTCAGACATGACGGCCAAGAAACCACCCGCAAAACACAGATTGGTACAGGTGTAAGTCAGGTCTACTGAACATTGTCTCGCTTTATGGATGATTTGACTACTCAGGATAGAATTTAAAACTCTATGGCTCATGTTTTTTACAATGGTCACAATGAGGCACAATGTCCAAATTAAAATCAAATAAACATTTTACAAAACTTAACTTTACCATCTTTCTCACCCACACCAATGTGTTTGCTTAAAATACAAAACCTCATAAAATAACCAAACCAATAAGCAAAATGTATTTACTGGGCTTCATCCATCCATCAGCCATTGATGCTGGTGAATTTTCCTTTTCAGCTGTCTCTTTCCTTTTTCTTTGAGCTTGTTTGCCTCTGGTCTAAGGATCTCTTATGTTTTGACCATACTGTGGAGCAGACAACATTATTATTATAAAACACATGAAACTTTCTTGTAAACTTAAAAAAATAAAATACGCATTAGGGTATTTTTCTATTTAAAAAGTCATAGATTTAAAACAAAATCATCCATTTCAGGTTGTACAACAAACACAGGTTTTGGTTTATTTCTACCTCTAGTGTTTCTCTAAAACCTAGACTTTTTTTAATACAAGCACATGTTTCCAGCATGCACCCAAAAACACAGTGTGCAATAAAATACCTTTTTAATTCCCCACCATAACTATGTCTTGCATAGGCCCCCTAAATCATCAATAACAATTTAAACACTCGCTAATTTTAAAACAACCCATTTTAAAAACACATCACATTTTGCAGAGTAAAAACCAAACTGTTTTGAAATAAAATACTGTAAAACCCCACTGTGACATTCCCCTGGTGTTATCTGGACTGGTGATCTGCTAGGCTACTCCAATCCTCAACTCTGGGAGCCAGCCTTACCTGCTCTGTTGTGAGAACCCCCACTCCTGGGATATTCAGGCACAGCCTCTGACATGTAAGCTGCTCCCCGCTACGCGAGTGGGCACTTTTGGCCAGCTGCTGCTTGGATTGTGCAACCGAATGACACTAGCCAATATCTCCAGACCCAGACACAATCCTAGGAACCTCCATCTTGCAGTGTCCAGTTGTGCCTGCTGGACGCTGCAAGCCTATATGAGTTTGTCAATTTAACAAAGAAATTGATATGCACCAGGCTTGTTATCCCCAGAGGAGTCTCTGACGCACTTCAAACCAAACACACTGCTTCAGGTAGAACAAACACACACAATTATTAACTACAAAGATAGATTTTAAGTGATTGTAAGTCAAAGCATAACAAGTCAGATTTGGTCAAATGAAATAAAAGCAAAAACGCATTCTAAGCTGATGTTAACACCTTCAGTGCCCTTACAAATTTAGATGTTTCTCACCGCAGGCTGGCTGGTTGCCATTCAGCCAGGCTCTCCCCTTTGATCACCGCTTCTGTCGCTTGGTGTGATGTCTGTAGATGGAGGTGGAAGAGAGGGAGGAAGAGCATGGCAAATGTCTCTCCCTTTTATCTTGTTCTTGCTTTCCTCTTGGCTTCCTCCCCCCCATAGTCAAGTGAGCATTACTTCATCACAGTGCCAAAATGAACAAAGGAAGGGGGGTGACTCACTCGAGAGTCCAACAGATCCTTTGTTGCTGCTTAGGCCAGTGTCCTTTGTACCTGTGAGGCTGGGCTGGGCTGTCCCATACATGGCCTGATGAGGTGTGAACTGCCCCTCTGCTTTTGGAGAGTTTTTGCCTGGGCTTGACACAGCCCTCACAATCTTCGAAAAGCTTTTCCCTAAGGCAATGATTAAGGACAGCATAAATAGCAACACGTACAATAGAAGGCATGACTTTTTTACGCTCATGACGTGGCACTGGTTATGTTAGTTCTATGCCAAGCCTCCTCCTTAAATCTACATAGCCAGATCAGCTGCCCCCTCCTCCTCCTCAGAACTGTCACTGATGTAGCACTGTCTCCACGGCGGTTGAAGCCCCTCAGAGCTAAAATGAAGTCCGAAGTTCTCACAGGGGTGGTGAAGGAGTCCACATTTCCTCTCAGCCTTTTCTAAAACAGGTTTCAGAGTAACAGCCGTGTTAGTCTGTATTCGCAAAAAGAAAAGGAGTACTTGTAGCACCTTAGGGTAAAGTCTGCTGCAGTTTCCACGGTATACATCTGATGAAGTGAGCTGTAGCTCACGAAAGCTCATGCTCAAATAAATTGGTTAGTCTCTAAGGTGCTACAAGTACTCCTTTTCTTTTTTCTAAAACATGTGTTCTTGGAATGAAATGGCCTCTTCCGCACAGTGCTGGGACTTCCTGGGGTGGTGCTCTGATCTGATTGATAGAGGGCAGTAGGCGGAGCTCTTAGAGGGATCACATGACCCTCTTCCGGGCAGGTCACCCCACCCCAGAACTCCCCCCAATTGGTCAAATCTGCTCTCGGGAAGGTCCTCTGCAGCTGAAACCCATCCTGATTGGAAGAGGAAAATGGGAGGAGTTCTTAGAGGGGTCGCATGACACCCTTCCTTTCTGGTCATGTGTCCGTCTTCACCCTGGAAGTAATACCCCCTAGGGGGCAGGTCTCAGGGTGACAGGTGGGCGGGGCCTACATTTGATTGATGCTAAGCCCTATATACTACTTAGGATGGCGGAAACACTCCTGGTAAGGAAGCGCATCACCTACCCAAGGAGGGTCATCTGGACATGCACCACCTCAGTAATTACTGTGGTGGCTGTAAGTTGATCCAGTATAGGTCGACTTACATTTCTAATGTAGACATACCCTACAGACAAAACACATTGTAAGATGTAATAGAAAGAGGACCAAGACATAATAAACAAAAACCTTCACCATGTCCCAGGGTATCTATTTCTTTATCTGGTGGATTATTATTGAAAGGCTTAATGAAAGAAGGGAGTTGAGTGAAGAGAGTGTGGCCATTTGTGAGAGACACACGGTTTGTCATTCACAGTTGGTAACTCTAGCAGATTGATGGAATATATTCACGATATAAAACAGCCAAAGCCATCTTGTGCTATCAGTTTGTCAGCCAAAGCAGCTACAGAAGAACATTATGGGAAATCAATAAATTCATTGCCACATGAGCACTCTCTTGGGTATGTGCTTAAAATTAGCCTGTGGTTTGCTAGGCCAGGGCCAATACACTTCGTTATAGAGCATAAAAAGGGAAATCAGCTGCTCTGTTTAATAGTTCAGTAGCCTTTCTAGCCTGGAAAATGTATAGTTATTTTGCTGGTTTTAAAACAAGATTCATGACAAGCCTAAAAATAAATCAAATGGACAATTAAATAGCCCAGTAAAGAAAAGGAGCTGTTAGAAAAGGGAATGGTCAGGAATCCTGTGTTTCATCTAGCTCTGCAAAATGAACTTAGAACCAGGTTTTCATAGGTATGTAGGCACCTTATGATGCAGGTGGGCACCTTTAGAGATTTTCAAAAGTGAGTTAGGCACCTAAGCTGTTTAGACACTTTTAAAAATCCCACTAGGCACCAGTCTGCATCTTTAGGCACCCAAATACATTTGAAAACCTGTTCATATGGTACAAACTCAAGCAAGCCACTTATCAGTAGGCTGCAATTTCCAGACCTAGAAGCCTAAAATTAGGTGTCTAACTGCACAATGAGGGGCTTATAGGGTGTCTAATTTTAAAGAATATGTCTATGGATAACTTTAGGCACCTGTTGAGTTTACAGTTCAGGAATCAATTGAATGAATGTAATGACACATTATAGACAGGAACAGAAGTTCAGCATCTACAAGCTAATTAGATCACATTATTAAACTTCTAACATGATGTAGGTAAACACAAGGATTCTAGCCTATTTAACATGACTTTGATAGCTCTGTTCAAGGAATGGCCCTGTTTACTATTTCAATATTCTTCTAATATGTCTGTCCTTAAGAGTTGCTTTTATGTCACTCACATGGGTGGCAGGTGAAGCTTCCCTTTGGGGAGGCTAACCCCCTGCCCTGCCTCTTCCAGCCAAGGCCCACCTCTTCTGGCTGAGGCCATGCCCCCTCACTGCTCTCAGCCCCCTGGTGGCCCAGCTTGGGTAGGGATAAGGGCTGGGGCTGAGAGTCACACTCACAGCCCCATCTGGGACCGCGGTGGAGCTCTCAGCCCTGGCTGGAGCTCCAAGCCTGGGGCCCCTCCCCCATTTGGCCCCCTTCCACCTGCAGCCCCGCCCATGGCCCTAGTCCATACTGCCCCTTCCCTCACAGCCCTGCCCCCATTCTGCCTCTTCCCCCTGAGCTCTTCCCACTCACTCCTTTCAGGCCCTCCCACCCCTGCTGCAGCCCTGACACCAGTAAAGCTCTTCCAGCCTCGAGGTCATGATGGGAGGAAGTTTTTCCAGGGGCCCCAAATTGGCTGGAGCCTCTGGGCACAGGCCCAATGGGTCCATGCAGTAATCTGCTACTGTACACACATACCCCCGGCAGCACTAGGTTTGGGGAGGCTTGGCCTCCCCTAGCCTCCGTTTTGTGCCACCCATGGTCACTCAGGCTGCTGGTTGCTTAACCCTCACTGGCTCAGTGTCACAGAGGAGTTTTAGATTAGAGGACAAACACCAAAATAAGAAAAAGCAAAAGTAAAGTCTCAGTGAGAGAGCACATTGTGTGTGTGTCCTCCATAACAGGTTGCAATGGAAATAACTACAAGAGTGCAGCTTCCTCCAGTGACTCCTAAAAAGTTAAAAGGCGCCATAAAAAGAAAAAAAATCCAATTTTGAGCAGATTAATTATTCTGGAATAAATTCACTTTTATTCTGAAATAGAATATCTACACAAGGAGCTATTCCAGAATAACTATGCTGGTAATTTCCCCTTGTAGGCAAGCCCTATCAGATTTTCCCTTAGGACAGTAGTTTTCAACCTTTTTCACACTGCAATCTCTTTTTGCAATTCAACCTATTTCTCCCTCTTACCTTGAATCTAGCCAATAGTCACCAACCTGTGTCTGGGTTTGTTTACATGGCATTTTTAAAATTATTTATACCAGTATAGTTATTCTAGTATAATTAAACAGCTATAGTTATATCAGTATAACCCCCAACCCTGGACCCTTTTATTCTAGAATGAGAGTGGCTTTTTCATTTTTGATTAACTCCTTTCCAAAGCAACACAAGCTAAACCAAAAAGACACTCATTCCAGAATAAGAATATTCACACGGGTGTTATACTGGTACAAAAACTATAGCGGCTTAAATTCACATCTTAGCATATACTTCTGGGAAAGAGCTTCAGGGATGCCCCTGGGGCTGCCCCGTGTGCTCAGAACTCTCTGTAGCAGAGCTGTTCAGAAGAAAAAAGAAAAAGAAAAGAAAAAGAAAAAGGCAGTGGGGGCTAGGGAAATCAAACATTTTTACAAAATCCTTCACATTTTGTTTTTGAAATTTAAAATTTTTTGCAAATACCTTAGTTGGTCAAAGAGGAAAAAATTGAGATGATTTTGACAGTTTCAGATTTTGAAATTGTCCATTTTTTGACATCCTAAGATTTTTGACCAGCTCTGCTGCCTAACACTGCAGTAGCTGAATCCTCTCAAGGTGCTGTACTGCAGACAGAATTCCTCGGCACCTGTGGAAATGCCATACAAAATAAAGCTGCAGCCCCTCTGGGTTTAGGTCATCCTCAGGCCTAACCAAGGTGAATTCAGAGCAGCCAGCATTCCAATAATGTTCAGTCTTCCAGCAGCTTCTCCAAAGAACCCAACTTTGAAGAAATGTTTGTTTCACTGGAGGTGTACCTCCCCCCATGGCCATGGAAGCAGTTAGGGAGACAACCTCAGCCCCTGGGCAGTGGGACATTGAAGCAGTAAAATATTGCCCACTTAAACATATACACCTACGAACTATTACTTACTGGTTTGTGGGCCCTTGGTATTATTTTGGTCAGATGGCTGTTGTTGGTGATTGGGGAAGCATGACTGCCTCCCAGAGAGCTCATGACCGCTAATTGCTTTTCCACTAGCAGCTTGCCTGCAGTTCAAACAGCGTCAGAAGCACGATTCCATAAAGAATCCCCCACAGTGGGATCTGTAGTGACTCAAGCAAATTTTTTACATTCACAACTGATGCAACAAGCCCAGAGTTGCTGGAGCTTTGAAGTGCCAAGCCAAGAGATGCCGGGGCTCAGCCCTGGCACACATTAAGCACTGCTTCTACATTCTGGGGCTCCAGTAGCTCTCCAGTGCTTTGGATGGAAGCAGAACTCAAGAAGGCTCCTCCCTTTTCTGTCAGGAACCTGGACTGGCCTGACAGAACGGCAATGGGTTTGGGCCCTATCAAATATAGAGGAGGGGAAAAGGGAGAAGGAAGAGAAGGATCTGACCCTCATCAGTCATTTCATCTCTACTTTGGTTTTTTAAGTCCCTTCTTATATTGCTCCTTAGCTGGAGTTTATGTGGCACCTTCTCTCCCACATTCTATCCTTGTATTTGTTAAACCAGGTACAAAAGAAAACTGTTATTTACCGTGGCCTAGATATGTCCTCATTCTGCTCTGTCAGACACCTCAAGGCTCCCCCAGGCCACCAGAAGGATCGCAGTGCCACAGGGAGTTGCATGAATGCTATGCTATTCTGAGACACCTCAATCTTACAATGTTTTCCACAGTAGACTGGGCAAGGATACTGTTCGTGGCTTGGGACTGTGGCATTGTAAAGGAGGGCTGTGCACTGAGGGTTTGGGTGCAGTATGTCCTGCCCAACTGAGATCATTTGGCTCACACGCAAGCTGTAGCATGTGGGCAGTTCTGAATTTATGGAGTGTAATGTCTTATATGGTGGCTGTTATAATAAAGTGTTATAATAAAGGTGGTGGCCAAGCATCATGTGGGAAGGTTTTGTTTCTAATCCATGCAACTCCGGCATATGCCATTTCAATTTTTTCTTTCCCTATTCTCATACATACTGTTTAGACTTCTCACAAGCTACTGCCGCAGGAACTTTGAATCCCCAGATGCTTGGAGCCAGATGCTAACCTGTGGCCATGGAGCATTCAGCACAGCAGGTCAAGGAGGGATTGCAAACATGGCTTTAGGCCAATTTTGCACACCTCAGTCCGAGGGCTGCATTGATCCTCTGAAGCCAGTTGGAGCATCCTGAAGATTGTTCCAGCTTACACCACTGCCCACATCCCCAGAGGACTGTTATAACAGCCAGAGATTGCCAGAGCAGAGAGGAGCCCTGGCCATGTCCCCTGTGCCACTCCCAGTGTGTGTGTGTGTGTGCGCATGCGTGTGGGGGGGGCGGTGCTGTAGGAACTGCAATGGCTGTGTCACCCCACCTGAGGCTCCCCTTATGCCCCTGGTAAGGAAGTTTTAGAGCATCTTTTCACTAGTTAGAGCAGCTTTGCATCCTTCTCAAAAGGCAGGCTCTGGTCCTGGTTTCTATATGCTCCCTCACAAAGACATACTTAGGCTACCAGATGAAATGAAGTTTTACACACCACTGCCCATTGACTGTTCGCTGTGACAACAATCAAACTTTGAATTCTAATTCGACAGGCCAGGGGATGACCTATATCGTCAGTGAGGGGCAGGTCCTGAACCCTCTCCATGGCTATGGAAAATCCTGAACCTAGCTGACCCCTGCAGGGATTCCCTTCACCCCAACATGCTAGGCTGTTTTGAGGGCTGGCTGAGGGAGTGGGTGGGTGGGTGGAGCTACAATCCTTAGCCCAGTGAGCCAATCCCTCTCCCCCAGAGTCGGTTGGAGAGCATGTAGCAGTTGTGGTAGTGATGATGAAGCAGCTTCACTGTGGCTCCACAACCTGGGAAGGAGGGAGAGTTCCTTCGTCCCACCCCACCCTTGAAAGTTCCCAAGGCATAGCTTTTTAAAATCACATTGTGTGCAGAGGCCAGGATTTGGCTTCTTGCAAGTGAAGTCTACCATCCGGCTCAACCAGCCTTTTTGGATATGAACAAGGCCATCACTTACCATAAACCTAGATGCTAGCTACACTCAACCCGCACAACGAGTCCCCAGTCCCGGGATCAGCCATGCTCTATGCTAGGAGTTGAGCTAGCGGTGTTCCTGTTGAGCCTGGCACGGGGCACCGTACTACATGTCTCAGCAGCCATTAATGCAACCTGCAGCACTGCAGTTAGCTTAAACGAGTATTTTGATTCATTTGTGCAAAACCTTCTTAGAGAAATCACTTACTGCAGGCAGGGCTGGCCCACAACATTTTGGCACCTGAGGCAGGGAGCTCAAATGACACCCCCATACCCCCTCGCTTGAGCCAAAAACTTTGAAAGGTCTCAATTCTGCCTTCTTCCTGTTCTACTCCTCTCATGGTATTGCTCTGCTCCCTGCTCCAATAAGGAGAACTAACAACTTAAAATGTCTTGTTCAAAAATTTTAAGTAACACTTAACTTTCAAACGCCTGAACAGCAAATGTAACTTTTCTTGTCTGCGTAGTAAACACTGGCATTTTTATCTATTTGAATAATCAAAGTGGTGCTTTCTGTGCCTTCTTGGTTGCAAAGATTTGAACTGCTTCCTGCTGAAGGTCCACAGTCTGGGCCAGCTCATGCTCTATTGAGATGGTTGCAAGGCCGACCAGCCTCTCCTGTGTCATTGTGGAGCGTAGTTGTGCTTTTATTAATTTCAGCTTGGAGAAGCTGCATTCTCTACTGGCAACTGTTACAGGAAGTGTTAGAAGTATGCTCAGAGCAACAAAAGCATTTGGAAAGAGGGTGATCATCTTATTTGTGCACGTATATTCCAGAACAGCCTTTGGCATTGATCCTGCTGAAATGTATCTTGAAAGGGCTTTCAGTTCATCACCTAAATCACTCGCATCAACATCGGGCATGTCATCATGTGTCAACACTATCTCTAGTGCCCTGCATTGCTGATGTAGGTCTTCTTCAGGTATAGTGAGGAGTTTTGGAATATCATACAACATCCCAAATATACTGCTGTGTTCCTTGAGCTGCATGAAATGTTCTTCAACTGACTGTATTGCAAAATCTAGCACCTGGTTAAAGAATTCAACTTTGAATTGTCGTTTGGGGTCTCTTATGGGATTATCCCATGCCTCGTAATCAAAATGTCTTCTTCGGTGACTCTTGTATTCTTGAATGGGTGGGAAAATAGCTTCAGTGTGAAGTTCCTCTGCCAACTTCTGTACACTCTTCAGAATGTTTTGAAATCCCTCATCTGACCGGTAAGACTGTAGGTATGACTTTGCTTTGTCCAGTCATTCCATTGCTCCAGATATATCAAGGTCAACACCTTGGAGTCTCTTGCTTACAACATTTATTTAAAATGGTATGTCATGCCACAACACTAAGCCACACAGAAATTTGAAGTTATGTATGTTTCTGGTGATTTCATTTCCCTCTGCCACTGTTCTCCCACGAACAGTTCCTGTCATAGCATTATCCTCCATAATGGCAACTATGGCATCATCTATCTTCCCAATTTGGTGCTTGATAGGCTTTATCGCCTCCACTTGACTTTCCCATCGTGTGACACTCAGTGGTTTCAATGTCAGAGAGGATGTTCCCAGATGTTGCTTCAAAATTTGCCATCGATGAGTTGATGGAGAGAAAAATACATAGATGCTTTGACTTACATTAAAAAATTCAGCAGCCTCACTAGAAGCTGATGCTGCATCACTGACCACCAAGTTCAATGAATGAGAACTGCATGGGACAAAAAAAGCTTGAGTTTAACTCTCGGATCTGTGTCTGCACTCCTCTGTTCTTTCCTCTCATGTTGGCACCACTATCATGGCCCTGACCTCTCACGCCAGCTATCGCAATTCCCGTATCTTCCAGCTTTTTAAGAAGCACATTTGTCATACCAGCTCCTCTAGTATCATCAATGTCAATACATTCTACAAAATGCTCTCTGCAAGTCACCATTGCAGGGACATTTTCACTCGGTTCTGTTGTTGTTACAAAATGCACCATTAAAGTCATTTGTTCCGTATGGCTGATGTCAGGTGTGCAGTCCAGAATAACAGAGTAATGTCTTGCTGACTTCAGATCTGCCACAATCTTCTGTTTGACTTTTGTTGCCAGAAACTGTAAGATCTCATTTTGAATGGTTTTTCCAAGGTAGTGGTGTGTGTACATTTCTTGTGTGGTGACTCTTCTTAGATGCTCCTGGAGTACAGCATCAAACTCAGCCATCAGCTCCACAATTTTAAGGAAGTTTCCATTGTTTGGCACATACGGCTGATCTGAAGTGCCACGCAGTGCTAGGTTTTGGGTAACAAGCATTCTCACAATGGCAATGAGCCTTTTCAGAACATTTTGCCAGTAAAGAGACTCTGATGCAATCTTCTCTTGATGCTGATTATCTATCGTGGCCTTTAACCTTAGTCTCATCTCAAGCTCTTTCCACCTATGGAATGCTCTCTGGTGATTTGCTGCTTTCTCGTGGCATGCCAGATTTCTAGCCAGATTTTTCCAGTCCTTTTTTCCTGTAGAACCCAATGTCGCTGGAATATTAGACTGGAAGAGTTTGCAACAAAAACAGTATGCAGCATTCTGGGTTTTTATGAGTACTTGAAGCCATGGCCTCTTCAACTTTGTCACCATTGGGAATTTCATGCCAGTAATGTGTTGGATGGAAACTTCTATTTTCATTGTCTTTGGGGAACATGAAGTTTTTCACCTGCTGTGGCCCATGCAGTACAAGGAAGTGCCTCAGGCTACTGCTCAAGTGGGTCCACAGTCCTGGACCATCTAGACTTAAGGAACTAAACTCAGCAGCAGCTGTTTCTTGCGCCTCCACCACACTCTTCTCTGATCTACACTTTTCTTCAGGAATATGCACGGTTACATCCATTTGAGATGGAGATATGGATGCTGCAGTAGCTGTCAGGTCACCTGAATTCTAAATGGCAGATCAAGCATCTCCTCACCACTCACATCCTCACTGGGGCCGGAAGGCTCACCATGAACATTTGTGTCTATGTATCTCAGGAGAGCTCCTTCCTGCTTAGATAGAAAAGCTTCCTTTGCTTTCTTTCTTTTTCTGAATATTCCCCCAGAGGAGCGTTTTCTTCTTTCACTCATGACTGCTGTTCTGTCCCAGCTATAGTGGCTCTCAACACTCAATTGAAGGGGACAAATAAGCAGACTGGTAGCAGGGCCTGAGTGAGGAAAGATATCAGCATGTTAAGGGCCTAACTGGCTCCTACTACTTCAGTTGACTGCCTGTTCTCCTCAGGTGGGTTCAGGGAAGCAGCAGGAAACAGGAAGCTCCCTGAGAAGCTGGTGTTAATCAGTCTGGGCTCCTGGGGGTGCTAGAGAGGTACATAAGAGGCTCCTTCTCCTCTCTCTCCCTGCAGCTCCTGCTGCTTTCTGTTATTCCCTCTCACCTTTTCTCCTGCCTGCCTGTTATGTCTCTTGTGCCCTCCTTCCTCCAGCACAGCACTCCACCATCTCTGTGCATCTAGAGCAGAGAGAATACAGATGCACCAGCAGCAGACACAATTTTCTACACTCTGGGTCCTAGTGGCGCGCCCCCCCCCCCAACACAGTCTGGCAGCTGAGGCAGCCGCCTCAGTTCGCCTCATGGTAAGGCCAGCCCTGAATGCAGGTTAGAAATAGACTAGGAGAAACTAACCCCTCCAGTTCCTCTTTATGCGGTTAACAAACTCCTTCAGCACAGCATTTCCTACTCTGGTCATCTGCATAGTCCTGATCCTCTAAAGGGGTTTGTAGACAGTTGCTATCCAAGGGTACCCCCTCTTGGCCTGGGGTGCTATTGCAGGAACCATGCCTCGATTTCCATCTGAGTACCCAGAGATAACTTACTCATAGCAAAAGGTCTTTAAACTAATATTCCCCCTTGCCTGGAGTCTAATTTATTGAGCAGCATCCAGCACCCAAAAGAGCCACTTTTACCACCACCCCTATTACACCCCCACCCTCCCCACACACACATTTTAAATTCACGTTTTCACAGTCCTCCTTCTAGGAAATATGGCCCAGATCCACAAAAGGACTTAGGCATTGCAACATTTAGATACTTAGAAAAAAATCACAGGAACAACACTGCCATCCACAAAGCCTGCATAAAATGCCTAGGCTCCCTATATAATGAATGGTAACAGATAGGTACCTTAAAATATGATCCACAAAGCCAGCATGCTAGACAGGGAGCCACCTAAGTTAGCCAACCTGAGAAGGCAGAAAGGATTTGAAGAGGGGTCTGTCACCTCTCAGGTGAGTGCCCTAGCCACTGAGCTATGGGATATTATGATGTAGGGGTCCTTCAGTCTCTCCTGTTGAAGTTGGTCAGGACATTCACCTGAGAAGCAACAGATTCCTCTTCAAATCCCTTCTCCCCCTCAGGCAGAGTGGGACATGAGGGTCTCCCACATCCTGGATGAGTACCTTAACCACTAGGCTAAAGATCATAAGACAGGGTCTCTTCCCCAGTTTCATGTGAACTTGCCCAAGGAGCCTGATCTGGAAGGCAGCCTCTGTGCATGCCTGCCGGAGTAGGCCGCTGCATGTGAATTAGACAGCTGAATACCTATCTTTCCCAGTTTGTGAGTCACCGAGAGACTTAGGCAGGAGATAGGCACCTGGACGCCTATTGTGAGGCAGCAGTGCTCATGATCAGATGGGAAATAGCTGCCCAGGTACCTAGAGGTAGGTAGCAGTGTACTTGCCCAGAGACAAAAAACATAGGCGCCAAGTAAGTTTAGGCACCTACAGATTTAAACTACAGCCAGACAGGAGTTTTGTGGATTGTAGAGGTGCCTAAAAACAGAACTTTGGTACCTAAGTATCTCTGCGAATGATACCATGTGTTATTTTAAGTCCTGGTCTCACCACCCCATAATGCCTACACTGCAATTAAGACACCAGCGGCTGTCCCCTGATCGCTGACTCAGGCTCACGGAGTTCAGGTGGCAGGGCTGTTTAATTGCAGTGTAGACATCTGGGCTTGGGCTGGAGACTGTGCTCTAGGACCCTGGGAAGTGGGACGGTCCCAGAGCTCAGGCTGCAGCCTGAGCCAGCACATCTACACCACTTTACACCACTTTCGTACAGCGGACTGTTATGGTTAGGATTTTTTTTAAAAAAGATTTAAATAATAAAAAGACACTTATATGAAGCCCTCAGTGCTCTAACACTCAACACAACAAAAATCACAGCAGCATTACTAAAACTGAGATTTTTTTTTGAAAGCTGGAGACAATCCAAATTAGATTTAAGATCATGTTTTCAAAAGCCAATGAATGGGACTTAGGCTCCTAAATCATCTGGGCGTTTTTGAAATTTTTACCCTTAATCATAGTGATTAGGTGGATGATTCTGCAGGAGACCTCACTATGGGACTGGTTCTCCTCAGACACTGGTGTAACACCCGTGATTTCAGTGGAGTTGCTTCTGATTTAGACGGGTGTGAGTGAGAACAAAATCAAGGCCTTCATTATTATTATTGCACTGGTCATTCTCAGGGAGTTTTGCCTGTTGCAGCCTGTCAGGAAGCGGAGGGTGTGTACTTTAAAGCCTGCCCTATAAATAAGCTTGTTTTTGACTATACTCTATTGTTTTCAGTTCACAGATAAAAGCTATCAGTTATCTTGGAATCTGACTGGCATGGTACAATGTGGGAAATAAGAGCAATTATGAAGAAGCTTTACTGTTCCATGATCGAAAACTTTGCTTCATTATTTCTAGATGTTGAACTTGGACAGACTTGGGAGAGTGAATAGACTTTTCCAACAGGTAATTGACTTCATGAGAGTGCCTGGGATAATATTAGCTGGCTGCTATGCTGAGAATGACTTTACTTCCATTAATTAATCACTTAGGGAAGGGTTTTTCAGAGTGAACCAACCTATTAGTTTTAAACATATGACATTTAGCTCTGTAAATAAGCTGTAGAATTATTATTATTTAAAATGTGTGCTCCCTGCAAGCAGGACGTGCCAGGGGTAAAGCAGGCTCCTCTGCATTTCTCTGAGATACTTTATCGTTTGATCTCAAAGACATGGGGGTGGTGACATGAAACTTCTTGTGATTTCATCCATTCATTATGATTTATTATTTGTATTCCCATTGTACCCGAAGACCCCATTTAGGATCCCATTGTGCTAGGCACTGTATACACACACATGGGAAGACACAGTCCTTGCCCCAAAGAGCTTATGATCAAATATGCAAGAAGTGAGAGCTTGTCCCCACCAGTGCAACGGTGAATATAGGTAAGGCCAGAGTGTGACAAAAGAGAGGGGAGGATGAGAGTCAATGCTAGGAGCATGTGTGCACACAGGTTAATCATACACACAACTTCAGGATTCTGAATCATTTAAATACAATTACTTATGCGCAATTCCAATGGCTCCACTCCATTGTTAGTTGGTGATTCTCTTTAAATGTCATGGTAGAAGTGGGTTTGACAAGGAGTTTGAAGTCTGATATGATTAAAAACTCCACGTTCTATCTTCCCCTCTCGCCCAGGTGTCCACCCGCTCTTCCCTTTCACTTTTTTTGCTTCATTAATAATATTAAAAGACAAACGTTGGATGGTTATCTGTGATTTATACTTGAAGACGAGCAACTTCCACCTGAGAGAGAGCCAGCTACCCACCACTTTATGCAAGGGCCAGCCATAGCACTTTTCCCCACCAATCCCCCGCAATAATGTAAAGTGACTGAATGTTGTTCCCCGGGCTCACACCTCACTCTTCATTAATGTTCCTCTGCAGCACCCGCTTCTGCTGCAATGCCTACAAGAAATCAGGCTACTAATAAGAGTTTGGTTGAGAGTCAGTGTGGGCCAGTGCTAGATGTACGGGGGAAAACACACTATGCAATTTATCCCTCTCCCTCACCTCATATTTGTTGATTGTCTTCTTACATTGTAATTCTGGGGGGCAGGAATTGTGTCTTCCAGCTTGAGGGATAAAGCTTAGTGCATTGTAGGTGCTACTACAATAAAAATAATACATTCGTTTCTTATTTAAATTAGGGCAGTGCCTAGTGGCCTCAACTGAGATCAGGGCCTCATTGTGCTAGGCACTGTACAAAGACAAAGTAAGAGGCAGTCCCTGCACCCCAAAACGTACAGTCCAAAGGGCGGAAAAAGACCTACTGTTACCCCCATGTAACAGAGGGAGAACTGAGGCACAGAGGGGTTAAGGGGCTTGGCAATGTCACACAGAATCTCTTCGGTGGAGTTGGGTATAGAATCCATGTCTCCTGAGTCACAGTTCAGGGCCTTAGCCACAAGAGCACCCTTCCTCTCGAAAATCAGATGGCAGGTCACTGGGCTTTTATTTTTGTTTGTTTCTCTTTCTCTCACCCCCTCCCTCCCTTCCACCAGACAGGCTTCTGATACAAAGAGGAAACCTTATGTAGAAACACTCTCCCTTGTGCTAACTCCTGCGTGCCTGCACAGATGTCACAGATTACATTTATACTACACACCCCAAGACATTACAGACATTATTAAAATCAAAGACATGCTGCTCCAAACCCCAGTCCCTAACACTTGAGCTGAAGGAAAATTTCTATTACCTCTAGTAATATTAAGGCTTATATCTTATATATGGGCTGCAGCCATTAAAGAACAAGATAAGCACAAACACTTTCTGTGGCCTGCCATTCTAGCCAACAGAGGTTGGTAGTACATACATACACACAGGCCAGCACATGACACAGCACTGCATGTACTAGTAGATGTAGGGAGTCACTTGAATCACTGTCAGTGAGTGTGGGATATGCTGTCAGTAAAGGCCAAACCTGTCCTTGTCCTCCCAAACCCCATAAACATTTGATGCTTCAGAATGTCCCATCCTTACCAGCATTAATAGTATTTTTTAAAGCGGCATCTCAAAGCCGTGTTTTGCTGGCAACATTGCCTTGACATCTCTTTCACGTTCAGCTACACAAGTGGTATTACTCTGGAGCTCTGCAAAAAATAATAATCTAGCCAGCCAGACTGGGAGTCCTACCAGTCAGCCCCCATCAGTTCCTATAAGCCTGTAGAGAAAGGGGATTCTCAAACTTTTTCTTTCTGAGGCCCCCCAACATGCTATAAAAACTCCATGGCCCACATGCCACAACAACTGTTTTTCTCCATATAAAAGCCAGGGCTGGCATTAAGAAGTAACAAGCAGGGCAGATGCCCGGGGCACCATGCTACAGGGGGCACTGTGAAGCTAAGTTGCTCAGGCTTCAGCTTCAGCCCCAGGTTTTGGCTCCGGGCTGCATCCTAAGCCGTGGGGCTTCGGCTTTCTGCCCTAGGCCCTAGTGAGTTTAATGCTGGCCATGCTTGGCGGACTCCCTGAAACCTGCTTGCGGCCCCCCAGGGGGCCCTGGACCCCTGGCTGAGAACCACTGCTGTAGGGGAAGACAGGGGCAGCTGTAGCTTTGGCTGAACTTCACTCAGAACGTGTGCATTCATGATTCCAAAACATCAAGTGTTTCACTGGCCTTATTAATGCATTAACTGCAATTTTTCATTTAACTTTCTTCAGTCGCTAGGAAGGTCTGGCCTGCATGACGACTGCACAAGAAATACCTGTAACAAAACTAGCTAAGCGACTTAACTAGGCGGGTCTTTTCGTACAAGACTTCAGAACTTTCTTATGTGAGTTATCAATCAAACTGAAGCCAAAATTACAGCTTAATGATCAGGTGTGCTTGTTTTACCAAGCATACCTGCAGGCACTGCAGATTAGTTTTACTTACAGTGGTGAGGAAAGTAGAGTGAAAACTAGAATAAGGAAGGTAGGAAAAATTAAGCCCAAATTTGACTCATACTTCTGAAGTTTTAGCTGACATTGGCAATATTTTTGTATGGTGCTTGCATTCTTTTAATCCCATTCAAATGGTCCATCAGACAGGACTGTTAAGGGATATATAGTTCATAGAACAGATTTAAAAAAAATGAGGCAAAGTGAGCTAGTAAAGTGTAAAGAAAACCAGAGAAATCTCACAAATAACTGAGATGATTTCCAAATGCAGAACAATCTCAAGCAAGGTGAGCCCACTTGACCAGGTGTTCCTTAAACGTTATCCTCTCCTCAGCTGAGGCCTGATCCAAAGCCCATTGGATTCTATAGGAGCCTTTCTAATTGACTCCAACAGGCTTTAAATTAGGCCCATAGACTGCTGTCAATTTATTTATTACAAAACCTACATTAACCATAAATCATAGAATCATAGAAGATTAGGGTTGGAAGAGACCTCAGCAGGTCATCTAGTCCAACCCCCTGCTCAAAGCAGGACCAACCCCAATAAATCATCCCAGGCAGAGCTTTGCCAAGCCGGGTCTTAAAAACCTCTCAGGATGGAGATTCCACCACCTCTCTAGGTACCCCATTCCAGTGCTTCATAGAATCAATCATAGAATCATAGAATATCAGGGTTGGAAGGGACCTCAGGAGGTCATCTAGTCCAACGCCCTGCTCAAAGCAGGACCAATCACCAATTAAATCATCCCAGCCAGGGCTTTGTCAAGCCTGACCTTAAAAACTTCTAAGGAAGGAGATTCTACCACCTCCCTAGGTAACGCATTCCAGTGTTTCACCACCCTCCTAGTGAAAAAGTTTTTCCTAATATCCAACCTAAACCTCCCCCACTGCAACTTGAGACCATTACTCCTTGTCCTGTCCTCTTCTACCACTGAGAATAGTCTAGAACCATCCTCTCTGGAACCACCTCTCAGGTAGTTGAAAGCAGCTATCAAATCCCCCCTCACTCTTCTCTTCTGCAGACTAAACAATCCCAGTTCCCTCAGCCTCTCCTCATAAGTCATGTGTTCCAGACCCCTAATCATTTTTGTTGCCCTTCGCTGGACTCTCTCCAATTTATCCACATCCTTCTTGTAGTGTGGGGCCCAAAACTGGGCACAGTACTCCAGATGAGGCCTCACCAATGTCGAATAGAGGGGGACGATCACGTCCCTCGATCTGTTCGCTATGCCCCTACTTATACATCCCAAAATGCCATTGGCCTTCTTGGCAACAAGGGCACACTGCTGACTCATATCCAGCTTCTCGTCCACTGTCACCCCTAGGTCCTTTTCCGCAGAGCTGCTGCCTAGCCATTCAGTCCCTAGTCTGTAGCTGTGCATTGGGTTCTTCCGTCCTAAGTGCAGGACCCTGCACTTATCCTTATTGAACCTCATCAGATTTCTTTTGGCCCAATCCTCCAATTTGTCTAGGTCCCTCTGTATCCTATCCCTGCCCTCCAGCGTATCTACCACTCCTCCCAGTTTAGTATCATCCGCAAATTTTCTGAGTGCAATCCACACCATCCTCCAGATCATTTATGAAGATATTAAACAAAACTGGCCCCTGGACTGACCCCTGGGGTACTCCACTTGACACCGGCTGCCAACGAGACATGGAGCCATTGATCACTACCCGTTGAGCCCGACAATCTAGCCAACTTTCTACCCACCTTATAGTGCATTCATCCAGCCCATACTTCTTTAACTTGCTGACAAGAATACTGTGGGAGACCGTGTCAAAAGCTTTGCTAAAGTCAAAGTTCCTCCTAGTGAAATAGTTTCCCCTAACATCCAATCTAGACCACCCCCACTGCAACTTGAGACCATTGCTCCTTGTTCTGTCATCTGCCACCACTGAGAAAAGCCTAGCGTATCTACACCTACCCCGAGTTTAGTGTCATCCATGAACTTGCTGAGGGTGCAATCCATCCCATCATCCAGATCATTAATGAACATGTTGAACAAAACTGGCCCCAGGACCGACCCCTGAGACACTCCACTTGATACCGGCTGCCAATTAGACATCGAGACACTGATCACTAGCCATTGGGTCAGATGATCTAGCCAGCTTTCTATCCATATTATAGTCCATTTATCTAATCCATACTACTTTAACTTGCTGACAAGAAGAATGTGGGAGACCATATCGAAAGCTTTGCTAAAGTCAAGGTATATCATGTCCATCACTTTCCCGATATTCACAAAGCCAGTTATCTCATCATAGAACGGAATCAGGTTGGTCAGACATGACTTGCCCTTGGTGAATCTATGTTGATTGTTCCTGATCAACTTCCTCTCCTCAAGTGCTTCAAAATGGATTCCTTGAGGACCTGCTCCATGATTTTTCCAGGGACAAAGGAAAATGTTATTTTTGTGTTCTCACAAATCTCTGAGAATGTGGTTTTTCACTGGGTTTGCTGGAGATTCGATTTTTTTCTCCTCCTACTCCTTCTATAATTTGCATTATTTCTTCAAAAATTGTATCCAGTAGCCAACTGAAGAGGGAAAGGAAACCAGTCAGTGGTGAAGACTTGACTTTCCAGCACTGGAGAGGATTTTAAACAAACATCTTTTCTGTGTTACCTTCAGACACATCCAGGGTCTGACTCATTAGTGCCTTCATGCATCATCACGATGATTTGGTTAGTCTTTCAGTTTTAAAAAAAACAGTCTGATTTGTTTTTCTGCCTGTTTCAGGGAGTTTATAGCGTATTTTTCACACTGCCTCCAGTCCTGTGAAATAGTTGTTGGAAGCAGTGTTCATGGCTGGAAGATAGAAAGAGAACTTCATGCAAACATGTCCCTTACACATCCAGGGTCAAAAGGTCATTAAAGGAGATGGTTGAGAGTGTCAATAATAGCAATTTTGATGACATTTTTTCTTGAAATATCAAATTTCAAGGAAAAAAACGGTCAAAATTTTGTAAAAAATTAGGTCTGATTTTTCAAACCGCTCTAGTCTCTAAACATGGATGGATCATATCTGGCACTAGAATTCTGCTAAAGCTATTCTCCAGTAAGTGTGGGACATGACTGTCCACCAGTACCACAATGCAATGGAAAAAAGGACAGAAGGAACAGGGGATATGTTTTTAGGGATGGTGTGATGGTGCAAGACTCATCATTGCAGCATCTCCTGTTGGCTGTCCAGGGAATTAGTGCTGCTCCCTCTTCTGGTGGTGTCTCACCTGCTGTCACCTCTGTTCTTGGACCCACATCACTCCCAGGACTGTGGCATCCTCTTCAGTGACACTGACCTCTGGCAGTGCCACACTCTATGTTCCTCCCCTTCCGGGGGGACCTGCAGTCTACTGTCCAGCTACTCCCTTCAGTGGCAAACTGCAGTCCATTATTTAGCCACTTCCCACGTGGCTCCAGCACCCTCTTTGCCCTTATGTCAGGGCCTCAGTCTTCAGATCCCTGCAGCGTGCCAGGAGCTGCCTTTAGCTGCCCGCGTCTCTGCCTGCAGCACTGCTCTGCCCAGGGTGCTTGCTGCCTTCCACCTGCAAGGCATCCAGTCCTCCTTCCTTCTCAAGCTCCAGGGAGTGACTGACCCTGCTTTGTTCTGCAGCCCTTCTTATATGGGTCTGCCTGGCCCTGATGGGCTGCTCCTCATAACCCTCACCAATTGGCTGCTTGCTGCACAGCCTCCCTGGGTTCTATTAACTCTTTATGGGCTAGTGTGGGGCAGACACCCCATCACAAATGGACACACAGGAGATCCAACTTGTAGGCCAGCAAGGTATGAGAGTAATGCAAAGCAATGTGTTCAGACCCTCACAGAGGACTCAGGAGATTGATTAAGGGTGGACTTGGCCAGAAAGATAATTGTTGAGAGCCAAAGAGATTCTGGCCATAACTGGTCAGTGGAGACTTCCAGAGCCGAAGGGAATCTCACACCAATGGTGTATGTCAGAGCAGGCCCTCTTCCAGAGGCACCCAGTGGGGAAATAGCACAGGTGGAGGGAGAGTCAGAGATAGAGATTGGCAGGAAGACATGAAAGGGGAACCTGAGAGCTAAGCAAAGAGCATGGGTTGGAATTGAAGGTTGTAAACGTGCTCCACCTCTCCAGTCTACCCCAAACTCTGCCTGTAAAATCTTACAGTCCTTTGCTGAGCTTGTGACCTCAATAATATCACGTGGCAGTAAGTCCCACATGTTAATGAAGCATTGTTTACAACAGAAAACAATTCTTTTCTTTCACTGTTAGGTTGGTGCCTTTCACTGCCACTGAATGGGGACAAAGCTAGAGGGACACCCAGAGGGGTCAGAGGAAGGGACAAGAGGCCCAGGATTTGGAATGATGTCATAAGCAAAGAGGGGGATACAAAGAAAGAGGCAAAGGTTGGATGCAGACTTGTGACGGGTGGGAGAAGACTAAGGAGGAGGGTAGTGGGAGGAGACAGAGTTAATGGGAGTAGGTGAAAAGAGTGAGGAGGAAAGGAATAGGTGGGGACATCTTATAGAAGTTACAAGGTCAACCTATGGGAGGAGTGTTAGAGAGCTTATTCCTTCACTCTCCCACTTCCCTGGTTCTTCTCGCATGAACAGAGAGCAACAATACCCGAAGTCCGAAGGTGCAAACAATTCGATGTTTATTGGGGTGAACTTCCAGCAAGCTAAATACAAGTTCCTTTTTCCTTATTTTCGAATCCCAACTTACTTCCTGTTTGCCCCTAATTTATATAGTAATATTCTTAGCTATACCTTAACCAATCATTCTACTAAAATTTAACTAACCAATCCTAACATGGATTAGCTAACCAATTATATCCCACCACCTTAGTTAGTTTACACCCAGCAAAATTAATTATACAGCAGACAGAAGCAATCACGGAACCAGACAGAGACCATGCCAATAAACAATAGCAAAGTGGGAACTATAATGACAAAACAATACAGAAGTGAGGATTTCACAACTACATCTGTAAAGACATAAGAGTTTCCCAGCTGTGTCTATTGATAAGTGAGTTCTTACCAGACAGAAAACTATCAACCTCAATTTCCTTTTACAGCTTCTAGGCACTTCCCTTTCTCTGGAGGTGATAGGCACTATAAGGACAGGATTAAATTCCTAACAGCCCAATAGCACCTTATTTCAATGTGACTAGTTTGGGATGTGAGGAGGTGACCATTCACTTCCCAGCTTATGGCTGCCTCTGTCGCTTAGCCAAAGGCCTTAGCCTAAGAACAGGGCCTCAGACTGTCACAGTAAGAGAAGGCCCTTACACTGGCAGACAGTGATTTTGATTCTTTCTTTTATACCTCTAACTAGCCAAGTGATAGGAATACACCTAAATTCTTAGAGTATAGGCCTTTACAGACAGGCCTGAATATCTATATCCTAACAAGGAGCCCTTAGGATTCATGGACATGCCCACTGCTGGGGTGCCCAGCAGGGAGTTGCTGAGAGCTCTGCACTATGGAAGTGCCTTGAACCAGGATCTGCCCCAAAGTTTTGGAGCTGGGTTGGCTTGAGCACACAATGACCACGGAGAAAGAGAAACTCTCCAAAGTCTGGTTCCACTGGTGCAAAGCACAGGGAAGTTGAATTTGGATTTGTTTTCTGGATGAATTAAGCCCATAATGGTGGTTGTTGTAGGGAGCTCTGTAAGCTAAGCCACTCCAGCTGCAGAGTTTAGGATTAATTCCTTTCTACATCCGCATATTTATCAATTTTGGAAATTAAAAAAGATGAAGGAAACAACCAGTGCATTCCCTTCCCCACTGGGTCTTCTGGCTTAATGTGGAATATCACCACTGCCATCTGTAATGAAGGTGAAAGAGAAAAGCTGGACAGCTGCTGCTTCTTCTCCATCCACTCGAACTTGTGCCTACTAAGAAGATTTCCAGAACAGCACACTTGTAATAGCAGCACTGCTGTAAATGCACTTTTACAATAACAAACTCTGCCCTCGTAAGAGAAAGACACAAAGCTAGATTCAGACCTGTGGCAAACCCACTGATATCAAATTTTGTTACACTAGGTCCTTTGATTTATAGCGTCATGTAGTTATCAAAGGATCTCACAGCAGTGTAAATCAGGAGTAACTCCACTGAAGTCAGTAGAGTTTCACTGGTGTAAATCTAACCTCATCTACATCAGTATCGGGTTTCAGTATCTTATTGGAAATTAAATTGTCCCTCAGATACTAAACTACAACAAAGCAACATTCTTCTTTCTCTCTGTGCTCAACACAAGTAAACAAGAAAGGTTCCTGCTCAATGATGTATATTTATCTAGGATCTTACGATTAGAATTTATTCTGGAGGATGTTTAAGTATCCACAGTGCAATCTATTTCTTTCACATCATAGGCAAGACTAATAGCACTGCCTATTAATAAGGTTGCCCCAATGTTCCTTCTTTCTGTTGCTCATAATCTCGCCAAACATTAACTGTCTGGGCTGAAATTTTCCTTGCCAGTTCTCTGCCTCAGGTTGATTTATTTATTAATTTATTTTTAATGTTTCAGCCAAAACCGTTCAGCATTTCCAAGAATGATGGCAAGGGAAAAAATGCTGGTTTGTTGGGGTTTTCCATGTGGGAACAGGAAACCAATCAGAGCCTTCTGAGCGACCAGCTCAGGAACCTGCAATATCCAGGAAGCACAAACCTCAGCACCTTACCAGCAATGTGCAAACTCTACTTCTTTGACCCAGCTGCTCCTCAACACCACCACCCAAAGTGAACAAGCCGACATAAAAACCCCCACACGATTAACAGAGTCCAGTTCCTACTGATAGGAGTCAAGAAGAGGAAGAAATGTATCTGAATGTGTATGCATTAGAATTTTGGGAGTCACTCATATAGGACAGCAAAGAGGGCAATAGTTATCCCAAACATTGATGGTCTGTATACAAAGGCTGTAGAGACAGAAATTTCTCAGCAGGATATTGGTAAAAGCGTGCCCAGTTATGCTATGAAGAACAATTCTTTTTAAGTCTTGAAATGTAACCTCTCTCTCTCTCTCAGATGATTTCCTCCTTATTTAATTCTTTTTTTCTTAACATGGAGTATTTCAGTCTCCTGCAGTAAGCCATCTATATTCTATACTTACTCCCTCTAGTTAAGTACTTAAAGAAGAGATGGCAACCCACACAGACTGTACAGGGCAAGGGACAGTATCATGCAGTGTAAAATGAAGCTGAGTCTCTGAACATGTCATCATCCATCTGCAGAGTTGTAACTGTCTTGATGTTATACCTATGAAAGAAATGCATCAGATACACCATGGCTTTTATAAACAGACATGTGGCCAACATCAATCAATGAAAAATTAGCATTTAACTATCAGCAATTACCCAATGCACTTCTAATGATACAGCACTGAAATGGAATAGAATAATCTGAGTTGAGTGAAAACAGTGATCAATCACAGAGACACAAAACAATAATTTGGAAATAGTATTGGAGGAAAAAGAAAAGAACTTAGTAACAGAACTCAGCACTTCGGCAGCACCTCAGATTTTTCAAATTTACAGACATTAACTAACGACATTAACTTGAAGGCGAATTCTAGACTATGACAGTATCAGTAAAAAAAAAGTAAAAAAAAAAAAAAGGTATTGTTTCATATTCTCTGTGTGTATATAAAGTCTGCTGCAGTTTCCACGGTAAACATCTGATGAAGTGAGCTGTAGCTCACGAAAGCTCATGCTCAAATAAATTCGTTAGTCTCTAAGGTGCCACAAGTACTCCTTTTCTTTTTGCGAATACAGACTAACACGGCTGTTCCTCTGAAACCAGTAAAAAAATGAGTATTTGTAAAATTTGGGCCAGCAAAGGAAGAAAGGAATGTTCTCTGGAAAGAGACTCAATTAAGTCTGAAGGGTAACCGAACTTCGATGCTTTAAACAGACAGTTCTACATGTCTGCTCGGAAGAGTAATATAGAATAGGAGGAAGTAGTGGCAAGATGTCAAACTGCTCCACTGATTGTGGAGCTCTCTAATTTCACATTCTGCTATTAAAGTAAGTGAAAAGCCCTGGACAAGCAGATTTTGGGATACAGGAATTGCCATCCTGGGACAGAACAATGGCCAATCTAGTCTGCTACCCTGGCAATATCTGTTCTGAATTTATACCTCTGTGTTAAGGGACTTCGCCATCATTAATCCTGGATTGCCCTTTAAAAATAAAACATGTTTCTGCAACTGCATAAGTAGAGCTCTTGACCTGGGTGGTGCAAAAAGAGTGGAAAACCTCGCTTTCCTGGAATCTCCATTATGAGCAGAGACTCTGTATACAAATCCCCAACAACATTCCTTCTCTCAGTAAAAATAAACCCCCCAAAACAACCACCTCCTGCAGGCTAAATAACTGTTAGGCAATACGTCAGCAGGGACTGAAGCGTTGCTCTACAATATACAGCTTATCAAGGACTGCATTCACAGGGAGGAAGGACAAGGGGGGATGAATTGTACTGATGGACTGACAAACCCACCACAAGCTTCACAGCAGAGGAGGAAGGTGTGGTCTTTTAACAACAGGAAATGCAGTACACATGGAACTGGGTGCAGGGTTTCAGCTTTGCTGTAGGAGAGGATCTCCAGCTTTCCTCCTCAGACCTTGTTTCCACAGCCTCATGGCTGAAAGGCTACCGAGGTGCCTGCTTACCTTAAAAGGCACAATATCTTTATTTCGTGTCAGTTTTATTATGGACATAATCAGGGCCAGATTAACACTCTTGAGGGCCCAGGGCTACTAGATTTTTTGGGGCCCCTGGGGGTTTGGAGTGTGAGAGTGGGCTCAGGGCTGGGGCAGGGGACTGGGGTGCAGGAGGAGGTACTGCTCCAGCTGGGGTGGAGTGGGCTCTGGGGTGGGGCCAACGATGGGACAGGGAGTTGGGGTGAAGTAGGAGGTTCAGGGTGCAGGCTCTGGGTGAGATTTTACATGCAGGAGGAGGCTCAGGGCTGGGACAGGGGGTTGGGGTACAGGTGGGGGTGCAAGGTCTGGGAGGGAATTTGGGTGGAGGAGGAGGCTTGGGGCTGGGGTAGGGGTGCAGGAGGAGGTGTGGGGTGCAGGCTCCAGCCGGGAGGTGCTTACCTCAGGCAGCTCTGCGGGGCTAAGGAAAGGATCCCTGCCTGCTCTCACTCCATGTAGCTCTGCTCCCCAAGGTGGCCGGCATGTCCAGCCCCTAGGCGGAGGGGCCAGGCCACTCTGTGTGCGGCCCATGGTCGCAGACAATGCAGGCACTGCCCATACAGCTCCCATTGGCCGCGGTTCCTGGCCAATGGGAGATTTGGCAGTGGGGGCAGGGGGCCAAATCCACAAAAACTAAGCAGGAATTGGGCTTGTTTTAGGCTGAGTTGGCTCGTGCGTTGCATGTTGGGTAGCTTTTTGGCTTTCAGGGCTTTTACAGGAGCTTGTAGGTTTTACAGTGTCTTGTTTTTTGATTGGCTCCTGCCCCTGGCCTGCCTCTGGTCCCAGCCATTCAGAATGAAAGCTTGAAGCGGGTGATTTTGGCTCCAGTCCAGCTATAATGTGTGTGTGCCTCCCCCGGCATGCCTGACTGTGCGTGGCAACATGCTGAGCGCGTGTGTGCGTATCCTCGCCTAGGGGCCTGTCAAGGCTGAATCCCCACTCTGGCACTTCGAGTACAAAAGGGGGGAGCCCGCAAGCATTTTAAAAATTAATACTGGCCATTCGAGGCTTGTATTAAACTTCCAAGGTTACAGCTTCTCTCTGACCTTGGCTTGGTAAATGCTGCCACCACCCAAATGCAAAAAATAAAACAAAACAAAACAAACTTGAACCCAGGAAGGAGCTCTTGGGAATTCCTCCCTGTTGGGTACACTCAAGCCCTTTCACCCCCTTCTGGGGAAGAGCTGAGAAAGAAAACAAAGGAAATTAGCTGTTGCCACCACTTAATTAAACAGCATATGCACAAATCTCTTAGGACACCAAAAATCCAATCCTGTTCTTAAAATAGGTAAATTTTATTAAAGACAAAAAGGAAGAAAATACATCCGGAACTTAGACTTTTGCTAGATTTTAAAAGAGCAATTCCAAAAATTAAGCACTCAAAATAGCTTTCTTGGAGGTTCAGCTTAAAGGTTACAAGCAAACAAAAGCATCTGGGGTTAGCACAGAGGAGATCCACAAGCCAAAATAAAGAAATAAATCTGATTACATCTATCTAAACATTCTGATCTACTTACACATTTGGAGTTTCAGATAAGTAGGGTTGAGGTACATTTTGATGTTTTTTCATACCTGGTTTTAAAGCTGCTTACAGCATTGCTGCTCTGCGTCTCTGCTCTTTTCCAGAGAAGTGCAACACACAGACAAAGGGAAGTTTTTTTCCCCCTTTTTAAAAAGTTCTAGCCCTCCCATTGGCTCTTTTGGTCAGGTGCCCATTCCTTTTCCTTTACCTGGGGGACTTTTTTAAACCTTTACAGGTAAAGCAAGCAGAGAACAGCCACCAAGAGGGACTTTATAGCTAACTGACTGGCTGGATGTCTACAAAAGGGAGCTACCCTCCCCCCCCATTTATCACAGGGCCGAAGGGTCATGTCAGCAAGCCGGTGTTCACAGTTCCAGCCCCACGGGGGGCAGGGGGAGGTGGGAAGGCGCACCGTGGCTCAGGTACCTGCGGCGGTGAGACTTGCCATGGGCCAGATGAAAAGAAGCAGCAGGCCCCATCCAGCCCATGGGCCTGTGGGGCCCCTCTTAGCCCAAAGCCCTGGGCTGCAGCCCCTATAGCCCCTGCATTAATCAGGCCCTGGACATAATAGAGGGTGGGGAGGGAATGCAAAATCCACAGAACAGTCTGGTAGGAAAGGTGAAGTTTACATGAGGATTAATAGGCCTCTCTGCCCATCAGAGTGTCACAAAGAGCTTTTAAAGCATGAATTAAGCTTTACCGTATCTTTCTCAAGTAGGTGTTCTCCCCACTTAACAGATAGAAATACTGAGATGCATAGGTGGCATGTGAACCCCCCTTCAGGGAGGCTAGATCACTGGCCCCACCCCTTCCACTCAAGGCCCTGCCCCTACCCCACCCCTTCTGTCCCCACTTCGCACCTCGGAGTCCCTAGTCCCCATCCCTCCCCATTGCAGCCAGAGA
Organism: Caretta caretta; assembly: GCF_965140235.1. Classification (NCBI taxonomy): domain Eukaryota; kingdom Metazoa; phylum Chordata; order Testudines; family Cheloniidae; genus Caretta; species Caretta caretta. Next base: position 177,911,816 of record NC_134208.1, on the reverse strand, counting down.
AGCCCTAGCTGACCCACCCCGAGCATGAGCCTGCCTGCCCTCCTGAGCTGTCCCAAGCCCTGGGCTGCTTGCCAGCCTGCAGCAGCCACCCCAACCCCTGGACCGCCAGCCGGCCCAAGATCTGGCCTGACCCCCAGGTTGCCAGCTGGATGAGCCACCCCAGGCTGCCAGCCAGCCCAAGCCCCAGGATCCAGGCCACCAGACTGAGCTGAGCCCCCACTAGCTTCGGGGGAGCAAGGGTGGGGCCTTGTGGCAGAGTATGGCTGGGGCCACAGCCTGGCATAGGAGAGGCTTTGCCTCCTCTGGCCTATTATACCCACCGCCCATGCTGAGGCCCAGAGAGATTAAATGACTTGCCCAGGGTTATCCAGTGCCTCTGTGTGTGTCTACCCCAGGGATCGGCAAAGTTTGGCAAGCGGCCCTCCAGGGTAAGCCCCCTGGCAGGCCGGGCCAGTTTGTTTACCTGCTGCGTCCACAGGTTCGACTGATCGCGGCTCCCACTGGCCGCAGTTTGCCTCTCCAGGCCAATGGGGGCTGCGGGAAGCTGCAGCCAGCACATCCCTTGGCCCGCGTAGCTTCCCGCAGCCCCCATTGGCCTGGAGTGGCAAACCGCGGCCAGTGGGAGCCGCGATCGGCCGAACCTGTGGACGCAGCAGGTAAACAAACCAGCCCCGCCTTCCAGAGGGCTTACCCTGGTGGGCTGCGTGCCAAACATTGCCGATCCCTGGTCTACCCTGTAATCAGAGGTGTGATATGCAATTCATGTAGACATACCTGCACTAGCGTTCATCTAGCTAACTCACCAAAAATAGTATTGAGGATATGTAGGTGTTCATCAGGACTATGTTATAGCAACCAGGCAAGGTACTAACAACTTCAACAGGACTTTATTTTTAAAGTGGAAACCTCTTTACCAAGCTGCTGCTGCACCCTCGGTAGCTCTCACTCAGCTTCCTCAACTTCCCCCACCCCCTTCCTGTTTCCTGTCCTTTCGGACTCTCACCAGCCAGTGCTCCCAGTTCTAATAATTACAAGAAGCATCTAAACACCACATTCCCTCCTCTCTTAAGAAACTCTCCCAATTAAAATAAACATTGTTGTTCTAATCACAGGAACAAATATGAAACAAGGCACTATACTATTGTCAGAAATATTACACTGAAACACTGTAGATACTACATAACATAGTCTCTAGTCCAGACAGGTAGTCATCTGGGTCTGACAGGCCGTCTCCAAAGCCCTGGTTCCAGTGCAATATCTTGTTTTGTTGATACTACAGCAAAGTCATCCAATGCAGACTGGGTGTTGGCATAATCTCCTCTTGGTGCATAGGCAGGTGCAAGATAAGAAGCATTCCATACCCACCTGTCAGAAAGTCAATAGGTGTAAGGTCCCTTCTTCTCTATGATTTTAAGAGGAGCTGTGAATTTATGGTCCCCTTTGCATAAAATTCCACATTTTCATATTCTAACAAAGGAACCACACTCAAAATTTGGTTCCTTAGTACCCTGCCGCTTGTCTGTGAAAGCCTTATACTTTGCTTGGTTCTGTTCAACTGTTTTTCTCACATCATCCTCAGTTGGGGCCTCAGGTCGTGCCTTTAACAATCCAGCAATGTTCAGTTTAGTATTCATCTGTTTCCCATGCAGTAACTCTGCGGGTGATCTTTGAGTTGTGGCATGTCGTGTAGCCTGGTATGCTTGCAAGAAATCAGTAGTGCAGGTTATCCACAATAGCCCTTCCAGTTTAGCCATTTGCAAACTCTCTTTCAAACTTCTGTTAAACTGTTCGATTTCCCCATTGGTTTGAGGGTAATATAGGGATGACCTTCTGTGTAAAATGTTCCTCTCTGCTAGAAAAGTTTCAAACTCCAGGGAAGTAAATTGACTACCATTATCTGAAACCAGTTCTTTGGCGTTACCTTCCCTGCTAAACACTGAAGAGAGGAACTTAATTACTGTAGCACTTAATTGCGACATAAATGCTACCTCAGGCCATTTACTGAAATAGTCTATTAAAGTGATGGCATAATGGCAGTCACTTGGAGCAGTATCAAAGGGTCCTACAGTGTCAATTGCCACTTTTTCCCATGCAGATTCAGGAAGAGGAACTGGCGGTAATGGAGTGGTACATGTCACTGCTGTCTTATCATGCATTTGGCAAGTGACACAGGATTTTATGAGTGCTTCAGTTTGAGAGACCATCCCCGGCCACCAATACAGATCCTTTAGTCGTTGTTTGGTTCTGACAATTCCTTGATGAGTATCGTGTACCAGGTGTATGAGTTTTGACTGTAATTCTTCTGGCACAAGTAGCTGGTGTGTACCTTGTAGCACACAGCCATCAAGCAAAGAAAGTTCATCCCAAACTCTAAAGTAAGGAAGCAAAACTGGGTCAAGGTTTTTAGGGTTACTGGGCCATCTTTTTGTCAGAAATTCCCATAGTTTTTGTTGAATTGGACACGCTGAACAAGCAGCTTGAAATTGTTCTTTTGTAACTGCAGTAAGAGTGCTTGTAATAAGCGCAACTACTACATCCTCATCCTCCGGTGAAACATCTGGTGAAGGCAAAGGCAGGCGAGAAAGGCAATCAGCTACCACATTTTGGTTTCCAGGTTTATATTCCAGTTCACAATTGAAAGAGAGTAGTCTTGCAGACCATCTAGCAATACGATATCCTGCTCTTCCCAGTCCTTTCGTGGTAAGCAACATTGTCGAAGGGCTGTGGTCTGTGCACAACTTGAACATGCGGCCCCACAGGTAAGTTCTCCATTTTTCAGTATCCCAGACACAAGCAAATGCTTCTTTTTCAACTGTAGAATATTTCCTCTCAGCATTACTTAGTGTCCTTGAAGCAAATGCAACAGTCCTCTGTGTGTTGTCCTCATGAAGTTTTGTGAGGACAGCCCCAAGTCCATAATCAGAAGCATCAGTAGTTACAACTGTGGGCAATGCAGGAGTGAATAGTGCAAGTAGTGGACTATGTACAAGAAAGTCTTTCACCGGTTCGAAACTAGTTTGTGCATCCATTGTCCACACTAAGGTTGAACTTTTCCATAGTAATTCTCGTAATGGTTCAATGACAGAAGCATAATTGGGAATGAATTTCGCATACCAGGAGGTAAGACCCAAGAAGGAACATAAGATTTGCAAATCTGTTGGAGGAGGAGCATTTGAAATTGCCAGGATATGATCTGGATCAGGTTTTAGTCCAGCCTGTGAAATTGTATGCCCCAGAAAGGAGAGTTCAGTTTGTCTAAATTTGCATTTGGACCTACTGAGCTTGAGGCCTGCTTTGCTGATGCAGTTTAGTACAGACTGCAGGTTCTTGTCATGCTCCTCAGAAGTATTTCCAAACACAATAATATCATCCAGATAGCACTGAGCTCTATGTTGATTCTTCAGAATCAATGACATCATTTTTTGGAAGGCACTTGGGGCAGATGTGAGACCGTATGGAACACGTTTAAAACAAAAAAGTCTCTCATGTGTAATAAATGCTGTGAGGTCTCTGCTATCTTCATGCAACATAACCTGGTAGTATGCGCTCTGTAAATCAAGAGTAGAAAACATCTTTGCTACACGGAGTTCTGAAAATAGTTCTTCTATGTGAGGAAGAGGATGGCTGTCAATCACAATAGCTTTATTTGGCTCCCTTAAGTCCACACAAAGGCGAATGCCTCCACCCTTCTTCTGTGTCACTACTATAGGTGAACCCCATTCTGAGGAGTCAATCTCTTCAATAATGTCCTTTTGAACAAGTTTTCTAAGTTCCTCTGAAACAGCTTCCTTGACTGAAAAGGGTAAGCGCTGTAACTTCGGTCATACAGGCATCACATTATTCCACATTTTAACTTTATGCAGAAACCCATAAGCACAGCCGAGTTTCTCCTCAACCTGGTGTTGGGTCCCAGCTGAAACTGGTGTGTGTACTGCAAGAGTGCTTTGCTGTGGAAGATCAATTCGTCCATTAACTACCCTGAGATTTAAAGCAGCCAGTAAATCTCTGCCAAGGATAGGAGTGCCTTTGTGGACAATGTAGAACTCTGCAGTTACACAGCAATCACCAAAAGTAACTATTGCTGGCAGGCAGCCACATACTGGAATATGGTTTTTCAAATACCACACCAAGTGAAGTTTGGGTTCAGTAAGAGGCATATCTTTAAAGTAATGCAAATAGATGGAATCAGGTAGTTTAGATACTGCTGAGCCAGTGTCCAACATTAGCTGAATAGAGTGTGATTTACCTGAGGGTATGGCAGAAATGTTTACAGTGCACTTTTTTTTTTCTGGAATATGTGCAGTAGTGATTTTGTCCACGCTCAGCACAGTAACATCTGGTATTGTAACTGCATGCACCTGTTGATTGAACTGGCTGCTGCAACATACTTTAGCAAAATGCCCAACCTTTTTGCAATGATTGCACTGAGCTACTTTTGCTGGACATCCTGTGTAGCTTGCAAGGTGTTGTGGGGATCCACAGCAAAAGCATGCTTTTACTGTATTTTGAATTTGCTGATTCAGTGGTTTTTCATTAGTTTTTCTCTTGTAATTGTTTGTCTGCTGCGATTGTGAACTTTTCTGCAAAGGAGTCACAGCCTGGACTGTGCCTCCTGTATCCATGCTCAGCTGTAGCTGATTCAATCTGAGTAGCAATGGTTATTGCTTTTTCTAGTGTAAGTTGTGGTTCTAGAAGTAAGCATTCTCTTACATGAAGTATGGTTGTTTTCTCAATGAGCTGGTCTCTAATCATCTCATCTGTCATATTCCCAAAGTCACAAGTTACAATCAGACTCCTCAGGAAAGCAATATTCTGCATTATAGTCTCCCTGTTTTCTGCTCACGCTGGTGAAATCCATAGCGATTAGCTACTACATACTCTTTTGGCACAAAAAAGTTCTTTAATGCAGTGAATGCAGTCTCATATTTACCATCTGCAAGGGGAAAAGTGTAAAATATACGCTGCCCTTCTGCTCCAAGGCAGTGGATAGCAGAGCACACTTTCTTACTTCAGAAATCTCTGTAGCACTGATTGCAAGCAGATAAGTCTCAAACTTATGGATCCAGGCAGTAAAAGCAATTGGAGGCTCACCTGGTCTTTGCAGAAAGGGTGCAGGTGGGTTCAGAGGCAGAAGATCCATCCTCATCGCCAAAATGTTGTAGCAACCAGGCAAGGTACTAACAAACTTCAACAGGACTTTATTTTTAAAGTGGAAACCTCTTTACCAAGCTACTGCTGTACCCTCGGTAGCTCTCACTCAGCCGCCTCAACTTCCCCACATCCTTCCTGTTTCCTGTCCTTTCAGACTCCCAACAGCCAGTGCTCCCAGTTCTAATAATTACAAGCAGCATCTAAACACCACAGACTAGAACCCAGAAGTCTGGAATCCCAGCCTTTACTAGACCAAGCTGCCACTCAGTCAGTTTCCAGTCTAATAGATTTGCAAAGAATTCATTTGGGACCATAGTTAGGATTAAGATAAATACTATTTTAAACATTTATTCAGCAATTACATTTTGACTTGTCAAGAACTGACAACAGATTCAAGCTGTGTTCCAGCAATCTTTTGTCATGTGTTTTGTGAAAACTTCTAGCCTGGCAATCCTAATAACATCAGCATAAGGATGGTTTGTCCTGCCAAGAGTTACATTAAAAAGAAAACCTGGGCATGTCTACGACCCCTAAACATATGTAGACGATTTAGGCATGTATATGTTTTTGCAATGTTTTTAATTATGGTACTGTGGGAGATCTGTGCAAATATCACATTTAACATCATGAAATACTTAACTGCTTAGCAAGTCCACACAGCAATCATGATGACAAGTGCCTGTCATGTTCTAGCCACATAAAGAAGCCAAAAGGTAAATAGCCATTGCATTGTTAACTAGCCTGTTACCTTCTCCTTTGGAGCTTGATATTGGTACAAGCAAACAAGATGGAATCTTTTGTACTGTACAGAAAACAGCTGAAAGGAACAGTTTTGCTTTACTAATTGTAATAATTTGCACCTATATAGCACCTTTCATCTAAAGAGTCCAAACCACTTTGAAAGCATTAGTAAATTAAACTTCAGAACAACCCAGTGAGATAGGTACAGTAAGTATTATTCTCCTCAGTTTTAGAAATAAGCAAACTAGAAACAGAGAGGGCCAAACATCAGTTTCTGCCAGCTGAGGATCTGCCCTCGGAGAGGGCAAGTGACTTGCCTAAGTCATACAATGAAGCAGCGACAGAGCTGGGAATGCATTCCATGGTTCCTGGCTCACAGTCCCCAGTTCTCAGCACTTGAAAACACTGACACACTCTTGATATAATTTGGCTTTAGCTATTGGATATATGTTCTCAGAGAGGGGTTCTGTTCTGTTACATGTGTTGCCTCCATCAGAATGGGCATTTCTGTGAAAAGATTAGAGCTGGGAGGATGCCGTTAACATTTCTGTTAACATTTGCCTGCATGTTTAAATTAATTTGCTACAGCCATGTTCACACGCCTTTAAAATTTACTTTCCATGTACATTCACACAGTGGAGGTCTACGGCACAGGCATTCATAAAAAGTGAATTTCAAAGCCACTGTCACAGTTTCAGGGTTAACTGCACCTTTGATTCCCCCATTTAAGGTTTGAGGATCCCAGGTGTCACCTCTCTGGGATGGAAATTAGCGTCTCTCTCTCTCTCTCTCCAGACTGGGTGTAGGCTTGCAATCCATGCACACCTCACTATGATTTCCCCAGCAGGTCTGACCAGGTCCAGCCATGCAGTTAACCTGCTCCAGGAGCTGTAACAGTGTATACCTGTTACCAGCCAGCCCCCACAAAGCAAAATACATTTATTCTTAGGGTAAAAGCATTACCAAGAAAACATATAACAAACAATAAAAGTGCCTATACACCTGCTAAAAGCTTACCAGAGGTCACCTGTAAGTTTTATGTTACTCTAATAGGCCTAAGCCCTTCCACGCTTGAACAGAGGGTCCTGCCTATTTGCTGAATCAAAAGAAGACCCAGTTTAAACCCAAACTTTTATACCAAAAGCCCATTCTTTATTTCTTGGGGTATGTCTACACTACAAAATTAGGTTGAATTTATAGAAGTTGGTTTTTTAGAAATCGTTTTTATATAGTCGATTGTGTGTGTCCCCACACAAAATGCTCTAAGTGCATTAAGTGCATTAACTCGGCGGAGTGCTTCCACAGTACTGAGGCTAGTGCCGACTTCCGGAGTGTTGCACTGTGGGTAGCTATCCCACAGTTCCCTCAGTCTCTGCTGCCCATTGGAATTCTGGGTTGAGATCCCAATGCCTGATGGGGCAAAAAAAAAAGTCACTGGTGGTTCTGGGTACATGTCATGAGGCCCTCCCTCTCTCTGTGAAAGCAACGGCAGACAATCGTTTCACGCCTTTTTTACTGAGATACCTGTGCAGACGCCATACCACGGCAAGCATGGAGCCCGCTCAGCTCACTGTCACTGTATGTCTCCTGGGTGCTGGCAGACGCGGTACTGCATTGCTACACAGCAGCAGCAACCCATTGCCTTGTGGCAGCAGACTGTGCAATAGGCCAGAAAACCATCCTCATCGTGTCCGAGGTGCTCCTGGCCACCTAGGTAAGGTCATTCAGGAGCACCTGGGCAGACATGGGTGCAGGGACTAAATTAGGAGTGACTCAGCCAGGTCATTCTCTTTAGTCCTGCAGGCAGTCCTATTGCACCATCTTATGGTGAGCAGGCAGGAGATGAGGATGGCTAGCAGTCCTATTGCACCATCTTCTGCCGAGCAGCCAGGAGATGTTGGATGGCTTGCAGTACTACTTCACCGTCTGCTGCCAGCCAAAGATATAAAAGATAGATGGAGTGGATCAAAACAAGAAATAAACCAGATTTGTTTTGTATTCATTTGCCCCTCCCTCCGTGAAATCAATGGCCGACAATCGTTTGGTGAGGTCTGTCAGGGGCACCTTGAAAACTTTAATGGAGATTCAATCCAGTCTGAAATACCAGAGGGAGGGATAGCTTAGTGGGTTGAGTATTAGCTTGCCAAACCCAGGGTTTTGAGTTCAATCCTTGAAGGGGCCATTCTGTGTGACAGTTGTTTTTGTTTCTCCTTGATGTAAAGCCACCCCCTTCGTTGATTTTAATTCCCTGTAAGCCAACCCTGGAAGCCACGTTGTCAGTTGCCCCTCTCTCCATCAGAGCAATGGCAGACAATCGTTCTGCGACTTTTTTCTGTGCGGACGCCATACAACGGCAAACATGGAGCCCACTCAGATCACTTTGGCAATTAGGAGCACATTAAACACCACACGCATTATCCAGCAGTATATGCAGCACCAGAAACTGGGCCAGTAGGTGACGTCAGCACGGTGACGAGAGTGATGAGGACATGGACACAGACTTCTCTCAAAGTACGGGCCCTGGCAATGCGGGCATCATGGTGCTAATGGGGCAGGTTCATGCGGTGGAACGCTGATTCTGGGCCCAGGAAACAAGCACAGACTGGTGGGACCACATAGTGTTGCAGGTCTGGGATGATTCCCAGTGGCTGCGAAACTTTCTCATGTGTAAGGGCACTTTCATGGAACTTTTTGACTTCCTTTCCCCTGCCCTGAAGCACATGAATACCAAGATAAGAGCAGCCCTCACAGTTGAGAAGCGAGTGGCAATAGCCCTGTGGTCTGTTTCAAAAGCTGCAGGAAGGGACTTTATTCCCAGACCAGAAAATAACCATTGGGGATGTTGAAATGCCTATAGTTATCCTTGTGGACCCAGCCTACCCCTTAATGCCATGGCTCATGAGGCCGTACACAGGCAGCCTGGACAGTAGTCAGGAGCTGTTCAACTACAGGCTGAGCAAGTGCAGAATGGTGGTAGAATGTGCATTTGGACGTTTAAAAGCTCGCTGGTGCAGTTTACTGACTCAGACATCAGTGAAACCAATATTTCCACTGTTATTACTGCTTGCTGTGCGCTTCACAATATCTGTGAGAGTAAGGGGGAGACGTTTATGGCAGGGTGGGAGGTTGAGGCAAATCACCTGGCCGCTGGTTATGTGCAGGCAGACACCAGGGCGGTTAGAAGAGCACAGGAGGGCGCGGTGTGCATCAGAGAAGCTTTGAAAACCAGTTTCATGACTGGCCAGGCTACGGTGTGAAAGTTCTGTTTGTTTCTCCTTGATGAAACCCTCCACCCCTTGGTTCACTCTACTTCCCTGTAAGCTAACCACCCTCCCCTCCTCCCTTCGATCACCGCTTGCAGAGGCAATAAAGTCATTGTTGCTTCACATTCATGCATTCTTTATTAATTCATCACACAGATAGGGGGATAACTGCCAAGGTAGCCAGGGAGGGGTGGTGGAGGAGAGAAGCACCAGGAGGGGTGGTGGAGGAGGGAAGGACAAGGCCACACAGCACTTTAAAACTTTAAAACTTATTGAATGTCAGCCTTCTGTTGCTTGGGCAATCCTCTGGGGTGGAGTGGCTGGGTGGCCAGAGGTCCCCCCACCGCGTTCTTGGGCGTCTGGGTGAGGAGGCTATGGAACTTGGGGAGGAGGGCGATTGGTTACACAGGGGCTGTAGCGGCAGTCTGTGCTCCAGCTGCCTTTTCTGCAGCTCAACCATATGCTGGAGCATATTAGTTTGATCCTCCAGCAGCCTCAGCATTGAATCCTGCCTCCTCTCATCACGCTGCCGCCACCTTTCAGCTTCAGCCCTCTCTTCAGCCTGCCACTTACTCTCCTCAGCCTGCCATCTCTCTCCTGGTCATTTTGTGCTTTCCTGCACTCTGACATTGTCTGCCTCCATGCATTCGTCTGTGCTCTGTCAGTGTGGGAGGACAGCATGAGCTCAGAGACCATTTCATCGCAAGTGCGTTTTTTTCGCATTCTAATCTTCGCTAGCCTCTGGGAAGGAGAAAATCCTGTGATCCTTGAAACACATGTAGCTGGTGCGCTGGTGCAGACTGCTGCTCAGGGCATCACAACATGGGGAATAGATGACCAGCCCTCTGTGGAGAAAGAGGTGGTTAGGGACTATTTAGAAAAGCTGGATGTACACAAGTCCATGGGGCCGGACGAGTTGCATCCGAGAATGCTAAAGAAACTGGCGGCTGTGATTGCAGAGCCATTGGCCATTATCTTTGAAAACTCGTGGCGAACGGGGGAAGTCCCGGATTACTGGAAAAAGGCTAATGTAGTGCCAATCTTTAAAAAAGGGAAGAAGGAGGATCCTGGGAACTACAGGCCAGTCAGCCTCACTTCAGTCCCTGGAAAAATCATGGAGCAGGTCCTCAAAGAATCAATCCTGAAGCACTTACATGAGAGGAAAGTGATCAGGAACAGTCAGCATGGATTCACCAAGGGAAGGTCATGCCTGACTAATCTAATCCCCTTTTATGATGAGATTACTGGTTCTGTGGATGAAGGGAAAGCAGTGGATGTATTGTTTCTTGACTTTAGCAAAGCTTTTGACATGGTCTCCCACAGTATTCTTGTCAGCAAGTTAAAGAAATGTGGGCTGGATGAATGCACTATAAGGTGGGTAGAAAGTTGGCTAGATTGTCGGGCTCAACGGGTAGTGATCAATGACTCCATGTCTAGTTGGCAGCCAGTGTCAAGTGGAGTGCCCCAGGGGTTGGTCCTGGGGCTGGTTTTGTTCAATATCTTCATAAATGATCTGGAGAATGGTGTGGCAAATCTCAGCAAATTTGCGGATGATACTAAACTGGGAGGAGTGGTAGATACGCTGGAGGGCAGGGATAGGATACAGAGGGACCTAGACAAATTGGAGGATTGGGCCAAAAGAAATCTGATGAGGTTCAATAAGGATAAGTGCAGGGTCCTGCACTTAGGACGGAAGAACCCAATGCACAGCTACAGACTAGGGACTGAATGGCTAGGCAGCAGCTCTGCGGAAAAGGACCTCGGGGTGACAGTGGACGAGAAGCTGGATATGAGTCAGCAGTGTGCCCTTGTTGCCAAGAAGGCCAATGGCATTTTGGGATGTATAAGTAGGGGCATAGCGAACAGATCGAGGGATGTGATCGTCCCCCTCTATTCGACATTGGTGAGGCCTCATCTGGAGTACTGTGTCCAGTTTTGGGCCCCACACTACAAGAAGGATGTGGATAAATTGGAAAGAGTCCAGCGAAGGGCAACAAAAATGATTAGGGGTCTGGAACACATGACTTATGAGGAGAGGCTGAGGGAACTGGGATTGTTTAGTCTGCAGAAGAGAAGAATGAGGGGGGATTTGATAGCTGCTTTCAACTACCTGAGAGGTGGTTCCAGAGAGGATGGTTCTAGACTATTCTCAGTGGTAGAAGAGGACAGGACAAGGAGTAATGGTCTCAATCAAGTTGCAGTGGGGGAGGTTTAGGATATTAGGAAAAACTTTTTCACTAGGAGGGTGGTGAAACACTGGAATGAGTTGCCTAAGGAGGTGGTAGAATCTCCTTCCTTAGAAGTTTTTAAGGTCAGGCTTGACAAAACCCTGGCTGGGATGATTTAATTGGGGATTGGTCCTGCTTTTGAGCAGGGGGTTGGACTAGATGACCTCCTGAGGTCCCTTCCAACCCTGATATTCTATGATTCTATGGTGGAGGAAAAAAAAGAGACAAAGTGGTATTTAAAAAGACACATTTTATAGAACAATGGGTACACTCTTTCACGGTAAACCTTGCTGTTAACATTACATACATAGCACATGTGCTTTCGTTCCAAGGTTGCATTTTGCCTCCCCTCTCCCTGTGGCTAACAGCGGGGAACATTTCTGTTCAGCCACAGGCAAACAGCCCAGCAGGAACGGGCACCTCTGAATCTCCCCTTAAGAAAAGCACCCTATTTCAACCAGGTGACCATGGGGGAAGGGTTAGCTCAGTGGTTTGAGCATTGGCCTGCTAAACCCAGGGTTGTGAGTTCAATCCTTGAGGGGGCCATTTAGGGATCTGGGGCAAACATTGGGGACTGGTCCTGCTTTGAGCAGGGGGTTGGACTAGATGCCCTCCTGAGGTCCTTTCCAACTCTGATATTCTATGATTCTATGAATGATATCACTCTCCTGAGGATAACACAGAGAGATAAAGAACGGATGTTGTTTGAATGCCAGCAAACATTCACTGCAATGCTTTGTTCTGCAATGATTTCCAAGTACATGTTACTGGCCTAAAGTGGTAAAGTGTCCTACCATGGTGGACGGAATAAGGCTGCCCTCCCCAGAAACCTTTTGCAAAGGCTTTGGGAGTACATCCAGGAGAGCCGCAAATGCCAGGGCAAATTAATCATTAAACATGCTTGCTTTTAAACCATGTATACTATTTTAAAAGGTACACTCACCAGAGGTCCCTTCTCCACCTGGCAAGTCTGGGAGGCAGCCTTGGGTGGGTTCGGGGGATACTGGCTCCAGGTCCAGGGTGAGAAACAGTTTCTGGCTGTTGGGAAAACTGGTTTTTCCACTTGCTTACTGTGAGCTATCTACAATTTCATCATCATCATCTTCCTCGTCCCCAAAACCTGCTTCCGTGTTGCCTCCATCTCCATTGCAGGAGGCAAACAACATGGCTGGGATAGTGGTGGCTGAACCCCCTAAAATGGCATGCAGCTCATCATAGAAGCGGCATGTTTGGGGCTCCGACCCGGAGTGGCCGTTTGCCTCTCTGGTTTTCTGGTGGGCTTGCCTCAGCTCTTTAAGTTTCACGCGGCACTGCTTCAGGTCCCTGTCTTTCATGCCCTGGGAGATTTTGACAAATGTTTTGGCATTTCGAAAACTGGAATGGAGTTTTGATAGCACGGATTCCTCTCCCCATACAACAATCAGATCCCATACCTCCCGTTCGGTCCATGCTGGAGCTCTTTTGCGATTCTGGGACTCCATCATGGTCACCTCTGCTGATAAGCTCTGCATGGTCTCCTGCAGCTTGCCACGCTGGCCAAACAGGAAATTGAAATTCAAAAGTTCACGGGCCTTTTCCTGTCTACCTGGCCAGGGCATCTGAGTTGAGAGTGCTGTCCAGAGCGGTCACAATGGAGCACTCTGAGGTAGCTCCCAGAGGCCAATACCGTCTAATTGCATCCACAGTACCCCAAATTTGACCCGGCAAGGCCAATTTCAGCGCTAATCCCCTTGTTGGGGGTGGAGTAAGGAAATCGATTTTAAGAGCCCTTTAAGTCGGAAAAAAGGGCTTCGTTTGTGGACGGGTGCAGGGTTAAATCGATTTAATGCTGCTAAATTCGACCTCAACTCCTAGTGTAGACCAGGGCTTGGTCTCTGGAAACACAGTTTGAACCAGTATATACAAACCAGCCCGTGGGGGAAGGGGTACCTCTCTGGAGGTGTTTGCAGTATATGAAATCCTGGGTGATTCACCTGAATCCCCCGTTTTGTTTTTAGTTCCTGGAGGAGCTATGGTAACCCTTCCCCTTTCCCACAGTGATACATAAACCACACAAATGTAATACAATATGGTCCCAAAGCTATTGCATGCAGTTGCAGTATCAGTCACAGCCACACGCAGGAGTATTCACAGAACCAGATTACTGTGCAAGAGGGGTCATGCCAGAAGTGCATGTGCACCACCCAAGGAGGGCAAAGACACAATACCCTGTGACTTATTTGGGCCAATCATAGTTAACCAGTACAGCTTGACTACACTGACTGTCCAAAAGCATCAACTGGGCTAGGCTGCTCCCACCGGGGTCCAGCAATGCCTGACGAAAGGGCCTTCTCTGGGCAGAGACACCTTCTTCTCCCCATTTCTTACAAGGGGTAATAAAGCTGGATAACATAAATACTGAGACTGCACTAGTATGTAAAAGGTGGTGGAGTGAAACCCTGTAAATAAATGACATGGTGGTACCTATGAATGGGAAGGTCTCTGAGAGGACTGTGCAAAGCAAAGAGAATGGCAGGAAGGGACCCTATCACAGGCCCAGAGAGGCTGAAGAGTAAACCCACTCCCCAGTGCCCCGACTGTGTGGTAGGGCTGGGCTCTGTGGTTAGTGAATCCTATTCCCAGTTTGTGGACTAGCTGGTAATCTGTTTTGTGACTGCAACTCCAGCCTTGAGGCTGCAGTACCCACTGAAGGCTTATGAGGTAGGACATGAAAAATCATGATAGCACTGGATTTTTCAAATCCTTCCTCACCTCCTCCCAGCCCTACACTGTGAGCAGTCATAGAGCTGAACTCTACCTCAGGGATAACACATCTCTTGTGTAACCCTCTTTCCTCACTCATCCCCACACACCCTGCACAAACACAACCACATGGATACTGCTGCCAAAGATTCCTATGTGTTGGCCGGGGCACTGTTTGCTGCTGGCTGAGTGAATCAACCAAGCTCACACAATAAGATTTGATGGGGGAGTCAGGATTTGCTCATGCAGTCACACAGACAGTTGTGTGTGTAAATAAGATGTATGCAAACTGTGTGGGCCTAATTTTGTCAATCAGTCCCTTACCCTTTGTGAAGCTGAAACGCTTGATCACACTAGCTAAAGCCAGGAATAATGCAGTCATGTGTTATGCAAGCATCATTCAGAAAGCACTGTACAGCTGGAAGACTGTCAATGCTTTTCAGCTCCAGGCAGGAGATTTAAAATCCACAAACAAAGGAGAAGCAAAGGTACGCTTGCAGTTTGGCATTATAAAAACACTTCACCTTAGGAGAGTTAAGTAGTTGCCTGGGGTTGAATGGTCAAAAAAGATATGTTTTATAATGGATCAATCCTTCTAATCACATTCTGAGCACCGCCCTCACAAGCATTTGTTATACTTGATTCAAGGGTGGGAGATGCATTTATACATAAAGGCTATTTTGCAGAATGTGTGCAGTGAATTGCTGCGCATAAATATATGCAGATAAGAGCAGAGCAGCTGTTTGGCAAGACTGTAGCTTTCTATGCATATACCTTCTTTTACATATTAGGAAGAGGTGATGTAAGACTGATTTGCTCCTTGTTGGCAAACCAGCACAGCGCTGGAGTGCTAGTCTTGGAAATTTGTATACTGTACATTAGTTACAGTCCACTGGAGTTGTCCTGCACAATGACCCATTAAAGCATGAGTCTATTCTGACTGGGTAAAAATAGCCCCAGTCTTATTCAACAGAACTGCTCCCGCTTTACTCAGAGACGTATCATCTTGCTTTTGGTGATAAATAAGTTTCTATGGCTCTCTACTCCTGTTAGCCCTGCGGAGCTAATGCAGCACAAACTTAATGAGCTGTGTGCTATGTTCCATTTTGTGCATCATCAACAGACCTTTTACTAAGGTCCAATCAACTACATCTATGCAAACTCTGCTGTAGACAAGAGAGTTGCACAGGTGTCACTGAGGGGTTAATTTGGCCATCAGAAATGTTATTGATCGTGAGGATGCACATATAGAAAGAGTCCAGAGTTGACTCTCATCGCCCAGACTGAATTTCCAGGCTGCCATAGAGAAAGAAAGCACCTTTTATACTCATCAAAGGAGTGCATTGGATACAGACATCGCTGAAACCCAAACAACATGGGACCCTGTGATGCCATTTTTCAAAAGTCACTTTTCAGAACAACACTTTAAAACCTTCTCCACTTGGCTCAAAATGGAGCCCAAGACAGGAAAAGGGCAGGTGTGTTAGCTGGGGTTACAGAATTATTTTTAGGAAATAATTTCAAAACATTTTAACTACCTCATACAGCATGAGTTATCTCCTGCCCTATTATTTCAGTGTGGTAGCCTCTTGGAGCTCCAGTTATGGACCAGAGTCTCACTGTGCTAGGCACTGTACAAACACATAACAGATGCTCCCTGTCCCAAAGAGAGTACAGTACTAATATGTCCGTCTTTGGTATCACTGCACATTCTGGGCCTACTCCTGTAACGTACTGAGTGCCCTTGACTTTTAGTAACTTCAGAAGGGATTGAGTGCACTCTACTCACCACAGGATCAGGCCCTTTCAAAGTCTGTATATATTTATTTTAAAATGTCTGGGACTCTATTTTCCTGCAGCATGATATAGGTAACCCCCATTGGAGCACAGATGTTTCATCCATCAGGAGCTTCACATGGCCTTTGCCAGAAGAATAAGCCTCAAGTGTTGACACTGTATCTTGTTCAGGTAGCTCAGCTGATGAGCCTCCTTCACAATAGCCACAGGTCTTTTTTCAGCCAAACAGCTCCACGTTCCCTTTTACAACTCAACCACCTGGAAAAAAACAAAATCATGCAGTTTGTTTTGGATCTGGTGATAATATATCAAGGAGCGGATTGGCCACAGGGAGAGAAAATGGAGGAGGGGGTGAATTTATACTATTACTAAACCTCTGTTTTGCCAGACAGCTCAGGATCCAGGATTCCACTGTTGGGTATGGTTTTTCATGCCCACCAGACTGTGTATGCATTGAACTAATGTGAAGATGAGATTAACATTCCTTTAATTAATCCTGCTTCTTTCGACACAGACTTAATATGTCCTCATTCAGTTAATGTAGCTGTGAGTGAAATTCATGATGACCATCATTCTTTGTGCTGGAAAGCTTTGTGACACTTATCAGAAGGGTAGCCGTGTTAGTCTGTGCCCACAAAAACAACGTGGAGTCCGGTGGCACCTTTTTAAAGTGTCCAGAAACAAAAGGAAACAGTTAGTTTCAGGACATCAAATTAAACTTTTAATTTGACCCAATACTACATTTTTACCAACTTTTTCATTTTGCCAATATTTTTCAGAATTTTGGATACCATTTGACCCAAACCAATTTTTTCTCCAATTTTTTGGAACTGACAGCAAACCAAAAGAGCAGGTATTCACACAGCACTTCCAAAAGTGATAATGGTCAGGTCTGGTCAGTCTTTGGCCAGAGTCAAATAATAACTGAACTGATGTTGGGTGAGATGAGTGATATTTTTCAGAGGATCTCAAGGTGAATGGTATAGACAGGCTGCTACTCTGGATAACAGTGCCAGAGAGAGGAATGAAAAGCCAAATTAATCACAAGTTGTGGAAAAATATGACAAAGCAAACAAGGCATGATCAAAACTTTCTTGTGTTTGCCACCATATATGATGCCCATGACACACTTTCTGTTCACAAACGTGACAAGATTTACACCTCTTCTGAAAAGATGAAGGCTCTGAATTACCATCTTAAACTATTTCCAGAAGAATGTGCAGATGCCATAGGACATGACTTATTAAATAAATGATTTGTTGACTTTGGCTAATACAATCAGATACGTGGTGCAGCAAGTTGTTTGTTTACAATTAATGTGATATGACACCCTGTTTATATGATATCAGGCGATCACAATGTACAATTAAATTAGTTGAGTTTTAACATAGTGCCTTGGTCCATATTTTCAAAACCACGTGTCTAAGTTGCAAATGGAAAATATGCACAAGCAGGTGCACAGCTGAGTATGCAACGGTTACCCAACGGCATTTTGCACAGGAAACAGCAGATTTTTCCTAAGATGAATTACCTTTGTGTGGACACAAATGCACAAGTTGGAGGCCCATTTTGAAAATTAGGGATTGTTTTACAGCATCGATAAAAGTTACGGAGTGAAAAATGGAAATATAACAACTGCCCCTGTCCCTCATAAAGCAAATGGAAGTAATACATCCTCCCTGTGCAGAAATAGGAAAATGTGGCTAATTTAAACCCTTATTGTATCCCTATATAATGTCCATGAATCCAATGTCTACATGGTGCTCCTGTCTCACACTGTTATACCACCCCTGAATGGCCACATACCACTGTAGTGAGGCCCTATTGAAATTCTGAGGCATCTAAAGGCCCCTCTCCCAGCCATCTGGGAGGAGCCACTGGACACAGGACTCAACTAAATACGAGGGACAACTAAAAAATAACAGGGCAGGGAGTAGAGGTCCCAGGCTGAAAGCTAGGGATCCAGAGGGGGACACCGAGCAGAGAACCCTGGATAGAACCCACTGCTCCTCAAAGCTGTCTAGGGAGCCAGCGGACACCGCTCAGAGGAACTCTGCCTGGATGTGTGAGACAAGGGAGGAATGGAAAGTCACAAAGCACCTCCCCGTCCAGAATCCTCTTCCTCGTGTTGAAGATGGCCATTTTGGCCAGGGCCAGGAGGAGGTTGACGAGGAGGTCTCATAACTTAGTGGGGTCATGGACAGGTTGTGCAAATATAAACAGATGTTGGGAAAAAAGCAGCCAGAACCTCAACAGGAGGTTCCAGAGGAGCTGGAAGAGGGGCTGCAACCTGGCGCATTCAGGATAAGCATGCGCCAGGTTCTCCCACATGCCGCAAAAGGGGCAGGCATCGGGGACTGGGGTGAACTGCGCTAAGTACATGCCTGTGCTCACAGCTCCATGAAGGAGCTGCTAACCGATATCTCCAACGGACCATGGGACCGGGTGGAATAGAGGCTGGTCCACCGGGGTTCCTTACCCTCTACAGGTGGTAGTAGGTCCCGCCACTTGGTATTGGGGTGAGACACAAGGGTGAGGAAGTGAAACATATGGAACATGAGCATGAAGAGTTGTTCCCAAGGCGCAGCTCAAAAGTAAACCGGCTGCAAGGTACATAGTCAGCTCAGGTTGTGGAAGGGAGGGAACTGGGGTGGTGGCTCATGGGGCAGGGGCCCAATGTAAAAGTCCGGAGGGCCAGGGGGTGAGGGGAGGGCAGGGACCACCTTTCACAGGAGCCGCTCAAGGAAAACCCGAGAGGTGGGCAATCAGGCTGCATGCACCTCCTGGAGTACAAGTAGGGGAGTCTGAAGGGTGGAGAGCCCCATGCGCCGACCAAGTGCTTGGGGATCCACCCATGTCCCCCCATCATAGTCTAGGAGGTCTCAGATTCTGGTGGTTTCTGCCAGGACCAGCTCCAGTGCACTAAGAGAGACTCAGCCATCTGCACATGAAGGTAGGGGTTGTGTAGCAGGGGCTCCACGAGAAGGTCACCCCCTTGGTGGCCACTACAGACCTGGTCACCGAGAACAGCTTCCAGGTCAGGAGGAGGTCCTGGTACAAGACTGGCAGCTCGGAGAGGTCTCGCAGAAGGCCCCTTGGCTGGAGAAAAAAGAGCTGCTGGTTGTATCGGCACCCTTGGAGGTAGCAGAGGAAGGCATGCGCCAACATGCTCCATGCCGGACAACCTGCACCATAAAGGAGCCTCTGCAGGGCCTGGAGGTGGAAGACATGGACCTGGTTGTGGAGACAGACCAGGCCCTGTCCTCCCTCCTCCAGGGGAAGACTCAGAAGCCTGCAGAGACCCAGTGAAGTCCCAGCCAGAAGACTCCAGAGTTACCCTCTGGAGTGGGCCAGGATCCCCTGGGCTGGGCTTAGGGTGTTGAGCAGGTGCCAGAGCATGGACAGGACTAGTTGGTTCAGCACCAGTGCCCTCCCACAAAAGGGAAAGACACTGGAGCAGGCACCAAATGGTGGGAGGGAGCTCATCTGCCACCTGTCCCTGACCATCAAGCCAGAGCTCTTGACCCAGTTGACCCGGGTGGAGGAGGCCGGCAAGTAAATCACCTGGCAGGCCTCCAACCGCACCAGGTCACCTGGGTCCTGGACTACGAGGAGCATGTCATCAGCATACACCAACAAGACCAGCTGCAACTCCGGCTCTCAAAGGACCAACCCCTTCAAACTCCATCGGAGGAGACAGAGGAAGGGCTCAATCACTAGAGTATACAGCTGGTCTGACAGCAGACACCCCTGACATACCCCTCTCCCGAAGCTGACCACATCGGTCAGAGTCCAATTGAGCCTGACCAAACACTCCATGGAGCCATACAGCACCTGGAGAAAACCCACAAACTAGGGCCTGAAGTCAAACTCCCACAGAGTGCTCAGGAGGTCCATCCTGTTGAATGCCTTCTCCTGGTCCAGGGACAGGAGGGCAAATGACAGACCATCCCTACACTCAAGCTCCAGGAGGTCCAAGACCAAATACAGATTATCAAAGATGGAGTGCCCAGGGACTCCTTTCATCAGTAGCAAGGCAAGCACAGCTCGCCTGCACAACAGAGGGAGGACCCACTCCCCAAGCACTTGGCCCAGACGGTGACTAGGTCCAGGCCAAGGACATCCCAGAACATGCGGTAGAACTCCATAGTCAGCCCATCCATGCCCGGAGATTTATTAGTACGCATGAGATGGAAGGCTTCCGAGAACTTGGCCAGAGTGAGAGGTAGCTCCAGCCAGTCCTGTCACCCACGTTGACTGTCGGGAATTCATTCCAGAGCACTCTGCAAGCATCAGCGTTGTCCGGATCTGGGCAGAAGAGGCTGACATAGAAGGCCCTGGACCTTCCATACATCTCCTCTGGATATGTGAGAAGGGTGCCGTTCTCTGCCAAAAGGCAGGTGACATGTTTCTTGGCCCCTCTCTTTTTCTCTAGGGTGTAGAAGTGGGATCTGCAATCCATCTCCCAAAGGAGATGGATGTGGGATTGAATGAATGCGCCCCAGGCCTGATGATCCTCCAGGGCCTGGAGCTCCTCCCGCTTCTCCTGGCATGCTCTGCAAGGGATGGATCCCTGGGGCTGACAACCAGACACTTCCCCAGCTCCAAGATCTCCCGCTCCAACTGCTCTATCACTGCATCCCTCCGCTGGCTGGAACCTCGGTGTAGTCATGGGAGAAGAGCTGGGCGCGCACCTTCCTCACATCCCACCACTGCCGTGCCGAGGGAAAGACGTGCCACTGCTCCTACCAGCCCAGCCAGAACTCCTGAAAGGACGCCAAAAAGTCCATGTCCTTCAGCAGGCTGTTATTGAAATGCCAATAGGCCAGCCCTGGCCTCTCTGAGGTGAGAGAGGCAGTCACAGCCACCAAATGTTGGTCCGAGAACAGGGCTGGCTGGATTTTGGAGGAGTGGGCCTGTGCAAGATGGAAGTGTGATAGTTAACTGAAGTCCAACCTCCACCTGGACATAGGCAAAGGTGGAATTGTCATCTGGGTGGCGGTCATGGCAGACGTCCACCAGGGAGTGCTGATTGATAATCTCCCTCAGGGCGCCTGCAGTGGCCTGGCTGCTCTCGGTTCTGGAGTGGTCCCGCTCCTCAAGGCTGGTATTAAAATCCCTGCACAGGACCAGGCACTCACGAGGATCCAAGGTGCTGAGGAAGGTGGATGCCTGCTGGAAGAATCACACCTACTCCAGGCCTGGTGTTGGTGCATAGATGTTGACCAGATTCAACGT
Organism: Caretta caretta; assembly: GCF_965140235.1. Lineage (NCBI taxonomy): Eukaryota > Metazoa > Chordata > Testudines > Cheloniidae > Caretta > Caretta caretta. The sequence continues at coordinate 177,890,656 of NC_134208.1, read as the reverse complement.
CAGCTCCTCCATGCAGGCCCAGACGTGCAACATGTGACCCAGCACAACCACAGCAATCCCCAGCACCTCAGGCCGTAGATTGGGGGAGACAGAGTGGTCACCCCAGCCAAATGAGTGCTGAGGTGGCTAAAGTACCCCCAGTACCCCCCCCTACAGCTGCCAACTAGTCTTGGCAGCTGGATCCATGTGGGCCTCCTGCAGGAAAACCACACAGTACCCCCCACCCCCATCCCAAAGGAAGGAGAAGCACCTGGCATCTGAGGAGACCCGCCCTGCAGCCCTGGATGTTCAATATCGCAAAGATGGTGGGCTTCATTGTGAGGACTGGGGAAGGTCCTTGCTGGCAGAAGTGATGGCAGCCCCCAGAAGGCCTCACAACTATCTGCAACTGACCCTGAAAGCCAGGAGGGAGTCACAGAAGTTGTGGGCCTGCCGGTAGGCCATGGCATCCTGCCTCCTGGACTCCCTACCCTCCTTCCATCTTGTCCTCCAGGCTGGGAGGGCCCTTTTGAAGTTCCCCCAGTGCTGGAGAATGAGCTGCACCTTGCCCTGGGAACCATGGATGTCCACTAGGAAGCGGTGCAGCTCATCCTGAAGCGCAGTGGGGAACGGGGCGTGGACCCGCAGTTGTCCTCCAGTGGGGCCCCTGTAATGGCTCTGTGGCCCAGGGAGATGGGCAAACGGGGGGCAGACCCGCAGTGGGGTACCTGTACCTTTGGTGCAGCGCAACCTGTCCCTATCCCTGGCAAGGGAGGGGCAGTGGAGGGAAGAGAGCAGCCCCTAATGGGTCAGGGAGGGGACACATGAAAACCACCGCCTGACGGTCTGCGGAAAGGAGAAACAAGACAACCTCAGGGGCAGTAGCAGTATGGGAGGTGGAAGGGAAAGAGATGGGCAGCGCAATGGGGACGGCAGCGGGACTGAGGCTAGAAATGGGGTCTGGAGCAGGGGCAGGGGAAGAAGTGGGATCGGAATCCCTGTCAGCTAAGCCACCAGGGTGCAGCACCTCTCGACTGAGTTCAGGGGCTGAGAGGACGGGGATAGGAGGGGGCCCTCAACGACACCGGGCCCAGGGCGCCACAAAGAGGTCAGCACCTGCAACCACAGCATCAGGCATGATGAGATCAGTGATAGGGCTCCTAACTGGGAGGGAAGGCAGCTGCCCCACCTCTGAAGGGGGCGCACCCAAGGGCTCGGGGCCCAGCCGCTTGGCACCGGTCATCACCACAAGCGGCTCAGAGGCCATGAGTGAGGTTCTGCAGCCAGGCAGATGGACGAACCCAGGGGTGCCGCAAGATCAAGAGCAGGGGTGGCAGCCTGGGAGAGAAAGGAGGAAGGGGTGGTGTGACCAAGCCGCCTCCCAGATCAAGGCCTTTTGGCAAGGGTCATCCTCCCACTGGGTGACCAGGGTCAGACCCAGGGCCTCGATCGCCTTGAAAATGGAGCTGAAGTCTCCCACGGCCACCCCCCCACCTTAGTGTGGACGGGGACACAGATGACAAGGGAGGGACTCCTAAAGGGTGTCAGTACCACCCCCCTCTGGCGCCATGGCATCCTTGGCCATCTCCACCTGCTGGGCTCTATCAGGGGACGAGACAGAAGGTTATGCAGCAGTGGCTCCCCCTCACAGAGTTGCGGGGGGCCTCCTCTCCTTCTGCATCGAGCAGGAGGTGCTGAGCCCTTTCCTTCCATTTGCCGTTCTTCCCCTCAATGAGCACCCAGTCCTCCGAGGTGGAGGTCGGGGGCTGGCCAGTGGGGAGGGGCCAGGGGGCAAGGGCGGTGGGATCAAGGGTCGGGGAGGCAATGGGGAGACAATGGAAGAAAGGGAATCCTGCCCCTGGGGCTGGCCCTCTCCCATGCCTGGCAACGGCCCTGCCACCATTTCCTCCGTGGGCCCCGCCAAACTGTACATGATGGAGGCGGGGCCCACTCGCTCATCTGGGTGCAAAGCGGGGGCTACCCTCCGGGGCCTGAGCAGGAGAGACTATAGGAGCCACATATAGCCACACCAGGGTCACCAGCAATGACAAGGCCGACACCCTCCTGCTTCTCAGGGGTCCGAGGCGCCCCTCTGCATCAGGCTCCCCTGAAGAGTAGTGCACCTGGCAGTGGGCCCCCTGATGGGGGCAACAGAAAGGACTCCTCTAATTCCTCTCTGTCATACACCGCTGCCAGCAGTTGGATCTGGACCTGCCAGCGGAAGGACAGAGGGGCTCCTTTCAGCCCAGGGGGAGAGAGCTGATGACAGATAGGGGTTTCTCCAGGGTGGAGAGGAAGGGCAGAAGGGCAGCATTGGGAGGGAAGGGTGGGAGGGAGGTAAAGACCACCCTTATGTCCAGGTCTGCCAAAGGCTCAAGGGGGAGGTACACGCCCCCCACCACCAGGCCCTTCTCCACAGCCTCCTGGGTGGCAGCCTCCAATGCCAGGAAGAAGACAATCTTCTGGTACATCTCGGACGCTGCCACCACAGCCGTGGGCACCACCAAACATGCCGACAGCCACACGTTGGTCTCCATGTGGGGGAGGGGGAAGGCCAATCACTCCTCCCCACTAGGCTGCGGGCAGGGGAAGAGGGTGCCAATGTGGGGGGAGGCAGTGTGCAGGGAGGCCAATAGAGGCAGGGAAGCAGGGGTTGTGCTCAGTGGCATGGAGTGGGGATACTGGCTCCTCCGGCTGTACTAGGAAGGGGAGGGACTACAATATCATTGGGGGGGGGGTGCAGTGAACAGGGGGCACAACAGAAAAGGGACACAAGTGCTTAGGGAGGGTGCATGGGTGCACGAAGCAAGGGGGCTGAGCGAGGAGGGGAGCAATGGAAGGTAAGAAAAAAAGGGGAGCCGACTGGGAATAGGCTGGGGGTGGGGCAGGAAAGGCACAGGGACAAGCTCTGCTGAAGGCTAGGGCGAGGCAGGCAAACAATCAAACATTCCAGGGCTGGGATGGGGGCAGGCAGTTTAAGGGCTTGTCTACACCGGCACTTTACAGCGCTGCAACTTTCTTGCTCAGGGGTGTGAACCCCCCCCCCCCGAGTGCTGCAAGTTTCAGCGCTGTAAAGCGCCAGTGTAAACAGTGTAAACAGGGAGCGACGCCCCTCGTGCGGGTGGGTTTTTTTTAGAGAGCTGGGAGAGCTCTCTCCTAGCGCTCTGCCACAACTACGCAAGCCACATGAAAGTGCTGCCATGGCAGCGCTTTAACGTTGCCAGTGTAGACTAGCCCTAACAAAAAGAACTTCCAGAGGGCCAAGGTGGCAGGGGCGGAGGGAAGCCAGGGGCGGGCAGGGCAGGCAGCAAGAGAAAAGGGGCAAACTGCTGCAGGGAGGCTGGTGGGCAAAACAGAGGGTGGAGGGAGTCCAACAGCCAAATGCAACTGGGGGAGGAGGGGGAAGTCCAAGGGAGAGGGAAGCACGTGCACCCACGTGCGCTTGCCTAATACAGTCTATGCTCACTGCTGCACCAGTCCCAGGTGTTAAAGAGATACTCCTGGGAGGATTCTGTGTCCCAAAATTAAAAATTCTGCAAAATTCTGCAAATTTTATTTGTAAAAATATTGCAATATAATCACACCAGTTTCAGTTGTTTTGGGAAGTTATTTAAACGACAGTACAGAAAAAAGTTGCAATAACTATTCAGCATTTCCTAAACACATGAAGATCCTTTTATATTTAGATTTGGTTTGTTAAATAGATGTAAGCAGTGTCAGGATGAGCTCCACCCTGACATCTGGTGGTGAGGTGTGGCAAGTTGTGGAAAAGAACTTTAGGGGCTGATCTCATTTGCATAGGCACACCCACCCCGCCTAGAGTGAGGCCATAGCTGCCCAAATGGTCACTTTGGCTGCTGTGGGATCCCCAGTGTCTCTGTTATTGGGGCAGAAAGAATAAACTTATTACCCTGATTATGGGAACTGTGCTTGGAACTGTACTTGGCCTTTTGTTATGATGGAGGGACTCACCATCAACTAAGTAGCACTCGCTAGGCAAGGGTCATGGGTTCCAAAACTCTGTGAATTAAGAGAGGCTGGGGATAAGTATTGATACTTGGTGGTATGGGCTCCTGAGTGAGGGTCTTACATGCTAATTGCACTTCCTTCTCTCTCCACTGTGGAGTATCAGAGCTAATTTTGATTTTATTAGAAGTCTAGTTACAGGCTGCTGAGCAGACTTTGGGCTAATGGTGCACCAGTACTGAGGCTCCCCTACTACAAGCTGAATTCACTAGAGAGCTGAACTGACTAAGAGCTGAAATCACTGAACATTGTGTTAAGTAGTGGGGGAGCCTGAAGATCTATTGCGGAGCAGTTTGTGGGACGGCTGGAGTGCTTTGTGGACAGGCTGGTGGAGCAGTTCATAGGACGGCAGGAGCTGCTTGTGGGACGTGGAGCGGAGCAGTTTGTGGACTGGCTGGTGGAGCAGTTTGTGGCATGGCGGGAGCTGCTTGTGGGCAGTGGAGCCGAGCTGAGCGAAGCAGTTCGTGGGGTGGCTGGCGGAGCAGAGCGAAGGCCTATGGAGCTGTGGGGCGGTCAGCTTCAGATCATGTAAGGTGCCCCTTACCTCTCTCCCCCCACCATCTCCACCCAGGTTGGGAGGTAAAGCTCCGCAGATAAACTTTCAAACTCAGGGCCTGCCCTGACCAGGGACAGAGACTCTTGGGTCATTGGACGTTTGGGACTTTGAGTGATTTGGGGTTGCTGGACTCAAGAACCAAAGGGAAAGAGCATGCCCCAATTTGCTTGGGGTGGTTTTTTTTTTTTGCTCATGGGTTGTGTTACGAATCCTGTTGGTGGTGTTTCCCTAACATAATGCCACATTGTTTCTCTCTGTTATTAAAAGGCTTTTTGCTACACTCAGACTATGTGCTTGCGAGAGGGGAAGTATTGCCTCTTGGAGGCGCCCAGCGGGGGTGGTATATAATTGTCCCAGGTCACCGGGTGGGGGCTTGATCCGGTTTGCATTGTGTTATTGAAATGAATCCCCTAGATATTGAACCCGGCCCTTGTTGCTGCCAACTCTGACAGGCAGAAGGGTTACATATATATTAAAATTACATATATACATATTTGTGTTTGGCTATTGTAATTTTAATATATATATAAAACAAACCAAATTAAAATAATTAAAGTGCGTGCAACCCTCCAGAAATATTGACTAGTGATTAGGATCATGTTGTCTTCACCCTCATCCTCTCAACATCTATTCTCCAGGTGTTGTCTCCTCCTCATATTGTTCTTGTCTTCATTTAGGGCCCAGCCCACAAACACTTTTACTGCTCAACATTCTGTTTACCACCATAAGGAGTCCCCTTCAATTGGCTTTACTGGGACTACTCACTGTAGGAAGCTTGAAGGCCCAGATCCTGCAAACACTTACCCATGAAGCAGGATCAGAGCCTAAACCTGAGAGGATGAGACCCTTAGATTAAAAACTATCTGTCTTGCACATTTGTGGTGCTTCATAAGTATAATCAGTAAAAACAATTTTAAAACCTATACAGAAACCCCCTTGGAAAACAGTGTTTATTATTTATATTAATAAATATTTTTGACACCTAAAATACTCTAGATGCCTTGCGAAAAAGTAAAGGCATAATGAATAAGGCACACATTTTTAATAGCAAAGGTGATAAACCATTTGAACAAACTACTAAGGAAGTCCATCTCTTAATGTCTTCAGATCAAGTCTGGATGCTTTATAGAATATATGCTTTAGCCAAACACAAATTATGTTGTAGTCAGACACAAGTTATTGGGCTCAGTGCAGGGGTAACTGACTAAATTTAACGATCTGTGATGTGCAGGTCAGACTAGATGATCTAATGTTCCCATCTAGCTTAAAGTCTATGAAGACTACAAAGTCTTTTTGTCCTGACAAGTGTACAATCTCTAAATTCAACATGACACAGCAAACAAAGCCCATAAAGAGGGGAATGGGAGAAGAGAAACAAGGGTGACGGTGAGATCATATAGTTACTTATTGAGGCCCCAATCACATAAATGTTTCCGTGTGAGTGGACCACTGTACCTACACAGAGCTCCACTGACATTTTAAATTCCAGCATGCAGTACATGTTAACTTTGATGAAGCTCTGCATGGTCCAACTTGCAGGATCAGGCCCTAAAGTATGTGCATTACACATCTTGATCCCTGTTAGATTTGGGGGTGTGGGGTGCTACCTTCCCATCGGCTCTCTCCACTTTTTACATCTGATATCATTACACATGCAAACAATGCCACTTAAGCCCCAATCCTGCAGTCATAACTACATGAGTTCAGTGGGGCTCTGCATTGGTCTGTCCACGTGGATCTGATTGCATGGTCAGGGCTAGAGCTGAGGGAAACTCTTTCCATTCTGTGAAGATTTGAGATTCCCAAAACTTTTTCCAACCCTAAGTGGGACAAAAAGCCAAAATTTTGAAAATTTCTGAAAACTGAAAAGAAAAGAAATAAAAAATCAGTTTGGGTCAATTGACACATTTATTTTAATAATTTTGAAATATTTGATTTCAATTTTGACCTTTAAAATTTTGTAAAATGCTAGTTAGCTTAAATTTGAAACCAAAAAGTAAATTCAAACCAGAATCTTTTGTTTCATTGAAATGGGACATTTTAACATTTCAGAACTTTTTTTTCAAAAAATTTTCAAGTTGCGAAATTTGTTGAAATGGATCTTTTCCCACCAAAAAAAAAAATGTTGTCAAAAAATTCCTGACCAGCTCTAAGGGTGGGGTCTCTATTTGTAACCTTGATTCTTTATTCTTATTGATAGCATTGAAATGTAAAAAGATGTACTTGTAAATTTATGTATGAAAGAAAAACAAAACCACAGTTACCCAGTTTGAGTCTTCATTGTAGCTAAAACATACGTTATAGAAAGCAAATATTTTTGCAGCAAGAGAACGTAAAAGGTCACAAATCTGCCAGTCTCTTGCAAAATAACCAAGCATGGGTGCATTCTGTATAAAGAATCTATCTCCCTTAGAGGCAAACAGGATTTAGTATCCAAGTGTTTTTTGGTTTTATTAAAGAAAAAAAGAGAATCTGGAAAGGAGTGAAGGATTAATTTTGTCTGCTTATTGCTGACTCTCCATTAGTAGTCACTAAAAAAAAAAAAGGCTTGTAATGGGATCTTGTGGTTTCTATGGCTCTAGTAAAGCCATTTTTATGAGATCACAGCTAAACTTAAAAAAAAAATGAATGTGGGTGAATTATGGTGACTACTGTATGAAAACCTTCACCAAGGTTTCCAGAAGCGACCAGGGATTTTGGATGCTCAACCTGAAACATGTAATAGGGTCCTTATTTTCAAAGGATGGGTGCTCAGCATTCTTTGAAAATCAGGTCCCTGTTAAGGTGTCTCAAATTTGGCACCCAAAAATTGAAGCAACTGATATCATAACTTTAAAAATAATGTCCCTTAACTTTGTGCTTCCTGACTTTTAAGTGTTGAAAATTTAAAACCTCATTGTTACATTAACATATGCTATTGCATTTTGTATATAAACTGATGGACTAGAGTTCCTTATGTTATGCCAACACTGGGACATCCATGTTGTTACACAGTAATTTTTAAAATCATTGCAACTGAGCAACAGTTAGAAGGAGAAAAGGGAAAAAAAACCCTATATGTAAATAGTTGGCAACCACTTAGACTTTCAGATTTGAGTTTCCAGGCCATGAGCCAACAAAGACTAAATGCACCATGGTGGTAACAAAGTCATGTATTCAGACAGGGGTAAAAGGGAGCTGGGTGCATTGTCGGCCAGGTGTTTTAGAGGCACAGTGGAAATGCTATCCTCTGGGCCCTGACCCAGCTGAAGTAACGGATGTGCATAGCAAACAGTGTAGGAGAAGAGATAAACGACCAACATAGAAAAATGAGGGAGGACAAACTTCATGAAGAAATTTTTAAAAAGTGATGCTTATCACCAGAGATGAGAGTAATAACATACAGGAAATATAGACCCAGGGTGTTTACTCCAGATTTTACATTAAAGAAGTCCACAAAAATGGAGACAGCTGGAAAATGTATTGCTCTTGCCCTTTAACTTTCCATATCTTGTTCAAAGATCAGCCAGAGTCCCAGTGTGTTTTCCCTGTATGCGGAGCATGTAGTAATTATTATGCATTTTAAAAAATACTTATGAGATGTGTTTTTAGGGCACATTGAAGTTAGTGGAAGAACTCTCACTGGTTTAGGGGGCTTTGCAACAGGCCCTCAATAAACTCTGCAGCTCTAGCTTTGAAAACAAAAAGAGAAAACAAAATGCCAGAGCATTTCTTAGTTTGAAATGTCTGAACTGAGTTACCACCCATATGACTTAAGAATGTTAATCCTCCAGCCATGTAAAAGCCCCCAGTTAAACAAAATTGATTTCCCTTTTCCTTAGTCATGGAAAACTTTTATGTCACCAAAGGAAGCAATAAAAGCACATCCATGATAACCATAAAAATCACCAGAGAGAAAATGAAGTTTTCAGTTTCATTACTTTTCTTTGGTGAGACAATTAATTGCAAAAGAAGAAAAGTGCAGATTCAATTAAGTAATGAAATAGAAGGGAGTTAAAAGCCACAGGGGATCACTAGTTTTCTGATGTTAAAGCAGAGTCCACCTCCAAGCTTCATTGACTTGTTTATACTGTATAATGGTGTTTCATTTCTTTGAACCAAGGATGTCAGCATTAGTTGATCATAATTAGGAAATCGGGTTTAGAGAAACCTCTCAACTCAAATGAGATTTTCCTAAATGTAGCATCCCCCAACCCCAGAAATATCCTGAACTACCTACAGACACTTCTGGCAAAGCAAAGATGAAAAATATTATTTTTAATAAAGGGCCAGATCTTTTGCTGATACAAATCTGTGTAGCTTCCTAGAAACTCAAGGCATGATCTTGTAAGGGACTGAACACTCTTCCCAGATCCAACAGAGCACTTAACTATGTGCTCGACTTTAAGCACCTGAGTAGTCCTCCCATTGACTTCAAGTAAAGTACCTGCTTGAGTGCTTTGCTAGATGAAGGACAGAGTACTCAGCAGCTTGTAAGATGGAGCCCGTAAAGTGCAGCACGATTCACTTTAAAAAGAGAATAAAACTTTTTCAGAGCTTAAAGAAATGTTCATTTTGGGATTGGACTGTGCAATAAGGTGATGGCTTGGGTCTGATTTTATGCAACAAAGCTTGCATTTCTGTTTTATACACTGCTAGGGTTATGGTTTCAGGCAGACATAAATACAGTAGCTGGGGATGCAAGTGGTCAGAGTTGTTCGCCTAACTGAATTGCAAATGTGAGAGAAAAACTGCACCTCAGCTCAGGGCCTCAGCCCAGCTGATGAAAATATAGCTCTGAGTGTGGGTGTGAGAGAGCGAGCTTGAGCCCCTACACATATATTACAGTATGTACTACAAAAATCATTGTGGGTGGAATCCTGGCCCCACTGAAGTCAACTGAAAAATTCCTATAGCCTTAAATGGAAGTTTTTCCACACACTTCAATGAAGCCAGGAGGTCACCCTTTATCGAGGAGATGTAGTTTCTACACTTAACCCTAGCCACTCAGATCCAGCCGTGCTGCATTTGATGCAGGACCTCAGGTGGCTGGAGAGGCAAAGATGTCTTTTAGCCACCTATGAACTTCTCCATGCCTGAGGTCAGCCAGGGGTCAGTTCAGCCTTCTGCATAAGTTACAGCAGCCTCAGGACTTCTCTAGCTTACACCTCCAGTAACACCTCCCAAGGGACTACAAAGCAGCTGAGGATCAGCAGAGCTCAGCAGTGTTCTGGCCATGCCTCGTTCTACCTTAATACACCATCCTAGGCAAGCGGATGGAGGCATAAGCAAGAGGAATCATTCCCTCAGGGCCGTCCTTACCCATACACAATGTACACAGCTGTGTAGGGCACCAGGAAATTTGGGGAACCCTGGTGTCCTATGCAACTGCATGCTGCTCCAGTCCCTGCTCCAGGGGCGCAGAGCGGAGCAGTCTGGGGCCGGGTCACTCCACTTCCCGCCACTCCGTGAGTGCAGGCTCGGGCCTGCCTTGCGCTCACCTGGCGGCAGGAAGTGGAGTGATCCGGCCCCAACCCGCTCCTCCGGCTCGTGCTGGGGGACGGTTTTCCCCCCTCTCCCCCAAGGCTGCTCCTGCCCCCCCACGGAGTCCTGGGCCACCCCCTGCTCCCCTGGGGGGGGGGGGCTGCGTAGGGCACCAAAATGGCTAGGGATGGCCCTGCATTCCCTAGCAGCCCTATGAGGGCAGCTTTACGTCCATTTTGTGCTGTAGAGCAGAGTAAAGGGGCAAAGGATCTGCCCCTCAGTCTTTAATAAGAATTAAGAATAAGCCATATGTTCATTTCATTAAAAGCTCCTGGCTCCAAAATGTGTGGGTTTGAAATAATTCTCAGAAGTCTGTTTGCAGAAAGATAATTCACTATTTCTCATAAATCAGGCAACTTTGTGTGGTTGCCAAGACATTCAACATATATATATATATATATATATATATATATATATATATATATATATATATTGGCTGCTCATTTTTATTCCTTCAGGCTACATTTAACCAAATAATTTTACCATGAATCTTGTCTGGCACTGTCAATCATTGTAAAGGAGGCCTTGTTTAGAAATGGTAAGAATCAGTGCATTCTTATTAGATGACAATTCTCAAATGTCCTTCATTTTCAAAGCAGTAAAATGGAAAACAGTTCTTCTCCAAGTTTATCAGAAGGGCAGCCAAATGCTAATGTTATACAGTAAGATCTTGAACTGGGAACTAGGATGCTATTTTAATCAGTGGACTTATTACAGGTCTGTTCAGAAAGGTATATTTAGAACTGGATGAGCAGTTTCTCCACTGCAGCCGTAATCTAAAAACCGATACACGCATAGCATTTCTCAGATATATTCTTCTGCACTTTGGCAAACACCGCAAAGGAAAATGTAGACTACAAACTATCTATCAACAAGGTCAGGATTAAAAGGTGTGAAAAGGCCTTCATATAATGTGGAGCTTGATCCATCACTGCTATTTAATCACGTCCTCTAGGCACCATTGGATTATTTTAGTGGATCACTTAGGTCGGTGCACAAACATAAGAAGTTCTTTCATCACCAGTTACCCTTGCAGGGTAAGGTGTATGTGGAATATATTTAAGTGATAATCTCAAAGAAATTGACTATGAACAGAGTAAAAAAGGTTCCTGAAGTACTGACACAGAGCTGGGTACGTGTTGAGAAGGAAAGCATTTCTGCAATGTAACATTTTCCCAGCCACACAACAGAGGAACAGATTTTCAGAAGTGTTCAACAATCGGGGCCTCATTTTTGGAAGAGCTCAGCTCTCATTTAAGTGCTGACATAAGTAGCCAGATTTTGAAAGATGCTCGACATCCCCCTCCGTGCTGAGCTCTTTTGGAAATCTGGCGCTAAGGGTCACAATGGAAGCTGCTGGCTGCTGAACGTTTTTGTTTTTTTTTTAAATCAGGCCATTATTAAAGTACCAAAATGGAAGCTGACCACTTTTGAAAATCTGACCCAGAGCAAGCAGCTTCCTCTAATTTGGTAATGGCTGTTTGTGCAATGAAAGAGAACACTTTCATTCTTGCTCACACGGAAGAATGGTGGCACAGCTGAACATCCAAGAAGATGCTGATGAATACATTTACATTAACACAGTAACGAACAAGAATTTAGCTCATACTCAGATAAGTTTGTGTTACCTTTATCACCAATCTGATAGAGAAATGAACTGCTTTTGTCACACCGTCATACCCAAGGACTGGCTTCATTCATCAGACAGGAGTCTGAATTCAATCTGAATCTGAACTTCTCATCTGAGCTAGAGTTCCTTGAAGACATTGTGCAAAACTTTACGACTGGACAATATATAACAGCGTGTGCATTCCGTGGGATACCAAGGATCTGCCAAGGATATCTGGCTCTACTTCATACTGATTAGATCACAACTGGAGTACTGTGTCCAATTCTGGGTGCCACATTTCAGAAAAGATGTGGACAAATTGGAGAAAGTCCAGAGACGAGAAACAAAAATGATTTAAGGTCTAGAAAACATGACCTATGAGGGAAGATTGAAAAAATTGGGTGTGTTTAGTCTGGAGAACACTGATGGAGGACATGATAACAGTTTTCAAGTAAATAAAAAGTTGTTACAAGGAGGAGGAAGAAAAATTGTTCTCTTTAACCTCTGAGGATAGGACATTGCAGCAAGGGGTGGTTTAGGTTAAACATTAGGAAAACTTCCAATTGTCAGGATGGTTAAGCACTGGAATAAATTGCCTTGGGAGATTGTGGAATCTCCATCATGGGAGATTTTTAAGAGCAGGTTAGATAAACACCTGTCAGAGATAGTCTAGATAATGTTTAATCCCAGAATGAGTGCAGGGGACTGCACTAGATGACCTCTCGAGTCCAGTCCTGTGATTCTGTGATAGCTTTACGAATGGCTGCTACCAGCCCATTGGTCTTGTTCTTGCATGGCTGCCACTCAGTTCAGGATTGCTCATCCACTTGTGTTTCTCCCTCAGAAAGCTAAGGAAACTGAATTCTGGACCACTGTGTCCACTAATCCTCTGCAATAAGTTCTAAGATACTGGAATTCTTCTTCTCTTACTCCATGTTCCCATCTCCTCCAACTTTGTGTGACTACCACCTTTTAGTACCCTCTTCACTGACTTTTAGAATTTTTTTTTTGTTGAAGTTTGGTAATAACTACCTTTGTTCAATGGTTTTCATTCTTCCCTGTGTTCAAGCTCCACTGAGCTCTGGGGAGAAAAGGTCCGTTAGGAAACTGAATATGGCTCCCTGTCTGGGCTACCCTGGCCCTGGTATTGGCTGAGGCAGCTCAAGGATCTTACACTAGTGGAGGATCAGTGTAGTGGAGGTCTTCTCCACTGCATATGCTGGGGTGGTTCATGGGAGGTGAGGAGGCAGCTAAAGCAAGAACCACCTCCAGTGTGTTATGCCAGTGGACAGCTCCTCTCCTTTGGGGGAATTCTCAACTGGCCATTTACAATGAGAATACGGCCCCTCTGAGCAGGGTAAAGAAGCAAGAATACAAGATAATTTGGCTCAATGTCTATTAAATGTGAAACCTGCGAATCCTTCAGTACTGTTTACAACGCTGCCTGATGTTTCGTCCATTATTTTTGTCCTTTTTAGTTTTTGTGTTTGTCTAATTTTGATTTTTTTTTAAAATGGTGAGAATGTGGTGCTCCTTTAAACTGCAGGAGCCACAGCACTGAAGCCTGGAATCCCACCATTTACTGACAGAATAGGCACAGCTTGAGCAGCTGCAGTTTAAGCTGCCTCCATCAATGTGCCTCAGTACTAACGTAGAGGGACAACCTGCTGTTTTTCCCAATTCCGAGGGACTTGCCTCCCCTCAGCTTTCTGGTAGTTCATGCACCTACTCCCTTCACTGCACAGGCTGCTCCACCCCTTCTCTGTCCACCCTGCATCAACCCTTCCCACGTGGGGAGGAAGGAGGGCATTCCGTTGTGCCAGACAGCTGCTGGGATTCACTCCTTCCCTCTGAGCAACTGAATCACGTCCACTCATTGTTTAATCCTGTTTTAAAAGCTTTCCCTTCAGCTGACAAAAGTAAAAGGAAGCTTGGTGGTTAAGCACTGCACTGAGACTCACTGGGCTTCACCCCCAGCTCTACCATGGACGTCCTGTGTGACCCAGGCAAGCCACGAAGGCCCACATCCTATTTAGGCATCCAACTCCCATTGATTTCAGTTCGAATTAGGTGCCTAAATACCTTTGAGATCTTGTCCTTAATCTCTCTGTCTCAGCTCCCCCTCTCAAAAGAGAGGTAGCAATACTTCCTCACTCCCTCTGTTTTGCCTGCATTTTGTCTAATTACATTGAAAGCTCTCTGAGGCAGGGACTGTCCTTCACTTCATGTTTGTACAGCGCTAACAACAATGGGACCTTGGCTATAGCCTCAAGGAACTACTGTAATACAAATAATTTCATAATTTTCTTTGGCCTTTAGTGCATTGTTCCATTCCCAACCATCTCACCACATGACAGCTAGAATTCCCTCTGGCATCTTTACCAGCTTGCAGTTCCATCTGCCTTTTCTTTTCCTCTAGCCCACCTTTGTATGCTTGCCTGGATGAGTGACTATGGCCAACTTGCTGCAAAGATCCTTTATTTATATACCTTATATAAAAGTGTGTGTTACACTGTGCAGCGTATCCTGCTCTGTACATTTGAATGTGATGCCTTACAACTGCTCTAGGGGATGCTGAGCTTTGGGTTCAACTTTGAACAGAATCTAAGAACTGGTGCCCAAAGCAGTAAGAAAACAGTCTATTGCCTGGCAGTGTAATTTTCCCCTGGATCAAAGTCTATTTATAACATGCACACAGGCTAACTAGAAAAAATAGTTTCCTTTATTAATGCATAGAGAGACATAAGACTCTCCTTGCATGCAGCCATAATCTAGGTAGTGAGGAAGGGATCAAAAAGTCATAGGAAACAGGAAATGGCCACTGTACTGGGTACAGAGTCAGCTTCTTTGTACAAACCATTTGGCTTAGTAAGAGAGACTTGTTCAGATATACACACCAGCCAGGCATTATGAGCTTGTGTAGGGTATGTCAGAAACACATTCATGCTACAAAAAATTATGTTTGCAAAAAGAGTAGTAGGTGAATAGATGATCCAAGTGGCATATGAATTGGGCACCTTATCTATCAGCCCAAAGCTGTTCACTACTACGATCACTTGGCTCTTCTACAGTAATTTAGATGCTCAAAGCTCTGTACAAACATTAAATAATTAACCGAGATCCAGGAGGTAAATGTTATTCCTATCTTACCTGTGGGGAAAATGGAACAGGACAGTTAAGTGTCTTGCTCAAGGCCATGCAGCAAATCAGTGACAGAGCTGACACTGGAACAGTGGTCTTATGCCTCCCAGGCATCTGCTTAAGACACAGTAAAGGCATTTTTTCCCAGGTGGCACCAGGCACCTGCAGCTCCCATTAACACTGGGTGGAATTGTGGAGCATCTTTGAAAAATCAGGCTCTAAGGTACACTGATTTTGATGCTGCACAGCACAGGTTTGAAGCGTTTCACCATAAAAAATGCTGAAGAGGACAGGGACCTCTGCTGAGTCCACCCCCACAGTCACAAGAGTCTGCTGCTCCAGGACTGAACTATCCCAGCTGCCAAGAAGCAGGAGCACATAGTTGCTGGAACTCGGGGTGCTACCACACCCCCGGGCTTCACGTAGTTTCCATGACATATAGGGTTTACAGTTTGGTTCAATGGCTCTCAACACCTCTACTATACAAATTGTTCCAGCACTCCTGGCTGTGCACTGCACTTAAGATGCTCCTTGTCTGTTTGTGTCCCATCCTTTATGACCCTTGTGAACAAGGGAGCCTGCTTGCACAGGGCTTGAGAATGACTGCCACCTAGTAGAGAGGACTAATGCTCCAGTGTACTTATGCCTACAGACAGGGCTACTGGCATCGGGGCACAGCAACCTTGCAGAGCCTGCTGTGCAGCAGACATTTGTTATCTTCTCAGCGTTAGTGTGAGGCTATGAAAGAATGAGGCCATGCTTTTAGGATGGACATTTATTCATGTAGACGATAGTGCTATTCATATTCTAGAAGCCTGATTACAACCATGTTATTACACTGAGGGCTTTGCTGAAAGGGAAAAACATCACCAGCTGGGGGAGCTATGTGTTGTTAGCAGCTGGTGGCAGGCCAGCAGAGCCTGTAGCGGGCCCATGAGTATGAGAGTGGCAAGGAGGGGGGTGATGACAGAGCAAAAGAGGGGGGAAAAAGGAGTGAGACATGAGGTTAGCGAGGGTGTGGGGTAGATGACTGGGCCCTGCAGCATGACTTTGGGATTTCTTCCCTTTATTGTGCTGGAGAGCCAGAAGAGCCCAATCCAAAGGAGGCTGAGGGCAAACCAAGGTTAGGAAGAGCTCTATACAGGAAGGAGAGCTCCATCTAAGGAAGGGGAGAGGGCACCAGGGCAAGTTACTGAGTCAGTCTGATTGCAGTAAAGGTCTGTTCAACTTCCCAAAGGAGAATACAGCTTGCTGCTGTAGGGTCTTCTGTGTAGTCGCTCAATGCCGGCGGGAGAGAGCTCTCCTCCCAGCATAATTAAACCACCCCCAACGAGCGGCGGTAGCTATTTCGTCAGGAGAGTGTCTCCCACCACGGTACATAGCGCTGTCCATGCCAGCGCTTTTGTCAAAAGTTTTACCGACAAAAGTGCTAGTGTAGACAAAGCCTTAGGCTGGATCTCCTCTTCAGTGCTTTTTAAAGTCCTGCTTCTTTGTCACTTTGCAAAGGATACTCTGAAATCAGGTGTTAATGTTCAGGGGTGATATCTTGGCCCTTGCCTTCAAAGGAACCAGGATTTCACCTGTGGAGTTCAGCTCATCAGTGAGGTTAATGTCAGCCCTACTGACAACATCAGGCCCTGAAACTGGATAAAGAAGTAAAGAGTGAAAGTGTCATAGTACCAGAAAAGCAATCAATGAGACATCACCATAAAAAGTAAGTATGGCATGGACTGATCTAAAGCCAAAGATTCCCCAGGCTGACGTGATCCCCAGCTATCCTTTTAAAGCAGCTTTAAGTTTACTTTATGTCACTCTGACATGGTGGGGGAGGATCTGGCCCTAAATCTACAAAATCTGTGTAATTCTAGCGACAATATTTCTTGATGTGCAAACCTTTTAGAGTGGCAAGTATTCTTGCTTTATTCTCCTCCTTGTAATGTAATAGAAGCAAATACTCATCGGACATTTGATTTTTACACAAAAAATGGTGCTTGACCTCCTGAGAGCATAGATTGGAGTGGTTTGGGTTCCAAGACAGGCTTTGTCCCCACCTCTCTCAGGCTTTCTAGATGTTACCTTGTTTCCAGTTCTGGTTGTTCAAGCTGTGGGATACCTGGAAATTTCAATGTTTATTAGTTTTCATTTTCCTGGTGAGTGTATTTTCAATGTTGATTTCACAGAAGAGATTCTTTAAAGGAATAATTGCTTCCAGATGTGCGTTCATATTCTACTCTCTGCACTGTTCATTAAGGTTACTGTACTGGAGGCTATATCTTTCCCCTTTGAGCTGCATCTTTAATAAGAATTGGGAGTACTGCATCCACCATGTGCATGCTCCCAAGGCGTATATGGCTTGGTCCTAAGAGCTACGAAAAATATCCTCTAGCACATGAAATCACTTTATCAAGCAGAACAATTAAACTCAGAGCAAAGCCATACACTTGGCTCTTTCAATGTCAAGATAAGGCTGGATATAAATGGACAGGATCCACAAACACAGCCCACTCAAAGATGAACATTTCAATAAAGTCTATGATCTTTGTTCTCACAGAGCACTCTTTGAATAGTCTCAAAAATGTTTCTTGAGAATCTAAATATCCTCTAACTCCCAACACAAAAAGAGGGGGGAGGAAGGGAGGAGAGACTGGTGTAGCCAAGGTGACAATGAACAAATAAGTCTGCCACCATAGAGCTAAGAACCATTTCATAGGCCCTGATCCAGCAAAACACCTAAGCACACACGTAAGTTTAAGCATGAGAATAGTCCCATTGAATCCAATAAGACTACTTTTGCACCTAGAGTTAGGCACATGCTTCAGTACTTTGCTGAATTGGGGCCTTAAAGAGGAGAGAGAATTCAATGAAATTAAAAGTGCCACTGTCCTAGCAACGAGGACAGTCACTTGATAAAGTTCTTTATGCCAGTATATCAGCATGTACCTGATAAACAAAGGGAACCATAAGCAAAGATAGAAGACCTGATTGAAATAGGTCTTTGGGGTAATATCTTACCCATCTCCCCATCTAGGTGCCTAGGGTTGCCAACTTTGGTGGGATGCATTCCCGGAGGTTTCATCACATGACAATCTTTAATTAAAGATTCATCTTTAATTCCTGGAAACTCCAGGACAATCCTGGTGGGTTGGCAACCTTAGTGCCTACTCAGACAGTCAGGACATGAGACAGCAATAAGAACTCAAACATACATGGACCTTTGGGACTCCCAGAGGAGAAGACAGACATATGTATGCTCACTTAACTGGGTTTAAGAGTTTACTTGGATGCTCTGCTCTCTCCTCACATTCCTACTCTAATAGGCATGTACAATGCCACATATTCTAAGGGTAAGTTTTTTATATGAAACAGGTTATAGACATAGGCACTGACTTTTGTTTTTGCCGGTGGGTGCTTTTGAAGAGGTGTGCGTGTTTGAGGGAGGGGGCACTCTGCCAGTTTTTGGGGGAGGCTATTTTCAGCATATTTATACACTTCTTTCATATTCTAGTTATTGAATGTGTCTATCATTGGTATCTTTACTAATTTTAATAATGATTAAATTGTTATGAACTACATAATTATATTATCATGAATTACAGTATATTAAAATCATTGTAATCACCTACAAGCCGTTTTCACTAACATCCCAGTTTAAAGACACTACGTCTCACTGTAGCTTTCTGGATGAAATGGTCAGCAATCTTATTTACATCTAGTTCCCTGGTATTGTCTTGATGCACATTAAGATCAGTTACATTATTCAGTTGCATCTGTCCCACTGATGAGTGGAGATAATTTTTAAGTCTTCTGAAGCTGGATAATGAGTTCAGGATGATACAAGCACTATGAGAAGGATTTAGAATTTTGCAGTACTCTGGAAACATAGATACCACTTTATCAGAGAAATATGGTATATTCATGGTCGGTGCTGGCAACAAATTCTTGATTTCCCCTGTCTGGTTTCTCTTGAATGGGTAATAAATTATACCCCATTCTGGTTTTATTATGTCCCATAAGAATTGGGCTGTGCAATACTACATATAGCATGGATTACTAATTGAGGGGTCCCAAATCTGTTACTCCGTGCTTTCCTTCCATACAAAAATGCATCCAAATGCAAAGAACAAACTTTCATTTTAAAATGAGATACTCTTTTCCGCAATATTCATTTTATCCATTGTGCATAATTACTTGACTGAAAAGTAAATTTATCACAAATCTTTACAAGATTTCATAGAGGGCCCACAAAATGGAGAGAGGGATGAGAAGAGGTCAACTGATCAAGGATAGTTCAGTGTGTCCCTGAAAGCACATGCAATAAATAGACATAAATGACCTGAAAGGCTTGTATGAGGCTGGCCTATTCTAATGCTTGTGAGCATCACATTGTGCAACAATGAAGACTAATTAACTATGACTAATGCTTTACGCTCTGCAGATTCAGAATTCCTACAATTTTCTATGTAGGGCAAATAAATAAGAGCTGGCTAGAAAATGCTGATTTGTCAAAAGTGAAACATTTCATGGAACCATGTCACCTTTGAAAATTCATTGAGAAACGGAAAGTGAAAAAAGAGTTTGACAATGTTGAAAAATTCCTCTTCAATCTTTTTGGAGTGGAACTTTTTTCAGTTTTCTGCTTCAAGACAACCTTTTTTGTTTCAACTTTTTTGTTTTATACTATAAAAGGGACTAGACAATGAAAAAAGGCAAAATTATAACAAAATGATTAGATTTTGTCAAAACAAAACAATTCAATTGACCCAACACACAATTTTTTTTAATATTGGTTCATGGTGAAATTAAGAAATTGAAATATGTGCTTAAATTCTTTCTTGAATAGAGATGCTTTCCTGAATCAGCATTCCTGTGGCGGAGTGTACCAACCTCACACTGAGCCAATAGGGGCAGACCAATCACTGTGGGCCCAGGAGGCCACACCCAATTTCCCCTGCTGTGCATGCTCCAGGTGGAAGAGCCGGATAAAAGGAGGCAGCCTAGCTCAGTTGGGACTGGCTGTGGAGGAGGAAGGATGTGTACTGCAGGCCCCTCCAGAAGGGCTGGTGATGCTCCAAGCGGCAAAGCACGTGGACCTGGACTACACTGTGGGCAACTCACCAACTGTAGAGACTGATGGGGATGCCAAGCTGCTGACAGCTGAGGAGATGCCTGGGATGCAATTTGTGGTAGGAAATGACCCAGGAGCTGTAGTAGAAGCCAATGCCTAAACTCTTAGCAGGGAAGTCCCCAGCTTCATAGGGCCCTGGGTTGGAACCTGATGGAGCGGGAGGAGTCAGGTTCCCCTACCACAGACCACTAAGCATGGTTGCTGTTTGTTCTTGTTCCCAGCCCAGAGACTCGGGGACCAAAGACTGGTTGGTTGTTCTGCCCCACCCAGGGGCTATTGGCTGATTGCTGTTCTGTCCAAGGGGCCGATATCCCAACTGCTACTGCCTGCCCCAGTCAGGAGGTTTAGGGGCTATCGACTGTTTGTTTGTTCTGGCCCAACCAGATGGCCAGAACCCCAATTGCTATTGCCTGCCCTGGCCAAGAGGCTTGGGGGCCATAGACTATTTGTTTGCCCAGCCCCGAGCAGGGGCTACAGACTGACCATTGTTCCATCCTACTCAGAGGGCTAGAACTCCAACTGTTCTTGTCGGCCCCAGCCCAGAGACTCGGATGTTACTGACTGTTTGGCCCTGCCCGGGGTCTGGAGCCCACCATTCTGCAGTTTACCTGATCTAACAGGGATTCCCAACAACTGGGTGATGGCATGTACCAATCCTACACTGGGGCAACAGAGGCGGCCCGGCTTGACAAACAGGGCCCCCCATCACAGTCTCAATAAACAAGAGGTTTCAGAGTAGCAGCCATGTTAGTCTGTATCTGCAAAAAAACCAGGAGTACTTGTGGCACCTTAGTTTCTTAAATGTAGTCAAAGGCAAAAACAAATATGAAGCTTAAGCTGCATAAAACTGAAGAAAATTTATGCAATTCTGAAAATAACTGACTAGACCCAAGACTTAACGCCTCTGGGTGCATTTAGTTGTTATACATTTAATTAAAATATTTATTACTAGATGGCAAGATGACACCCAGAGCTCTGCCAGTGAGCTGTACAGGACTGCTATCAGCAGAGTTAGCAATGCAGCCTATTATTAAGGTTGCCATACAGTTCCCATTAGAATCTCCTACCTTCTGCTGTTTCTAATTTTATCAAACTTTAGCCATTTGGGCTAAAAATTTTCACCCTGGGTGTCTGCCTCAGGCTAATAATAACTAAATCAATCGATAAAATTAAGTTTCAACTGAAATAACTCAGCCATTTCTGAGAATGAGATTATAGAAAAATACACTGATTTGCCCACATTTAAAAAAAAATACAACCATTTTATTGAGACGCTCAAGTGCCCATGCTTTGGAGCAAGGACTTGAAATTTTGGCAGGTGTTGCCCTAATGTCGGGGCTGTGCCTTTTGCCATCCTCATGAAAATTTACCCAAATTTGGCTAAGTTACAAACTTTTAAATAATAAAAATCACAGTTCACAAATGCTCAGTAGAGTCTTGTTGGATTCTAGTGGCTACATTCCTGAATATTCAATCTGAACTGAGCCTGTTTTGAACCCTAACCGCTCCTATGTGTGTCATGTAACTAAAGACTATCTCATAATGAGGGCCCTACCAAATTCATGGCCATGAAAAATGTGGCATGGGCCAGGAAATCTGATCTCCCCTGTGAAATCTCTATAGTATAAAGTATGCAAAATATCAGATTTCCTATGGGGGAGACCAGCATTTCTCAAATTGGGGGTCCTGACCCAAAAGCCAATACCATGCCATGCCACCCTTACTTCTGCACTGCTGCCTACAATTACAACACTGAAATTTCAGATTTAAATATCTGAAATCATGAAATTGGATTTTTTTAAAAAATCCCATGACCATGAAATTGACTAAAATGGACCATGAATTTGGTAGGCCCCTACTCATAATGTATAAGCACAAGGAGGCTGAATTAAGGTTGCACAGTCATCAATATATGTAATAAAGGGACAGTGAAAGGCAAACATTAAATATAAGTAGATGTCTTTCAGACGTTTACCAAGCAGTTCAATTGAGAATTAAATGCAAAGTAACTTTACTTACTAATTATCTATCTTTGCTCTTCCATGTTTCAGTTTGGAAAAGAGGCATTCCAATTCATACTCTCCATTTTGATCAATAGCAGCAAGCAATCCGTAAGCAGGACTTTTTGGTGCCCTGTACTGGTTTCTCCCTGGGACTTCATTTTCTCCAATTGAGGCTCCCAGAGCTTTGCTCTCTCGAAAATAAAGTTTCCAAAAAATGCTTTTTCACTTGGAACTTGCTAAATAAGATGTAGAGGTCTGAGTGCTTCAAGAGCCTTGATAAAGCCACGTAAAACAGCTACATTTAGATACTCCTCAGGGTTGACTATACTGAATGGAAGATACAGAAAGACAATTAACAGGCAAAAATTCTCTATCTGCATGCTCCGGATGTCAGTTCAGAGCAGACAGGAGCTGCAATGCCATCCCTTAGCTACAAACCATTGACAAAGTGAGAGGCTATAATGCTAGTTTGCTTAAACTACAAGTTCTTTGGGGGCAGGGACCAGATTTTCATTGTATATATGTACAGTACCTAACACAATGGGGGCCTTGATTGAGTCCTCCAAGCACTCCTGCAATACTACAATAATAATAAAAAATAAACTACAACGAAGGTAGAAGGAAGTCCTATCTGAGCACAACAGACCCTAGATCAAACCTGGGACGTGTATGTGATCAGTGTGTTGTTTTGATAAGGCTGTACCATGTGTGCCCTACACACTGCTCTGCAACTACTAGTTTCATTCACTGAAGGAAGCTACCATGGCCCTGACAAAATTAGTTTCATTTTCCTGAGGCCATGGCAGGTTTTATCTTAGATCGTGAACTCTTCAAGGCAGGGACTATGTCTTCATATTTATCTGTACACCACTTAGTACAATGAGGTTCTGATCCTGGCGGGGGCCTCTGGGCTATTCTGTAGTATAAACAATAGGTGAGAGTGGTAGCACCACCTACTAGTAAGGTTGCTCAACGCTGCCCATTATAAGTCTCTAGTTTTAGTTACTTATAACTTTGCCAAACTTTAATAGTTCGGGCTTAAATTTTCCATGCCAGGTGCCTGCCTCAGGCTTTTTTTGTTGGGGACTGGGAGAAAGGGAATTTCAGACAAAATGGTTCAGCTGTTACTAAGAGCAAGGCTGGGAAAATTACATATATTTGTGCATGTTAAAAAATTCCAGCCACCATTCATTTGAGAAGCTCCAGTGGCCCCATGTTTTGGAGCATGGACCTGAAAGTTGGCAAGGGGATTGCCACTGTGTCAGGGATGTGCTTTTTGCCATCCCAGTGAAAATCCTCCCAAATTTCACCAAGTGACGAGCCTTCGAAAAAATCCACAGTTCACTTATTCTCAACAGAGACTTCTTAAATATTAGCAGCTACATTCCCTGAAGATTCTGTCCACACTGAGCATGCTTGTCATAAATATAAAGGGAAGGGTAAACCCCTTTAAAATCCCTCCTGGCCAGAGGAAAAATCCTCTCACCTGTAAAGGGTTAAGAAGCTAAAGGTAACCTCGCTGGCACCTGACAAAATGACCAATGAGGAGACAAGATACTTTCAAAAGCTGGGAGGAGGGAGAGAAACAAAGGGTCTGTGTGTCTGTCTATATGCTGCTTTTGCCGGGGATAGACCAGGAATGGAGTCTTAGAACTTTAGTAAGTAATCTAGCTAGGTATGTGTTAGATTATGATTTCTTTAAATGGCTGAGAAAAGAATTGTGCTGAATAGAATGACTATTTCTGTCTGTGTGTCTTTTATGTAACTTAAGGTTTTGCCTAGAGGGATTCTCTATGTTTTGAATCTAATTACCCTGTAAGGTATCTACCATCCTGATTTTACAGAGGTGATTTCTTTACTTCTATTTCTATTAAAAGTCTTCTTGTAAGAAAACTGAATGCTTTTTCATTGTTCTCAGATCCAAGGGTTTGGGTCTGTGGTCACCTATGCTAATTGGTGAGGATTTTTACCAAACCTTTCCCAGGAAGTGGGGTGCAAGGGTTGGGAGGATTTTGGGGGGAAAGACGTGTCCAAACTACGTTTCCCAGTAAACCCAGTTAGAGTTTGGTGGTGGCAGTGGATGTTCCAAGGACAAAGGATAAAATTAATTTGTACCTTGGAAGTTTTAACCTAAGCTGGTGAAAGTAAGCTTAGGAGGTTTTCATGCAGGTCCCCACATCTGTACCCTAGAGTTCAGAGTGTGGGAGGAACCTTGACTATGCTCCAGTCTGGGGATGAGAAATTGTAGTTGGGCTTCTGTGGGCTAAGTCCAGTTGCAGCATGTGAACTGAGTGCAGGGAGCCTGTCTCTCCTGCATTCAGGGACCTCCTGCTCAGCCCACACAGCATGAAGGAAGCAGTTGCATGCACAGGGGACAAGAGATGACCTGTGAGGGGGTTGGGGAAGTAGATTGGGACAAGGAGCCTGGGGAGGAGGAGGAAACTAGGACTGCAGACTGGCGGGAGGGAGGGAGAGAGAAACTGACTGGTGGTTGGTGGGGGAGACTGGGCCTGGTGGGGCAAAGAGACAGACCAGGAGCTTGCTGAGGAGACTGGGAGATGGGTGGCAAGGACAATGGGAATAGAATGAGGTGAGTCGGGAGGGGAGACAGATCTTACACGCAGCTGTTGTGAGGGGAGCGGGAACTGGGCTGGCTGGGCAAAGAGACTGGGACTAGAAGCTGAAACTGGGCTGAGGGGGAGGACAAAGATTGGAAGAGGAGCCTGGGGAAGGAGATTGGGACTAGGAGCCAGTGGGAACTGGGAATGTGGACAGGGAGGGGAAGGTGACTAGAAGCCAGGGTGTGTGTATGCGGGAGTTGGGGGGGGGGGGGGGGGGGAAGAGAGACTGGATGAAGAGCTGGGAAACTGGGACCAGCTGGGCATGGAGACTGGGACAAAGAACAAGGGTATGGGGTGAGACTTGCCTTACATCACATAGGACTTCTGTGGCAGAGGCAGGAACAGAATCCAGTTCTCCAGGGCAGCATTCAAGTGCCTTAACCATGAGACCCTCCTTTCTCATTGTCGCATTCACTACACACCTTCCAACTTCTGCAACAAATGAAGCCGGGTCCTACAGCAACAGCCTCCTTCACCACAAAACCTTGATTCATCCCCACAGCAGGTCCATCCTGTGCAACTAATGAGGTAGGGGTCCTAAGAAAAAACTGTGCTCATGTAACTAAAGTTTGTAGCCTACACATACACACAACGGGGCCAAATTAAGGTTGCCTGTGCAACCTTAATTTGGGCATTTCCTAACTTCTGAGTGCTTGACTCTACTAGCTAATAATGTTCTTTTAGTGTAGTTTTGTGTGTGGAATTTCCTGTGTTTTGGTTTTTTTTTAAAAACAGTAAAACAAATTCCATCATATGGCATAATATTGACACCCACTGAGGCAAACAGCCTAATGGGCCATAGAGGGAGGATCTTGGTAGGCTGCAGTCCCACACAGCTGGAGCTGGGGAGGATGAAAATCCTCAGAGGGAACTGGTGCCCCTACTGTCAGGGGCACTGGAGTCCAGTAGGCCTGCTCCTATCTATGCTGCTATCTCCTGTCCTGTGTGCCTCTAACATGGTCAACACCCTTAGCTGCACCTCTCCCGATTCTACTTTGTAATTTCTTTCCAGACTCATTCAATCACCATGGTCTGCCCTAAACTGAAGCAGCTGAGTAAAACAGCAGCAAAAGTGAACCATACGAGAAATAGTTATTGCTATAGAGCAAACCAGCATTGACAGGCTGATGTTTGGCTAAATGACAACCCACAACAAAAGAAAATGTACAGCAATGGGCCACACATACATAGTTGATGTAGCTGGAAGAGACGTGGGCCTTCCATCTGGCTGAAAACGCACTCAGACTCCACCATGCCACCAGTTGTAGTGCAGCTGTCAAACAGAACGGCTTATTCTCCCAGGCAGCAGCAGTGCACAGTCAGGTCACATATTTTAAAAAAAAAAAAAAAAGAGTAAAGAAGAAAACAACCCCACTCCAGCAGGATAGATTAAGTTAAGCCAGTAGCAATGACAGGTTTCAGAGTAACAGCCGTGTTAGTCTGTATTTGCAAAAAGAAAAGGGGTACTTGTGGCACCTTAGAGACTAACCAATTTATTTGAGCATGAGCTTTCGTGAGCTACAGCTCACTTCATCGGATGCATACCGTGGAAACTGCAGCAGACTTTACATATACACAGAGAATATGAAACAATACCTCCTCCCACCCCACTGTCCTGCTGGTAATAGCTTATCTAAAGTGATCATCAGGTGGGCCATTTCCAGCACAAATCCAGGTTTTCTCACCCTCCACCCCCCCCACACAAATTCACTCTCCTGCTGGTGCTAGCCCATCCAAAGTGACAACTCTTTACATAATCAAGTCGGGCTATTTCCTGCACAAATCCAGGTTTTCTCACATCCCCCCCCACCCCCATATACACACAAACTCACTCTCCTGCTGGTAATAGCTCATCTAAACTGACCACTCTCCAAGTTTAAATCCAAGATAAACCAGAACATCTGGGGAGGGGGGGGTAGGAAAAAACAAGAGGAAACAGGCTACCTTGCATAATGACTTAGCCACTCCCAGTCTCTATTTAAGCCTAAATTAATAGTATCCAATTTGCAAATGAATTCCAATTCAGCAGTTTCTCGCTGGAGTCTGGATTTGAAGTTTTTTTGTTTTAAGATAGCAACCTTCATGTCTGTGATTGCGTGACCAGAGAACACTTCAATCTCTCAGCATGGCCCCCTTGAAGTCAGTGCTACTATCACAATTAACACCAGCTGAGGATCTGGTCCTATACATCCCTCTAATAGTTGTCTAACTTAATATATTCTCTTCCCCCGGCCTTCCCTTGCAATGGTTTGCTGAGGAGTCAAAATCCCCCTTGGTGAAAAGACTTTTGCTCACCACCTAGTCTTAAAACCAGGCATTTAAACTCTATTTGGTTTGTTTTGTATTGGACCACGTGGTGCTAAGTGCTGTTCATAGATGCTCCAGTCATGGACTAGGTGCCGCTGCCATACAAATAAATAAAACAACAACAAAAGTTTGCAGTTTCGTCATCATCACACAAACACACTGAAGCAATGTGCACAGGCTAAAATGTTGGGTAAGAATTTAATAAACAATACCCCAGACGAAAGTGCTCACAGAATTTTTTTTTTAGTCCTTTCAGTATCATCTAGTTTTAACTATGCTTGATTGATTTCAGTTTTACAAAATTAAAACAAACGAGAGCCATTGCTTTGACTAATGGCATGGTCACGAGTAGGGGATAGCTGATGTACGACATTTTAGTTCTGCCACAAAGTAATCTTGATGGAAGTTCTACTGTTGCCACATCAGCACTAGTTATCAAAAATGTAAATGAAAGAGCGCTGAACTAGACCCCAGAACTGTGACTATAACTGTCCTTGGAAAGCAAACACATGTGAGCATATTGTAATCTGTGGGGCGATTTCTAGTTTCACTCTACTTTTTAATTGCTTGTGAAAAATGCTGGCCTATTTGGTTCCGATATGCTGCAGAGCTCTCAAGGGGGGTTCTGCCTGCAAAAACAATATATCTGCCCCCACAAAGGAGAAGGGCCAAAAGAAAATACAAACCCCAGCTAATTACAGGGGACAATGAAATGTGTGGGGGGGAAACAAAGGCATAGGAGGGAAAGTTACAGGGCAGAAATAAGAGATCCGGACGAGGTAAAAGATGCCTTACTGACAGAAGTCCACTCTTTAGCCACATAACAGCTAGAGCACAGAAAGCTGCAATTAAAAGCTTTCTTGCTGAAATGACTCTACTTGGACTTGAAGCAACCACCCCTTGAGGTTTCTGTGACTTTAATTTCTGCCAGTTTGTCAGCAACAACAAGGGCCAGTTTGAGGTATCTGGGGTTTCCCCTTGAAATTAACCAATGTCACTGGTTCAAACCCCAAAACCTGGGAAAACTGAATACCTTCCCAGGTTACCATTAGCCAGCAATAATTCCTCCGGCAAAGCACTGAGTCTGCATTTAGAACAAGGAAATACTTTATCAGGCGGCAAGGGTACACAGCAACAATAAATCAACAATGTCTCTATCAGTAATAAGTAAAACCTTCTTCTCCATGGTATCTTTGGCAGTACCTTTAACTCAGTTCACTACCATCACAGGCTGGTTAGCTCTTCAATGCAAGCTGACCTGAGTCTGTCCTATGGCCTGGCAGCTAGCCCTCAGTTTTGCCCGTGATCTAGCAACTTAGTAGTCATAATTAGTGATCCCAGCTGGGTGGGATGGGAGCTGAATTGGAATCACTGACTCCTGCTGCAGAGGATCAGAGAGAGGACTACTTAAACAGAGCTGACCACAGTGAGTGGAAAGAAACTTCGGAAGTCAGGCTGGAAGAGATTACACCATGGTGTACCTGAGTGAGGCGGTGGGGGAAAACCTGCTGAAATGAAGTAGCATATGAGAAAGCTCTGCAGGGCCTGGGAGTAGGGGCCAAGAAGCAGAGAACTTCAATGTAGCCTAAGAGGAGCTGAAGAATGATCAGTTTAGATATTTATTTGGACTTAGGGTTGGACCCTTTTGTTACTCTGAAAGGTGACTGAATTTTTAAGTGACCTAGCTGGAGGGCCAGGCTACAGAAGACTCAGACAGGACATTATGGCTAAAGAGGTGCCTATCCGGGGGTACAAGAGGTGAGGCCTCCTGTAATGCTGTGACTTGATGCTACATTGGTACTCCTCAGCCAATTAGTGCTGGGAGGATGGCCCTTGCTGGCATTCACTCAGCTCTGCAGCTCCACTGAAGAGCTGGTGGGTTGATCTCTTACTATAAAGTTGCCTCTGTCTCTCTCATCACAAAGTCACCTCTGCCTTGTGTCTTGGCAAAATCTTCAGTGGAGGGGGATCAATGGCATATAGGACCTTGGAGCAGAGCCCTTGCCACTAGGGATGAACTCTGTGCCACAAGGCAGAGCCCCTTTTCACTTTCTTCCCACTTCACTCCCATGACCCCACCCCTGTGGAGTCTGGGTACAGTCTCCCCACAGTATCACTGGAGGGTTTCTGAGACGAAATTTATGCAAATAAACTTCTCTAGCTGCACTTCCCCCTGTTCCGCACCCTGCTTCTATCCCCTGTTTACCAAATAGTAGTGAGATCCCTACCCTTTACCGTGTCAGGCCACAGGGCTTACACTTGGATTACAAGCTCCTGGAGACTGATACTATCTTTATGTTTCAGAGTAGCAGCCGTGTTAGTCTGTATTCACCAAAAGAAAAGGAGTACTTGTGGCACCTTCGAGACTAACAAATTTATTTGAGCATAAGCTTTCATGAGCTACATCTGAATGCATCCGATGAAGTGAGCTGTAGCTCACGAAAGCTTATGCTCAGATAAATTTGTTAGTCTCTAAGGTGCCACAAGTCCTCCTTTTCTTTGTTATGTATATTTTTACAGTGCCCAGCACAATGGGACTAGGGGCCTCCCAGCTGCTACCGTAATACTACAAAAAATGTCATGCAGTCTTGGGCCTCTCTAAGTCCCCTAACAAAGACACTACATAGTGTTAACTTTGGTGGTGGTTTTTATGGCTTGCCCACTAGGATCCAGATTAAGGCCACAGATTAATTTTACGTAGGCTACAGAACATCCATTAGCTGTAGGAACTGAACGTTTTATTAGTCTGAGGTGGAACTGAACTAGTTGTTTAGTGTTGATGTTAATATATGATCACCAATTCACTGTTTGTAGGGGTGAGGCACCCCATTACAGAGAACATAAGAGTACAATAGCTTTCTTTTGGGGGCAGGGACAGTCTTTTTGTTCTGTTTGCTTAGCACAGTGATATCCCGGTCCATGACCAGGGCTCCTAGGTGCTCTACATGGCAAATAATAACCAGGCAAGTGACAAGGCACATTTAGCTTTAATTTATTAAATAAAACCCTAAATTTTAATAATTAACCCACAAGAGCAATTGTAGTTGTGTGTTGAGAGCAGAGAACAACATAGGAGCAAGGCTCAAGGTAGAGATTCTAGCCTAGTTAGGAAATGAGAATTGCCAAGGGATTTAACTGGAGGAATCTAGGTCATCACGCTGACAAGGTTAACTACTAGTACTTGTGTTATTGGACAGCACTTTCGCCACCATCCAGTGCAATGACTCATTCTATTAGGAGTGCTGGAGATGCAGAGAAAAGGATTTTTCCTTTTCCTTCAACTGATTCTTCATTCACCCTCTCATCTACTTTTGAATTAGCAAACAGTAAACCTCACAGCATTTGAGGAATGTTGATCTTAGTGTGAACTGGAAAACACACACCTTGGGCCGGATCCTCAACAAGTTTAAGTTGGCATAGCACCAAGACAGTGAAGCTGCAGTAATTCATTCCAGCCGAAGACTGGGCCCTTTAATTTTAAATTCTGCAACTGATATGTGATTGTAATTTGTAGTGCTCAGACAAATAATGTGGGATCCTTCCAGGAGTTGTTTTAACACTGCAAATCTCAGGAGCTACTGTTGACCAGAGAGTGGGTGAACAGCTAGATAAAGTACTGTACTGTGTGTCTCTAGTTTAAAATAAGATTTGCACTCCTAGTCTTCTAATCATTTGTTTAGCATGCTAGTCATGCTGGCTGCTTTACCAATTAAAAAAAAGGTCTCTGCCTTGAAAAGCTAAGTCTTATGCTGACCAAAAAAAAAGAGAGGGGAGAAAGGGATGTCACAAGCAATCAGTGATCCAGGTGATGGTAGGCATTCATCTCTTTGTTTCTAAAACGTTTATAGCTTAGTTAGTGTGGAGCACCTCTTCAGTTGATTGCAGCTAGATCAAATTGACTTCATCTGAAGTTGTGGGTGCTCATCACTGAAAGTCAGGCTTTAGGCATCTCAAATTGAGCACCCTTAAATGCTTGAGCAAACTTAAACGCTCAATCAGTGGATGCTTGGAAATTTTGACCTTTATTTTAGAGGGCTCCCATTCTGCTAGGCTACTTGGACAGTTAACAGCTAGGGTGGTGCTTATTTATTAAAGGTCCTCTACACAGAATTTGACCTTCTTGGGTGTGTGAGGGCTCTGGCTGGGAGTGCAGACTCTGGTGTGGGGCTGGGAATGAGGGGTTTGGGGTGCAAGATGGTGCGCCAAGTTGGGACTCAGGAGTTCAGAGGGCAGGAAGGGGATCAGGGTTCGGGCAGGGGATTGGGGCATGCGGGTCTGTGAGGGCTTCGGCTGGGGGGGGGCAGGCTCTGGGGTGCAGCTGGTGATGAGCGGTTTGGGGTGCAAGAGGGGGCTCTGGAGGCTGGGGATGAGGGGTTCGGAGGGCATGAGGGGGATCAGGGCTGGGGCAGGGGGTTGGGGGTACGGGAGGGGGTCAGGGTGCAGGCTCTGGGCGGCGCTTATCTCAAGCAGCTCCCAGAAACAGTGGCATGTCCGCCCTCCAGTTCCTATGTGAAGGTGCAGCCAGGTGGCTCTGCATGCTGCCCCGTTGGCAGGTGCCATTGACCATGGTTCCTGGACAATGGGAGCTGTAGAGGCTTGTGGTGGGGGCAGTGGGCAGAGCCCCCTGGCTGCCCCTATGCCTAGGAGCTGGAGATTGGACTTACCATAGCTTCCAGGAGCTGTGCGGAGCCAGGGCAGGCAGGGAGCCTGCATTAGCCCCTCTACGCTGCCGACCGGACTTTTAATGGCCTGACCGGAGCCACCAGGGTCTCTTTTCGACCAGGCATTCCAGTCGACAGCTGGACACCTGGCAACCCTATAACACGGCTTTGGAACCCAGCTACTAGTGGGGTTAAGCTGCCATTGAAAGTGCATTAGTATTACTTTTACTGTACACTTTATATGAAAGGATTTTCAATTTGTTTTAAAATAAAACTCATTGGTAACTGACCATTAATATTTAACATGTTCAAAAAGAGCCATGGTAGGAAAAGAAAGCTGTCCTTTTTAAGGTGAAAAAAATTATAAAGAGAGCTATGTTCCAAAAGAAGATTCCCTGCTATTTAAATGGTTGCTTCTGATTTGAGGGGTGGATACAGTGGGGCAGTGGAGTGTGACCTGAACAGGCAAGTTAGCCCTATTTGTCTTGTTTTGTTTTGCCATGTAAGTGGCTGTATCATCTGTAACTTGCTAGCACTATCTTTATGGAACCAAGCTCCTCTTTTTAGAAACTGATTTTGTACATTACATGTTTCTGATGCAATCTCCTCTATCATAAATGCTGTAATATAATAGCATAATGTGGTGAGTTACGTTTGGAATGTCTCCAACCCACAAAAGCAAGAGAACTCTGTTATCGTCACCCTTAAAGTAATTTCCCTCTCCACTATTTGACATATTTAGTTAGTGGCTATTTACGTTAAGTGTTTGGGGAGAGGGGGGAGAGTGGCAAAAACTTTGTAGTATATTGGGCTAGCAGAGTATTCATATATCGTACAATGATAATAAAGCCCTTGATTGATATGTAATGGGAATCACTGTCAAGCTGTTGTGTAATCTTATTTTACACTGACAAACTAGTTCACTGGACAGGGATTTGCACATGATGACATGTTGACATGATGCCCCTATTATCAGTAAGGAGATGAGTGGTATCGTTACAATGTGAATATTAACACAAAGTTCCACTGAAAAATGAATTTTGCATGATATGTATGCTGCACAGATAAATCCTGGTATAGGAAAAGAAGTGTTATCTAGTAGCTAGACCACAGAACTGGGAGCTAGGACTGTTGGGTTCTCTCATTTGCTCTGCCACTGACTCTGTGACCTTTGACAAGTAACTTTTAGTTATTCTGCAGTTCAGTTTATATATCTGTAGAATTGGTTTAATAAATAAGCAATTAATCTGGTTTGTAATTCTTGCACTAATTAGTTATTTGTATTGCAGTAGTGCTTAGTTCCCTTCGGGGATCGGAGGTCCATTGTGATAGGCATTGTATACACACATAGACAGTCCCTGCCACAACAAGCTTAGTCTTGTAAAGTGCTTTAATATCCTCCAGTGAAATTACTACAACATATATTTATAAGCTGTCCATCACCCCAGTGGCTGCATGCCTTTCACCTTATTTAAGTTAAGCTCAGATATTATTCCACATTAAAGAAGCATGTACACTACAATTGCCTGCAGCACGACACTCGCTAATCTTAAAGAACATAGAGAAGCTGGATAGCAAGCAGGCTAAGCAGAGCAGCACGGAAGTAGAATGCCTGAACAAAGATGCATCTCATGTTATTTACAAAACGTAGTTGGGTTCTGGGTTAGATGCATGTCCAGGAGCACCAGATTCCAAGGAAACGAACTACTCCCCAGAGGAATGTAAGTGGATTCTCAAATTACCATCATTTATTACTGGTATTGCAGAAAAGCCTAGAGGCCTCAGCAAGACCCCAGCGGGCTACCACTGTACAATTAAACAGGAACATTTACACTTTTGTAGATAGTAAAAGTGCTTATGTAAGTGCCATGGTGTTCCTATTGTTCTAGAAAACTGATAGGGAGTGATCTGTAAAGCAGCTATATGGCACAAGCTTTAAAACTTAAATAGCATAGCCACTTAAAATAAAACCGATACACACAGCAGTCCAAACTATAAGCATTCCAGCCTTTATATACATACCAAAGTGCTGAAATGCACCCACAGCAGGGATAGAGGCCAGTCCTCATATGTGACATGTCCAAGGTTCTGAAATGAGTGCATGGGGTTGGGGGCGGGGTAAAGACTTGGGTCTTGTCTATTCTAGAAAGCTGTCCTGATTTAACTAGACCTGTTAACTAAAACAGTACAACCCCCAGTGTGGACATGGTTATATTGGTATAAGGATGCTTTATAGTGGTATAGCTATTCCTGTACAGAAAGTGGAATAAGCAACTCCATCCTTAGGAGAGCTGGTACAAGTATAACTATTTTTGGAGGGAAGAGATCACACGTGTAACTGACATACCAGTACAACTTTAATGTGAACACTAGGCCTTAATCCCAAAAGACTAAGGGGGAGATTTTAAAGGCACAAAGGGCAATTAGGCATCCCAAGATACTGTACTTCACAATTCTATACTTCCTGCAGGACTGACTCTGCCATGGTTCTCACTATTGGCTCAGAGAGGGGTTAAGGCTATCATCTGAACAGTGTGTGAGAACTATAACTGCAAAGAACCTATAAAAACCTATATAGAATGGAGAGTTTTCTAATCATCCTCAAGTTGATAGATTCCAAACGTTGACTCATGTAAAAAGATGTCCTGAAAGAAATATGAATATAGGTTCTGACCCTGCAAACAGCTCCATGCAGTCAGACCCTCTGACTTCACTGCAG
Organism: Caretta caretta; assembly: GCF_965140235.1. NCBI lineage: Eukaryota > Metazoa > Chordata > Testudines > Cheloniidae > Caretta > Caretta caretta. Next base: position 177,856,386 of record NC_134208.1, on the reverse strand, counting down.
AATCAGGGCCATCATTTTGAAATCACCGAAAAACATGTCCATTTGAACTAATGTAGTTGGTTTTACTTTCTTATTCAGTAATTCAAACAGCCATTCTTATATCAGTTACATCACCAAGGACATACTGCTTATACAAAAACAAGGAGTCCTTGTGGCACCTTAGAGACTAACAAATTAATTTGGGCATAAGCTTTTGTGGGCTATGACTCACTTCATCAGATGCATGGAGTGAAAAATACAGTAGGTAGGTATAAATATACAGCACATGAAAAGATGGGAGTTGGGGGGTCAGTGCTAAGAAGGCCAATTCAATCAGGGTGGATGTGGCCAATTCCCAACATGCTGGCATATATCACATTGGTAGATGTGTTATACAGTAGAAGTACTCATACTTTAGAGAGTGGTGCAGAGTATCAGTAATTCTTCATCCTCAAGTACAAAGACAGGTCATGAAAATCAGTCAGTCTCCAGTTGGATAAGTATGTATATCAGAGGCTTATACAAATAATGGTGTATATCCTCTGGAAGGAATTACAGCCCATCATACCAAGGCAATGGCATCAATACAGGCCAAATGAGTTTGATCATATGTGCAGGAAATATGTAAAGCAGTCAATTTCTTCTTCTTCAATTCCAATCCAATAGCTGGAAGCTGATGCGAGACAAATTCAGACTGGAAATAAGGCATAAATGTATAACAGTTAGGATAACTGACCTTTGGAACAATTGACCAAGGTGATATATTCTCCTTCACTGGCAATTTTAAAATCAAGATAGGCTGTTTACCTAAAATATGCTGTAGGTATTATTTTGGGGGAAGTTCTATGACCTATGATGTACAGGAGGTCAGACTAGATCAAAATAGGCCATTCTGGCCTTGGAATCTATGAATAGACTGAGGGGTGATACCTCTGGCAAAATGTCTATTTTCTGCAGTTTCCTGGAGATACAGTGTTTGGGCACAGAGTCTATCCCAGCTGGATCTCCTATTAGAAATAGATCATCAGTGCACATAGCTGAAATATTTTATCACTTTGGAAGGATAGTTATCTAATCTCACTCCATCCCTTTATTAGAGGGTCACTGCTGGCACTTACATATAGGGTGACCAGATAGCAAGTGTGAAAAATCGGAACGGGGTGGGTGCTAATAGGAGCCCATATAAAAAAGTGCCCAAATTTCAGGACTGTCCCTATAAAATCGGGACATCTGGTCACCCTACTTGCATACAGTAGGATGGGTAGCCATGACATAAGGCAGGAAAGGAAAATAAATTTTCTTACCTGTTTATTTTTCTCAAAAGTATGTCCACCAAACCATTTGCACCCTAGAGTGTGAGGACAGCAACAGATCTTAAATCTGTTAGCATGTAAAATATTACATTGGCTATACTCCCTTGTGAGAAGGGCAGTTCCTACCAGAGAAAGTGAGGGCTGTTGGGTAAGTCTGTGAGGAAACAAAGTGATCAGATAACACCTTCATTTGGTGATCTCTGTGGGCTAGGTCATGCTTCAGCCCTCCTCACACATTCAGGGGAATAAGGCCACCCTGTTCACCCATGTTTGTGCCCCTTGCACTGCAGCTCAGATAAGCAGGGGAAGGAGGAGCAGGGGTTGTATACCTGTGACCAGGTGGGCAGGGAATCAGTGGCACCAATGAGAATAGAGTGAAAAGAAAGTGAACGGCTTCAGTAAGTTATTTCCTCCCAGGAACAAATGCCTCTGTCACAATTTCTTCCTCCAGTCTCCCCTGGGGCTGGCGAAGCCCTTAAACAGCTGAGCCTAAAGGCTGCCTAGTAACGACTAGCTCTTGTACAGCACTTTTCATCGGTAGATCTCAAAGTGCTTTAGCAAGGAAGCCAGTATTGTTTTACAGATGAGGAAACTGAAGAACAGAGAAGTGAAGTGTTTTGTCCAAGCAGGCACATGTCAGAAGTGGGAGTAGAATCCAGGTCTCCTGAACCTCCTTTTATAGGTCTATAAAACTGACTAGTTGAACAAGCATTGACCGCTGATTTTTATAGGAGATCTCTAGTCAACGTTATTCTTTTTGATTTACATGTGCTCCACTACTGAACGTGACAACGCTGAGATCTCTCACAGAACCGTGTACTTGGGCTGAAATGTGAGGAAGAAAATCACATAGCTGAGAGTTTGATTAAAACCTCCCTTCTTTGGGAGCAGTTATCTTTATAACAAGATGTTTTTAATAGTACAATCATTGATAGATATTTTAAAATCTTAATCATTGGCAGCCCATTTTTGTCCTGGGTGGATCTTGTCATACCATTTGCTATACAATTTCTAATCAGACAGAAAAATAACACCCGAGACAGAGTAGGCTGCACTAGCATGCATCATTAAAGTACTAGGATGTACAATTGGAAAGTCAGGGGCACAAGCTCAGGCCCAGATTCTGACTTTCTATAAATTCTACCCTGCACTTAATTCTTGCTGCTAACATGAAGCTCATTAGTTAACCAGGTAACTGAAGGATAGCTCAAGTTGACTGGTCTCAGCTAAAAGGATTGTGGAGAACCTGCAAGCTCTCATATGCTTTTGAATGGAGTCGTACACAAGCACATAAATAACCCATGGTCAATAACTAAAAAGACACTCTCTCTGCCCACGTTTCCTAGAAGAGTGTCTCTGTTCTGTCTGAGAAACCACATCCTGTTCTGGATCACTTTCAGATGAAAAGTTTTTTGTTTTTTTTTAATAAAAAGAGAGAAAGGCAAGCCCTCCAATATTGCCTGCTTGCTGATCTTTTGGAAATTGCAGAAGATTTCTAGAACTGCATATAGACCTGCATAATCTTGCATGTGCAACCACAGTTATTGCTTGTCAAAATACATGCACATCTTCTGCATCTGCACAAACCTGAGAATTGGGTCCAATATGGTTATGATTTATGAAATTTCATTGTCCAGAAAGACTTACTGACCCATGTTTTCAGCCACGGGTAGAGTGTGTGATGCAGAGGTGTGCATGAAGAAACCTATATTTTCATATGCAAATAAGTAATTGCAAAAGACATACATTTTGAAGAGTAACTAGTGATTTTTGGGTTCCTCAATTATTAGGTGTCAAATTTGTGGTACCTTAAAGGGACCTGATATTCAGAAATTGCTGATCACTCCCCTGCCTTTTGAAAAAGCAGGCCCCTTTACAAAGTTGAACCCAAAATTTAAGGCATCTGACATAAGCTAGTCATTTTGGAAAATTTAGGCTAAAGCACAGAACTGAGTGCTTAGCCTGCTGTTTGCAGACAGTTATCACATTTTCATAGTCAAATAAGGTGCTGGGACTGCAGTAGTCTTCCTATTAAAGATGGAGCAGAGGGCATTTGAAGATACTTTGCAACAGTCTTTTCTGACAGAAGAAGGGCTGTCTTTGTCACAGATTTCACTATTTTATGACTCCTAGTGTCTACTGTACAAAGATAGAACTATGCATAAAATTTGTCATTGATAGTCAGTGTTTAGTAACGGTTTCCAATCTGGATCTGGGGTATAATTATTTAATATTCTAGTTATAGAATGGGGAAATGTGTTATTTCTGATACCACTGCATAGCAAAGGTTGGCAAATATTGACTTTTTAGTTACAACAGCTGTACAAGTTTGTATAAAATGTAAGTGATGTATTATGGCCAACACTTGCTTTGTTAAAACTCCAGTAAGTACTAAAAGACCCATAGACAAATCATGTGTATTTATGACTAGCTGGGTCTTAAAATCAAGCAGGAAACTGGAACAGGACACTCAACCCGGAGGCCATCATGGATGTAATTTGATAACTTTCAGTCTTTAGCAGCTTGGATTAGATTTAGACCAGCAACACATTTACCAATACCTTAAATCAGCCAGTTCCCTCTCTTTCTAATGTACAATAACAACAAAACTCCATGCTGGAATTGTAACCTTGTATTGGAAGGTTTACTAGTTTGTTTGTTTTTTAAATCTGGTCTGCACAACTGCTTCTGATGATGCTTCTATTGTGAAAAATGTCCTTGAAACTGAGAGAACCTTGGACCCGAACTGTGATTTCAAATTCAAATATGTATTTTAAAAAATAGAGTTTCTTAGTTGACTCACCCACCTCTCATGTGTCAGGAAAACCAATGGAGGGGCATGGCTTCAGGAATGGCACCACAGCCAATACAGGAAAATGTAGTTAGGGAGTACTCTTGCCAGGCACGCAGGATGCCTTCCAACAGGCATGCCATTGTTCACTACTTAATGTGCCTGTCTGCCTCCTGCTCTCCAGCCCATGAAAACTTCCCCTTCACTGTGCTCAATACCCCAGGCCCTGGGAGCCTTAGTAGGTTCTTTAATCCACATCAGCTACTCTGCAAACCTTACTAGGCTTGACAGGAAGCTGAAGCAGCCAGTAAGCCCCTTCAGAGCGCAGGGAGGAGCAGTACCGACAGAGGAGAACAGGCAGAGCTGAGAGGGGGTTTTCAATCCCTGGGAGCCCTCTGGAGGCTTGGGCAGCAGAAAAGAGAGTTTAATTCCCAGCATTCCCACAAAGGAGGCCAGAAGGCACTGCTGTGCAGGGTTTGTTTCTTCACACCCATAATCCCTTCAACTGGGGGCAAATGGGGAGCAAAAAGGAGGTGCTGGGTGGATAGAGAAGATTCTTCCACTCCATTCTGATGCTGGCCTCCGGTTGAGAGTCTGTTCAAGTTTCCTACTTGATTTTAAGACCCAGATAGCCATAACTGTACATGATTGGCATGTGCCATTAATACAATAGCATATGCAGTTATGGATACTACATATGCAAATAACCAGTCAGATAAGATGTCTATTGGGCCATGCCCAAATGTAGTATTTGCACAAATTATGTATGCACATTGTGCTCATGGGGCTATGAAGATTGAGCCAACGTGTTCCCTAACCCCCTATCTATATTTAATTCCAGGGACACCTTGTTTCCCATGTTAATGAGGAGAGTGTGTACTTCAAGGAAGCTGGAAGGGAGTTAATGTTTTCACCAATGAGCTAGCTCTATACCACCAACTCTCTAATGCCAGACCATTCAAGTAAGGAGGTATGGGAGCAGCCGGTAAGCACTGTCTCCATATCCCAGCAGCAGAGGAATCTAGCCCCATGAAGGAAGAAGTCTTCATGGACTCCTTTCCCTGGGAACAATAGGACAGGCACTAAGCTAAAGGACAGTTGAGGAGTTCCTGGAGGTAGCAGAGGACCAACCTAATGGCTCCTATATTACTACCATTTCCGGCTCCAAGAGAGTTAAGTCCCAGACAGTATTTCTTCACACAATGCAGAGTCAACCTGTAGAACTCCTTCCCAGAGGATGTTGTGAAGGCCAAGAGTATAACAGGGTTCAAAAAAACTAGATAAATTCATAGAGGATAGGTCCATCAATGGTTATTAGCCAGGACGGGCAGGGATAGTGTCCCTAGTCTCTGTCTGCCAGAAGCTGGGAATGAGCAGCAGGGAATGGATCACTTGATGATTACCTGTTCTATTCATTCCCCGGGGGGTGGGGAGGAGAATGTGGCATTGGCCACTGTCGGAAGACAGGATACTGGGCTAGAGGGACCTTTGACCTGATCCCAGAGGGCAGGTCTTATGTTAACATAGGGGATAGGGAGAATGGGGCTATTCTCAAGCCCACACCACTAAGGCACATGCAAAGGAACATAAAAGGTGACTAGGTCATTCTAGATTTCTGCTGATACAGTCAGCTGCCTCGTAGGAGGAAGGTAATCCATCCTGGCTAACTGCCTTCTTGAGAGATACCAGTTGCTTTAGTTTATTTGTCCTGAGAAAGCAAATTATATGCTTCACTAGCAGAGTAATGAGTACATTGTCAGCAATGCTCTAGGCCAGTGGGTCTCAAACTTTTTTTTTTTTTTTTTTTACTAGTGACCCCTTTCACACAGCAAGCCTATGAGTGTGACCCCCCAAATATACTTTTTAATATATTTTACATTATAAATGCTGGAGGCAAGCAGGGTTTGGGGTGGAGGTTGACAGCTCCTGACCCCCCTGCATTGTAATAACCTCATGACCCCCTGAGGGGTCCTAACCACCAGTTTAAGAACCCCTGCTCTAGCCTGTTAGTACTAGAATGTTTTCCTTTCTGCTCTGCTTGCAGCTGGGTCAGATCATCCTGGACTCCCTCTCCTCACCTGGACTGACTGTTTTTTGAGGAGGGAAGTTTTATTAGATGCATACACAGGCAAAAGTAGTGAATGTATTTTACCAAAATACATCAGTTTAACTTAACTATGCCTTAAGAAAAAGCCCGTGGGTGACCATCTTACTTAACACACCTGTGTTTGTATGTTAAAGCACTTCCCAAAAGTTGCTGTAGAATGACAGATATCTGAAGTAGGTATTCCAGAATGCCTGTCCTGGTTGTAAGCGAGTTGCTCCATGGACTTTTGGTAAATCTGTGTTAGCTCCCTTCCCTGTAAGCTTTTACTGAGCAGTGTTTGATGGTAGATCTCAAAGTGCTTCACCAAGGTGGTCAGTATGACTACCCCCATTTAACAGGCAGAGAAACTGAGGCACAAAAAGGGAAGTGACTTGCCTAAGGTCACCCTAAAGGCACAGAGCAGAGCTAGCAACAGAACCTGAACACCCGTTCAGTGCTCTATGCAGTAGATCATGCATCCATCCTCTTACTCCTCACAACACCCTTAGGCTTACATTGTTAAAGCACACTGAAGACCAGAAGCACCCTATAATCACTACTATACAGCTAGGGTATCAGCATTGCAAGCATCAGCAGTTGGCCAGTAGAGATTTTTACTAAGACAGCTCCCCAACTCACATTGGCTAGTGACAGTTAAGATACACAGAACCCGTACTTCATTCCCACTAGCACAGCTTCTGTAGGTCAAATTATGCCCTCACAGCCCCCTGTGTACTTACCTTAGCTTTTAAGGAGTTTGCCTGAATCATTAACTGTGAAGAGAAATATGTACAGAGGTAGCTAAAGGTATAATTTGGTCCACAGAGTCTTCTACTGGTGATGGTGCATTTGACAGAAACTGAGTATCAGAACCTGGACTGAATAGTATTAAAGCGAATTTCCATTTGCCAAGTAAAAACTTGATATGGAAATTGGTGAAAAATGAAAAACAATCACACATTGCCTTTTTGGAACACTTCATTGCAATGAAAAAGGCAGTCATGTCAATTTGGGCTTGTATCAACTTTTTCTAGGCAACAGGAAACTGAGGACAGGTGGAAAACAACTGATTCAGATCGTCAGCAAGACACATGCCTCCCGGATCCAGTAACTCATCTCTAGGCTTTTTAAAAGACACGAATCATGCTAAAAATAGGTACTATCAGCAGAATTTTTTTTAAAATGATTCAGAGGAAGATAAAAAACATTAAAATAAGGTAGGCAAAGCTATTTAAATGCTGTATTCTAAAGCATCAGGGGGCAAAGCCTATACGAAAGATGGTATAGCACATAAAGTTGTGTATTCAGTCCATAATCCTGATTTGGACACAATACCAGCCTTCTATTTCAGTTTAAATCCCAAGGGCAAAAGATGCCCAATAATTTCAGAATATGATAAGCATCTAAATAGGATACATCAGATTACTGGAAATTGGCTCTCAACATATTTTTAAATATAGTTGTAAAAAAATCTGCAGTAAATTAGATAATCTCTGCTTAAAAAGCCAAGTAGTTATCTACTTCAAATAAAAGTTTGTCAGCTGAATGTCAATTATATTTTCAAACTGATTTGGGGCAAACTCTTTAAAATACACGATTTGTTCAAATATTAGGATATATAAAAATGTAAAAAAAATAGGGCATAATCCACTACTATTTCTTAAAATGGGATAGCTGTGTCTGACATGTATATCACATTGATTATGGCTATACAACAGTCATTATTTTCCTTACTCTAAGATGCAAAATATAGTTTGGCAGCCAGTTACAAATACAAAAGGTAGTCAGGGTAGAGAAACATTTAAGCTGCAGTTGGCTCAAACAATGAATGCCAGTGACATCTTAGACTAACAAGGCATGAAGTTACGGGATTCTGGCATTAAGCAAGTTCCATTATTGGCTTACAGCAGTGCATTCGAGGACTCTGGCTCACTCCAGCCAACTATTACTACATGCTTTTTAGACAAATCCTGGAGCACCACATGAGGTTTCCAGTGGTAGGAGCCTTCAGATGGAATGTTGGGATTATGTCCAAAAAGACCATATGGGTGCCACTTTTTTGGACATGTGCCAAATACTGCATCATCACAGCAGTAGTGGTTTTTATACATTATTCCTACAACACTATTAAATCAAAGACTTTTGGCAAGGATATTGATGGTGGATTTTAAATTAATCTTAACATCTATCTGCATGCATCTGGACAGCACCAATATTTGCTTCCTGAAACCCGTTAAGAATTTACTATCTCTGTAAAATTTTTACAAAGCAATGCTTAAATAGTTTGACACCATATGATGAGTACTAATAAATATGCACCACTTCTGTAACAGAAACCATAAAAGCAAGAGTTCAGAGAGGTAACTATTTATATACCATTCTTGTCTTTCAAAGGAATGATTCTTGAACAGTGACAGAACTGGGGGCATTAGAAAAACTATATAACTTACCACATGGGAAAATGTAATATTTGTACCTGGGAACTTCTCACAAAAGAACAGATGCAATGAAATATTTTTCCTCCCTTCCCTGCCCCCTATGTGATAACTCTGGCAATGCAAAGTTATAGGTTCCTCTATTTTTAGACACGCTAGTCAGGTAAATTTGTTTGTAGCACTAAACGTATGCATAAGAAATATACATTTGTAAGATGAACACAGGTGTACAATTATATATTTATTGTATTTAAGACAAATTATGAAGCACCAAAAGTTTCAGCTTATAGCAGAAGTTGTGTTGACCCTAAGAAGCTAGTTTTATGACTACCGTGATTTGTTATATAAACTTACAAAGAGAACATTTATTTAGCCTGAAAATTAGAGAAAAGTATACATACAAATAATTTGTTAGATACCAATAACCTTAAAGATACATTGTCAGGTTAATTCAGAACTAAAATTTAAGTTTTGTAAAATAAATGATTTCCATAACTAAGAACAATGGAAAAGATTTCAGTGTAATTATTTAAATCCAAATACTCTTCCTATCTGCAACCAAAGCAGTACAGCAACGTGCGAGCAGATGAATTAAGCGTGAAAGTGACTGGTCTATTTTCAGTGCCCAATCTATGTTAATTATAGAAGTAATAGCATAAATGCTGAGCGTGTTTTTTGTTTTTGTTTTTTTAAAAAAGGTTCTGTTATATCCTCAGATCTTAAAATAGGTGAGGAAATTTGTTTTTAACATGATTTTTTTTTAAACAAGAAAATAACCCTTTAATAGTTCAAACATTTAATAAATTTTAGATATTTACACAATATAACATTGGCTTAGTTTCTTTTTTAAAGTTCTCACAGAAATATATTATATTAGAAGTGAGAAACTGCACCAAACTGAGCAAGGCATTTGAAGTTAATCTTTGATGGACACCAACTGATGGCAATAAATTTAACAATTTAAAAGTGTTATAATTGTTAATCTCTGCTTCATAAGGTTTGAAACGTCAAGTGATGTTTGCTGAGCTGATGTCAACTGTAGTGAAATTATTCATTTTATAACACATTCAGATTTCTCTGATAATCATTGACAGAAAACAGACTAGTTAAGATACAATTTGGCCATAGCAAAAGAACGAACGACTACCTGTAGAACATAACTGTAGCTTACAATAAAATAAAATGGTCTCCTCTCTCCATTTTGTCAATGTGGGAAATCAAGGTTAAGAGATGAGACTGTTACATACTGGAATCTTTTGCTAGCTCTACAAGGGCCTGGCTTAGAGTTGGCTTTTTTTGAAACTTACTCTATGTACTAGCTTGTTTGTAGATACCATCTGATTGGTTTATATATGGTCCATTTTGAGTTTCACAGTCAGCTGTGCCAAACATTGTGGTTTACTTAAAAAGAATGAGAGAAACGAGAAACCCAAGCCAAAATGAAAGCACATACTTTCAAAACTTATATTTGAGTAGTCTAAAATTTTGGGTTATAAAAAGGGCCACAAAGTATTGTGGTGGACTTAAAGCACATGCAGTCATGTCCTTTATTCATGAAATTATAAATAATTTGCTGTTATCTACTAATAATGGAACCTATTATTTCTTTCCTGGGCTAAGCATGCTCACTAGGGGTTCAACCTTGTAAAGTGCTCAGTACATCTAGGACTTACTCAGCACCTTGCAGGATTGAGCCCTATGTGCAGGTTTAATATCAGATAAAGGCTCCCAAACTTTCTGCAAATCCTCAGTAAGAATCAAGTTCACATGAAGGAGCATAAAGCACCCCAGAACTTGATTCAAGAAGCTACATTCAGAATCTTTGCTTGTTCCCAAAGGGTGCAGCATCAGACAGTTAAAATATTGATTTAATAATACATGTAAATGCAGATGATGATGTTTAGTGCTATCTTGAACAACAATTCCTACCAGATGGTAAGATTAAACAAGTAGGCCTTTTAAAAGATGAACTGCTTCTGAAATCAAAGATTACTACTTGGCAAGCTCTTTGACACTATTCATCCATTATATAGTCTAAATCACTATTAGAGCTCTCCGTCTGGATCTTTCATTTGCCTCTACTACAGCAACTAGCAATACAGCCCCTATCTATGTGGAACCAAATAATGGACTTTACAGTACTTAAAATTTTCTTGAAGTTATTAAATACTGGCAATTACTATTTAAAACAGTGGTCACCAACCAGTTTATCACAATCCCAGCAGCACAATGGGGCTGCTGCTAAGACAGGCTCTTTCTGCCCTGACCCCACGCCACTCCCGGAAGTGGCCAGCATGGCCCCAGGGGTGGAGGGGCAGGGGTCTCCCTCCATTGGCTGGGTATGGGGAGCTGTGGCCAATGGGAGCTATGGGGCAGTGCTTGCAGAGAGGGGCAGTGTGTGGAGCCACGTGCTGCCCCCCACCCCAGGGACTGCATTGGCCTCTTCCGGGAGCAGCATGGGGCAGGCAGCCTGCCTTAGCAGCAGAGCCAGCATCTTAACACTCTGCTCCAGCCCAGAGCCAGCACCCCCTCCTGAACCCCAATCCCCTACCCCAACCTGGTGAAAGTGAGTGAGGGATGGAGTGATGGGGTGGTGGTGGGGTGGGAGGGAGAATGGAGTGAGTGGGGCGGGGCCTCGGGGAAGGATAGATCCTGGGATGCCCTTAAATTCAAAAAGTGACCTTGGGCATAAACAGGTTGGAGACCATTGATTTAAATTAAAAAGGTGACATGATGGCAAGTAAACACATTAGTTATTTGCTAAAAATGGGAGGAAACATTGAAATGTTTAATTCAAAACTTAATGCAGCAAACAATAAAAATATGCAACATTACCTGTTATCGTGAAACATGTAATAGGAACACTTCAAATATACATGACAGGAGTTTAAAGCACATTAATGCAAAACATGACTTGATCTTTTTTTTTTTTTTTTTTTTAAATCAAGTTCTAAAAGGAGTTTCTACTTGCTAGAAGCAGTTTGTCCCATATTTTCTACAATAAGAGTATTTTCAGGAGATCTTCATGGAAAGAAATTGTTTAAATACTACTTTTGCCATGGAAGTTCTGATTGCAGTGATATTTGGCAAGCAATTATCCGTTCTGGGTAGGTCTACACAGCAACTAAAACACCCACATCTGGCCAATCCCAGCTGACTCAGGCATGGGCTGCAGGGCTATTTCACTGCTGTGTAGACTTCCCAGCTTGGGCTGGAGCCTGTGCTCTAGGACCCTGCAAGGTGGGAGCGTGCTAGAGACCTGGCTCCAACCTGAACCCGGAAGTCTATGCAGAAGTGAAATAGCCCTGCAGCCTGAGCTGGCTGGTACAGGCCAGCTGTGGGTGTCTAGTTGTGGTGTAGACATACCCGTTGACATTGTGTAACATTAAGGCCAGCTAATATATTTCTGTTTAACAGACACTGTTGCTAAACATACAGGGAACAATCTTTCATAAGAAACATTATATATTCTATATACGTAACCATTGTGGTGTTCACTATAAAATTTCCATCTCTCAAATTTTAGATGTTAATCTCATTAAAAGTATTCCAATGTACATAATTGAAAAAGTGTGACAAATATATTGTACAAACACTATGAATTCTTCTTAAATGTTCAAAGATTTTCACTAATGCTTCATCATCATGGTTTTTTTTTCAACTATGGCCAAGATCTTAAGAAGCAAACCCCATGGATGAATCCTTCCATAAATGTCAGAGGTGAGGATTTTTTTATAGGATTGAAGCCCAAATACATATCTGCCCAATAGGACTGAAATTATGCCAGGGTATGTTACCAACCTAAAGAAAGAGATGTTACAGAAGTCGGTTGTGCACATCTTTAAAGAGGGAAATTTTGAAAAGTTATAAAAACAAAATCCAGAAAGTTAAAGATCAAGCAGGCACTTTTATCCTTACATTTTAATTTGTCAGCTACAAAGTCAGTCTAATTTTGTAGCATTCAACGCATCAAATGTTTTGCCCCTTTATAATGAAAATAAAGGAACTCAATGTTATTGAAAAATCTGAAACATTAGTACCTTTCAGCACATAGTCAATAGTTAAATCTACTGTAACACTTAAAATCAAATTTAATTTTGAAGATTGTTTTAGAAACTTCAAGTTTGGAAACAACTCTGCCAATAAAATAAACCGTTCTGTACTTTAAAAAAAACCTCACTCTAATATGATTTATTGGGGGGAGAGGAGAGGAGAGGCGCAATAAATTGTCTCTACACAGGTAGCACTAATGACTGTTTACACAAATGTAAGAACAAGTTTTCCAATGTTAGTTTTTAAAATTCACAGCATGTAGAGATGGCAGTAGATATAAAGCAAAGAGCAGGTTCCTATTTTGGAACAAAACTTGGATGGGACTTAACATTAGAACTCTATTATTACAAGAGCTATAAAGAAAGCTCATTGGAATCTAAATCCAAATGAGGGAATACAGAGACACACAGTGAAGGTACACTTAGGTGCAATTTCATGCTGGTGATTTTTTGTTTAATGTAAGTAGCTAGTCTCAGAGCAGATTTTAAACCAAAAGTTGCATATTCATCAATACACACGATCAGAACGTAAGTGACTTAGCACATTTGTACACATGCTTACATAACCTTAGTGAGAAGTATTTACATGTTCAAAAAGTTTCATTTTAACAGTTGAAGTTTAACACATGAAAGCATATCAGCTACTACAAAAAATGCATAATGGGATCAGTTTTCCACAAGCATAAACACATTTTAAAGTACTTTCTGGGTATTTCTAATTAACTCCTTTCAATATGACCTTATGTAGCATTCTTTCAGTCATTACAAAATTGTTTTAATCATTTACTTATCTCTTTGCACGTGCATTGTCAATTCACAAAAACTATGATGAACTTTTACTCATACACAATTTTTATGCTCCAACGTAATTGCATACAATACTTAAACAAGTTCAGATGAAGTTCTCAAATACTTTGGTTTAAATCTTAGTTGGGGATAAATATTTGATGCAACAGAAATCACATCCTCCACCTTAACTTTGCTGAAGAAATGAAGACATTGACAGCATTCTTTGGTAAAAATACATTTGGGGCATTTTGTATGTATGTGCGTTTATCAACAAGTGGTCTCAGTGATGACTGCTGTAAATTGATAGTACAACAGTCAGTTATTCCTGATTTAGCGAGGAATATCAAAATTAACTTAATTTAGTAATCAACTATAATTGGCTGAGACAGCATCTGCAACAATAGTACTGTTGAAAAGAATTGTTTTTTATCACTTATCTTTTGTTATAAATACTTGTAGCCAGTCTATTATTTAGCAGTGACTATAGAAACATTGTTAGGATTCTGAAAAGTCACCTAACAGAGTCAAAGATGAACCAATATTTAACTGCACAGTATTTGTGCATCAATTACAATATGTACTAGGTAAAGGATATTAAAAAAAATTCAGTTAACTGCTACAAGAGAAGCTAGGCAAATATAAAACAGATCAGATATACAAGCATAACACTGAACATACTGTACTTTATTAGCACAAAAAAGCCATAACAAGGCACAGCAAGCAGAAAAATACACTGATAGAAGGGTTAGTGTTGCATACAAGAATAAACTTTCTTGTATTTGCAGCCAAAAGGTTCCCTAACTCACACAGTCACTGCCATGGAGAAGTAACAACATACCGTAGCAGCTGGTAAAGAAACTAGGGAGCACTTATTAAGTGGTACAAAACACTTTTAAAAAGGTGGTTGGAGATTCCAACACAAGTTTAGTGCAAAAACGTCAAGGACAGAACAGTTGGAAACTGTTAAGTGAATCAAACTTATTTAATCAATTTAATACTGGAAACTTCTGTCCAATATTAAAAATAAATGGAGTCAAACTTAGAATTTCAATTCCAAGTAGATTAGAATGGTATGTGCTGATACCATGTGAACAAATATCACAAAAAGGTGCTAAATGGAAAAATGTTATTTACAAATAAAAATAATAGTACCTTTGAAATCTGCTATTTAGTGCAGGTTAGTCTTTTTTTTGTTTAGAAACTGTATTTAAGTTATAATTCAGCTATGAACACTTTCAGCATAAACAATGTTAAATAGTGTTTTAAATTAAACATTTCTCCTCAACGTCATTTGCAACCGTGACAGATAGTTGTCAGGTCACTAATTCTTATATTTAGTTTTTAGCAAAGTTTACAGACTGGTTAACTAATGGCAATAATCAAATTTAAGCAGATTTTCATTTTTTTAAAATTTCAAGTAGCAGGTATTTAACTGCCTGTCCAAGATTGTATTAATCTTACTAATAATGTCACTTAAATCCATGAATGTTTTAAAGAGAAGTCCACTTCTGATCAGACATATTCAAGCCCTCATCTTTAGGAAACCTGGTGCACTAACTGTGATTAATTTTTAGTATAAAAAAATTCTTAATGGAACACAGGCTTCTCATGCTGCTAAACTGCACTTTGAAATGTTTTATTTATTAACATTTGGAAACTTGTTTGAAGGGAACAATTAAACTTTTCAAAGGAGGAAAGATTCTGTTGAAAAAATTTAAACACTACTCAAATCATTAAAATGTTCAACCAATAAAAAATTAACGTTTGTTCTTTAGCATTAGATGGAATGCCCCATAGTTGCTTCACCCAATTACTACAGCTACAAAAAAAGGAAAACATTTAGAAGTTAGCAAATTATTTTTATGTCGGTCTTAATGAAAAACATGTCGTTTTGTCTCTTATTGTTTCAAGAGGCATCACAACTTGATTTGTGTAACAGCAGACAGCATCTGACATGATACTAAACATCAAGCTTAAATACGGTATTGCAAAAAAGCTGATGTGCTTGCTGAGTTAAACTAATGCACACAAAAAAATGCATATTCAAGCAAGCCTGCTGGGGACTTTAGATTCTGTTTACTTTGTCTTAATAGGTTCCCGTTCCAACCATCGCACCCTAACTTTTTGTTTATAGTGATATTCCTTTAGAAAGTCTTGCAACATTGATGGTAAAGGAAGGCCATCAATTCCATCATACGTAGTGCACCTGCAGATTACTGCCCGGCAGATATACTGCAGACTAAAAGGAAAAGTCCTGTTCAGAGATACAGTAAGTAATGGTTCAAAAAACATGCAAGAGCTAGGGTCTTTATAATGTTCTAGAAGTCCTGTAACAGTGGAGGAGTGAAATACACAGGGATCATGAGCGTCAAAACTAAAATTGTGATTCCATTGCTCAATACGTGCATGGAGGGATCTGTTGTAACGACGGAAGCTCACAGAGAAGAGGTAGTCCTCTTGTGCAGAATCCCTGAGCAAAAAAGTGCCTTCAGGTTTGCCTTCCAGAAGTGCCTCCGCCTCATAGCGGTCCATCACACCCCAATAACATGGGTTACCTGTTATTTGAAGTAAGTCTGGCACAAGGCAGTGTATGTAATCAATCTGAGTATGTACTTTCCAAGCCCCTTGTCTGCTGCTATGGCCATGGCTCTCTCCAGACACCTGACGTTGCTTTTGCCTGCGTGACTGCAAGCAGAGGGTTGTTGTGTCCTCTTCAGAATCACAGTTTCCCTGTAGTGCTGCACTATTGTCCCCTGTAAGCTCAGTCATACCCGGGGCTAACTTTGGTCCCAGTTTATATAATGGATTAACCTGTGCTGTAGCTTCAAATGTATGTATTTGGGCATTAGGAGGGGGGTCAACCCCTTCTTCAATACTAAGCCTACGTCTTTCTCTAAGTCTATCTTCTTCATCTTCTGCAGAAATCAAGGAAGGATCAAATGTATCAAAAAAAGTTGAATGAGGGCTCACAGGAGCTGTATGTTGCTTAATCAGATGCCACTTTTGGGCAAGATCAGATCCAGCAGGGAAAGGACATTTCTCAAGCATTAATTCAGAGAGATGAATCTTTCTTTTATTAGAAAAGAGAGGTTTGGACTGTTTGCTATAAGTTCTCATGGGAAAACATAGCCCAACGGTATCCTGAAGCCGCTGTCGCAGAGTACGGCTACCTACAGTCCTGTTTGATACGCTGTCTGTATCATGAACGGAGCTCACACCGTATCTTCGCTCCCGCCTTTGCAAGCCGCTTCGTGTTCGACCAAATCTTTTATCATTATCCAAGGAGCTCTGGGTTTTCGTAGAACAGGAATGTTTCTTTTTCCCACCCCAAGGAGCATGCCGAGAGTAGGAATCCCTTCGTGCAAGTCTCGTTCCTGTGGCAACACACGAGTCATTATCTTTCTCAATGCTTATTTCGACAATTTGAGGGATGTCAGTGACACAATTCTGATTTCTCCTCACTGAATTCTTTGAAGGACTTAAACCTAGTTGTAAGGCAATGTTCTCTCTTAAAGGGCTGCTTGGTTGCTGTGGAGCCAAATCGGGTACATGGATCCTTCTCTCTTTAACAGATGAGCATCGAGTGGAGTCTACATCTATGTTTTCATTTCGGTTTCCACCTTCATGATTGAAGAGATTCTGGCATCTGTATTTGAAGTTGTTCCACATCTTTCCCACTTGATCCATGGATTATGTTACCTAAATTCAAAGAGGGGATGAAGAGATTTTAAATCAAAAAGTTAAAAAAAATTAAAAATAAAAAGACACCTATTCAATTAATAAAACAAAAACCTTAAATGAGTCAGTCAGAGGTATGGAGAAGATATAGTCAGCTGAAAGCTAGAACAGTTACAGCGCCTACACAGTTCTGTAGTGCTGTCTGCATTGCAGAAACAAAGCACAGAAAAGAAAAGAATGCAGTCAAGCACAAGTGACTAGTTTCCAAAAATAAATGTATAATAAAGAACATCTCACCTTACAAAAAGGCCCCCCACCTCACCAATATAGCCAAAAGCCCACAAAAGCATTCATGGAGGAAACAAGCATAATGGTAAGTTTTCCATTTTGGTATTTATATTTGATGGGCACTTAAACATCCATATAGAAAACCATGAAAGAACTATATAAAGCCACTATTGCAGAGGTTAATTGTGTATTCAAACCTAAAGTTTGTTATTTACATTTTTTAATTACAATATATTTAGAAGTTTCCAAGTCTTTATTTTGAGTGTCATATATTAGGTAACTGACTCCCTAGAGAGAGTTTCCAAGAAACTGTAGTAAAACAAATAATGAAAAATTAAGGATAAAGCCAGTGAGTAGACTCCAGTAGAGCAGTTATGAAATCAGGCACAAACACACTTTCCATCCCTGAAAGAGCAGTGGCCCTCTCTGCAAAAACAGTTAGATTCACAAACTAAACTGAAAAGTAAGGCCATGGTACAGAAAGTTTCAAGCTGTATTTGACAGACATGAGAACTCCAACTTCAAAATTCAAAGTTTTGATAGTAAGACTACAAAGCAGACAAGAGTCAATTCCCATGAGAAGCAGCAAGATACTCACAAAAGCTTATAGTTAGAAGTTGACTCCTAGGCATTTCATAGTTGAGGCTTTGCTTAACAAAAACCAGCATTTCTCAGTGATTATTTTAAAAAAACAAAAAAGTGGGAAAACCATGGAACTTCTGTTTTTACCTGTAGCATTATACAGAACTAGCTCTGCAGAGAGAGCAAGAGGTCATAGCGAGCCATTCTCCAAAACATTGTCAAAAACTAATACAAATATTAGCAGCATCCACACTGCAGTTGCTGCTTTAAAAGTCAAATTTGATAACCTAGAATCAAGGCATGAAGAACATGGGAGCTGTCTGGAATATTTTTATGAATCATATGTTCATTTAGTTTGATTGCTATTGTATTGTTTGCTACCAAAGAGTTAATTTCTGCTACACTGGGCAGAAAGACAATGGCTTTATTCAAAAGATAATACAAGTATCAAGTCTCTCTGGTGACTCCAAGGAAAGGAGGAATCAAGGTGGAAGAAAATGGGAACAAAGGACATGAGAAGCGGACTCAGGAGGTCCAACTCTCCAAGGGAGCAGGGGGCAGCTGGGCTCTGGCTGCCCTGCTTGCTTTCTTGTCAATTTCATGGCTCCACTGGAACTGTGAAATTGACAAGAGATCTAACAGCCAAAGTAAGTAACACTGTGTCCACACAGACACTGTGTAGCCCTAACTACACGAACGTAAGCCTCTTGTGGAGGAGAAGTTATTATGTCAATGTAGTATGGCACTTAGGCCTGGTCTACACTGGGGGGTGGGGGAAAGAGAATCGATCTAAGTTATGCAACTTCAGCTACCTGAATAATGTAGTGAACACATTGTGGTGAACACATTGTGAACACATTGAACACATTGTGGTGAGTCAACGGCTGACGCTCCCCTGTCAACTCCACCTGCGCCTCTCACTCCGGTGGAGTACCAGAGTCGACGGGAGAGCGCTCGGGGGGCGGAAGGGGGGGGGTTTCAATTTATTGCGTCTAGACTAGACATGACAAATCGACCCCCGCTGGATCCATCACTGCCTGCCGATCCAGCAGGTAATATAGACAAGCCCTTACATTGGTGGGACAAGACTGTAGTGTACACTCTGATGTAATTAGGTCGATGTAAGCTGCCTTACGGTGACCTAACTGTGCAGTGTAGACCGAGTCCTAGAAATAGCAGCCTTGAGAAACAGACACAGGGTCTACAGAGAAAGACTAACTTGGTCCACAAAAGAATTGGAAGTTTGGGGAGCAAGGAGGGGAGGTTGTTATATGAAGGCTAAGCTGGGCCTACCTAAATTTGGAGGAAAATGCTTTTAAATTTAGCTAAGACAATGGGTAGTTAGGCTTGTTGTTTTAACCTCTCCCTGATTTAAAAAAAATTATAGGAACTTAGCAAATAAGCTACTCTCTGCAACTGCATTTTGATACTGTTCACAGCTCCCTGAGGGAAGTCTTTAGCAGGAGCCAAATCCAATTGGACCCACTAGGTAACAAGATTGGTAAACAGGGGTGTTTGTAGCCTGGAGACCCAGCCTAAGAATGGGATGAGTCAAGGGATTCTCCTCAGGGAAGTACAGGCATGGGCCTGTATCTTGAAAGAGCTGCTCACAGAGACATTGAGTCAGGGGTCAAATGTATAGTTTAACCTTGTGTCACAGTTCCAGAGTAACAAACTTGGAGCACCCTACTGGCTGCTGTGGGAGTCCCAAGCAACAGGAACAGAAGCTTCTGCTAAAACATCTTGAGAAGGAATAAAAAGAGCAAATCAGTAGTCTTCATACAACTTCATAAAAAGAAAAATATAAGCATTGAGTGGAGATTCTGGAAAAATAAAATTAGAGCTAAAATGTTAATACTTATTAGGCTCCCTGAAATTTCTGGAACAAACTATCTAAAACACTGAGTCCCCAGTGTTTGGCAACTACATAGTGCTAAAGATCCAACCTAGTAAAAGAGCATAAAAGGAGAGAAAACAAAGATCACTGAGAAAGGAGAGACATCACTGTTTATCATTATGGACATAGATGACAATGTTAGCGGCTGCTATGAAAGCGAAGAGATAGTTTAAGAATCATAGAAGATTAGGGTTGGAAGAGACCTCAGGAGGTCATCTAGTCCAACCCCAACTAAATCATCCCAGCCAGGGCTTTGTCAAGCCAGGCCTTAAAAACCTTTAAGGATGGAGAGTCTATCACCTCCATAGGTGACCCATTCCAATGCTTCACCACCCTCCTAGTGAAATAGTTTTCACTAACATCCAACCTAGACCACCCCCACTGCAACTTGAGACCATTGCTTCTTGTTCTGTCATCTGCCACCACTGAGAACAGCCTAGCTTCATCCTCTTTGGAACCTAACCTAAAGAAGATCCTATAAACTTCTCCCCTTATTTAAGCCTGACAGAATAAGCCCTGGTCTACACTAGGACTTTAAGTCGAATTTAGCAGCGTTAAATCGATGTAAACCTGCACCCGTCCACACAATGAAGCCCTTTATTTCGACTTAAAGGGCTCTCAAAATCTATTTCCTTACTCCACCCCTGACAAGTGGATTAGCGCTTAAATCGACGTTGCTGGCTCGAATTTGGGGTACTGTGGACACAATTCGATGGTATTGGCCTCCGGGAGCTAACCCAGAGTGCTCCATTATGACCGCTCTGGACAGCACTCTCAACTCAGATGCACTGGCCAGGTAGACAGGAAAAGAACCGCGAACTTTTGAATCTCATTTCCTGTTTGGCCAGCGTGGCAAGCTGCAGGCGACCATGCAGAGCTCATCAGCACAGGTGACCATGATGGAGTCCCAGAATCGCAAAAGAGCTCCAGCATGGACCGAACGGGAGGTACGGGATCTGATCGCTGTTTGGGGAGAGGAATCCGTGCTATCAGAACTCCGTTCCAGTTTTCGAAATGCCAAAACCTTTGTCAAAATCTCCCAGGGCATGAAGGACAGAGGCCATAACAGGGACCCGAAGCAGTGCCGCGTGAAACTGAAGGAGCTGAGGCAAGCCTACCAGAAAACCAGAGAGGCGAACAGCCGCTCTGGGTCAGAGCCCCAAACATGCCGCTTCTATGATGAGCTGCATGCCATTTTAGGGGGTTCAGCCACCACTACCCCAGCCATGTTGTTTGACTCCTTCAATGGAGATGGAGGCAATACGGAAGCAGGTTTTGGGGACGAAGAAGATGATGATGATGAGGTTGTAGATAGCTCACAGCAAGCAAGCGGAGAAACTGGTTTTCCCGACAGCCAGGAACTGTTTCTCACCCTAGACCTGGAGCCAGTACCCCCTGAACCCACCCAAGGCTGCCTCCTGGACCCAGCAGGCGGAGAAGGGACCTCTGGTGAGTGTACCTTTTAAAATACTATACATGGTTTAAAAGCAAGCATGTGAAAGGATTACTTTGCCCTGGCATTTGCGGTTCTCCTAGATGTAGTCCTAAAGCCTTTGCAAAAGGTTTCTGGGGAGGGCAGCCTTATTGCGTCCTTCATGGTAGGACACTTTACCACTCCAGGCCAGTAACACGTACTCGGGAAACATTGTAGAAACACAGCATTGCAGTGTATGTTTGCTGGCATTCAAACAACATCCGTTCTTTATCTCTGTGTTATCCTCAGGAGAGTGAGATCTAATTCATGGTCACCTGGTTGAAATAGAGTGCTTTTCTTCATGGGACACTCAGAGGAGCCCATTCCTGCTGGGCTGTTTGCCTGTGGCTAAACAGAAATGTTCCCCGCTGTTAGCCACAGGGAGGGGGGAAGGTTGAGGGGGTAGTCACACGGTGGGAGGAGGCAAAATGCGACCTTGTAACGAAAGCACATGTGCTATGTATGTAATGTTAACAGCAAGGTTTACACTCTTTCAGGGTAGCCACTGTTTTATAAAATGTGTCTTTTTAAATACCGTTGTCCCTTTTTTTTTCTCCACCAGCTGCATGTGTTTCAATGATCACAGGATCTTCTCCTTCCCAGAGGCTAGTGAAGCTTAGAAAGAAAAAAAAAACGCACTCGCGATGAAATGTTCTCCGAGCTCATGCTGTCCTCCCACACTGACAGAGCACAGACGAATGCGTGGAGGCAAATAATGTCAGAGTGCAGGAAAGCACAAAATGACCGGGAGGAGAGGTGGCGGGCTGAAGAGAGTAAGTGGCGGGCTGAAGACAGGGCTGAAGCTCAAATGTGGCGGCAGCGTGATGAGAGGAGGCAGGATTCAATGCTGAGGCTGCTGCAGGAACAAACCAGTATGCTCCAGTGTATGGTTGAGCTGCAGCAAAGGCAGCTGGAGCACAGACTGCCACTGCTGCCCCTCTGTAACCAACCGCCCTCCTCCCCAAGTTCCATAGCCTCCACAGCCAGACACCCAAGAACGCGGTGGGGGGGCCTCCGGCCAACCAGCCACTCCACCACAGAGGATTGCCCAAAAAAAAGAAGGCTGGCATTCAATAAATTTTAAAGTTGTAAACTTTTAAAGTGCTGTGCTTAAAGTGCTGTGTGGCATTTTCCTTCCCTCCTCCACCACCCCTCCTGGGCTACCTTGGTAGTCATCCCCCTATTTGTGTGATGAATGAATAAAGAATGCATGAATGTGAAGCAACAATGACTTTATTGCCTCTGCAAGCGGTGATTGAAGGGAGGAGGGGCGGGTGGTTAGCTTACAGGGAAGTAGAGTGAACCACGGGGCGGGGGGTTTCATCAAGGAGAAACAAACAGAACTTTCACACCGTAGCCTGGCCAGTCATGAAACTGGTTTTCAAAGCTTCTCTGATGCGTACCGCGCCCTCCTGTGCTCTTCTAACCGCCCTGGTGTCTGGCTGCGCGCAACCAGCAGCCAGGCGATTTGCCTCAACCTCCCACCCCGCCATAAACGTCTCCCCCTTACTCTCACAGATATTGTGGAGCACACAGCAAGCAGTAATAACAGTGGGAATATTGGTTTCGCTGAGGTCTAAGCGAGTCAGTAAACTGCGCCAGCGCGCCTTTAAATGTCCAAATGCACATTCTACCACCATTCTGCACTTGCTCAGCCTGTAGTTGAACAGCTCCTGACTACTGTCCAGGGTGTCTGTGTACGGCTTCATGAGCCATGGCATTAAGGGGTAGGCTGGGTCCCCAAGGATAACTGTAGGCATTTCAACATCCCCAACAGTTATTTTCTGGTCTGGGAATAAAGTCCCTTCCTGCAGCTTTTGAAACAGACCAGAGTTCCTGAAGATGCGAGCATCATGCACCTTTCCCGGCCATCCCACGTTGATGTTGGTGAAACGTCCCTTGTGATCCACCAGAGCTTGCAGCACTATCGAAAAGTACCCCTTGCGGTTTATGTACTCGCCGGCTTGGTGCTCCGGTGCCAAGATAGGGATATGGGTTCCGTCTATAGCCCCACCACAGTTAGGGAATCCCACTGCAGCAAAGCCATCCACTATGACCTGCACATTTCCCAGGGTCACTACCCTTGATATCAGCAGATCTTTGATTGCGTGGGCTACTTGCATCACAGCAGCCCCCACAGTAGATTTGCCCACTCCAAATTGATTCCCAACTGACCGGTAGCTGTCTGGCGTTGCAAGCTTCCACAGGGCTATCGCCACTCGCTTCTCAACTGTGAGGGCTGCTCTCATCTTGGTATTCATGCGCCTCAGGGCAGGGGAAAGCAAGTCACAAAGTTCCATGAAAGTGCCCTTACACATGCGAAAGTTTTGCAGCCACTGGGAATCGTCCCAGACCTGCAACACTATGCGGTCCCACCAGTCTGTGCTTGTTTCCCGAGCCCAGAATCGGCGTTCCACAGCATGAACCTGCCCCATTAGCACCATGATGCATGCATTGGCAGGGCCCATGCTTTCAGAGAAATCTGTGTCCATGTCCTGATCACTCACGTGACCGCGCTGACGTCGCCTCCTTGCCCGGTATTGCTTTGCCAGGTTCTGGTGCTGCATTTACTACTGGATAATGCGTGTGGTGTTTAATGTGCTCCTAATTGCCAAAGTGAGCTGAGCGGCCTCCATGCTTGCCTTGGTATGGCGTCCGCACAGAAAAAAGGCGCGGAACGATTGTCTGCCGTTGCTCTGATGGAGGGAGGGGTGACTGACGACACGGCTTACAGGGTTGGCTTCAGGGAGCTAAAATCAACAAAGGGGGTGCATGTACATCAAGGAGTATTTCAGGCAGGACTGCACGGAGGGTTCCAATAAGAAATGGTGCACCTAAGTTATCGTTCTTATTGGAACAAGGAGGTTAGCCTGGCCTCTGATTGATACATAGCTAGATTTACCTCGCTGCACCTTCTCTGTGAGTGACTGCAGTGTGATCTAGAAGAATGAGTCCCCTAGACAGGGGAGGAGGCAAATGAGTACAAAACAAATCTGGTCTATTTCTTGTTCTGAGCCACTCCATCTATCTTTTACATCTTTGGCTGGCAGCAGACGGTGCAGAAGGACCGCATGCCATCCACATCTCATGGCTGCTCGGCAGAAGATGGTACAGTACGACTGCTAGCCATCTTCATCTCTTGCCTGCCTGGCAGAAGATGGTACAGTACAACTGCTAGCAGTCCGTATCGCCTGCCCGCTCACCATAAGACGGTTCAATAGGACTGGCTGCAGGACTAAAGAGAATGACCTGGTCAAGTCACTCCAAATTTAGTCCCTGCGCCCATGTCTGCCCAGGTGCTCCCAGCCGACGTGGCCAGGAGCACCTCGGACACGACGAGGACGACTACCAGTCGTATTGCACCGTCTGCTGCCAGAAGGCAATGGGTTGCTGCTACTGTGCAGCAAAGCCGTACCGCGTCTGCCAGCACCCAGGAGACATAGGGTGACGGTTACCTGAGCGGGCTCCATGCTTGCCGTGGTATGGCGTCTGCACAGGTAACTCAGGAAAAAAGGTGCGAAATGATTGTCTGCCCTTGCTTTCACGGAGGGAGGGAGGGAACGGGGGCCTGACGATATGTACCCAGAACCACCCGCGACAATGTTTTAGCCCCATCAGGCATTGGGATCTCAACCCAGAATTCCAATGGGCAGCGGAGACTGCGGGAACTGTGGGATAGCTACCCACAGTGCAACGCTCCGGAAGTCGACTCTAGCCTCGGTACTGTGGAAGCGCTCCGCCGAGTTAATGCACTTTATGCACTTAGAGCATTTTCTGTGGGGACACACACACTCGAATATATAAAACCGATTTCTAAAAAAACGACTTCTATAAATTCGACCTTATTCCGTAATGTAGACATACCCTAAGGCACAAAGAAGGGAACAGGTCCCTTTTCAGAAAGTCTTTAAAACAGGAAGACTTTTTACCTTAACTTCAGGCCAAGCATACAGAAGAAATGTTTATGAGGGTGCAATGAATTCAGAATTGCATTTTCTAAGCAAGCTGATTTACGAAGATACCACATGGGAAGTTGTCCAGGATTCAAAACGATACAGAGCTAGAGAGAGTGGCATCTTTTACTTCCTGTAAGGCTATTAGTCAAGTCATATAAACTAAAATGGATAAGTCTGATGTGTTTGAAATTTCTTGTAACTACTATGTGAGCTGCAAGTTCCTCCCTATAGCTATCTCTGAAGTGATTGCAGGTATGCAGAAAGTGTACTCTTTTGAATTGGTGCTCTGAGAATTAGGTCCAGAGATTATTTGCTTCTAAGTGGTGTTAAATATAATGGATACCCTTCTTACTCAGAAAAGACATATAAACCACTATGTCCTGTCTTGAGACTGTATCTCACCACGTATGTTCTGGACTCCTTCCAAGCTGCGGATAACATGATTACTATAAAAAGAAAGACAGTTAAATGATATTTTGAGTAGGTTAAAATATATATTTTTACCTAGAAATTTAAGATTTGTCACCAGACTATCAAGAGACTTTACAATAAAGTATATTTAAACTTATGTATGCAACGGCTTATGTTCAGACAGTTTATCATACCAAACAAAAACCTTGAAGGCTTTTCCTTTTTTAAGTCTGTTAATACTTGTAGTGAGACAGGACTTTGCAGAAGATCCCAAAATGAATCTTTTTAAACAGATCAAGGCTAGAAGCATCTGGATCCTTGAGGCTTCTAAAGCTGTGGACATACTTGTATAGACCTTGTGGGAAATGTTGCTATACATTTGGTCTCACATCTAAAAGCAGTGATTCCCAAGCTCTAGTCTACAGAAGCACTTGGTGGCTTGAAGAGCTAGCTGATCACTTGATGCTGGCTCTCCTTATTTCCAGCTGTTACATCACATCAAAAGGCAGCTAAAAATATATACTTTCCTACTATTACTCTTCCAGGTAAGCAACTGCTGTAGTTGCCACATGGATGTTATTCATTGTAAAGCAAAGGGGATGGTGACCCATGCACTTAAAATATGGCAAGGAAGGTTAGCCACAAGAAAAATCTATTTAAGATGAGGTCACAGTATACTATGAAAGTTTAGGGGTGGGTTTTCCAAAATGATGCTATATGTTTCATTTCTGGTCTCCAAGAATCGGTAAGAGGATTTCAGGAGGAGAACAGTACTCAATACTCTCAGCTGCTAGATAGAATTTTAATGGCAACAGGCAGGACTAACAACTGAATGATTTAATCTACTGATTCCTCACCCCAAACCCCCAGCCTGTAGTAATAAGAGTGAACTTAAAATATTACTGAATTACAAGGGAATTATTTGAATAAAAGGCAGATTTACCAGAATTAGGAATGTGGCATAGCAATTAAAGAATCAAAAAGATATGAATATTCACAGATGGGGCTATGGACCAGAGTGATTAAAAAGACCAGATTTTCAAAAGCTCTAAGCATCTTCACTTCCCATTTACTTGAGTGGGAGCTGAGGTTGCTCAGCACATCTGAAAGGCAGGCCACCAGTGAAAATCTTAAAGTTTTTCCAACACATCCTTCCCCCAAAACAACCCCTCCAAAGAACCACAAATATAAAATAGTGGTAAAACCTGGATTAAACTGCGGGACAGAAAACCTGTTTAAATATAAAACTATCAAAAAAGTGCGAGACAGACAGGTTTTTATGAATTTTAAAGAGAATGCATATCTGCCTTACACAAATGAAAGTCCTATGTTACTTAAAACATTTGCTCTACTGAATACATTTGGCAGAGAGGCTGATTACACACTGTTTTAATTCATTAAAATCTAAAAAATGCATGGCATCTTATCTTGAAGCTTTGGATTTAACAATATTTTTATTTAAACCTTACCTGTCTCCCCTTCATTCTTCAAACCTGCTCCAAAAGGTGAAGGAGCAACTCACTTCCTATAAGTTATCAACACTATTAGCTGCTTTGACATAGGCCTGCTCTACAAGCCTTTCTGAGACCACCATGCAGAATGGCTACTTTGGGAACCCATCTTAGCTAATTGAAGAGAGTTTTTGGAACTTGAGCACTTATCAGAGTTAAAGTTTTGTGTCCCATACTGGAACAAGGCTCAAGTCTTTCTTCAAATAGTATTTAAAGCCAGATTCAAATAATTTCAGATGCTCAATTTTAAAGTTCAACAGATTTTCTGTTTCCAGGGTTTCCTGGGCTGCCACTACATTGACAAAACATGGATTACTTCTTCAGCAGCTCAAAAGCCATCTCCATAAAAAGTTAACATTGCCAGTAGTTTGTTTTTTTTGCTGGGGTGTAAAACACCACTCTACAATTTGCCAGAACTTGCTAATCTTTTGGAATGTACTTGCTATCGGTGATCTTCACTGCAGTGCAGTACAGTTTTTAAACAACCCTCAAATACCTTTTATAAAATAGATAAGCAAGAGGATTATTTCTACTACACTTCCTTGAGTTTTCACTACCTGTTATGTGTAGTCATTTACACCTGTGTAAAATGAGCACACAGTGAGTATAAAATGCTAGCATCATAATGTTTCACTGTAATGTCATGTTTTACTCCCACTTTGCACAAGTGCATACAGATGTAAGTGTGACATTCTATACCTTGGGGGACCGCCCTGTAATCTCCATATTCCTCATTTATATATAATTGTGATCTTGCAGATAAAGCAGGTCGTGTCAGGTATCAGGGGAAAGATTATGATCTGCTGAAAGTTATTTTTCTGTCCATACAGGTACAGCATTAATGGACATGAAATTATGAGAATTGTGTTGTATGGTTGTCACTAAAACATGCTGCAAGTTGGAGAATCAGCCAGATATTAGCTCCCCAGAGGCAACAGCAAAGTAACCAATGCCCAGGCAGGGTGTCAAAACAACCCACCACCAGCCATTGTCCAGCAAGGGAGCTACAACTCAGTGACTCACCTGCATGAGACCACACAAGGGAAATTGCTCAACCTTGCCTGGGGACTCAGCACTGCCCGCCAGACATGCCTCAACTTGTATTCTCCAAGCACATGGACGAAGGGTATAAAACAGAACACAGCAGACCCATGCTTTGCCTTTCTCCTGCCCCTAACTATGCTGCAAGCAACCAAGACTGTTAGGAGTCCTGCCAGATCATGTCCTAATTCTTATGGATTGTTCTCTCAATCCTTTTCTGTAATTAGTTGCTACACCAGCTGTAACTACTATGAAAATTCTGTGCTAAGTTTGTTTATCCCGTTGTCTGTCAAAAAGGTGCAAGTTTACCTGACTCCAATTAGTTGAGATGGGAAATAAAATTTGAACTGAAAGTACAAAGATTGTATACTGTATCATGTCCACAAAAGCCAAAATAACTTACCTCAATGTAATCCCAATATAGAGAACTGTGCATATTGAAAAAAGGCAGAGTTTTAGTTCTTGTATTTCTCAGTCACATGATAACTATTTCAAACTCTGGGAAAGCAACTTCTCATAAGTCAATTCTAAAAACATATCTATATTTACACTAAACATGGATCAGGTTACAAGTGACAGATTGTTATGGCTTTGTTGCATCAGAAAAATTAATCTTCTAAAAAAAATTGTACAAGGGTTCAATACAAAAGTATGCCAAGTGGAATAAAATGCTTAACGGCACTGTAGCAAATCATTTTAGGGTTGGCAAGGCAGGGATGAAATAGTATGGCTCAACTGCTTCACCTATGCCCCCCAATGAGTGCGTTGACAAGTAATAGGTGAAAAGCATAATGATACCAAAACAAAGCAAAGTGTTTGATATGGAGGCTCTCAAAAACCTAGTACCAAGAACCACATACAGTAAGATCTGAGATATGAAAAATGGGCTAACCTCTTCTTAGATTGGTGGTGCACAATTACTTCCCAAGGGTATGCCTGAACTGGGAACACTACAAAGAATGACAATGCTCGGTATTCAAGACAAAATAAAAATTCCCTATTTACCTACTTTCATCTTTAGTTTTTCCACAGCAGACAACACAGGTGACCACAGATTTCCTTCCCCCCCCCATACAAATTAAAAAATTTGTCCTTGCAGAATTACACTACATTTTTAATTTAGTTTGCTAATTCCCAGTAAGGAATGAGGAAAGGAATCAGCATGCTCCCTACTTTATCTAGCATGATTTTTTTAAAAAATAAAGCACTATATGGGAGTTATTTGACTGTCCTCTGCAGTATCCAGATTGTATAAAACTTAAAACTGCAGCTAAAATCTTTATTACAGTCACATGGCAGAAACCCGATAGGAACAGTCCAGGGACTCAGGTCTTTTTTCCTTTTTTTGGGGGTGGGAGGGGAGGGAGAGGAATCAGCCCACTTTTATTAAGGTGCTTTACTTAGAAAACTTTGGCCTGTATGGCTAAGCTGCTTGAAAAAGCCTTCACATGATTTGCCTCAAACACCCCTCCAATCTTGGGTAACAAGGAGAGTGGAAAGGTAAATGAAGGAAGAAACAGACAGGTTACCTAAAGTGTGACTGAAGAAAGGAGGAAGAGGCTGAAATTGAAACTTATGAAACAGCAAGTTCCTTCCCCACTCTCAAATTCCAAAAATAATGAATCACTGTTGCAATATTGGTGATACAATGACAAAACATATATGCAAGTTCATATCCTTCCAAAACAAATAATTGGTTGTTTTAAGAGCAGTGGTCGTCAACCTTTTTAAGCACAAGATCACTTTTTGAATTTAAGTGCAACCCAGGATCTACCTCAAAGAAAATGTACAAATAACAGTAATCACACAAACCTAAATACCCTTGCCCCGCCCCTTCCCCAAGGCCCCATGCCACTCACTCCATTCCCTCCCCCACCCTCACTCACTTTGACCAGGCTGGGACAGGGGGTTGGGGTGTGGGCTCTGGGCTGGGGCTGAGGGGTTCAGAGTGTGGGAGGGGCTCTTGGCTGAGCCTGGTGCAGGAGGTGGTTCAGGGTGCAGGCTCTGGGAGGGGGCTGAGACAGGAGGTTGGGGTGCAAGAGGGGATGCGGGCCCTAAGAGGGAGTTTGCATGCAGTGGGGAGTTCGGGCTGGGGTATGGGAGGGATTTGGGGTGCAGGCTCCAGCGAGGTGCCGCTTAGCTCAGGTGGCGCCCAGGCAGCAGCACAGTGGGGCTAAGGCAGGCTCCCTGCCTGCCCTGGCCCTGCTCCCAGAAGCAGCTGGCATGTCCAGCAGCAGCTCCTGGATGGGGGAAGGGGGCACACGCTGCCCGTCTGCAGGCACTGCCCCCGTAGCTCCCATTGGCCGCAGATCCCCATTCCTGGTCAATGGGAGCTGCGAGGGTGGTGCCTGCAGGTGAGGGCAGCACGCAGAGACCTCCTGCCTCCCCTGCCAGGGGCCCACAAGAATGTGCCAGCTGCTTCTGGAACTGGCATGGGGCCAGAGCAGGCAGGGAGCTTGCCTTAGCCCTGCTGCGCTGCAGGACTGTTAGCAGCCAATCTCCCAGTTCAGCTACCGGAAGGTTGGCAACCCTAGACTGAGATCGTCTACCAGAAGCTCCAAGATCGACCAGTTGATTGTGATCTACTGGTTGGTGACCTCTGTTTTAAGAGGAACTCTCTGCTTTACTTGAAAGTGATACTTTGTATCAAAAACAGTCTCTGAAGATAGGGTTATTTAAACTGACAAATTTCCGAACTTACATAGTCTCCTAGCCAACCATAGCTGCTATAAAACAAACAGAGGGAAGATGTCTCTTACAGAGGTTTCATGAGGGTCTTGTAGGACCAGTTTGAGACACCACTGATTTTTTTTTAAGTGTAAGCAGGGTCTGAGTGAGCTCTCCCCTAACAGCTAGCTGGGAGGTGGAGAGACTTCAGGAGCAAACTGTATTTCTATGAACACACCTACTCTGCCTCGATATCCAGCAGATAGAACTGTGTTGCTCAAAATGATCAACTTTGGCTGGTGTTGGGTTACAAATCACTTTAGTACTAAATGCAGGGGTAGTGAAAGGTTATCAATGTAGTTGTCTTTGTTGTATGACTAAAGCGGAGCAGAACAGTGCTTAACCTGTCCTGATTGAGGAGGTCACCTTCAGCTGAAAGGACCTCGCTAAGCCAGGGGCTCAAATGCCAGACCGCTGTGAAAGTAAGAGGGGTGGGGACAGGTGTCTCAGCCAGAAAGTTTGGACTCTGCCTAAGGGTCCCCGGTCTGGTTTAACCTGTTCCTCCCCTCTGTTCTATGGAGCCTATTTAGCTCTAACTTTTGAGCCTTTTGTTATGTTAAGTGCTTACTAGAGCTGAAATCACTTGTGGTGGGACAGCATTTCTGCCCACCCTGCTTCAGGTTCCCCCAAGAGCTGACAATCACTAAGAGCTGGGTGAAACCTTAAGAGACTGACTTTCAGAGGTCATAGCAGAAGGCAGCCAGCAGGAGCAGCAAGCAAGCAGCCAGCCGGCGGAGCGGCTGGCTAGAGAAAGTGCAGAGAGTGGAGCAAGCAAGGTGTCTTCTTCCCTGGGAGGGAGGTGAACTCACACAGATGCACCTCTGAACCCTTGGTCCTCACTGACCAAGGACATCTACAGTGAGAGGGGTGTGGTGAAGGACAGCTCCACCTGCTGCTGCTGTAGCGACTCTGCTGCCAGCCACTCAGGCGGCCCCAGAGCCAGCCACACCGGCTGCTGCTGGAGCGTCCCCAGGGCCATTCGCACTGGCCGCTGTTTGGGCGGCCCCCAGCAGGAGCACCCACTGCTCAACGGTGGCCCCTTGCGCTGCGCCCCTCCCCCCCAAGATTTAGTCAGGGGTATTTATACTATAAATCCTGGACAGGACACTTTTATTAAAAATATCCATGACTAAATCGTAGCCTTAATCATGGTTCAGGGGATGGTCTCTGTCCACTACAGACTTTCCTAAGAAATTCTTGTGTTTTAATCTAGGTCCTTCTGTACTACTGCATCTCAGTCTACTCAAAACAGTTACTTAAGTCTGTACTAATGTAACCCTTCTGCCAGGTGGAGTAGGCCAGTCAAACAAACACCATAGCAAAAAAGTTTCACATCCTGTGATTGTGTTAATGCACCAGTTTTTGCAGCTAGTTATGAATTTTTATTGGATCATGCAGTAGAGCATAGTAAGGTACTTAATATGGAAGAGAGCGGTACAGGACTCAAATAATGTTTTGTGTACTGCAATGTTAAAGTTTCTTAGCATTTAAACTGCTAAAATTAAAAAAAAATGAGGGGGAAGGAGGGAAACACAGTGCAAGTCAACTATAGACACCCTTTTGATGACCTTTACAAAAGTCACAACTATACTGAGGATAACTATCTACTGGAGTTTTCTCATAGCATGGTAGAATTTATTTCTACTTCCATTAAGGTCACCAAGAAAGTTTATTCTTTTACCAAGAAGATAAAAATACAAATATGCTTCATAACCTGAGGCAAAAAAAAGTTACCTGCAACAATGGTTTGTTCATACTTATTAATTCCAAGAACTTGCTTACCGCCACCACTCCCACCAACAACAAAAGAGGATGGATACCTTAATGCCTGTGCCTTAACAGCCCAGAGTTGGGGGTGGGAGGGAAAATGGAAGAAGTAGGTCAGCTTCCTATTGCATTTCATGGACTAGATTGGTAGAATTATCTGGAATCTTCTATTCAATGTCAGAATGGTCCAATAGCTAACATATGTCAGTAACCTGATGGAGGTATAACAAACATGTTTTGACAAGGCAACAGAAAGCTAATTTCAAATCAGATATTTGATCTAGTCCCTCTTCTGTAATACTGGTTTCAGAATTATGGGGAAATACTTCTGCTGGCACAATTTAAAAGATTGTGAGCAAGCATTGTACAGGGCACAGCTTTGGGAAAACTCTTAAATGAGAAGTTTGGTAAGCAAAAATCTTTAAAAATATGAAAAATTAAATTAAATTTTCCAGTCAAAAAACAGTAAGATTTCAGCTGTTCTGATGGATGCAGAGAAGTGGAGCAGAGTTTCATTTTTAATAATGCTGTTATTTTTTCACTTTTCAATATGATCACAGCACACAAACAAGATAATAAAAATTTAACAGTGTCACCATCTGTAACACACAGCATAACATTAACATACATCTGCAAAAACCATTACACAGTTCCAATGTACGTCTCTGAACAGCAATGGTGTTAAAGTTCTTCAGCTCAGAAACTTCTGCTTATGTATTGTGAGCAGTCTAGAGATGCAATGGTGTCTTACAGATAGTATCTATTCTGTTCACTGTTAGCAGTGAAGACTGTAAATTTCTTCACATTGGAAGATAGCAAGCCTTCCTACACCACAGGTATGAAAGTTTGTAAAAAACCTTAGTGATGGGGGGTGGGGGGAGACAGATGTATTATGCAACACAGCAGAAGTTACTCAATTTCTTTCACTTTACTGAACACTTCAAGGTCTGTGCACTTTACAATATTACAAAAATATAAAGACAAACAGCTCACTGGATGTATTTACCCTTAATAATCTCAGGTATGCCTTCCTCAGTGCTCAGAATTAAATGCTTCAGTGTGCCTGGAAAGGTAATAAATCCAGGCTCAGATGGACCAGACCTCCTGGGTATGTGTGTGCGCCCATATGCAAACTCCAAAATTGGGAATGTTTCTCAGAATTTCCCCTCCAATAACCCCTGCACTTTTAAGGTAGGGAGCATTAGCCTGAGCACCAATTCTTATACAACTGCAATGGTCCTGAACGGGGGGGCGGGGGAAGAGATCTCAACTGGACAGATCCCAAACCATCATCAGTTCTCTCCTACTGAATGCCATTTCTAACATCATACGTTAGTTCGATTTCCGTATCATACACTTCACATGTCTAATGATGCTATCAAACAGCAGGATGTTTGAATGGTTTTAGAATGAGACTGGAAATTTAATGAGACTGGAATTTTAACATTACACAGCAAACTGGGGGTTAAAACCCTGTCTGAGACAGAAGCCCTATAGCTACAAGCAGTCATGCTGGTCAGAAGCAGCTCTGGCTGCCTTACTAATTGGCAAACAAACCCCTCATTCCCCAGAGTGGCTTGGTAGGTAAAAGACTATAAATCCTGCAGGGAAGAAAATGCTGGGAGGCGCAACCAGGTCTAACTTGTTTCATGCCTTCACTCGGACCTGCAGGCAGCTCTGTCCTAGCCTGCAGAAAGCTGAAGATACAAGAGACGCTCTTCGCTACGTTTGAACACTGGGCGAAAGGAAGCTGCACTCTACTGTTTTGTACACAGACTGACCTGCCTCAGTGCCCAATTGAAATCCTGTTGTGGCAGGTTCGTTTTACACTGTGGCACCAACCACCCCACCCCACTATTACAAGAGTAAGCTAACATCAATGCCACAGCTGAATGCTTGATTTTAAAGCCTTAAAGATGGGAAATTCCAGAAGCTGAAATTGCTCTGGAAATGGTAATTCACAATATAAAAGATACAGAATGTGCAGTGTGCTAGAATGAATAGCCCAGAGTAAGTTATATTTCACATTTAACAAGACAACGACAAAAAGAAAACACATGGAAAACATGGTTAATTAACATTACGGAATGACTATTCAGAAGACTCAAGAGGGTTAAAAGTTCCATTGACTTTGTACTCCTAAATCATTTAGGTGTTTTTGAAAATACCACCCTTCTGTATTTGGTGGCAAACCAAGCATTCAAGTGAGGAAGTTTCTATGTATTAATGCAAGGTGCATTTCTTTAAGCTTTTGTTTGGGAGGGAAGGTGTTAGATCTTAAGAGAAGACGACTCTGGGTATGTCTACACAGGGCTAAAAGACCCATGCCACAGCCGTGGCTGGCCCAAGTCAGCTGGCTTGGGCTTGCATGGCTTTAAAAATCGCTGTGTAGACATTTGGGCTTGGGCTGGAGCCAGAGATCTGGGACTCCTAAGCCTGAAGGTCTACACACTAATTTTTGTTAAACCCAGGCAAGCTGAGGGTTTTTTTTAATCCCTGTGTAGACATAAGAGTCCAGAGATAATCAGCTTGTTAGTTTTGCTCGCAGAACTTGTACATCATTTGAAGCAACAAACGTGCACCTAACATGCAACTAACTGCATATTAGTACATTTCAGGATTTATTTATTTTTAATTGTGTTTGCTTCCACTTTTCAAATGCTCAAGGCTAGTAAGTCAAAACAAGCGTTCTTAAAACCAAACTAGCGCTAAACTAAAGGACTAGTGCTCAAAGACTATGTTCATGCCAACTTTCAAAGTTAAGCAGTTTTGTTTAAGCCTATATTCATATAATTTTAAATTGTACGAAGTATAAGTATTCTCATAACATGAGGAGTGACTAGGTATATTGCTCAGTTTTCTATTAGTCTGTACCTGAAAGGAAATGTTTTAAGTACAAGACATTTCAGTCAAAAAGGTGACTGCTTCAGAATTGAGTGTGTGAGAAAACAGAGGTTTTATAGGGAAACTGTTTTGTAGGATGGATAAAATTCAATAACAAAAAAAAACCCACTTTATTTAAATCAGATTTTTTTTGTTTTTTAAAAAGATAGTTTTTAAAAATAAACCTACTTAAATTTGAAATGGACAGCCTACATTAAGGCCTAAATTATTCTAATATGTTAACTGTTTAATTTAAATATAAATACAATAAGCAATACAAGTTTACTGCTAAGTTTTAAAGGAAGTTTAACTACTGAATTGGTGGAAGGCACTGCCTGAGCACCTGGAATTGGTCTGTGGATGTTCTAAATCATCTTCTCATGGCAGTAGCCTCTTCTGCAGGTGCAGACAGAATATTTTCTTTATTACAGTTTATTCAGCTGTTACAATTCAATGACTGCTCAAAGTTAAGAAACCTACTGGAAGTTGAAAAAACAGGAAAATTTGTTTTCCTCTTCCAAGCTATGAAAAAAACTAGGTGCAAGAGGATGACATGTCTACTTCTAAAATCTTGAAGAACATGGCAATCAGAAACAATTAATTAAATTGTTTTAAATGCAAAAGTCCTCTCATGTATCCAGACCTAAAGTGGCTTTATTTACTAATTAAAGAGAGATTTCAAATTCCATTTGTACAATTTAAACTGAATTCCAATTTCCATCCAAACAGTTCTTGTTGCAAATCAGGAGTAAAGAAGTTAATCTACTAATCTACTAAATAAGAAAAGCATCATTCACCATTTTTTAATATATTAAATGTAAAAACCAGGAAATTGAATTAACTGTAATTTAAGCTATATAGTTGTTTAAATAAATCTGTATATAGCATAGTTAGGCTTGGCAAGATTTAATTTAAATCCATAGATGTCAGTAAATGTCTATTTCAGCAGACACTAAAATAGACAAAAAATATTCACCACTATGGGCTTGTCTTCAACTACTGGAGTAAATTGACCCAAGTTACGCTACTCCAGCTACATGAATAACGTAACTGGAGTGGACATAGCTTAGGTCGACTTACCCCAGTGTCTTCACTGCAACGGAAGACGCTCTCTGGTGGACTTACCTTACTCTTCTCGGGGAGCTGGAGCACCGAGCCAACCGGACAGTGCTCTGCCATCCATTTAGCGGGTCTTCACTAGACCCGCTAAATCGACAACTGCTGCATCAATTGTAGCAGTGTCAATCTCCTAATAACGAAGACAAGCTCTAACAGTCAGCAGGAGTGCAGCCTCCCTTTGCACTTTGTGCCTGGAGAGATCAGGTGTTAGCTGCCCCGTGGCCATACAGGGAACCTTTTGCAACTCCACTGTCAAGGCTCTGCTCACTCCCTCATCAACGAGGAGCATGGGAGTGGTGTCCAGGCAAGAACTGTTTGGCAGTGCAGTGGCCTCCCCTGCAACCACTTGCTTGTCCTCCACCTTGAAGTCTTGGCCTGCTGTCTCTGCCCACCAGGCCAGGACCCTAGCCTTCCCCACACCTTTCGCCTAGATATCTTGGGCCTCATGGCTATGGAGGGAGTCCCCAGAAGCCACTGACAGCACTAGGGACTCCCTGCAGCCCACCTGTAAATGCTACCCTGACCCCAACACCCTCTTAATTTCCCCCAACTGTAAAAGTTAAAATAGTTAAATTAAAAAATAAAAATGAATAGCCAAAATCACACACACAAAAATTGAAATCTGCCAAGCTAAGCCATAGTAAGGATTAGGTTTTTAAATGGTAAATGTCAATAAATGTCAGTTTCACCACACACACAAAAAACCAAAAAATTCCATTTATGATTAATCAAACTGAGTTCCTAAACTTCGATTTAAGAAATTTACTTTGTGTATTTTGACATATGATGTTGACAATGTTTTAACTATGATAAAACTTTTACATTTTGAATCTCAGGGTCCTTTGTCTAATAATTATTGTCTGCACCCCACCAAAATTGTGTGTAAATTTTGTGAAAATTTAAGTTGATAAAAATAGGGAACATGCTTAAAAATAAACATTGATATTATTGGTCAAAGTTATATATATGTAAAAAAATAGGAATTAAATTCTGCCAAGCCCAACTATAGCATATCCTCCTGGTTAGCAAGAAGTAATACAGTGACTCCTCACTTAAAGTAGTCTCGGTTAACTTGTTTTGTTGCTGATCAATTAGGGAACATGCTCGTTTAAAGTTGTGCAATGCTCCCTTATAATGTCGTTTGGCAGCCGCCTGCTTTGTCCACTGCTTGCAGGAAGAGCAGCCCGTTGGAGCTAGCTGATGGGGGCTTGGAACCAGGGTGGACCAGCAGCCCCCCCCCCATATCAGCTCCCCGCTCAGCAGCTGTCCCTCCCCCCCACCCCCCGACCTTGGAGCTGCTCCCGCCCCCTGCCTTTGTGCTGCTCCTGGGAGCCTCCTGCTTGCTGTGCGGGGGAGAGAAGAAGGAGGCTAATGTCAGGGTATCCCCCTCCCCCCTACTCCTGCCCCCCACTTACCGCTTCTCCATATAGGGCAGGGTGGGGACAGAACAGGGCTCAGGACAGAGAGAGCTTGCTGGCTGCAGCTGCTGTCTCGAACAAATATGCATTAGCAGAGATGAAGTAAGAAAAGGAGTACTTTTAGCACCTTAGAGACTAACCAATTTATTTGAGCATAAGCTTTCGTGAGCTACAGCTCACTTCATCGGATGAAGTAGGTGGTGATTTAATTAAACTTTTGCTATCACTTCTCACTATGGATTCTAAATTCAGAGGGGATACTAAATTAAGTTTGAAACATGTAGTGTTGTGCCTTTAAAGATAACTCATTGGTGACCTGAGATATTGAGGCAGTGTACATTTTCTAGCTGTAATTCAACATTACTTGTACTCTCTATATATTAGTAAGTTTTTAAGTAAGTAAGTTTCAAATTGCTGCTGCCAAACTGTGCCAGTGCTTAGCTGGCAAAAGAACTAAATGATATAATTTAAAAACCAAAACCAAACAAACAGTAGTTCCCATGAGTTTACTTATTGTTCTAGGTAATATTTAGGGAAAACATTACCATCACATATGTCTACATTTGATTTTGGCAGAAAATAATTTTCTCTGAAGGATGCAATTTAATATCACAGATCCATAGAACAAGATCTGTGATGAGAAAAGACTGCTGGAAATCTCAACCTTGCTGGAAACAAGAACTGGAATTGAATTATCGACCCTGATCAAATCAGCCAAACTAAAATTGCAGCAGCAAGCTATAATTGTGCAAATTGAGGGGATTCAGAGAGCAACAGAACAAAAGAGACAGGCATTCATCAGAACAACAACAACAAAAAAAATCTAGCTTTAAGCTCACAACAACTAAACTTGAAAAACAAAGTGAAAAGTTTACCACTAACACAAGTAACCCACCCAAAGACATTAAATGACACCTTTCTAGAATTGTACTGCATATAACAAAAAAGCAAAAACGTGTTTGTGCACATCTTGGCTGTGCCAAATAAAATAAGACTTAACAGCGAGAGCAATATTCACAAGAAGGTTCAATACAGTTTGAACTGATTTTGTAATATTGCTGCTGAACAGATTGAACTGTATTTTACAACAGGTTTATTTCTTTGTGTACTGACAGTTTTGTCAACCATTTATCTGTATATTACAGATGCTCATTGGTTATCCAGGGCAGATGTAAAATAAAAAGATAGAGGAGCCAAAAGTATATTGTGAAAATACAGAAAGCATCAGAGATTCTCCATCAGGAAATTTCAGGATGTAGTTCAAAGTTTGCCAATTATATAACTAGGTGAGGCCAGAACTTTTTTCCCCTGTTATAGGCAAGAGAGAAACAGAATCTGAATGACAGCAAGCTAGCTGCTAGATGCCTGGATTATGTATATGGAGTATGATTTATTAGTACAACATATTAGAAACTAACCATAACATTCAAAGTAAGTACAAAGTCTTAAAACCACAATGAGATAAAAGTCAATCGTTCTCGTAAACTCAATTTATACTTTAAAAGTGTGAAAAAAATGAAGTTACAGACATTAAAAAATGCATCAACTTAAGTCAAAGAAAATTAATTTCATATAGCTCTTTTCTTATTTTTGCCCCTGCAAACAGGGTAACAGCCTATATAACCAAAACATTGTGGCTATATAACAATTCTAATTTTTAAGTCAATGAGGCAAAAGACTTCTAAGATTGGAGACATCCACTACTTCTTAAAAAAAGTTACAAGACAGTACATAGTGTGGCAAGTATTCAACATGGCCAAAACTTCATGTACATAAACAGTTACTCCTCTCAGTGCCAATATACCTCCCCACTAAACACACTGACTGTACTGTCAGAAGACGGAGAGCCATAAAGAACCTCCTTTGTTAAATAATTCAGGATAAAAGTTCTGGTAGGATAGTGTTCACCAGAAGCTTTGAAGTTTTTGATTTATTAAAGTTTTAACCTCCAAAATGGCAACAGCACAACAGCTAAAGTCTATTGGAATACTCCATACCAGTGCCCTCGTGGTTATAATATTATAAAAAGAGCAGAAAAATCTCTCGCCCAGGAGTATTTGGGATAAGAGCTTCAATATCTACATTAATCTTACCGTTGCCCATTACCACCAACTTCCAAAATAAGAGGTTCTCCCCACCCCAAAAGCAGCACTAAGTTCAAATTCCTTCCCAAGGGAGTTCTGATGATCAAACTTTCTTATTTAACAATTTGTTTGATCATCTTTCCAAAAATAACTAGTTTCCTAGCGAAATATGGTGAACCCCTATATTTAACAGCCTTTGCCATAATCCAAAACTGTTAGTTATAACCAAAACAATCGACATCATACCAGATTTTTTTGGGGGGGGTGGGTGGGGGGAATGAAAATATTCCCCTATCAGTAGCCAAGTCATCCTGTAATTAAAAAAATATATATCTCTATCAGTAAATACTATATGGACCTGTAATGCATCCTTAAGGTCCAGTAGTGGTTCTTCACGACTAAACTAGTCGTTAGTTGCAAGTTTCTCTTTAATTTTAAGCTTGACTAAGGATTCCACTAATTTGCCTTGAAATTACAGCTTCAAGTTCAGGGACGGAACACTGTCTGTCTGAGCCTATATTCCACACTAGAGACAGCAGGCAGCCAACATGAAGTTCAGCTGAAGGGGTTGATCATCGCTAGCTGATTTGAGAGAGAATCAAATTTAAATTAGTATATATATTTCAATTTAAAAAAAATTAAAGTTAGGTGGTCATAATTTCAAATGTATATTGGATTATATATTCAAATTGGTGAATAAATTATATGGCCATACGATTTGGATTACTTAATCTTGAAACCGTAATACTTTCAATTAAACAAAGTTGGAAAAACTTGTGGGGAAACAGGAGGCTGCTCTCTTACCTCACAAGCAGAAGAGGTTTGAGTATTGATTACTCTTCTGGAACATACCAGTGGTGGACAACCTGTGGCCCATGGGTGCATGCGGCCCGTCAGGGTTATCCGCTGGCGGGCTGCGAGACAGTTTGTTTACATTGACCGTCTGCAGCTCCCAATGGCAGCAGTTCGCCGTTCCCAGCCAATGGGAGCTACGTGAACAAACTGTCTCCCAGCCCTCCACTCTACCAGAGTCTGCATTAGGTGTGGAGCCATAACAGAAAATAGTCCAGCTCTTCTGAATCAAAAAGAATACCAAATACTCTATTTGAGTTAGTAGATAGAAAGGGGGTAATACGTCTTAAGATTTTGGGAAAAGCTACACCTCTACCCCGATATAATGCTGTCCTCGGGAGCCAAAAACTTACCACGTTATATCGAACTTGCTTTGATCCACCAAGTGCGCAGCGCGTCTCCCCCCACAGAGCACTGCTTTACCACGTTATAGCCGAATTCGTGTTATATGGGGTCGCGTTATATCGGGGTAGAGGTGTTTTGACTGACCAACCACCTCTACATAACCTCAAAGTGATAAAAAGTTTCCATGATTTCTAAAGGGTCTTTGAACACCATTTCCATTAACTTCCCTAGAGTCAAACACTGACGGCAACAAAGTACGTGCTCTGATGATAAACTTAGAGGAGGGGTGTGACATACTAGGATGCAATCCAGATGCAAGCCTTACAATACCTTGCTGGTACTAGCTCCCTCCTGGGATGCTTACAGACAGCCTTCCAGCATGTAAGTCTGAGTAACTGCAGCCTGCCAGCCAGACTTGGGTTACTCTCTGGCTCTTACCAGCCCTGGTTATACTGCAGGGTGAGCCCAAAACACTCCCAGCCCCAGGTTTCCCCTTAAAAATGTATGAGGGGAGAGTTCAAATATATCAAGTCAGTTATTCCTTTAAGGGAATGATATACTTTAGCTCAGATGTGGCTAAACTTACTGACCCTCTGAGCTGCATACAACAAATCTTCCGAACTTCAAGAGCTGGGGCATGACTGCCAGACTTCAGCCCTCCAGGAGGCACCTGCCTGGGCTCAGGGTTCAGCCCTGCAGGGAGGGGGTCTCGGGGGGGTTCAGCCCTGCAGGGAGGTGCCTGTCCCACTCCTGCTGAAGCCCTGAGCCCTGGCGTACACACCCTACGGGGCTGCAGCCCTGTCAGGCACTTCCCACAGGGCTGAAGCTCTGAGACCTACCTCCCCACAGAGGGAATGAGTGAAGGAGACACATGGGGTCTCATTCTCTGCCAGATTTTTTCCAAGGTTTGCTGGTGACGCGTGGTGCCACCGGGCCTCCTCTCTGCATGAAAGCTGTTGAAGCCAGAGAGCTGGAGCTGCCTCTTGGATGGAGGTGGCAGCAAAAGCTGGGAGCTGCAGGGAGAGCCACTGCTTTTGCCGCTGCCTCTCCCCAAGGAGCTAAAGCAGAAGCCCCTCCCTGCAGCTCCCAGCTGTTTGCCACTGCCTCTCCACGCAGAGCTAATACCTGGGAGCTGAAGGGAGGGGTCGTTGAGGGAAAGGCGGGGGGAGTGTGTCTGGATGTGTGTGACTCAAACTGTTGGGGGGGGGGGCAGGGGAGGTGGACCATTAAATTGTGCACCCCCCACTCTCAGCAGGCACCTGCCAAAGACGACTGAAGCCCCTAGCCCCACCACCCCGCTGCAGGGCAGGAGCTCCGAGCTCCCCAATTTTTAGCCTACCAGACTGTCGGGGGGAAGGGGCTTTTGGAGCCGCACTTTAACTGTAAAAGAGCTGCATGTGACTCACGAGTCACGGTTTGGACACCCCTGCTCCAACTTGTTACCCCAAATAGAGTTAACCAGACATTAACTTAAACACACTGGATTAGATCAAACAAGTTTATTAACTACAAAGATTGAGATTTCAAGTGACTATAAGCAATTAGGCATAAAAGTCAGAAATGGTTACAAGAAAATACAGATAAAAATGCTTTCTGGTGCCTGTCTTAACAAACTATATTGGATTCAAAGCTAAGTTTCTCACCACATGCTTCCAACAGCATTACTAACTAAACTTTCAGTCAGGACCCACCCACTAGAGTCCAATGGCTGTTTCCTTTGTCTTCTCAGGTGTGGAGAATGAGATGGGCAGGGAGATAGGGGGTCTCTTGGGGTGTTTGTCTCCCTGGTTTATAGTTGCAGTTCCTCTTTGAAAAACATTTCCAACCGAAAACCAAGAGATACAGGGTATGGTGGAGGAAGGAGACCTCATGCTGTTTATTTGCTAAGATGCATATTTTTGTCCTTGCTCCCTTTATTGCTAAAGAATGGCTACTTGAGAGGCAATGGCCCATCAGCTTTGTTGACACCTGGCTGGGACATCAACTTGTCCTTTGTCTTTGAGAAATTGGTTTAAGCCACTCCCCAGGTTTATTGGGAAACACACTTCAGTCATGATTTCAGCTTCTGTTAATAACTTTACACAATGTTGCTACATGCATTTTACCATGATAGTACTGATCAGCAAGTTATGAGTTTTCAAATTATACCACACAAGGTGTGCTTTGTACAAAATTTATTACAATAGTGTACAGGGTGTGAATTCAGGGGTGCACTCCATCACAAGGGACAATACAGAATACATTCTAGGCGCACATACAAATGTGAGGTCAGGCTACCTATTAGTCACATCATCATGAAGAGACTGTACCTATTGTTGTTTGTTACTGGAGCCACACATTCATCCAAGGAGCTCAAATGGGGGGAGGGCAAGTGCCTTACAGTAGTCCTCGTGACTCAAAGTCCATCAGATAAGTCATCCTCCATAAGCCCCTCTCCCAAAAGTGAAGGAGTAGAAACTGGTGTACAAGGTCCTATAAATTATTCCATAGGAGATACTGTCTGTACCTCTACAGGACCCCCTCACCAATTTTATGAGAGATTATGAAACCTGTAGTCTTAGTCTGGCCAGCAACAGAATAACATGCACCTGACTCCTGAGGAATATCCAAGGGGGCTGCCTGGTCAGATCTTTTGGCTCGACACTGATTAACCACTATCTCTGTCAATCTTGCTGAATACAAGTCCCTGTCTACCAGGGACAGAACCCCCTCAGACTCAGTTTCACTGAAAATAGATCCCTACTGGGGGTCTGTCCATACTTGTCCACCCATTAAGGCCACACAGTCTCATGCTTGCCATTCGCGTCTTCACTTGCTCAGCTGTGAACTGAAAAATACATACAAATTTTTTTTTAAATATAATCTGCCCTGTGTACTTAACCTCAAAGTATTTGAGAATTTATAAATATGCACATATTGCAGTCTCTGGGTGCATTTCCAAAGATAAAACAAATAATTAAAACTATCAGTTATAAGACGACATGCCTGCAATAGTAGGTAGTATTGCTGTTCTATCTGACCGCTCTTCTCCATTCAACTTCAAAAAGGGTAAGCAGCTCTCTTAAAAAAAAAAAAAAACAAAAAAAAAAACAAACAGTGATGAGCTTCAAGGCATGGTGAAAGATCGAAGTTCTTACTCTAGCAGCCCAACAAGAAAAGCAAATTCCAGAATTGGTGATCCTTCACCAGCTATCATGCAATCCCAAAAATTCAAATCAAGGGAATATCAACTGGCAAAGTAGTACAGACTGAGGTAACAGACTGAAGAAAAGCCAGGACCAGACTATACATGGCTGTATTGATTAAGAATAACTTGAACAACATACATATTGGTACATAAGAACGACCATACTGGGTCAGACTAAAGCTCCATTTAGCCCAGTATCCTGTCTTCTGACAGTCGTCAATGC
This sequence comes from Caretta caretta, assembly GCF_965140235.1. NCBI lineage: Eukaryota > Metazoa > Chordata > Testudines > Cheloniidae > Caretta > Caretta caretta. The sequence continues at coordinate 177,811,498 of NC_134208.1, read as the reverse complement.
CAGGTGTCCCAGAGGGAATGAACAGGTAATCATCAAATGATCCATTCCCTGTCACTCATTCTCAGCTTCCGACACCATCTCTAGCTAGAGTATCATACATATTGTGTGTGTGTTTATATATATAGATGTTTCATGTGGCCTCTAAAGCTAAGTTTACAGCTCCCCTATTCTTAGCTAGCAGAAGCCTCAGAGTGGACTTTTAAAAGTCGACCCAAAAATAAAATACTTTGCAGTTATTCAAGCTATGGGCTGGACCAGTTTATTGACAACAGCTAGGTAAAAGTACTGGCAGGAAAGCAGAGATTACCATTACTTAGGAATTCTGGAGCAGCTGGGGATCCAGAGGAGTCCCTTGACTGCATATAAACCAAATGATTCAGTCTTTTTGAAAAAAAGATAATATTTTGAGAACTCTTTAGTAGAGTTTCAACTGTATACACTAAACAGGGTGGATTGTTTTAAAAGTCAAGATGATTTAAATCAGTGAACAGCCTAGATCTAAATCCATTTTAATCCACTTGTCCATTTGCATTTTAGTTATTTTCTAAAGAAAGCTGCATTCTCAATGGCTAATATAAAGCAGAAAACAGGTTGAGTTACAACTAAACAGAGCCCTTCCACTAGATTGGTATATCTTTTTGCTACTTAAGGGGGTATGCTATAACTATATACATTTATTGAAGCAATTATACAGGTTAATATTTTCAGATTCTTAGTTGTACATTTTCAGTATGTTAGAAAATGGTCAAGAATATATTGCTTATTTACTAAATAATTAACTTTTTAGCCATGACTTGTGTCAAGCTGCATTATGATAACTGGAATTTAAACAAAACAAAACAGCATATAAAATATATTTTTATTAAAAACAAAAAAATGTTTTGGACACTTATCAAAACATGTTTCACATTTAAAATTAAAAGACTTATTAAACAGAGGGATTAACAGTAGTCAGTGAATTAAACTGATTATTTATGATCAGCGAGGGAAAGTTTTCAAATATGCCTAAGCAAAAGCTGGAACTTGAGTTCCTATTTGCCTAAGGCCATGTGTAAACTACAAACTTTGGCAGGCACATTTAGAATATTGCTCGTGCACACTTTGCTCCTTGCATCGGCAGGGTGCACACTCACCAGGAGTGCTTGTATTGATTCACAGTGTGATAGAATTATCCGTGCAGCTAGGGTTATCCCTGCAAGCAACTCACCACTGTCCAGTGCACTGTCTTTTGGGAACTTGTGGCAATACATGGTGGGGCAGAAACAAATCATGCAGGAGTGACAGATCAAGGTGTCAAATTCCCAGTATGCAACTTTCTCCATCCCGTGTCATCTGTATCCGATAATTTCGGCATCTTTTTAAAAAAATCCCACAAACCCATGCAGCCCCTCCACCCCACGGTCCATTATCTCTAGCAGAAGCGTGGAACCAGCACATTTCTGCACTACTGTCATAAGCATTGCAAGCACGCGGCATTCGAGCCTCTGGTATCTGCAGAACTGCATTAGCAGAGAACACAATGATTGTGTAGGACCTATTGCTGTGGGACATAGCACAAGCCAATTCAAGGTAGTTGGTGGAGCTCACAGAGCACCTGCAGATGGTGGAGCACCATGTCTGGGCCTGAGATACGAGCACTGACTGGTGGGATCACATTGTAAAGCAAGTTTGGGATGAGAAGTGGCTATAGAACTTTCAGATGTGTACGGTCACATTCCTATGTGCCGAGTTCACCCCAGACCTCCTGTACAGGCACACCAGAATGAAAGATGCCTGCAGAAGAATATGGCCCACCAGAGGCAAGGGAAATGAGAAGGGAATTGCTTGGTTGTTGTAAAGCTATGTAGGGCAATGGCACTGAATACTGGCACCATTTTCCACAGGCAGTGATGATTAGAGCCAATATCTCACTTCTGACGGTAAAAAAGGCCCAGAGAGCATAGCTGCTGCTGGTGTTCTGAATCTGCCTGGGTCCATATGCCACTCGCCTGTTTTCTGCAATGGTGCCTGCCAAAGTTATCACAGACGGACATGGGAAATTGTCCTACTGTGAAGGAAAAAAAAATAAGGCTGCCAGCCCCAATGTCCTTTAAGAAAGAATTGCAGAGTACCTCCATGAATGTTTCATCAAGCTCTCAGAAGGGGATTCAAGGGACATCCCTAGGTACATAAACTGCTCCACATGTCCATCCCTGCCTAACTCTACAGGTGAATGAAAAGCAGATATACACAAAGAGGTAGTTTCTCCACCTCTTCTAATCTAGAGAGTAAATTAAATGAAAAGACAATAACTGCATCCTGCTATGTTGGGGGTAAAATCAGTACATCATTGTAATGGGAAATATATTTACACTTACCCGGGGTTCCTTCCCCTGCACTGGGCTTGCTTGTGCTTGACTGACTGGACTGCAGTGGAGTCTCAAACAGATTCTGGCTCGCAGCATAGCTGAACCCATGGGCACATGTCCCCCATCCTCCTCGACCTTACTGTTCACACTAGTGGTCTGTCTCTTGGGCTCCTCAGAGGTCTTCTTAGTGGTCTGAGGGTGGTGGTGCAGTCCCTAAGTATGGCATGCTGCTATTCATAAAAGCAGCAGGTCTGTGGCTTGACACAGGATTGACTGTCGGCCTCCCTAGTCTGCTACTATGCCTGCCACAGTTCCTTCGCTTTCATGTGACGCTGCTGCTCATCACTGTCATACCTCTTCTCCGGCAGCCCCCATGCAATCTGCTCACAGATGTCTGTACTTCTACAGCTGGTCCATAGCTGTGTTTGCACAGCCTCTTCTACCCTCAGGCCCAGGAGATCCAACATCTTGTCTTTACTCTGAGCCAGAGCACATCTGGAACATATGCCCAGCTGACCATGCTGGCTAGTTGCACATAACAATGGAAAGCTGCTAGGTGTGCTTGTCAAGCTGAACAATCGGGAAATGGCATTTCAAAAATTTGCAGGGCTCTAAAAGGCACACTTCTGGTCTTCGTGACCCCTGGGCAGCCAAGTTCACAATTTAATGACCAGAGCAGTCAGGGTCAGGCATTGTGGGACATCTGCTGAAGTACTGTTAGGGTCAACATAGGTAACGTCTCATGCATCCGATGAAGTGGGTATTCACCCACGAAAGCTTATGCTCCAATAAGTCTGTTAGTCTACAAGGTGCCACAGGACTCTTTGCCGCTTTTATAGGAAACAGTGTCTACCCTTGCACTACATCAAGCATGGTTCAATGCCATTCGGGAAGATGGTGTTACTGCATCACCGTAACAGGGCACTTACATTGGTGGGGGACAAATTTTAAGCCTAGACACATGCACAACTAGCTCAATGCCAGGCAGCTTATATGAACCTTACTTTGTAGTGAAGACCTGGCCTAAGTCTCTTGAAAATGAGACAGTCTTTTAAGGGCTGATCTACACTATACAAAGTTAGGTTGGCTGAACTACACAGCCCAGGACTGAAAAATTTTACACTTCGTGCAACCTAATTAAGTGCTCCTGAGGGCATTCTGCACCAAAAAATAAAAATTCTGCACACATTTTAAAATTCAGCAAATTTTATTTGTCAAATAAACGTGGAGGCTCCAGCATGGCATTGGGGAGCACAGGCCATTGGCTGCACAGCGGTGGGAGATCACTGTGCAGCTCCCACCCACGACACAGACTCAGCTACAAGGCTGCACCCAACCCTGATACAGTGCAAGGACCAGGCCTGCCCCAGAAAACACCCCAGGGCCCTGCCCCTCCATGCCAGGTACACCAGCAAGGCAGGATCCAAGTGTGGAGGGGCTTAGTGTGTGTGTGGGGGATCCAGGTGTGGTGTGAGAGGGTTCCAGGTGGGGCAATCTGGGTGCAGGCAGCTCAGTGGCGGATCTGGGTGCGGGGGGGGGGGGGGGGAAGGGGAAATCAGGACGCACAGGGACTTGAGTTTTTTTGGGTGCAACAGTCATGGGACTCTGCGGGAGGGTCCAGGTGAAGGTGGCTGGGCTCAGTGGGGGGGGTCTGGGTGTCGGGAGCTCAGTGGGGGGTCCAGATGCTAGAAGCATGGGGCTCAGTGGGGTGAGGATCCAGGTGCAGCTGGCTGGGGCTCAGTGGGGTGAGGATCTGGGTGCAGCTGGCTCATTGGGGTGGTGCAGGGGGAGTGGGACTCGGGGTGGGGTATGGGTGCAGGGGTGGTGAGGCTCAGCAGGAGGGTCTGGGTATGAGAGGGTCTGGATGCAAGGGGGTTGGGCAGATGGGGGAACAGCTGCCTTTACAGTGATCCCTCCACCTGCACCTGAGAACGATGGGTGCAGGAAGCATGGGGCGGGGGGGGGGGAGGGGAGTTTGCAGAGCTTCCTACAGCTGGGGGAGAAATCTGGGGGTGGGTCTGACCCGGCCCCGGATGCCATGCAGAGGAAGAAGTCATCCTATATTCCCGAGCCCAGCCCAGGGTAGGAGCCACCAACCGGGTCTTCCCCAGTCCCCTGCCCCACAGTGATTTACCTCTCTGCCGGCTGCCCTGTGCACCCGAAACATACTGCTGGGGAGGGTCACATGACCGCTCTTGTGGCTTCCCTTTACTTCCCCCTCAGAAAGTCATTCTTCTGCAGGGAAGCAAAGAAATCCGCATGTGCAGTGGCACATAATTCCCCCAGACGTAAATTAAGCCAACCTAAGCCCAGGTGTAGACACTACTAGGTCAATGGAAGAATTTGTCCATCAATCTAGCCACTACCTCGAGGAGAGGTGGATTTATTACAGCAGTGGAAGAAAGCTGCAGCATTTCTAGATTATACATACCCAAAAGATACTTAGGCTGAACTATTGTGCCACATTTATAAAACTTGATCTCAAAAATTAGACTTGGAGTGGGCTGGGGGGGGGGGGGGGGGAATCTTTCTTTATTCAGAAAAGCAACGTTTAATGTTAACTTAAAGAGTTTGCTAGAGGCTTATGGATTTAGCACATTGTTTATTTAAAGGTTTTAAGAGATTACAATAAGTTTAGGCCTTAATGTATTTTATATTAAATTCAGATTTTATAAAGGTTTATTTTTTTAAAAGAAGTTATGATTTAAAACAAAAAAAATCTGATTTTTAAAATGTTATCCATTTTTATCCACCCTGAAACTAACAGGAATATGTAAAGCTACACAGAGTTTTAGACAGCTATTAAAGACACTACATACATTTTCTCACCAAGGTTTTCAAAAGTCTACATCATCTTATAACCATGAAGTTAGTGTGCCATTTCACATTTCCTGAAACTAAACTGCATGTTAAATGAGTTACCCGTTAGCATAGTCACTAAGCTTTAAAACCCAAATGTTAAAATTTCAGTATTGTAAAAAATTTACTAGTGTCCAGCTTTATACACCAGTGTACATAATTTCTTTCTCCATTTCACTCAGGTACCACCTACACTAGTTGATGAAAGATATGTGCAGTTGTCGCTATTAATTTATACAGCTGTCAAGTATTAAGAGTAAATTCCAGAAGGGACAGTGTACATTTACCAAACTTCAAAAAGGTAACATTTTAACAAGATATATCTCAAAACCTAAAGCGACCTGCCCAATAACCCAAGCCACAGAATTAGATAGCTTTAGGACAGTATTCAATTATTTATACTTTAAATCTCACCAGAAGATTGGCTGCTTTAAAATGCAGTTCTACATAAAGTAGCCATTTTAACTATTCATATTTTTAATTTTTCAGATTAACAGGAGAATGACATGTTAGTTTGAAAGTTAATACTGCAGCATGGTACTGTTAGAGAAGTTACCATTATGCCTTTTCAGATAAGGTATACAAGTCAAAATGCTGCTTCTATTAAAATAGATATCCTTAAAAATTTATCCATTTGTTTTTATTTGAAAAGCTTATAGTCAATATACTTCAGTGATCTGCCAGCAGAAAGTTATAAAAACTCCCATCAACGTCTAACACCATAACTTAACCCCACTCAAATTACACACACGTTCACCCACTGTGTCACACTTCAGTTTCCTGTACTAAGCAAGCTTTTTCCCCTCACATCTACCACCACCACAGGAACATACCTCCAAACCGAATGGGAGTTATGCATCCCAGTTAATAGAATCCTAGAAAAATGTAGGGCAGGGAGGAACCTCAGGAGGTCATCTTCTAGTCTATATGCTAAGATAGGATTAAGTATATCAGCACCATTTCTGATAGATATTTATATAACCTGTTCTTAAAAGCCTCCCAGGAGGAGGCTTCCACAGCCTCCCTAAGTAATCTGTTCTAGTGCTTAACTATTACTATAGTTAGAAAACTTTTTTTTAAAATATACAACCGAGATCTCCCTTGCTGCAAACTGAGACGATTAACTCTTATCTTACCTTCAATGGACATGAAGAACAATTGATCACTGTCCTCTTTATAACAATTTTCACATATTTGAAGAAATATGTCCAACCTGAGCCCTCTCTTGATTAAATAAGCCATATTCTTTCAGCCTCTCCTCAAAGGCCATGTTTTCCAAACCTCTTGCTGCTCTTCTATGGAGTTTTCCAATTCTTCACATCCTTCTCAAAGTGTGGTGCCCAAATCTGGATAAAGTACTCCAATTGAGGCCTCCTCAGTGCCAAATAGAGAGGGATAATTACCTCCCATGTCTTACATAAAATGTGCATACAATCGCAGATGGACTCCTTTGTGTGTAACAGCATCAAACTGTTGACTCCTTCAATTTGTGAGCCACTACAACCTCCAGCCTTTTCCGCCTAGCCAGTTATTTCCCTCTTTTGTATTTGTGGATTTGATTTTTCCCTCCTAAGTAAAGAGCTTTGCACACATTTTTATTGAATTTCATTTTACTGATTTCAGACAAATTCTCCAATTTATCCAGAGCACCTGGAATTCTAATCCTGTCCCCCAGAATGCTTGCAACCCCTCCCAGCTTGGTGTCACCTGCAAGTTGTTTTTGTTTATTTGATTGTTTTGTTTTAAGTATGCAGTCCACTCCACCATCCTAATCATTAATGAAAACATGGAATAGTACCAGACATAGGACAGACCTGTGCAGGATCCTACTTGATACAGACTCACTTTGACAGTGAACCACTGATGATTAGTCTTTGAGAACAATCAGTGCATGCCAATATCACTTAAAATATTTAGAAAGGATGTACTTCACACTATACAACAAACAGGACACATGGCCTAGTTGAGGCCTCTAGGCAATAGTGCAATAGTAATTCTAAGTAATAAAAAAAATAAGAAAAAGTCATCTTTCCTTTAGAGACTGACCTTTGTGGAGAGAGACACCAAGCATAGCACTGGGGAGGAGGGAGGGTGAAGCAGAAGCACGTATTATTCATAACACTATGACAATTTGGATATGAAGTCGTTAATCCTAGTACAATTAATGAAGGTTTTTATGAGTTTATGACCAAGCTGTGTGTCAAGAATTGTTTTGATCATTCTCCAAAATTACTTATCAGACATACGAACTTAAATGATTCTAAGCTTTCCAGTGGAAAAAAATAGAACTTCTAGATTTGATACTTCTCTCTGCTACCTGGAAAATATATATATATAAACAAACAAACAGTAAACATCACCAGTTTAATAATTAAATGGAAGAACAAAACTTAAATACATTTGCGTATGGCCTGGTCTACACTAGAAGATTAGGTTGAGCCAGTTACATTGCTCAGGGGAGTAAAACAATCTACACCCAAGTGACATAGTTAAGCTGACCTAAATCCTCGTGTAGGCAGCACAAGGTTGACAGAAGAATTCTTCAGTCAACTAGCTAATGCCTTTCAGGGAGGTAAATTACCAATGGCAAAGACAGCATCTACTCTGAAGCGCTATAGTGGTGCAGCAGCACCACTGTAGCATTTTAAGGGCAGAAAAGCCCTCTGTTTTATGTGAAAGCTACATGACATCAACTAAGCCCTGGTCTACATTAGGACTTTAGGTCGAATTTAGCAGCGTTAAATCGATGTAAACCTGCACCCGTCCACACGATGAAGCCCTTTATTTTGACTTAAAGGGCTCTTAAAATCGATTTCCTTACTCCACCCCTGACAAGTGGATTAGCACTTAAATCGGCCTTGCCGGGTCGAATTTGGGGTACTGTGGACACAATTTGACGGTATTGGCCTCCGGGAGCTATCCCAGAGTACTCCATTGTGACTGCTCTGGACAGCACTCTCAACTCAGATGCACTGGCCAGGTAGACAGGAAGAGAACCGCGAACTTTTGAATCTCATTTCCTGTTTGGCCAGCGTGGCAAGCTGCAGGTGACCATGCAGAGCTCATCAGCAGAGGTGACCATGATGGAGTCCCAGAATCGCAAAAGAGCTCCAGCATGGACTGAACAGGAGATACAGGATCTGATCGCTGTATGGGGAGAGGAATCCGTGCTATCAGAACTCCGTTCCAGTTTTCGAAATGCCAAAACCTTTGTCAAAATCTCCCAGGGCATGAAGGACAGAGGCCATAACAGGGACCCGAAGCAGTGCCGTGTGAAACTGAAGGAGCTGAGGCAAGCCTACCAGAAAACCAGAGAGGCGAACGGCCGCTCCAGGTCAGAGCCCCAAACATGCCACTTCTATGATGAGCTGCATGCCATTTTAGGGGGTTCAGCCACCACTACCCCAGCCGTGTTGTTTGACTCCTGCAATGGAGATGGAGGCAACACGGAAGCAGGTTTTGGGGACGAAGAAGAGGATGATGATGAGGAGGTTGTAGATAGCTCACAGCAAGCAAGTGAAGAAACTGGTTTTCCCGACAGCCAGGAACTGTTTCTCACCCTGGACCTGGAGCCAGTACCCCCCAAACCCACCCAAGGCTGCCTCCTGGACCCCGGTAGGCAGAGAAGGGACCTCCGGTGAGTGTACCTTTTAAAATACTATACATGGTTTAAAAGCAAGCATGTGAAAGGATTAATTTGCCCTGGCATTCGCGGCTCTCCTGGATGTACTCCCAAAGCCTTTGCAAAAGGTTTCTAGGGAGGGCAGCCTTATTGCGTCCTTCATGGTAGGACACTTTACCACTCCAGGCCAGTAACACGTACTCGGGAATCATTGTACAACAAAGCATTGCAGTGTATGTTTGCTGGCGTTCAAACAACATCCCTTCTTCATCTCTCTGTGTTATCCTCAGGAAAGTGAGATATCATTCAGGGTCACCTGGAGTTGAAATAGGGTGCTTTTCTTCAGGGGACACTCAGAGGAGCCCGTTCCTGCAGGGCTGTTTGCCTGTGGCTGAACAGAAATGTTCCCCGCTGTTAGCCACAGGGAGGGGGGAGGCAAAATGTGACCTTGTAATGAAAGCACATGTGCTATGTACGTAATGTTAACAGCAAAATGTGTCTTTTTAAATACCACTGTCCCTTTTTTTTCCCCTCTACCAGCTGCATGTGTTTCAATGATCACAGGATCTTCTCCTTCCCAGAGGCTAGTGAAGATTAGAAAAAAAAAACGCACTCATGATGAAATGTTCTCTGAGCTCATGCTGTCCTCCCACACTGACAGAGCACAGACGAATGCATGGAGGCAAATAATGTCAGAGTGCAGGAAAACACAAAATAACCGGGAGGAGAGGTGGCGGGCTGAAGAGAGTAAGTGGCAGGCTGAAGAGAGGGCTGAAGCTCAAATGTGGCGGCAGCATGATGAGAGGAGGCAGGATTCAATGCTGAGGCTTCTGGAGGATCAAACCAGTATGCTCCAGTGTATGGTTGAGCTGCAGAAAAGGCAGCTGGAGCACAGACTGCCACTACAGCCCCTGTGTAACCAACTGCCCTCCTCCCCAAGTTCCTTAGCCTCCACACCCAGACGCCCAAGAACGCAGTGGGGGGGCCTCCAGCCAACCAGCCACTCCACCACAGAGGATTGCCCCAAAAAAAAAAAAGAAGGCTGGCATTCAATAAATTTTAAAGTTGTAAACTTTTAAAGTGCTGTGCGGCATTTTCCTTCCCTCTTCCACCACCCCTCCTGGGCTACCTTGGTAGTCATCCCCTTATTTGTGTGATGAACGAATAAAGAATGCATGAATGTGAAGCAACAATGACTTTATTGCCTCTGCAAGCGGTGATCGAAGGGAGAAGGGGAGGGTGGTTAGCTTACAGGGAAGTAGAGTGAATCAAGGGGCGGGGGGTTTCATCAAGGAGAAACAAAGAGAACTTTTATACCGTAGCCTGGCCAGTCATGAAACTGGTTTTCAAAGCTTCTCTGATGCGCACCGCGCCCTCCTGTGCTCTTCTAAACGCCCTGGTGTCTGGCTGTGCGTAACCAGCAGCCAGGTGATTTGCCTCAACCTCCCACCCCGCCATAAACGTCTCCCCCTTACTGCTTGCTGTGTGCTCCACAATATCTGTGAGAGTAATAACAGTGGGAATATTGGTTTCGCTGAGGTCTAAGCGAGTCAGTAAACTGCACCAGTGCGCCTTTAAACATCCAAATGCACATTCTACCACCATTCTGCACTTGCTCAGCCTGTAGTTGAACAGCTCCTGACCACTGTCCAGGCTGCCTGTGTATGGCTTCATGAGGCATGGCATTAAGGGGTAGGCTGGGTCCCCAAGGATACATATAGGCATTTCAACATCCCCAACAGTTATTTTCTGGTCTGGGAATAAAGTCCCTTCCTGCAGCTTTTGAAACAGACCAGAGTTCCTGAAGATGCGAGCGTCATGTACCTTTCCCGGCCATCCCACGTTGGTTGATCCTTGTGATCCACCAGAGCTTGCAGCACTATTGAAAAGTACCCCTTGCGGTTTATGTACTCGCCGGCTTGGTGCTCCGGTGCCAAGATAGGGATATGGGTTCCGTCTATAGCCCCACCACAGTTAGGGAATCCCATTGCAGCAAAGCCATCCACTATGACCTGCACATTTCCCAGGGTCACTACCCTTGATATCAGCAGATATTTGATTGCGTGGGCTACTTGCATCACGGCAGCCCCCACAGTAGATTTGCCCACTCCAAATTGATTCCCAACTGACCGGTAACTGTCTGGCGTTGCAAACTTCCACAGGGCTATTGCCACTCGCTTCTCAACTGTGAGGGCTGCTCTCATCTTGGTATTCATGCGCTTCAGGACAGGGGAAAGCAAGTCACAGTTCCATGAAAGCGCCCTTATGCATGCGAAAGTTTTGCAGCCACTGGGAATTGTCCCAGACCTGCAACACTATGCGGTCCCACCAGTCTGTGCTTGTTTCCCGAGCCCAGAATTGGCGTTCCACAGCATGAACCTGCCCCATTAGCACCATGATGCATGCATTGGCAGGGCCCATGCTTTCAGAGAAATCTGTGTCCATGTCCTGATCACTCACGTGACCGCGCTGACGTCGTCTCCTCGCCCGGTATCGCTCTGCCAGGTTCTGGTGCTGCATATACTGCTGGATAATGCGTGTAGTGTTTAATTGCCAAAGTGAGCTGAGCAGCCTCCATGCTTGCCTTGGTATGGCGTCCGCACAGAAAAAAGGTGCGGAACGATTGTCTGCTGTTGCTCTGACGGAGGGAGGGGCGACTGATGACATGGCTTACAGGGTTGGCTTACAGGAAATTAAAATCAACAAAGGGGGTGGCTTTACATCAAGGAGTATTTCAGGCAGGACTTCACGGAGGGTTCCAATAAGAAATGGTGCACCTAAGTAATTGTTCTTATTGGAACAAGCAGGTTGGTCTGGCCTCTGATTGATACATGGCTAGATTTACCTTGCTGCACCTTCTCTGTGAGTGACTACAGAGTGACCTAGAGGAATGAGTTCCCTAGACGGGGGAGGGGGGGAAGCAAATGAGTACAAAACAAATCTGGTCTATTTCTTGTTTTGATCCACTCCATCTATCTTTTACATCTTTGGCTGGCAGCAGACGGTGCAGAAGGACTGCAAGCCATCCACATCTCATGGCTGCTCGGCAGAAGACGGTGCAGTAGGACTGCTAGCCATCCTCATCTCTTGCCTGCCTGGCAGAAGATGATACAGTAGGACTGCTAGCAATCCGTATCGCCTGCCTGCTCACCATAAGATGGTTCAATAGGACTGACTGCAGGACTAAAGAGAATGACCTGGTCCAGTCACTCCAAATTTAGTTCCTGTGCACGTCTGCCCAGGCGCTCCTGACCGATGTAGCCAGGAGCACCTCGGACATGACGATGACGGCTACCAGTCGTACTGTACTGTCTGCTGCCACAAGGCAATGGGTTGATGCTGCTGTGTAGCAATGCAGTACCACGTCTGCCAGCACCCAGGAGACATACGGTGACGGTTACCTGAGCGGGCTCCATGCTTGCCGTGGTATGGCGTCTGCACAGGTAACTCAGGAAAAAAGGTGCGAAACGATTGTCTGCCCTTGCTTTCATGGAGGGAGGGAACGGGGGCCTGATCATATGCACCCAGAACCACCCGCAACCATGTTTTAGCCCCATCAGGCATTGGGATCTCAACCCAGAATTCCAATGGGCAGCGGAGACTGTGGGATAGCTACCCACAGTGCAACACTCCGGAAGTCGACTCTAGCCTCGGTACTGTGGAAGCACTCCGCCGAGTTAATGCACTTAGAGCATTTTCTGTGGGGACACACACACTCGAATATATAAAACCGATTTCTAAAAAACCGACTTCTATAAATTTGACCTAATTTCTTAGTGTAGACATACCCTAAGACACAGACAAAAGCTTCAGAGACTTCAACTAGTTAAGTAGCTAAGTACCAGGGCATGATGGACAGAGGTAGCAAGATTTATGGCTTTTTCTTTTAATAGGATTGCATCATTCACAGTAAACTACCCTCATACTCAATTTCCTAGTCTTTTGACTAGGGATATATAAAATATGAATCTTACATAAAATCTAAATAGAATGTATGAGTTCAGAAAAATGAACTATAACACTGTGGACTATTCACAGGTTAAAGCAGGGGTAGTCATTTTTTGTCAAGGTCCAAATTTCTTGGTCAAGATACAGTCAAGGTCCAGAATCTGGAGAAGCATTTTTCACACCGCAATAATGATAAGTAAATAAAAGACTTTGCAGTCTGTTCAAAAGCATCTGGCAGTCTGGATTTGGCCCACAGTCCACCTATTGACTACTCCTGAGTTAAAGGAACATAGCAACAACTATACCTCGCCAGATTAATGGTCATCTACATCCTGATTCCAAAAGTGAGACGCAGCAGCGTTTCAGAGGAAGGTGAAAATACCCATAATGAATAGTTATGCAGGAACTTGTAAATAGGGAATGGTTTCTTCCTAATCCCGTCCCCCACCCCAATCAGCTCTTCTTAGCTGTGCTTGTAGCCATTTGATGGCTGTAACAGTGAAACCCTAGGTAACCCTCCAGGGACTGGAACAGTCACGTATCCAATGTCATCAGGTGTACGAAGCTACGGCAAGCAGTTGTACACTACAAGATATGCCAAGAGGCTAAACTACTACTGCAATTCTGAAAACAAACAAATACAAAAACAGATTTAAGACATTTAGACCAGTTAGAAAATACTGAGAACTTGTTTATGTACACTTAATGAATATTCTAGCACACAATTTTAAGTGTCAACAAGCAAAAGATCATTTCTAACCTGTTTACATCAATATTTTATACAACAGTGCTCACGAAAGAATTCCAAAATAGTGTGTGCGTGTATATTTATATACATCTCTTAGCCCTACTGTCATTAGTGTTGGCAATACTTAAGTTGGGGGCTATGCAAATGAAGCATCAACTATCCATCCAAGTTTATGATTTCAGAATCCACAAAGTTTTTTCCCAATTTTAAATTCATTTTGTTTTCAAGGCAGGTTAATAGTGTTTGTCTGTCTCAGACAGAGATAGACACACCCTCTACTAAGAAGAGAGGCGGGAGAACTCAAACCTAGTTCCGACATTTAAGGAAAAACAAAAACAAATGCCTAGTATTTATGTTTAAACGTGCTTGATTAGGGCCTGTTTGTGCCAGCCTTATGTTGAGTAGTGCCTTGCCACCACAAGAAGTCTCACTGATTTCAATACACTGCATTTCAATGGTACTATTTGTGGTGTTAAAATCTTCCTCAGTGTAAGAGTGGCAAAATCTGACCCTTAAAGTGTTAGTCACTTCTGACAGTTAATCAAAATTCCATATTTCAGTTAATCAAAGCTTCATCAGCCAGAGGCTACTAAAAGTAAGTTCTTCACAGAACTAAGCTTATTTCTGGTAATTTTTGCAAACTGTACTCTCTTTAAATTTCTTACTCCTGGGGGGCATTCTGCACCAAAAAATTAAAAATTCAGCACACAATATTTTAAAAAGTCTGCAAATTGTATTTGTCAAAACAACACTACATAATCACACCAGTTTCAATTACTTTGGTAATTTATTTCAAAATACCTGTCGGCAAGTATGTCTGTAACAATACAGACAAACAAGAATTCCCCCAGAAGTAGAGAGTTAAAGAAACCCCTATGACAACCCAGTTCCTGTTCCTCTGCCTCCATGCCCCCCGCAGAGCCCAACCTGGGGGCTAGACACCCAGAACCTAGCCATGCCACCGCCCCCAGCTAACACACCCAAATCCCCTCCCGCCCAGAGCCCAGCTGCAGGGTCCCCCCAAGCCCAGATGACCACACCTCTTCACCCCCCCCCCGGACCCCCCTACTTGCCCAGATAACAGCACCCACTCCCCCTCCCCCCTGAGCCCAGCCCACTTGTCCAGACACCTGTACCCCTGCCCCCAGAGCCCAGCTGTGGGGTGAGCCCAGCCCAGACACCCATCCCTCCCCGACAGAGCCCAGCTTTGCCCCCCACAGCTCAGACACCTGCCCCTCCCCCCCAGAGCCCAGCCACAGGCTCCCCCTTGCCCAGATACCCACTCCACTACCCCTCAGAGCCCAGGGATCCTGAGGGAGAAACAGTCTGATGCTGGATCTCAGGCTTGTATAGTTTCCTGCGCGTTGCTGTCTCCTTCCCTTAGGGCATGCGGGGAACTGCAGCTGCCAGGAATCCTCTAGTTCTATCCCATTCCCAGGGCAATGTCTTCTGTGTGTGAGCTGGGCTCTGCAGGGTCCAGAGGCCCCTAGTGGCAGCCAGCAGCCAATTGGGGGTGTGTGGAAATTCTACATGCACATTAATTTCTGCAAAATTCTGCATTGCACAGTGGTGCAGAATTCCCCCAGGAGTAACTTCTACTCAGCATTACTGACTATATGAAGTGATATTACAGCAACTTCTAGAAAGTTAAGTCATTTCATCCAGAGAGGCTATTGTTACTGTATATGTGTTGCAATACCAAAGCATAATGGAGCAAGCTGAGGATAATTTTATAGATTTGTTTAGAAACTTTGGCCAAAGATATATGGCTGAAACTTTGAGCCACATTCTGATAAATGAACAATGGTATGCAACTCCCATTACCCTTCATTTCAAAGAACCTAAATGTTGTTGCTCATGTCACTTTGTTTCCTAAACTGTAAGCTCTGTGGGGCAGGAGCCAGGCCTTCTAGGTGTCTGAACAGTGCCTAGTATGAGTGGGGCCTCTGGGCATTACTGTAACATTTAGTGATATAAATACTTCTATTCATGGTAACATTGCATCCATTAAGTTTCCGTCCCCAAATCAACATTTCTTTGGCACCTATGATGAGCAAGAATTTAGAATACCTAGTAACTAAAGTCTCCAAAGGTTGTGATCACAGATGTCATATCTCATGTTTTCAATATATTTGTCCAATGAAACTCAGAGGTACTGGGTAGTTTTCAGGGAAATCCTCTTTTTTTAAATTCAGTTTTTCAGCTGGAATAGAACATTGTGAGTATAATTTTCCAAAAGTCACAGAATTTCAGCAGCTCAGTCTGTTAGACCCCAGAATCTGTTCTTTGCACTGACACAGAAGGCATCCAGAAACTACAGAGAGATTGACATGCAACACTCTACCTTCCAGCCTTTGATGATATCAGAAAGCACATAACACCATTGCATCAAGACCCACCTAGGTTACCACTGAAATTCTGGGTTCATTTCAATGTCCTGATGTTTATCTATAAACTCCTGAATGGGCCTTAGGGCCTGGTTAACCTGGAGGCTGTTACTCTTTACTCAGGCTATATCTTACTTCTGTGGGAATTCTGCATCATTGCATGTACACAGAATTCATGGCCCATGCAGATTTCTGTGCTTCCCCGCAGAAAAAATTACTTCTAAAGGGAAAGCAAAGTGAAGTCGCAAGAGCGGTCACGTACCCCCTTCCTGGCAGTGCAGCAGGTCAGTTTGGGCACCCAGAGCAGCTGGTAGAAATGTAAATCACCATGGGGAAGGGGGAGGAGCTGGGCAGTCATGCATATGAGAAGAGAGAGACACTCTGTCCCTCTTGCTCACTATTGCAGCATGCTTGGCATGGAGGAGGCAGGGCTCTGGGGTGTTTCTGAAGAGGTAGGCACAGGGCAGGCTCTGTTCCCTCAGGTGGAGGAGACCGTAGCCACCTGCCTGCTCAGTGAATTGTTCCCATTGTTTTTAGTGAATTCCCCCAGGAGTATAAAAGAGGTGTAAAAATGTTAAGGCTCCTTTACATTGCCAGAGCGGCGTAAAGGACAGTATGGTCTTAGTAATGCTTATGGTGCTTTAGTGATTAGAACAGGTCTAAATTTTTGGATTGAAAAAATTTCCTATCAAAATGTGCTCCATGAACTATTTGCTATTGACCTTTCTGGAGACGGTCAGTAGCCAGTATAAATTTGAGAGTTTGAGTCCCCAGCCCTCAGTTGCTCCTCACTTGCCTATGATGTAACACTGAGCATATGGCTGCATATATTTGTTGACTAATAACTAGAAATAAAGGGTCAAACCTAGCTCCCATTCACTATTAGGCAGAAGGGGTTTGGTGCTTTCCCCCAATGCTCCCCACTCCAATTCACCATCCATTGTATTGTAGTTTAAGTAAATTACCAAAATAATTGAAATCAGCTTGATTATACTGCATTATTTTCACATTAAAAATATGCAGAATTTTGCAGAATTTTTAAATTTGAGGGGCAGAATTCCACTAGGAGTAACATCTACCCTTAAAACACTACAGCGGTACAGCTGCAGCACCACAGTGTAACAGCTCTCTGCAGCCAAAGCCACCTCCCCAAGAAGCATTAATTAGGTTGACAGAAGAATTCTTCCACTGACATTAGCACAGTCTACACCAGGGGTTAGGTCTGCTTAAGTATGTCACTCAGCAGTGTGCATTTTTCACACAGCTAAGTAATGTAACTGGATCAACTTAACTTTTTAGTGTAAACCTGGCTTGAACATGGATGCTACAGCTGGAAGAGCTCAGGCTCAAAATGAGGGGAATAGGACATTTCTCAGTGGAAAGTCCTCATCTGCACAATTCACTGTCACAGGAGATCAGATGAGCCACACTTTAAGAACTCACTCTTTCTATGGGGCCTTTAAACAATTTTAATCAGGGAAACTTTAAGACAGTTATCTTGGTGGACTGTAGAATATGCCAGAAGTCAAATTCAGGAGAGAACTTGGGAGTCTCTCCTACTGGAGAAGACCGATTGCATTTTGTAGATATGATCTACTATATGGCTATTGTATGGCAACACATCCCCAACATCCCTCCCCACTGCTGACTTATGAAAGGACATTCCCTTCTCCTTCCACTCCTGGGGGATTTCTGCAGCACTGTGCAAGGCAGAATTTCCGCCCCTCCTCCCCCCACCCCAAAATGGGCTACAGTGCTGCTGGCCGCCACTAGGGGCCACTGGACCAGGCAGAGGCCAGTGCACAAATAGCAGACTAGGGTCGGGGGAGGTGGAGGAAACTGGAGGGTTCCCAGCAGCTGCATTTCCCAGCATGCCCTGAAGAAAGGAAGGAGGCAGCTGCGCAAAGGAAACTCCATGCAAGCTTGGGACTCATCATGAGGCTGTTTCTCCCTCTAGATCCCTGGGCTCTGGGGGGTAGAGAATGTGAGTGTCTGGGCTGGGGAGAGGGGCCCACAGCTGGCCTATAGGGAGTGAGAGAGTCTGGCCTGGGAAGACCCCACAGACGGGCTCTGGGGGGGAGGGGAGAGACGTGTCTTTGTCTGTCCCCCTACCCCCGCTGGGCTCAGTGTGAGAGGAGGCAGAGAAACAGGAACTGAGTTGTCATAGGGGTTTCTTTAACTCTCTACTCCGGTGTGTGTGTGTGTGTGTGTGTGTGTGTGGGGGGGGGTTACAAACATACTTGCTGATTGGTATTTTGAAATAAATTACTAAGATAATTGACAGATTTCAGAGTAGTAGCCGTGTTAGTCTGTATTTGCAAAAAGAAAAGGAGTACTTGTGGCACCTTAGAGACTAACAAATTTATTTGAGCTTAAGCTTTCGTGAGCTACAGATCACTTCATCGGATGCATCCTTTCCTTTTTGCAAGAGAATTGAAACTAGTATGATTATATAGTGTTATTTTGACAATAAAATTTGCAGAATTTTGCAGAATTTTTAGGCGCAGAATGCCCCCAGGAGTATCCTTCTAACAAGAAGTTGTTCAACTCAGAAATTTTGATGGCTGTAAGTTACTAGAGCAAGGTTGTGTGAAAACATATTGTAGGGACAGAAAAAAAAAAAAAAAAAAAAAAGGCCAGAAGGCTCTTTTTGCTTGATCAAGTACTATATCTTGATGCAAGGTCCTTATACTTCACTGTAACTAATTTTATATGAAAGGAAAGTGTTAACCATAGTATTGATTATGAAACCTCTTGATATATTTAAAAAAAAAAAACCCACACCACACACACAAGTTCTGAGGTTATTTTAAGAGATGGTTTAAAAACCTCATCCTGCAAGGAGTTTCATGCTAGTGTATTCCTGTGCCCAGGCAGATTTCATTCCAGGTTCGGGTCCCAAGTATATTTTTGAGCATTTAAATAAACAATGAAATAGTGACATCTGAATCACTCCTTTCCTAAAAGCTGAAGACAAATTGGAAAAATGTTTCTCAATACATAAAAAGAAGAGAATTCCAACCTTAACATGTATCTGATTAGTGAAGTTAAAAAAACAAAAACAAAACACCACACAAACTGTTAGCATTTGAAATGTACGATTTACAATAATCTAGTGAAATACTGTATTATATGTAACTGTGGGTTTTATAGGAAGAATGTCAGAAATACACAGAAGTGCCTTGAAATGTAGTTAACTTGTCTTGTAGAGTTTAAATTAAAAATGCCAACTTTAAAGAAGAAATTAACAAAGGCTGTCTTTAACTATGATTAAATATCAATTCAAGAACAGTAGAGAATATTAACATAAATTTTATGGGCTTTGCAGTACTCTGATAAACCTTAAAAGTAGAAAATGGCACTTTGTTCTTAGCCTTATGTATTACATTCAAAAGTCATGAAAAAGCTCAAAGGATTTTCACTTTTCTTTTCACTATTCAGAGCACATCCCTAGCTCACCATTCTTCTGGCTTCCATGGATCAACTTAAAACAAGACCAAGCCATCTGTGCAATTTTTCAGGGTCTTATTTATTAATATTTAAAATGAAGTTACATAAATACAAGATTACTATTAAATAAGTTACTTTCCATTAAAATCATCTACCATTAAAACAGTTTACAATTTCCTTCAAAGGCTACATATCATATTAAAAAATGCAATGAGCAGATGAAAAGAGCAGCCTTCTGCAGTTAAGTGAATGATGGGATGAAACTGCCCACACCTTGACTGTTATATGGTATGAATATATATAAATGATCAGATGAAACACAAAACCCTGAAATAAACATGGACATCGCAGATACAAATGTACACCATAGGAGCAAGCTATTGTGGGTCAGTGCAAGTATTAAATTACAAAAGCTTGTGACAGCACAAACAGAGCTATGCATTACCTCTTTAATTCCAAGGAAGTATTCATAATAATGCACACATAAATCAGCTTTTCAAAATTTCTCTCATCCACATGCCTGGGGCAAGTAAACCATCTTTTTTCCCATTATAACCATTCACACAAGTAGATAGTAAACATCTGAGACACAATTTTGCAAAGCTAATATATGAGTATATATTACATACAGACATGTATATAAAATTTCTAAAATACCATCAATAACTTGTATTAGCTTCTGAATTATGCTAAATCTAACTATATGGTATTAGCAAGTCAATTTTCCCTTTCTACCTAGACATTTAAAATTTGACATACTGTATATGATTCTTGTCTGACTTAGTTTGTGGGTTAATTTGAAAGTTAAAGACAGGAGAAGATCTGCTCTGACTTTTCGGTGGAAGTGTCAATTCCGAGTTTCCCCACCTCTGCAAAAGTGGCCACTCTCTAAACTATAAAATTTTCCAGCAGGCCCCTCTTCCTCCAGCAGACGCTGCAAGCCAGGTACCCTTCCCATCAGCGCCGGGCTCTAAGGGCACCCCCAGATCTGCTCGCCCTGCAGCAACCCCTCCGCGCACGGACGGGGCTGGGCACTGTACCTGGCAGTGGAGCTTGACCCCACGCTCCCCTCCAGCCCCTTTGCCCCCATCCTTCCCCCACCCCGCTCCCCTCGGCTTTCGCTGATCGCGGGCGGAAGGGAGACGGCAGCCGCGGGTGCTCCCCGCCTCCCCTTGGGGGAGCGGGCCTCCGACAGGCCGAGGCGAGCGAGCCCGCGGGGCGCGGGTCGCCTCTCGGCGGCCGGGAGCGGAGCAGGCCCCCCCAGTGACCCGCTCCTCAGGCGGGGGAGCCCGAGCCCGAGCCCCAGCCGGGAGACTCCTACCGTTCAGCTGCGGCGGGGCCGGCGCATCTCAGCCCCGTGCCGGCTCCTCCCGGGGCCCCAGCATCATCTGCTCCCGGGCCCACCCGGCTCCCGCTGCCTCGCAAGGACGGCGCACCCCAGCCAGAACCCCCACCGAATGGAAAATAGCTCCCCGGGCCCAGGGGCGGAGAAGGATGGGGGAGTGACAAGGACACAACCAATCACAGGGGACCTGTACCTTCATAGGACCAATAGGAACAGTACAGGCATCGAGGTGGGGCCACATCCAGCCTATAGGAGCTCTGCTTTCGTACTGGCCCCGCTAGAACCGCTCTAGCGACCCTCCGTTGACTGCCATCTTGGATTCAGGCAGATTGCCCAGTCCTGGAGTGGTCTTGTCAGCGGCCATTTTGGATTCGGGCAATAAACCCAGCCAAAGGGATTGATCACGTGGGAGTAAAATTAAATGAGGAAACCGTTAGCTGGAATGTTCTATGGCCTGGTTCTGGGTCTGGTAGGAAGTAATCTTTAGTAAAGGGCATCAAGGGCCTTCCCTGGCCTCCAGCTGACAGGAGAGGCCTGGCCAACCTTATGCCTTGGGAAACCACCGGCAGTGCCCAGCACAGCCTGGAGACTAAAATAACCATTGCATCTGGCACAGGTGCCCTGATCGGGTTGCCAACTTTCTGATGGCAGAAACTGAACACCCTTGCCCCACCCCCTGTCCTGGGGCTCCGCCTCTTCTCTGAGCTGCTCCTCCCACTCATTCCATCCCCCCTTCCTTTGCTCGCTCTCCCCCACCCTCACTCCCTTGCTCATTTTCACGGGGCTGGGACAGGCGGCTGGGGTACGGGAGGGGATGCAGGCTCTGGAGTGTGGCTGGGGATGAGGGATTTGAGTGCAGGAGGGGGATGGGGCAAGGGGTTCAAAGTGTGGGAAGGGGCTCCGGGCTGGGGCAGCGGGTTGAGGTGCGGGAGGGGATGGGGGCTCCGGCTGGGTGGGAGTGTGGGAGGGAACTCCGGGATGGGATAGGGGGTTGGGGTACAGGAGGAGCTGCGGTCTCTGGCAGGGGGTGTGGGCTTCAAGGTGGGGCCAGAAATTAGGGGTTCAGGGTGTGGAAGGGGGGTCCAGGATGGGGGAGGGGGTTGAGGTGCAGGAGGGGGTGCGGGCTCTGGGAGGGAGTTTGGGTGCAGGAAGGGGGAGGGCTCCTGCTGGGAGTGCCGGCTCTGGGCTGGGGCCAGGGATGAGGGGTTCAGGGAGCAGGAGGGCGCTCTGGTAGGGTGACCAGGTGTCCGGTTTTTGACTGGAACTCCCAGTAGAAAAGGGACCCTGGTGGCTCCAGCCAACACCGGGTCATGGGGGTGGCTTAGCACGGGAATCATACAGACTCTGGCCGCTAGGCCACACTACCCCACCAGTGAGGGGTGATTATATGAACTCCGGCTGCTAGGCCACAGTACCTTGCCTGTGAGGGGGATTATATGGACTTTGACCATTGGACCACACTGCCCTGACACTTGAGATGAGCCACATGGACTCCAGCTGCCAGGCCACACAACCCGGCTTGCAAGGGGGATTATATGGACTCTGGCCATTGAGACGCACTGCTGCAACGCTGGGAGTGATTTACATGGACCCTGACCAGTGGGCCACACTGCCCTGATGTTTGGGGCGAGTTACATGGACTCCGGCTGCTATGCTGCACTACCCCGCCTGCAAGGGATGATTAAATTGGGGATTTAATTGGGGATCGGTGCTGCTTTGAGCAGGGGGTTGGACGAGATGACCTCCTGAGGTCCCTTCCAACCCTGATATTCTATGATTCTATGGACTCTGGCCATGGGGCCGCACCCCTCCGATGCTGGGAGCAAGTTATTTGGACTCCGGCTGCTAGGGCCCACTACCCTGACCAAGGTGTGATTGCAGGGAGGGAGGCCATCGAGCCACCCACAGAGAGGCGAGCCCGCGAACTTGGGAGTGGCGAGGTCCCGACACCCCGTTCCCCCGCTCCCTGCCCCAAAGGAGCGGTAAGGTGCCAGGCCTGCCACAACAGGTGGAGACTGTGGGCAACGATCAGGGCCTGAAGGAAGGACCCAGACACCCAAGATGGAGCCAGAGAAGCTGCTGAAATGGCTGCTGGACAACCGACAGCAGCAGGCAGCGCAAGAGCAGCAGCAGCAGCAAGCACAGTTGCTCCAACAGCTCACAGAACAACAGCACCTGCAGGTGGCACAGCAGCAAGGACAGCAGCAGCTGCTGATTCGGGAACTGACTGCCCAACAACAGCAAACCAGGAGCGACTCTTTCAACAGATGGCAACTTTGCTAAGAAACGCACCAAGTCCTCCCTCAGGCTCGGCCGGGGGCGGGGCCAGGGATGACCTCGGAGGACTACCAGCGTGCCTAACAATGATGGAGTCTGGGGACGACCCCGAGGCCTTTCTCGTGACTTTCGAGCAGGTTGCAACCACCGTCCAATGGCCCACCACATATTGGGCCACTATCTTAGCCCCTTACTTAACTGGCCCCGCTCAATCCTCATATCACAACCTCAATCCACAGGAGGCACTGGAGTTCTCTAAGGTCAAGGCAACCATATGGGACCAAACGGGCGTCAATTCTGAAACTTACCGCCAGCGACTCCATCGAGAGCAGTACCCGCTGGGGGCCAGGCCACAAGCCATGGCTCAGCAAATCCGTGACCTCTCTTGAAGATGGCTAGAACCAGAATGCCGGATGAGCATTCAAGTAGTCGAGACCGCGGCCCTAGAGCAGTTCCTCCAGACCCTACCTACCAGGGGGAAGGAGTGGGTGCAGCGGTACCACCGAGGACCCTCACCGACACGACCTCCCTAATGGAGGATTACATGGCAGTGGAGGGAGGGGAGAAGATCAGCTCCAAATTGGGGAACTCGGGTGAACGGAACCCAACCCCGGCATGGGGGGCGTGCAAAGTAGTAGAAGGGGGGAGCCCCCGTTTGTATACCCTGTCATCGGGGACCCTACCAGCTCTCAGTGCAAGGGACCCAACAGGGCGAACCTCATTTTGGGCCAAGATGACTCATCGGGAAGGCAGAAGGCAGATTACCTTCCAAAACACCTCACTTGGAGAAGCAAAGCAAGACCGGTGTTACAAGTGCAAACAGATAAGGCATATCCGGAGGGACTGCCCGTACCTGGTTTGTAATTATGAACAGATTTGGGCCGCCGATCAATGTGACCAGAAGTGGGAGCAGGATAAGATTGTTGTACCAGTGAAAGTGAATGGGACGTCTACCGTGGTCTTGGTGGACTCAGGGTGTAGCCAGACCGTCATCCGGGCTGGGCTGGTAGAACCCACCGGCCTCACCATGGCCCCCATAGGCCTGCAGTGTATTAATGGGGACATGAAACCCTACCGCACTGTCTGGCTGCAGCTTAAGACTACTCAGCAAGGCGGGCGGTGCCTAGTAGGGGTGGCCCCAAAGTTAGCATACCCAGTGATTCTGGGATGCGATTGGCTGGGCTTCGCTGAGCTCCTGCAGGAGTGGGGTACCCGGCCTGCGAGGAAAAGACGGGTGCGGGCCGAGAGGCGTGGATTACTGGGCCAACCAGCATTGGACGGCCCCCTGGAGGAGCCCTCAGAGAATCCCAAGATAGCCAAAGGAGGCCGAACTCCTGCCGAGGCACCGACAAGGGAGGGCCAGGGATGACTGGATGCAGATGCTGATTTTCTAGAAGAGCAAAGGGGGGACACCACCCTCAGCTGGGCCTGGGAGCAGGTGACGGACTCCCCAGAGGAGGAAGACCCACCCTGACACCGACAGCACGGCCCCCATTTTGAGATCCATAACAACTTTATCAGGTGGTCCAGGAACCACAAATGACCTGCGCCAACTGTTGGTCCCGTGGTGGTTCCAGAGGAGCTTACTCCACTTGGCTCACTCAGTGCCTTGGACCAGGCATCTGAGGAGGGAGAAAATGCTGCAATGGGTGGCCCAGAGGTTCTTCTGGCTGGGCATCCATCAAGAGGTGCAGGATTACTGCGCCTCTTGCCCCAAATGCCAGACGGCCAGGCCAAATGGGGTACCAAAAGCCCTCCTTGTGCTCTTGCTGGTGATTGGGACACCCTTCAAGTGGATTGGCCTGGACTGTGTGGGGCCCGTGTAAAAGAGCAGTTTGGGCCACAAGTACATCCTCATCGTGGTCAACTATGCCACGCAGTACCCAGAGGCGGTATAGTCCCGGTCATCGCCAATAAGCTCCTGCAAATCTTTGCTCATGTCGGTCTGCCATGGGAGATACTGGTGGACCAAGGAACTAACAGGTTTCAGAGTAACAGCCGTGTTAGTCTGTATTCGCAAAAAGAAAAGGAGTACTTGTGGCACCTTAGAGACTAACCAATTTATTTGAGCATAAGCTTTTGTGAGCTACAGCTCACTGCATCCGATGAAGTGAGCTGTAGCTCACGAAAGCTTATGCTCAAATAAATTGGTTAGTCTGTAAGGTGCCACAAGTACTCCTTTTCTTTTTGCAAGGTACTAACGTAACTTCTAGGTTGATGGCGGAGCTATGCCAGCTGTTAAATATCCATGCCCTTAAGATCTCAGTCTACCACCCTCAGACAGATGGATTGGTAGAGAGATTTAACGGCACCCTGAAAGCCATGCTGAGAAAGTTCGTGGAAGACTACCCTTGGCACTGGGATAAGTTGCTCCCAGCACTCCTCTTTGCCATGCAAGAGGTGCCACAGGCTTCCACAGGGATTTCCCCCTTCGAACTCATCTATGGGAGGAAACCCCAGGGAATCTTAGATCTCCTAAAAGAAACATGGGAAGAACAGGAGACCGGGTCAGAGGATCCATTCAATATATCCTCCACCTACGAGAGCAGCTCTGGGAGTTGGGAGCCTTGGCATGAGAGAACCTGGTGCAGGCCCTACGTCATCAAGAGGCTCAGTATAATAAGGGGGCAAAGATAAGGAGTTTTGAGCTTGGGGATCATGTCCTCTTGTTGGTACCGTCCTCCGAATCTAAGCTGTTAGCAAAGTGGCAAGGTCCCTTCAAGGTGACCAGATGAATAGGGCCTGTCGACTACGAAGTTCGGGTGTCAGGGCGAAGGAAAGACACTCAGGTATACCATGTGAACCTCCTCAAGGCCTGGAGAGACCAGGAAGGCCTGATGATCACCCCGTAGCTTCCAGAACCCGAATTGGGGCCATTGGCTGATGAACCGGCAGAGCCAGAGGCGGCAGCCAGAGGCCAGTAGCTCAACCCGGTACAGCAGGAACAGTTACGACAGTTGATATCAGCTTTCCCCACTGTCTTGTCAGCCCAGCCAGGGAAAACCATCATATCGCCACCGTCCCCGGCCTCAAAGTGAGGGAGAACCACCGCCTGCTCCCCAAGAAGATGTGGGAGACTGTGCAGAAAGAGCTTGAGGTGATGTTGGCCCTGGGAGTGGTTGAAGAATCAAGGAGCGAATGGCTGAGCCCAATAGTGCTACTTCCCAAGCTGGACAGAACAGTCAGGTTCTGCATTGATTTCTGTAAGGTGCATGCAGTCTCTCTCTTTGACACCTATCCCATGCCGTGGGTGGACAAGCTGCTGGAGTGACTAGGCAAGGCAGCATTCATCTCCACCCTAGACCTGACCAAGGGATATTGGCAAATACCTTTGACACCCACCTCCAGAGAAAAGACAGCTTTTCCAACACCATTTGGCCTCTACCAATTCATGATGATGCCTTTTGGGTTGCATGGAGCCGCGGCTACCTTCCAGCGGCTCATGAATCAAGTGCTGAGCCCCGACAATTCATATGCCATAGCATACATCGATGACATCGT
Organism: Caretta caretta; assembly: GCF_965140235.1. NCBI lineage: Eukaryota > Metazoa > Chordata > Testudines > Cheloniidae > Caretta > Caretta caretta. Next base: position 177,785,013 of record NC_134208.1, on the reverse strand, counting down.
CATTTACAGTGCCAACTGGGAGGAACATCTCTGGCACCTCGCCAATGTGCTACGAGCTCTGGGTGAGGCAGGGCTCACCGCAAACCCAGACAAATGTCACTTGGGCCAGCAAGGAGTGACTTACCTGGGCTATACTGTGAGCTGGGGGAAACTACGCCTTTTGGTAAATAAGGTGGAAGCCTTGAAGAACTACCCTACCCTCACGACAAAAAGGCAAGTATGGCAGTTCTTAGGGCTGGCCGGATACTACTGACAATTTGTACCTCCATTTTGCCACACTTGTCGCCCCCTAGACAGACTTGATGAGAAGCTCCCAGCCACGGAAGGTCCAGTGGTTGAAAGACTGTGAGAATGCCTTATGCACCCCGTGGGAACGGTTGACCCGGGAGCCAATACTTCACACAGCCCGACTTCACAAAGCCCTTTATCCTGCAGACCAATGCCTCAGAGGTAGGGCTGGGAGCTGTGCTGTTGCAAGAAATGGGGGGAGAAGAGCACCCCATTTTGTACCTAAGGCCTTTGCAGTTAAATGGGTGGTTGACGCCCTGAGGTACTACCTATTAGGGAACCCCTTCTCCTTGGTGACTGACCATGCACCCCTCAGATGGATTAATAGCATGAAGAAAATGAATGCACGGATCATGCAGTGGTACTTGTCCCTTCAACCTTATTCCTTCCACGTGGTACATCAGCCAGGAAAGCCCATGGAAATGCAGACTTCTTTTCCCGGGTGGGGGAAAAAGAGGGGGAGGGAACGGTCAACAATCAGCTGGCCCCAGTGGTCGTTTTAAGGGGGATGGTGTGTGACGGGGCGGAGCGGCACCGCAGGTGTTAACCCTTCCTTCTAGCAGAGGAAGCCCCACTCCTGAGGTTCTGCTGGGCATGCTTCAACTGGAGAACAGGTATAAAATTCTGAGGAGCTGCTCAGTCAGGGCTGACCACTGGAGGGGAAGGAGGCACGCCGCCAGCTCCCAAGGAGGGACAGCCTGAGCTCCAGGATCCGGAAGCCAGCCAAGCTGGGGTGTGCCCTGATGCCCAGATGGAGCACGTCACCACAGGGGAACAGACCGGAGGACCTCTTGACATGGCGGGTCCGGAGGTTCTGGTAGGAAGTGACCCAAGGGAACTTTAGAGGAAAATGGTGTTAGAGCTGCGCAGGGGCTCGGCGTGTTTCAGGAAGATCCCCGCCGAGCCAGTGTCAAGGGGAACTTGCCAAGACAGTAACTCCTCACTTAATGTCCTCCCGCTTAATGTTGTTTCGAAGTTACATCGCTCGAGGGAACATGCTTGTTTAAAGTTGTGCAATGCTCCCTTATAATGTCATTTGGCTGCCTGCTCTGTCCACTGCTTGTAAGATTCTGTGGAAGAGCAGCAACTTTACAAGGGAGCATTGCACAAGTTCCTCTTCTCCGCCTCCTCCCCCTCCCTCCCAGTGCTTTCCCCGCCGCCAAACAGCTGTTTGGCGGTGCTTAGGACTTTCTGGGAGGGATGGGGAGGAGCAGGGAAGTGCTGGGACGGAGTGGGAGGAGCGGGGATGCAGAGTGCTCCGGAGAGGAGGTGGAGTGGGGGTGGGAAGAGGTGGGACTGGAGTGGAGTGAGGACAGGAAGAGGCAGGCCTGGAGCATCCCCCAGCAAAGTTGGCACCTGTTCTTCTGGGGGAAGCTGCCGCTGCTGCTACGCAAGGTGCTTCCTAGCGTCCTTGCCTGCAGCGGGCTGTGCATGTGTGGGGTAAGCCAGGGGCACCTCTCAACCACAGAACCGTACTGTACTGTACTGTATAGTATATAATGCCTTTTGTCTGCCCCTCCCCCCAAATTTCCTTGGAACCTAACTCCCCGCATTTACATTAAATCTTATGGGAAAATTGGATTCGTTTAACATCATTTCACTTAAAGTTGCATTTTTCAGGAACATAACTACAACATTAAGTGAGGAGTTACAGTACTAGGCCCCTGGGTTGGGACCCTGTGGAGAGGGCGGGCCTGGATCCCCCTGATCCCCCCCATACCTGCCACTCCCCCGCCCCCCAGGTCGGGGGTAGGGGGTGGCTTAGCTCGGGAATCACGTGCTGTCCCTCCAGTGAGGGGTGATTATATGAACTCCAGCCGCTAGGCTGCACTACCCCACTTGCGAGGGGGATTATATGGACTCTGGCCATTGGGACGCAGTGCTCCAAAGCTGGGGGCGATTTACATAGACCTTGGCCAGCGTGCCACCCTGCCCTGACATTTGGGGTGAGTTACTATGCCGCTATGCCGCACTACCCCGCCTGCGAGGGGGGTTTATATGGACTCCGGTCGCTAGGGCCCACTACTCTGTCTAAGGGGTGATTGCAGGGAGGGAGGCCATCAGACCTCAGTTGGAGTTCTGAGAGTTCAGAGATTCTGAAAAAATCAGATCCTTTGTATTTAAATTGGGCACTCTCTAAACAGTGACCACTTATGAAAATTTTAGCTAACTATATTTTATTCACCTGTTTACAAAAAAAAAGTACTTGCCCTGAGAGAGTAGGATTTTGCAAGACTGGTTTACAGAGGAAGGTTAAGGAAACCTTCTCCCCGCTGAAAAAGCCAAACAAAACAAACACAAAGGGAAATCTGTGCACTCCCTGCCTGTGGAGAGCATCTTCATGTGAGGAACCTTCATGGCCTTTAAGGGGGGATTCCAGCTGACTGTGCTGGATTCTCAGGCAACAGAGCTTCATTTCACCCATGCTGCCTGGAAACTGGAAGGGGAGGGAATCCATGGAGCTGGTGGAAAGGCCCCCAGTGTGACAGCTCAGTGCTTCTGTAGCTCAGTGAGGGGATGAGGAGCAGAGTCCCCTCTTCTTCCATGGGAGAGCAAACTCTCACACCTATGATGGAATAATTCAGAACAACCTCTGCAAGGGGAACCTCACAGAGTTCTCTTCTCCACTGGGACTCCCCCTCCTGTGGGTTTTCTGTGAAAGGGAACAATCTTCCTGAAGCTGAAACAGCAGTTTGTGGAGCAGCTCCATGAGCTGGGTGGAAGATTCCACTTTACCTACTCAATAAAGATACCCTCCACAATGCCCAGTTACTCAGACTAGGTGCAAGGAACTGGATTTAAGCCTAACAATCACCGGCTTTATTTGTATAGCAGTATATTTTACTTGCGAGTGGAGGGGTGGGGCAGAGAGAGAGGAGGAGGTGTTGGTAACAGGATAGGAAGCTTTCCTCATCTAAGGAAAAGTAAAAACAAAATTCTCCTGTGTTGCTCTAGTCAAAGGTTGTTTTTCTTTCAGATTCTAGAAGTAGCAATTATTGGTAGTGTCAGGGTTCCCTCCCCACTCTGAACTCTAGGGTACAGACATGGGAACCCACATGAAAGACCCCCTAAGCTTATTTCTACCAGCTTAGGTTAAAAACTTCCCCAAGGCACAAATCTCTGTTTGTCCTTGGACTGAGGTATGCTGCCACCGCCAAGTGACTTAACAAAGAACCAGGGAAAAGTACCACTTGGAGTTCCTCTTTCCCGAGCAATCTCCCCAAGCCCTTACACCCCCTTTCCTGGGGAGGCTTGAGAATAATATCCTAACCATTTGGTTACAAAATGATCAAATCATAGAATCATAGAATATCAGGATTGGAAGGGACCTCAGGAGGTCATCTAGTCCAACCCCCTGCTCAAAGCAGGACCAATCCCCAACTAAATCATCCCAGCCAGGGCTTTGTCAAGCCTGACCTTAAAAACTTCTAAAGAAGGAGATTCCACCACCTCCCTAGGTAACGCATTCCAGTGTTTCACCACCCTCCTAGTGAAAAAGATTTTCCTAATATCCAACCTAAACCTCCCCCACTGTAACTTGAGACCATTACTCCTCATTCTGTCATCTGCTACCACTGAGAATAGTCTAGATCCACCCCCTTTGGAACCCCCTTTCAGGTAGTTGAAAGCAGCTATCAGATCCCCCCTCATTCTTCTCTTCAGCAGACTAAACAATCCCAGTTCCCTCAGCCTCTCCTCATAAGTCATGTGTTCCAGTCCCCTAATTATTTTTGTTGCCCTCCACTGGACGTTTTCCAATTTTTCCACATCCTTCTTGTAGTGTGGGGCCCAAAACTGGACACAGTACTCCAGATGAGGCCTCACCAATGTCGAATAGAGGGGAATGATCACGTCCCTCGATCTGCTGGCAATGCCCCTACTTATACATCCCAAAATGCCATTGGCCTTTTTGGCAACAAGGGCACACTGTTGACTCATATCTAGCTTCTTGTCCACTGTAACCCCTAGGTCCATTCTTCCAAGACCCATTGTGGGTCTTGGAACAATGGAAAAATCAGTCAGGTTCTTAAAAGAAGGATTTTATTTAAAGCAAAGGTAAAAGAATCACCTCTGTAAAATCAGAATGGTAAATACTTTACAGGGTAATCGGATTCAAAACACAGAGGATTCCCCTCTAGGCAAACCTTTAAAGTTACAAAAAACCAGGATAAACCTCCCTCTAGCAAAGGGAAAATTCAAGTTACAGAAGACAGGAATAAACCTCCTTATTAGCACAGGGAAAATTCACAAGCAAAACAAAAGATAAACTAATCCGCCTTGCCTGGCTTACCTATACTGGTTGCAATATTGGAGACCTGGATTAGGATGGGTTGAAGAAAATGGATTTCTGTCTGGCCCCTCTCAGTCCCAAGAGAGAACACACACACAAACAAAGAGCACCCCCCCCCGCCACCCCCTCAAGATTTGAAAGTATCTTCTTTCCCCATTGGTCCTGTTGGTCAGGTGCTAACCCGGTTATCTGAGCTTCTTAACCACTTACAGGAAGGAGGAATTCTAGGCTATCCTTAGCTGTATGTTTATGACAGGTAGTGTCAACAGGGACTCTGAAAATTACTTAATTTCTTACTTTTCCAAAAAGTGTCATTTGAGGCAGCATGGTGTCAAAATTTGGAGACCTCCAAAATGCTGGATAAAAGCTATTGACAAAACAGCAATGTAGATCAAAAGATCAGATGTCTGAAAGAGTACGTAGAATATGAAATCTAGGAATCTATGATTTGGCAACTAATTGTGCACAGGCACAGTGTCAGGGCCTATGTCTTTTATTAACAATGCAGAGTGATTTTAAAATACAAGTAAAACCTGCACAAATTGTATTATTTGGGGCTTAATTCTGCAGTATGTGTTTCCGAAGCTCCACTGATTTCAGAGAGAGTTTTGGGTGTAGGCAGAATGGAGGATCAGGCCTTTTAAGAAGAAATAAATTTTATACAGTTGAGTGAATTTTCAAGACTATGTATGTAGTCTTGAACAAACATCATCAAGGGAATTTGGTTGTGACTAATTTCATTTTTCTTGTAATTTCTTATTTAGCCACCCAAGAATTTTTTCAGTAGAAATTCTTTCTTGTTGATCAGTTATGCACTATAAATTGTTATTTTGTTTGACATTTTATCCATAAAATTATACTGTTGGTTTCCTCAGAGGATTCAAATGCAAAGATTTCTTGTGAAAAGACTTTGCCGTTATATTTCATTCAGGAATATACTGTAAAATGTTCCTTTTAGTACTAAAGCTAGGCTTCTACACTACTGTTGGTGCAGTAATTTTTTTCTGAATGTAAAGAATCCATTAAGATAATTAATCAATAGCTTACAGTGTATGTTAACTTGAAGGAGAAAAAATAACCAAAAACTATCTGCAGTCTCCAAGTCACAAAGGTATAATGAATATTGTATTCGAGGTTTACAAAGTAATTCTTCTCTCCCTGTAAATTTAATAGAAATGAAAGCCATTAAGTCACCAGAGAGTTTTGGTAAAGGATATGGAATTTGGTACCATTACTGAAAAAAGTTTTTAGTAATTTAGGCAAGCAAGGAAATCACCCGAGACAGGGCATACACAAAATGTATATAGATCAATTTCTTTCTAAAAAGTTAATCATATATGGACCATAGAGTGGGTAATAACATGTTAACTTAGGTTTTATAACTCAGTATTTGGCAGCTAACCATTTTAAAATGGAATAAGAATTTTATTCCGAGCTCACACATACACCTTTGCAAGCATCATCATGACTATATAGAAAGGCAGTGGAACAATTGCTTTTGTCTATTCCATTGTTGATTAATGAAAGTTTCTGAAGAATCAGGGCAAACCACCTCCCTTTTCTCTCTTTCAATACAACAAAGTTGGCTAAGAACCTGTGCAATTAATCATTTCCATACTATTGTGGCCAGTACTGTGTACAGTACATTCAGACTAAAGTGCACAGTGTTCTCTTTTTAAATGATTGAAACAAAAGTAGTGTCTGATAGCCTAACAGACTAGTGCTAGATAGCTTTATGTTATCCTTTAAATAGTTAGGGGAAAGTAGCATTGCAGTGGTTTAGGGTATTTCTACTATAGTCAGAAGTTAGTGTGGCATTGTTGTATCCCTTGTCCATCATACTTATTTCAAATACTGTAAAATCTTGATAAATGATAGGGCAACAGACCCCACCTCCATTTTGATCACTGCATCCAGGTTGATCCTAAAACAATGAACTTCCAAAGTCAGACATGTGAAACAAACCATTGGTCATGCTAATGCCAAGATAGGCCGTCAGATTATAGCTGGCTTTAGGTGGTACACCTCTACCCTGATATAACTCTGTCCTCAGGAGCCAAAAAATCATACCGCGTTATAGGTGAAACCGCATTATATTGAACTTGCTTTGATCCACCGGAGCGCGCAGCCCCGCCCTCCCCACCCGGAGCGCTACTTTACCACGTTATATCCGAATTCATGTTATATCGGGTCATGTTATATCGGGGTAGAGGTGTATTCCCAGAAGCTTTAACATTCTTTACCTGCAGCCAAATGACACTTGGAAAGGTAGGAAATTCTTTCCTGACTTTGCTGCTATCAAAGAAAATCAAACACATTATTTTCTGTCTGATCTGCTCTGGTCAATACAAGTGAAGGGCAAACAAATCTCAACAGCACCAATAGGAAGAGTATGGAAAGTAAGTTTTGATCCATAGAACATGATTGTGTGCTGCACAGCTTTAAACCACCTTTGTGTTCCTAGTATTCTGGGCTGGTTAAGGGCCAGTACAACCCCCCATGTAACTTAATGTAACTTCCTGCCTGAGCAGCTCCACCATCTAGAGCTGATCAGAATAGCTGAGCAATATTGATACAAGAGGTTTTTTTTAACTGCTGTAGTCCTAAGTGACAACTGGCAGCACCCAGGACAGAAGCATATGAATGCGTCTGCCTACAAGGAAAACCCTCGGAGGGGTTTAAATTGCTGGAAAATTCACTTTCCTCGATTAGCTTAACAAAGATGGTTACAGTGTCATGATGCTTTGGCTTGCATAACACTGTAGTTAGGTTTAGATTTAGGGCTTTAGATAAGTTGTGATTAATGATAGTTTGTACTTAAAAATCCAGCATGGCCGCCATTTTTATTTTCTATTAAAAATTCCCAAGAGGAAGGACACAGACTAAATTGACCAATAGCAAGTCAGAAACAGGGGTTGAACAAAGTTCAGGAGAATGACTCAAAACACCTGCAGGGAGGGGCAGAAGGAGGAGTAGCTATGATGTAAGGGCAGAGCTGACTGGCTGAATGGGTTGCCACTCATGCAGGGAGCTCTGAGCTTGGAAGGTCAACCAATCAGAGGAGTCCAGAAACTGAATATAAGCCTGGCCTGAGGCAGGCTTGGTGTGTGAGTGTAAGGACATGGGCACAGAAATGAGAAGACTGAGCAGCAGACGATGACGACTTGACAGTGAAGGACCCTAGATGATTCAGAGGGATTGTTGAAAGAGTGTAAGTTGACTTTTATGATGATTCTTGAGAAATGGCTGGGTATTCCTGTAAATAAACCTGAATGCCTGCTTCTGAGTGTGATCTATCCCACCCCACTTTGTGACTGTCTGATCACCACTCATGAAATGGTCATTTTAATGTTATATTGTAATGCTATTTTATACACAAGCATGAGTATATTGTACTAGAGGCCCCGTACAGGTGTCTGAAGAAGGTCAGTGTGTACTAGCTCACAACATGGTATTTGTCTTGTAGTCTGTGTAGTTTTCTGGGTAAATTGAATGTATAATCTTTAAATGTAATGTAACTGTGCCTTACTACCTATTAAATACTGTACTGTTTTCTGTCTTGCTTTACTGAATATACCGTAATCACCTAATTTTATCTCAATAAATAAGACTTTGTTTTCAAAGAACTACTGCTTGTATGACAATCCTTTGAGCAGAGGGCTGTATCCATGTCCTTCCAAGGGTTAGCAGGAGGTTAGCCTGCTCTGGGGAGTCCTCTGTGGGTCAGAGACAAACTTCCTGGCAATTCCCTTAGGGCAGGTCACTACCTTTCTCCCCATTTAGACAGAATAAATTAACAAATCAATTTATAATTATAGGCAGACCAATATTGAAGTGCCTTGGGTCCAAATTTTGAGGTAACAGTATGGCTGTGATGGGGCATTAATGATCTGGAGGGTGACGTGAATTGCACTCTCAGCAGGTTTGCAGATGACACTAAACTGGGAGGAGTGGTAGATATGCTGGAGGATAGGGATGGGCCACGGAGGGACCTAGACAAATTAGAGGATTGGGGCAAAAGTAATCTGAGGTTCAACAAGAACAAGTGCAGAGTCCTGCACTTAAGATGGAAGAATCCCATGCACAGCTACAGGCTGGGAAGCGAGTGGCTAGATAGCAGTTTTGCAGAAAAGGACCTAGGGGTTACAGTGGACAAGAAGCTGGATATGAGTCAACTGTGTGCCCTTGTTGCCAAGAAGGCTAACAGCATTTGGGGCTGTGTAAGTAGGAGCACTGCCAGCAGATCGAGGGACATGATCGTTTCTCTCTATTAGGCATTGGTGAGGCCTCACCTGGAGTACTGTGTCCAGTTTTGGGCCCTACACTACAAGAAGAATGTGGAAAAAATTGGAAAGAGTCCAGTGGAGGGCAACAAAAATGATTAGGGGGCTGGAGCACATGCCTTATGAGGAGAGGCTGAGGGAACTGGGATTACTTCTGCAGAAGAGAAGAATGAGGGGAATTTGATAGCTGCTTTCAGGTAGTTGAAAGGGAGTTCCGAAGAGGATGGATCTAGACTCATCTCAGTGGTACCAGATGATACAACAAGGAGTAATGGTCTCAAGTTACAGTGGGGGAGGTTTAGGTTGGATATTAGGAACTTTTTCACTAGGAGGGTGGTGAAGCACTGGAATGCGTTACCTAGGGAGGTGGTGGAATCTCCTTCCTTAGGGGTTTTTAAGGTCAGGCTTGACAAAGCTCTGGCTGGGATGATTTAGTTGGGGATTGGTCCTGCTTTCAGCAGGGGGTTGGACTAGATGACCTCCTGAGGTCCCTTCCAACCCTGATACCCTATGAAAAGGGGTTAAAAGCAGCCCTAGGGAGGATGCACAGGAGGCAGCAAATCACAGAAGGGCTTATAGGAGCAGCCAGGCAGGCCATATAAGAAGAGCTGCAGAACAGAGCAGGGTGAGTCAGTCCCTGGAGCTTGAGAAGGGAAGAGCACTGGCTGCCTTGCAGGCGGAGGGCAGCAAGCACCCTGGACAAAGCAGTGCTGCAGGCAGAGATCTAGAGGGCTAAAGGCAGCTCCTGGTGGGCTGCAGGGATCTGCGGCCCTGATGCAAGGGCAAAGAGGGTGCTGGAACCACTGAAGGGAGTGGCTGGACTGGACCACAGGTCCCCCTGGAAGGGGGGAACATAGTGTGGCACAGCTGGAGGGCAGTGTCACTGAAGAGGATGCTGCAATCCTGGGAGTGATGTGGGTTCAGGAACAGGTGACAATGGGCAAGATACTACTGTGGTGCCTCCTGCTGGTGGTGTCACACCCCATCACAATAGCCCTACCTCCAAAACACTGATATAACCCTCCAGCCCCAGGCCATACCCCTTAACGCAGGACTTGCAAGATTCTCTCTAAATCCCTTCAGTGGAGTGGTTACTACAATAATAAATCACTGTAATTATGGACTAACCACCCTAAATTAAGGCCAAAGCTGGTTCTAATTTGTATTGCCCATTAATATCAACTCCTCTGTTCTGTTATTACTGTAAGTTTCTTTCCCAGTGTACTGAATGTTACCATTGATTCTGCTATTCCTGCAATAGCAAAAATATTTAAAACCTTGTCACATCTCAGTAAGTGTCCTTGTTTTACCACTGCTTCTACCTTAAGTACGTTTACACATTCCTTGGGAAAGATAGGGCCAGATATTGTTCTCTGCCACAAAGGTGCATCTCCCACTGAAGTCAAGGGGAGATTCATTGTGGGTAACAAAGACACAGAACTGGCTTTTGTTTGCTTGCTTGTTGGTATCTCTGTATTGAATCTACTGGCTATTACTTGATACCTCCCCTTGTGAACTGGAGCAAAAGGATGTAACCAGTGGAAAACACGATTACCCAGTTCAATATCCAGCCAGTAGAGGGCTCCATAATCCCAAGTAAATAAGGAACGGTAGCAGTATCCTGAGGACAGCGGGGACCATGCTAGGGAGAAAGCTGTAGGCTGTGTGAGTCGGAGCAGCAGGTCAGAGGCAGCAGGCAGCTTTGGGTTGGGACTGGAAGGCTGATAACTGTTGGCAGGAGGCCAACAGTAGCCACCCCAGGCAGTGGGCTGCTGGCAGGAGGACAGCATGCAGGTTACAATGAGACTTTATATGCCTGTACTTCACTACTGTAGAGGCTATGCCAAGAACTGGTTTGATCTGCAGAAATCTTTATGCCAAGAGAACTTGATTCCTTCACTTTTTCCAGGCCTAGTAAAATAAATCCAGGTTACTTATTGGAAACTGGTGAATGTTAATGGGAGCCCAGGAAGGGTTAGAGCCTAGCCTAGTGCCTGGAACTTCTACTTTGCTTGTCTCTGAGCTCATGGCGTACACAACACGCTACCAGACATCAGGGGGCTTGGTGTACCACAGCACTCATGGCAACATTGCAGTCAATTACAGCATCTATTGTAGTTAAAGAATGTATTGAATAAGTATGTAGTTCTGGGAAATAGGTAGAGGAGAAAATAACTCTCCCTTCTGATTGTAAAAAGTCTCTAAAGACTATTTCCCTTTATACGTTCACAGATTCCAAGGCCCAAAGAGACCACTGTAATATGTCCTCCTGTATAATACAGGCCATAGAACTTCTCCTAAATAATTCCGAGAGCAGAGCTTTTAGAAAAACCTCAATCTTGATTTTAAAATTGCCAGTGATGGGGAATCCACCACAATCTTTGGTAAACTGTTCCAATGGTTAATTTCTCTCCCTGTTGAAAATTGATGCCTTATTTCCAGTCCAAATTTGTCTAGTTTCAACTTCCAGCCACTGGATTGTGTTATACCTTTGTTTGCTAGACTGGAGAGCTCACTATCAAATACTTGTTCCCCATGTAGGTATTTATAGATTGTAATCAAGTTACCATTAACCTTCTCTTTGTTAAACTAAACAGATTGAGCTCCTTGAGTTTTTCACTATAAGACATGGCATTCATAAACACATCACATCCTTTAGGTATGTGTCTGCCAGGAACAGAGCACGTCTGGGTGATGGCCCTGACTAAGTCAAGCATGTTAGGATCAGTGGTTAATAGTTCTTTCTACACAAAATCCCCTTTACCATTCCACAAAGAGAGACTTTTATTCTGGTCCAGCTTATTTAGCAATGCTAATACATTTTTCCTATAACGTTTATTCACATTATCCAGCACCTCCTGAGCAACAAAATCAGAGCTCTTTGGTGTTTCTGGAGGTTTGGCATTTGCTCCATTCCTGTTCTGGGAGAAACAGACTTATTTTCTCTTTATCTGCATTGCTCTGCCTCACGTATGTTAGGTACCTTTGAAGCACAATGCTGTAAAGTTTAGCCTTTTCGTATTCAGCTAAATCAGTCCTTTGAAGATCAGGCTTCATTTCAGCATCCAGTAAGCAAGTCACGGTCATGCTGATGTTTTCCTCAGCTGGAGGGGGAGCCCTTAATTGCTCCAACTGGCCGCTGGGCACCAAGTACATTTTTTTTTCTGCATATTCTATTATCGATTAGTCAAAAGTCCTGTTATCAGAGGGATAACAAAATTTAACAGGTTCAATAAACCCCCCGGACTGCTTCACCAGATGCTTCTTTCTTTGGAGAGAGACCCTTTCATTACAGAATTTCTATAAACATGAGAATGCACTGGCTTCTGTGTCAAAGGCACATTTCCTTTTAAGGTATTGAGTGCTGTTTCTGAGATGGCCGCTATTAAATTGTCAGAGGACCAACACAGTCTAGCCTTCCTTTGCTGCAGGGATGATTTGCTAAGTAATTTTAAAAGGACCAGGTTTCTCTTCATGCAGCTAGACATGTTTTTGGTCAGCAACCCCAGCTGTTAAAAACTGCCCGCCAATAATTCATCTCTTTTATACCCAGCTGTTGTTCTTTTCAAAATATAAACCAAAAGCCAACCTGGAGAGAAAAGACCGGTTCTTAGTCTGTAAGCCTCTGGTGTGGAAGCATTTAAATCCACCACCAGGCAGCCATAATGTCTTTTGGTAGCATCCTCAAAAGCTTCCAGAAAGAATTTGTGCTTTGCTGGGAAACATTTGCTGAGCGAGCGTAGTGATTTGTAATTTATCCCTGGGGGTTTTTAACAGAACCACGTACTTTGCATTTAGGTTAATTGTGCAACTCTTTTTTTCCTGACAAACTATGTTCCGCTCAGGCTCAGGCTCCTGTGATGCACGTACTTAGTAAAGGCTTTCTCAATTTCATCGCTTTCACAAGCAGAGTTCATCAGATCATCTACAATAATCACATTTATTTGTATTGGTGGGAAACAACCAGTCATCATCAAAAGCTTCAGGCAGCTCCTCCACAACATTGATAAAGGGGATAACTGCACAGCAGATTTTTTATAGAGAGGTTGCCAGCAACTCTAACACCACATAATGTTCTCAGGCATAACTGACAACATTCGATCAGCATTAGCCAACACATCTTTTATAAAGTAACTTTTCTCACAATTGGCAGGCCCTTCGAGAATTTCAGAAAAGGGGTATTTCCACTATGTATCCATTTTCAAAAGCCATAGGGCTTCTCTGAGGACCCTCTTGTTGTAAACAACTTTGTGTTTTCTTAAGGGTCTTTGACTCTATTTGCCACTGATGTTTGGTCCTTACGTTTGCACCTCTATCTTTTTTGGGGTGTTCACTCTCAGGTCCGTTCTATAGTCCAGGACTAGATCTTTCAAACTAGTTTGCTATGTTCAGGGTAATCCCTTTGACTTTCATACAGGCCTTTCCTCTCGATAGCTTGTACCAGTACGTTTTCAAACCAGCTGACACAAACTCTGTGATATGTTCATCTGGTGGGATCTCGCTTTTGAGGTCCCTTAAATAATCTCCCAGTGAGGAGTTTCGGTCACCCTCCCACTTCATGAATATCACTGAGTCCATATTGTGCGACTGGCACCACTGTTGGAGCCTGTCTAGCAGGTTGTATAGTTCTAAGAGGGCGTAAGCGGTGGTGAAACAGGCTTTGAAGACGTTGGTATTGCCAGAGACCGAGTAGGAGTCTTTCGAATACTTCCAAGACACGCATACTGTGTCATCATTGATAAACTCACAGGATGAAACCTTGTAATTGGGGGAAAACAGGGACTGAAAGAGTTTGTCAGGGTCTCTCATGATGATGGTATTAGGTAGGATGTTCTTTGACTGAATTTACCCCACTGAGAATTTAAAAACAATTTAGCCATCTGGCGCTTAGCAGGGTTCAGCGTGATTTCATGTTGACATAAACACATGCCTTCTTTCCAGTAGAAATCATTAACATACTTACTTTGTTTTTCTTCGTCCGTACACCAACAGGGATACTCCGAAGCCTCTTGTTTCTTAGAGGTGTAATTTTATGTACTCTGAAAAGAGTTTGTCAGACTTTTCTTCAAAATGCCAGATTTTGTAGATTTTTGCCATTGCATACCCCTTCGCTACAGCCATGTTCAATTCCACAGTGCACCAAGCCCCCAGGATGGTCCTCTGCTCATCAGTATGGGCACATGTCTCCTGCTGCCTGGTTTCCTCAGAAGTTCGGCATAGCGGGAACACAAGTTTGCCACCCACTCTGACAGGTAACAGTGGGAAAGAGGACTCAAGAGGTACAGTTAAACTTTCGCTGTTCCAAAATAATTCATGAGGTGTCCAAATTTGTCATGAACTATATCGGAGTGTCCAACTGGGTATTCTTTGATTTTGTTTACGAAAGGATACAGACCGGTAAAATTGTAATAGTGGATTTCTTCACCGGGGTTAGATTTGTAATATAGGCGGATAGTGTTAGTCCTCCCCCAAAAAGAGCATCACTAGGGACCAGAGGCTGAGGCAACTGGGCTTTGTTTAAGAAATCTGCAAGCTCCCTATCTGTTTCTACTATCACCTCCAACTCATGCTCCCAAAGAGTCCTGACTACATACCCTAGTCTTTTCAGATGGTTGGTCTTGAGCTGCATCTTGTAATTAAGAAACCTGAAAGTTGTCCCCATCCTAGGATTCTGTGCTCTTTCATGTTAACTGGTGAAGCAGCCATGGAGAAAACACCTCTTAAAGGCCGTGTGTACCCCGTCAACGACAGCGTAACCATCTAGAAAATAGGGGCCTACCTGTAATTCCCCATCCCGTAAAGCATGCTATGTTTGTATATTTTCTTTGTGACTGGTAAACAACAGCCACTGAATGGCCAGGTTCGAATATCTTTTTCTGCCTGTGATAGTTGTCCAGAGGGAGAAGGGCTATTGTGTTAGACTGTAAAAATATAAACCTGTACTTTGCCATGTAGACAGATGCCAGCTTTATGTAGCCAAAAGGATCTATACACAATTTTACCTCTATGAATTTATCAGGGCCTCTCTCTACAATATCTTCTGGCTCTGTGATTTTCATGATCTCTTCTCTGTACAGGGTACAGGCTCATCTCAAAATTTTGACATCTTGCTGACAATAATACGTGTGTTCTTTCTGCAAGTCAAATGTCTCATATCGGTTGTCCCAATACTAGTTGAGAAATTCTACTTTCTCCCCAGGTATCATGCTGTTGACACCATAGTGCTCCACTCCCAGCATAGGCCTCACGTAATTTTGGTTTTCTAAAGAGTTAAAAAAATGTGGGAAATACCCTTTGCAACCTTCAAATCCCATCGCCTACAGGAGCTTGTTAATCTTCATGGGCAAGAAGTTTGAAGAGACTATAAAATGAACACCCAGGGCTTTAACTTCCACACACATTAGCTTGCTACCTTGAGTTATCAGTTCTATGTTCATCTTTTCCTTCAGTAACTGTCTAACAACGAAGTACACATTATAACTTTTGGAATTGTGCACTATGAATGTGTAGTCCTGGAACTTTTTGCCAGTAAAGATCTTAACAAAGGTAGAAGGATCTTAACAAAGGTAGAACACTCACCGCCTTTAAATTCCCAGGATTTTTCTGGATGTAGGGACATAGCAAAAATATAATTGTACACATGCAACCCCGTCTCCTGCATGGATACAAAATAGTAAAAAATATACTTTTCTGATGATCTGGGCTTTCTAATGCTGTCCATAAAGCATAGGTGGCTGTCTACATCACTGGTGATCAAACCCTGACACTGCTTACAGTGTCTCCATTTGCACCTGTGCCCCTTGTCTAAATAAGACTGACCTTTATCACATTAAAATTTTAGACAGGCATTCGAGTTTTTTTTCGATGCACAGTCTACGTGCCTGTCTAAACATTCTTTGGATCAACAATACTGTCTACAGCTAGGACACTTCAGTTGAGGGTGACCATACGTCCCATTTTGGCTGGAACAGTCCCTTTCTTAGGCCCTGTCCCAGCCATCCCAACTTTTTTGGCAATACTGGGTATATGTCCCATTTGCTCTTGCCAACTGATCATCAATGAGGCATAACGTCCCATCAACATGCATTTCTCTGTAACAGCTTAGAGGCTTGATTTAAAAAATCTGCAGCAGACAGGTCATCCCTAGTTTTTCTTACCGAAAACAAAGGATTGGTTAAATTATGACTCTTTAAACATAAGTTAATGTAATAGCCCACTGTTAATGCCTTCGAGAACTAGCTGTATTCCCTTGTGTATGGCTTCAGTGACCTGCCGAGCTGAATTTATTCACTCAAGATTGACAAAACGAAATTCTTCAGAATACACCTAACCCCTGAGTCGAGGTATTTCCTGTTGCCAATTTCTCACTCGCTCCATATGCACATCTGGGCGGTGGGTGTCTGCATTTTCTACGTCAGATGCTATTTAAGAGTCAGCCTCCCAGGAGCCACCAGAAGGATTATCAGGAGCAGACGGGGATGTATCATGAGACTCTTCTGGTCAATTTTTGAAATCAGAGTCTATGTGAGAGTCACCACTACCTCTCAGGAACCCAGAGTCAGATTCCACCTCCTCAATCTCAGACATGCCAGTTTGAAAGCCTCCGCTAGGGGGCATCTCTTTTTGTTTTGTTTTTCTCCTCATCACCTCTTTAGCCTTTTAAAAAAATTTTTACAACCCTCGTCCTAACTTTTTGGCAGATGTCCATTTATCCCCCAAATGCTGTCCCTGCTTTTGTTTATACCTCAGCTGATGTGTACCCTTGAGGATCCT
Organism: Caretta caretta; assembly: GCF_965140235.1. Taxonomy (NCBI): domain Eukaryota; kingdom Metazoa; phylum Chordata; order Testudines; family Cheloniidae; genus Caretta; species Caretta caretta. Next base: position 177,768,378 of record NC_134208.1, on the reverse strand, counting down.
GCTTTTAACCAAGCTCCTGTCCGCAACTAGTCATGCCTGCTCAGAACCAACCTCTGGAAAACTGAAGTATTTTTCAAAGTTACTCAAAAAAGCTTTTCATTTTTGATGTAATTTCTAGTCATCCTTTCTTTTAGAAATCCTGAGGATATAACACCCATCAGCTTTTCTGAACAAAGCATCATATTTTTCCCAAATCTTTTTAGAATACCAAAGAGCTGTGCTCCATCAAAACTTTTATCTTATTTAAGAGCCACACAGACCTTCTAACTGAGACACAGATAATCACAAAGCCCTTTTCAATAAATATTTTTATTTACAGTGACCCGCTTTTATATCGCATAATTGTCCTCTCACCATTCTCTAACTTAATCCTTTTAGATTTCTTACAAATAGTCTTTTTTCCTAAGCAAGGTTCTGTAACTCTTTGTGCGGACCAGATGGTCAATATAATGCACTAAGCAGGTATCCTCCAGTTTGGTCATTTTCTTTATAACACTGTCAGGGGCTTGAGCACTTTGCACAGCATTTACCAAGGTCACCCCTTGTGCTAAATTTTCCTGGGTTAGGCACAGACATTGCGAAGCATAGTCTATGGAAATAACAGCATTTAATAAGCTTTCCAAAGACAGGTCAGCATACAGCTCCCAGAGCTTGAAGGTTATATCCTCTGAAGTCCAAGTCACTCACTCATGGTGTTGGTGCACCTATGACAAAGCCATCACAATCTTTGAAAAGGCAGTGAATAAGGACAACATAAACAGCAGCAAGGACAAGAGACTGCACGACTTTTTAAAGCTCACGACATGGCACTGGCTCTGTTAGTTCCATGCCAAGGGTCCTCCTTAATTCCATAGAGCCGTCATCTTTGTACCAGTGTTGAGCAAAAACAAATTGGGCCTGATTCATCTTCACTGTCTGATGCAATGCCAGCCAGGGCCTCCAGGGCTTCTAGAAAGGTATTTGTTGATCTCTCGAGAGATTTCCAGAAAAGAAAATACTGTAAGTTCTTGTTTGTTTTTTTTGGTTTTGTTTGTTCAGATTTATGTAACCGTGGTTCAGTTCCAACCCATTACACACCATTCTCAACCATCACTTCTTAATTGTTCATTTACCTGTACAACGTCTTCTCTGTTCACCTTGTCTGCTGGCAACTCCCATGAGCTGTGGTCACCTTCCTCTTCCAGGGGGACAGAAAACAAGAGGCTGTCAAGCTCATCGGTCTTCCTCATGAGTGGTTGGGTCAAAGGGCTCCCCTCAGCCACTCCCACCTCCTCAGAACTGTCGCTGATGTAGCACTTTCTTCACAGGTGGCCAAAGGCCCTCAGAGCTAAAACTGCCGAAGTTCTCAAGAGGGTGTTGAAGGAGTCCCTGTTTCCTCTCAGTGTTTCCATGATTTATGAAACACATGTTCTTGAAACAAGATGGTCTCTTCCACACAGTGCTGGGAGTTCCATGGGCAGTGCTGTCAGCCGGCCAACCGTCAAGCTCCAGAGATCAGGGGTATTCTGGCCTGGACCTGCGTGCCACACCTATTCTGATTGGTGCATGTTTCACTTCTGGGACAGCCTAAGGGGGATGAAACTGCACCGATTGGTGGAGGGCGGTGAGGGGAGTTCTCAGAGGTGTCACATGGCCCTCTTCTGGGTGGGTCACTCCACCCCAGCACATGCTCTATTTGGTCAAACCTGCTCTCAGGGTGCTCCTATGAGGGTGAAACCCACCAGGATTGGTAGAGGAAGGTGGGACAAGTTCTTAGAGGGGTCACACAACCCACTTACAGAAAGGGAACCCCACCCTGGAACTTTTCCCAGTTGGTCAAATCTATGCTTGAGGGCAGCCCTACGGAGATGAAAAAAACCCATAGGTAGAAGACAATGGGAGGAGTGATTGGAGAGGTGACAAGCTATCCCTTACTTCCAGTCATGTGTCCATCTTGACCCCGGAAGTAATACCTCAAGAGGTGGATGGGTCTTATGGTGACAGCTGGGCAGGGCCAACCTGACAGATTGGTGGGACCAATCTGACAGATGGGCAGGGCCTGGAGGGGTCAAGGGGCAGGGCCAACCTGACAGATAGGCATGAGGTGAGAGGGCCAAGGGGCGGGACCAATGTTTGATTGATGACATGCCCTTTATACTACTACTAATTGTTCTCATTCATGGATTTTTGGAGAGGTGGGAATCAGAAGTGTGGCAGGATTCTGGTTCTGATTTTCTAGCAATTCCTATTGATGTCTTCACTCTCTCTCCCTCTTTCATCACCTTCCTGAGTTTTCAGTTCCAGAGCCCTTTGATGTGCTAAGTTCTGGGCTTCAGCTTCTCTCTCTCTTTCACTTTTATCTCTAGATCATTTAGCTCCAAGATTCTCTGATGTTCTCTCTCCTTTTCTGCCACCTGCAGTCTGTACAGTTCCAATTTTGCAACTGCATCACTCTCACTCATCTTTCTGCTCATCTGTCCCTCTTCTCTTTTCCTGAAATAAGCAAACAGAAAACGACAAACTGGTAACCTTCTCTTTGACTGTTCTCAGCCACCACACACAAACTCTCTACACCAGTGTATGAAGTGCAAATCTCCCCCAGAACAACAAGCTGTGCATTTCATCCTGCTGGCTGTGCCACTGGTGCAACCTGGACGGTGGGACTGCTGAGCCCTCTGTCCCACAAATCTGGGCTCCCTCTCACACTGTGACGATGTTGGCAAACTGAAAACCTCTGGCAGGTTCTGCACTTACACAGACATCCACAGGCAAAGACACACCCAACTGAGTTACCTGAATGCTTCTCCCAGCCACTCATGAACCATCAATAGAGAGGCTCCAGCCAATTCCCTCCAGCTCCCCAGCCTTGTACCCCAGAACTGTAGTGTCTTGCCCTGGTCAGAAACCTGACCAGTGAAAATTCATTATCCAGTCCACACCTCCCTCAGTAACACACACATAACAAAACTTCATAACTTCACATACAGTGATAGCACCAACAGGATATTAATGTAAACAGAATCTGAATGAATTCTTCCCTGAGAGCTAGCTGGGAGTGGGAGAGACTTTAGGTCTGTTCATGTAAAGAGAGTTTGCTCCTGCTCTGCTTAGATATCCAGCAGATAGAGTGGTGTTTTGCTCAAAGTTATCAACTTTGGCTGGTGTTGGGTTACAAATCACTGTAGTACCAAATGCAGGGGTAGTGAAATGCTGTTACCAATGTTGTCATTATTGTATAAATAAAGGGGAACAGAACTGTGCTTAACCTGCCCCAAATGAGGGGGTCACCTCAGCTGAAAAGACCTCGTTAAGCCAGGGACTCAAATGCCAGAGCCCTGTGAAAGTAAGAGAGGTGGGGACACGTGTCCCAGTCAGGAGGTGTAGACCCTCCCCAAGGATCTTCCCCGCACTGATTTAATTTCTTCTCCCTTCCTCTCCCCCCCGCCCCACCGTTCAAAGAAAGAGCTAAATAGGCTTCATTAGGAGCCTCTTTGTTATTTTAAATGCTCAATCAGAACTGAAATCAGCTGTTTTGCTGTGTTTACTGTGTTGCTGCTAAGAGCTAAACATCACTGATAGCTGAAATCACTTTGAGAGGTGAAGTGGTGAGGAGCAGCAGCCGGCGGGGCAGCCAGCAGGGTCACTGGCGGTGAGGAACAGCGGCTGGCGGAGAGGCAAAGTGAGCGGCCAGCAGGGTGGCTGGCAGAGAGGGCCAGAGCAGAGCCCTGCAGAGATGCGCGGTGATCATCTGGCACGGTGGCTGGCAGAGAGGCGTGGTGAGCAAGTGCCCAAGCAGCGGGGTGAGTAAGGTGCCTCTTTACCCCCCTCCAGCTATGGTGGGAGGTAAACTCTGAAGATGCACCTCTGAACTCTGGGTCTGCACTTACCAACGACAGCAAGTGTGAGTGGGGTGCAGAGAAGGGATTAGCACGTTAAAGGGTGGGTGGGTCTTGAGGTTGGGTCTTTTGTTGATGGTTTATGTTTATGAACCCTGTTTATGCCCAGATAAATTTCTTAGTCTGTAAAGTGCTGCAAAGACTCCTCGTTATTTTTGCTGATACCGACTAACACGGCTACCACTCTGAAACCTGTTTGTGGTGTTTTCCTAAATTAATGCTGAGTTACTTCCCTCCTTTTATTAAAAGTTTCTTTTCTACACTCAGACTCTGTGCTTGCGAGTGGGGACGAATTGCCTCTCAGAGGCTCCCAGGGGTGGTGTGTAATTTTCCCAGGTTACTGCATGAGGCTGAAGCTGGTTCTGTGTTGTATCAATGGAAAGGAACCCCTAGATATTGAACCCAGCCCGGTTGCTGCTAGCTCCACCTGGCAGAAGTGTTATATAATGTTCAACGGATCAAGACTTTTAAAATAACTCACAAGTCACACTTTATACAAAACATATCGTAAGCATATCACCATGGTGAACATGGGGATGCCAGGGTCCTACTCTGAGGTATAGAGTGCCACAAACATCCACTGGAATTAGCTTTCTTCCAGTCTTCTGGAACTTCCCAGGGTTCTAAGGCTCATTCAAAATCAGCATTAATGGTTCAGCAAGCTCACCAATCAGCTCTTGGAGAGCTCTCAGATGCAAGTTATCTAAACCTGCTGATTTATACTTTAGAAACTGCTGTTTAACATCTTCCTGAGATACTAATGGCACAGGAAGAGTGTTGTCATCATCATGGTGACTATATCATCGTTTATTCCCAAATACGGAACAGAAATAGTAACTGAATACTTCTGCATTTTTAATAATCCCATCATTTCTATCTAGTAATGGACCAATCACCTGTTAGAATTCCTTTGGTTCCTAGTATACTTAAAAAACTCCTTCTTATTGTTCTTAACTCTACAGGCCACAGATTTTTTTTTTGTTTGTTTCTCTCCACCAAAAGTATGGAAGAGGAATTTCTACTTCGTTTCAACCGATGCCTGGTAAATAGCATAGCTCATTTACAGCTGAATTGCTAATTTATGGTTTTGCATGTTCCTTTCTACAAGGAGAAAGAAAATGTATAAAGGAACATTCAGAAATTTGCCTAAGATATACTTCACTATCACTTCTAAACCAATGATCCAGGCTCTGGGCATTTTGATTGGGTCATAAAGGTGTTCTTAAGTTCCCCTATTCACCCTATTGTGTTTTACTATATATATATCACTTTGCATTCTTTCTGCTTTTCAGTTATGGAGACACAGGTTCACATATTTGTACAATAAATTTCATGGCTGACAATCACTTTGTTGGTTTCTCTGAGGGTTGCTCCTTCAGGCAATGATCCTGCAAACTTTTATGCATATGAGTAACTTTACCCATGTGAGTAGTATTGTGGAGTTGAATGGCATTGTTCCTCATGAATAAAGTTATTCACTTGGCTAATTGTCTGCAGAATTAGGGCCTTATTTTGTACTACAACCTCAAAATGTAAGTGCCTAATTTTAAGGCAAGATATAGAGGCTCTGATTCTCCATTGCCATGCCCCTTGGGTTATTATTAACGCCTGTGCAAAGGGTATACAAAAGCTCAGAACAGTAAGAAACAAAACCCCCTAAGTACTATGTTATTCACTGTAGTATCTCTCAGAGTGGTAGCTGCGTTAGTCTGTATCAGCAAAAAGAACAGGGAGTACCTGTGGCACCTTAGAGACTAACAAATGTATTTGGGCATAAGCTTTCATGGGCTAAAACCCACTTCATCAGATGCATGGAGTGGAAAATACAGTAGGAAGATTATATATATACACACACACACACACACACACACACACACAGAACATGAAAAGATGGGGGTTGCCTTACCAATTCTAAACATACAAATCAATTAAAGTGGGCTATTATCAGCAGGAGGAAAAATCACTTTTGCAGTGGTAATCAGGGTGGCCCATTTCAAACAGTTGACAAGAAGGTGTGAGTAACAGTAGGAGGAAAAATTAGCATGGGGAAATAGATTTTAATATGTGTAATGATCCATCCACTCCCAGTTTTTATTCAGGCCTAATTTGATGGTGTCCAGTTTGCAAATTAATTTCAGTTCTGCAGTTTCTCATTGGAATTTGTTTTTGAAGTTTTGTTGTTGAACAATTGCCACTTTTAGGTCTGTAATTGAGTGTCCAGGGAGGTTGAAGTGTTCCCTGACTGGTTTTTGAGTGTTATAATTCTTGACATCTGATTTGTGTTAATTTATTCTTTTGCATAGAGACTGTCTGGTCTGGCCAATGTACAGGATTCCACCAGGATTTCAACAATTTCAATCCCACCATCAACCTCAGCCTGGACCAGTCCACACAAGAGATCCACTTCCTGGACACTACATTGTAAATAAACGATGGTCACATAAACATCATCCTACACCGGAAACCTATTGACCGCTATACTTACCTTCATGCCTCCAGCTTTCATCCAGACTGCATCACACAATCCATTGTCTACAGCCAAGCTCTAAGATACAACCGCATTTGCTCCAATCCCTCAGACAGAAACAAACACCTACAAGATCTCTTATCAAGCATTCTTAAAACTACAATACCCACCTGCTGAAGTGAAAAAACAGATTGACAGAGCCAGAAGAGTACCCAGAAGTCACCTACTACAGGACAGGCCCAACAAAGAAAGTAACAGAACGTCACTAGCCATCACCTTCAGCCCCCAATTAGAACCTCTCCAGCACATCATCAATGATCTACAACCTATCCTGAAGGATGATCCCTCACTCTCACAGACCTTGGGAGACAGGCCAGTCCTCGCTTACGGGCAGCCCTCAAACCTGAAGCAAATACTCACCAGCAACTACACACCACACAATGAAAACACTAACCCAGGAACCAATTCCTGTAACAAACCCCGTTGCCAACTCTGTCCATATATCTATTCAAGGGACTCCATCATAGGACCTAAGCACATCAGCCACACCATCAGGGGCTCATTCACCTGCACATCTATCAATGTGATATATGCCATCATGTGCCAGCAATGCCCCTCTGCCATGTACATTGGCCAAACAGGACAGTCTCTATGCAAAAGAATACACAAGTACTCCTCGTTCTTTTTGTAGTATCTCTGTAAAGAGTCTAGAGGCCAATAGTCCCTTCTTCTATGCTGTTGTCATCTTGCCTTGCTGCCCAATATTGCAGGAACTCACTCTCTTCTTTAGTTATTCACCATTTTATTTACCGTGCAACGGCCAAATTCATCCATAGTGGGAGTACACTACAATCAATGTTTATGGCCTTTAACCCAGTTTTCAATCCACAGAACAATTTTTTTATCCCAACTAGTTCATATTCATTTTTCCAAGATCTTGATGAGATCATATTATTGTTTGCATTTTTGTATATTCGCATTAACATTTTTCAAGACTTTTCATTTCAATTTTTTTATTAAGAAGGGACGTGTTTATTTCTTTTCTTTATTTATAAATCAAACACTTACACACATGTAGTAGTAAAGCCTGAGATGCATTGTTACTATTTCTGGGGAAATAGCAATGTAGTTTTAATCAGTGCACAAAATAATGAACAAATAACATATAATTAAAATGCATAAAACCCTCAAGCAGCCAATATACACTAACCCACCATTGGTTGGACTGGGCTATAGAAGAGAAAGCTTCTTGAGTTTGGAATAGAGAAGGACTGATTAAATGTTGAATTAATGTGGGGGAACATATGAAGATTTGGGGCCAGTTGATCCTTCTCTTTCAGTGTGCTTGAGTCCAGACCATGATGTGTGTAGCATATTTTTCATTCCAAAAAGCACACTGTTTCTCCGTTACCATAATGCTGCAACAGTGCTTACTGTGTAATGAAAGAGGTGCTGAGACTTGAGCAATTTTTTTTTTTTTTACTTTCATAACGGACACACCAAGCCCACAGGTGCTTTGGCTATGAACTGCCAAGCCCAGAGGTGCTGAGGCTCAGCCCTGGCACGATTTAAGCACTGTGTTCCAAGCACACAGATATCCAGTTGTCATAAATATAAAGGGAAGGGTAAACCCCTTTGAAATCCCTCCTGGCCAGGGGAAAGCTCCTCTCACCTGTAAAGGGTTAAGAAGCTAAAGGTAACCTCGCTGGCACCTGACCAAAATGACCAATGAGGAGACAAGATACTTTCAAAAGCTGGGAGGAGGGAGAGAAACAAAGGGTCTGTGTCTGTCTGTATGCTGCTTCTTGCCAGGGACAGAACAGGAATGGAGTCTTAGAACTTTTAGTAAGTAATCTAGCTAGGTATGTGTTAGATTATGATTTCTTTAAATGGCTGAGAAAAGAATTGTGCTGAATAGAATAACTATTTCTGTCTGTGTATCTTTTTTGTAACTTAAGGTTTTTTGCCTAGAGGGGTTCTCTATGTTTTTGAATCTAATTACCCTGTAAGATATCTACCATCCTGATTTTACAGGGGGGGATTTCTTTATTTCTATTTACTTCTATTTTTTATTAAAAGTCTTCTTGTAAAAAACTGAATGCTTTTTTCATTGTTCTCAGATCCAAGGGTTTGGGTCTGTGGTCATCTATGCAAATTGGTGAGGCTTTTTATCCAACATTTCCCAGGAAAGGGGGGGTGCAAGTGTTGGGAGGATTGTTCATTGTTCTTAAGATCCAAGGGTCTGGGTCTGTAGTCACCTAGGCAAATTGGTGAGGCTTTTTACCAAACCTTGTCCAGGAAGTGGGGTGCAAAGTTTTGGGAAGTATTTTGGGGGGAAGGACGCGTCCAAACAGCTCTTCCCCAGTAACCAGTATTAGTTTGGTGGTGGTAGCGGCCAGTCCAAGGATAACGGGTGTAATATTTTGTACCTTGGGGAAGTTTTGACCTAAGCTGGTAAAGATAAGCTTAGGAGGTTTTTCATGCAGGTCCCCACATCTGTACCCTAGAGTTCAGAGTGGGGGAGGAACCTTGACACCAGTGTGCAGGGTAAAGTTATTAGTTGCTATTTACAGATAACCTGATTTGTAGCTGCCATACTCAGAAGCCCACTGAGGCCCTGATTAACCATTGCCCTACACCTTGCATATTCATGAACACCAGTGCAGAGTGAGGGTAAAATGTTACAATTCAGATCTGGCACCATTTCACACTCACTTTTCACTCACTGAATCAGATAGGGACTAGTCAAAGAAATAGATAGCAGCTTTCAAAACAGAAAAACTTTAGGGGCAGAGAGCAGTTGTATGCCAGTGAGCACAGAGGGAAAACTTTTGAAATACTGACCAAATTGAATGAACCTTGTGCACAGCCATCACATGTCAGCTAATGATCTGACCACAGCCAAGAGAAGACAAGACTGGGTTAACTGGCTGAAGCCAAGCAGAGGAGATGTAGATCCAACACAGGTTTTTCATCTTGGTTCCTCTAATAGAATTAGAAACTGCGCATGACTTCATCCATCTTTTAATAGCAATTTTATCTGCCTCTAAATTTAGTTGTGTGCCCTCCACATCTTGCCAGTTCTCTAGCAGAGAAGGATGTGTGGCAGAAAGGTAAATGCTGAGATAGAGCAGCGGACCGGCACTCCATGGAATGGCCTGAAGCGCAGGTGGCAGGGAGATTGCCTGACACCTGTTCCCAACCATCAGGCCAGAGCTCTTGACCCAGTTTACCCAGGCTGAGAAGGCCGTTGAGTAAATTGCCTGGTAAGCTTCCACCTGCACCAGATTGCCTGGGTCCTGGGCCACAAGGAGCACATCATCAGCGTACACTGGCAGGACCACCCAGAACTCCGACTCACAGAGTGCCAACCCATCAACCTCCTATGGAGGGGATGGAGGAAGGGCTCGATGGTTAGAGTGTGCAGCTGGCCGGAGAGCGTACATTCCTGACGTACCCCTCACCCAAAGCTGACAGGTCCGGTCAGGGTCCAGTTGAGCCTGACCAAACACTCTACGGAGGTGTACAGCACCTGGAGAAAGCCCACAAACTGGGGCCCGAAGCCAAACTCCCTCAGAGTGCCCAGGAGATATCTGTGGTCCACCCTATCAAATGTCTTCTCCTGGACTCGGGACAGGAGGGTGAATGATAGACCATCCCTACACCAACGCTAGAGGAGGTCCAGGACCAAATAAAGGTTATCAAAGATGGTAAGGCCCAGGATGGTGAAGGTCTGGTCAGGGTGGACCAAGTCTGCCAGCACGGATCCCAGTCATAGTGAGGTAGCCTTCACTACGACTTTGTAGTCCTTGCTGAGGAGCAGGCGGGACACCGATTCCTAAGTTTGCAGAGGTCCCTGTTCTTCGGTAGCAAGGTGAGCACGGCTTGCCTACGTGATGGGGAGCACTCCGCGCGCTAAGAACTTGGCCAGACAACAACAAGGTCCAGGCTGAGGACGTCCCAGAACACGAGGTAGAACTCCCCGGTCAGCCCATCCATGCCCAGAGATTTGTTAGTGGGCACGTGATGAAGGGCTTCTGAGAGCTCGGTCAGAGTGAGAGGTAGCACCAGGTGATCCCTGTCGCCTGCACTGACCACTGGGAGTCTGTCCCAGAGCACTCCGCAGGTATCCGTCAGATCCGGGGAGAAGAGGCTGGAGTAGAAGCCCTGGTACTCAACATTTTCTGAAAATCAGGTCCCTGTTTAAGGTGTGCCAAGCTGAGCCCCAAACACAAAGGCATCCAAAATCACTAGTCACTTTTGAAAATCTCATTCAGGATCTCTTTCCTGATGCTGCTTGTGGAGCTCATTGATTGTCATCACAGACCTTGTAATACGAACTTTACCTCCCCCTTCGGGAAAAACACTTTTTTTCCCCCTAGGTTTTTAACTTTTTAAAAACCACAACAATAAAAACTTATTATGCACCTGCCACTATGAATGTTCTCCAAAGCACTTGAAATAAAAACCCAAATCATCTGATTCATTGCGTTTTTACAGGTAGATTGTGAAAGCCGGGCAAGCTGGAAATGTTATCAGAGTAGCCTGAAGCACGGTACTATTTCAGGGACACCAAAAAAACGTTTAAAAAATCATCCTCTCAGAGGGGATTTGTGCCACCACGGAGAGATCATAGCCATTTCTAATAAAACTGTATTTTTCATGAGCTCTTAAATTTGTGCCTATTGTGTTTGAATTTCCTGTTGTGTTGTGTCATGGTAGCTGACTTGTGTGGGCTTGCTTTGCTGTGCCATGAATTCTTCATTCTTTACTACTTTCACTTCAGCTGCAACATATTTGTCTAGCTTTTAAGGCCATGCTAGGGATAGAAATGAGTGAGGTGCCACCATATCGAAACCTGGTTGATGCTAGCTGGATATGTGGCTAGCTTTGTATCTTTGGAGTATTGTCCCTGTAAACTGAAGATGTCTGCCTCACCGTCTGCTAGGATTCAAGATGGAGGAACAATACTTAACATTTATATATCACTTTTCATTTGTAGATCTCAAAATGCTTTAAAAGAAGCTAAGCACCATTATTCCCTGTTCTAATGAATAGAGCCCTGCAAATCTGCGGATATCCATTTTATATCTGCGGGCCATTTTTTGCAGCTCGGATGCGGACACAAATTTTGTATTCATGCAGGGCTCTGCAGCACACGCTCACCCGAACACAGCGGCTGTCAGCCTGCCCTCAGGCTCCAGCTCGGCTCTCTGAATCACGCAGCAGTGGGCTACAATATGTGGTAAGAGACCCTGGGCATGCTAGGAGTTGTAGTCCCCAGCTTGCTCAGCCGGAGGAGGTAAACGACAACTCCCTGAAGGGAGTGAGCCAAGACCCATTTAGAAAGAGGTGTGGTTGTACTTTAAACTAGTGGGGGGCAAGGGTGGGTGCTATGAAGAAAGTAGCTGTTGCTGCTGTCTGTCCTGCCGAGTCTGGATGCGTTAGGGCCACCGCAGCTGTATAGGGGTGTCTGAGCCCTCCCGCTGGGCGGGCAGAACTGCACACAAGGGCCCAGGACTGTAGCCTCCTGCCTATGGCGGGGGTGGAGCGGCGGAGGGGCAGAAGGTCTTGGGGGAGAAGTGGGAGGTGGGTGACTTGGGGGGAGCCGCTTGGCATCATTGCCGTGTGGTGACCTGTGGAGCTGTGAGTAGAGCCCTGCAACTCCGCCGATACCTGTGGCTATCTGCATCCATGGATACGGATATATCCACGGACAACTTTTGTGGATCATGGATCAGATGCGGATACAAGTGCTCTATTGATGGGGGAACCAAAGGTGTACAGTAGACACCTGGAGATACTTGTACTTACAGCACAGTTCCCAGAAAAAGATCCCTGCTCACATTTGTCAGGCCAGCAATAATGCTGCCTCATGCAGAGAAACAGCACAGTGTTCCACTGCGGACGTGAATTTTCCCTGAAACGCTGCAGTTTCATTATCGGTGTTATTTTAGGCTAGTGTACAATGCTGGACATTTGTAGCCTGATTCTGCACGTCCTATGCATGGAATGCCCATTGAAGTCAATGGGAGCTCTGCACACAGAGTGACAGTGGGAACAAAACTATGTGGCACAATGATCCAAACATTTACTATTGGACGTACTGCTTATTACTCTGGGTAATCCCATTGACTTTAATAGGGCTATTGACAGCAGTAAGTACCATGCCTGGTAGAAAAGTGCCTGCATTATTGGACCATTTGTTTATAACTGACAGTTATGTAGCCTTTTATAGCTGAAGGTGTCCCCAGATGCATGTAGTTGCATGACGAGCATAACATTTATTTTATCAGACATAAGCATTAATACAGCTCTCTCCTTTAACGCATATAAATGCCTGAGACACCTGGAACATAGTGGAAGACAAAATGTAACTCATGAAAATGCAGAACAGAATAGTAATTATAATAGTCTCCGTTAATGCCATTATAGTGAATGCCATTACAGTCTCTCTCTGAACATTTCCTTTAAAAAACCACTAATGTAAAAGGTTTATAAGTTTGTCCCTCAAAAATTTCTGGACTCAGTTGTGGCACAAGCCATGTCATCTTAGAAGCAATTATATTATGAATTTGGTTTACATCAATTTAATTATTTTTAGGATACAAGAGTGCAAAAACTCAAATTTTAAAATTGTATTATTCGCAATAAGTATCTGATTCAATAAACCGAATTAGTGAAATGTATCCTTATAAGTCTACATTTTTACAAAGTTCCAAAAAGCAGACACAGAAATAATTTTATTTAGATAACTTCTTTGGAACTACTGATCATTGTATATTACTAATAAGATAATTTAGATAAAAGTCTGATGATAGTTAACAGTTGGGGTGAAATATTAAAAAGCACTGCCAACAGCTATTACTTAACTCAGTATGTTTTGGAGATCCTGTCCATAAAACCAGTCAACATTTTCCTTTAAGCCTATTTGACCTTAGCATTATTGGTCAAATTTTCAACCCCAGGGATATGCAGAGTTGTATACACACTCCCTGCATTTTTAAGAGTCCAGTTTACACATGCAGACAGATGTCTAACTACCCACTTGTGTTCACTTGCCTGATTGCACATGTGAATGCCAGTGTACACCTGAATGAGGGGGTTTGTGGTTGTACCCTATGTTCCACTGACTGAAAGTATGGTCCAATCCGCAATTTTCTCATCCCCTGAGACTTGGCACTGATTCTTTGATTCAATCCAAGGTCATGTAAAGTACAGCAATGGATAAAGCTACTTTAACAAATTTCTCCTGCAAGCAATTTAATCTCATTTCAGAAAAGTCATTAAGCAAACATATGTAGGAGTCACGCAAATCAGAAACCACAGTATTTCATAGAAACATTCAATTACTAGAATCCAGATCTTTGTATTTCCAGATAGCCTAACACCATATGCTAAAAGTTGTTTCTGTCTATACTTGTAACTTTCAACTGATTTACAATTGTTGAACCAAATTCTTGTCTCATTACACTGGCAAAACTCCATTTAAGTCAATGGGAACAGTGGTTGCTTAGTGTCTGAAAATCAGGCCATTTATTTAGGAACCTCTGTATGGATTTAGGTGCCTGACTTGAGGCATCCACATTTGAAAATGCTGGCCATTTTTCTTAATATAGTCTACTCACTTTCATGGTTTGAGGAAATCTAATATTTTTTCTTATTTAGGAAAGTTGTTTGTGTGCATGTTCAATAACTGCTTTTCATGAAAATTGTTAGCCTGGGTGGAATGGAACATAACTTCATAGGTGCTATTTTAGTCTGTTTTAATTTGTGAAATGAAGCCACCCCAAATAACCTTTGACACTATGCACCATAATACCTACTGTATCACTGAGCAGCCTAATAAACAATCCCCAAATAGACCTTGACAAGAGATAGTGTATTGAAGAAACTCCTATTGCTCTTATATCATTCTACACACTGAAACATCTCCATATGTCCATTCAAGCAACAGATGGTGAAGGCCCAGCCATTCATAATTAGACCCAAATCCATCTTCTCCTTGGTTTGGCCACCATTAGGGTTACCAGATAGCAACTGTGAAAAACCGGGACGGGGGTGGAGGGTACTAGGTGACTATATAAGAAAAAGTCCCCAAAAATGGGACTGTCCCTTTAAAAAAGGGACATCTGGTCATCCTAGCCACCATACTTTTTGAAAATTACTATGGTGCCAGCTAGTTTAACTTAATGTAAACCTGCGCACTTGGACATAGCGTACAACATGTCAAAGGGGTGTGTGTAAGTGTGCAATGGTGATGGGACTGGATAGACTACTATCAAAATGCATGTGTATCAGTTTAATTACCTTGCGTCTAATCATGTGCTTTTAAAAAAAAACAACAAGCAGCTAATATTTATTTGATTTTCAGACAAAACTGTGTGGAATAAATAATTATAAGAACTTTAATATGGCAGGAATATTATGTAGACCTAAATTGACTGAGTCATGCCTTGAGCCCTCGGTAGGATATAGGCGTGGTGCCCTAGATTGTGTGGGTTACAATTAAATTGGGTCTATTTTATTTCTGTCTACCTGCATTTATCACTGTAGTACCTAAGAACAACACTAGAAAGAACAGATAGACTATATTGGCCTGTTTTTCTGAGATGCTGAGCAATGAAAGCTACAAGTGCTCTCAGTAACTCTAAATAGGTTGTATGCCTTTAACTTTCTACAAGATGGTCATGTTTCAGAACATTATAGCTAGGTGTCAATATTATAATGTATTCAAAGGGATTAAAGGTTAGCAATGATGCAATACTTCAAAAAGGCATTATTTTGGGACAGTAAATTCACTGAAGTGTCATTATACAGATTCAACATTGACTAAGTAAAGATGTGTGGAATCAAATGGCTGCCTTGTCTGCTATTTTATGGCCTCATCTACTAGTTAAATATATCATATTTTACTTTTTCCACATAATTGTTTTTCCAGTGGCTTGTTGGACATGTTAAAATGTTCCTGCCTATGAAGAGACACTGGGCCCACTTACTTAATTTTAGCTCCTTAAAATACTCAAAAATAATCCTTTCTTTTTCAAATTTTGTACATGGGGCCTGTGGATCAAGAAACCTGTTTTAGTCATTTAAGAAAGCCAGGAGAAGCAGTTTTTGAGATACAGGTGTTGAAGAGTTAGCTGTAAATCACATTTGGAAAAAATCTTTTAATATCTTTTTGTCGCCCCCCTCTAAGATAATTTGGGTTTGGCTGGATGAAAACTAGTGTCTTAATCATTTTAAAGAAATGGAACAGCATATTTATAAGTTATTCATGACTGTATTTGAAATATCAGAATGATAGAGGACTTTTAAAATAAAAATAATAATAAAATCTAGCAATAATATCAAACTTTTTATCTGTAGATCTCAAAGCACCTTACAAAGGTGGGTCAGTATCATTGTCACTATTTTTACAGATAGGGAAACTGAGACACAAAGAGGTTCAATGAGTTGCCCAAATTCATACAGTGGCTTGGAATTCAAACTCTGAATCCACACAGTTCTCTTTGCAGGGTCAGGGCTCGAGTCCTTAACCCTACAGTCAAATCCTTACATCCACTTGAGCCCTGTGACGTCAATGGGGCTCTGCACATCTGCAAAATCTGTCTGTAGTATTGTGTAGTGGGTGTCTTGACTCCAGGAGAGTGCTCTTAGTGACTGATTACCATACTGCTTCACCAAAGACCAGACTAGAATGGAGTCATCCACACCTTGTAAATTGCTTGGGATACTTGAACTTTGCATTTCCATATTTCCCAGTGTTTGCTTTATTTTATGTTTAAAAATTTGTCTTTTCTGAATGAATATTTCCTGACATTTCTATTATTGGATTGTTTTTTTATTTTTTTAAAAGCTTCCATGCTTTTTCCAGTTTTCCGCCATAAAGTATTGATACAGATTTTCAAACTGAAATCCAGTTGAATTTTGTTTTTGTTCAGGACTTAGTTCATATTTGCACAGTGCTTTGAAGAATTAAATCACTTTAGAGGTGCTAAATATTACTTTATTATTATTCATTTTAAAACTAGGCTGCCAAAGTTAGTGGTTCAATTTTGAATTTGTCTGTCAAATGTTATGCACCTAGTTTCAGATCTGGAAAACTTGAGAACCTTAACTTATTATAGATACCCATTAGGATGGGCTGTTTGCACATGTATGTCAGATAGGAAGGGTCAGACAGCAAAGTGAAGTGAGTTCAAATTACGGTGACTGCTGCAGACATCTAGCTAACAGTTGTATGTCATCTTGTTATGGACAAATCACTGTGGACACTGTATTGATGACATTCAATTGTCATGATATTGGAACAGTGTTGCAAGAGTGACTTGTATAAAAATAATATCTGTAGATAGGTATATTTAGATACTTTGTTAATATTGCAGGAGTCACCAGATGGAGCTGTTACACAGTCTTATAGGTTCTTTTAGTGTGTGAGCAGTGAAGAAATTTCTTTGAAGAAATTATGAAGTTAGCTTTGAGGGGCACTTTCATTTTGGAGGAGCTGTGGCAAGCAGTGGAGGAATTTGCCCTCTGCCTTAGTCTCTCTAACTAGAGTCAGTTCATGAAGCAGATGTGCTCCCTGGAAACTTCACATTAGTGTTTGGGCTGAGATTCCTGAAGGAGGGGAGCTGATTATTTACCACTGCTGTTCAGGAACTGGTATATATAATGTAAAATAAAACAAATTGAACTAAGAATATACCCAGACTGTATCGCTGATTTCTCCTTCAATGGGAAGCTGGTCTGCAAGGCCCCAACACCTACGACAAATCAGCAGAGGGGTGACAATACACAGGCTGGCTGAATGAAGGTACGTCTACACTTACGCAGCGCATAGAGTACGGACACTGCACGCCTAGCTAGCACAGGTATAAATAGCAGTGTAGCTGGTGAGACACAGCTTAGGTAAGTAGAATAGATTAGAGTGCCCTACTTGCCTGAACCCTAGGAGAGATACCATACACATCTCTCTACGTGCCCAAGCCATGCCTCCCATAGTGAAAGACTCTGGCGGGGAGAAGAAAAATTCTGGCAGGGAGGAGGCAGTAGGGAAAGGCTTCAGCAGCTCCCCACTTCCAGAGCCTTTTCACTGTGGCGGGGAAAGGGTCTGCCAGCTCTCCGTTGCCGGAGCCTTTCCTGCCATGTGTAGCTACACATCACAGCGACAAGTATGGATGCAGCCAGCCTTTCACTGTGGCATGGAGCTACACGTACACTAGATGCCACCACAAGTGTAGCCAAGGTCTCTCAAGTATCTCCAAGGGGTGTGCCTTCTCCATTCTAGGAAGCGCCCCTTCGTTTGAGCAGTAATTCTGAGAGGAAGCTAAGGGATGTGTCTGATTTTCCTGTATCTCTGATAATGTGTGAACGTAACAGCCACAGCAGCAGCAGGCACTGGACTGCTTTTGTACCTTCTTTGCAATGAACTTGTGCTAAGGGTCATGTTTCCAGGGTTGTGCCTGTTTGTGCTAACTGTGACACTGCACCCCATATTCTTCATAGGGCTATGATTGTGGTATGATTATAGCATAATTATGATGCATTTTATGCAAGATAAATCATGTGAGGTGTCATTGGCAAAGTTACGATTTGCTGAATATGATTATCCTATTTGTATGCATGTATCATGTTCATATCCGAAGATATAAATATTGACTATGTATCTGGATTTCAAATGTAGTTATACCTAAGTAACCCCCACTAGACAAGACACTTTCAGTCTAAATAGCTGGTTGTAAAGGGCCTATTCAGGGTAATTGGCCATTAGAAAGAACAATAGGCCTTAGGAGAAGCTTATATCCCACCATCTCCCACCTGGTGAGCCTTCCTGAGAACGCTACAGACAGCCTGTGAGCGATGGCTGCTCTGACTCTACATGGACATGTGACCAGGCCACATGATGCTGGACTCCATCTTGGGAGGTCAGTATTTTTCCACAGACTGGTCTGGGAACCAAGCTTTGGAACAAAGGGTTCCCACCCTATGCAAAAGCTATATAAGGTGGGGAGTGACATCACCTGTAGTTCTTCACTCCCCACAAATCCTGGAAACACCTGAGGAACAAAGACTGAACTGGGGGAAGTGCTGGAACCAGGTTAAAGGGATTTCTAGCCTGTATATGAAACACCTGGGGATTCCAAGCTGCAACGCAGCACAACTTGCCCCTTAAGAATGTACAAGTCCACCTTCACCATCAGTTAGGGTGAGAATCTGCTATTCATATCTAATCTATCTAGTACATTAAGCTTAGCTTCAATTTTTATGTGCTAGGTAATCTGCTTTGATCTGTTTGCTATCACTTAAAATCTATTTTGTAGTTAATAAACTTGTTTTGTTTTAATCTAAACCAGTGAGCTTTGACCGAAGTGCTTGGGGAAAATCTCTGCTTGGTTACCACAAGTGTTCATTTGTCTCTTCACACTGAGGGAGAGGCAGACCAGGTATTAAAGCCATATACTGGCCAGATTTGACCAGGGCAGGGCAGGACGGTACTGCTCTGGGATCCCAGGCTTGGAAGATGGTGGTTAGAGAGCCTGCATGTAACTGCAGCTGGGTGTGTCCCTACATGTAGGAATGCTGGTGAAAGTGCAGACTGGAAGGCTTTGCAGCTAGTCACAGCAGTACAGTGTGAGAGAGACCCCAGACTGGTGGGTCAGGGGTCTCAATGATACCCCAGTTCCAGGTGGCTCCCTGAGGGGAACCCATCACAATAACCCATTGATAAAGACCAAGAGGCCACATATCATTATTCCATTCCTATTGGGATGTACCAATTTTTCTGAAACAAGGAGGAGAAAACAAAACAGGTACTTATTAGCTGAGAGACAGAAGCAATAGACGGTTGCAAAATGACTACTATAGTACTGCAGCTGCTAGGCTCTGCTAAATTTCAACAACCATTCCCAGAAAGGCATGATGGGAAAAGGTTCATTTAAGAGGATACCCTGCACTTAGGGGAATTCAAATGAGTAGTTTCTATGTACGATACTGAGGATTTTTCATACCTGGCCCCAAGCTTCTTACAGCATAACTGCAGCCCTGTCTGCCTCTCCCCGGAGATCAACCACAGACAGACAAAAGGGGAGTCTTTGTTTCAATTTTTAAAAGTTCTAGCCTTCCCATTGGCTCTTTTTGCCAGGTGTCCACTCACTTCCTTTTACCTATGCATAGCAGTGAAACTTTTTAACCCTTTACTGGTAGAGCAATTAGAGAACAGCTACTAAGAGGGCTTTTATAGCTACTGGCTGGCTGGGTATTCATAAAAGGGAGCTACCTCCCCCCCCCCCACCACTTCATTTATCACAGTCCCTAAATATCGCATGGCTCAGCAACATACTGTAATTAATGCGGCTTGACTTTGTGCACAATGATACACTGTGATCCTTGGAAAAACAGTTTTCCCTAGCTTCTATCGTCTGATTTTATACTGATCTCTACAGACTGCCCACTTAAAACATCAGCATGGTCTGTTGCAAAGGACTCCAGCATCAGATGGGTTAAAGACTATTTTCTTTTCTATGAAAATTTTAATCTTTAAAGTGTTCAACTGAAATAGGAAGTTTGACACCAGACTTATGATAACAACCAACGGAGGAATCATTTCACCACTACAGTGGGTACGGTTTACAGCAATAAATTCTTTTCCATGGTTACTTCTATCTCTTGGGCATTGTAGTTCAAGAACTATACTTGGATTGCTCTTGAAAAGCCCTACTGTACATTGCAGCATTCTTGTTTTCATAGCACCTTCAATCCTGATCTAAAATTAGAGCCTGCTCCTGAAATGAATATGTTGCTCTTCAGTAAGCAAGCTGCAAATTGAACACTAAATTCTTGTCTCATATACTTCATGCTGAATTAGCCTGAGGTAAGATAGGAAGATTTACTTCTTGCCATGTCTAAGGTCATAACCTGAAGTAATAATAGAAACTGTTTCCATCCTGTCTATTTGTAAGTGATTGCAGCTTATTGGCTCATACAGAGCAAATTCTGCCTGGCAGCAGGGATTTAATAGGTAGGAGACAGAGTAATAGAACACTCTCAGTTAAATGAATGTGTACTTGTGGCACCTTAGAGACTAACCAATTTATTTGAGCATGAGCTTTCGTGAGCTACAGCTCACTTCATCAGATGCATACGGTATGCATCTGATGAAGTGAGCTGTAGCTCACGAAAGCTCATGCTCAAATAAATTGGTTAGTCTCTAAGGTGCCACAAGTACTCCTTTTCTTTTTGCGAATACAGACTAACACGGCTGTTCCTCTGAAACCAGTTAAATGAATGTGTGTCTTTAGCTTAAATTCTTGATAGCTACATTGTGCATATCTAAAAGCATTTTTTGCTACTGTTGTTTCTTAAGGCTATGTTCTAGACTCTTCCCCAAGCTGAGATGTACAAGAATGGATCCCGTTTTATCTGAGGAGATTAATGATTGTTTGATAAGCAGCCTGTGGCTGGCAATGTTATAAAGAGTTCCACACCAAGGCCCCAGTGCTGTTTTTCAGGAGTATTCCCAAGTGCTTCACACTCTTCAGAAAAAAAATTTGGCCCTGATCCTTCAAAGACTTGTATGTGTGCTTAATATTCCATAGTGTGAGTTGCCTCTGACTTCAATGGAGTTACCCATGATGCAAAATATTAACTATGTGCTTAACTTAGTGTCAGATTGGGGCCATTGTTTGAAATACCTACTATTTTGTTTTTTAAACCTTGCTTTCTGGTGACTGCAGCCCACTGTTCAGTTTCTGTGTGTGCAATACTCTTTTATCTACTTCACTATTGCTCCAGTCTGATTTTGAGGAACATGCTAAGAGAGTCTGGAAGCTGTGTAAGAGGCTGTTGACAGCTGGTGGCCTACTCACACTTTTCACAGAGCAAGAGTTCCTGCTATCATCCACAGAACAATATTAATGCCTCTCTGGGAGCTATTGACTAATCAAGCTATTTTAGCCAATACATTTGGCTTGAAAAATCCACTCTCTGAGCAGGAATCTTTCCCCTGTGAGTGCCATTAACTTCTGTTCAAAACTTTTATTTTATTTTAAAATATGTTTCCAGTCCTGTGATTGTAAAGAAACACTTCCAAATGTGAATAAAGCATGAAACAATGTGGTGGCATGTAGTTACTGGAAAACCTGAGAGGCAGGTGGGCACAAGCCTGTCTGCTTCTAAAGGCCCCTCCCCCAGCCTTGTGGGAGGGACCACTGGACCTGGGATCCAACTAGATATGGGGCATAACTAAAGAATAACAAGGCAAGAAGTAGAGGTCACAGGTTCAAAACCAGGGATCCAAGGGGGACACTGAGCAGAAAACCCTGGACAGTGACCACTGCTCCTCAAAGCTCTCTAGGGAGCCAGGGGATGCTGCCCAGAGGAACTCTGTCCAGATGCGTGAGAGCAGGGAGGAATGAAAATAGGCCCCACAGTTGCAGAGCACCCCCTTGTCTAGCATCCTCCTCCTGGTGTTGAAGATGGTCACTTTGGCCAGGGCCAAGAGGAGGTTGACAAGGAGGTCTCATGACTTCATGGGGCCATGGACAGGGTGTGTAAATATAAACAGGTGTTGGGGAAAAAAGCAGCCAGAACCTCAACAAGAGGTTCTGGAGGAGCCAGAATAGGGGATGCAACCTGGCGCATTCAGGATAAGCATGCACCAAGTTCTCCCACATGCCGAAAAAGGGGCAGGCGTTGGGGATGGGGATGAACTGCGCCAGTTACAAGCCTGTGCTCACGGCTCCGGCAGGCTGTGGGACCAGGGTGGAATAGAGGCTGGCCCACCGCGGTTCCTCACTCTCCACTTGGTAGCAGGGTGGGACACTAGGTTGAGAAAGTGAAACGTGTGGAGCACAACTGTGTATAGTTGTTCCCTTAGTGGGGTTTGGAAGCAAACCGGCTGTAGGACACGTAGCCAGCTTGGATTGTAGAAGAGAGGGGGCTGGGAGGGTTCTTGGGACAGGAGCTCGCTGAAAAGGTCTGGAGGGCTTGAGATGAGGGGTGGGCAGGGAGCACCCTCTCACAGTACCCGCTCAAGGAAAACCTGAGAGGTGGGTGACAAGGCTGCCACGACCTCCTGGAGTATGCACAGGGGGGTCAGAAGGGTGGACTGAGCGCTTGGGGATCCACCAAGTCCCCCCGTCATAGTCCAGGAGGTCTCCGATTCTGGTGGTTTCTACCAGGACCAGCCTCTCTAAGGACTGGTTGATGAGGAGGAGCCTTTATGGAGCTGTGAGCACAGGCGTATACTTGGCACGGTTCACCCCCATCTCTGATGCCTGCCCCTTTTGCTGCGTGAGGAAGAACCTGGCACATGCTTATCCTGAATGCACCAGGTTGCAGCCCCTATTCCATCTCCTTCAGAGATTCTCCAAGGACTCAGCCCAGACGGTGATAAGGTCTGGGCTGAGGACGTCCCAGAACATGCGGTAGAAATCTATGGTCAGCCCATCCATGCACAGAGATTTATTGGTGAGCATGAGACGGAGGGCTTCCGAGAACTCGGCCAGAGTGAGAGGCAGCTCCAGCCAGTCCCAGTTGCCTGCGCTGACCCTTGGGAGTTCCTTCCAGTGCACCCAGCAAGCATCGGAGTCAGTCGGATCTGGAGAGAAGAGGCGGGAGTAGAAGGCCCTGGTGCGTCTACGCATCTCCTCCAGATCCGGGGGTCGGGGGGCAGGGGTGCCTATGACAAGAGGCAGATGGTGAGCTTTTTTGCCCCCCCCCCCTTTCTCCAGGGCATAGAAGAAGCAGCAGCCACGATCCATTTCCTGAAGGAGATGGATGCGGGATTGAATGAACGCCCCCCCCCAAGGCCTGATGCTCCTCCAAAGGGATGGATCCCTGGGGCTGGTGGCCAGACGCCTCTCCAGCTCCAAGACTTCCTGCTCCAACTGCCCTATCACTGCATTCCTCTGCCGGCTGCTGCCCCAGGTCTAGTCTCGGCAAAAGTCTAGTCTAGTCTTGCTTCCCCACATCCCACCATCGCTGTGCCAAAGGAAAGGCATGTTGCTGTCCCTGCCAGACCAGCCAGAACTTCCAGAAAGGTGCCATGAAGCCCACATCCTCCAACAAGCTATTATTAAAGTGCCATTAGGCAGGCTCCAGCCTCTCCGAGCTGAGAGCAGCCATCATGGTCACCAAGTGGTAATCCGAGAATGGGGCTGGCCCAACGCCGGAAGAGTGGGCCCATGCCAGATGGAAACATGATAAAGAAATGTGGTCCAACCAGGAGTGACGCGACTGATAATCCTCCACCCGGACACAGGTTAAGATGGTATCGTCATCTGAGTGGTGGTCGTGGCCCCCCCGCATGGTCTTGCGGGGGGCCTTCCCCATCCCCCCCGCTGCCAACAGTCCAAGATGGATAAAGTGGGGAAGCAAACAGCCACGTTGAGGGGCAAAGACCAGGTCCAGTTGTAAGTCAGCCCTGGAGGTGGTGGAGGGGGCCGTGTGGGAGAGTAGATGGGCGAGGGGAGGGCACCACGCCTCTCACCCTTGCTCCCCACAACAGCAACAGGAGTTACCAACACCCCAGGAGCAGAGATGTTAGAAGTCACTCAGTTCGCGAACAAACCCCCTCCACAATGTCCCACAGCAGGGTTCCTCCTCCTCAACAGTAGCAGCAGGTTCTGACCGAGCACCTATTGGAAAACCTGGGAGGTGGGTGAGTGCAGGCCAGCCAGGGAGACCCAGGGATGGTGCTGGTGGTGGGCTCAGGTGCTCCTCTCCAGAGAACAAGCAGGCCAGCAGGGCCCCCACCCCCACACGACAGCCGCCAGAGGGAGAGCTCCAGCCAGCAGGGCAGCCAGAGCACTGTAGTGGGGCGGAGGGGGCTCCCACAACCCCGGATGGGGAGGAACCCCTCACTAAGCCCTGGTGGGTGGAGCCAGGCCATGCTCAGCCCTCCCGCCGGAAGTCAGTGGGCGGGACAAGAAGTATAAAAGGCCGGTCTGAAAGCTCAGCTGGGCTGCAGCCACCAGAGGCCTCCTGCTTGCTCCAGAGCTGGGAGACTGCTGCCAGCCCCTGGGGAGCTGAGGACTGGCCAGAGCCACATGCTGACCTGACCGCAGAGAAGCTGCCAGCACTACCACAGGCCTTCTACCCGGACGATCTGGACAACCCTCTACAGGACCAGGTACACCCCGAGCGGGAGTTAGGAAGTGGCCCAGAGGCAGCTGACCCTAGTCTGGCTGCAGCACTGCCTGAGCATAAGTCAGTGTGTTGCGGTCAGGATCGCCACTGACCCAGTGGCAAAGCCCACTGCCACTGTTAGGGCCCTGGGTGGAGATACAGTGGAGTGGATGTAGCAGGCCCGAGCTATAGACTCATTTGCCCTGCCCGAGGGCTTGGGTTTTCTACCTGTGTTGGTTGCTCAGCCTCTGATTTCAGGCCCGAGCTATAAACTCTTGCCACGCTGCTAATTCCTCACGATGGGCGATGCCCAGAGATGTAGTGAGGCAGACTGGTCTCCCACGGACCCGGAGGGGGAGGAACCCCGCCACTGAACTACTACCTGCTGTCTTTCTGAGTCTGCAAAGAGACTCTTCTACAACTCAGTCTTTCCAAGCTGCAGCAAAGTGAAAACTGACCATAATTTGAATTTATTTTGGCAGACACTTTACAGATTTTACTATTTAAGTTCCAAAAGATGACAGCAACTCTAAGCTCATTTAACTTTCATCCTTTTGGTACATATCATCGAAACTGAATCAGAGACCAATGTACTTTGAATTAGGGGTATTCTTATTAGATATTTCCTGTTCTGTATTAGCCCTGGTAGTAGACTTCATTTTAGTACTGTATTAAATAGTACATTTTTATTTTAATACATAAATACTTGTTTGTACTGTATTAAATAGATTTTACACTCTTTAGGGCAGGGAGTACATCTCCCACTGTGTGTAGAAAACAGCTGGCACACTGAGCACAGCCATATTGCAAATAATAATAAGTTGGTTGACAATGTTACAACTGAAGCCAGTAAACAACTGTTTTATTTTTTTTAAACTACAGAAAGCATGCCACTGATATTTTTCACTCTTGCCAATAGGCTTAGACCTCATGGGTAGCAGACATGAGGTCAATTGTTCAATCTCCACCCAAACACAATTAAAAACAGATAGAAATAATAGGAAATGTTTATATTTAAAGACTATGTGCAAGGTTCCCACCAGAACATCTATCACTCCAAAGACCTTAGCTAAATGCAGGCCCTCTCAGATGTCCAGAGAGGCCCCAGGCCACTTCCAGCTTTTGAGGCCCCTAGCCATAATAAAAAAGACGACAGACACATGATCTAATCTTGTGCCATCAGAACTGATTTTTATTAATATTAACATTTTAAACTCTTTAATATGACAATCTAGATCAGATAACAAAAATTTACATCTTACCAAATCACATCTCTTATTTGCTTAAATTTGCAGCTGTAAGCTGAGAGTGTGTGTCACATTTTGGTCCGATAGGGATGAGCATAAAAACAAGTTGCAAAATTTAGCAAATGCCAAAAAATTAAGTGTCTAAATTTGAGGCCCCCTTTGAGCTTGAGGCCCAGGCCAAATAGCCCTCATGGCCCCCCTCTGATTGGCCCTGGCTAAATGGCAATAGGTCTGACTCTTCCAATTCTCACTAGAGACACACACAAACATCTTCAATCTGATCTACTACTATGGATAGGTCTGATTTGGCCTGACTCCTGTTGGGATGGCTCAGGTTTAGCCTGCTTTGTCTCTGTTGGCTCACTCCATCTGGTCTTGTTATTCTCAGGACAGATCTGGACTAGCCTGGCCCCTCCTTCCTGGATAATCCTGGACACTTGACTGTACAGAACCAGGCACCTATTTGGGGCAATAAAAGAACTGTTTGAATGTTGCTGTTAAGGTATAGACATTTCCTGGTTTGCTTAGGGCAGTAGAATCTCTAGAGCTAGCACTGGACCCTGATATGATTCAGGATTTCCTTTCTACCAGCATCTATTCTCGTAAGTAAGTGGAGTCAAACCTGAAGTCAATCGAGGGCCAATGGAGTTGTGCCTGTTTATACCAAAAGTGAAATGGTGTGTGTGTATGTGTGTGTGTGTATTACTCTCACAAGAAGTTAGGGTATCTTGAAGAGTGGGAAGTTTGTTTTTTGGAGGATGCTGTCACAGGGTAGATACATTGCATCAAGGGATGTCCAATCACATATGGTCAGCAGGAAGCTTATGCTTTGATTAGAGTCTGACGGCCTAACCCACAAAATGGGAGAGTGCGAGCTAGCAGTCAGAGTCCTTTGGGCTACCCTTACTCACAGGGCACTACCTAGAAGTCAGAGAAGATTGGTCCACTCCCCAGGGTCTCAGGCCCTCAAGCAGGGTAGAGCATCAAAACAGTCTGGGTTGCTCAGGCCCTCAGACAGGATAGAGCAGTAAACACACAGCCTTAATAGTCTAGTGTTCTGACCAGGTGAATGGTAGACAATTGCAAGCCTCTAGGCCTAAGGTGGGGAGAAGCTACCATCCTGGTGTGGGGTTGGCAGTAAAGAGACCTGGGCCCACCTGCTCCATCAGGTCCTAACCCAGGGCCCTAACAGCGGCAGGGTGATCCCACCATTGGGTCAGCAGGGCTCCCACCAAAACACACTGAGTCTCCCAGCCCTATGACTGGACTAGTATCTATTTCCCCTGAACTACTTCATACCTGGTCTCCCAGTACAGCAGTCCATGGGCCCTCTGGGATCATCTACTGGCAAAGTCTGTGGCAACTCAGTCCCTTCCCTGGTCTCTGCCGTCCATCCAGTGTCCGGCTGGGGTTCACTGTGACTGGCATCTGTGAACTGGGGGCTCCTGCAGCTGCGTGGAGGGAGCTCACAATATGCAACCATTCTCCTCAACAACCCAGCCCAACTGAGCTGGGCTGCTTCCCTTTATACCCTGTCTCCCTGCTGAGCATGCCCAGCAGGGACGAAGGGGTGTGGCTTCCTCAGCCTGCAATGCACAGTTATGCCCTGCGGGGCCAGTGCAGGGTAGATACATCCCATCACAGATGTACTCCAGTTTAAAGTGCGGAAGAGGAGGAGAGTGTGGGAGCAAGACTGTTGGAATGGATCATGGGAAAATGAGGAATGAACTGGGGAGAGGAGAGTGAATACAATGGTGGGCATGGGTTGGAAGAACTAGCAACCAACGGCAACACAGAAAATGAAGGGAAATAACTAGAGTCCACCTTTCAGAGCCCAGTAAGTGATTCATAGATTCCAAGGGCAAAAGAGACCACTGTGATCATCTAATCAGACCTCCTGTGTGACACATGCCATAGATTCCCCAGAATAATTCCTAGAGTAAATCTTTGAGAAAAAACATCCATCTTGATTTAAAAATTGTGAGTGATGGTGAATCCATCACAACCATTAATAAATTGTTCTAATGGCTAATCACCCTCACTGTTAAAAATTTACATCTTATGATGATGTCAGCAGGCTGAGAAAGCTCCTCCCTAGCCTTTTCTGTTGCTCCACATATGGAGATGGAGGAAGTGAGAAGACGCTGATTTACCTCCTGCTCTCAGCTTCAGCTGGCTGCTTTGAGGAAGAACACTGAGTATTTGGGTATATTTCAATATATTATTGAGTCACTAGAAGCCTCTGTGTACTCTACAGAGTTTCAGACACAGGGTAGTCCCTGGTAAACAAAGCCAGACCAAGCTGGAACCTGAGTTTTGTGGAAGCGTGCATAGTCATGTATAATAAAAGCCTCCTATTTAAGAAGGACTTTGACATCTTGATTCCATATATCATGACAGACCAGTGCCTATGATACTCCTTCCAGCTGCTGCTATGCACATGGAGGGGAGGGCCAGTGCCTTGGGTAACTGTATGTCTAGTGAGGGCATGAGGGTTGGAAGGCCTCTCTTAGCACCTGAGCTCTTGATGCCGCTAGTTTCAGATGCACTGGGGCAGAAGCCTTTCAGTCTTCCCTTCTCCCCCAACCTATCAACTTTAAAGAGTTAAATGAAAGTTAATAAAGAGTCCATTGAAGATTGACACAAAGCTGAAGTGGTTTATGGATCCAGTGGAGAGGAGCTGCTGGGCTCCCACTGTAACTCACTACAGCTGCTGCTTCTAGCTCTCTAAGGAATGAGGCCCTTTATAATCTTCTCCTAGAACAATGGGAGGAGAGTCTGCTGGGGCCTGGTACCTCAAAATAGACCCACTGTTGGGTCCAGTGCATTGCTAGGGAGCGGGGGGAAAGGGTGTCCATTCTTGTCCCTGCTCCATTTGCTGCTATTGAATAGTACTCAATGCTCAAGTCTGTTCCCAGAATTTGCCATGGATTATCTGATATTTAATTAGTTTCTTTTTGTTAGAATTGCCATGCTCTTACCACATGTTATATTTAGATGCATTTTCTCTTACCTGTCTAGAAACTCTTGGGGAGAACATCTCATCTCATGTTGCCCATTAACACATGCGTTTCTCAACTCCAACGCTTCCTGTCTCCTCCATTTAATAATCAGAATAATTCTTTTTCATTCTTTATTACCATTCCTTTAGCCTTACAAAGTTAGCCTCAGTAACTCCAAATATTCTCTCTCTCTATCTAGCATATGAGTTTGGTTTGGAGAGCCAAAAATGTCATATTAAATTTTTTCAGTGCTGTCAGTGTTTCAACATTGTCTCTGCCTTAATGGTTTCTGGTTAGTTGGTTGGTTTTGCTCAGTTACTAGTAGATTGTTAACTGGTGTGCTGTGCTGTTTTGCATTTGCACTGCTTCTAATTCTGATTTGGAAGCGTCAAGTGATAACTTGACAGGTTGTTACCCAGCAGAGTATTTTAGAGATTTTTCAGTCCTCGTGAGGAATACTTTTATTGCATCTGCCTTCTTTGTATTCCCAGTGTTATGCAATCTTCTTCTGAGTAGATTGTCAGGTTGGATGGATTAGGTATGAACTTCCACACATTTGATAATACTCATAAATCTCTACAACACTTTTTGTTTTGGGAAGGCCAGTTTCAGTATGGGCTTATACCTGTGATTTATGTAGCTCAGGTCTTACTAGCTCAGAGTATGACTTGACTCTACTCGTTTCATTCTATGTTATGTCCCCTTTTAGCTATGGCAAACATTAAGTAGGGTGTTAGAGCAGGGGTCGGTGCCGGATTAAGGTATAAACTACAGTTTAGGGCCTTGCAATAAGAGGTGCCTCTAAAAAAGAAAAAACTGACTCCATTTCAAATTTTATCACCATCGGTTGATAAATAAAGGAGATATGGGAAAAAGAAGATTCTCTCTAAATACAGACATTTTTGTTCAAATATGACAATAATATACACATCTGGCTACACAAATACTCTTACCCTTCACTAATTGTTCATTATTGACAGATGGGAGGCCAAGGCTGAGAAAAAAGTGATAATTGCACTTGTAAAATTAGTTGCTGGTGAGTATT
The DNA here is from genome assembly GCF_965140235.1 of Caretta caretta. NCBI lineage: Eukaryota > Metazoa > Chordata > Testudines > Cheloniidae > Caretta > Caretta caretta. The sequence continues at coordinate 177,738,613 of NC_134208.1, read as the reverse complement.
TGCTCAAGGTTGGGGGGCTGGCCTGCCTCCCAAGGTTTGTGAAAGTGAGGGATCGTTTTCCAGGATAGGTTACAGATTGTTGATGTGCTGGAGAAGTTTTAGCTGGGGGCTACAATACCCACCTGGGGAAGTGAGGAAACAGATTGACAGAGTGAGACGGGTACCTAGAAGTCACCTACTTCAGGACAGGCCCAACAAGGAAAATAACAGAACACCACTGGCCATCACGTGCAGCCCCCAGCTAAAACCTCTCCAGCACATCATCAGTGATCTACAGGCTATGCTGTAAAACGACCCCTCACTCTCACAGACCTTGGGAGGCAGGCCAGTCCTTACTTACAGACAGCCCCCCAACCTGAAACAAATACTCACCAGCAACTACACACCACACCACAGAAACACTAACTCAGGAACCAATTCCTGTAACAAACTCTGTTGCCTACTCTGTCCCCATATCTACTCTAGCGACACCATCAAGGGACCCAACCACATGAGCCACACAATCAGGGGCTCATTCACCTGCACATCTACTAATGTGATATGTGCCATCATGTGCCAGCAATGCCCCTCTGCCATGTACATTGGCCAAACTGGACAGTCTCTATGTAAAAGAATAAATGGACACAAATCAGACATCAGGAATGATAACATACAAAAGCCAGTAGGAGAACACTTCAATCTCCCTGGACACTCAACAACAGATTTAAAAGTAGCCATTCTTCAACAAAAAAAACGTCAAAAACAGACTTCAGAGAGAAACTGCAGAGCTACAATTCATTTGCAAATTTAACACCATCAAGTTGGGCTTGAATAGGGACTGGGAGTGGCTGGCTCACTACAAAAGCAATTTTCCCTCTCTTGGTATTGACACCTCCTCATCAATTATTGGGAATGGACCACATCCACCCTGATTGAACTGGCCCTGTCAACACTGGTTCTCCACTTGTGAGATAACTCCCTTCTCTTCATGTGTCAGTATATTTATGCCTGCATCTGTAATTTTCACTCCATGCATCTGAAGAAGCGGGTTTTTTACCCACAAAAGCTTATGCCCAAATAAATCTGTTAGTCTTTAAGATGCCACCGGACTCCTCATTGTTTTTGTGGATATGGACTAACATGGCTACTCCTCTGATACTTAACAGAGGAGAAAAATTTCCTGAGAACGCTTCCAGTAAATTGTACTATTTACTGTATTTTTTTATTTTGTATTTTTTATATTGTATTGTTTACTTCTACTTTACTTACATATGCAATTAGTTCAAAGAATTTGTCTAAAATTTATTTGTCATGATGCCATCGTTACAGAGAGGGCTGCTGAAAATGAAGTTTATTATTCTAGTTTTACAACTTCACCTTTGAATATATACAAATATAAAGCTTTTGTGTTTATATATTCAATGTCCTTTCTGTGAAAATAATAAATTCATTTTTTGATGGTAACGGGCCTCTTACACTTGAAATAGCTTAAGGCCTCAATGTCATAATCTGGCCCTGGCAGGGGTCAGTCATCTTACCAAATTATTTGACTAAATTCAACCAAATCTATATTCTCTTTGCAATTTCTGTGCATGCACATTTGAAAGCAACAAAATAAATCCTAGAGGGCGAAATTCTGTCCTTACTGTCACTCAGGCAACTCTAGAGTACTTCACTGACTGCTATGGAGTTACTGCAGATTTATCCCAGTGTCAATGACAAGGGAATTTGTCCCTTAATGTGTAATCACCATCACAATTCCCTCGCTGTCTACAAAATGTTCATACTTAGGAACAGTTTTGAACAGTTTGAAGTGCTGCTACAAAATGATCTCCTGTGGTGCCTTTGATGATCTGGTGCAAATTTTTATGCTAATTTTGAACCTATGTAGCTAATTTAGAATATTTTTCGAAGTACTGCAGTGATCCATTAAACTTCAAGTCAAAACATTGATTTTTGTCACGACCCCTTCAAATCTAAATGTGCTGGAAATCTCCTTGGCTCTTTCTCTCACACAATGTAGCACTATGGAGCTTTGCAATTCTCTTTAAATAATGTATTCTGTTGCAGGCAGTGACACCTGTAGTTAAGGTTGCACAAAAGTTTCCAATCTAAGGGGTCCTTGTCAACTGTTTATAACATCATACATTTTTTGCCATTGGGACTAAAATTTGACAAGTTCATTCTAAGCTCAGAGTGATTTTTTTTAAGTTTGAGCAAAAACAGTTTAGCTGTTTTCAAGAACAAAGAAAATGCGTAAAAAGTACTTTCCCACTTATTAAAAAAATATTGTAACTTTTTTCTTTAATCACAGTGATTTGAGGTAGAAATTAACATTTGGCAGAGGGAAAATTATTAGGCTGCAAATGTGCCTTTGATGATCAGTTGCAAATGGATGGTGATCTGTGAAAATCATATGAGTTTTGCACATCATTGGTTTTTGTAACGTGATATTTTCACGATCTGCCAACTCTAGGGTGACCATATTTCCCTATGCTGAAATGGGACACCTTGTGAAATTGCTTGTATTCAACAGCAATCAATCAGAACTATGCAATAGTCCCCCCAACATGCTATAAAAACTCCAGACCCCAGCAGGGAAAGGAGGGCCTCAGGGGTCCAGGGGGCAGCCTCAGACATAGGCGTAGTATGATTTCTATTTTGGGGGGCAGGGGCCAGCAGGGCTCAAGTCAGCTCCATATGGCGGGTCTGAGAAGGGAGTGCCACCTTCACCCCCTGACTCACCTCAGGAGGCCACCCAGCCTGTCTTGGTTGTGAGGCACAACCAAAAATTATAACTCAAAGGTGTGTGTGTGTGTGGGGGGGGGTTCAGCTCAAAAAGTTTGAAAACAGCTCAGGGTGCAGGGAGAGGGTAGCTGGAGGTTGTGTGTGGGCAGGGGGTAGCTCAGGGTGCAGGCAGCAGTCCCTGTTCCCTGAGGGCTCTGCCAGCCCCACCCCTATGGCTCTTACCGGCTGAGTGAGAAAAGGGGGCTGGGAGTTTAGGAGCAGCCAGCAGAAGAGGAGGGAACACCATGGTTGCCTGCTCCATGGCACCAGCCAGAGGAGCAGTTACCCCGCAGTGCCCGGCTCCAGCTTCCCACCTTGAGAACTGGCCAGAGGGCAGAGAGAGAAGGAGATGTGGGGGGTGTGGAGCATGTGCACTGCAGTTTGGGGTGGCAACATTCCTGGTGCCCCCAACTCTGCCCATGGGCTCAAGGGGCTTCTGCCCCATGGAGAGCACCAGGGATCCAGGATTCAGCCCTGCGGCTCCTGCCTTCAGCCTCACGGAGGTCACCAGGGCTCAGGCATTCAGCCCCGCAGCTCTGGCTTCAGTCCCGCGGCAGGCGCAAGGAATCAGGGCTTCAGACCGCCCCGGTTCCGGCTTCAGCCCTGTGGCGGGTGCTGGGAATCGGGGCTTCAGCCCTTCCCTCTCCCCCCCCCCCCCGCCCCGCAGCTCCAGTTTCAGCTCGGGAGCAGGCTTTGGGAATCAGGGCTTTCGGCTCCCGCAGCCCAGCTCCGGCTTCAGTCCTGGAGCAGGTGCCAGGAATCAGGTGCTTCAGCGTCCCTGTGACTCTGGTTTCAGCCCCACAGCAGGCACCAGGGATCGTGGCTTCAGTCCCACATCTCCAGCTTCAGCCCCATGGGAGGCGCTGGGGATCGGGGCTTCAGTCTCTCCACGGCTCCATCTTCAGCCCTGCGGAGGGTTCCGGGGATCGGGGTTGCAGCCCCATGGGGGTGCTGGGGTTCAGGCTCTGGGTTTCAGCATCGGCTCCCAGTGACCCCCCGATAGCGCTTGCAGACCCCAATTGAGAAACCCTGCTTAAGGTTTCACATGGCGAGGGGGTGACTTCATCTTTCTGCCTCTCCACCTGGCCTGAGGCCACCACGTGCTCTCACTGACGAGCCACCGCTTGCCCACACTCACTTGCCAGCCACAAACAAGACATGGCTGGGGCTGCACTGACTGACCACTGACTGACCAGCAGGGGGAGCAGAAAATACAGGACAATTTTTTAAAAAAAGACAATCACCTTCACCTGTTGGCCCTGGGACCCTAAACCAACTGGACTATCTGTCCCATCACCTAAACTGCCCTGTCTTTCCCCCCTCAGGCCTTGTCCTAAGTGCTCTGCCTAGCCCCTTCCTGGCTTGTCCCTGACCTTTCAAGGACTCTCCAAGCCCCTCCCACACCTGCTCCCCTTGGGGTGTCTCTCATGGCTGAGCACAGGCTGCCCTTCTGTCTCTCAGCAGGCCTGGGTCCTAGTCACATGCTGCTGCTTGTCACCTGACCCCCACACTTATTCCCTTCCCCCTAGGGAGCTGCATAACCTGAGCTAGGTGCAGTTGAGCTCCAACCCATTTCCTGGCCATCTCAAAAGTTTGAGAACCACTGGAGCCAGCTGGCTAACAAAAAAATCTTTCTTCTGCAGTGACTTGGGATTAAGGGACATGGAGGAAAAGATGTGGAGGCTGTGAATAAAGTTAGAGTAGCGAGGCCGGGGCTAGATCCCAGGACTGGCTATCAGAAGACCTGCCGTTTCCGATTCCTGGCTTTGGGACCATGAGCGAGTCTCTTCAATGCTGTGTGCCTCAGTTTCCTCAAGTATCAAATAGCGCTAATTAAGGGGTTTTTTTTCTTCTCCCCATTTTACAGGGTGGGAAACCGAGACACAGTTGGGACCTGTCTACGCTGGAGGTCTGTTGTGCATTTCTAAGCTGATGATCCCATGTTGTTCAGAGCCTGTGGACAACACAGCTCCTAAAGGTGTGTTTGTTTTGTGCTTATCCCCTATGTACCAGCAGGGCTGGGCGGACTTTTCTCACTGTGCTGTGGAAAGAAGGTCCTGGGTACTAAGAGACTGAAGAAGTTTTCAAGGACTTAAAAGTAGTTTTATCAATGAATTGGGAGAAAACCTATAATCCCTGCTGATAAGATTGGTGGATGACGAAATATTGGCAGAGTGGTAATTACTGATAAGGAGAGGGCAGTGATACAGAGCCATCTGGCTCATTTGGCAAGCTGGGCCCATTGAAAGAAAGCAAGTTTGACCAGAGCCAAATGCAAGGTCCTACACCTAGCAACAAGACATGCCAGCCACACCTCCAGAATGGGGAAGTGTATCCAGGAAAGCAGTGACTCTGAAAAGGATTTAGGGGCCATAGTGGAGAAGTCACTCAACACAAGCTCCCAGTCTGATGCTGTGGTGACCAGGGCTAAAGCCATCCTTAGGAGCAGAGCAGTGAGGAGGCTAGGGAGGTGACCCAGCATCAGTGAGACTGCTATTGGAATACTGCCTCCAGTTTTGGTGTCCTCATTTGGAAAAGATGTTGAGAAATTGGAGCTGGGGCAGCAAAGAGCCACCAAATGTTCTGCGGGCTGGAGAAAAATGACTTCTAGGGAGCGATTGAAAGAGCTCAACCTGTTTAGCTGATGAAAAGCAGATTGAAAGGTGACTTCACTGAAGTGTTGTAATGCCTTAATGGAGAGAAAATACTGGGGATTAAAAGGCTCGTTAATCTAGCAGAGAAAGGCATAACAAGACCCAATGGCTGGAAGGTGAAAAGAGACCAATTCATATCACAAACAAGGCAGAAATATTCAACAGCGAGGATGATTCACCACAGGAACAAGCTACCAAGGAAGTGGTGGATTCTCCATCTGTTGATGTCATTTAATGAAGACGAGATGTCTTTCTGGAATGTGCTTGCCAAACGGTAGCAACTGTGGTATACAGGAGGCCTGTGATATGCAGGAGATCAGACGAGATGCTCTAATGGTCTCTTCTGGCCATCAAGTCGACTCATTTCTGAAAAACTGAGTGTAGCATTGGGAGCAGCCTCTGATGTTTTGCTGTCTAGCCGGCATGCTTCCTAGAATGAACACTCCTTGAGTGGGGTGATCCACAGGGAGTAGCTCAAACCTCCAAAGCGTCTGGCCAGCGGCAGGACATTAGCACTGCAGGGGAGGGGTGGGTAGGCTGACGGGATAGCAAGTGTGAAAAAGGGGACAGGGAGTGGGGGGTGAGAGCAGCCTATATAAGAAAAAGCCCCAGAGAGCAGGACTATCCCAATTTTAGAGGGACAGTCCCGCTATCTAGGGCTATCTGTTGACCGGAGGGGGTGGGTGTGGCAGTGACATCACAAAGGCCTTTTTGAGGACCGCAGCCTATTGGTCAAAGGTAGTGGGGAGGTGGTGACCTCACAGAGAGATGCTGACATCAGCCAGGCAGGACAGGGGTGCAGGGCCAGGGAAACCTCGCAGACCCCTGTAGCTCTGCGTCAGCAAGTCCCCTTCTCGATGTCCCTCTTTGAGGACTGAGGGAGTATTAGGATTTACGTACGTGAGCGCAAGGAGGAACCTCTTTCGAGTTTTCTCCTTTCCTTTTCCTGATTTTACTAGAAAACAGACGTCCCTGTTTGGAAGGTAAGAGCCTCCGAGAGGTTTGGAACCTGTTCAGTCTGATCCATTTGGTGCCAGCTGAATTCTAGGCCTGGAAAACGCTAGCTTCAGGTGGCAGAATTTTATTCCCCACCTAGGATTTTGTCCCTTAGACTCATTGGGGACATTAGGGTTTGTCCTTTTTGTTTTACCTTTTCCTTCATCCCTCCCTCCTTTCTCTTCTTCTCTTACTTCTTTTGTCCTTTCCCCTGTTCCCCTCCCGCCACCAGAAGGGGTGTGTGTGGGGGAGTCACTGGGGGTGCTCTGCAGCTCCCATTGTGGAAGGTCCACCCAAAAATGTGGGGCTGAAATAGTGCTCAGACAGTGATCCCCACCGGTGACCTGGGCCATCCTTTGGGCTCTCTGGTGAGAACCCTCAGCCTCCCGCCCCTCAGTCTCTACCCTGATTGGCTGAGCAGGGGGTTATTGACAGGGAGGAGACTCGGGTCCTTGTTGTTGTCTTTTAAGACCAAGTAAATAAGTCATAACCAGTCATATGTTCAATGAATTTTGCTGCTTCTCTGCATTCATTGTCTCTGAGCAGTTCATGATTCTCTCTAACATTCCATTTCTCCTGAAACACTTGCTGAATAATTACTGTGAACTGTTTGTTGGTCTGGAGCTCATGTGAGAGGACTTTATTCAGGTCATTCAGTGTATGAAATTCAAGATTCGATGGTTAGTTTGCAAGTCAGGGCTCTTGGATCCTATTCCCAACTCTGCCACTGACTGGCTGTGTGACTTCAAACAAGTCAGTTCTCCTTTCTCAGCCTTAGCTTCTCCCTCTTTCAAGTAGGCAAAACAATCCTCTCCTACCTACCTCACAGTGGGTGGAGGATGGGGATCCAATGGAGAGTGTCACTGGGAGCAGTGCATAATATGAGGTGTCCTATCACATTTACTCAATCTGATTATGACATAATAGAATAGCTGAAATATTCTACTTTATTTGTATTTGATTATTTTGAAATTGTTAAGAGCAGCAACTCCTTCGCTCAGACTGTTGCCCAGGCTGAGAGTGTCTGAGCTGGGCCAGACCCTGTGAGCTGCTGAGCATGGAAATCAATGAGAAATGAGGGGCCCCTGGGCTTTGTTGTGGGGAATGGTTTCCCTGGAGAAGTCTGGCTCCTGGGTTCTGTTCCTCCTCTAGCCTGGAGGGTGGAAAGGGTGGCCAGTGACGGCAGAAGGGAGCTGCTTGTCCAAAGTGACTGATGGTCTTTGTGACTGACCCTGTGCTTCCCCGGGTGTTGCAGCACCATAGCTGAAGAGGGGGAACGTTGGGAGCAGATCATGCAATGAACTCCTGCCAGTGTGTGGGGATTGCACTCCTGCACCCCTGTGGGGGGTGGCAGAGCTGCTGTGGCTGGGGCAGGGATGGGGAGGGATGAAAAAGGCTGTTTAGTGAGAGGCTGCCTTGACCCCAAACTCACGCCTGCGCCCCGCTCGGTTCCAGGATGGCCAGGCTCCTGAGGATGTTCAGGAAGAAGGCTCTGCAAGTGGCCCCAAAGCCTGAGGGAAGCAGCTGCCATCTTCCCCAGGAGCAGGGCGGCCCCTCCGTCCCCACTGGCGGGAAAGGCGCTCCCGGCCAGGCTAGGAGGTGGAAGTGCCCAGCCTTCTGGCAGAGGAAACCCGCTCCCGGCAGAGGCGCCGAGGTTGGAGAGGCAGCGGCCAGGCTGAAATGGAGCTGGCCCAGGATGCGGCAGGGCAGGCAGGACCCAGCCCAGGAAGGGAGCCGGGCAGGGTGGCTCTGGGGCTAGTTGTGTGGGAAGCACCGGCCCCAGGAGCCCAGCCCTGATTCCCAGCAGGAGGCATCACCCTGCCCTGTCACTATGGACCTTCCAGTCTCCCCAGGGCAGGAGGTGGAGGATCCCTGTCCCAGCACCAGCAGCTCGGCCCACTCCCCATGGGTCAGCAGCAGCGCCTGGGATTTGGGTAGTAGTGAGGCCAAGGGGTGCCGCTGCTTTGTTCCAGGTGAGGAGCCAGGCTGGGCTCAGGGAGGGGTGAGGAGGGGGCTGTGACCACCCTGAGCCCAGGCACTCGACCAGTGCTAAGGGGGCAGGTCCCCAGCCCAGGTGTCTGGCCTGAGCCACGTGAACCTCTGACACTAGATGTTGCCACTTTGGTCCTTGGTGCTGTAGCTGGTGGTGGGGCGGGGAGGGGGGGCAGGCACCACACTGGGAGTCCAGGACAGTGTGTGTGTGGAGGGTCTTTGCTGTGGGCTCCTGAAGGAGTTGGGGGCTGAAGGTATCATTGAGAGGGGGGAGTGTGGGGCCCGGTCTGCCCTGGGTCCCGGAGGTGGGACGGGGGCACATTGCCCCACCATGCTCCTCAGTGTCAGCCGGTGTCAACCTGTCCTCTTCTCTCCCTGGTGCAGGGACCCCCAGGGACTCAGGATGAGGAGGAGGAACGGGTGGGTGTGGGCACAGAGGAGGCTGTTCTCAAGAACATCCAGGAGCAGCTCCAGGGCCAAGAAAAGGTACAAATGTTTCCCAGCTGTGCTGGAATCGAGGGTCTTTTCTCTGACAATCCACCAGCCCTAATGGGGACCTTTCTCCTCATGGCGGTGTTTGTCACACACCAGCTGGGGTCTCCTTCCCTCACAGGCACTGTCCCAGATCTGGACCCTGCTTATGTAGGAGTCGTGGGTGATTTGTACAATGGGCGGGCCCCCGCTATCCCGCGTACAGGCCTGAGTCCTGCAGCTGGTGTGGGTGGGGCAGGGAGGTCCCTGGCTAACTGGCTCTCTCCCCCCCAACCCCACACCTGGTGGGTGCAGGATGAGGCCCAACACCTTATGTTCCTGCACGCCATCCACCCCTGTGTCTCGCTGCACAGCAGAGAGGGCAGAACACATTGGAGCCACACTGCTGCAAGGCGGTTGTCCTGGAGAGGATTGTAGTGAGTGAGACATGGTGCCAAGCAGCTGGAGGGAGGACAGAGACATGGGAGGGGGAGGGGTCTCCCCAGGCGAATGGATGGGGGATGGCTATCTGGAGCTATCTGTTCACCTGAGGGGGTGGGTGTGGCAGTGACCTCACAAAGGCCTTTTGCAGGACCTCAGCCTACTGGTCAAAGGTAGTGGGGAGGTGGTGACCTCACAGAGGGAGGGGCAGCTGAGGCCAGGGATTGCTGGGGCTGAAGATTGGGGAGAAGAGACAGGAGAAATTCTGAGATTGGCCACTAGTGGGCAGGAATCGGAAGAGCGGGAGGCAGGTTGCGGGATACTGCTAGCTCTGTGGGGCACTGGCTGTGTAATCTCCTCACTGGGAAGTGTCAATGAGGCCCAAATCTCTCACTTTCCTTTATCTCCTTTGGGTCTCACAGGATCTCATTGAGGAGCTGCCTGGTAACTCTCCACCGGGCGCCGTCCTCCCTAATTCCCTGATTGCTGTGGGCAACCTCGTGTACCGAGACCCTTCCGCCTGGTTCCCCGAACCCCGCTGCTGCTCAGACCCAGGGCTGGGAGTCACTGCCCCTTCCACCACCAGGTCACCTCCCAAGGGTGTCTCCTCTGACAGAGGTGGTGGGAAGGTTCACTCTCTCTGGGTTGGACTGTTCTTTTCACTCCAGTAACATTGCAAAGGCTTTGGGGAGAGGCTCACTCCCAGGAACAGATACATCAGGGGCAGCAGGGTCCAGGGAACAGGCGCTATTCCTGTCCTGCCACAGTCTGTCTGGGAAACCTTGCAAACATGGTGCCTCAGTTTCCATTCTCGCCAGCCTCTGCCTATTTCTCTGCAATTTCACATCCCTGTTGGTGCCAGTCCCACCCCCGCACTGCACAGTCTAATACCGGCTGCTCTCTCTTGCCAGCACCATGACACCTGGCCTGGAGCCAGAGGTGGAGAGCCACCTCCTTCGAGCTGCCCTGCATGCCGGCTTCACCCTGGGTATGGAGAAGGACACCACCCAAGTCTAAGTAGATCATGCTGAAGTCATGGATTGAAGAGCCAGCTGTCATCCTGCCATGAATCCTTGCTAATTGCCTGCAGTGGGTTGTGAATGAGCGAGGCCAGGATATGTGTTTGGGGGTCTCACAAGTGCTTCCCAGAGACCCCTCTTCCCATCATATGGCAGGTGTAGCCCCAGTTTCCCTAACTCTGACCTATGGCTCTCCCTTGCTTTGCAGGGACTGCATAGTCTTGCCAGACCTCCTGGATGCTTCTACGGGCACAAAGCTCTAAAGATTTAGAGCAGGTTGCACAGCGGAGCCAAGAGGCCAGTGAAGAAGCTTGGCAACATGTGACCTCCAGAAGAAGAAGGGGGAATGTCCGGGTTCCAGCAACACAGACACAGGTAACTAACCGCTTTCCTGTTCTCTCCGCAGGTATCATTGCGGAGAGTGGACCAGATGATATGTCTGGGGGGAGAAAGCAGAAGGAGACTCCGCTGGTTGGAAGGCATGAGATGCGCTGTCCTGAGATGGGGGGTTCCACGACCACCACTCCCAAGAGAAGGAGGCGGGTGGTGGTGGTCGGGGACTCTCTACTCCGGGGACTGAGTCATCTATCTGGCACCCTGACCGTGAAAACCGAGAAGTCTGCTGCTTGCCGGGGGCTAAGATTCGCTATGTGACGGAGAGACTGCCGAGACTCATCAAGCCCTCGGATCGCTACCCCTTCCTGCTTCTCCACGTGGGCACCAATGATACTGCCAAGAATGACCTTGAGCGGATCACTGCGGACTACGTGGCTCTGGGAAGAAGGATAAAGGAGTTGGAGGCGCAAGTGGTGTTCTCGTCCGTCCTCCCCGTGGAAGGAAAAGGCCTGGATAGGGACCGTCGAATCGTGGAAGTCAACGAATGGCTACGCAGGTGGTGGCGGAGAGAAGGCTTTGGATTCTTTGACCATGGGATGGTGTTCCATGAAGGAGGAGTGCTGGGCAGAGACGGGCTCCACCTTACGAAGAGAGGGAAGAGCATCTTTGCGAGCAGGCTGGCTAACCTAGTGAGGAGGGCTTTAAACTAGGTTCACCGGGGGAAGGAGACCAAAGCCCTGAGGTAAGTGGGAAAGCGGGATACTAGGAGGAAGCACAGGCAGGAATGTCTGTGAGGGGAGGGCTCCTGCCTCATACTGAGAATGAGGGGCGATCAGCAGGTTATCTCAAGTGCTTATATACGAATGCACAAAGCCTTGGAAACAAGCAGGGAGAACTGGAGGTCCTGGTGATGTCAAGGAATTATGACGTGATTGGAATAACAGAGATTTGGTAGGATAACTCACATGACTGGAGTACTGTCATGGATGGTTATAAACTGGTCAGGAAGGACAGGCAGGGCAGAAAAGGTGGGGGAGTAGCACTGTATGTAAGGGAGCAGTATGATTGCTCAGAGCTCCGGTACGAAACTGCAGAAAAACCTGAGTGTCTCTGGATTAAGTTTAGAAGTGTGAGCAACAGGAGTGATGTAGTGGTGGGAGTCTGCTATAGACCACCGGACCAGGGGGATGAGGTGGATGAGGCTTTCTTCCGGCAGCTCGCGGAAGCTACTAGATCGCATGCCCTGGTTCTCATGGGTGACTTTAATTTTCCTGATATCTGCTGGGAGAGCAATACAGCGGTGCATAGACAATCCAGGAAGTTTTTGGAAAGCATAGAGGACAATTTCCTGGTGCAAGTGCTAGAGGAGCCAACTGGGGGGGAGCTTTTCTTGACCTGCTGCTCACAAACCGGGAAGAATTAGTAGGGGAAGCAAAAGTGGATGGGAATCTGGGAGGCAGTGACCATGAGTTGGTTGAGTTCAGGATCCTGACAGAGGGAAGAAAGGTAAGCAGCAGGATACAGACCCTGGACTTCAGGAAAGCAGACTTTGACTCCCTCAGGGAACAGATGGGTAGGATCCCCTGGGGGACTAACATGAAGGGGAAAGGAGTCCAGGAGAGCTGGCTGTATTTCAAGGAATCCCTGTTGAGGTTACAGGGACAAACCATCCCTATGTGTCGAAAGAATAGTAAATATGGCAGGCGACCAGCTTGGCTTAACGGTGAAATCCTAGCTTATCTTAAGCATAAAAAAGAAGCTTACAAGAAGTGGAAGGTTGGACATAAGACCAGGGAAGAGTATAAAAATATTGCTCGGGCATGTAGGAATGAAATTAGGAGGGCCAAATCGCACCTGGAGCTGCAGCTAGCGAGAGATGTTAAGAGTAACAAGAAGGGTTTCTTCAGGTATGTTGGCAACAAGAAGAAAGCCAAGGAAAGTGTGGGCCCCTTAATGAATGAGGGAGGCAACCTAGTGACAGAGGATGTGGAAAAAGCTAATGTACTCAATGCTTTTTTTGCCTCTGTCTTCACGAACAAGGTCAGCTCCCAGACTGCTGCGCTGGGCATCACAACATGGGGAATAGATGGCCAGCCCTCTGGAGAAAGAGGTGGTTAGGGACTATTTAGAAAAGCTGGACGTGCACAAGTCCATGGGACCGGACGAGTTGCATCCGAGAGTGCTAAAGGAACTGGCGGCTGTGATTGCAGAGCCATTGGCCATTATCTTTGAAAACTCGTGGCGAACGGGGGAAGTCCCGGATGACTGGAAAAAGGCTAATGTAGTGCCCATCTTTAAAAAAGGGAAGAAGGAGGATCCTGGGAACTACCGGCCAGTCAGCCTCACTTCAGTCCCCGGAAAAATCATGGAGCAGGTCCTCAAAGAATCAATCCTGAAGCAATTACATGAGAGGAAAGTGATCAGGAACAGTCAGCATGGATTCACCAAGGGAAGGTCATGCCTGACTAATCTAATCGCCTTTTATGATGAGATTACTGGTTCTGTGGATGAAGGGAAAGCAGTGGATGTATTGTATCTTGACTTTAGCAAAGCTTTTGACACGGTCTCCCACAGTATTCTTGTCAGCAAGTTAAAGAAGTATGGGCTGGATGAATGCACTATAAGGTGGGTAGAAAGTTGGCTAGATTGTCGGGCTCAACGGGTAGTGATCAATGGCTCCATGTCTCGTTGGCAGCCGGTGTCAAGTGGAGTGCCCCAGGGGTCGGTCCTGGGGCCGGTTTTGTTCAATATCTTCATAAATGATCTGGAGGATGGTGTGGATTGCACTCTCAGCAAATTTGCGGATGATACTAAACTGGGAGGAGTGGTTGATATGCTGGAGGGCAGGGATAGGATACAGAGAGACCTAGACAAATGGGAGGATTGGGCCAAAAGAAATCTGATGAGGTTCAATAAGGATAAGTGCAGGGTCCTGCACTTAGGACGGAAGAACCCAATGCACAGCTACAGACTAGGGACCAAATGGCTAGGTAGCAGTTCTGCGGAAAAGGACCTAGGGGTGACAGTGGAGAAGCTGGATATGAGTCAGCAGTGTGCCCTTGTTGCCAAGAAGGCCAATGGCATTTTGGGATGTATAAGTAGGGGCATAGCGAGCAGATCGAGGGACGTGATCGTCCCCCTCTATTCGACATTGGTGAGGCCTCATCTGGAGTACTGTGTCCAGTTTTGGGCCCCACACTACAAGAAGGATGTGGATAAATTGGAAAGAGTCCAGTGAAGCGCAACAAAAATGATTAGGGGTCTGGAACACATGACTTATGAGGAGAGGCTGAGGGAACTGGGATTGTTTAGTCTGCGGAAGAGAAGAATGAGGGGGGATTTGATAGCTGCTTTCAACTACCTGAGAGGTGGTTCCAGAGAGGATGGTTCTAGACTATTCTCAGTGGTGGAAGAGGACAGGACAAGGAGTAATGGTCTCAAGTTGCAGTGGGGGAGGTTTAGGCTGGATATTAGGAAAAACTTTTTCACTAGGAGGGTGGTGAAACACTGGAATGCGTTGCCTAGGGAGGTGGTGGAATCTCCTTCCTTAGAAGTTTTTAAGGTCAGACTTGACAAAGCCCTAGCTGGGATGATTTAATTGGGGATGGGTCCTGCTTTTGAGCAGGGGGTTGGACTAGATGCCCTCCTGAGGTCCCTTCCAACCCTGATATTCTATGATTCTTTGCCATGCTGGGAACCTGCTGGCAGAGTCCCCAGAAACCGACAGGCTCCATTACATCTTGGAGGTGTACCCGATAAGAGGGATGGGGCAATTTTGCCTTAACTTTTAGATCCATTTTCAAGTCTGTCCTTCTAGCTGGGCCCCCAGTGGGCTGTCCTTGGTCAGGGCAGTCAGTGCAATGCAGTGTCAGGCCCTTCCTCCTTGAAGAACAGGGAAGGAGCTTGGACTTCAAACCAGAGCTTTGCCTGGGGACTGGCTTAGGGAGTGAGAGTCTGAACTCCTCCTGTGAGATCCAGAAGATGGTCCTCAGAGAAGAGTCACAGGCTGCTTCCTACAGAAACATGAGGACCCCAGAGATTCAGCCCTTCTCTCCTACGGGCCCTGAGATTCCTGGGGGGATTGTGCTCACACTCAGTGCCTTCACCCAACCAAGGACTAGAGAGCCAAGGAGGGGTGAGGGGGTCTGTCCCCTTCCTGGTGGGCTGTTCAGGAATCAGGAGTTCAGAGCAGATGGGACCAGCCCCCACATCGAATGTTGTCCCAATCTAGAGAGACAATGACAACTTGTGACCTGGAAGATATAGGCTTTGTCCTGGGGGCAACAATCCCCTTCTAAAGCTGTGCGATCAATGAATAAGATATTTCACCCCGTGAACAATGTCTCAGCCTCCTGGGGATGGGGAGGATCTCATTATTGGATCGTGCCCAGGGTGTCGCAAGAGAGAGCCAGGGCCATTTGGAGCAGCACCGCCCTGCTCAGATCCACCATTGCCCTCCCTGAGTTTGACATAAGTGACCTCTCAGCCCAGCTTCCTGACTCCAGGCGTCGGTGGGCTGGCTCGAACGAGCTGCAGTATGTGCTGCTGCAGGGGCTGGGGGTTAGGCGTGTTCCTCTTGGGGAGACAGAGACAGAGCAGAGAATGAGCTTGGCTTGAGTCAACTTCTTCTTGTCCTGGTTAAGTGGTGACTCTGGGCTTTTAAGGGGACCACGCTCCAGGTTCATGCCTTTTTGTCATTCTGGAGCAGCTGGGGAAGTACGTCCTCATGGAGGGCCCTGCCCACATCCCTGTGCTCCAGGCTGCTTTTGAGGGCAGAGGAAATGAAGGGTCTAGCTCAAGCTCCTATTCTCTAGCATCTCCTGTAGAGGGGCTACGGGGACGGAGAGTCCTGGCCAGGCAGGGACTGGGAGCTGACAGGAAAATGCTGATGGAGTCCCCTCTCCTTCTCCCTCTCCCTCTCCGGTCCATAAGAACTCAGCAGAATTCCCCAGGGTGGGTCACCGTGTTGCACAGCTGGCTCTGTCCATCAGTGACCCAGCCAAGGACCTTAGCCGGCAGGCCAGGGTGGGAGTGTACCGGCTCTACCAGCTGCTGCTGCACCAGAAGGGTAAGGAACCCAGGTGGAGAATGGCACCCGATAGACGAGTGAGTGTGGGACCCCAACCAATTTCTCTCAGACTGACCCTGGCTGGAGGCTGAGTCTCTGTCAATCTCTTTCTCTGTTCTACAGCAGCCCCTGCAATTCTGTTGGGCCAGGCAAGCAGCGAGGACTCTGCCCACTGTGCAACCACCAATGGGATTGGAAGGACACAAGCACTGCAACCAGAATGACAAGTGTGTGTGTGTGTGTCTGTTTCCCAGGGCTGGCCATCCATGAGGCCGAAGCCCTGTGGTGTTGGGACTGGCACCGGGACAGCAGGCTCCTGGGCTACAGGAATACAGCCAGGGTTGGGGAGGTAAGGACACTCTGCCAGGGCATGACACAGCTCAGGGAGTGGGGGTGGCTGGGTCCCCTACAGTGGCTGCCTCCTGGGGCCACTAAACAGGATACCATTCTAGTCCCAGAATTTGGAGCCTGGTTCTGGTCAATCTGCTAATGCCTCACGTCCTGTTGGTTTTAGGTCTTAGGAAAGTTCTTCTGGGAGGGGCAGAGAAGATCCTTATCCGGACGGCAGAGGTGGCCATCCACGACCCTTACTGCGTGTCAGCCAGGTTGGGCTGCTCCTCACCTTCTCCCTCCTAGGGGAATCCCAGCAGCTGATGGGGGACAAGGTAAGCAGCTGCATTAGAGTCAGGAGATTGGGGTGGGGCCCAGGACTCATTCCCATTCAATGGCCATTCGCTGGCCTGGCAGCAAGAAGGCTGGTGAAGAATGAGAGTGAGAACAGGTGCTCCTGGCAAGGGAGGTGAATTCCCCTCCATGAGTAGGAGGGAGCCAGCTTGTCCCCAGAGCAGCTCCAACCGATCCTTTTAGCAAGGCTAAGTAATGACAAGCATTACCTCATCCCGGACTTATGTTCTTAGGACACGTTGCTTTCGCTCTTGCGGGTCTCTCCTATCCCACAGGGCTGCACCAATTTCCAGTGGACTAGAGTCTGTGCCACCCGAGCCACCACCCAGAGTTGCTCCCATCACTGGCAGCCGGGGAAGCCAAGGACTGACGAGTGATGGCGACTCACCAGGCAGGACTGATGCACATGGGTAGGAGAAGCTTGTCATGCTGCTGGCAGAGCTGGACCCGCTCTAGAGAGAATGGGAGGATTCAGTTAGCAGGGGCTGCTGATCTGCCCCATTCACCAGGGCTGCCATCCTGCGGCTTCAGCATTAGTGTCTGGCATGACTTGGGGAAAGGTCTCAACCTCCCGACATCCTACTTCACTGCTGCCAGAATCCGTCCTTCCCCCACACTCCCCTGCTAGAGCCCTGTCCCTGCCCAAGCTGGGTGGGGGTGGAGGAGAGGGTTCTGAGAACTTGAGCTGTGGATTAGAGGTGGAACAGCTGTCAGGGGCACTGAGGGGGAGGTATCAGGAGCTGACCCTACAAGGAGGGGGGTTGGCACTGGAGGTCACTACAAAGGACAAGAAGACTCCATTCTAGGGGTCAGGAGGGTGAATCCATCCCTCAGAGATAGGCAGGTGGTGGGTGGAAATGCTGCTGCTTCCAGGTGCCCTTAATCCCCCCCAATTCCTCGGGGCCGTCTGAGTCTCTGACAGGTTCTCATTCCCTTTCAGCAGGAGGACATCACGGCCAATGTGATGTGCCAGATCCGCATCATCCAGCACTTGCGCCAGGTGCCTGAGGCACTGCAGGGCTGTGCCTCTGAGGCCACCAGCAATTCCCACTCCCTGCTGCAGGTACTGCTCTGGCTCACTGTAAATGGGGAGATAGTGGAAGAGGAAACGGAACCCCTTGGCACTCACAGAAACCCTCTCCCCTCTCTGTGGAGCAGGGTCCTTCCTGCTGCGCCCCAAATGCCCTCACCGCCTCTGAGATGGGCGCAGCCTTCAGCTGAGCCACTTCCTGGAGCAGTGCAGACGGGTCACCTTGTCCCATCAAAGCAAGCAGTGCTGGCTCTCAAAGAGGCTTAGATGGAAGACCCCACTCCCTCATGGAGGTAAGAGTCATTTACTCCTTGGAGTATGTGGGTCTCCTGGGGGAGAAACGGGATCCCCGATGCATAGCCTGCCTGGGAGCTTCCCCTGTCCCTGGCTACCATCTCTGGGACAGAGACGTCTCGATCATTGTACCACCCTGGTTTTGTTCATAGGAAGGGGCTCCCTAGACATGTCCTCTAAACTGGACTCCTGAGAGGGTTTCCGGCAGGAGGCTCCAGCCCCTCGGGCATGAAGAGGACATCAGGTAATCTTGTTCACATGGCATCTCCGGTCTCCAGCTCCACTTCCCGTAGCAGGGCAAACGAACCCATCGGCTCCCAGAATCCCAACTCTTTGGCCTCCTTCCGCTCAACAGTGGGATTTCTCCAGCCCCCTCACCACACCTGTCAGCCTCTGAATGATGAAAGTCCTGAATGTCAGAGTCACCAGAACAAGCAAACTCCAGGTGCAGGCAGTGGGACCTGTGTGTACTGAGTCCCACTGGAAATCATGTCTGAAATGGGGAGCAAGGACCCCAGCCCAGGAACAGTAGGAGTGGGCAGAGCAGGCCTGTAACAGGGTGTTCTCCACTGAGCTGCACAGCCTGGGGCTTAGCCAAGCTGATTACAGAATGAGCCCTACCTGAGAGGCACCATGTACCCCCTTCTACAGAGCCAGACTTCAGTGGTGATACAGCCCAGCTGGGGTATCAACAGGAATGAGAACGAGTTAGGAAGTTCAG
Organism: Caretta caretta; assembly: GCF_965140235.1. NCBI lineage: Eukaryota > Metazoa > Chordata > Testudines > Cheloniidae > Caretta > Caretta caretta. The sequence continues at coordinate 177,720,141 of NC_134208.1, read as the reverse complement.
AGCAACAAGGAAAGTCTAGAGGGAAACTTAAGAAGAGAGGTGGGAAGTGCCCAGGGAAAACTGCAGCAAAGAGAAAGGAGTAGACCTTGCTGTTGGGTACAGGACCCTGGGCTGCTGCCAATGTCAGGGTGGGACTGGATTCCCCTACTGGCCCCAAAGAAGGGGGCGTCCACCCACCTGGAGAGGGTTACCAAGCCCAGCAAGGGGGCTCCAGGATGAGGAAGAGCCCCAGTGATGGCAGAAGGGTGGACTAACGGTGGCGACCTGGCCGAAGGGTTGAGTTACCAGGCAGAGAAACTGTCATGGTGCTGGAGCAACCACAGATGGGGGACGCTAGCCTAGCGAGAGGGCTGTGATGCCATGCCTGGCCGCCACGGGGGCACGGAACGATGAGTAGATTAGTTTCTTATTGGTACAGTCAGGAGGATTGAATTCCATCAGCCCTCACGGATCACAGGGGGAAGTCTTGGGTGCTGAAGGAAGGTCTGTCCTGCCAAGAGGGTATCTGGAGGGACTGAGCTGGTCACTGGATTTTTCACTTCAGTTCCCAGGACTGGTTAAGCAGCCAAAGCAGGTCTAGGAGTTTCTCACGCAGCTCCTAGAACACCAACAGAGGCAGAAGGAAGTGCAGACGGAGCTACAGACGTGGCAGCAGAAATACCTGTGAGAGATCCTGCAAAGGGAAATCAACCCAGGGTCTGCTATGCCCATGGACAAAAAGAGCAGACAAGGAGAGCATGCCTGGGCTGTGCTGTGAAGATTAGCCCAGGAGAGCAGGGCATGAGGAAGTGTACAAGCGTGTCCAAATGCCAAGATGGGGACAAGAGTTCTTTGTTTTGAGTGCAGAGAAGCAGGCCATATCAAAAGACACAGCCTGCTTAGGAAATTGCTGAATGGCAAAACAAGGGGCCAGGGCCCCAAGAAGGTAGAAAGAAAGGAGAAGGTGTCCTCTGACACAAACCCACGTAAGGCAGGCTACGTGGAGGTGGCAGGGATGGCCGTGGACCTTGCAGACCCTCCACCAACATGCCCTGTTGGGTGCTGCAGGGAGGTGAAGGACGAAATGGTTGGCCCAGAGATGAAGCAGACTGAAGGAGGGAGAAACACCAGGGTGGAGCAGTCCATGGTGGGTTCTCAGACCCTGACGGAAAAGGTTTTGGCGTATGCAGTGCCAGTAGCAAAAAGGGGTAGAGAAGAAGCTAAAGGCTTCAGAAAAGGCTCTGCAAGCAGTTGCTAATGAGAATGAGTGGCTGCAGGAAGAGCGCTGGGATACTGCGTAAGAGAAGGATTGCCTCTTAATTCTGGTGAGCGAGCTGGCAGTGGAGCTGGAGACACTGTGCGCAGGCTGTACAAGCGCGCAGCCGGTGACAGCGATGAGATGATGAGGGATGAAGCTTGGACAAGAATCGAACTTGTTCCCCCGGGTGGGCGATGTTCTAAGGAGGAGGCAATATAATGGAGAGTGGCCTGTGGGCTATAAAGCTTGGACTTAGGTAAAACTGATTACAGAGTGAGCTTCACCTGAGGGGAAAACCAGGGAAAACCGCAGCAAAGGTACAAGAGCAGGCCTAGCTGTTCAGTAGAGGGCCTTGGGGCAGAACCTAGAATTGAAGGTAGGACTGGTTCTTTCATGGTCTCTAAGGAAGGGGACGTAGAAGACCATAGAAAGGGCTAGCAAGGGTAAGCCGAGCCAAAGTCAGGCTGAGGTAGAGCTCCCAAAGGAACGGAATACCTTGTATCTATTAGACATTTTTGGACTTTTTGTTTGGGATGAGCATGACCCAGGAAGGAGTGAACTAAAAGACGGTCACCTGGCTGAAGGGCTGAGTTCCCGGCTGAAGGGCTGAGCTCCCAGCCAAAGAACTCCCAGAGGGCCCTAGCAACTATTGGCAGGGGTGCTAGCCCAGCAAGAAAGCTGTAACACCAGGCCTTGCCAGGAAGGGGCAGCCTGGTTTTGGAGAGTGGTGGGGATGGCCTATGGGACAGGATGGCTGGAGGGGTCGTACAAAAGGGGCAACAGGGTCCAGTGATGAGAGCAGGGAACTGGTTGGACTGCAGCCCTGCCACTGAGTGGTAACGAGATCCTGGCCAGGTCACTCTCCTACCTGATGCGTCACTTTCTCTATCTTTGAAATGGGGATCATCCTGACCCACATTTAGTGAGTGTTTGATCCTCTGTTTTTCCTTTCCAAATCTCTGCCATCCTTGCCCCGCACAGGCCTCTGCCCTGTTCCTCAAACTTCCATGCCCATGTTAGTGCCTGTGTAGCCCCCCAATGGCAAGGTCTCATGTACAGCCTCCTGCCAGCAAACTGAAGCCGCCCCTAGATCCAGAACAGGAATCGCAGTTCCCGTGCGCGGCCTGAATGGAGGACAGACCATGGGCATGGGGACGGCCAACACTCACATCCAGGTAGATCATCAACGTACTCCTCTGTCCCAGGAGCAGGAAGGTCTCTGGTTCTTGCTTTCTTCGATGGCTGGAGCTGCTGAGCTGGGGGTGCGGTGGACAGAGATGGGAACAGGCCAGAGGATTAATCCAGTGTCAGGGGGAGAGTCCCACCCTGTGGGAGATGATGTTCCCCTCTGTGGGGAAGTCCTTCCTTGCAGATGCTGTGCTTTGGTTTCTGGACTCTGCCAGGAAGCCCAGCTCCCATCCCTAGCAGCTTGGCTGTTCCCTACCTTGCTCGGCACCAGGCCCTACGCAGAGAGCTGTTCTGGGCAAGGACTGCAGAGCCAGCTGTCATCCTGGCAGGTGTAGCCCCAGGTTCCATAACCCTGACCCATGGTCTCTCTCCGCTGGCAGGCTCGGAGCAAAGGCCTGTCCAGAGATGTGGATGACGAGCTCTAGATCCTGCTGACAGCATCCCCCAGCACAGACAAACTCCAGCACATCTCAGAGGTGAGCAGAATGGGAAGGGGCAGCAGGGGTTTTACCTTGGCCCTGGGGACTCCAAGAAAGAAGAGACTGGAAAATCCATGTTTCTTCTCTTGGATCCTTCGAGTCTGCATTTGTGATATCAACTCTGTGGGTGCCCTTGGGGTTAACTCACTTCCCCCTTCCGGCATCATTCTTCTCGACTGTCAGATCTACCCTGGGGAAGAAGGACATAAGCCCCGACAATCACCTTCACCTGTGGGTGTCTGGCCCTGGGACCCTAAACCAACTGGACTATCTGCCCCATCACCTAAACTGCCCTGACTTTTCCTCCTAGGGCCTTGTCCTAAGTGCTGAGCCTAGCCCCTTCCTGGCTTATCTCTGACCTTTCAAGGACTCTTCAAGCCCCTCCCACACCTGCTCCCCTTGGGGTGTCTCTCATGGCTGAGCACAGGCTGCCCTTCTGTCTGTCAGCAGGCCTGAGTTCTTGTCACCTGACCCCCACATTTATTCCCTTCACCCTAGGGAGCTGCATAACCTGGGCTAAGTACAGTTGAGCTCCAACCCCTGTCCTGGCCATCTCACCCTGGGACAGGTTGAAAGTGGAAACCTGTGGGCTAACAGTGACTGTTTGCTCTCAAAGGTGCTGAAGACACAATGGAAGAGGAAATCCTTTGGTCTCGATTTAAATTATTGCAACTGAAAGTGAATGAGAGAAAATAGGTCCAGAGTTATCTTCCTAGCAGCAGAAAATGTGTAGATTGATAGATGTTAAGGTCAGAAAGGACCGTTATGTGTATCTAGTCGCACCTCCTGTACAACTCGAGCCCTCGAATGTCACCAAGTGATTCCTTCAGCCAACCATAACATGGGAATGAGCCAGAGCACGTCTTTTGGAATGACATCCACATGCATTGGAGCCAGCAGGCTAACAGAAAATCCTTCTGCAGTGACATGGGGTTAAGGGACATGAAGGAAAAGACATGGAGGCTGTGATTAAAGTTAGAGCACTGAGACCAGGATAACCGGGGTTAGGTCCCAGGATTGGCTAGCAGAAGTCCTGCCATTTTCTATTCCTGGCTTTGGAACCATGAGCGAGTCTCTTCACTGCTGGGTGCCTCGGTTTCCCCAACTATCAAATAGAGCTAATCAAGGTTTTGTTTGTTCTCCCCATTTTACAGGGTGGGAAACCGAGACACAGTTGGGACCTGTCTACACTACAGCTCTCTCGTGCATTTCTAAGCTGCTGACCCCCACATGTTGTTCAGAGCCTATGGACAACACAGCTCCTAAGGGTGTGTTTATTCTGTTCTTATCCCCTATGTACCAGCAGGTCTGGGCGGCCTTTTCTCACTGTGCTGTGGGGAGCAGGTCCTGAGTACAAAGGGTCTGAAGAAGCTCTCAAGGACTAATTTTTAAAAATAATTTTTATCAATGAATTGGGAGAAAACATACAATCCCTGCTGATAAGCTTGGTGGGTGACAAAATACTGGCAGAGTCGTTATTACTGATGAGAAGGGAGCAGTGATACAAAGCGATGTGGCTCATTTGGCAAGCTGGACCCATTCAAAGAAAACAAGTTTGACGAGAGCCAAATGCAAGGTCCTATACCTCCCAACAAGGCATGCCGGCCACACCTCCAGAATGGAGAAGTGTATCCAGGAAAGCAGTGACTCTGAAAAGGATTTAGGGGCCATAATGGAGAAGCTACTCAACACGAGCTCCCAGTGGGATGCTGTGGTGAACAGAGCTAAAGCCATCATTACATGTAGGAGCAGAGCCGTGAGTAGCATAGGGAGGTGTGACGTTATGAGTGTAATATAATATCTCATTGATAAGTCACAGGGCCAGAAAGAGTTAATTAACTCACAGGCTGACCTGATCCATGGCTGAACTTCAAAGACTGGTGAGGAAGATATGTAAAGGAATAGAGCTTTGAAATGCAAGCCTGCATTGTTAGAGATAGAAGGGTAGATGTTTGCTCAGGTCTTGTGATATAAGCAAACAAGTCTTGTCTATTGCTATAGCTTTGATTCAAAGATCAAAAGAGGAATATTAACATTTTGGAAGACACTTGAGTGAAACAGTATTCTTGTTCATATGTCTCTTTGAAGGTTGTGGTAACCTGTATCTAAACTGTTTAATGGATAAATTATCCTGTGATAATTGCCAGGATGTTTAGGAGAAGGAAAGTTAAGCCTATTGTTTTCTCAGGCCAAAAGGCTGCTGGAAGTGTATAAAAACCCTGGGACACAATCCTTCTTCATCTCAGATCTGCTTTGGGTTTCAAGAAGGGGAAACCCGAAGCCATAAGGACTGAGATCCCCAGTCACTGACTGGAGTCACCCTGAATATGGACATTGGACTATAACCTATAGACTATTTCTAAAAGGACTTTTGGCAACTACAAGCTCATCTCTGCTCTGTACCTGTACCTCAAGAGTTGAACTCAAGTCTGCAACTGTATTGATCTTTTAACCAACACGCTCTTCCTTTTCCTTTTTAATAAATTTTAGTTTTGTTAATAAGGATTGACTGTAAGCGTGTATTTTGGGTAAGATCTGAGTTATCATTTGACCTGGGTCTGGGGCTTGGTCCTTTGAGATCAGGAGAACCTTTTCTTTTATATGATGAAATAAGATTTTCAGAATTTATCATCATATGTTTGACCTGTATGTCTGGAAGGAGTCCTGAGGCTGGGTACTTTAAGGGAACTGCATTATTTGGACTTCTGAGTAACCAGGGAGGTGCTATAGAAGCTGTTCTGTGCTGGCTTGATAAATCTAAGTATTGGAATATCCACCAGCCTTTGGGGTTTGTTTACCCCGTTTCAGAGGAACAGCCGTGTTAGTCTGTATTCGCAAAAAGAAAAGGAGTACTTGTGGCACCTTAGAGACTAACCAATTTATTTGAGCATGAGCTTTCGTGAGCTACAGCTCACTTCATCAGATGTTTACCGTGGAAACTGCAGCAGACTTTATATACACACAGAAATCATGAAACAATACCTCCTCCCACCCCACTGTCCTGCTGGTAATAGCTTATCTAAAGTGATCAACAGGTGGGCCATTTCCAGCACAAATCCAGGTTTTCTCACCCTCCACCCCCCCACACAAATTCACTCTCCTGCTGGTGCTAGCCCATCCAAAGTGACAACTCTTTACATAATCAAGTCGGGCTATTTCCTGCATAGATCAAGGTTTTCTCACATCCCCCCCACCCCCATACACACACAAACTCACTCTCCTGCTGGTAATAGCTCATCTAAACTGACCACTCTCCAGGTTTAAATCCAAGTTAAACCAGAACATCTGGGGGGGGGGGGGGGTAGGAAAAAACAAGAGGAAACAGGCTACCTTGCATAATGACTTAGCCACTCCCAGTCTCTTTCTTACAACTACAATACCCACCTGCAGAAGTAAAGAAACAGATTGATAGAGCCAGAAGAGTTCCCAGAAGTTACCTACTACAGGACAGGCCTAACAAAGAAAATAACAGAACGCCACTAGCCGTCACCTTCAGCCCCCAACTAAAACCCCTCCAACGCATTATTAAGGATCTACAACCTATCCTAAAGGATGACCCAACACTCTCACAAGTCTTGGGAGACAGGCCAGTCCTTGCCTACAGACAGCCCCGCAACCTGAAGCAAATACTCACCAACAACCACATACCACACAACAGAACCACTAACCCAGGAACTTATCCTTGCAACAAAGCCCGTTGCCAATTGTGCCCACATATCTATTCAGGGGACACCATCACAGGGCCTAATAACATCAGCCACACTATCAGAGGCTCGTTCACCTGCACATCCACCAATGTGATATATGCCATCATGTGCCAGCAATGCCCCTCTGCCATGTACATTGGTCAAACTGGACAGTCTCTACGTAAAAGAATAAATGGACACAAATCAGATGTCAAGAATTATAACATTCATAAACCAGTCGGAGAACACTTCAATCTCTCTGGTCACGCAATCACAGACATGAAGGTCGCTATCTTAAAACAAAAAAACTTCAAATCCAGACTCCAGCGAGAAACTGCTGAATTGGAATTCATTTGCAAATTGGATACTATTAATTTAGGCTTAAATAGAGACTGGGAGTGGCTAAGTCATTATGCAAGGTAGCCTGTTTCCTCTTGTTTTTTCCTACCCCCCCCCCCCCCCCAGATGTTCTGGTTTAACTTGGATTTAAACCTGGAGAGTGGTCAGTTTAGATGAGCTATTACCAGCAGGAGAGTGAGTTTGTGTGTGTATGGGGGTGGGGGGGATGTGAGAAAACCTTGATCTATGCAGGAAATAGCCCGACTTGATTATGTAAAGAGTTGTCACTTTGGATGGGCTAGCACCAGCAGGAGAGTGAATTTGTGTGGGGGGGTGGAGGGTGAGAAAACCTGGATTTGTGCTGGAAATGGCCCACCTGTTGATCACTTTAGATAAGCTATTACCAGCAGGACAGTGGGGTGGGAGGAGGTATTGTTTCATGATTTCTGTGTGTATATAAAGTCTGCTGCAGTTTCCACGGTAAACATCTGATGAAGTGAGCTGTAGCTCACGAAAGCTCATGCTCAAATAAATTGGTTAGTCTCTAAGGTGCCACAAGTACTCCTTTTCTTTTTACCCCGTTTGTTTGCAGTCCACCCTGACTGAGTGACCTCAGCTGGCTCCCACGGGCAGCACTGTCACAGGAGGTGACACAGCATCAGTGAGACTGCTATTGGAATACTGCCTCCAGTTTTGGTGTCCTCATTTGAAAAAGATGTTGAGAAATTGGAGCTGGGGCAGCAAAGAGCCACCAAATGTTCTGCGGGCTGGAGAAAAATGCCTTCTAGGGAGCGATTGAAAGAGCTCAACCTGTTTAGCTGATGAAAAGCAGATTGAAAGGTGACTTCACTGAAGTGTTGAAATGACTTAATGGAGAGAAAATACTGGGGATTAAAAGGCTCGTTAATCGAGCAGAGAAAGGCAAAACAAGACCCAATGGCTGGAAGGTGAAAAGCGACAAATTCATATCACAAATAAAGCACAAATATTCAACAGCGAGGATGATTCACCACGGGAAGAAGCTACCAAGGAAAGTGGTGGATTCTCCATCTCTTGATGTCATTTAATGAAGACTAGATGCCTTTCTGGAATGTGCTTGCCAAACGGTAGCGACTGTGGTATACAGGAGGCCTGTGATATGCAGGGGGTCAGAGGAGATGCTCTAATGGTCTCTTCTGGCCATCAAGTCGACTCATTTCTGAAAAACTGAGTGTAGCATTGGGAGTAGCCTCTGATGTTTTGCTGTCTAGCCGGCATGCTTCCTAGAATGAACACTCCTTGAGTGGAGTGATCCACAGGGAGTAGCTCAAACCTCCAAAGTGTCTGGCCAGCGGTAGGACATGAGAACTGCAGGGGAGGGGTGGGTAGGCTGACGGGATAGCAAGTGTGAAAAAGGGGACAGGGAGTGGGGGGTAAGAGGAACCTATATAAGAAAAAGCCCCAGATTGTGGGACTGTCCCTATAAAATCGGGACATCTGGTCACCCGAGGGGTTGGTGTGGCAGTGACATCACAAACGCCTTTTGCAGGACCTCAGCCTATTGGTCAAAGATAGTGGGGAGGTGGTGACCTCACAGAGAGATGCTGACATCAGCCAGGCAGGACAGGGGCGCAGGGCCAGGGAAACCTCACAGACCCCTGTAGCTTTGCTTCAGCAAGTTTCCCTCTTGAGGTCTCTCTTTGAGGCCTGAGAGAGTATTAGGGTTTACATACGTGAGCGCAAGGAGGAACCTCTTTCGAGTTTTCTCCTTTCCTTTTCCTGATTTTACAAGAAAACAGACGTCCCTGTTTGGAAGGTAAGAGCCTCCGAGAGGTTTGGAACCTGTTCAGTCTGATCCATTTGGTGCCAGCTGAATTCTGGGCCTGGAAAACGCTAGCTTCAGGAGGCAGAATTTTATTCCCCACCTAGGATTTTGTCCCTTAGACTCACTGGGGACATTAGGGTTTGTCCATTTTGTTTTACATTTCCTCCCTCCCTCCTTTCTCTTCTTCTCTTACTTCTTTTGTCCTTTCCCCTGTTCCCCTCCCGCCACCAGGAGGGGTGTGTGTGGGGGAGTCACTGGGGGTGCTCTGCAGCTCCCAAAAATGTGGGGCTGAAATAGTGCTCGGCCAGTGATCCCCATTGGTGACCTGGGCCATCGTTTGGGCTCTCTGGTGAGAACCCTCAGCCTCCCGCCCCTCAGTCTCTACCCTGATTGGCTGAGCAAGGGGTTATTGACAGGGAGGAGACTCGGGTCCTTGTTGCTCTCTTTTAAAACCAAGTAAATAAGTCATAACCAGTCATGTTTGATGAATTTTGCTGCTTCTCTGCATTCATTGTCTCTGAGCAGTTCATGATTCTCTCTAACATTCCAGTTCTCCTGAAACACTTGCTGAATAATTACTATGAACTGTTGTTGGTCTGGAGCTCATTTGAGAGGACTTTATTCAGATTGTTCAATGTATGAAACTCAAGATCTGATGGTTAGTTTGAAAATCAGGGTTCTTGGGTCCTATTCCCAACTCTGCCACTGCCTGGCTGTGTGACCTCAGAGAAGTCAATTCTCCTTTCTCAGCCTTAGCTTCTCCCTCTTTCAAGTAGGCATAACAATCCTCTCCTACCTACCTCACAGTGGGTGGAGGATGGGGATCCATTGGAGAGTGTCACTGGGAGCAGTGCATAATATGAGGGGTCCTATCACTTTTACTCAGATCAGATAATGGAATAGCTGAAATATTCTATTTTATTTGTTTTTGATTATTTTGAAATTGTTAAGAGCAGCAACTCCTTAGCTCAGACTGAAGCATCTTCTCTAATTTTCGAGATCAAAGTGTCTCATCTTTGTGTGCGGCAAGACAATTTAACACACAGTGACAAACAGGAGATGCTTTTGTTTTGCAACAAAATATTTTTGCAAAGAATTTTCATCCCACTTGTTATGATTTCAAGAAACAAACGGGTTTAGTCTGAATGAGATTTTCTGACCAAAACGGTTTCAATGAAATTTCCCCACCATCTTGATTCCTGGGCTCTCTCCCTGCCTCTGGGGGGCTTGTTGTCTGTTAGAACAGGAGTCAAGATTGATGGCTTCTCTTTCTGGCTCTGTCACTACCTTGCTGTGTAGGCCCTTGGGTAGGTCACTTCCCTTTTCTGTACCTAAGGCTCCCCCTCCGTCCAATGGGAACAGGGAGAATTTGCGAACTCCGGGCAGTCGTGAGCCTGAGTGAGATAAGGGGCTTAGTTAAAGCCCTTTGTGAAGGAGAAAGGGGAGGTTCACGGTGTTGAGCACCGAGGAATTCTAAACTTTGCTAAAATGTCTAGGCTGCGGAAACAAGAAATGGTCGGGGCCAAATTTTAACCATTGTCTTTTTTAAAGCCCATTCAGGGAAATGAGTCCCACTCTTTTAGGTACGTGGGGTTCTTTGCCAGCAGGAGAGAAGAGGTTCCTGCCTCCATTTGTGTGGCCTTAACAAACCAGGTGCTGTGCCTCAGTTCTCATCTGAGATCCCTGAAAAAGAACCTCTCCCCGTCCGTTAACAAGACAGTAGCTATCTTTAAAAGGGGAACAAAGAGAACCTTGGGACTTACAGACCAGCCTACCTTATTCCATACCTGGAAAGATACTGGAACACACTATTAAACAATCAGTTTGTCAGCACCTACAGGATCATCTGGTTCTTAGTACTAGTGAGCATGGATTTGTCAAGAACAAATGATTCCAAACCAATCCTGTTTCCTTCTTTGACAGGGTTACAGGCCTAGAGGAGGTGGGCAGACAGCGTGTGCCCCTTACTGAATGAGGGAGGCAACCTAGTGACAGAGGATGTAGAAAAAGCTAATGTACTCATTGCTTTTTTTGCCTCTGTCTTCACTAACAAGGTCAGCTCTCAAACTGCTGCACTGGGCATCACAGCATGGGGAGTAGATGGCCAGCCCTCTGTGGAGAAAGAGGTGGTTAGGGACTATTTAGAAACGCTGGACGTGCACAAGTCCATGGGGCCGGACGAGTTGCGTCCGAGAGTGCTAAAGGAATTGGCAGCTGTGATTGCAGAGCCATTGGCCATTATCTTTGAAAACTCGTGGCGAATGGGGGAAGTCCCAGATGACTGGAAAAAGGCTAATGTAGTGCCCATCTTTAAAAAAGGGAAGAAGGAGGATCCTGGGAACTACAGGCCAGTCAACCTCACCTCAGACCCTGGAAAAATCATGGAGCAGGTCCTCAAAGAATCAATCCTGAAGCACTTACATGAGAGGGAAGTGATCAGGAACAGTCAGCATGGATTCACCAAAGGAAGTTCATACCTGACTAATCTAATTGCCTTCTATGATGAGATTACTGGTTCTGTGGATGAAGGGAAAGCAGTGGATGTATTGTTTCTTGAGTTCAGCAAAGCTTTTGACACGGTCTCCCACATTATTCTTGTCAGCAAGTTAAAGAAGTATGGGCTGGATGAATGCACTATAAGGTGGGTAGAAAGTTGGCTAGATTGTCAGGCTCAACGGGTAGTGATCAATGGCTCCATGTCTAGTTGACAGCCGGTGTCAAGTGGAGTGCCCCAGGGGTCGGTCCTGGGGCCGGTTTTGTTCAATATCTTCATAAATGATCTGGAGGATGGTGTGGATTGCACTCTCAGCAAATTTGCGGATGATACTAAACTGGGAGGAGTGGTAGATACGCTGGAGGGCAGGGATAGGATACAGAGGGACCGAGACAAATTGGAGGATTGGGCCAAAAGAAATCTGATGAGGTTCAATAAGGATAAGTGCAGGGTCCTGTACTTAGGACGGAAGAATCCAATGCACCGCTACAGACAAGGGACCGAATGGCTCGGCAGCAGTTCTGCGGAAAAGGACCTAGGGGTGACAGTGGACGAGAAGCTGGATATGAGTCAGCAGTGTGCCCTTGTTGCCAAGAAGGCCAATGGCATTTTGGGATGTATAAGTAGGGGCATAGCGAACAGATCGAGGGACATGATTGTCCCCCTCTATTCGACATTGGTGAGGCCTCATCTGGAATATTGTGTCCAGTTTTGGGCCCCACACTACAAGAAGGATGTGGATAAATTGGAGAGAGTCCAGCGAAGCGCAACAAAAATGATTAGGGGTCTGGAACACATGACTTATGTGGAGAGGCTGAGGGAACTGGGATTGTTTAGTCTGCAGAAGAGAAGAGTGAGGGGGGATTTGATAGCTGCTTTCAACTACCTGAGAGGTGGTTCCAGAGGGGATGGTTCTAGACTATTCTCAGTGGTAGAAGAGGAGTAATGGTCTCAAGTTGCAGTGGGGGAGGTTTAGGTTGGATATTAGGAAAAACTTTTTCACTAGGAGGGTGGTGAAACACTGGAATGCATTACTTAGGGAGGTGGTAGAATCTCCTTCCTTAGAAGTTTTTAAGGTCAGGCTTGACAAAGCCCTAGCTGGGATGATTTAATTGGGGATTGGTCCTGCTTTGAGCAGGGGGTTGGACTAGATGACCTCCTGAGGTCCCTTCCAACCCTGATATTCTATGATTCAAAACGCCCTTTACAAATTGGAGAATTGGTCTTCTTGAGCCAAACTCCACGGCTGGGCCCCCCTCTGTAGACTGGGCAGAAGTGAAACTCCAGAGCCAAACACTCCTCCTCCTGGGCAGTAGACGCCGACCTTTAATGGTCAGATGCTGCTTAGCGCTGTCAGAGCAGCTTCTGCTGCGGGATTCTCCCAGCATTTTCCAAGAGTGGGAAAGTATGAAATCCCCATTTGACTGCTGGGGACAGAGCCATAGAGCGGGGAGCAACTTGCCCAAAGTCCCAACAGGAAAACCAGCAATGGAACCCAGGAGTCCTGACTGTCAATCCCCTCTTTTCACAGGCAGTCGATCGCCCAGTGTCATCACCCTGCCTGCTATCTGGGCAGGGTAACTCCTCAGGTCACCACCCTCTCCAGCCTGCCTTGGGCTTGGAGAGTGAGGAGGAGAGCGAGGGACAGCAGACGACCCTGAACATCCGCCATCCATCGCTCCATCGCCTAGAGCAAGTGAGTGGCATTAGGGTTCCTCTGTGGCGTCCTCTGTCTGTCTGGGGAGAGGCAGAAAGAGGGGGAGAGAATTGGATTTGCAAAAGGCCCCCAGGAGCCCCTTGTTCTCAGACCGGGGAGGGGCTTTTCAGAGTCATCTCCAGTGTGTTTGGAAAGGTCCCAGCGTGCGGCTCCCAGCCCTTGCCTTGTGAGATACTGTTTGACAGGCTGAGAGTGTCTGAGCTGGGCCAGACCTCGCTAGATAATGATGATGGAGAGTCCTGTCCAGCGGGGGACTGGGAGCTCAAAGGAAAATGCTAATGGAGTCCCCTCTCCCTCTCCCTCCCGTAAGAACTCAGCAGAATTCCCCAGGATGGGTCACCATGTGGCACAGCTGGCTCTGTCCATCAGTGACCCAGCCAAGGACCTCAGCCAGCAGGCCAGGGAGGGAGTGTACCAGCTCTACCAGCTGCTGCTGCACCAGAGGGGTAAGGAACCCAGCTCGGAAATGGCAACTGAGAGTAGAGTGAGAGTGGGACTGCAACCAATTTCTCTCAGACTGACCCCGGCTGGAGGCTGAGTCTCTCTCGGTCTCTTTCTCTGTTCTACACCAGCCCTTGCAATTCTGTTGGGCCAGGCACGCAGCGAGGACTCTGCCCACTGTGCAGGCACCAATGGGATTGGAAGGACACAAGCACTGCAACCAGAATGACAAGTGTGTGTGTGTGTGTGTGTGTCTGTTTCCCAGGGCTGGCCATCCATGAGGCCAAAGCCCTGTGGTGTTGGGACTGGCACTGGGACAGCAGGCTCCTGGGCAACAGGAACACAACCAGGGTGGGGGAGGTAAGGACACTGCCAGGGCATGACACAGCTCAGGGAGTGGGGGTGGCTGGGTCCCCTGCAGTGGCTGCCTCCTGAGGCCACTAGACAGAGATACCGTTCTAGCCCCCGGATTTGGAACCTGATTCTGGGCAATCTGCTAATGCCTCATGTCCTGTTGGTTTTAGGTCTTCAGAAAGTTCTTCTGGGAGGGGCAGAGAAGATACTTCCTCCAGATGGCAGTGCTGGCCATCCACGACCCTCTGCTGCGTGTCAGCCAGGTTGGGCTGCTCCTCACCTGCTCCCTCCTAGGGGAAGCCCAGCAGCTGATGGGGGACAAGGTAAGCAGCTGCATTAGAGTCAGGAGATTGGGGTGGGGCCCAGGCCACCTTCCCATCCAATGGCCATTCGCTGGCCTGGCAGCAAGAAGCCTGGTGTGGAATGAGAGTGAGAACAGGTGCTACTGGCAAGGGAGGTGAATTCACCTCCATGAGCAGGAGGGAGCCAGCTTGTCCCTGGAGCAGCTCCAACCGATCCTTTTAGCAAGGCTAATTAATGACAAGAATTACCTCATCACGGACTTATGTTCTTAGGACACGGTGCTATCGCTCTTGGAAAGTGCCCTCTGCGAGTCTCTCCTGTCCTACAGGGCCGCACCAGTTTCCAGCGGAGTAGAGTCTGTGTCTCCCGAGTCACCACCCAGAGTTGCTCCCATCACTGGCAGCCTGGGAAGCCAAGGACTGACGAGTGATGGCGATTCACCAGGCAGGGTTGAGGCACACGGGCGGGGGAAGCTTGTCCTGCTGCTGGCAGGGCTGGACCCACTCTAGAGAGAATGGGAGGATTCAGTTAGCAGGGGCTGCTGATCTGCCCCATTCACCAGAGCTGCCATCCTGCGTCTTCAGCATTAGCGTCTGGGATGACTTGGGGAAAGGTCTCAAGCTCCCGACATCCTACTTCACTGCTGCCAGAATCCGTCCTTCCCCCACACTCCCTTGCTAGAGCCCTGTCCCTTGCCAACCTGGGTGGGGGTGCAGGAGAGGGTTCTGAGAACTTGAGCTGTGGATTAGAGGTGGAACAGCTGTCAGGGGCACTGAGGGGGAGGTATCAGGAGCTGACCCTACAAGGAGGGGGGTTGGCACTGGAGGTCACTAGAAAGGACAAGAAGACTCGATTCTGGGGGTAATGAGGGTGAATCCATCCCTCAGAAGTAGGCAGGTGGTGGGTGGAAGTGCTGCTGATTCCAGGTGCCCTTAATGCCACCCAATTCCTCGGGGGCGTCTGAGTCTCTGACAGGTTCTCGTTCCCTTGCAGAAGGAGGATGTCACGGACAATGTGATGTGCCAGGTCCGCATCATCCAGCACTTGCGCCAGGTGCCTGAGGCCACCAGAAACTCCCGCTCTCTGCTGCAGGTACTGCTCTGGGTCACTGTAAATGGAGAGATAGTGGAAGGGGAAACGGAACCCCTTGGCACTCACAGAAACCCTCTCCCCTCTCTGTGGAGCAGGGTCCTTCCTGCTGTGCCCCAAATGCCCTCACAGCCTCCGAGATGGGTGCAGCCTGCAGCTGAGCCACCTCCTGGAGCAGTGCAGATGGGTCACCTTGTCCCATCAAAGCAAGCAGTGCTGGCTCTCAAAGAGGCTTAGATGGAAGACCCCACTCCCTCATGGAGGAAGAGCCATTTACTCCTTGGGGCGTGTGGGTCTCTTGGGAGAGAAACGGGATCCCCGATGTGTAGCCTGCCTGGGAGCTTCCCCTGTCCCTGGCTCCCAGCTCTGGGACAGAGACGTCTCGATCATTGTACCACCCTGGTTTTGTTTGTAGGAAGGGGCTCCCTAGACATGTCCTCTAAGCTGGACTCCTGAGAGGGTTTCCGGCAGGAGGCTCCATCCCCTCGGGCGCGAAGAGGACATCAGGTAGTCTCGTTCACATGGCATCTCCAGTCTCCAGCTCCACTTCCCGCAGCAGGGCAAACGAACCCATTAGCTCCCAGAATCCCAACTCTTTGGCCTCCTTCCACTCAGCAGTGGGATTTCTCCAGCCCCCTCACCACACCTGTCAACCTCTGAATGATGAAGGGCCTGAATGTCAGAGTCACCAGAACAAGCAAACTCCAGTTGCAGGCAGTGGGGCCTGTGTGTACTGAGCCCCACTGGAAACCAGGTCTGAAATGGGAGCAAGGACCCCAGCCCAGGAACAGTAGGAGTGGGCAGAGCAGGCCTGTTACAGGATGTTCTCCCCTGGGCTGCACAGCCTGGGGCTTAGCCAAGCTGATTACAGAATGAGCCCTACCTGAGAGGCACCATGTACCTCCCCCTACAGAGCCAGACTTCAGTGGTGATACAGCCCAGCTGGGGTATCAACAGGAATGAGAACGAGGTAGGAAGTTCAGAGCAGCAAGGAAAGCCTAGAGGGAAACTTCAGAAGAGAGGTAGGAAGTGCCCAGGGAAAACTGCAGCAAAGAGAAAGGAGTAGACCTTGCTGTTGGGTACAGAATCCTGGGCTGCTGCCAATGTCAGGGTGGGACTGGATTCCCCTACTGGCCCCAAAGAAGGGGGCGTCCACCCACCTGGAGAGGGTTACCAAGCCCAGCAAGGGGGCTGCAGGATGAGGAAGAACCCTAGTGATGGCAGAAGGACTTATTTCTGTGGAAAGACCTGTTTGGACTTTCAGTGTGAGACATGCTGGGCCCCAGAAGGGTGGACTAAAGGTGGCGACCTGGCCGAAGGGTTGAGTTACCAGGCAGAGAAACTGTCACGGTGCTGGAGCAACCACAGATGGGGGACGCTAGCCTAGCGAGAGGGCTGTGATGCCATGTCTGGCCGCCACGGGGGCACGGAACGATGAGTAGATTCGTTTCTAATTGGTATAGGCAGGAGGATTGAATTCCATCAGCCCTCATGGATCACAGGGGGAAATCTTGGGTGCTGAAGGAAGGTCTGTCGTGACAAGCGGGTGTCTGGAGGGACTGAGCTGGTCACTGGATTTCTCACTTCAGTTCCCAGGACTGGTTAAGCAGCCAAAGCAGGTCTAGGGGTTTCTCACGCAGCTCCTAGAACACCAACAGAGGCAGAAGGAAGTGCAGGCAGAGCTACAGACGTGGCAGCAGAAATACCTGTGAGAGATCCTGCAAAGGAAAATCAACCCAGGGTCTGCTATGCCCATGGACAAAAAGAGCAGATATGGAGAGTATTCCTGGGCTTTGCTGAGAAGGTTAGCCCAGGAGGGCAGGCCATGAGAAGGTGTACAAGCGTGGCCTAATGCCAAGATGGGGACAAGAGTTCTTTGTTTTGGGTGCAGAGAAGCAGGCCATATCAAAAGACACAGCCTGCTTAGGAAATTGCTGAATGGCAAAACGAGGGGCCAGGGCCCCAAGAAGGTAGAAAGAAAGGAGAAGGTGTCCTCTGACACAAACCCACGTGAGGCAGGCTACGTGGAGGTGGCAGGGATGGCCGTGGACCTTGCAGAGCCTCCACCAGTACACCCTGTTGGGTGCTGCAGGGAGGTGAAGAACGAAATGGTTGGCCCAGAGATGAAGCAGACTGAAGGAGGGACAAACACCAGGGTGGAGCAGTCCATGGTGGGTTCTCAGACCCTGACGGAAAATGTTTTGACTTTTGCAGCGGCAGTAGCAAAAAGGGGTAGAGAAGAAGCTAACGGTTTCGGAACAGGCTCTGGAAGCAGTTGCGAATGAGAAGGACTGGCTGCAGGAAGAGCGCTGGGATACTGCGTAAGAGAAGGATTGCCTCTTAATTCTGGTGAGCGAGCTGGCAGTGGAGCTGGAGACACTGTGCGCAGGCTGTATAAGTGCGCAGCCGGTGACAGCGATGAGATGATGAGGGATGAAGCTTGGATAAGAATAGAACTTGCCCCCCCAGGTGGGCGATGTTCTAAGGAGGAGGCAATATAACGGAGAGTGGCCTGTGGGCTATAAAGCCTGGACTTAGGTAAAACTGATTACAGAGTGAGCTTCACCTGAGGGGAAAACCAGGGAAAATCGCAGCAAAGGCACAGGAGCAGGCCTAGCTGTTCAGTAGAGGGCCATGGGGCAGAACCTAGAATCCAGGGTAGGACTGGTTCTCCCTTGGTCTCCAAGGAAGGGGACGTAGAAGGTCATAGAAAGGGCTACCAAGGCCAACAAGGGCAGGCCGAGCCAAAGTCCGGCTGAGGAAGAGCCCCCAAAGGAACGGAAGACCTTGTTTCTGTTAGACATTTTTGGACTTTTTGTTTGGGATGAGCACGACCCAGGAAGGAGTGGACTAAAAGACGGTCTCCTGGCTGAAGGGCTGAGTTCCAAGCCAAAGAACTCCCAGAGGGCCCTAGCAACTATTGGCAGGGGTGCTAGCCCAGCAAGAAAGCTGTAACACCAGGCCTTGCCAGGAAGGGGCAGCCTGGTTTTGGAGAGCAGTGGGGATGGTCTATGGGAGAGGATGGCTGGAGGGGTCGTACAGGAGGGGCAACAGGGTCCAGTGATGAGAGCAGGGAACTGGTTGGACTGCAGCCCTGCCACTGAGTGGTAACGTGATCCTGGCCAGGTCACTCTCCCACCTGATGCCTCACTTTCTCTATCTTTGAAATGGGGATCATCCTGACCCACATTTAGTGAGTGTTTGATCCTCTGTTTTTCCTTCCCAAATCCCTGCCCTCCTTGTCCCACACAGGCCTCTGCCCTGTTCCTGAAGCTTCCATGCCCATGTTAGTGCCTGTGTAGCCCCCCAATGGCAAGGTCTCATATACAGTCTCCTGCCAGCAAACTGAAGCCACCCCTAGATCCAGAACAGGAATCGCAGTTCCCGTGCGCGGCCTGAATGGAGGACAGACCATGGGCATGGGGACGGCCAACACTCACATCCAGGTAGATCATCAACGTACTCCTCTGTCCCAGGAGCAGGAAGGTCTCTGGTTCTTGCTCTCTTCGGTGTCTGGAGCTGCTGAGTTGGGGGTGCGGTGAGCAGAGATGGGAACAGGCCATAGGATTAATCCAGTGTCAGGGGGAGAGTCCCACCCTGTGGGAGATGATGTTCCCCTCTGTGGGGAAGTCCTTCCTTGCAGATGCTGTGCTTTGGTTTCTGGACTCTGCCAGGAAGCCCAGCTCCCATCCCTAGCAGCTTGGCTGTTCCCTACCTTGCTCGGCACTAGACCCTCTGCAGAGAGCTGCTCTGGGCCAGGACTGCAGAGCCAGCTGTCATCCTTGCAGGTGTAGCCCCAGGTTCCATAACCGTGACCCATGGTCTCCCTCCCCTGACAGGCTCTGAGGAAGGCCTGCCCAGAGATGTGGATGCCTTGTTAAAGAGCCTACTGACAGCAACCCCCAGCACAGACAAACTCCCGCACACCTTGGAGGTGAGCAGAATGGGCAGGGCCAGCAGGAATTTTACCTTAGCCCTGGGGAGGCCTGGAAATGAGAGACTGGATGATCCATGTTTCCATTGTGTCCTGCTACCTGAGAGCCATTGGGCCACCCGTGGTCAGGGCAGTCAATACAGAGCAGTATTGGGGCCCTTCTGCCTTCAGGGACAGAGGGAAGGCACTGGTGCTTGATAACAGGGCTCTGCCTGGATCTGTTGAGCACTAACTCCAAGACCCCAGGCAGGCTTGCGGAGTGAGAGCATCAGAGCCCTGTGAGGTCCAGGAGAAGGTCCTCCAAGAAGAGCACTGGCTCCTTCTGAGGAAGCTGCTGAGATTGGTCTTCACAACATCCTCTGGCAAGGAGTTGCACACGTTGACTGTGTGTTTGTTTAAAAAAATACTTCCTTTTTTTAGTTTTAAACTTGCTGTCTATTAATTTCATTTGGTGAGCCCATATCAGTGAACAACAGAAATGGTTTCTCGAAGTCATGTTCAATAACATGATTGGATCCTTTTACAAACTCAATGTAAAACTTGCTTAGAACAATGGTGGATTTGGATCTGCCCTTGCAGCATGGTTCCTGTATGTCTCATGTGATCTTGCCAAGAGCTAATGAAAATAGCTACTTTATCCATAGAAGCATTGGCATGTGTCTGGAACCCAATTCACATGAAGACAATGTAGATATTAGTGTTGTCCATAGTATAGGAATCTTGGCATTTAGCCATGAAAGCAATATGGTAGTGTGCCTCGGTTTCCCTTTTCCTACATCAAAGCAGGTCTGGAATGTCTTTTCTCCTGTGAAAAGTTTCAAGACTGTTTACAAGTATCAGGGGGTAGCCATGTTTGTCTGTATCCACAAAAACAAGGAGAAACTTGCTTTCAAAAGAGCCAAGGAGGAGAGGGACACGGTCCATGAAGAGAGCCTGCTCCGGGGTTCCTGGAGGAAGAGAGGAAGTGCAGGGAGCAGGACCGATTGCTCAGGGGGGGAATGCTGGATACGGGGCCAGCAGGGTGGTTCATCCACCTCATGTCACAGCACCAGCCCCAGTGCGTGTGCCGGCTGCAGTGTCTGCAGGTGCACAGGTCCACGTAACTGTGACAGTGGAATGGTGTTCCCGGGCCTGGCTCACAATGGTTGGAGGGTGGAGTTTGCGGCAGGGCCAGTGACCAAAATTGCAGATGGGGTTTCTGTTCCCAACTATTGACAGCTGTGTGTCTCAGAGAAAGATCCTCGAACCCCTCTCTCCAAGAGACGTAACCTTGTCTCCGAAACCAGTGAGGTGGCAGAGCGCATACTGGTTTAAACCGTAGCCGACGCATTTTCTAGCCAGCCTTGAATACTCCAATTCCCGGATGAATGTTCTTCTGACTCTTAATGGCTTTTATATTATTTTTGCTCTCGCGATTATTCAGACACTCAGCCCGGTCGGCCTGGTCCCGCATCCACGTGGTGCCTCACTTTCCCCCTCTCTGAAGTGGGGATAATCCTAACCGAGAATTAGACAGTGTTTGATCCTCGGATCTTGCTTCCCAAATCCCTGTCTTCCTTTCACAACCCTACCCTCTCACCCAGTTCCCCAAACTTCCATGCCTATCTTTGTGCCTGTCTCACCCCCACAACTGCAAGGTCTCAGACACCGTCTCCTTCCAGCAAGCTGAAGCTGTCCCTGGCTCAGGAGCTGGAATCGCATGTCCAGAGAGCTTCCCTTGCCTGGTGTATTGATTGTGGGCATGAGAAAGGACAACACCCATCTGCAGGTTGAACATCAACCTCCACCTCTGTCCCAGCAGCAGGATGGCCTCTGCTCCCTGCTCCCTCAGACAACTGGAGCTACTGAGAGGTGTGGTTGGCAGAGCATGAGAACAGCCTATGAGGTTAAGAAATGGTGGGGAGAGGCTCTTCCCTCTATGGGACATTACGCTGTCCCTCCATGGGCAGTCCTTTCTTTCCGCAGGCTGGGATTTGGGTCCTGGATTCTGTCCAGAAGCCCATATTCCATCCCTAGCAGCTTGGCTGTTCCCTACTCTGGTGTGCACCAGGCCCTCTGCAGAGAGCTGCTCTGGGCAAGGATTGCAGAGCCAGCTGTCATCTGGCAGGTGTAGCCCCAGGTTCCATAACCCTGACCCATGGTCTCTCTCCGCTGGCAGGCTCGGAGCAAAGGCCTGTCCAGAGAACATGGATGACGAGCTCTAGATCCTGCTGACAGCATCCCCCAGCACAGACAAACTCCAGCACATCTCGGAGGTGAGCAGAATGGGAAGGGGCAGCAGGGGTTTTACCTTGGCCCTGGGGACTCCAAGAAAGAAGAGACTGGAAAATCCATGTTTCTTCTCTTGGATCCTTCCGAGTAAGCATTTGTGATAGAAACTCAGTGGGTGACCTTGGGGTTAACTCACTTCCCCCTTCCGGCATCATTCTTCTCCACTATCAAATCTACCCTGGGGAAGAAGGACATAAGCCCCGACAATCACCTTCACCTGTGGGTGTCTGGCCCTAAGAGCCTAAAACAACTGGACTATCTGCCCCATCACCTAAACTGCCCTGTCTTTCCCTCCTAGGGCCTTGTCCTAAGTGCTCAGCCTAGTCCCTTCCTGGCTTGTCTCTGACCTTTCAAGGACTCTCCAAGCTCCTCCCACAGCTCCTCCACTTGGGGTGTCTCTCCTGGCTGAGCACAGGCTGCCCTTCTGTCTCTCAGCAGGCCTGGTTCCTAGTCACATGCTGCTGCTTGTCACCTGACCCCCACACTTATTCCCTTCCCCCTAGGGAGCTGCATAACCTGAGCTAGGTGCAGTTGAGCTCCAACCCATTTCCTGGCCATCTCAAAAGTTTGAGAACCACTGGAGCCAGCTGGCTAACAGAAAATCTTTCTTCTGCAGTGACTTGGGATTAAGGGACATGGAGGAAAAGACGTGGAGGCTGTGAATAAAGTTAGAGTAGCGAGGCCAGGATAACCGAGGCTAGATCCCAGGACTGGCTATCAGAAGACCTGCCGTTTCCGATTCCTGGCTTTGGGACCATGAGCGAGTCTCTTCAACGCTGGGTACCTCAGTTTCCTCTAGTATCAAATAGCGCTAATCAAGGGGGTTTTTTTGTTCTCCCCATTTTACAGGGTGGGAAACCGAGACACAGTTGGGACATGTCTATGCTGGAGGTCTCTTGTGGATTTCTAAGCTGATGACCCCACCATGTTGTTCAGAGCCTGTGGACAACACAGCTCCTAAAGGTGTGTTTGTTTTGTGCTTATCCCCTACGTACCAGCAGGTCTGGGCGGACTTTTCTCACTGTGCTGTGGAAAGCAGGTCCTGGGTACTAAGAGACTGAAGAAGCTTTCAAGGACTTAAAAGTAGTTTTATCAATGAATTGGGAGAAAACCTATAATCCCTTCTGATAAGATTGGTGGGTGACAAAATATTGGCAGAGTGGTAATTACTGATGAGGTGAGGGCAGTGATACAGAGCCATCTGGTTCATTTGGCAAGCTGAGCCCATTGAAAGAAAGCAAGTTTGACCAGAGCCAAATGCAAGGTCCTACACCTAGCAACAAGGCATGCCGGCCACACCTCCAGAATGGGGAAGTGTATCCAGGAAAGCAGTGACTCTGAAAAGGATTTAGGGGCCATAGTGGAGAAGTCACTCAACACAAGCTCCCAGTGTGATGCTGTGGTGACAAGGGCTAAAGCCATCCTTAGACGTAGGAACAGAGCCATGAGGAGGCTAGGGAGGTGACACAGCATCAGTGAGACTGCTATTGGAATACTGCCTCCAGTTTTGGTGTCCTCATTTGAAAAAGAGGTTGAGAAATTGGAGCTGGGGCAGCAAAGAGCCACCAAATGTTCTGCGGGCTGGAGAAAAATGCCTTCTAGGGAGCGATTGAAAGAGCTCAACCTGTTTAGCTGATGAAAAGCAGATTGAAAGGTGACTTCACTGAAGTGTTGTAATGTCTTAATGGAGAGAAAATACTGGGGATTAAAAGGCTCGTTAATCTAGCAGAGAAAGGCATTACAAGACCCAATGGCTGGAAGGTGAAAAGAGACCAATTCATATTACAAACAAGGCACAAATATTCAACAGTGAGGATGGTTCACCACAGGAACAAGCTACAAAGGAAGTGGTGGATTCTCCATCTGTTGATGTCATTTAATGAAGACGAGATGTCTTTCTGGAATGTGCTTGCCAAACGGTAGCAACTGTGGTATACAGGAGGCCTGTGATATGCAGGGGGTCAGATGAGATGCTCTAATGGTCTCTTCTGGCCATCAAGTCGACTCATTTCTGAAAAACTTGAGTGTAGCATTGGGATCAGCCTCTGATGTTTTGCTGTCCAGCTGGCTTGCAAGAATGAACACTCCTTGAGTGGAGTGATCCACAGGGAGTAGCTCAAACCTCCAAAGTGTCTGGCCAGCGGCAGGACATTAGCACTGCAGGGGAGGGGTGGGTAGGCTGACGGGATAGCAAGTGTGAAAAAGGGGACAGGGAGTGGGGGGTAAGAGGAACCTATATAAGAGAGAGCCCCAGATAGAGGGACTGTCCCTATAAAATCGGGACATCTGGTCACCCCAGGGGTGGGTGTGGCAGTGACATCACAAAGGCCCTTTGCAGGACCTCAGCCTATTAGTCAAAGATAGTGGGGAGGTGGTGACCTCACAGAGAGATGCTGACATCAGCCAGGCAGGACAGGGGTGCAGGGCCAGGGAAACCTTGCAGACCCCTGTAGCTTTGCTTCAGCAAGTCTTCCTCTCGAGGTCCCTCTTTCAGGACTGAGAGAGTATTAGGGTTTACGTACGTGAGCGCGAGGAGGAACCTCTTTCGAGTTTTCTCCTTTTCCTGATTTTACTAGAAAACAGACATCCCTGTTTGGAAGGTAAGAGCCTCCGAGAGGTTTGGAACCTGTTCAGTCTGATCCATTTGGTGCCAGGTGAATTCTAGGCCTGGAAAACGCAAGCTTAAGGTGGCAGAATTTTATTCCCCACCTAGGATTTTGTCCCTTAGAATCACTGGGGACATTAGGGTTTGTCCTTTTTGTTTTACCTTTTCCTCCATCCCTCCCTCCTTTCTCTTCTTCTCTTACTACTTTTGTCCTTTCCCCTGTTCCCCTCCCACCACCAGGAGGGGTGTGTCGGGGGGAGTCACTGGGGGTGCTCTGCAGCTCCCATTGTGGAAGGTCCATCCAAAAATGTTGGGCTGAAATAGTGCTCGGACAGTGATCCCCACCGGTGACCTGGGCCATCCTTTGAGCTCTCTGGTGAGAACCCTCAGCCCCCCGCCCCTCAGTCTCTACCCTGATTGCCTGAGCGGGGGTTTACTGACAGGGAGGAGACTCGGGTCCTTGTTGTTCTCTTTTAAGACCAAGTAAATAAGTCATAGCCAGTCATAAGTTTGATGAATTTTGCTGCTTCTCTGCATTCATTGTCTCTGAGCAGTTCATGATTCTCTCTAACATTCCAGTTCTCCTGAAACGCTTGCTGAATAATTACTATGAACTGTTTGTTGGTCTGGAGCTCATGTGAGAGGACTTTATTCAGGTCATTCAGTGTATGAAATTCAAGATCCGATGGTTAGTTTGAAAGTCCGGGCTCTTGGGTCCTATTCCCAACTCTACCACTGACTGGCTGTGTGACCTCAGACAAGTCAGTTCTCCTCCTTTCTCAGCCTTAGCTTCTCCCTCTTTCAAGTAGGCATAACAATCGGCTCCTACCTACCTCACAGTGGGAGGAGGATGGGGATCCATTGGAGAGTGTCTCGAGGAGCAGTGCATAATATGAGGGGTCCTATCTCATTTACTGAGATCAGATTATGACATAATAGAGTAGCTGAAATATTCTATTTTATTTGTTTTTGATTATTTTGAAATTGTTAAGAGCAGCAACTCCTTAGCTCAGACTGAAGCATCTTCTCTAGTTTTCGAGATCTAAGTGTCTCCTCTTTGTGCGTGACAAGACAATTTAACACACTGTGACAAACAGGAGATGCTTTTGTTTTGCAACAAAATATTTTTGCAAAGAATTTTCATCCCACTTGATATGATTTCAAGAAACAAATGGGTTTAGTCTGAATGGGATTTTCTGACAGAAATGGTTTCAATGAAATTTCCCCACCATCTCGATTCCTGGTCTCTCTCTTTGCCTCTGCGGGGTTTCTTGTCTGTTAGGAGTCAGGATTTGTGGCTTCTCTTTCTGGCTCTGCCACCGTGTTGCTGTGTAGGCCCTTGGGTAGGTCACTTCCCTTCTCTGTACCTCAGGCTCCCCATCTGCCTAATGGGAACAGGGACAGTTTGCGAACTCTGGGCAGTCATGAGCCTGAGTGAGATAAGGGGCATAGTTAAAGCCCTGTGTGAAAGAGAAAGGAGAGTTTCACGGTGTTGAGCAGCAAGGAATTCTAAACTCTGCTAAAATGTCTAGGCTGCGGAAACAAGAAATGGTCGGGGCCAAATTTTAACCACTGTCTTTTTTAAAGCCCATTCAGGGATGTGAATCCCACTCTTTTAGGTATCTGGGGTTCTTTGCCAGCAGGAGAGAAGAGGTTCCTGCCTCCATTTTTGTGGCCTTAACAAACCAGGTGCTGTGCCCCAGTTCTCATCTGAGATCCCCGAAAAGAACCTCTCCCCATCCGTTAACAAGACAGTAGCTATCTTTAAAAGGGAAACAAAGAGAACCCCGGGACTTACAGACTAGCCAGCCTCATTCCATACCTGGAAAGATACTGGAACACATTATTAAACAATCAGTTTGTCAGCACCTATAGGATCATTTGGTTCTTCGTACTAGTGAGCATGGATTTGTCAAGAACAAATGATTCCAAACCAATCCTGTTTCCTTCTTTGACAGGGTTACGGGCCTAGTGGAGGTGGATAAACAGTAGATGTGATCTATCTTGGTGTTAATCAGGCTTTTGACACAGTCCCATAGGACATTCTCACAAGCAAACTAGGGAAATGTGGTCTTGATGCAATTAGTACAATGTGGGTACACAGCTGGTTGAAAACCCATCCTCCAAGAGTCATTCTCCATGCTTTGCTGTCCAGCTGAAAGGGAATACCTAGGGGGTCCGGCAGGGATCAGTCTGCGGTGTGGTACTATTCCATATTTTCATTAATGATTTGGAAAATGGAGTGGAGAGTGTGCTTCTAAACTGTGCAGATGACACCAAGCACTTTGGAGCACAGGACTGGAATTCAAAACACCCTTTACAATTTGGAGACTTTGGTCTTCCTGACCAAACTCCACGGCTCGGCCCCTCTCTGTAGACTGGGCAGAAGTGAAACCCCAGAGCCAAACACTCCTCCTCCTGGGCAGTGCACGCCGACCTTTAATGGTCAGATGCTGCTTAGCTCTGTCAGAGCAGCTTCTCCTGCGGGATTCTCCCAGCACTTTCCAAGAGTGGGAAAGTATGAAATCCCCATTTGACTGCTGGGGACAGAGCCATAGAGCGGGGAGCAACTTGCCCAAAGTCCCAATAGGAAAACCAGCAATGGAACCCAGGAGTCCTGACTGTCAATTCCCTCTTTTCACAGGCAGTCGATCGCCCAGTGTCATCACCCTGCCTGCTGTCTGGGCAGGATAACTCCTCAGGTCACCACCCTCTCCAGCCTACCTTGGGCTTGGAGAGTGAGGAGGAGAGCGAGGGACAGCAGATGACCCTGAACATCCGCCATCCATCGCTCCATCGCCTAGAGCAAGTGAGTGGCATTAGGGTTCCTCTGTGGCGTCCTCTGTCTGTCTGGGGAGAGGCAGAAAGAGGGGGAGAGAATCTCTCCAAAGGAGATTGGATTTGCAAAAGGTCCCCAGGAACCCCTTGCTCTCAGACCGGGGAGGGGCTTTTCCAGAGCCGTCTCCAGTGTGTTTGGAAAGGTCCCAACAATGCGGCTCCCAGCCCTTGCCTTGTGGGCTACTGTTTGACAGGCTGAGAGTGTCTGAGCTGGGCGAGACCCTGTGAGCTGCTGAGCATGGATTGTCATAAATATAAAGGGAAGGGTAAACCCCTTTAAAATCCCTCCTGGCCAGAGGAAAAATCCTCTCACCTGTAAAGGATTAAGAAGCTAAAGGTAACCTTGCTGGCACCTGACCAAAATGACCAATGAGGAGACAAGATACTTTCAAAAGCTGGGAGGCGGGAGAAAACAAAAGGGTCTGTGTCTGTCTGTATGATGCTTTTGCTGGGGTCAGAACAGGAATGGAGTCTTAGAATTTAGTAAGTAATCTAGCTAGGTATGTGTTAGATTATGATTTCTTTAAATGGCTGAGAAAAGAACTGTGCTGAATAGAATGACTATTCCTGTTGTGTGTCTTTTTTATAACTTAAGGTTTTGCCTAGAGGGATTCTCTAGGTTTGAATCTAATTACCCTGTAAGGTATCTACCATCCTGATTTTACAGAGGTGATTCCTTTACTTCTATTAAAGGTCTTCTTGTAAGAAAATGGAATGCTTTTTCATTGTTCTAAGATCCAAGGGTTTGGGTCTGTGGTCACCTATGGAAATTGGTGAGGATTTTTACCAAACCTTCCCCAGGAAGTGGGGTGCAAGGGTTGGGAGGATATTGGGGGGAAAGACGTGTCCAAACTCAGTTTTTTCAGGAACCCAGATAAAGTTTGTTGCTGGCAGTGGAAGTCCTAGGGCAAAGGGTAAAATAGTTTGTACCTTGGGGAAGTTTTAACCTAAGCTGGTAAAAGTAAGCTTAGGAGGTTTTCATGCAGGTCCCCACATCTATACCCTAGGGTTCAGAGTGGGGAAGGAACCTTGACAGAAATCAATGAGAAATGTGGGGGCCCTGGGACTTTGATGTGGGGAATGGTTTCCCTGGAGAAGTCCGGACTCCTGGGTACTGTTCTGTTTTCTAGCCTGTGAGGTAGCCAGGGATGGCAGGAGGGAGCTGCTTGTCCGATGGTCTTTGTAACTGACTCCAGTGCCTCCCCGGGTGTTGCAGCACCAGGGATGATGAGGGGAAACGTTGGGAGCAGATCATGCAATGAACTCCTTCCAGTGTGTGGAGAATGCACTCCCTGCACCCCTGTGAGGGGAGGAGGAGCTGCTGTGGCTGGGGCAGGGATGGGGAAGGATGAAAAAGGCTGTTTGGTGAGAGGCTGCCTTGACCCCAGACTCATGCTTGCTCCCCGCTCGGTTCCAGGATAGCCGGGCTCCTGAGGATGTTCAGGAAGAAGGCTCTGCAGGTGGCCCCAGAGCCTGAGGGAAGCAGCTGCCATCTTCCCCAGGAGCAGAGCGGCCCCTCTGTCCCTGCTGGTGGGGAAGGAGCTCTTGGCCAGGCCAGGAGGTGGAAGTGCCCAGACTTCTGGCAGAGGAAACCCACTCCCGGCGTAGGCGTCGATTTGGGAGAGGCACCGGCCAGGCTGAAATGGAGCTGGCCCAGGATGCAGCTGGGCAGGCAGGACCCAGCCCAGGACAGGAGCCAGGCAGTGTGGCTCTGGGGCTTGTTGTGTGGGAAGTACCGGCCCCAGGAGCCCAGCCCTGATTCCCAGCAGGAGGCATCGCCCTGCCCAGTCACTGAGGACCCTCCAGTCTCCCCGGAGCAGGAGGTGGAGGATCCCTGTCCCAGCACCAGCAGCTTGGCCCGCTCCCCATGGGACAGCAGCAGTGCCTGGGATTTGGGTAGCAGTGAGGCCTACGGGCGCTACTGCTTTGTTCCAGGTGAGGAGCCAGGCTGGGCTCAGGGAGGGGTGAGGAGGGGGCTGTGACCACCCTGAGCCCAGGCTCTCAAGCAGTGCTATGGGGGTGAGTCCTCAGCCCAGGTGTCTGGCCTGAGCCACGTGAACCTCTGACACTAGATGCTGCTACTTTGGTCCTTGAT
Organism: Caretta caretta; assembly: GCF_965140235.1. NCBI lineage: Eukaryota > Metazoa > Chordata > Testudines > Cheloniidae > Caretta > Caretta caretta. The sequence continues at coordinate 177,691,267 of NC_134208.1, read as the reverse complement.
GCTCTGGTTGGCAGGGTGGGTGCAGGGGGAGGGGGCAGACACTCCCCAGGGAGTCCAGGACAGTTTGTGGGAGGTTCACTTTGCTATGGGCTCCTGAATTACTTGGGGGCTGAAGGTATCACTGAGAGCAGGGGATGTAGGGAGCGATCTGCCCTGGGTCCCGGAGGTGGGAAAGGGGCACATTGCCCCACCATGCCCCTGTCCTTCTCCCAAGTGGCAGCAGGTATCATCCTGTCCGCTTCTCTCCCTGGTGCAGGGAACCCCAGGGACTCCGAGGATGAGGAGGAGGAATGGGTGAACGTGGCCACAGAGGAGGCTGCTCTCAAGAACATTCGAGAGCAGCTCCAGGGCTGAGAAAAGGTACAAACGTTCCCCAGCTGTGCTGGAACCGAGATTCTCCCACCCTTTCCCAGCACCCTGACCACCTGCAGAGGGTCTTGTCTCTGATGATCCACCAGCCTGAATGGAGGCCTTTCTCCTCCTTGATCTGGGATGCCCAAGATGGTGGTATTTGTCACATACCAGCTGGGGTCTCCTCCCCCAACCGGCACTGTCCCAGATCTAGACCCTGCTTGTGTAGGAGTCGTGGGTAATTTAGACAATGGGCGGGTCCCCACTATCCCCCATTCAGTCCTGAGTGCTGCAACCAGTGTAGGTGGGGCAGGGAGGTCCCTGGCTAACTGGCTGTCTCTCCTGTAACCCCACTCCTGGTGGGTGCAGGATGAGAACCAGCAGCTCATATTCCTGCACGCCATCCACCCTTGTGTCTCGCTGCACATCAGAGAGGGCAGGACACATTGGAGCCACACTGCTGCAAGGTGGATGTGCTGGAGAGGATTGTGGTGAGGGAGGATGGAGACATGGGAGGGGCAGGGGTCTCTCCGGGCCAATGGATGCGGGATGGCTGATGCTGGAGGGGCAGCTGAGGCCAGGGATTGCTGGGACCGAAGACTGGGGAGAAGAGACAGATGAAATTCTGAGATTGGCCACTAGTGGGCAGGAATCAGAGGAGCTTGAGGCAGGTGGCGGGATCCTGCTGGCTGTGTGGGGCGCTGGCTGTGTAATCGCCTCACTGGGAAGTGTCAATGAGGCCCGAAGCTCTCACGCTCCTTTGTCTCCTTTGGGTCTCACAGGAGCTTATTGAGGAGCTGCCTGATAACTCTCCGCCTGGCGCCATCCTCGCTAACTCCCTGATTGCTGTGGGCAACCTCGGGTACCGAGAGGTGGTGGGAAGGTTCACTCTCTCTGGGTTGGGCTGTTCTTTTCTCTCCAGTAACATTGCAATGGCTTTGGGGAGAGGCTCACTCCCAGGAACAGATAGGAGTGGCAGCGGGAGCCAGGGAACAGGCGCTATTCCTGCCCTGCCACTGTCTGTCTGGGAAACCTTGCACTTGTCATACCCTGGCACGGTGCCTCACTTTTCATTCTCGCCAGCCTCTGCCTATTTCCCTGCATTTTCACGTCCCTGTTGGTGCCAGTCCCACCCCCACGCTGCACAGTCTAATACCAGCCATGGTATTACCACCATGACACCTGCCCTGGAGCCAGAGGTGGAGAGCCACCTCCTTGGAGCTGCCCTGCATGCCAGCTTCACCCTGGGCGCATAGAAAGACACCACCCAAGTCCAGGTAGATCATGTTAAGTCATGGAATGAAGAGCCAGCTGTCATCCTGCCATGAATCCTTGATAATTGCCTGCAGTGGAATGTGAATGAGTGAGTCCAGGATATGTGTTTGGGGGTCTCACAAGTGCTTCCCAGAGACCTCTCTTCCCATCTACAGGCAGGTGTAGCCCCAGTTTCCCTAACTCTGACCTATGGCTCTCCTTTGCTTTGCAGGAACTGCATAGGGTCCTGCCAGACCTCCTGGATGCCATGCTGGGGAACCTGCTGGCAGAGGCCCCAGACACCGACAGGCTCCACTGCATCTCGGAGGTGAGCCCGATAAGAGGGGTGGGGCAATTTTGCCTGAACTGTTAGATCCATTTTCAAGTCTGTCCTCCTAGCTGGGCCCTCAGTGGGGCGTCCTTGGTCAGGGCAGTTAGTGAAATGCAGTGTCAGGCCCTTCCTCCTTGAAGGACAGAGGAAGTAGCTGGGAGTTCAAGCCAGAGCTTTGCCTGGGGACTGGCTTAGGGAGTGAGAGTCTGAACCCCTCCTGTGAGATTCAGAAGATGGTCCTCAGAGAAGAGTCACTGGCTCCTTCCAAGAGAAACGGGAGGATCCCAGAGAATCAGCCCTTCTCTCCGACGGGCCCTGAGATTCCTGGGCGGATTGTGCTCACACTCAATCCCTTCACCCAACCAAGGACTTGAGAGCCAAGGAGGGGTGAGGGGTCTGTCTCCTTCCTGGTGAGCTGTTCAGGAATCAGGAGTTCAGGGAGTATGGGACCAGCCCCGACATTGAACGTTGTCCCAATCTAGAGAGACAATGAGAAGTCGTGACCTGCAGGATACAGGCATTGTCCTGGGGCAACAATCCCCTTCTAAAGCTCTGCGATCAGTGAATCAGATATTCCACCCTGTGGACAATGTCTCAGCCCCCTGGGGATGGGGAGGGTCTCATTAGCACAACACATGCATGTGCCCATTGATCCTGAGCTGCCTCCTTTCCCCCTAGCACATTAACTATTGGATCATGTCCAGGGTGTCGCAAGAGAGAGCCAGGGCCATTAGGAGCAGCACCGCCCTGCTCAGATCCACCATCACCCTCCTTGAGTTTGACGTAAGTGACCTCTCAGCCCAGCTTCCTGACTCCAGGCGTCGGTGGGCTGGCTCAAACGGGCTGTAGGATGTGCTGCTGCAGGAGCTGGGGGTTAGGAGTGTTCCTCTTGGGGAGACAGAGTCAGAGCAGACAATGAGCTTGGCTTGAGTCAGGTTCTTCTTGTCCTGGTTAAGTGGTGACTCTGGGCTTTTAAGGGGACCATGCTGCAGGTTCATGCCTTTTTGTCATCCTGGAGCAGCTGGGGAAGTAAGTCCTCATGGAGGGCCCTGCCCACATCCCTGTGCTCCAGGCTCCTTTTGAGGGCAGAGTAAATGAAGGGTCTAGCTCAAGCTCCTATTCTCTAGCATCTCCTGTAGAGGGGCTACGGGGACGGAGAGTCCTGGCCAGGCGGGGACTGGGAGCTGACAGGAAAATGCTGATGGAGTCCCCTCTCCCTCTCCCTTCCGCAAAAACTCGGCAGGACTCCCCAGGATGGGTCACCATGTGGCACAGCTGTCCATCAGTGAAGCAGCCAAGGACCTGACCCAGGGTGGGAGTGTACAGGCTCTAACAGCTGCTGCTGCACCAGAGGGGTAAGGATCCCAGGTGTGAAATGGCACCCGATAGAAGAGTGAGAGTGGGACCCCAACCAATTTCTCTCATACTGACCCCGGTTGTAGGCTGAGTCTCTGTCGATCTCTTTCTCTGTTCTACACCACCCCCTGCAATTCTGTTGGCAAGGAATCTGTCCACTGTGCAACCACCAATGGGATTGGAAAGACACAAGTGCTGCAACCAAAATGACAAGTGTGTGTGTCTCTTTCCCAGGGCTGACCATCTATGAGGCCGAAGCTCTGTGGTGTTGGGACTGGCACCGGGACAGCAGGCTCCTGGGCTACAGGAACACAGCCACGGTCGGGGAGGTAAGGACACTCTTCCAGAGAGTGGGGGTGGCTGGGTCCCCTGCAGTGACTGCCTCCTGGGGCCGCGAGACAGAGATACTGTTCTAGCCCCAGGATTCGGAGCCTCACTCTGGGCAGTCTGCTAATGCCTCACATCCTGTTGGGTTTAGGTCTTCGTAAAATTCTTCTGGGAGGGGCAGAGAAGATCCTTCCTCTGGACATCAGTGCTGGCCATCCATGACCCCCTGCTGCGTGTCAGCCAGCCTGAGCTGCTCCTCACCTACTCCCTCCTGCGGCAAGCCCAGCGCTGATGGGGGGACAAGGTAAGCAGCTGCATTAGAGTCAGGAGATTGGGGTGGGGCCCAGGCCTCTTTCCCATCCGATGTCCATTCGCTGGGCTGGCAGCAAGGAGCCTGGTGTGGAATGAGAGTGAGAACAGGTGCTACTGGGAAGGGAGATGAATTCAACTGCATGAGCAGGAGGGAGCCAGCTTGTCCCCGGAGTAGCTCCAACCCAGCTCTTTGCAAGGCTAATTAATGACAAGCATTGCCTCATCACGGACTTATGTTCTTAGGACATGGTGCTACCGCTCTTGGGAAGTGCCCTCTGCGAGTCTCTCCTGTCCCACAGGGCCACTCCAGTTTCCAGTGGACTAGTGTCCATGTCACCCGAGCCACCACCCAGAGTTGCTCCCATCACTGGTAGCCTGGGAGGCCAAGGACTGAGAGCAGCGCATGAGGAAGTGTACAAGAGTGGCCTAATGCCAAGATGGGGACAAGAGTTCTTTGTTTTGGGTGCAGAGAAGCAGGCCATATTAAAAGACACAGCGTGCTTAGGAAATTGCTGAGTGGCAAAACGAGGGGCGAGGGCCCCAAGAAGGTAGAAAGAAAGGAGAAGGTGTCCTCTGACCCAAACCCACATGAGGCAGGCAACGTGGAGGTGGCAGGGATAGTCGTGGAGTTGCAGAGCCTCCCACAACAGGCCCTGTTGGGTGCTGTAGGGAGATGAAGGACAAAATGGTTGGCCCAGCGATGAAGCAGACTGAAGTAGGGACAAACACCAGGGTGGAGCAGTCCGTGGTGGGTTCTCAGACCCTGACGGAAAGGGTTTTGGCGTATGCAATGCCAGTAGCAAAAAGGGGTAGAGAAGAAACTAAAGGCTTCAGAACAGGCTCTGCAAGCAGTTGTTAATGAGAAGGAGTGGCTGCAGGAAGAGCGCTGGGATACTGTGGAAGAGAAGGATTGCCTCTTAATTCTGGTGAGCGAGCTGGCAGTGGAGCTGGAGACACTGTGCGCAGGCTGTACGAGCGCGCAGCCAGTGACAGCGATGAGATGATGAGGGATGAAGCTTGGACAAGAATCGAACTTGCCCCCCCAGGTGGGCGATGTTCTAAGGAGGAGGGAATATAACAGAGAGTGGCCTGTGGGCTGTAAAGCCTGGACCTAGGCCAAACTGATTACAGAGTGAGCTCCACCTGAGGGGAAAACCAGGGAAAACTGCAGCAAAGGTACAGGAGCAGGCCTAGCTGTTCAGTAGAGGGCCTTGGGGCAGAACCTAGAATCCAGGGTAGGACAGGTTCTCCCATGGTCTCTAAGAAAGGGGATTTATAACGCCATAGAATGGGCTACCAAGGGCAGGCCGAGCCAAAGTCAGGCTGAGGAAGAGCCTCCAAAAGGATGGAAGACCTTGTTTCTGTTAGACATTTTTGGACTTTTCGTTTGGGATGAGCACGATCCAGGAAGGAGTGGACTAAAAGACGGTCACCTGGCTGAAGGGTTGAGTTCCCAGCCAAAGAACTCCCAGAGGGTCCTAGCGACTATTGGCGGGGGTGCTAGCCCAGCAAAAAAACTGTAACACCAGGCCTTGCCAGGAAGGGGCAGCCTGTTGACAATCTGTTGACCAGAGGGGGTGGGTGTGGCAGTGACATCACAAAGGCCTTTTGCAGGACCGCAGCCTATTGGACAAAGGTAGTGGGAGGTGGTGACCTCACAGAGAGATGCTGACATCAGCCAGACAGGACAGGAGTGGAGGGCCAGGGAAACCTCGCAGACCCCTGTAGCTTTGCTTCAGCAAGTCCCCTTCTCGATGTCCCTCTTTGAGGACTGAGAGAGTATTAGGATTTACGTACATGAGCGCAAGGAGGAACCTCTTTCGAGTTTTCTCCTTTCCTTTTCCTGATTTTACTAGAAAACAGACGTCCCTGTTTGGAAGGTAAGAGCCTCCGAGAGGTTTGGAACCTGTTCAGTCTGATCCATTTGGTGCCAGGTGAATTCTAGGCATGGAAAACGCGAGGTTCAGGTGGCAGAATTTTATTCCCCACCTAGGATTTTGTCCCTTAGAATCACTGGGGACATGAGGGTTTGTCCTTTTTGTTTTACCTTTTGCTCCATCCCTCCCTCCTTTCTCTTCATCTCTTACTTCTTTTGTCCTTTCCCCTGTTCCCCTCCCGCCACCAGGAGGGGTGCGTGGGGGGGAGTCACTGGGAGCGCTCTGCAGCTCCCATTATGGAAGGTCCATCCAAAAATGTTGGGCTGAAATAGTGCTCGGACAGTGATCCCCACCGGTGACCTGGGCCATCCTTTGGGCTCTCTGGTGAGAACCCTCAGCCTCCCGCCCCTCAGTCTCTACCCTGATTGGCTGAGCAGGGGGTTATTGACAGGGAGGAGACTCGGGTTCTTGTTGTTCTCTTTGAAAACCAAGTAAATAAGTCATAACCAGTCATATGTTTGACGAATTTTGCTGCTTCTCTGCATTCATTGTCTCTGAGCAGTTCATGATTCTCTCTAACATTCCAGTTCTCCTGAAACACTTGCTGAATAATTACTATGAACTGTTGTTGGTCTGGAGCTCATTTGAGAGCACTTTACTGAGGTTGTTCAACATATGAAACTCAAGATCCGATGGTTAGTTTGCAAGTTAGGGCTCTTGGGTCCTATTCCCAACTCTGCCACTGACTGGCTGTGTGACTTCAGACAAGTCAATTCTCCTTTCTCAGCCTTAGCTTCTCCCTCTTTCAAGTAGGCATAACAATCCATTCCTACCTACCTCACAGTGGGTGGAGGATGGGGATCCATTGGAGAGTGTCACTGGGAGCAGTGCATAATAGGAACTGTCCTATCACGTTTACTCAATCTGATTATGACATAATAGAATAGCTGAAATATTCTACTTTATTTGTATTTGATTATTTTGAAATTGTTAAGAGCAGCAACTCCTTCGCTCAGACTGTTCCCCAGGCTGAGAGTGTCTGAGCTGGGCCAGACCCTGTGAGCTGCTGAGCATGGAAATCAATGAGAAATGAGGGGGCCCTGGGCTTTGATGTGGGGAATGGTTTCCCTGGAGAAGTCCGGACTCCTGGGTTCTGTTCCTCCTCTAGCCTGGAGGGCGGAGGGGGTGGCCAGTGAAGGCAGAAGGGAGCTGCTTGTCCAAAGTGACCGATGGACTTTGTGACTGACCCCAGTGCCTCCCCGGGTGTTGCAGCACCAGAGATGAAGAGGGGGAACGTTGGGAGCAGATCATGCAATGAACTCCTGCCAGTGTATGGAGATTGCACTCTTGCACCCCTGTGGGGGGTGGCGGAGCTGCTGTGGCTGGGGCAGGGATGGGGAGGGATGAAAAAGGCTGTCTGGTGAGAGGCTGCCTTGACCCCAAACTCACGCCTGCTCCCCGCTCGGTTCCAGGATGGCCGTGCTCCTGAGGATGTTCGGGAAGAAGGCTCTGCAAGTGGCCTCAAAGCCTGAGGGATGCAGCTGCCATCTTCCCCAGGAACAGGGCGGCCCCTCCGTCCCCACTGGCGGGAAAGGCGCTTCCGGCCAGGCTAGGAGGTGGAAGTGCCCAGCCTTCTGGCAGAGGAAACCCGCTCCCGGCAGAGGCGCCGAGGTGGGAGAGGCTGCAGCCAGGCTGAAATGGAGCTGGCCCAGGATGCGGCTGGGCAGGCAGGACCCAGCCCAGGAAGGGAACCGGGCATGGTGGCTCTGGGGCTTGTTATGTGGGAAGCACCGGCCCCAGGAGCCCAGCCCTGATTCCCAGCAGGAGGCACCCCCCCTGCCCGGTCACTGAGGACCTTCCAGCCTCCCCAGGGCAGGAGGTGGAGGATCCCTGTCCCAGCACCAGCAGCTCGGCCCACTCCCCATGGGACAGCAGCAGCGCCTGGGATTTGGGTAGTAGTGAGGCCAAGGGGCGCCGCTGCTTTGTTCCAGGTGAGGAGCCAGGCTGGGCTCAGGGAGGGGTGAGGAGGGGGCTGTGAACACCCTGAGCCCAGGCACTCGACCAGTGCTAAGGGGGCAGGTCCCCAGCCCAGGTGTCTGGCCTGAGCCACATGAACCTCTGACACTAGATGTTGCCACTTTGGTCCTTGGTACTGTAGCTGGTGGTGGGGCGGGGAGGGGGGGCAGGCACCGCGGTGGGAAGTCCAGGACAGTGTGTGTGTGGAGGGTCTCTTTGCTGTGGGCTCCTGAAGGAGTTGGGGGCTGAAGGTATCATTGAGAGTGGGGAGTGTGGGGCCAAGTCTGCCCTGGGTCCCGGAGGTGGGACGGGGGCACATTGCCCCACCATGCTCCTCAGTGTCAGCCGGTGTCAACCTGTCCTCTTCTCTCCCTGGTGCAGGGACCCCCAGGGACTCAGGATGAGGAGGAGGAACGGGTGGATGTGGCCTCGGAGGAGGCTGTTCTCAAGAACATCCAGGAGCAGCTCCAGGGCCGAGAAAAGGTACAAACGTTCCCCAGCTGTGCTGGAACCGAGGGTCTTTTCTCTGACGATCCACCAGCCCTAATGGGGACCTTTCTCCTCCATGATCTGGGACGCCCAAGATGGGGGTGTTTGTCACACACCAGCCGGGGTCTCCTTCCCTCACAGGCACTGTCCCAGATCTGGACCCTGCTTATGTAGGAGTCGTGGGTGATTTGTACAATGGGCGGGCCCCCGCTATCCCGCGTACAGGCCTGAGTCCTGCAGCTGGTGTGGGTGGGGCAGGGAGGTCCCTGGCTAACTGGCTCTCTCCCCCCCAACCCCACTCATGGTGGGTGCAGGATGAGGCCCAACACCTTATGTCCCTGCACGCCATCCACCCCACGTGTCTCGCTGCACAGCAGAGAGGGCAGGACACATTGGAGCCACACTGCTGCAAGGCGGCTGTCCTGGAGAGGATTGTAGTGAATGAGACACGGCGCCAAGCAGCTGGAGGGAGGACAGAGACATGGGAGGGGTAGGGGTCTCCCCGGGCGAATGGATGGGGGATGGCTATCTGGGGCTATCTGTGTGCACCCGAGGGGGTGGGTGTGGCAGTGACATCACAAAGGCCTTTTGCAGGACCTCAGCCTACTGGTCAAAGGTAGTGGGGAGGTGGTGACCTCACAGAGGGAGGGGCAGCTGAGGCCAGGGATTGCTGGGTCTGAAGATTGGGTAGAAGAGAGAGGAGAAATTCTGAGATTGGCCACTAGTGGGCAGGAATCGGAGGAGCTGGAGGCAGGTGGAGGGATCCTGCTGCCTGTGTGGGGAGCTGGCTGTGTAATCTCCTTACTGGGAAGTGTCAATGAGGCCCAAATCTCTCACTTTCCTTTATCTCCTTTGGGTCTCACAGGATCTCATTGAGGAGCTGCCTGGTAACTCTCCACCGGGCGCCGTCCTCCCTAATTCCCTGATTGCTGTGGGCAACCTCGGGTACCGAGACCCTCCCGCCTGGTTCCCTGAACCCCGCTGCTGCTCAGACCCAGGGCTGGGAGTCACTGCCCCTCCCACCACCAGGTCACCTCCCAAGGGTGTCTCCTCTGACAGAGATGGTGGGAAGGTTCACTCTCTCTGGGTTGGACTGTTCTTTTCACTCCAGTAACATTGCAAAGGCTTTGGGGAGAGGCTCACTCCCAGGATCCAGATACAGGACGGGCAGCAGGGTCCAGGGAACAGGTGCTATTCCTGTCCTGCCACAGTCTGTCTGGGAAACCTTGCACTTGTCATTCCCTGGCTCAGTGCCTCAGTTTCCATTCTCGCCAGCCTCTGCCTATTTCCCTGCGGTTTCACATCCCTGTTGGTGCCAGTCCCACCCAGGCACTGCACAGTCTAATATCGCCTCCTCTCTCTTGCCAGCACCATGACACCTGGCCTGGAGCCAGAGGTGGAGAGCCACCTCCTTCGACCTGCCCTGCATGCCGGCTTCACCCTGGGTATGGAGAAGGACACCACCCAAGTCTAGGTAGACCATGCTAAAGTCATGGATTGAAGAGCCAGCTGTCATCCTGCCATGAATCCTTGCTAACTGCCTGCAGTGGGATGTGAATGAGCGAAGCCAGGATATGTGTTTGGGGGTCTCACAAGTGCTTCCCAGAGACCCCTCTTCCCATCATATGGCAGGTGTAGCCCCAGTTTCCCTAACTCTGACCTATGGCTCTCCCTTGCGTTGCAGGAACTGCATAGGGTCCTGCCAGACCTCCTGGATGCCATGCTGGGGAACCTGCTGGCAGTATCCCCAGAAACCGACAGGCTCCATTACATCTTGGAGGTGTACCCAATAAGAGGGATGGGGCAATTTTGCCTTAACTTTTAGATCCATTTTCAAGTCTGTCCTTCTAGCTGTCCAGTGGGCTGTCCTTGGTCAGGGCAGTCAGTGCAGTGCAGTGTCAGGCCCTTCCTCCTTGAAGAACAGGGAAGGAGCTTGGACTTCAAACCAGAGCTTTGCCTGGGGACTGGCTTAGGGAGTGAGAGTCTGAACCCCTCCTGTGAGATCCAGAAGATGGTCCTCACAGAAGAGTCACAGGCTCCTTCCTAGAGAAACAGGAGGACCCCAGAGATTCAGCCCTTCTCTTCGAAGGTCTCTGAGATTCCTGTGGAGATTGTGCTCAAACTCAGTCCCTTCACCCAACCAAGGACTAGAGAGCCAAGGAGGGGTGAGGGGTCTGTCTCCTTCCTGGTGGGCTGTTCAGGAATCAGGAGTTCAGGGAGGATGGGACCAGCCCCGACATCGAACGTTGTCCCAATCTAGAGAGACAATGACAACTTGTGACCTGGAAGATACAGGCTTTGTCCTGGGGGGAACAATCCCCTTCTAAAGCTCTGCGATCAATGAATCAGATATTTCACCCCATGCACAATGTCTCACCCCCTGGGGATGGGGAGGATCTCATTATTGGATCGTGCCCAGGGTGTCGCAAGAGAGAGCCAGGGCCATTTGGAGCAGCACCGCCCTGCTCAGACCCACCATTACCCTCCCTGAGTTTGACGTAAGTGACCTCTCAGCCCAGCTTCCTGACTCCAGGCGTCAGTGGGCTGGCTCGAACGAGCTGCAGGATGTGCTGCTGCAGGGGCTGGGGGTTAGGCGTGTTCCTCTTGGGGAGACAGAGTCAGAGCAGAGAATGAGCTTGGCTTGAGTCAAGTTCTTCTTGTCCTGGTTAAGTGGTGACTCTGGGCATTTTAAGGGGACCATACTGCAGGTTCATGTCTTTCTATCATCCTGGAGCAGCTGGGGAAGTAAGTCCTCATGGAGGGCCCTGCCCACATCCCTGTGCTCCAGGCTCCTTTTGGGGGCAGAGAAAATTAAGGGTCTAGCTCAAGCTCCTATTCTCTAGCATCTCCTGTAGAGGGGCTACCGGGACAGAGAGTCCTGGCCCAGGTGGAGACTGGGAGCTGACAGGAAAATGCTGATGGAGTCCCCTCTCCCTCTCCCTCTCCGTCTTCCTCCCATAAGAACTCAGCAGAATTCCCCAGGGTGGGTCACCATGTGGCACAGCTGGCTCTGTCCATCAGTGACCCAGCCAAGGACCTGAGCCGGCAGGCTAGGGTGGGAGTGTACTGGCTCTACCAGCTGCTGCTGCACCAGAGGGGTTAGGAACCCAGCTGGGAAATGGCACCCGATGGAGTGAGAGTGGGACCACTACCAATTTCTCACAGACTAACCCCGGCTGGAGGCTGAGTCTCTCTTGATCTCTTTCTCGGTTCTACACCACCCCCTGCAATTCTCTTGGGCCAGGCACGCAGCGAGGACTTTGCCCACTGTGCAGCCACCAATGGAATTGGAAGGACACAAGCACTGCAACCAGAATGAGAAGTGTGAGTGTGTGTGTCTGTTTCCCAGGGCTGACCATCCATGAGGCCGAAGCCCTGTGGTGTTGGGACTGGCACCAGGACAGCAGGCTCCTCGGCAATAGGAACACAGCCAGGGTGGGGGAGGTAAGGACTCTCTGCCAGGGCATGACACAGGTCAGGGAGTGGGGGTGGCTGGATGCCCTGCAGTGGCTGCCTCCTGGGGCCACTAGACAGAATTACCGTTCTAGCCCCAGGATTTGGAGCCTGGTTCTGGTCAATCTGCTAATGCCTCACGTCCTGTTGGTTTTAGGTCTTTGGAAAGTTCTTCTGGGAGGGGCAGAGAAGATCCTTCCTCCAGATGGCAGTGCTGGCCATCCACGACCCCCTGCTGCGTGTCAGCCAGGTTGGGCTGCTCCTCACCTGCTCCCTCATGGGGGAAGCGCAGCAGCTGATAGTGGACAAGGTAAGCAGCTGCATTAGAGTCAGGAGATTGGGGTGGGGCCCAGGACTCATTCCCATCCAATGGCCATTCGCTGGCCTGGCAGCAAGAAGGCTGGTGGGGAATGAGAATGAGAACAGATGCTGCTGGCAAGGGAGGTGAATTCACCTCCATGAGCAGGAGGGAGCCTGCTTGTGCCCAGAGCAGCTCGAACCGATCCTTTTAGGAAGGCTAATTAATGACCAGCATTACCTCATCACAGACTTATGTTCTTAGGACATGGTGCTATCGCTCGAGGGAAGTGCCCTCTGCGAATTTCTCCTGTCCCACAGGGCCGCACCAGTTTCCAGCGGACTAGGGTCTGTGTCACCCGAGCCACCACCCAGAGTTGCTCCCATCACTGGCAGCCTGGGAAGCCAAGGACTGACGAGTGATGGCGATTCACCAGGCAGGGCTGTGGCACATGGGCGGGGGAAGCTTGTGCTGCTGCTGGCAGGGCTGGACCCGCTCGAGGGAGAATGGGAGGATTCAGTTAGCAGGGGCTGCTGATCTGCCGCATTCACCAGGGCTGCCATCCTGCGTCTTCAGCATTAGTGTCTGGGATGACTTGGGGAAAGGTCTTAACCTCCCCACATCCCACTTCACTGCTGCCAGAATCCCTCCTTCTCCCACATTCCCCTTCTTGAGCCCCCTCCCTGCCCAAGCTGGGTGGTGGTGGAGGAGAGGGGTCTGAAAACTTGAGCTGTGGATGAGAGGTAGAACAGCTGTCAGGGGCACTGAGGGGGAGGTATCAGGAGCTCACCGTACAAGGATGGGGGTTGGCACTGGAGGTCACTAGAAAGGACAAAAAGACTCCATTCTAGGGGTCAGGAGGGTGAATCCATCCCTCAGATGTAGGCAGGTGCTGGGTGGAAATGCTGCTGGTTCCAGGTGCCCTTAATCCCCTGATTCCTCGGGGGCGTCTGAGTCTCTGAGAGGTTATCGTTCCCTTGCAGCAAGAGGACGTCGCAGCCAATGTGATGCACCTTCAGTGGTGATACAGCCCAGCTGGGGTGTCAACAGGAATGAAAATGAGTTAGGAAGTTCAGAGCAGCAAGGAAAGTCTAGAGGTAAACTTGAGAAGAGAGGTAGGAAGTGTCCAAGGAAAACTGCAGCAAAGGGAAAGAAGCAGACCGAGCTCTTGGGTACAGGACCCTGGGCTGCTCCCAATGTCAGGGTGGGACTGGGTTCCCCTACTGGCCCCAAAGAAGGGGGTGTCCACGCACCCGGAGAGGGTTACCAAACCCAGCAAGGGGGCTGTAGGATGAGGAAGAGCGCCAGTGATGACAGAAGGACCTCTTTGTGTGGAAAGACGTGTTTGGAGTTTTAGTGTGAGACAAGCTGGGCCCCAGAAGGGTGGACTAAAGGTGGCGACCTTGCCGAAGGGTTGAGTTACCAGGCAAATCAAAAGACATGGCCTGTTTGGGAAATTGCTGAGTGGCAAAACGAGGGGCCAGAGCCCCAAGAAGGTAGAAAGAAAGGAGAAGGTGTCCTCTGACACAAACCCACGTGAGGCAGGCAACGTGGAGGTGACAGGGATGGCCATGGACCTTGCAGACCCTCCACCAGTACACCCTGTTGGGTGCTGCAGGGAGGTGAAGGACAAAATGGTTGGCCCAGAGATGAAGCAGACTGAAGGAAGGACAAACACCAGGGTGGAGCAGTCCACGGTGGGTTCTCAGACCCTGACGGAAAGGGTTTTGGCATATGCAGTGCCAGTAGCAAAAAGGGGTAGAGAAGAAGCTAAAGGCTTCGGAACAGGCTCTGCAAGCAGTTGCGAATGAGAATGAGTGGCTGCAGGAAGAGCGCTGGGATACTGCGTAAGAGAAGGATTCCCTCTTAATTCTGGTGAGCGAGCTGGCAGTGGAGCTGGAGACACTGTGCGCAGGCTGTACAAGCGTGCAGCCGGTGACAGCGATGAGATGATGAGGGATGAAGCTTGGACAAGAATCGAACTTGTTCCCCCGGGTGGGCGATGTTCTAAGGAGGAGGGAATATAACGGAGGCTTGGCCTGTGGGCTATAAAGCCTGGACCTAGGCCAAACAGATTACAGAGTGAGCTCCACCTTAGGGGAAAACCAGGGAAAACCACAGCAAAGGTACAGGAACAGGCCTAGCTGTTCAGTACAGGGCCTTCGGACAGAACCTAGAATCCAGGGTAGGACTGGTTCTCCTTTGGTCTCTAAGGAAGGGGACATAGAAAGCCATAAAGGGCTATCAAGGGCAGGCCGAGCCAAAGTCAGGCTGAGGAAGAGCCCTCAAAGGAACGGAAGACCTTGTTTCTGTTAAAGACATTTTTGGACTTTTTGTTTGGGATGAGCACGACCCAGGAAGGAGTGGACTAAAAGACGGTCACCTGGCTGAAGGGCTGAGTTCCCAGCCAAAGAGTGCCCAGAGTGCCCTAGCGACTATTGGCTTTGGTGCTAGCCTAACAAGAAAGCTGTGACACCAGGCCTTGCCAGGAAGGGGCAGCCTGGTTTTGGAGAGTGGTGGGGATGGCCTATGGGAGAGGATGGCTGGAGGGGTCATACAGGAGGGGCAACAGGGTCCAGTGATGAGAGCAGGGAACTGGTTGGACTGCAGCCCTGCCACTGAGTGGTAACGTGATCCTGGCCAGGTCAGTCTCCCACCTGATGCCTCACTTTCTCTATCTTTGAAATGGGGATCATCCTGACCCACATTAAGTAAGTGTTTGATCCTCTGCTCTTCCTTCCCAAATCCCTGCCCTCCTTGCCCCACACAGGCCTCTGCCCTGTTCCTCAAACTTCCGTGCCCATGTTAGTGCCTGTGTAGCCACCCAATTGCAAGGTTTCATGTACAGTCTCCTGTTAGCAAACTGAAGCCGCCCCTAGATCCAGAATAGGAATCAGAGTTCCTGTGCGCAGCCTGAATAGAGTGTAGACCATGGGCACGGGGACGGCCAACACTCACGTCCAGGTAGATCATCAACCTACTCCTCTATCCCTGGAGCAAGAAGGTCTCTGGTTCTTGCTCTCTTCGGTGTCTGGAGCTGCTGAGTTGGGGGTGTGGTGGGCAGAGATGGGAACAGGCCAGAAGATTAATCCAGTGTCAGAGGGAGAGTCCCCCCCCTTGTGGGAGATGATGTTGCCCCTTTGTGGGCAAGGCCTTGCTTGCAGATGCTGTGCTTTGGTTCCTGGACTCTGCCAGGAAGCCCAGCTCCCATCCGGAGCAGCTTGGCTGTTTCCTACCTTGCTCGGCACCAGACCCTCTGCAGAGAGCTGCTCTGGGCCAGGACTGCAGAGCCAGTTGTCATCCTGGCATGTGTAGCCCCAGGTTCCATAACCGTGACCCATGGTCTCCCTCCCCTGACAGGCTCTGAAGAAGGCCTGCTCAGAGACGTGGATGCCATGCTGAAGAGCCTGCTGACAGCAACCCCCAGCACAGACAAACTCCCGCACATCCTGGAGGTGAGCAGAATGGGCAGGGGCAGCAGGAATTTTACCTTAGCTCTGAGGAGGCCTGGAAATGAGAGACCAGATGATCCACGTTTCCATTGTGTCACGCTACTTGAGAGCCATTGGGCCACCCGTGGTCAGGGCAGTCAGTGTAGAGCAGTGGTGGGGCCCTTCCTCCTTCGGGGACAGAGGGAAGGCGCTGGTGCTCGACAGCAGGTCTCTGCCTGGTTCTGTTGAGCACTAACTCCAAGACCTCAGGCAGGCTTGCGGAGTGAGAGCAACAGAGCCCTGTGAGGTCCAGGAGAAGTTCCTCCGAGAAGAGCACTGGTTCCTTCCTAGGAAGCTGCTGAGATTGGTCTTCACAACATCCTCTGGCAAAGAGTTCCACACGTTGACTGTGCATTGTGTAAAAAAATACTTAAACTTGCTGTCTATTAATTTCATTTGGTGACCCCATATCAGTGTACAACAGAAATGGTTTATCCAAGTCATGTTCAATAACATGATTGAATCCTTTTACAAACTCAATGTAAAACTTTCTTAGAACAATAGTGGATTGGATTTGCCCTTGCAGTATGATTCCTGTATGTCTCATGTGATCTTGCCAAGAGCTAATGAAAATAGCTACTTTATCCATAGAAACTTTGGCATATGTCTGGAACCCAATTAATGTCAAGACAATGTAGATATTAGTGTTGTCCATAGGATAGGAATCTTTGCATTTAGCCATGAAAGCAATATGGTTGTGTGCTTCAGTTTCCCTTTTCCTACAGCATATCAGGTCTGCAATGTCTTGTCTCCTGTGAAAAGTTTCAAGATTTATTTGGGCAAAAGCATTCATGGGTAAAAAACACAGATATTTCGTGGGTGAAACAGCTGCATCACAAGGTTTTTTTAACATAAAGTATGTTCTTCTGTATCAATCTTAACATGTTCAAGAGTTTCCCAAAAGATTAGGTGCATTGTACACTTTTACAGTTTTTGGAAATAGCAAAAAAATAGCTAAAACAAATCACCATTAGCAATAAGAAGAAATCCATTGGAAGTGTCCATCTACAATCATTTTTGTCATGCCACACCTTTGGCTCAATACCATTGGGGTTTGGGCCTTTTAGGGTTACCCTGTGGCTTCCCTTTGCAAAATTCAGTTCTCACTTTCCTCCTTGTCCTGAAGTAAAAGAAAAAGGTTCTCCCGATCCCAAAGGACCAAGCCCCAGACCCAGGTCAATAGACAAGTCAGATCTTACCCACAAATCATGCAAATCCTTTAGGGGCAACGAGGAACAAGGAGCACCTTGATTCTAAAAGAGCCAAGGAGGAGAGGGACACGGTCCATGAAGAGAGCCTGCTCCGGGGTTCCTGGAGGAAGAGAGGAAGAGCAGGGAGCAGGACCGATTGCTCAGGGGGGGAATGCTGGACATGGGGCCAGCAGGGCGGTTCATCCACCTCATGTCACAGCACCAGCCCCAGTGCGTGTGCCGGCTGCAGTGTCTGCAGATGGGCAGGTCCCTGTAACTGTGACAGTGGAATGGTGTTCCCGGGCCTGGCTCACAATGGTTGGAGGGTGTAGTTTGCGGCAGGGCCTGTGACCAAACTTACAGATGTGGTTTCTGTTCCCAACTATTGACAGCTGTGTGTCTCAGAGAAAGATCCTCTTACCCCTCTCTCCAAGAGACGTAACCTTGTCTCCAAAACCAGTGAGGTGGCAGAGCGCAAACTGGTTTCTGCCGTAGCCGACACGTTTTCTGGCCAGCCTTGAACTCTCCAATTCCCTGATGAATGTTCTTCTGACCTTAATGGCTTTTATATTTTTGCTCTAGCCGTTATTCAGACGCTCAGCCCAGTTGGCCTGGTCCCACTTCCATGTGGTGCCTCACTTTCCCCCTCTCTGAAGAGGGGATAATCCTAACTGACAATTAGACAGTGTTTGATCCTCAGATCTTGATTCCCAAATCCCTGCCCTCCTTACCCAACACCAGCCTCTGCCCTGTTTTCCCAAACTTCCATGCCTATCTTTCTGCCTGTCTCCGCCCCCAACTGCAAGGTCTCAGACACAATCTCCTTCCAGCAAGCTGAAGCTGCCCCTGGCTCTGGAGCTGGAATTGCATGTCCTGAGAGCTTTCCTTGCATGGTGTATTCACCGTGGGCATGAAAAAGGACAACACCCATATGCAGGTTGAACATCAACCTCCACCTCTGTCCCAGCAGCAGGATGGCCTCTGGTCCCTGCTCCCTCAGACAGCTGGAGCTACTGAGAGGTGTGGTTGGCAGAGCATGAGAACAGTCCATGAGGTCAAGAAATGATGGGGAGAGCCTGGATTCTGCCCAGAAGCCCAGCTTCCATCCCTAGCAGCTTGGATGTTTCCTACCCTGCTGTGCACCAGGCCCTCTACAAAGAGCTGCTCTGGGCAAGAATTGCAGAGCCAGCTGTCATCCTGGCAGGTGTAGCCCCAGGTTCCATAACCCTGACCCATGGTCTCCCTCTGCTGGCAGGCTCAGAGCAAGGCCTGCCCATAGAACATGGATGACGAGCTCTAGATCTTGCTGACAGCATCCCCCAGCACAGACAAACTCCAGCACATCTTGCAGGTGAGAGAATGGGAAGGGGCAGCAGGGGTTTTACCTTGGCCCTGGGGACTCCAAGCAAGAAGAGATTGGAAAATCCATGTTTCTTCTCTTGGATCCTTCCGAGTATGCATTTGTGATATCGGCTCAGTGGGTGACCTTGAGGTTAACTCACTTCCCCCTTCCAGCATCAGTCTTCTCCACTCTCAGATCTACCCTCAGGAAGAAGGACATAAGCCCTGACAATCACCTTCACCTGTGGGTGTCTGGCCCTGGGAGCCTAAACCAACTGGACAACCTGCCCCTTCACCTAAACTGCCCTGTCTTTTCCTCCTAGGGCCTTGTTCTAAGTGCTCCGCCTAGCCCCTTCCTGGCTTGTCCCTGAACTTTCAAGGACTCTCCAAGCTCCTCCCACACCTGCTCCCCTTGGTGTCTCTCTCCTGGCTGAGCACAGGCTGCCCTTCTATCTCTCAGCAGGCCTGGGTCCAAGTCACATGCTGCTGTTTGTCACCTGACCCCCACACTTATTCCCTTCCCCCTAGGGAGCTGCATAACTTGGGCTAGGTGCAGTTGAGCTCCAACCCCTTTCCTGGCCATCTCACCCTAGGACAGGTTGAAACCGGAAACCTGTGGGATAACAGTAACTGTTTGCTCTGAAATGTGCTGAAGACACAATAGAAGAGGAAATCCTTTGGTCTGGATTTAAATTATTGCAACTGAAAGTGAATGAGAGAAAATAGGTCCAGAGTTATCTTCCAAGCAGCAGAAAATGTAAAGATTGATATATGTTCAGGTCAGAAAGAACCACTATGTGTATCTAGTCACACCTCCTGTATAACTTGAGCCCTAGAATGTCACCAAGTGGTTCCTTCAGCCAAGCATAACATGGGACCGAGCCAGAGCACATCTTTTGGAAGGACATCCACATGCATTAGAGCAGGGGTTCTCAAACTGGGGGTCGAGCCCCCTCAGGGGGTCGTGAGGTTATAACATGGGGGGTCGCGAGCTGTCAGCCTCCACCCCCAACCCTGCTTTGCCTCCAGCATTTATAATGGTGTTAAATATATAAAAGTGTTTTTAATTTATAAGGAGGGGTGACACTCAGTGGCTTGCTCTGTGAAAGTAGTCACCAGTGCTAAAGTTTGAGAACCACTGCATTAGAGCCAGCTGGCTAACAGAAAATCTTTCTTCTGCAGTGACGTTGGGTAAAGGGATGTTTAGGAAAAGACATGGAGGCTGTGATTAAAGTTAGAGGAGCGAGGCCAGGATAACAGGGGCAAGGTCTCAGGACTGGCTATCAGAAGACCTGCCATTTTCTATTCCTGGATTTGGGACCATAAGCAAGTCTCTTCAACGCTGGGTGCCTCAGTTTCCCCACTATCAAAGAGAGCTAATTAAGGTTTTGTTTGTTCTCCCCATTTTACAGGGTGGGAAACCGAGACACAGTTGGGACCTGTCTACACTACAGCTCCCTGGAGCATTTCTAAGCTGCTGACCCCCACATGTTGTTCAGAGCCGATTGGACAACACTGCTCCTAAGGTGTGTTTGTTCTGTTCTTATCCCCAATATATCAGCAGGGCTGGACGGCCTTTTCTCACTGTGCTGTGGGAAGCAGGTCCTGGGTACTAAGGGTCTGAAGAAGCTCTCAAGGACTAATTTTTAAAAATATTTTTATCAATGAATTGGGAGAAAATACACAATCCCTGCTGATAAGCTTGGTGGGTGACAAAATACTGGCAGAGTGGTAATTACTGATGAGGAGAGGGCAGTGATACAGAGCCATCTGGCTTATTCGGCAAGCTGGGCCCATTCAAAGAAAGCAAGTTTGACCAGAACCAAATGCAAGGTCCTGCACCTAGCAACAAGGCATGCCGGCCACACCTCCAGAAAGGGGAAGTGTATCCAGGAAAGCAGTGACTCTGAAAAGGATTTAGGGGCCATAGTGGAGAAGTCACTCAAAATGAGCTCCCAGCATGAAGCTGTGGTGACTAGGGCTAAAGCCATCCTTAGACGTAGGAGCAGAGCCGTGAGGAGGCTAGGGAGGTGACACAGCATCAGTGAGACTGTTATTGGAATACTGCCTCCAGTTTTGGTGTCCTCATTTGAAAAAGAGGTTGAGAAATTGGAGGTGGGGCAGCAAAGAGCCACCAAATGTTCTGCGGGCTGGAGAAAAATGCCTTCTAGGGAGCGATTGAAATAGCTCAACCTGCTTAGGTGATGAAAAACAGATTGAAAGGTGACTTCACTGAAGTGTTGAAATGCCTTAATGGAGAAAAAATACTGGGGATTAAAAGGCTCGTTAATCTAGCAGAGAAAGGCATTACAAGACCCAATGGCTGGAAGGTGAAAAGCAACAAATTCATATCACAAATAAAGCACAAATATTCAACAGCGAGGATGATTCACCACGGGAAGACGCTACCAAGGAAAGGGGTGGATTCTCCATCTCTTGATGTCATTTAATGAAGACTCGATACCTTTCTGGAATGTGTTTGCCAAACGGTAGCAGGACTGTCCCTAGAAAATCGGGACAGCAAGTCACCCCAGGGGTGGGTGTGGCAGTGACAACACAAAGGCCTTTTGCAGGACCACAGCCTTTTGGACAAAGGTAGTGGGGAGGTGGTGACCTCACAGAGAGATGCTGACATCAGCCAGACAGGACCGGGGCGCAGGGCCAGGGAAACCTCGCAGACCCCTGTAGCTTTGCTTCATCAAGTCTCCCTCTCAAGGTCTCTCTTTCAGGACCGAGAGAGTATTAGGGTTTACGTACGTGAGCGCGAGGAGGAACCTCTTTCGAGTTTTCTCCTTTCCTTTTCCTGATTTTACTAGAAAACAGACGTCCCTGTTTGGAAGGTAAGAGCCTCGGAGAGGTTTGGAACCTGTTCAGTCTGATCCATTTGGTGCCAGGTGAATTCTAGGCCTGGAAAACGCTAGCTTCAGGTGGCAGAATTTTATTCCCCACCTCGGATTTTGTCTCTTGGAATCACTGGGGACATTAGGGTTTGTCCTTTTTGTTTTATCTTTTCCTCCATCCCTCCCTCCTTTCTCTTCATCTCTTACTTCTTTTGTCCTTTCCCCTGTTCCCCTCCCACCACCAGGAGAGGTATGTGGGGGGAGTCACCGGGGGTGCTCTGCAGCTCCCATTGTGGAAGGTCCACCCAAAAATGTTGGGCTGAAATAGTGCTCGGGCAGTGATCCCCACCGGTGACCTGGGCCATCCTTTGGGCTCTCTGGTGAGAATGCTCAGCCTCCCGCCCCTCAATCTCTACCCTGATTAGCTGAGCAGGGGGTTATTTACCGGGAGGTGACTCGGGTCCTTGTTGTTCTGTTTTAAGACCGAGTAAATAAGTCATAACCAGTCATGTTTGACGAATTTTGCTGCTTCTCTGCATTCATTGTCTCTGAGCAGTTCATGATTCTCTCTAACATTCCAGTTCTCCTGAAACACTTGCTGAATAATTGCTATGAACTGTTTGTTGGTCTGGAGCTCATTTGAGAGGACTTTATTCAGATCGTTCAATGTATGAAACTCAAGATCCAATGGTTAGTTTGAAAGTCAGGGCTCTTGGGTCCTATTCCCAACTCTGCCACTGACTGGCTGTGTGACCTCAGACAAGTCAATTCTCCTTTCTCAGCCTTATCTTCTCCCTTTTTCAAGTAGGCATAACAATCCGCTCCTACGTACTTCACGGCGGGTGGAGGATGGGGATCCATTGGAGAGTGTCACTGGGAGCAGTGAATAACATGAGGTGTCCTATCACTTTTACTCAGATCAGATTATGACACAATAGAATAGCTGAAATATTCTATTTTATTTGGTTTTGATTATTTTGAAATTGTTAAGAGCAGGAACTCCTTAGCTCAGACTGAAGCATCTTCTCTAATTTTCGAGATCAAAGTGTCTCCTCTTTGTGTGCGACGAGACAATTTAACACACTGTGACAAACAGGAGATGCTTTTGTTTTGCAACAAAATATTTTTGCAAAGAATTTTCATCCCACTTGTTATGATTTCAACAAACAAACCAATTTAGTCTGAATGGGATTTTCTGACCAAAACGGTTTCAATGAAATTTACCCACCATCTTGATTCCTGGGCTCTCTCCCTGCCTCTGGGGGGTTTGTTGTCTGTTAGAACAGGAGTCAGGATTGGTGGCATCTTTTTCTGGCTCTGCCACTGCATTGCTGTGTAGGCCCTTGGGTAGGTCACTTCCCTTTTCTGTACCTCAGGCTCCCCCTCTGTCCAATGGGAACAGGGACAATTTGCGATCTCTGGGCAGTTGTCAGCCTGAGTGAGATAAGGGGCTTAGTTAAAGCCCTTTGTGAAGGAGAAAGGGGAGGTTCACGGTGTTGAGCACCTAGGAATTCTAAACTTTGCTAAAATGTCTAGGCTGCGGAAGCAAGAAATGGTCGGGGCCAAATTTTAACCATTGTCTTTTTTAAAGTCCATTCAGGGATGTGAGTCCCACTCTTTTAGGTATCTGGGGTTCTTTGTCAGCAGGAGAGAAGAGGTTCCTGCCTCCATTTTTGTGGCCTTAACAAACCAGGTGCTGTGCCCCCGTTCTCATCTGAGATCCCCGAAAAGAACCTCTCCCCATCCGTTAACAAGACAGTAGCTATCTTTAAAAGGGGAACAAAGAGAACCCTGGGACTTGCAGATTAGCCAGCCTCATTCCATACCTGGGAAGATACTGGAACACATTATTAAACAATCAGTTTGTGAGAACCTTCAGAATTATTTGGTTCATAGTACTAGTGAGCATGGATTTGTCAAGAACAAATCATTCCAAACCAATCCTGTTTCCTTCTTTGACAGGGTTACGGGCCGAGTGGAGGTGGATAAACAGTAGATGTGATCTATCTTGGTGTTAATCAGGCTTTTGACAGACTCCCATAGGACATTCTCACAAGCAAACTAGGGAAATGTGGTCTGGATTCAATTGGTATAATGTGGGTGCACAGCTGGTTGAAAACCCATCCTCCAAGAGTTGTTCTCCATGTTTGGCTGCCCAGCTAAGAGGGTGAACCTATTGGGTCCGGCAGGGATCAGTCTGGGGTGTGGTACTATTCCATATTTTCATTAATGATTTGGAAAATGGAGTGGAGAGTGTGCTTCTAAACTGTGCAGATGACACCAAGCACTTTGGAGCACAGGACTGGAGTTCAAAACGCTCTTTACAATTTGGAGACATTGGTCTTCTTGAGCCAAACTCCACGGCTGGGCCCCTCTCTATAAACTGCGCGAAAGTGAAAATCCACAACCAAACACTCCTCCTCCTGAGCAGTGCATTCCAACCTTTAATGGCAGGGGGACCGGACATGAGGGCCTGGTTGTAATTGCCAGCTGTGGAAGGGAGTGTGTAGCAGTGGTTAGTGAAGGGGCCTGGAAATAAGGACTGCTTCATCCCATCCGTGGCTCTGAGACTTGGTGTGACCCTGAGCAAGTAGCTTCCCCTCACTTGGCCTGTTTTTCATCAGTAGGTTTGTGGTCGCTGTCCCTACAGCCCAGGGGGGTTGGGAGGCTCCAGGAAGGTGTGTAAAGTGAGAGCTGGGAGGTGCTGTCACCCCCTGCTGCTGGCTGAGTTTCTCCGTCCCTTGGCAATAAGACAGACCCTTCTTTTCACAGTCAGTTGATCGCCCAGTGTCATCACCCTGCCTGCTGGCTGGGCGTGTAATTCCTCAGGTCACCATCCTCTCCAGCCTGCCTTGGGCTTGGAGAGTGAGGAGGAGGGCGAGAGAGAGCAGGTGATCCTGAACATCCACCATCCATCGCTCCATCACCTAGAACACGTGAGTGACATTAGGGTTCCTCTGTGGCATCCCCTATCTGTCTGGGGAGAGGCAGAAAGAGGGGAAGAGAATCTCTCCCAAAGGAGATTGGATTTGCAAACGGCCTCCAGGAGCCCCTTGCTCTCAGACGAGGGAGGGGCTTCTCCAGAGCCTTCTTCAGTGTGTTTGGAAAGGTTCCAGCAATGCGGCTCCCAGAGTCCCATAGGACATTCTCACAAGCAAACTAGGGAAATGTGGTCTGGATGCAATTGGTATAATGTGGGTGCACAGCTGGTTGAAAACCCATCCTCCAAGAGTCGTTCTCCATGTTTGGCTGCCCAGCTAAGAGGGTGAACCTATTGGGTCCGGCAGGGATCAGTCTGGGGTGTGGTACTATTCCATATTTTCATTAATGATTTGGAAAATGGAGTGGAGAGTGTGCTTCTAAACTGTGCAGATGACACCAAGCACACCTTGTGTGACACCTTGTGGGAGACTGTTCCCCTGGCTGAGAGTGTCTGAGCTGGGCCAGACCCTGTGAGCTGCTGAGCATGGAAATCAATGAGAAATGAGGGAGCCCTGGGCTTCCTATACCTAGGGACTTTGATGTGGGGAACGGTTTCCCCGGAGAAGTCTGGACTCCTGGATATTGTTCTGTTCTCTCGTCTGGGTGGTAGCCAGGGACGGCAGGAGGGAGCTGCTTGTCCGATGGTCTTTGTAACTGACCCCAGTGCCTCCCCAGGTGTTCCAGCACCAGGGATGATGAGGGGAATCGTTGGGAGCAGACCATGCAATGATCTCCTGCCAGTGTGTGGAGATGGCACTCCCTGCACCCCTGTGAGGGGAGGAGGAGCTGCTGGGGCTGGGGCAGGGATGGGGAGGGATGAAAAAGGCTGTTTGGTGAGAGGCTGCCTTGACCCCAGACTCATGCCTGCTCCCCGCTCGGTTCCAGGATGGCCGGGCTCCTGAGGATGTTCAGGAAGAAGGCTCAGCAGGTGGCCTGAGAGCCTGAGGGAAGCAGCTCCCATCTTCCCCAGGAGCAGAGCGACCTCTCTGTCCCCACTGGCAGGGAAGAAGCTCCCGGATGGACCAGAAGGTGGAAGTGCCCAGCCTTCTGGCAGAGGAAACCGACTCTCGGCACAGGCGCCAAGGTGGGAGAGGCACTGGCGAGGCTGAAATGGAGCTGGCCCAGGATGCAGCTGGGCAGGCAGGACCCAGCCCAGGAAGGGAGCCGGGCAGGGTGGCTCTGGGGCTTGTTGTGTGGGAAGCACCGGCCCCAGGAGCCCAGCCCTGATTCCTAGCAGGAGGCATCGTCCTGCCCAGTCACTGAGGACCCTCCAATCTCCCTGGGGCAGGAGGCGGAGGATCCCTGTCCCAGCACCAGCAGCTCAGCCCGCTCCCCATGGGACAGCAGCAGTGCCTGGGATTCGGGTAGCAGTGAGGTCAACGGGTGCCGCTGCTTTGTTCCAGGTGAGGAGCCAGGCTGGGCTCAGGGAGGGATGAAGAGGGAGCTGTGAACATCCTGAGCTCAGGCCCTCAAGCAGTGCTGTGGGGGCTGGTCCCTAGCCCAGATGTCTGGCCTGAGCCACGTGAACCTCTGACACTAGATGCTGCCACTTTGGTCCTTGATGCTCTGGTAGGCAGAATGGGTGCGGGAAGGGTGGGCAGGCATCTCCCAGGGAGTCCAGGACAGTGTGTGAGGGGGTTCGCTTTGCTATGGACTCCTGAATTACTTGGGGGCTGAAGGTATCACTGAGAGCGGGGGATGTGGGGAGCAATCTGCTCTGGGTCCCGGAGGTGGAGGTGCCCCTGTCCTTCTCCCAAGTGGCAGCAGGTATCATCTGAGATTGGCCACTAGTGGGCAGGAATCGGAGGAGCTGGAGGCAGGTGGGGGGATCCTGCTGGTTGTGTGGGGTGCTGGCTGTGTAATCTCCTCTCTGGGAAGTTTCAATGAGGCACGAATCTCTCACGCTCCTTTGTCTCCTTTGGGTCTCGCAGGAGCTCATTGAGGAGCTGCCTGATAACTCTCCACCAGGTGCTGTCCTTGCTAACTCCCTGATTGCTGTGGGCAACCTCGGGTACCGAGACCGTCCAGCTCTGTTCCCCTAACCCCGGTGCTGTTCAGGCCCAGGGCTGGGAGTCACTGCCCATCCCACCACCAGGTCACCTCCCAAAGGTGTCTCCTCTGGCAGAGGTGGTGGGAAGGTTCACTCTCTCTGGGTTGGGCTGTTCTTTTCTCTCCAGTATCATTGCAATGGCTGTGGGGAGAGGCTCACTCCCAGGAACAGATACAGCAGGGGCAGCAGGGTCCAGGGAACAGGCGCTATTCCTGCCCTGCCACTGTTGGTGCCAGTCCCACCCCTGCACTGCACAGTCTAATACCAGCTCCTCTCTCTTGCCAGTACCATGACACCTGGCCTGGAGCCAGAGCTGGAGAGCCACCTCCTTTGACCTGCCCTGCATGTCATCTTCACCCTGGGCACGTAGAAAGACACCACCCAAGTCTAGGTAGATCATGCTAAAGTCATGGATTGAAGAGCCAGGTGTCATCCTGCCATGAATCCTTGCTAATTGCCTGCAGTGGTATATGAATGAGCGAGGCCAGGATATGGATTTGGGGGTCTCACAAGTGCTTCCCAGAGACCCCTTTTCCCATCCTGTGGCAGGTGTAGCCCCAGTTTCCCAAACACTGACCCATGGCTCTCCCTTGCTTTGCAGGATCTGCAAAGGGTCCTACCAGACCTCCTGGATGCCATGCTGGGGAGCCTGCTGGCAGAGTCTCCAGACACCAACAGGCTCCACTACATCTTGGAGGTGAGTCCGATGAGAGGGGTGGGGACAATTTTATCTTTACTCTTAGACCCATTTTCAAGTTTGTCATCCTAGCTGGGCCCCCAGTGGGCCGTCCTTGGTCAGGGCAGTCAGTGCAATGCAGTGTCAGGCCCTTTCTCCTTGAAGGACAGAGGAAGGAGCTGGGACTTCTAGCCTGAGCTCTGCCTGGTTCTGTTGCACAACAATAACCTTCTAAAGGTCTGCGATAAATGAATCAGATGTTCCACCCCGTGCACAATGTCTCAGCCCCCTGGGGATGGGGAGGGTCTCATTAGCACAACACATGCACCGGCCCATTGATCCTGAGCTGCCTCCTTTCCCCCTAGCACATTAACTATTGGACCATGCCCAGGGTGTTGCAAGAGAGAGCCAGGGCCACTGAGAGCACTGCCCTGCTCAGATCCACCATCACCCTCCCTGAGTTTGACGTAAGTGACCTCTCAGCCCAGCTTCCTGACTCCAGGCGTCGGTGGGCTGCCTCGAACGGGCTGTAGGATGTGCTTCTGCAGGGACTGGGGGTTAGGAGTGTTCCTCTTGGGGAGGCAGAGTCAGAGCAGAAAATGAACTTGGCTTGAGTCAAGTTCTTCTTGTCCTGGTTAAGTGGTGACTCTGGGCTTTTAAGGGGACCATGCTCCAGGTTTATGCCTTCCTATCATCCTGGAGCAGCTGGGGAAGTAAGTCCTCATTGAGGGCCCTGCCCACTTCCCTGTGCTCCAGGCTCCTTTTGGGGGCAGAGGAAATTAAGGGTCTAAGCTCTACCTCCTATCCTCTATCATCTCCTGCTGAGGGGAAGGAGAGTCCTGGGCCCAGGGGAGGACTGGAAACTGACAAGAAAATGCTGATGGAGTCCCCTCTCCCTTCCATTAGAACTCAGCAGAATTCCCCAGGATGGGTCACCTTGTGGCACAGCTGGCTGTCTCCATCAGTGACCCAGCCAAGGACCTGATCCGGCAGGCCAGGGAGGGAGTGTACCGGCTCTACCAGCTGCTGCTGCACCAGAGGGGTAAGGAACCCAGCTGGGAAATGGCCCCCGATAGGAGACTGAGAATGGGAGTGGGGAAATTGGAATTGTGTTTTGCTAAAGGGGGAAATGGGAACAGGGAATGGGAGTAAGGAAGTTGGAATCATGTTTGGCTAAGGGCAGGAATGGGAACAGGGACACAGGTGTAAGGCTCTGTGGTGTCAAAGCTGGGAAGGAGGATACTAAGGAAGGAAACTGGAATCATGCTTGCTGGAAGTTCACCCCAATAAACATCGAATTGTTTGCACCTTTGGACTTCGGGTATTGTTGCTCTCTGTTCATGCGAGAAGGACCAGGGAAGTAAGTGGGTGAAGGAATAAGCCCCCTAACAACAGGTTCTCATTCTCTTGCAGCAGGAGGATGTCACAGTCAATGTGATGTGCAAGCTCCCCATCATCCAGCACTTGCACGAGGTGCCTGAGGCACTGCAGGGCTGTGGCTCTGAGGCGACCAGCAACTCCCACTCCCTGCTGCAGGTACTGCTCTGGGTCACTGTAAATGGGGAGCTAGTGGAAAGGGAAATGGAGCCCCCTTGGCACTCACAGAAACTCTCTCCCCTCTCTGTGGAGCAGGGTCCTTCCCTCTGCGCCCCAAATTCCAGCACAGTCTCCCAGACGAGCGCAGTCTGCAGCTGAGCCACCTCCGGGAGCAGTGGGAACAGGTCACTTCGTCCCATCAAAGCAAGCAGTGCTGGCTCTCAAAGAGGCTTAGATGGAAGACCTCACTATCCCTCATGAAGGTAAGAGCCATTTACTCCTTGGGGCGTCTGGGTCTCTTGGGGGAGAAATGGGATCCCCGATGCATAGCCTGGCTGGGAGCTTCCCCTGTCCTTGGCTCCCAGCTCTGGGACAGAGATGTTTCCATAATCATACCACCCTGGTTTTGTTCCTAGGAAGGAGCTCCCCAGAGATGTCCTCTAACCTGCACTGCATAGGGCTTCGCCAAGCTGATTACAGAATGAGTCTTACCTGAGAGGCACCATGTACTTCCCCCTACAGAGCCTGATTTCAGTGGTGATACAGCCCAGCTGGGGTGTCAACAGGAATGAGAACGAGGTAGGAAGTTCAGAGCAGCAAGGAAAGACTAGAGGGAAATTTGAGAAGAGAGGTAGGAAGTGCCCAGGGAAAACTGCAGCAAAGAGAAAGCAGTAGACCTTGCTGTTCGGTAGAGGAGCCTGGGCTCCTGCAATGTCAGGGTGGGACTGGATTCCCCTACTGGCCCCAAAGAAGGGGGAATACACGCACCTGGAGAGGGTTACCAAGCCCAGCAAGGGGGCTGCAGGATGAGGAAGAGCCCCAGTGATGGCAGAAGATCTTCTTTCTGTGAAAAGACCTGTTTGGACTTTTAGTGTGAGACAAGCTGGGGCCCAGAAGGGTGGACTAAAGGTGGTGACCTGGCCGGAGGGTTGAATTACCAGGCAGAGAAACTGTCATGGTGGTGGAGCGACCACGGATGGTGGAGGCTAGCCCAGCGAGAAGGCTGTGATGTCTTGTCTGGCCGCCATGGGGGCATGTAACAATGTGTAAATTTGTTGCTAATTGGCATAGTCAGGAGCATTGAATTCCCCCTGTGATCCATGAGGGCTGATGGAAGTCTTGGGTGCTGAAGGACGGTCTGTCCTGCCAAGCGGGTGTCTCGAGGGACCGAGCTGGTCACTGGATTTCTCAGTTCAGTTCCAGGGACAGGTTAAGCAGCCAAAGCAGGTCTAGGGGTTTCTCTAGCAGCTCCTAAAACACCAACAGAGGCAGAAGGAAGTGCAGGCGGAGCTACAGACGCAGCAGCAGAAATACCTGTGAGAGATCCTGCAAAGGGAAATCAACCCAGGGTCTGCTATGCCCATGGACAAAAAGAGCAGACAAGGAGAACAGGCCTGGGCTGTACTGAGAAGGTTAGCCCAGGAGAGCAGGGAGGTGCGGTGGGCAGAGATGGGGACCGGCCAGAGGATTAATCCAGTGTCGGGGGAGAGTCCTCCCCCTTGTGGGAGATGATGTCCCTCTGTGGGGAAGTCCTTCCTTGCAGATGCTGTGCTTTTGGTTCCTGGACTCTGCCAGGAAGCCCAGCTCCCATCCCGAGCAGCTTGGCTGTTCCCTACCTTGCTCGGCACCAGACCCTCTGCAGAGAGCTGCACTGGGCCAGGACTGCAGAGCCAGCTGTCATCCTGGCAGGTGTAGCCCCAGGTTTCATAACCCTGACCCATGGTCTCCCTCCCCTGACAGGCTCTGAAGAAGGCCTGCCCAGAGATGTGGATGCCAAGTTAAATAGCCTGCTGTCAGCAACCCCCAGCACAGATAAACTCCCGCACATCTTGGAGGTGAGCAGAAGGGGCAGGGGCAGCAGGAATTTTATCTTAGCCCTGGGGAGGCCTGGAAATGAGAGACTGGATGATCCACGTCTCCATTGTGTCCTGCTACCTGAGAGCCATTGGGCCACCCGTGGTCAGGGCAGTCAGTCCAGAGCAGTGGTGGGGCCCTTCCTCCTTCACGGACAGAGGGAAGGCACTGGTGCTCGACAACAGGGCTCTGTCTGGTTCTGCTGAGCACTAACTCCAAGACCCCAAGCAGGCTTGCGGAGTGAGAGCATCAGAGCCCTGTGAGGTCCAGGAAAAGTTCCTCCGAGAAGAGCACTGGCTCCTTCCGAGGAAGCTGCTGAGATTGGTCTTCACAACATTCTCTGGCAAGGAGTTCCACACGTTGACTGTGCATTGTGTAAAAAAAATACTTCCTTTTTTTAGTTTTAAAGCTGTTGTCTATTAATTTCATTTGGTGACCCCATATCAGTGTACAACAGAAATGGTTTATCAAAGTCATGTTCAATAACATGATTGAATCCTTTTACAAACTCAATGTAAAAGTTTCTTAGAACAATAGTGGACTGGATTTGCCCTTGCAGCATGATTCCTGTATGTCTCATGTGATCTTCCCAAGAGCTAATGAAAATAGCTACTTTATCCAAAGAAGCTTTGGCATATGTCTGGAACCCAATTAATATCAAGACAATGAAGATTTTAGTTGTCAAGGTTCCTTCCCCACTCTGAACTCTAGGGTACAGATGTGGGGACCTGTATGAAAACCTCCTAAGCTTACTTTCACCAGCTTAAGTTATAACTTCCCCAAGGTAGAAATTAATTTTACCCTTTGCCCTTTGCATAGGTGACCACAGAACCAAACCCTTGGATCTTAGAACAATGGAAAAGCATTCAGTTTTCTTACAAGAAGAGTTTAAATAGAAGTAAAGGAATCACCTCTGTAAAATCAGGATGGTAGATACCTTACAGTGTAATTAGATTCAAAACATACAGAATCCCTCTTGGCAAAACCTTAAGTTACAAAAAAGACACACAGTCAGGAATAGTCATTCTATTCAGCACAGTTCTTCTCAGCCATTTTAAAGAAATCATAATCTAATGCATACCTAGCGAGATTATTTACTAAGTTCTAAGACTCCATTCCTTTTCTGTCCCCAGCAAAAGCATCATACAGACAGACACAGACCCTTTGTTTTTCTCCCTCCTCCCAGCTTTTGAAAGTAACTTGTGTCCTCATTGGTCATTTTGGTCAGGTGCCAGTGAGGTTATCTTTAGCTTCTTAACCTTTTACAGGTAAGAGGATTTTTCCTCTGGCCAGGAGGGATTTTAAAGGGGTTTACCCTTCCCTTTATATTTATGACATTAGTGTTGTCCATAGTATAGGAATCTTGGCATTTAGCCATGAAAGCAATATGGTAGTGTGCCTCGGTTTCCCTTTTACTGCAGCATAACAGGTCGGGAATGTCTTTTCTCCTGAGAAAAGTTTCAAGACTGTTTACAAGTATCAGGGGGTTGCCATGTTAGTCTGTATCCGCAAAAACAACAAGGAGTCCGGGGACACCTGAAAGACTAACAGATTTATTTGAGCATAAGCTTTCATGGGTAAAAAACACAGATATTTCGTGGGTGAAATATCTGCATCACAAGGTTTTTTTAACATAAATTATGTTCTTCTGTATCACTCTTAACATGTTCAAGGGTTCTCTCAAAGGATTAGGCACATTGTACACTTTTACAGTTTTTGGTAATAGCAAAAAAAGCTAAAAAAAATCACCATTAGCAATAACAAGAAATCCATTGGAGTGTTCATCTACAATCATTTTTGTCATGCCACACCTTTGGCTCAATACCATTGGGGTTCTGGCCTTTTAGGGTTACCCTGTGGCATCCCTTTGCAAAATTCAGTTCTCACTTTCCTCCTTGTCCTGAAGTAA
Source organism: Caretta caretta (assembly GCF_965140235.1). Lineage (NCBI taxonomy): Eukaryota > Metazoa > Chordata > Testudines > Cheloniidae > Caretta > Caretta caretta. The sequence continues at coordinate 177,659,334 of NC_134208.1, read as the reverse complement.
AAGAAAAAGTTTCTCCCGATCCCAAAGGACCAAGCCCCAGACCCAGGTCAATAGAAAAGTCAGATCTTACCCACAAATCACGCAAATCTTTTAGGGGCAAGGAGGAACAAGGAGCACCTTGATACTAAAAGAGCCAGGGAGGAGAGGGACACGGTCTATGAAGAGAGCCTGCTGCAGGGGTTCCTGGGGGAAGAGAGGAAGAGTAGGGAGCAGGACCGATTGCTCAGGGGGGGAATGCTGGATATGGGGCCAGCAGGGTCGTTCATCCACCTCATGTCACAGCGCCAGCCCCAGTGCGTGTGCCGGCTGCAGTGTCTGCAGGTGCACAGGTCCATGTAACTGTGACAGTGGAATGGTGTTCCCGGGCCTGGGTCACAATGGTTGGAGGGTGGAGTTTGCGGCAGGGCCTGTGACCAAAACTACAGATGGGGTTTCTGTTCCCAACAATGACAGCTGTGTGTCTCAGAGAAAGATCCTCGAACCCCTCTCTCCAAGAGACGTACCCTTGTCTCCAAAACCAGTCAGGTGGCAGAGCGCATACTGGTTTCTGCCGTAGCCGACACATTTTCTGGCCAGCCTTGAATGCTCCAATTCCCTGATGAATGTTCTTCTGACCCTTAATGGCTTTTATATTTTTGCTCTAGTGATTCTTCAGATGCTCAGCCCAATCGGCCAGGTCCCGCTTCCTTGTGGTGCCTTACTTTCCCCCTCTCTGAAGTGGAGATAATCCGAACTGACAATTAGAGAGATCTTGCTTCCCAAATCCTTGCCCTCCTTGCCCAGTACCAGCCTCTCCCCTGTTTCCCCAAACTTCCATGCCTATCCTAGTGCCTGTCTCCTCCCCCAACTGCAAGGTCTCAGACACAGTCTCCTTCCAGCAAGCTGAAGCTGCCCCTGGCTCTGGAGCTGGAATCGCATGTCCTGAGAGCTTCTCTTGCATGGTCTTGACTGTGGGCATGAGAAAGGACAACACCCATATGCAGGTTGAACATCGACCTCCACCTCTGTCCCAGCAGCAGGATGGCCTCTGCTCCCTGCTCCCTCAGACAGCTGGAGCTACTGAGAGGTGTGGTTGGCAGAGCATGAGAACAGCCCATGAGGTTAAGAAATGGTGGGGAGAGCCTGGATTCTGCCCAGAAGCCCAGCTTCCATCCCTAGCAGCTTGGCTGTTTTATACCCTGCTGTGCACCAGGCCCTCTGCAGAGAGCTGTTCTGGGCAAGGACTGCAGAGCCAGCTGTCATCTTGGCAGGTGTAGCCCGAGGTTCCATAACCCTGACCCATTGTCTCTCTCTGCTGGCAGGCTCAGAGCAAGGACTGCCCATAGAAAATGGATGACGAGCTCTAGATCTTGCTGACAGCATCCCCCAGCACAGACAAACTCCAGCACATCTCGCAGGTGAGCAGAATGGGAAGGGGCAGCAGGGATTTTACCTTGGCCCTGGGGACTCCAAGAAAGAAGAGTCTGGAAAATCCATGTTTCTTCTCTTGGATCCTTCCCAGTATGCATTTGTGGTATCAACTCAGTGGGTGGCCTTGGGGTTAACTCACTTCCCCCTTCCGGCATCAGTCTTCTCCACTCTAAGATCTATTCTGGGGAAGAAGGACATAAGCCCCAACAATCACCTTCACCTGTGGGTGTCTGGCCCTGGGAGCCTAAACCAACTGGACTACCTGCCCCATCACCTAAACTGCCCTGTCTTTTCCTCCTACGGCCTTGTCCTAAGTGCTCTGCCTAGCCCCTTCCTGGCTTGTCCCTGACCTTTCAAGGACTCTCCAAGCCCCTCCCACACATGCTCCCCTTGGGGTCTCTCTCCTGGCTAAGCACAGGCTGCCCTTCTATCTCTCAGCAGGCCTGGGTCCTAGTCACATGCTGCTGCTTGTCACCTGACCCCCACACTTATTCCCTTCCCCCTAGGGAGCTGCATAACCTGGGCTAGGTGCAGTTGAGCTCCAACCCCTTTCCTGGCCATCTCACCCTGGGACAGGTTGAAATCGGAAACCTGTGGGCTAACAGTAACTGTTTGCTCTGAAATGTGCTGAAGACACAATGGAAGAGGAAATCCTTTGGTCTGGATTTAAATTATTGCAACTGAAAGTGAATGAGAGAAAATAGGTCCAGAGTTATCTTCCTAGCAGCAGAAAATGTAAAGATTGATACATGTTAAGGACAGAAAGGACCATTATGTGTATCTAGTCACATCTCCTGTATAACTTGAGCCCTAGAATGTCACCAAGTGGTTCCTTCAGCCAAGCATAACATGGGACCGAGCCAGAGCGCATCTTTTGGAAGGACATCCACATGCATTAGAGCAGGGGTTCTCAAACTGGGGGTCGAATCTCCTCAGGGGGTCGTGAGGTTATTACATGGGGGGTCGCGAGCTGTCAGCCTCCACCCCCAACCCTGCTTTGCCTCCAGCATTTATAATGGTGTTACATATATAAAAAAGTGTTTTTAATTTATAAGGAGGGGTGACACTCAGTGGCTTTCTCTGTGAAAGTGGTTACCAGTGCTAAAGTTTGAGAACCACTGCATTAGAGCCAGCTGGCTAACAGAAAATCTTTCTTCTGGAATGACATGGGGTTAAGGGACATGGAGGAAAAGACATGGAGGCCGTGATTAAAGTTAAAGGAGCGAAGCCAGGATAACAGGGGTAAGGTCCCAGGACTGGCTATCAGAAGACCTGTCATTTTCTATTCCTGGCTTTGGGACCATGAGCGAGTCTCTTCAATGCTGGGTGCCTCGGTTTCCCCACTATCAAATAGAGCTAATCAAGGTTTTGTTTGTTCTCCCCATTTCTCAGGTTGGGAAACCGAGACACAGTTGGGACCAGTCTACACTACAGCTCCCTAGAGCATTTCTAAGCTGCTGACCCCCACATGTTTTTCGGAGCCTATAGACAACACAGCTCCTAAAGGTGGGTTTGTTCTGTTCTTATACCCTATGTACCAGCAGCGCTGGACGGCCTTTTCTCACTGTGCTGTGGGGAGCAAGTTCTGGGTACTAAGACTATGAAGAAGCTCTCAAGGACTAATTTTTAAAAATATTTTTATCCATGAATTGGGATAAAATATACAATCCCTGCTGATAAGCTTGGTGGGTGACAAAATACTGGCAGAGTGGTAATCACTGATGAGGAGAGGGCAGTGATACAGAGCCATCCGGCTCATTCGGCAAGCTGGGCCCATTGAAAGAAAGCAAGTTTGACCAGAGCCAAATGCAAGGTCCTACACCTAGCAACAAGGCATGCCGGCCACACCTCCAGAATGGGGAAGTGTATCCAGGAAAGCAGTGACTCTGAAAAGGATTGAGGGGCCATAGTGGAGAAGTCACTCAACACAAGCTCCCAGCATGATGCTGTGGTGACCAGGGCCAAAGCCATCCTTAGACGTAGGAGCAGAGCCGTGAGGAGGCTAGGGAGGTGACACAGCATCAGTGAGACTGCTATTGGAATATTGCCTCCAGTTTTGGTGTCCTCATTTGAAAAAGATGTTAAGAAATTGGAGATGGGGCAGCAAAGAACCACCAAATGTTCTGCGGGTTGGAGGAAAATGCCTTCTAGGGAGCGATTGAAAGAGCTCAACCTGTTTAGCTGATGAAAAGCAGATTGAAAAGTGACTTCACTGAAGTGTTGAAATGCCTTAATGGAGAGAAAATACTGGGGATTAAAAGGCTCGTTAATCTAGCAGAGAAAGGCAAAACAAGACCCAATGGCTGGAAGGTGAAAAGAGACCAATTCATATGACAAATAAAGCACAAATATTCAACAGCGAGGATGATTCACCACAGGAACAAGTTACCAAGGAAGTGGTGGATTCTCCATCTCTTGATGTGATTTAATGAAGACTAGATGCCTTTCTGGAATGTGTTTTTACCAAACGGTAGCGACTGTGGTATACAGGAGCCTGTGATATGCAGGGAGTCAGATGAGATGCTCTAATGGTCTCTTCTGGTCATCAAGTCGACTCATTTCTGAAAAACTGAGTGTAGCATTGGGAGCAGCCTCTGATGTTTTGCTGTCTAGCCGGCTTGCTTCCTAGAATGAACACTCCTTGAGTGAGGTAATCCACAGGGAGTAGCTCAAACCTCCAAAGTGTCTGGCCAGTGGCAGGACATTAGCACTGCAGGGGAGGGTGGGTAGGCTGACGGGATAGCAAGTGTGAAAAAGGGGACAGGGAGTGGGGGGTAAGAGGAGCCTACATAAGAAAAAGCCCCAAATAGCGGGACTGTCCCTATAAAATCGGGACATCTGGTCACCCCAGGGGTGGGTGTGGCAGTGACAACACAAAGGCCTTTTGCAGGACCTCAGGCTATTGGTCAAAGGTAGTGGGGAAGTGGTGACCTCACAGAGAGATGCTGACATCAGCCAGGCAGGACAGGGGCGCAGGGCCAGGGAAACCTCACAGACCCCTGTAGCTTTGCTTCAGCAAGTCCCCTTCTTGAGGTCCCTCCTTGAGGACTGAGAGAGTGTTAGGGTTTACGTACGTGAGCGCGAGGAGGAACCTCTTTCGAGGTTTTCTCCTTTCCTTTTCCTGATTTTACAAGAAAACAGACATCCCTCTTTGGAAGGTAAGAGCCTCGGAGAGGTTTGGAACCTGTTCAGTCTGATCCATTTGGTGCCAGGTGAATTCTAGGCCTGGAAAACGCAAGCTTAAGGTGTCAGAATTTTATTCCCCACCGAGGATTTTGTCCCTTAGAATCACTGGGGACATTAGGGTTTGTCCTTTTTGTTTTACCTTTTCCTCCATCCCTCCCTCCTTTCTCTTCTCTCTTATTTCTTTTGTCCTTTCCCGTGTTCCCCTCCCACCACCAGGAGGGGTGTGTGGGGGGGAGTCACTGGGGGAGCTCTGCAGCTCCCATTGTGGAAGGTCCACCCAAAAATGTGGGGCTGAAATAGTGCTCGGGCAGTGATCCCCACCGGTGACCTGGGCCATCCTTTGAGCTCTCTGGTGAGAACCCTCAGCCCCCCGCCCCTCAGTCTCTACCCTGATTGCCTGAGCGGGGGGTTACTGACAGGGAGGAGACTCGGGTCCTTGTTGTTGTCTTTTAAGACCAAGTAAATAAGTCATAACCAGTCATGTTTGACGAATTTTGCTGCTTCTCTGCATTCATTGTCTCTGAGCAGTTCATGATTCTCTCCAACATTCCAGTTCTCCTGAAACACTTGCTGAATAATTACTATGAACTGTTTGTTGGTCTGGAGCTCATGTGAGAGGACTTTATTCAGAGTGTTCAACATATGAAACTCAAGATCCGATGGTTAGTTTGAAAGTCCGGGCTCTTGGGTCCTATTCCCAACTCTACCACTGACTGGCTGTGTGACCTCAGACAAGTCAGTTCTCCTCCTTTCTCAGCCTTAGCTTCTCCCTCTTTCAAGTAGGCATAACAATCAGCTCGTACCTACCTCATGGTGGGAGGAGGATGGGGATCCATTGGAGAATGTCTCGAGGAGCAGTGCATAATATGAGGGGTCCTATCTCGTTTACTCAGATCAGATTATGTCATAATAGAGTAGCTGAAATATTCTATTTTATTTGTTTTTGATTATTTTGAAAATGTTAAGAGCAGCAACTCCTTAGCTCAGACTGAAGCATCTTCTCTAATTTTCGAGATCTAAGCGTCTCCTCTTTGTGCGCGACGAGACAGTTTAACACACTGTGACAAACAGGAGATGCTTTTGTTTTGCAACAAAATATTTTTGCAAAGAATTTTCATCCCACTTGTTATGATTTCAAGAAACAAACCGTGTTAGACTGAATGTGATTTTCCGACAGATGTTAGGGGGCTTATTCCTTCACCCGCTTCCTTCCCTGGTCCTTCTCGCATGAACAGAGAGCAACAATACCCGAAGTTCAAAGATGCAAACAATTCGATGTTTAATGGGGTGAACTTCCAGCAAGCATGATTCCAGTTTCCTTCCTTAGTATCCTCCTTCCCAGCTTTGACACCACAGAGCCTTACACCTGTGTCCCTGTTCCCATTCCTGCCCTTAGCCAAACATGATTCCAATTTCCCCAGCCCCATTCCCTGTTCCCATTTCCCCCTTTAGCAAAACATGATTCCAATTTCCCCACTCCCACTCCCACTCCCTTCCTCATTGACTACAGATTATATAGTAAAACTTGAGTTCTGCTTAGCTATACCTTAACCAATCATTTTCCTGAAATTTAACTAACCAATCCTAACATATTGTAGCATGATTATGTAACCAATTATATCCCACCACCTTAATTAGTTTACACCCAGCAAAATTAATTATACAGCAGACAGGAACAATCACAGAACAGACGGAGATTATACAGACAAACAATAGTAAAGTGGGAACTATAATGACAAGACAATACAGAAGTGAGGATTTCACATCCCAGCTATTGATAAGTGAGTTCTTGCCAGACAGGATGCTATCAAACTAAGTTTCCTTTTACATTTTCTAGGCACTTCCCTTTCTCTGGAGGTGATAGGCACTATCAGGACAGGATTGTATTCCTAACAGCCCAATAGCACCTTCTTTCAATGTGACTAGTTTGGAATGTGAGGATGTGACCGTTCGCTTCCCAGCTTATGGCTGCCTCTGTTGCTTAGCCAAAGGCCTTAGCCTAAGAACAGGGCCTCAGACTGTCACAGTAAGAGAAGGCCCTTACACTGGCAGACAGTGATTTTGATTCTTTCTTTTATACCTCTGTAACTAGCCAAGTGATAAGAATACATCTAAATTCTAAGAGTATAGGCCGTTACAGACAGACCTGAATATATATATCCTAACAAGAAATGGTTTCAATGAAATTTCCCCACCATCTCGATTCCTGGTCTCTCTCTTTGCCTCTGCGGGGTTTCTTGTCTGTTAGGAGTCAGGATTTGTGGCTTCTCTTTCTGGCTCTGCCACCGCGTTGCTGTGTAGGCCATTGGGTAGGTCACTTCCCTTCTCTGTACCTCAGGCTCCCCATCTGTCTAATGGGAACAGGGACAATTTGTGAACTCTGGGCAGTCATGAGCCTGAGTGAGATAAGGGGCATAGTTAAAGCCCTTTGTGAAAGAGAAAGGGGAGTTTCACGGTGTTGAGCACCAAGGAATTCTAAACTTTGCTAAAATGTCTAGGCTGCGGAAACAAGAAATGGTCGGGGCCAAATTTTAACCACTGTCTTTTTTAAAGCCCACTCAGGGATGTGAGTCCCACTCTTTTAGGTATCTGGGGTTCTTTGTCAGCAGGAGAGAAGAGGTTCCTGTCTCCATTTTTCTGGCCTTAACAAACCAGGTGCTGTGCCCCAGTTCTCATCTGAGATCCCCGAAAAGAACCTCTCCCCATCCGTTAACAAGACAGTAGCTATCTTTAAAAGGGAAACAAAGAGAACCCCGGGACTTACAGACTAGTCAGCCTCATTCCATACCTGGAAAGATACTGGAACACATTATTAAACAATCAGTTTGTCAGCACCTACAGGATCATTTGGTTCTTAGTACTAGTGAGCATGGATTTGTCAAGAACAAATCATTCCAAACCAATCCTGTTTCCTTCTTTGACAGGGTTACGGGCCTAGTGGAGGTGGATAAACAGTAGATGTGATCTATCTTGGTGTTAATCAGGCTTTTGACGCAGTCCCATAGGACATTCTCAGAAGCAAACTAGGGAAATGTGGTCTTGATGCAATTAGTATAATGTGGGTACACAGCTGGTTGAAAACCCATCCTCCAAGAGTCGTTCTCCATGTTTTGCTGTCCAGCTGAAAGGGAGTACCTAGTGGGTCCGGCACAGATCAGTCCGGGGTGTGGTACTATTCCATATTTTCATTAATGGTTTGGAAAATGGAGTGGAGTGTATGCTTCTAAACTGTGCAGATGACACCAAGCACTTTGGAGCGCAGGACTGGAATTCAAAACGCCCTTTACAATTTGGAGACATTGGTCTTCTTGAGCCAAACTCCACGGCTGGGCCCCTCTCTGTAGACTGGGCAGAAGTGAAACCCCAGAGCCAAACACTCCTCCTCCTGGGCAGTGCACGCCGACCTTTAATGGTCAGATGCTGCTTAGCACTGTCAGAGCAGCTTCTGCTGTGGGATTCTCCCAGCACTTTCCAAGAGTGGGAAAGTATGAAATCCCTATTTGACTGCTGGGGACAGAGCCATAGAGCGGGGAGCAACTTGCCCAAAGTCCCAGTAGGAAAACCAGCAATGGAACCTAGGAGTCCTGACTGTCAATCCCCTCTTTTCACAGGCAGTCGATCGCCCAGTGTCATCACCCTGCCTGCTGTCTGGGCAGGGTAACTCCTCAGGTCACCACCCTCTCCAGCCTGCCTTGGGCTTGGAGAGTGAGGAGGAGAGCGAGGGACAGCAGATGACCCTGAACATCCGCCATCCATCGCTCCATCGCCTAGAGCAAGTGAGAGGCATTAGGGTTCTTCTGTGGCGTCCTCTGTCTGTCTGGGGAGAGGCAGAAAGAGGGGGAGAGAATCTCTCCAAAGGAGATTGGATTTGCAAAAGACTCCCAGGAGCCCCTTGCTCTCAGACGAGGGAGGGGCTTCTCCAGAGCCATCTCCAGTGTGTTTGGAAAGGTCCCAACAATGCGGCTCCCAGCCCTTGCCTTGTGGGATACTGTTTGACAGGCTGAGAGTGTCTGAGCTGGGTGAGACCCTGTGAGCTGCTGAGCATGGATTGTCATAAATATAAAGGGAAGGGTAAACCCCTTTAAAATCCCTCTTGGCCAGAGGAAAAATCCTCTCACCTGTAAAGGGTTAAGAAGCTAAAGGTAACCTTGCTGGCACCTGACCAAAATGACCAATGAGGAGACAAGATACTTTCAAAAGCTGGGAGGAGGAAAAAAAACCCAAGGGTCTGGGTCAGTCTGTGTGATGCTTTTGCCGGAGACAGAACAGGAATGGAGTCTAAGAACTTAGTAAGTAATCTAGCTAGGTATCCTCTTTGTATGCGATGGGACAATTTAACACAAAGTGACAAACAGGAGATGCTTTTGTTTTGCAACAAAATATTTTTGCAAAGAATTTTCATCCCACTTGTTATGATTTCAAGAAACAAACGGGTTTAGTCTGAATGAGATTTTCTGACCAAAACGGTTTCAATGAAATATCCCCACCATCTTTATTCCTGGGCTCTCTCCCTGCCTCTGGTGGGCTTGTTGTCTGTTAGAACAGGAGTCAAGATTGTTGGCTTCTCTTTCTGGCTCTGTCACCACCTTGCTGTGTAGGCCCTTGGGTAGGTCACTTCCCTTTTCTGTACCTAAGGCTCCCCCTCCATCCAATGGGAACAGGGACAATTTGAAAACTCTGGGCAGTCGTGAGCCTGTGTGAGATAAGGGGTGTTAAAGCCCTTTGTGAAGGAGAAAGGGGAGTTTCACGGTGTTGAGCACCGAGGAATTCTAAACGTTGCTAAAATGTCTAGGCTGAGGAAACCAGAAATAGTCGGGGCCAAATTTTAACCATTGTCTTTTTAAAAGCCCATTCAGGGATGTGAGTCCCACTCTTTTAGGTACGTGGGGTTCTTTGCCAGGAGGAAAGAAGAGGTTCCTGCCTCCATTTTTGTGGCCTTAACAAACCAGGTGCTGTGCCCTAGTTCTCATCTGAGATCCCTGCAAAGAACCTCTCCCCATCCGTTAACAAGACAGTAGCTATCTTTGAAAGGGGAACAAAGAGAACCCTGGGACTTACAGACAAGCCAGCCTCATTCCATACCTTGAAAAATACTGGAACACATTAAACAATCAGTTTGTCAGCACCTACAGGATCATTTGGTTCTTAGTACTAGTGAGCATGGATTTGTCAAGAACAAATAATTCGAAACCAATTTTTTTTCCTATTTCCTTCTTTGACAGGGTTACAGGCCTAGAGGAGGTGGGCAGACAGTAGATGTGATCTATCTCGGTGTTAATCATGCTTTTGACACAGTCCCATAGGACATTCTCAGAAGCAAACTAGGGAAATGTGGTCTAGATGCAGTTAGTATAATGTGGGTGCACAGGTGGTTGAAAACCCATCCTCCAAGAGTTGTTCTCCATGTTTGGCTGCCCAGCTAAGAGGGTGTACCTACTGGGTCCGGCAGGAATCAGTCTGGGGTGTGGTCCTATTCCATATTTTGATTAATGATTTGGAAAATGGAGTGCAGAGCATGCTTCTACTCTGTGCAGATCACACCAAGCACTTTGGAGCACAGGAATGGAATTCAAAACACCCTCTACAAATTGGAGAATTGGTCTTCTTGAACCAAACTCCACGGCTGGGCCCCTCTCTATACACTGGGCGAAAGTGAAACTCCAGAACCAAACACTCCTCCTCCTGGACAGTGCATTCCAACCTTTAATGGCAGGGGGACCGGACATGAGGGCCTGGTTGTAATTGCCAGCCGTGGAAGGGAGTGTGTAGCAGTTGTTAGTGAAGGGGCCTGGAAATAAGACTGCTGCGTCCCATCCGTGGCTCTGACGCTTGGTGTGACTCTGAGCAAGTAGCTTCAGCAAGTGGGAGCTGGGAGGTGCTGTCACCCCCACACTAAGGCAGTGTTTTGCACCCCTTGCTCCTGGCTGAGTTTCTCTGTCCCTTGGCAATAAGACAGACTCTTCTTTTCACAGTCAGTTGATCGCCCAGTGTCATCACCCTGCCTGCTGGCTGGGCATGTAACTCCTCAGGTCACCACCCTCTCCAGCCTACCTTGGGCTTGGAAAGTGAGGAGGAGGGCGAGCGACAGCAGGTGACCCTGAACATCCACCATCCATCGCTCCATCACCTAGAGCAAGTGAGTGACATTAGGGTTCTTCTGTGGCATCCCCTGTCTGTCTGGGGAGAGGCAGAAAGAGGGGGAGAGAATCTCTCCCAAAGGAGATTGGATTTGCAAATGGCCTCCAAGAGCCACTCGCTCTCAGACGAGGGAGGGGCTTCTCCAGTGCCTTCTCCAGCGTGTTTGGAAAGGTCCCAGCAATGCAGCTCCCAGCCCTTCCTTTGTGGGAGACTGTTCCCCTGGCTGAGAGTGTCTGAGCTGGGCCAGACCCTGTGAGCTGCTGAGCATGGAAATCAATGAGAAATGAGGAGGCCCTGGGCTTCCTATACCTAGGGACTTTGATGTGGGGAACGGTTTCCCCGGAGAAGTCCGGAGTCCTGGGTAGTGTTCTGTTCTCTAGCCTGAGAGGTAGCCAGGGACGGCAGGAGGGAGCTGCTTGTCCGATGGTCTTTGTAACTGACCCCAGTGCCTCCCCAGGTGTTGCAGCACCAGGGATGATGAGGGGAAACGTTGGGAGCAGATCATGCAATGAACTCCTGCCAGTGTGTGGAGATTGCACTCCCTGCACCCTTGTGAGGGGAGGAGGAGGGATGAAAAAGGCTGTTTGGTGAGAGGCTGCCCGGACCCCAGACTCACTCCTGCTCCCCGCTCGGTTCCAGGATGGCCAGGCTCCTGAGGATGTTCAGGAAGAAGGCTCTGCAGGTGTCCCCAGAGCCTGAGGGAAGCAGCTCCCATCTTCCCCAGCAGCAGAGCAGCCCCTCTGTCCCCGCTGGCAGGGAAGGAGCTCCTGGATGGACCAGGAGGTGGAAGTGCCCAGCCTTCTGGCAGAGGAAACCCACTCCCGGCGCAGGCACCGAGGTGGGAGAGGCACTGGCCAGGCTGAAATGGAGCTGGCCCAGAATGCAGCTGGGCAGGCATGACCCAGCCCAGGGCGGGAGCTAGGTAGTGTGGCTCTGAGGCTTGTTGTGTGGGAAGTACCGGCCCCGGGAGCCCAGCCCTGATTCCCAGCAGGAGGCATCGCCCTGCCCAGTCACTGAGGACCTTCCATCTTCCCCAGGGCAGGAGGTGGAGGATCCCTGTCCCAGCACCAGCAGCTCGGCCCACTCCCCATGGGACAGCAGCAGTGCCTGGGATTTGGGTAGCAGTGAGGCCAATGGGCGCCACTGCTTTGTTCCAGGTGAGGAGCCAGGCTGGGCTCAGGGAGGGGTGAGGAGGGAGCTGTGAACACCCAGAGCCCAGGCCCTCAACCAGCGCTATGGGGCAGGTCTCCAGCCCAGGTGTCTGGCCTGAGCCACGTGAACCTCTGACACTAGATGCTGCCACTTTGGTCCTTGGTGTTCTGGTTGGCAGGGTGCGTGCGGGGAGAGGGAGCAGGCACTTCCTAGGAAGTCCAGGACAGTGTGTGGGGGGATCTCTTTGCTATGGGCTCCTGAATTACTTGGGGGCTGAAGGTATCACTGAGAGCGGGGGATGTAGGGAGCGATCTGCCCTGGGTCCCGGAGGTGGGTCGGGAGCACATTGCCTCACCATGCCCCTGTCCTTCTCCCTAGTGGCAGCAGGTATCATCCTGTCCCTTTTTCTCCCTGGTGCAGGGACCTCCAGGGACTCAGAGGACGAGGAGGAAGAATGGGTGGACGTGGCCACAGAGGAGGCTGCTCTCAAGAACATTCGAGAGCAGCTCCAGTGCCGAGAAAAGGTACAAACGTTCCCTAGCTGTGCTGGAACCGAGATTCTCCCGCCCCTTCCCAGCACCCTGACCTCCTGCAGAGAGTCTTGTCTCTGATGATCCACCAGCCCTAATGGGGACCTTTCTTCTCCATGATCTGGGACGGGCGGGTCCCCACTATCCCCCATTCAGGCCTGAGTGCTGCAGCTGGTGTAGGTGGGGCAGGGAGGACCCTGGCTAACTGGCTCTCTCTCCTGTAATTCCACTCCTGGTGGGTTCAGGACGAAGCCCAGCACCTCATATTCCTGCACGCCACCAACCCCCGTGTCTCGCTGCACAGCAGAGAGGGCAGGACACATTGGAGCCACACTGCTGCAAGGCGGCTGTGCTGGAGAGGACTGTGGTGAGGTAGGACAGAGAGATGGGAGGGGCAGGGGTCTCCCCGGGCCAATGGATGGGGGATGGCTGGTGCTGGAGGGGCAGCTGAGGCCAGGGATTGCTGGGGCTGAAGATTGGGGAGAAGAGACAGGAGAAATTCTGAGATTGGCCACTAGTGGGCAGGAATCGGAGGAGCGGGAGGCAGGTGGGGGGATCTTGCTCGCTGTGTGGGGTGCTGGCTGTGTAATCGCCTCACTGGGAAGTGTCAGTGAGGCCCGAATCTCTCACGCTCCTTTGGCTCTCACAGGAGCTTATGGAGGAGCTGTCTGATAACTCTCCACCTGGCGCCATCCTCGTTAACTCCCTGATTGCTGTGGGCAACCTCGGGTACTGAGACCCTCCAGGCCTGTTCCCCTAACCCCGGTGCTGCTCAGGCCCAGGGCTGGGAGTCACTGCCTGTCCCACCACCAGGTCACCTCCCAAGGGTGGCTCCTCTGACAGAGATGGTGGGAAGGTTCACTCTCTCTGGGTTGGGCTGTTCTTTTCACTCCAGTAACATTGCAATGGCTTTGGTGAGAGGCTCACTCCCAGGAACAGACAGAGGAGGGGCAGCGGGATCCAAGGAACAGGCGCTATTCCTGCCCTGCCACTGTCTGTCTGGGAAACCTTGCACTTGTCATTCCGTGGCTCGGTGCCTCAGTTTCCATTCTCGCCAGCCTCTGCCTATTTCCCTGCAGTTTCACATCTCTGTTGGTGCCAGTCCCACCCCCGCACTGCACAGTCTAATATCGCCTCCTCTCTCTTGCCAGCACCATGACACCTGGCCTGGAGCCAGACGTGGAGAGCCACCTCCTTCAAGCTGCCCTGCATGCCATCTTCATCGTGGGCATGTAGAAAGACACCACCCAAGTCCAGGTAGATCATGCTAAAGTCATGAATTGAAGAGCCAGCTGTCATCCTGCCATGAATTCTTGCTAATTGTCTTCAGTGGAATGTGAATGAGGGAGGCCAGGATATGTATTTGGGTGTCTCACAAGTGCTTCACAGAGACCCCTCTTCCCATCCTGTGGCAGGTATAGCCCCAGTTTCCCAAACACTGACCCATGGCTTTCCCTTGCTTTGCAGGATCTGCATAGGGTCTTGCCAGAGCTCCTGGATGCCATGCTGGGGAGCCTGCTGGCAGAGTCCCCAGACACCGACAGGCTCCACTACATCTTGGAGGGGAGCCCGATAAGAGGGGTGGGGCAATTTTGCCTGAACTGTTAGATCCATTTTCCAGTCTGTCCTCCTCGCTGGGCCCTCAGTGGGGCGTCCTTGGTCAGGGCAGTTAGTGTAATGCAGTGTCAGGCCCTTCCTCCTTGAAGGACAGAGGAAGTAGCTGGGAGTTCAAGCCAGAGCTTTGCCTGGGGACTGGCTTAGGGAGTGAGAGTCTGCACCCCTCCTGTGAGATCCAGAAGATGGTCCTCAGAGAAGAGTCACAGGCTCCTACCGAGAGAAACAGGAGGACCCCAGAGAATCAGCCCTTCTCTCCGACGGGCCCTGAGATTCCTAGGGGGATTGTGCTCACACTCAGTCCCTTCACCCAACCAAGGACTTGAGAGCCAAGGAGGGGTGAGGGATCTGTGTCCTTCTTGGTGAGCTGTTCAGGAATCAGGAGTTCAGGGCGGATGGGACCAGCCCCCACATCGAACGTCCCAATCTAGAGAGATAATGACAAGTTGTGACCTGCAGGATACAGGCATTGTCCTGGGGCAACAATCCCCTTCTAAATCTCTGCGATAAATGAATCGGATATTCCATCCTGTGCACAATGTCTAAGCCCCCTGGGGATGGGGAGGGTCTCATTAGCACAACACATGCACCTGCCCATGGATCCTGAGGTGCGTCCTTTCCCCCTAGCACATGAACTATTGGATCGTGTCCAGGGTGTCACAAGAGAGAGCCAGGGCCATTCGGAGCAGCACTGCCCTGCTCAGATCCGCCATCACCCTCTCTGAGTTTGACGTAAGTGACCTCTCAGCCCAGCTTCCTGACTCCAGGCGTTGGTGGGCTGGCTCGAACGGGCTGTAGGATGTGCTGCTGCAGGGGTTGGGGGTTAGGAGTGTTCCTCTTGGGGAGGCAGAGTCAGAGCAGAGAATGAACTCGGCTTGACTCAAGTTCTTCTTGTCCTGGTTAAGTGGTGACTCTGGGCATTTTAAGGGGACCATACTGCAGGTTCATGCCTTCCTATCATCCTGGAGCAGCTGGGGAAGTACGTCCTCATGGAGGGCCCTGCCCACATCCCTGTGCTCCAGACTGCTTTTGAGGACAGAGGAAATGAAGGGTCTAGCTCAAGCTCCTCTTCTCTAGCATCTCCTGTAGAGGGGCTACGGGGACGGAGAGTCCTGGCCAGGCAGGGACTGGGAGCTGACAGGAAAATGCTGATGGAGTCCCCTCTCCCTCTCCCTTCCGCAAGAACTCAGCAGGATTCCCCAGGATGGGTCACCATGTGGCACAGCTGTCCATCAGTGACGCAGCCAAGGACCTGAGCCAGCAGGCCAGGGTGGGAGTGTACAGGCTCTATCAGCTGCTGCTGCACCAGAGGGGTAAGGAACCCAGGTGTGAAATGGCACCCGATAGAAGAGTGAGAGTGGGACCCCAACCAATTTCTCTAAGACTGACCCCGGCTGGAGGCTGAGTCTCTATCGATCTCTTTCTCTGTTCTACACCACCCCCTGCAATTCTCTTGGCAAGGAATCTGTCCACTGTGCAACCACCAATGGGATTGGAAGGACACAAGCGCTGCAACCAAAATGACAAGTGTGTTTGTGTGTGTGTGTCTCTTTCCCAGGGCTGACCATCCATGAGGCCGAAGCCCTGTGGTGTTGGGACTGGTACCGGGACAGCAGGCTCCTGGGCTTCAGGAACACAGCCACGGTCGGGGAGGTAAGGACACTCTGCCAGGGCATAGAATCATAGAATATAAGGGTTGGAACGGACCCTAGAAGGTCATCTAGTCCAACCCCCTGCTCGAAGCAGGACCAATTCCCAGTTAAATCATCCCAGCCAGGGCTTTGTCAAGCCTGACCTTAAAAACCTCTAAGGAAGGAGATTCTACCACCTCCCTAGGTAACGCATTCCAGTGTTTCACCACCCTCTTAGTGAAAATTTTTTCCTAATATCCAATCTAAACCTCCCCCACTGCAGCTTGAGACCATTACTCCTCGTTCTGTCATCTGCTACCATTGAGAACAGTCTAGAGCCATCCTCTTTGGAACCCCCTTTCAGGTAGTAGAAAGCAGCTATCAAAGCATGAAAGCATGACACAGCTCAGGGAGTGGGGGTGGCTGGGTCCCCTGCAGTGGCTGCTTCCTGGGGCCGCGAGACAGAGATACTGTTCTAGCCCCAGGATTCGGAGCCTCGCTCTGGGCAGTCTGCTAATGCCTCACATCCTGTTGGGTTTAGGTCTTCGGAAAATTCTTCTGGGAGGGGCAGAGAAGATCCTTCCTCTGGACAGCAGAGCTGGCCATCCATGACCCCCTGCTGCGTGTCAGCCAGCCTGAGCTGCTCCTCACCTACACCCTCCTGCGGGAAGCCCAGCGCTGATGGGGGACAAGGTAAGCAGCTGCATTAGAGTCAGGAGATTGGGGTGGGGCCCAGGCCTCCTTCCCATCCGATGGCCATTCGCTAGGCTGGCAGCAAGGAGCCTGGTGTGGAATGAGAGTGAGAACAGGTGCTACTGGGAAGGGAGATGAATTCAACTGCATGAGCAGGAGGGAGCCAGCTTGTCCCCGGCGTAGCTCCAACCCAGCTCTTTGCAAGGCTAATTAATGACAAGCATTGCCTCATCACGGACTTATGTTCTTAGGACACGGTGCTACCGCCCTTGGGAAGTGCCCTCTGCGAGTCTCTCCTGTCCCACAGGGCCACTCCAGTTTCCAGTGGACTAGTGTCTGTGTCACCCGAGCCACCACCCAGAGTTGCTCCCGTCACTGGTAGCATGGGAGGCCAAGGACTGACAAGTGATGGCGATTCAGCAGGCAGGCCTGAGGCACATTGGTGGGGGAAGCTTGTCCTGCTGCTGGCAGGGCTGGACTTGCTCTAGAGAGAGGGGAGGATTCAGTCAGCAGGGGCTGGTGATCTGCCCCATTCACCAGGGCTGCCATCCTGCATCTTCAGCATGAGTGTCTGGGATGACTTGGGGAAAGGTCTCAACCTCCCGACATCCCACTTCACTTCTGCCAGAATCCCTCCTTCTCCCCACCTCCCTGCTAGAGCCCCGTCCCTGCCCAACCTGGGTTGGGGTGGAGGAGAGGGTATTGAGAACTTGCGCTGTGGATTGGAGGTGGAACAGCTGCCAGGGGCACTGAGCGGGAGGTGTCAGGAGCTGACACTACAAGGACAGGGGTTGGCGCTGGAGGTCTCTAGAAAGGACAAGAAGACTCGATTCTGGGGGTCAGGAGGGTGAATCCATCCCTCAGAGGTAGGCAGGTGGTGGGTGGAAATGCTGGTTCCAGGTGCCCTTAATCCCCCTAATTCCTCGGGGGCGTCTGAGTCTCTGACAGGTTCTCGTTCCCTTGCAGCAGGAGGACATCATGGCCAATGTGATGTGCCAGGTCCGCATCATCCAGCACTTGCGCTAGATGCCTGAGGCACTGCAGGGCTGTGCCTCTGAGGCCACCAGCAACTCCCGCTCCCTGCCTCAGGTACTGCTCTGGGTCAATGTAAATGGGGAGCTAGTGGAAGGGGAAATGGAGCCCCCTGGCACTCACAGAAACTCTCTCCTCTGTCTGTGGAGCAGGGTCCTTCCTTCTGCCTCCCAAATTCCGGCAGAGTTTCCCAGACGGGCGCAGCCTGCAGCTGAGCCACCTCCGGGAGCAGTGGAGACAGGTCACCTCATCCCATCAAAGCAAGCAGTGCTGGCTCTCAAAGAGGCTTAGATGGAAGACCCTACTCCCTCATGGAGGTAAGAGCCATTTACTCCTTGGGGCGTGTGGGCCTCTTGGGGGAGAAATGGGATCATGGAATCATAGAATACTAGGGTTGAAAGGGACCTCGGGAGGTCATCTAGTCCAATCCCCTGCGCAAAGCAGGACCAATCCCCAATTTTTCCCCGGGATCCCTAAATGGTCCTCTCAAGGATTGAACTCACAACCCTGGGTTTAGCAGGCCAAAGCTCAAACCACTGAGCTATCCCTCCCCTGCTAATGCGTAGCCTGGCTGGGAGCTTCCCCCATCCCTGGCTCCCAGCTCTGGGACAGAGACATCTCCATCATTGTACCACCCTGGTTTTGTTCGTAGGAAGGTGCTCCGCAGAGATGTCCTCTAACCTGGACTCCTGAGAGGGTTTCCAGCAGGAGGCTCCAGCCCCTAGGGCATGAAGAGGACATCAGGTAGTCTCGTTCACATGGCATCTCCGGTCTCCAGCTCCACTTCCCGCAGCAGGGCAAACGAACCCATTAGCTCCCAGAATCCCAACTCTTTGACCTCCTTCCACTCAGCAGTGGGATTTCTCCAGCCCCCTCACCACACCTGTCAGCCTCTGAATGATGAAGGGCCTGAATGTCAGAGTCACCAGAACAAGCAAACTCCAGTTGCAGGCAGTGGGGCCTGTGTGTACTGAGCCCCTCTGGAAACCAGGTCTGAAATGGGAGCAAGGACCCCAGCCCAGGAACAGTAGGATTGGGCAGAGCAGGCCTGTAACAAGGTGCTCTCCCCTGGGCTGCACAGCCTGGGGCTTAGCCAAGCTGATCACAGAATGAGCCCTACCTGAGAGGCACCATGTAACCCCTCCTACAGAGCCAGACTTCAGTGGTGATACAGCCCAGCTGGGGTATCAACGGGAATGAGAACGAGTTAGGAAGTTCAGAGCAGCAAGGAAAGTCTAGAGGGAAACTTGAGAAGAGAGGTGGGAAGTGCCCAGGGAAAACTGCAGCAAAGAGAAAGGAGTAGACCTTGCTGTTGAGTACAGGACCCTGGGCTGCTCCCAGTGTCAGGGTGGAAGTGGGTTCTCCTACTGGCCCCAAAGAAGGGGGCGTCCACGCACCCGGAGAGGGTTTCCGAGCCCAGCAAGGGGGCTGCAGGATGAGGAAGAGCCCCAGTGATGGCAGAAGGACTTCTTTCTGTGGAAAGACCTGTTTGGACTTTTAGTGTGAGACAAGCTGTGCCCCAGGAGGGTTGACGAAAGATGGTGACCTGGCTGAAGTGTTGACTAACCAGGCAGAGAAACTGTCACGGTGCTCGAGCGACCACTGATGGGGGAGGCTAGCCTAGCGAGAGGGCTGTGATCATGCCTGGCCGCCACGGGGGCACGGAACGATGAGTAGCTTCCTTTCTGATTGGCATAGTCAGAAGGATTGAATTCCCCCTGTTATCCGTGAGGGCTGATGGAAGTCTTGGGTGCTGAAGGAAGGTCTGTCGTGACAAGCGGGTGTCTGGAGGGACTGAGCTGGTCACTGGATTTCTCACTTCAGTTCCCAGGACTGGTTAAGCAGCCAAAGCAGGTCTAGGGGTTTCTCCAGCAGCTCCTAGAACACCAACAGAGGCAGAAGGAAGTGCAGGCGGAGCTACAGACGCGGCAGCAGAAATACCTGTGAGAGATCCTGCAAAGGGAAATCAACCCAGGGTCTGCTATGCCCATGGACAAAAAGAGCAGATATGGAGAGTATTCCTGGGCTGTGCTGTGAAGATTAGCCCAGGAGAGCAGGGCATGAGGAAGTGTACAAGCGTGGCCTAATGCCAAGATGGGGACAAGAGTTCTTTGTTTTGAGTGCAGAGAAGCAGGCCATATCAAAAGACACGGCCTGCTTAGGAAATTGCTGAGTGGCAAAACGAGGGGCCAGGGCCCCGAGAAGGTGTCCTCTGACACAAAGCCACATGAGGCAGGCTACGTGGAGGTGGCAGGGATGGCCGTGGACCTTGCAGACCCTCCACCAACACGCCCTGTTGGGTGCTGCAGGGAGGTGAAGGACGAAATGGTTGGCCCAGAGATGAAGCAGACTGAAGGAGGGACAAACAGCAGGGTGGAGCAGTCCGTGGTGCGTTCTCCGACCCTGACGGAAAGGGTTTTGGCGTATGCAGTGCCAGTAGCAAAAAGGGGTAGAGAAGAAGCTAAAGGCTTCGGAACAGGCTCCGACACTGGATTAATCTTCTGGATTAATCTTCTGCAACTGCAAGGTCTCAGACACAGTCTCCTCCCAGCAAGCTGAAGCTGCCCCTGGCTCTGGAGCTAGAATTGTACGTCCTGAGAGCTTCCCTTGCATGGTGTATTCACCGTGGGCATGAGAAAGGACAACACCCATATGCAGGTTGAACATCAACCTCCACCTCTGTCCCAGCAGCAGGATGGCCTCTGGTCCCTGCTCCCTCAGACAGCTGGAGCTACTGAGAGGTGTGGTTGGCAGAGCATGAGAACAGCCCATGAGGTTAAGAAATGGTGGGGAGAGCCTGGATTCTGCCCAGAAGCCCAGCTTCCATCCCTAGCAGCTTGGATGTTTCCTACCCTGCTGTGCACCAGGCCCTCTGCAGACAGCTGCTCTGGGCAAGGACTGCAGAGCCAGCTGTCATCCTGGCAGGTGTAGCCCCAGGTTCCATAACCCTGACCCATGGTCTCTCTCCGCTGGCAGGCTCAGAGCAAGGACTGCCCATAGAACATGGATGACGAGCTCTAGATCCTGCTGACAGCATCCCCCAGCACAGACAAACTCCAGCACATCTCGCAGGTGAGCAGAATGTGAAGGGGCAGCAGGGGTTTTACCTTGGCCCTGGGGACTCCAAGCAAGAAGAGATTGGAAAATCCATGTTTCTTCTCTTGGATCCTTCCGAGTATACATTTGTGATATCAGCTCAGTGGGTGACCTTGAGGTTAACTCACTTCCCCCTTCCGGCATCAGTCTTCTCCACTCTCACATCTACCCTGGGGAAGAAGGACATAAGCCTTGACAATCACCTTCACCTGTGGGTGTCTGGCCCTGGGACCCTAAACCAACTGGACTACCTGCCCCTTCACCTAAACTGCCCTTTCTTTTCCTCCTAGGGCCTTGTCCTAAGTGCTCCGCCTAGCCCCTTCCTGGCTTGTCCCTGACCTTTCAAGGACTCTCCAAGCCCCTCCCACACCTGCTCCCCTTGGGGTCTCTCTCCTGGCTAAGCACAGGCTGCCCTTCTATCTCTCAGCAGGCCTGGGTCCTAGTCACATGCTGCTGCTTTTCACCTAACCCCCACACTTCTTCCCTTCACCCTAGGGAGCTGCATAACCTGAGCTAGGTGCAGTTGAGCTCCAACCCCTTTCCTGGCCATCTCACCATGGGACAGGTTGAAACCGGAAACCTGTGGGCTAACAGTAGCTGTTTGCTCTCAAAGGTGCTGAAGACACAATGGAAGAGGAAATCCTTTGGTCTGGATTTAAATTATTGCAACTGAAAGTGAATGAGAGAAAATAGGTCCAGAGTTATCTTCCTAGCAGCAGAAAATGTAAAGACTCATAGATGTTCAGGTCGGAAAGGGCCATTATGTGTATCTAGTCACGCCTCCTGTATAACTTGGGCCCTAGAATGTTACCAAGTGGTTCCTTCAGCCAACCATAACATGGGACGGAGCCAGAGCACGTCTTTTGGAAGGACATCCACATGCATTAGAGCAGGGGTTCTCAAACTGTGGGTCGAGCCCCCTCAGGGTCATGAGGTTATAACATGGGGGGTTGCGAGCTGTCAGCCTCCACCCCCAACCCTGCTTTGCCTCCAGCATTTATAATGGTGTTAAATATATAAAAGTGTTTTTAATTTATAAGGAGGGGTGACACTCAGTGGCTTGCTCTGTGAAAGTAGTCACCAGTGCTAAAGTTTGATAACCACTGCATTAGAGCCAGCTGGCTAACAGAAAATCTTTCTTCTGCAGTAACGTGGGGTTAAGGGACATGGAGGAAAAGACACGGAGGCCGTGATTAAAGTTAGAGGAGCGAGGCCAGGATAACAGGGGCGAGGTCTCAGGACTGGCTATCAGAAGACCTGCAATTTTCTATTCCTGGCTTTGGGACCATGAGCAAGTCTCTTCAACACTGGGTGCCTCAGTTTCCCCACTATCAAAGAGAGCTAATTAAGGTTTTGTTTGTTGTCCCCATTTTACAGGGTGGGAAACCAAGACACAGTTGGGACCTGTCTACACTACAGCTCCCTAGAGCATTTCTAAGCTGCTGAACCCCACATGTTGTTCAGAGCCTATGGACAACACTGCTCCTAAAGGTGTGTTTGTTCTGTTCTTATCCCCAATGTATCAGCAGGGCTAGACGGCCTTTTCTCACTGTGCTGTGGGAAGCAGCTCCTGGGTACTAAGGGTCTGAAGAAGCTCTCAAGGACTAATTTTTAAAAATATTTTTATCAATGAATTGGGAGAAAATACACAATCCCTGCTGATAAGCTTGGTGGGTGACAAAATACTGGCAGAGTGGTAATTACTGATGAGGAGAGGGCAGTGATACAGAGCCATCTGGCTTATTCGGCAAGCTGGGCCCATTCAAAGAAAGCAAGTTTGACCAGAACCAAATGCAAGGTCCTACACCTAGCAACAAGGCATGCCGGCCACACCTCCAGAATGGGGAAGTGTATCCAGGAAAGCAGTGACTCTGAAAAGGATTGAGGGGCCATAGTGGAGAAGCCACTCAAAACGCGCTCCCAGCATGAAGCTGTGGTGACTAGGACTAAAGCCATCCTTAGACGTAGGAGCAGAGCCGTGAGGAGGCTAGGGAGGTGACACAGCATTAGTGAGACTGCTATTGGAATACTGCCTCTAGTTTTGGTGTCCTCATTTGGAAAAGATGTTGAGAAATTGGAGCTGGGGCAGCAAAGAGCCACCAAATGTTCTGCGGGCTGGAGAAAAATGCCTTCTAGGGAGCGATTGAAAGAGCTCAACCTGTTTAGCTGATGAAAAGCAGATTGAAAGGTGACTTCACTGAAGGGTTGTAATGCCTTAATGGAGAGAAAATACTGGGGATTAAAAGGCTCGTTAATCTAGCAGAGAGAGGCATAACAAGACCGAATGGCTGGAAGGTGAAAAGCGACAAATTCATATCAGAAATAAAGCACAAATATTCAACAGCGAGGATGATTCACCACGGGAAGAAGCTACCAAGGAAAGTGGTGGATTCTCGATCTCTTGATGTCATTTAATGAAAACTAGATGCCTTTCTGGAATGTGTTCGCCAAACGGTAGCGGGACTGTCCCTAGAAAATCGGGACATCTGGTCACCCCAGGGGTGGGTGTGGCAGTGACATCACAAAGGCCTTTTGCAGGACCTCAGCCTATTGGTCAAAGGTAGTGGGGAGGTGGTGACCTCACAGAGAGATGCTGACATCAGCCAGGCAGGAAAGGGGTGCAGGGCCAGGGAAACCTCGCAGACCCCTGTAGCTTTGCTTCATCAAGTCTCCCTCTCAAGGTCTCTCTTTCAGGACCGAGAGAGTATTTGGGTTTATGTACGTGAGCGCGAGGAGGAACCTCTTTCGAGTTTTCTCCTTTCCTTTTCCTGATTTTACTCGAAAACAGACGTCCCTGTTTGGAAGGTAAGAGCCTCTGAGAGGTTTGGAACCTGTTCAGTCTGATCCATTTGGTGCCAGCTGAATTCTGGAAAACGCTAGCTTCAGGTGGCAGAATTTTATTCCCCACCTAGGATTTTGTCCGTTAGACTCACTGGGGACATTAGGGTTCGTTCTTTTTGTTTTATCTTTTCGTCCATCCCTCCCTCCTTTCTCTTCTTCTCTTACTTCTTTTGTCCTTTCCCCTGTTCCCCTCCCGCCACCAGAAGAGGTGTGTGGGGGGAGTCACTGGGGGTGCTCTGCAGCTCCCATTGTGGAAGGTCCACCCAAAAATGTGGGGCTGAAATAGTGCTTGGCCCGTGATCCCTACCGGTGACCTGGGCCATCCTTTGGGCTCTCTGGTGATAACCCTCAGCCTCCCGCCCCTCAGTCTCTACCCTGATTAGCTGAGCAGGGGGTTATAGACAGGGAGGAGACTCGGGTCTTTGTTGTTCTCTTTTAAGACCAAGTAAATAAGTCATAGCCAGTCATGTTTGACGAATTTTGCTGCTTCTCTGCATTCATTGTCTCTGAGCAGTTCATGATTCTCTCTAACATTCCAGTTCACCTGAAACACTTGCTGAATAATTACTATGAACTGTTGTTGGTCTGGAGCTCATTTGAGAGGACTTTATTCAGGTTGTTCAACATATGAAACTCAAGTTCCGACGGTTAGTTTGCAAGTCAGGGCTCTTGGGTCCTATTCCCAACTCTGCCACTGCCTGGCTGTGTGACCTCAGACAAGTCAATTCTCCTTTCTCAGCCTTAGCTTCTCCCTTTTTCAAGTAGGCATAACAATCCGCTCCTACGTACTTCACAGCGGGTGGAGGATGGGGATCCATTGGAGAGTGTCACTGGGAGCAGTGAATAATATGAGATGTCCTATAACTTTTACTCAGATCAGATTATGACACAATAGAATAGCTGAAATATTCTATTTTATTTGTTTTTGATTATTTTGAAATTGTTAAGAGCAGGAACTCTTTAGCTCAGACTGAAGCATCTTCTCTAATTTTCGAGATCAAAGTGTCTCCTCTTTGTGTGCGACGAGACAATTTAACACACTGTGACAAACAGGAGATGCTTTTGTTTTGCAACAAAATATTTTTGCAAAGAATTTTCCCCTGTTCCCCTGTCTGAGAGTGTCTGAACTGGGCCAGACCCTGTGAGCTGCTGAGTATGGAAATCAATGAGAAATGAGGGAGCCCTGGGCTTCCTATACATAGGGACTTTGATGTGGGGAACGGTTTCTCCGGAGAAGTCCGGACTCCTGGATATTGTTCTGTTCTCTCGTCTGGGGGGTAGCCAGGGATGGCAGGAGGGAGCTGCTTGTCCGATGGTCTTTGTAACTGACCCGAGTAACTCCCCGGGTGTTGCAGCACCAGGGATGATGAGGGGAATCGTTGGGTCCATGCAATGAAGTCTTGCCAGTGTGTGGAGATTGCACTCCCTGCACCCCTGTGAGGGGAGGAGGAGCTGCTGTGGCTGGGGCAGGGATGGGGAGGGATGAAAAAGACTGTTTGGTGAGATGCTGCCCAGACCCCAGACTCATGCTTGCTCCCCGCTCGGTTCCAGGATGGCCGGGCTCCTGAGGATGTTCAGGAAGAAGGCTCAGCAGGTGGCCCCAGAGCCTGAGGGAAGCAGCTGCCATCTTCCCCAGGAGCAGAGCGGCCCCTCTGTCCCCGCTGGCAGGGAAGGAGCTCCCGGATGGACCAGGAGGTGGAAGTGCCCAGCCTTCTGGTGGAGGAAACCCACTCCCGGCACAGGCGCTGAGGTGGGAGAGGCACTGGCGAGGCTGAAATGGAGCTGGCCCAGAATGCAGCTGGGCAGGCAGGACCCAGCCCAGGAAGGGAGCCGGGCAGGGTGGCTCTGGGGCTTGTTGTGTGGGAAGCACCGGCCCCAGGAGCCCAGCCCTGATTCCCAGCAGGAGGCATCGTCCTGCCCAGTCACTGAGGACCCTCCAATCTCCCTGGGGCAGGAGGCGGAGGATCCCTGTCCCAGCACCAGCAGCTCAGCCCGCTCCCCATGGGACAGCAGCAGTGCCTGGGATTAGGGTAGCTGTGAGGTCAACGGGTGCCGCTACTTTGTTCCAGTTGAGGAGCCAGGCTGGGCTCAGGGAGGGGTGAGGAGGGAGCTGTGAACATCCTGAGCTCAGGCCCTCAAGCAGTGCTGTGGGGGCTGGTCCCTAGCCCAGATGTCTGGCCTGAGCCACGTGAACCTCTGACACTAGATGCTGCCACTTTGGTCCCTGGTGCTCTGGTTGGCGGGGTGGGTGCGGGAAGGGCGGGCAGGCACCTCCCACGGAGTCCAGGACAGTGTGTGAGGGGGTTCGCTTTGCTATGGACTCCTGAATTACTTGGAGGCTGAAGGTATTACTGAGAGTGGGGGATGTGGGGAGCAATCTGCTCTGGGTCCCGGAAGTGGAGGTGCCCCTGTCCTTCTCCCAAGTGGCAGCAGGTATCATCTGAGATTGGCCACTAGTGGGCAGGAATCGGAGGAGCTGGAGGCAGGTGGGGGGATCCTGCTGGTTGTGTGGGGTGCTGGCTGTGTAATCACCTCACTGGGAAGTTTCAATGAGGCACAAATCTCCCACGCTCCTTTGTCTCTTTTGGGTCTCAGAGGAGCTCATTGAGGAGCTGCCTGATAACTCTCCTCTGGGTGCTGTCCTTGCTAACTCCCTGATTGCTGTGGGCAACCTCGGGTACCGAGACCCTCCAGCCCTATTCCCCTAACCCCGGTGCTGCTCAGGCCCAGGGCTGGGAGTCACTGCCCCTCCCACCACCAGGTCACTTCCCAAAGGTGTTTGCTCTGGCAGAAGTGGTGGGAAGGTTCACTCTCTCTGGGTTGGGCTGTTCTTTTCTCTCCAGTAACATTGCAATGGCTGTGGGGAGAGGCTCACTCCCAGGAACAGATACAGGAGGGTCAGCGGGGTCCAGGGAACAGGCGCTATTCCTGCCCTGCCAATGTTGGTGCCAGTCCCACCCCCGCACTGCACAGTCTAATACCGGCTCCTCTCTCTTGCCAGCACCATGACACCTGGCCTGGAGCCAGAGCTGGAGAGCCACCTCCTTCGACCTGCCCTACATGCCATCTTCACCCTAGGCACGTAGAAAGACACCACCCAAGTCTAGGTAGATCATGCTAAAGTCATGGATTGAAGAGCCAGGTGTCATCCTGCCATGAATCCTTGCTAATTGCTTGCAGTGGGATATGAATGAGCGAGGCCAGGATATGGATTTAGGGGTCTCACAAGTGCTTCCCAGAGACCCCTCTTCCCATGTAGTGGCAGGTGTAGCCCCAGTTTTCCAAACACTGACCCATGGCTCTCCCTTGCTTTGCAGGATCTGCAAAGGGTCCTACCAGACCTCCTGGATGCCATGCTGGGGAGCCTGCTGGCAGAGTCCCCAGACACCAACAGGCTCCACTACATCTTGAAGGTGAGCCCGATGAGAGGGGCGGGGGCAATTTTATCTTTACTCTTAGACCCATTTTCAAGTTTGTCATCCTAGCTGGGCCCCCAGTGGGCCGTCCTTGGTCAGGGCAGTCAGTGCAATGCAGTGTCAGGTCCTTTCTCCTTGAAGGACAGAGGAAGGAGCTGGGACTTCTAGCCTGAGCTCTGCCTGGTTCTGTTGCACAACAATACCCTTCTAAAGGTCTGCGATAAATGAATCAGATGTTCCACCCCGTGCACAATGTCTCAGCCCCCTGGGGATGGGGAGGGTCTCATTAGCACAACACATGCACCGGCCCATTGATCCTGAGCTGCCTCCTTTCCCCCTAGCACATTAACTATTGGATCGTGCCCAGGGTGTTGCAAGAGAGAGCCAGGGCCACTGAGAGCACCGCCCTGTTCAGATCCACCATCACCCTCCCTGAGTTTGACGTAAGTGACCTCTCAGCCCAGCTTCCTGACTCCAGGCGTCGGTGGGCTGGCTCGAACGGGCTGTAGGATGTGCTGCTGCAGGGGCTGGGGGTTAGGAGTGTTCCTCTTGGGGAGGCAGAGTCAGAGCAGAAAATGAACTTGGCTTGAGTCAAGTTCTTCTTGTCCTGGTTAAGTGGTGACTCTGGACTTTTAAGGGGACCATGCTCCAGGTTCATGCCTTCCTATCATCCTGGAGCAGCTGGGGAAGTAAGTCCTCATGGAGGGCCCTGCCCACATCCCTGTGCTCCAGGCTCCTTTTGGGGGCAGAGGAAATTAAGGGTCTAAGCTCTACCTCCTATCCTCTAGCATCTCCTGCTGAGGGGAAGGAGAGTCCTGGGCCCAGGGGAGGACTGGAAACTGACAAGAAAATGCTGATGGAGTCCCCTCTCCCTTCCATTAGAACTCAGCAGAATTCCCCAGGAAGGGTCACTTTGTGGCATAGCTGGCTCTGTCCATCAGTGACCCAGCCAAGGACCTGATCCGGCAGGCCAGGGAGGGAGTGTACCGGCTCTACCAGCTGCTGCTGCACCAGAGGGGTAAGGAACCCAGCTGGGAAATGGCACCCGATAGGAGACTGAGAATGGGACCCCAACCAATTTCTCTCAGACTGACCCTGGCTGGAGGCTGAGTCTCTCTCGATCTCTTTCTCTCTTCTATACCAGCCTCTGGAATTCTGTTGGGCCAGGCACGCAGCGAGGACTCTGCCCACTGTGCAGCCGCCAATGGGATTGGAAGGACACAAGCGCTGCAACCAGAATGACAAGTGTGTGTGTCTCTCTCTCTTTTCCAGGGCTGACCATCCATGAGACCGAAGCCCTGTGGTGTTGTGACTGGCACCAGGACAGCAGGCTCCTGGGCAACAGGAACACAGCCAGGGTGCGGGAGGTAAAGACACTCTGTCAGGGCATGATACAGGTCAGGGAGTGGGGGTGGCTGGGTCCCCTGCAGTGGCTGCCTCCTGGGGCCACTAGACAGAGATACCATTCTAGCTCCAGAATTTGGAGCCTTGCTCTGGGCAATCTGGTAATGCCTCATGTCCTGTTAGGTTTAGGTCTTTGGAAAGTTCTTCTGGTAGGGGCAGAGAAGATCCTTCCTCTGGACGGCAGTGCTGGCCATCCACGACCCCCTGTGGCATGTCAGCCAGGCTGGGCTACTCCTCACCTGCTCCCTCCTGGGGGAAGCCCAGCAGCTGATGGGGGACAAGGTAAGCGTCTGCATTCGAGTCAGGAGGTTGGGGTGGGGCCCAGGCCTCATTCCCATCTGATGGCCATTCACTGGCCTGGCAGGAAGGAGCCTGATGGGGAATGAGAGTGAGAACAGGTGCTACTGGGAAGGCAGATGAATTCACCTCCATGAGCAGGAGGGATCGAGCTTATCCCCAGCCAGTTCCAACCGAGCTGTTTAGCAAGGCTAATTAATGACAAGCATTACCTCATCACGGACTTATGTTCTTAGGACACGGTGTCCTCTGCGAGTCTCTCCTGTCCCACAGGGCAGCACAAATTCCCAGTAGCCTAGTGTCCGTGTCACCCAAGCCACTACCCAGAGTTGCTCCCATCACTGGCAGCCTGGGAGGCCAAGGACTGACTAGTGATGGGGATTCACCAGGCAGGGCTGAGGCACATAGGCGGGGGAAGCTTGTCCTGCTGCTGGCAGGACTGGACCCGCTCTAGAGAGAACGGGAGGATTCAGTTAGCAGGGGCTGCTGATCTGCCCTATTCCCCATGGCTGCCATCCTGCATCTTCAGGATTAGTGTCTGGGATGACTTGGGGAAAGGTCTCAACCTCCCCACATCCCAGTTCACTGGTGTCAGAGTCTCTCCTGCGTGCCCCCCCAACCTCCGCTGGAGCCCCGTCCCTGCCCAACCTGGGTGGGGGTGGAGGAGAGGGTTCTGAGAACTTGAGCTGTGGATTAGAGGTGGAACAGCTGTCAGGGACACTGAGGGGGAGGTGGCAGGAGCTGACCCTACAAGGAGGGGGGTTGGCACTGGAGGTCACTAGAAAGGACAAGACTCCATTCTGGGGGTCAGGAGGTGAATCCATCCCTTAGAGGTAGGCAGGTGCTGGGGAGAAATGCTGCTGGTTCCAGGTGCCCTTAATCCCCCTTGATACCTTGGAGGTGTCTGAGTCTCTGACAAGTGTTAGGATAAAGATATTCAGGCCTGTCTGCAAAGGCCTGTACTTGAAGAATTTAGGTGTATTCTTATCACTTAGCTAGTTCTAGAGGTATAAAAGAAAGAATCAAAATCACTGTCTGCTGGTGTAAGGGCCTTCTCTTACTGTGACAGTTTGAGGCCCTGTTCTTAGGCTAAGGCCTTTGTCTAAGCAGCAGACGCAGCCATAAGCTAGGAAGCGAACGGTCACATCCTCACATTCCAAACTAGTCACATTGAAATAAGGTGCTATTGGGCTGTTAGGCACTATCAGGACAGGATTGTATTCCTATCACCTCCAGAGAAAGGGAAGTGCCTAGAAAATGTAAAAGGAAACTTAGTTTGACAGCATCCTGTCTGGCAAGAACTCACTTATCAATAGCTGGGATGTGAAATCCTCACTTCTGTATTGTTTTGTCATTATAGTTCCCACTTTGCTATTGTTTGTCTGTATAATCTCTGTCTGGTTCTGTGATTGTTCCTGTCTGCTGTGTAATTAATTTTGCTGGGTGTAAACTAATTAAGGTGGTGGGATATAATTGGTTACATAATCATGTTACAATATGTTAGGATTGGTTAGTTAAATTTCAGGAAAATGATTGGTTAAGGTATAGCTAAGCAGAACTCAAGTTTTACTATATAATATGTAGTCAATGAGGAAGTGAGTGGGAGTGGGGAAATTGGAATCATGTTTTGCTAAAGGGGGAAATGGGAACAGGGAATGGGAGTAAGGAAGTTGGAATCATGTTTGGCTAAGGGCAGGAATGGGAACAGGGACACAGGTGTAAGGCTCTGTGGTGTCAAAGCTGGGAAGGAGGATACGAAGGAAGGAAACTGGAATCATGCTTGCTGAAAGTTCACCCCAATAAACATTGAATTGTTTGCACCTTTGGACTTCGGGTATTGTTGCTCTCTGTTCATGCGAGAAGGACCAGGGAAGTTAGTGGGTGAAGGAATAAGCCTCCTAACAACAGGTTCTCATTCCCTTGCAGCAGGAGGATGTCACAGCCAATGTGATGTGCAAGCTCCCCATCATCCAGCACTTGCACAAGGTGCCTGAGGCACTGCAGGGCTGTGGCTCTGAGGCGACCAGCAACTCCCGCTCCCTGCTGCAGGTACTGCTCTGGGTCACTGTAAATGGGGAGCTAGTGGAAGGGGAAATGGAGCCCCCTTGGCACTCACAGAAACTCTCTCCCCTCTCTCTGTGGAGCAGGGTCCTTCCCTCTGCCCCCCAAATTCCGGCACAGTCTCCCAGACGAGCGCAGTCTGCAGCTGAGCCACCTCCGGGAGCAGTGGGAACAGGTCACTTCGTCCCATCAAAGCAAGCAGTGCTGGCTCTCAAAGAGGCTTAGATGGAAGACCTCACTCCCTCATGGAGGTAAGAGCCATTTACTCCTTGGGGCGTCTGGGTCTCTTGGGGGAGAAATGGGATCCCCGATGCATAGCCTGGCTGGGAGCTTCCCCTGTCCTTGGCTCCCAGCTCTGGGACAGAGATGTCTCCATAATCATACCACCCTGGTTTTGTTCCTAGGAAGGAGCTCCCCAGAGATGTCCTCTAACCTGCACTGCATAGGACTTTGCCAAGCTGATTACAGAATGAGCCCTACCTGAGAGGCACCATGTACTTCTCCCTACAGAGCCAGACTTCAGTCGTGATACGGCCCAGCTGGGGTGTCAACAGGAATGAGAACGAGGTAGGAAGTTCAGAGCAGCAAGGAAAGACTAGAGGGAAATTTGAGAAGAGAGGTAGGAAGTGCCCAGGGAAAACTGCAGCAAAGAGAAAGCAGTAGACCTTGCTGTTCGGTGCAGGAGCCTGGGCTCCTGCAATGTCAGGGTGGGACTGGATTCCCCTACTGGCCCCAAAGAAGGGGGCGTACACGCACCTGGAGAGGGTTACCAAGCCCAGCAAGGGGGCTGCAGGATGAGGAAGAGCCCCAGTGATGGCAGAAGATCTTCTTTCTGTGAAAAGACCTGTTTGGACTTTTAGTGTGAGACAAGCTGGGCCCCAGAAGGGTGGACTAAAGGTGGCGACCTGGCCGGAGGGTTGAATTACCAGGCAGAGAAACTGTCATGGTGGTGGAGCGACCACGGATGGTGGAGGCTAGCCCAGCGAGAAGGCTGTGATCTCTGGCCGCCATGGGGGCATGTAACAATGTGTAAATTTGTTTCTAATTGGCATCGTCAGGAGGATTGAATGCCCCCTGTGGTCCGTGAGGACTGACTGAAGTCTTGGTTGCTGAAGGCAGGTCTGTCCTCCCAAGCGGGTGTCTCGAGGGACTGAGCTGGTCACTGGATTTCTCAGTTCAGTTCCAGGGACTGGTTAAAGCAGGTCTAGGGGTTTCTCACGCAGCTCCTAGAACACCAACAGAGGCAGAAGGAAGTGCAGGCGGAGCTACAGATGCGGCAGCAGAAATACCTGTGAGAGATCCTGCGAAGGGAAATCAACCCAGAGTCTGCTATGCCCATGGACAAACAGAGCAGACAAGGAGAACAGGCCTGGGCTGTACTGAGAAGGTTAGCCCAGGAGAGCAGGGAGGTGCGGTGGGCAGAGATGGGGACCGGCCAGAGGATTAATCCAGTGTCACGGGGGAGAGTCCGTCGTCCATCCCCCCCCCCCCCCCCCCCCCCCGTGGGAGATGATGTCCCTCTGTGAGCAAGTCCTTCCTTGCAGATGCTGTGCTTTGGTTCCTGGACTCTGCCAGGAAGCCCAGCTCCCATCTCTAGCACCTTGGCTGTTCCCTACCTTGCTCGGCACCAGACCCTCTGCAGAGAGCTGCTCTGGGCAAGGACTGCAGAGCCAGCTGTCATCGTGGCAGGTGTAGCCCCAGGTTCCATAACCCTGACCCATGGTCTCCCTCCCCTGACAGGCTCTGAAGAAGGCCTGTCATCCCAGGCCTGTCATCCCAGGGACGTGGATGCCAAGTTAAAGAGTCTGCTGACAGCAACCCCCAGCACAGATAAACTCCCGCACATCTTGGAGGTGAGCAGAAGGGGCAGGGGCAGCAGGAATTTTATCTTAGCCCTGGGGAGGCCTGGAAATGAGAGACAGGATGATCTACGTCTCCGTTGTGTCCTGCTACCTGAGAGCCATTGGGCCACCCGTGGTCAGGGCAGTCAGTCCAGAGCAGTGGTGGGGCCCTTCCTCCTTCAGGGACAGAGGGAAGGCACTGGTGCTCAACAACAGGGCTCTGCCTAGTTCTGCTGAGCACTAACTCCAAGACCCCAAGCAGGCTTGCGGAGTGAGAGCATCAGAGCCCTGTGAGGTCCAGGAGAAGTTCCTCCGAGAAGAGCACTGGCTCCTTCCAAGGAAGCTGCTGAGATTGGTCTTCACAACATCCTCTGGCAAGGAGTTCCACACGTTGACTGTGCATTGTTTAAAAAAAAAATACTTCCTTTTTTTAGTTTTAAAGCTGCTGTCTATTAATTTCATTTGGTGAGCCCATATCAGTGTACAAAAGAAATGATTTATCAAAGTCATGTTCAATAACATGATTGGATCCTTTTACAAACTCAATGTAAAAGTTTCTTAGAACAATAGTGGACTGGATTTGCCCTTGCAGCATGATTCCTGTATGTCTCATGTGATCTTCCCAAGAGCTAATGAAAATAGCTACTTTATCCAAAGAAGCTTTGGCATATGTCTGGAACCCAATTAATATCAAGACAATGGAGATTTTAGTTGTCAAGGTTCCTTCCCCACTCTGAACTCTAGGGTACAGATGTGGGGACCTGCATGAAAACCTCCTAAGCTTACTTTCACCAGCTTAAGTTATAACTTCCCCAAGGTACAAATTAGTTTTACCCTTTCCCCTCGGAATTTCCACTGCCACCACCAAACTTTAACTGGGTTTACTGGGAAACGTAGTTTGGACACATCTTTCCCGCAAAAATCTTCCCAACCCTTGCACCCCCCTTCCCGGGGAAGGTTTGGTAAAAATCCTCACCAATTTGTATAGGTGACCACAGACCCAAACCCTTGGATCTTAGAACAATGGAAAAGCATTCAGTTTTCTTACAAGAAGACTTTTAATAGAAGTAAAGGAATCACCTCTGTAAAATCAGGATGGTAGATACCTTACAGTGTAATTAGATTCAAAACATACAGAATCCCTCTTGGCAAAACCTTAAGTTACAAAAAAGACACACAGACAGGAATAGTCATTCTATTCAGCACAGTCCTTCTCAGCCATTTTAAAGAAATCATAATCTAACACATACCTAGCGAGATTATTTACTAAGTTCTAAGACTCCATTCCTGTTCTGTCCCCGGCAAAAGCAGCATACAGACAGACACAGACACTTTGTTTTTCTCCCTCCTCCCAGCTTTTGAAAGTACCTTGTGTCCTCATTGGTCATTTTGGTCAGTGAGGTTACCTTTAGCTTCTTAATCTTTTACAGGTAAGAGGATTTTTCCTCTGGCCAGGAGGGATTTCAAAGGGGTTTACCCTTCCCTTTATATTTATGACATTAATTTTGTCCATAGTATTGGAATCTTGGCATTTAGCCATGAAAGCAATATGGTAGTGTGCCTCGGTTTCCCTTTTACTGCAGCATAACAGGTCGGGAATGTCTTTTCTCCTGAGAAAAGTTTCAAGACTGTTTACAAGTATCAGGGAGTTGCCATGTTAGTCTGTATCCACAAAAACAACAAGGAGTCCGGTGACACCTGAAAGACTAACAGATTTATTTGCGCATAAGCTTTCATGGGTAAAAAACACAGATATATTTTGTGGGTGAAACATCTGCATCACAAGGTTTTTTTAACATAAAGTATGTTCTTCTGTATCACTCTTAACATGTTCAAGGGTTTTCTCCAAAGATTAGGCACATTGTACACTTTTACAGTTTTTGGAAATAGCAAAAAAATAGCTAAAACAAATCACCATTAGCAATAAGAAGAAATCCATTGGAAGTGTCCATCTACAATCATTTTTGTCATGCCACACCTTTGGCTCAATACCATTGGGGTTCTGGCCTTTTAGGGTTACCCTGTGGCTTCCCTTTGCAAAATTCAGTTCTCACTTTCCTCCTTGTCCTGAAGTAAAAGAAAAAGGTTCTCCCGATCCCAAAGGACCAAGCCCCAGACCCAGGTCAATAGAAAAGTCAGATCTTGCCCACAAATCATGCAAATCCTTTAGGGGCAAGGAGGAACAAGAAGCACCTTGATTCTAAAAGAGCCAAGGAGGAGAGGGACACGGTCCATGAAGAGAGCCTGCTCCGGGGTTCCTGGGGGAAGAGAGGAAGAGCAGGGAGCAGGACCGATTGCTCAGGGGGGGAATGCTGGATATGGGGCCAGCAGGGCGGTTCATCCACCTCATGTCACAGCACCAGCCCTAGTGCGTGTGCCGGCTGCAGTGTCTGCAGGTGCACAGGTCCGTGTAACTGTGACAGTGGAATGGTGTTCCCGGGCCTGGCTCACAATGGTTGGAGGGTGGAGTTTGCAGCAGGGCCTGTGAGCAAAATTACAGACGGGGTTTCTGTTCCCCGCAATGACAGCTGTGTGTCTCAGAGAAAGATCCTCTTACCCCTCTCTCCAAGAGACGTACCCTTGTCTCCAAAACCAGTGAGGTGGCAGAGCGCATACTGGTTTCTGCCGTAGACGACACGTTTTCTGGCCAGCCTTGAACTCTCCAATTCCCTGATGAATGTTCTTCTGACCCTTAATGGCTTTTATATTTTTGCTCTAGCTATTATTCAGACACTCAGCCCATTCGGCCTGGTCCCACTTCCACGTGGTGCCTCACTTTCCCCGTCTCTGAAGTGGCGATAATCCTAACTGACAATTAGACAGTGTTTGATCCTCAGATCTTGATTCCCAAATCCCTGCCCTCCTTGCCCAACACCAGCCTCTCCCCCATTTCCCCAAACTTCCATGCCTATCTTAGTGCCTGTCTCCTCCCCCAATTGCAAGGTCTCAGACACAGTCTCTCCCAGCAAGCTGAAGCTCCCCCTGGCTCTGGAGCAGGAATCGCATGTCCAGAGAGCTTCCCTTGCATGGTGTCTTGACTGTGGGCATAAGAAAGGACAACACCTGTCAAGGTTCCTCCCCCACTCTGAACTCTAGGGTACAGATGTGGGGACCTGCATGAAAAACCTCCTAAGCTTATCTTTACCAGCTTAGGTCAAAACTTCCCCAAAGTACAAAATATTCCCCCCCGTTGTCCTTGGACTGGCTGCTACCACCACCAAACTAATACTGGTTACTGGGGAAGAGCTGTTTGGACGCGTCCTTCCCCCCCAAAATACTTCCCAAAACCTTGCACCCCACTTCCTGGACAAGGTTTGGTAAAAAGCCTCACCAATTTGCCTAGGTGACTACAGACCCAGACCCTTGGATCTTAAGAACAATGAACAATCCTCCCAACACTTGCACCCCCCCTTTCCTGGGAAATGTTGGATAAAAAGCCTCACCAATTTGAATAGGTGACCACAGACCCAAACCCTTGGATCTGAGAACAATGAAAAAGCATTCAGTTTTTTACAAGAAGACTTTTAATAAAAAATAGAAGTAAATAGAAATAAAGAAATCCCCCCTGTAAAATCAGGATGGTAGATACCTTACAGGGTAATTAGATTCAAAAATATAGAGAACCCCTCTAGGCAAAACCTTAAGTTACAAAAAAGATACACAGACAGAAATAGTTATTCTATTCAGCACAATTCTTTTCTCAGCCATTTAAAGAAATCATAATCTAACACATACCTAGCTAGATTACTTACTAAAAGTTCTAAGACTCCATTCCTGTTCTGTCCCTGGCAAGAGCAGCATACAGACAGACCCAGACCCTTTGTTTCTCTCCCTCCTCCCAGCTTTTGAAAGTATCTTGTCTCCTCATTGGTCATTTTGGTCAGGTGCCAGCGAGGTTACCTTTAGCTTCTTAACCCTTTACAGGTGAGAGGAGCTTTCCCCTGGCCAGGAGGGATTTCAAAGGGGTTTACCCTTCCCTTTATATTTATGACAACACCCATATGCAGGTTGAACATCAACCTCCACCTCTGTCCCAGCAGCAGGATGGCCTCTGGTCCCTGCAGAGCCAGCTGTCATCCTGGAAGGTGTAGCCCTAGGTTCCATAACCCTGACCCATGGTCTCTCTCCACTGGCAGGCTCGGAGCAAAGGCCTGCCCATAGAACATGGATGACGATCTCTAGATCCTGCTGACAGCATCCCCCAGCACAGACAAACTCCAGCACATCTCGGAGGTGAGCAGAATGGGAAGGGGCAGCAGGGGTTTTACCTTGGCTCTGGGGACTCCAAGAAAGAAGAGACTGGAAAATCCATGTTTCTTCTATTGGATCCTTCCGAGTAAGCATTTGTGATATCAACTCTGTGGGTGACCTTGGGGTTAACTCACTTCCCCCTTCTGGCATCAGTCTTCTCCACTCTCAGATCTACCCTGGGGAA
Source organism: Caretta caretta (assembly GCF_965140235.1). Taxonomy (NCBI): domain Eukaryota; kingdom Metazoa; phylum Chordata; order Testudines; family Cheloniidae; genus Caretta; species Caretta caretta. Next base: position 177,622,557 of record NC_134208.1, on the reverse strand, counting down.
GAAGGACATAAGCCCCGACAATCACCTTCACCTGTTGGTGTCTGGCCCTGGGACCCTAAACCAACTGGACTATCTGCCCCATGACCTAAACTGCCCTGTCTTTCCCGCCTAGGGCCTTGTCCTAAGTGCTCTGCCTAGCCCCTTCCTGGCTTGTCCCTGACCTTTCAAGGACTCTCCAAGCTCCTCCCACACCTGCTCCCCTTGGGTCTCTCTCCTGGCTGAGCACAGGCTGCCCTTCTATCTCTCAGCAGGCCTGGGTCCTAGTCACATGCTGCTGCTTGTCACCTGATCCCCACACTTATTCCCTTCACCCTAGGGAGCTGCATAACCTGGGCTAGGTGCTGCTGAGCTCCAACCCCTTTCCTGGCCATCTCACCGTGGGACAGGTTGAAAGTGGAAACCTGTGGGCTAACAGTAACTGCTAGTAACTGTTAGTAACTAATTACTTAGTCTCTAATGTGCCAGAAGTACTCCTTTTCTTTTTCCGAATACAGACTAACACGGCTGTTACTCTGAAACCAGTAACTGTTTGCTCTCAAAGGTGCCGAAGACACAATGGAAGAGGAAATCCTTTGGCCTGGATTTAAATTATTGCAACTGAAAGTGAATGAGAGAAAATAGGTCCAGAGTTATCTTCCTGTATCTTCTGTACAGCAGAAAATGTACAGATTAATAGATGTTAAGGTCAGAAAGGACCATTATGTGTTTCCGGTCGCACCTCCTGAAAAACTCAGGCCCTAAAATGTCACCAAGTGGTTCCTTTAGCCAAGCATAACATGGGACTGAGCCAGAGCACGTCTTTTGGAAGGACATCCACATGCATTAAAACAGAGGTTCTCAAACTGGGGAGTCAGGCCCCCTCAGGGGGTCGTGAGGTTATTCCTTGGGGGGTCGTGAGCTGTCAGCCTCCACCCCTGCTTTGCCTCCAGCATTTATAATGGTGTTAAATATATAAAAAAGTGTTTTTAATTTATAAGGAGGATTCACACTCAGATGCTTGCTTTTCTGTTCCTGGCTTTGGGACCATGAGCGAGTCTCTTCAACGCTGGGTGCCTCGATTTCCCCAACTAACAAATAGATCTAATCATGTTGGGTTTTTTTGTTCTCCGCATTTTACAGGGTGGGAAACCGAGACACAGTTGGGACCTGTCTACACTGCAAGTCTCTTGTTCATTTCGAAGCTGCTAACCCCCACATGTTTTTCAGATCCTATGGACAACACCGCTCCTAAAGGTGTGTTTGGTTTGTGCTTATCCCCTATGTAAACCAGCAGGGCTGGGCGGACTTTTCTCACTGTGCTGTGGGGAGCAGGTTCTGGGTACTAAGGGTCTGAAGAAGCTCTCAAGGACTACTTTTTACAAATATTTCTATCAATGAATTGGGAGAAAATATACAATCCCTGCTGATAAGATTGGTGGGTGACAAAATATTGGCAGAGTGGTAATTACTGATGAGGAGAGGGCAGTGATACAGAACCATCTGGCACATTCAGCAAGCTGGGCCCATTGAAAGAAAGCAAGTTTGACCAGAGCCAAATGCAAGGTCCTACACCTAGCAACAAGGCATGCAGGCCACACCTCCAGAATAGGGAAGTGTATCCAGGAAAGCAGTGACTCTGAAAAGGATTTAGGGGCCATAGTGGAGAAGCCACTCAAAACGAGCTCCCAGCATAAAGCTGTGGTGACCAGGGCTAAAGCCATCCTTAGGCGTAGGAGCAGAGCCGTGAGGAGGCTAGGGAGGTGACACAGCATCAGTGAGACTGCTATTGGAATACTGCCTCCAGTTTTATTGTCCTCATTTGAAAACGATGTTGAGAAATTGGAGCTGGGGCAGTAAAGAGCCACCAAATGTTCTGCGGGCTGGAGAAAAATGCCTTCTCGGGAGCGATTGAAAGAGCTCAACCTGTTTAGCTGATGAAAAGCAGATTGAAAGGTGACTTCACTGAAGGGTTGAAATGCCTTAATGGAGAGAAAATACTGGGGATTAAAAGGCTTGTTAATCTAGCAGAGAAAGGCATAACAAGACCCAATGGCTGGAAGGTGAAAAGAGACCAATTCATATGACAAATAAAGCACAAATATTCAACAGCGAGGATGATTCACCACAGGAACAAGCTACCAAGGAAAGTGGTGGATTCTCCATCTCTTGATGTCATTTAATGAAGACTAGATGGCTTTCTGGAATGTCAAATGCCAAATGTTAGCGACTGTGGTAAACAGGAGGCATGTGATATGCAGGGTGTCAGATGAGATGCTCTAATGGTCTCTTCTGGCCATCAAGTTGACTCATTTCTGAAAAACTGAGTGTAGCATTGGGAGCAGCCTCTGATGTTCTGCTGTCTAGCCAGCTTGCTTCCTAGAATGAACACTCCTTGAGTGGGCTGATCCACAGGGAGTAGCTCAAACCTGCAAAGTGTCTGGCCAGCGGCAGGACATTAGCACTGCAGGGGAGGGGTGGGTAGGCTGACGGGATAGCAAGTGTGAAAAAGGGGACAGGGGTGTGAGAGGAGCCTATATAAGAAAAAGCCCTAGATAGCGGAACTGTCCCTATAAAATCGGGACATCTGGTCACCCCAGGGGTGGGTGTGGCACTGACATCACAAAGGCTCTTTGCAGGACCTCAGCCAATTGGTCAAAGGTAGTGGGGAGGTGGTGACCTCACAGAGAGATGCTGACATCAGCCAGGCAGGACAGGGGCGCAGGGCCAGGGAAACCTCGCAGACCCCTGTAGCTTTGCTTCAGCAAGTCTCCTTCTCGAGGTCCCTCTTTCAGGACTGAGAGAGTATCAGGGTTTACGTACGTGAGCGCGAGGAGGAACCTCTTTCGAGTTTTCTCCTTTCCTTTTCCTGATTTTACTAGAAAACAGACATCCCTGTTTGGAAGGTAAGAGCCTCTGAGAGGTTTGGAACCTGTTCAGTCTGATCCATTTGGTGCCAGGTGAATTCTAGGCATGGAAAATGCTAGCTTCAGGTGGCAGAATTTTATTCCCCACCTAGGATTTTGTCCCTTAGAATCACTGAGGACATTAGGGTTTGTCCTTTTTGTTTTACCTTTTCCTCCATCCCTCCCTCCTTTCTCTTCTTCTCTTACTTCTTTTGTCCTTTCCCTTGTTCTCCTCCCGCCACCAGGAGAGTTGTATGGGGGGAGTCACTGGGGGTGCTCTGCAGCTCCCATTGTGGAAGATCTACCCAAAAATGTGGGGCTGAAATAATGCTTGGCCCGTGATCCCCACCGGTGACCTGGGCCATCCTTTGGGCTCTCTGGTGAGAAAGTGTCACCTCATCCTCCCGCCCCTTAGTCTCTACCCAGATTGTCTGAGGAGGAGGTTATTGACAGGGAGGAGACTTGGGTCCTTGTTTTTCTCTTTTAAGACCAAGTAAATAAGTTATAATGAGTCATGTTTGATTAACGTTGCTGCTTCTCTGCATTCATTGTCTCTGAGCAGTTCATGATTCTCTCTAACATTCCAGTTCTCCTGAAACACTTGCTGAATAATTACTATGAACTGTTGTTGGTCTGGAGCTCATTTGAGAGCACTTTACTGAGGTTGTTCAACATATGAAACTCAAGATCCGATGGTTAGTTTACAAGTTAGGGCTCTTGGGTCCTATTCCCAACTCTGCCACTGACTGGCTGTGTGACTTCAGACAAGTCAATTCTCCTTTCTCAGCCTTAGCTTCTCCCTCTTTCAAGTAGGCATAACAATCCACTCCTACCTACCTCAGAGTGGGTGGAGGATGGGGATCCATTGGAGAGTGTCACTGGGAGCAGTGCATAATAGGAACTGTCCTATCACGTTTACTCAATCTGATTATGACATAATAGAATAGCTGAAATATTCCACTTTATTTGTATTTGATTATTTTGAAATTGTTAAGAGCAGCAACTCCTTCGCTCAGACTGTTCCCCACGCTGAGAGTGTCTGAGCTGGGCCAGACCCTGTGAGCTGCTGAGCATGGAAATCAATGAGAAATGAGGGGGCCCTGGGCTTTGATGTGGGGAATGGTTTCCCTGGAGAAGTCCGGACTCCTGGGTTCTGTTCCTCCTCTAGCCTGGAGGGTGGAGGGGGTGGCCAGTGAAGGCAGAAGGGAGCTGCTTGTCCAAAGTGACCGATGGACTTTGTGACTGACCCCAGTGCCTCCCCGGGTGTTGCAGCACCATAGCTGAAGAGGGGGAACGTTGGGAGCAGATCATGCAATGAACTCCTGCCAGTGTATGGAGATTGCACTCCTGCACCCCTGTGGGGGGTGGCGGAGCTGCTGTGGCTGGGGCAGGGATGGGGAGGGATGAAAAAGGCTGTCTGGTGAGAGGCTGCCTTGACCCCAAACTCACGCCTGCTCCCCGCTCGGTTCCAGGATGGCCGTGCTCCTGAGGATGTTCGGGAAGAAGGCTCTGCAAGTGGCCTCAAAGCCTGAGGGAAGCAGCTGCCATCTTCCCCAGGAACAGGGCGGCCCCTCCGTCCCCACTGGCGGGAAAGGCGCTCCCGGCCAGGCTAGGAGGTGGAAGTGCCCAGCCTTCTGGCAGAGGAAACCCACTCCCGGCGCAGGCGTTGATGTGGGAGAGGCACCGGCCAGGCTGAAATGGAGCTGACCCAGGATGCGGCAGGGCAGGCAGGACCCAGCCCAGGAATGGAGCCGGGCAGGGTGGCTCTGGGGCTAGTTGTGTGGGAAGCACCAGCCCCAGGAGCCCAGCCCTGATTCCCAGCAGGAGGCATCACCCTGCCCGGTCACTATGGACCTTCCAGTCTCCCCAGGGAAGGAGGTGGAGGGTCCCTGTCCCAGCACCAGCAGCTCGGCCCACTCCCCATGGGACAGCAGCAGCGCCTGGGACTCGGGCTGCAGTGAGGCCAAGGGGCGCCGCTGCTTTGTTCCAGGTGAGGAGCCAGGCTGGGCTCAGGGAGGGGTGAGGAGGGGGCTGTGAACACCCTGGGCCCAGGCACTCGACCAGTGCTAAGGGGGCGGGTCCCCAGCCCAGGTGTCTGGCCTGAGCCACGTGAACCTCTGACACTAGATGCTGCCACTTTGGTCCTTGGTACTGTAGCTGGTGGTGGGGCGGGGAGGGGGGGCAGGCACCACGCTGAGAGTCCAGGACAGTGTGTGTGTGGAGGGTCTCTTTGCTGTGGGCTCCTGAAGGAGTTGGGGGCTGAAGGTATCATTGAGAGGGGGGAGTGTGGGGCCAAGTCTGCCCTGGGTCCCGGAGGTGGGACGGGGGCACATTGCCCCACCATGCTCCTGAGTGTCAGCCAGTGTCAACCTGTCCTCTTCTCTCCCTGGTGCAGGGACCCCCAGGGACTCAGGATGAGGAGGAGGAACGGGTGGATGTGGCCTCAGAGGAGGCTGTTCTCAAGAACATCCAGGAGCAGCTCCAGGGCCGAGAAAAGGTACAAACGTTTCCCAGCTGTGCTGGAACCGAGGGTCTTTTCTCTGACAATCCACCAGCCCTAATGGGGACCTTTCACCTCCATGATCTGGGATGCCCAAGATGGGGGTGTTTGTCATACACCAGCTGGGGTCTCCTTCCCTCACAGGCACTGTCCCAGATCTGGACCCTGCTTATGTAGGAGTCGTGGGTGATTTGTACAATGGGCGGGCCCCCGCTATCCCGCGTACAGGCCTGAGTCCTGCAGCTGGTGTGGGTGGGGCAGGGAGGTCCCTGGCTAACTGGCTCTCTCCCCCCCAACCCCACTCCTGTTGGGTGCAGGATGAGGCCCAACACCTTATGTTCCTGCACGCCATCCACCCCACGTGTCTCGCTGCACAGCAGAGAGGGCAGAACACATTGGAGCCACACTGCTGCAAGGCGGTTGTCCTAGAGAGGATTGTAGTGAGCGAGACACGGCGCCAAGCAGCTGGAGGGAGGACAGAGACATGGGAGGGGGAGGTGTCTCCCCAGGCGAATGGATGGGGGATGGCTATCTGGGGCTATCTGTTCACCTGAGGGGGTGGGTGTGGCAGTGACCTCACAAAGGCCTTTTGCAGGACCTCAGCCTACTGGTCAAAGGTAGTGGGGAGGTGGTGACCTCACAGAGGGAGGGGCAGCTGAGGCCAGGGATTGCTGGGGCTGAAGATTGGGGAGAAGAGACAGGAGAATTCTGAGATTGGCCACTAGTGGGCAGGAATCGGAAGAGCGGGAGGCAGGTTGCGGGATACTGCTGGCTCTGTGGGGCACTGGCTGTGTAATCTCCTCACTGGGAAGTGTCAATGAGGCCCAGATCTCTCACTTTCCTTTATCTCCTTTGGGTCTCACAGGATCTCATTGAGGAGCTGCCTGGTAACTCTCCATCGGGCGCCGTCCTCCCTAATTCCCTGATTGCTGTGGGGAACCTCGTGTACCGAGACCCTTCCGCCTGGTTCCCCGAACCCCGCCTCTGCTCAGACCCAGGGCTGGGAGTCACTGCCCCTTCCACCACCAGGTCACCTCCCAAGGGTGTCTCCTCTGACAGAGGTGGTGGGAAGGTTCACTCTCTCTGGGTTGGGCTGTTCTTTTCACTCCAGTAACATTGCAAAGGCTTTGGGGAGAGGCTCACTCCCAGGAACAGATACATCAGGGGCAGCAGGGTCCAGGGAACAGGCACTATTCCTGTCCTGCCACAGTCTGTCTGGGAAACCTTGCAAACATGGTGCCTCAGTTTCCATTCTCGCCAGCCTCTACCTATTTCCCTGCAATTTCACATCCCTGTTGGTGCCAGTCCCACCCCCGCACTGCACAGTCTAATACCGGCTCCTGTCTCTTGCCAGCACCATGACACCTGGCCTGGAGCCAGAGCTGGAGACCCACCTCCTTCGAGCTGCCCTGCATGCTGGCTTCACCCTGGGTATGGAGAAGGACACCACCCAAGTCTAGGTAGATCATGCTAAAGTCATGGATTGAAGAGCCAGCTGTCATCCTGCCATGAATCCTTGCTAATTGCCTGCAGTAGGATGTGAATGAGTGAGGCCAGGATATGTGTTTGGGGGTCTCACAAGTGCTTCCCAGAGACCCCTCTTCCCATCATATGGCAGGTGTAGCCCCAGTTTCCCTAACTCTGACCTATGGCTCTCCCTTGCTTTGCAGGGACTGCATAGTCTTTCCAGACCTCCTGGATGCTTCTACGGGCACAAAGCTCTAAAGATTTAGAGCAGGTTGCACAGCGGAGCCAAGAGGCCAGTGAAGAAGCTTGGCAACATGTGACCTCCAGAAGAAGAAGGGGGAATGTCCGGGTTCCAGCAACACAGACACAGGTAACTAACCACTTTCCTGTTCTCTCCACAGGTATCATTGCGGAGAGTGGACCAGATGATATGTCTGGGGGGAGAAAGCAGAAGGAGACTCCGCTGGTTGGAAGGCATGAGATGCGCTGTCCTGAGATGGGGGGTTCCACGACCACCATTCCCAAGAGAAGGAGGCGGGTGGTGGTGGTCGGGGACTCTCTACTCCGGGGACTGAGTCATCTATCTGGCACCCTGACCGTGAAAACCAAGAAGTCTGCTGCTTGCCGGGGGCTAAGATTCGCTATGTGACGGAGAGACTGCCGAGACTCATCAAGCCCTCGGATCGCTACCCCTTCCTGCTTCTCCACGTGGGCACCAATGATACTGCCAAGAATGACCTTGAGCGGATCACTGCGGACTACGTGGCTCTGGGAAGAAGGATAAAGGAGTTGGAGGCGCAAGTGGTGTTCTCGTCCGTCCTCCCCGTGGAAGGAAAAGGCCTGGGTAGGGACCGTCGAATCGTGGAAGTCAACGAATTGCTACGCAGGTGGTGTCGGAGAGAAGGCTTTGGATTCTTTGACCATGGGATGGTGTTCCATGAAGGAGGAGTGCTGGGCAGAGATGGGCTCCACCTTACGAAGAGAGGGAAGAGCATCTTTGCAAGCAGGCTGGCTAACCTAGTGAGGAGGGCTTTAAACTAGGTTCACCGGGGGAAGGAGACCAAAGCCCTGAGGTAAGTGGGAAAGCGGGATACTAGGAGGAAGCACAGGCAGGAATGTCTGTGAGGGGAGGGCTCCTGCCTCATACTGAGAATGAGGGGCGATCAGCAGGTTATCTCAAGTGCTTATATACGAATGCACAAAGCCTTGGAAACAAGCAGGGAGAACTGGAGGTCCTGGTGATGTCAAGGAATTATGACGTGATTGGAATAACAGAGATTTGGTGGGATAACTCACATGACTGGAGTACTGTCATGGATGGTTATAAACTGTTCAGGAAGGACAGGCAGGGCAGAAAAGGTGGGGGAGTAGCACTGTATGTAAGGGAGCAGTATGACTGCTCAGAGCTCCGGTACGAAACTGCAGAAAAACCTGAGTGTCTCTGGATTAAGTTTAGAAGTGTGAGCAACAAGAGTGATGTAGTGGTGGGAGTCTGCTATAGACCACCGGACCAGGGGGATGAGGTGGATGAGGCTTTCTTCCGGCAGCTCGCGGAAGCTACTAGATCGCATGCCCTGGTTCTCATGGGTGACTTTAATTTTCCTGATATCTGCTGGGAGAGCAATACAGCGGTGCATAGACAATCCAGGAAGTTTTTGGAAAGCATAGAGGACAATTTCCTGGTGCAAGTGCTAGAGGAGCCAACTGGGGGGGAGCTTTTCTTGACCTGCTGCTCACAAACCGGGAAGAATTAGTAGGGGAAGCAAAAGTGGATGGGAATCTGGGAGGCAGTGACCATGAGTTGGTTGAGTTCAGGATCCTGACAGAGGGAAGAAAGGTAAGCAGCAGGATACGGACCCTGGACTTCAGGAAAGCAGACTTCGACTCCCTCAGGGAACAGATGGGTAGGATCCCCTGGGGGACTAACATGAAGGGGAAAGGAGTCCAGGAGAGCTGGCTGTATTTCAAGGAATCCCTGTTGAGGTTACAGGGACAAACCATCCCGATGTGTCGAAAGAATAGTAAATATGGCAGGCGACCAGCTTGGCTTAACGGTGAAATCCTAGCGGATCTTAAGCATAAAAAAGAAGCTTACAAGAAGTGGAAGGTTGGACATAAGACCAGGGAAGAGTATAAAAATATTGCTCGGGCATGTAGGAATGATATCAGGAGGGCCAAATCGCACCTGGAGCTGCAGCTAGCGAGAGATGTTAAGAGTAACAAGAAGGGTTTCTTCAGGTATGTTGGCAACAAGAAGAAAGCCAAGGAAAGTGTGGGCCCCTAAATGAATGAGGGAGGCAACCTAGTGACAGAAGATGTGGAAAAAGCTAATGTACTCAATGCTTTTTTTGCCTCTGTCTTCACGAACAAGGTCAGCTCCCAGACTGCTGCGCTGGGCATCACAACATGGGGAATAGATGGCCAGCCCTCTGTGGAGAAAGAGGTGGTTAGGGACTATTTAGAAAAGCTGGACGTGCACAAGTCCATGGGACCGGACGAGTTGCATCCGAGAGTGCTAAAGGAACTGGCGGCTGTGATTGCAGAGCCATTGGCCATTATCTTTGAAAACTCGTGGCGAACGGGGGAAGTCCCGGATGACTGGAAAAAGGCTTAGGGAGTGAGAGTCTGAACTCCTCCTGTGAGATCCAGAAGATGGTCCTCAGAGAAGAGTCACAGGCTCCTTCCTACAGAAACAGGAGGACCCCAGAGATTCAGCCCTTCTCTCCTACGGGCCCTGAGATTCCTGGGGGGATTGTGCTCACACTCAGTCCCTTCACCCAACCAAGGACTTGAGAGCCAAGGAGGGGTGAGGGGTCTGTCTCCTTCCTGGTGGGCTGTTCAGGAATCAGGAGTTCAGAGCGGATGGGACCAGCCCCCACATCGAACGTTGTCCCAATCTAGAGAGACAATGACAACTTGTGACCTGGAAGATATAGGCTTTGTCCTGGGGGCAACAATCCCCTTCTAAAGCTGTACGATCAATGAATAAGATATTTCACCCCGTGAACAATGTCTCAGCCCCCTGGGGATGGGGAGGATCTCATTATTGGATCGTGCCCAGGGTGTCGCAAGAGAGAGCCAGGGCCATTTGGAGCAGCACCGCCCTGCTCAGATCCACCATTGCCCTCCCTGAGTTTGACATAAGTGACCTCTCAGCCCAGCTTCCTGACTCCAGGCGTCGGTGGGCTGGCTCGAACGAGCTGCAGGATGTGCTGCTGCAGGGGCTGGGGGTTAGGAGTGTTCCTCTTGGGGAGACAGAGACAGAGCAGAGAATGAGCTTGGCTTGAGTCAACTTCTTCTTGTCCTGGTTAAGTGGTGACTCTGGGCTTTTAAGGGGACCATGCTCCAGGTTCATGCCTTTTTGTCATCCTGGAGCAGCTGGGGAAGTACGTCCTCATGGAGGGCCCTGCCCACATCCCTGTGCTCCAGGCTGCTTTTGAGGGCAGAGGAAATTAAGGGTCTAGCTCAAGCTCCTATTCTCTAGCATCTCCTGTAGAGGGGCTACCGGGACGGAGAGTCCTGGCCCAGCTGGGGACTGGGAGCTGACAGGAAAATGCTGATGGAGTCCCCTCTCCTCCCTCTCCCTCTCCCTCTCCGTTCCGTAAGAACTCAGCAGAATTCCCCAGGGTGGGTCACCGTGCGGCACAGCTGGCTCTGTCCATCAGTGACCCAGCCAAGGACCTTAGCCGGCAGGCCAGGGTGGGAGTGTACCTGCTCTACCAGCTGCTGCTGCACCAGAAGGGTAAGGAACCCAGGTGGGGAATGGCACCCGATAGACGAGTGAGTGTGGGACCCCAACCAATTTCTCTCAGACTGACCCTGGCTGGAGGCTGAGTCTCTGTCGATCTCTTTCTCTGTTCTACAGCAGCCCCTGCAATTCTGTTGGGCCAGGCACGCAGCGAGGACTCTGCCCACTGTGCAACCACCAATGGGATTGGAAGGACACAAGCACTGCAACCAGAATGACAAGTGTGTGTGTGTGTGTCTGTTTCCCAGGACTGACCATCCATGAGGCCGAAGCCCTGTGTTGTTGGGACTGGCACCGGGACAGCAGGCTCCTGGGCTACAGGAATACAGCCAGGGTTGGCGAGGTAAGGACACTCTGCCAGGGCATGACACCGGTCAGGGAGTGGGGGTGGCTGGGTCCCCTGCAGTGGCTGCCTCCTGGGGCCAGTAAACAGGATACCATTCTAGCCCCAGGATTTGGAGCCTGGTTCTGGTCAATCTGCTAATGCCTCACGTCCTGTTGGTTTGAGGTCTTAGGAAAGTTCTTCTGGGAGGGGCAGAGAAGATCCTTATCCGGACGGCAGTGGTGGCCATCTACGACCCTTACTGCGTGTCAGCCAGGTTGGGCTGCTCCTCACCTTCTCCCTCCTAGGGGAAGCCCAGCAGCTGATGGGGGACAAGGTAAGCAGCTGCATTAGAGTCAGGAGATTGGGGTGGGGCCCAGGACTCATTCCCATCCAATGGCCATTCGCTGGCCTGGCAGCAAGAAGGCTGGTGAAGAATGAGAGTGAGAACAGGTGCTCCTGGCAAGGGAGGTGAATTCACCTCCATGAGTAGGAGGGAGCCAGCTTGTCCCCAGAGCAGCTCCAACCGATCCTTTTAGCAAGGCTAAGTAATGACAAGCATTACCTCATCCCGGACTTATGTTTTTAGGACACGTTGCTTTCGCTCTTGCGGGTCTCTCCTATCCCACAGGGCTGCACCAATTTCCAGTGGACTAGAGTCTGTGCCACCCGAGCCACCACCCAGAGTTGCTCCCATCACTGGCAGCCTGGGAAGCCAAGGACTGACTAGTGATGGGGATTCACCAGGCAGGACTGATGCACATGGGCAGGAGAAGCTTGTCATGCTGCTGGCAGAGCTGGACCCGCTCTAGAGAGAATGGGAGGATTCAGTTAGCAGGGGCTGCTGATCTGCCCCATTCACCAGGGCTGCCATCCTGCGGCTTCAGCATTAGTGACTTGGGGAAAGGTCTCAACCTCCCGACATCCTACTTCACTGCTGCCAGAATCCGTCCTTCCCCCACACTCCCCTGCTAGAGCCCTGTCCCTGCCCAAGCTGGGTGGGGGTGGAGGAGAGGGTTCTGAGAACTTCAGCTGTGGATTAGAGGTGGAACAGCTGTCAGGGACACTGAGGGGGAGGTGTCAGGAGCTGACCCTACAAGGGGTTAGCACTGGAGGTCACTAGAAAGGACAAGAAGACTCCATTCTAGGGGTCAGGAGGGTGAATCCATCCCTCAGAGGTAGGCAGGTGGTGGGTGGAAATGCTGGTTCCAGGTGCCCTTAATCCCCCCAATTCCTCGGGGGCATCTGAGTCTCTGACAGGTTCTCGTTCCCTTGCAGCAGGAGGACATCATGGCCAATGTGATGTGCCAGGTCCGCATCATCCGGCACTTGCGCCAGGTGCCTGAGGCACTGCAGGGCTGTGCCTCTGAGGCCACCAGCAACTCCTGCTCCCTGCTGCAGGTACTGCTCTGGCTCACTGTAAATGGAGAGACAGTGGAAGGGGAAACGGAACCCCTTGGCACTCACAGAAACCCTCTCCCCTCTCTGTGGAGCAGGGTCCTTCCTGCTGCGCCCCAAATGCCCTCACAGCCTCTGAGATGGGCGCAGCCTTCAGCTGAGCCACCTCCTGGAGCAGTGCAGACGGGTCACCTTGTCCCATCAAAGCAAGCAGTGCTGGCTCTCAAAGAGGCTTAGATGGAAGACCCCACTCCCTCATGGAGGTAAGAGTCATTTACTCCTTGGAGCGTGTGGGTCTCCTGGGGGAGAAACGGGATCCCCGATGCATAGCCTGCCTGGGAGCTTCCCCTGTCCCTGGCTACCATCTCTGGGACAGAGACATCTCGATCATTGTACCACCCTGGTTTTGTTCATAGGAAGGGGCTCCCTAGACATGTCCTCTAAACTGGACTCCTGAGAGGGTTTCCGGCAGGAGGCTCCAGCCCCTCGGGCATGAAGAGGACATCAGGTAATCTTGTTCACATGGCATCTCCGGTCTCCAGCTCCACTTCCCGTAGCAGGGCAAGTGAACCCATCGGCTCCCAGAATCCCAACTCTTTGGCCTCCTTCCGCTCAGCAGTGGGATTTCTCCAGCCCCCTCACCACACCTGTCAGCCTCTGAATGATGAAGGGCCTGAATGTCAGAGTCACCAGAACAAGGAAACTCCAGGTGCAGGCAGTGGGACCTGTGTGTACTGAGTCCCACTGGAAATCATGTCTGAAATGGGGAGCAAGGACCCCAGCCCAGGAACAGTAGGAGTGGGCAGAGCAGGCCTGTAACAGGGTGTTCTCCACTGAGCTGCACAGCCTGGGGCTTAGCCAAGCTGATTACAGAATGAGCCCTACCTGAGAGGCACCATGTATCCCCTTCTACAGAGCCAGACTTCAGTGGTGATACAGCCCAGCTGGGGTATCAACAGGAATGAGAACGAGTTAGGAAGTTCAGAGCAGCAAGGAAAGTCTAGAGGGAAATTTCAGAAGAGAGGTGGGAAGTGCCCAGGGAAAACTGCAGCAAAGAGAAAGGAGTAGACCTTGCTGTTGGGTACAGGACCCTGGGCTGCTGCCAATGTCAGGGTGGGACTGGATTCCCCTACTGGCCCCAAAGAAGGGGGCATCCACCCACCTGGAGAGGGTTACCAAGCCCAGCAAGGGGGCTCCAGGATGAGGAAGAGCCCCAGTGATGGCAGAAGGGTGGACTAACGGTGGCGACCTGGCCGAAGGGTTGAGTTACCAGGCAGAGAAACTGTCATGGTGCTGGAGCAACCACAGATGGGGGACGCTAGCCTAGCGAGAGGGCTGTGATGCCATGCCTGGCCGCCATGGGGGCACGGAACGATGAGTACATTAGTTTCTTATTGGTACAGTCAGGAGGATTGAATTCCATCAGCCCTCACGGATCACAGGGGGAAATCTTGGGTGCTGAAGGAAGGTCTGTCCTGCCAAGAGGGTGTCTGGAGGGACTGAGCTGGTCATTGGATTTTTCACTTCAGTTCCCAGGACTGGTTAAGCAGCCAAAGCAGGTCTAGGAGTTTCTCACGCAGCTCCTAGAACACCAACAGAGGCAGAAGGAAGTGCAGACGGAGCTACAGACGTGGCAGCAGCAATACCTCTGAGAGATCCTGCAAAGGGAAATCAACCCAGGATCTGCTATGCCCATGGACAAAAAGAGCAGACAAGGAGAGCATGCCTGGGCTGTGCTGTGAAGAATAGCCCAGGAGAGCAGGGCATGAGGAAGTGTACAAGCGTGGCCTAATGCCAAGATGGGGACAAGAGTTCTTTGTTTTGAGTGCAGAGAAGCAGGCCATATCAAAAGACACGGCCTGCTTAGGAAATTGCTGAATGGCAAAACGAGGGGCCAGGGCCCCACGAAGGTAGAAAGAAAGGAGAAGGTGTCCTCTGACACAAACCCACGTAAGGCATGCTACGTGGAGGTGTCAGGGATGGCCGTCGACCTTGCAGACCCTCCACCAACATGCCCTGTTGGGTGCTGCAAGGAGGTGAAGGACGAAATGGTTGACCCAGAGATGAAGCAGACTGAAGGAGGGAGAAACACCAGGGTGGAGCAGTCCATGGTGGGTTCTCAGACCCTGACGGAAAAGGTTTTGGCGTATGCAGTGCCAGTAGCAAAAAGGGGTAGAGAAGAAGCTAAAGGCTTCAGAAAAGGCTCTGCAAGCAGTTGCTAATGAGAATGAGTGGCTGCAGGAAGAGCGCTGGGATACTGCGTAAGAGAAGGATTGCCTCTTAATTCTGTGAGCGAGCTGGCAGTGGAGCTGGAGACACTGTGCGCAGGCTGTACAAGCGCGCAGCCGGTGACAGCGATGAGATGATGAGGGATGAAGCTTGGACAAGAATCGAACTTGCCCCCCCAGGTGGGCGATGTTCTCAGGAGGAGGGAATATAACAGAGAGTGGCCTGTGGGCTGTAAAGTCTGGACCTAGGCCAAACTGATTACAGAGTGAGCTTCACCTGAGGGAAAAACCAGGGAAAACCGCAGCAAAGGTACAAGAGCAGGCCTAGCTGTTCAGTAGAGGGCCTTGGGGCAGAACCTAGAATTGAGGGTAGGACTGGTTCTCTCATGGTCTCTAAGGAAGGGGACGTAGAAGGCCATAGAAAGGGCTAGCAAGGGCAAGCCGAGCCAAAGTCAGGCTGAGGTAGAGCTCCCAAAGGAACGGAATACCTTGTTTCTATTAGACATTTTTGGACTTTTTGTTTGGGATGAGCATGACCCAGGAAGGAGTGAACTAAAAGACGGTCACCTGGCTGAAGGGCTGAGCTCCCAGCCAAAGAACTCCCAGAGGGCCCTAGCAACTATTGGCAGGGGTGCTAGCCCAGCAAGAAAGCTGTGACACCAGGCCTTGCCAGGAAGGGGCAGCCTGGTTTTGGAGAGTGGTGGGGATGGCCTATGGGAGAGGATGGCTGGAGGGGTCGTACAAAAGGGGCAACAGGGTCCAGTGATGAGAGCAGGGAACTGGTTGGACTGCAGCCCTTCCACTGAGTGGTAACGAGATCCTGGCCAGGTCACTCTCCTACCTGATGCCTCACTTTCTCTATCTTTGAAATGGGGATCATCCTGACCCACATTTAGTGAGTGTTTGATCCTCTGTTTTTCCTTCCCAAATCTCTGCCGTCCTTGCCCCGCACAGGCCTCTGCCCTGTTCCTCAAACTTCCGTGCCCATGTTAGTGCCTGTGTAGCCCCCCAATGGCAAGGTCTCATGTACAGCCTCCTGCCAGCAAACTGAAGCCGCCCCTAGATCCAGAACAGGAATCGCAGTTCCCGTGCGCGGCCTGAATGGAGGACAGACCATGGGCATGGGGACGGCCAACACTCACATCCAGGTAGATCATCAACGTACTCCTCTGTCCCAGGAGCAGGAAGGTCTCTGGTTCTTGCTCTCTTCGGTGGCTGGAGCTGCTGAGCTGGGGGTGCGGTGGACAGAGATGGGAACAGGCATAGGATTAATCCAGTGTCAGGGGGAGACTCCCCCCCTCCCCCCACCCGTGGGAGATGATGTTGCCCTCTATGGGGAAGTTCTTCCTTGCAGATGCTGTGCTTTGGTTCCTGGACTCTGCCAGGAAGCCCAGCTCCCATCCCTAGCAGCTTGGCTGTTCCCTACCTTGCTCGGCACCAGGCCCTACGCAGAGAGCTGTTCTGGGCAAGGACTGCAGAGCCAGCTGTCATCCTGGCAGGTGTAGCCCCAGGTTCCATAACCCTGACCCATGGTCTCTCTCCGCTGGCAGGCTCGGAGCAAAGGCCTGTCCAGAGAACATGGATGACGAGCTCTAGATCCTGCTGACAGCATCCCCCAGCAGAGACAAACTCCAGCACATCCCGGAGGTGAGCAGAATGGGAAGGGGCAGCAGGGGTTTTACCTTGGCCCTGGGGACTCCAAGAAAGAAGAGACTGGAAAATCCATGTTTCTTCTCTTGGATCCTTCGAGTATGCATTTGTGATATCAACTCTGTGGGTGCCCTTGGGGTTAACTCACTTCCCCCTTCCGGCATCATTCTTCTCGACTGTCAGATCTACCCTGGGGAAGAAGGACATAAGCCCCGACAATCACCTTCACCTGTGGGTGTCTGGCCCTGGGACCCTAAACCAACTGGACTACCTGCCCCATCACCTAAACTGCCCTGTCTTTTCCTCCTAGGGCCTTGTCCTAAGTCCTCAGCCTAGCCCCTTCCTGGCTTATCCCTGACCTTTCAAGGACTCTTCAAGCCCCTCCCACACCTGCTCCCCTTGGGGTGTCTCTCGTGGCTGAGCACAGGCTGCCCTTCTGTCTGTCAGCAGGCCTGAGTTCTTGTCACCTGACCCCCACATTTATTCCCTTCACCCTAGGGAGCTGCATAACCTGGGCTAAGTACAGTTGAGCTCCAACCCCTGTCCTGGCCATCTCACCCTGGGACAGGTTGAAAGTGGAAACCTGTGGGCTAACAGTAACTGTTTGCTCTCAAAGGTGCTGAAGACACAATGGAAGAGGAAATCCTTTGGTCTCGATTTAAATTATTGCAACTGAAAGTGAATGAGAGCAAATAGGTCCAGAGTTATCTTCCTAGCAGCAGAAAATGTGTAGATTGATAGATGTTAAGGTCAGAAAGGACCGTTATGTGTATCTAGTCGCACCTCCTGTACAACTCGAGCCCTCGAATGTCACCAAGTGATTCCTTCAGCCAACCATAACATGGGAATGAGCCAGAGCACGTCTTTTGGAATGACATCCACATGCATTGGAGCCAGCAGGCTAACAGAAAATCCTTCTGCAGTGACATGGGGTTAAGGGACATGAAGGAAAAGACATGGAGGCTGTGATTAAAGTTAGAGCACTGAGACCAGGATAACCGGGGTTAGGTCCCAGGATTGGCTAGCAGAAGACCTGCCATTTTCTATTCCTGGCTTTGGGACCATGAGCGAGTCTCTTCACTGCTGGGTGCCTCGGTTTCCCCAACTATCAAATAGAGCTAATCAAGGTTTTGTTTGTTCTCCCCATTTTACAGGGTGGGAAACCGAGACACAGTTGGGACCTGTCTACACTACAGCTCTCTCGTGCATTTCTAAGCTGCTGACCCCCACATGTTGTTCAGAGCCTATGGACAACACAGCTCCTAAGGGTGTGTTTATTCTGTTCTTATCCCCTATGTACCAGCAGGTCTGGGCGGCCTTTTCTCACTGTGCTGTGGGGAGCAGGTCCTGAGTACAAAGGGTCTGAAGAAGCTCTCAAGGACTAATTTTTAAAAATAATTTTTATCAATGAATTGGGAGAAAACATACAATCCCTGCTGATAAGCTTGGTGGGTGACAAAATACTGGCAGAGTCGTTATTACTGATGAGAAGAGAGCAGTGATACAAAGCGATGTGGCTCATTTGGCAAGCTGGACCCATTCAAAGAAAACAAGTTTGACCAGAGCCAAATGCAAGGTCCTATACCTCCCAACAAGGCATGCCGGCCACACCTCCAGAAAGGAGAAGTGTATCCAGGAAAGCAGTGACTCTGAAAAGGATTTAGGGGCCATAGTGGAGAAGCTACTCAACACGAACTCCCAGTGGGATGCTGTGGTGAACAGAGCTAAAGCCATCATTACATGTAGGAGCAGAGCCGTGAGTAGCATAGGGAGGTGTGACATTATGAGTGTAATATAATATCTCATTGATAGGTCACAGGGCCAGAAAGAGTTAATTAACTCACAGGCTGACCTGATCCATGGCTGAACTTTAAAGACTGGTGAGGAAGATATGTAAAGGAATAGAGCTTTGAAATGCAAGCCTGCATTGTTAGAGATAGAAGGGTAGATGTTTGCTCAGGTCTTGTGATATAAGCAAACAAGTCTTGTCTATTGCTATAGCTTTGATTCAAAGATCAAAAGAGGAATATTAACATTTAGGAAGACACTTGAGTGAAACAGTATTCTTGTTCATATGTCTCTTTGAAGGTTGTGGTAACCTGTATCTAAACTGTTTAATGGATAAATTATCCTGTGATAATTGCCAGGATGTTTAGGAGAAGGAAAGTTAAGCCTATTGTTTTCTCAGGCCAAAAGGCTGCTGGAAGTGTATAAAAACCCTGGGACACAATCCTTCTTCATCTCAGATCTGCTTTGGGTTTCAAGAAGGGGAAACCCGAAGCCATAAGGACTGAGATCCCCAGTCACTGACTGGAGTCACCCTGAATATGGACATTGGACTATAACCTATGGACTATTTCTAAAAGGACTTTTGGCAACTACAAGCTCATCTCTGCTCTGTACCTGTACCTCAAGAGTTGAACTCAAGTCTGCAACTGTATTGATCTTTTAACCAACACGCTCTTCCTTTTCCTTTTTAATAAATTTTAGTTTTGTTAATAAGGATTGACTGTAAGCGTGTATTTTGGGTAAGATCTGAGTTATCATTTGACCTGGGTCTGGGGCTTGGTCCTTTGAGATCAGGAGAACCTTTTCTTTTATATGATGAAATAAGATTTTCAGAATTTATCATCATATGTTTGACCTGTGTGTCTGGAAGGAGTCCTGAGGCTGGGTACTTTAAGGGAACTGCATTATTTGGACTTCTGAGTAACCAGGGAGGTGCTATAGAAGCTGTTCTGTGCTGGCTTGATAAATCTAAGTATTGGAATATCCACCAGCCTTTGGGGTTTGTTTACCCCGTTTGTTTGCAGTCCACCCTGACTGAGTGACCTCAGCTGGCTCCCACGGGCAGCACTGTCACAGGAGGTGACCCAGCATCAGTGAGACTGCTATTGGAATACTGCCTCCAGTTTTGGTGTCCTCATTTGAAAAAGATGTTGAGAAATTGGAGCTGGGGCAGCAAAGAGCCACCAAATGTTCTGCGGGCTGGAGAAAAATGCCTTCTAGGGAGCGATTGAAAGAGCTCAACCTGTTTAGCTGATGAAAAGCAGATTGAAAGGTGACTTCACTGAAGTGTTGAAATGACTTAATGGAGAGAAAATACTGGGGATTAAAAGGCTCGTTAATCGAGCAGAGAAAGGCAAAACAAGACCCAATGGCTGGAAGGTGAAAAGCGGCAAATTCATATCACAAATAAAGCACAAATATTCAACAGCGAGGATGATTCACCACGGGAAGAAGCTACCAAGGAAAGTGGTGGATTCTCCATCTCTTGATGTCATTTAATGAAGACTAGATGCCTTTCTGGAATGTGCTTGCCAAACGGTAGCAACTGTGGTATACAGGAGGCCTGTGATATGCAGGGTGTCAGATGAGATGCTCTAATGGTCTCTTCTGGCCATCAAGTTGACTCATTTCTGAAAAACTGAGTGTAGCATTGGGAGTAGCCTCTGATGTTTTGCTGTCTAGCCGGCATGCTTCCTAGAATGAACACTCCTTGAGTGGAGTGATCCACAGGGAGTAGCTCAAACCTCCAAAGTGTCTGGCCAGCGGTAGGACATGAGAACTGCAGGGGAGGGGTGGGTAGGCTGACGGGATAGCAAGTGTGAAAAAGGGGCCAGGGAGTGGGGGGTAAGAGGAAGCTATATAAGAAAAAGCCCCAGATAGTGGGACTGTCCCTATAAAATCGGGAAGTCTGGTCACCCCAGGGGTGGGTGTGGCAGTGACATCACAAAGGCCTTTTGCAGGACCTCAGCCTATTGGTCAAAGGTAGTGGGGAGGTGGTGACCTCACAGAGAGATGCTGACATCAGCCAGGCAGGACAGGGGCGCAGGGCCAGGGAAACCTCACAGACCCCTGTAACTTTGCTTCAGCAAGTCTCCCTCTTGAGGTCTCTCTTTGAGGCCTAAGAGAGTATAAGGGTTTACATACGTGAGCACAAGGAGGAACCTCTTTCGAGTTTTCTCCTTTCCTTTTCCTGATTTTACAAGAAAACAGACGTCCCTGTTTGGAAGGTAAGAGCCTCCGAGAGGTTTGGAACCTGTTCAGTCTGATCCATTTGGTGCCAGCTGAATTCTGGGCCTGGAAAACGCTAGCTTCAGGAGGCAGAATTTTATTCCCCACCTAGGATTTTGTCCCTTAGACTCACTGGGGACATTAGGGTTTGTCCATTTTGTT
Organism: Caretta caretta; assembly: GCF_965140235.1. Taxonomy (NCBI): domain Eukaryota; kingdom Metazoa; phylum Chordata; order Testudines; family Cheloniidae; genus Caretta; species Caretta caretta. The sequence goes on along the minus strand of NC_134208.1, from coordinate 177,602,183 downwards.
TTACATTTACTCCCTCCCTCCTTTCTCTTCTTCTCTTACTTCTTTTGTCCTTTCCCTGTTCCCCTCCCACCACCAGGAGGGGTGTGTGTGGGGGAGTCACTGGGGGTGCTCTGCAGCTCCCAAAAATGTGGGGCTGAAATAGTGCTCGGCCAGTGATCCCCACTGGTGACCTGGGCCATCGTTTGGGCTCTCTGGTGAGAACCCTCAGCCTCCCGCCCCTCAGTCTCTACCCTGATTGGTTGAGCAAGGGGTTATTGACAGGGAGGAGACTCGGGTCCTTGTTGCTCTCTTTTAAAACCAAGTAAATAAGTCATAACCAGTCATGTTTGATGAATTTTGCTGCTTCTCTGCATTCATTGTCTCTGAGCAGTTCATGATTCTCTCTAGCATTCCAGTTCTCCTGAAACACTTGCTGAATAATTACTATGAACTGTTGTTGGTCTGGAGCTCATTTGAGAGGACTTTATTCAGATTGTTCAATGTATGAAACTCAAGATCTGATGGTTAGTTTGAAAATCAGGGTTCTTGGGTCCTATTCCCAACTCTGCCACTGCCTGGCTGTGTGACCTCAGAGAAGTCAATTCTCCTTTCTCAGCCTTAGCTGAGAAACTCCCTCTTTCAAGTAGGCATAACAATCCTCTCCTACCTACCTCACAGTGGGTGGAGGATGGGGATCCATTGGAGAGTGTCACTGGGAGCAGTGCATAATATGAGGGGTCCTATCACTTTTACTCAGATCAGATAATGGAATAGCTGAAATATTCTATTTTATTTGTTTTTGATTATTTTGAAATTGTTAAGAGCAGCAACTCCTTAGCTCAGACTGAAGCATCTTCTCTAATTTTCGAGATCAAAGTGTCTCATCTTTGTGTGCGGCAAGACAATTTAACACACAGTGACAAACAGGAGATGCTTTTGTTTTGCAACAAAATATTTTTGCAGAGAATTTTCATCCCACTTGTTATGATTTCAAGAAACAAACCGTTTTATTCTGAATGAGATTTTCTGACCAAAACGGTTTCAATGAAATTTCCCCACCATCTTGATTCCTGGGCTCTCTCCCTGCCTCTGGGGGGTTTGTTGTCTGTTAGAACAGGAGTCAAGATTGATGGCTTCTCTTTCTGGCTCTGTCACTACCTTGCTGTGTAGGCCCTTGGGTAGGTCACTTCCCTTTTCTGTACCTAAGGCTCCCCCTCCGTCCAATGGGAACATGGACAATTTGCGAACTCCGGGCAGTCGTGAGCCTGAGTGAGATAAGGGGCTTAGTTAAAGCCCTTTGTGAAGGAGAAAGGGGAGGTTCACGGTGTTGAGCACCGAGGAATTTTAAACTTTCCTAAAATGTCTAGGCTGCGGAAACAAGAAATGGTCGGGGCCAAATTTTAACCATTGTCTTTTTTAAAGCCCATTCAGGGAAATGAGTCCCACTCTTTTAGGTACGTGGGGTTCTTTGCCAGCAGGAGAGAAGAGGTTCCTGCCTCCATTTGTGTGGCCTTAACAAACCAGGTGCTGTGCCTCAGTTCTCATCTGAGATCCCTGAAAAAGAACCTCTCCCCGTCCTTTAACAAGACAGTAGCTATCTTTAAAAGGGGAACAAAGAGAACCTTGGGACTTACAGACCAGCCTACCTTATTCCATACCTGGAAAGATACTGGAACACACTATTAAACAATCAGTTTGTCAGCACCTACAGGATCATCTGGTTCTTAGTACTAGTGAGCATGGATTTGTCAAGAACAAATGATTCCAAACCAATCCTGTTACCTTCTTTGACAGGGTTACAGGCCTAGAGGAGGTGGGCAGACAGCGTGTGCCCCTTACTGAATGAGGGAGGCAACCTAGTGACAGAGGATGTAGAAAAAGCTAATGTACTCATTGCTTTTTTTGCCTCTGTCTTCACTAACAAGGTCAGCTCTCAAACTGCTGCACTGGGCATCACAGCATGGGGAGTAGATGGCCAGCCCTCTGTGGAGAAAGAGGTGGTTAGGGACTATTTAGAAAAGCTGGACGTGCACAAGTCCATGGGACCGGACGAGTTGCGTCCGAGAGTGCTAAAGGAATTGGCAGCTGTGATTGCAGAGCCATTGGCCATTATCTTTGAAAACTCGTGGCGAATGGGGGAAGTCCCAGATGACTGGAAAAAGGCTAATGTAGTGCCCATCTTTAAAAAAGGGAAGAAGGAGGATCCTGGGAATTACAGGCCAGTCAACCTCACCTCAGACCCTGGAAAAATCATGGAGCAGGTCCTCAAAGAATCAATCCTGAAGCACTTACATGAGAGGGAAGTGATCAGGAACAGTCAGCATGGATTCACCAAAGGAAGTTCATACCTGACTAATCTAATTGCCTTCTATGATGAGATTACTGGTTCTGTGGATGAAGGGAAAGCAGTGGATGTATTGTTTCTTGAGTTCAGCAAAGCTTTTGACACGGTCTCCCACATTATTCTTGTCAGCAAGTTAAAGAAGTATGGGCTGGATGAATGCACTATAAGGTGGGTAGAAAGTTGGCTAGATTGTCAGGCTCAACGGGTAGTGATCAATGGCTCCATGTCTAGTTGGCAGCCGGTGTCAAGTGGAGTGCCCCAGGGGTCGGTCCTGGGGCCGGTTTTGTTCAATATCTTCATAAATGATCTGGAGGATGGTGTGGATTGCACTCTCAGCAAATTTGCGGATGATACTAAACTGGGAGGAGTGGTAGATACGCTGGAGGGCAGGGATAGGATACAGAGGGACCTAGACAAATTGGGGGATTGGGCCAAAAGAAATCTGATGAGGTTCAATAAGGATAAGTGCAGGGTCCTGCACTTAGGACGGAAGAATCCAATGCACCGCTACAGACTAGGGACCGAATGGCTCGGCAGCAGTTCTGCGGAAAAGGACCTAGGGGTGACAGTGGACGAGAAGCTGGATATGAGTCAGCAGTGTGCCCTTGTTGCCAAGAAGGCCAATGGCATTTTGGGATGTATAAGTAGGGGCATAGCGAACAGATCGAGGGACATGATTGTCCCCCTCTATTCGACATTGGTGAGGCCTCATCTGGAATATTGTGTCCAGTTTTGGGCCCCACACTACAAGAAGGATGTGGATAAATTGGAGAGAGTCCAGCAAAGCGCAACAAAAATGATTAGGGGTCTGGAACACATGAGTTATGAGGAGAGGCTGAGGGAACTGGGATTGTTTAATCTGCGGAAGAGAAGAATGAGGGGGGATTTGATAGCTGCTTTCAACTACCTGCGAGGTGGTTCCAGAGAGGATGGTTCTAGACTATTCTCAGTGGTAGAAGAGGACAGGACAAGGAGTAATGGTCTCAAGTTGCAGTGGGGGAGGTTTAGGTTGGATATTAGGAAAAACTTTTTCACTAGGAGGGTGGTGAAACACTGGAATGCATTACTTAGGGAGGTGGTAGAATCTCCTTCCTTAGAAGTTTTTAAGGTCAGGCTTGACAAAGCCCTAGCTGGGATGATTTAATTGGGGATTGGTCCTGCTTTGAGCAGGGGGTTGGACTAGATGACCTCCTGAGGTCCCTTCCAACCCTGATATTCTATGATTCAAAACGCCCTTTACAAATTGGAGAATTGGTCTTCTGGAGCCAAACTCCACGGCTGGGCCCCCCTCTGTAGACTGGGCAGAAGTGAAACTCCAGAGCCAAATACTCCTCCTCCTGGGCAGTGCACGCCAAACTTTAATGGTCAGATGCTGCTTAGCGCTGTCAGAGCAGCTTCTGCTGCGGGATTCTCCTAGCATTTTCCAAGAGTGGGAAAGTATGAAATCCCCATTTGACTGCTGGGGACAGAGCCATAGAGCGGGGAGCAACTTGCCCAAAGTCCCAACAGGAAAACCAGCAATGGAACATAGGAGTCCTGACTGTCAATCCCCTCTTTTCACAGGCAGTCGATCGCCCAGTGTCATCACCCTGCCTGCTGTCTGGGCAGGGTAACTCCTCAGGTCACCACCCTCTCCAGCCTGCCTTGGGCTTGGAGAGTGAGGAGGAGAGCGAGGGACAGCAGACAACCCTGAAGATCCGCCATCCATTGCTCCATCGCCGAGAGCAAGTGAGTGGCATTAGGGTTCCTCTGTGGCGTCCTCTGTCTGTCTGGGGAGAGGCAGAAAGAGGGGGAGAGAATCTCTCCAAAGGATTTGCAAAAGGCCCCCAGGAGCCCCTTGTTCTCAGACCGGGGAGGGGCTTTTCAGAGTCATCTCCAGTGTGTTTGGAAAGGTCCCAGCGTGCGGCTCCCAGCCCTTGCCTTGTGAGATACTGTTTGACAGGCTGAGAGTGTCTGAGCTGGGCCAGACCTCGCTAGATAATGATGATGGAGAGTCCTGGCCAGCGGGGGACTGGGAGCTCACAGGAAAATGCTAATGGAGTCCCCTCTCCCTCTCCCTCCCGTAAGAACTCAGCAGAATTCCCCAGGATGGGTCACCATGTGGCACAGCTGGCTCTGTCCATCAGTGACCCAGCCAAGGACCTCAGCCAGCAGGCCAGGGAGGGAGTGTACCAGCTCTACCAGCTGCTGCTACACCAGAGGGGTAAGGAACCCAGCTCGGAAATGGCAACTGAGAGTAGAGTGAGAGTGGGACTGCAACCAATTTCTCTCAGACTGACCCCGGCTGGAGGCTGAGTCTCTCTCGATCTCTTTCTCTGTTCTACACCAGCCCCTGCAATTCTGTTGGGCCAGGCACGCAGCGAGGACTCTGCCCACTGTGCAGCCACCAATGGGATTGGAAGGACACAAGCACTGCAACCAGAATGACAAGTGTGTGTGTGTGTCTGTTTCCCAGGGCTGGCCATCCATGAGGCCAAAGCCCTGTGGTGTTGGGACTGGCACTGGGACAGCAGGCTCCTGGGCAACAGGAACACAACCAGGGTGGGGGAGGTAAGGACACTCTGCCAGGGCATGACACAGCTCAGGGAGTGGGGGTGGCTGGGTCCCCTGCAGTGGCTGCCTCCTGAGGCCACTAGACAGAGATACCGTTCTAGCCCCCGGATTTGGAACCTGATTCTGGGCAATCTGCTAATGCTTCATGTCCTGTTGGTTTTAGGTCTTCAGAAAGTTCTTCTGGGAGGGGCAGAGAAGATACTTCCTCCAGACGGCAGTGCTGGCCATCCACGACCCTCTGCTGCGTGTCACCAGGTTGGGCTGCTCCTCACCTGCTCCCTCCTCGGGGAAGCCCAGCAGCTGATGGGGGACAAGGTAAGCAACTGCATTAGAGTCAGGAGATTGGGGTGGGGCCCAGGCCACCTTCCCATCCAATGGCCATTCGCTGGCCTGGCAGCAAGAAGCCTGGTGTGGAATGAGATTGAGAACAGGTGCTACTGGCAAGGGAGGTGAATTCACCTCCATGAGCAGGAGGGAGCCAGCTTGTCCCTGAAGCAGCTCCAACTGATCCTTTTAGCAAGGCTAATTAATGACAAGAATTACCTCATCACGGACTTATGTTCTTAGGACACGGTGCTATCGCTCTTGGGAAGTGCCCTCTGCGAGTCTCTCCTGTCCTACAGGGCCGCACCAGTTTCCAGCGGAGTAGAGTCTGTGTCTCCCGAGTCACCACCCAGAGTTGCTCCCATCACTGGCAGCCTGGGAAGCCAAGGACTGACGAGTGATGGTGATTCACCAGGCAGGGTTGAGGCACACGGGCGGGGGAAGCTTGTGCTGCTGCTGGCAGGGCTGGACCCACTCTAGAGAGAATGGGAGGATTCAGTTAGCAGGGGCTGCTGATCTGCCCCATTCACCAGAGCTGCCATCCTGCGTCTTCAGCATTAGTGTCTGGGATGACGTGGGGAAAGGTCTCAACCTCCCGACATCCTACTTCACTGCTGCCAGAATCCGTCCTTCCCCCACACTCCCTTGCTAGAGCCCTGTCCCTGCCCAACCTGGGTGGGGGTGGAGGAGAGGGTTCTGAGAACTTGAGCTGTGGATTGGAGGTGGAACAGCTGTCAGGGGCACTGAGGGGGAGGTATCAGGAGCTGACCCTACAAGGAGGGGGGTTGGCACTGGAGGTCACTAGAAAGGACATGAAGACTCGATTCTGGGGGTAATGAGGGTGAATCCATCCCTCAGAAGTAGGCAGGTGGTGGGTGGAAGTGCTGCTGCTTCCAGGTTCCCTTAATGCCCCCCAATTCCTCGGGGGCGCCTGAGTCTCTGACAGGTTCTCGTTCCCTTGCAGAAGGAGGATGTCACGGACAATGTGATGTGCCAGGTCCGCATCATCCAGCACTTGCGCCAGGTGCCTGAGGCACTGCAGGGCTGTGCCTCTGAGGCCACCAGAAACTCCCGCTCTCTGCTGCAGGTACTGCTCTGGGTCACTGTAAATGGGGAGATAGTGGAAGGGGAAACGGAACCCCTTGGCACTCACAGAAACCCTCTCCCCTCTCTGTGGAGCAGGGTCCTTCCTGCTGCACCCCAAATGCCCTCACAGCCTCCGAGATGGGTGCAGCCTGCAGCTGAGCCACCTCCTGGAGCAGTGCAGACGGGTCACCTTGTCCCATCAAAGCAAGCAGTGCTGGCTCTCAAAGAGGCTTAGATGGAAGACCCCACTCCCTCATGGAGGTAAGAGTCATTTACTCCTTGGAGCGTGTGGGTCTCCTGGGGGAGAAACGGGATCCCCGATGCATAGCCTGCCTGGGAGCTTCCCCTGTCCCTGGCTACCATCTCTGGGACAGAGACATCTCGATCATTGTACCACCCTGGTTTTGTTCATAGGAAGGGGCTCCCTAGACATGTCCTCTAAACTGGACTCCTGAGAGGGTTTCCGGCAGGAGGCTCCAGCCCCTCGGGCATGAAGAGGACATCAGGTAATCTCGTTCACATGGCATCTCCAGTCTCCAGCTCCACTTCCCGCAGCAGGGCAAACGAACCCATTAGCTCCCAGAATCCCAACTCTTTGGCCTCCTTCCACTCAGCAGTGGGATTTCTCCAGCCCCCTCACCACACCTGTCAACCTCTGAATGATGAAGGGCCTGAATGTCAGAGTCACCAGAACAAGCAAACTCCAGTTGCAGGCAGTGGGGCCTGTGTGTACTGAGCCCCACTGGAAACCAGGTCTGAAATGGGAGCAAGGACCCCAGCCCAGGAACAGTGGGAGTGGGCAGAGCAGGCTTGTCACAGGGTGTTCTCCACTGGGCTGCACAGCCTGGGGCTTAGCCAAGCTGATTACAGAATGAGCCCTACCTGAGAGGCACCATGTACCTCCCCCTACAGAGCCAGACTTCAGTGGTGATACAGCCCAGCTGGGGTATCAACAGGAATGAGAACGAGGTAGGAAGTTCAGAGCAGCAAGGAAAGCCTAGAGGGAAACTTGAGAAGAGAGGTAGGAAGTGCCCAGGGAAAACTGCAGCAAAGAGAAAGCAGTAGACCTTGCTGTTGGGTACAGAACCCTGGGCTACTGCCAATGTCAGGGTGGACTGGATTCCCCTACTGGCCCCAAAGAAGGGGGCGTACACCCACCTGGAGAGGGTTACCGAGCCCAGCAAGGGGGCTGCAGGATGAGGAAGAACCCTAGTGATGGCAGAAGGACTTCTTTCTGTGGAAAGATGTGTTTGGACTTTCAGTGTGAGACAAGCTGGTCCCCAGAAGGGTGGACTAAAGGTGGCGACCTGGCCGAAGGGTTGAGTTACCAGGCAGAGAAACTGTCATGGTGCTGGAGCAACCACAGATGGGGGACGCTAGCCTAGCGAGAGGGCTGTGATGCCATGCCTGGCCGCCACGGGGGCATGGAACAATGAGTAGATTCGTTTCTAATTGGTATAGGCAGGAGGATTGAATTCCATCAGCCCTCATGGATCATAGGGGGAAGTCTTGGGTGCTGAGGGAAGGTCTGTCGTGACAAGCGGGTGTCTGGAGGGACTGAGCTGGTCACTGGATTTCTCACTTCAGTTCCCAGGACTGGTTAAGCAGCCAAAGCAGGTCTAGGGGTTTCTCACGCAGCTCCTAGAACACCAACAGAGGCAGAAGGAAGTGCAGGCGGAGCTACAGACGCGGCAGCAGAAATACCTGTGAGAGATCCTGCAAAGGGAAATCAACCCAGGGTCTGCTATGCCCATGGACAAAAAGAGCAGATATGGAGAGTATTCCTGGGCTTTGCTGAGAAGGTTAGCCCAGGAGGGCAGGCCATGAGAAAGTGTACAAGCGTGGCCTAATGCCAAGATGGGGACAAGAGTTCTTTGTTTTGGGTGCAGAGAAGCAGGCCATATCAAAAGACACGGCCTGCTTAGGAAATTGCTGAGTGGCAAAACGAGGGGCCAGGGCCCCACGAAGGTAGAAAGCAAGGAGAAGGTATCCTCTGACACAAACCCATGTGAGTCAGGCAACGTGGAGGTGGCAGGGATGGCCGTGGACCTTGCAGAGCCTCCACCAGTACACCCTGTTGGGTGCTGCAGGGAGGTGAAGAACGAAATGGTTGGCCCAGAGATGAAGCAGACTGAAGGAGGGACAAACACCAGGGTGGAGCAGTCCACCGTGGGTTCTCAGACCCTGACGGAAAAGGTTTTGACTTTTGCAGCGGCAGTAGCAAAAAGGGGTAGAGAAGAAGCTAAAGGCTTCGGAACAGGCTCTGCAAGCAGTTGCGAATGAGAAGGAGTGGCTGCAGGAAGAGCGCTGGGATACTGCGTAAGAGAAGGATTGCCTCTTAATTTTGGTGAGCGAGCTGGCAGTGGAGCTGGAGACACTGTGCGCAGGCTGTACAAGCGCGCAGTCGGAGACAGCGATGAGATGATGAGGGATGAAGCTTGGACAAGAATCGAACTTGCCCCCCCAGGTGGGCGATGTTCTAAGGAGGAGGCAATATAATGGAGAGTGGCCTGTGGGCTATAAAGCTTGCACTTAGGTAAAACTGATTACAGAGTGAGCTTCACCTGAGGGGAAAACCAGGGAAAACCGCAGCAAAGGCACAGGAGCAGGCCTAGCTGTTCAGTAGAGGGCCTTGGGGCAGAACCTAGAATCCAGGGTAGGACTGGTTCTCCCTTGGTCTCCAAGGAAGGGGACGTAGAAGGTCATAGAAAGGGCTACCAAGGCCAACAAGGGGAGGCCGAGCCAAAGTCAGGCTGAGGAAGAGCCCCCAAAGGAACGGAAGACCTTGTTTCTGTTAGACATTTTTGGACTTTTTGTTTGGGATGAGCACGACCCAGGAGGGAGTGGACTAAAAGACGGTCTCCTGGCTGAAGGGCTGAGTTCCAAGCCAAAGAACTCCCAGAGGGCCCTAGCAACTATTGGCAGGGGTGCTAGCCCAGCAAGAAAGCTGTAACACCAGGCCTTGCCAGGAAGGGGCAGCCTGGTTTTGGAGAGCGGTGGGGATGGTCTATGGGAGAGGATGAGTGGAGGGGTCATACAGAAGGGGCAACAGGGTCCAGTGATGACAGCAGGGAACTGGTTGGACTGCAGCCCTGCCACTGAGTGGTAACGTGATCCTGGCCAGGTCACTCTTCCACCTGATGCCTCACTTTCTCTATCTTTGAAATGGGGATCATCCTGACCCACATTAAGTAAATGTTTGATTCTCTCTTTTTCCTTCCCAAATCACTGCCCTCCTTGTCCCACACAGGCCTCTGCCCTGTTCCTCAAGCTTCCATGGCCATGTTAGTGCCTGTGTAGCCCCCCACTGGCAAGGTCTCATATACAGTCTCCTGCCAGCAAACTGAAGCCGCCCCTAGATCCAGAACAGGAATCGTAGTTCCTGTGCACGGCCCGAATGGAGGATAGACCATGGGCATGGGGACGGCCAACACTCACATCCAGGTAGATCATCAACGTACTCCTCTGTCCCAGGAGCAGGAAGGTCTCTGGTTCTTGCTCTCTTCGGTGTCTGGAGCTGCTGAGTTTGGGGTGCGGTGAGCAGAGATGGGAACAGGCCAGAGGATTAATCCAGTGTCAGGGGGAGAGTCCCACCCTGTGGGAGATGATGTTGCCCCTCTGTGGGGAAGTCCTTCCTTGCAGATGCTGTGCTTTGGTTTCTGGACTCTGCCAGGAAGCCCAGCTCCCATCCCTAGCAGCTTGGCTGTTCCCTACCTTACTCAGCACTAGACCCTCTGCAGAGAGCTGCTCTGTGCCAGGACTGCAGAGCCAGCTGTCATCCTTGCAGGTGTAGCCCCAGGTTCCATAACCCTGACCCATGGTCTCCCTCCCCTGACAGGCTCGGAGCAAGGCCTGTCCAGAGAACATGGATGACGAGCTCTAGATCCTGCTGACAGCATCCCCCAGCTCAGACAAACTCCAGCACATCTCGGAGGTGAGCAGAATGGGAAGGGGCAGCAGGGGTTTTACCTTGGCTCTGGGGACTCCAAGAAAGAAGAGACTGGAAAATCCATGTTTCTTCTCTTGGATCCTTCCGAGTAAGCATTTGTGATATCAACTCAGTGGGTGACCTTGGGGTTAACTCACTTCCCCCTTCCGGCATCATTCTTCTCGACTGTCAGATCTACCCTGGGGAAGAAGGACATAAGCCCCGACAATCACCTTCACCTGTGGGTGTCTGGCCCTGGGAGCCTAAACCAACTGGACTATCTGTCCCATCACCTAAACTGCCCTGTCTTTCCCCCCTCGGGTCTTGTTCTAAGTGCTCAGCCTAGTCCCTTCCTGGCTTGTCCCTTACCTTTCAAGGACTCTCCAAGCTCCTCCCACACCTGCTCCCCTTGGGTCTCTCTCCTGGCTGAGCACAGGCTGCCCTTCTATCTCTCAGCAGGCCTGGGTCCTAGTCACATGCTGCTGCTTGTCACCTGATCCCCACACTTATTCCCTTCACCCTAGGGAGCTGCATAACCTGGGCTAGGTGCTGCTGAGCTCCAACCCCTTTCCTGGCCATCTCACCGTGGGACAGGTTGAAAGTGGAAACCTGTGGGCTAACAGTAACTGCTAGTAACTGTGAGTAACTAATTAGTTAGTCTCTAAAGTACTCCTTTTCTTTTTGTGAATACAGACTAACACGGCTGTTACTCTGAAACCAGTAACTGTTTGCTCTCAAAGGTGCCGAAGACACAATGGAAGAGGAAATCCTTTGGCCTGGATTTAAATTATTGCAACTGAAAGTGAATGAGAGAAAATAGGTCCAGAGTTATCTTCCTGTATCTTCTGTACAGCAGAAAATGTACAGATTAATAGATGTTAAGGTCAGAAAGGACCATGATGTGTTTCCGGTCGCACCTCCTGAAAAACTCAGGCCGTAAAATGTCACCAAGTGGTTCCTTTAGCCAAGCTTAACATGGGACTGAGCCAGAGCACGTCTTTTGGAAGGACATCCACATGCATTAGAACAGAGGTTCTCAAACTGGGGAGTCAGGCCCCCTCAGGGGGTCGTGAGGTTATTCCTTGGGGGGTCGTGAGCTGTCAGCCTCCACCCCTGCTTTGCCTCCAGCATTTATAATGGTGTTAAATATATAAAAAAGTGTTTTTAATTTATAAGGAGGATTCACACTCAGATGCTTGCTTTTCTGTTCCTGGCTTTGGGACCATGAGCGAGTCTCTTCAACGCTGGGTGCCTCAATTTCCCCAACTAACAAATAGATCTAATCATGTTGGGTTTTTTTGTTCTCCGCATTTTACAGGGTGGGAAACCGAGACACAGTTGGGACCTGTCTACACTGCAAGTCTCTTGTTCATTTCGAAGCTGCTAACCCCCACATGTTTTTTCAGATCCTATGGACAACACCGCTCCTAAAGGTGTGTTTGGTTTGTGCTTATCCCCTATGTAAACCAGCAGGGCTGGGCGGACTTTTCTCACTGTGCTGTGGGGAGCAGGTTCTGGGTACTAATGCTCTGAAGAAGCTCTCAAGGACTACTTTTTACAAATATTTCTATCAATGAATTGGGAGAAAATATACAATCCCTGCTGATAAGATTGGTGGGTGACAAAATATTGGCAGAGTGGTAATTACTGATGAGGAGAGGGCAGTGATACAGAACCATCTGGCACATTCAGCAAGCTGGGCCCATTGAAAGAAAGCAAGTTTGACCAGAGCCAAATGCAAGGTCCTACACCTAGCAACAAGGCATGCAGGCCACACCTCCAGAATAGGGAAGTGTATCCAGGAAAGCAGTGACTCTGAAAAGGATTTAGGGGCCATAGTGAAGAAGCCACTCAAAACGAGCTCCCAGCATGATGCTGTGGTGACCAGGGCTAAAGCCATCCTTAGACGTAGGAGCAGAGCCGTGAGGAGGCTAGGGAGGTGACCCAGCATCAGTGAGACTGCTGTTGGAATACTGCCTCCAGTTTTATTGTCCTCATTTGAAAACGATGTTGAGAAATTGGAGCTGGGGCAGTAAAGAGCCACCAAATGTTCTGCGGGCTGGAGAAAAATGCCTTCTAGGGAGCGATTGAAAGAGCTCAACCTGTTTAGCTGATGAAAAGCAGATTGAAAGGTGACTTCACTGAAGGGTTGAAATACCTTAATGGAGAGAAAATACTGGGGATTAAAAGGCTCGTTAATCTAGCAGAGAAAGGCATTACAAGACCCAATGGCTGGAAGGTGAAAAGAGACCAATTCATATGACAAATAAAGCACAAATATTCAACAGCGAGGATGATTCACCACGGGAAGAAGCTACCAAGGAAAGTGATGGATTCTCCATCTCTTGATGTCATTTAATGAAGACTAGATGCCTTTCTGGAATGTCTTTGCCAAATGTTAGCGACTGTGGTAAACAGGAGGCCTGTGATATGCAGGGGGTCAGATGAGATGCTCTAATGGTCTCTTCTGGCCATCAAGTCGACTCATTTCAGAAAAACTGAGTGTAGCATTGGGAGTAGCCTCTGATGTTTTGCTGTCTAGCCGGCTTGCTTCCAAGAATGAACACTCCTTGAGTGGGCTGATCCACAGGGAGTAGCTCAAACCTGCAAAGTGTCTGGCCAGCGGCAGGACATTAGCACTGCAGGCAAGGGGTGGGTAGGCTGACGGGATAGCAAGTGTGAAAAAGGGGACAGGGGTGTGAGAGGAGCCTATATAAGAAAAAGCCCTAGATAGCGGGACTGTCCCTATAAAATCGGGACATCTGGTCACCCCAGGGGTGGGTGTGGCAGTGACATCACAAAGGCTCTTTGCAGGACCTCAGCCTATTGGTCAAAGGTAGTGGGGAGGTGGTGACCTCACAGAGAGATGCTGACATCAGCCAGGCAGGACAGGCGTGCAGGGCCAGGGAAACCTCGCAGACCGCTGTAGCTTTCCTTCATCAGTCTCGCTCTCGAGGTCCCTCTTTCAGGACCGAGAGAGTATCAGGGTTTACGTACGTGAGCGCAAGGAGGAACCTCTTTCGAGTTTTCTCCTTTGCTTTTCCTGATTTTACGAGAAAACAGACATCCCTGTTTGGAAGGTAAGAGCCTCTGAGAGGTTTGGAACCTGTTCAGTCTGATCCATTTGGTGCCAGGTGAATTCTAGGCATGGAAAACGCTAGCTTCAGGTGGCAGAATTTTATTCCCCACCTAGGATTTTGTCCCTTAGAATCACTGGGGCCATTAGGGTTTGTCCTTTTTGTTTTACGTTTTCCTCCATCCCTCCCTCCTTTCTCTTCTTCTCTTACTTCTTTTGTCCTTTCCCCTGTTCCCGTCCCACCACCAGGAGGGGTGTGTGGGGGGGAGTCACTGGGGGTGCTCTGCAGCTCCCATTGCGGAAGGTCCACCCAAAAATGTGGGGCTGAAATAGTGCTTGGCCAGTGATCCCCACCGGTGACCTGGGCCATCCTTTGAGCTCTCTGGTGAGAACCCTCAGCCCCCCGCCCCTCAGTCTCTACCCTGATTGCCTGAGCGGGGGTTTACTGACATGGAGGAGACTCGGGTCCTTGTTGTTCTCTTTTAAGACTAAGTAAATAAGTCATAACCAGTCATATGTTTGACGAATTTTGCTGCTTCTCTGCATTCATTGTCTCTGAGCAGTTCATGATTCTCTCTAACATTCCAGTTCTCCTGAAACACTTGCTGAATAATTACTATGAACTGTTTGTTGGTCTGGAGCTCATGTGAGAGGACTTTATTCAGATTGTTCAACATATGAAACTCAAGATCCGATGGTTAGTTTGAAGGTCCGGGCTCTTGGGTCCTATTCTCAACTCTACCACTGACTGGCTGTGTGACCTCAGACAAGTCAGTTCTCCTCCTTTCTCAGCCTTAGCTTCTCCCTCTTTCAAGTAGGCATAACAATCAGCTCGTACCTACCTCACGGTGGGAGGAGGATGGGGATCCATTGGAGAGTGTCTCGAGGAGCAGTGCATAATATGAGGGGTCCTATCTCGTTTACTCAGATCAGATTATGACATAATAGAGTAGCTGAAATATTCTATTTTATTTGTTTTTGATGATTTTGAAAATGTTAAGAGCAGCAACTCCTTAGCTCAGACTGAAGCATCTTCTCTAATTTTCGAGATCTAAGCGTCTCCTCTTTGTGAACGACGAGACAGTTTCACACACTGTGACAAACAGGAGATGCTTTTGTTTTGCAACAAAATATTTTTGCAAAGAATTTTCATCCCACTTGTTATGATTTCAAGAAACAAACCGGTTTAGACTGAATGTGATTTTCCGACAGATGTTAGGGGGCTTATTCCTTCACCCGCTTCCTTCCCTGGTCCTTCTCGCATGAACAGAGAGCAACAATACCCGAAGTTCAAAGATGCAAACAATTCAATGTTTAATGGGGTGAACTTCCAGCAAGCATGATTCCAGTTTCCTTCCTTAGTATCCTCCTTCCCAGCTTTGACACCACAGAGCCTTACACCTGTGTCCCTGTTCCCATTCTTGCCCTTAGCCAAACATGATTCCAATTTCCCCAGCCCCATTCCCTGTTCCCATTCCTGCCCTTAGCCAAACATGATTCCAATTTCCTCACCCCCATTCCCTGTTCCCATTTCCCACACCCGCATGTCCACCCCCACACCCACCCACACCCACTCCCTTCCTCATTGACTACAGATTATATAGTAAAACCTGAGTTCTGCTTAGCTATACCTTAACCAATCATTTTCCTGAAATTTAACTCACCAATCCTAACATATTGTAACATGATTATGTAACCAATTATATCCCACCACCTTAATTAGTTTACAGCCAGCAAAATTAATTATACAGCAGACAGGAACAATCACAGAACAGACGGAGATTATACAGACAAACAATAGTAAAGTGGGAACTATAATGACAAGACAATACAGAAGTGAGGATTTCACATCCCAGCTATTGATAAGTGAGTTCTTGCCAGACAGGATGCTATCAAACTAAGTTTCCTTTTACATTTTCTAGGCACTTCCCTTTCTCTGGAGGTGATTGGCACTATCAGGACAGGATTGTATTCCTAACAGCCCAATTGCACCTTCTTTCAATGTGACTAGTTTGGAATGTGAGGATGTGACCGTTCGCTTCCCAGCTTATGGCTGCCTCTGTTGCTTAGCCAAAGGCCTGAGCCTAAGAACAGGGCCTCAGACTGTCACAGTAAGAGAAGGCCCTTACACTGGCAGACAGTGATTTTGATTCTTTCTTTTATACCTCTGTAACTAGCCAAGTGATAAGAATACATCTAAATTCTTAGAGTATAGGCCTTTACAGACAGACCTGAATATGTATATCCTAACAAGAAATGGTTTCAATGAAATTTCCCCACCATCTCGATTCCTGGTCTCTCTCTTTGCCTCTGCGGGGTTTCTTGTCTGTTAGGAGTCAGGATTTGTGGCTTCTCTTTCTGGCTCTGCCACCGCGTTGCTGTGTAGGCCATTGGATAGGTCACTTCCCTTCTCTGTACCTCAGGCTCCCCATCTGTCTAATAGGAACAGGGACAATTTGTGAACTCTGGGCAGTCATGAGCCTGAGTGAGATAAGGGGCGTAGTTAAAGCCTTTTGTGAAAGAGAAAGGAGAGTTTCACGGTGTTGAGCACCAAGGAATTCTAAACTCTGCTAAAATGTCTAGGCTGCGGAAACAAGAAATGGTCGGGGCCAAATTTTAACCACTGTCTTTTTTAAAGCCCATTCAGGGATGTGAGTCCCACTCTTTTAGGTATCTGGGGTTCTTTGCCAGCAGGAGAGAAGAGGTTCCTGCCTCCATTTTTGTGGCCTTAACAAACCAGGTGCTGTGCCCCAGTTCTCATCTGAGATCCCCGAAAAGAATCTCTCCCCATCCGTTAACAAGACAGTAGCTATCTTTAAAAGGGAAACAAAGAGAACCCCGGGACTTACAGACTAGCCAGCCTCATTCCATACCTGGAAAGATACTGGAACACATTATTAAACAATCAGTTTGTCAGCACCTACAGGATCATTTGGTTCTTAGTAGTAGTGAGCATGGATTTGTCAAGAACAAATCATTCCAAACCAATCCTGTTTCCTTCTTTCACAGGGTTACGGGCCGAGTGGAGGTGGATAAACAGTAGATGTGATCTATCTTGGTGTTAATCAGGCTTTTGACGCAGTCCCATAGGACATTCTCACAAGCAAACTAGGGAAATGTGGTCTTGATGCAATTAGTATAATATGGGTACACAGCTGGTTGAAAACCCATCCTCCAAGAGTCGTTCTCCATATTTTGCTGTCCAGCTGAAAGGGAGTACCAAGTGGGTCCTGCACAGATCAGTCCGGGGTGTGGTACTATTCCATATTTTCATTAATGATTTGGAAAATGGAGTGGAGTGTATGCTTCTCAACTGTGCAGATGACACCAAGCACGTTGGAAAAGGATTTAGGGGCCATAGCGGAGAAGCCACTCAACACAAGCTCCCAGTGTGATGCTGTAGTGATCAGGGCTAATGCGATCCTTAGACGTAGGAGCAGAGCTGTGAGGAGGCTAGGGAGGTGACCCAGCATCAGTGAGACTGCTATTGGAATACTGCCTCCAGTTTTGGTGTCCTCATTTGAAAAAGATGTTGAGAAATTGGAGCTGGGGCAGCAAAGAGCCACCAAATGTTCTGCGGGCTGGAGAAAAATGCCTTCTAGGGAGCGATTGAAAGAGCTCAACCTGTTTAGCTGATGAAAAGCAGATTGAAAGGTGACTTCACTGAAGGGTTGAAATACCTTAATGGAGAGAAAATACTGGGGATTAAAAGGCTCGTTAATCGAGCAGAGAAAGGCATAACAAGACCCAATGGCTGGAAGGTGAAAAGAGACCAATTCATATGACAAATAAAGCACAAATATTCAACAGCGAGGATGATTCACCATGGGAAGAAGCTACCAAGGAAAGTGGTGGATTCTCCATCTCTTGATGTCATTTAATGAAGACTAGATACCTTTCTGGAATGTCTTTACCAAATGTTAGCAACTGTGGTATACAGGAGGCCTGTGATATGCAGGGGGTCAGATGAGATGCTCTAATGGTCTCTTCTGGCCATCAAGTCGACTCATTTCAGAAAAACTGAGTGTAGCATTGGGAGTAGCCTCTGATGTTTTGCTGTCTAGCCGGCATGCTTCCTAGAATGAACACTCCTTGAGTGGGGTGATCCACAGGGAGTAGCTCAAACCTCCAAAGTGTCTGGCCAGCGGTAGGACATGAGAACTGCAGGGGAGGGGTGGGTAGGCTGACGGGATAGCAAGTGTGAAAAAGGGGACAGGGAGTGGGGTTTGAGAGGAACCTATATAAGAAAAAGCCCCAGATAGCGGGACTGTCCCTATAAAATCGGGACATCTGGTCACCCCAGGGGTGGGTGTGGCAGTGACATCACAAAGGCCTTTTGCAGGACCTCAGCCTATTGGTCAAAGGTGGTGGGGAGGTGGTGACCTCACAGAGAGATGCTGACATCAGCCAGGCAGGACAGGGGTGCAGGGCCAGGGAAACCTCGCAGACCCCTGTAGCTTTGCTTCAGCAAGTCTCCTTCTCGAGGTCCCTCCTTGAGGACAGAGAGTATTTGGGTTACGTACGTGAGTGCGAGGAGGAACCTCTTTCAAGTTTTCTCCTTTCCTTTTCCTGATTTTACTTGAAAACAGACGTCCCTGTTTGGAACGTAAGAGCCTCTGAGAGGTTTGGAACCTGTTCAGTCTGATCCATTTGGTGCCAGGTGAATTCTAGGCCTGGAAAATGCAAGCTTAAGGCGGCAGTATTTTATTCCCCACCTAGGATTTTGTCCCTTAGAATCACTGGGGACATTAGGGTTTGTCCTTTTTGTTTTACCTTTTCCTCCATCCCTCCCTCCTTTCTCTTCTTCTCTTACTTCTTTTGTCATTTCCCTTGTTCTCCTCCCGCCACCAGGAGAGTTGTGTGGGGGGAGTCACTGGGGGTGCTCTGCAGCTCCCATTGTGGAAGATCCACCCAAAAATGTGGAGCTGAAATAATGCTTGGCCCGTGATCCCCACCCTTGACCTGGGCCATCCTTTGGGCTCTCTGGTGAGAAAGTGTCACCTCAGCCTCCCGCCCCTTAGTCTCTACCCGGATTGTCTGAGGAGGAGGTTATTGACAGGGAGGAGACTTGGGTCCTTGTTTTTCTCTTTTAAGTAAATAAGTTATAACGAGTCATGTTTGATTAACGTTGCTGCTTTTCTGCATTCATTGTCTCTGAGCAGTTCATAGAATCATAGAATATCAGGGTTGGAAGGGACCCCAGAAGGTCATCTAGTCCAACCCCCTGCTCAAAGCAGGACCAATTCCCAGTTAAATCATCCCAGCCAGGGCTTTGTCAAGCCTGACCTTAAAAACCTCTAAGAAAGGAGATTCTACCACCTCCCTAGGTAACGCATTCCAGTGTTTCACCACCCTCTTAGTGTAAAAGTTTTTCCTAATATCCAATCTAAACCTCCCCCACTGCAACTTGAGACCATTACTCCTCGTTCTGTCATCTGCTACCATTGAGAACAGTCTAGAGCCATCCTCTTTGGAACCCCCTTTCAGGTAGTTGAAAGCAGCTATCAAATCCCCCCTCATTCTTCTCTTCTGCAGGCTAAACAATCCCAGCTCCCTCAGACTCTCCTCATAACTCATGTGTTCCAGACCCCTAATCATTTTTGTTGCCCTTCGCTGGACTCTCTCCAATTTATCCACATCCTTCTTGAAGTGTGGGGCCCAAAACTGGACACAGTACTCCAGATGAGGCCTCACCAATGTCGAATAGAGGGGAACGATCACGTCCCTCGATCTGCTCGCTATGCCCCTACCTATACATCCCAAAATGCCATTGGCCTTCTTGGCAACAAGGGCACACTGCTGACTCCTATCCAGCTTCTCGTCCACTGTCACCCCTAGGTCCTTTTCCGCAGAACTGCTGCCTAGCCATTCGGTCCCTAGTCTGTAGCTGTGTATTGGGTTCTTCCGTCCTAAGTGCAGGACCCTGCACTTATCCTTATTGAACCTCATCAGATTTCTTTTGGCCCAATCCTCCAATTTGTCTAGGTCTTTCTGTATCCTATCCCTCCCCTCCAGCGTATCTACCACTCCTCCCAGTTTAGTATCATCCGCAAATTTGCTGAGAGTGCAATCCACACCATCCTCCAGATCATTTATGAAGATATTGAACAAAACCGGCCCCAGGACCGACCCTTGGGGCACTCCACTTGATACCGGCTGCCAACTAGACATGGAGCCATTGATCACTACCCGTTGAGCCCGACAATCTAGCCAGCTTTCTACCCACCTTGTAGTGCATTCATCCAGCCCATACTTCCTTAACTTGCTGACAAGAATACTGTGGGAGACCGTGTCAAAAGTTTTGCTAAAGTCAAGAAACAATACATCC
Organism: Caretta caretta; assembly: GCF_965140235.1. Classification (NCBI taxonomy): domain Eukaryota; kingdom Metazoa; phylum Chordata; order Testudines; family Cheloniidae; genus Caretta; species Caretta caretta. The sequence goes on along the minus strand of NC_134208.1, from coordinate 177,582,565 downwards.
ACTGCTTTCCCTTCATCCACAGAACCAGTAATCTCATCATAGAAGGCGATTAGATTAGTCAGGCATGACCTTCCCTTGGTGAATCCATGCTGGCTGTTCCTGATCACTTTCCTCTCATGCAAGTGTTTCAGGATTGATTCTTTGAGGACCTGCATGATTCTCTCTAACATTCCAGTTCTCCTGAAACACTTGCTGAATAATTACTATGAACTGTTGTTGGTCTGGAGCTCATTTGAGAGCACTTTATTGAGGTTGTTCAACATAGGAAACTCAAGATCCGATGGTTAGTTTGCAAGTTAGGGCTCTTAGGTCCTATTCCCAACTCTGCCACTGACTGGCTGTGTGACCTCAGACAAGTCAGTTCTCCTCCTTTCTCAGCCTTAGCTTCTCCCTCTTTCAAGTAGGGATAACAATCGGCTCCTACCTACCTCACAGTGGGTGGAGGATGGGGATCCATTGGAGAGTGTCACTGGGAGCAGTGAATAATATGAGGTGTCCTATCACTTTTACTCAGATCAGATTATGACATAATAGAGTAGCTGAAATATTCTATTTTATTTGTTTTTGATGATTTTGAAATTGGTAAGAGCAGCAACTCCTTAGCTCAGACTGAAGCATCTTCTCTAATTTTCGAGATCTAACTGTCTCCTCTTTGTGTGCGACGAGACAGTTTCACACACTGTGACAAACAGGAGATGCTTTTGTTTTGCAACAAAATATTTTTGCAAAGAATTTTCATCCCACTTGTTATGATTTCAAGAAACAAACCGGTTTAGTCTGAATGAGATTTTCTGACCAAAACGGTTAAATGAAATTTCTCCACCATCTTGATTCCTGGTCTCTCTCCCTGCCTCTGGGGGGCTTGTTGTCTGTCAGAACAGGAGTCAAGATTGTTGGCTTCTCTTTCTGGCTCTGTCACCACCTTGCTGTGTAGGCCCTTGGGTAGGTCACTTCCCTTTTCTGTACCTAAGGCTCCCCCTCCGTCCAATGGGAACAGGGACAATTTGCAAACTCTGAGCAGTTGTGAGCCTGTGTGAGATAAGGGGCGTTAAAGCCCTTTGTGAAGGAGAAAGGGGAGTTTCACGTTGTTGAGTACCGAGGAATTCTAAACTTTGCTAAAATGTCTAGGCTGAGGAAACCAGAAATAGTCGGGGCCAAATTTTAACCATTGTCTTTTTAAAAGCCTATTCAGGGATTTGAGTCCCACTCTTTTAGGTACGTGGGGTTCTTTGCCAGGAGGAAAGAAGAGGTTCCTGCCTCCATTTTTGTGGCCTTAACAAACCAGGTGCTGTGCCCTAGTTCTCATCTGAGATCCCTGCAAAGAACCTCTCCCCATCCGTTAACAAGACAGTAGCTATCTTTGAAAGGGGAACAAAGAGAACCCTGGGACTTACAGACAAGCCAGCCTCATTCCATACCTGGAAAGATACTGGAACACATTATTAAACAATCAGTTTGTCAGCACCTACAGGATAATTTGGTTCTTAGTACTAGTGAGCATGGATTTGTCAAGAACAAATGATTCCAAACCAATCCTATTTCCTTCTTTGACAGGGTTACAGGCCTAGAGGAGGTGGGCAGACAGTAGATGTGATCTATCTCGGTGTTAATCAGGCTTTTGATACAGTCCCATAGGACATTCTCAGAAGCAAACTAGGGAAATGTGGTCTAGATGCAATTAGTACAATGTGGGTGCACAGCTGGTTGAAAACCCATCCTCCAAGAGTCGTTCTCCATGTTTGGCTGCCCAGCTAAGAGGGTGTACCTACTGGGTCCGGCAGGGATCAGCCTGGGGTGTGGTACTATTCCATATTTTCATTAATGATTTGGAAAATGGAGTGCAGAGCATGCTTCTACACTGTGCAGATCACACAAAGCACTTTGGAGCACAGGAATGGAATTCAAAACGCCCTCTACAAATTGGAGAATTGGTCTTCTTGAGCCAAAGTCCACAGCTGGGCCCCTCGCTATAGACTGGGCGAAAGTGAAACTCCAGAACCAAACACTCCTCCTCCTGGACAGTGCATTCCAACCTTTAATGGCAGGGGGACCGGACATGAGGGCCTGGTTGTAATTGCCAGCTGTGGAAGGGAGTGTGTAGCAGTGGTTGGTGAAGGGGCCTGGAAATAAGACTGCTGCATCCCATCCGTGGCTCTGAGACATGGTGTGACCCTGAGCAAGTAGCTTCAGCAAGTGGGAGCTGGGAGGTGCTGTCACCCCCACACTAAGACAGTGTTTTGCACCCCTTGCTCCTGGCTGAGTTTCTCTGTCCCTTGGCAATAAGACAGACTCTTCTTTTCACAGTCAGTTGATCGCCCAGTGTCATCACCCTGCCTGCTGGCTGGGCGTGTAATTCCTCAGGTCACCACCCTCTCCAGCCTACCTTGGGCTTGGAAAGTGCGGAGGAGGGCGAGCGACAGCAGGTGACCCTGAACATCCACCATCCATCGCTCCATCACCTAGAGCAAGTGAGTGACATTAGGGTTCCTCTGTGGCATCCCTGTCTGTCTGGGGAGAGGCAGAAAGAGGGGGAGAGAATCTCTCCCAAAGGAGATTGGATTTGCAAATGGCCTCCTGGAGCCCCTCGCTCTCAGACGAGGGAGGGGCTTCTCCAGTGCCTTCTCCAGCGTGTTTGGAAAGCTCCCAGCAATGCAGCTCCCAGCCCTTCCCTTGTGGGAGACTGTTCCCCTGGCTGAGAGTGTCTGAGCTGGGCCAGACCCTGTGAGCTGCTGAGCATGGAAATCAATGAGAAATGAGGAGGCCCTGGGCTTCCTATACCTAGGGACTTTGATGTGGGGAATTTTTTCCCTGGAGAAGTCCGGAGTCCTGGGTAGTTTTCTGTTCTCTAGCCTGAGGGGTAGCCAGGGACGGCAGGAGGGAGCTGCTTGTCCGATGGTCTTTGTAACTGACCCCAGTGCCTCCCCGGGTGTTGCAGCACCAGGGATGATGAGGGGAAACGTTGGGAGCAGATCATGCAATGAACTCCTGCCAGTGTGTGGAGATTGCACTCTCTGCACCCTTGTGAGGGGAGGAGGAGCTGCTGTGGCTGGGGCAGGGATGGGGAGGAATGAAAAAGGCTGTCTGGTGAGAGGCTGCCCGGACCCCAGACTCACTCCAGCTCCCCGCTCGGTTCCAGGATGGCCGGGCTCCTGAGGATGTTCAGGAAGAAGGCTCTGCAGGTGTCCCCAGAGCCTGAGGGAAGCAGCTGCCATCTTCCCCAGGAGCAGAGCAGCCCTCTGTCCCCGCTGGCAGGGAAGGAGCTCCTGGATGGACCAGGAGGTGGAAGTGCCCAGCCTTCCGGCAGAGGAAACCCACTCCCGGCGCAGGCGCCGAGGTGGGAGAGGCACTGGCCAGGCTGAAATGGAGCTGGCCCAGGATGCAGCTGGGCAGGCATGACCCAGCCCAGGACGGGAGCCAGGCAGGGTGGCTCTGGGTCTTGTTGTGTGGGAAGTACCGGCCCCGGGAGCCCAGCCCTGATTCCCAGCAGGAGGCATCGGCCTGCCTAGTCACTGAGGACCTTCCATCTTCCCCAGGGCAGGAGGTGGAGGATCCCTGTCCCAGCACCAGCAGCTCGGCCCCCTCTCCATGGGACAGCAGCAGTGCCTGGGATTTGGGTAGCAGTGAGGACAATGGGCGCCGCTGCTTTGTTCCAGTTGAGGAGCCAGTCTTGGCTCAGGGAGGGGTGAGGAGGGGGCTGTGAACACCCAGAGCCCAGGCCCTCAACCAGCGCTATGGGGCAGGTCTCCAGCCCAGGTGTCTGGCCTGAGCCACATGAACCTCTGACACTAGATGCTGCCACTTTGGTCCTTGGTGTTCTGGTTGGCAGGGTGCATGCGGGGAGAGGGAGCAGGCACTTCCCAGGGAGCCCAGGACACTGTGTGGGGGGATCTCTTTGCTATGGGCTCCTGAATTACTTGGGGGCTGAAGGTATCACTGAGAGCGGGGGGATGTGGGGAGCGATCTGCCCTGGGTCCCGGAGGTGGGAAGGGAGCACATTGCCCCACCATGCCCCTGTCCTTCTCCCTAGTGGCAGCAGGTATCATCCTGTCACCTTTTCTCCCTGGTGGAGGGACCCCCAGGGACTCAGAGGATGAGGAGGAGGAATGGGTGGACGTGGCCACAGAGGAGGCTGCTCTCAAGAACATTCGAGAGCAGCTCCAGGGCTGAGAAAAGGTACAAATGTTCCTCAGCTGTGCTGGAACCGAGATTCTCCCGCCCCTTCCCAGCACCCTGACCTCCTGCAGAGAGTCTTGTCTCTAATGATCCACCAGCCCTAATGGGGACCTTTCTTCTCCATGATCTGGGACGGGTGGGTCCCCACTATCCCCCATTCAGGCCTGAGTGCTGCAGCTGGTGTAGGTGGGGCAGGGAGGTCCCTGGCTAACTGGCTCTCTCTCCTGTAATTCCACTCCTGGTGGGTTCAGGACGAGGCCCAGCACCTCATGTTCCTGCACGTCATCCACCCCCGTGTCTCACTGCACAGCAGAGAGGGCAGGACACATTGGAGCCACACTGCTGCAAGGCGGCTGTGCTGGAGAGGACTGTGGTGAGGGAGGACAGAGAGATGGGAGGGGCAGGGGTCTCCCCGGGCCAATGGATGGGGGATGGCTGGTGCTGGAGGGGCAGCTGAGGCCAGAGATTGCTGGGGCTGAAGACTGGGGAGAAGAAACAGGAGAAATTCTGAGATTGGCCACTAGTGGGCAGGAATCGGAGGAGCGGGAGGCAGGTGGGGGGATCTTGCTCGCTTTGTGGGGTGCTGGCTGTGTAATCGCCTCACTGGGAAGTGTCAGTGAGGCCCGAATCTCTCACGCTCCTTTGGCTCTCACAGGAGCTTATGGAGGAGCTGCCTGATAACTCTCCACCTGGCGCCGTCCTCGTTAACTCCCTGATTGCTGTGGGCAACCTCGGGTACTGTGACCCTCCAGGCCTGTTCCCCTAACCCCGGTGCTGCTCACGCCCAGGGCTGCGAGTCACTGCCCCTCCCACCACCAGGTCGCCTCCCAAGGGTGGCTCCTCTGACAGAGATGGTGGGAAGGTTCACTCTCTCTGGGTTGGGCTGTTCTTTTCACTCCAGTAACATTGCAATGGCTTTGGGGAGAGGCTCACACCCAGGAACAGATAGAGGAGGGGCAGCGGGATCCAAGGAACAGGCGCTATTCCTGCCCTGCCACTGTCTGTCTAGGAAACCTTGCACTTGTCATTCCCTCGCTCGGTGCCTCAGTTTCCATTCTCGCCAGCCTCTGCCTATTTCCCTGCGGTTTTACATCCCTGTTGGTGCCAGTTCCATCCCCGCAGTGCACAGTCTAATATCGCCTCCTCTCTCTTGCCAGCACCATGACACCTGGCCTGGAGCCAGAGGTGGAGAGCCACCTCCTTCGAGCTGCCCTGCATGCCGTCTTCATCGTGGGCACGTAGAAAGACACCACCCAAGTCCAGGTAGATCATGCTAAAATCATGAATTGAAGAGCCAGCTGTCATCCTGCCATGAATTCTTGCTAATTGCCTTCAGTGGAATGTGAATGAGGGAGGCCAGGATATGTATTTGGGTGTCTCACAAGTGCTTCGCAGAGACCCCTCTTCCCATCCTGTGGCAGGAATAGCCCCAGTTTCCCAAACACTGACCCATGGCTCTCCCTTGCTTTGCAGGATCTGCATAGGGTCTTGCCAGAGCTCTTGGATGCCATGCTGGGGAGCCTGCTGGCAGAGTCCCCAGACACCCACAGGCTCCACTACATCTTGGAGGTGAGCCCAATGAGAGGAGTGGGGGCAATTTTATCTTAACTCTTAGACCCATTTTCAAGTTTGTCTTCCTAGCTGGGCCCCCAGTGGGCCGTCCTTGGTCAGGGCAGTTAGTGTAATGCAGTGTCAGGCCCTTCCTCCTTGAATGACAGAGGAAGGAGCTGGGACTTCAAGCCAGAGCTTTGCCTGGGGTCTGGCTTAGGGAGTGAGAGTCTGCACCCCTCCTGTGAGATCCAGAAGATGGTCCTCAGAGACGAGTCACAGGCTCCTACCGAGAGAAACAGGAGGACCCCAGAGAATCAGCCCTTCTCTCCGACGGGCCCTGAGATTCCTAGGGGGATTGTGTTAGCACTCAGTCCCTTCACCCAACCAAGGACTTGAGAGCCAAGGAGGGGTGAGGGGTCTGTCTCCTTCCTGGTGAGCTGTTCAGGAATCAGAAGTTCAGGGAGTATGGGACCAGCCCCCACATCGAACGTTGTCCCAATCTAGAGAGATAATGACAAGTTGTGACCTGCACGATACAGGCATTGTCCTGGGGGCAATAATCCCCTTCTAAATCTCTGCGATAAATGAATCGGATATTCCATGGATCCTGAGCTGCCTCCTTTCCCCCTAGCACATGAACTATTAGATCGTGTCCAGGGTGTCGCAAGAGAGAGCCAGGGCCATTCAGAGCAGCACTGCCCTGCTCAGATCCACCATCACCCTCCCTGAGTTTGACGTAAGTGACCTCTCAGCCCAGCTTACTGACTCCAGGCGTCGGTGGGCTGGCTCGAATGGGCTGTAGGATGTGCTGCTGCAGGAGCTGGGGGTTAGGAGTGTTCCTCTTGGGGAGGCAGAGTCAGAGCAGACAATGAGCTTGGCTTGAGTCAAGTTCTTCTTGTCCTGGTTAAGTGGTGACTCTGGGCATTTTAAGGGGACCATACTGCAGGTTCATGTCTTTCTATCATCCTGGAGCAGCTGGGGAAGTAAGTCCTCATGGAGGGCCCTGCCCACATCCCTGTGCTCCAGGCTCCTTTTGAGGGCAGAGTAAATGAAGGGTCTAGCTCAAGCTCCTATTCTCTAGCATCTCCTGCAGAGGGGCTATGGGGACGGAGAGTCCTGGCCAGGCGGGGACTGGGAGCTGACAGGAAAATGCTGATGGAGTCCCCTCTCCCTCTCCCTTCCGCAAGAACTCAGCAGGACTCCCCAGGACGGGTCACCATGTGGCACAGCTGTCCATCAGTGACGCAGCCAAGGACCTGAGCCGGCAGGCCAGGGTGGGAGTGTACAGGCTCTACCAGCTGCTGCTGCACCAGAGGGGTAAGGAACCCAGGTGTGAAATGGCACCCGATAGAAGAGTGAGAGTGGGACCCCAACCAATTTCTCTCATACTGACCCGGTTGTAGGCTGAGTCTCTGTCGATCTCTTTCTCTGTTCTACACCACCCCCTGCAATTCTGTTGGCAAGGAATCTGTCCACTGTGCCACCACCAATGGGATTGGAAAGACACAAGTGCTGCAACCAAAATGACAAGTGTGTGTGTGTGTGTGTCTCTCTTTCCCAGGGCTGACCATCCATGAGGCCGAAGCCCTGTGGTGTTGGGACTGGCACCAGGACAGCAGGCTCCTGGGTTACAGGAACACAGCCACGGTTGGGGAGGTAAGGACACTCTGCCAGGGAATGGGGGTGGCTGGGTCCCCTGCAGTGGCTGCTTCCTGGGGCTGCGAGACAGAGATACTGTTCTAGCCCCAGGATTCGGAGCCTCGCTCTGAGCAGTCTGCTAATGCCTCACATCCTGTTGGGTTTAGGTCTTCGTAAAATTCTTCTGGGAGGGGCAGAGAAGATCCTTCCTCTGGAAATCAGTGCTGGCCATCCATGACCCCCTGCTGCGTGTCAGCAAGCCTGAGCTGCTCCTCACCTACTCCCTCCTGCGGCAAGCCCAGCGCTGATGGGGGACAAGGTAAGCAGCTGCATTAGAGTCAGGAGATTGGGGTGGGCCCCAGGCCTCCTTCCCATCCGATGTCCATTCTCTGGGCTGGCAGCAAGGAGCCTGGTGTGGAATGAGAGTGAGAACAGGTGCTACTGGGAAGGGAGATGAATTCAACTGCATGAGCAGGAGGGAGCCAGCTTGTCCCCGGAGTAGCTCCAACCCAGCTCTTTGCAAGGCTAATTAATGACAAGCATTGCCTCATCACGGACTTATGTTCTTAGGACATGGTGCTACCGCTCTTGGGAAGTGCCCTCTGCGAGTCTCTCCTGTCCCACAGGGCCACTCCAGTTTCCAGTGGACTAGTGTCCATGTCACCCGAGCCACCACCCATAGTTGCTCCCATCACTGGTAGCCTGGGAGGCCAAGGACTGACAAGTGATGGCGATTCAGCAGGCAGGCCTGAGGCACATTGGTGGGGGAAGCTTGTCCTGCTGCTGGCAGGGCTGGACTTGCTCTAGAGAGAAGGGGAGGATTCAGTCAGCAGGGGCTGGTGATCTGCCCCATTCACCAGGGCTGCCATCCTGCGTCTTCAGCATTAGAGTCTGGGATGACTTGGGGAAAGGTCTCAACCTCCCGACATCCCACTTCACTTCTGCCAGAATCCCTCCTTCCCCCCACCTCCCTGCTAGAGCCCCGTCCCTGCCCAACCTGGGTTGGGGTGGAGGAGAGGGTTTTGAGAACTTGCGCTGTGGATTGGAGGTGGAACAGCTGTCAGGGGCACTGAGAGGGAGGTGGCAGGAGCTGATGCTACAAGGACGGGGGTTGGCACTGGGGGTCTCTAGAAAGGACAAGAAGACTCGATTCTGGGGGTAAGGAGGGTGAATCCATTCCGCAGAGGTAGGCAGGTGGTGGGTGGAAATGCTGGTTCCAGGTGCCCTTAATCCCCCCAATTCCTCGGGGGCGTCTGAGTCTCTGACAGGTTCTCGTTCCCTTGCAGCAGGAGGACATCATGGCCAATGTGATGTGCCAGGTCCGCATCATCCAGCACTTGTGCCAGGTGCCTGAGGCACTGCAGGGCTGTGCCTCTGAGGCCACCAGCAACTCCCACTCCCTGCCTCAGGTACTGCTCTGGGTCACTGTAAATGGGGAGATAGTGGAAGGGGAAATGGAGCCCCCTGGCAATCACAGAAACCCTCTCCCCTCTCTGTGGAGCAGGGTCCTTCCTTCTGCCCCCAAATTCCGGCAGAGTTTCCCAGACGGGTGCAGCCTGCAGCTGAGTCCCCTCCGGGAACAGTGGGGACAGGTCACCTTATCCCATGAAAGCTAGCAGTGCTGGCTCTCAAAGAGGCTAAGATGGAAGACCCAACTCCGTCATGGAGGTAAGAACCATTTACTCCTTGGGGCATGTGGGTCTCTTGGGGGAGAAATGGGATCATAGAATCATAGGGTTGAAAGGGACCTCGGGAGGTCATCTAGTCCAATCCCCTGCGCAAAGCAGGACCAATCCCCAATTTTTGCCCGGGATCCCTAAATGGTCCCCTCAAGGATTGAACTCACAACCCTGGGTTTAGCAGGCCAAAGCTCAAACCACTGAGCTATCCCTCCCCCGCTAATGCGTAGCCTGGCTGGGAGCTTCCGCCATCCCTGTCACCCAGCTCTGGAACAGAGACGTCTCCATCATTGTACCACGCTGGTTTTGTTCGTAGGAAGGGGCTCCCTAGACAAGTCCTCTAAGCTGGACTCCTGAGAGGGTTTCCAGCAGGAGGCTCCAGCCCCTAGGGCATGAAGAGGACATCAGGTAGTCTCGTTCACATGGCATCTCTGGTCTCCAGCTCCACTTCCCGCAGCAGGGCAAACGAACCCATTAACTCCCAGAATCCCAACTCTTTGGCCTCCTTCCACTCAGCAGTGGGATTTCTCCAGCCCCCTCACCATACCTGTCAGCCTCTGAATGATGAAGGGCCTGAATGTTGGAGTCACCAGAACAAGCAAACTCCAGGTGCAGGCAGTGGGGCCTGTGTGTACTGAGCCCCTCTGGAAACCAGGTCTGAAATGGGAGCAAGGACCCCAGCCCAGGAACAGTAGGAGTGGGCAGAGCAGGCCTGTTACAGGATGTTCTCCCCTGGGCTGCACAGCCTGGGGCTTAGCCAAGCTGATTACAGAATGAGCCCTACCTGAGAGGCACCATGTACTTCCCCCGACAGAGCCAGACTTCAGTGGTGATACAGCCCAGCTGGGGTATCAACAGGAATGAGAATGAGTTAGGAAGTTCAGAGCAACAAGGAAAGTCTAGAGGGAAACTTGAGAAGAGAGGTGGGAAGTGCCCAGGGAAAACTGCAGCAAAGAGAAAGCAGTAGACCTTGCTGTGGGGTACAGGACCCTGGGCTGCTGCCAATGCCAGGGTGGGACTGGATTCCCCTACTGGCCCCAAAGAAGGGGGCGTCCATGCACCCAGAGCGGGTTACCAAGCCCAGCAAGGGGGCTGCAGGATGAGGAAGAGCCCCAGTGATGGCAGAAGGACTTCTTTCTGTGGAAAGACCTGTTTTGACTTTTAGTGTGAGACAAGCTGGGCCCCAGGAGGATTGACGAAAGATGGCGACCTGGCCGAAGGGTTGACTTACCAGGCAGAGAAACTGTCACGGTGCTGGAGCAACCACAGATGGGGGACGCTAGCCTAGCGACAGGGCGGTGATCATGCCTGGCCACCACGGGGGCAAGGAACGATTAGTAGCTTCCTTTCTGATTGGCATAGTCAGGAGGATTGAATTCCCCCTGTGATCCGTGAGGGCTGATTGAAGTCTTGGTTGCTGAAGGCAGGTCTGTCCTGCCAAGCGGGTGTCTCAAGGGACCAAGCTGGTCACTGGATTTCTCACTTCAGTTCCTGGGACTGGTTAAGCAGCCAAAGCAGGTCTAGGGGTTTCTCACGCAGCTCCTAGAACACCAACAGAGGCAGAAGGAAGTGCAGGCGGAGCTACAGACGCAGCAGGAGAAATACCTGTGAGAGATCCTGCAAAGGGAAATCAACCCAGTCTCCGCTCTGCCCATGGACAAAAATGGCAGACAAGGAGAGCACGCCTGGGCTGTGCTGTGAAGATTAGCCCAGGAGAGCAGCGCATGAGGAAGTGTACAAGAGTGGCCTAATGCCAAGATGGGGACAAGAGTTCTTTGTTTTGGGTGCAGAGAAGCAGGCCATATCAAAAGACACAGCGTGCTTAGGAAATTGCTGAGTGGCAAAACGAGGGGCGAGGGCCCCAAGAAGGTAGAAAGAAAGGAGAAGGTGTCCTCTGACACAAACCCACATGAGGCAGGCAACGTGGAGGTGGCAGGGATAGTCGTGGAGTTGCAGAGCCTCCAACAACAGGCCCTGTTGGGTGCTGTAGGGAGATGAAGGACAAAATGGTTGGCCCAGCGATGAAGCAGACTGAAGGAGGGACAAACACCAGGGTGGAGCAGTCCATGGTGGGTTCTCAGACCCTGACGGAAAGGGTTTTGGCGTATGCAATGCCAGTAGCAAAAAGGGGTAGAGAAGAAACTAAAGGCTTCAGAACAGGCTCTGCAAGCAGTTGTTAATGAGAAGGAGTGGCTGCAGGAAGAGCGCTGGGATACTGCGTAAGAGAAGGATTGCCTCTTAATTCTGGTGAGCGAGCTGGCAGTGGAGCTGGAGACACTGTGCGCAGGCTGTACAAGCGTGCAGCCAGTGACAGCGATGAGACGATGAGGGATGAAGCTTGGACAAGAATCGAACTTGCCCCCCGGGTGGGCGATGTTCTAAGGAGGAGGGAATATAACAGAGAGTGGCCTTGGGCTATAAAGCCTGGACCTAGGCCAAACTGATTACAGAGTGAGCTCCACCTGAGGGGAAAACCAGGGAAAACTGCAGCAAAGGTACAGGAGCAGGCCTAGCTGTTCAGTAGAGGGCCTTGGGGCAGAACCTAGAATTGAGGGTAGGACTGGTTCTCTCATGGTCTCTAAGAAAGGGGATTTAGAACGCCATAGAATGGGCTACCAAGGGCAGGCCGAGCCAAAGTCAGGCTGAGGAAGAGCCTCCAAAGGAACGGAAGACCTTGTTTCTATTAGACATTTTTGGACTTTTCGTTTGGGATGAGCACGATCCAGGAAGGAGTGGACTAAAAGACGGTCACCTGGCTGAAGGGCTGAGTTCCCAGCCAAAGAACTCCCAGAGGGCCCTAGCGACTATTGGCGGGGTTGCTAGCCCAGCAAAAAAACTGTAACACCAGGCCTTGCCAGGAAGGGGCAGCCTGTTGACAATCTGTTGACCAGCGGGGGGGGGTGTGGCAGTGACATCACAAAGGCCTTTTGCAGGACCGCAGCCTTTTGGACAAAGGTAGTGGGGAGGTGGTGACCTCACAGAGAGATGCTGACATCAGCCAGGCAGGACAGGAGTGGAGGGCCAGGGAAACCTCGCAGACCCCTGTAGCTTTGCTTCAGCAAGTCCCCTTCTCGATGTCCCTCTTTGAGGACTGAGAGAGTATTAGGATTTACATACATGAGCGCAAGGAGGAACCTCTTTCGAGTTTTCTCCTTTCCTTTTCCTGATTTTACTAGAAAACAGACGTCCCTGTTTGGAAGGTAAGAGCCTCCAAGAGGTTTGGAACCTGTTCAGTCTGATCCATTTGGTGCCAGGTGAATTCTAGGCATGGAAAACGCTAGCTTCAGGTGGCAGAATTTTATTCCCCACCTAGGATTTTGTCCCTTAGACTCACTGGGGACATTAGGGTTTGTCCTTTTTGTTTTACCTTTTGCTCCATCCCTCCCTCCTTTCTCTTCATCTCTTACTTCTTTTGTCCTTTCCCCTGTTCCCCTCCCGCCACCAGGAGGGGTGCGTGGGGGGGGAGTCACTGGGAGCGCTCTGCAGCTCCCATTTTGGAAGGTCCATCCAAAAATGTTGGGCTGAAATAGTGCTCGGACAGTGATCCCCACCGGTGACCTGGGCCATCCTTTGGGCTCTCTGGTGAGAACCCTCAGCCTCCCGCCCCTCAGTCTCTACCCTGATTGGTTGAGCAGGGGGTTATTGACAGGGAGGAGACTCGGGTTCTTGTTGTTCTCTTTGAAAACCAAGTAAATAAGTCATAACCAGTCATATGTTACATGAATTTTGCTGCTTCTCTGCATTCATTGTCTCTGAGCAGTTCATGATTCTCTCTAACATTCCAGTTCTCCTGAAACACTTGCTGAATAATTACTATGAACTGCTGTTGGTCTGGAGCTCATTTGAGAGCACTTTACTGAGGTTGTTCAACATATGAAACTCAAGATCCGATGGTTAGTTTGCAAGTTAGGGCTCTTGGGTCCTATTCCCAACTCTGCCACTGACTGGCTGTGTGACTTCAGACAAGTCAATTCTCCTTTCTCAGCCTTAGCTTCTCCCTCTTTCAAGTAGGCATAACAATCCACTCCTACCTACCTCAGAGTGGGTGGAGGATGGGGATCCATTGGAGAGTGTCACTGGGAGCAGTGCATAATAGGAACTGTCCGATCACGTTTACCCAATCTGATTATGACATAATAGAATAGCTGAAATATTCTACTTTATTTGTATTTGATTATTTTGAAATTGTTAAGAGCAGCAACTCCTTCGCTCAGACTGTTCCCCACGCTGAGAGTGTCTGAGCTGGGTCAGACCCTGTGAGCTGCTGAGCATGGAAATCAATGAGAAATGAGGGGCCCCTGGGCTTTGATGTGGGGAATGGTTTCCCTGGAGAAGTCCAGACTCCTGGGTTCTGTTCCTCCTCTAGCCTGGAGGGTGGAGGGGGTGGCCAGTGAAGGCAGAAGGGAGCTGCTTGTCCAAAGTGACCGATGGACTTTGTGACTGACCCCAGTGCCTCCCCGGGTGTTGCAGCACCAGAGATCAAGAGGGGGAACGTTGGGAGCAGATCATGCAATGAACTCCTGCCAGTGTATGGAGATTGCACTCCTGCACCCCTGTGGGGGGTGGCGGAGCTGCTGTGGCTGGGGCAGGGATGGGGAGGGATGAAAAAGGCTGTCTGGTGAGAGGCTGCCTTGACCCCAAACTCACGCCTGCTCCCCGCTCGGTTCCAGGATGGCCGTGCTCCTGAGGACGTTCAGGAAGAAGGCTCTGCAAGTGGCCTCAAAGCCTGAGGGAAGCAGCTGCCATCTTCCCCAGGAACAGGGCGGCCCCACCGTCTCCACTGGCGGGAAAGGCGCTCCCGGCCAGGCTAGGAGGTGGAAGTGCCCAGCCTTCTGGCAGAGGAAACCCGCTCCTGGCACAGGCGCCAAGGTGGGAGAGGCTGCAGCCAGGCTGAAATGGAGCTGGCCCAGGATGCGGCTGGGCAGGCAGGACCCAGCCCAGGAAGGGAACCGGGCATGGTGGCTCTGGGGCTTGTTATGTGGGAAGCACCGGCCCCAGGAGCCCAGCCCTGATTCCTAGTAGGAGGCACCCCCCTGCCCGGTCACTGAGGACCTTCCAGCCTCCCCAGGGCAGGAGATGGAGGATCCCTGTCCCAGCACCAGCAGCTCGGCCCACTCCCCATGGGACAGCAGCAGCGCCTGGGATTTGGGTAGTAGTGAGGCCAACGGGTGCCGCTGCTTTGTTCCGGGTGAGGAGCCAGGCTTGGCTCAGGGAGGGGTGAAGAGGGGGCTGTGAACACCCTGGGCCCAGGTACTCGACCAGTGCTAAGGGGGCAGGTCCCCAGCCCAGGTGTCTGGCCTGAGCCATGTGAACCTCTGACACTAGATGCTGCCACTTTGGTCCTTGGTACTGTAGCTGGAGGTGGGGCGGGGAGGGGGAGCAGGCACTTTCTAGGGAGTCCAGGACAGTGTGTGTGTGGAGGGTCTCTTTGCTGTGGGCTCCTGAAGGAGTTGGGGGCTGAAGGTATCATTGAGAGGCGGGAGTGTGGGGCCCGGTCTGCCCTGGGTCCCGGAGGTGGGACGGGGGCACATTGCCCCACCATGCTCCTCAGTGTCAGCCGGTGTCAACCTGTCCCCTTCTCTCCCTGGTGCAGGGACCCCCAGGGACTCAGGATGAGGAGGAGGAACGGGTGGATGTGGCCTCAGAGGAAGCTGTTCTCAAGAACATCCAGGAGCAGCTCCAGGGCCGAGAAAAGGTACAAACGTTCCCCAGCTGTGCTGGAACCGAGGGTCTTTTCTCTGACAATCCACCAGCCCTAATGGGGACCTTTCTCCTCCATGATCTGGGACGCCCAAGATGGGGGTGTTTGTCATACACCAGCCGGGGTCTCCTTCCCTCACAGGCACTGTCCCAGATCTGGACCCTGCTTATGTAGGAGTCGTGGGTGATTTGTACAATGGGCGGGCCCCCGCTATCCCGCGTACAGGCCTGAGTCCTGCAGCTGGTGTGGGTGGGGCAGGGAGGTCCCTGGCTAACTGGCTCTCTCCCCCCAACCCCACTCCTGGTGGGTGCAGGATGAGGCCCAACACCTTATGTCCCTGCACGCCATCCACCCCACGTGTCTCGCTGCACAGCAGAGAGGGCAGGACACATTGGAGCCACACTGCTGCAAGGCGGCTGTCCTGGAGAGGATTGTAGTGAGTGAGACACGGCGCCAAGCAGCTGGAGGGAGGACAGAGACATGGGAGGGGTAGGGGTCTCCCCGAGCGAATGGATGGGGGATGGCTATCTGGGGCTATCTGTGTGCACTCGAGGGGGTGGGTGTGGCAGTGACATCACAAAGGCCTTTTACAGGACCTCAGCCTACTGGTCAAAGATAGTGGGGAGGTGGTGACCTCACAGAGGGAGGGGCAGCTGAGGCCAGGGATTGCTGGGGCTGAAGATTGGGGAGAAGAGACAGGAGAAATTCTGAGATTGGCCACTAGTGGGCAGGAATCGGAGGAGCTGGAGGCAGGTGGAGGGATCCTGCTGGCTGTGTGGGGAGCTGGCTGTGTAATCTCCTCACTGGGAAGTGTCAATGAGGCCCAAATCTCTCAATCTCCTTTGGGTCTCATAGGAGCTCATTTAGGAGCTGCCTGGTAACTCTCCACCGGGCGCCGTCCTCCCTAATTCCCTGAGATTACCGAGACCCTCCCGCCTGGTTCCCCGAACCCCGCTGCTGCTCAGACCCAGGGCTGGGAGTCACTGCCCCTCCCACCACCAGGTCACCTCCCAAGGGTGTCTCCTCTGACAGAGGTGATGGGAAGGTTCACTCTCTCTGGATTGGGCTGTTCTTTTCACTCCAGTAACATTGCAAAGGCTTTGGGGAGAGGCTCACTCCCAGGATCCAGATACAGGACGGGCAGCAGGGTCCAGGGAACAGGTGCTATTCCTGTCCTGCCACAGTCTGTCTGGGAAACCTTGCACTTGTCATTCCCTGGCTCAGTGCCTCAGTTTCCATTCTCGCCAGCCTCTGCCTATTTCCCTGCGGTTTCACATCCCTGTTGGTGCCAGTCCCACCCCCGCACTGCACACTCTAATATCGCCTCCTCTCTCTTGCCAGCACCATGACACCTGGCCTGGAGCCAGAGGTGGAGAGCCACCTCCTTCGACCTGCCCTGCATGCCGGCTTCACCCTGGGTATGGAGAAGGACACCACCCAAGTCTAGGTAGATCATGCTAAAGTCATGGATTGAAGAGCCAGCTGTCATCCTGCCATGAATCCTTGCTAACTGCCTGCAGTGGGATGTGAATGAGCGAAGCCAGGATATGTGTTTGGGGGTCTCACAAGTGCTTCCCAGAGACCCCTCTTCCCATCATATGGCAGGTGTAGCCCCAGTTTCCCTAACTCTGACCTATGGCTCTCCCTTGCGTTGCAGGAACTGCATAGGGTCCTGCCAGACCTCCTGGATGCCATGCTGGGGAACCTGCTGGCAGTATCCCCAGAAACCGACAGGCTCCATTACATCTTGGAGGTGTACCCGATAAGAGGGATGGGGCAATTTTGCCTTAACTTTTAGATCCATTTTCAAGTCTGTCCTTCTAGCTGTCCAGTGGGCTGTCCTTGGTCAGGGCAGTCAGTGCAATGCAGTGTCAGGCCCTTCCTCCTTGAAGAACAGGGAAGGAGCTTGGACTTCAAACCAGAGCTTTGCCTGGGGACTGGCTTAGGGAGTGAGAGTCTGAACCCCTCCTGTGAGATCCAGAAGATGGTCCTCACAGAAGAGTCACAGGCTCCTTCCAAGAGAAACAGGAGGACCCCAGAGATTCAGCCCTTCTCTTCGAAGGTCCCTGAGATTCCTGTGGAGATTGTGCTCAAACTCAGTCCCTTCACCCAACCAAGGACTAGAGAGCCAAGGAGGGGTGAGGGGTCTGTCTCCTTCCTGGTGGGCTGTTCAAGAATCACGAGTTCAGGGAGGATGGGACCAGCCCCGACATCGAACGTTGTCCCAATCTAGAGAGACAATGACAACTCGTGACCTGGAAGATACAGGCTTTGTCCTGGGGGGAACAATCCCCTTCTAAAGCTCTGCGATCAGTGAATCAGATATTTCACCCCATGCACAATGTCTCACCCCCTGGGGATGGGGAGGATCTCATTATTGGATCGTGCCCAGTGTGTCGCAAGAGAGAGCCAGGGCCATTTGGAGCAGCACCGCCCTGCTCAGATCCACCATTACCCTCCCTGAGTTTGACGTAAGTGACTTCTCAGCCCAGCTTCCTGACTCCAGGTGTCAGTGGGCTGGCTCGAACGAGCTCTATGATGTGTTGCTGCAGGGACTGGGGGTTAGGCGTGTTCCTCTTGGGGAGACAGAGACAGAGCAGAGAATGAGCTTGGCTTGAGTCAACTTCTTCTTGTCCTGGTTAAGTGGTGACTCTGGGCTTTTAAGGGGACCACGCTCCAGGTTCATGCCTTTTTGTCATTCTGGAGCAGCTGGGGAAGTACGTCCTCATGGAGGGCCCTGCCCACATCCCTGTGCTCCAGGCTGCTTTTGAGGGCAGAGGAAATTAAGGGTCTAGCTCAAGCTCCTATTCTCTAGCATCTCCTGTAGAGGGGCTACCAGGACGGAGAGTCCTGGCCCAGCTGGGGACTGGGAGCTGACAGGAAAATGCTGATGGAGTCCCCTCTCCTTCTCCCTCTCCCTCTCCATTCCGTAAGAACTCAGCAGAATTCCCCAGGGTGGGTCACCGTGTTGCACAGCTGGCTCTGTCCATCAGTGACCCAGCCAAGGACCTTAGCCGGCAGGCCAGGGTGGGAGTGTACCGGCTCTACCAGCTGCTGCTGCACCAGAAGGGTAAGGAACCCAGGTGGGGAATGGCACCCGATAGACGAGTGAGTGTGGGACCCCAACCAATTTCTCTCAGACTGACCCTGGCTGGAGGCTGAGTCTCTGTCGATCTCTTTCTCTGTTCTACAGCAGCCCCTGCAATTCTGTTGGGCCAGGCAAGCAGCGAGGACTCTGCCCACTGTGCAACCACCAATGGGATTGGAAGGACACAAGCACTGCAACCAGAATGACAAGTGTGTGTGTGTGTGTCTGTTTCCCAGGGCTGGCCATCCATGAGGCCGAAGCCCTGTGGTGTTGGGACTGGCACCGGGACAGCAGGCTCCTGGGCTACAGGAATACAGCCAGGGTTGGGGAGGTAAGGACACTCTGCCAGGGCATGACACCGGTCAGGGAGTGGGGGTGGCTGGGTCCCCTGCAGTGGCTGCCTCCTGGGGCCACTAAACAGGATACCATTCTAGCCCCAGGATTTGGAGCCTGGTTCTGGTCAATCTGCTAATGCCTCACGTCCTGTTGGTTTTAGGTCTTTGGAAAGTTCTTCTGGGAGGGGCAGAGAAGATCCTTATCCGGACGGCAGTGGTGGCCATCCACGACCCTTACTGCATGTCAGCCAGGTTGGGCTGCTCCTCACCTTCTCCCTCCTAGGGGAAGCCCAGCAGCTGATGGGGGACAAGGTAAGCAGCTGCATTAGAGTCAGGAGATTGGGGTGGGGCCGAGGACTCATTCCCATCCAATGGCCATTCGCTGGCCTGGCGGAAGGAGCCTGATGGGGAATGAGAGTGAGAACAGGTGCTACTGGGAAGGGAGATGAATTCACCTCCATGAGCAGGAGGGAGCCAGCTTGTCCCCAGAGCAGCTCCAACCGATCCTTTTAGCAAGGCTAAGTAATGACAAGCATTACCTCATCCCGTTGCTTTCGCTCTTGCGGGTCTCTCCTATCCCACAGGGCTGCACCAATTTCCAGTGGACTAGAGTCTGTGCCACCCGAGCCACCACCCAGAGTTGCTCCCATCACTGGCAGCCTGGGAAGCCAAGGACTGACGAGTGATGGCAACTCACCAGGCAGGACTGACGCACATGGGCAGGAGGAGCTTGTCATGCTGCTGGTTAGAGCTGGACCCGCTCTAGAGAGAATGGGAGGATTCAGTTAGCAGGGGCTGCTGATCTGCCCCATTCACCAGGGCTGCCATCCTGCGGCTTCAGCATTAGTGTCTGGGATGACTTGGGGAAAGGTCTCAACCTCCCGACATCCCACTTCACTTCTGCCAGAATCCCTCCTTCTCCCCACCTCCCTGCTAGACCCCTGTCCCTGCCCAACCTGGGTGGGGGTGGAGGAGAGGGTTCTGAGAACTTGAGCTGTGGATTAGAGGTGGAACAGCTGTCAGGGACACTGAGGGGGAGGTGTCAGGAGCTGACCCTACAAGGAGGGGGGTTGGCACTGGAGGTCACTAGAAAGGACAAGAAGACTCCATTCTAGGGGTCAGGAGGGTGAATCCATCCCTCAGAGATAGGCAGGTGCTGGGTGGAAATGCTGCTGCTTCCAGGTGCCCTTAATCCCCCCCAATTCCTCAGGGCCGTCTGAGTCTCTGACAGGTTCTCATTCCCTTGCAGCAGGAGGACGTCACGGCCAATGTGATGTGCCAGATCCGCATCATCCAGCACTTGCGCCAGGTGCCTGAGGTACTGCAGGGCTGTGCCTCTGAGGCCACCAGCAATTCCCGCTCCCTGCTGCAGGTACTGCTCTGGCTCACTGTAAAAGGGGAGATAGTGGAAGGGGAAACGGAACCCCTTGGCACTCACAGAAACCCTCTCCCCTCTCTGTGGAGCAGGGTCCTTCCTGCTGCACCCCAAATGCCCTTACAGCCTCTGAGATGGGCACAGCCTTCAGCTGAGCCACCACCTGGAGCAGTGCAGACGGGTCACCTCGTCCCATCAAAGCAAGCAGTGCTGGCTCTCAAAGAGGCTTAGATGGAAGACCCCACTCCCTCATGGAGGTAAGAGTCATTTACTCCTTTGAGCGTGTGGGTCTCCTGGGGGAGAAACGGGATCCCCGATGCATAGCCTGCCTGGGAGCTTCCCCTGTCCCTGGCTACCATCGCTGGGACAGAGACGTCTCGATCATTGTACCACCCTGGTTTTGTTCATAGGAAGGGGCTCCCTAGACATGTCCTCTAAACTGGACTCCTGAGAGGGTTTCCGGCAGGAGGCTCCAGCCCCTCGGGCATGAAGAGGACATCAGGTAATCTTGTTCACATGGCATCTCCGGTCTCCAGCTCCACTTCCCGTAGCAGGGCAAACGAACCCATCGGCTTCCAGAATCCCAACTCTTTGGCCTCCTTCCGCTCAACAGTGGGATTTCTCCAGCCCCCTCACCACACCTGTCAGCCTCTGAATGATGAAAGTCCTGAATGTCAGAGTCACCAGAACAAGCAAACTCCAGTTGCAGGCAGTGGGACCTGTGTGTACTGAGTCCCACTGGAAATCATGTCTGAAATGGGGAGCAAGGACCCCAGCCCAGGAACAGTAGGATTGGGCAGAGCAGGCCTGTAACAAGGTGCTCTCCCCTGGGCTGCACAGCCTGGGGCTTAGCCAAGCTGATCACAGAATGAGCCCTACCAGAGAGGCACCATGTACCCCCTTCTACAGAGCCAGACTTCAGTGGTGATACAGCCCAGCTGGGGTATCAACAGGAATGAGAACGAGTTAGGAAGTTCAGAGCAGCAAGGAAAGCCTAGAGGGAAACTTGAGAAGAGAGGTAGGAAGTGCCCAGGGAAAACTGCAGCAAAGAGAAAGGAGTAGACCTTGCTGTTGGGTACAGGACCCTGGGCTGCTGCCAATGTCAGGGTGGGACTGGATTCCCCTACTGGCCCCAAAGAAGGGGGCGTCCACCCACCTGGAGAGGGTTACCAAGCCCAGCAAGGGGGCTCCAGAATGAGGAAGAGCCCCAGTGATGGCAGAAGGGTGGACTAACGGTGGCGACCTGGCCGAAGGGTTGAGTTACCAGGCAGAGAAACTGTCATGGTGCTGGAGCAACCACAGATGGGGGACGCTAGCCTAGCGAGAGGGCTGTGATGCCATGCCTGGCCGCCACGGGGGCACGGAACGATGAGTAGATTAGTTTCTTATTGGTACAGTCAGGAGGATTGAATTCCATCAGCCCTCACGGATCACAGGGGGAAGTCTTGGGTGCTGAAGGAAGGTCTGTCCTGCCAAGAGGGTATCTGGAGGGACTGAGCTGGTCACTGGATTTCTCACTTCAGTTCCCAGGACTGGTTAAGCAGCCAAAGCAGGTCTAGGAGTTTCTCACGCAGCTCCTAGAACACCAACAGAGGCAGAAGGAAGTGCAGACGGAGCTACAGACGTGGCAGCAGAAATACCTGTGAGAGATCCTGCAAAGGGAAATCAACCCAGGGTCTGCTATGCCCATGGACAAAAAGAGCAGACAAGGAGAGCATGCCTGGGCTGTGCTGTGAAGATTAGCCCAGGATAGCAGGGCATGAGAAAGTGTACAAGCGTGGCCTAATGCCAAGATGGGGACAAGAGTTCTTTGTTTTGAGTGCAGAGAAGCAGGCCATATCAAAAGACACAGCCTGCTTAGGAAATTGCTGAATGGCAAAACAAGGGGCCAGGGCCCCACGAAGGTAGAAAGAAAGGAGAAGGTGTCCTCTGACACAAACCCACGTAAGGCATGCTACGTGGAGGTGGCAGGGATGGCCGTGGACCTTGCAGACCCTCCACCAACATGCCCTGTTGGGTGCTGCAGGGAGGTGAAGGACGAAATGGTTGGCCCAGCGATGAAGCAGACTGAAGTAGGGACAAACACCAGGGTGGAGCAGTCCGT
Source organism: Caretta caretta (assembly GCF_965140235.1). Classification (NCBI taxonomy): domain Eukaryota; kingdom Metazoa; phylum Chordata; order Testudines; family Cheloniidae; genus Caretta; species Caretta caretta. Next base: position 177,560,921 of record NC_134208.1, on the reverse strand, counting down.
GGTGGGTTCTCAGACCCTGACGGAAAGGGTTTTGGCGTATGCAGTGCCACAAGCAAAAAGGGGTAGAGAAGAAACTAAAGGCTTCAGAAAAGGCTCTGCAAGCAGTTGCGAATGAGAAGGACTGGCTGCAGGAAGAGCGCTGGGATACTGCGTAAGAGAAGGATTGCCTCTTAATTCTGGTGAGCGAGCTGGCAGTGGAGCTGGAGACACTGTGCGCAGGCTGTTCAAGCGCGCAGCCGGTGACAGCGATGAGATGATGAGGGATGAAGCTTGGACAAGAATCGAACTTGCCCCCCCAGGTGGGCGATGTTCTCAGGAGGAGGGAATATAACAGAGAGTGGCCTGTGGGCTGTAAAGTCTGGACCTAGACCAAACTGATTACAGAGTGAGCTCCACCTGAGGGAAAAACCAGGGAAAACCGCAGCAAAGGTACAAGAGCAGGCCTAGCTGTTCAGTAGAGGGCCTTGGGGCAGAACCTAGAATTGAGGGTAGGACTGGTTCTCTCATGGTCTCTAAGGAAGGGGACGTAGAAGGCCATAGAAAGGGCTAGCAAGGGCAAGCCGAGCCAAAGTCAGGGTGAGGTAGAGCTCCCAAAGGAACGGAATACCTTGTTTCTATTAGACATTTTTGGACTTTTTGTTTGGGATGAGCATGACCCAGGAAGGAGTGAACTAAAAGACGGTCACCTGGCTGAAGGGCTGAGCTCCCAGCCAAAGAACTCCCAGAAGGCCCTAGCAACTATTGGCAGGGGTGCTAGCCCAGCAAGAAAGCTGTGAATCCAGGCCTTGCCAGGAAGGGGCAGCCTGGTTTTGGAGAGTGGTAGGGATGGCCTATGGGAGAGGATGGCTGGAGGGGTCGTACAAAAGGGGCAACAGGGTCCAGTGATGAGAGCAGGGAACTGGTTGGACTGCAGCCCTGCCACTGAGTGGTAACGAGATCCTGGCCAGGTCACTCTCCTACCTGATGCGTCACTTTCTCTATCTTTGAAATGGGGATCATCCTGACCCACATTTAGTGAGTGTTTGATCCTCTGTTTTTCCTTCCCAAATCTCTGCCGTCCTTGCCCCGCACAGGCCTCTGCCCTGTTCCTCAAACTTCCGTGCCCATGTTAGTGCCTGTGTAGCCCCCCAATGGCAAGGTCTCATGTACAGCCTCCTGCCAGCAAACTGAAGCCACCCGTAGATCCAGAACAGGAATCGCAGTTCCCGTGCGCAGCCTGAATGGAGGACAGACCATGGGCATGGGGACGGCCAACACTCACATCCAGGTAGATCATCAACGTACTCCTCTGTCCCAGGAGCAGGAAGGTCTCTGGTTTTTGCTTTCTTCGATGGCTGGAGCTGCTGAGCTGGGGGTGCGGTGGACAGAGATGGGAACAGGCATAGGATTAATCCAGTGTCAGGGGGAGACTTCCCCCCTCCCCCCACCCGTGGGAGATGATGTTGCCCCTCTATGGGGAAGTTCTTCCTTGCAGATGCTGTGCTTTGGTTCCTGGACTCTGCCAGGAAGCCCAGCTCCCATCCCTAGCAGCTTGGCTGTTCCCTACCTTTCTCGGCACCAGGCCCTACGCAGAGAGCTGCTCTGGGCAAGGACTGCAGAGCCAGCTGTCATCTTGGCAGGTGTAGCCCGAGGTTCCATAACCCTGACCCATTGTCTCTCTCTGCTGGCAGGCTCAGAGCAAGGACTGCCCATAGAAAATGGATGGTTTTGGGAAGTATTTTGGGGGGACAGACGCGTCCAAACAGCTCTTCCCCAGTAACCAGTAATTGTTTGGTGGTGGTAGCGGCCATTCCAAGGATAACGGGTGTAATATTTTGTACCTTGGGGAAGTTTTGACCTAAGCTGGTAAAGATAAGCTTAGGAGGTTTTTCATGCAGGTCCCCACATCTGTACCCTAGAGTTCAGAGTGGGGGAGGAACCTTGACATGGTGGCAGCGGTGGGATTGTGAAGGTTCCTCCCCCACTCTGAACTCTAGGGTACAGATGTGGGGACCTGCATGAAAAACCTCCTAAGCTTATCTTTACCAGCTTAGGTCAAAACTTCCCCAAGGTACAAAATATTACACCCGTTATCCTTGGAATGGCCGCTACCACCACCAAACAATTACTGGTTACTGGGGAAGAGCTGTTTGGACGCGTCTGTCCCCCCAAAATACTTCCCAAAACCTTGCACCCCACTTCCTGGACAAGGTTTGGTAAAAAGCCTCACCAATTTGCCTAGGTGACTACAGACCCAGACCCTTGGATCTTAAGAACAATGAACAATCCTCCCAACACTTGCACCCCCCCTTTCCTGGGAAATGTTGGATAAAAAGCCTCACCAATTTGCATAGGTGACCACAGACCCAAACCCTTGGATCTAAGAACAATGAAAAAGCAGTCAGTTTTTTACAAGAAGACTTTTAATAAAAAATAGAAGTAAATAGAAATAAAGAAATCCCCCCTGTAAAATCAGGATGGTAGATATCTTACAGGGTAATTAGATTCAAAAACATAGAGAACCCCTCTAGGCAAAACCTTAAGTTACAAAAAAGATACACAGACAGAAATAGTTATTCTATTCAGCACAATGCTTTTCTCAGCCATTTAAAGGAATCATAATCTAACACATACCTAGCTAGATTACTTACTAAAAGTTCTAATACTCCATTCCTGTTCTGTCTCTGGCAAAGAGCAGCACACAGACAGACACAAGCCCTTTGTTTGTCTCCCTCCTCCCAGCTTTTGAAAGTATCTTGTCTCCTCATTGGTCATTTTGGTCAGGTGCCAGCGAGGTTACCTTTAGCTTCTTAACCCTTTACAGGTGAGAGGAGCTTTCCCCTGGCCAGGAGGGATTTCAAAGGGGTTTACCCTTCCCTTTATATTTATGACAAGCTCCAACCCCTGTCCTGGCCATCTCACCCTGGGACAGGTTGAAAGTGGAAACCTGTGGGCTAACAGTAGCTGTTTGCTCTCAAAGGTGCTGAAGACACAATGGAAGAGGAAATCCTTTGGTCTCGATTTAAATTATTGCAACTGAAAGTGAATGAGAGCAAATAGGTCCAGAGTTATCTTCCTAGCAGCAGAAAATGTGTAGATTGATAGATGTTAAGGTCAGAAAGGACCGTTATGTGTATCTAGTCGCACCTCCTGTACAACTCGAGCCCTCGAATGTCACCAAGTGATTCCTTCAGCCAACCATAACATGGGAATGAGCCAGAGCACGTCTTTTGGAATGACATCCACATGCATTGGAGCCAGCAGGCTAACAGAAAATCCTTCTGCAGTGACATGGGGTTAAGGGACATGAAGGAAAAGACATGGAGGCTGTGATTAAAGTTAGAGCACTGAGACCAGGATAACCGGGGTTAGGTCCCAGGATTGGCTAGCAGAAGACCTGCCATTTTCTATTCCTGGCTTTGGGACCATGAGCGAGTCTCTTCACTGCTGGGTGCCTCGGTTTCCCCAACTATCAAATAGAGCTAATCAAGGTTTTGTTTGTTCTCCCCATTTTACAGGGTGGGAAACCGAGACACAGTTGGGACCTGTCTACACTACAGCTCTCTCGTGCATTTCTAAGCTGCTGACCCCCACATGTTGTTCAGAGCCTATGGACAACACAGCTCCTGAGGGTGTGTTTATTCTGTTCTTATCCCCTAGGTACCAGCAGGTCTGGGCGGCCTTTTCTCACTGTGCTGTGGGGAGCAGGTCCTGAGTACAAAGGGTCTGAAGAAGCTCTCAAGGACTAATTTTTAAAAATAATTTTTATCAATGAATTGGGAGAAAACATACAATCCCTGCTGATAAGCTTGGTGGGTGACAAAATACTGGCAGAGTCGTTATTACTGATGAGAAGAGAGCAGTGATACAAAGCGATGTGGCTCATTTGGCAAGCTGGACCCATTCAAAGAAAACAAGTTTGACCAGAGCCAAATGCAAGGTCCTGTACCTCCCAACAAGGCATGCCGGCCAAACCTCCAGAATGGAGAAGTGTATCCAGAAAAGCAGTGACTCTGAAAAGGATTTAGGGGCTATAGTGGAGAAGCTACTCAACACGAGCTCCCAGTGGGATGCTGTGGTGAACAGAGCTAAAGCCATCATTACATGTAGGAGCAGAGCCGTGAGTAGCATAGGGAGGTGTGCCATTATGAGTGTAATATAATATCTCATTGATAGGTCACAGGGCCAGAAAGAGTTAATTAACTCACAGGCTGACCTGATCCATGGCTGAACTTTAAAGACTGGTGAGGAAGATATGTAAAGGAATAGAGCTTTGAAATGCAAGCCTGCATTGTTAGAGATAGAAGGGTAGATGTTTGCTCAGGTCTTGTGATATAAGCAAACAAGTCTTGTCTATTGCTATAGCTTTGATTCAAAGATCAAAAGAGGAATATTAACATTTAACATATAAACACTGACTGGAGTCACCCTGAATATGGACATTGGACTATAACTATTATGGACTATTTCTAAAAAGGACTTTTGGCAACTACAAGCTCATCTCTGCTCTGTACCTGTACCTCAAGAGTTGAACTCAAGTCTGTATCTGTATTGATCTTTTAACCAACACGCTCTTCCTTTTCCTTTTTAATAAATTTTAGTTTTGTTAATAAGGATTGACTGTAAGCGTGTATTTTGGGTAAGATCTGAGTTATCATTTGACCTGGGTCTGGGGCTTGGTCCTTTGGGATCAGGAGAACCTTTTCTTTTATATGATGAAATAAGATTTTCAGAATTTATCATCATATGTTTGACCTGTGTGTCTGGAAGGAGTCCTGAGGCTGGGTACTTTAAGGGAACTGCATTATTTGGACTTCTGAGTAACCAGGGAGGTGCTATAGAAGCTGTTTTGTGCTGGCTTGGTAAATCTAAGTATTGGAATATCCACCAGCCTTTGGGGTTTGTTTACCCCGTTTGTTTGCAGTCCACCCTGACTGAGTGACCTCAGCTGGCTCCCACGGGCAGCACTGTCACAGGAGGTGACACAGCATCAGTGAGACTGCTATTGGAATACTGCCTCCAGTTTTGGTGTCCTCATTTGAAAAAGATGTTGAGAAATTGGAGCTGGGGCAGCAAAGAGCCACCAAATGTTCTGCGGGCTGGAGAAAAATGCCTTCTAGGGAGCGATTGAAAGAGCTCAACCTGTTTAGCTGATGAAAAGCAGATTGAAAGGTGACTTCACTGAAGTGTTGAAATGCCTTAATGGAGAGAAAATACTGGGGATTAAAAGGCTCGTTAATCTAGCAGAGAAAGGCAAAACAAGACCCAATGGCTGGAAGGTGAAAAGCGACCAAGTCATATGACAAATAAAGCACAAATATTCAACAGCGAGGATGATTCACCACAGGAACAAGCTACCAAGGAAAGTGGTGGATTCTCCATCTCTTGATGTCATTTAATGAAGACTAGATGCCTTTCTGGAATGTGCTTGCCAAACGGTAGCAACTGTGGTATACAGGAGGCCTGTGATATGCAGGGAGTCAGATGAGATGCTCTAATGGTCTCTTCTGGCCATCAAGTCGACTCATTTCTGAAAAACTGAGTGTAGCATTGGGAGTAGCCTCTGATGTTTTGCTGTCTAGCCGGCTTGCTTCCTAGAATGAACACTCCTTGAGTGGGGTGATCCAAAGGGAGTAGCTCAAACCTCCAAAGTGTCTGGCCAGCGGCAGGACATTAGCGCTGCAGGGGAGGGGTGGGTAGGTTGACGGGATAGCAAGTGTGAAAAAGGGGACAGGGAGTGGGGGGTAATAGGAACCTATATAAGAAAAAGCCCCAGTTAGGAAGACTGTCCCTATAAAATCGGGACATCTGGTCACCCCAGGGGTGGGTGTGGCAGTGACATCACAAAGGCCTTTTGCAGGACCTCAGCCTATTGGTCAAAGGTAGTGGGGAGGTGGTGACCTCACAGAGAGATGCTGACATCAGCCAGGCAGGACAGGGGCGCAGGGCAAGGGAAACCTCACAGACCCCTGTAGCTTTGCTTCAGCAAGTCTCCCTCTTGAGGTCTCTCTTTGAGGGCTCAGAGAGTATTAGGGTTTACATACGTGAGCGCAAGGAGGAACCTCTTTCGAGTTTTCTCCTTTTCTTTTCCTGATTTTACAAGAAAACAGACGTCCCTGTTTGGAAGGTAAGAGCCTCCGAGAGGTTTGGAACCTGTTCAGTATGATCCATTTGGTGCCAGCTGAATTCTGGGCCTGGAAAACGCTAGCTTCAGGTGGCAGAATTTTATTCCCAAACCTAGGATTTTGTCCCTTAGACTCACTGGGGACATGAGGGTTTGTCCTTTTTGTTTTACATTTCCTCCCTCCCTCCTTTCTCTTCTTCTCTTACTTCTTTTGTCCTTTCCCCTGTTCCCCTCCCGCCACCAGGAGGGGTGTGTGGGGGGGAGTCACTGGGGGTGCTCTGCAGCTCCCAAAAATGTGGGGCTGAAATAGTGCTCGGCCAGTGATTCCCACTGGTGACCTGGGCCATCCTTTGGGCTCTCTGGTGAGAACCCTCAGCCTCCCGCCCCTCAGTCTCTACCCTGATTGGCTGAGCAAGGGGTTATTGACAGGGAGGAGACTCGGGTCCTTGTTGCTCTCTTTTAAAACCAAGTAAATAAGTCATAACCAGTCATGTTTGATGAATTTTGCTGCTTCTCCGCATTCATTGTCTCTGAGCAGTTCATGATTCTCTCTAGCATTCCAGTTCTCCTGAAACACTTGCTGAATAATTACTATGAACTGTTGTTGGTCTGGAGCTCATATGAGAGGACTTTATTCAGATTGTTCAATGTATGAAACTCAAGATCTGATGGTTAGTTTGAAAATCAGGGTTCTTGGGTCCTATTCCCAACTCTGCCACTGCCTGGCTGTGTGACCTCAAAGAAGTCAATTCTCCTTTCTCAGCCTTAGCTTCTCCCTCTTTCAAGCAGGCATAACAATCCTCTCCTACCTACCTCACAGTGGGTGGAGGATGGGGATCCATTGGAGAGTGTCACTGGGAGCAGTGCATAATATGAGGGGTCCTATCACTTTTACTCAGATCAGATAATGGAATAGCTGAAATATTCTATTTTATTTGTTTTTGATTATTTTGAAATTGTTAAGAGCAGCAACTCCTTAGCTCAGACTGAAGCATCTTCTCTAATTTTCGAGATCAAAGTGTCTCATCTTTGTGTGCGGCAAGACAATTTAACACACAGTGACAAACAGGAGATGCTTTTGTTTTGCAACAAAATATTTTTGCAAAGAATTTTCATCCCACTTGTTATGATTTCAAGAAACAAACGGGTTTAGTCTGAATGAGATTTTCTGACCAAAACGGTTTCAATGAAATTTCCCCACCATCTTGATTCCTGGGCTCTCTCCCTGCCTCTGGGGGGCTTGTTGTCTGTTAGAACAGGAGTCAAGATTGATGGCTTCTCTTTCTGGCTCTGTCACTACCTTGCTGTGTAGGCCCTTGGGTAGGTCACTTCCCTTTTCTGGACCTAAGGCTCCCCCTCCATCCAATGGGAACAGGGACAATTTGCGAACTCTGGGCAGTCGTGAGCCTGAGTGAGATAAGGGGCTTAGTTAAAGCCCTTTGTGAAGGAGAAAGGGGAGTTTCACGGTGTTGAGCACCGAGGAATTCTAAACTTTGCTAAAATGTCTAGGCTGCAGAAACAAGAAATGGTCAGGGCCAAATTTTAACCATTGTCTTTTTTAAAGCCCATTCAGGGAAATGAGTCCCACTCTTTTAGGTACATGGGGTTCTTTGCCAGCAGGAGAGAAGAGGTTCCTGCCTCCATTTATGTGGCCTTAACAAACCAGGTGCTGTGCCCCCGTTCTCATCTGAGATCCCTGAAAAAGAACCTCTCCCCGTCCGTTAACAAGACAGTAGCTATCTTTAAAAGGGGAACAAAGAGAACCTTGGGACTTACAGACCAGCCTGCCTTATTCCATACCTGGAAAGATACTGGAACACACTATTAAACAATCAGTTTGTCAGCACCTACAGGATCATTTGGTTCTTAGTACTAGTGAGCATGGATTTGTCAAGAACAAATGATTCCAAACCAATCCTGTTTCCTTCTTTGACAGGGTCACGGGCCTAGTGGAGGTGGATAAACAGTAGAAGAGATCTATCTTGGTGTTATTCAGGCTTGTGAAAATGTCCTATGGGACTGTGTCAAAAGCAAACTAAGGAAATGTGATCTTGATGCAATTAGTATAATGTGGTTGAAAACCCAGCCTCCAAGAGTCGTTCTCCATGTTTGGCTGTCCAGCTGAAAGGGTGTATCTAGTGGGTCCATCACGGATCAGTCCGGGGTGTGGTACTATTCCATATTTTCATTAATGATTTGGAAAATGGAGTGGAGAGTGTGCTTCTAAACTGTGCAGATGACACCAAGCACTTTGGAGCACTTTGGAGCACAGGACTGAAATCAGGAGGGCCAAATCGCACCTGGAGCTGCAGCTAGCAAGAGATGTCAAGAGTAACCAAGAAGGGTTTCTTCAGGTATGTTGGCAACAAGAAGAAAGCCAAGGAAAGCGTGGGCCCCTTACTGAATGAGGGAGGCAACCTAGTGACAGAGGATGTGGAAAAAGCTAATGTACTCATTGCTTTTTTTGCCTCTGTCTTCACTAACAAGGTCAGCTCTCAAACTGCTGCACTGGGCATCACAGCATGGGGAGTAGATGGCCAGCCCTCTGTGGAGAAAGAGGTGGTTAGGGACTATTTAGAAAAGCTGGACGTGCACAAGTCCATGGGACCGGACGAGTTGCGTCCGAGAGTGCTAAAGGAATTGGCAGCTGTGATTGCAGAGCCATTGGCCATTATCTTTGAAAACTCGTGGCGAATGGGGGAAGTCCCAGATGACTGGAAAAAGGCTAATGTAGTGCCCATCTTTAAAAAAGGGAAGAAGGAGGATCCTGGGAACTACAGGCCAGTCAACCTCACCTCAGACCCTGGAAAAATCATGGAGCAGGTCCTCAAAGAATCAATCCTGAAGCACTTACATGAGAGGGAAGTGATCAGGAACAGTCAGCATGGATTCACCAAAGGAAGTTCATACCTGACTAATCTAATTGCCTTCTATGATGAGATTACTGGTTCTGTGGATGAAGGGAAAGCAGTGGATGTATTGTTTCTTGAGTTCAGCAAAGCTTTTGACACGGTCTCCCACATTATTCTTGTTAGCAAGTTAAAGAAGTATGGGCTGGATGAATGCACTATAAGGTGGGTAGAAAGTTGGCTAGATTGTCAGGCTCAACGGGTAGTGATCAATGGCTCCATGTCTAGTTGGCAGCCGGTGTCAAGTGGAGTGCCCCAGGGGTCGGTCCTGGGGCCGGTTTTGTTCAATATCTTCATAAATGATCTGGAGGATGGTGTGGATTGCACTCTCAGCAAATTTGCGGATGATACTAAACTGGGAGGAGTGGTAGATACGCTGGAGGGCAGGGATAGGATACAGAGGGACCTAGACAAATTGGAGGATTGGGCCAAAAGAAATCTGATGAGGTTCAATAAGGATAAGTGCAGGGTCCTGCACTTAGGACGGAAGAATCCAATGCACCGCTACAGACTAGGGACCGAATGGCTCGGCAGCAGTTCTGCGGAAAAGGACCTAGGGGTGACAGTGGACGAGAAGCTGGATATGAGTCAGCAGTGTGCCCTTGTTGCCAAGAAGGCCAATGGCATTTTGGGATGTATAAGTAGGGGCATAGCAAACAGATCGAGGGACATGATTGTCCCCCTCTATTCGACATTGGTGAGGCCTCATCTGGAATATTGTGTCCAGTTTTGGGCCCCACACTACAAGAAGGATGTGGATAAATTGGAGAGAGTCCAGCAAAGCGCAACAAAAATGATTAGGGGTCTGGAACACATGAGTTATGAGGAGAGGCTGAGGGAACTGGGATTGTTTAATCTGCGGAAGAGAAGAATGAGGGGGGATTTGATAGCTGCTTTCAACTACCTGAGAGGTGGTTCCAGAGAGGATGGTTCTAGACTATTCTCAGTGGTAGAAGAGGACAGGACAAGGAGTAATGTTCTCAAGTTGCAGTGGGGGAGGTTTAGGTTGGATATTAGGAAAAACTTTTTCACTAGGAGGGTGGTGAAACACTGGAATGCATTACTTAGGGAGGTGGTAGAATCTCCTTCCTTAGAAGTTTTTAAGGTCAGGCTTGACAAAGCCCTAGCTGGGATGATTTAATTGGGGATTGGTCCTGCTTTGAGCAGGGGGTTGGACTAGATGACCTCCTGAGGTCCCTTCCAACCCTGATATTCTATGATTCAAAACGCCCTTTACAAATTGGAGAATTGGTCTTCTTGAGCCAAACTCCACGGCTGGGCCCCCCTCTGTAGACTGGGCAGAAGTGAAACTCCAGAGCCAAATACTCCTCCTCCTGGGCAGTGCACGCCAAACTTTAATGGTCAGATGCTGCTTAGCGCTGTCAGAGCAGCTTCTGCTGCGGGATTCTCCCAGCATTTTCCAAGAGTGGGAAAGTATGAAATCCCCATTTGACTGCTGGGGACAGAACCATAGAGCGGGGAGCAACTTGCCCAAAGTCCCAACAGGAAAACCAGCAATGGAACATAGGAGTCCTGACTGTCAATCCCCTCTTTTCACAGGCAGTCGATCGCCCAGTGTCATCACCCTGCCTGCTGTCTGGGCAGGGTAACTCCTCAGGTCACCACCCTCTCCAGCCTGCCTTGGGCTTGGAGAGTGAGGAGGAGAGCGAGGGACAGCAGACAACCCTGAAGATCCGCCATCCATCGCTCCATCGCCGAGAGCAAGTGAGTGGCATTAGGGTTCCTCTGTGGCGTCCTCTGTCTGTCTGGGGAGAGGCAGAAAGAGGGGGAGAGAATCTCTCCAAAGGATTTGCAAAAGGCCCCCAGGAGCCCCTTGTTCTCAGACCGGGGAGGGGCTTTTCAGAGTCATCTCCAGTGTGTTTGGAAAGGTCCCAGCGTGCGGCTCCCAGCCCTTGCCTTGTGAGATACTGTTTGACAGGCTGAGAGTGTCTGAGCTGGGCCAGACCTCGCTAGATAATGATGATGGAGAGTCCTGGCCAGCGGGGGACTGGGAGCTCACAGGAAAATGCTAATGGAGTCCCCTCTCCCTCTCCCTCCCTTAAGAACTCAGCAGAATTCCCCAGGATGGGTCACCATGTGGCACAGCTGGCTCTGTCCATCAGTGACCCAGCCAAGGACCTCAGCCAGCAGGCCAGGGAGGGAGTGTACCAGCTCTACCAGCTGCTGCTGCACCAGAGGGGTAAGGAACCCAGCTCGGAAATGGCAACTGAGAGTAGAGTGAGAGTGGGACTGCAACCAATATCTCTCAGACTGACCCCGGCTGGAGGCTGAGTCTCTCTCGATCTCTTTCTCTGTTCTACACCAGCCCCTGCAATTCTGTTGGGCCAGGCACGCAGCGAGGACTCTGCCCACTGTGCAGCCACCAATGGGATTGGAAGGACACAAGCACTGCAACCAGAATGACAAGTGTGTGTGTGTGTCTGTTTCCCAGGGCTGGCCATCCATGAGGCCAAAGCCCTGTGGTGTTGGGACTGGCACTGGGACAGCAGGCTCCTGGGCAACAGGAACACAACCAGGGTAGGGGAGGTAAGGACACTGCCAGGGCATGGCACAGCTCAGGGAGTGGGGGTGGCTGGGTCCCCTGCAGTAGCTGCCTCCTGAGGCCACTAGACAGAGATACCGTTCTAGCCCCCGGATTTGGAACCTGATTCTGGGCAATCTGCTAATGCCTCATGTCCTCTTGGTTTTAGGTCTTCAGAAAGTTCTTTTGGGAGGGGCAGAGAAGATACTTCCTCCAGACGGCAGTGCTGGCCATCCACGACCCTCTGCTGCGTGTCAGCCAGGTTGGGCTGCTCCTCACCTGCTCCCTCCTAGGGGAAGCCCAGCACCTGATGGGGGACAAGGTAAGCAGCTGCATTAGAGTCAGGAGATTGGGCTGGGGCCCAGGCCACCTTCCCATCCAATGGCCATTCGCTGGCCTGGCAGCAAGAAGCCTGGTGTGGAATGAGAGTGAGAACAGGTGCTACTGGCAAGGGAGGTGAATTCACCTCCATGAGCAGGAGGGAGCCAGCTTGTCCCTGAAGCAGCTCCAACCGATCCTTTTAGCAAGGCTAATTAATGACAAGAATTACCTCATCACGGACTTATGTTTTTAGGACACGGTGCTATCGCTCTTGGGAAGTGCCCTCTGCGAGTCTCTCCTGTCCTACAGGGCCGCACCAGTTTCCAGCGGAGTAGAGTCTGTGTCTCCCGAGTCACCACCCAGAGTTGCTCCCATCACTGGCAGCCTGGGAAACCGAGGACTGACGAGTGATGGTGATTCACCAGGCAGGGTTGAGGCACACGGGCGGGGGAAGCTTGTCCTGCTGCTGGCAGGGCTGGACCCACTCTAGAGAGAATGGGAGGATTCAGTTAGCAGGGGCTGCTGATCTGCCCCATTCACCAGAGCTGCCATCCTGCGTCTTCAGCATTCGTGTCTGGGATGACTTGGGGAAATGTCTCAACCTCCCGACATCCTACTTCACTGCTGCCAGAATCCGTCCTTCCCCCACACTCCCTTGCTAGACCCCTGTCCCTGCCCAACCTGGGTGGGGGTGGAGGAGAGGGTTCTGAGAACTTGAGCTGTGGAATAGAGGTGGAACAGCTGTCAGGGGCACTGAGGGGGAGGTATCAGGAGCTGACCCTACAAGGAGGGGGGTTGGCACTGGAGGTCACTAGAAAGGACAAGAAGACTCGATTCTGGGGGTAATGAGGGTGAATCCATCCCTCAGAAGTAGGCAGGTGGTGGGTGGAAGTGCTGCTGATTCCAGGTGCCCTTAGTCCCCCCCAATTCCTCAGGGGCGTCTGAGTCTCTGACAGGTTCTCGTTCCCTTGCAGAAGGAGGATGTCACGGACAATGTGATGTGCCAGGTCCGCATCATCCAGCACTTGCGCCAGGTGCCTGAGGCCACCAGAAACTCCCGCTCTCTGCTGCAGGTACTGCTCTGGGTCACTGTAAAAGGGGAGATAGTGGAAGGGGAAACGGAACCCCTTGGCACTCACAGAAACCCTCTCCCCTCTCTGTGGAGCAGGGTCCTTCCTGCTGTGCCCCAAATGCCCTCACAGCCTCCGAGATGGGTGCAGCCTGCAGCTGAGCCACCTCCTGGAGCAGTGCAGACGGGTCACCTTGTCCCATCAAAGCAAGCAGTGCTGGCTCTCAAAGAGGCTTAGATGGAAGACCCCACTCCCTCATGGAGGAAGAGCCATTTACTCCTTGGGGCGTGTGGGTCTCTTGGGAGAGAAACGGGATCCCCGATGTGTAGCCTGCCTGGGAGCTTCCCCTGTCCCTGGCTCCCAGCTCTGGGACAGAGACGTCTCGATCATTTTACCACCCTGGTTTTGTTCGTAGGAAGGGGCTCCCTAGACATGTCCTCTAAGCTGGACTCCTGAGAGGGTTTCCGGCAGGAGGCTCCAACCCCTCGGGCGCGAAGAGGACATCAGGTAGTCTCGTTCACATGGCATCTCCAGTCTCCAGCTCCACTTCCCGCAGCAGGGCAAATGAACCCATTAGCTCCCAGAATCCCAACTCTTTGGCCTCCTTCCACTCAGCAGTGGGATTTCTCCAGCCCCCTCACCACACCTGTCAACCTCTGAATGATGAAGGGCCTGAATGTCACAGTCACCAGAACAAGCAAACTCCAGTTGCAGGCAGTGGGGCCTGTGTGTACTGAGCCCCACTGGAAACAAGGTCTGAAATGGGAGCAAGGACCCCAGCCCAGGAACAGTGGGAGTGGGCAGAGCAGGCTTGTCACAGGGTGTTCTCCACTGGGCTGCACAGCCTGGGGCTTAGCCAAGCTGATTACAGAATGAGCCCTACCTGAGAGGCACCATGTACCTCCCCCTACAGAGCCAGACTTCAGTGGTGATACAGCCCAGCTGGGGTATCAACAGGAATGAGAACGAGGTAGGAAGTTCAGAGCAGCAAGGAAAGCCTAGAGGGAAACTTGAGAAGAGAGGTAGGAAGTGCCCAGGGAAAACTGCAGCGAAGAGAAAGCAGTAGACCTTGCTGTTGGGTACAGAACCCTGGGCTACTGCCAATGTCAGGGTGGACTGGATTCCCCTACTGGCCCCAAAGAAGGGGGCGTACACCCACCTGGAGAGGGTTACCTAGCCCAGCAAGGGGGCTGCAGGATGAGGAAGAACCCTAGTGATGGCAGAAGGACTTCTTTCTGTGGAAAGATGTGTTTGGACTTTCAGTGTGAGACAAGCTGGGCCACAGAAGGGTGGACTAAAGGTGGCGACCTGGCCGAAGGGTTGAGTTACCAGGCAGAGAAACTGTCATGGTGCTGGAGCAACCACAGATGGGGGACGCTAGCCTAGCGAGAGGGCTGTGATCATGCCTGGCCGCCGTGGGGGCACGGAACGATGAGTAGATTCGTTTCTAATTGGTAAAGGCAGGAGGATTGAATTCCATCAGCCCTCGTGGATCATAGGGGGAAGTCTTGGGTCCTGAAGGAAGGTCTGTCGTGACAAGCGGGTGTCTGGAGGGACTGAGCTGGTCACTGGATTTCTCACTTCAGTTCCCAGGACTGGTTAAGCAGCCAAAGCAGGTCTAGGAGTTTCTCATGCAGCTCCTAGAACACCAACAGAGGCAGAAGGAAGTGCAGGCGGAGCTACAGACGCGGCAGCAGAAATACCTGTGAGAGATCCTGCAAAGGGAAATCAACCCAGGGTCTGCTATGCCCATGGACAAAAAGAGCAGATATGGAGAGTATTCCTGGGCTTTGCTGAGAAGGTTAGCCCAGGAGGGCAGGCCATGAGAAGGTGTACAAGCGTGGCCTAATGCCAAGATGGGGACAAGAGTTCTTTGTTTTGGGTGCAGAGAAGCAGGCCATATCAAAAGACACAGCCTGCTTAGGAAATTGCTGAGTGGCAAAACGAGGGGCCAGGGCCCCAAGAAGGTAGAAAGAAAGGGGAAGGTGTCCTCTGACACAAACCCACGTGAGTCAGGCAACGTGGAGGTGGCAGGGATGGCCGTGGACCTTGCAGAGCCTCCACCAGTACACCCTGTTGGGTGCTGCAGGGAGGTGAAGAACGAAATGGTTGGCCCAGAGATGAAGCAGACTGAAGGAGGGACAAACACCAGGGTGGAGCAGTCCATGGTGGGTTCTCAGACCCTGACGGAAAAGGTTTTGACTTTTGCAGCGGCAGTAGCAAAAAGGGGTAGAGAAGAAGCTAAAGGCTTCGGAACAGGCTCTGCAAGCAGTTGCGAATGAGAAGGACTGGCTGCAGGAAGAGCGCTGGGATACTGCGTAAGAGAAGGATTGCCTCTTAATTTTGGTAAGCGAGCTGGCAGTGGAGCTGGAGACACTGTGCGCAGGCTGTATAAGTGCGCAGTCGGTGACAGCGATGAGATGATGAGGGATGAAGCTTGGACAAGAATCGAACTTGCCCCCCCAGGTGGGCGATGTTCTAAGGAGGAGGCAATATAACGGAGAGTGGCCTGTGGGCTATAAAGCCTGGACTTAGGTAAAACTGATTACAGAGTGAGCTTCACCTGAGGGGAAAACCAGGGAAAATCGCAGCAAAGGCACAGGAGCAGGCCTAGCTGTTCAGTAGAGGGCCTTGGGGCAGAACCTAGAATCCAGGGTAGGACTGGTTCTCCCTTGGTCTCCAAGGAAGGGGACGTAGAAGGTCATAGAAAGGGCTACCAAGGCCAACAAGGGCAGGCCGAGCCAAAGTCAGGCTGAGGAAGAGCCCCCAAAGGAACGGAAGACCTTGTTTCTGTAAGACATTTTTGGACTTTTTGTTTGGGATGAGCACGACCCAGGAAGGAGTGGACTAAAAGACGGTCACCTGGCTGAAGGGCTGAGTTCCAAGCCAAAGAACTCCCAGAGGGCCCTAGCAACTATTGGCAGGGGTGCTAGCCCAGCAAGAAAGCTGTAACACCAGGCCTTGCCAGGAAGGGGCAGCCTGGTTTTGGAGAGCGGTGGGGATGGTCTATGGGAGAGGATGGCTGGAGGGGTCGTACAGGAGGGGCAACAGGGTCCAGTGATGAGAGCAGGGAACTGGTTGGACTGCAGCCCTGCCACTGAGTGGTAACGTGATCCTGGCCAGGTCACTCTCCCACCTGATGCCTCACTTTCTCTATCTTTGAAATGGGGATCATCCTGACCCACATTTAGTGAGTGTTTGATCCTCTGTTTTTCCTTCCCAAATCCCTGCCCTCCTTGTCCCACACAGGCCTCTGCCCTGTTCCTCAAGCTTCCATGGCCATGTTAGTGCCTGTGTAGCCCCCCAATGGCAAGGTCTCATTTACAGTCTCCTGCCAGCAAACTGAAGCCGGCCCTAGATCCAGAACAGGAATCGCAGTTCCCGTGCGCGGCCTGAATGGAGGACAGACCATGGGCATGGGGACGGCCAACACTCACATCCAGGTAGATCATCAACGTACTCCTCTGTCCCAGGAGCAGGAAGGTCTCTTGTTCTTGCTCTCTTCGGTGTCTGGAGCTGCTGAGTTGGGGGGTGCGGTGAGCAGAGATGGGAACAGGCCAGAGGATTAATCCAGTGTCAGGGGGAGAGTCCCACCCTGTGGGAGATGATGTTCCCCTCTGTGGGGAAGTCCTTCCTTGCAGATGCTGTGCTTTGGTTTCTGGACTCTGCCAGGAAGCCCAGCTCCCATCCCTAGCAGCTTGGCTGTTCCCTACCTTGCTCGGCACTAGACCCTCTGCAGAGAGCTGCTCTGGGCCAGGACTGCAGAGCCAGCTGTCATCCTTGCAGGTGTAGCCCCAGGTTCCATAACCCTGACCCATGGTCTCCCTCCCCTGACAGGCTCTGAGGAAGGCCTGCCCAGAGATGTGGATGCCTTGTTAAAGAGCCTACTGACAGCAACCCCCAGCACAGACAAACTCCCGCACACCTTGGAGGTGAGCAGAATGGGCAGGGCCAGCAGGAATTTTACCTTAGCCCTGGGGAGGCCTGGAAATGAGAGACTGGATGATCCATGTTTCCATTGTGTCCTGCTACCTGAGAGCCATTGGGCCACCCGTGGTCAGGGTAGTCAATACAGATCAGTATTGGGGCCCTTCCGCCTTCAGGGACAGAGGGAAGGCACTAGTGCTTGATAACAGGGCTCTGCCTGGATCTGTTGAGCACTAACTCTAAGACCCCAGGCAGGCTTGCGGAGTGAGAGCATCAGAGCCCTGTGAGGTCCAGGAGAAGGTCCTCCAAGAAGAGCACTGGCTCCTTCTGAGGAAGCTGCTGAGATTGGTCTTCACAACATCCTCTGGCAAGGAGTTCCACACGTTGACTGTGTGTTTGTTTAAAAAAATACTTCCTTTTTTTAGTTTTAAACCTGCTGTCTATTAATTTCATTTGGTGAGCCCATATCAGTGAACAACAGAAATGGTTTCTCGAAGTCATGTTCAATAACATGATTGGATCCTTTTACAAACTCAATGTAAAACTTGCTTAGAACAATGGTGGATTTGGATCTGCCCTTGCAGCATGGTTCCTGTATGTCTCATGTGATCTTGCCAAGAGCTAATGAAAATAGCTACTTTATCCATAGAAGCATTGGCATGTGTCTGGAACCCAATTCACATGAAGACAATGTAGATATTAGTGTTGTCCATAGTATAGGAATCTTGGCATTTAGCCATGAAAGCCTGCTCCGGGGTTCCTGGAGGAAGAGAGGAAGAGCAGGGTGCAGGACCGATTGCTCAGGGGGGGAATGCTGGACATGGGGCCAGCAGGGTGGTTCATCCACCTCATATCACAGCACCAGCCCCAGTGCGTGTGCCGGCTGCAGTGTCAGCAGGTGCACAGGTCCACGTAACTGTGACAGTGGAATGGTGTTCCCGGGCCTGGCTCACAATGGTTGGAGGGTGGAGTTTGCGGCAGGGCCTGTGACCAAAATTGCAGATGGGGTTTCTGTTCCCAACTATTGACAGCTGTGTGTCTCAGAGAAAGATCCTCGAACCCCTCTCTCCAAGAGACGTAACCTTGTCTCCGAAACCAGTGAGGTGGCAGAGCGCATACTGGTTTAAACCGTAGCCGATGCATTTTCTAGCCAGGCTTGAATACTCCAATTCCCGTATGAATGTTCTTCTGACTCTTAATGGCTTTTATATTTTTGCTCTCGCGATTATTCAGACACTCAGCCCAGTCCCGCATCCACGTGGTGCCTCACTTTCCCCCTCTCTGAAGTGGGGATAATCCTAACCGAGAATTAGACAGTGTTTGATCCTCGGATCTTGCTTCCCAAATCCCTGTCCTCCTTTCGCAACCCTACCCTCTCACCCAGTTCCCCAAACTTCCATGCCTATCTTTGTGCCTGTCTCACCCTCACAACTGCAAGGTCTCAGACACCGTCTCCTTCCAGCAAGCTGAAGCTGTCCCTGGCTCAGGAGCTGGAATCGCATGTCCAGAGAGCTTCCCTTGCCTGGTGTATTGATTGTGGGCATGAGAAAGGACAACACCCATCTGCAGGTTGAACATCAACCTCCACCTCTGTCCCAGCAGCAGGATGACCTCTGCTCCCTGCTCCCTCAGATAACTGGAGCTACTGAGAGGTGTGGTTGGCAGAGCATGAGAACAGCCTATGAGGTTAAGAAATGGTGGGGCGAACCTCTTCCCTCTATGGGACATTACGTTGTCCCTCCGTGGGCAGTCCTTTCTTTCCGCAGGCTGGGATTTGGGTCCTGGATTCTGCCCAGAAGCCCATATTCCATCCCTAGCAGCTTGGCTGTTCCCTACTCTGCTGTGCACCAGGCCCTCAGCAGAGAGCTGCTCTGGGCAAGGATTGCAGAGCCAGCTGTCATCTGGCAGGTGTAGCCCCAGGTTCCATAATCCTGACCCATGGTCTCCCTCCGCTGGCAGGCTCAGAGCAAAGGCCTGTCCAGAGAACATGGATGACGAGCTCTAGATCCTGCTGACAGCAACCCCCAGCACAGACAAACTCCAGCACATCTCGGAGGTGAGCAGAATGGGAAGGGGCAGCAGGGGTTTTACCTTGGCCCTGGGGACTCCAAGAAAGAAGAGACTGGAAAATCCATGTTTCTTCTCTTGGATCCTTCGAGTATGCATTTGTGGTATCAACTCTGTGGGTGCCCTTGGGGTTAACTCACTTCCCCCTTCCGGCATCAGTCTTCTCCACTCTCAGATCTACCCTGGGGAAGAAGGACATAAGCCCTGACAATCACCTTCACCTCTGGGTGTCTGGCCCTGGGAGCCTAAACCAACTGGACTACCTGCCCCTTCACCTTAACAAAACAGGTGCTGTGCCCCAGGTCTCATCTGAGATCCCCGAAAAGAACCTCTCCCCATCCGTTAACAAGACAGTAGCTATCTTTAAAAGGGAAACAAAGAGAACCCTGGGACTTACAGACTAGCCAGCCTCATTCCATACCTGGAAAGATACTGGAACACATTATTAAACAATCAGTTTGTCAGCACCTATAGGATCATTTGTTTCTTAGTACTAGTGAGCATGGATTTGTCAAGAACAAATCATTCCAAACCAATCCTGTTTCCTTCTTTGACAGGGTTATGGGCCTAGTGGAGGTGGATAAACAGTAGATGTGATCTATCTTGGTGTTAATCAGGCTTTTGACACAGTCCTATAGGACATTCTCACAAGCAAACTAGGGAAATGTGGTCTTGATGCAATTAGTATAATGTGGGTACACAGCTGGTTGAAAACCCATCCTCCAAGAGTCGTTCTCCATGTTTTGCTGTCCAGCTGAAAGGGAGTACCTAGTGGGTCCGGCACGGATCAGTCTGGATTTGGTACTATTCCATATTTTCATTAATGATTTGGAAAATAGAGTGGAGAGTATGCTTCTAAACTGTGCAGATGACACCAAGTACTTTGGAGCACAGGACTGGAATTCAAAACGCCCTTTACAATTTGGACTTTGGTCCACGGCTGGGCCCCTCTCTATAGACTGGGCAGAAGTGAAACCCCAGAGCCAAACACTCCTCCTCCTGGGCAGTGCACGCCGACCTTTAATGGTCAGATGCTGCTTAGCTCTGTCAGAGCAGCTTCTCCTGCGGGATTCTCCCAGCACTTTCCAAGAGTGGGAAAGTATGAAATCCCCATTTGACTGCTGGGGACAGAGCCATAGAGCGGGGAGCAACTTGCCCAAAGTCCCAATAGGAAAACCAGCCATGGAACCCAGGAGTCCTGACTGTCAATCCCCTCTTTTCACAGGCAGTCGATCGCCCAGTGTCATCACCCTGCCTGCTGTCTGGGCAGGGTAACTCCTCAGGTCACCACCCTCTCCAGCCTACCTTGGGTTTGGAGAGTGAGGAGGAGAGCGAGGGACAGCAGACAACCCTGAACATCCGCCATCCATCGCTCCATCGTCTAGAGCAAGTGAGTGGCATTAGGGTTCCTCTGTGGCGTCCTCTGTCTGTCTGGGGAGAGGCAGAAAGAGGGGGAGAGAATCTCTCCAAAGGAGATTGGATTTGCAAAAGGCTCCCAGGAGCCCCTTGCTCTCAGACCGGGGAGGGGCTTTTCCAGAGCCGTCTCCAGTGTGTTTGGAAAGGTCCCAACAATGCGGCTCCCAGCCCTTGCCTTGTGGGCTACTGTTTGACAGGCCGAGAGTGTCTGAGCTGGGTGAGACCCTGTGAGCTGCTGAGCATGGATTGTCATAAATATAAAGGGAAGGGTAAACCCCTTTAAAATCCCTCCTGGACAGAGGAAAAATCCTCTCACCTGTAAAGGATTAAGAAGCTCAAGGTAACCTTGCTGGCACCTGACCAAAATGACCAATGAGGAGACAAGATACTTTCAAAAGCTGGGAGGAGGGAGAAAACAAAAGGGTCTGTGTCTGTCTGTATGATGCTTTTGCTGGGGTCAGAACAGGAATGGAGTCTTAAAACTTAGTAAGTAATCTAGCTAGGTATGTGTTAGATTATGATTTCTTTAAATGGCTGAGAAAAGAACTGTGCTGAATAGAATGACTATTCCTGTTGTGTGTCTTTTTTATAACTTAAGGTTTTGCCTAGAGGGATTCTCTAGGTTTGAATCTAATGACCCTGTAAGGTATCTACCATCCTGATTTTACAGAGGTGATTCCTTTACTTCTATTAAAGGTCTTCTTGTAAGAAAACGGAATGCTTTTTCATTGTTCTAAGATCCAAGGATTTGGGTCTGTGGTCACCTATGCAAATTGGTGAGGATTTTTACCAAACCTTCCCCAGGAAGTGGGGTGCAAGGGTTGGGAGGATTTTGGGGGGAAAGACGTGTCCAAACTCAGTTTTTTCAGGAACCCAGATAAAGTTCGTTGCTGGCAGTGGAAGTTCTAGGGCAAAGGGTAAAATAGTTTGTACCTTGGGGAAGTTTTAACCTAAGCTGGTAAAAGTAAGCTTAGGAGGTTTTCATGCAGGTCCCCACTTCTATACCCTAGGGTTCAGAGTGGGGAAGGAACCTTGACAGAAATCAATGAGAAATGTGGGGGCCCTGGGCTTCCTATGCCTAGGGACTTTGATGTGGGGAATGGTTTCCCTGGAGAAGTCCGGACTCCTGGGTACTGTTCTGTTTTCTAGCCTGTGAGGTAGCCAGGGATGGCAGGAGGGAGCTGCTTGTCCGATGGTCTTTGTAACTGACTTCAGTGCCTCCCCGGGTGTTGCAGCATCCAGGGATGATGAGGGGAAACGTTAGGAGCAGATCATGCAATGAACTCCTTCCAGTGTGTGGAGAATGCACTCCCTGCACCCCTGTGAGGGGAGGAGGAGCTGCTGTGGCTGGGGCAGGGATGGGGAAGGATGAAAAAGGCTGTTTGGTGAGAGGCTGCCTTGACCCCAGACTCACGCTTGCTCCCCGCTCGGTTCCAGGATAGCCGGGCTCCTGAGGATGTTCAGGAAGAAGGCTCTGCAGGTGGCCCCAGAGCCTGAGGGAAGCAGCTGCCATCTTCCCCAGGAGCAGAGCGGCCCCTCTGTCCCTGCTGGTGGGGAAGGAGCTCTTGGCCAGGCCAGGAGGTGGAAGTGCCCAGACTTCCAGCAGAGGAAACCCACTCCCGGCGCAGGCGTCGATGTGGGAGAGGCACCGGCCAGGCTGAAATGCAGCTGGCCCAGGATGCAGCTGGGCAGGCATGACCCAGCCCAGGACAGGAGCCAGGCAGTGTGGCTCTGGGGCTTGTTGTGTGGGAAGTACCGGCCTCAGGAGCCCAGCCCTGATTCCCAGCAGGAGGCATCGCCCTGCCAAGTCACTGAGGACCCTCCAGTCTCCCCGGGGCAGGAGGTGGAGGATCCCTGTCCCAGCACCAGCAGCTTGGCCCGCTCCCATGGGACAGCAGCAGTGCCTGGGATTTGGGTAGTAGTGAGGCCAACGGGCGCCACTGCTTTGTTCCAGTTGAGGAGCCAGGCTGGGCTCAGGGAGGGGTGAGGATGGGGCTGTAACCACCCTGAGCCCAGGCTCTCACGCAGTGCTATGGGGGTGAGTCCCCAGCCCAGGTGTCTGGCCTGAGCCACGTGAACCTCTGACACTAGATGCTGCCACTTTGGTCCTTGATGCTCTGGTTGGCAGGGTGGGTGCAGGGAGAGGGGGCAGACACTTCCCAGGGAGTCCAGGACAGTTTGTGGGAGGTTCTCTTTGCTATGGACTCCTGAATTAATTGGGGGCTGAAGGTGTCACTGAGAGCGGGGGATGTGGGGAGCGATCTGCCCTGTGTCCTGGAGGTGCGAAGGGGGCACATTGCCCCACCATGCCCCTGTCCTTCTCCCAAGTGGCAGCAGGTATTATCCTGTCCCCTTCTCTCCCTGGTGCAGGGAACCCCAGGGACTCCGAGGAGGAGGAATGGGTGAATGTGGCCACAGAGGAGGCTGCTCTCAAGAACATTCGAGAGCAGCTCCAGGGCTGAGAAAAGGTACAAACGTTCCCCAGCTGTGCTGGAACCGAGATTCTCCCACCCTTTCCCAGCACCCTGACCACCTGCAGAGGGTCTTGTCTCTGATGATCCACCAGCCGTAATGGAGGCCTTTCTCCTCCTTGATCTGGGACGCCCAAGATGGGGGTATTTGTCACACACCAGCTGGGGTCTCCTCCCCCAACAGGCACTGTCCCAGATCTAGACCCTGCTTGTGTAGGAGTCGTGGGTAATTTGGACAATGGGCGGGTCCCCACTATCCCCCATTCAGTCCTGAGTGCTGCAACCAGTGTAGGTGGGGCAGGGAGGTCCCTGGCTAACTGGCTGTCTCTCCTGTAACCCCACTCCTGGTGGGTGCAGGACGAGAACCAGCAGCTCATGTTCCTGCACGCCATCCACCCCTGTGTCTCGCTGCACATCAGAGAGGGCAGGACACATTGGAGCCACACTGCTGCAAGGTGGCTGTGCTGGAGAGGATTGTGATGAGGGAGGACAGAGACATGGGAGGGGCAGGGGTCTCTCCGGGCCAATGGATGCGGGATGTCTGTTGCTGGAGGGGCAGCTGAGGCCAGGGATTACTGGGACCGAAGACTGGGGAGAAGAGACAGATGAAATTCTGAGATTGGCCACTAGTGGGCAGGAATCAGAGGAGCTTGAGGCAGGTGGCGGGATCCTGCTGGCTGTGTGGGGCGCTGGCTGTGTAATCGCCTCACTGGGAAGTGTCAATGAGGCCCGAATCTCTCACGCTCCTTTGTCTCGTTTGGGTCTCACAGGAGCTTATTGAGGAGCTGCCTGATAACTCTCCGCCTGGCCCCATCCTCGCTAACTCCCTGATTGCTGTGGGCAACCTCGGGTACCGAGAGGTGGTGGGAAGGTTCACTCTCTCTGAGTTGGGCTGTTCTTTTCTCTCCAGTAACATTGCAATGGCTTTGGGGAGAGGCTCACTCCCAGGAACAGATAGAGGAGGGACAGCGGGGTCCAGGGAACAGGCGCTATTCCTGCCCTGCCACTGTCTGTCTGGGAAACCTTGCACTTGTCATTCCCTGGCACGGTGCCTCAGTTTTCATTCTCGCCAGCCTCTGCCTATTTCCCTGCATTTTCACGTCCCTGTTGGTGCCAGTCCCACCCCCACGCTGCACAGTCTAATACCAGCCATGGTATTACCACCATGACACCTGCCCTGGAGCCAGAGGTGGAGAGCCACCTCCTTGGAGCTGCCCTGCATGCCAGCTTCACCCTGGGCACATAGTCCAGGTAGATCATGTTAAGTCATGGAATGAAGAGCCAGCTGTCATCCTGCCATGAATCCTTGCTAATTGCCTGCAGTGGAATGTGAATGAGTGAGTCCAGGATATGTGTTTGGGGGTTTCACAAGTGCTTCCCAGAGACCCCTCTTCCCATCTAAAGGCAGGTGTAGCCCCAGTTTCCCTAACTCTGACCTATGGCTCTCCCTTGCTTTGCAGGAACTGCATAGGGTCCTGCCAGACCTCCTGGATGCCTTGCTGGGGAACCTGCTGGCAGAGGCCCCAGACACCGACAGGCTCCACTACATCTTGGAGGTGAGCCCGATAAGAGGGGTGGGGCAATTTTGCCTGAACTGTTAGATCCATTTTCAAGTCTGTCCTCCTAGCTGGGCCCTCAGTGGGGCGTCCTTGGTCAGGGCAGTTAGTGTAATGCAGTGTCAGGCCCTTCCTCCTTGAAGGACAGAGGAAGTAGCTGGGAGTTCAAGCCAGAGCTTTGCCTGGGGACTGGCTTAGGGAGTGAGAGTCTGAACCCCTCCTGTGAGATTCAGAAGATGGTCCTCAGAGAAGAGTCACTGGCTCCTTCCAAGAGGAACGGGAGGATCCCAGAGAATCAGCCCTTCTCTCTGACGGGCCCTGAGATTCCTGGGCGGATTGTGCTCACACTCAATCCCTTCACCCAACCAAGGACTTGAGAGCCAAGGAGGGGTGAGGGGTCTGTCTCCTTCCTGGTGAGCTGTTCAGGAATCAGGAGTTCAGGGAGTATGGGACCAGCCCCGACATCGAACGTTGTTCCAATCTAGAGAGACAATGAGAAGTCGTGACCTGCAGGATACAGGCATTGTCCTGGGGCAACAATCCCCTTCTAAAGCTCTGCGATCAGTGAATCAGATATTCCACCCTATGGATAATGTCTCAGCCCCCTGGGGATGGGGAGGGTCTCATTAGCACAACACATGCACCGGCCTGTTGATCCTGAGCTGCCTCCTCTCCCCCTCGCACATTAACTATTGGATCATGTCCAGGGTGTCGCAAGAGAGAGCCAGGGTCATTAGGAGAAGCACCGCCCTGCTCAGATCCACCATCACCCTCCTTGAGTTTGACGTAAGTGACCTCTCAGCCCAGCTTCCTGACTCCAGGCGTAGGTGGGCTGGCTCAAACGGGCTGTAGGATGTGCTGCTGCAGGAGCTGGGGGTTAGAGTCAGAGCAGAGAATGAGCTTGGCTTGAGTCAAGTTCTTCTTGTCCTGGTTAAGTGGTGACTCTGGGCTTTTAAGGGGACCATGCTGCAGGTTCATGCCTTTTTGTCATCCTGGAGCAGCTGGGGAAGTAAGTCCTCATGGTGGGCCCTGCCCACATCCCTGTACTCCATGCTCCTTTTGGGGGCAGAGGAAATTAAGGGTCTAGCTCAAGCTCCTATTCTCTAGCATCTCCTGTAGAGGGGCTAGCGGGACGGAGAGTCCTGGCCCAGCTGGGGACTGGGAGCTGACAGGAAAATGCTGATGGAGTCCCCTCTCCCTCTCCCTTCCGTAAGAACTCAGCAGAATTCCCCAGGATGGGTCACTGTGTGGCACAGCTGGCTCTGTCCATCAGTGAACAGCCAAGGACCTCAGCCGGCAGGCCAGGGAGGGAGTGTACCGGCTCTACCGGCTGCTGCTGCACCGGAGAGGTTAGGAACCCAGCTGGGAAATGGCACCCGATAGAGGGAGAGTGGGACCCCAACCAATTTCTCACAGACTAACCCCGGCTGGAGGCTGAGTCTCTGTCTATCTCTTTCTCTGTTCTACAGCAGCCCTTGCAATTCTGTTGGGCCAGGCACGCAGCGAGGACTCTGCCCACTGTGCAGCCATCAACAGGATTGGAAGGACACAAGCACTGCAACCAGAATGACAAGTGTGTGTTTGTGTGTGTCTGTTTCCCAGGGCTGACCATCCATGAGGCTGAAGCCTTGTGGTGTTGGGATTGGCACCGGGACAGCAGGCTCCTGGGCTACAGGAACACAGCCAAGGTGGGGGAGGTAAGGACACTCTGCCAGGGCATGACACAGCTCAGGGAGTGGGGGTGGCTGGGTCCCCTGCAGTGGCTGCCTCCTAGGACCGGTAGACAGAGATACCGTTCTAGCCCCAGAATTTGGAGCGTTGCTCTGGGCAATCTGCTAATGCCTCACGTCTTGTTGGTTTTAGGTCTTCAGAAAGTTCTTCTCGGCGGGGCAGAGAAGATCCTTCCTCCGGACGGCAGTGCTGGCCATCCACGACCCCCTGTTGCGTGTCAGCCAGGCTGGGCTACTCCTCACCTGCTCCCTCCTGGGGGAAGCCCAGCAGCTGATGGGGGACAAGGTAAGCAGCTGCATTAGAGTCAGGAGATTGGGGTGGGGCCCAGGCCTCATTCCCATCCGATGGCCATTCACTGGCCTGGCGGAAGGAGCCTGATGGGGAATGAGAGTGAGAACAGGTGCTACTGGGAAGGGAGATGAATTCACCTCCATGAGCAGGAGGGAGCCAGCTTGTCCCCAGAGCAGCTCCAACCAAGCTCTTTAGCAAGGCTAATTAATGACAAGCATTACCTCATCGCGGACTTATGTTCTTAGGACACAGCTTTGGCATGTGTCTGGAACCCCCCTCACCGCCCCACCTCCAGCTACAGTACCAAGGACCAAAGTGGCAGCATCTAGTGTCAGAGGTTCACGTGGCTCAGGCCAGACACCTGGGCTGGGGACCTGCCCCCTTAGCACTGGTCGAGTGCCTGGGCCTAAGGTGTTCACAGCCCCCTCCTCACCCCTCCCTGAGCCCAGCCTGGCTCCTCACCTGGAACAAAGCAGCGGCGCCCCTTGGCCTCACTGCAGCCCGAGTCCCAGGCACTGCTTATGTCCCATGGGGAGTGGGCCGAGCTGCTGGTGCTGGGACAGGGACCCTCCACCTCCTGACCTGGGGAGGCTGGAAGGTCCTCAGTGACCGGGCAGGGGGGTGCCTCCTGCTGGGAATCAGGGCTGGGCTCCTGGAGCTGGTGCTTCCCACACAACAAGCCCCAGAGCCACCCTGCCCGGCTCCCTTCCTGGGCTGGGTCCTGCCTGCCCAGCCGCATCCTGGGCCAGCTCCATTTCAGCCTGGCCGCTGCCTCTCCAACCTCGGCGCCTGTGCTGGGAGCGGGTTTCTTCTGCCAGAAGGCTGGGCACTTCCACCTCCTAGCCTGGCCGGGAGCGCCTTCCCCGCCAGTGGGGACGGAGGGGCTACTGTGCTCCTGGGGAAGATGGCAGCTGCTTCCCTTAGGCTTTGGGGCCACTTGCAGAGCCTTCTTCCTGAACATCCTCAGGAGCCCGGCCATCCTGGAACCGAGTGGGTAGCAGGCGTGAGTCTGGGGTCAAGACAGCCTCTCACTAACCATCCTTTTTCATCTCTCCCCATCCCTGCCCCAGCCACAGCAGCTCCGCCACCCCCCACAGGGGTGCAGGGAGTGTAGTCTCCACACACTGGCAGGAGTTCATGGCATGATCTGCTCCCAACGTTCCCCCTCTTCAGCTATGGTGCTGCAATACCCGGGGAGGCACTGGGGTCAGTCACAAAGACTATTGGTCACTTTGGACAAGCAGCTCCCTCCTGCCATCTCTGGCCACCCCCTCCACCCCCCCTGGCTAGAGGAGGAACAGAACCCAGGAGTCTGGATTTCTCCGGGGAAACCATTCCCCACATCAAAGCTCGGGGCCCCCTCGTTTCTCATTGATTTCCATACTCACCTGCTCACAGGGTCTGGCTCAGCTCAGACACTCTCAGCCTGGGGAACAGTCTGAGCTAAGTAGTTGCTGCTCTTAACAATTTCAAAATAATCAAATACAAATAAAATAGAATATTTCAGCTATTTTATTATGTCATAATCTGATCTGAGTAAACGTTAAAGGCACCCCATATTATGCACTGCTCCCAGTGACACTCTCCAATGGATCCCCATCCTCCACCCACTGTGAGGTAGGTAGGAGCTGATTGTTATGCCTACTTGAAAGAAGGAGAAGCTAAGGGTGAGAAAGGAGAACTGACTTATCTGAGGTCACACAGCCAGTCAGTGGGAGAGTTGGGAATAGGACCCAAGAGCCCAGACTTTCAAATAACCATTGGATCTTGAGTTTCATACATTGAACGACCTGAATAAAGTGCTCTCAGATGAGCTCCAGACCAACAACAGTTCATAGTAATTATTCAGCAAGTGTTTCAGGAGAACTGGAATGTTAGAGAGAATCATGAACTGCTCAGAGACAATGAATGCAGAGAAGCAGCAAAATTCGTCAAACATATGACTGGTTATGACTTATTTACTTGGTCTTAAAAGAGAACAACAAGGACCCGAGTCTCCTCCCTGTCAGTAACCCCCGGCTCAGGCAATCAGGGTAGAGATTGAGGGGCGGGGGGCTGAGGGTTCTCACCAGAGAGCCCAAAGGATGGCCCAGGTCACCGGTGGAGCACTATTTCAGCCCCACATTTTTGGGTGGACCTTCCACATTGGGAGCTGCAGAGCACCCCCAGTGACTCCCACACACACACACCTCCTGGTGGTGGGAGGGGAACAGGGAAAGGACAAAAGAAGTAAGAGAAGAAGAGAAAGGAGGGAGGGATGGAGGAAAAGGTAAAACAAAAAGGACAAACCCTAATATCCCCAGTGATTCTAAGGGACAAAATCCTAGGTGGGGAATAAAATTCTGCCACCTTAAGCTTGCGTTTTCCAGGCCTAGAATTCACCTGGCACCAAATGGATCAGACTGAACAGGTTCCAAACCTCTCAGAGGCTCTTACCTTCCAAACAGGGATGTCTGTTTTCTAGTAAAATCAGGAAAAGGAAAGGGGAAAACTCGAAAGAGGTTCCTCCTCGCGCTCACGTACGTAAACCCTGATACTCTCTCAGTCCTGAAAGAGGGACGTCGATCGGGAGACTTGCTGAAGCAAAGCTACAGGGGTCTGCGAGGTTTTCCTTCCCCTGCGCCCCTGTCCTGCCTGGCTGATGTCAGCATCTCTCTGTGAGGTCACCACCTCCCCACTACCTTTGACCAATAGGCTGATGTCCTGCAAAAGGCCTTTGTGATGTCACTGCCACACCCACCCCTGGGGTGACCAGATGTCCCGATTTTATAGGGACAGTCTTGCTATCTGGGGGTTTTTCTTACATAGGCTCCTCTCACTCCCCACTCCCTGTCCCCTTTTTCACACTTGCTATCCCGTCAGCCTACCCACCCCTCCCCTGCAGTGCTAATGTCCTGCCACTGGCCAGACACTTTGGAGGTTTGAGCTACTCCCTGTGGATCACCCCACTCAAGGAGTGTTTATTCTAGGAAGCAAGCCGGCTAGACAGCAAAACATCAGAGGCTACTCCCAATGATACACTCAGTTTTTCAGAAATGAGTCGACTTGATGGCCAGAAGAGACCATTAGAGCATCTCATCTGACCCCTGCATATCACAGGCCTCCTGTATACCACAGTCGCTACCATTTGCCAAACACATTCCAGAAAGGCATCTAGTCTGCATTAAATCACATCAAGAGATGGAGAATCCACCACTTTCCTTGGTAACTTGTTCCTGTGGTGAATCATCCTCACAGATGAATATCTGTGCTTTATTTGTGATATGAATTGGTCTCTTTTCACCTTCCAGCCATTGGGTCTTGTTATGCCTTTCTCTGCTAGATAAACGAGCCTTTTAATCCCCAGTATTTTCTCTCCATTAAGGCATTTCAACCCTTCAGTGAAGTCACCTTTCAATCTGCTTTTCATCAGCTAAACAGGTTGAGCTCTTTCAATCGCTCCCTAGAAGGCATTTTTCTCCAGCCTGCAGAACATTTGGTGGCTCTTTGCTGCCCCAGCTCCAATTTCTCAACATCTTTTTCAAACGAGGACACCAAAACTGGAGGCAGTATTCCAATAGCAGTCTCACTGATGCTGTGTCACCTCCCTAGCCTCCTCACTGCTCTGCTCCTACGGCTAAGGATGGCATTAGCCTTGGTCACCACAGCATCAAGCTGGGAGCTTGTGTTGAGTGACTTCTGCACTGTGGCCCCTCAATCCTTTTCAGAGTCACTGCTTTCCTGGATACACTTCCCAATTCTGGAGGTGTGGCTGGCATGACTTGTTGCTAGGTGTAGGACCTTGCATTTGGCTCTGGTCAAACTGGCTTTCTTTCAATGGGCCCAGCTTGCGAATGAGCCAGATGGCTCTGTATCACTGCCCTCTCCTCATCAGTCATTACCACTCTGCCAGTATTTTGTCACCCACCAATCTTATCAGCAGGGATTGTAGGTTTTCTCCCAACTCATTGATAATTCTACTTTTAAGTCCTTGAAAACTTCTTCAGAGTCTTAGTACCCAGGACCTGCTCCCCACAGCACAGTGAGAAAAGTCCGCCCACCCTGCTGGTACATAGGGGTTAAGCACAAAACAAACACACCTTTAAGAGCTGTGTTGTCCACAGGCTCTGAACAACATGGGGGGGTCAGCAGCTTAGAAATGCTCTAGGGAGCTGTAGTGTAGACAGGTCCCAACTGTGTCTCGGTTTCCCACCCTGTAAAATAGGGAGAACAAAAAAAAATCCCCTTGATTAGCACTATTTGATAGTTGAGGAAACTGAGGCACCCAGCGTTGAAGAGACTCGCTCATGGTCCCAAAGCCAGGAATAGGAAACGGCAGGTCTCCTCATAGCCAGTCCTGTGACACAGTCTCCCACAGTATTCTTGTCAGCAAGTTAAGGAAGTATGGGCTGGATGAATGCACTACAAGGTGGGTAGAAAGCTGGCTAGATTGTCGGGCTCAACGGGTAGTTATCAATGGCTCCATGTCTAGTTGGCAGCCGGTATCAAGTGGAGTGCCCCAAGGGTCGGTCCTGGGGCCGGTTTTAATATCTTCATATATTCAATATCTTCATAAATGATCTGGAGGATGGTGTGGATTGCACTCTCAGCAAATTTGCGGATGATACTAAACTGGGAGGAGTGGTAGATATGCTGGAGGGGAGGGATAGGATACAGAAGGACCTAGACAAATTGGAGGATTGGGCCAAAAGAAATCTGATGAGGTTCAATAAGGATAAGTGCAGGGTCCTGCACTTAGGACGGAAGAACCCAATGCACAGCTACAGACAAGGGACCGAATGGCTAGGCAGCAGTTCTGCGGAAAAGGACCTAGGGGTGACAATGGACGCGAAGCTGGATATGAGTCAGCAGTGTGCCCTTGTTGCCAAGAAGGCCAATGGCATTTTGGGATGTATAAGTAGGGGCATAGCGAGCAGATCGAGGGACGTGATCGTTCCCCTCTATTCGACATTGGTGAGGCCTCATCTGGAGTACTGTGTCCAGTTTTGGGCCCCACACTTCAAGAAGGATGTGGACAAATTGGAGAGAGTCCAGCGAAGGGCAACGAAAATGATTAGGGGTCTGGAACACATGAGTTATGAGGAGAGGCTGAGGGAGCTGGGATTGTTTAGCCTGCAGAAGAGAAGAATGAGGGGGGATTTGATAGCTGCTTTCAACTACCTGAAAGGGGGTTCCAAAGAGGATGGCTCTAGACTGTTCTCAATGGTATCAGATGACAGAACGAGGAGTAATGGTCTCAAGCTGCAGTGGGGGAGGTTTAGATTGGATATTAGGAAAAACTTTTTCACTAAGAGGGTGGTGAAACACTGGAATGCGTTACCTAGGGAGGTGGTAGAATCTCCTTCCTTAGAGGTTTTTAAGGTCAGGCTTGACAAAGCCCTGGCTGGGATGATTTAACTGGGAATTGGTCCTGCTTTGAGCAGGGGGTTGGACTAGATGACCTTCTGGGGTCCCTTCCAACCCTTATATTCTATGATGATTCTATGATCTTGCCCTGATTATCCTGGCCTCGCTACTCTACCTTTATTCACAGCCTCCACGTCTTTTCCTCCATGTCCCTTAATCCCACGTCATTGCAGAAGAAAGATTTTTCTGTTAGCCAGCTGGCTCCAGTGGTTCTCAAACTTTTGAGATGGCCAGGAAGTGGGTTGGAGCTCAACTGCACCTAGCCCAGGTTATGCAGCTCCCTGGGGGAAGGGAATAAGTGTGGGGATCAGGTGACAAGAAGCAGCATGTGACTAGGACCCAGGCCTTCTGAGAGATAGAAGGGCAGCCTGTGCTTAGCCAGGAGAGAGACCGCAAGGGGAGCAGGTGTGGGAGGGGCTTGGAGAGTCCTTGAAAGGTCAGGGACAAGCCAGGAAGGGGCTAGGCAGAGCACTTAGGACAAGGCCCGAGGGGGGAAAGACAGGGCAGTTTAGGTGATGGGGTAGATAGTCCAGTTGGTTTAGGCTCCCAGGGCCAGACACCCACAGGTGAAGGTGATTGTCGGGGCTTATGTCCTTCTTCCCCAAGGTAGATCTGAGAGTGGAGAAGACTGATGCCAGAAGGGGGAAGTGAGTTAACCCCAAGGTCACCCACAGAGTTGATCACAAATGCATACTGGGAAGGATCCAAGAGAAGAAACATGGATTTTCCAGTCTCTTCTTTCTTGGAGTCCCCAGGGCCAAGTTAAAACCCCTGCTGCCCCTTCCCATTCTGCTCACCTCCGAGATGTGCTGGAGTTTGTCTGAGCTGGGGGATGCTGTCAGCAGGATCTAGAGCTCGTCATCCATGTTCTCTGGACAGGCCTTTGCTCCGAGCCTGCCAGCGGAGAGAGACCATGGGTCAGGGTTATGGAACCTCGGGCTACACCTGCCAGATGACAGCTGGCTCTGCAGTCCTTGCCCAGAGCAACTCTCTGCAGAGGGCCTGGTGCCGAGCAAGGTAGGGAACAGCCAAGCTGCTAGGGATGGGAGCTGGGCTTCCTGGCAGAGTCCAGGAACCAAAGCACAGCATCTGCAAGGAAGGACTTCCCCATAGAGGGGCAAAATCATCTCCCACAAGAGGGAGGACTCTCCCCCTGACACTGGATTAATCCTCAGGCCTGTTCCAATCTCTGCCCACCCGTACCCCCAACTCAGCAGCTCCAGCCACCAAAGAGAGCGAGAACCAGAGACCTTCCTGCTCCTGGGACAGAGGAGTACGTTGATGATCTACCTGGATATAGTGTTGGCCGTCCCCATGCCCATGGTCTATCCTCCATTCAGGCCGTACACAGGAACTGCGATTCTTGTTCTGGATCTAGTGGTGGCTTCAGTTTGCTGGCAGGAGACTGTACATGAGACCTTGCCATTGGGGGGCTACACAGGCACTAACATTGGCATGGAAGTTTGAGGAACAGGGCAGAGGCCTGTGTGGGGCAAGGAGGGCAGGGATTTGGGAAGGAAGAGCAGAGGATCAAACACTTACTTAATGTGGGTCAGGATGATCCCCATTTCAAAGATAGAGAAAGTGAGGCATCAGGTGGGAGAGTGACCTGGCCAGGATCACGTTACCACTCAGTGGCAGGGCATTTTCTGGCCAGCCTTGAATGCTCCAATTCCCTGATGAATGTTCTTCTGACCCTTAATGGCTTTTATATTTTTGCTCTAGCCGTTATTAAGACAGTCAGCCCATTTGGCCTCGTCCCACTTCCACGTGGTGCCTCACTTTCCCCCTCTCTGAAGTGGGGATAATCCTAACCGAGAATTAGACAGTGTTTGATCCTCAGATCTTGCTTCCCAAATCCCTGCCCTCCTGGCCCAACACCAGCCTCTCCCCCATTTCCCCAAACTTCCATGCCTATCTTAGTGCCTGTCTCCTCCCGCAACTGCAAGGTCTCAGACACAGTCTCCTCCCAGCAAGCTGAAGTTGCCCCTTGCTCTGAAGCAGGAACCGTATGTCCAGAGAGCTTCCCTTGCATGGTGTCTTGACTGTGGGCATGAGAAAGGACAACACCCATATGCAGGTTGAACATCAACCTCCACTTCTGGCCCAGCAGCAGGATGGCCTTGAAACCAGAAACATATGGAATAACAGTAGCTGTTTGCTCTCAAAAGTGCTGAAGACACAATGGAAGAGGAAATCCTTTGGTCTGGATTTAAATTATTCCAACTGAAAGTGAATGTGAGAAAATAGGTCCAGAGTTATCTTCCTAGCAGCAGAAAATGTAAAGATAGATAGATGTTCAGGTCGGAAAGGGCCATTATGTGTATCTAGTCACATCTCCTGTATAACTTGGGCCCTAGAATGTCACCAAGTGGTTCCTTCAGCCAACCATAACATGGGACTGAGCCAGAGTACGTCTTTTGGAAGGACATACACATGCATTAGAGCAGGGGTTCTCAAACTGGGGGTCGAGCCCCCTCAGGGGGTTGTGAGGTTATTATATGGGGGGTCGCGAGCTGTCAGCCTCCACCCCCAATCCTGCTTTGCCTCCAGCATTTATAATGGTGTTACATATATAAAAAAGTGTTTTTAATTTATAAGGAGGGGTGACACTCAGTGGCTTGCTGTGTGAAAGTGGTCAACAGTGCTAAAGTTTGAGAACAACTGCATTAGAGCCAGCTGGCTAACAGAAAACCTTTCTTCTGCAATGACGTGGGGTTAAGGGACATGGAGGAAAAGATGTGGAGGCCGTGATCAAAATTAGAGGATTGAGGCCAGGATAACAGGGGTGAGGTCTCAGGACTGGCTATCAGAAGACCTGCCGTTTTCTATTCCTGGCTTTGGGACCATGAGTGAGTCTCTTCAACGCTGGGTGCCTCAGTTTCCCCACTATCAAGGTTTTGTTTGTTCTCCCCATTTTACAGGGCAGGAAACTGAGACACAGTTGGGACCTGTCTACACTACAGCTCTCTAGAGCATTTCTAAGCTGCTGACCCCCACGTGTTGTTCAGAGCCTATAGACAACACCGCTCCTAAAGGTGTGTTTGTTCTGTTCTTATCCCCTATGTACCAGCAGGGCTGGACGGCCTTTTCTCACTGTGCTGTGGGAAGCAGGTCCTGGGTACTAGGGGTCTGAAGAGGCTCTCAAGGACTAATTTTTAAAAATATTTTTATCAATGAATTGGGAGAAAACCTACAATCCCTGCTGATAAGATTGGTGGGTGACAAAATACTGGCAGAGTGGTAATTACTGATGAGGAGAGGGCAGTGATACAGAGCCATCTGGCTCATTCGGCAAGCTGGGCCCATTGAAAGAAAGCAAGTTTGACCAGAGCCAAATGCAAGGTCCTACACCTAGCAACAAGGCATGCCGGCCACACCTCCAGAATGGGGAAGTGTATCCAGGAAAGCAGTGACTCTGGAAAGGATTGAGGGGCCATAGTGGAGAAGTCACTCAACAGAAGCTCCCAGCATGATGCTGTGGTGACTAGGGCTAAAGCCATCCTTAGACATAGGAACAGAGCCATGAGGAGGCTAGGGAGGTGACACAGCATCAGTGAGACTGCTATTGGAATACTGCCTCCAGTTTTGGTGTCCTCATTTGAAAAAGATGTTGAGAAATTGGAGCTGGGGCAGCAAAGAGCCACCAAATGTTCTGCAGGCTGGAGAAAAATGCCTTCTAGGGAGCGATTGAAAGAGCTCAACCTGTTTAGCTGCTGAAAAGCAGATTGAAAGGTGACTTCACTGAAGTGTTGTAATGCCTTAATGGAGAGAAAATACTGGGGATTAAAAGGCTCGTTAATCTAGCAGAGAAAGGCATAACAAGACCCAATGGCTGGAAGGTGAAAAGCGACAAATTCATATCAGAAATAAAGCACAAATATTCAACAGCGAGAATGATTCACCACGGGAAGAAGCTACCAAGGAAAGTGGTGGATTCTCGATCTCTTGATGTCATTTAATGAAAACTAGATGCCTTTCTGGAATGTGTTTGCCAAACGGTAGCGGGACTGTCCCTAGAAAATCGGGACATCTGGTCACCCCAGGGGTGGGTGTGGCAGTGACATCACAAAGGCCTTTTGCAGGACCTCAGCCAATTGGTCAAAGGTAGTGGGGAGGTGGTGACCTCACAGAGAGATGCTGACATCAGCCAGGCAGGACAGGGGTGCAGGGCCAGGGAAACCTCGCAGACCCCTGTAGCTTTGCTTCAGCAAGTCTCCTTCTCGAGGTCCCTCCTTGAGGACAGAGAGTATTTGGGTTACGTACGTGAGTGCGAGGAGGAACCTCTTTCGAGTTTTCTCCTTTCCTTTTCCTGATTTTACTCGAAAACAGACGTCCCTGTTTGGAAGGTAAGAGCCTCCGAGAGGTTTGGAACCTGTTCAGTCTGATCCATTTGGTGCCAGCTGAATTCTGGAAAACGCTAGCTTCAGGTGGCAGAATTTTATTCCCCACCTAGGATTTTGTCCCTTAGACTCACTGGGGACATTAGGGTTTGTCCTTTTTGTTTTATCTTTTCCTCCATCCCTCCCTCCTTTCTCTTCTTCTCTTACTTCTTTTGTCCTTTCCCCTGTTCCCCTCCCGCCACCAGAAGAGGTGTGTGGGGGGAGTCACTGGGGGTGCTCTGCAGTTCCCATTGTGGAAGGTCCACCCAAAAATGCGGAGCTGAAATAGTGCTTGGCCCGTGATCCCTACCGGTGACCTGGGCCATCCTTTGGGTTCTCTGGTGATAACCCTCAGCCTCCCGCCCCTCAATCTCTACCCTGATTAGCTGAGCAGGGGGTTATAGACAGGGAGGAGACTCGGGTCCTTGTTGTTCTCTTTTAAGACCAAGTAAATAAGTCACAGCCAGTCATGTTTGATGAATTTTGCTGCTTCTCTGCATTCATTGTCTCTGAGCAGTTCATGATTCTCTCTAACATTCCAGTTCACCTGAAACACTTGCTGAATAATTACTATGAACTGTTGTTTGTCTGGAGCTCATTTGAGAGGACTTTATTCAGGTCGTTCAACATATGAAACTCAAGATCCGATGGTTAGTTTGCAAGTCAGGGCTCTTGGGTCCTATTCCCAACTCTGCCACTGCCTGGCTGTGTGACCTCAGACAAGTCAATTCTCCTTTCTCAGCCTTAGCTTCTCCCTTTTTCAAGTAGGCATAACAATCCGCTCCTACGTACTTCACAGCGGGTGGAGGATGGGGATCCATTGGAGAGTGTCACTGGGAGCAGTGAATAATATGAGGTGTCCTATAACTTTTACTCAGATCAGATTATGACACAATAGAATAGCTGAAATATTCTATTTTATTTGGTTTTGATTATTTTGAAATTGTTAAGAGCAGCAACTCCTTAGCTCAGACTGAAGCATCTTCTCTAATTTTCGAGATCAAAGTGTCTCCTCTTTGTGTGCGACGAGACAATTTAACACACTGTGACAAACAGGAGATGCTTTTGTTTTGCAACAAAATATTTTTGCAAAGAATTTTCATCCCACTTGTAATGATTTCAACAAACAAACCGATTTAGTCTGAATGGGATTTTCTGACCAAAACGGTTTCAATGAAATTTCCCCACCATCTCGATTCCTGGGCTCTCTCCCTGCCTCTGGGGGGTTTGTTGTCTGTTAGGAGTCAGGATTGGTGGCATCTTTTTCTGGCTCTGCCACCGCGTTGCTGTGTAGGCCGTTGGGTAGGTCACTTCCCTTTTCTGTACCTCAGGCTCCCCTTCTGTCCAATGGGAACAGGGACAATTTGCGAACTCTGCCCAGTCGTGAGCCTGAATGAGATAAGGGGCGTTAAAGCCCTTTGTGAAGGAGAAAGGGGAGGTTCACGGTGTTGAGCACCGAGGAATTCTAAACTTTGCTAAAATGTCTAGGCTGCGGAAACAAGAAATGGTCGGGGCCAAATTTTAACCATTGTCTTTTTTAAAGCCCATTCAGGGATGTGAGTCCCACTCTTTTAGGTATCTGGGGTTCTTTGCCAGCAGGAGAGAAGAGGTTTCTGCCTCCATTTTTGTGGCCTTAACAAACCAGGTGCTGTGCCCCAGTTCTCATCTGAGATCTCCGAAAAGAACCTCTCCCCATCTGTTAACAAGACAGTAGCTATCTTTAAAAGGGGAACAAAGAGAACCCTGGGACTTGCAGATTAGCCAGCCTCATTCCATACCTGGGAAGATACTGGAACACATTATTAAACAATCAGTTTGTGAGAACCTACACGATCATTTGGTTCTTAGTACTAGTGAGCATGGATTTGTCAAGAACAAAGCATTCCAAACCAATCCTGTTTCCTTCTTTGACAGGGTTACGGGCCTAGAGGAGGTGGGCAGACAGTAGATGTGATCTATCTCGGTGTTAATCATGCTTTTGACACAGTCCCATAGGACATTCTCAGAAGCAAACTAGGGAAATGTGGTCTAGATGCAATTAGTATAATGTGGGTGCACAGGTGGTTGAAAACCCATCCTCCAAGAGTTGTTCTCCATGTTTGGCTGCCCAGCTAAGAGGGTGTACCTACTGAGTCCGGCAGGAATCAGTCTGAGGTGTGGTCCTATTCCATATTTTCATTAATGATTTGGGAAATGGAGTGCAGAGCATGCTTCTACACTGTGCAGATCACACCAAGCACTTTGGAGCACAGGAATGGAATTCAAAACACCCTCTACAAATTGGAGAATTGGTCTTCTTGAACCAAACTCCACGGCTGGGCCCCTCTCTATACACTGGGCGAAAGTGAAACTCCAGAACCAAACACTCCTCCTCCTGGACAGTGCATTCCAACCTTTAATGGCAGGGGGACCGGACATGAGGGCCTGGTTGTAATTGCCAGCCGTGGAAGGGAGTGTGTAGCAGTGGTTAGTGAAGGGGCCTGGAAATAAGACTGCTACGTCCCATCCGTGGCTCTGACGCTTGGTGTGACTCTGAGCAAGTAGCTTCAGCAAGTGGGAGCTGGGAGGTGCTGTCACCCCCACACTAAGGCAGTGTTTTGCACCCCTTGCTACTGGCTGAGTTTCTCTGTCCCTTGGCAATAAGACAGACTCTTCTTTTCACAGTCAGTTGATCGCCCAGTGTCATCACCCTGCCTGCTGGCTGGGCGTGTAACTCCTCAGGTCACCATCCTCTCCAGCCTACCTTGGGCTTCGAAAGTGAGGAGGAGGGCGAGGGACAGCAGGTGACCCTGAACATCCACCATCCATCGCTCCATCACCTAGAGCAAGTGAGTGACATTAGGGTTCCTCTGTGGCATCCCCTGTCTGTCTGGGGAGAGGCAGAAAGAGGGGGAGAGAATCTCTCCCAAAGGAGATTGGATTTGCAAATGGCCTCCTGGAGCCCCTCGCTCTCAGACGAGGGAGGGGCTTCTCCAGTGCCTTCTCCAGCGTGTTTGGAAAGGTCCCAGCAATGCAGCTCCCAGCCCTTCCTTTGTGGGAGACTGTTCCCCTGGCTGAGAGTGTCTGAGCTGGGCCAGACCCTGTGAGCTGCTGAGCATGGAAATCAATGAGAAATGAGGAGGCCCTGGGCTTCCTATACCTAGGGACTTTGATGTGGGGAATGGTTTCCCCGGAGAAGTCCAGAGTCCTGGGTAGTGTTCTGTTCTCTAGCCTGAGGGGTAGCCAGGGACAGCAGGAGGGAGCTGCTTGTCCGATGGTCTTTGTAACTGACCCCAGTGCCTCCCCGGGTGTTGCAGCACCAGAGATGATGAGGGGAAACGTTGGGAGCAGATCATGCAATGAACTCCTGCCAGTGTGTGGAGATTGCACTCCCTGCACCCTTGTGAGGGGAGGAGGAGCTGCTGTGGCTGGGGCAGGGATGGGGAGGGATGAAAAAGGCTGTTTGGTGAGAGGCTGCCCGGACCCCAGACTCACTCCTGCTCCCCGCTCGGTTCCAGGATGGCTGGGCTCCTGAGGATGTTCAGGAAGAAGGCTCTGCAGGTGTCCCCAGAGCCTGAGGGAAGCAGCTGCCATCTTCCCCAGGAGCAGAGCAGCCCCTCTGTCCCCGCTGGCAGGGAAGGAGCTCCTGGATGGACCAGGAGGTGGAAGTGCCCAGCCTTCTGGCAGAGGAAACCCACTCCCGGCGCAGGCACCGAGGTGGGAGAGGCACTGGCCAGGCTGAAATGGAGCTGGCCCAGGTTGCAGCTGGGCAGGCATGACCCAGCCCAGGGCGGGAGCTAGGTAGTGTGGTCTGAGGCTTGTTGTGTGGTAAGTACTGGCCCCAGGAGCCCAGCCCTGATTCCCAGCAGGAGGCATCGCCCTGCCCAGTCACTGAGGACCTTCCATCTTCCCCAGGGCAGGAGGTGGAGGATCCCTGTCCCAGCACCAGCAGCTCGGCCCACTCCCCGTGGGACAGCAGCAGTGCCTGGGATTTGGGTAGCAGTGAGGCCAATGGGCGCCACTGCTTTGTTCCAGGTGAGGAGCCAGGCTGGGCTCAGGGAGGGGTGAGGAGGGGGCTGTGAACACCCAGAGCCCAGGCCCTCAACCAGCGCTATGGGGCAGGTCTCCAGCCCAGGTGTCTGGCCTGAGCCTCGTGAACCTCTGACACTAGATGCTGCCACTTTGGTCCTTGGTGTTCTGGTTGGCAGGGTGCGTGCAGGGAGAGGGAGCAGGCACTTCCTAGGAAGTCCAGGACAGTGTGTGGGGGGATCTCTTTGCTATGGGCTCCTGAATTACTTGGGGGCTGAAGGTATCACTGAGAGCGGGGGATGTAGGGAGCGATCTGCCCTGGGTCCCGGAGGTGGGTGGGGAGCACATTGCCTCACCATGCCCCTGTCCTTCTCCCTAGTGGCAGCAGGTATCATCCTGTCCCCTTTTCTCCCTGGTGCAGGGACCCCCAGGGACTCAGAGGACGAGGAGGAGGAATGGGTGGACGTGGCCACAGAGGAGGCTGCTCTCAAGAACATTCGAGAGCAGCTCCAGTGCCGAGAAAAGGTACAAACGTTCCCTAGCTGTGCTGGAACCGAGATTCTCCCGCCCCTTCCCAGCACCCTGACCTCCTGCAGAGAGTCTTGTCTCTGATGATCCACCAGCCCTAATGGGGACCTTTCTTCTCCATGATCTGGGACGGGCGGGTCCCCACTATCCCCCATTCAGGCCTGAGTGCTGCAGCTGGTGTAGGTGGGGCAGGGAGGTCCCTGGCTAACTGGCTCTCTCTCCTGTAATTCCACTCCTGGTGGGTTCAGGACGAAGCCCAGCACCTCATATTCCTGCACGCCACCTACCCCCGTGTCTCGCTGCACAGGAGAGAGGGCAGGACACATTGGAGCCACACTGCTGCAAGGCGGCTGTACTGGAGAGGATTGTGGTGAGGGAGGACAGAGAGATGGGAGTGGCAGGGGTCTCCCCGGGCGAATGGATGGGGGATGGCTGGTGCTGGAGGGGCAGCTGAGGCCAGGGATTGCTGGGGCTGAAGATTGGGGAGAAGAGACAGGAGAAATTCTGAGATTGGCCACTAGTGGGCAGGAATCGGAGGAGCGGGAGGCAGGTGGGGGGATCTTTCTCGCTGTGTGGGGTGCTGGCTGTGTAATCGCCTCACTGGGAAGTGTCAGTGAGGCCCGAATCTCTCACGCTCCTTTGGCTCTCACAGGAGCTTATGGAGGAGCTGTCTGAT
The DNA here is from genome assembly GCF_965140235.1 of Caretta caretta. NCBI lineage: Eukaryota > Metazoa > Chordata > Testudines > Cheloniidae > Caretta > Caretta caretta. The sequence continues at coordinate 177,519,517 of NC_134208.1, read as the reverse complement.
AACTCTCCGCCTGGCGCCATCCTTGCTAACTCCCTGATTGCTGTGGGCAACCTCGGGTACTGAGACCCTCCAGGCCTGTTCCCCTAACCCCGTTGCTGCTCAGGCCCAGGGCTGGGATTCACTGCCCCTCCCACCACCAGGTCACCTCCCAAGGGTGGCTCCTCTGACAGAGATGGTGGGAAGGTTCACTCTCTCTGGGTTGGGCTGTTCTTTTCACTCCAGTAACATTGCAATGGCTATGGGGAGAGGCTCACTCCCAGGAACAGATAGAGGAGGGGCAGCGGGGTCCAAGGAACAGGCGCTATTCCTTCCCTGCCACTGTCTGTCTAGGAAACCTTGCACTTGTCATTCCCTGGCTCGGTGCCTCAGTTTCCATTCTCGCCAGCCTCTGCCTATTTCCCTGCAGTTTCACATCTCTGTTGGTGCCAGTCCCATCCCCGCAGTGCACAGTCTAATATCGCCTCCTCTCTCTTGCCAGCACCATGACACCTGGCCTGGAGCCAGACGTGGAGAGCCACCTCCTTCAAGCCGCCCTGCATGCCATCTTCATCGTGGGCATGTAGAAAGACACCACCCAAGTCCAGGTAGATCATGCTAAAGTCATGAATTGAAGAGCCAGCTGTCATCCTGCCATGAATTTTTGCTAATTGTCTTCAGTGGAATGTGAATGAGGGAGGCCAGGATATGTATTTGGGTGTCTCACAAGTGCTTCACAGAGACCCCTCTTCCCGTCCTGTGGCAGGTATAGCCCCAGTTTCCCAAACACTGACCCATGGCTTTCCCTTGCTTTGCAGGATCTGCATAGGGTCTTGCCAGAGCTCCTGGATGCCATGCTGGGGAGCCTGCTGGCAGAGTCCCCAGACACCGACAGGCTCCACTACATCTTGGAGGGGAGCCCGATAAGAGGGGTGGGGCAATTTTGCCTGAACTGTTAGATCCATTTTCCAGTCTGTCCTCCTAGCTGGGCCCTCAGTGGGGCGTCCTTGGTCAGGGCAGTTAGTGTAATGCAGTGTCAGGCCCTTCCTCCTTGAAGGACAGAGGAAGTAGCTAGGAGTTCAAGCCAGAGCTTTGCCTGGGGACTGGCTTAGGGAGTGAGAGTCTGAACCCCTCCTGTGAGATCCAGAAGATGGTCCTCAGAGAAGAGTCACAGGCTCCTACCGAGAGAAACAGGAGGACCCCAGAGAATCAGCCCTTCTCTCCGACGGGCCCTGAGATTCCTTGGGGGATTGTGCTCACACTCAGTCCCTTCACCCAACCAAGGACTTGAGAGCCAAGGAGGGGTGAGGGATCTGTGTCCTTCTTGGTGAGCTGTTCAGGAATCAGGAGTTCAGGGCGGATGGGACCAGCCCCCACATCGAACGTCCCAATCTAGAGAGATAATGACAAGTTGTGACCTGCAGGATACAGGCATTGTCCTGGGGCAACAATCCCCTTCTAAATCTCTGCGATAAATGAATCGGATATTCCATCCTGTGCACAATGTCTAAGCCCCCTGGGGAAGGGGAGGGTCTCATTAGCACAACACATGCACCTGCCCATGGATCCTGAGCTGCCTCCTTTCCCCCTAGCACATGAACTATTGGATCGTGTCCAGGGTGTCACAAGAGAGAGCCAGGGCCATTCGGAGCAGCACTGCCCTGCTCAGATCCGCCATCACCCTCTCTGAGTTTGACGTAAGTGACCTCTCAGCCCAGCTTCCTGACTCCAGGCGTTGGTGGGCTGGCTCGAACGGGCTGTAGGATGTGCTGCTGCAGGGGTTGGGGGTTAGGAGTGTTCCTCTTGGGGAGGCAGAGTCAGAGCAGAGAATGAACTCGGCTTGACTCAAGTTCTTCTTGTCCCGGTTAAGTGGTGACTCTGGGCATTTTAAGGGGACCATACTGCAGGTTCATGCCTTCCTATCATCCTGGAGCAGCTGGGGAAGTACGTCCTCATGGAGGGCCCTGCCCACATCCCTGTGCTCCAGACTGCTTTTGAGGACAGAGGAAATGAAGGGTCTAGCTCAAGCTCCTCTTCTCTAGCATCTCCTGTAGAGGGCTACGGGGACGGAGAGTCCTGGCCAGGCAGGGACTGGGAGCTGACAGGAAAATGCTGATGGAGTCCCCTCTCCCTCTCCCTTCCGCAAGAACTCAGCAGGATTCCCCAGGATGGGTCACCATGTGGCACAGCTGTCCATCAGTGAAGCAGCCAAGGACCTGAGCCAGCAGGCCAGGGTGGGAGTGTACAGGCTCTTTCAGCTGCTGCTGCACCAGAGGGGTAAGGAACCCAGGCGTGAAATGGCACCCGATAGAAGAGTGAGAGTGGGACCCCAACCAATTTCTCTAAGACTGACCCCGGCTGGAGGCTGAGTCTCTATCGATCTCTTTCTCTGTTCTACACCACCCCCTGCAATTCTCTTGGCAAGGAATCTGTCCACTGTGCAACCACCAATGGGATTGGAAGGACACAAGCGCTGCAACCAAAATGACAAGTGTGTTTGTGTGTGTGTGTCTCTTTCCCAGGGCTGACCATCCATGAGGCCGAAGCCCTGTGGTGTTGGGACTGGCACCGGGACAGCAGGCTCCTGGGCTTCAGGAACACAGCCACGGTCGGGGAGGTAAGGACACTCTGCCAGGGCATGACACAGCTCAGGGAGTGGGGGTGGCTGGGTCCCCTGCAGTGGCTGCTTCCTGGGGCCGCGAGACAGAGATACTGTTCTAGCCCCAGGATTCGGAGCCTCGCTCTGGGCAGTCTGCTAATGCCTCACATCCTGTTGGGTTTAGGTCTTCGGAAAATTCTTCTTGGAGGGGCAGAGAAGATCCTTCCTCTGGACAGCAGAGCTGGCCATCCATGACCCCCTGCTGCGTGTCAGCCAGCCTGAGCTGCTCCTCACCTACACCCTCCTGCGGGAAGCCCAGCGCTGATGGGGGACAAGGTAAGCAGCTGCATTAGAGTCAGGAGATTGGGGTGGGGCCCAGGCTTCCTTCCCATCCGATGGCCATTCTCTGGGCTGGCAGAAAGGAGCCTGGTGTGGAATGAGAGTGAGAACAGGTGCTACTGGGAAGGGAGATGAATTCAACTGCATGAGCAGGAGGGAGCCAGCTTGTCCCCGGAGTAGCTCCAACCCAGCTCTTTGCAAGGCTAATTAATGACAAGCATTGCCTCATCATGGACTTATGTTCTTAGGACATGGTGCTACCGCTCTTGGGAAGTGCCCTCTGCGAGTCTCTCCTGTCCCACAGGGCCACACCAGTTTCCAGTGGACTAGTGTCCTGTCACCCGAGCCATCACCCAGAGTTGCTCCCGTCACTGGTAGCCTGGGAGGCCAAGGACTGACAAGTGATGGCGATTCAGCAGGCAGACCTGAGGCACATTGGTGGGGGAAGCTTGTCCTGCTGCTGGCAGGGCTGGACTTGCTCTAGAGAGAGGGGAGGATTCAGTCAGCAGGGGCTGGTGATCTGCCCCATTCACCAGGGCTGCCATCCTGCGTCTTCAGCATGAGTGTCTGGGATGACTTGGGGAAAGGTCTCAACCTCCCAACATCCCACTTCACTTCTGCCAGAATTCCTCCTTCTCCCCACCTCCCTGCTGGAGCCCCGTCCCTGCCCAACCTGGGTTTTTGTGGAGGAGAGGGTTTTGAGAACTTGCGCTGTGGATTGGAGGTGGAACAGCTGTCAGGGGCACTGAGCGGGAGGTGTCAGGAGCTGACACTACAAGGACAGGGGTTGGCGCTGGAGGTCTCTAGAAAGGACAAGAAGACTCGATTCTGGGGGTAAGGAGGGTGAATCCATCCCTCAGAGGTAGGCAGGTGGTGGGTGGAAATGCTGGTTCCAGGTGCCCTTAATCCCCCCAATTCCTCGGGGGCGTCTGAGTCTCTGACAGGTTCTCGTTCCCTTGCAGCAGGAGGACATCATGGCCAATGTGATGTGCCAGGTCCGCATCATCCAGCACTTGCGCCAGATGCCTGAGGCACTGCAGGGCTGTGCCTCTGAGGCCACCAGCAACTCCTGCTCCCTGCTGCAGGTACTGCTCTGGCTCACTGTAAATGGGGAGATAGTGGAAGAGGAAATGGAGCCCCCTGGCACTCACAGAAACTCTCTCCTCTCTCTGTGGAGCAGGGTCCTTCCTTCTGCCTCCCAAATTCCGGCAGAGTTTCCCAGACGGGAGCAGCCTGCAGCTGAGCCACCTCCGGGAGCAGTGGAGATGGGTCACCTCGTCCCATCAAAGCAAGCAGTGCTGGCTCTCAAAGAGGCTTAGATGGAAGACCCCACTCCGTCATGGAGGTAAGAGCCATTTACTCCTTGGGGCATGTGGGTCTCTTGGGGGAGAAATGGGATCATTGAATCATAGAATACCAGGGTTGGAAGGGACCTCGGGAGGTCATCTAGTCCAATCCCCTGCGCAAAGCAGGACCAATCCCCAATTTTTCCCCGGGATCCCTAAATGGTCCTCTCAAGGATTGAACTCACAACCCTGGGTTTAGCAGGCCAAAGCTCAAACCACTGAGCTATCCCTCCCCTGCTAATGCGTAGCCTGGCTGGGAGCTTCCCCCATCCCTGGCTCCCAGCTCTGGGACAGAGACGTCTCCATCATTGTACCACCCTGGTTTTGTTCATAGGAAGGGGCTCCCTAGACATGTCCTCTAAGCTGGACTCCTGAGAGGGTTTCCAGCAGGAGGCTCCAGCCCCTAGGGCATGAAGAGGATATCAGGTAATCTCGTTCACATGGCATCTCCGGTCTCCAGCTCCACTTCCTGCAGCAGGGCAAACGAACCCATTAGCTCCCAGAATCCCAACTCTTTGACCTTCTTCCGGTCAGCAGTGGGATTTCTCCAGCCCCCTCACCACACCTGTCAGCCTCTGAATGATGAAGGGCCTGAATGTCGGAGTCACCAGAACAAGCAAACTCCAGTTGCAGGCAGTGGGGCCTGTGTGTACTGAGCCCCACTGGAAACCAGGTCTGAAATGGGAGCAAGGACCCCAGCCCAGGAACAGTGGGAGTGGGCAGAGCAGGCCTGTAACAAGGTGCTCTTCCCTGAGCTGCACAGCCTGGGGCTTAGCCAAGCTGATTACAGAATGAGCCCTACCTGACAGGCACCATGTACCCCCTCCTACAGAGCCAGACTTCAGTGGTGATACAGACAACTGGGGTATCAACAGGAATGAGAACGAGATAGGCAGTTCAGAGCAACAAGGAAAGTCTAGAGGGAAACTTGAGAAGAGAGGTGGGAAGTGCCCAGGGAAAACTGCAGCAAAGAGAAAGGAGTAGACCTTGCTGTGGGGTACAGGACCCTGGGCTACTCCCAGTGTCAGGGTGGGACTGGATTCCCCTACTGGCCCCAAAGAAGGGGGCGTCCACACACCTGGAGAGGGTTACCGAGCCCAGCATAGGGGCTGCAGGATGAGTAAGAGCCCCAGTGATGGCAGAAGGACTTCTTTCTGTGGAAAGACGTGTTTGGACTTTTAGTGTGAGACAAGCTGGGCCCCAGGAGGGTTGACGAAAGATGGTGACCAAGCTGAAGTGTTGACTTACCAGGCAGAGAAACTGTCACGGTGCTGGAGCGACCACTGATTGGGGACGCTAGCCTAGCGAGAGGGCTGTGATCATGCCTGGCCGCCCCGGGGGCAAGGAACGATTAGTAGCTTCCTTTCTGATTGGCATAGTCAGGAGGATTGAATTCCCCCTGTGATCCGTGAGGGCTGATTGAAGTCTTGGTTGCTGAAGGACGGTCTGACCTGCCAAGCGGGTGTCTCAAGGGACCAAGCTGGTCACTGGATTTCTCACTTCAGTTCCTGGGACTGGTTAAGCAGCCAAAGCAGGTCTAGGGGTTTCTCACACAGCTCCTAGAACACCAACAGAGGCAGAAGGAAGTGCAGGCGGAGCTACAGACGCGGCAGCAGAAATACCTGTGAGAGATCCTGCAAAGGGAAATCAACCCAGGGTCTGCTATGCCCATGGACAAAAATGGCAGACAAGGAGCGCACGCCTGGGCTGTTCTGTGAAGATTAGCCCAGGAAAGCAGGGCATGAGGAAGTGTACAAGCGTGGCCTAATGCCAAGATGGGGACAAGAATTCTTTGTTTTGAGTGAAGAGAAGCAGGCCATATCAAAAGATACGGTCTGCTCTAGGAAATTGCTGAGTGCAAAATGAGGGGCCAGGGCCCCAAGAAGGTAGAAAGAAAGGAGAAGGTGTCCTCTGACACAAACCCACGTGAGGAAGGCAAGGTGGAGGTGGCAGGGATGGCTGTGGACCTTGCAGACCCTCCACCAACACGCCCTGTTGGGTGCTGGAGGGAGGTGAAGGACAAAATGGTTGGCCCAGAGATGAAACAGACTGAAGTAGGGACAAACACCAGGGTGGAGCAGTCCATGGTGGGTTCTCAGACCCTGACGGAAAAGGTTTTGGCGTATGCAGTGCCAGGAGCAAAAAGGGGTAGAGAAGAAGCTAAAGGCTTCAGAACAGGCTCTGCAAGCAGTTGTTAATGAGAATGAGTGGCTGCAGGAAGAGCGCTGGGATACTGCGTAAGAGAAGGATTGCCTCTTAATTCTGGTGAGCGAGCTGGCAGTGGAGCTGGAGACACTGTGCGCAGGCTGTACAAGCGCGCAGCCGGTGACAGCGATGAGATGATGAGGGATGAAGCTTGGACAAGAACCGAACTTGCCCCCCCGGGTGGGCGATGTTCTAAGGAGGAGGGAATATAACAGAGAGTGGCCTGTGGGCTGTAAAGTCTGGACCTAGGCCAAACTGATTACAGAGTGAGCTTCACCTAAGGGGAAAACCAGGGAAAACCGCAGCAAAGGTACAAGAGCAGGCCTAGCTGTTCAGTAGAGGGCCTTGGGGCAGAACCTAGAATCCAGGGTAGGACTGGTTCTCCCTTGGTCTCTAAGGAAGGGGACGTAGAAGGCCATAGAAAGGGCTACCAAGGGCAGGCCGAGCCAAAGTCAGGCTGAGGAAGAGCCCTCAAAGGAACGGAAGACCTTGTTTCTGTTAGACATTTTTGGACTTTTTGTTTGGGATGAGCATGACCCAGGAAGGAGTGGACTAAAAGACGGTCACCTGGCTGAAGGGCTGAGTTTACAGCCAAAGAACTCCCAGAGGGCCCTAGTGACTATTGACAAGGGTGCTAGCCCAGCAACAAAGTTGTAACACCAGGCCTTGCCAGGAAGAGGCAGCCTGGTTTTGGAGAGTGGTGGGGATGGTCTATGGGAGAGGATGGCTGGAGAGGTCGTACAGGAGGGGCAACAGGGTCCAGTAATGAGAGCAGGGAACTGGTTGGACTGCAGCCCTGCCACTGAGTGGTAACGTGATCCTGGTCAGGTCACTCTCCCACCCGATGCCTCACTTTCTCTATCTGTGAAATGGGGATCATCCTGACCCACATTAAGTAAGTGTTTGATCCTCTGCTCTTCCTTCCCAAATCCCTGCCCTCCTTGTCCCACACAGGCCTCTGCCCTGTTCCTCAAACTTCCATGCCCATGTTAGTGCCTGTGTAGCCCCCCAATGGCAAGGTCTCATGTACAGTCTCCTGCCAGCAAACTGAAGCTGCCCCTAAATCCAGAACAGGAATCGCAGTTCCCGTGCACGGCCCGAATGGAGGATAGACCATGGGCATGGGGACGGCCAACACTCACATCCAGGTAGATCATCAACGTACTCCTCTGTCCCAGGAGCAGGAAGGTCTCTGGTTCTCGCTCTCTTCGGTGGCTGGAGCTGCTGAGTTGGGGTTGCGGGTGGCCAGAGATAGGAACAGGCCATAGGATTAATCCACTGTCAGGGAGAGAGTCCCACCCTGTGGGAGATGATGTTGCCTCTCTGTGGGGAAGTCCTTCCTTGCAGATTCTGTGCTTTGGTTCCTGGATTCTGCCAGGAAGCCCAGCTCCCATCCCTTGCAGTTTGGCTGTTGCCTACCTTGCTCAGCACCAGACCCTCTGCAGAGAGGGCAAGGACTGCAGAGCGAGCGTTCATCCTGGCAGGTGTAACCCCAGGTTCCATAACCCTGACCCATGGCCTCCCTCCCCTGACATGCTTTGAAGAAGGCCTGCCCAGAGATGTGGATGCCATTCTGAAGAGCCTGCTGACAGCAAGCCCCAGCACAGACAAACTCCCGCACATCCTGGAGGTGAGCAGAATGGGCAGGGGCAACAGGAATTTTACCTTAGGCCTGCGGAGGCCTGGAAATGAGAGACCGGGTGATCCACGTCTCCATTGTGTCCTGCTATCTGAGAGCCATTGGGCCACCTGTGGTCAGGGCAGTCAGTGTAGAGCAGTCTTGGGGCTTTCCCTCCTTCAGGGACAGAGGGAAGGCGCTGGTGCTCGACAACAGGTCTCTGCCTGGTTCTGTTGAGCACTAACTCCAAGACCTCAGACAGGCTTGCGGAGTGAGAGCATCAGAGCCCTGTGAGGTCCAGGAGAAGGTCCTCCAAGAAGAGCACTGGCTCCTTCCAAGGAAGCTGCTGAGATTGGTCTTCACAACATCCTCTGGCAAGGAGTTCCACAGGTTGACTGTGCGTTGTGTAAAAAAAATACTTCCTTTTTTTAGTTTTAAACCTGCTGTCTATTAATTTCATTTGCTGACCCCATATCAGTGTACAACAGAAATGGTTTATCAAAGTCATGTTCAATAACATGATTGAATCCTATTACAAACTGATTGTAAAACTTTCTTAGAACAATAGTGGATTGGATTTGTCCTTGCAGCATGGTTCCTGTATGTCTCATGTGATCTTGCCAAGAGCTAATGAAAATAGCTACTTTATCCATAGAAGCTTTGGCATGTGTCTGGAACCCAATTGCTATCAAGACAATGTAGGTATTAGTGTTGTCCATAGGATAGGAATCTTGGAATTTAGCCATGAAAGCAATATGGTTGTGTGCCTCAGTTTCCCTTTTCCTATAGCATATCAGGTCTGGAATGTCTTTTCTCCTGTGAAAAGTTTCAAGACTGTTTACAAGTATCAGGGGGTAGCTGTGTTAATCTATATCCACAAAAACAACAAGGAGTCCGGTGGCACCTAAAAGACGAACAGATTTATTTCGGCATAAGCTTTCATGGGTGAAACATCTGTATCACAGGGTCTTTTAACATAAAGTGTGTTCTTATGTATCACTCTTAACATGTTCAAGGGTTTTCTCTAAAGATTAGGAACCGTGATTCAGGATGGTCAGAGTGCAGTAGGAGAGAGTTAAAAAGGAGCTTTGTTCCCTGTAGAAGGAAGAAAGTTTGCTCTTGATTAATTAAAGCACCTGAAGCCAGTCACCTGATAAAAACCCCCCTACTTCAATCAGGCCAGGGAAGGAGTTGAAGCAGAGTGGATTGGTGTTGGAGCAGAGAGCAGTTTGGAGGGAAGGAGAGGAGATTTTGGGGAAGTGCTGTGGTGGGCTAAGAAGACCAAGACCCTAGGTAAAGGGACAGCTGGTTGGTGCAAAGGGAGGGCAGGAAGCCCCACAAGCTGAAGGGCAGTAGAGGGAAGTAGCCCAGAGGAAGGAACCGCTAGTTTAAGCAGTTTACTGCTATCCCTAGGGCCCCTGGGCTGGGACCCGGAGTAGAGGGAGGGCCTGGGTCCCTCCCTCTCCCCTCTCCTCCTCTCGGACACTAGTTGGGCAGTTAATACCCCAGTTTAGGGGTGAGAAACGGCATCCTGAACCCTCCCCAAGAAGAGAGAGAGCGAGACCCATCCAAGTAATGCCGGCAATTTACCACAGCACATTGTACATTTTTACAGTTTTTCATAATAGCAACAAAATAGCTACAAAAATCACCATTAGCAATAACAATAAATCCATTGAAAATGTCCATATACAATCATTTTAGTCATGACACACCTTTGGCCCAATACCACTGGGGTTTGGGCCTTGTAGGGTTACCCTGTGACTTCCCTTTGCAAAATTCAGTTCTCACTTTCCTCCTTGTCCTGAAGTAAAAGAAAAAGGTTCTCCCGATTCCCAAAGGACCAAGCCCCAGACCCAGGTCAATAGACAAGTCAGATCTTGCCCACAAATCATGCCAATCCTTTAGGGGCAAGGAGGAACAAGGAGAAACTTGCTTTCAAAAGAGCCAAGGAGGAGAGGGACACGGTCCATGAAGAGAGCCTGCTCCGGGGTTCCTGGAGGAAGAGAGGAAGAGCAGGGAGCAGGACCGATTGCTCAGGGGGGGAATGCTGGATATGGGGCCAGCAGGGCGGTTCATCCACCTCATGTCACAGCACCAGCCCCAGTGCGTGTGCCGGCTGCAGTGTCTGCAGGTGCACAGGTCCCTGTAACTGTGACAGTGGAATGGTGTTCCCGGGCCTGGCTCACAATGGTTGGAGGGTGGAGTCTGTGGCAGGGCCTGTGACCAAAACTACAGATGGGGTTTCTGTTCCCAACAATGACAGCTGTGTGTCTCAGAGAAAGATCCTCGAACCCCTCTCTCCAAGAGACGAACCCTTGTCTCCAAAACCAGTCAGGTGGCAGAGCGCATACTGGTTTATGCCGTAGATGACACGTTTTCTGGCCAGCCTTGAATGCTCCAATTCCCTGATGAATGTTCTTCTGACCCTTAATGGCTTTTATATTTTTCCTCTAGCCATTATTCAGATGCTCAGCCCAATCGGCCAGGTCCCGCTTCCATGTGGTGCCTCACTTTCCCCCTCTCTGAAGTGGGGATAATCCTAACTGACAATTAGTGTTGGATCCTCAGATCTTGCTTCCCAAATCCCTGCTCTCCTTGCCCAACTCCGGCCTCTCCCCCATTTCCCCAAACTTCCATGCCTATCTTAGTGCCTGTCTCATCCTCCAACTGCAAGGTCTCAGACACAGTCTCCTTCCAGCAAGCTGAAGCTGCCCCTGGCTCTGGAGCTGGAATCGCATGTCCTGAGAGCTTCCCTTGCGTAGTGTATTCATCGTGGGCATGAGAAAGGACAACACCCGTATGCAGGTCTAACATCAGCCTCCACCTCTGTCCCAGCAGCAGGATGGCTCTGGTTCCTGCTCTGTTAGGGGGCTTATTCCTTCACCCACTTACTTCCCTGGTCCTTCTTGCATGAACAGAGAGCAACAATACCCGAAGTCCAAAGGTTCAAACAATTCGATGTTTATTGGGGTGAACTTCTAGCAATCATGATTCCAGTTTCCTTCCTTAGTGTCCCCCTTCTCAGCTTTGACACCACAGAGCCTTACCTGTGTCCCTGTTCCCATTTCCCCCCCCTTAGCAAAACATGATTCCAGTTTCCCCACCTCCATTCCCTGTTCCCATTCCCCCTCCTTACTTCCTGATTGACTGCAGACTAGATAGTAAACTTGAGTTCCGCTTAGCTATACCTTAACTAATCATTTTACTGAAATTTAACTAACCAATCCTAACATATTGTAACATGATTATTTAACCAATTATATCCCACCACCTTAATTAGTTTACACCCAGCAAAATTAATTATACAGCAGACAGAAACAATCACAGAACCAGACAGAGATTATACAAACAAACAGTAGGGAAATGTTTCAGAGTAACAGCCGTGTTAGTCTGTATTCGCAAAAAGAAAAGGAGTACTTGTGGTACCTTAGAGACTAACCAATTTATTTGAGCATAAGCTTTCGTGAGCTTCAGCTCACTTCATCAGATGCATACTGTGGAAAGTGTAGAAGATCTTTTATACACACAAAGCATGAAAAAATACCTCCCCCACAGTGATAGAACAACAAAGAAATGAGGATTTCACATCCCAGCTATTGATAAGCGAGTTCTTGCCAGACAGGATGCTATCAAACTAAGTTTCCTTTTACATCTTCCAGGCACTTCCCTTTCTCTGGAGGTGATAGGTATTATCAGGACAGGATTGTATTCCTAACAGCCCAATAGCACCTTATTTCAATGTGACTAGTTTGGAATGTGGGGATGTGACCGTTCGCTTCCCAGCTTATGGCTGCCTCTGCTGCTTAGCCAAAGGCCTTAGCCTAAGAACAGGCCCTCAGACTGTCACAGTAAGAGAAGACCCTTACACTGGCAGACAGTGATTTTGATTCTTTCTTTTATACCTCTAGAACTAGCTAAGTGATAAGAATACACCTAAATACTTAGAGTATAGGCCTTTACAGACAGGCCTGAATATATCCTAACATGCTCCCTTGGACAGCTGGAGGTACTGAGAAGTGGGGTTGGCAGAGCATGAGAACAGCCCATAAGGTTAAGAAATGGTGGGGAGAGCCTCTTCCCTCCATGGGACATTACGTTGTCCCTCCGTGGGCAATCCTTTCTTTCCGCAGGCTGGGATTTGGGTCCTGGATTTTGCCCAGAAACCCAGCTCCCATCCCTAGCAGCTTGGCTGTTCCCTACCGTGCTCGGCACCAGGCCCTCCGCAGAGAGCTGCTCTGGGCAAGGACTGCAGAGCCAGCTGTCATCCGGGCAGGTGTAGCCCCAGGTTCCATAACCCTGACCCATGGTCTCTTTCCGCTGGCAGACTCAGAGGAAGGCCTGTCCAGAGAACATGGATGATGAGCTCTAGATCCTGCTGACAGCATCCCCCAGCACAGACAAACTCCAGCACATCTCGGAGGTGAGCAGAATGGGAAGGGGCAGCAGGGGTTTTACCTTGGCCCTGGGGACTCCAAGAAAGAAGAGACTGGAAAATCCATGTTTCTTCTCTTGGATCCTTCCCAGTATGCATTTGTGATCAACTATGTGGGTGACCTTGGGGTTAACTCACTTCCCCCTTCTGGCATCAGTCTTCTCCACTATCAAATCTACCCTGGGGAAGAAGGACATAAGCCCCGACAATCACCTTCACCTGTGGGTGTCTGGCCCTGGGAGCCTAAACCAACTGGACTACCTGCCCCATCACCTAAACTGCCCTGACTTTTCCTCCTAGGGCCTTGTCCTAAGTGCTCAGCCTAGTCCCTTCCTAGCTTATCCCTGACCTTTCAAGGACTCTTCAAGCCCCTCCCACACCTGCTCCCCTTGGGGTGTCTCTCGTGGCTGAGCACAGGCTGCCCTTCTGTCTGTCAGCAGGCCTGAGTTCTTGTCACCTGACCCCCACATTTATTCCCTTCACCCTAGGGAGCTGCATAACCTGGGCTAAGTACAGTTGAGCTCCAACCCCTGTCCTGGCCATCTCACCCTGGGACAGGTTGAAAGTGGAAACCTGTGGGCTAACAGTAACTGTTTGCTCTCAAAGGTGCTGAAGACACAATGGAAGAGGAAATCCTTTGGTCTCGATTTAAATTATTGCAACTGAAAGTGAATGAGAGAAAATAGGTCCAGAGTTATCTTCCTAGCAGCAGAAAATGTGTAGATTGATAGATGTTAAGGTCAGAAAGGACCGTTATGTGTATCTAGTTGCACCTCCTGTACAACTCGAGCCCTCGAATGTCACCAGGTGATTCCTTCAGCCAACCATAACATGGGAATGAGCCAGAGCACGTCTTTTGGAATGACATCCACATGCATTGGAGCCAGCAGGCTAACAGAAAATCCTTCTGCAGTGACATGGGGTTAAGGGACATGAAGGAAAAGACATGGAGGCTGTGATTAAAGTTAGAGCACTGAGACCAGGATAACCGGGGTTAGGTCCCAGGATTGGCTAGCAGAAGTCCTGCCATTTTCTATTCCTGGCTTTGGGACCATGAGCGAGTCTCTTCACTGCTGGGTGCCTCGGTTTCCCCAACTATCAAATAGAGCTAATCAAGGTTTTGTTTGTTCTCCCCATTTTACAGGGTGGGAAACCGAGACACAGTTGGGACCTGTCTACACTACAGCTCTCTCGTGCATTTCTAAGCTGCTGACCCCCACATGTTGTTCAGAGCCTATGGACAACACAGCTCCTAAGGGTGTGTTTATTCTGTTCTTATCCCCTATGTACCAGCAGGTCTGGGCGGCCTTTTCTCACTGTGCTGTGGGGAGCAGGTCCTGAGTACAAAGGGTCTGAAGAAGCTCTCAAGGACTAATTTTTAAAAATAATTTTTATCAATGAATTGGGAGAAAACATACAATCCCTGCTGATAAGCTTGGTGGGTGACAAAATACTGGCAGAGTCGTTATTACTGATGAGAAGGGAGCAGTGATACAAAGCGATGTGGCTCATTTGGCAAGCTGGACCCATTCAAAGAAAACAAGTTTGACGAGAGCCAAATGCAAGGTCCTATACCTCCCAACAAGGCATGCCGGCCACACCTCCAGAAAGGAGAAGTGTATCCAGGAAAGCAGTGACTCTGAAAAGGATTTAGGGGCCATAGTGGAGAAGCTACTCAACACGAACTCCCAGTGGGATGCTGTGGTGAACAGAGCTAAAGCCATCATTACATGTAGGAGCAGAGCCGTGAGTAGCATAGGGAGGTGTGACATTATGAGTGTAATATAATATCTCATTGATAGGTCACAGGGCCAGAAAGAGTTAATTAACTCACAGGCTGACCTGATCCATGGCTGAACTTTAAAGACTGGTGAGGAAGATATGTAAAGGAATAGAGCTTTGAAATGCAAGCCTGCATTGTTAGAGATAGAAGGGTAGATGTTTGCTCAGGTCTTGTGATATAAGCAAACAAGTCTTGTCTATTGCTATAGCTTTGATTCAAAGATCAAAAGAGGAATATTAACATTTAGGAAGACACTTGAGTGAAACAGTATTCTTGTTCATATGTCTCTTTGAAGGTTGTGGTAACCTGTATCTAAACTGTTTAATGGATAAATTATCCTGTGATAATTGCCAGGATGTTTAGGAGAAGGAAAGTTAAGCCTATTGTTTTCTCAGGCCAAAAGGCTGCTGGAAGTGTATAAAAACCCTGGGACACAATCCTTCTTCATCTCAGATCTGCTTTGGGTTTCAAGAAGGGGAAACCCGAAGCCATAAGGACTGAGATCCCCAGTCACTGACTGGAGTCACCCTGAATATGGACATTGGACTATAACCTATGGACTATTTCTAAAAGGACTTTTGGCAACTACAAGCTCATCTCTGCTCTGTACCTGTACCTCAAGAGTTGAACTCAAGTCTGCAACTGTATTGATCTTTTAACCAACACGCTCTTCCTTTTCCTTTTTAATAAATTTTAGTTTTGTTAATAAGGATTGACTGTAAGCGTGTATTTTGGGTAAGATCTGAGTTATCATTTGACCTGGGTCTGGGGCTTGGTCCTTTGAGATCAGGAGAACCTTTTCTTTTATATGATGAAATAAGATTTTCAGAATTTATCATCATATGTTTGACCTGTGTGTCTGGAAGGAGTCCTGAGGCTGGGTACTTTAAGGGAACTGCATTATTTGGACTTCTGAGTAACCAGGGAGGTGCTATAGAAGCTGTTCTGTGCTGGCTTGATAAATCTAAGTATTGGAATATCCACCAGCCTTTGGGGTTTGTTTACCCCGTTTGTTTGCAGTCCACCCTGACTGAGTGACCTCAGCTGGCTCCCACGGGCAGCACTGTCACAGGAGGTGACACAGAATCAGTGAGACTGCTATTGGAATACTGCCTCCAGTTTTCATAGAATCATAGAATATAAGGGTTGGAAGGGACCCCAGAAGGTCATCTAGTCCAACCCCCTGCTCGAAGCAGGACCAATTCCCAGTTAAATCATCCCAGCCAGGGCTTTGTCAAGCCTGACCTTAAAAACCTCTAAGGAAGGAGATTCTACCACCTCCCTAGGTAACGCATTCCAGTGTTTCACCACCCTCTTAGTGAAAAAGTTTTTCCTAATATCCAATCTAAACCTCCCCCACTGCAGCTTGAGACCATTACTCCTCGTTCTGTCATCTGATACCATTGAGAACAGTCTAGAGCCATCCTCTTTGGAACCCCCTTTCAGGTAGTTGAAAGCAGCTATCAAATCCCCCCTCATTCTTCTCTTCTGCAGGCTAAACAATCCCAGCTCCCTCAGCCTCTCCTCATAACTCATGTGTTCCAGACCCCTAATCATTTTCGTTGCCCTTCGCTGGACTCTCTCCAATTTGTCCACATCCTTCTTGAAGTGTGGGGCCCAAAACTGGACACAGTACTCCAGATGAGGCCTCACCAATGTCGAATAGAGGGGAACGATCACGTCCCTCGATCTGCTCGCTATGCCCCTACTTATACATCCCAAAATGCCATTGGCCTTCTTGGCAACAAGGGCACACTGCTGACTCATATCCAGCTTCGCGTCCACTGTCACCCCTAGGTCCTTTTCCGCAGAACTGCTGCCTAGCCATTCGGTCCCTAGTCTGTAGCTGTGCATTGGGTTCTTCCGTCCTAAGTGCAGGACCCTGCACTTATCCTTATTGAACCTCATCAGATTTCTTTTGGCCCAATCCTCCAATTTGTCTAGGTCCTTCTGTATCCTATCCCTCCCCTCCAGCGTATCTACCACTCCTCCCAGTTTATTATCATCCGCAAATTTGCTGAGACTGCAATCCACACCATCCTCCAGATCCTTTATGAAGATATTGAACAAAACCGGCCCCAGGACCGACCCTTGGGGCACTCCACTTGATACCGGCTGCCAACTAGACATGGAGCCATTGATAACTACCCGTTGAGCCCGACAATCTAGCCAGCTTTCTACCCACCTTGTAGTGCATTCATCCAGCCCATACTTCCTTAACTTGCTGACAAGAATACTGTGGGAGACCGTGTCAAAAGCTTTGCTAAAGTCAAGAAACAATACATCCACTGCTTTCCCTTCATCCACAGAACCAGTAATCTCATCATAGAAGGCGATTAGATTAGTCAGGCATGACCTTCCCTTGGTGAATCCATGCTGGCTGTTCCTGATCACTTTCCTCTCATGCAAGTGCTTCAGGATTGATTCTTTGAGGACCTGCTCCATGATTTTTCCAGGGACTGAAGTGAGGCTGACTGGCCTGTAGTTCCCAGGATCCTCCTTCTTCCCTTTTTTAAAGATTGGCACTACATTAGCCTTTTTCCAGTCATCCGGGACTTCCGCGGTTCGCCACGAGTTTTCAAAGATAATGGCCAATGGCTCTGCAATCACAGCCGCCAGTTCCTTCAGCACTCTCGGATGCAACTCGTCCGGCCCCATGGACTTGTGCACGTCCAGCTTTTCTAAATAGTCCCTAACCACCTCTATCTCCACAGAGGGCTGTCCATCTCTTCCCCATTTTGTGATGCCCAGCGTAGCAGTCTGGGAGCTGACCTTGTTAGTGAAAACAGAGGCAAAAAAAGCATTGAGTACATTAGCTTTTTCCACATCCTCTGTCACTAGTTTGCCTCCCTCATTCAGTAAGGGGCCCACACATTCCTTGGCTTTCTTCTTGTTGCCAACATACCTGAAGAAACCCTTCTTGTTACTCTTGACATCTCTGGCTAGCTGCAGCTCCAGGTGCGATTTGGCCCTCCTGATAACATTCCTACATGCCCGAGCAATATTTTTATACTCTTCCCTGGTCATATGTCCAACCTTCCACTTCTTGTAAGCTTCTTTTTTATGTTTAAGATCCGCTAAGATTTCACCATTAAGCCAAGCTGGTCGCCTGCCATATTTACTATTCTTTCGACTCATTGGGATGGTTTGTCCCTGTAACCTCAACAGGGATTCCTTGAAATACAGCCAGCTCTCCTGGACTCCTTTCCCCTTCAAGTTAGTCCCCCAGGGGATCCTGGCCATCCGTTCCCTGAGGGAGTCGAAGTCTGCTTTCCTGAAGTCCAGGGTCCGTATTGTGCTGCTTACCTTTCTTCCCTGTGTCAGGATCCTGAACTCAACCAACTCATGGTCACTGCCTCCCAGATTCCCGTCCACTTTTGCTTCCCCCACTAATTCTACCCGGTTTGTGAGCAGCAGGTCAAGAAAAGTTTTGGTGTCCTCATTAGAAAAATATGTTGAGAAATTGGAGCTGGGGCAGCAAAGAGCCACCAAATGTTCTGCGGGCTGGAGAAAAATGCCTTCTAGGGAGCGATTGAAAGAGCTCAACCTGTTTAGCTGATGAAAAGCAGATTGAAAGGTGACTTCACTGAAGGGTTGAAATGCCTTAATGGAGAGAAAATACTGGGGATTAAAAGGCTCGTTAATCGAGCAGAGAGAGGCAAAACAAGACCCAATGGCTGGAAGGTGAAAAGCGACAAATTCATATCACAAATAAAGCACAAATATTCAACAGCGAGGATGATTCACCACGGGAAGAAGCTACCAAGGAAAGTGGTGGATTCTCCATCTCTTGATGTCATTTAATGAAGACTAGATGCCTTTCTGGAATGTGCTTGCCAAACGGTAGCAACTGTGGTATACAGGAGGCCTGTGATATGCAGGGGGTCAGATGAGATGCTCTAATGGTCTCTTCTGGCCATCAAGTCGACTCATTTCTGAAAAACTGAGTGTAGCATTGGGAGTAGCCTGTGATGTTTTGCTGTCTAGCCAGCATGCTTCCTAGAATGAACACTCCTTGAGTGGAGTGATCCACAGGGAGTAGCTCAAACCTCCAAAGTGTCTGGCCAGCGGTAGGACATGAGAACTGCAGGGGAGGGGTGGGTAGGCTGACGGGATAGCAAGTGTGAAAAAGGGGACAGGGAGTGGGGGGTAATAGGAACCTATATAAGAAAAAGCCCCAGATAGTGGGACTGTCCCTATAAAATCGGGACATCTGGTCACCCCAGGGGTGGGTGTGGCAGTGACATCACAAAGGCCTTTTGCAGGACCTCAGCCTATTGGTCAAAGGTAGTGGGGAGGTGGTGACCTCACAGAGAGATGCTGACATCAGCCAGGCAGGACAGGGGCGCAGGGCCAGGGAAACCTCACAGACCCCTGTAGCTTTGCTTCAGCAAGTCTCCCTCTTGAGGTCTCTCTTTGAGGCCTGAGAGAGTATTAGGGTTTACATACGTGAGCGCAAGGAGTAACCTCTTTCGAGTTTTCTCCTTTCCTTTTCCTGATTTTACAAGAAAACAGATGTCCCTGTTTGGAAGGTAAGAGCCTCTGAGAGGTTTGGAACCTGTTCAGTCTGATCCATTTGGTGCCAGCTGAATTCTGGGCCTGGAAAACGCTAGCTTCAGGAGGCAGAATTTTATTCCCCACCTAGGATTTTGTCCCTTAGACTCACTGGGGACATTAGGGTTTGTCCTTTTCGTTTTACATTTCCTCCCTCCCTCCTTTCTCTTCTTCTCTTATTTCTTTTGTCCTTTCCCCTGTTCCCCTCCCGCCACCAGGAGGGGTGTGTGTGGGGGAGTCACTGGGGGTGCTCTGCAGCTCCCAAAAATGTGGGGCTAAAATAGTGCTCGGCCAGTGATCCCCATTGGTGACCTGGGCCATCGTTTGGGCTCTCTGGTGAGAACCCTCAGCCTCCCACCCCTCAGTCTCTACCCTGATTGGCTGAGCAAGGGGTTATTGACAGGGAGGAGACTCGGGTCCTTGTTGCTCTCTTTTAAAACCAAGTAAATAAGTCATAACCAGTCATGTTTGATGAATTTTGCTGCTTCTCCGCATTCATTGTCTCTGAGCAGTTCATGATTCTCTCTAGCATTCCAGTTCTCCTGAAACACTTGCTGAATAATTACTATGAACTGTTGTTGGTCTGGAGCTCATTTGAGAGGACTTTATTCAGATTGTTCAATGTATGAAACTCAAGATCTGATGGTTAGTTTGAAAATCAGGGTTCTTGGGTCCGATTCCCAACTCTGCCACTGCCTGGCTGTGTGACCTCAGAGAAGTCAATTCTCCTTTCTCAGCCTTAGCTTCTCCCTCTTTCAAGTAGGCATAACAATCCTCTCCTACCTACCTCACAGTGGGTGGAGGATGGGGATCCATTGGAGAGTGTCACTGGGAGCAGTGCATAATATGAGGGGTCCTATCACTTTTACTCAGATCAGATAATGGAATAGCTGAAATATTCTATTTTATTTGTTTTTGATTATTTTGAAATTGTTAAGAGCAGCAACTCCTTAGCTCAGACTGAAGCATCTTCTCTAATTTTCGAGATCAAAGTGTCTCATCTTTGTGTGCGGCAAGACAATTTAACACACAGTGACAAACAGGAGATGCTTTTGTTTTGCAACAAAATATTTTTGCAAAGAATTTTCATCCCACTTGTTATGATTTCAAGAAACAAACCGGTTTAGTCTGAATGAGATTTTCTGACCAAAACGGTTTCAATGAAATTTCCCCACCATCTTGATTCCTGGGCTCTCTCCCTGCCTCTGGGGGGTTTGTTGTCTGTTAGAACAGGAGTCAAGATTGATGGCTTCTCTTTCTGGCTCTGTCACTACCTTGCTGTGTAGGCCCTTGGGTAGGTCACTTCCCTTTTCTGTACCTAAGGCTCCCCCTCCGTCCAATGGGAACATGGACAATTTGCGAACTCCGGGCAGTCGTGAGCCTGAGTGAGATAAGGGGCTTAGTTAAAGCCCTTTGTGAAGGAGAAAGGGGAGGTTCACGGTGTTGAGCATTCAGGGAAATGAGTCCCACTCTTTTAGGTACGTGGGGTTCTTTGCCAGCAGGAGAGAAGAGGTTCCTGCCTCCATTTGTGTGGCCTTAACAAACCAGGTGCTGTGCCTCAGTTCTCATCTGAGATCCCTGAAAAAGAACCTCTCCCCGTCCGTTAACAAGACAGTAGCTATCTTTAAAAGGGGAACAAAGAGAACCTTGGGACTTACAGACCAGCCAGCCTTATCCCATACCTAGAAAGATACTGGAACACACTATTAAACAATCAGTTTGTCAGCACCTACAGGATCATCTGGTTCTTAGTACTAGTGAGCATGGATTTGTCAAGAACAAATGATTCCAAACCAATCCTGTTTCCTTCTTTGACAGGGTTACAGGCCTAGAGGAGGTGGGCAGACAGCGTGTGCCCCTTACTGAATGAGGGAGGAACCTAGTGACAGAGGATGTGGAAAAAGCTAATGTACTCATTGCTTTTTTTGCCTCTGTCTTCACTAACAAGGTCAGCTCTCAAACTGCTGCACTGGGCATCACAGCATGGGGAGTAGATGGCCAGCCCTCTGTGGAGAAAGAGGTGGTTAGGGACTATTTAGAAAAGCTGGACGTGCACAAGTCCATGGGGCCGGACGAGTTGCGTCCGAGAGTGCTAAAGGAATTGGCAGCTGTGATTGCAGAGCCATTGGCCATTATCTTTGAAAACTCGTAGCGAATGGGGGAAGTCCCAGATGACTGGAAAAAAGGCTAATGTAGTGCCCATCTTTAAAAAAGGGAAGAAGGAGGATCCTGGGAACTACAGGCCAGTCAACCTCACCTCAGACCCCGGAAAAATCATGGAGCAGGTCCTCAAAGAATCAATCCTGAAGCACTTACATGAGAGGAAAGTGATCAGGAACAGTCAGCATGGATTCACCAAAGGAAGTTCATACCTGACTAATCTAATTGACTTCTATGATGAGATTACTGGTTCTGTGGATGAAGGGAAAGCAGTGGATGTATTGTTTCTTGACTTCAGCAAAGCTTTTGACACGGTCTCCCACATTATTCTTGTCAGCAAGTTAAAGAAGTATGGGCTGGATGAATGCACTATAAGGTGGGTAGAAAGTTGGCTAGATTGTCAGGCTCAACGGGTAGTGATCAATGGCTCCATGTCTAGTTGGCAGCCGGTGTCAAGTGGAGTGCCCCAGGGGTCGGTCCTGGGGCCGGTTTTGTTCAATATCTTCATAAATGATCTGGAGGATGGTGTGGATTGCACTCTCAGCAAATTTGCGGATGATACTAAACTGGGAGGAGTGGTAGATACGCTGGAGGGCAGGGATAGGATACAGAGGGACCTAGAGAAATTGGAGGATTGGGCCAAAAGAAATCTGATGAGGTTCAATAAGGATAAGTGCAGGGTCCTGCACTTAGGACGGAAGAATCCAATGCACCGCTACAGACTAGAGACCGAATGGCTCGGCAGCAGTTCTGCGGAAAAGGACCTAGGGGTGACAGTGGACGAGAAGCTGGATATGAGTCAGCAGTGTGCCCTTGTTGCCAAGAAGGCCAATGGCATTTTGGGATGTATAAGTAGGGGCATAGCGAACAGATCGAGGGACATGATTGTCCCCCTCTATTCGACATTGGTGAGGCCTCATCTGGAATATTGTGTCCAGTTTTGGGCCCCACACTACAAGAAGGATGTGGATAAATTGGAGAGAGTCCAGCAAAGCGCAACAAAAATGATTAGGGGTCTGGAACACATGAGTTATGAGGAGAGGCTGAGGGAGCTGGGATTGTTTAGCCTGCAGAAGAGAAGAATGAGGGGGGATTTGATAGCTGCTTTCAACTACCTAAGAGGTGGTTCCAGAGAGGATGGTTCTAGACTATTCTCAGTGGTAGAAGAGGACAGGACAAGGAGTAATGGTCTCAAGTTGCAGTGGGGGAGGTTTAGGTTGGATATTAGGAAAAACTTTTTCACTAGGAGGGTGGTGAAACACTGGAATGCATTACTTAGGGAGGTGGTAGAATCTCCTTCCTTAGAAGTTTTTAAGGTCAGGCTTGACAAAGCCCTGGCTGGGATGATTTAATTGGGGATTGGTCCTGCTTTGAGCAGGGGGTTGGACTAGATGACCTCCTGAGGTCCCTTCCAACCCTGATATTCTATGATTCAAAACGCCCTTTTTAGAAATTGGAGAATTGGTCTTCTTGAGCCAAACTCCACGGCTGGGCCCCCCTCTGTAGACTGGGCAGAAGTGAAACTCCAGAGCCAAACACTCCTCCTCCGGGGCAGTGCACGCCGACCTTTAATGGTCAGATGCTGCTTAGCGCTGTCAGAGCAGCTTCTGCTGTGGGATTCTCCCAGCACTTTCCAAGAGTGGGAAAGTATGAAATCCCCATTTGACTGCTGGGGACAGAGCCATAGAGCGGGGAGCAACTTGCCCAAAGTCCCAACAGGAAAACCAGCAATGGAACATAGGAGTCCTGACTGTCAATCCCCTCTTTTCACAGGCAGTCGATCGCCCAGTGTCATCACCCTGCCTGCTGTCTGGGCAGGGTAACTCCTCAGGTCACCACCCTCTCCAGCCTGCCTTGGGCTTGGAGAGTGAGGAGGAGAGCGAGGGACAGCAGACGACCCTGAACATCCGCCATCCATCGCTCCATCGCCTAGAGCAAGTGAGTGGCATTAGGGTTCCTCTGTGGCGTCCTCTGTCTGTCTGGGGAGAGGCAGAAAGAGGGGGAGAGAATCTCTCCAAAGGATTTGCAAAAGGCCCCCAGGAGCCCCTTGTTCTCAGACCGGGGAGGGGCTTTTCAGAGTCATCTCCAGTGTGTTTGGAAAGGTCCCAGCATGCGGCTCCCAGCCCTTGCCTTGTGAGATACTGTTTGACAGGCTGAGAGTGTCTGAGCTGGGCCAGACCTCGCTAGATAATGATGATGGAGAGTCCTGGCCAGCGGGGGACTGGGAGCTCACAGGAAAATGCTAATGGAGTCCCCTCTCCCTCTCCCTCCTGTAAGAACTCAGCAGAATTCCCCAGGATGGGTCACCATGTGGCACAGCTGGCTCTGTCCATCAGTGACCCAGCCAAGGACCTCAGCCAGCAGGCCAGGGAGGGAGTGTACCAGCTCTACCAGCTGCTGCTGCACCAGAGGGGTAAGGAACCCAGCTCGGAAATGGCAACTGAGAGTAGAGTGAGAGTGGGACTGCAACCAATTTCTCTCAGACTGACCCCGGCTGGAGGCTGAGTCTCTCTCGATCTCTTTCTCTGTTCTACACCAGCCCCTGGAATTCTGTTGGGCCAGGCAAGCAGCGAGGACTCTGCCCACTGTGCAGCCACCAATGGGATTGGAAGGGCACAAGCACTGCAACCAGAATGACAAGTGTGTGTGTGTGTCTGTTTCCCAGGGCTGGCCATCCATGAGGCCAAAGCCCTGTGGTGTTGGGACTGACACTGGGACAGCAGGCTCCTGGGCAACAGGAACACAACCAGGGTGGGGGAGGTAAGGACACTGCCAGGGCATGACACAGCTCAGGGAGTGGGGGTGGCTGGGTCCCCTGCAGTGGCTGCCTCCTGAGGCCACTAGACAGAGATACCGTTCTAGCCCCCGGATTTGGAACCTGATTCTGGGAAATCTGCTAATGCCTCATGTCCTGTTGGTTTTAGGTCTTCAGAAAGTTCTTCTGGGAGGGGCAGAGAAGATACTTCCTCCAGACGGCAGTGCTGGCCATCCACGACCCTCTGCTGCGTGTCAGCCAGGTTGGGCTGCTCCTCACCTGCTCCCTCCTAGGGGAAGCCCAGCAGCTGATGGGGGACAAGGTAAGCAGCTGCATTAGAGTCAGGAGATTGGGCTGGGGCCCAGGCCACCTTCCCATCCAATGGCCATTCGCTGGCCTGTCAGCAAGAAGCCTGGTGTGGAATGAGAGTGAGAACAGGTGCTACTGGCAAGGGAGGTGAATTCACCTCCATGAGCAGGAGGGAGCCAGCTTGTCCCTGGAGCAGCTCCAACCGATCCTTTTAGCAAGGCTAATTAATGACAAGAATTACCTCATCACGGACTTATGTTCTTAGTACACGGTGCTATCGCTCTTGGGAAGTGCCCTCTGCGAGTCTCCCCTGTCCTACAGGGCCGCACCAGTTTCCAGCGGAGTAGAGTCTGTGTCTCCCGAGTCACCACCCAGAGTTGCTCCCATCACTGGCAGCCTGGGAAGCCAAGGACTGACGAGTGATGGCGATTCACCAGGCAGGGTTGAGGCACACGGGCGGGGAAAGCTTGTCCTGCTGCTGGCAGGGCTGGACCCACTCTAGAGAGAATGGGAGGATTCAGTTAGCATGGGCTGCTGATCTGCCCCATTCACCAGAGCTGCCATCCTGCGTCTTCAGCATTAGTGTCTGGGATGACTTGGGGAAAGGTCTCAACCTCCCGACATCCTACTTCACTGCTGCCAGAATCCATCCTTCCCCCACACTCCCTTGCTAGAGCCCTGTCCCTGCCCAACCTGGGTGGGGGTGGAGGAGAGGGTTCTGAGAACTTGAGCTGTGGAATAGAGGTGGAACAGCTGTCAGGGGCACTGAGGGGGAGGTATCAGGAGCTGACCCTACAAGGAGGGGGGTTGGCACTGGAGGTCACTAGAAAGGACAAGAAGACTCGATTCTGGGGGTGATGAGGGTGAATCCATCCCTCAGAAGTAGGCAGGTGGTGGGTGGAAGTGCTGCTGCTTCCAGGTGCCCTTAATGCCCCCCAATTCCTCGGGGGCGTCTGAGTCTCTGACAGGTTCTCGTTCCCTTGCAGAAGGAGGATGTCACGGACAATGTGATGTGCCAGGTCCGCATCATCCAGCACTTGCGCCAGGTGCCTGAGGCACTGCAGGGCTGTGCCTCTGAGACCACCAGAAACTCCCGCTCCCTGCTGCAGGTACTGCTCTGGCTCACTGTAAAAGGGGAGATAGTGGAAGGGGAAACGGAACCCCTTGGCACTCACAGAAACCCTCTCCCCTCTCTGTGGAGCAGGGTCCTTCCTGCTGCGCCCCAAATGCCCTCACAGCCTCCGAGATGGGTGCAGCCTGCAGCTGAGCCACCTCCTGGAGCAGTGCAGATGGGTCACCTTGTCCCATCAAAGCAAGCAGTGCTGGCTCTCAAAGAGGCTTAGATGGAAGACCCCACTCCCTCATGGAGGAAGAGCCATTTACTCCTTGGGGCGTGTGGGTCTCTTGGGAGAGAAACGGGATCCCCGATGTGTAGCCTGCCTGGGATCTTCCCCTGTCCCTGGCTCCCAGCTCTGGGACAGAGACGTCTTGATCATTGTACCACCCTGGTTTTGTTCGTAGGAAGGGGCTCCCTAGACATGTCCTCTAAGCTGGACTCCTGAGAGGGTTTCCGGCAGGAAGCTCCAGCCCCTCGGGCGCGAAGAGGACATCGGGTAGTCTCGTTCACATGGCATCTCCAGTCTCCAGCTCCACTTCCCGCAGCAGGGCAAACGAACCCATTAGCTCCCAGAATCCCAACTCTTTGGCCTCCTTCCACTCAGCAGTGGGATTTCTCCAGCCCCCTCACCACACCTGTCAACCTCTGAATGATGAAGGGCCTGAATGTCAGAGTCACCAGAACAAGCAAACTCCAGTTGCAGGCAGTGGGGCCTGTGTGTACTGAGCCCCACTGGAAACCAGGTCTGAAATGGGAGCAAGGACCCCAGCCCAGGAACAGTGGGAGTGGGCAGAGCAGGATTGTAACAGGGTGTTCTCCACTGGGCTGCACAGCCTGGGGCTTAGCCAAGCTGATTACAGAATGAGCCCTACCTGAGAGGCACCATGTACCTCCCCCTACAGAGCCAGACTTCAGTGGTGATACAGCCCAGCTGGGGTATCAACAGGAATGAGAACGAGTTAGGAAGTTCAGAGCAGCAAGGAAAGCCTAGAGGGAAACTTGAGAAGAGAGGTAGGAAGTGCCCAGGGAAAACTGCAGCAAAGAGAAAGCAGTAGACCTTGCTGTTGGGTACAGAACCCTGGGCTGCTCCCAATGTCAGGGTGGGACTGGGTTCCCCTACTGGCCCCAAAGAAGGGGGCGTCCACGCACCCGGAGAGGGTTACCAAGCCGAGCAAGGGGGCTGTAGGATGAGGAAGCGCGCCAGTGATGGCAGAAGAACCTCTTTGTGTGGAAAGACGTGTTTGGAGTTTTAGTGTGAGACAAGCTGGGCCCCAGAAGGGTGGACTAAAGGTGGCGACCTGGCCGAAGGGTTGAGTTACCAGGCAGAGAAACTGTCATGGTGCTGGAGCAACCACAGATGGGGCACGCTAGCCTAGCGAGAGGGCTGTGATCATGCCTGGCCGCCGCGGGGGCATGGAACGATGAGTAGATTCGTTTCTAATTGGTATAGGCAGGAGGATTGAATTCCATCAGCCCTCGTGGATCATAGGGGGAAGTCTTGGGTGCTGAGGGAAGGTCTGTCGTGACAAGCGGGTGTCTGGAGGGACTGAGCTGGTCACTGGATTTCTCACTTCAGTTCCCAGGACTGGTTAAGCAGCCAAAGCAGGTCTAGGGGTTTCTCACGCAGCTCCTAGAACACCAACAGAGGCAGAAGGAAGTGCAGGCGGAGCTACAGACGCGGCAGCAGAAATACCTGTGAGAGATCCTGCAAAGGGAAATCAACCCAGGGTCTGCTATGCCCATGGACAAAAAGAGCAGATATGGAGAGTATTCCTGGGCTTTGCTGAGAAGGTTAGCCCAGGAGGGCAGGCCATGAGGAAGTGTACATGCGTGGCCTAATGCCAAGATGGGGACAAGAGTTCTTTGTTTTGGGTGCAGAGAAGCAGGCCATATCAAAAGACACGGCCTGCTTAGGAAATTGCTGAGTGGCAAAACGAGGGGCCAGGGCCCCACGAAGGTAGAAAGAAAGGAGAAGGTATCCTCTGACACAAACCCATGTGAGTCAGGCAACGTGGAGGTGGCAGGGATGGCCGTGGACCTTGCAGAGCCTCCACCAGTACACCCTGTTGGGTGCTGCAGGGAGGTGAAGAACGAAATGGTTGGCCCAGAGATGAAGCAGACTGAAGGAGGGACAAACACCGGGGTGGAGCAGTCCACCGTGGGTTCTCAGACCCTGACGGAAAAGGTTTTGACTTTTGCAGCGGCAGTAGCAAAAAGGGGTAGAGAAGAAACTAAAGGCTTCGGAACAGGCTCTGCAAGCAGTTGCGAATGAGAATGAGTGGCTGCAGGAAGAGCGCTGGGATACTGCGTAAGAGAAGGATTGCCTCTTAATTCTGGTGAGCGAGCTGGCAGTGGAGCTGGAGACACTGTGCGCAGGCTGTTCAAGCGCGCAGCCGGTGACAGCGATGAGATGATGAGGGATGAAGCTTGGATAAGAATAGAACTTGCCCCCCCAGGTGGGCGATGTTCTAAGGAGGAGGCAATATAACGGAGAGTGGCCTGTGGGCTATAAAGCCTGGACTTAGGTAAAACTGATTACAGAGTGAGCTTCACCTGAGGGGAAAACCAGGGGAAACTGCAGCAAAGGCACAGGAGCAGGCCTAGCTGTTCAGTAGAGGGCCTTGGGGCAGAACCTAGAATCCAGGGTAGGACTGGTTCTCCCTTGGTCTCCAAGGAAGGGGACGTAGAAGGTCATAGAAAGGGCTACCAAGGCCAACAAGGGCAGGCCGAGCCAAAGTCAGGCTGAGGAAGAGCCCCCAAAGGAACGGAAGACCTTGTTTCTGTTCGACATTTTTTGACTTTTTGTTTGGGATGAGCACGACCCAGGAGGGAGTGGACTAAAAGATGGTCTCCTGGCTGAAGGGCTGAGTTCCAAGCCAAAGAACTCTCAGAGGGCCCTAGCAACTATTGGCAGGGGTGCTAGCCCAGCAAGAAAGCTGTAACACCAGGCCTTGCCAGGAAGGGGCAGCCTGGTTTTGGAGAGCGGTGGGGATGGTCTATGGGTGAGGATGGGTGGAGGGGTCGTACAGAAGGGGCAACAGGGTCCAGTGATGAGAGCAGGGAACTGGTTGGACTGCAGCCCTGCCACTGAGTAGTAACGTGATCCTGGCCAGGTCACTCTCCCATCTGATGCCTCACTTTCTCTATCTTTGAAATGGGGATCATCCTGACCCACATTAAGTAAGTGTTTGATTCTCTGTTTTTCCTTCCCAAATCACTGCCCTCCTTGTCCCACACCGGCCTCTGCCCTGTTCCTCAAGCTTCCATGCCCATGTTAGTGCCTGTGTAGCCCCCCAGTGGCAAGGTCTCATATACAGTCTCCTGCCAGCAAACTGAAGCCGCCCCTAGATCCAGAACAGGAATCGCAGTTCCCGTGCACGGCCCGAATGGAGGATAGACCATGGGCATGGGGACGGCCAACACTCACATCCAGGTAGATCATCAACGTACTCTTCTGTCCCAGGAGCAGGAAGGTCTCTGGTTCTTGCTCTCTTCGGTGTCTGGAGCTGCTGAGTTGGGGGTGCGGTGAGCAGAGATGGGAACAGGCCAGAGGATTAATCCAATGTCAGGGGGAGAGTCCCACCCTGTGGGAGATGATGTTGCCCCTCTGTGGGGAAGTCCTTCCTTGCAGATGCTGTGCTTTGGTTTCTGGACTCTGCCAGGAAGCCCAGCTCCCATCCCTAGCAGCTTGGCTGTTCCCTACCTTGCTCAGCACTAGACCCTCTGCAGAGAGCTGCTCTGTGCCAGGACTGCAGAGCCAGCTGTCATCCTTGCAGGTGTAGCCCCAGGTTCCATAACCCTGACCCATGGTCTCCCTCCCCTGACAGGCTCTGAGGAAGGCCTGCCCAGAGATGTGGATGCCATGTTAAAGAGCCTACTGACAGCAACCCCCAGCACAGACAAACTCCCGCACACCTTGGAGGTGAGCAGAATGGGCAGGGCCAGCAGGAATTTTACCTTAGCCCTGGGGAGGCCTGGAAATGAGAGACTGGATGATCCATGTTTCCATTGTGTCCTGCTACCTGAGAGCCATTGGGCCACCCGTGGTCAGGGCAGTCAATACAGAGCAGTATTGGGGCCCTTCCGCCTTCAGGGACAGAGGGAAGGCGCTAGTGCTTGATAACAGGGCTCTGCCTGGATCTGTTGAGCACGAACTCCAAGACCCCAGGCAGGCTTGCGGAGTGAGAGCATCAGAGCCCTGTGAGGTCCAGGAGAAGGTCCTCCAAGAAGAGCACTGGCTCCTTCTGAGGAAGCTGCTGAGATTGGTCTTCACAACATCCTCTGGCAAGGAATTCCACACGTTGACTGTGCATTGTGTAAAAAAATACTTCCTTTTTTTAGTTTTAAACCTGCTGTCTATTAATTTCATTTGGTGAGCCCATATCAGTGAACAACAGAAATGGTTTCTCAAAGTCATGTTCAATAACATGATTGGATCCTTTTACAAACTCAATGTAAAACATGCTTAGAACAATGGTGGATTTGGATCTGCCCTTGCAGCATGGTTCCTGTATGTCTCATGTGATCTTGCCAAGAGCTAATGAAAATAGCTACTTTATCCATAGAAGCATTGGCATGTGTCTGGAACCCAATTAACATGAAGACAATGTAGATATTAGTGTTGTCCATAGCATAGGAATCTTGGCATTTAGCCATGAAAGCAATATGGTAGTGTGCCTCGGTTTCCCTTTTCCTACATCAAAGCAGGTCTGGAATGTCTTTTCTCCTGTGAAAAGTTTCAAGACTGTTTACAAGTATCAGGGGGTAGCCATGTTAGTCTGTATCCACAAAAACAAGGAGAAACTTGCTTTCAAAAGAGCCAAGGAGGAGAGGGACACGGTCCATGAAGAGAGCCTGCTCCGGGATTCCTGGAGGAAGAGAGGAAGAGCAGGGAGCAGGACCGATTGCTCAGGGGGGGAATGCTGGATATGGGGCCAGCAGGGTGGTTCATCCACCTCATGTCACAGCACCAGCTGCAGTGCGTGTGGCGGCTGCAGTGTCTGCAGGTGCAGAGGTCCACGTAACTGTGACAGTGGAATGGTGTTCCCGGGCCTGGCTCACAATGGTTGGAGGGTGGAGTTTGCGGCAGGGCCAGTGACCAAAATTGCAGATGGGGTTTCTGTTCCCAACTATTGACAGCTGTGTGTCTCAGAGAAAGATCCTCGAACCCCTCTCTCCAAGAGACGTAACCTTGTCTCCGAAACCAGTGAGGTGGCAGAGCGCATACTGGTTTATGCTGTAGCCGACACATTTTCTGGCCAGCCTTGAATACTCCAATTCCCTGATGAATGTTCTTCTGACTCTTAATGGCTTTTATATTTTTGCTCTCGCGATTATTCAGACACTCAGCCCAGTCGGCCTGGTCCCGCATCCACGTGGTGCCTCACTTTCCCCCTCTCTCAAGTGGGGATAATCCTAACCGAGAATTAGACAGTGTTTGATCCTCGGATCTTGCTTCCCAAATCCCTGTCCTCCTTTCCCAACCCTACCCTCTTCCCCAGTTCCCCAAACTTCCATGCCTATCTTTGTGCCTGTCTCACCCCCACAACTGCAAGGTCTCAGACACCATCTCCTTCCAGCAAGCTGAAGCTGTCCCTGGCTCAGGATCTGGAATCGCATGTCCAGAGAGCTTCCCTTGCCTGGCGTATTGATTTCCTTGCATGGTGCCTAATCTTTGGAGAAAACCCTTGAACATGTTAAGAGTGATACAGAAGAACATACTTTATGTTAAAAAAGCTTGCGATGCAGATGTTTCACCCGCAAAATATCTGTGTTTTTTACCCATGAAAACTTATGCGCAAATAAATCTGTTAGTCTGTCAGGTGTCACCGGACTCCTTGTTGTTTTTGTGGATACAGACTAACATGGCTACCCCTGATACTTGTAAACAGTCTTGCAACTTTTCACAGGAGAAAAGACATTCCCGACCTGTTATGCTGTAGGAGAAGGGAAACCGAGGCACACTACCATATTGCTTTCAAGGCTAAATGCCAAGATTCCTATACTATGGACAACACGAATATCTACATTGTCTTGATATTAATTGGGTTCCAGACACATGCCAAAGCTTCTATGGATAAAGTAGCTATTTTCATAAGCTCTTGGCAAGATCACATGAGACATACAGGAACCATGCTGCAAGGGCAAATCCAATCCACTATTGTTCTAAGAAACTTTTACATTGAATTTGTAAAAGGATTCAATCATGTTATTGAACATGCCTTTGAGAAACCATTTCTGTTGTACACTGATATGGGCTCACCAAATGAAATTAATAGACAGCAGGTTTAAAACTAAAAAAAGGAAGTATTTTTTTTATACAAACGCACAGTCAATGTGTGAAACTCCTTGCCAGAGAATGTTGTGAAGACCAATCTCAGCAGCTTCCTAGGAAGGAGCCAGTGCTCTTCTTGGAGGACCTTCTCCTGGACCTCACAGGGCTCTGATGCTCTCACTCCGCAAGCCTGCCTGGGGTCTTGGAGTTAGTGCTCAACAGAACCAGGCAGAGCCCTGTTGTCGAGCACCAGCACCTTCCCTCTGTCCCTGAAGGAGGAAGGGCCCCAACACTGCTCTGAACTGACTGCCCTGACCACAGGTGGCCCAATGGCTCTCAGTTAGCAGGACACAATGGAAATGTGGATCATCCAGTCTCTTATTTCCAGGCCTCCCCAGGGCTAAAGTAAAATTCCTGTTGCCCCTGCCCATTCTGCTCACCTCCAAGATGTGCGGGAGTTTGTCTGTGCTGGGAGTTGCTGTCAGCAGGCTCTTTAACATGGCATCCACCTCTCTGGGCAGGCCTTCTTCAGAGCCTGTCAGGGGAGGGAGACCAAGGGTCAGGGTTATAGAATCTGGGGCTACACCTGGAAGGATGACAGCTGGCTCTGCAGTCCTGGCCCAGAGCAGCTCTCTGCAGAGGGTCTGGTGCCGAGCAAGATAGGGAACAGCCAAGCTGTTAGGGATGGGAGCTGGGCTTCCTGGCAGAGTCTAGGAACCAAAAGCACAGAATCTGCAAGGAAGGACTTCCCCATAGAGGGGCAACATCATCTCCCACAGGGTGGGACTCTCTCCCTGTCAGTGGATTAATCCTCTGGCCTGTTCCCATCTCTGTCCCCCTGCACCGCCAACTCAGCAGCTCCAGCCACTGAAGAGAGCAAGAACCAGAGACGTTCCTGCTCCTGGGACAGAGGAGTACGTTGATGATCTACCTGGATGTGAGTGTTGGCCGTCCCCATGCCCATGGTCTAGCCTCCATTCAGGCCGTGCACAGGAACTGCGATTCTTGTTCTGGATCTAGGGGCGGCTTCAGTTTGCTGGCAGGAGACTGTACATGAGACCTTGCCATTGGGGGGCTACACAGGCACTAACATGGGCACGGAAGTTTGAGGAACAGGGCAGAGGCCTGTGTGGGGCAAGGAGGGCAGGGATTTGAGAAGGAAAAACAGAGGATCAAATACTCACTTAATGTGGGTCAGGATGATCCCCATTTCATAGATAGAGAAAGTGAGGCATTAGGTGGGAGAGTGACCTGGCCAGGATCACGTTACCACTCAGTGGCAGGGCTGCAGTCCAACCAGTTCCCTGCTCTCATCACTGGACCCTGTTGCCCCTCTTGTATGACTCCTCCAGCCCTCCTCTCCCATAGGCCATCCCCACCGCTCTCCAAAACCAGGCTGCCCCTTCCTGGCAAGGCCTGGTGTTACAGCTTTCTTGCTGGGCTAGCACCCCTGCCAATCGTTGCTAGGGCCCTCTGGGAGTTCTTTAGCTGGAAACTCAGCCCTTCAGCCAGGTGACCGTCTTTTAGTCCACTCCTTCCTGAGTCGTGCTCATCCCAAACAAAAAGTCCAAAAATGTCTAACAGAAACAAGGCCTTCCGTTCCTTTGGGGGCTCTTCCTCAGCCTGACTTTGGCTCGGCCTGCCCTTGGTAGCCCTTTCTATGACCTTCTACATCGCCTTCCTTAGAGACCATGGGAGAACCAGTCCTACCCTGAATTCTAGGTTCTGCCCCAAGGCCCTCTACTGAACAGCTAGGCCTGCTCTTGTACCTTTGCTGTGGTTTTCCCTGGTTTTCCCCTCAGGTGAAGCTCACTCTGTAATCAGTTTGGCCTAGGTCCAGGCTTAACAGCCCACAGGCCACTCTCTGTTATATTCCCTCCTCCTTAGAACATCGCCCACCTGGGGGGGCAAGTTCTATTCTTATCCAAGCTTCATCCCTTGTCATCTCATCGCTGTCACCGGCTGCGCGCTTGTACAGCCTGCGCACAGTGTCTCCAGCTCCACTGCCAGCTCGCTCACCAGAATTAAGAGGCAATCCTTCTCTTACGCAGTATCCCAGCGCTCTTCCTGCAGCCACTCCTTCTCATTCGCAACTGCTTGCAGAGCCTGTTCCGAAGCCTTTAACTTCTTCTCTACCCCTTTTTGCTACTGCCGCTGCATACACCAAAACCCTCTCCGTCAGGGTCTGAGAACGCACCACGGACTGCTCCACCCTGCTGTTTGTCCCTTCTTCAGTCTGCTTCATCTCTGGGCCAACCATTTTGTCCTTCACCTCCCTGCAGCACCCAACAGGGTGTACTGGTGGAGGGTCTGCAAGGTCCATGGCCATCCCTGCCACCTCCACGTTGCCTGCCTCACGTGAGTTTGTGTCAGAGGACACCTTCTCCTTTCTTTCTACCTTCTTGGGGCCCTGGACCCTCGTTTTGCCACTCAGCAATTTCCCAAGCAGGCCATGTCTTTTGATTTGCCTGGTAACTCAACCCTTCGGCCAGGTCGCCACCTTTAGTCCACCCTTCTGGGGCCCAGCTTGTCTCACACTAAAACTCCAAACACGTCTTTCCACACAAAGAGGTCCTTCTGTCATCACTGGCACTCTTCCTCATCCTACAGCCCCCTTGCTGGGCTTGGTAACCCTCTCCGGGTGCGTGGATGCCCCCTTCTTTGGGGCCAGTAGGGGAACCCAGTCCCACCCTGACATTGGGAGCAGCCCAGGGTCCTGTACCCAAGAGCTCGGTCTGCTCCTTTCCCTTTGCTGCAGTTTTCCCTGGACACTTCCTACCTCTCTTCTCAAGTTTACCTCTAGACTTTCCTTGCTGCTCTGAACTTCCTAACTCGTTTTCATTCCTGTTGACACCCCAGCTGGGCTGTATCACCACTGAAGGTGCATCACATTGGCTGCGACGTCCTCTTGCTGCAAGGGAACGATAACCTCTCAGAGACTCAGACGCCCCCGAGGAATCAGGGGATTAAGGGCACCTGGAACCAGCAGCATTTCCACCCAGCACCCGCCTACATCTGAGGGATGGATTCACCCTCCTGACCCCTAGAATGGAGTCTTTTTGTCCTTTCTAGTGACCTCCAGTGCCAACCCCCATCCTTGTACGGTGAGCTCCTGACACCTCCCCCTCAGTGCCCCTGACAGCTGTTCTACCTCTAATCCACAGCTCAAGTTTTCAGAACCCTCTCCTCCACCCCAACCCAGGTTGGGCAGGGAGGGGGCTCAAGAAGGGGAATGTGGGAGAAGGAGGGATTCTGGCAGCAGTGAAGTGGGATGTGGGGAGGTTAAGACCTTTCCCCAAGTCATCCCAGACACTAATGCTGAAGACGCAGGATGGCAGCCCTGGTGAATGGGGCAGATCAGCAGCCCCTGCTAACTGAATCCTCCCATTCTCTCTAGAGTAGGTCCAGCCCTGCCAGCAGCAGCACAAGCTTCCCCCGCCCATGTGCCACAGCGAACCCATTAGCTCCCAGAATCCCAACTCTTTGACCTTGTTTCCGGTCAGCAGTGGGATTTCTCCAGCCCCCTCACCACACCTGTCAGCCTCTGAATGATGAAGGGCCTGAATGTTGGAGTCACCAGAACAAGCAAACTCCAGTTGCAGGCAGTGGGGCCTGTGTGTACTGAGCCCCACTGGAAACCAGGTCTGAAATGGGAGCAAGGACCCCAGCCCAGGAACAGTGGGAGTGGGCAGAGCAGGCCTGTAACAAGGTGCTCTCCCCTGGGCTGCACAGCCTGGGGCTTAGCCAAGCTTATTACAGAATGAGCCCTACCTGAGAGGCACCATGTACCCCCTCCTACAGAGCCAGACTTCAGTGGTGATACAGCCCAGCTGGGGTATCAACAGGAATGAGAACGAGATAGGCAGTTCAGAGCAACAAGGAAAGTCTAGAGGGAAACTTGAGAAGAGAGGTGGGAAGTGCCCAGGGAAAACTGCAGCAAAGAGAAGGGAGTAGACCTTGCTGTGGGGTACAGGACCCTGGGCTACTCCCAGTGTCAGGGTGGGACTGGATTCCCCTACTGGCCCCAAAGAAGGGGGCGTCCACGCACCCGGAGAGGGTTACCGAGCCCAGCATAGGGGCTGCAGGATGAGGAAGAGCCCCAGTGATGGCAGAAGGACTTCTTTCTGTTTGGAATTTTAGTGTGAGACAAGCTGGGCCCCAGGAGGGTTGACGAAAGATGGTGACCTAGCTGAAGTGTTGACTTACCAGGCAGAGAAACTGTCACGGTGCTGGAGCGACCACTGATTGGGGACGCTAGCCTAGCGAGAGGGCTGTGATCATGCCTGGCCGCCCCGGGGGCAAGGAACAATTAGTAGCTTCCTTTCTGATTAGCATAGTCAGGAGGATTGAATTCCCCCTGTGATCCGTGAGGGCTGATGGAAGTCTTGGTTGCTGAAGGACGGTCTGTCCTGCCAAGCGGGTGTCTCGAAGGACCAAGCTGGTCACTGGATTTCTCACTTCAGTTCCCGGGACTGGTTAAGCAGCCAAAGCAGGTCTAGGGGTTTCTCACGCAGCTCCTAGAACACCAACTGAGGCAGAAGGAAGTGCAGGCGGAGCTACAGACGTGGCAGCAGCAATACCTGTGAGACATCCTGCAAAGGGAAATCAACCCAGGGTCTGCTATGCCCATGGACAAAAAGAGCAGACAAGGACAGCATGCCTGGGCTGTTCTGTGAAGATTAGCCCAGGAGAGCAGGGCATGAGAAAGTGTACAAGAGTGGCCTAATGCCAAGATGTGGACAAGAGTTCTTTGTTTTGGGTGCAGAGAAGCAGGCCATATCAAAAGACACGGCCTGCTTAGGAAATTGCTGAGTGGCAAAACGAGGGGCCAGAGTCTCAAGAAGGTAGAAAGAAAGGAGAAGGTGTCCTCTGACAAAACCCACATAAGGCAGGCAATGTGGAGGTGGCAGGGATGGCCGTGGACTTTGCAGACCCTCCACCAACATACCCTGTCGGGTACTGGAGGGAGGTGAAGGACGAAATGGTTGGCCCAGAGATGAAGCAGACTGAAGTCGGGACAAACACCAGAGTGGAGCAGTCCATGGTGGGTTCTCAGACCCTGATGGAAAGGGTTTTGGCGTATGCAGTGGCAGTAGCAAAAAGGCTACAGAAGAAGCTAAAGGCTTCAGAAGAAGCTCTGCAAGCAGCGGTTAATGAGAAGGAGTGGCTGCAGGAAGAGCGCTGGGATACTGCGTAAGAGAAGGATTGCCTCTTAATTCTGGTGGGCGAGCTGGCAGTGGAGCTGGGGACACTGTGCGCAGGCTGTACAAGCGCGCAGCCGGTGACAGTGATGAGATGACAAGGTATGAAGCTTGGACAAGAATAGAACTTGCCCCCCGGTTGGGCCAGGTTCTAAGGAGGAGGGTATGTAATAGGGGGGCTTGGCCTGTGGGCTGTAAAGCCTGGAGTTAGGGCAAACGGATTACAGAATGAGCTCCACCTGAGGGGAAAACCAGGGAAAACTGCAGCAAAGGTACAGGAGCAGGCCTAGCTGTTCAGTACAGGGCCTTGGGGCAGAACCTAGAATCCAGGGTAGGACTGGTTCTTCCATGGTCTCTAAGGAAGGGGGTGTACAAGGCCATAGAAAGGGCTACCAAGGCTAGCAGGGGCAGGCCGAGCCAAAGTCAGGCTGAGGAAGAGCTCCCAAAGGGATGGAAGATCTTGTTTCTGTTAAAGACTGTCATAAATATAAAGGGAAGGGTAAACATCTTTCTGTATGCAGTGCTATAAAATCCCTTCTGGCCAGAGGCAAAATCCTTTCACCTGTAAAAGGTTAAGAAGTTAAGGTAAACTCGCTGGCACCTGACCCAAAATGATCAATGAGGGGACAAGATACTTTCAAATCTGAAGGGGTGGGTGTTGTCTGTCTGTGTGATACCTTTGCCGGGAACAGATCAAGGATGCAAGTCCTTCAACTCCTGTAAAGTTAGTAAGTAATCTAGCTAGAAAATGCGTTAGGTTTTTCTTTGTTTTGGCTTGTAAATTCGCTGTGCTGGAGGAAATGTGTATTCCTGTTTTTGTGTCTTTTTGTAAATTAAGGTTTTCCCTAGAGGGATTCTCTATGTTTTGAATCTGATTACCCTATAAAGTATGCACCATCCTGATTTTACAGAGGTGATTCTTTTACCTTTTCTTTAAATAAAATTCTTCTTTTAAGAACCTGATTGATTTTTCATTGTTCTTAAGATCCAAGGGTTTGGGTCAGTGTTCATCTGTAACAATTGGTGAGGATATTATTATCAAGCCTTCCCCATGAAAGGCGGTGAAGGGTTTGGGGGAATATTTTGGGGGAATAGGACTCCAAGTGGTCCTTTCCCTGTTCTTTGTCTAAAACACTTGGTGGTGGCAGCATTTTACCTAATCCAAGGACAAAGACTTTGTGCCTTGGGGAAGTTTTTAACCTAAGCTGGTAGAAATAAGCTTCGGGGGCCTTTCATGCGGGTCCCCACATCTGTACCCTAGAGTTCAGAGTGGGGAAGGAACCTTGACAAAGACATTTTTGGACTTTTAGTTTGGGATGAGCGCGACCCAGAAAGGAATGGACTAAAAGACGGTCACCTGGCTGCAGGGCTGAGTTCCCAGACAAAAAACTGCCAGAGTGCCCTAGCGACTATCAGTGGGGGTGCTAACCCAGCAAGAAAGTTGTGACACCAGGCCTTTTCAGGAAAGGGCACCTATCGGTGAGTGAAATCTGTTACAAGCCTGCTTCCATTATGGAAGCAGCCTGGTATTGGAGAGTGGTGATGACCTATGGGAGAGGATGGTTGGAGGGGTCACACAGAAGGGGCAGCAGGGTCCAGTGATGAGAGCAGGGAACAGGTTGTACTGCATACCTGCCACTGAATGGTAACATGATCCTGGCTAGGTCACTCTCCCACCTCGTGCATCACTTTCTCTATCTTTGAAAGGGGGATCATCCTGACCCACATTAAGAAAGTGTTTGATCCTCTGCTCTTGCTTCCCAAATCCCTGCCTTCCTCGCTGCACACAGGCATCTGCCCTGTTCCTCAAACTTTCATGCCCATGTCCATGCCCACCTACAAGGTCTCATGTACAGTCTCCTGCCAGCAAACTGAAGCTGCCCCTAGATCCAGAATAGGAATCACAGTTCCTGTGTGCTGCCCTGAATGGAGTGTAGACCATGGGCATGGGGAAGGCCAACACTGACATTCAGGTAGATCATCAACCTACTCCTCTGTTTCAGGAGCAGGAAGGTCTCTGGTTCTTGCTCTCTTCGGTAGCTGGAGCTGCTGAGTTGGTGGTGCGTTGGGCAGAGATGGGAACAGGCCACAGGAGTAATCTAGTGTCAGGGGGAGACTCCCCCTCTGTGGGA
Organism: Caretta caretta; assembly: GCF_965140235.1. Taxonomy (NCBI): domain Eukaryota; kingdom Metazoa; phylum Chordata; order Testudines; family Cheloniidae; genus Caretta; species Caretta caretta. The sequence continues at coordinate 177,480,714 of NC_134208.1, read as the reverse complement.
GATTATGTTGCCCCTCTCTGGGGAATCCCTTCCTTGCAGATGCTGTGCTTTTGGTTCCTGGACTCTGCCAGGAAGCCCAGCTCCCATCCCTAGCAGCTTGGCTGTTCCCTACCCTGCTCAGCACCAGACCCGCTGCAGAGAGCTCCTCTGGGCAAGGACTGCAGAGCCAGCCGTCATCCTGGCAGGTGTTGCCCCAGGTTCCATAACCCTGACCCATGGTCTCCCTTCTCTGACAGGCTCCGAAGAAGGCCTGCCCAGAGACGTGGATGCCATGCCGAAGAGTGTGCTGACAGCAATCCCCAGCACAGACAGACTTCAGCACATCTTGGAGGTGAGCATAATGGGCAGGGGCAGCAGGAATTTTATCTTAGCCCTGGGGAGGCCTGGAAATGAGAGACTGGATGATCCACATTTCCATTGTGTCCTGCTACCCGAGAGCCATTGGGACACCCGTCATCAGGGCAGTCAGTGCAGAGCAGTGTTGGGGCCCTTCCTCCTTCAGGGACAGGGGGAAGGCACTGGTGCTCGACAACAGGGCTCCACCTGGTTTTGTTGAGCACTAACTCCAAGGCTCCAGGCAGGCTTGCGGAGTGAGAGCATCAGACCCCTGTGAGATCCAGGAGAAGGTCCTCTGAGAAAAGCACCGGTTCCTTCCTAGGAAGCTGCTGAGATTCTTAAGGAGGGATTCATCCCTTCTCGCCAATGCACACAGAGGATTGTAAGGAGCAAGTCGTTGTCGTTTGTCCAACAGAGACCTGTCCTAGGTCTCACGCACAAACCTGGGAGAGAGCTGGGAACTTGACTGGGTCCTACCCCAGCACTTGCCCTGGTACACTCTCTTCTCCCCTTCCCCCTAGCTATGGCTTTATGACTGCAAAACAAGCAGAAACTTCTTCCCATCTCTAAGCCAAACTGGTTTATCAAGTCTGACCCCTCAAAATATTTTAGGTTCCGTAGGCCCCAAGTTCCATAACCCTGACCAATGGTCTCCCTCCTCTGACAGGCTCCGAAGAAGGCCTGCCCAGAGACGTGGATGCCATGCTGAAGAGCCTGCTGACAGCAATCCCCAGCACAGACAGACTTCAGCACATCTTATTGTGTCCAGGATCCTGAATAATGTTTTCTGCAGGAGGTTTGAGCGGGGAGAGATCACTCATTGTCAGGACCCAGGGATCTTCAACCAGGGCCTGCAGGATTCATGGGAGCAGCCATGCTCCAACCCTTCACCTAGAAGCCTGCTGAAAATTGCTTACCTAGGACCCATGAAGTTCAGCTCCAGTTTGAGGCTCCACTCCTGAGGTCCGATTGGAGGAGTCCCAGAGAAGCTAATTGGCCCTCTGGCCCTGCTTAAGGCAGCAGCAGAACAGGAAGCTGACTGAACACCAGGGCTGCTCCCTGTTCTGGACCGTGTGCTGCCTGTTTCTGCTGCCGCTCCCCTGGCTTGATTTCCTGGCATCTGATTTGTGGCTGTGATCGCAAGTTTGTCTTTTGCTTCTGATCTGCCAGTATCCTGACCCAGCTGCCTCTCGACTCCTGTCATGTGAGTGTGGACTCTGGCTCTGAGCAGTAGGTCTGGCTGCCCTTGACCCAGCCGTGACATTGACTTTTCTACAATTTCTCCAATGCCCTTTTCTGCTCTCCAGCAAGATATACCAGTCCCTTGGCTCCCAAAGTCCTAGTTGCCTGCTATTCAAGGGCTATGGGGTAGTGCTTGTATTACCCCCACCCCCACCCCAGCTGCTTTTCCTATGGGGATCTCCCTAGAGCAGGGGAGAAATCTGCTCTTCTCTTAGGCTCAGTCCCAGCAGTAATTCCACCCACCCTGGCCTCCGCTCAGCTCCTTTGTTTACCTGGGATCAGGGTCCACTTTTGAAGCCCTTACAGTGTGGGTGGAGTTGGGAGCAGAGGCTGAAGCTCCAGCAGTTTCACCCTGTCTTTCTGTGGTCTGACTAGGGCTCACCGGCCATCTTGGAGATGAACACCAGATGGGAGCTGATAGATTGTCCTTGGTGGGCCATGTTCTTGTGTGTGATGGAGCTGTGTGCCAGAGAGGGCCAGGAGCGGGTGCACCACACATGGCCAGGACCGGGCTAAACAGCCTGTAATGCTAGGTGAGTCAAACCATGGCCACATATAGACACCTTGGGCATCCATGGGGACTGAATCTGGGCGCTTCACTGCCAAAAGCGCAACTCACTCCAACTTGAGTCATTACGGTAGTGACCCTGGCCAGCCCCTCTGAGGGGGGGTCAGTATTATCTCTGTTAGCTGGTGCACAGGGATGGAAACCAACTGGCTTCAAGGTCACCCACAAGGTCACTGCCAGAGGCAGGAAGGAAGCATGGTATTGATGCCAGTCGAGCTCCACCCACTAGACTCCACCCACTTCCAAAGCCAAAGAACCCAGGAGCTCTGATTCTGAAAGCTAGGCCTTAAATGACAAGAGCAACCTCCCTCCCACTCAGGAAGCCATAGAAGGGACCATCTGCTGAGCTCCCCTTTGCAATGCCACTGTCAGAGTCCAATGGTAGTGGGTGCCAAGTGACCGAGCAGGGAAGACTCCTAGAGACTCGCAGGTGTTTCATTGTGACCCTCTGGAAGCTGTAGAAAGAGTGCTGCACTGAAGAGACTCTCCTGCTCTAACAAAGGTTTTCTGTTCTCCTAGATAGTCAGCCAGTGAGGCCATTTTGCAGAATGTGGAAGAGCCATTTGGCAAAGGGTTGGAGGATTCACCATGTAGGTGGCAGAAGCTGCAGTGCCTAGGGTCCCCATGGGCCAAGCCTCCACTCCTGACACTCCAGGCTAATGTCTCACTGCTCTCAGTGGGGCTTTGGCTTTAGCTGCTGGGCCTGCATGTCTAGACGGAAGACTCAGGTATTTACATCAGGCTGCTGAATGGCAAATGCAGCCATCCAAAGAAGTGAAGAAGAATGGAAGTGAAAGAGCAAAGCTGGAGCACCTGCTGAGCTGCTGCAATCAAGTGAGCAGAGCTGGGGAGAGAAGATGGAGAACTCGAAGGTGACTGGCGGCAGTAGGGAGGAAAGACAGTTTGGGAGCCAGGAGAGTAGAAATAAATAGTTAAAGATGAATACTGCAGGCTTTGTCTTGTGTGGTGAAGGGTTGAAAATGGGTCTGTTTACGATCACACTAAACTTTAAAATAGCTGTGTATGATGAAAGGGCAGGTCTATAAAGGTAAGAGGTCACCCTAGAGGCTTGAAGTCCCTGATTCTGTCACTATTGCATGCTTCTACCAGCTGATCTCAACCCAACAAATCCCTGAGGTGGTAGCAGTAATGAGCTCTTGTCCTCTTTTTCTGGACTAGCCACCAGAAAAAGGACACGATACATGTGGCCAAGGAAATAGAGAGGCATGGGGGTCACTTGCAATGTTTCCTGTTAATATATGACCATAACAAACAGATCACTTCATGTGGTGTTGTCAAGAAGCTGCACACCCCTTGGGAGCTCTTTTTAGAGCAACATTAACTCCCACAGGGATTTCTGTTCTAAATGCTCTGGGTCTGAGGGAAGGATTCTGTGGAAAACAGGCCTTTCCCTTGCTCCAATCCAGGCTTTGCTGTTCTGATGCTGCAGAGCTGAAAGGGAAGGCTTGAGGGTTCCTGGAGAGCATGCTGCAATGCCAGCAATCCCATGCTGCCTCAGCCCTGGGGACACGTTCTTTCTCCCCCGGCACCTTCCAATGGAGGGAAGAAAGGGACACGTGAAATGGAGTCTCCCATCCTGCAGTAACACAAGTGTGGACTCAGGGGAATGCTGTGCTGTGGTGTGTGTGCCCTGCAAGATATCACTCATGAAGGGAAGCAACACTACTCTTGGTAGTGGAATCTGGGTAACTGGGAAGAGGAGTTGGAAATTCTCCCTGGGGAGGGGAAATGGGGAAACGCAGTGGGACGATGTGTATGACTGGAATGTTAGTGTCACTGGTTACAACCCACTGAGGTAGGGGAGAGAGGGTAGAAGTGGAGGGCAGGGTGGCACTTTACATTAGACCAGCGGTTCTCAAACTGTGGGTCAGGACCCCAAAGTGGGTTTCAACCCCATTTTAATGGAGTCACCAGGGCTGGCTTAGACTTGCTGTGGCTGGGTCAAAGCTAAAGCCCGAGCCCCAATGCCTGAGGCCAAAGCCAAAGCCTGAGGGCTTCAGCCCTGGGCAGCCACGCTCAGGTTGCAGGCCCCCTGTCTGGGGCTGAAGCCCTTGGGCTTTGATTTTGGCCTCCCCACACAGGATGGTGGGGCTCGGGCTTTGGCTTCCCCCACACACACCTGGAGCGGTGGGGCTCGGGAGGGCTCAGGCTTTGGTCCCCCATCCTGGGGTCCTGTAGTAATTTTTGTTGTCAGAAGGGGGTCGGAATGCAATGAAGTTTGAGAACCCCTGCATTAGACACATTATTACCTGCTTTACATTCTTGGTTATTGAGAACCCCAGGACCTAGAATGGATAGGGATCAATCTGCTACCTAACACAGCCCAGCAGATGAACTGGTGGGGGGCTGGAACAATTCACTGAATACAAACCAGAAAACAGGAAATGTTTCTCCTTTTGCACCTGTCTGTGACTTGTGGGAAGAAATTAGGTTAGCATGGGGGACTTCCTATTGGGAGATAGACGGTGGAGGTCTCATGTAGCCAGAAGTAAATCATCCTTGGAGATTTTGAAAAATTATAGATACTTTTCTAATACAAAGTTTTGTACCCAACAGGGGGTGACTCTATTGTGGGCTTCCTTGTGGTGGACAATGATGAACTGATCACTAGACTGGATGTTCATGGTTGCTCTGGGGCCATTGATCATGACTTGACTGTATTCAGTAAGGACCAGTAAGGAGGTTTTGGAACAAATTGATAAATTAAACAGCAATATGTCACCAGAACCAGACGGTATTCACCCAAGAGTTCTGAAGCAACTCAAAAGTGAAACTGGAGTACTATTAACTAACTGTGGTATGTAACCTATCCTTTTAAATCAGCTTCCATACCAGATGGCGGGAGGATAGCTAATATGACACCAATGTTTAAAAAAAGCTCCAGAGATGCTCCCAGCAATTACAGGCCACTAAGGCTAACTTCAGTACTAGGCAAATTGGGTGAAATTATAGTAAAGAGCAGAATTATTAGACACATAGATAAACACCATTTGCTGAGGAAGAGTGAACATGGTTTTTGTAAAGGGAAATCATGCCTCACGAATCTCCTAGAATTCTTTGAGGGAGTCAACAAGCACATGGATAAAGGTGATCCAGTGGATATAGTGTACTTAGATTTTCACAAAGCCTTTGACAAGGTCCCTCACCAAAGGCTGTGAAGCAAAATGGGATAAGATGGAAGGTTCTCTCTGGGATAGGGTAACTGGTTAAAAGGAAAGAAAGAAAGAAAGAAAGTCTGACTAAATGGTCAGTTTTGAGAATGGAGAGAGGTAAATAGTGGTGTCCCCCAGGGGTCTGTACTGGGACCGGTACTGTTCAACATACCCCTAAGTGATCTGGAAAAAGGGGGTAAACAGTGAGGTGGCAACATTGGCCAATGATACAAACCAACTCAAGTTAGTTAAGTCCAAAAGAGACTGCAAAGTGTGACAAAGGGATCTCACCAAACTGGATGACTGGGCAACAAAATGGCAGATGAAATTCAATGTTGATAAATGCAAAGTAATGCACATTGAAAAACATGATCCCAACTCTACATCTAAAATGATGGGGTCTAAATTAGCTCTTACAATGTAAGAAAGAGATCTTGGAGTCATTGTGGATAGTTCTCTGAAAACATCCACTCAATGTGCATTGGCAATCAAAAAGTGAACAAAATGTTGGGAAATCATTAGGAAAGGGATAGATAATAAGACAGAAATGTAATATTGCCTCTCTATAAATCCCTGGCATGCCCACATCTTGAATACTGGAGCTGGTATCACCATCTCAAAAACATATATTGGCTTGGAAAAGGTAAGGAAAAGGGCAACCAAAATGATTAGGGGTATGAAACAGCTTCCATATGAGGTGAGATTAATAAGACGAGGGGAAGTTTTCAGCTTGGAAAAGAGATGACTAAGGGGGATGTGATAGAAGTCTATAAAATTATGACAGGTATGGAGAAAGTAAATAAGGAAGTGTTATTTACTCCTTCTCATAACACAAGAAATGGGGGTCATCAAATTAAATGAATAGGCAGCAGGTTTAAAACAAACAAAACGAAGTATTTCTTCACAAAACATACAGTCAACCTCAATCTTTGCCAGAGGATGTTGTGAAGGCCAAGACTATAACAGGGTTCAACAAACAACTAAATAAGTTAATGGAGCATAGGTCCATCATTGGCTATTAGCCAGGATGGGCAGGGATACAAAACCATGCTCTTGAAGTGTCCCTAGCCTCTCTTTGCCGGAAGCTGGGAATGGGCGACAGGGGATGGATCACTTGATGATTACCTGTTCTGTCGATTCCCGCTGGAGCACCCGGCATTGACCACTGTGGGAGGATAGGATTCTGGGCTGGATGGACCATTGGTCTGATCCGGTATGGCTGTTCTTATGACCAGCAGAGGGTAGTCCCAACGAGCAATATTTATATTTGGTGCACTGAAAGGGCTAACTTTCCAAAGCTGACCAAAATGATTAGTGGAAGTGTTTTGGAGAAAAACACTAAACGGAACAATGTGAATGAAAATTGGGAGCTACTGTTTCAGGAGCTTGTTAGATGGGGCATAAGCCACATTGCATAATTACAGGTTTCAGAGTAACAGCCGTGTTAGTCTGTCTTCGCAAAAAGAAAAGGAGTACTTGTGGCACCTTAGAGACTAACCAATTTATTTGAGCATGAGCTTTCGTGAGCTACAGCTCACTTCATCGGATGCATACCATGGAAACTGCAGAAGACATTATATACACACAGAGACCATGAAACAATACCTCCTCCCACCCCACTGTCCTGCTGGTAATAGCTTATCTAAAGTGATCATCAGGTTGGGCCATTTCCAGCACAAATCCAGGTTTTCTCACCCTCCGCCCCCCCCCCCCACACACACACAAACTCACTCTCCTGCTGGTAATAGCCCATCCAAAGTGACCACTCTCTTCACAATGTGTATGATAATCAAGGTGGGCCATTTCCTGCACAAATCCAGGTTCTCTCACCCCCTCACCCCCTTCCAAAAACCACACACACAAACTCACTCTCCTGCTGGTAATAGCTTATCCAAAGTGACCTCTCTCCCTACAATGTGCATGATAATCAAGGTGGGCCATTTCCAGCACAAATTCAGGCTTTCTCAACCCCCCCCCCCCCGGAAACACACACACACACACACACACAAACTCCAGCAGGAGAATGAGTTTGTGTGTGTGTGTGTTTCCGGGGGGGGGGGGGGGGGAGGTGAAGGTGAGAAAGCCTGGATTTGTGCTGGAAATGGCCCACCTTGATTATCATACACACTGTGAAGAGAGTGGTCACTTTGGATGGGCTATTACCAGCAGGAGAGTGAGTTTGTATGTGGGGGGGCGGAGGGTGAGAAAACCTGGATTTGTGCTGGAAATGGCCCAACTTGATGATCACTTTAGATAAGCTATTACTAGCAGGAGAGTGAGTTTGTGTGTGTATGGGGGTGTGGGGTGAGAAAACTTTGGATAAGCTATTACCAGCAGGAGAGTGAGTTTGTGTGTGTGGTTTTTGGAGGGGGGGGAGGGAGTGAGAGAACCTGGATTTGTGCAGGAAATGGCTCACCTTGATTATCACACACATTGTGAAGAGAGTGGTCACTTTGGATGGGCTATTACCAGCAGGAGAGTGAGTTTGTGTGTGTGTGTGTGGGGGGGGGGCGGAGGGTGAGAAAACCTGGATTTGTGCTGGAAATGGCCCAACTTGATGATCACTTTAGATAAGCTATTACCAGCAGGACAGTGGGGTGGGAGGAGGTATTGTTTCATGGTCTCTGTGTGTATATAATGTCTTCTGCAGTTTCCACGGTATGCATCCGATGAAGTGAGCTGTAGCTCACGAAAGCTCATGCTCAAATAAATTGGTTAGTCTCTAAGGTGCCACAAGTACTCCTTTTCTTATTGCATAATTAGCTGAACTTGCAATGGCCTTCCACTCAATTTGCTGATATTTCTCCATCTGTAAATGTGGTAACTGTTTTAAAATCCAGATCCAATCAATTACAACATGTCAGGGAATGTTCTAGGCATCAAGGGTCTGATCATTGGATTGATGGCGGTAAACAAGAGATTCCCATAGAATGAACATCTGGAATGCATTTACTGGTCTACCCGCATTTACTTGATGGCCCATGGACATCAAGATAACATACTCAATGACTTGATGCCTATTTGTATTGGTACATTCATCAGCCATGTATGCACATATCTTGAATATGGTGAGAGATTTCCTCACTTTTTCAACTGCTGAATCTTTCACTGTTGCACCGCATGCTTCGAGAGTATCAGCTGCGTTTTTTCAGAAAGATAGCGAGTATTTGCCAGTCTTGTTCGAAACCAGCGTCCAACCTCAGGATTAACAAGTGACAATGCACTTAACATTGGCCTCCAGTTTGTAGCTTGTGGTATCTCTTGCTTAAATAGAAAGTATGATGCAACCGCCATGTTGGTTCACATAAACTGAGTTAAAAAGAAAAGGAGGACTTGTGGCATCTTAGAGACTAACAAATTTATTTGAGTATAAGCTTTCATGAGCTACAGCTCACTTCACTGGATGCATGCCTCCGATGAAGTGAGCTGTAGCTCACGAAAGCTTAAGCTCAGATAAATTTGTGTCTCTAAGGTGCCACAAGTACTCCTTTTCTTTTTGCAGATACAGACTAACACAGCTGCTACTCTGAAACCTGTCATTATGGAAGGCACTGAATTTACCCATATGGAATGGAAATCTATCAACTTCATGAAAAAACTCGTGCAGAAAGGCATGCATCCGATGAAGTGAGCTGTAGCTCACGAAAGCTTATGCTCAAATAAATTTGTGTCTCTAAGGTGCCACAAGTACTCCTTTTCTTTTTGTGGATACAGACTAACACGGCTGCTACTCTGAAACCTGTCATGAACTTAGTTGTGTCTCCAGCATTCTTAACAGCCTCATTAAGTTCTTCTAAAATTTGCTTTGACAGTGACTGGCTTATAAGGCTTTCTGCATGTTGGTGCAGTCCAGAGGCGTGGTGTTTTGCAGCCTTTTCATATAGGTTGTCACTATTGGTTTAGCTGATCAGTCTGGCAAACCAAGTTCCTCCACTTTTACTGTATAAAGCCATGCTATGCCCACATCTTGAATACTGCATGCAGTTCTGGTCACCCCATCTCAAAAAAAATATTTTGGAATTGGAAAAGGCCCAGAGAAGGGCAACAAAAATGATTAGGGGTATGGAACAGATTCCATATGAGGAGAGATTAAAAAGACTGGGACTTTTCAGCTTGGAAAAGAGATGACTAAGAGGGGATATGATAGAGGCTTATAAAATCTTGACTGGTGTGGAGAAGATGACTAAGGAAAGTGTTATTTACCCCTTCACTTAACACAAGAACCAGGGGTCACCCAATGAAATTAATAGGCAGCAAGCGTAAAACAAACAAAAGGAAGTATTTCTTCACACAACGCAGTCACCCTGTAGAAATTTTTGCCAGGGATGTTGTGAAGGCCAAAATTATACCAGGGTTCAAAAAAGAACTGGATAAGTTCATAGAGGTTAGGTCCATTAATGGCTGTTAGCCAGGATAGGCAGGGATGCAACACCATGCTCTGAGTGTCCCTAGCCTCTATTTGCCAGAAGCTGGGAGTGGACGACAGGGGATGGATAACTCGATGAGTCCCTGTTCTGTTCATTCCCTCTGAAGCACCTGGAATAGTCACTGTCGGAAGACAGGATACTGGGATAGATGTGGACAATTGGTCTGACCCAATATAGCCATTCTTACATAAAAAATAATTATAATAATAAAAAAGTTTAGTATAGAAACTCCACAATATAAGGACCTCTTGAGATAGCAATGATGTGAGATAATGACCTTGGAAAATAATGCATTTTAAAAGTCTTGGCCTACTAGGAAACATATATTAATTTTCATTTCCCAGTCACAAATTTAGCATTCTGGAGCAAAGTCACTAAAACATAGTGCAGTGGCCTGGCTGCTGTTGTTTGTCATGCCACCGTTCACTCTACTGCTCCATCCCCGATGTCCCTGCACTGTCACCTTCTGCTGCCACTTGCCACTGTGACCTCTGCAAGTCGATCTCTTGAGGTACCACCCAGCTCTCAGTGATTTCAGTTGTCAGTGGGGGAACCTCACTGCTAGTGCAGACTGGGCTGTCTTTTCCACAGAAATGCTGTCCTGCAGCGGGTCTAAGCACTTAGACCTGATTATCAGTGATTTAAGCTCTAGCGGTCACTTAACAAACCAAAAGACTCTCTATGAAGCCTAATCAGCTCTCTCTCTAAACAGGAGAGAGGGGCAGGTCAAATAGTGCCTGTGAGTCTTAGGCAGAGCCCACACCACCAACCATAACACCTGTGCCCCACCCTCTCTCTCTTCACTAGGATCTGGCATCCAAACCTCCTGCTTGGGGTGTGCAGCTCAGTTGAGGATGACCAGTGCTTAATTTGTAATGAAAGAGGTGCCGGGGCACAAGCAAGTTTGTTACTTTCCTAATGGATGTGACAAGCCCAGAGGTCCCAGGGCTATGTACTGCCAAGCCTAGAGGTGCCGGGGCTCAGCCCTGGCAAGCCCTAGCACAAATTAAGCACTGAGGGAGACCCCCTCATTCAGTCAGGCTAAGCACAGTTCTGGTGCCCTTTACTCCTACAATACGGATAACAACATTTCATGACCCCCACATTTAATACTTAAGTGATTTGTAACCCAACACCAGCCAAAATTGATCACTGGGGCAGCACAGCTCTGTCTGCTGGATACCTAGGCAGAGTAGGTGTGTTCATGTAAATGCAGTCTGGTCCGGAAGCCTTTCCACCCACCACTGGCTCATCACTAGCTGTCAGAGGAGAGCTCATTCAGACCTTGCTTACAACTCCTAATTTGAAATTATTAGGTAGGCCAATATAGCCAAAACGAATGTGCCGACATTGTCATAAATAACGGCTGTATGAGGAAGCTAGTCTTTGTTCATACTTTTCAAACCCATTATGCTTTCTCAGGTACAAGTATTTTCTCATATACTATGTATTCTTTTAAAGTGTTTATTACTGTTTCAATTTAAATTCAAATTTCCAACCAATGACTAAATTGGCAACTCTGCATGTAACTGGGGTGGGTATTGGGAATATTCAGGGGGGGTGTCTAGGGAAATCCCTGCAGCCATCAGTCACCTATAGAATCAAAGAAGATTAGAGCTGGAAGAGACCTCAGGAGGTCATCTAGTCCAACCCCTTGCTCAAAGCAGGACCAGCCCCAACTAAATCTTCCCAGCGAGAAACTTATCATATTCCTCAATATAGTTGTTATGATACTGGGAAGAATACTAAAAAGCCACAACGTAACCACAACATTAGCCTAAAACAGAGCCTCTCTCTGTATATCTGAAAACACAACAAGCCCAAGTCTCTGCCTCAAATCTCCATCTCCCATCGCTCTTTGTGTAACATAGAAATGTCACCATTTTGTTTCACTCAGAAGACAGCTGCTCAGTCTTTCTTTACAAAGGATACAACATGTAGCCTCATCATATTCTTTGGTAGCAAAAGGACACTCTCTAGATCCCAAAATCAGCATTCTGTATTGTACCATGGACTATTTCATTTCATTTTAATCTTGAGTCTATTTTTCTAGCTCCCGCATTTCTCTCCTTGTCGTTACTGAGGACTTAAAATTAAAAGGAAGACATATTTATAAGTGACATAAATTTTCTTTCCATTGATAAGTAAAATCATGCTTTCCTCGGAGCAGGAGGAAAATTATTCTGCCACTTGTATGATACTGGCCTGTCTTCTTTGAAACATTGTGCCTTTCAAAGTTCAGGTAGTATGCCACAATAGCATGCAGTGGTACTGTAGTACTTTTTACAGCTAGCAAACCATGTCAGAAATAAATGCATACCTAAGCATGGAGAGAAATATAATTTGGGACTGAGAACACTGGACTTGATTATCCCCTGTAGTAGCCATTTACACCTGTGCAAAGTGAGTGCAAAATGCTACCTGATCTGAATGGTAGCTTTATTCCCTCCCTTTGCACTGATGTAAGCAACCACACAAGGTGCAAGGAATTTGAAAAATTCGGCACATTGTGCTTTAAGTATTCCCAACCCCTGGTTGAATACAGCAGGCTTAAAAGATTCAAAGCTGAGATGCCAAAGGAGCAAGCTGGTGGTATTGATTTCTTAGTGAAGAAAACCGTTTCTTGCTGTGGTCCATCTGCCTGTTGAGAGCTTTTCACCACTTAGAGATGGAGACAACTTGGTTAGCTCATAAAATATGAGCTGTGTGGTGTAGCCATGTCAGCTGTCCTTTCTACAACTGCTTGGGTCAGGGCAGGCCCAGGGAAACCGGCTGAAGTGATGCTAGACAGCACAGAATGCATTTTGTCAGGGAATTAGAGAGAAATACGAGGTCCAGTATGTGTATAATAGCCTCAGACCTCTCTCTATTCATTACAACCAACTCCTGTCTATTGCTTACCTTGATACATGGCACACACATGCAGCTTTAACAGCTGAGTCCAGCTCTGAGGCTGACCCTGCTGAAGAGTCACTGCAAAGTGAACAAAAGAAGCTGAGGAACAGCATAGGGTGTCCCTTGCACAGAGAGATTTAGGTCTTGGAATATACTAATTAGGCTGGTGCCACATCTTGAAAGCACCAGGAAAGAATAAATTATATTTTACGTAAAACAGTCTGCCCGTCACTTTTCTCAGCCTCTGTTTAGTCAGATAGCTTGTCTTTCAGGCTATAATGAACATCAGCCACAAGCAATGAGAGAATGTTATGTCATTGCAGGATATCCATCCATTGAACTGATTTTCCTCATGTGGTGATTCACACAGCTCTGCATAGTGAGGTAAGCTATAGGAACTGAAAATCTTCCGTCTCCCCTGTCTTCAGGCTGAGTGGGAAGCCGAGCTCATGTTCACAGGTGTAGTGAACCAAATTCCCAGAACAGAATTCATTCATTCTCAACCAATCAGTTTTAGAGCCTTCTTTTGATTATGGCTAAACAGAGCAGAAGAGGATTAACCACAAATGGAGTTATTATTTTGAATTATTTGTACGCTGTTTTTCAGTAAGCCTGCTTCCTTTTATGTGTTTTCCAAGTGCCACTAGTTAACTTCTAAAGACATTGCTAATGGGATAATAAAATCCACAGTAAAATGAGAAACAGTAATAGTAAGCACTTTACATCCTCCCTGCGCAAATGCTAGCTAATTCATCCTACATCTCCACTAGAATGTGGGTATTTTCATCCCCTTTTTAAAGATGAAAAAACAAAGGCAGAGAGGTTAATTGACGTGCACAAGGCCACACTCAGTGGCAGAACCATGATGAGAACCCAGGATTTCCTTGGTTTTAGTCTTGTAGCCTAAGCAGTGTCAAGTGGTTCTTTAAATAATAATGAAACTCACCATTTTTCACCAAAGGAGGTAGTGAAAGGACATTTAGAATTTTGAAAATGGGATTCAGGTGCCTTAATAAATATTAGGAAAATTGAAGTCCTGTCCCTCTAAAATTTGGAGCATATGCTTTGCATGTGGTGTATTACAAACCACTGCAATTAACAACGGATTTATCTTTAGATGAGGAGACAGATTGATTTGTCAAATACCAAACAGCTCATTGATTTAGACAAGATCCAATATGTTGAATTCTGAAAGTAATCTCTGCTGAAGCAAGAACTGTTATGAATTACAGCCACTGAAAATAGACGTACAAGTAGAACAAAACATAAAGGGCCATAATTCACCCCTGGAGATCTCCACTGATGCCATTGTATTTTGGAATCTAACCTTAACATTTCAAAGAAGAAGGTGCTTTTAGTCTCTGAATCACAGTAGGAATTTCATGGGTAAAACTCAGTGCAACCTTCTGAAAAAAATTTAATTTTATGTGTTAAGAGGACATTTATATTATCATAATACTGCTACAAAGGTGCCTTTAGAAGTTCTACCAATATGAAAAATTCTACTGGTTCTAATGAATTTCTCCATTGTAAGTATAGAGGACCTCTCTGGAACTGAAAGTATTTTTCAAAACGGTGGAATATTTTTAAGTGCATCAACTGTATTTGGAAGTGTGTATGTGTGTCTTTTGAGCTTAACTGACACATACTGGGAATGTGATTCGCTGTTCTCTTGCACCTTGTGTGGTTGTTTAGGCCCAGCTCTTTAAAGGTAATTAGGCATTGCTCTGCTCCCTATTACAAGGCCTAATGACTTTCAGTCAGACTTAGGAGCCTAAGTCACTTTTGAAAATGAGTCACTTAAGCCTTGAAAGTCTCATTTTCAAAAGTGACTTAGGCACCTAAGCTTGAATGAAAGTCAATGCTGACAAAAGCAATGTCTAAATACCTTTACAAATTTGGGCATTAGGACTAAGCAAAATCAGTGCAAAGTAATTGTGAAATGCCACCATATGTAAATTCTGGAATTTTATACATACTTTCATGGATGTAAATGACTACACAGGCACAGATCAATGGAGCATTGAAAAGGGATTCTCTCTGAAGACCAAAACTTCTCTGGAGAGAAGAATTTTCAGAAAACAGAGGGATCTTCATTTCTCAAATGTTAGGCTCTGATAGAGGCCTCCCTATGGGATAGGGGAGCAGGCAGATACCGAACACAGTGTTAGTATATAATACTCTAAATACTTTTATTGATTACAATATAAACCCCACTCACTCCACATTCACACCCCAAATATACTGCACCAGAGTCCGAAGATTAGAACGAAGTCCTGATGGCCAGTTGAGGTTCGCTCCCCTCATAAGGTGTGGGGAACCGGCATTACACACCTCTTCAAAATCAGGGCTTTGGATCGATGTCTGACTCCAGATTTCAGATATGTCAGGCAACTATTTATAGATCAGTCTGTCGCGTCATCAGCTCCTTGTCTCCATTTGCTAGGCCTTTCACCCATAACTTCAGGAAAACAGTTCCGGACAGGCCGCCATAATCTAAGGTGTTCCATTTCTCCCAATTTTTGTCCACAGCTGTAATGGATACAGTATCATGGCAACACAGCCAATGTTATTCCTTTATTTGCTGATTCTTCATATTTCCCATGGGCACAACAAAGGTGTTTTGCAAGAACAATTCTTGATCGCTCATAACCTTAAATCCTCACTTCAGTTGCCAACATGCAACTCACACACGCACGTCAAGCATATTGCATTCATACTAGGCCTCAATGGCCTATAGCATATGACAGCATATATTTCTGTATATATCCCCCAACACATTAATAATTACATCACGTTCTCTAGGAGTCTCTGAAAAATGGAGACAAAGAGCTGATGACACGATGGACTGTCCAAGTCACAGCCATGTAAGAACTTCAACAAAATGCTATGGGAATGAGTGTCATTGTTACTAGCCAAGTGGATGCAGAACATACCTAACTGAATCTGCTCCCTGATACTACACATAAAGTCAAGCAGACTCAAGAGAAATTGCAGGGAAAAGTTTGGGGAGATATGGCAAAGTTCATGTTTTATCATAGCATAGTGGGAAATAGCTCCCAAAGGTGATTCTAATGACCCTCCTACTCTGAGTGGGATCTGGATTTTTGTATTGTGATCAGGAATAATGATGTGAAATAGTACCTAGATGTAGACAACCTGTCTCAAAAGCAAATGTTTCATCCATCCATTCTACAATAGATTTCAGCAGTGGAGAGAAAAGCACAGTCCTGCACTAAACATATTTCATTTATTCTCTGAGTGGAAAAACAATTGACCTGATCCTGGACTCCACTATAGCCTTTCTGTACTGATTCAGTACCACCAAGGGGCCACAAAGATGTGAGTAGAGAATCCTCAGGTGGTGTACCAGGCCATAGCTTGTGCAACATCTCCTCAGTCCCCAGCACAGATGGCATGATCAGGGAAAAGGAGAAGTTTTGTTGTGCTCCAACCCATTGCTTCTTGTCCTATCCTCAGAGGTTAAGAAGAACAATTTTTCTCCCTCCTCCTTGTAACTACCTTTTATGTACTTGAAGACGGTTATCATGTCCCCTCTCAGTCTTCTCTTCTCTAGACAAAACAAACCCAATTTTTTCAGTCTTCCCTCATAGGTCATGTTTTCTAGACCTTTCATCATTTTTGTTGTTCTTCTCTGGACTTTTTCCAATTTGTCCACAACTTTCCTGAAATGTGACGCCCATAACTGGACACAATATTCCTGTTGAGGTCTAATCAGCGCGGAGTAGAGCAGAAGAATTACTTCTAGTGTCTTGCTTACAATACTCCTGCTAATACATCCCAGAATGATGTTTGCTTTTTTTTGCAACAGCGTTACAATGTTGACTCATATTTAGCTTGTGATCCACTATGACCCCCAGATCCCTTTCTGCAGTACTCCTCCCTAGGCAGTCATTTCCCATTTTGTATGTGTAAAACTGATTGTTCCTTCCTAAGTGGAGTACTTTGCATTTGTCCTTATTGAATTTCATCCTATTTATTTCAGACCATTTCTCCAATTTTCCAGATCATTTTGAATTTTTATGCTATCCTTCAAAGCACTTGCAACCCCTCCCAGCTTGGTATCGTCCACAAACTTTATAAGTGTACTCTCTATGCCATTATCTAAATCATTGATGAAGATAGAACCAATTTATTTGGTTATTTTCAGTTTATTATATATTAAAATGAATGTCTGGAATGTAGGCTGGGGTAGGAGTGAACAGAAATTCTCTCTTATTGCTTGATAGTCAGATCAAGGCCTTTGGTGGCACACAAAAGTTCCTCACTAATTACAAGCAAATGGCTAGACAAAGTACAATTCCTTAACCTTGAATTTCAGTCTCCCAAAATATATGGAAGTAAGAATAATTGGTTGCAGTTGCACTTGGTAGGAAAGGTTGGGCTGCCACTGCCAGCATTGGATCAGTTCTGTGCATAGATGAAAGCCATCTACACAGTTGTTAATCAAGTGCCTACACATACAAGAAGAATAGAGAGAATGAATGAAAAATAATAGAGAAAGTAAGAGTTTAAGATTTAAAGCACATTATAATGATTTCCTAACTAGATGATCCAATTGTCCCTTCTAACCTTAAAAATCTATTAATCTAGAACTGAAAGTGGAGTTTGAGCTCCATTTGCATCAGAAATAAAGTCCATTATTTCCAGCTGAAGGGGTATTAATTATTCCTACTCAATATCTGTTACCTTCCAATGTAAAGGGATTAAAAAGTATCTTAATATGCAACTGCAACCAATTCTTCGTACTTTCCGATATTTTGGGATCAAGGCTAAGGAATTGCACTCCTTGTCTAGCTGTTTGCTTGTAATTAATAGGGAAATGTTGTGTGCTTCCAGAAGCTAAATCCTTCCATGCCTAGCAGGAATAGATTACTGCAACATGAAAAAAGGCAGTGGGCAAAACCTATCCTAATGTGTAGGGCATGAATTGCTATGGAATCATTAAGGCTTTTCTGTTGTGATTAAAATTTGAAACAGCTTGAGTCTAGGGCCAACCTGAGTTCTCATTTATAGACAATTCAATCCTATTGAAATCAGCAGAAACAGTAGAAATATACTGAAGAAACATTCCCATTAAAATTGCTTCATGTCTTATCTGAGAGTTCCTTAGGGAGACTTTATACTGATTGCAAGACTTCACTGGAGGTACATGGTGACACTTCCAGCACCTATAAATCATTGACAAGATAAAATAGACTGAATATAGTGATGTTTATAATAAATATAATTGTCCCTTTGGGTTCCATTAAGGTCTATTGTATTATGGCATAGTTAATCAGCACTTAATCTGTAAATGACTGACCTGACAAACTATAATTGCTCAATGCATTTATTTTAGGGAGTATTTAATGTGTGGGTAATCGATAGAATATAATGCATCATGTTAACATGTATTATAGAGTCCTGACATAATTGTCACGATACACCATTAAATAGTTATTCAGGTTTTTCATTCAGGTTTTCATCCAGGTTTAATGCATAGTCAAGGAGCCTTTGATACATAGACTAATGACACTATTCTATAATGACTCCAAAGGAGAGGGAAAATCTGTCATGCCAATGGCTTCTTCCAGGTTTTTTATTCATTCATTCATATGGCCCTTGTATTCTTGACTTTTCCATTACATACAACTTCTGTGGAAATAAATATTCCTCACTTCTGCCCATTGAAATCTTACAGCATTTTAGAAATAGTTATTGTCTGTTCTAATGAGTTTCCTTAAAACAAATCTGCTGTACTGATAACGGGATAAGTTCAATAAAAGGAGCAATAGTTCAACAGAAGACCTGCATAATTCACAATGTAATATCTTTTGGCTAGTGTTTACAGCGGGAGAATTGGGAATCAGGACTCCTAGGTTCAGTTCCAGACTATCACTGAGTCACCATATGCCACTTTGGCCACACTTCGCTATACAGGAATTGCTACACTGCATGAAGCCAGTGGTCCATCTACTGCAGTATCCTGTCTTTCTTTGTGACCAGCATCAGCTGCTTCAGAGAAAAGTGTGATTCTGGAATAACCTGCCTGGAGGGAGGTTTTCCTCTTAACGCCTCATCAGTTAGTGACTGGTTCATTCCATGAAGCATGTGGAATTATATTCCTTTATAACTTTTTAGCCAACTTAATTTTTCAATGGATATTTTCATTATCCATATACATGACTAAAGCTTTTTTGAATCCTGGTAAGTTTTTGTCCTCAATAATATCTTGTATCGATAAGTTCCACAGGTTTAAGTGACAGGTTTCAGAGTAACAGCCGTGTTAGTCTGTATTCGCAAAAAGAAAAGGAGTACTTGTGGCACCTTAGAGACTAACCAATTTATTTGAGCATGAGCTTTCGTGAGCTACAGCTCACTTCATCGGACAGGACAGGCCTAACAAAGAAAATAACAGAACGCCACTAGCCGTCACCTTCAGCCCCCAACTAAAACCCCTCCAACGCATTATTAAGGATCTACAACCTATCCTAAAGGATGACCCAACACTCTCACAAATCTTGGGAGACAGGCCAGTCCTTGCCTACAGACAGCCCCGCAACCTGAAGCAAATACTCACCAACAACCACATACCACACAACAGAACCACTAACCCAGGAACTTATCCTTGCAACAAAGCCCGTTGCCAATTGTGCCCACATATCTCTTCAGGGGACACCATCACAGGGCCTAATAACATCAGCCACACTATCAGAGGCTCGTTCACCTGCACATCCACCAATGTGATATATGCCATCATGTGCCAGCAATGCCCCTCTGCCATGTACATTGGTCAAACTGGACAGTCTCTACGTAAAAGAATCAATGGACACAAATCAGATGTCAAGAATTATAACATTCATAAACCAGTCGGAGAACACTTCAATCTCTCTGGTCACGCAATCACAGACATGAAGGTCGCTATCTTAAAACAAAAAAACTTCAAATCCAGACTCCAGCGAGAAACTGCTGAATTGGAATTCATTTGCAAATTGGATACTATTAATTTAGGCTTAAATAGAGACTGGGAATGGCTAAGTCATTATGCAAGGTAGCCTATTTCCTCTTGTTTTTTCCTACCCCCCCCCCCCCAGATGTTCTGGTTTAACTTGGATTTAAACTTGGAGAGTGGTCAGTTTGGATGAGCTATTACCAGCAGGAGAGTGAGTTTGTGTGTGTATGGGGGTGGGGGGGATGTGAGAAAACCTGGATTTGTGCAGGAAATGGCCCAATTTGATTATCATGCACATTGTGTAAAGAGTTGTCACTTTGGATGGGCTATCACCAGCAGGAGAGTGAATTTGTGTGGGGGGGTGGAGGGTGAGAAAACCTGGATTTGTGCTGGAAATGGCCCAACCTGATGATCACTTTAGATAAGCTATTACCAGCAGGACAGTGGGGTGGGAGGAGGTATTGTTTTATATTCTCTGTGTATATATAAAGTCTGCTGCAGTTTCCACGGTAGGCATCTGATGAAGTGAGCTGTAGCTCACGAAAGCTCATGCTCAAATAAATTGGTTAGTCTCTAAGGTGCCACAAGTACTCCTTTTCTTTTTAGGTTTAAGTGAGTTATTCGAGTACATTCTTCGTAACTTTTCAAAGGTGCTGAACATACCCAACTTCCACTGAAGTCAATAAGAGCTGAAAGTGCTTGGCGTCTTTAGAATCATGCCACTTTTATTTAGGCATCTAAATACAAATTCAGGTCCTTAACTATAAGTGTCCAGTATTGGTGTCAGCCCCACTGTGCCTCACCGTCTAGCTGCAGAATGGTTGGTGTTCACATATAGTACTTCATTAAGTGTTCTGAAGGATTTATTGGTGTTCACAGATGGTATAAATTGGCATAACTCCACTGGCTTCTATGGATTTACACCAACTAAGGGTCTGGTCCATAAAGTGCTTTGACATCCATGTAAGTCTGTACACATGAAGGACCTGAGTCTCCACTGCCTGGCCCTTGGGTGGTAATTTACACCTAACCAAATTGAATGCAAAGGGTTAGATCCTCATAGGGACTTAGGTGCCTAAGGTTCTGTCTATAGTACAGACCTTACAGCAGCCTAGCTGTATTGATGCAGCTGTGCCGCTGTAAGATCTCTCATGGAGCCGCTCTATGTCAACAGGAGAGAGCTCTCCTGTCAACATAATTAAACTACCACCAATGAGTGGGAGTAACTATATCAGTCAGTGGGAGAAGCTCCCACTGTACACACTGCCACTTATGCTGGCAAAACTATGTTGCTCCAGGGGGTGTTTTTTCACATCCCTGAGTGACATACGTTTTGCCAGCATAAGTAGTAGTGTTGACATGGTCCAACATTTAGGTGCCACTAAGCTCCTCAACACTCCCTTCAGCTGTTGTCTTACCCCGGTGGTGCCTAAATTCCCTAGGAACCTAAGTTTTAGCTGGTGGATGTGTGCAAAACCACCTAAGAACTGATGCCACCAAGCTGCTCAGCATACGAGTTCATGCCTCAGCCCTGGCAGGATTCTCAAACTTGGTATTCCCCTGCCACCTATCTCACGCACAGGATCAAAAGACAGCAGGGTCAATCCGATTGGGAAACTTTTTTGGTGAGGGGGAAGGTGCAGATTACCCAATTCTTTATATTGTACAGTCAATCCCAATATCACCAGATGCTCAGATATAGTTTGTTGACATGATTATTTCTTGTGCTCTTGCTGGTGTCTAACGTCTTGCTTGCCTCACACCAAAGATTAACCAGAATCCAGACAGCTAGCAGCATGCTTGATGCACTACTTTTTGTGAGTGCTAGCCATAGATAACACATGTGAGGACTAACTGTGTTTCTAGTTGAGCAGTTTGTGTATAAATGTAGGGTTAAATGCCAAACAGCTGAATTTGAATGAGGAGGCTGCTTCCAGTTCCTTAGAGTGGGAAGTCTGGGGATGGAAGGGCTGGGAGAAACAGGCCTGTGGAATAGTGTTGGCAGACTCTCCAGATATGAGCGTGGCGACCTGGGCTTGAACCTATGTCATAGCACAGGGATGGCCAACCTGTGGCTCCGGAGCCACATGCGGCTCTTCAGAGGTTAATATGCAGCTCCTTGCATAGGCGCTGACTCCAAGGCCGGAGCTACAGATGCCAACTTCCCAATGTGCTGTGGGGTGCTCACTGCTCAACTCCCTGCTCTGCCCCAGGTCCTGCCACCACTCCATCCCTACCCCCAAGGCCCCTGTCCCTTCCCCTGAGCCTGCCATGCCCTTGCTCCTCCCCCCTCCTCATCAGAGCCTCCTGCACACTGCAAAACAGCTGATTGCGGCAGGCGGGAAGCATGGGGAGGGAGGGGGAGGCACTGATTGGTGGGGCTGCCGGTGGGTGGGAGGCGCTGGAGGCAGGTAGCAGATTGGGGGCTGCTGACGTATTACTGTGGCTCTTTGGCAATGTTCATTGATAAATTCTGGCTCCTTCTCAGGCTCAGGTTGGCTACCCCTGTCCTAGCGAGACTTGGGCTTGGACCTATATCCCTGGGTGGGTCCATAGTTCCGAGTCATGAGGGATTTATGACCCAAATCAAGCAGATTTGTGTGTGGGAGGGAGGGTGGGTGGTCTTAAATCTGAGAGTCTGACCACTGGTTTACTAATGCAGTGCAAACATACCCTAACTCTCCCCATACAATACATGGGGAGCCTGGGAGACTAACTCAGAGCTGTGAATTCCAATGGGCGGCAGGGTGCGAAGGGGTCCGGTGCTGTAACACATAAGTCCCCTTTGTGGATCTGATGTAAAATGTAAAATGCTCACAATCAGAAGGGTAAGACTTTACAACAGCTTTGCACATTCCTAGACAAGGTGCAAGGCAGTGAATCAGTCCCATAACATATTATTTAAAAAGAATAAAAATGATTTAAAAATAGCTGTGATATTATTTTAGCAAAAAACCATTGAAAATGCCCCAATTTTTAGCTGGAACTTACCCCTCCTTGCCACCCACCATCAGCTTGCTACCCTTCCACACAGCTCTGCAGCGAGCTCAAGGGAACAAATACACTTCTTAAAGTATGAGAGATTTCTGCTCTTGATCTGGCCACATTTGGTTTTCACACTGAGCTTGCCTGCATTGATCAGGCTCACTATTAATAGCATTGAAAAAGGAAACACTGAGATCTGAGCCAGCATATTCCGTATATTTTGCAAGTGAGAGAACCTTTGCGAGCAGTTAAATTGAAATTCTGCACTTAGAAATGGCTCATTGCATGAAGCTCTCGTTGCAAATGTGTTTGTAGCAGAGGAAGGAGGCAGAATGAAAGGTGGGAAATGAGGTAAACACAAGGCCAGACTGGAGAGATGCAAAGAGAGGAGGGGCCATTGTGAACTGCAAAAAAAGGTGCATTGTGATGTTCCTTCTGCCTTCTAAAAATGCTGGAGAGGCAGAGAGTGGCAAAGAGGCGAGACAGGCAGCCTGGATGGGGCCCCACTACAACACTGGGAATGGCTGGACAAGGAGAGTGGAAGTTGGTGGAGGAGGAGAGACTCAGACTATGATGGGGAGTCTGGGCCTGGGATGAGAAGCCTGAGGAGTGGAGCCTGGGACTGGTTAGATGAGGAGAATAGGACTAGAAGATACAGGATTAGGACAGACAAAGGTTGGAGGAGATGAGGCAGAAAAAGTCAAACTGGGGCTAAGCGACCCCCTTATTCCCCTATGCCAGCTAACCATACCTCAGGGAGCAGCCTCTGTGGGGCCATTATGTCTCTATCTATGTGGGAGAGAAGTGGTGGGGAATGGGCAGAGCTGTGACTCCAGCCTGCAACACACCAGCCAGTACCAGGTATAGGGCTGTACCAGGGTACATCCCCCTCAGCCCTTGGGACAGGAGAAACCAGGAGGCAGGTTGATGCTCTGTGTCTGCTTCTGGGGTGCACATTCTTTGTGGCAAAACCTCACTTGGCCTCTGTACATGCATTGTGCTTTCTCACACAGAATCTCAGCGGGGTAAAGGTCTCATGCCCCAAAATAAACAAACTCCACAAGGTGTTAATCCGAGCTATTACCCTACAATACAAATGTTGAAACACTGTAGTACAAATTAAATTTCCTTTTACACATAGTTATGCCCCTAGAAGTTCTTTTAGTGCTAAATCCCTCTCCCACGGACTCTTAAAACACTGATTCTACTCCAGAGTAGTCCCCCTGAATTCAGTGGAACTTCACACAGATTAAGGCGCTACTCAAGGGTGAGTAACAGTAACAAAATCTGGCCAAAACAAGTAGCAAATACTTTGAAATAGCAGTCTCATGCTCTCCTTGAAAGAAGTTTGGTCAATGGATTAAAGGGGATTTTAACTTTTAAATGATCTGCCACTGGGGGATTAAACAAGAGACGGGCCACATCTAGAACCTCCAATCCAAACCCCTTTGAATTTTGACAGGTGGAGTTCAGATTCAAATCTCTGGTGGGAATCCACTACTTGTTTTGGTTCTGGGCTGGATACAGGATCAGAAGGGATCTATTTTCCAGTTCTGGTTCAGAAGGAGCAAAAATCTTTCAAGAATAGCTTGCAAGACTTTGGCAGCACTGACCCCAAATCCTAGCCCTGATTTGGAATTGAACCCCAAACGCTTGCCTAAATCAAATCCGGATTTGACTGCTGCCTCCTTAGCCCATATCTAGATATATGGCGAGCTAGAGAAGATCTCTGGGGCTTGTCTGGAGCCAGACTGATTTGGTGTTGGAGCAGAGTATTGCCAAAAGTAAACTGAAGAGTGACCCGGTCCCTGCCGGATTTAGTGCAACATGTATACTTTTTTTTCTCTTAACTTTTTCACATTTGCTTTCACTTTATAGCCACATGC
Organism: Caretta caretta; assembly: GCF_965140235.1. Lineage (NCBI taxonomy): Eukaryota > Metazoa > Chordata > Testudines > Cheloniidae > Caretta > Caretta caretta. The sequence continues at coordinate 177,456,247 of NC_134208.1, read as the reverse complement.
ACAGCTATTACTGATATCAATGGGAGTTTTCGGAGTTACATATTATGCAGTACAGATCAGTGTTTCACAGAAGAGATCCACATTGCGACTCACAGAGGAGAATCATGCCCATAATGTGTGTTATATTCAGAAGTGCTGAGCACTTACAACTGAATACTCTGAAAAAGCACCTCTGAAAAACAGGCCCTACATCGCTGAATACAACTTCATTTTTCATAACAATATTACACGCACATTTTCTAATCAACAGTCTATTTGTAGTATTAACCTTGTATTGTAAATATTACTGTGCTGGCTGGATACGAGAAGGGGAAGTGTGCTGCATCTGGCAGTGGGCTGACACAGCATATTCTCTTCACCCCAGAGAGTAACAGGATCCCCGGAGGAATTGTATCAGGAGGCTCTCTCTGAGTCACAAACCTTCCCACAGATACTGCTATTGGAGTGTAGCTATGTGCCACCCAATCCATTGGAATCACAGTAAATTCTCAGTGTAGCTCTGAGTTGTGTGTGTGAAGTAATTTTATACCTATAATTTTAAATTTGAAATATGTTGTTTACTGAGAACTTGAGTTTCTTTTAACGTTCTGTAAAACCTCTGAGGGTGGTCAAACTTTTCTCTCCTGATTCTTGAATCAAAAATTCTGTGGGCCAGGTTTACAGATAGTGAAATGTTTAAATTTGCCTTAAACTGCAGTGTCAATTCTCAATGCTTTTTAACACATATATATCATTTCATCTTAAAGTGGGTTGCTCGCTCTCTACATTAGTAACATTTCAGATCCTTTATTGTGTGGTGTGTTTTGACTACACTTGATAAAAACAAGCATGAAAACTGGCCAGGTCAAATCCTGGAGCCCATATGTAGGCAAAACTATTGACAGAAATGGAACGGATTCCCCCCTCTTTGGCACTGATTTTACACTGAGTCAATTATATTGACGTCCATGGTGCTTCTCCTGATTCACACCACTGTGTAAGGAGATTCAGATCCAATGGGAATTTTGCCTCTGAATAAAAACCACAGAAGGACTTTGACCTACAATTTTGAAAAGTGCTGACGAAAGTAGGCAGATTTTAACTCATTCATTATCATTTTTACAGGATTCTAGGCTAATGAGATTAATTATTTATGATCCAGATTCTGCTCTCATTTATACCACTATAAGTCTGGAATAACTCCAAACTCTTCAGATAACTTACTCCTTGCTCTCATTTAGTCTGATCTGACTAACACCACTAACACCCCAGTAACACCACAAATGTATTGTGCAAACTCTTCCCCACAGGAAAGCACATCAGCATTCTAAGTGCTATAATGATGATTGTTCAACCAATGCTAGGTCAGCTGGGTCATAGTCACTGAACTCATGGTTGTTGCTTTTCTTGGTAGAGGTATGTGGCAAACACTCATGTCAAATTCTTTCACTAACAGGCCAGCTCAAACCCAGGCTGGCAAGAAAGGGAGGTTCAGCTGAAATTAACCAACCCCTGCCATGCTGGGCTGCAGTTTACAGAGCTGAGCTCAGTGCTTCAGGGAGCTAAGAACGTAGATTTAAAAACAAAAATCCACTAACCGAACCCCTTCCCATGTCCCCCCCGCCCCCACACCTCTTCTAGCATTTGATTTCTGAAAACAGCTGGGCAGCTAACCTCAGCCCAAGCCAGGGGAAGGAGTAAAGGGGAGCTGAAATCAAGCTAGCTCCACCTTTGATCCTGTCGTAAGGGCTTCATCCCTGGAGACACAATGCCTCCTGCCCCCCTGGGGAACATGGCCCTGTCTCATCCCACCCCACCTTCCATCCATGCCATTCTCCTCCCTGCTCACTTCATTAGCCATCTTTCCCTGCATCACAGGCTGTGCTACCTACTACAGAGCAGTGGGAAAGAACACATTTGGCTAGAAACAAACCCTGACTAATGTGCTGTGCTCACCAAAGTGCACCTGGCTTTAGCACAATATTTAATTAGCCTCCACAAACTTCTTTTCCTCACCTTCAGATTATAATGATCTCAGCCCAAGAAGCCCTGGAATGCGATTCCTTCCAAGTATATGCTCAGCTGAGACGTAAAGATATTGGCTTGGTGTGCAAAAGAATAGTAAAAACAAGATAATCAGGGCCCAGGTCTATGTGATTAATCCAGCCCAATGGCAGACAAAACCTAGTGATAGATCTTCAGCCAGAACATCTTCATTTGTGGTGATCTTTTCTCAGAGATACAATGGAAACAGAAGAGGTCCAGAGGCAGACAAAAATTTGAAACTGATGAAAAGAAATGCTATCTGATTTCTGTAATTCACCTAGGGAACTTGTTGCCACAATATACCCTTGAGGCCAAGGGTTTAGTAGGATTACAAGAGAGATTGGATGTTTATTTGAATAGTAAACATCCATAGTTGCATCACATAGCATTTAAAACAAAATTATAGGGATAGAAACCCTCATGCTTCAGGGCATAAGCCAACTACTAACTGTCAAGCGTGGGAAGAGATGTCTTCCATGGGCAGGCTATTTCATAACTGTCTACTGCAGGGTTTCTTGCACCTTTCTCTGTAGCATCTGGAAGTGGTTACTATTGGAGACAAACTAGTGGATTAGGTGGACCACTGGTCTGATCCAGTCTGGCATTTCCTGTATTGAATTGAAGAGACTGAGAATGGCTAATCTAATATAATAAAAGAATTGCCAGGTATGGATTGATATAATCTCTGCCTTTCCCTGCCTTCTGTCTGGAGTAAACATTGAGCAGGATGTAAATGACTTGCCCAAGGGGGGCAGTTTGGAGATGATAGCTGCCTAGTTCCTTCAAGGTAGGAAGGTTCCATTTCTCTGCGTGAAGTAGGAGTTACATTAGCTCCTCATTGCCTGTGGTTTGAACCATGTAACTGTATCTAGAGAAAAGGAGTACTTGTGGCACCTTAGAGACTAACCAATTTATTTGAGCATAAGCTTTCGTGAGCTACAGCTCACTTCATCAGATGCATACCGTGGAAACTGCAGCAGACTTTATATATACACAGAGAATATGAAACAATACCTCCTCCCACCCCACTGTCCTGCTGGTAATAGCTTATCTAAAGTGATCAACAGGTGGGCCATTTCCAGCACAAATCCAGGTTTTCTCACCCTCCACCCCCCCACACAAATTCACTCTCCTGCTGGTGCTAGCCCATCCAAAGTGACAACTCTTTACATAATCAAGTCAGGCTATTTCCTGCATAAATCCAGGTTTTCTCACATCCCCCCCACCCCCATACACACACAAACTCACTCTCCTGCTGGTAATAGCTCATCTAAACTGACCACTCTCCAAGTTTAAATCCAAGTTAAACCAGAACATCTGGAGGGGGGGGGGTAGGAAAAAACAAGAGGAAACAGGCTACCTTGCATAATGACTTAGCCACTCCCAGTCTCTATTTAAGCCTAAATTAATAGTATCCAATTTGCAAATGAATTCCAATTCAGCAGTTTCTCGCTGGAGTCTGGATTTGAAGTTTTTTGTTTTAAGATAGCGACCTTCATGTCTGTGATTGCGTGACCAGAGAGATTGAAGTGTTCTCCGACTGGTTTATGAATGTTATAATTCTTGACATCTGATTTGTGTCCATTATTAAGGATCTACAACCTATCCTAAAGGATGACCCAACACTCTCACAAATCTTGGGAGACAGGCCAGTCCTTGCCTACAGACAGCCCCGCAACCTGAAGCAAATACTCACCAACAACCACATACCACACAACAGAACCACTAACCCAGGAACTTATCCTTGCAACAAAGCCCGTTGCCAATTGTGCCCACATATCTCTTCAGGGGACACCATCACAGGGCCTAATAACATCAGCCACACTATCAGAGGCTCGTTCACCTGCACATCCACCAATGTGATATATGCCATCATGTGCCAGCAATGCCCCTCTGCCATGTACATTGGTCAAACTGGACAGTCTCTACGTAAAAGAATAAATGGACACAAATCAGATGTCAAGAATTATAACATTCATAAACCAGTCGGAGAACACTTCAATCTCTCTGGTCACGCAATCACAGACATGAAGGTCGCTATCTTAAAACAAAAAAACTTCCTCTTCCCTCTATTCCAAGAAAGAAGAGACTGGAAAATCCATGTTTCTTCTCTTGGATCCTTCGAGTATGCATTTGTAATATCAACTCTGTGGGTGCCCTTGGGGTTAACTCACTTCCCCCTTCCGGCATCAGTCTTCTCCACTCTCAGATCTACCCTGGGGAAGAAGGACATAAGCCCTGACAATCACCTTCACCTGTGGGTGTCTGGCCCTGGGACCCTAAACCAACTGGACTACCTGCCCCATCACCTAAACTGCCCTGTCTTTCCCCCCTCGGGCCTTGTCCTAAGTGCTCTGCCTAGCCCCTTCCTAGCTTGTCTCTGACCTTTCAAGGACTCTCCAAGCTCCTCCCACAGCTCCTCCACTTGGGGTGTCTCTCCTGGCTGAGCACAGGCTGCCCTTCTGTCTATCAGCAGGCCTGAGTCCTAGTCACATGCTGCTGCTTGTCACCTGATCCCCACACTTATTCCCTTCCCCCTAGGAAGCTGCATAACCTGAGCTAGGTGCAGTTGAGCTCCAACCCACTTCCTGGCCATCTCAAAAGTCTGAGAACCACTGGAGCCAGCTGGCTAACAGAAAATCTTTCTTCTGCAGTGACTTGCGATTAAGGGACATGGAGGAAAAGACGTGGAGGCTGTGAATAAAGTTAGAGTAGCGAGGCCAGGATAACCGAGGCTAGATCCCAGGACTGGCTATCAGAAGACCTGCCGTTTCCGATTCCTGGCTTTGGGACCATGAGCGAGTCTCTTCAACGCCTCCAGAAAGGGGAAGTGTATCCAGGAAAGCAGTGACTCTGAAAAGGATTTAGGGGCCATAGTGGAGAAGCCACTCAAAACGAGCTCCCAGCATGATGTTGTGGTGACCAGGGCTCAAGCCATCCTTAGACGTAGAAGCAGAGCCATGAGGAGGCTAGGGAGGTGACACAGCATCAGTGAGACTGCTATTGGAATACTGCCTCCAGTTTTGGTGTCCTCATTTGAAAAAGATGTTGAGAAATTGGAGCTGGGGAAGCAAAGAGCCACCAAATGTTCTGCAGGCTGGAGATAAATGCCTTCTAGGGAGCGATTGAAAGAGCTCAACCTGTTCAGTGAAGTCACCTTTCAATCTGCTTTTCATCAACTAAAGTGCTGAAATACCTTAATGGAGAGAAAATACTGGGGATTAAAAGGCTCGTTAATCTAGCAGAGAAAGGCATTACAAGACCCAATGGCTGGAAGGTGAAAAGAGACCAATTCATATCACAAATAAAGCACAGATATTCATCTGTGAGGATGATTCACCACAGGAACAAGTTACCAAGGAAAGTGGTGGATTCTCCATCTCTTGATGTCATTTAATGAAGACTAGATGCCTTTCTGGAATGTGTTTGCCAAATGGTAGCGACTGTGGTATATAGGAGGCCTGTGATATGCAGGGGTCAGATGAGATGCTCTAATGGTCTCTTCTGGCCATCAAGTCGACTCATTTCTGAAAAACTGAGTGTAGCATTGGGAGCAGCCTCTGATGTTTTGCTGTCTAGCCGGCTTGCTTCCTAGAATAAACACTCCTTGAGTGATGAAGTGAGCTGTAGCTCACGAAAGCTCATGCTCAAATAAATTGGTTAGTCTCTAAGGTGCCACAAGTACTCCTTTTCTTTTTACTCCTTGAGTGGGGTGATCCACAGGGAGTAGCTCAAACCTCCAAAGTGTCTGGCCAGCGGTAGGACATGAGCACTGCAGGGGAGGGGTGGGTAGGCTGATGGGATAGCAAGTGTGAAAAAGGGGACAGGGAGTGGGGAGTGAGAGGAGCCTATATAAGAAAAACCCCCAGATAGCAAGACTGTCCCTATAAAATCGGGACATCTGGTCACCCCAGGGGTGGGTGTGGGGCAGTGACATCACAAAGGCCTTTTGCAGGACATCAGCCTATTGGTCAAAGGTAGTAGGAGGGGGTGACCTCACAGAGAGATGCTGACATCAGCCAGGCAGGACAGGGGTGCAGGGCCAGGGAAACCTCGCAGACCCCTGTAGCTTTGCTTCAGCAAGTCTCCCGATCGACGTCCCTCTTTCAGGACTGAGAGAATATTAGGGTTTACGTATGTGAGCACGAGGAGGAACCTCTTTCGAGTTTTCCCCTTTCCTCTTCCTGATTTTACTAGAAAACAGACATCCCTGTTTGGAAGGTAAGAGCCTCTGAGAGGTTTGGAACCTGTTCAGTCTGATCCATTTGGTGCCAGGTGAATTCTATGCATGGAAAACGCTAGCTTAAGGTGGCAGAATTTTATTCCCCACCTAGGATTTTGTCCCTTAGAATAACTGGGGACATTAGGGTTTGTCCTTTTTGTTTTACCTTTTCCTCCATCCCTCCCTCCTTTCTCTTCTTTTCTTACTTCTTTTGACCTTTCCCTGTTCCCCTCCCACCACCAGGAGAGGTGTGTGTGGGGGAGTCACTGGGGGTGCTCTGAAGCTCCCATTGTGGAAGGTCCACCCAAAAATGTGGGGCTGAAATAGTGCTCCACCGGTGACCTTGGCCATCCTTTGGGCTCTCTGGTGAGAACCCTCAGCCCCCCGCCCCTCAATCTCTACCCTGATTGCCTGAGCCGGGGGTTACTGACAGGGAGGAGACTCGGGTCCTTGTTGTTCTCTTTTAAGACCAAGTAAATAAGTCATAACCAGTCATATGTTTGACAAATTTTGCTGCTTCTCTGCATTCATTGTCTCTGAGCAGTTCATGATTCTCTCTAACATTCCAGTTCTCCTGAAACGCTTGCTGAATAATTACTATGAACTGTTGTTGGTCTGGAGCTCATCTGAGAGCACTTTATTCAGGTCGTTCAACGTATGAAACTCAAGATCCAATGGTTATTTGAAAGTCTGGGCTCTTGGGTCCTATTCCCAACTCTGCCACTGACTGGCTGTGTGACCTCAGACAAGTCTGTTCTCCTTTCTCACCCTTAGCTTCTCCCTCTTCAAGTAGGCATAACAATCAGCTCCTACCTACCTCACAGTGGGTGGAGGATGGGGATCCATTGGAGAGTGTCACTGGGAGCAGTGCATAATATGGGGTGCCTTCAACGTTTACTCAGATCAGATTATGACATAATAAAATAGCTGAAATATTTTATTTGTATTTGATAATTTTGAAATTGTTAAGAGCAGCAACTACTTAGCTCAGACTGTTCCCCAGGCTGAGAGTGTCTGAGCTGGGCCAGACCCTGTGAGCAGCTGAGTATGGAAATCAATGAGAAATGAGGGGGCCCCGAGCTTTGATGTGGGGAATGGTTTCCCCGGAGAAATCCAGACTCCTGGGTTCTGTTCCTCCTCTAGCCAGGGGGGGTGGTGGGGGTGGCCAGAGATGGCAGGAGGGAGCTGCTTGTCCAAAGTGACCAATAGTCTTTGTGACTGACCCCAGTGCCTCCCCGGGTATTGCAGCACCATAGCTGAAGAGGGGGAATGTTGGGAGCAGATTATGCCATGAACTCCTAGCCAGTGTGTGGAGACTACACTCCCTGCACCCCTGTGGGGGGTGGCGGAGCTGCTGTGGCTGGGGCAGGGATGGGGAGAGATGAAAAAGGATGGTTAGTGAGAGGCTGTCTTGGCCCCAGACTCATGCCTGCTCCCCACTCGGTTCCAGGATGGCCGGGCTCCTGAGGATGTTCAGGAAGAAGGCTCTGCAAGTGGCCCCAAAGCCTAAGGGAAGCAGCTGCCATCTTCCCCAGGAGCACAGCGGCCCCTCCGTCCCCACTGGCGGGGAAGGCACTCCCGGCCAGGCTAGGAGGTGGAAGTGCCCAGCCTTCTGGCAGAAGAAACCCGCTCCCAGCACAGGCGCCGAGGTTGGAGAGGCAGCGGCCAGGCTGAAATGGAGCTGGCCCAGGATGCGGCTGGGCAGGCAGGACCCAGCCCAGGAATGGAGCCTTGCAGGGTGGCTCTGGGTCTTGTTGTGTGGGAAGCACCAGCCCCAGGAGCCCAGCCCTGATTCCCAGCAGGAGGCACCCCCCTGCCCGGTCACTGAGGACCTTCCAGCCTCCCCAGGTCAGGAGGTGGAGGGTCCCTGTCCCAGCACCAGCAGCTCAGCCCACTCCCCATGGGACATAAGCAGCGCCTGGGACTCGGGCTGCAGTGAGGCCAAGGGGCGCCGCTGCTTTGTTCCAGGTGAGGAGCCAGGCTGGGCTCAGGGAGGGGTGAGGAGGGGGCTGTGAACACCTTAGGCCCAGGCACTCGACCAGTGCTAAGGGGGCAGGTCCCCAGCCCAGGTGTCTGGCCTGAGCCACGTGAACCTCTGACACTAGATGCTGCCACTTTGGTCCTTGGTACTGTAGCTGGAGGTGGGGCGGTGAGGGGGGTTCCAGACACATGCCAAAGCTGTGTCCTAAGAACATAAGTCCGCGATGAGGTAATGCTTGTCATTAATTAGCCTTGCTAAAGAGCTTGGTTGGAGCTGCTCTGGGGACAAGCTGGCTCCCTCCTGCTCATGGAGGTGAATTCATCTCCCTTCCCAGTAGCACCTGTTCTCACTCTCATTCCCCATCAGGCTCCTTCCGCCAGGCCAGTGAATGGCCATTGGATGGGAATGAGGCCTGGGCCCCACCCCAATGTCCTGACTCTAATGCAGCTGCTTACCTTGTCCCCCATCAGCTGCTGGGCTTCCCCCAGGAGGGAGCAGGTGAGGAGTAGCCCAGCCTGGCTGACACGCAACAGGGGGTCGTGGATGGCCAGCACTGCCGTCCGGAGGAAGGATCTTCTCTGCCCCGCCAAGAAGAACTTTCTGAAGACCTAGAACCAACAAGACGTGAGGCATTAGCAGATTGCCCAGAGCGACGCTCCAAATTCTGGGGCTAGAACGGTATCTCTGTCTACTGGTCCTAGGAGGCAGCCACTGCAGGGGACCCAGCCACCCCCACTCCCTGAGCTGTGTCATGCCCTGGCAGAGTGTCCTTACCTCCCCCACCCTGGCTGTGTTCCTGTAGCCCAGGAGCCTGCTGTCCCGGTGCCAATCCCAACACCACAAGGCTTCAGCCTCATGGATGGTCAGCCCTGGGAAACAGACACACACAAACACACACTTGTCATTCTGGTTGCAGTGCTTGTGTCCTTCCAATCCTGTTGATGGCTGCACAGTGGGCAGAGTCCTCGCTGCGTGCCTGGCCCAACAGAATTGCAAGGGCTGGTGTAGAACAGAGAAAGAGATCGACAGAGACTCAGCCTTCAGCCGGGGTTAGTCTGTGAGAAATTGTTTGGGGTCCCACTCTCCCTCTATCGGGTGCCATTTCCCAGCTGGGTTCCTAACCTCTCCGGTGCAGCAGCAGCCGGTAGAGCCGGTACACTCCCTCCCTGGCCTGCCGGCTGAGGTCCTTGGCTGTTCACTGATGGACAGAGCCAGCTGTGCCACACAGTGACCCATCCTGGGGAATTCTGCTGAGTTCTTACAGAAGGGAGAGGGAGAGGGGACTCCATCAGCATTTTCCTGTCAGCTCCCAGTCCCCAGCTGGGCCAGGACTCTCCGTCCCGGTAGCCCCTCTACAGGAGATGCTAGAGAATAGGAGCTTGAGCTAGACCCTTAATTTCCTCTGCCCCCAAAAGGAGCCTGGAGCACAGGGATGTGGGCAGGGCCCTCCATGAGGACTTACTTCCCCAGCTGCTCCAGGATGACAAAAAGGCATGAACCTGCAGCATGGTCCCCTTAAAAGCCCGGAGTCACCACTTAACCAGGACAAGAAGAACTTGACTCAAGCCAAGCTCATTGTCTGCTCTGACTCTGTCTCCCCAAGAGGAACACTCCTTACCCCCAGCTCCTGCAGCAGCACATCCTACAGCCCGTTTGAGCCAGCCCACCGACGCCTGGAGTCAGGAAGCTGGGCTGAGAGGTCACTTACGTCAAACTCAAGGAGGGTGATGGTGGATCTGAGCAGGGCGGTGCTGCTCCTAATGACCCTGGCTCTCTCTTGCGACACCCTGGACATGATCCAATAGTTAATGTGCGAGGGGGAGAGGAGGCAGCTCAGGATCAATGGGCAGGTGCATGTGTTGTGCTAATGAGACCCTCCCCATCCCCAGGGGGCTGAGACATTATCCACAGGGTGGAATATCTGATTCACTGATCGCAGAGCTTTAGAAGGGGATTGTTGCCCCAGGACAATGCCTGTATCCTGCAGGTCACGACTTCTCATTGTCTCTCTGATTGGAACAACGTTCGATGTCGGGGCTGGTCCCATACTCCCTGAACTCCTGATTCCTGAACAGCTCACCAGGAAGGAGACATACCCCTCACCCCTCCTTGGCTCTCAAGTCCTTGGTTGGGTGAAGGGATTGAGTGTGAGCACAATCCGCCCAGGAATCTCAGGGCCCGTCAGAGAGAAGGGCTGATTCTCTGGGATCCTCCCGTTCCTCTTGGAAGGAGCCAGTGACTCTTCTCTGAGGACCATCTTCTGAATCTCACAGGAGGGGTTCAGACTCTCACTCCCTAAGCCAGTCCCCAGGCAAAGCTCTGGCTTGAACTCCCAGCTACTTCCTCTGTCCTTCAAGGAGGAAGGGCCTGACACTGCATTACACTAACTGCCCTGACCAAGGACGCCCCACTGAGGGCCCAGCTAGGAGGACAGACTTGAAAATGGATCTAACAGTTCAGGCAAAATTGCCCCACCCCTCTTATCGGGCTCACCTCCAAGATGTAGTGGAGCCTGTCGGTGTCTGGGGCCTCTGCCAGCAGGTTCCCCAGCAAGGCATCCAGGAGGTCTGGCAGGACCCTATGCAGTTCCTGCAAAGCAAGGGAGAGCCATAGGTCAGAGTTAGGGAAACTGGGGCTACACCTGCCTGTAGATGGGAAGAGGGGTCTCTGGGAAGCACTTGTGAACCCCCAAACACATATCCTGGACTCACTCATTCACATTCCACTGCAGGCAATTAGCAAGGATTCATGGCAGGATGACAGCTGGCTCTTCATTCCATGACTTAACATGATCTACCTGGACTTGGGTGGTGTCTTTCTATGTGCCCAGGGTGAAGCTGGCATGCAGGGCAGCTCCAAGGAGGTGGCTCTCCACCTCTGGCTCCAGGGCAGGTGTCATGGTGGTAATACCATGGCTGGTATTAGACTGTGCAGCGTGGGGGTGGGACTGGCACCAACAGGGACGTGAAAATGCAGGGAAATAGGCAGAGGCTGGCGAGAATGAAAACTGAGGCACCGTGCCAGGGAATGACAAGTGCAAGGTTTCCCAGACAGACAGTGGCAGGGCAGGAATAGCGCCTGTTCCCTGGACCCCGCTGCCACTCCTATCTGTTCCTGGGAGTGAGCCTCTCCCCAAAGCCATTGCAATGTTACTGGAGAGAAAAGAACAGCCCAACCCAGAGAGAGTGAACCTTCCCACCACCTCTTGGTACCCGAGGTTGCCCACAGCAATCAGGGACTTAGCGAGGATGGCGCCAGGCGGAGAGTTATCAGGCAGCTCCTCAATAAGCTCCTGTGAGACCCAAACGAGTCAAAGGAGCGTGAGAGATTCGGGCCTCATTGACACTTCCCAGTGAGGCGATTACACAGCCAGCGCCCCACACAGCCAGCAGGATCCCGCCACCTGCCTCAAGCTCCTCTGATTCCTGCCCACTAGTGGCCAATCTCAGAATTTCATCTGTCTCTTCTCCCCAGTCTTCGGTCCCAGTAATCCCTGGCCTCAGCTGCCCCTCCAGCATCAGCCATCCCGCATCCATTGGCCCGGGAAGACCCTTGCCCCTCCCATGTCTCTGTCCTCCCTCACCACAATCCTCTCCAGCACAGCCACCTTGCAGCAGTGTGGCTCCAATGTGTCCTGCCCTCTCTGATGTGCAGCGAGACACAGGGGTGGATGGCGTGCAGGAACATGAGCTGCTGGTTCTCGTCCTGCACCCACCAGGAGTGGGGTTACAGGAGAGACAGCCAGTTAGCCAGGGACCTCCCTGCCCCACCTACACTGGTTGCAGCACTCAGGACTGAATGGGGGATAGTGGGGACCCGCCCATTGTCCAAATTACCCACGACTCCTACACAAGCAGGGTCTAGATCTGGGACAGTGCCTGTTGGGGGAGGAGACCCCAGCTGGTGTGTGACAAATACCCCCATCTTGGGCGTCCCAGATCAAGGAGGAGAAAGGCCTCCATTCGGGCTGGTGGATCATCAGAGACAAGACCCTCTGCAGGTGGTCAGGGTGCTGGGAAAGGGTGGGAGAATCTCGGTTCCAGTACAGCTGGGGAACGTTTGTACCTTTTCTCAGCCCTGGAGCTGCTCTCGAATGTTCTTGAGAGCAGCCTCCTCTGTGGCCACATTCACCCATTCCTCCTCCTCGGAGTCCCTGGGGTTCCCTGCACCAGGGAGAGAAGGGGACAGGATAATACCTGCTGCCACTTGGGAGAAGGACAGGGGCATGGTGGGGCAATGTGCCCCCTTCGCACCTCCAGGACACAGGGCAGATCGCTCCCCACATCCCCCGCTCTCAGTGATACCTTCAGCCCCCAATTAATTCAGGAGTCCATAGCAAAGAGAACCTCCCACAAACTGTCCTGGACTCCCTGGGAAGTGTCTGCCCCCTCTCCCTGCACCCACCCTGCCAACCAGAGCATCAAGGACCAAAGTGGCAGCATCTAGTGTCAGAGGTTCACGTGGCTCAGGCCAGACACCTGGACTGGGGACTCACCCCCATGGCACTGCTTGAGAGCCTGGGCTCAGGGTGGTCACAGCCCCATCCTCACCCCTCCCTGAGCCCAGCCTGGCTCCTCACCTGGAACAAAGCAGTGGCGCCCGTTGGCCTCACTACTACCCAAATCCCAGGCACTGCTGCTGTCCCATGGGAGCGGGCCAAGCTGCTGGTGCTGGGACAGGGATCCTCCACCTCCTGCCCCGGGGAGACTGGAGGGTCCTCAGTGACTGGGCAGGGCGGTGCCTCCTGCTGGGAATCAGGGCTGGGCTCCTGGGGCCGGTACTTCCCGCACAACAAGCCCCAGAGCCACACTGCCTGGCTCCTGTCCTGGGCTGGGTCCTGCCTGCCCAGCTGCATCCTGGGCCAGCTCCATTTCAGCCTGGCCGGTGCCTCTCCCACATCGACGCCTGCGCCGGGAGTGGGTTTCCTCTGCCGGAAGTCTGGGCACTTCCACCTCCTGGCCTGGCCAAGAGCTCCTTCCCCACCAGCAGGGACAGAGGGGCCGCTCTGCTCCTGGGGAAGATGGCAGCTGCTTCCCTCAGGCTCTGGGGCCACCTGCAGAGCCTTCTTCCTGAACATCCTCAGGAGCCCGGCTATCCTGGAACCGAGCGGGGAGCAAGCGTGAGTCTGGGGTCAAGGCAGCCTCTCACCAAACAGCCTTTTTCATCCTTCCCCATCCCTGCCCCAGCCACAGCAGCTCCTCCTCCCCTCACAGGGGTGCAGGGAGTGCATTCTCCACACACTGGAAGGAGTTCATTGCATGATCTGCTCCTAACGTTTCCCCTCATCATCCCTGGTGCTGCAACACCTGGGGAGGCACTGAAGTCAGTTACAAAGACCATCGGACAAGCAGCTCCCTCCTGCCATCCCTGGCTACCTCACAGGCTAGAAAACAGAACACTACCCAGGAGTCCGGACTTCTCCAGGGAAACCATTCCCCACATCAAAGTCCCTAGGCATAGGAAGCCCAGGGCCCCCACATTTCTCATTGATTTCTGTCAAGGTTCCTTCCCCACTCTGAACCCTAGGGTATAGATGTGGGGACCTGCATGAAAACCTCCTAAGCTTACTTTTACCAGTTTAGGTTAAAACTTCCCCAAGGTACAAACTATTTTACCCTTTGCCCTAGGACTTCCACTGCCAGCAACAAACTTTATCTGGGTTCCTGAAAAAACGGAGTTTGGACACGTCTTTCCCCCCAAAATCCTCCCAACCCTTGCACCCCACTTCCTGGGGAAGGTTTGGTAAAAATCCTCACCAATTTGCATAGGTGACCACAGACCCAAATCCTTGGATCTTAGAACAATGAAAAAGCATTCCGTTTTCTTACAAGAAGACCTTTAATAGAAGTAAAGGAATCACCTCTGTAAAATCAGGATGGTAGATACCTTACAGGGTCATTAGATTCAAACCTAGAGAATCCCTCTAGGCAAAACCTTAAGTTATAAAAAAGACACACAACAGGAATAGTCATTCTATTCAGCACAGTTCTTTTCTCAGCCATTTAAAGAAATCATAATCTAACACATACCTAGCTAGATTACTTACTAAGTTTTAAGACTCCATTCCTGTTTTGACCCCAGCAAAAGCATCATACAGACAGACACAGACCCTTTTGTTTTCTCCCTCCTCCCAGCTTTTGAAAGTATCTTGTCTCCTCATTGGTCATTTTGGTCAGGTGCCAGCAAGGTTACCTTGAGCTTCTTAATCCTTTACAGGTGAGAGGATTTTTCCTCTGGCCAGGAGGGATTTTAAAGGGGTTTACCCTTCCCTATATATTTATGACAATCCATGCTCAGCAGCTCACAGGGTCTCGCCCAGCTCAGACACTCTCAGCCTGTCAAACAGTAGCCCACAAGGCAAGGGCTGGGAGCCGCATTGTTGGGACCTTTCCAAACACACTGGAGACGGCTCTGGAAAAGCCCCTCCCCGGTCTGAGAGCAAGGGGCTCCTGGGAGCCTTTTGCAAATCCAATCTCCTTTGGAGAGATTCTCTCCCCCTCTTTCTGCCTCTCCCCAGACAGACAGAGGACGCCACAGAGGAACCCTAATGCCACTCACTTGCTCTAGGCGATGGAGCGATGGATGGCGGATGTTCAGGGTCATCTGCTGTCCCTCGCTCTCCTCCTCACTCTCCAAGCCCAAGGTAGGCTGGAGAGGGTGGTGACCTGAGGAGTTACCCTGCCCAGACAGCAGGCAGGGTGATGACACTGGGCGATCGACTGCCTGTGAAAAGAGGGGATTGACAGTCAGGACTCCTGGGTTCCATTGCTGGTTTTCCTATTGGGACTTTGGGCAAGTTGCTCCCCGCTCTATGGCTCTGTCCCCAGCAGTCAAATGGGGATTTCATACTTTCCCACTCTTGGAACGTGCTGGGAGAATCCCGCAGGAGAAGCTGCTCTGACAGTGCTAAGCAGCATCTGACCATTAAAGGTCGGCATGCACTGCCCAGGAGGAGGAGTGTTTGGCTCTGGGGTTTCACTTCTGCCCAGTCTATAGAGAGGGGCCCAGCCGTGGACTTTGGCTCAAGAAGACCAAAGTCTCCAAATTGTAAAGGGCGTTTTGAATTCCAGTCCTGTGCTCCAAAGTACTTGGTGTCATCTGCACAGTTTAGAAGCATACTCTCCACTCTATTTTCCAAATCATTAATGAAAATATAGAATAGTACCAAATCCAGACTGATCCGTGCCGGACCCACTAGGTACTCCCTTTCAGCTGGACAGCAAAACATGGAGAACGACTCTTGGAGGATGGGTTTTCAACCAGCTGTGTACCCACATTATACTAATTGCATCAAGACCACATTTCCCTAGTTTGCTTGTGAGAATGTCCTATAGGACTGTGGTAAAAGCCTGATTAACACCAAGATAGATCACATCTACTGTTTATCCACCTCCACTAGGCCCATAACCCTGTCAAAGAAGGAAACAGGATTGGTTTGGAATGATTTGTTCTTGACAAATCCATGCTCACTAGTGCTAAGAAACAAATGATCCTATAGGTGCTGACAAACTGATTGTTTAATAATGTGTTCCAGTATCTTTCCAGGTATGGAATGAGGCTGGCTTGTCTGTAAGTCCCAGGGTTCTCTTTGTTTCCCTTTTAAAGATAGCTACTGTCTTGTTAACGGATGGGGAGAGGTTCTTTTCGGGGATCTCAGATGAGACCTGGGGCACAGCACCTGGTTTGTTAAGGTGAAGGGGCAGGTAGTCCAGTTGGTTTAGGCTCCCAGGGCCAGACACCCACAGGTGAAGGTGATTGTCAGGGCTTATGTCCTTCTTCCCCAGGGTAGATCTGAGAGTGGAGAAGACTGATGCCGGAAGGGGGAAGTGAGTTAACCCCAAGGGCACCCACAGAGTTGATACCACAAATGCATACTCGAAGGATCCAAGAGAAGAAACATGGATTTTCCAGTCTCTTCTTTCTTGGAGTCCCCAGGGCCAAGGTAAAACCCCTGCTGCCCCTTCCCATTCTGCTCACCTCCGAGATGTGCTGGAGTTTGTCTGTGCTGGGGGTTGCTGTCAGCAGGATCTAGAGCTCGTCATCCATGTTCTCTGGACAGGCCTTTGCTCTGAGCCTGCCAGCGGAGGGAGACCATGGGTCAGGGTTATGGAATCTGGGGCTACACCTGCCAGATGACAGCTGGCTCTGCAATCCTTGCCCAGAGCAGCTCTCTGCTGAGGGCCTGGTGCACAGCAGAGTAGGGAACAGCCAAGCTGCTAGGGATGGAATATGGGCTTCTGGGCAGAATCCAGGACCCAAATCCCAGCCTGCGGAAAGAAAGGAGTGCCCACGGAGGGACAACGTAATGTCCCATTGAGGGAAGAGCCTCTCCCCACCATTTCTTAACCTCACAGGCTGTTCTCATGCTCTGCCAACCACACCTCTCAGTAGCTCCAGCTGTCTCAGGGAGAAGGGACCAGAGGCCATCCTGCTGCTGGGACAGAGGTGGAGGTTGATGTTCAACCTGCAGATGGGTGTTGTCCTTTCTCATGCCCACAGATTGTCCCTGTTCCCATTAGAGAGATGGGGAGCCTTGGGTACAGAGAAGGGAAGTGACCTATCCAATGGCCTACACAGTAACGCGGTGGCAGAGCCAGAAAGAGAAGCCACAAATCCTGACTCCTAACAGACAAGAAACCCCACAGAGGCAAAGAGAGAGACCAGGAATCGAGATGGTGGGGAAATTTCATTGAAACCATTTCTGTCAGAAAATCCCATTCAGACTAAACCCATTTGTTTCTTGAAATCATATCAAGTGGGATGAAAATTCTTTGCAAAAATATTTTGTTGCAAAACAAAAGCATCTCCTGTTTGTCACAGTGTGTTAAATTGTCTCGTCACGCACAAAGAGGAGACACTTAGATCTCGAAAACTAGAGAAGATGCTTCAGTCTGAGCTAAGGAATTGCTGCTCTTAACAATTTTAAAATTATCAAAAACAAATAAAATAGAATATTTCAGCTACTCTATTATGTCATAATCTGATCTGAGTAAATGAGATAGGACCCCTCATATTATGCACTGCTCCTCGAGACACTCTCCAATGGATCCCCATCCTCCTCCCACTGTGAGGTAGGTAGGAGCCGATTGTTATACCTACTTGAAAGAGGGAGAAGCTAAGGCTGAGAAAGGAGGAGAACTGACTTGTCTGAGGTCACACAGCCAGTCAGTGGTAGAGTTGGGAATAGGACCCAAGAGCCCGGACTTTCAAACTAACCATCGGATCTTGAATTTCATACACTGAATGACCTGAATAAAGTCCTCTCACAAGAGCTCCAGACCAACAAACAGTTCATAGTAATTATTCAGCAAGCGTTTCAGGAGAACTGGAATGTTTGAGAGAATCATGAACTGCTCAGAGACAATGAATGCAGAGAAGCAGCAAAATTCATCAAACTTATGACTGGTTATGACTTATTAACTTGGTCTTAAAAGAGAACAACAAGGACCCGAGTCTCCTCCCTGTCAGTAACCCCCTGCTCAGGCAATCAGGGTAGAGACTGAGGGGCGGGGGGCTGAGGGTTCTCACCAGAGAGCTCAAAGGATGGCCCAGGTCACCGGTGGGGATCACTGTCCGAGCACTATTTCAGCCCAACATTTTTGGGTGGACCTTCCACAATGGGAGCTGCAGAGCACCCCCAGTGACTCCCCCCCCCACACCCCTCCTGGTGGTGGGAGGGGAACAGGGGAAAGGACAAAAGAAGTAAGAGAAGAAGAGAAAGGAGGGAGGGATGGAGTAAAAGGTAAAACAAAAAGGACAAACCCTAATGTCCCCAGTGATTCTAAGGGACAAACTCCTAGGTGGGGAATAAAATTCTGCCACCTTAAGCTTGCGTTTTCCAGGCCTAGAATTCACCTGGCACCAAATGGATCAGACTGAACAGGTTCCAAACCTCTCAGAGGCTCTTACCTTCCAAACAGGGATGTCTGTTTTCTAGTAAAATCAGGAAAAGGAGAAAACTCGAAAGAGGTTCCTCCTCGCGCTCACGTACGTAAACCCTAATACCTTCTCAGTCCTGAAAGAGGGACCTCGAGAGGGAGACTTGCTGAAGCAAAGCTACAGGGGTCTGCAAGGTTTCCCTGGCCCTGCACCCCTGTCCTGCCTGGCTGATGTCAGCATCTCTCTGTGAGGTCAACACCTCCCCACTATCTTTGACCAATAGGCTGAGGTCCTGCAAAGGGCCTTTGTGATGTCACTGCCACACCCACCCCTGGGGTGACCAGATGTCCCGATTTTATAGGGACAGTCCCTCTATCTGGGGCTCTCTCTTATATAGGTTCCTCTTACCCCCCACTCCCTGTCCCCTTTTTCACATTTGCTATCCCGTCAGCCTACCCACCCCTCCCCTGCAGTGCTAATGTCCTGCCACTGGCCAGACACTTTAGAGGTTTGAGCTACTCCCTGTGGATCACTCCACTCAAGGAGTGTTCATTCTAGCAAGCCAGCTGGACAGCAAAACATCAGAGGCTGATCCCAATGCTACTCTCAGTTTTTCAGAAATGAGTCGACTTGATGGCCAGAAGAGACCATTAGAGCATCTCATCTGACCCCCTGCATATCAGAGGCCTCCTGTATACCACAGTTGCTACCGTTTGGCAAACACATCCCAGAAAGGCATCTAGTCTTCATTAAATCACATCAAGAGATGGAGAATCCACCAGTTCCTTTGTAGCTTGTTCCTGTGGTGAACCATCCTCACTGTTGAATATTTGTGCCTTGTTTGTAATATGAATAGGTCTCTTTTCACCTTCCAGCCATTGGGTCTTGTAATGCCTTTCTCTGCTAGATTAACGAGCCTTTTAATCCCCAGTATTTTCTCTCCATTAAGGCATTACAACACTTCAGTGAAGTCACCTTTCAATCTGCTTTTCATCAGCTAAACAGGTTGAGCTCTTTCAATCGCTCCCGAGAAGGCATTTTTCTCCAGCCCGCAGAACATTTGGTGGCTCTTTGCTGCCCCAGCTCCAATTTCTCAACCTCTTTTTCAAATGAGGACACCAAAACTGGAGGCAGTATTCCAATAGCTGTCTCACTGGTGCTGTGTCAGCTCCCTAGCCTCCTCATGGCTCTGTTCCTACGTCTAAGGATGGCTTTAGCCCTGGTCACCACAGCATCACACTGGGAGCTTGTGTTGAGTGACTTCTCCACTATGGCCCCTCAATCCTTTTCAGAGTCACTGCTTTCCTGGATACACTTCCCAATTCTGGAGCTGTGGCCGGCATGCCTTGTTGCTAGGTGTAGGACCTTGCATTTGGCTCTGGTCAAACTTGCTTTCTTTCAATGGGCTCAGCTTGCCAAACGAACCAGATGGCTCTGTATCACTGCCCTCTCCTCATCAGTAGTTACCACTCTGCCAGTATTTTGTCACCCACCAATCTTATCAGCAGGGATTGTAGGTTTTCTCCCAATTCATTGATAAAAATTATTTTTAAAAATTAGTCCTTGAGAGCTTCTTCAGACCCTTAGTACCCAGAACCTGCTCCCCACAGCAGAGTGAGAAAAGGCCATCCACCCCTGCTGGTACATAGGGGATAAGAACAGAACAAACACACCTTTAGTAGCTGTGTTATCCATAGGCTCTGAACAACATGTGGGGGTCAGCAGCTTAGAAATGCTCTAGAGAGCTGTAGTGTAGACAGGTCCCAACTGTGTCTCGGTTTCACACCCTGTAAAATGGGGAGAACAAACAAAACCGTGATTAGGTCTATTTGATAGTGGGGAAACCGAGGCACCCAGCATTGAAGAGACTCGCTCATGGTCCCAAAGCCAGGAATAGAAAACAGCAGGTCTTCTGATAGACAGTCGTGAGACCTCGCCCTTCTTATCCTGGCCTCTGTCCTCTAACTTTAATCACAGCCTCCACGTCTTTTCCTCCATGTCCCTTAACCCCACGTCACTGCCGAAGAAAGATTTTCTGTTAGCCAGCTGGCTCTAATGCAGTGGTTCTCAAACTTTAGCATTGGTGACCACTTTCACAGAGAAAGCCACTGAGTGTCACCCCTCCTTATAAATTAAAAACACTTTTTTATATATGTAACACCATTATAAATGCTGGAGGCAAAGCAGGGTTGGGGGTGGAGGCTGACAGCTCACGAGCCCCCATATAATAACCTCACAACCCCCTGAGGGGGCTCGTCCCCCAGTTTGAGAACCCCTGCTCTAATGCATGTGGATGTCCTTCCAAAAGTTGTGCTCTGGCTCAGTCCCATGTTATGGTTGGCTGAAGGAACAACTCGGTAACATTTTAGGGCCCGAGTTATACAGGAGGTGTGACTAGATGCACATAATGGTCCTTTCCGACCTGAACATCTATCAATCTTTACATTTTCTGCTGCTAGGAAGATAACTCTGGACCTATTTTCTCTCATTCACTTTCAGTTGGAATAATTTAAATCCAGACCAAAGGATTTCCTCTTCCATTGTGTCTTCAGCACCTTTGAGAGCAAACAGCTACTGTTAGCCCACAGGTTTCCGGTTTCAACCTGTCCCATGGTGCGATGGCCAGGAAAGGGGTTGGAGCTCAACTGCACCTAGCCCAGGTTATGCAGCTCCCTAGGGTGAGGGGAATAAGTGTGGGGATCAGGTGACAAGCAGCAGCATGTGACTAGCACCCAGGCCTGCTGAGAGACAGAAGGGAAGCCTGTGCTTAGCCAGGAGAGAGACCCCAAGGGGAGCAGGTGTGGGAGGAGCTTGGAGAGTCCTTGAAAGGTCAGGGACAAGCCAGGAAGGGGCTAGGCAGAGCACTTAGGACAAGGCCCTAGGAGGAAAAGACAGGGCAGTTTAGGTGATGGGACAGATAGTCCAGTTGGTTTAGGGTCCCAGGGCCAGACACCAACAGGTGAAGGTGATTGTCGGGGCTTATGTCCTTCTTCCCCAGGGTAGATCTGAGAGTGGAGAAGACTGATGCCGGAAGGGGGAAGTGAGTTAACCCCAAGGTCACCCACTGAGTTGATACCACAAATGCATACTGGGAAGGATCCAAGAGAAGAAACATGGATTTTCCAGTCTCTTCTTTCTTGGAGTCCCCAGGGCCAAGGTAAAACCCCTGCTGCCCCTTCCCATTCTGCTCACCTCCGAGATGTGCTGGAGTTTGTCTGTGCTGGGGGATGCTGTCAGCAGGATCAGCTCATCATCAGCTCATCATCCATGTTGTCTGTGCTGGGGGATGCTGTCAGCAGGATCAGCTCATCATCAGCTTATCATCCATGTTCTCTGGACAGGCCTTTGCTCCGAGCCTGCCAGCGGAGAGAGACCATGGGTCAGGGTTATGGAACTTGGGGCTACACCTGCCAGATGACAGCTGGCTATGCAATCCTTGCCCAGAACAGCTCTCTGCAGAGGGCCTGGTGCACAGGTGGGTAGGGAACAGCCAAGCTGCTAGGAATGGAAGCTGGGCTTCTGGACAGAATCCAGGACCCAAATCCCAGCCTGTGGAAAGAAAGGACTGCCCAGGGAGGGACAACGTAATGTCCCATTGAGGGAAGAGCCTCTCCCCACCATTTCTTAACCTCACAGGCTGTTCTCATGCTCTGCCAACCACACCTCTCAGTAGCTCCAGCTGTCTAAGGGAGAAGGGACCAGAGGCCATCCTGCTGCTGGGACAGAGGTGGAGGTTGATGTTCAACCTGCAGATGGGTGTTGTCCTTTCTCATGCCCACAGTCAAGACACCATGCAAGGGAATCTCTCTGGACATACGATTCCTGCTCCAGAGCCAGGAGCAGCTTCAGCTTGCTGGGAGGAGACCAGGCGGAATGGGCTGACTGTCTGAATAATGGCTAGAGCAAAAATATAAAAGCCATTAAGGGTCAGAAGAACATTCATCAGGGAATTGGAGAGTTCAAGGCTGGCCAGAAAACGTGTCGGCTACGGCATAAACCAGTATGCGCTCTGCCACCTCACTGGTTTTGGAGACAAGGGTACGTCTCTTGGAGAGAGGGGTTCGAGGATCTTTCTCTGAGACACACAGCTGTCAATAGTTGGGAACAGAAACCCCATCTGCAATTTTGCTCATTGGCTCTGCCACAGACTCCACCCTGCAACCATTGTGAGCCAGGCCCGGGAACACCATTCCACTGTCACAGTTACAGGGATCTGTGCACCTGCAGACACTGCAGCCGGCACACGCACTGGGGCTGGTGCTGTAACATGAGGTGGATGAACCACCCTGCTGGCCCCATATCCAGCATTCCCCCCCTGAGCAATCGGTCCTGCTCCCTGCTCTTCCTCTCTTCCCCCAGGAACCCCGGAGCAGGCTCTCTTCATGGACCGTGTCCCTCTCCTCCTTGGCTCTTTCGAAAGCAAGGTGCTCCTTGTTCCTCCTTGCCCCTAAAGGATTGGCATGATTTGTGGGCAAGATCTGACTTGTCTATTGACCTGGGTCTGGGGCTTGGTCCTTTGGGATCGGGAGAACCTTTTTCTTTTACTTCAGGACAAGGAGGAAAGTGAGAACTGAATTTTGCAAAGGGAAGTCACAGGGTAACCCTGAACGGCCCAAACTGCAATGGTATTGAGCCAAAAGTGTGGCATGACAAAAATGATTGTAGATGAACACTTCCAATGGATTTCTTGTTATTGCTAATGGTGATTTGTTTTAGCTATTTTTTTGCTATTTCCAAAAACTGTAAAAGTGTACAATGTGCCTAATCTTTGGAGAAAACCCTTGAACATGTTAAGAGTGATACAGAAGAACATACTTTGTTAAAAAAGCTTGTGATGCAGATGTTTCACCCGCAAAATATCTGTGTTTTTTACCCATGAAAACTTATGCACAAATAAATCTGTTAGTCTTTCAGGTGTCACCGGACTCCTTGTTGTTTTTGTGGATACAGACTAACATGGCTACCCCTGATACTTGTAAACAGTCTTGCAACTTTTCACAGGAGAAAAGACATTCCCGACCTGTTATGCTGTAGGAGAAGGGAAACCGAGGAACACTCCCATATTGCTTTCAAGGCTAAATGCCAAGATTCCTATACTATGGACAACACGAATATCTACATTGTCTTGATATTAATTGGGTTCCAGACACATGCCAAAGCTTCTATGGATAAAGTAGCTATTTTCATAAGCTCTTGGCAAGATCACATGAGACATACAGGAACCATGCTGCAAGGGCAAATCCAATCCACTATTGTTCTAAGAAACTTTTACACTGAGTTTGTAAAAGGATTCAATCATGTTATTGAACATGCCTTTGAGAAACCATTTCTGTTGTACACTGATATGGGCTCACCAAATGAAATTAATAGACAGCAGGTTTAAAACTAAAAAAAGGAAGTATTTTTTTTATACAAACGCACAGTCAATGTGTGAAACTCCTTGCCAGAGAATGTTGTGAAGACCAATCTCAGCAGCTTCCTAGGAAGGAGCCAGTGCTCTTCTTGCAGGACCTTTTCCTGGACCTCACAGGGCTCTGATGCTCTCACTCCGCAAACCTGCCTGGGGTCTTGGAGTTAGTGCTCAACAGAACCAGGCAGAGCCCTGTTGTCGAGCACCAGCACCTTCCCTCTATCCCTGAAGGTGGAAGGGCCCCAACACTGCTCTGAACTGACTGCCCTGACCACAGGTGGCCCAATGGCTCTCAGGTAGCAGGACACAATGGAAATGTGGATCATCCAGTCTCTTATTTCCAGGCCTCCCCAGGGCTAAGGTAAAATTCCTGTTGCCCCTGCCCATTCTGCTCACCTCCAAGATGTGCGGGAGTTTGTCTGTGCTGGGAGTTGCTGTCAGCAGGCTCTTTAACATGGCATCCATGTCTCTGGGCAGGCCTTCTTCAGAGCCCATCAGGGGAGGGAGACCATGGGTCAGGGTTATAGAATCTGGGGCTACACCTGCAAGGATGACAGCTGGCTCTGCAGTCCGGGCCCAGAGCAGCTCTCTGCAGAGGGTCTGGTGCCGAGCAAGATAGGGAACAGCCAAGCTGTTAGGGATGGGAGCTGGGCTTCCTGGCAGAGTCCAGGAACCAAATCACAGAATCTGCAAGGAAGGACTTCCCCATAGAGGGGCAACATCATCTCCCACAGGGTGGGACTCTGACAGTGGATTAATCCTCTGGCCTGTTCCCATCTCTGTCCCCCTGCACCGCCAACTCAGCAGCTCCAGCCACCGAAGAGATCAAGAACCAGAGACCTTCCTGCTCGTGGGACAGAGGAGTACGTTGATGATCTACCTGGACGTGAGTGTTGGCCGTCCCCATGCCCATGGTCTATCCTCCATTCAGGCCGCGCACAGGAACTGCGATTCTTGTTCTGGATCTAGGGGCGGCTTCAGTTTGCTGGCAGGAGACTGTACATGAGACCTTGCCATTGGGGGGCTACACAGGCACTAACATGGGCACGGAAGTTTGAGGAACAGGGCAGAGGCCTGTGTGGGGCAAGGAGGGCAGGGATTTGAGAAGGAAAAACAGAGGATCAAATACTCACTTAATGTGGGTCAGGATGATCCCCATTTCACAGATAGAGAAAGTGAGGCATTAGGTGGGAGAGTGACCTGGCCAGGATCACGTTACCACTCAGTGGCAAGGCTGCAGTCCAACCAGTTCCCTGCTCTCATCACTGGACCCTGTTGCCCCTCTTGTATGACTCCTCCAGCCGTCCTCTCCCATAGGCCATCCCCACCGCTCTCCAAAACCAGGCTGCCCCTTCCTGGCAAGGCCTGGTGTCACAGCTTTCTTGCTGGGCTAGCACCCCTGCCAATAGTTGCTAGGGCCCTCTGGGAGTTCTTTAGCTGGAAACTCAGCCCTTCAGCCAGGTGACCGTCTTTTAGTCCACTCCTTCCTGAGTCGTGCTCATCCCAAACAAAATGTCCAAAAATGTCTAACAGAAACAAGGTCTTCCGTTCCTTTGGGGGCTCTTCCTCAGCCTGACTTTGGCTCGGCCTGCCCTTGGTAGCCCTTTCTATGACCTTCTACATCCCCTTCCTTAGAGACCATGGGAGAACCAGTCCTACCCTGAATTCTGGGTTCTGCCCCAAGGCCCTCTACTGAACAGCTAGGCCTGCTCTTGTACCTTTGCTGTGGTTTTCCCTGGTTTTCCCCTCAGGTGAAGCTCACTCTGTAATCAGTTTGGCCTAGGTCCAGGCTTTACAGCCCACAGGCCACTCTCTGTTATATTCCCTCCTCCTGAGAACATCACCCACCTGGGGGGGCAAGTTCGATTCTTATCCAAGCTTCATCCCTTGTCATCTCATCGCTGTCACCGGCTGCACGCTTGTACAGCCTGCGCACAGTGTCTCCAGCTCCACTGCCAGCTCGCTCACCAGAATTAAGAGGCAATCCTTCTCTTACGCAGTATCCCAGCGCTCTTCCTGCAGCCACTCCTTCTCATTCGCAACTGCTTGCAGAGCCTGTTCCGAAGCCTTTAGCTTCTTCTCTACCCCTTTTTGCTACTGCCGCTCCATACACCAAAACCCTTTCCGTCAGGGTCTGAGAACGCACCACGGACTGCTCCACCCTGCTGTTTGTCCCTCCTTCAGTCTGCTTCATCTCTGGGCCAACCATTTTGTCCTTTACCTCCCTACAGCAAACAACAGGGCCTGTTGTTGGAGGCTCTGCAACTCCACGGCCATCCCTGCCACCTCCACGTAGCCTGCCTCACGTGGGTTTGTGTCAGAGGACACCTTCTCCCTTTCTTTCTACCTTCTTGGGGCCCTGGCCCCTCGTTTTGCCACTCAGTAATTTCCTAAGCAGGTCGTGTCTTTTGATATGGCCTGCTTCTCTGCACCCAAAACAAAGAACTCTTGTCCCCATCTTGGCATTAGGCCACGCTTGTACACTTCCTCATGCCCTGCTCTCCTGGGCTAATCTTCACAGCACAGCCCAAGCATGCTCTCCATGTCTGCTCTTTTTGTCCATGGGCATAGCAGACCCTGGGTTGATTTCCCTTTGCAGGATCTCTCACAGGTATTTCTCCTGCTGCGTCTGTAGCTCCGCCTGCACTTCCTTCTGCCTCTGTTGGTGTTCTAGGAGCTGCGTGAGAAACCCCTAGACCTGGTTTGGCTGCTTAACCAGTCCTGGGAACTGAAGTGAGAAATCCAGTGACCAGCTCAGTCCCTCCAGACACCCGCTTGGCAGGACAGACCTTCCCTCAGCACCCAAGACTTCCCCCTGTGATTCGTGAGGGCTGATGGAATTCAATCCTCCTGACTGTACCAATTAGAAACGAATCTACTCATCGTTCCGTGCCCCCGTGGCGGCCAGGCATGGCATCACAGCCCTCTCGCTAGG
This sequence comes from Caretta caretta, assembly GCF_965140235.1. Taxonomy (NCBI): domain Eukaryota; kingdom Metazoa; phylum Chordata; order Testudines; family Cheloniidae; genus Caretta; species Caretta caretta. The sequence continues at coordinate 177,429,795 of NC_134208.1, read as the reverse complement.
CTAGCGTCCCCCATCTGTGGTTGCTCCAGCACCGTGACAGTTTCTCTGCCTGGTAACTCAACCCTTCGGCCAGGTCGCCACCTTTAGTCCACCCTTCTGGGGCCCAGCTTGTCTCACACTAAAAGTCCAAACAGGTCTTTCCACAGAAAGAAGTCCTTCTGCCATCACTGGGGCTCTTCCTCATCCTGCAGCCCCCTTGCTGGGCTTGGTAACCCTCTCCAGGTGGGTGTACACCCCCTTCTTTGGGGCCAGTAGGGGAATCCAGTCCCACCCTGACATTGGCAGCAGCCCAGGGTTCTGTACCCAACAGCAAGGTCTACTGCTTTCTCTTTGCTGCAGTTTTCCCTGGGCACTTCCCACCTCTCTTCTCAAGTTTCCCTCTAGACTTTCCTTGCTGCTCTGAACTTCCTACCTCATTCTCATTCCCGTTGATACCCCAGCTGGGCTGTATCACCACTGAAGTCTGGCTCTGTAGGGGGAGGTACATGGTGCCTCTCAGGTAGGGCTCATTCTGTAATCAGCTTGGCTAAGCCCCAGGCTGTGCAGCTCAGGGGAGAGCACCTTGTTACAAGCCTGCTCTGCCCACTCCTACTGTTCCTAGGCTGGGGTCCTTGCTCCCCATTTCAGACCTGGTTTCCAGTGGGGCTCAGTACACACAGGCCCCACTGCCTGCAACTGGAGTTTGCTTGTTCTGGTGACTCTGACATTCAGGCCCTTCATCATTCAGAGGTTGACAGGTGTGGTGAGGGGGCTGGAGAAATCCCACTGCTGAGCGGAAGGAGGCCAAAGAGTTGGGATTCTGGGAGCTGATGGGTTCGTTTGCCCTGCTGCGGGAAGTGGAGCTGGAGACCGGAGATGCCATGTGAACGAGATTACCTGATGTCCTCTTCATGCCCGAGGGGCTGGAGCCTCCCACCGGAAACCCTCTCAGGAGTCCAGCTTAGAGGACATGTTTAGGGAGTCCCTTCCTACGAACAAAACCAGGGTGGTACAATGATCGAGACGTCTCTGTCCCAGAGCTGGGAGCCAGGGACAGGGGAAGCTACCAGGCAGGCTATGCATCGGGGATCCCGTTTCTCCCCTAATAGACCCACACACCCCAAAGGAGTAAATGGCTCTTACCTCCACGAGGGAGTGGGGTCTTCCATCTAAGCCTCTTTGAGAGCCAGCACTGCTTGCTTTGATGGGACGAGGTGACCCATCTCCACAGCTCCAGGAGGTGGCTCAGCTGCAGGCTGCACCCCTCTCGGAGGCTGTGAGGGCATTTGGGGCGCAGCAGGAAGGACCCTGCTCCACAGAGAGGGGAGAGGGTTTCTGTGAGTGCCAAGGGGTTCCGTTTCCCCTTCCACTATCTCCCCATTTACAGTGAGCCAGAGCAGTACCTGCAGCAGGGAGCGGGAGTTGCTGGTGGCCTCAGAGGCACAGCCCTGCAGTGCCTCAGGCACCTGGCGTGAGTGCCGGATGATGCGGAGCTGGCGCATCACATTGGCCGTGACGTCCTCCTGCTGCAAGGGAACGAGAACCTGTCAGAGACTCAGATGCCCCCGAGGAATTAGGGGGATTAAGGGCACCTGGAAGCAGCAGCATTTCCACCCACCACTGCCTACCTATGAGGGATGGATTCACCCTCCTGACCCCTAGAATGGAGTCTTCTTGTCCTTTCTAGTGACCTCCAGTGTCAACCCCCCTCCTTGTAGGGTCAGCTCCTGCTACCTCCCCCTCAGTGTCCCTGACAGCTGTTCCACCTCCAATCCACAGCTCAAGTTCTCAGACCCCTCTCCTCCACCCCGACCCAGTTTGGGCAGGGACAGGGCTCTAGCAGGGGAGTGTGGGGGAAGGACAGATTCTGGCAGCAGTGAAGTAGGATGTCGGGATGTTGAGACCTTTCCCCAAGTCATCTCAGACACTAATGCTGAAGCCGCAGGATGGCAGCCCTGGTGAATGGGACAGATCAGCAGCCCCTGCTAACTGAATCTTCCCGTTCTCTCTAGAGTGGGTCCAGCCCTGCCAGCAGCAGGACAAGCTTCCCCTGCCCATGTGCATCAGTCCTGCCTGGTGAATCGCCATCACTCATCAGTCCTTGGCTTCCCAGGCTGCCAGTGATGGGAGCAACTCTGGGTGGTGGCTCGGGCAACAATCCCCTTCTAAAGCTCTGTGATCAATGAATCAGATATTTCACCCCAAGAACAATGTCTCAGCCCCCTGGGGATGGGGAGGATCTCATTATTGGAGCGTGCCCAAGGTGTCGCAAGAGACAGCCAGGGCCATTCGGAGCAGCACCGCCCTGCTTAGATCCACCATTACCCTCCCTGAGTTTGACGTAAGTGACCGTCTGGAACCCAATTAATATCAAGACAATGTAGATATTAGTATTGTCCATAGTATAGGAATTTTGGCATTTAGCCTTGAAAGCAATATAGTAGTGTGCCTCGGTTTCCCTTTTCCTACAGCATAACAGGTTGGGAATGTCTTTTCTCCTGTGAAAAGTTTCAAGACTGTTTACAAGTATCAGGGGGTAGCCATGTGAGTCTGTATCCACAAAAACAACAAGGAGTCCGGTGACGCCTGAAAGACTAACAGATTTATATTCGCATCAGCTTTCGTGGGTGAAACATCTGTATCACAGGGTCTTTTAACATAGTGTGGGTTTTTTTGTATCACTCTTAACATGTTCAAGGGTTTTCTCAAAAGATTAGGCACCGTGATACAGCATGGCCAGAGGGCAGAAGGAGAGTGTTTAAAGGGAGCCTTATTCCTTGTAGAAGGAAGAAAGTTTGCTATAGATTAATTAGAGCACCTGAAGCCAGTCACCTGATAAAACCCCCCCTGCTTCAATCGGACAAGGGAAGGAGTTGAAGCAGAGTGGATTGGTCAATAGACAAGTCAGATCTTACCCACAAATCACGCTGTTGCCAATCCTTCAGGAGCAAGGAGGAACAAGGAGAAACTTGCTTTCAAAAGAGCCAAGGAGGAGAGGGACACAGTCCATGAAGAGAGCCTGCTCCGGGGTTCCTGGGGGAAGAGAGGAAGAGCAGGGAGCAGGACCGATTGCTCAGGGAGGGAATGCTGGATATGGGGCCAGCAGGGTGGTTCATCCACCTCATGTCACAGCACCAGCCCCAGTGCGTGTGCCGGCTGCAGTGTCTGCAGGTGCACAGGTCCACGTAACTGTGACAGTGGAATGGTGTTCCCGGGCCTGGCTCACAATGGTTGGAGGGTGGAGTCTGTGGCAGGACCAGTGAGCAAAATGGCAGATGGAGTTTCTGAACCCAACTATTGACAGCTGTGTGTCTCAGAGAAAGATCCTCTTACTGGTTTTGGAGACAAGGGTACGTCTCTTGGAGAGAGGGGTGAGGTGGCAGAGCGCATACTGGTTTATGCCGTAGACGACACGTTTTCTGGCCAGCCTTGAACTCTACAATTCCCCGATGAATGTTCTTCTGACCCTTAATGGCTTTTTTATTTTTGCTCTCGCGATTTTTCAGACACTCAGCCCAGTCGGCCTGGTCCCACTTCCATGTGGTGCCTCACTTTCCCCCTCTCTGAAGTGGCGATAATCCTAACTGACAATTAGACAGTGTTTGATCCTCAGATCTTCCTTCCCAAATCCCTGTCCTCCTGGCCCAACACTACCCTCTCCCCCATTTCCCCAATATTCCATGTCTATCTTTGTGCCTGTCTTACCCCCCAACTACAAGGTCTCAGACACCGTCTCCTTCCAGCAAGCTGAAGCTGTCCCTGGCTCTGGAGCTGGAATCGCATGTCCAGAGAGCTTTGCTTGCCTGGTGTATTGACCGTGGGCATGAGAAAGGACAACACCCATCTGCAGGTTGAACATCAACCTCCACCTCTGTCCCAGCAGCAGGATGGCCTCTGGTCCCTGCTCCCTCAGACAACTGGCGCTACTGAGAGGTGTGGTTGGCAGAGCATGAGAACAGCCCATGAGGTTAAGAAATGGTGGGGAGAGCCTCTTCCCTCTATGGGACATTACGCTCTCCCTCCGTGGGCAGTCCTTTCTTTCCGCAGGCTGGGATTTGGGTCCTGGATTCTGCCCAGAAGCCCATCTTCCATCCCTAGCAGCTTGGCTGTTCCCTACCGTGCTCGGCACCAGGCCCTCCGCAGAGACCTGCTCTGGGCAAGGACTGCAGAGCCAGCTGTCATCTGGCAGGTGTAGCCCCAGGTTCCATAACCCTGACCCATGGTCTCCCTCCGCTGGCAGGCTCAGAGCAAAGGCCTGTCCAGAGAACATGGATGACGAGCTCTAGATCCTGCTGACAGCATCCCCCAGCTCAGACAAACTCCAGCACATCTCGGAGGTGAGCAGAATGGGAAGGGGCAGCAGGGGTTTTACCTTGGCCCTGGGGACTCCTAGAAAGAAGAGACTGGAAAATCCATGTTTCTTCTCTTGGATCCTTCCGAGTCTGCATTTGTTATATAAACTCAGTGGGTGACCTTGGGGTTAACTCACTTCCCCCTTCCGGCATCAGTCTTCTCCACTCTCAGATCTACCCTGGGGAAGAAGGACATAAGCCCCGACAATCACCTTCACCTGTGGGTGTCTGGCCCTGGGAGCCTAAACCAACTGGACTATCTGCCCCATGACCTAAACTGCCCTGTCTTTCCCGCCTAGGGCCTTGTCCTAAGTGCTCAGCCTAGTCCCTTCCTGGCTTGTCCCTGACCTTTCAAGGACTCTCCAAGCTCCTCCCACACCTGCTCCCCTTGGGACTCTCTCCTGGCTGAGCACAGGCTGCCCTTCTATCTCTCAGCAGGCCTGGGTCCTAGTCACATGCTGCTGCTTGTCACCTGAACCCCACACTTATTCCCTTCCCCCTAGGGAGCTGCATAACCTGGGCTAGGTGCAGTTGAGCTCCAACCCCTTTCCTGGCCATCTCACTGTGGGACAGGTTGAAAGTGGAAACCTGTGGGCTAACAGTAACTGCTAGTAACTGTTAGTAACTAATTAGTTAGTCTCTAATGTGCCACAAGTACTCCTTTTCTTTTTGCGAATACAGACTAACACGGCTGTTACTCTGAAACCAGTAACTGTTTGCTCTCAAAGGTGCCGAAGACACAATGGAAGAGGAAATCCTTTGGCCTGGATTTAAATTATTGCAACTGAAAGTGAATGGGAGAAAATAGGTCCAGAGTTATCTTCCTGGCAGCAGAAAATGTACAGATTAATAGATGTTAAGGTCAGAAAGGACCATGATGTGTTTCCGGTCGCACCTCCTGAAAAACTCAGGCCCTAAAATGTCACCAAGTGGTTCCTTTAGCCAAGCTTAACATGGGACTGAGCCAGAGCACGTCTTTTGGAAGGACATCCACATGCATTAGAACAGAGGTTCTCAAACTGGGGAGTCAGGCCCCCTCAGGGGGTCGTGAGGTTATTCCTTGGGGGGTCATGAGCTGTCAGCCTCCACCCCTGCTTTGCCTCCAGCATTTATAATGGCGTTAAATATATAAAAAAGTGTTTTTAATTTATAAGGAGGATTCACACTCAGATGCTTGCTTTTCTGTTCCTGGCTTTGGGACCATGAGCGAGTCTCTTCAACGCTGGGTGCCTCGATTTCCCCAACTAACAAATAGATCTAATCACGTTGGGTTTTTTTCTTCTCCGCATTTTACAGGGTGGGAAACCGAGACACAGTTGGGACCTGTCTACACTGCAAGTCTCTTGTTCATTTCGAAGCTGCTAACCCCCACATGTTTTTCAGATCCTATGGACAACACCGCTCCTAAAGGTGTGTTTGGTTTGTGCTTATCCCCTATGTAAACGAGCATGGCTGGGCAGACTTTTCTCACTGTGCTGTGGGGAGCAGGTTCTGGGTACTAAAGCTCTGAAGAAGCTCTCAAGGACTACTTTTTACAAATATTTCTATCAATGAATTGGGAGAAAATATACAATCCCTGCTGATAAGATTGGTGAGTGACAAAATACTGGCAGAGTGGTAATTACTGATGAGGAGAGGGCAGTGATACAGAACCATCTGGCACATTCAGCAGGCTGGGCCCATTGAAAGAAAGCAAGTTTGACCAGAGCCAAATGCAAGGTCCTACACCTAGCAACAAGGCATGCAGGCCACACCTCCAGAATAGGGAAGTGTATCCAGGAAAGCAGTGACTCTGAAAAGGATTTAGGGGCCATAGTGAAGAAGCCACTCAAAACGAGCTCCCAGCATGATGCTGTGGTGACCAGGGCTAAAGCCATCCTTAGACGTAGGAGCAGAGCCGTGAGGAGGCTAGGGAGGTGACACAGCATCAGTGAGACTGCTATTGGAATACTGCCTCCAGTTTTATTGTCCTCATTTGAAAAAGATGTTGAGAAATTGGAGCTGGGGCAGTAAAGAGCCACCAAATGTTCTGCAGGCTGGAGAAAAATGCCTTCTCGGGAGCGATTGAAAGAGCTCAACCTGTTTAGCTGATGAAAAGCAGATTGAAAGGTGACTTCACTGAAGGGTTGAAATACCTTAATGGAGAGAAAATACTGGGGATTAAAAGGCTCGTTAATCTAGCAGAGAAAGGCATAACAAGACCCAATGGCTGGAAGGTGAAAAGGGACCAATTCATATCACAAATAAAGCACAAATATTCAACAGCGAGGATGATTCACCACAGGAACAAGCTACAAAGGAAAGTGGTGGATTCTCCATCTCTTGATGTCATTTAATGAAGACTAGATGGCTTTCTGGAATGTCAAATGCCAAATGTTAGCGACTGTGGTAAACAGGAGGCATGTGATATGCAGGGGGTCAGATGAGATGCTCTAATGGTCTCTTCTGGCCATCAAGTCGACTCATTTCTGAAAAACTGAGTGTAGCATTGGGAGCAGCCTCTGATGTTTTGCTGTCTAGCCAGCTTGCTTCCTAGAATGAACACTCCTTGAGTGGGCTGATCCACAGGGAGTAGCTCAAACCTGCAAAGTGTCTGGCCAGCGGCAGGACATTAGCACTGCAGGGGAGGGGTGGGTAGGCTGACGGGATAGCAAGTGTGAAAAAGGGGACAGGGGTGTGAGAGGTGCCTATATAAGAAAAAGCCCTAGTTAGCGGGACTGTCCCTATAAAATCGGGACATCTGGTCACCCCAGGGGTGGGTGTGGCAGTGACATCACAAAGGCTCTTTGCAGGACCTCAGCCTATTGGTCAAAGGTAGTGGAGAGGTGGTGACCTCACAGAGAGATGCTGACATCAGCCAGGCAGGACAGGGGCGCAGGGCCAGGGAAACCTCACAGACCCCTGTAGCTTTGCTTCAGCAAGCCTCCCTCTCGAGGTCCCTCTTTCAGGACTGAGAGAGTATCAGGGTTTACGTACGTGAGCGCGAGGAGGAACCTCTTTCGAGTTTTCTCCTTTCCTTTTCCTGATTTTACTAGAAAACAGACATCCCTGTTTGGAAGGTAAGAGCCTCTGAGAGGTTTGGAACCTGTTCAGTCTGATCCATTTGGTGCCAGGTGAATTCTAGGCATGGAAAACGCTAGCTTCAGGTGGCAGAATTTTATTCCCCACCTAGGATTTTGTCCCTTAGAATCACTGAGGACATTAGGGTTTGTCCTTTTTGTTTTACCTTTTCCTCCATCCCTCCCTCCTTTCTCTTCTTCTCTTACTTCTTTTGTCCTTTCCCCTGTTCCCCTCCCGCCACCAGGAGGGGTGTGTGTGGGGGAGTCACTGGGGTTTCTCTGCAGCTCCCATTGCGGAAGGTCCACCCAAAAATGTGGGGCTGAAATAGTGCTTGGCCAGTGATCCCCACCGGTGACCTGGGCCATCCTTTGAGCTCTCTGGTGAGAACCCTCAGCCCCCCGCCCCTCAGTCTCTACCCTGATTGCCTGAGCGGGGGGTTACTGACAGGGAGGAGACTCGGTTCCTTGTTGTTCTCTTTTAAGACTAAGTAAATAAGTCATAACCAGTCATATGTTTGACGAATTTTGCTGCTTCTCTGCATTCATTGTCTCTGAGCAGTTCATGATTCTCTCTAACATTCCAGTTCTCCTGAAACACTTGCTGAATAATTACTATGAACTGTTTGTTGGTCTGGAGCTCATGTGAGAGGACTTTATTCAGGTCATTCAGTGTATGAAATTCAAGATCCGATGGTTAGTTTGAAAGTCCGGGCTCTTGGGTCCTATTCCCAACTCTACCACTGACTGGCTGTGTGACCTCAGACAAGTCAGTTCTCCTCCTTTCTCAGCCTTAGCTTCTCCCTCTTTCAAGTAGGCATAACAATCAGCTCGTACCTACCTCACGGTGGGAGGAGGATGGGGATCCATTGGAGAGTGTCTCGAGGAGCAGTGCATAATATGAGGGGTCCTATCTCATTTACTCAGATCAGATTATGACATAATAGAGTAGCTGAAATATTCTATTTTATTTGTTTTTGATTATTTTGAAAATGTTAAGAGCAGCAACTCCTTAGCTCAGACTGAAGCATCTTCTCTAATTTTAGAGATCTTAGCGTCTCCTCTTTGTGCGCGACGAGACAGTTTCACACACTGTGACAAACAGGAGATGCTTTTGTTTTGCAACAAAATATTTTTGGAAAGAATTTTCATCCCACTTGTTATGATTTCAAGTAACAAACCGGTTTTGACTGAATGTGATTTTCCGACAGATGTTACGGGGCTTATTCCTTCACCCGCTTCCTTCCCTGGTCCTTCTCGCATGAACAGAGAGCAACAATACCCGAAGTTCAAAGATGCAAACAATTCGATGTTTAATGGGGTGAACTTCCAGCAAGCATGATTCCAGTTTCCTTCCTTAGTATCCTCCTTCCCAGCTTTGACACCACAGAGCCTTACACCTGTGTCCCTGTTCCCATTCCTGCCCTTAGCCAAACATGATTCCAATTTCCCCAGCCCCATTCCCTGTTCCCATTTCCCCTTTTAGCAAAACCTGATTCCAATTTCCTTACTCCCATTCCCTGTTCCCATTTCCCACACCCACATGTCCACCCCCACACCCACCCACACCCACTCCCTTCCTCATTGACTACAGATTATATAGTAAAACTTGAGTTCTGCTTAGCTATACCTTAACCAATCATTTTCCTGAAATTTAACTAACCAATCCTAACATATTGTAACATGATTATGTAACCAATTATATCCCACCACCTTAATTAGTTTACACCCAGCAAAATTAATTGTACAGCAGACAGGAACAATCACAGAACAGACGGAGATTATACAGACAAACAATAGCAAAGTGGGAACTATAATGACAAGACAATACAGAAGTGAGGATTTCACATCCCAGCTATTGATAAGTGAGTTCTTGCCAGACAGGATGCTATCAAACTAAGTTTCCTTTTACATTTTCTAGGCACTTCCCTTTCTCTGGAGGTGATAGGCACTATCAGGACAGGATTGTATTCCTAACAGCCCAATAGCACCTTCTTTCAATGTGACTAGTTTGGAATGTGAGGATGTGACCGTTCGCTTCCCAGCTTATGGCTGCCTCTGTTGCTTAGCCAAAGGCCTTAGCCTAAGAACAGGGCCTCAGACTGTCACAGTAAGAGAAGGCCCTTACACTGGCAGACAGTGATTTTGATTCTTTCTTTTATACCTCTGTAACTAGCCAAGTGAAAAGAATACATCTAAATTCTTAGAGTATAGGCCTTTACAGACAGACCTGAATATGTATATCCTAACAAGAAATGGTTGCAATGAAATTTCCCCACCATCTCGATTCCTGGTCTCTCTCTTTGCCTCTGCGGGGTTTCTTGTCTGTTAGGAGTCAGGATTTGTGGCTTCTCTTTCTGGCTCTGCCACCGCGTTACTGTGTAGGCCATTGGATAGGTCACTTCCCTTCTCTGTACCTCAGGCTCCCCATCTCTCTAATGGGAACAGGGACAATTTGTGAACTCTGGGCAGTCATGAGCCTGAGTGAGATAAGGGGCATAGTTAAAGCCTTTTGTGAAAGAGAAAGGAGAGTTTCACGGTGTTGAGCACCAAGGAATTCTAAACTCTGCTAAAATGTCTAGTCTGCGGAAACAAGAAATGGTCGGGGCCAAATTTTAACCACTGTCTTTTTTAAAGCCCATTCAGGGATGTGAGTCCCACTCTTTTAGGTATCTGGGGTTCTTTGTCAGCAGGAGAGAAGAGGTTCCTGCCTCCATTTTTGTGGCCTTAACAAACCAGGTGCTGTGCCCCAGTTCTCATCTGAGATCCCCGAAAAGAACCTCTCCCCATCCGTTAACAAGACAGTAGCTATCTTTAAAAGGGAAACAAAGAGAACCCCGGGACTTACAGACTAGCCAGCCTCATTCCATACCTGGAAAGATACTGGAACACATTATTAAACAATCAGTTTGTCAGCACCTACAGGATCATTTGGTTCTTAGTAGTAGTGAGCATGGATTTGTCAAGAACAAATCATTCCAAACCAATCCTGTTTCCTTCCTTCACAGGGTTACGGGCCGAGTGGAGGTGGATAAACAGTAGATGTGATCTATCTTGGTGTTAATCAGGCTTTTGACGCAGTCCCATAGGACATTCTCACAAGCAAACTAGGGAAATGTGGTCTTGATGCAATTAGTATAATGTTGGTACACAGCTGGTTGAAAATCCATCCTCCAAGAGTCGTTCTCCATATTTTGCTGTCCAGCTGAAAGGGAGTACCTAGTGGGTTCGGCACAGATCAGTCTGGGGTGTGGTACTATTCTATATTTTCATTAATGATTTGGAAAATGGAGTGGAGTGTATGCTTCTAAACTGTGAAGATGACACCAAGCACTTTGGAGCGCAGGACTGGAATTCAAAACGCCCTTTACAATTTGGAGACATTGGTCTTCTTGAGCCAAACTCCAGGGCTGGGCCCCTCTCTGTAGACTGGGCAGAAGTGAAACCCAGAGCCAAACACTCCTCCTCCTGGGCAGTGTACGCCGACCGCTAATGGTCAGATGCTGCTTAGCACTGTCAGAGCAGCTTCTGCTGTGGGATTCTCCCAGCACTTTCCAAGAGTGGGAAAGTATGAAATCCCCATTTGACTGCTGGGGACAGAGCCATAGAGCGGGGAACAACTTGCCCAAAGTCCCAATAGGAAAACCAGCAATGGAACCCAGGAGTCCTGACTGTCAATCCCCTCTTTTCACAGGCAGTCGATCGCACAGTGTCATCACCCTGACTGCTGGTTGGGCAGGGTAACTCCTCAGGTCACCACCCTCTCCAGCCTGCCTTGGGCTTGGAGAGTGAGGAGGAGAGCGAGGGACAGCAGATGACCCTGAACATCCGCCATCCATCGCTCCATCGCCAAGAGCAAGTGAGAGGCATTAGGGTTCTTCTGTGGCGTCCTCTGTCTGTCTGGGGAGAGGCAGAAAGAGGGGGAGAGAATCTCTCCAAAGGAGATTGGATTTGCAAAAGACTCCCAGGAGCCCCTTGCTATCAGACCAGGGAGGGGCTTTTCCAGAGCCATCTCCAGTGTGTTTGGAAATGTCCCAACAATGCGGCTCCCAGCCCTTGCCTTGTGGTATACTGTTTGACAGGCTGAGAGTGTCTGAGCTGGGCGAGACCCTGTGAGCTGCTGAACATGGATTCTCATAAATATAAAGGGAAGCGAAAACCCCTTTAAAATTCCTCCTGGCCAGAGGAAAAATCCTCTCACCTGTAAAGGGTTAAAAAGCTAAAGGTAACCTTGCTGGCACCTGACCAAAATGACCAATGAGGAGACAAGATACTTTCAAAAGCTGGGAGGAGGAAAAAAAACCCAAGGGTCTGGGTCTGTCTGTGTGATGCTTTTGCCGGAGACAGAACAGGAATGGAGTCTTAGAACTTAGTAAGTAATCTAGCTAGGTATGTTTTAGATTATGATTTCTTTAAATGGCTGAGAAAATAGCTGTGCTGAATAGAATGAATATTCCTGTCTGTGTGTCTTTTTTGTAACTTAAGGTTTTGCCTAGAGGGATTCTCTATGTTTTGAATCCAATTACCCTGTAAGGTATTCACCATCCTGATTTTACAGAGGTGATTCTTTATTTTACTTCTATTAAAAGTCTTCTCATAAGGAAACTGAATGCTTTTTCATTGTTCTAAGATCCAAAGGTTTGGGTCTGTGGTCACCTATGCAAATTGGTGAGGATTTTTACCAAAGCTTCCCCAGGAAGTGGGGTGCAAGGGTTGGGAGGATTCTGGGGGGAAAGACGTGTCCAAACTACGTTTCCCAGTAAACCCAGATAAAGTTTGGTGGTGGCAGTGGAAATTCAAGGGCAAAGGGTAAAATTAATTTGTACCTTGGGGAAATTTTAACCTAAGCTGGTAAAAGTAAGCTTTCATGCAGGTCCCCACATCTGTACCCTAGAGGTCAGAGTGGGGAAGGAACCTTGACACCATGTTTCTTCTCTTGGATCCTTCCAAGTATGCATTTGTGATACAAACTCAGTGGGTGACCTTGGGGTTAAAACACATCCCCCTTCCGGCATCAGTCTTCTCCACAATCAAATCTACACTGGGGAAGGACATAAGCCCCAACAATCACCTTCACGTGTGGGTGTCTGGCCCTGGGAGCCTAAACCAACTGGACTACCTGCCCCATCACCTAAACTGCCCTGTCTTTTCCTCCTAGGGCCTTGTCCTAAGTGGCAGCCTAGCCCCTTCCTGGCTTGTCTCTGACGTTTCAAGGACTCTCCAAGCCCCTCCCATACCTGCTCCCCTTGGGTCTCTCTCCTGGCTGAGCACAGGCTGCCCTTCTATCTCTCAGCAAAGCTGGGTCCTAGTCACATGTTGCTGCTTGTCACCTGACCCCCACACTTATTCCCTTCACCCTAGGGAGCCGCATAACCAGAGCTAGGTGCAGTTGAGTTCCAACCCATTTCCTGGCCATCTCAAAAGTTTGAGAACCACTGGAGCCAGCTGGCTAACAGAAAATCTTTCTTCTGCAGTGACGTGGGATTAAGGGACATGGAGGAAAAGTCGTGGAGGCTATGATTAAAGTTAGAGTAGCGAGGCCAGGATAACCGGGGCTAGATCCCAGGACTGGCTATCAGAAGACCTCCCATTTCCTATTCCTGGCTTTGGGACCATGAGCGAGTCTCTTCAACGCTGGGTGCCTCAGTTTCCTCAACTATCAAATAGAGCTAATCAAGGGGTTTTTTATTTTTGTTCTCCCCATTTTACAGGGTGGAAACCGAGACACAGTTGGGACCTGTCTACATTGCAGATCTCTTGTGCATTTCTAATCTGCTGACATGTTATTCAGAGCCTGTGGACAAAACAGCTCCTAAAGGTGTTTGTTCTGTTCTTATCCCCTAAGGCTGACAGGATAGCAAGTGTGAAAAAGGGGACAGGGAGTGGGGTGTGAGAGGAGCCTATATAAGAAAAAGCCCCAGATAGCGGGACTGTCCCTATAAAATCGGGACATCTGGTCACCCCAGGGGTGGGTGTGGCAGTGACATCACAAAGGCCTTTTGCAAGACCTCAGCCTATTGGTCAAAGGTGGTGGGGAGGTGGTGACCTCACAGAGAGATGCTGACATCAGCCAGGCAGGACAGGGGTGCAGGGCCAGGGAAACCTCACAGACCCCTGTAGCTTTGCTTCAGCAAATCTCCTTCTTGAGGTCCCTCCTTGAGGACAGAGAGTATTAGGGTTTACGTACGTGAGCGCGAGGAGGAACCTCTTTCGAGTTTTCTCCTTTCCTTTTCCTGATTTTCACAAGAAAACAGACGTCCCTGTTTGGAAGGTAAGAGCCTCTGAGAGGTTTGGAACCTGTTCAGTCTGATCCATTTGGTGCCAGGTGAATTCTAGGCCTGGAAAATGCAAGCTGAAGGCGGCAGTATTTTATTCCCCACCTAGGATTTTGTCCCTTAGAATCACTGGGGACATTAGGGTTTGTCCTTTTTGTTTTACCTTTTCCTCCATCCCTCCCTCCTTTCTCTTCTTCTCTTACTTCTTTTGTCCTTTCCCTTGTTCTCCTCCCGCCACCAGGAGAGTTGTGTGGGGGGAGTCACTGGGGGTGCTCTGCAGCTCCCATTGTGGAAGATCCACCCAAAAATGTGGGGCTGAAATAGTGCTTGGCCCGTGATCCCCACCGGTGACCTTGGCCATCCTTTGGGCTCTCTGGTGAAAAAGTGTCACCTCAGCCGCCCGCCCCTTAGTCTCTACCCTGATTATCTGAGCAGGAGGTTATTGACAGGGAGGAGACTCGGGTCATTGTTGTTCTCTTTTAAGACCAAGTAAATAAGTTATAACGAGTCATGTTTGGCGAAAGTTGCTGCTTCTCTGCATTCATTGTCTCTGAGCAGTTCATGATTCTCTCTAACATTCCAGTTCTCCTGAAACACTTGCTGAATAATTACTATGAATTGTTTGTTCATCTGGAGCTCATTTGAGAGGACTTTTTTCAGATTGTTCAACATATGAAACTCAAGATCCGATGGTTAGTTTGAAAGTCCGGGCTCTTGGGTCCTATTCCCAGCTCTGCCACTGCCTGGCTGTGTGACCTCAGACAAGTCAATTCTCCTTTCTCAGCCTTAGCTTCTCCCTCTTTCGAGTAGGCATAACAATCGGCTCCTACCTACCTCAGAGTGGGTGGAGAATGGGGATCCATTGGAGAGTGTCACTGGGAGCAGTGAATAATATGAGGTGTCCTATCAATTTTACTCAGATAAGATTATGACATAATAGAGTAGCTGAAATATTCTATTTTATTTGTTTTTGATTATTTTGAAATTGTTAAGAGCAGCAACTCCTTAGCTCAGACTGAAGCATCTTCTCTAATTTTCGAGATCTAACTATCTCCTCTTTGTATGCGATGAGACAATTTAACACACAGTGACAAACAGGAGATGCTTTTGTTTTGCAACAAAATATTTTTGCAAAGAATTTTCATCCCACTTGTTATGATTTCAAGAAACAAACCGTTTTATTCTGAATGAGATTTTCTGACCAAAACGGTTTCAATGAAATTTCCCCACCATCTTGATTCCTGGGTTCTCTCCCTGCCTCTGGGGGGCTTGTTGTCTGTTAGAACAGGAGTCAAGATTGTTGGCTTCTCTTTCTGGCTCTGTCACCACCTTGCTGTGTAGGCCTTTGGGTAGGTCACTTCCCTTTTCTGTACCTAAGGCTCCCCCTCTGTCCAATGGGAACAGGGACAATTTGCAAACTCTGGGCAGTCGTGAGCCTGTGTGAGATAAGGGGCGTTAAAGCCCTTTGTGAAGGAGAAAGGGGAGTTTCACAGTGTTGAGCACCGAGGAATTCTAAACTTTGCTAAAATGTCTAGGCTGAGGAAACCAGAAATAGTCGGGGCCAAATTTTAACCATTGTCTTTTTAAAAGCCCATTCAGGGATGTGAGTCCCACTCTTTTAGGTACGTGGGGTTCTTTGCCAGGAGGAAAGAAGAGGTTCCTGCCTCCATTTTTGTGGCCTTAACAAACCAGGTGCTGTGCCCCAGTTCTCATCTGAGATCCCTGAAAAAGAACCTCTCCCCTTCCGTTAACAAGACAGTAGCTATCTTTGAAAGGGGAACAAAGAGAACCCTGGGACTTACAAACAAGCCAGCCTCATTCCATACCTGGAAAAATACTGGAACACATTAAACAATCAGTTTGTCAGCACCTACAGGATCATTCCGTTCTTAGAAATGGAGCTGGCCCAGGATGCAGCTGGGCAGGCATGACCCAGCCCAGGACGGGAGCCAGGCAGGGTGGCTCTGGGGCTTGTTGTGTGGGAAGTACTGGCCCCAGGAGCCTAGCCCTGATTCCCAGCAGGAGGCATCGCCCTGCCCAGTCACTGAGGACCTTCCATCTTCTCCAGGGCAGGAGGTGGAGGATCCCTTTCCCAGTACCAGCAGCTCGGCCCGCTCCCCATGGGACAGCAGCAGTGCCTGGGATTTGGGTAGCAGTGAGGCCAACGGGCGCCGCTGCTTTGTTCCAGTTGAGGAGCCAGGCTGGGCTCAGGGAGGGGTGAGGAGGGGGCTGTGAACACCCAGAGCCCAGGCCCTCAACCAGCGCTATGGGGGCAGGTCTCCCGCCCAGGTGTCTGGCCTGAGCCACGTGAACCTCTGACACTAGATGCTGCCACTTTGGTCTTTGGTGTTCTGGTTGGCAGGGTGCATGCGGGGAGAGGGAGCAGGCACGTCCCAGGGAGTCCAGGACAGTGTGTGTGGGGGATCTCTTTGCTGGCTCCTGAATTACTTGGGGGCTCAAGGTATCACTGAGAGCGGGGGATGTGGGGAGCGATCTGCCCTGGGTCCCGGAGGTGGGAAGGGAGCACATTGCCCCACCATGCCCCTGTCCTTCTCCCTAGTGGCAGCAGGTATCATCCTGTCCCCTTTTCTCCCTGGTGCAGGGACCCCCAGGGACTCAGAGGACGAGGAGGAGGAATGGGTGGACGTGGCCACAGAGGAGGCTGCTCTCAAGAACATTCGAGAGCAGCTCCAGGGCCGAGAAAAGGTACAAACGTTCCCCAGCTGTGCTGGAACCGAGATTCTCCCGCCCCTTCCCAGCACCCTGACCACCTGCAGAGAGTCTTGTCTCTGATGATCCACCAGCCCTAATGGGGACCTTTCTTCTCCATGATCTGGGACGGGCGGGTCCCCACTATCCCCCATTCAGGCCTGAGTGCTGCAGCTGGTGTAGGTGGGGCAGGGAGGTCCCTGGCTAACTGGCTCTCGCTCCTGTAATTCCACTCCTGGTGGGTTGAGGACAAGGCCCAGCACCTCATGTTCCTGCACGCCACCAACCCCCGTGTCTCGCTGCACAGCAGAGAGGGCAGGACACATTGGAGCCACACTGCTGCAAGGCGGCTGTGCTGGAGAGGATTGTGGTGAGGGAGGACAGAGAGATGGGAGGGGCAGGGGCCTCCCCGGGCCAATGGATGGGGGATGGCTGGTGCTGGAGGGGCAGCTGAGGCCAGGGATTGCTGGGGCTGAAGATTGGGGAGAAGAGACAGGAGAAATTCTGAGATTGGCCACTAGTGGGCAGGAATCGGAGGAGCGGGAGGCAGGTGGGGGGATCTTGCTCGCTGTGTGGGGTGCTGGCTGTGTAATTGCCTCACTGGGAAGTGTCAGTGAGGCCCGAATCTCTCACGCTCCTTTGGCTCTCACAGGAGCTTATGGAGGAGCTGCCTGATAACTCTCCACCTGGCGCCGTCCTCGCTAACTCCCTGATTGCTGTGGGCAACCTCGGGTACTGTGACCCTCCAGGCCTGTTCCCCTAACCCTGGTGCTGCTCAGGCCCAGGGCTGGGAGTCACTGCCTGTCCCACCACCAGGTCACCTCCCAAGGGTGGCTCCTCTGACAGAGATGGTGGGAAGGTTCACTCTCTCTGGGTTGGGCTGTTCTTTTCACTCCAGTAAATTGCAATGGCTTTGGTGAGAGGCTCACTCCCAGGAACAGATAGAGGAGGGGCAGCAGGGTCCAAGGAACAGGCGCTATTCCTGCCCTGGCACTGTCTGTCTGGGAAACCTTGCACTTGTCATTCCCTGGCTCGGTGCCTCAGTTTCCATTCTCGCCAGCCTCAGCCTATTTCTCTGCAGTTTCACATCCCTGGTGGTGCCTGTCCAATCCCCGCAGTGCACAGTCTAATATCGCCTCCTCTCTCTTGCCAGCACCATGACACCTGGCCTGGAGCCAGAGCTGGAGAGCCACCTCCTTCAAGCTGCCCTGCATGCCGTCTTCATCTTGGGCACGTAGAAAGACACCACCCAAGTCCAGATAGATCATGCTAAAGTCATGAATTGAAGAGCCAGCTGTCATCCTGCCATGAATTTTTGCTAATTGCCTGCAGTGGAATGTGAATGAGGGAGGCCAGGATATGTATTTGGGTGTCTCACAAGTGCTTCACAGAGACCCCTCTTCCCGTCCTGTGGCAGGTATAGCCCCAGTTTCCCAAACACTGACCCATGGCTCTCCCTTCTTTGCAGGATCTGCATAGGGCCTTGCCAGAGCTCCTGGATGGGTCACCATGTGGCACAGCTGTCCATCAGTGACGCAGCCAAGGACCTGAGCCAGCAGGCCAGGGTGGGAGTGTACAGGCTCTATCAGCTGCTGCTGCACCAGAGGGGTAAGGAACCCAGGTGTGAAATGGCACCCAATAGAGTGAGAGTGGGACCCCAACCAATTTCTCTCATACTGACCCAGGTTGTAGGCTGAGTCTCTGTCGATCTCTTTCTCTGTTCTACACCATCCCCTGCAATTCTGTTGGGAAGGAATCTGTCCACTGTGCAACCACCAATGGGATTGGAAGGACACAAGCACTTGCAACCAAAATGACAAGTGTGTGTGTGTGTGTGTGTGTGTCTCTTTCCCAGGGCTGACCATCCATGAGGCCGAAGCCCTGTGGTATTGGGACTGGCATCGGGACAGCAGGCTCCTGGGCTACAGGAACACAGCCACGGTTGGGGAGGTAAGGACACTCTGCCAGGGAGTGGGGGTGGCTGGGTCCCCTGCAGTGACTGCTTCCTTGGGCCGCGAGACAGAGATACCGTTCTAGCCCCAGGATTCGGAGCCTCACTCTGGGCAGTCTGCTAATGCCTCACATCCTGTTGGGTTTAGGTCTTCGGAAAATTCTTCTGGGAGGGGCAGAGAAGATCGTTCCTCTGGACAGCAGTGCTGGCCATCCATGACCCCCTGCTGCGTGTCAGCCAGCCTGAGCTGGTCCACACCTACTCCCTCCTGCGGGATGCCCAGCGCTGATGGGGGACAAGGTAAGCAGCTGCATTAGAGTCAGGAGATTGGGGTGGGGCCCAGGCCTCCTTCCCATCCGATGGCCATTCGCTAGGCTGGCAGCAAGGAGCCTGGTGTGGAATGAGAGTGAGAACAGGTGCTACTGGGAAGGGAGATGAATTCAACTGCATGAGCAGGAGGGAGCCAGCTTGTCCCCGGAGTAGCTCCAACCCAGCTCTTTGCAAGGCTAATTAATGACAAGCATTGCCTCATCACGGACTTATGTTCTTAGGACATGGTGCTACCGCTCTTGGGAAGTGCCCTCTGCGAGTCTCTCCTGTCCCACAGGGCCACTCCAGTTTCCAGTGGACTAGTGTCTGTGTCACCCGAGCCACCACCCAGAGTTGCTCCCGTCACTGGTAGCATGGGAGGCCAAGGACTGACAAGTGATGGCGATTCAGCAGGCAGGCCTGAGGCACATTGGTGGGGGAAGCTTGTCCTGCTGCTGGCAGGGCTGGACTTGCTCTAGAGAGAAGGGGAGGATTCAGTCAGCAGGGGCTGGTGATCTGCCCCATTCACCAGGGCTGCCATCCTGTGTCTTCAGCATTAGTGTCTGGGATGACTTGGAGAAAGGTCTCAACCTCCCGACATCCCACTTCACTTCTGCCAGAATCTCTCCTTCCCCCCACCTCCCTGCTAGAGCCCCGTCCCTGCCCAACCTGGGTTGGGGTGGAGGAGAGGGTTTTGAGAACTTGCGCTGTGGATTGGAGGTGGAACAGCTGTCAGGGGCACTGAGCGGGAGGTGGTAGGAGCTGACGCTACAAGGACGGGGGTTGGCACTGGAGGTCTCTAGAAAGGACAAGAAGACTCGATTCTGGGGGTAAGTATGGTGAATCCATCCCTCAGAGGTAGGCAGGTGGTGGGTGGAAATGCTGGTTCCAGGTGCCCTTAATCCCCCTAATTCCTCGGGGGCGTCTGAGTCTCTGACAGGTTCTCGTTCCCTTGCAGCAGGAGGACATCATGGCCAATGTGATGTGCCAGGTCCGCATCATCCAGCACTTGCGCCAGATGCCTGAGGCACTGCAGGGCTGTGCCTCTGAGGCCACCAGCAACTCCCACTCCCTGCCTCAGGTACTGCTCTGGGTCAATGTGAATGGGGAGCTAGTGGAAGAGGAAATGGAGCCCCCTGGCACTCACAGAAACTCTCTCCCCTCTCTGTGGAGCAGGGTCCTTCCTTCTGCCCCCCAAATTCCAGCAGAGTTTTCCAGACGGGCGCAGCCTGCAGCTGAGCCACCTCCGGGAACAGTGGGGACAGGTCACCTCATCCCATCAAAGCAAGCAGTGCTGGCTTTCAAAGACGCTTAGATGGAAGACCCCACTCCCTCATGGAGGTAAGAGCCATTTACTCCTTGGGGCGTGTGGGCCTCTTGGGGGAGAAATGGGATAATTGAATCATAGAATACCAGGGTTGGAAGGGACCTCGGGAGGTCATCTAGTCCAATCCCCTGAGCAAAGCAGGACGAATCCCCAATTTTTGCCCGGGATCCCTAAATGGTCCCCTCAAGAATTGAACTCACAACCCTGGGTTTAGCAGGCCAAAGCTCAACCACTGAGCTATCCCTCCCCTGCTAATGCATAGCCTGACTGGGAGCTTCCCCCATCCCTGTCACCCAGCTCTGGAACAGAGACGTCTCCATAATTGTACCACCCTGGTTTTGTTCGTAGGAAGGTGCTCCGCAGAGATGTCCTCTAAGCTGGACTCCTGAGAGGGTTTCCAGCAGGAGGCTCCAGCCCCTAGGGCATGAAGAGGACATCAGGTAATCTCGTTCACATGGCATCTCCGGTCCCCAGCTCCACTTCCCGCAGCAGGGCAAACGAACCCATTAGCTCCCAGAATCCCAACTCTTTGACCTCCTTCCACTCAGCAGTGGGATTTCTCCAGCCCCCTCACCACACCTGTCAGCCTCTGAATGATGAAGGGCCTGAATGTCAGAGTCACCAGAACAAGCAAACTCCAGTTGCAGGCAGTGGGGCCTGTGTGTACTGAGCCCCTCTGGAAACCAGGTCTGAAATGGGAGCAAGGACCCCAGCCCAGGAACAGTAGGATTGGGCAGAGCAGGCCTGTAACAAGGTGCTCTCCCCTGGGCTGCACAGCCTGGGGCTTAGCCAAGCTGATCACAGAATGAGCCCTACCTGAGAGGCACCATGTAACCCCTCCTACAGAGCCAGACTTCAGTGGTGATACAGCCCAGCTGGGGTATCAACGGGAATGAGAATGAGGTAGGAAGTTCAGAGCAGCAAGGAAAGTCTAGAGGGAAACTTGAGAAGAGAGGTGGGAAGTGCCCAGGGAAAACTGCAGCAAAGAGAAAGGAGTAGACCTTGCTGTTGGGTACAGGACCCTGGGCTGCTCCCAGTGTCAGGGTGGAAGTGGGTTCTCCTACTGGCCCCAAAGAAGGGGGCGTCCACGCACCCGGAGAGGGTTACCAAGCCCAGCAAGGGGGCTGCAGGATGAGGAAGAGCCCCAGTGATGGCAGAAGGACTTCTTTCTGTGGAAAGACCTGTTTGGACTTTTAGTGTGAGACAAGCTGGGCCCCAGGAGGGTTGACGAAAGATGGTGACCTGGCTGAAGTGTTGACTAACCAGGCAGAGAAACTGTCACAGTGCTGGAGCGACCACTGATGGGGGACGCTAGCCTAGCGAGAGGGCTGTGATCATGCCTGGCGGCCATGGGTGCAAGGTACGATGAGTAGCTTCCTTTCTGATTGGCATAGTCAGAAGGATTGAATTCCCCCTGTTATCCGTGAGGGCTGATGGAAGTCTTGGGTGCTGAAGGAAGGTCTGTCGTGACAAGCGGGTGTCTGGAGGGACTGGGCTGGTCACTGGATTTCTCACTTCAGTTCCCAGGACTGGTTAAGCAGCCAAAGCAGGTCTAGGGGATTCTCACGCAGCTCCTAGAACACCAACAGAGGCAGAAGGAAGTGCAGGCGGAGCTACAGATGCGGCAGCAGAAATACCTGTGAGAGATCCTGCAAAGGGTAATCAACCCAGGGTCTGCTATGCCCATGGACAAAAAGAGCAGATATGGAGAGTATTCCTGGGCTGTGCTGTGAAGATTAGCCCAGGAGAGCAGCGCATGAGGAAGTGTACAAGCGTGGCCTAATGCCAAGATGGGGACAAGAGTTCTTTGTTTTGAGTGCAGAGAAGCAGGCCATATCAAAAGACACGGCCTGCTTAGGAAATTGCTGAGTGGCAAAACGAGGGGCCAGGGCCCCAAGAAGGTAGAAAGAAAGGAGAAGGTGTCCTCTGACAGAAACCCACGTGCCCTCTTACCTTATAGAACCTTGACAACTAAAATCTCCATTGTCTTGATATTAATTGGGTTCCAGACATATGCCAAAGCTTCTTTGGCTAAAGTAGCTATTTTCATTAGCTCTTGGGAAGATCACATGAGACATACAGGAATCATGCTGCAAGGGCAAATCCAGTCCACTATTGTTCTAAGAAACTTTTACATTGAGTTTGTAAAAGGATTCAATCATGTTATTGAACATGACTTTGATAAATCATTTCTTTTGTACACTGATATGGGCTCACCAAATGAAATTAATAGACAGCAGCTTTAAAACTAAAAAAAGGAAGTTTTTTTTTTTTTTTTTTTTAACACAATGCACAGTCAACGTGTGGAACTCCTTGCCAGAGGATGTTGTGAAGACCAATCTCAGCAGCTTCCTCGGAAGGAGCCAGTGCTCTTCTCGGAGGAACTTCTCCTGGACCTCACAGGGCTCTGATGCTCTCACTCCGCAAGCCTGCTTGGGGTCTTGGAGTTAGTGCTCAGCAGAACTAGGCAGAGCCCTGTTGTTGAGCACCAGTGCCTTCCCTCTGTCCGTGAAGGAGGAAGGGCCCCAACACTGCTCTGGACTGACTGCCCTGACCACGGGTGGCCCAATGGCTCTCAGGTAGCAGGACACAATGGAGACGTGGATCATCCAGTCTCTCATTTCCAGGCCTCCCCAGGGCTAAGATAAAATTCCTGCTGCCCCTGCCCCTTCTGCTCACCTCCAAGATGTGCGGGAGTTTATCTGTGCTGGGGGTTGCTGTCAGCAGGCTCTTTAACTTGGCATCCACAGGCCTGGGATGACAGGCCTTCTTCAGAGCCTGTCAGGGGAGGGAGGCCATGGGTCAGGGTTATGGAACCTGGGGCTACACCTGCCACGATGACAGCTGGCTCTGCAGTCCTTGTGCAGAGCAACTCTCTGCAGAGGGTCTGGTGCCGCGCAAGGTAGGGAACAGCCAAGGTGCTAGACATGGGAGCTGGGCTTCCTGGCAGAGTCCAGGAACCAAAGCACAGCATCTGCAAGGAAGGACTTGCTCACAGAGGGACATCATCTCCCACGCGGGGGGGGGCGGACTCTCCCCCGTGACACTCGATTAATCCTCTGGCCGGTCCCCATCTCTGCCCACCGCACCTCCCTGCTCTCCTGGACTAACCTTCTCAGTACAGCCCAGGCCTGTTCTCCTTGTCTGCTCTTTTTGTCCATGGGCATAGCAGACTCTGGGTTGATTTCCCTTTGCAGGATCTCTCACAGGTATTTCTGCTGCTGCGTCTGTAGCTCCGCCTGCACTTCCTTCTGCCTCTGTTGGTGTTCTAGGAGCTGCGTGAGAAACCCCTAGACCTGCTTTAACCAGTCCTGGGAACTGAAGTGAGAAATCCAGTGACCAGCTCGGTCCCTTGAGACACCGGCTAGGGAGGACAGACCTGCCTTCAGCAACCAAGACTTCAGTCAGCCCTCACGGACCACAGGGGGTATTCAATCCTCCTGACGATGCCAATTAGAAACCAATTTACACATTGTTACATGCCCCCATGGCGGCCAGACAAGACATCACAGCCTTCTCGCTGGGCTATCCTCCACCATCCTTGGTCATCCACCACCATGACAGTTTCTCTGCCTGGTAATTCAACCCTCCGGCCAGGTCACCACCTTTAGTCCACCCTTCTGGGGCCCAGGCTCCTGCACTGAACAGCAAGGTCTACTGCTTTCTCTTTGCTGCAGTTTTCCCTGGGCACTTCCTACCTCTCTTCTCAAGTTTCCCTCTAGTCTTTCCTTGCTGCTCTGAATTTCCTACCTCATTCTCATTCCTGTTGACACCCCAGCTGGGCCGTATCACCACTGAAGTCTGGCTCTGTAGGGGGAAGTACATGGTGCCTCTCAGGTAAGACTCATTCTGTAATCAGCTTAGCCAAGTCCTATGCAGTGCAGGTTAGAGGACATCTCTGGGGAGCTCCTTCCTAGGAACAAAACCAGGGTGGTATGATTATGGAGACATCTCTGTCCCAGAGCTGGGAGCCAAGGACAGGGGGAAGCTCCCAGCCAGGCTATGCATCGGGGATCCCATTTCTCCCCCAAGAGACCCAGACGCCCCAAGGAGTAAATGGCTCTTACCTCCATGAGGGATAGTGAAGTCTTCCATCTAAGCCTCTGAGAGCCAGCACTGTTTGCTTTGATGGGATGAAGTGACCTATTCCCACTGCTCCCGGAGGTGGCTCAGCTGCAGACTGCGCTCGTCTGGGAGACTGTGCCTGAATTTGGGGGGCAGAGGGAAGGACCCTGCTCCACAGAGAGGGGAGAGAGTTTCTGTGAGTGCCAGGGGGCTCCATTTCCCCTTCCACTAGCTCCCCATTTACAGTGACCCAGAGCAGTACCTGCAGCAGGGAGTGGGAGTTGCTGGTCGCCTCAGAGCCACAGCCCTGCAGTGCCTCAGGCA
This sequence comes from Caretta caretta, assembly GCF_965140235.1. NCBI lineage: Eukaryota > Metazoa > Chordata > Testudines > Cheloniidae > Caretta > Caretta caretta. The sequence continues at coordinate 177,405,448 of NC_134208.1, read as the reverse complement.
CCTCGTGCAAGTGCTGGATGATGGGGAGCTTGCACATCACTTGTGACATCCTCCTGCTGCAAGAGAATGAGAACCTGTTGTTAGGAGGCTTATTCCTTCACCCACTTACTTCCCTGGTCCTTCTCGCATGAACAGAGAGCAACAATACCCGAAGTCCAAAGGTGCAAACAATTCAATGTTTATTGGGGTGAACTTTCAGCAAGCATGATTCCAGTTTCCTTCCTTCGTATCCTCCTTCCCAGCTTTGACACCACAGAGCCTTACACCTGTGTCCCTGTTCCCATTCCTGCCCTTAGCCTAACATGATTCCAACTTCCTTACTCCCATTCCCTGTTCCCATTTCCCCCTTTAGCAAAACATGATTCCAATTTCCCCACTCCCACTCACTTCCTCATTGACTACATATTATATAGTAAAACTTGAGTTCTGCTTAGCTATACCTTAACCAATCATTTTCCTGAAATTTAACTAACCAATCCTAACATATTGTAACATGATTATGTAACCAATTATATCCCACCACCTTAATTAGTTTACACCCAGCAAAATTAATTACACAGCAGACAGGAACAATCACAGAACCAGACAGAGATTATACAGACAAACAATAGCAAAGTGGGAACTATAATGACAAAACAATACAGAAGTGAGGATTTCACATCCCAGCTATTGATAAGTGAGTTCTTGCCAGACAGGATGCTGTCAAACTAAGTTTCTTTATACATTTTCTAGGCACTTCCCTTTCTCTGGAGGTGATAGGAATACAATCCTGTCCTGATAGTGCCTAACAGCCCAATAGCACCTTCTTTCAATGTGACTAGTTTGGAATGTGAGGATGTGACTGTTCGCTTCCTAGCTTATGGCTGCGTCTGCTGCTTAGACAAAGGCCTTAGCCTAAGAACAGGGCCTCAGACTGTCACAGTAAGAGAAGGCCCTTACACCAGCAGACAGTGATTTTGATTCTTTCTTTTATACCTCTAGAACTAGCTAAGTGATAAGAATACACCTAAATTCTTCAAGTACAGGCCTTTGCAGACAGGCCTGAATATCTTTATTCTAACACTTGTCAGAGACTCAGACACCTCCAAGGTATCAAGGGGGATTAAGGGCACCTGGAACCAGCAGCATTTCTCCCCAGCACCTGCCTACCTCTAAGGGATGGATTCACCTCCTGACCCCCAGAATGGAGTCTTGTCCTTTCTAGTGACCTCCAGTGCCAACCCCCCTCCTTGTAGGGTCAGCTCCTGCCACCTCCCCCTCAGTGTCCCTGACAGCTGTTCCACCTCTAATCCACAGCTCAAGTTCTCAGAACCCTCTCCTCCACCCCCACCCAGGTTGGGCAGGGACGGGGCTCCAGCGGAGGTTGGGGGGGCACGCAGGAGAGATTCTGACACCAGTGAACTGGGATGTGGGGAGGTTGAGACCTTTCCCCAAGTCATCCCAGACACTAATCCTGAAGATGCAGGATGGCAGCCATGGGGAATAGGGCAGATCAACAGCCCCTACTAACTGAATCCTCCCGTTCTCTCTGGAGCGGGTCCAGTCCTGCCAGCAACAGGACAAGCTTCCCCCGCCTATGTGCCTCAGCCCTGCCTGGTGAATCCCCATCACTAGTCAGTCCTTGGCCTCCCAGGCTGCCAGTGATGGGAGCAACTCTGGGTAGTGGCTTGGGTGACACGGACACTAGGCTACTGGGAATTTGTGCTGCCCTGTGGGACAGGAGAGACTCGCAGAGGACACCGTGTCCTAAGAACATAAGTCCGTAATGAGGTAATGCTTGTCATTAATTAGCCTTGCTAAAAAGCTCGGTTGGAACTGGCTGGGGATAAGCTGGCTCCCTCCTGCTCATGGAGGTGAATTCATCTCCCTTCCCAGTAGCACCTGTTCTCACTCTCATTCCCCATCAGGCTCCTTCCTGCCAGGCCAGTGAATGGCCATCAGATGGGAATGAGGCCTGGGCCCCACCCCAATCTCCTGACTCGAATGCAGACGCTTACCTTGTCCCCCATCAGCTGCTGGGCTTCCCCCAGGAGGGAGCAGGTGAGGAGTAGCCCAGCCTGGCTGACATGCCACAGGGGGTCGTGGATGGCCAGCACTGCCGTCCAGAGGAAGGATCTTCTCTGCCCCTACCAGAAGAACTTTCCAAAGACCTAAACCTAACAGGACATGAGGCATTACCAGATTGCCCAGAGCAAGGCTCCAAATTCTGGGGCTAGAACGGTATCTCTGTCTAGTGGCCCCAGGAGGCAGCCACTGCAGAGGACCCAGCCACCCCCACTCCCTGACCTGTGTCATGCCCTGACAGAGTGTCCTTACCTCCCGCACCCTGGCTGTGTTCCTGTTGCCCAGGAGCCTGCTGTCCTGGTGCCAGTCCCAACACCACAGGGCTTCGGTCTCATGGATGGTCAGCCCTGGAAAAGAGAGAGAGACACACACACTTGTCATTCTGGTTGCAGCGCTTGTGTCCTTCCAATCCCATTGGCGGCTGCACAGTGGGCAGAGTCCTCGCTGCGTGCCTGGCCCAACAGAATTCCAGAGGCTGGTATAGAAGAGAGAAAGAGATCGAGAGAGACTCAGCCTCCAGCCAGGGTCAGTCTGAGAGAAATTGGTTGGGGTCCCATTCTCAGTCTCCTATCGGGTGCCATTTCCCAGCTGGGTTCCTTACCCCTCTAGTGCAGCAGCAGCTGGTAGAGCCGGTACACTCCCTCCCTGGCCTGCCGGATCAGGTCCTTGGCTGGGTCACTGACGGACAGAGCCAGCTGTGCCACAAAGTGACCCATCCTGGGGAATTCTGCTGAATTCTAATGGAAGGGAGAGGGGACTCCATCAGCATTTTCTTGTCAGTTTCCAGTCCTCCCCTGGGCCCAGGACTCTCCTTCCCTCAGCAGGAGATGCTAGAGGATAGGAGGTAGAGCTTAGACCCTTAATTTCCTCTGCCCCCAAAAGGAGCCTGGAGCACAGGGATGTGAGCAGGGGCCTCCATGAGGACTTACTTCCCCAGCTGCTCCAGGATGATAGGAAGGCATGAACCTGGAGCATGGTCCCCTTAAAAGTCCAGAGTCACCACTTAACCAGGACAAGAAGAACTTGACTCAAGCCAAATTCATTTTCTGCTCTGACTCTGCCTCCCCAAGAGGAACACTCCTAACCCCCAGCCCCTGCAGCAGCACATCCTACAGCCCGTTCGAGCCAGCCCACCGACGCCTGGAGTCAGGAAGCTGGGCTGAGAGGTCACTTACGTCAAACTCAGGGAGGGTGATGGTGGATCTGAACAGGGCGGTGCTCTCAGTGGCCCTGGCTCTCTCTTGCAACACCCTGGGCACGATCCAATAGTTAATGTGCTAGGGGGAAAGGAGGCAGCTCAGGATCAATGGGCCGGTGCATGTGTTGTGCTAATGAGACCCTCCCCATCCCCAGAGGGCTGAGACATTGTGCACGGGGTGGAACATCTGATTCATTTATCGCAGACCTTTAGAAGGGTATTGTTGTGCAACAGAACCAGGCAGAGCTCAGGCTAGAAGTCCCAGCTCCTTCCTCTGTCCTTCAAGGAGAAAGGGCCTGACACTGCATTGCACTGACTGCCCTGACCAAGGACGGCCCACTGGGGGCCCAGCTAGGATGACAAACTTGAAAATGGGTCTAAGAGTAAAGATAAAATTGCCCCCGCCCCTCTCATCGGGCTCACCTTCAAGATGTAGTGGAGCCTGTTGGTGTCTGGGGACTCTGCCAGCAGGCTCCCCAGCATGGCATCCAGGAGGTCTGGCAGGACCCTTTGCAGATCCTGCAAAGCAAGGGAGAGCCATGGGTCAGTGTTTGGAAAACTGGGGCTACACCTGCCACTACATGGGAAGAGGGGTCTCTGGGAAGCACTTGTGAGACCCCTAAATCCATATCCTGGCCTCGCTCATTCATATCCCACTGCAGGCAATTAGCAAGGATTCATGGCAGGATGACACCTGGCTCTTCAATCCATGACTTTAGCATGATCTACCTAGACTTGGGTGGTGTCTTTCTACGTGCCTAGGGTGAAGATGGCATGTAGGGCAGGTCGAAGGAGGTGGCTCTCCAGCTCTGGCTCCAGGCCAGGTGTCATGGTGCTGGCAAGAGAGAGGAGCCGGTATTAGACTGTGCAGTGCGGGGGTGGGACTGGCACCAACAGTGGCAGGGCAGGAATAGCGCCTGTTCCCTGGACCCCGCTGACCCTCCTGTATCTGTTCCTGGGAGTGAGCCTCTCCCCACAGCCATTGCAATGTTACTGGAGAGAAAAGAACAGCTCAACCCAGAGAGAGTGAACCTTCCCACCACTTCTGCCAGAGGAGACACCTTTGGGAAGTGACCTGGTGGTGGGAGGGGCAGTGACTCCCAGCCCTGGGCCTGAGCAGCACCGGGGTTAGGGGAATAGGGCTGGAGGGTCTCGGTACCCGAGGTTGCCCACAGCAATCAGGGAGTTAGCAAGGACAGCACCTGGAGGAGAGTTATCAGGCAGTCCTCAATGAGCTCCTCTGAGACCCAAAAGAGACAAAGGAGCATGGGAGATTCATGCCTCATTGAAACTTCCCAGTGAGGTGATTACACAGCCAGCACCCCACACAACCAGCAGGATCCCCCCACCTGCCTCCAGCTCCTCCGATTCCTGCCCACGAGTGGCCAATCTCAGATGATACCTGCTGCCACTTGGGAGAAGGACAGGGGCACCTCCACTTCCGGGACCCAGAGCAGATTGCTCCCCACATCCCCCGCTCTCAGTGATACCTTCAGCCTCCAAGTAATTCAGGAGTCCATAGCAAAGCGAACCCCCTCACACACTGTCCTGGACTCCGTGGGAGGTGCCTGCCCGCCCTTCCCGCACCCACCCCGCCAACCAGAGCACCAGGGACCAAAGTGGCAGCATCTAGTGTCAGAGGTTCACGTGGCTCAGGCCAGACATCTGGGCTGGGGACCAGCCCCCACAGCACTGCTTGAGGGCCTGAGCTCAGGGTGTTCACAGCTCCCTCCTCACCCCTCCCTGAGCCCAGCCTGGCTCCTCAACTGGAACAAAGCAGCGGCACCCGTTGACCTCACAGCTACCCTAATCCCAGGCACTGCTGCTGTCCCATGGGGAGCGGGCTGAGCTGCTGGTGCTGGGACAGGGATCCTCCACCTCCTGCCCCAGGGAGATTGGAGGGTCCTCAGTGACTGGGCAGGACGATGCCTCCTGCTGGGAATCAGGGCTGGGCTCCTGGGGCCGGTGCTTCCCACACAACAAGCCCCAGAGCCACCCTGCCCGGCTCCCTTCCTGGGCTGGGTCCTGCCTGCCCAGCTGCATTCTGGGCCAGCTCCATTTCAGCCTGGCCAGTGCCTCTCCCACCTCAGCGCCTGTGCCGGGAGTGGGTTTCCTCCACCAGAAGGCTGGGCACTTCCACCTCCTGGTCCATCCGGGAGCTCCTTCCCTGCCAGCAGGGACAGAGGGGCCGCTCTGCTCCTGGGGAAGATGGCAGCTGCTTCCCTCAGGCTCTGGGGCCACCTGCTGAGCCTTCTTCCTGAACATCCTCAGGAGCCCGGCCATCCTGGAACCGAGCGGGGAGCAAGCATGAGTCTGGGGTCCGGGCAGCCTCTCACCAAACAGCCTTTTTCATCCCTCCCCATCCCTGCCCCAGCCACAGCAGCTCCTCCTCCCCTCACAGGGGTGCAGGGAGTGCAATCTCCACACACTGGCAGGAGTTCATTGCATGATCTGCTCCCAACGTTTCCCCTCATCATCCCTGGTGCTGCAACACCCGGGGAGTTACTGGGGTCAGTTACAAAGACCATCGGACAAGCAGCTCCCTCCTGCTGTCCCTGGCTACCCCCCAGACTAGAGAACAGAACAATATCCAGGAGTCCGGACTTCTCCGGAGAAACCGTTCCCCACATCAAAGTCCCTATGTATAGGAAGCCCAGGTCTCCCTCATTTCTCATTGATTTCCATGCTCAGCAGCTCACAGGGTCTGGCCAAGTTCAGACACTCTCAGCCAGGGGAACAGTCTCCCACAAGGGAAGGGCTGGGAGAGGCATTGCTGGGACCTTTCCAAACACACTGGAGAAGGCTCTGGAGAAGCCCCTCCTCGGTCTGAGAGAAAGGGGCTCCTGGAGGCCGTTTGAAAATCCAATCTCCTTTGGGAGAGATTCTCTTCCCCTCTTTCTGCCTCTCCCCAGACAGACAGGGAATGCCACAGAGGAACCCTAATGTCACTCACTTGCTCTAGGTGATGGAGCGATGGATGGTGGATGTTCAGGGTCACCTGCTGTCTCTCGCCCTCCTCCTCATTTTCCAAGCCCAAGGCAGGCTGGAGAGGATGGTGACCTGAGGAATTACACGCCCAGCCAGCAGGCAGGGTGATGACACTGGGCGATCAACTGACTGTGAAAAGAAGGGTCTGTATTATTGCCAAGGGACGGAGAAACTCAGCCAGCAGCAGGGGGTGCAAAACACTGCCTTAGTGCGGGGGTGACAGCACCTCCCAGCTCTCACTTTACACACCTTCCTGGAGCCTCCCAACCCCCCTGGGCTGTAGGGACAGCGACCACAAACCTACTGATGAAAAACAGGCCAAGTGAGGGGAAGCTACTTGCTCAGGTCACACCAAGTCTCAGAGCCACGGATGGGACGCAGCAGTCCTTATTTCCAGGCCTCTTCACTAACCACTGCTACACACTCCCTTCCACAGCTGGCAATTACAACCAGGCCCTCATGTCCGGTCCCCCTGCCATTAAAGGTTGGAATGCACTGCTCAGGAGGAGGAGTGTTTGGTTCTGGAGTTTCACTTTCACCCAGTATATAGAGAGGGGCCCAGCCGTGGACTTTGACTCAAGAAGACCAATGTCTCCAAATTGTAAAGGGCGTTTTGAATTCCAGTCCTGTGCTCCAAAGTGCTTGGTGTCATCTGCACACTCTCCACTCCATTTTCCAAATCATTAATGAAAATATGGAATAGTACCACACCCCGGACTGATCCGTGCTGGACCCACTAGGTACACCCTTTCAGCTAGGCAGCCAAACATGGAGAACGACTCTTGGAGGATGGGTTTTCAACCACCTGTGCACCTACATTATACTAATTGCATCTAGACCACATTTCCCTAGTTTGCTTCTGAGAATGTCCTATGGGACTCTGTCAAAAGCCTGATTAACACCAAGATAGATCACATCTACTGTCTACCCATCTCCACTAGGCCCGTAACCCTGTCAAAGAAGGAAACAGGATTGGTTTGGAATGATTTGTTCTTGACAAATCCATGCTCACTAGTACTAAGAACCAAATGATCCTGTAGGTTCTCACAAACTGATTGTTTAATAATGTGTTCCAGTATCTTCCCAGGTATGGAATGAGGCTGGCTAATCTGCAAGTCCCAGGGTTCTCTTTGTTCCCCTTTTAAAGATAGCTACTGTCTTGTTAACGGATGGGGAGAGGTTCTTTTCGGAGATCTCAGATGAGAACTGGGGCACACCACCTGGTTTGTTAAGGCCACAAAAATGGAGGCAGAAACCTCTTCTTTCTTCCTGACAAAGAAACCCACGTACCTAAAAGAGTGGGACTCACATCCCTGAATGGGCTTTAAAAAAGACAATGGTGAAAATTTGGCCCCGACCATTTCTTGTTTCCGCAGCCTAGACATTTTAGCAAAGTTTAGAATTCCTCGGTGCTCAACACCGTGAACCTCCCCTTTCTCCTTCACAAAGGGCTTTAATGCCCCTTATCTCATTCAGGCTCACGACTGCGCAGAGTTCGCAAATTGTCCCTGTTCCCATTGGACAGAAGGGGAGCCTGAGGTACAGAAAAGGGAAGTGACCTACCCAACGGCCTACACAGCAACGCGGTGGCAGAGCCAGAAAAAGATGCCACCAATCCTGACTCCTAACAGACAACAAACCCCCCAGAGGCAGGGAGAGAGCCCAGGAATCGAGATGGTGGGGAAATTTCATTGAAACCATTTTGGTCAGAAAATCCCATTCAGACTAAATCGGTTTGTTTGTTGAAATCATTACAAGTGGGATGAAAATTCTTTGCAAAAATATTTTGTTGCAAAACAAAAGCATCTCCTGTTTGTCACAGTGTGTGAAACTGTCTCGTCGCGCACAAAGAGGAGACGCTAAGATCTCGAAAATTAGAGAAGATGCTTCAGTCTGAGCTAAGGAGTTGCTGCTCTTAACAATTTCAAAATAATCAAAACCAAATAAAATAGAATATTTCAGCTATTCTATTGTGTCATAATCTGATCTGAGTAAAAGTTACAGGACACCTCATATTATTCACTGCTCCCAGTGACACTCTCCAATTGATCCCCATCCTCCACCCGCTGTGAAGTACGTAGGAGCGGATTGTTATGCCTACTTGAAAAAGGGAGAAGCTAAGGCTGAGAAAGGAGAATTGACTTGTCTGAGGTCACACAGCCAGTCAGTGGCAGAGTTGGGAATAGGACCCAAGAGCCCTGACTTGCAAACTAACCGTCGGATCTTGAGTTTCATATGTTGAACGACCTGAATAAAGTCCTCTCAAATGAGCTCCAGACCAACAACAGTTCATAGTAATTATTCAGCAAGTGTTTCAGGAGAACTGGAATGTTAGAGAGAATCATGAACTGCTCAGAGACAATGAATGCAGAGAAGCAGCAAAATTCGTCAAACATGACTGGCTATGACTTATTTACTTGGTCTTAAAAGAGAACAACAAGGACCCGAGTCTCCTCCGTGTCTATAACCCCCTGCTCAGCTAATCAGGGTAGAGATTGAGGGGCGGGAGGCTGAGGGTTATCACCAGAGAGCCCAAAGGATGGCCCAGGTTACCGGTAGGGATCACGGGCCAAGCACTATTTCAGCCCCGCATTTTTGGGTGGACCTTCCACAATGGGAGCTGCAGAGCACCCCCAGTGACTCCCCCCACACACCTCTTCTGGTGGCGGGAGGGGAACAGGGGAAAGGACAAAAGAAGTAAGAGAAGAAGAGAAAGGAGGGAGGGATGGAGGAAAAGATAAAACAAAAAGGACAAACCCTAATGTCCCAAGTGAGTCTAAGGGACAAAATCCTAGGTGGGGAATAAAATTCTGCCACCTGAAGCTAGCGTTTTCCAGAATTTAGCTGGCACCAAATGGATCAGACTGAACAGGTTCCAAACCTCTCGGAGGCTCTTACCTTCCAAACAGGGACATCTGTTTTCGAGTAAAATCAGGAAAAGGAAAGGAGAAAACTCAAAAGAGGTTCCTCCTCGCGCTCACGTACATAAACCCAAATACTCTCTCGGTCCTGAAAGAGAGACCTTGAGAGGGAGACTTGATGAAGCAAAGCTACAGGGGTCTGCGAGGTTTCCCTGGCCCTGCACCCCTGTCCTGCCTGGCTGATGTCAGCATCTCTCTGTGAGGTCACCACCTCCCCACTACCTTTGACCAATTGGCTGAGGTTCTGTAAAAGGCCTTTGTGATGTCACTGCCACACCCACCCCTGGGGTGACCAGATGTCCCGATTTTCTAGGGACAGTCCCGCTACCGTTTGGCAAACACATTCCAGAAAGGCATCTAGTTTTCATTAAATGACATCAAGAGATCGAGAATCCACCACTTTCCTTGGTAGCTTCTTCCCGTGGTGAATCATACTCGCTGTTCAATATTTGTGCTTTATTTCTGATATGAATTTGTCGCTTTTCACCTTCCAGCCATTGGGTCTTGTTATGCCTTTCTCTGCTAGATTAACGAGCCTTTTAATCCCCAGTATTTTCTCTCCATTAAGGCATTACAACACTTCAGTGAAGTCACCTTTCAATCTGCTTTTTATCAGCTAAACAGGTTGAGCTCTTTCAATCGCTCCCTAGAAGGCATTTTTCTCCAGCCCGCAGAACATTTGGTGGCTCTTTGCTGCCCCACCTCCAATTTCTCAACATCTTTTCCAAATGAGGACACCAAAACTAGAGGCAGTATTCCAATAGCAGTCTCACTAATGCTGTGTCACCTCCCTAGCCTCCTCACGGCTCTGCTCCTACGTCTAAGGATGGCTTTAGTCCTAGTCACCACAGCTTCATGCTGGGAGCGCGTTTTGAGTGGCTTCTCCACTATGGCCCCTCAATCCTTTTCAGAGTCACTGCTTTCCTGGATACAATTCCCCATTCTGGAGGTGTGGCCGGCATGCCTTGTTGCTAGGTGTAGGACCTTGCATTTGGTTCTGGTCAAACTTGCTTTCCTTGAATGGGCCCAGCTTGCCGAATAAGCCAGATGGCTCTGTATCACTGCCCTCTCCTCATCAGTAATTACCACTCTGCCAGTATTTTGTCACCCACCAAGCTTATCACCAGGGATTGTATATTTTCTCCCAATTCATTGATAGAAATATTTTTAAAAATTAGTCCTTGAGAGCTTCTTCAGACCCTTAGTACCCAGGACCTGCTTCCCACAGCACAGTAAGAAAAGGCCGTCCAGCCCTGCTGGTACATAGGGGATAAAAACAGAACAAACCCACCTTTAGGAGCTGTGTTGTCTATAGGCTCCGAAAAACATGTGGGGGTCAGCTGCTTAGAAATGCTCTAGGGAGCTGTAGTGTAGACAGGTCCCAACTGTGTCTTGGTTTCCCACCCTGTAAAATGGGGACAACAAACAAAACCTTAATTAGCTCTCTTTGATAGTGGGGAAACTGAGGCACCCAGTGTTGAAGAGACTTGCTCATGGTCCCAAAGCCAGGAATACAAAATTGCAGGTCTTCTGATAGCCAGTCCTGAGACCTCGCCCCTGTTATCCTGGCCTCACTCCTCTAACTTTAATCACAGCCTCCGTGTCTTTTCCTCCATGTCCCTTAACCCCACGTTACTGCAGAAGAAAGATTTTCTGTTAGCCAGCTGGCTCTAATGCAGTGGTTATCAAACTTTAGCACTGGTGACTACTTTCACAGAGCAAGCCACTGAGTCTCACCCCTCCTTATAAATTAAAAACACTTTTATATATTTAATACCATTATAAATTCTGGAGGCAAAGCAGGGTTGGGGGTGGAGGCTGACAGCTCACGACCCCCCATATAATAACCTCACGACCCCCTGAGGGGGCTCGACCCCCAGTTTGAGAACCCCTGCTCTAATGCATGTGGATGTCCTTCCAAAAGACGTGCTCTGGCTCAGTCCCATGTTATGGTTGGCTGAAGGAACCACTTGGTAACATTCTAGGGCCCAAGTTATACAGGAGGCGTGACTAGATACACATAATGGTCCTTTCCGACCTGAACATCTATCAATCTTTACATTTTCTGCTGCTAGGAAGATAACTCTGGACCTATTTTCTCTCATTCACTTTCAGTTGGAATAATTTAAATCCAGACCAAAGGATTTCCTCTTCCATTGTGTCTTCAGCACCTTTGAGAGCAAACAGCTACTGTTAGCCCACAGGTTTCCGGTTTCAACCTGTCCCATGGTGAGATGGCCAGGAAAGGGGTTGGAGCTCAACTGCACCTAGCCCAGGTTATGCAGCTCCCTAGGGGGAAGGGAATAAGTGTGGGGGTTAGGTGAAAAGCAGCAGCATGTGACTAGGACCCAGGCCTGCTGAGAGATAGAAGGGCAGCTGTGGTCAGCCAGGGAGAGACCCCAAGGGGAGCAGGTGTGGGAGGGGCTTGGAGAGTCCTTGAAAGGTCAGGGACAAGCCAGGAAGGGGCTAGGCGGAGCACTTAGAACAAGGCCCTAGGAGGAAAAGAAAGGGCAATTTAGGTGAAGGGGCAGGTACTCCGGTTGGTTTAGGCTCCCAGGGCCAGACACCCACAGGTGAAGGTGATTGTCGGGGCTTATGTCCTTCTTCCACAGGGTAGATCTGAGAGTGGAGAAGACTGATGCCGGAAGGGGGAAGTGAGTTAACCTCAAGGTCACCCACTGAGCTGATATCACAAATGCATACTCGGAAGGATCCAAGAGAAGAAACATGGATTTTCCAGACTCTTCTTTCTAGGAATCCCCAGGGCCAAGGTAAAACCCCTGCTGCCCCTTCCCATTCTGCTCACCTCCGAGATGTGCTGGAGTTTGTCTGTGCTGGGGGATGCTGTCAGCAGGATCTAGAGCTCGTCATCCATGTTCTCTAGACAGGCCTTTGCTCAGAGCCTGTCAGGGGAGGGAGACCATGGGTCAGGGTTATGGAACCTGGGGCTACACCTGCCAGGATGACAGCTGGCTCTGCAATGCTTGCCCAGAGCAGCTCTCTGCAGAGGGCCTGGTGCACAGCAGGGTAGGAAACATCCAAGCTGCTAGGGATGGAAGCTGGGCTTCTGGGCAGAATCCAGGCTCTCCCCACCATTTCTTAACCTCATGGGCTGTTCTCATGCTCTGCCAACCACACCTCTCAGTAGCTCCAGCTGTCTGAGGGAGCAGGGACCAGAGGCCATCCTGCTGCTGGGACAAAGGTGGAGGTTGATGTTCAACCTGCATATGGGTGTTGTCCTTTCTCATGCCCACGGTGAATACACCATGCAAGGAAAGCTCTCAGGACGTGCAATTCCAGCTCCAGAGCCAGGGGCAGCTTCAGCTTGCTGGGAGGAGACTGTGTCTGAGACCTTGCAGTTGCGGGAGGAGACAGGCACTAAGATAGGCATGGAAGTTTGGGGAAAAGGGGCAGAGGCTGGTGTTGGGCAAGGAGGGCAGGGATTTGGGAAGGAAGATCTGAGGATCAAACACTGTCTAATTGTCAGTTGGGATTATCGCCACTTCAGAGAGGGGGAAAGTGAGGCACCACGTGGAAATGGGACCAGGCCGAATGGGTTGAGTGTCTGAATAATGGCTAGAGCAAAAATATAAAAGCCATTCAGGGTCAGAAGAACATTCATCAGGGAATTGGAGAGTTCAAGGCTGGCCAGAAAACGTGTCGGCTACGGCATAAACCAGTATGCGCTCTGCCACCTCACTGGTTTTGGAGACAAGTGTACGTCTCTTGGAGAGAGGGGTTTGAGGATCTTTCTCTAAGACACACAGCTGTCAATAGTTGTGAACAGAAACCCCATCTGCAATTTTGGTCACTGGCCCTGCCGCAAACTCCACCCTCCAACCATTGTGAGCCAGGCCCGGGAACACCATTCCACTGTCACAGTTACAGGGACCTGTGCACCTGCAGACACTGCAGCCGGCACATGCACTGGGGCTGGTGCTGTGACACGAGGTGGATGAACCACCCTGCTGGCCCCATATCCAGCATTCCCCCCCTGAGCAATCGGTCCTGCTCCCTGCTCTTCCTCTCTTCCCCCAGGAACCCCGGAGCAGGCTCTCTTCATGGACCGTGACCCTCTCCTCCTTGGCTCTTTTAGAATCAAGGTGCTCCTTGTTCCTCTTTGCCCCTAAAGGATTGGCGTGATTTGTGGGTAAGATCTGACTTGTCTATTGACCTGGGTCTGGGGCTTGGTCCTTTGGGATCGGGAGAACCTTTTTCTTTTACTTCAGGACAAGGAGGAAAGTGAGAACTGAATTTTGCAAAGGGAAGCCACAGGGTAACCCTAGAAGGCCCAAACCTCAATGGTATTGAGCCAAAGGTGTGGCATGACAAAAATGATTCTAGATGGACACTTCCAATGGATTTCTTCTTATTGCTAATGGTGATTTGTTTGGTGAAACTGTAAAAGTGTACAATGCACCTAATCTTTTGGGAAACGCTTGAACATGTTAAGATTGATACAGAAGAACATACTTTATGTTAAAAAAACCTTGTGATGCAGCTGTTTCACCCACGAAATATCTGTGTTTTTTACCCATGAATGCTTTTGCCCAAATAAATCTTGAAACTTTTCACAGGAGACAAGACATTGCAGACCTGATATGCTGTAGGAAAAGGGAAACTGAAGCACACAACCATATTGCTTTCATGGCTAAATGCCAAGGTTCCTATCCTATGGACAACACTAATATCTACATTGTCTTGACATTAATTGGGTTTCAGACATATGCCAAAGTTTCTATGGATAAAGTAGCTATTTTCATTAGCTCTTGGCAAGATCACATGAGACATACAGGAATCATGCTGCAAGGGCAAATCCAATCCACTATTGTTCTAAGAAAGTTTTACATTGAGTTTGTAAAAGGATTCAATCATGTTATTCAACATGACTTGGATAAACCATTTCTGTTGTACACCGATATGGGGTCACCAAATGAAATTAATAGACAGCAAGTTCAAAACTAAAAAAAGGAAGTATTTTTTTACACAATGCACAGTCAACGTGTGGAACTCCTTGCCAGAGGATGTTGTGAAGACCAATCTCAGCAGCTTCCTCGGAAGGAGCCAGTGCTCTTCTCGGAGGACCTTCTCCTGGACCTCACAGGGCTCTGATGCTCTCACTCCGCAAGCCTGCCTGAGGTCTTGGAGTTAGTGCTCAACAGAACCAGGCAGAGACCTGTTGTCGAGCACCAGTGCCTTCCCTCTGTCCCTGAAGAAGGAAGGGCCCCACCACTGCTCTGGACTGACTGCCCTGACCACGGATGGCCCAATGGCTCTCAGGTAGCAGGACACAATGGAAATGTGGATCACCCGGTCTCTCATTTCCAGGCCTCCTCAGAGCTAAGGTAAAATTCCTGCTGCCCCTGCCCATTCTGCTCACCTCCAGGATGTGCGTGAGTTTGTCTGTGCTGGGGGTTGCTGTCAGCAAGCTCTTCAGCATGGCATCTACGTCTCTGAGAAGGCCTTCTTCAGAGCCCTAGCTCTGAAGCTCCTCCTAGCTCCTAGCTCCTAGCTCCTAGCTCCTAGCTCAGGAGAGGGAGACCATGGGTCATGGTTATGGAACCTGGGGCTACACCTGCCAGGATGACAACTGGCTCTGCAGTCCTGGCCCAGAGCAGCTCTCTGCAGAGGGTCTAGTGCTGAGCAAGGTAGGGAACAGCCAACCTACTCGGGATGGGAGCTGGGCTTCCTGGCAGAGTCCAGGAACCAAAGCACAGCATCTGCAAGCAAGGCCTTGCCCACAAAGGGGCAACATCATCTCCCACAAGGGGGGGGGGACTCTCCCCCTGACACTGGATTAATCTTCTGGCCTGTTCCCATCTCTGCCCACCGCACCCCCAACTCAGCAGCTCCAGCTACCAAAGAGAGCAAGAACCAGAGACCTTCCTGCTCCAGGGACAGAGGAGTAGGTTGATGATCTACCTGGACGTGAGTGTTGGCCGTCCCCGTGCCCATGGTCTACACTCTATTCAGGCTGCGCACAGGAACTGTGATTCCTATTCTGGATCTAGGGGCGGCTTCAATAGTCGCTAGGGCACTCTGGGCACTCTTTGGCTGGGAACTCAGCCCTTCAGCCGGGTGACCGTCTTTTAGTCCACTCCTTCCTGAGTCGTGCTCATCCCAAACAAAAAGTCCAAAATGTCTTTAACAGAAACAAGGTCTTCCGTTCCTTTGGGGGCTCTTCCTCAGCCTGACTTTGGATCGGCCTGCCCTTGGTAGCCCTTTCTATGACCTTCTACGTCCCCTTCCTTAGAGACCATGGGAGAACCAGTCCTACCCTGAATTCTAGGTTCTGCCCAAGGCCCTCTACTGAACAGCTAGGCCTGCTCCTGTACCTTTTCTGCGGTTTTCCCTGGTTTTCCCCTCAGGTGGAGCTCACTCTGTAATCTATTTGGCCTAGGTCCAGGCTTTACAGCCCACAGGCCACTCTCTGTTATATTCCCTCCTCCTTAGAACATCGCCCACCCGGGGGGGCAAGTTCGATTCTTGTCCAAGCTTCATCCCTCATCATCTCATCGCTGTCACCGGCTGCACGCTTGTACAGCCTGCGCACAGTGTCTCCAGCTCCACTGCCAGCTCGCTCACCAGAATTAAGAGGCAATCCTTCTCTTACGCAGTATCCCAGCGCTCTTCCTGCAGCCACTCCTTCTCATTCGCAACTGCTTGCAGAGCCTGTTCTGAAGCCTTTAGCTTCTTCTCTACCCCTTTTTGCTACTGGTACTGCATACGCCAAAACCCTTTCCGTCAGGGTCTGAGAACGCACCACAGACTGCTCCACCCTGGTGTTTGTCCCTCCTTCAGTCTTCTTCATCTCTGGGCCAACCATTTCGTCCTTCACCTCCCTGCAGAACCCAACAGGGCGTGTTGGTGGAGGGTCTGCAAGGTCCACGGCCATCCCTGCCACTTCCACGTAGCCTGCCTCATGTGGGTTTCTGTCAGAGGACACCTTCTCCTTTCTTTCTACCTTCTTGGGGCCCTGGCCCCTTGTTTTGCCACTCAGCAATTTCCTAAGCAGGCCGTGTCTTTTGATATGGCCTGCTTCTCTGCACTCAAAACAAAGAACTCGTCCCCATCTTGGCATTAGGCCACGCTTGTACACTTTCTCATGGCCTGCCCTCCTGGGCTAACCTTCTCAGCAAAGCCCAGGAATACTCTCCATATCTGCTCTTTTTGTCCATGGGCATAGCAGACCCTGGGTTGATTTCCCTTTGCAGGATCTCTCACAGGTATTTCTGCTGCCGCGTCTGTAGCTCCGCCTGTACTTCCTTCTGCCTCTGTTGGTGTTCTAGGAGCTGCGTGAGAAACCCCTAGACCTGCTTTGGCTGCTTAACCAGTCCCTGGAACTGAAGTGAGAAATCCAGTGACCAGCTCAGTCCCTCCAGACACCCGCTTGTCATGACAGACCTTCCTTCAGCACCCAAGACTTCCCCCTGTGATCCGTGAGGGCTGATGGAATTCAATCCTCCTGACTGTACCAATTAGAAACGAATCTACTCATCGTTCCGTGCCCCCGTGGCAGCCAGGCATGGCATCACAGCCCTCTCGCTAGGCTAGCGTCCCCCATCTGTGCTTGCTCCAGCACCATGACAGTTTCTCTGCCTGGTAACTCAACCCTTCGGCCAGGTTGCCACCTTTAGTCCACCCTTCTGGGGCCCAGCTTGTCTCACACTAAAACTCCAAACGCGTCTTTCCACAGAAAGAAGTCCTTCTGCCATCACTGGCGCGCTTCCTCATCCTACAGCCCCCTTGCTGGGCTTGGTAACCCTCTCCGGGTGCGTGGACGCCCCCTTCTTTGGGACCAGTAGGGGAACCCAGTCCCACCCTGACATTGGGAGCAGCCCAGGGTCCTGTACCCAAGAGCTCGGTCTGCTCCTTTCCCTTTGCTGCAGTTTTCCCTGGACACTTCCTACCTCTCTTCTCAAGTTTACCTCTAGACTTTCCTTGCTGCTCTGAACTTCCTAACTTGTTTTCATTTCACCTGCCTACATCTGAGGGATGGATTCACCCTCCTGACCCCTAGAATGGAGTCTTTTTGTCCTTTCTAGTGACCTCCAGTGCCAACCCCCATCCTTGTACGGTGAGCTCCTGACACCTCCCCCTCAGTGCCCCCGACAGCTGTTCCACCTCTAATCCACAGCTCAAGTTTTCAGAACCCTCTCCTCCACCCCAACCCAGGTTGGGCAGGGATGAGGCTCAAGCAGGGGAGTGTGGGAGAAGGAGGGATTCTGGCAGCAGTGAAGTGGGATGTGGGGAGGTTAAGACCTTTCCCCAAGTCATCCCAGACACTAATGCTGAAGACGCAGGATGGCAGCCCTGGTGAATGGGGCAGATCAGCAGCCCCTGCTAACTGAATCCTCCCGTTCTCTCTAGAGCGGGTCCAGCCCTGCCAGCAGCAGCACAAGCTTCCCCCGCCCATGTGCCACAGCCCTGCCTGGTGAATCGCCATCACTCGTCAGTCCTTGGCTTCCCAGGCTGCCAGTGATGGGAGAAACTGGGTGGTGGCTCAGGTGACACACACCCTAGTCCGCTGGAAACTGGTGCGGCCCTGTGGGACAGGAGAAATTCGCAGAGGGCACTTCCCTCAAGCGATAGCACTGTGTCCTAAGAACATAAGTCTGTGATGAGGTAATGCTTGTCATTAATTAGCCTTCCTAAAAAGATCGGTTCGAGCTGCTCCGGGGACAAGCAGGCTCCCTCCTGCTCATGGAGGTGAATTCACCTCCCTTGCCAGTAGCATCTGTTCTCATTCTCATTCCCCACCAGCCTTCTTGCTGCCAGGCCAGCGAATGGCCATTGGATGGGAAGGAGGCCTGGGCCCCACCCCAATCTCCTGACTCTAATGCAGCTGCTTACCTTGTCCCCCATCAGCTGCTGGGCTTCCCCCAGGAGGGAGCAGGTGAGGAGCAGCCCAACCTGGCTGACACGCAGCAGGGAGTCGTGGATGGCCAGCACTGCCATCTGGAGGAAGGATCTTCTCTGCCCCTCCCAGAAGAACTTTCCAAAGACCTAAAACCAACAGGACGTGAGGCATTACCAGATTGCCCAGAATCAGGCTCCAAATCCTGGGGCTAGAATGGTATCTCTGTCTAGTGGCCCCAGGAGGCAGCCACTGCAGGGCACCCAGCCACCCCCACTCCCTGACCTGTGTCATGCCCTGGCAGAGAGTCCTTACCTCCCCCACCCTGGCTGTGTTCCTGTTGCCAAGGAGCCTGCTGTCCTGGTGCCAGTCTCAACACCACAGGGCTTCGGCCTCATGGATGGTCAGCCCTGGGAAACAGACACACACACACACTTGTCATTCTGGTTGCAGTGCTTGTGTCCTTCCAATCCCATTGGTGGCTGCACAGTGGGCAGAGTCCTCGCTGCGTGCCTGGCCCAACAGAATTGCAAGGGTTGCTGTAGAACCGAGAAAGAGATCAAGAGAGACTCAGCCTCCAGCCGGGGTTAGTCTGTGAGAAATTGGTAGGGGTCCCACTCTCACTCTATCGGGTGCCATTTCCCAGCTGGGTTCCTTAGCCCTCTGGTGCAGCAGCAGCCGGTAGAGCTGGTACACTCCCACCCTAGCCTGCCGGCTCAGGTCCTTGGCTGGGTCGCTGATGGACAGAGCCAGCTGTGCCACATGGTGACCCACCCTGGGGAATTCTGCTGAGTTCTTACGGGAGGAAGAGGGAGAGGGAGAGGGGACTCCATCAGCATTTTCCTGTCAGCTCCCAGTCCCTCCCTGGGCCAGGACTCTCCGTCCCCATAGCCCCTCTTCAGGAGATGCTAGAGAAAAGGAGCTCGAGCTAGACTCTTAATTTCCTCTGCCCTCAAAAGGAGCCTGGAGCACAGGGATGTGGGCAGGGCCCTCCATGTGGACTTACTTCCCCAGCTGCTCCAGGATGACAAAAAGGCATGAATCTGAAGCATGGTCCCCTTAAAAGCCCAGAGTCACCACTTAACCAGGACAAGAAGAACTTGACTCAAGCCAAGCTCATTCTCTGCTCTGACTCTGCCTCCCCAAGAGGAACACGCCTAACCCCCAGTCCCTGCAGCAGCACATCCTACAGCCCGTTCGAGCCAGCCCACTGACGCCTGGAGTCAGGAAGCTGGGCTGAGAGGTCAATTACGTCAAACTCAGGGAGGATGATGGTGGATCTGAGCAGGGCAGTGCTGCTCTTAATGGCCCTGGCTCTCTCTTGCAACACCCTGGGCACGATCCAATAGTTAATGTGCTAGGGGGAAAGGAAGCAGCTCAGGATCAACAGGCCGGTGCATGTGTTGTGCTAATGAGACCCTCCCCATCCCCAGAGGGCTGAGACATTGTGCACGGGGTGAAATATCTGATTCATTGATCGCAGAGCTTTAGAAGGGGATTGTTGCCCCCAGGACAATGCCTGTATCCTGCAGGTCACAACTTGTCATTGTCTCTCTAGATTGGGACAACGTTCAATGTTGGGGCTTGTCCCATCCTCCCTGAACCCCTGATTCCTGAACAGCCCACCAGGAAGGAGACAGACCCCTCACCCCTCCTTGGCTTTCAAGTCCTTGGTTGGGTGAAGGGACTGAGTGTGAGCACAATCCCCCCAGGAATCTCAGGGCCCATAGGAGAGAAGGGCTGAATCTCTGGGGTGCTCCTGTTTCTCTTGGAAGGAGCCTGTGTCTCTTCTCTGAGGACCATCTTCTGGATCTCACAGGAGGGGTTCAGACTCTCACGCAAAGCTCTGGTTTGAAGTCCCAGCTCCTTCCTCTGTCCTTCAAGGAGGAAAGTCCTGACACTGCATTGCACTGACTGCTCTGACCAAGGACGATCCACTGGGGGCCCAGCTAGAAGGACAGACTTGAAAATGGATCTAAGAGTTAAGGCAAAATTGCCCCACCCCTCTTATCGGGCTCACCTCCAAGATGTAATGGAGTCTGTCGGTTTCTGGGGACTCTGCCAGCAGGTTCCCCAGCATGGCATCCAGGAGGTCTGGCAGGACACTGTGCAGATCCTGCAAAGCAAGGGAGAGCAATAGGTCAGAGTTAGGGAAACTGGGGCTACACCTGCCATAAGATGGGAAGAGGGGTCTCTGGGAAGCACTTGTGAGACCTCCAAACACATATCCTGGACTCACTCATTCAAATTCCACTGCAGGCAATTAGCAAGGATTCATGGCAGGAGGACAGCTGGCTCTTCAATCCATGACTTTAGCATGATCTACCTGGACTTGGGTGGTCTCCTTCTCCATGCCCAGGGTGAAGCTGGCATGCAGGGCAGCTCCAAGGAGGTGGGTCTCCAGCTCTGGCTCCAGGCCAGGTGTCATGGTGCTGGCAAGAGAGAGGAGTTGGTGCAGTGTGGGGGTGGGACTGGCACCAACAGGGACGTGAAACTGCATGGAAATAGGCAGAGGCTGGCGAGAATGAAAACTGAGGCAACGAGCCAGGGAATGACAAGTGCAAGGTTTCCCAGACAGACAGTGGCAGGGCAGGAATAGCGCCTGTTCCTTGGACCCCGCTGCCCCTCCTCTATCTGTTCCTGGGAGTGAGCCTCTCCCCAAAGCCATTGCAATGTTACTGGAGTGAAAAGAACAGCCCAACCCAGAGAGAGTGAACCTTCCCACCACCTCTGCCAGAGGAGACAGTTTGGGAGGTGACCTGGTAGTGGGAGGGGCAGTGACTCCCAGACCTGGATCTGAGCAGCACCGGGGTTAGGGGAACGAGGCAGGAGGGTCTTGGTACCTGAGAATGCCCACAGCAATCAGGGAGTTAGCGAGGATGGTGCCCGGTGGAGAGTTACCAGGCAGCTCCTCCATGAGCTCCTGTGAGACCCAAAGGAGACAAAGGAGAGAGAAAGAGAGAGAGAGATTCGGGCCTAATTGACACTTCCCAGTGAGGAGATTACACAGCCAGCGCCCCACAAAGCCAGCAGAATCCCCCCACCTGCCTCCAGCTCCTCCGATTCCTGCCCACTAGTGGCCAATCTCAGAATTTGTTCTGTCTCTTCTCCCCTATCTTCAGCCCCAGCAATCCCTGGACTCAGCTGCCCCTCCAGCACCAGCCATTCCCCATCCATTGGCCCAGGAAGACCCCTGCCCCAACCATGTCTCTGTCCTCTCTCCAGCTGCTTGGTGCTGTGTCTCGCTCACCACAATTCTTTCCAGGACAGCCGCCTTGCAGCAGTGTGGCTCCAATGTGTCCTGCCCTCTCTGCTGTGCAGCGAGATACGCTGGGCGGATGGCGTGCAGGAACATGAGGTGTTGGGCCTCATCCTGCACCTACCAGGAATGGGGTTGGGGGGGAGAGAGCCAGTTAGCTAGGAACCTCCCTGCCCCACCCACACCAGCTGCAGGACTCAGGCCTGAATGGGGGATAGCGGGGGCCGCCCATTTTCCAAATCACCCACAACTCCTACATAAGCAGGGTCCAGATCTGGGACAGTGCCTGTGAGGGAAGGAGACCCCAGATGGTGTGTGACAAACACCCCTATCTTGGGCATCCCAGATAATGGAGGAGAAAGGTCCCCATTAGGGCTGGTGGATCATCAGAGAAAAGACCCTCGGTTCCAGCACAGCTGGGGAACGTTTGTACCTTTTCTCGGCCCTGGAGCTGCTCCTGGATGTTCTTGAGAACAGCCTCCTCTGTGGCCACACCCACCCGTTCCTCCTCCTCATCCTGAGTCCCTGGGGGTCCCTGCACCAGGGAGAGAAGGGGACAGGTTGACACTGGCTGACACTCAGGAGAAGGACAGGAGCATGGTGGGGCAATGTACCCCCTTCCCACCTCCGGACCCAGGGCAGATCGGGCCCCACACTCCCCCCTCTCAATGATCCCTTTATATTTATGACAAGGTAAGGGTAAACCCCTTTAAAATCCCTCCTGGCCAGAGGAAAAATCCTCTCACCTGTAAAGGTTAAGAAGCTAAAGGTAACCTCACTGGCACCTGACCAATATGACCAATGAGGAGACAAGATACTTTCAAAAGCTGGGAGGAGGGAGAGAAACAAAGGGTCTGGGTCTGTCTGTATGCTGCTTTTGCTGGGGACAGAACAGGAATGGACTCTTAGAACTTTTAGATTTCAGAGGAACAGCCGTGTTAGTCTGTATTCGCAGAAAGAAAAGGAGTACTTGTGGCACCTTAGAGACTAACCAATTTATTTGAGCATGAGCTTTCGTGAGCCACAGCTCACTTCATCCACGGTACACATCTGATGAAGTGAGCTGTGGCTCACGAAAGCTCATGCTCAAATAAATTGGTTAGTCTCTAAGGTGCCACAAGTACTCCTTTTCTTTCTTAGAACTTTTAGTAAGTAATCTAGCTAGGTATGTGTTAGAATAGGATTTCTTCAAATGGCTGAGAAAAGAACTGTGCTGAATAGAATGACTATTCCTGTCTGTGTTTCTTTTTTGTAACTTAAGGTTTTGCCTAGAGGGATTCTCTGTGTTTTGAATCTAATTACCCTGTAAGGTATCTCCATCCTGATTTTACAGAGGTGATTCCTTTACTTCTATTAAAAGTCTTCTTGTAAGAAAACTGAATGCTTTTTCATTGTTCTAAGATCCAAGGGTTTGGGTCTGTGGTCACCTATGCAAATTGGTGAGGATTTTTACCAAACCTTTCCCAGAAAGTGGGGTGCAAGGGTTGGGAGGATTTTGGGGGGAAAGACGTGTCCAAGCTACGTTTCCCAGTAAAGCCAGTTAAAGTTTGGTGGTGGCAGTGGAAATTCCAAGGGCAAAGGATAAAATTAATTTGTACCTTGGGGAAGTTTTAACCTAAGCTGGTGAAAGTAAGCTTAGGAGGTTTTCATGCAGGTCTCCACATCTGTACCCTAGAGTTCAGAGTAGGGAAGGAATCTTGACATACCTTCAGCCCCCAACTCCTTCAGGAGCCCACAGCAAAGAGACCCTCCACACACACACTGTCCTGGACTCCTAGGGCAGTCCCTGCCTCCCCTCCCTGCCACAGCACCAGCTACAGTACCAAGGACCAAAGTGGCAGCATCTTGTGTCAGAGGTTCACGTGGCTCAGGCCAGACACCTGGGCTGGGGACCCGCCCCCTTAGCACTGGTCGAGGGCCTGGGCCCAGGGTGTTCATAGCCCCCTCCTCACCCAGCCGAGCTCCTAACCTGGAACAAAGCAGCGGCGCCCGTTGGCCTTACTCCTGTCCGAGTCCCAGGTGATGCTATTGGCCCATGGGGAGTGGGCCGAGCTGCTGGTGCAGGGACAGGGATCTTCCCCCTCCTGCCCCGGGGAGGCTGGAAGGTCCTCAGTGACCGGGCAGGGTGATTCCTCCTGCTGGGAATCAGGCCTGGGCTCCTGGGGCCGGTGCTTCCCACACAACAAGCCCCACAACCACCCTGCCCGGCTCCATTCCTGGGCTGGGTCCTGCCTGCCCAGCTGCATCCTGGGCCAGCTCCATTTCAGCCTGGCCGCTGCCTCTCCCACATCGACGCCTGCGCTGGGTGTGGGTTTCCTCTGCCAGAAGGCTGGGCACTTCTACCTCCTGGTCCATCCGCGAGCGCCTTCCCCGCTAGTGGGGATGGAGGGGCTGCCCTGCTCCTGGGGAAGATGGCAGCTGCTTCCCTCAGGCATTGTGGCCACTTGCACGGCCTTCTTCCTGAAGACCCTCAGGAGCCCGACCATCCTGGAACCAAGCGGGGAGCAGGCGTGAGTTTGGGGTCAAGGCAGCCTCTCACTAAACAGCCTTTTTCATCCCTCCCCATCCCTGCCCCAGCCATAGCAGCTCCGCCACCCCCCACAGGGGTGCAGGGAGTGCAACCTCCACACACTGGCAGGAGTTCATTGCATGATCTGCTCCCAACGTTCCCCCTATTTAGCCCTGTTGCTGCAATACCTGGGGAGGCACTGGGGTCAGTCACAAAGAACATTGCTCACTTTACACAAGCAGCTCCCTCCTGCCATCCCTGGCCACCTCCTCCACCCTCCAGGCTAGAGGAGGAACAGAACCCAGGAGTCCGGACTTCTCCGGGGAAACCATTCCCTACATCAAAGTCCCTAGGCATAGGAAACCCAGGGCCCCCTCATTTCTCATTGATTTCCATGCTCAGCAGCTCACAGGGTCTGGCCCAGCTCAGACACTCTCAACCTGGGGAATAGTCTGAGCGAAGGAGTTGCTGCTCTTAATTTCAAAATGATCAAAAACAAATAAAATAGAATATTTCAGCTACTCTATTATGTCATAATCAGATTGAGTAAACGTGATAGGACCCCTCATATTATTCACTGCTCCCAGTGACACTCTCAAATGGATCCCCATCCTCCACCCACTGTGAGGTAGGTAGGAGCGGATTGTTATGCCTACTTGAAAGAGGGAGAAGCTAAGGCTGAGAAAGGAGAATTGACTTGTCTGAGGTCACACAGCCAGTCAGTGGCAGAGGTGGGAATAGGACCCAAGAGCCCTGACTTGCAAACTAACCATCGGATCTTGAGTTTCATATGTTGAACAACCTGAATAAAGTGCTCTCAAATGAGCTCCAGACCAAAAACAGTTCATAGTAATTATTCAGCAAGAGTTTTAGGAGAACTGGAATGTTAGAGAGAATCATGAACTGCTCAGAGACAATGAATGCAGAGAAGCAGCAAAATTCATCTAACATATGACTGGTTATGACTTATTTACTTGGTTTTCAAAGAGAACAACAAGGACCCAAGTCTCCTCCCGGTCAATAACCCCCCACTCAGCCAATCAGGGTAGAGACTGAGGGGCAGGAGGCTGAGGGTTCTCACCAGAGAGCCCAAAGGATGGCCCAGGTCACCGGTGGGGATCACTGCCCGAGCTCTATTTCAGCCCAACATTTTTGGGTGGACCTTCCACAATGGAAGCTTCAAAGCACCCCTAGTGACTCCCCCCACACACTCCTCCTGGTGGCAGGAGGAGAACAAGGGAAAGGACAAAAGAAGTGAGAGAAGAAGGGAAAGGAGGGAGGGATGGAGGAAAAGATAAAACAAAAAGGACAAACCCTAATGTCCCCAGTGATTCTAAGGGACAAAATCCTAGGTGGGGAATAAAATTCTGCCACCTGAAGCTAGCGTTTTCCAGGCCTAGAATTCACCTGGCACCAAATGGATCAGACTGAGCAGGTTCCAAACCTCTCGGAGGCTCTTACCTTCCAAACAGGGACGTCTGTTTTCTCGTAAAATCAGGAAAAGCACAGGAGAAAACTCAAAAGAGGTTCCTCCTTGCGCTCACGTACGTAAACCCTGATATTCTCTCAGTCCTCAAAGAGGGACGTCGAGAAGGGGACTTGCTGAAGCAGAGCTACAGGGGTCTGCGAGGTTTCCCTGGCCCTGCACCCCTGTCCTGCCTGGCTGATGTCAGCATCTCTCTGTGAGGTCACCACCTCCCCACTACCTTTGACCAATAGGCTGAGGTCCTGGAAAAGGCCTTTGTGTTGTCACTGCCACACCCACCCCTGGGGTGACCAGATGTCCTGATTTTTTAGGGACAGTCCCGCTATCTGGGGCTTTTTCTTATATCGGTTCCTATTACCCCCCCTCCCTGTCCTCTTTTTCACACTTGCTGTCCCGTTAGTCTACCGACCCCTCCCCTGCAGTGCTAATGTCCTGTCGCTGGCCAGACACTTTGGAGGTTTGAGCTACTCCCTGTGGATTACCTCACTCAAGAAGTGTTCATTCTAGGAAGCAAGCCGGCTAGACAGCAAAACATCAGAGGCTATTCCCGATGCTACACTCAGTTTTTCAGAAATGACTCGACTTGATGGCCAGAAGAGACCATTAGAGCATCTCATCTGACCCCCTGCATATCACAGGCCTCCTGTATACCACAGTCGCTAACATTTGGCATTTGACATTCCAGAAAGCCATCTAGTCTTCATTAAATGACATCAAGAGATGGAGAATCCACCACTTTCCTTGGTAGCTTGTTCCTGTCGTGAATCTTCCTCGCTGTTGAATATTTGTGCTTTATTTGTGATATGAATTGGTCTCTTTTCACCTTCCAGCCATTCGGTCTTGTTATGCCTTTCTCTGCTAGATTAACGAGCCTTTTAATCCCCAGTATTTTCTCTCCATTAAGGCATTACAACCCTTCAGTGAAGTCACCTTTCAATCTGCTTTTCATCAGCTAAACAGGTTGAGCTCTTTCAATCGCTCCCTAGAAGGCATTTTTCTCCAGCCCGCAGAACATTTGGTGGCTCTTTGATGCCCCAGCTCCAATTTCTCAACATCTTTTTCAAATGAGGACACCAAAACTGGAGGCAGTATTCCAATAGCAGTCTCACTGATGCTGTGTCATCTCCCTAGCCTCCACACGGCTCTGTTCCTATGTCTATTGATGGCTTTAGCCCTAGTCACCACAGCATCATGCTGGGAGCTTGTGTTGAGTGACTTCTCCACTATGGCCCCTCAATCCTTTTCAGAGTCACTGCTTTCCTGGATACACTTCCCCATTCTGGAGGTGTGGCCGGCATGCCTTGTTGCTAGGTGTAGGACCTTGCATTTGGCTCTGGTCAAACTTGCTTTCTTTCAATGGGCCCAGCTTGCCGAATGAGCCAGATGGCTCTGTATCACTGCCCTCTCCTCATCAGTAATTACCACTCTGCCAGTATTTTGTCACCCACCAATCTTATCAGCAGGGATTGTAGGTTTTCTCCCAATTCATTGATAAAAATATTTTTAAAAATTAGTCCTTGAGAGCTTCTTCAGACCCCTAGTACCCAGGACCTGCTTCCCACAGCACAGTGAGAAAAGGCCGTCCAGCCCTGCTGGTACATAGGGGATAAGAACAGAACAAACACACCTTTAGGAGCGGTGTTGTCTATAGGCTCTGAACAACACGTGGGGGTCAGCAGCTTAGAAATGCTCTAGAGAGCTGTAGTGTAGACAGGTCCCAACTGTGTCTCAGTTTCCTACCCTGTAAAATGGGGAGAACAAACAAAACCTTAATTAGCTCTATTTGATAGTGGGGAAACTGAGGCACCCGGCATTGAAGAGACTCACTCATGGTCCCAAAGCCAGGAATAGAAAACGGCAGGTCTTCTGATAGCCAGTCCTGAGACCTCGCCCCTGTTATCCTGGCCTCGATCCTCTAAGTTTAATCACGGCCTCCACATCTTTTCCTCCATGTCCCTTAACCCCACGTCATTGCAGAAGAAAGGTTTTCTGTTAGCCAGCTGGCTCTAATGCAGTTGTTCTCAAACTTTAGCACTGTTGACCACTTTCACACAGCAAGCCACTGAGTGTCACCCCTCCTTATAAATTAAAAACACTTTTTTATATATGTAACACCATTATAAATGCTGGAGGCAAAGCAGGATTGGGGGTGGAGGCTGATAGCTCGCGACCCCCCCATATAATAACCTCACAACCCCCTGAGGGGGCTCGACCCCCAGTTTGAGAACCCCTGCTCTAATGCATGTGGATGTCCTTCCAAAAGACGTGCTCTGGCTCAGTCCCATGTTATGGTTGGCTGAAGGAACCACTTGGTAACATTCTAGGGCCCAAGTTATACAGGAGATGTGACTAGATACACATAATGGCCCTTTCCGACCTGAACATCTATCTATCTTTACATTTTCTGCTGCTAGGAAGATAACTCTGGACCTATTTTCTCACATTCACTTTCAGTTGGAATAATTTAAATCCAGACCAAAGGATTTCCTCTTCCATTGTGTCTTCAGCACTTTTGAGAGCAAACAGCTACTGTTATTCCACATGTTTCTGGTTTCAAGGCCATCCTGCTGCTGGGCCAGAAGTGGAGGTTGATGTTCAACCTGCAGATGGGTGTTGTCCTTTCTCATGCCCACAGTCAAGACACCATGCAAGGGAAGCTCTCTGGACATACGATTCCTGCTTCAGAGCAAGGGGCAACTTCAGCTTGCTGGGAGGAGACTGTGTCTGAGACCTTGCAGTTGCGGGAGGAGACAGGCACTAAGATAGGCATGGAAGTTTGGGGAAATGGGGGAGAGGCTGGTGTTGGGCAAGGAGGGCAGGGATTTGGGAAGCAAGATCTGAGGATCAAACACTGTCTAATTTTCAGTTAGGATTATCCCCACTTCAGAGAGGGGGAAAGTGAGGCACCACGTGGAAGTGGGACGAGGCCAAATGGGCTGACTGTCTTAATAACGGCTAGAGCAAAAATATAAAAGCCATTAAGGGTCAGAAGAACATTCATCAGGGAATTGGAGCATTCAAGGCTGGCCAGAAAATGCCCTGCCACTGAGTGGTAACGTGATCCTGGCCAGGTCACTCTCCCACCTGATGCCTCACTTTCTCTATCTTTGAAATGGGGATCATCCTGACCCACATTAAGTAAGTGTTTAATCCTCTGCTCTTCCTTCCCAAATCCCTGCCCTCCTTGCCCCACACAGGCCTCTGCCCTGTTTCTCAAACTTCCATGCCAATGTTAGTGCCTGTGTAGCACCCCAATGGCAAGGTCTCATGTACAGTCTCCTGCCAGCAAACTGAAGCCGCCCCTAGATCCAGAACAAGAATCGCAGTTCCTGTGTACGGCCTGAATGGAGGATAGACTATGGGCATGGGGACGGCCAACACTCATATCCAGGTAGATCATCAACGTACTCCTCTGTCCCAGGAGCAGGAAGGTCTCTGGTTCTCGCTCTCTTCGGTGGCTGGAGCTGCTGAGTTGGGGGTACGGGTGGGCAGAGATTGGAACAGGCCTGAGGATTAATCCAGTGTCAGGGGGAGAGTCCTCCCTCTTGTGGGAGATGATGTTGCCCCTCTATGGGGAAGTCCTTCCTTGCAGATGCTGTGCTTTGGTTCCTGGACTCTGCCAGGAAGCCCAGCTCCCATCCCTAGCAGC
Source organism: Caretta caretta (assembly GCF_965140235.1). Classification (NCBI taxonomy): domain Eukaryota; kingdom Metazoa; phylum Chordata; order Testudines; family Cheloniidae; genus Caretta; species Caretta caretta. Next base: position 177,376,517 of record NC_134208.1, on the reverse strand, counting down.
TTGGCTGTTCCCTACGTTGCTCGGCACCAGACCCTCTACAGAGAGCTGCTCTGGGCCAGGACTGCAGAGCCAGCTGTCATCCTGGCAGGTGTAGCCCCAGGTTCCATAACCCTGACCCATGGTCTCCCTCCGCTGGCAGGCTCGGAGCAAGGCCTGTACAGAGAACATGGATGACGAGCTCTAGATCCTGCTGACAGCATCCCCCAGCACAGACAAACTCCAGCACATCTCGGAGGTGAGCAGAATGGGAAGGGGCAGCAGGGGTTTTACCTTGGCCCTGGGGACTCCAAGAAAGAAGAGACTGGAAAATCCATGTTTCTTCTCTTGGATCCTTCCCAGTATGCATTTGTGATATAAACTCTGTGGGTGCCCTTGGGGTTAACTCACTTCCCCCTTCCGGCATCAGTCTTCTCCACTCTCAGATCTACCCTGGGGAAGAAGGACATAAGCCTTGACAATCACCTTCACCTGTGGGTGTCTGGCTCTGGGAGCCTAAACCAACTGGACGACCTGCCCCTTCACCTAAACTGCCCTGTCTTTCCCTCCTAGGGCCTTGTCCTAAGTGCTCCGCCTAGCCCCTTCCTGGCTTGTCCCTGACCTTTCAAGGACTCTCCAAGCCCCTCCCACACCTGCTCCCCTTGGGGTCTCTCTCCTGGCTAAGCACAGGCTGCCCTTCTATCTCTCAGCAGGCCTGGGTCCTAGTCACATGCTGCTGCTTGTCACCTGATCCCCACACTTATTCCCTTCCCCCAGGGAGCTGCATAACCTGGGCTAGGTGCAGTTGAGCTCCAACCCACTTCCTGGCCATCTCAAAAGTTTGAGAACCACTGGAGCCAGCTGGCTAACAGAAAATCTTTCTTTTGCAGTGACGTGGGATTAAGGGACATGGAGGAAAAGACGTGGAGGCTGTGAATAAAGGTAGAGTAGCGAGGCCAGGATAATCAGGGCAAGATCACAGGACTGGCTATGAGGAGACCTGCCATTTCCTATTCCTGGCTTTGGGACCATGAGCGAGTCTCTTCAACGCTGGGTGCCTCAGTTTCCTCAACTATCAAATAGTGCTAATCAAGGGGATTTTTTTTTGTTCTCCCCATTTTACAGGGTGGGAAACCGAGACACAGTTGGGACCTGTCTACACTACAGCTACCTAGAGGATTTCTAAGCTGCTGACCCCCCCATGTTGTTCAGAGCCTGTGGACAACACAGCTCTTAAAGGTGTGTTTGATTTGTGCTTAACCCCTATGTACCAGCAGGGCTGGGCGGACTTTTCTCACTGTGCTGTGGGGAGCAGGTCCTGGGTACTAAGACTCTGAAGAAGTTTTCAAGGACTTAAAAGTAGAATTATCAATGAGTTGGGAGAAAACCTACAATCCCTGCTGATAAGATTGGTGGGTGACAAAATACTGGCAGAGTGGTAATGACTGATGAGGAGAGGGCAGTGATACAGAGCCATCTGGCTCATTCGCAAGCTGGGCCCATTGAAAGAAAGCAAGTTTGACCAGAGCCAAATGCAAGGTCCTACACCTAGCAACAAGTCATGCCAGCCACACCTCCAGAATTGGGAAGTGTATCCAGGAAAGCAGTGACTCTGAAAAGGATTGAGTGGCCACAGTGCAGAAGTCACTCAACACAAGCTCCCAGCTTGATGCTGTGGTGACCAAGGCTAAAGCCATCCTTAGCCGTAGGAGCAGAGCAGTGAGGAGGCTAGGGAGGTGACACAGCATCAGTGAGACTGCTATTAGAATATTGCCTCCAGTTTTGGTGTCCTCATTTGAAAAAGATGTTGAGAAATTGGAGCTGGGGTAGCAAAGAGCCACCAAATGTTCTGCAGGCTGGAGAAAAATGCCTTCTAGGGAGCGATTGAAAGAGCTCAACCTGTTTAGCTGATGAAAAGCAGATTGAAAGGTGACTTCACTGAAGTGTTGTAATGCCTTAATGGAGAGAAAATACTGGGGATTAAAAGGCTCGTTAATCTAGCAGAGAAAGGCATTACAAGACCCAATGGCTGGAAGGTGAAAAGAGACCAATTCATATCACAAATAAGGCACAAATATTCAACAGCGAGGAAGATTCACCACAGGAACAAGCTACCAAGGAAGTGGTGGATTCTCCATCTGTTGATGTCATTTAATGAAGACTAGATGTCTTTCTGGAATGTGCTTGCCAAACGGTAGCAACTGTGGTATACAGGAGGCCTGTGATATGCAGGGGATCAGACGAGATGCTCTAATGGTCTCTTCTGGCCATCAAGTCGACTCATTTCTGAAAAACTGAGTGTATCATTGGGAGTAGCCTCTGATGTTTTGCTGTCTAGCCGGCTTGCTTCCTAGAATGAACACTCATTGAGTGGGGTGATCCACAGGGAGTAGCTCAAACCTCCAAAGCGTCTGGCCAGCGGCAGGACATTAGCACTGCAGGGGAGGGGTGGGTAGGCTGACGGGATAGCAAGTGTGAAAAAGGGGACAGGAAGTGGGGGGTGAGAGGAGCCTATATAAGAAAAAGCCCCAGATAGCGGGACTATCCCGATTTTAGAGGGACAGTCCCGCTATCTAGGGCTATCTGTTGACCGGAGGGGGTGGGTCTGTCAGTGACATCACAAAGGCCTTTTTGAGGACCGCAGCCTATTGGTCAAAGGTAGTGGGGAGGTGGTGACCTCACAGAGAGATGGTGACATCAGCCAGGCAGGACAGGGGTGCAGGGCCAGGGAAACCTCGCAGACCCCTGTAGCTCTGCGTCAGCAAGTCCCCTTCTCGATGTCCCTCTTTGAGGACTGAGAGAGTATTAGGATTTACGTACGTGAGCGCAAGGAGGAACCTCTTTCGAATTTTTTCCTTTCCTTTTCCTGATTTTACTAGAAAACAGACGTCCCTGTTTGGAAGGTAAGAGCCTCCGAGAGGTTTGGAACCTGTTCAGTCTGATCCATTTGGTGCCAGCTGAATTCAAGGCCTGGAAAACGCTAGCTTCAGGTGGCAGAATTTTATTCCCCACCTAGGATTTTGTCCCTTACAATCACTGGGGACATTAGGGTTTGTCCTTTTTGTTTTACCTTTTCCTTCATCCCTCCCTCCTTTCTCTTCTTCTCTTACTTCTTTTGTCCTTTCCCCTGTTCCACTCCCGCCACCAGAAGGGGTGTGTGGGGGGGGAGTCACTGGGAGCGCTCTGCAGGAAGGTCCACCCAAAAATGTGGGGCTGAAATAGTGCTCGGACAGTGATCCCCACCGGTGACCTGGGCCATCGTTTGGGCTCTCTGGTGAGAACCCTCAGCCTCCTGCCCCTCAGTCTCTACCCTGATTGGCTGAGAAGGGGATTATTGACAGCGAGGAGACTCGGGTCCTTGTTGTTCTCTTTTAAGACCAAGTACATAAGTCATAACCAGTCATATGTTCCATGAATTTTGCTGCTTCTCTGCATTCATTGTCTCTGAGCAGTTCATGATTCTCTCTAACATTCCATTTCTCCTGAAACACTTGCTGAATAATTACTGTGAACTGCTGTTGGTCTGGAGCTCATGTGAGAGGACTTTATTCAGGTCATTCAGTGTATGAAATTCAAGATTCGATGGTTAGTTTGCAAGTCTGGGCTCTTGGGTCCTATTCCCAACTCTGCCACTGACTCGCTGTGTGACTTCAAACAAGTCAGTTCTCCTTTCTCAGCCTTAGCTTCTCCCTCTTTCAAGTAGGCATAACAATCCACTCCTACCTATCTAACAGTGGGTGGAGTATGGGGATCCAATGGAGAGTGTCACTGGGAGCAGTGCATAATATGAGGTGTCCTATCACATTTACTCAATCTGATTATGACATAATAGAATAGCTGAAATATTCCACTTTATTTGTATTTGATTATTTTGCAATTGTTAAGAGCAGCAACTACTTAGCTCAGACTGTTCCCCAGGCTGAGAGTGTCTGAGCTGGGCCAGACCCTGTGAGCTGCTGAGCATGGAAATCAATGAGAAATGAGGGGCCCCTGGGCTTTGATGTGGGGAATGGTTTCCCTGGAGAAGTCCGGACTCCTGGGTTCTGTTCCTCCTCTAGCCTGGAGGGTGGAAGGGGTGGCCAGTGATGGCAGAAGGGAGCTGCTTGTCCAAAATGACTGATGGTCTTTGTGACTGACCCTGTGCCTCCCCGGGTGTTGCAGCACCAGAGATGAAGAGGGGGAACGCTGGGAGCAGATCATGTAATGAACTCCTGCCAGTGTGTGGGGATTGCACTCCCTGCACCCCTGTGGGGGGTGGCGGAGCTGCTGTGGCTGGGCAGGGATGGGGAGGGATGAAAAAGGCTGTTTAGTGAGAGGCTGCCTTGACCCCAAACTCACGCCTGCGCCCCGCTCGGTTCTAGGATGGCCAGGCTCCTGAGGATGTTCAGGAAGAAGGCTCTGCAAGTGGCCCCAAAGCCTGAGGGAAGCAGCTGCCATCTTCCCCAGGAGCAGGGCGGCCCCTCCGTCCCCACTGGCGGGGAAGGCGCTCCCGGCCAGGCTAGGAGGTGGAAGTGCCCAGCCTTCTGGCAGAGGAAACCCGCTCCCAGCACAGGCGCCGAGGTTGGAGAGGCAGCGGCCAGGCTGAAATGGAGCTGACCCAGGATGCGGCAGGGCAGGCAGGACCCAGCCCAGGAAGGGAGCCGGGCAGGGTGGCTCTGGGGCTAGTTGTGTGGGAAGTCCAGGACAGTGTGTGTGTGGAGGGTCTCTTTGCTTTGGGCTCCTGAAGGAGTTGGGGGCTGAAGGTATCATTGAGAGGGGGGAGTGTGGGGCCCAGTCTGCCCTGGGTCCCAGAGGAGGGAAGGGGGCATATTGCCCCACCATGCTCCTGAGTGTCAGCCGGTGTCAACCTGTCCTCTTCTCTCCCTGGTGCAGGGACCCCCAGGGACTCAGGATGAGGAGGAGGAACGGGTGGGTGTGGGCACAGAGGAAGCTGTTCTCAAGAACATCCAGGAGCAGCTCCAGGGCCGAGAAAAGGTACAAACGTGCTGTGCTGGAACCGAAGGTCTTTTCTCTGATGATCCACCAGCCCTAATGGGGACCTTTCTCCTCCATGACCTGGGACGCCCAAGATGGGGATGTTTGTCATACACCAGCTGGGGTCTCCTTCCCTCACAGGCACTGGCCCAGATCTGGACCCTGCTTATGTAGGAGTCGTGGGTGATTTGTACAATGGGCGGGCCCCCGCTATCCCGCGTACAGGCCTGAGTCCTGCAGCTGGTGTGGGTGGGGCAGGGAGGTCCCTGGCTAACTGGCTCTCTCCCCCCCAACCCCACTCATGGTGGGTGCAGGATGAGGCCCAACACCTTATGTCCCTGCACGCCATCCACCCCACGTGTCTCGCTGCACAGCAGAGAGGGCAGAACACATTGGAGCCACACTGCTGCAAGGCGGTTGTCCTGGAGAGGATTGTAGTGAGCGAGACACGGCGCCAAGCAGCTGGAGGGAGGACGGAGACATGGGAGGGGTAGGGGTCTCCCCAGGCGAATGGATGGGGGATGGCTATCTGGAGCTATCTGTTCACCTGAGGGGGTGGGTGTGGCAGTGACCTCACAAAGGCCTTTTCCAGGACCTCAGCCTTCTGGTCAAAGGTAGTGGGGAGGTGGTGACCTCACAGAGGGAGGGGCAGCTGAGGCCAGGGATTGCTGGGGCTGAAGATTGGGGAGAAGAGACAGGAGAAATTCTGAGATTGGCCACTAGTGGGAAGGAATCGGAAGAGCGGGAGGCAGGTTGCGGGATACTGCTGGCTCTGTGGGGCACTGGCTGTGTAATCTCCTCACTGGGAAGTGTCAATGAGGCCCAAATCTCTCACTTTCCTTTATCTCCTTTGGGTCTCACAGGATCTCATTGAGGAGCTACCTGGTAACTCTCCATCGGGCGCCGTCCTCCCTAATTCCCTGATTGCTGTGGGCAACCTCGTGTACCGAGACCCTTCCGCCTGGTTCCCCGAACCCCGCTGCTGCTCAGACCCAGGGCTGGGAGTCACTGCCCCTTCCACCACCAGGTCACCTCCCAAGGGTGTCTCCTCTGACAGAGGTGGTGGGAAGGTTCACTCTCTCTGGGTTGGGCTGTTCTTTTCACTCCAGTAACATTGCAAAGGCTTTGGGGAGAGGCTCACTCCCAGGAACAGATACATCAGGGGCAGCAGGGTCCAGGGAACAGGCGCTATTCCTGTCCTGCCACAGTCTGTTTGGGAAACCTTGCAAACATGGTGCCTCAGTTTCCATTCTCGCCAGCCTCTGCCTATTTCCCTGCAATTTCACATCCCTGTTGGTGCCAGTCCCACCCCCGCACTGCACAGTCTAATACCGGCTCCTGTCTCTTGCCAGCACCATGACACCTGGCCTGGAGCCAGAGCTGGAGACCCACCTCCTTCGAGCTGCCCTGCATGCTGGCTTCACCCTGGGTATGGAGAAGGACACCACCCAAGTCTAGGTAGATCATGCTAAAGTCATGGATTGAAGAGCCAGCTGTCATCCTGCCATGAATCCTTGCTAATTGCCTGCAGTGGGTTGTGAATGAGCGAGGCCAGGATATGTGTTTGGGGGTCTCACAAGTGCTTCCCAGAGACCCCTCTTCCCATCATATGGCAGGTGTAGCCCCAGTTTCCCTAACTCTGACCTATGGCTCTCCCTTGCTTTGCAGGGACTGCATAGTCTTGCCAGACCTCCTGGATGCTTCTACGGGCACAAAGCTCTAAAGATTTAGAGCAGGTTGCACAGCGGAGCCAAGAGGCCAGTGAAGAAGCTTGGCAACATGTGACCTCCAGAAGAAGAAGGGGGAATGTCCGGGTTCCAGCAACACAGACACAGGTAACTAACCACTTTCCTGTTCTCTCCACAGGTATCATTGCAGAGAGTGGACCAGATGATATGTCTGGGGGGAGAAAGCAGAAGGAGACTCCGCTGGTTGGAAGGCATGAGATGCGCTGTCCTGAGATGGGGGGTTCCACGACCACCACTCCCAAGAGAAGGGGGCGGGTGGTGGTGGTCGGGGACTCTCTACTCCGGGGACTGAGTCATCTATCTGGCACTCTGACCGTGAAAACCGAGAAGTCTGCTGCTTGCCGGGGGCTAAGATTCGCTATGTGACGGAGAGACTGCCGAGACTCATCAAGCCCTCGGATCGCTACCCCTTCCTGCTTCTCCACGTGGGCACCAATGATACTGCCAAGAATGACCTTGAGCGGATCACTGCCGACTACGTGGCTCTGGGAAGAAGGATAAAGGAGTTGGAGGTGCAAGTGGTGTTCTCGTCCGTCCTCCCCGTGGAAGGAAAAGGCCTGGGTAGGGACCGTCGAATCGTGGAAGTCAACGAATGGCTACGCAGGTGGTGGCGGAGAGAAGGCTTTGGATTCTTTGACCATGGGATGGTGTTCCATGAAGGAGGAGTGCTGGGCAGAGACGGGCTCCACCTTACGAAGAAAGGGAAGAGCATCTTTGCGAGCAGGCTGGCTAACCTAGTGAGGAGGGCTTTAAACTAGGTTCACCGGGGGAAGGAGACCAAAGCCCTGAGGTAAGTGGGAAAGCGGGATACCGGGAGGAAGCACAGGCAGGAATGTCTGTGAGGGGAGGGCTCCTGCCTCATACTGAGAATGAGGGGCGATCAGCAGGTTATCTCAAGTGCTTATATACGAATGCACAAAGCCTTGGAAACAAGCAGGGAGAACTGGAGGTCCTGGTGATGTCAAGGAATTATGACGTGATTGGAATAACAGAGATTTGGTAGGATAACTCACATGACTGGAGTACTGTCATGGATGGTTATAAACTGGTCAGGAAGGACAGGCAGGGCAGAAAAGGTGGGGGAGTAGCACTGTATGTAAGGGAGCAGTATGATTGCTCAGAGCTCCGGTACGAAACTGCAGAAAAACCTGAGTGTCTCTGGATTAAGTTTAGAAGTGTGAGCAACAGGAGTGATGTAGTGGTGGGAGTCTGCTATAGACCACCGGACCAGGGGGATGAGGTGGATGAGGCTTTCTTCCGGCAGCTCGCGGAAGCTACTAGATCGCATGCCCTGGTTCTCATGGGTGACTTTAATTTTCCTGATATCTGCTGGGAGAGTAATACAGCGGTGCATAGACAATCCAGGAAGTTTTTGGAAAGCACAGAGGACAATTTCCTGGTGCAAGTGGTAGAGGAGCCAACTGGGGGGGAGCTTTTCTTGACCTGCTGCTCACAAACCGGGAAGAATTAGTAGGGGAAGCAAAAGTGGATGGGAATCTGGGAGGCAGTGACCATGAGTTGGTTGAGTTCAGGATCCTGACACAGGGAAGAAAGGTAAGCAGCAGGATACGGACCCTGGACTTCAGGAAAGCAGACTTTGACTCCCTCAGGGAACTGATGGGTAGGATCCCCTGGGGGACTAACATGAAGGGGAAAGGAGTCCAGGAGAGCTGGCTGTATTTCAAGGAATCCCTGTTGAGGTTACAGGGACAAACCATCCCGATGTGTCGAAAGAATAGTAAATATGGCAGGCGACCAGCTTGGCTTAACGGTGAAATCCTAGCGGATCTTAAGCAAAAAAAAGAAGCTTACAAGAAGTGGAAGGTTGGACATATGACCAGGGAAGAGTATAAAAATATTGCTCGGGCATGTAGGAATGAAATTAGGAGGGCCAAATCGCACCTGGAGCTGCAGCTAGCGAGAGATGTTAAGAGTAACAAGAAGGGCTTCTTCAGGTATGTTGGCAACAAGAAGAAAGCCAAGGAAAGTGTGGGCCCCTTAATGAATGAGGGAGGCAACCTAGTGACAGAGGATGTGGAAAAAGCTAATGTACTCAATGCTTTTTTTGCCTCTGTCTTCACAAACAAGGTCAGCTCCCAGACTGCTGCGCTGGGCATCACAACATGGGGAATAGATGGCCAGCCCTCTGTGGAGAAAGAGGTGGTTAGGGACTATTTAGAAAAGCTGGACGTGCACAAGTCCATGGGACCGGACGAGTTGCATCCGAGAGTGCTAAAGGAACTGGCGGCTGTGATTGCAGAGCCATTGGCCATTATCTTTGAAAACTCGTGGCGAACGGGGGAAGTCCCGGATGACTGGAAAAAGGCTAATGTAGTGCCCATCTTTAAAAAAGGGAAGGAGGAGGATCCTGGGAACTACAGGCCAGTCAGCCTCACTTCAGTCCCCGGAAAAATTATGGAGCAGGTCCTCAAAGAATCAATCCTGAAGCAATTACATGAGAGGAAAGTGATCAGGAACAGTCAGCATGGATTCACCAAGGGAAGGTCATGCCTGACTAATCTAATCGCCTTTATGATGAGATTACTGGTTCTGTGGATGAAGGGAAAGCAGTGGATGTATTGTATCTTGACTTTAGCAAAGCTTTTGACACGGTCTCCCACAGTATTCTTGTCAGCAAGTTAAAGAAGTATGGGCTGGATGAATGCACTATAAGGTGGGTAGAAAGTTGGCTAGATTGTCGGGCTCAACGGGTAGTGATCAACGGCTCCATGTCTCGTTGGCAGCCGGTGTCAAGTGGAGTGCCCCAGGGGTCGGTCCTGGGGCCGGTTTTGTTCAATATCTTCATAAATGATCTGGAGGATGGTGTGGATTGCACTCTCAGCAAATTTGCGGATGATACTAAACTGGGAGGAGTGGTTGATATGCTGGAGGGCAGGGATAGGATACAGAGAGACCTAGACAAATTGGAGGATTGGGCCAAAAGAAATCTGATGAGGTTCAAAAAGGATAAGTGCAGGGTCCTGCACTTAGGACGGAAGAACCCAATGCACAGCTACAGACTAGGGACCAAATGGCTAGGTAGCAGTTCTGCGGAAAAGGACCTAGGAGTGACAGTGGAGAAGCTGGATATGAGTCAGCAGTGTGCCCTTGTTGCCAAGAAGGCCAATGGCATTTTGGGATGTATAAGTAGGGGCATAGCGAGCAGATCGAGGGACGTGATCGTCCCCCTCTATTCGACATTGGTGAGGCCTCATCTGGAGTATTGTGTCCAGTTTTGGGCCCCACACTACAAGAAGGATGTGGATAAATTGGAAAGAGTCCAGCGAAGCGCAACAAAAATGATTAGGGGTCTGGAACACATGACTTATGAGGAGAGGCTGAGGGAACTGAGATTGTTTAGTCTGCGGAAGAGAAGAATGAGGGGGGATTTGATAGCTGCTTTCAACTACCTGAGAGGTGGTTCCAGAGAGGATGGTTCTAGACTATTCTCAGTGGTGGAAGAGGACAGGACAAGGAGTAATGGTCTCAAGTTGCAGTGGGGGAGGTTTAGGCTGGATATTAGGAAAAACTTTTTCACTAGGAGGGTGGTGAAACACTGGAATGCGTTGCCTAGGGAGGTGGTGGAATCTCCTTCCTTAGAAGTTTTTAAGGTCAGGCTTGACAAAGCCCTAGCTGGTATGATTTAATTGGGGATGGGTCCTGCTTTTGAGCAGGGGGTTGGACTAGATGACCTCCTGAGGTCCCTTCCAACCCTGATATTCTATGATTCTATGCCATGCTGGGAACCTGCTGGCAGAGTCCCCAGAAACCGACAGGCTCCATTACATCTTGGAGGTGTACCCGATAAGAGGGATGGGGCAATTTTGCCTTAACTTTTAGATCCATTTTCAAGTCTGTCCTTCTAGCTGGGCCCTCAGTGGGCTGTCCTTGGTCAGGGCAGTCAGTGCAATGCAGTGTCAGGCCCTTCCTCCTTGAAGAACAGGGAAGGAGCTTGGACTTCAAACCAGAGCTTTGCCTGGGGACTGGCTTAGGGAGTGAGAGTCTGAACCCCTCCTGTGAGATCCAGAAGATGGTCCTCAGAGAAGAGTCACAGGCTCCTTCCTACAGAAACAGGAGGACCCCAGAGATTCAGCCCTTCTCTCCTACGGGCCCTGAGATTCCTGGGGGGATTGTGCTCACACTCAGTCCCTTCACCCAACCAAGGACTAGAGAGCCAAGGAGGGGTGAGGGGTCTGTCTCCTTCCTGGTGGGCTGTTCAGGAATCAGGAGTTCAGAGCGGATGGGACCAGCCCCAACATCGAACGTTGTCCCAATCTAGAGAGACAATGACAACTTGTGACCTGGAAGATATAGGCTTTGTCCTGGGGGCAACAATCCCCTTCTAAAGCTGTGCGATCAATGAATAAGATATTTCACCCCGTGAACAATGTCTCAGCCTCCTGGGGATGGGGAGGATCTCATTATTGGATCGTGCCCAGGGTGTCGCAAGAGAGAGCCAGGGCCATTTGGAGCAGCACCGCCCTGCTCAGATCCACCATTGCCCTCCCTGAGTTTGACATAAGTGACCTCTCAGCCCAGCTTCCTGACTCCAGGCGTCGGTGGGCTGGCTCGAACGAGCTGCAGGATGTGCTGCTGCAGGGGCTGGGGGTTAGGCGTGTTCCTCTTGGGGAGACAGAGACAGAGCAGAGAATGAGCTTGGCTTGAGTCAACTTCTTCTTGTCCTGGTTAAGTGGTGACTCTGGGCTTTTAAGGGGACCACGCTCCAGGTTCATGCCTTTTTGTCATTCTGGAGCAGCTGGGTAAGTACGTCCTCATGGAGGGCCCTGCCCACATCCCTATGCTCCAGGCTGCTTTTGAGGGCAGAGGAAATTAAGGGTCTAGCTCAAGCTCCTATTCTCTAGCATCTCCTGTAGAGGGGCTACCAGGACGGAGAGTCCTGGCCCAGGTGGGGACTGGGAGCTGACAGGAAAATGCTGATGGAGTCCCCTCTCCTTCTCCCTCTCCCTCTCCGTTCCGTAAGAACTCAGCAGAATTCCCCAGGGTGGGTCACCGTGTTGCACAGCTGGCTCTGTCCATCAGTGACCCAGCCAAGGACCTTAGCCGGCAGGCCAGGGTGGGAGTGTACCGGCTCTACCAGCTGCTGCTGCACCAGAAGGGTAAGGAACCCAGGTGGGGAATGACACCCGATAGAAGAGTGAGTGTGGGACCCCAACCAATTTCTCTCAGACTGACCCTGGCTGGAGGCTGAGTCTCTGTCGATCTCTTTCTCTGTTCTACAGCAGCCCCTGCAATTCTGTTGGGCCAGGCAAGCAGCGAGGACTCTGCCCACTGTGCAGCCACCAATGGGATTGGAAGGACACAAGCACTGCAACCAGAATGACAAGTGTGTGTGTGTGTCTGTTTCCCAGGGCTGACCATCCATGAGGCCGAAGCCCTGTGGCGTTGGCACTGGCACCGGGACAGCAGGCTCCTGGGCTACAGGAATACAGCCAGGGTTGGGGAGGTAAGGACACTCTGCCAGGGCATGACACCGGTCAGGGAGTGGGGGTGGCTGGGTCCCCTGAAGTGGCTGCCTCCTGGGGCCACTAAACAGGATACCATTCTAGCCCCAGGATTTGGAGCCTGGTTCTGGTCAATCTGCTAATGCCTCACGTCCTGTTGGTTTTAGGTCTTCAGAAAGTTCTTCTGGGAGGGGCAGAGAAGATCCTTATCCGGACGGCAGTGGTGGCCATCCACAACCCTTACTGCGTGTCAGCCAGGTTGGGCTACTCCTCACGTTCTCCCTCCTAGGGGAAGCCCAGCAGCTGATGGGGGACAAGGTAAACAGCTGCATTAGAGTCAGGAGATTGGGGTGGGGCCCAGGACTCATTCCCATCCAATGGCCATTCGCTGGCCTGGCAGCAAGAAGGCTGGTGAAGAATGAGAGTGAGAACAGGTGTTCCTGGCAAGGGAGGTGAATTCACCTCCATGAGCAGGAGGGAGCCAGCTTGTCCCCAGAGCAGCTCCAACCGATCCTTTTAGCAAGGCTAAGTAATGACAAGCATTACCTCATCCCGGACTTATGTTCTTAGGACACGTTGCTTTCGCTCTTGCGGGTCTCTCCTATCCCACAGGGCTGCACCAATTTCCAGTGGACTAGAGTCTGTGCCATCCGAGCCACCACCCAGAGTTGCTCCCATCACTGGCAGCCTGGGAAGCCAAGGACTGACGAGTGATGGCGACTCATCAGGCAGGACTGATGCACATGGGCAGGAGAAGCTTGTCATGCTGCTGGCAGAGCTGGACCCGCTCTAGAGAGAAAGGGAGGATTCAGTTAGCAGGGGCTACTGATCTGCCCCATTCACCAGGGCTGCCATCCTGCGTCTTCAGCATTAGTGTCTGGCATGACTTGGGGAAAGGTTTCAACCTCCCGACATCCTACTTCACTGCTGCCAGAATCCGTCCTTCCCCCACACTCCCCTGCTAGAGCCCTGTCCCTGCCCAAGCTGGGTGGGGGTGGAGGAGAGGGTTCTGAGAACTTGAGCTGTGGATTAGAGGTGGAACAGCTGTCAGGGACACTGAGGGGGAGGTGTCAGGAGCTGACCCTACAAGGATGGGGGTTGGCACTGGAGGTCACTAGAAAGGACAAGAAGACTCCATTCTAGGGGTCAGGAGGGTGAATCCATCCCTCAGAGATAGGCAGGTGGTGGGTGGAAATGCTGCTGCTTCCAGGTGCCCTTAATCCCCCCCAATTCCTCGGGGCCGTCTGAGTCTCTGACAGGTTCTCATTCCCTTGCAGCAGGAGGACATCACGGCCAATGTTATGTGCCAGATCCGCATCATCCAGCACTTGCGCCAGGTGCCTGAGGTACTGCAGGGCTGTGCCTCTGAGGCCACCAGCAATTCCCACTCCCTGCTGCAGGTACTGCTCTGGCTCACTGTAAATGGAGAGATAGTGGAAGGGGAAATGGAACCCCTTGGCACTCACAGAAATCCTCTCCCCTCTCTGTGGAGCAGGGTCCTTCCTGCTGCGCCCCAAATGCCCTCACAGCCTCTGAGATGGGTGCAGCCTGCAGCTGAGCCACCTCCTGGAGCAGTGCAGACGGGTCACCTCGTCCCATCAAAGCAAGCAGTGCTGGCTCTCAAAGAGGCTTAGATGGAAGACCCCACTCCCTCATGGAGGTAAGAGTCATTTACTCCTTGGAGCGTGTGGGTCTCCTGGGGGAGAAACGGGATCCCCGATGCATAGCCTGCCTGGGAGCTTCCCCTGTCCCTGGCTACCATCTCTGGGACAGAGACGTCTCGATCATTGTACCACACTGGTTTTGTTCATAGGAAGGGGCTCCCTAGACATGTCCTCTAAACTGGACTCCTGAGAGGGTTTCCGGCAGGAGGCTCCAGCCCCTCGGGCATGAAGAGGACATCAGGTAATCTTGTTCACATGGCATCTCCGGTCTCCAGCTCCACTTCCCGCAGCAGGGCAAACGAACCCATCGGCTCCCAGAATCCCAACTCTTTGGCCTCCTTCCGCTCAACAGTGGGATTTCTCCAGCCCCCTCACCACACCTGTCAGCCTCTGAATGATGAAAGTCCTGAATGTCAGAGTCACCAGAACAAGCAAACTCCAGGTGCAGGCAGTGGGGCCTGTGTGTACTGAGTCCCACTGGAAATCATGTCTGAAATGGGGAGCAAGGACCCCAGCCCAGGAACAATAGGAGTGGGCAGAGGAGGCCTGTAACAGGGTGTTCTCCACTGAGCTGCACAGCCTGGGGCTTAGCCAAGCTGATTACAGAATGAGCCCTACCTGAGAGGCACCATGTACCCCCTTCTACAGAGCCAGACTTCAGTGGTGATACAGCCCAGCTGGGGTATCAACAGGAATGAGAACGAGTTAGGAAGTTCAGAGCAGCAAGGAAAGTCTAGAGGGAAATTTCAGAAGAGAGGTGGGAAGTGGCCAGGGAAAACTGCAGCAAAGAGAAAGGAGTAGACCTTGCTGTTGGGTACAGGACCCTGGGCTGCTGCCAATGTCAGGTTGGGACTGGATTCCCCTACTGGCCCCAAAGAAGGGGGCGTCCACCCACCTGGAGAGGGTTACCAAGCCCAGCAAGGGGGCTCCAGGACGAGGAAGAGCCCCAGTGATGGCAGAAGGGTGGACTAACGGTGGCGACCTGGCCGAAGGGTTGAGTTACCAGGCAGAGAAACTGTCATGGTGCTGGAGCAACCACAGATGGGGGACACTAGCCTAGCGAGAGGGCTGTGATGCCATGCCTGGCCGCCACGGGGCACGGAACGATGAGTAGATTAGTTTCTTATTGTTACAGTCAGGAGGATTGAATTCCATCAGCCCTCACGGATCACAGGGGGAAGTCTTGGGTGCTGAAGGAAGGTCTGTCCTGCCAAGAGGGTGTCTGGAGCGACTGAGCTGGTCACTGGATTTTTCACTTCAGTTCCCAGGACTGGTTAACCAGCCAAAGCAGGTCTAGAAGTTTCTCACGCAGCTCCTAGAACACCAACAGAGGCAGAAGGAAGGGCAGACGGAGCTACAGACGTGGCAGCAGAAATACCTGTGAGAGATCCTGCAAAGGGAAATCAACCTAGGGTCTGCTATGCCCATGGACAAAAAGAGCAGACAAGGAGAGCATGCCTGGGCTGTGCTGTGAAGAGTAGCCCAGGAGAGCAGGGCATGAGGAAGTGTACAAGCGTGGCCAAATGCCAAGATGGGGACAAGAGTTCTTCGTTTTGAGTGCAGAGAAGCAGGCCATATCAAAAGACACAGCCTGCTTAGGAAATTGCTGAATGGCAAAACGAGGGGCCAGGGCCCCAAGAAGGTAGAAAGAAAGGAGAAGGTGTCCTCTGACACAAACCTACGTAAGGCAGGCTACGTGGAGGTGGCAGGGATGGCCGTGGACCTTGCAGACCCTCCACCAACATGCCCTGTTGGGTGCTGCAGGGAGGTGAAGGACGAAATGGTTGGCCCAGAGATGAAGCAGACTGAAGTAGGGACAAACACCAGGGTGGAGCAGTCCGTGGTGGGTTCTCAGACCCTGACGGAAAAGGTTTTGGCGTATGCAGTGCCACAAGCAAAAAGGGGTAGAGAAGAAGCTAAAGGCTTCAGAAAAGGCTCTGCAAGCAGTTGCTAATGAGAAGGAGTGGCTGCAGGAAGAGCGCTGGGATACTGCGTAAGAGAAGGATTGCCTCTTAATTCTGGTGAGCGAGCTGGCAGTGGAGCTGGAGACACTGTGCGCAGGCTGTACATGTTCAAGCGCGCAGCCGGTGACAGCGATGAGATGATGAGGGATGAAGCTTGGACAAGAATCGAACTTGCCCCCCCAGGTGGGCGATGTTCTCAGGAGGAGGGAATATAACAGAGAGTGGCCTGTGGGCTGTAAAGTCTGGACCTAGGCCAAACTGATTACAGAGTGAGCTTCACCTGAGGGAAAAACCAGGGAAAACCGCAGCAAAGGTACAAGAGCAGGCCTAGCTGTTCAGTAGAGGGCCTTGGGGCAGAACCTAGAATTGAGGGTAGGACTGGTTCTCTCATGGTCTCTAAGGAAGGGGATGTAGAAGGCCATAGAAAGGGCTAGCAAGGGCAAGCCGAGCCAAAGTGAGGCTGAGGTAGAGCTCCCAAAGGAACGGAATACCTTGTTTCTATTAGACATTTTTGGACTTTTTGTTTGGGATGAGCATGACCCAGGAAGGAGTGAACTAAAAGACGGTCACCTGGCTGAAGGGCTGAGTTCCCGGCTGAAGGGCTGAGCTCCCAGCCAAAGAACTCCCAGAGGGCCCTAGCAACTATTGGCAGGGGTGCTAGCCCAGCAAGAAAGCTGTGACACCAGGCCTTGCCAGGAAGGGGCAGCCTGGTTTTGGAGAGTGGTGGGGATGGCCTATGGGAGAGGATGGCTGGAGGGGTCGTACAAAAGGGGCAACAGGATCCAGTGATGAGAGCAGGGAACTGGTTGGACTGCAGCCCTGCCACTGAGTGGTAACGAGATCCTGGCCAGGTCACTCTCCTACCTGATGCCTCACTTTCTCTATCTTTGAAATGGGGATCATCCTGACCCACATTTAGTGAGTGTTTGATCCTCTGTTTTTCCTTCCCAAATCTCTGCCGTCCTTGCCCCGCACAGGCCTCTGCCCTGTTCCTCAAACTTCCGTGCCCATGTTAGTGCCTGTGTAGCCCCCCAATGGCAAGGTCTCATGTACAGCCTCCTGCCAGCAAACTGAAGCCGCCCCTAGATCCAGAACAGGAATCGCAGTTCCCGTGCGCGGCCTGAATGGAGGACAGACCATGGGCATGGGGACGGCCAACACTCACATCCAGGTAGATCATCAACATACTCCTCTGTCCCACGAGCAGGAAGGTCTCTGGTTCTTGCTTTCTTCGATGGCTGGAGCTGCTGAGCTGGGGGTGCGGTGGACAGAGATGGGAACACGCATAGGATTAATCCAGTGTCAGGGGGAGACTCCCCCCCCCCACCCGTGGGAGATGATGTTGCCCCTCTATGGGGAAGTTCTTCCTTGCAGATGCTGTGCTTTGGTTCCTGGACTCTGCGAGGAAGCCCAGCTCCCATCCCTAGCAGCTTGGCTGTTCCCTACCTTGCTCGGCACCAGGCCCTACGCAGAGAGCTGCTCTGGGCAAGGACTGCAGAGCCAGCTGTCATCCTGGCAGGTGTAGCCCCAGGTTCCATAACCCTGACCTATGGTCTCCCTCCCCTCACAGACTCAGAGGAAGGCCTGCCCAGAGATCTGGATGACGAGCTTTAGATCCTGCTGACAGCAACCCCCAGCACAGACAAACTCCAGCACATCTCGGAGGTGAGCAGAATGGGAAGGGGCAGCAGGGGTTTTAACTTCGCTCTGGGGACTCCTAGAAAGAAGAGACTGGAAAATCCATGTTTCTTCTCTTGGATTCTTCTGAGTATGCATTTGTTATATAAACTCAGTGGGTGACCTTGGGGTTAACTCACTTCCCCCTTCCGGCATCAGTCTTCTCCACTATCAAATCTACCCTGGGGAAGAAGGACATAAGCCCCGACAATCACCTTCACCTGTTGGTGTCTGGCCCTGGGAGCCTAAACCAACTGGACTATCTGCCCCATGACCTAAACTGCCCTGTCTTTCCCGCCTAGGGCCTTGTCCTAAGTGCTCAGCCTAGTCCCTTCCTGGCTTGTCCCTGACCTTTCAAGGACTCTCCAAGCTCCTCCCACACCTGCTCCCCTTCGGACTCTCTCCTGGCTGAGCACAGGCTGCCCTTCTGTCTCTCAGCAGGCCTGGGTCCTAGTCACATGCTGCTGCTTGTCACCTGATCCCCACACTTATTCCCTTCACCCTAGGGAGCTGCATAACCTGGGCTAGGTGCTGCTGAGCTCCAACCCCTTTCCTGGCCATCTCACTGTGGGACAGGTTGAAAGTGGAAACCTGTGG
Organism: Caretta caretta; assembly: GCF_965140235.1. Taxonomy (NCBI): domain Eukaryota; kingdom Metazoa; phylum Chordata; order Testudines; family Cheloniidae; genus Caretta; species Caretta caretta. The sequence goes on along the minus strand of NC_134208.1, from coordinate 177,358,455 downwards.
GCTAACAGTAACTGCTAGTAACTGTTAGTAACTAATTAGTTAGTCTCTAATGTGCCACAAGTACTCCTTTTCTTTTTGTGAATACAGACTAACACGGCTGTTACTCTGAAACCAGTAACTGTTTGCTCTCTAAGGTGCCGAAGACACAATGGAAGAGGAAATCCTTTGGCCTGGATTTAAATTATTGCAACTGAAAGTGAATGAGAGAAAATAGGTCCAGAGTTATCTTCCTGTATCTTCTGTACAGCAGAAAATGTACAGATTAATAGATGTTAAGGTCAGAAAGGACCATGATGTGTTTCCGGTCGCACCTCCTGAAAAACTCAGGCCCTAAAATGTCACCAAGTGGTTCCTTTAGCCAAGCATAACATGGGACTGAGCCAGAGCACGTCTTTTGGAAGGACATCCACATGCATTAGAACAGAGGTTCTCAAACTGGGGAGTCAGGCCCCCTCAGGGGGTCGTGAGGTTATTCCTTGGGGGGTCGTGAGCTGTCAGCCTCCACCCCTGCTTTGCCTCCAGCATTTATAATGGTGTTAAATATATAAAAAAGTGTTTTTAATTTATAAGGAGGATTCACACTCAGATGCTTGCTTTTCTGTTCCTGGCTTTGGGACCATGAGCGAGTCTCTTCAACGCTGGGTGCCTCGATTTCCCCAACTAACAAATAGATCTAATCATGTTGGGTTTTTTTCTTCTCCGCATTTTACAGGGTGGGAAACTGAGACACAGTTGGGACCTGTCTACACTGCAAGTCTCTTGTTCATTTCGAAGCTGCTAACCCCCACATGTTTTTCAGATCCTATGGACAACACCGCTCCTAAAGGTGTGTTTGGTTTGTGCTTATCCCCTATGTAAACCAGCAGGGCTGGGCGGACTTTTCTCACTGTGCTGTGGGGAGCAGGTTCTGGGTACTAATGCTCTGAAGAAGCTCTCAAGGACTACTTTTTACAAATATTTCTATCAATGAATTGGGAGAAAATATACAATCCCTGCTGATAAGATTGGTGGGTGACAAAATATTGGCAGAGTGGTAATTACTGATGAGGAGAGGGCAGTGATACAGAACCATCTGGCACATTCAGCAAGCTGGGCCCATTGAAAGAAAGCAAGTTTGACCAGAGCCAAATGCAAGGTCCTACACCTAGCAACAAGGCATGCAGGCCACACCTCCAGAATAGGGAAGTGTATCCAGGAAAGCAGTGACTCTGAAAAGGATTTAGGGGCCATAGTGAAGAAGCCACTCAAAACGAGCTCCCAGCATGATGCTGTGGTGACCAGGGCTAAAGCCATCCTTAGACGTAGGAGCAGAGCCGTGAGGAGGCTAGGGAGGTGACACAGCATCAGTGAGACTGCTATTGGAATACTGCCTCCAGTTTTATTGTCCTCATTTGAAAAAGATGTTGAGAAATTGGAGCTGGGGCAGTAAAGAGCCACCAAATGTTCTGCGGGCTGGAGAAAAATGCCTTCTAGGGAGCGATTGAAAGAGCTCAACCTGTTTAGCTGATGAAAAGCAGATTGAAAGGTGACTTCACTGAAGGGTTGAAATACCTTAATGGAGAGAAAATACTGGGGATTAAAAGGCTCGTTAATCTAGCAGAGAAAGGCATAACAAGACCCAATGGCTGGAAGGTGAAAAGAGACCAATTCATATCACAAATAAAGCACAAATATTCAACAGCGAGGAAGATTCACCACAGGACCAAGCTACCAAGGAAAGTGGTGGATTCTCCATCTCTTGATGTCATTTAATGAAGACTAGTTGGCTTTCTGGAATGTCAAATGCCAAATGTTAGCGACTGTGGTAAACAGGAGGCATGTGATATGCAGGGGGTCAGATGAGATGCTCTAATGGTCTCTTCTGGCCATCAAGTCGAGTCATTTCTGAAAAACTGAGTGTAGCATTGGGAGCAGCCTCTGATGTTTTGCTGTCTAGCCAGCTTGCTTCCTAGAATGAACACTCCTTGAGTGGGCTGATCCACAGGGAGTAGCTCAAACCTGCAAAGTGTCTGGCCAGCGGCAGGACATTAGCACTGCAGGGGAGGGGTGGGTAGGCTGACGGGATAGCAAGTGTGAAAAAGGGGACAGGGGTGTGAGAGGAGCCTATATAAGAAAAAGCCCTAGATAGCAAGACTGTCCCTATAAAATCGGGACATCTGGTCACCCCAGGGGTGGGTGTGGCAGTGACATCACAAAGGCTCTTTGCAGGACCTCAGCCTATTGGTCAAAGGTAGTGGGGAGGTGGTGACCTCACAGAGAGATGCTGACATCAGCCAGGCAGGACAGGGGTGCAGGGCCAGGGAAACCTCGCAGACCCCTGTAGCTTTCCTTCATCAGTCTCTCTCTCGAGGTCCCTCTTTCAGGACTGAGAGAGTATCAGGGTTTACGTACGTGAGCGCGAGGAGGAACCTCTTTCGAGTTTTCTCCTTTCCTTTTCCTGATTTTACTAGAAAACAGACATCCCTGTTTGGAAGGTAAGAGCCTCTGAGAGGTTTGGAACCTGCTCAGTCTGATCCATTTGGTGCCAGGTGAATTCTAGGCATGGAAAACGCTAGCTTAAGGTGGTAGAATTTTATTCCCCACCTAGGATTTTGTCCCTTAGAATCACTGAGGACATTAGGGTTTGTCCTTTTTGTTTTACCTTTTCCTCCATCCCTCCCTTCTTTCTCTTCTTCTCTTACTTCTTTTGTCCTTTCCCCTGTTCCCCTCCCGCCACCAGGAGGGGTGTGTGTGGGGGAGTCACTGGGGTTTCTCTGCAGCTCCCATTGCGGAAGGTCCACCCAAAAATGTGGGGCTGAAATAGTGCTTGGCCAGTGATCCCCACCGGTGACCTGGGCCATCCTTTGAGCTCTCTGGTGAGAACCCTCAGCCCCCCGCCCCTCAGTCTCTACCCTGATTGCCTGAGCGGGGGGTTACTGACAGGGAGGAGACTCGGTTCCTTGTTGTTCTCTTTTAAGACTAAGTAAATAAGTCATAACCAGTCATATGTTTGACGAATTTTGCTGCTTCTCTGCATTCATTGTCTCTGAGCAGTTCATGATTCTCTCTAACATTCCAGTTCTCCTGAAACGCTTGCTGAATAATTACTATGAACTGTTTGTTGGTCTGGAGCTCATGTGAGAGGACTTTATTCAGGTCATTCAGTGTATGAAATTCAAGATCCGATGGTTAGTTTGAAAGTCCGGGCTCTTGGGTCCTATTCCCAACTCTACCACTGACTGGCTGTGTGACCTCAGACAAGTCAGTTCTCCTCCTTTCTCAGCCTTAGCTTCTCCCTCTTTCAAGTAGGCATAACAATCAGCTCGTACCTACCTCACGGTGGGAGGAGGATGGGGATCCATTGGAGAGTGTCTCGAGGAGCAGTGCATAATATGAGGGGTCCTATCTCGTTTACTCAGATCAGAATATGACATAATAGAGTAGCTGAAATATTCTATTTTATTTGGTTTTGATTATTTTGAAATTGTTAAGAGCAGCAACTCCTTAGCTCAGACTGAAGCATCTTCTCTAATTTTCGAGATCTTAGCGTCTCCTCTTTGTGCGCGACGAGACAGTTTCACACACTGTGACAAACAGGAGATGCTTTTGTTTTGCAACAAAATATTTTTGCAAAGAATTTTCATCCCACTTGTTATGATTTCAAGAAACAAACCGGTTTAGACTGAATGTGATTTTCCGACAGATGTTACGGGGCTTATTCCTTCACCCGCTTCCTTCCCTGGTCCTTCTCGCACGAACAGAGAGGAACAATACCCGAAGTTCAAAGATGCAAACAATTCGATGTTTAATGGGGTGAACTTCCAGCAAGCATGATTCCAGTTTCCTTCCTTAGTATCCTCCTTCCCAGCTTTGACACCACAGAGCCTTACACCTGTGTCCCTGTTCCCATTCCTGCCCTTAGCCAAACATGATTCCAATTTCCCCAGCCCCATTCCCTGTTCCCATTTCCCCTTTTAGCAAAACCTGATTCCAATTTCCTTACTCCCATTCCCTGTTCCCATTTCCCACACCCACATGTCCACCCCCACACCCACCCACACCCACTCCCTTCCTCATTGACTACAGATTATATAGTAAAACTTGAGTTCTGCTTAGCTATACCTTAACCAATCATTTTCCTGAAATTTAACTAACCAATTCTAACATATTGTAGCATGATTATGTAACCAATTATATCCCACCACCTTAATTAGTTTACACCCAGCAAAATTAATTGTACAGCAGACAGGAACAATCACAGAACAGACGGAGATTATACAGACAAACAATAGCAAAGTGGGAACTATAATGACAAGACAATACAGAAGTGAGGATTTCACATCCCAGCTATTGATAAGTGAGTTCTTGCCAGACAGGATGCTATCAAACTAAGTTTCCTTTTACATTTTCTAGGCACTTCCCTTTCTCTGGAGGTGATAGGCACTATCAGGACAGGATTGTATTCCTAACAGCCCAATAGCACCTTCTTTCAATGTGACTAGTTTGGAATGTGAGGATGTGACCATTCGCTTCCCAGCTTATGGCTGCCTCTGTTGCTTAGCCAAAGGCCTTAGCCTAAGAACAGGGCCTCAGACTGTCACAGTAAGAGAAGGCCCTTACACTGGCAGACAGTGATTTTGATTCTTTCTTTTATACCTCTGTAACTAGCCAAGTGAAAAGAATACATCTAAATTCTTAGAGTATAGGCCTTTACAGACAGACCTGAATATGTATATCCTAACAAGACATGGTTTCAATGAAATTTCCCCACCATCTCAATTCCTGGTCTCTCTCTTTGCCTCTGCGGGGTTTCTTGTCTGTTAGGAGTCAGGATTTGTGGCTTCTCTTTCTGGCTCTGCCACCGCGTTGCTGTGTAGGCCATTGGGTAGGTCACTTCCCTTCTCTGTACCTCAGGCTCCCCATCTGTCTAATGGGAACAGGGACAATTTGTGAACTCTGGGCAGTCATGAGCCTGAGTGAGATAAGGGGCGTAGTTAAAGCCCTTTGTGAAAGAGAAAGGGGAGTTTCACGGTGTTGAGCACCAAGGAATTCTAAACTTTGCTAAAATGTCTAGGCTGCGGAAACAAGAAATGGTCGGGGCCAAATTTTAACCACTGTCTTTTTTAAAGCCCATTCAGGGATGTGAGTCCCACTCTTTTAGGTATCTGGGGTTCTTTGTCAGCAGAAGAGAAGAGGTTCCTGCCTCCATTTTTATGGCCTTAACAAACCAGGTGCTGTGCCCTAGTTCTCATCTGAGATCCCCGAAAAGAACCTCTCCCCATCCGTTAACAAGACAGTAGCTATCTTTAAAAGAGAAACAAAGAGAACCCCGGGACTTACAGACTAGCCAGCCTCATTCCATACCTGGGAAGATACTGGAACACATTATTAAACAATCAGTTTGTCAGCACCTACAGGATCATTTGGTTCTTAGTACTAGTGAGCATGGATTTGTCAAGAACAAGTGATTCCAAACCAATCCTATTTCCTTCTTTGACAGGGTTACAGGCCTAGAGGAGGTGGGCAGACAGTAGATGTGATCTATCTCGGTGTTAATCAGGCTTTTGACACAGTCCCATAGGACATTCTCAGAAGCAAACTAGGGAAAAGTGGTCTAGATGCAATTAGTATAATGTGGGTGCACAGCTGGTTGAAAACCCATCCTCCAAGAGTCGTTCTCCATGTTTTGCTGTCCAGCTGAAAGGGAGTACCTGCTGGATCCGGCAGGGATCAGCCTGGGGTGTGGTACTATTCCATATTTTCATTAATGATTTGGAAAATGGAGTGCAGAGCATGCTTCTACACTGTGCAGATCACAACAAGCACTTTGGAGCACAGGACTCGAATTTAAAACACCCTCTACAAATTGAAGAATTGGTCTTCTTGAGCCAAACTCCACGGCTGGGCCCCTGTCTATAGACTGGGCGAAAGTGAAACTCCAGAACCAAACACTCCTCCTCCTGGACAGTGCATTCCAACCTTTAATGGCAGGGGGACCGGACATGAGGGCCTGGTTGTAATTGCCAGCCGTGGAAGGGAGTATGTAGCAGTGGTTAGTGAAGGGGCCTGGAAATAAGACTGCTGCATCCCATCCGTGGCTCTGAGACTTGGTGTGACCCTGAGCAAGTAGCTTCAGCAAGTGGGAGCTGGGAGGTGCTGTCACCCCCACACTAAGGCAATGTTTTGCACCCCTTGCTCCTGGCTGAGTTTCTCTGTCCCTTGGCAATAAGACAGACTCTTCTTTTCACAGTCAGTTGATCGCCCAGTGTCATCACCCTGCCTGCTGGCTGGGCGTGTAACTCCTCAGGTCACCACCCTCTCCAGCCTACCTTGGGCTTGGAAAGTGAGGAGGAGGGCGAGCGACAGCAGGTGACTCTGAACATCCACCATCCATCGCTCCATCACCTAGAGCAAGTGAGTGACATTAGGGTTCCTCTGTGGCATCCCCTGTCTGTCTGGGGAGAGGCAGAAAGAGGGGGAGAGAATCTCTCCCAAAGGAGATTGGATTTGCAAATGGCCTCCTGGAGCCCTCGCTCTCAGACGATGGAGGGTCTTCTCCAGTGCCCTCTCCAGTGTGTTTGGAAAGCTCCCAGCAATGCAGCTCCCAGCCCTTCCCTTGTGGGAGACTGTTCCCCCGGCTGAGAGTGTCTGAGCTGGGCCAGACCCTGTGAGCTGCTGAGCATGGAAATCAATGAGAAATGAGGAGGCCCTGGGCTTCCTATACCTAGGGACTTTGATGTGGGGAATTTTTTCCCTGGAGAAGTCCGGAGTCCTGGGTAGTGTTCTGTTCTCTAGCCTGAGGGGTAGCCAGGGACGGCAGGAGGGAGCTGCTTGTCCGATGGTCTTGGTAACTGACCCCAGTGCCTTCCCGGGTGTTGCAGCACCAGGGATGATGAGGGGAAACGTTGGGAGCAGATCATGCAATGAACTCCTGCCAGTGTGTGGAGATTGCACTCTCTGCACCCTTGTGAGGGGAGGAGGAGCTGCTGTGGCTGGGGCAGGGATGGGGAGGGATGAAAAAGGCTGTCTGGTGAGAGGCTGCCCGGACCCCAGACTCACTCCTGCTCCCTGCTCGGTTCCAGGATGGCCGGGCTCCTGAGGATGTTCAGGAAGAAGGCTCTGCAGGTGTCCCCAGAGCCTGAGGGAAGCAGCTGCCATCTTCCCCAGGAGCAGAGCAGCCCCTCTGTCCCCGCTGGCAGGGAAGGAGCTCCTGGATGGACCAGGAGGTGGAAGTGCCCAGCAGGCGCCGAGGTGGGAGAGGCACTGGCCAGGCTGAAATGGAGATGGCCCAGGATGCAGCTGGGCAGGCATGACCCTGCCCAGGACAGGAGCCAGGCAGGGTGGCTCTGGGGCTTGTTGTGTGGGAAGTTCCGGCCCCAGGAGCCCAGCCCTGATTCCCAGCAGGAGGCATCGGCCTGCCTAGTCCCTGAGGACCTTCCATCTTCCCCAGGGCAGGAGGTGGAGGATCCCTGTCCCAGCACCAGCAGCTCGGCCCACTCCCATGGGACAGCAGCAGTGCCTGGGATTTGGGTAGCAGTGAGGCCAACGGGCGCCGCTGCTTTGTTCCAGTTGAGGAGCCAGTCTGGGCTCTGGGAGGGGTAAGGAGGGGGCTGTGAACACCCAGAGCCCAGGACCTCAAGCAGTGCTATGGGGGCAGGTCTCCAGCCCAGGTGTCTGGCCTGAGCCACATGAACCTCTGACACTAGATGCTGCCACTTTGGTCCTTGGTGTTCTGGTTGGCAGGGTGCATGCGGGGAGAGGGAGCAGGCACTTCCCAGGGAGTCCAGGACAGTGTGTGGGGGGATCTCTTTGCTATGGGCTCCTGAATTACTTGGGGGCTGAAGGTATCACTGAGAGCGGGGGATGTGGGGAGCGATCTGCCCTGGGTCCCGGAGGTGGGAAGGGAGCACATTGCCCCACCATGCCCCTGTCCTTCTCCCTAGTGGCAGCAGGTATCATCCTGTCCCCTTTTCTCCCTGGTGCAGGGACCCCCAGGGACTCAGAGGACGAGGAGGAGGAATGGGTGGACGTGGCCACAGAGGAGGCTGCTCTCAAGAACATTCGAGAGCAGCTCCAGGGCTGAGAAAAGGTACAAATGTTCCCCAGCTGTGCTGGAACCGAGATTCTCCCGCCCCTTCCCAGCACCCTGATCTCCTGCAGAGAGTCTTGTCTCTGATGATCCACCAGCCCTAATGGGGACCTTTCTTCTCCATGATCTGGGACGGGCGGGTCCCCACTATCCCCCATTCAGGCCTGAGTGCTGCAGCTGGTGTAGGTGGGGCAGGGAGGTCCCTGGCTAACTGGCTCTCTCTCCTGTAATTCCACTCCTGGTGGGTTCAGGACGAGGCCCAGCACCTCATGTTCCTGCACGCCATTCACCCCCGTGTCTCGCTGCACAGCAGAGAGGGCAGGACACATTGGAGCCACACTGCTGCAAGGCGGCTGTGCTGGAGAGGATTGTGGTGAGGGAGGACAGAGAGATGGGAGTGGCAGGGGCCTCCCCGGGCCAATGGATGGGGGATGGCTGGTGCTGGAGGGGCAGCTGAGGCCAGGGATTGCTGGGGCTGAAGATTGGGGAGAAGAGACAGGAGAAATTCTGAGATTGGCCACTAGTGGGCAGGAATCGGAGGAGCGGGAGGCAGGTGGGGGGATCTTGCTCGCTGTGTGGGGTGCTGGCTGTGTAATCGTCTCACTGGGAAGTGTCAGTGAGGCCCGAATCTCTCACGCTCCTTTGGCTCTCACAGGAGCTTATGGAGGAGCTGCCTGATAACTCTCCACCTGGCGCCGTCCTCGTTAACTCCCTGATTGCTGTGGGCAACCTCGGGTACTGTGACCCTCCAGGCCTGTTCCCCTAACCCTGGTGCTGCTCAGGCCCAGGGCTAGGAGTCACTGCCTGTCCCACCACCAGGTCACCTCCCAAGGGTGGCTCCTCTGACAGAGATGGTGGGAAGGTTCACTCTCTCTGGGTTGGGCTGTTCTTTTCACTCCAGTAACATTGCAATGGCTATGGGGAGAGGCTCACTCCCAGGAACAGATAGAGGAGGGGCAGCGGGATCCAAGGAACAGGCGCTATTCCTGCCCTGCCACTGTCTGTCTGGGAAACCTTGCACTTGTCATTCCCTGGCTCGGTGCCTCAGTTTCCATTCTCGCCAGCCTCTGCCTATTTCCCTGCAGTTTCACATCTCTGTTGGTGCCAGTCCCACCCCCGCACTGCACAGTCTAATATCGCCTCCTCTCTCTTGCCAGCACCATGACACCTGGCCTGGAGCCAGACGTGGAGAGCCACCTCCTTCAAGCTGCCTTGCATGCCATCTTCATCGTGGGCATGTAGAAAGACACCACCCAAGTCCAGGTAGATCATGCTAAAGTCATGAATTGAAGAGCCAGCTGTCATCCTGCCATGAATTCTTGCTAATTGTCTTCAGTGGAATGTGAATGAGGGAGGCCAGGATATGTATTTGGGTGTCTCACAAGTGCTTCACAGAGACCCCTCTTCCCGTCCTGTGGCAGGTATAGCCCCAGTTTCCCAAACACTGACCCATGGCTTTCCCTTGCTTTGCAGGATCTGCATAGGGTCTTGCCAGAGCTCCTGGATGCCATGCTGGGGAGCCTGCTGGCAGAGTCCCCAGACACCGACAGGCTCCACTACATCTTGGAGGGGAGCCCGATAAGAGGGGTGGGGCAATTTTGCCTGAACTGTTAGATCCATTTTCCAGTCTGTCCTCCTCGCTGGGCCCTCAGTGGGGCGTCCTTGGTCAGGGCAGTTAGTGTAATGCAGTGTCAGGCCCTTCCTCCTTGAAGGACAGAGGAAGTAGCTGGGAGTTCAAGCCAGAGCTTTGCCTGGGGACTGGCTTAGGGAGTGAGAGTCTGCACCCCTCCTGTGAGATCCAGAAGATGGTCCTCAGAGAAGAGTCACAGGCTCCTACCGAGAGAAACAGGAGGACCCCAGAGAATCAGCCCTTCTCTCCGACGGTCCCTGAGATTCCTAGGGGGATTGTGCTTACACTCAGTCCCTTCACCCAACCAAGGACTTGAGAGCCAAGGAGGGGTGAGGGATCTATGTCCTTCTTGGTGAGCTGTTCAGGAATCAGGAGTTCAGGGCGGATGGGACCAGCCCCCACATCGAACGTCCCAATCTAGAGAGATAATGACAAGTTGTGACCTGCAGGATACAGGCATTGTCCTGGGGCAACAATCCCCTTCTAAATCTCTGCGATAAATGAATCGGATATTCCATCCTGTGCACAATGTCTAAGCCCCCTGGGGATGGGGAGGGTCTCATTAGCACAACACATGCACCTGCCCATGGATCCTGAGCTGCCTCCTTTCCCCCTAGCACATGAACTATTGGATCGTGTCCAGGGTGTCGCAAGAGAGAGCCAGGGCCATTCGGAGCAGCACTGCCCTGCTCAGATCCGCCATCACCCTCTCTGAGTTTGACGTAAGTGACCTCTCAGCCCAGCTTCCTGACTCCAGGCGTTGGTGGGCTGGCTCGAACAGGCTGTAGGATGTGCTGCTGCAGGGGTTGGGGGTTAGGAGTGTTCCTCTTGGGGAGGCAGAGACAGAGCAGAGAATGAACTCGGCTTGACTCAAGTTCTTCTTGTCCTGGTTAAGTGGTGACTCTGGGCATTTTAAGGGGACCATGCTCCAGGTTCATGCCTTCCTATCATCCTGGAGCAGCTGGGGAAGTACGTCCTCATGGAGGGCCCTGCCCACATCCCTGTGCTCCAGACTGCTTTTGAGGACAGAGGAAATGAAGGGTCTAGCTCAAGCTCCTATTCTCTAGCATCTCCTGTAGAGGGGCTACGGGGACGGAGAGTCCTGGCCAGGCAGGGACTGGGAGCTGACAGGAAAATGCTGATGGAGTCCCCTCTCCCTCTCCCTTCTGCAAGAACTCAGCAGGATTCCCCAGGATGGGTCACCATGTGGCACAGCTGTCCATCAGTGACGCAGCCAAGGACCTGAGCCAGCAGGCCAGGGTGGGAGTGTACAGGCTCTATCAGCTGCTGCTGCACCAGAGGGGTAAGGAACCCAGGTGTGAAATGGCACCCGATAGAAGAGTGAGAGTGGGACCCCAACCAATTTCTCTAAGACTGACCCCGGCTGGAGGCTGAGTCTCTATCGATCTCTTTCTCTGTTCTACACCACCCCCTGCAATTCTCTTGGCAAGGAATCTGTCTACTGTGCAACCACCAATGGGATTGGAAGGACACAAGCGCTGCAACCAAAATGACAAGTGTGTTTGTGTGTGTGTGTCTCTTTCCCAGGGCTGACCATCCATGAGGCCGAAGCCCTGTGGTGTTGGGACTGGTACCGGGACAGCAGGCTCCTGGGCTTCAGGAACACAGCCACGGTCGGGGAGGTAAGGACACTCTGCCAGGGCATAGAATCATAGAATCATAGAATATAAGGGTTGGAAGGGACCCTAGAAGGTCATCTAGTCCAACCCCCTGCTCGAAGCAGGACCAATTCCCAGTTAAATCATCCCAGCCAGGGCTTTGTCAAGCCTGACCTTAAAAACCTCTAAGGAAGGAGATTCTACCACCTCCCTAGGTAACGCATTCCAGTGTTTCACCACCCTCTTAGTGAAAATTTTTTCCTAATATCCAATCTAAACCTCCCCCACTGCAGCTTGAGACCATTACTCCTCGTTCTGTCATCTGCTACCATTGAGAACAGTCTAGAGCCATCCTCTTTGGAACCCCCTTTCAGGTAGTTGAAAGCAGCTATCAAAGCATGAAAGCATGACACAGCTCAGGGAGTGGGGGTGGCTGGGTCCCCTGCAGTGGCTGCTTCCTGGGGCCGCGAGACAGAGATACTGTTCTAGCCCCAGGATTCGGAGCCTCGCTCTGGGCAGTCTGCTAATGCCTCACATCCTGTTGGGTTTAGGTCTTCGGAAAATTCTTCTGGGAGGAGCAGAGAAGATCCTTCCTCTGGACAGCAGTGCTGGCCATCCATGACCCCCTGCTGCGTGTCAGCCAGCCTGAGCTGCTCCTCACCTACACCCTCCTGCGGGAAGCCCAGCACTGATGGGGGACAAGGTAAGCAGCTGCATTAGAGTCAGGAGATTGGGGTGGGGCCCAGGCCTCCTTCCCATCCGATGGCCATTCGCTAGGCTGGCAGAAAGGAGCCTGGTGTGGAATGAGAGTGAGAACAGGTGCTACTGGGAAGGGAGATGAATTCAACTGCATGAGCAGGAGGGAGCCAGCTTGTCCCCGGAGTAGCTCCAACCCTGGAGAGAGTCCAGCGAAGGGCAACAAAAATGATTAGGGGTCTGGAACACATGAGTTATGAGGAGAGGCTGAGGGAGCTGGGATTGTTTAGCCTGCAGAAAAGAAGAATGAGGGGGGATTTGATAGCTGCTTTCAACTACCTGAAAGGGGGTTCCAAAGAGGATGGCTCTAGACTGTTCTCAATGGTATCAGATGACAGAACGAGGAGTAATGGTCTCAAGCTGCAGTGGGGGAGGTTTAGATTGGATATTAGGAAAAACTTTTTCACTAAGAGGGTGGTGAAACACTGGAATGCGTTACCTAGGGAGGTGGTAGAATCTCCTTCCTTAGAGGTTTTTAAGGTCAGGCTTGACAAAGCCCTGGCTGGGATGATTTAACTGGGAATTGGTCCTGCTTCGAGCAGGGGGTTGGACTAGATGACCTTCAGGGGTCCCTTCCAACCCTTATATTCTATGATTCTATGATTCTATGATTCTAACCCAGCTCTTTGCAAGGCTAATTAATGACAAGCATTGCCTCATCACGGACTTATGTTCTTAGGACACGGTGCTACCGCCCTTGGGAAGTGCCCTCTGCGAGTCTCTCCTGTCCCACAGGGCCACTCCAGTTTCCAGTGGACTAGTGTCTGTGTCACCCGAGCCACCACCCAGAGTTGCTCCCGTCACTGGTAGCATGGGAGGCCAAGGACTGACAAGTGATGGCGATTCAGCAGGCAGGCCTGAGGCACATTGGTGGGGGAAGCTTGTCCTGCTGCTGGCAGGGCTGGACTTGCTCTAGAGAGAACGGGAGGATTCAGTCAGCAGGGGCTGGTGATCTGCCCCATTCACCAGGGCTGCCATCCTGCATCTTCAGCATGAGTGTCTGGGATGACTTGGGGAAAGGTCTCAACCTCCCGACATCCCACTTCACTTCTGCCAGAATCCCTCCTTCTCCCCACCTCCCTGCTGGAGCCCCGTCCCTGCCCAACCTGGGTTGGGGTGGAGGAGAGGGTTTTGAGAACTTGCGCTGTGGATTAGAGGTGGAACAGCTGCCAGGGGCACTGAGCGGGAGGTGTCAGGAGCTGACACTACAAGGACAGGGGTTGGCGCTGGAGGTCTCTAGAAAGGACAAGAAGACTCGATTCTGGGGGTAAGGAGGGTGAATCCATCCCTCACAGGTAGGCAGGTGGTGGGTGGAAATGCTGGTTCCAGGTGCCCTTAATCCCCCCAATTCCTCGGGGCCGTCTGAGTCTCTGACAGGTTCTCGTTCCCTTGCAGCAGGAGGACATCATGGCCAATGTGATGTGCCAGGTCCGCATCATCCAGCACTTGCGCCAGATGCCTGAGGCACTTCAGGGCTGTGCCTCTGAGGCCACCAGCAACTCCCGCTCCCTGCCTCAGGTACTGCTCTGGGTCAATGTAAATGGGGAGCTAGTGGAAGGGGAAATGGAGCCCCCTGGCACTCACAGAAACTCTCTCCTCTGTCTGTGGAGCAGGGTCCTTCTGCCTCCCAAATTCCAGCAGAGTTTCCCAGACGGGCGCAGCCTGCAGCTGAGCCACCTCCGGGAGCAGTGGAGACAGGTCACCTCATCCCATCAAAGCAAGCAGTGCTGGCTCTCAAAGAGGCTTAGATGGAAGACCCCACTCCGTCATGGAGGGAAGAGCCATTTACTCCTTGGGGCGTGTGGGCCTCTTGGGGGAGAAATGGGATCATGGAATCATAGAATACTAGGGTTGAAAGGGACCTCGGGAGGTCATCTAGTCCAATCCCCTGCGCAAAGCAGGACCAATCCCCAATTTTTCCCCGGGATCTCTAAATGGTCCTCTCAAGGATTGAACTCACAACCCTGGGTTTAGCAGGCCAAAGCTCAAACCACTGAGCTATCCCTCCCCTGCTAATGCGTAGCCTGGCTGGGAGCTTCCCCCATCCCTGGCTCCCAGCTCTGGGACAGAGACGTCTCCATCATTGTACCACCCTGGTTTTGTTCGTAGGAAGGTGCTCCGCAGAGATGTCCTCTAACCTGGACTCCTGAGAGGGTTTCCAGCAGGAGGCTCCAGTCCCTAGGGCATGAAGAGGACATCAGGTAGTCTCGTTCACATGGCATCTCCGGTCTCCAGCTCCACTTCCCGCAGCAGGGCAAACGAACCCATTAGCTCCCAGAATCCCAACTCTTTGACCTCCTTCCACTCAGCAGTGGGATTTCTCCAGCCCCCTCATCACACCTGTCAACCTCTGAATGATGAAGGGCCTGAATGTCAGAGTCACCAGAACAAGCAAACTCCAGTTGCAGGCAGTGGGGCCTGTGTGTACTGAGCCCCTCTGGAAACCAGGTCTGAAATGGGAGCAAGGACCCCAGCCCAGGAACAGTAGGATTGGGCAGAGCAGGCCTGTAACAAGGTGCTCTCCCCTGGGCTGCACAGCCTGGGGCTTAGCCAAGCTGATCACAGAATGAGCCCTACCTGAGAGGCACCATGTAACCCCTCCTACAGAGCCAGACTTCAGTGGTGATACAGCCCAGCTGGGGTATCAACGGGAATGAGAACGAGTTAGGAAGTTCAGAGCAGCAAGGAAAGTCTAGAGGGAAACTTGAGAAGAGAGGTGGGAAGTGCCCAGGGAAAACTGCAGCAAAGAGAAAGGAGTAGACCTTGCTGTTGGGTACAGGACCCTGGGCTGCTCCCAGTGTCAGGGTGGAAGTGGGTTCTCCTACTGGCCCCAAAGAAGGGGGCGTCCACGCACCCGGAGAGGGTTACCGAGCCCAGCAAGGGGGCTGCAGGATGAGGAAGAGCCCCAGTGATGGCAGAAGGACATCTTTCTGTGGAAAGACATGTTTGGACTTTTAGTATGAGACAAGCTGGGCCCCAGGAGGGTTGACGAAAGATGGTGACCTGGCTGAAGTGTTGACTAACCAGGCAGAGAAACTGTCACGGTGCTCGAGCGACCACTGATGGGGGAGGCTAGCCTAGCGAGAGGGCTGTGATCATGCCTGGCCGCCACGGGGGCACGGAACGATGAGTAGCTTCCTTTCTGATTGGCATAGTCAGAAGGATTGAATTCCATCAGCCCTCACGGATCACAGGGGGAAGTCTTGGGTGCTGAAGGAAGGTCTGTTGTGACAAACGGGTGTCTGGAGGGACTGAGCTGGTCACTGGATTTCTCACTTCAGTTCCCAGGACTGGTTAAGCAGCCAAAGCAGGTCTAGGGGTTTCTCACGCAGCTCCTAGAACACCAACAGAGGCAGAAGGAAGTGCATGCGGAGCTACAGACGCGGCAGCAGAAATACCTGTGAGAGATCCTGCAAAGGGAAATCAACCCAGGGTCTGCTATGCCCATGGACAAAAAGAGCAGATATGGAGAGTATTCCTGGGCTGTGCTGTGAAGATTAGCCCAGGAGAGCAGCGCATGAGGAAGTGTACAAGCGTGGCCTAATGCCAAGATGGGGACAAGAGTTCTTTGTTTTGAGTGCAGAGAAGCAGGCCATATCAAAAGACACGGCCTGCTTAGGAAATTGCTGAGTGGCAAAACGAGGGGCCAGGGCCCCGAGAAGGTGTCCTCTGACACAAAGCCACATGAGGCAGGCTACGTGGAGGTGGCAGGGATGGCCGTGGACCTTGCAGACCCTCCACCAACACGCCCTGTTGGGTGCTGCAGGGAGGTGAAGGACGAAATGGTTGGCCCAGAGATGAAACAGACTGAAGGAGGGACAAACAGCAGGGTGGAGCAGTCCGTGGTGCGTTCTCAGACCCTGACGGAAAGGGTTTTGGCGTATGCAGTGCCAGTAGCAAAAAGGGGTAGAGAAGAAGCTAAAGGCTTCGGAACAGGCTCCGACACTGGATTAATCTTCTGGATTAATCTTCTGCAACTGCAAGGTCTCAGACGCAGTCTCCTCCCAGCAAGCTGAAGCTGCCCCTGGCTCTGGAGCTAGAATTGCACGTCCTGAGAGCTTCCCTTGCATGGTGTATTCACCGTGGGCATGAGAAAGGACAACACCCATATGCAGGTTGAACATCAACCTCCACCTCTGTCCCAGCAGCAGGATGGCCTCTGGTCCCTGCTCCCTCAGACAGCTGGAGCTACTGAGAGGTGTGGTTGGCAGAGCATGAGAACAGCCCATGAGGTTAAGAAATGGTGGGGAGAGCCTGGATTCTGCCCAGAAGCCCAGCTTCCATCCCTAGCAGCTTGGATGTTTCCTACCCTGCTGTGCACCAGGCCCTCTGCAGACAGCTGCTCTGGGCAAGGACTGCAGAGCCAGCTGTCATCCTGGCAGGTGTAGCCCCAGGTTCCATAACCCTGACCCATGGTCTCTCTCCACTGGCAGGCTCAGAGCAAGGACTGCCCATAGAACATGGATGACGAGCTCTAGATCCTGCTGACAGCATCCCCCAGCACAGACAAACTCCAGCACATCTCGCAGGTGAGCAGAATGTGAAGAGGCAGCAGGGGTTTTACCTTGGCCCTGGGGACTCCAAGCAAGAAGAGATTGGAAAATCCATGTTTCTTCTCTTGGATCCTTCCGAGTATACATTTGTGATATCAGCTCAGTGGGTGACCTTGAGGTTAACTCACTTCCCCCTTCCGGCATCAGTCTTCTCCACTCTCAGATCTACCCTGGGGAAGAAGGACATAAGCCTTGACAATCACCTTCACCTGTGGGTGTCTGGCCCTGGGACCCTAAACCAACTGGACTACCTGCCCCTTCACCTAAACTGCCCTTTCTTTTCCTCCTAGGGCCTTGTCCTAAGTGCTCCGCCTAGCCCCTTCCTGGCTTGTCCCTGACCTTTCAAGGACTCTCCAAGCCCCTCCCACACCTGCTCCCCTTGGGGTCTCTCTCCTGGCTAAGCACAGGCTGCCCTTCTATCTCTCAGCAGCCCTGGGTCCTAGTCACATGCTGCTGCTTTTCACCTAACTCCCACACTTATTCCCTTCCCCCTAGGGAGCTGCATAACCTGAGCTAGGTGCAGTTGAGCTCCAACCCCTTTCCTGGCCATCTCACCATGGGACAGGTTGAAACCGGAAACCTGTGGGCTAACAGTAACTGTTTGCTCTCAAAGGTGCTGAAGACACAATGGAAGAGGAAATCCTTTGGTCTGGATTTAAATTATTCCAACTGAAAGTGAATGAGAGAAAATAGGTCCAGAGTTATCTTCCTAGCAGCAGAAAATGTAAAGACTCATAGATGTTCAGGTCAGAAAGGACCATTATGTGTATCTAGTCACGCCTCCTGTATAACTTGGGCCCTAGAATGTTACCAAGTGGTTCCTTCAGCCAACCATAACATGGGACTGAGCCAGAGCACGTCTTTTGGAAGGACATCCACATGCATTAGAGCAGGGGTTCTCAAACTGTGGGTCGAGCCCCCTCAGGGTCATGAGGTTATAACATGGGGGGTTGCGAGCTATCAGCCTCCACCCCCAACCCTGCTTTGCCTCCAGCATTTATAATGGTGTTAAATATATAAAAGTGTTTTTAATTTATAAGGAGGGGTGACACTCAGTGGCTTGCTCTGTGAAAGTAGTCACCAGTGCTAAAGTTTGATAACCACTGCATTAGAGCCAGCTGGCTAACAGAAAATCTTTCTTCTGCAGTAACGTGGGGTTAAGGGACATGGAGGAAAAGACACGGAGGCCGTGATTAAAGTTAGAGGAGCGAGGCCAGGATAACAGGGGCGAGGTCTCAGGACTGGCTATCAGAAGACCTGCAATTTTCTATTCCTGGCTTTGGGACCATGAGCAAGTCTCTTCAACACTGGGTGCCTCAGTTTCCCCACTATCAAAGAGAGCTAATTAAGGTTTTGTTTGTTGTCCCCATTTTACAGGGTGGGAAACCAAGACACAGTTGGGACCTGTCTACACTACAGCTCCCTAGAGCATTTCTAAGCTGCTGAACCCCACATGTTGTTCAGAGCCTATGGACAACACTGCTCCTAAAGGTGTGTTTGTTCTGTTCTTATCCCCAATGTATCAGCACGGCTAGACGGCCTTTTCTCACTGTGCTGTGGGAAGCAGGTCCTGGGTACTAAGGGTCTGAAGAAGCTCTCAAGGACTAATTTTTAAAAATATTTCTATCAATGAATTGAGAGAAAATACACAATCCCTGCTGATAAGCTTGGTGGGTGACAAAATACTGGCAGAGTGGTAATTACTGATGAGGAGAGGGCAGTGATACAGAGCCATCTGGCTTATTCGGCAAGCTGGGCCCATTCAAAGAAAGCAAGTTTGACCAGAACCAAATGCAAGGTCCTACACCTAGCAACAAGGCATGCCGGCCACACCTCCAGAATGGGGAAGTGTATCCAGGAAAGCAGTGACTCTGAAAAGGATTGAGGGGCCATAGTGGAGAAGCCACTCAAAACGAGCTCCCAGCATGAAGCTGTGGTGACTAGGACTAAAGCCATCCTTAGACGTAGGAGCAGAGCCGTGAGGAGGCTAGGGAGGTGACACAGCATTAGTGAGACTGCTATTGGAATACTGCCTCTAGTTTTGGTGTCCTCATTTGGAAAAGATGTTGAGAAATTGGAGGTGGGGCAGCAAAGAGCCACCAAATGTTCTGCGGGCTGGAGAAAAATGCCTTCTAGGGAGCGATTGAAAGAGCTCAACCTGTTTAGCTGATGAAAAGCAGATTGAAAGGTGACTTCACTGAAGTGTTGTAATGCCTTAATGGAGAGAAAATACTGGGGATTAAAAGGCTCGTTAATCTAGCAGAGAAAGGCATAACAAGACCCAATGGCTGGAAGGTGAAAAGCGACAAATTCATATCAGAAATAAAGCACAAATATTCAACAGCGAGTATGATTCACCACGGGAAGAAGCTACCAAGGAAAGTGGTGGATTCTCGATCTCTTGATGTCATTTAATGAAAACTAGATGCCTTTCTGGAATGTGTTTGCCAAACGGTAGCGGGACTGTCCCTAGAAAATCAGGACATCTGGTCACCCCAGGGGTGGGTGTGGCAGTGACATCACAAAGGCTCTTTGCAGGACCTCAGACTATTGGTCAAAGGTAGTGGGGAGGTGGTGACCTCACAGAGAGATGCTGACATCTGCCAGGCAGGACAGGGGCGCAGGGCCAGGGAAACCTCGCAGACCCCTGTAGCTTTGCTTCAGCAAGTCTCCTTCTCGAGGTCCCTCTTTCAGGACTGAGAGAGTATCAGGGTTTACGTACGTGAGCGCGAGGAGGAACCTCTTTCGAGTTTTCTCCTTTCCTTTTCCTGATTTTACTAGAAAACAGACATCCCTGTTTGGAAGGTAAGAGCCTCTGAGAGGTTTGGAACCTGTTCAGTCTGATCCATTTGGTGCCAGGTGAATTCTAGGCATGGAAAACGCTAGCTTAAGGTGGCAGAATTTTATTCCCCACCTAGGATTTTGTCCCTTAGAATCACTGAGGACATTAGGGTTTGTCCTTTTTGTTTTACCTTTTCCTCCATCCCTCCCTCCTTTCTCTTCTTCTCTTACTTCTTTTGTCCTTTCCCTTGTTCTCCTCCCGCCACCAGGAGAGTTGTATGGGGGGAGTCACTGGGGGTGCTCTGCAGCTCCCATTGTGGAAGATCTACCTAAAATGTGGGGCTGAAATAATGCTTGGCCCGTGATCCCCACCGGTGACCTGGGCCATCCTTTGGGCTCTCTGGTGAGAAAGTGTCACCTCATCCTCCCGCCCCTTAGTCTCTACCCAGATTTTCTGAGGAGGAGGTTATTGACAGGGAGGAGACTTGGGTCCTTGTTTTTCTCTTTTAAGACCAAGTAAATAAGTTATAATGAGTCATGTTTGATTAACGTTGCTCCTTCTCTGCATTCATTGTCTCTGAGCAGTTCATGATTCTCTCTAACATTCCAGTTCTCCTGAAACACTTGCTGAATAATTACTATGAACTGTTGTTGGTCTGGAGCTCATTTGAGAGCACTTTACTGAGGTTGTTCAACATATGAAACTCAAGATCCGATGGTTAGTTTACAAGTTAGGGCTCTTGGGTCCTATTCCCAACTCTGCCACTGACTGGCTGTGTGACTTCAGACAAGTCAATTCTCCTTTCTCAGCCTTAGCTTCTCCCTCTTTCAAGTAGGCATAACAATCCACTCCTACCTACCTTAGAGTGGGTGGAGGATGGGAATCCATTGGAGAGTGTCACTGGGAGCAGTGCATAATAGGAACTGTCCTATCACGTTTACTCAATCTGATTATGACATAATAGAATAGCTGAAATATTCCACTTTATTTGTATTTGATTATTTTGAAATTGTTAAGAGCAGCAACTCCTTCGCTCAGACTGTTCCCCACGCTGAGAGTGTCTGAGCTGGGCCAGACCCTGTGAGCTGCTGAGCATGGAAATCAATGAGAAATGAGGGGGCCCTGGGCTTTGATGTGGGGAATGGTTTCCCTGGAGAAGTCCGGACTCCTGGGTTCTGTTCCTCCTCTAGCCTGGAGGGTGGAGGGGGTGGCCAGTGAAGGCAGAAGGGAGCTGCTTGTCCAAAGTGACCGATGGACTTTGTGACTGACCCCAGTGCCTCCCCGGGTGTTGCAGCACCAGAGATGAAGAGGGGGAACGTTGGGAGCAGATCATGCAATGAACTCCTGCCAGTGTATGGAGATTGCACTCCTGCACCCCTGTGGGGGGTGGCGGAGCTGCTGTGGCTGGGGCAGGGATGGGGAGGGATGAAAAAGGCTGTCTGGTGAGAGGCTGCCTTGACCCCAAACTCACGCCTGCTCCCCGCTCGGTTCCAGGATGGCCGTGCTCCTGAGGATGTTCGGGAAGAAGGCTCTGCAAGTGGCCTCAAAGCCTGAGGGAAGCAGCTGCCATCTTCCCCAGGAACAGGGCGGCCCCTCCGTCCCCACTGGCGGGAAAGGCGCTCCCGGCCAGGCTAGGAGGTGGAAGTGCCCAGCCTTCTGGCAGAGGAAACCCATTCCCGGCGCAGGCGTCGATGTGGGAGAGGCACCGGCCAGGCTGAAATGGAGCTGACCCAGGATGCGGCAGGGCAGGCAGGACCCAGCCCAGGAATGGAGCTGGGCAGGGTGGCTCTGGGGCTAGTTGTGTGGGAAGCACCAGCCCCACGAGCCCAGCCCTGATTCCCAGCAGGAGGCATCACCCTGCCCGGTCACTATGGACCTTCCAGTCTCCCCAGGTCAGGAGGTGGAGGATCCCTGTCCCAGCACCAGCAGCTCGGCTCTCTCCCCATGGGACAGCAGCAGCGCCTGGGACTCGGGCTGCAGTGAGGCCAAGGGGCGCCGCTGCTTTGTTCCAGGTGAGGAGCCAGGCTGGGCTCAGGGAGGGGTGAGGAGGGGGCTGTGAACACCCTGGGCCCAGGCACTCGACCAGTGCTAAGGGGGCAGGTCCCCAGCCCAGGTGTCTGGCCTGAGCCACATGAACCTCTGACACTAGATGTTGCCACTTTGGTCCTTGGTACTGTAGCTGGTGGTGGGGCGGGGAGGGGGGGCAGGCACCGCGGTGGGAAGTCCAGGACAGTGTGTGTGTGGAGGGTCTCTTTGCTGTGGGCTCCTGAAGGAGTTGGGGGCTGAAGGTATCATTGAGAGGGGGGAGTGTGGGGCCAAGTCTGCCCTGGGTCCCGGAGGTGGGACGGGGGCACATTGCCCCACCATGCTCCTCAGTGTCAGCCGGTGTCAACCTGTCCTCTTCTCTCCCTGGTGCAGGGACCCCCAGGGACTCAGGATGAGGAGGAGGAACGGGTGGATGTGGCCTCAGAGGAGGCTGTTCTCAAGAACATCCAGGAGCAGCTCCAGGGCCGAGAAAAGGTACAAACATTTCCCAGCTGTGCTGGAACCGAGGGTCTTTTCTCTGACAATCCACCAGCCCTAATGGGGACCTTTCACCTCCATGATCTGGGATGCCCAAGATGGGGGTGTTTGTCATACACCAGCCGGGGTCTCCTTCCCTCACAGGCACTGTCCCAGATCTGGACCCTGCTTATGTAGGAGTCGTGGGTGATTTGTACAATGGGCGGGCCCCCGCTATCCCGCGTACAGGCCTGAGTCCTGCAGCTGGTGTGGGTGGGTCAGGGAGGTCCCTGGCTAACTGGCTCTCTCCCCCCCAACCCCACTCCTGGTGGGTGCAGGATGAGGCCCAACACCTTATGTTCCTGCACGCCATCCACCCCACGTGTCTCGCTGCACAGCAGAGAGGGCAGAACACATTGGAGCCACACTGCTGCA
This sequence comes from Caretta caretta, assembly GCF_965140235.1. Taxonomy (NCBI): domain Eukaryota; kingdom Metazoa; phylum Chordata; order Testudines; family Cheloniidae; genus Caretta; species Caretta caretta. Next base: position 177,336,110 of record NC_134208.1, on the reverse strand, counting down.
AGGCGGTTGTCCTAGAGAGGATTGTAGTGAGCGAGACATGGCGCCAAGCAGCTGGAGGGAGGACAGAGACATGGGAGGGGTAGGGGTCTCCCCAGGCAAATGGATGGGGGATGGCTATCTGGGGCTATCTGTTCACCTGAGGGGGTGGGTGTGGCAGTGACCTCACAAAGGCCTTTTCCAGGACCTCAGCCTACTGGTCAAAGGTAGTGGGGAGGTGGTGACCTCACAGAGGGAGGGGCAGCTGAGGCCAGGGATTGCTGGGGCTGAAGATTGGGTAGAAGAGACAGGAGAAATTCTGAGATTGGCCACTAGTGGGCAGGAATCGGAAGAGCGGGAGGCAGGTTGCGGGATACTGCTGGCTCTGTGGGGCACTGGCTGTGTAATCTCCTCACTGGGAAGTGTCAATGAGGCCCAGATCTCTCACTTTCCTTTATCTCCTTTGGGTCTCACAGGATCTCATTGAGGAGCTGCCTGGTAACTCTCCATCGGGCGCCGTCCTCCCTAATTCCCTGATTGCTGTGGGCAACCTCGTGTACTGAGACCCTTCCGCCTGGTTCCCCGAACCCCGCCTCTGCTCAGACCCAGGGCTGGGAGTCACTGCCCCTTCCACCACCAGGTCACCTCCCAAGGGTGTCTCCTCTGACAGAGGTGGTGGGAAGGTTCACTCTCTCTGGGTTGGGCTGTTCTTTTCACTCCAGTAACATTGCAAAGGCTTTGGGGAGAGGCTCACTCCCAGGAACAGATACATCAGGGGCAGCAGGGTCCAGGGAACAGGCGCTATTCCTGTCCTGCCACAGTCTGTCTGGGAAACCTTGCAAACATGGTGCCTCAGTTTCCATTCTCGCCAGCCTCTGCCTATTTCCCTGCAATTTCACATCCCTGTTGGTGCCAGTCCCACCCCCGCACTGCACAGTCTAATACCGGCTCCTCTCTCTTGCCAGCACCATGACACCTGGCCTGGAGCCAGAGCTGGAGACCCACCTCCTTCGAGCTGCCCTGCATGCCGGCTTCACCCTGGGTATGGAGAAGGACACCACCCAAGTCTAGGTAGATCATGCTAAAGTCATGGATTGAAGAGCCAGCTGTCATCCTGCCATGAATCCTTGCTAATTGCCTGCAGTAGGATGTGAATGAGTGAGGCCAGGATATGTGTTTGGGGGTCTCACAAGTGCTTCCCAGAGACCCCTCTTCCCATCATATGGCAGGTGTAGCCCCAGTTTCCCTAACTCTGACCTATGGCTCTCCCTTGCTTTGCAGGGACTGCATAGTCTTGCCAGACCTCCTGGATGCTTCTACGGGCACAAAGCTCTAAAGATTTAGAGCAGGTTGCACAGCGGAGCCAAGAGGCCAGTGAAGAAGCTTGGCAACATGTGACCTCTAGAAGAAGAAGGGGGAATGTCCGGGTTCCAGCAACACAGACACAGGTAACTAACCACTTTCCTGTTCTCTCCACAGGTATCATTGCGGAGAGTGGACCAGATGATATGTCTGGGGGGAGAAAGCAGAAGGAGAGTCCGCTGGTTGGAAGGCATGAGATGCGCTGTCCTGAGATGGGGGGTTCCACGACCACCACTCCCAAGAGAAGGAGGCGGGTGGTGGTGGTCGGGGACTCTCTACTCCGGGGACTGAGTCATCTATCTGGCACCCTGACCGTGAAAACCGAGAAGTCTGCTGCTTGCCGGGGGCTAAGATTCGCTATGTGACGGAGAGACTGCCGAGACTCATCAAGCCCTCGGATCGCTACCCCTTCCTGCTTCTCCACGTGGGCACCAATGATACTGCCAAGAATGACCTTGAGCGGATCACTGCAGACTACGTGGCTCTGGGAAGAAGGATAAAGGAGTTGGAGGTGCAAGTGGTGTTCTCGTCCGTCCTCCCCGTGGAAGGAAAAGGCCTGGGTAGGGACCGTCGAATCGTGGAAGTCAACGAATTGCTACGCAGGTGGTGTCGGAGAGAAGGCTTTGGATTCTTTGACCATGGGATGGTGTTCCATGAAGGAGGAGTGCTGGGCAGAGACGGGCTCCACCTTACGAAGAGAGGGAAGAGCATCTTTGCAAGCAGGCTGGCTAACCTAGTGAGGAGGGCTTTAAACTAGGTTCACCGGGGGAAGGAGACCAAAGCCCTGAGGTAAGTGGGAAAGCGGGATACTAGGAGGAAGCACAGGCAGGAATGTCTGTGAGGGGAGGGCTCCTGCCTCATACTGAGAATGAGGAGCGATCAGCAGGTTATCTCAAGTGCTTATATACGAATGCACAAAGCCTTGGAAACAAGCAGGGAGAACTGGAGGTCCTGGTGATGTCAAGGAATTATGACGTGATTGGAATAACAGAGATTTGGTAGGATAACTCACATGACTGGAGTACTGTCATGGATGGTTATAAACTGTTCAGGAAGGACAGGCAGGGCAGAAAAGGTGGGGGAGTAGCACTGTATGTAAGGGAGCAGTATGACTGCTCAGAGCTCCGGTACGAAACTGCAGAAAAACCTGAGTGTCTCTGGATTAAGTTTAGAAGTGTGAGCAACAGGAGTGATGTAGTGGTGGGAGTCTGCTATAGACCACCGGACCAGGGGGATGAGGTGGATGAGGCTTTCTTCCGGCAGCTCGCGGAAGCTACTAGATCGCATGCCCTGGTTCTCATGGGTGACTTTAATTTTCCTGATATCTGCTGAGAGAGCAATACAGCGGTGCATAGACAATCCAGGAAGTTTTTGGAAAGCATAGAGGACAATTTCCTGGTGCAAGTGGTAGAGGAGCCAACTGGGGGGGAGCTTTTCTTGACCTGCTGCTCACAAACCGGGAAGAATTAGTAGGGGAAGCAAAAGTGGATGGGAATCTGGGAGGCAGTGACCATGAGTTGGTTGAGTTCAGGATCCTGACAGAGGGAAGAAAGGTAAGCAGCAGGATACGGACCCTGGACTTCAGGAAAGCAGACTTCGACTCCCTCAGGGAACAGATGGGTAGGATCCCCTGGGGGACTAACATGAAGGGGAAAGGAGTCCAGGAGAGCTGGCTGTATTTCAAGGAATCCCTGTTGAGGTTACAGGGACAAACCATCCCGATGTGTCGAAAGAATAGTAAATATGGCAGGCGACCAGCTTGGCTTAACGGTGAAATCCTAGCGGATCTTAAGCATAAAAAAGAAGCTTACAAGAAGTGGAAGGTTGGACATAAGACCAGGGAAGAGTATAAAAATATTGCTCGGGCATGTAGGAATGATATCAGGAGGGCCAAATCGCGCCTGGAGCTGCAGCTAGCGAGAGATGTTAAGAGTAACAAGAAGGGTTTCTTCAGGTATGTTGGCAACAAGAAGAAAGCCAAGGAAAGTGTGGGCCCCTAAATGAATGAGGGAGGCAACCTAGTGACAGAAGATGTGGAAAAAGCTAATGTACTCAATGCTTTTTTTGCCTCTGTCTTCACGAACAAGGTCAGCTCCCAGACTGCTGCGCTGGGCATCACAACATGGGGAATAGATGGCCAGCCCTCTGTGGAGAAAGAGGTGGTTAGGGACTATTTAGAAAAGCTGGACGTGCACAAGTCCATGGGACCGGACGAGTTGCATCCGAGAGTGCTAAAGGAACTGGCGGCTGTGATTGCAGAGCCATTGGCCATTATCTTTGAAAACTCGTGGCGAACGGGGGAAGTCCCGGATGACTGGAAAAAGGCTTAGGGAGTGAGAGTCTGAACTCCTCCTGTGAGATCCAGAAGATGGTCCTCAGAGAAGAGTCACAGGCTCCTTCCTACAGAAACATGAGGACCCCAGAGATTCAGCCCTTCTCTCCTACGGGCCCTGAGATTCCTGGGGGGATTGTGCTCACACTCAGTCCCTTCACCCAACCAAGGACTAGAGAGCCAAGGAGGGGTGAGGGGTCTGTCTCCTTCCTGGTGGGCTGTTCAGGAATCAGGAGTTCAGAGCGGATGGGACCAGCCCCCACATCGAACGTTGTCCCAATCTAGAGAGACAATGACAACTTGTGACCTGGAAGATATAGGCTTTGTCCTGGGGGCAACAATCCCCTTCTAAAGCTGTGCGATCAATGAATAAGATATTTCACCCCGTGAACAATGTCTCAGCCCCCTGGGGATGGGGAGGATCTCATTATTGGATCGTGCCCAGGGTGTCGCAAGAGAGAGCCAGGGCCATTTGGAGCAGCACCGCCCTGCTCAGATCCACCATTGCCCTCCCTGAGTTTGACATAAGTGACCTCTCAGCCCAGCTTCCTGACTCCAGGCGTCGGTGGGCTGGCTTGAACGAGCTGCAGGATGTGCTGCTGCAGGGGCTGGGGGATAGGAGTGTTCCTCTTGGGGAGACAGAGACAGAGCAGAGAATGAGCTTGGCTTGAGTCAACTTCTTCTTGTCTTGGTTAAGTGGTGACTCTGGGCTTTTAAGGGGACCATGCTCCAGGTTCATGCCTTTTTGTCATCCTGGAGCAGCTGGGGAAGTACGTCCTCATGGAGGGCCCTGCCCACATCCCTGTGCTCCAGGCTGCTTTTGAGGGCAGAGGAAATTAAGGGTCTAGCTCAAGCTCCTATTCTCTAGCATCTCCTGTAGAGGGGCTACCAGGACGGAGAGTCCTGGCCCAGGTGGGGACTGGGAGCTGACAGGAAAATGCTGATGGAGTCCCCTCTCCTCCCTCTCCCTCTCCCTCTCCGTTCCGTAGGAACTCAGCAGAATTCCCCAGGATGGGTCACCGTGTTGCACAGCTGGCTCTGTCCATCAGTGACCCAGCCAAGGACCTTAGCCGGCAGGCCAGGGTGGGAGTGTACCTGCTCTACCAGCTGCTGCTGCACCAGAAGGGTAAGGAACCCAGGTGGGGAATGGCACCCGATAGAAGAGTGAGTGTGGGACCCCAACCAATTTCTCTCAGACTGACCCTGACTGGAGGCTGAGTCTCTGTCGAACTCTTTCTCTGTTCTACAGCAGCCCCTGCAATTCTGTTGGGCCAGGCACGCAGCGAGGACTCTGCCCACTGTGCAACCACCAATCGGATTGGAAGGACACAAGCACTGCAACCAGAATAACAAGTGTGTGTGTGTGTCTGTTTCCCAGGACTGACCATCCATGAGGCCGAAGCCCTGTGCTGTTGGGACTGGCACTGGGACAGCAGGCTCCTGGGCTACAGGAATACAGCCAGGGTTGGGGAGGTAAGGACACTCTGCCAGGGCATGACACCGGTCAGGGAGTGGGGGTGGCTGGGTCCCCTGCAGTGGCTGCCTCCTGGGGCCACTAAACAGGATACCATTCTAGCCCCAGGATTTGGAGCCTGGTTCTGGTCAATCTGCTAATGCCTCACGTCCTGTTGGTTTGAGGTCTTAGGAAAGTTCTTCTGGGAGGGGCAGAGAAGATCCTTATCCGGACGGCAGTGGTGGCCATCCACGACCCTTACTGCGTGTCAGCCAGGTTGGGCTGCTCCTCACCTTCTCCCTCCTAGGGGAAGCCCAGCAGCTGATGGGGGACAAGGTAAGCAGCTGCATTAGAGTCAGGAGATTGGGGTGGGGCCCAGGACTCATTCCCATCCAATGGCCATTCGCTGGCCTGGCAGCAAGAAGGCTGGTGAAGAATGAGAGTGAGAACAGGTGCTCCTGGCAAGGGAGGTGAATTCACCTCCATGAGTAGGAGGGAGCCAGCTTGTCCCCAGAGCAGCTCCAACCGATCCTTTTAGCAAGGCTAAGTAATGACAAGCATTACCTCATCCCGGACTTATGTTTTTAGGACACGTTGCTTTCGCTCTTGCGGGTCTCTCCTATCCCACAGGGCTGCACCAATTTCCAGTGGACTAGAGTCTGTGCCATCCGAGCCACCACCCAGAGTTGCTCCCATCACTGGCAGCCTGGGAAGCCAAGGACTGACGAGTGATGGCGATTCACCAGGCAGGACTGATGCACATGGGCAGGAGAAGCTTGTCATGCTGCTGGCAGAGCTGGACCCGCTCTAGAGAGAATGGGAGGATTCAGTTAGCAGGGGCTGCTGATCTGCCCCATTCACCAGGGCTGCCATCCTGCGGTTTCAGCATTAGTGTCTGGCATGACTTGGGAAAAGGTCTCAACCTCCCGACATCCTACTTCACTGCTGCCAGAATCCGTCCTTCCCCCACACTCCCCTGCTAAAGCCCTGTCCCTGCCCAAGCTGGGTGGGGGTGGAGGAGAGGGTTCTGAGAACTTGAGCTGTGGATTAGAGGTGGAACAGCTGTCAGGGACACTGAGGGGGAGGTGTCAGGAGCTGACCCTACAAGAGGTTGGCACTGGAGGTCACTAGAAAGGACAAGAAGACTCCATTCTAGGGGTCAGGAGGGTGAATCCATCCCTCAGAGGTAGGCAGGTGGTGGGTGGAAATGCTGGTTCCAGGTGCCTTTAATCCCCCCAATTCCTCGGGGGCGTCTGAGTCTCTGACAGGTTCTCGTTCCCTTGCAGCAGGAGGACATCATGGCCAATGTGATGTGCCAGGTCCGCATCATCCAGCACTTGCGCCAGGTGCCTGAGGTACTGCAGGGCTGTGCCTCTGAGGCCACCAGCAACTCCCGCTCCCTGCTGCAGGTACTGCTCTGGCTCACTGTAAAAGGGGAGATAGTGGAAGGGGAAATGGAACCCCTTGGCACTCACAGAAACCCTCTCCCCTCTCTGTGGAGCAGGGTCCTTCCTGCTGCGCCCCAAATGCCCTCACAGCCTCTGAGATGGGCGCAGCCTTCAGCTGAGCCACCTCCTGGAGTAGTGCAGACGGGTCACCTCGTCCCATCAAAGCAAGCAGTGCTGGCTCTCAAAGAGGCTTAGATGGAAGACCCCACTCCCTCATGGAGGTAAGAGTCATTTACTCCTTGGAGCGTGTGGGTCTCCTGGGGGAGAAACGGGATCCCCGATGCATAGCCTGCCTGGGAGCTTCCCCTGTCCCTGGCTACCATCTCTGGGACAGAGACGTCTCGATCATTGTACCACCCTGGTTTTGTTCATAGGAAGGGGCTCCCTAGACATGTCCTCTAAACTGGACTCCTGAGAGGGTTTCCGGCAGGAGGCTCCAGCCCCTCGGGCATGAAGAGGACATCAGGTAATCTTGTTCACATGGCATCTCCGGTCTCCAGCTCCACTTCCCGTAGCAGGGCAAATGAACCCATCAGCTCCCAGAATCCCAACTCTTTGGCCTCCTTCCGCTCAGCAGTGGGATTTCTCCAGCCCCCTCACCACACCTGTCAGCCTCTGAATGATGAAAGTCCTGAATGTCAGAGTCACCAGAACAAGCAAACTCCAGGTGCAGGCAGTGGGACCTGTGTGTACTGAGTCCCACTGGAAATCATGTCTGAAATGGGGAGCAAGGACCCCAGCCCAGGAACAGTAGGAGTGGGCAGAGCAGGCCTGTAACAGGGTGTTCTCCACTGAGCTGCACAGCCTGGGGCTTAGCCAAGCTGATTACAGAATGAGCCCTACCTGAGAGGCACCATGTATCCCCTTCTACAGAGCCAGACTTCAGTGGTGATACAGCCCAGCTGGGGTATCAACAGGAATGAGAACGAGTTAGGAAGTTCAGAGCAGCAAGGAAAGTCTAGAGGGAAATTTCAGAAGAGAGGTGGGAAGTGCCCAGGGAAAACTGCAGTAAAGAGAAAGGAGTAGACCTTGCTGTTGGGTACAGGACCCTGGGCTGCTGCCAATGTCAGGGTGGGACTGGATTCCCCTACTGGCCCCAAAGAAGGGGGCATCCACCCACCTGGAGAGGGTTACCAAGCCCAGAAAGGGGGCTCCAGGATGAGGAAGAGCCCCAGTGATGGCAGAAGGGTGGACTAACGGTGGCGACATGGCCGAAGGGTTGAGTTACCAGGCAGAGAAACTGTCATGGTGCTGGAGCAACCACAGATGGGGGACGCTAGCCTAGCGAGAGGGCTGTGATGCCATGCCTGGCCGCCACGGGGGCATGGAACGATGAGTAGATTCATTTCTAATTGGTACAGTCAGGAGGATTGAATTCCATCAGCCCTCACGGATCACAGGGGGAAGTCTTGGGTGCTGAAGGAAGGTCTGTCCTGCCAAGAGGGTGTCTGGAGCGACTGAGCTGGTCACTGGATTTTTCACTTCAGTTCCCAGGACTGGTTAAGCAGCCAAAGCAGGTCTAGGAGTTTCTCACGCAGCTCCTAGAACACCAACAGAGGCAGAAGGAAGTGCAGACGGAGCTACAGACGTGGCAGCAGCAATACCTCTGAGAGATCCTGGAAAGGGAAATCAACCCAGGGTCTGCTATGCCCATGGACAAAAAGAGCAGACAAGGAGAGCATGCCTGGGCTGTGCTGTGAAGATTAGCCCAGGAGAGCAGGGCATGAGGAAGTGTACAAGCGTGGCCTAATGCCAAGATGGGGACAAGAGTTCTTTGTTTTGAGTGCAGAGAAGCAGGCCATATCAAAAGACACGGCCTGCTTAGGAAATTGCTGAATGGCAAAACAAGGGGCCAGGGCCCCACGAAGGTAGAAAGAAAGGAGAAGGTGTCCTCTGACACAAACCCACGTAAGGCATGCTACGTGGAGGTGGCAGGGATGGCCGTGGACCTTGCAGACCCTCCACCAACATGCCCTGTTGGGTGCTGCAGGGAGGTGAAGGACAAAATGGTTGGCCCAGCGATGAAGCAGACTGAAGTAGGGACAAACACCAGGGTGGAGCAGTCCGTGGTGGGTTCTCAGACCCTGACAGAAAAGGTTTTGGCGTATGCAGTGCCACAAGCAAAAAGGGGTAGAGAAGAAGCTAAAGGCTTCAGAAAAGGCTCTGCAAGCAGTTGCGAATGAGAATGAGTGGCTGCAGGAAGAGCGCTGGGATACTGCGTAAGAGAAGGATTGCCTCTTAATTCTGGTGAGCGAGCTGGCAGTGGAGCTGGAGACACTGTGCGCAGGCTGTACAAGCGCGCAGCCGGTGACAGCGATGAGATGATTAGGGATGAAGCTTGGACAAGAATCGAACTTGCCCCCCCAGGTGGGCGATGTTCTCAGGAGGAGGGAATATAACAGAGAGTGGCCTGTGGGCTGTAAAGTCTGGACCTAGGCCAAACTGATTACAGAGTGAGCTTCACCTGAGGGAAAAACCAGGGAAAACCGCAGCAAAGGTACAAGAGCAGGCCTAGCTGTTCAGTAGAGGGCCTTGGGGCAGAACCTAGAATTGAAGGTAGGACTGGTTCTCTCATGGCCTCTAAGGAAGGGGACGTAGAAGGCCATAGAAAGGGCTAGCAAGGGCAAGCCGAGCCAAAGTCAGGCTGAGGTAGAGCTCCCAAAGGAACGGAATACCTTGTTTCTATTAGACATTTTTGGACTTTTTGTTTGGGATGAGCATGACCCAGGAAGGAGTGAACTAAAAGACGGTCACCTGGCTGAAGGGCTGAGCTCCCAGCCAAAGAACTCCCAGAGGGCCCTAGCAACTATTGGCAGGGGTGCTAGCCCAGCAAGAAAGCTGTGACACCAGGCCTTGCCAGGAAGGGGCAGCCTGGTTTTGGAGAGTGGTGGGGATGGCCTATGGGAGAGGATGGCTGGAGGGGTCGTACAAAAGGGGCAACAGGGTCCAGTGATGAGAGCAGGGAACTGGTTGGACTGCAGCCCTGCCACTGAGTGGTAACGAGATCCTGGCCAGGTCACTCTCCTACCTGATGCCTCACTTTCTCTATCTTTGAAATGGGGATCATCCTGACCCACATTTAGTGAGTGTTTGATCCTCTGTTTTTCCTTCCCAAATCTCTGCCGTCCTTGCCCCGCACAGGCCTCTGCCCTGTTCCTCAAACTTCCGTGCCCATGTTAGTGCCTGTGTAGCCCCCCAATGGCAAGGTCTCATGTACAGCCTCCTGCCAGCAAACTGAAGCCGCCCCTAGATCCAGAACAGGAATCGCAGTTCCCTTGCACGGCCTGAATGGAGGACAGACCATGGGCATGCGGACGGCCAACACTCACATCCAGGTAGATCATCAACGTACTCCTCTGTCCCAGGAGCAGGAAGGTCTCTGGTTCTTGCTTTCTTCGATGGCTGGAGCTGCTGAGCTGGGGGTGCGGTGGACAGAGATGGGAACAGGCATAGGATTAATCCAGTGTCAGGGGGAGACTCCCCCCCTCTCCCCACCCGTGGGAGATGATGTTGCCCTCTATGGGGAAGTTCTTCCTTGCAGATGCTGTGCTTTGGTTCCTGGACTCTGCCAGGAAGCCCAGCTCCCATCCCTAGCAGCTTGGCTGTTCCCTACCTTGCTCGGCACCAGGCCCTATGCAGAAAGCTGTTCTGGGCAAGGACTGCAGAGCCAGCTGTCATCCTGGCAGGTGTAGCCCCAGGTTCCATAACCCTGACCCATGGTCTCTCTCCGCTGGCAGGCTCGGAGCAAAGGCCTGTCCAGAGAACATGGATGACGAGCTCTAGATCCTGCTGACAGCATCCCCCAGCACAGACAAACTCCAGCACATCTCGGAGGTGAGCAGAATGGGAAGGGGCAGCAGGGGTTTTACCTTGGCCCTGGGGACTCCTAGAAAGAAGAGACTGGAAAATCCATGTTTCTTCTCTTGGATCCTTCGAGTATGCATTTGTGATATCAACTCTGTGGGTGCCCTTGGGGTTAACTCACTTCCCCCTTCCGGCATCATTCTTCTCGACTGTCAGATCTATCCTGGGGAAGAAGGACATAAGCCCCGACAATCACCTTCACCTGTGGGTGTCTGGCCCTGGGACCCAAAACCAACTGGACTACCTGCCCCGTCACCTAAACTGCCCTGTCTTTTCCTCCTAGGGCCTTGTCCTAAGTCCTCAGCCTAGCCCCTTCCTGGCTTATCCCTGACCTTTCAAGGACTCTTCAAGCCCCTCCCACACCTGCTCCCCTTGGGGTGTCTCTCATGGCTGAGCACAGGCTGCCCTTCTGTCTGTCAGCAGGCCTGAGTTCTTGTCACCTGACCCCCACATTTATTCCCTTCACCCTAGGGAGCTGCATAACCTGGGCTAAGTACAGTTGAGCTCCAACCCCTGTCCTGGCCATCTCACCCTGGGACAGGTTGAAAGTGGAAACCTGTGGGCTAACAGTAACTGTTTGCTCTCAAAGGTGCTGAAGACACAATGGAAGAGGAAATCCTTTGGTCTGGATTTAAATTATTGCAACTGAAAGTGAATGAGAGAAAATAGGTCCAGAGTTATCTTCCTAGCAGCAGAAAATGTGTAGATTGATAGATGTTAAGGTCAGAAAGGACCGTTATGTGTATCTAGTCGCACCTCCTGTACAACTCGAGCCCTCGAATGTCACCAAGTGATTCCTTCAGCCAACCATAACATGGGAATGAGCCAGAGCACGTCTTTTGGAATGACATCCACATGCATTGGAGCCAGCAGGCTAACAGAAAATCCTTCTGCAGTGACATGGGGTTAAGGGACATGAAGGAAAAGACATGGAGGCTGTGATTAAAGTTAGAGCACTGAGACCAGGATAACCGGGGTTAGGTCCCAGGATTGGCTAGCAGAAGACCTGCCATTTTCTATTCCTGGCTTTGGGACCATGAGCGAGTCTCTTCACTGCTGGGTGCCTCGGTTTCCCCAACTATCAAATAGAGCTAATCAAGGTTTTGTTTGTTCTCCCCATTTTACAGGGTGGGAAACCGAGACACAGTTGGGACCTGTCTACACTACAGCTCTCTCGTGCATTTCTAAGCTGCTGACCCCCACATGTTGTTCAGAGCCTATGGACAACACAGCTCCTAAGGGTGTGTTTATTCTGTTCTTATCCCCTATGTACCAGCAGGTCTGGGCGGCCTTTTCTCACTGTGCTGTGGGGAGCAGGTCCTGAGTATGAAGGGTCTGAAGAAGCTCTCAAGGACTAATTTTTAAAAATAATTTTTATCAATGAATTGGGAGAAAACCTACAATCCCTGCTGATAAGCTTGGTGGGTGACAAAATACTGGCAGAGTCGTTATTACTGATGAGAAGAGAGCAGTGATACAAAGCGATGTGGCTCATTTGGCAAGCTGGACCCATTCAAAGAAAACAAGTTTGACCAGAGCCAAATGCAAGGTCCTATACCTCCCAACAAGGCATGCCGGCCACACCTCCAGAAAGGAGAAGTGTATCCAGGAAAGCAGTGACTCTGAAAAGGATTTAGGGGCCATAGTGGAGAAGCTACTCAACACGAGCTCCCAGTGGGATGCTGTGGTGAACAGAGCTAAAGCCATCATTACATGTAGGAGCAGAGCCGTGAGTAGCATAGGGAGGTGTGACATTATGAGTGTAATATAATATCTCATTGATAGGTCACAGGGCCAGAAAGACTTAATTAACTCACAGGCTGACCTGATCCATGGCTGAACTTTAAAGACTGGTGAGGAAGATATGTAAAGGAATAGAGCTTTGAAATGCAAGCCTGCATTGTTAGAGATAGAAGGGTAGATGTTTGCTCAGGTCTTGTGATATAAGCAAACAAGTCTTGTCTATTGCTATAGCTTTGATTCAAAGATCAAAAGAGGAATATTAACATTTAGGAAGACACTTGAGTGAAACAGTATTCTTGTTCATATGTCTCTTTGAAGGTTGTGGTAACCTGTATCTAAACTGTTTAATGGATAAATTATCCTGTGATAATTGCCAGGATGTTTAGGAGAAGGAAAGTTAAGCCTATTGTTTTCTCAGGCCAAAAGGCTGCTGGAAGTGTATAAAAACCCTGGGACACAATCCTTCTTCATCTCAGATCTGCTTTGGGTTTCAAGAAGGGGAAACCCGAAGCCATAAGGACTGAGATCCCCAGTCACTGACTGGAGTCACCCTGAATATGGACATTGGACTATAACCTATGGACTATTTCTAAAAGGACTTTTGGCAACTACAAGCTCATCTCTGCTCTGTACCTGTACCTCAAGAGTTGAACTCAAGTCTGCAACTGTATTGATCTTTTAACCAACACGCTCTTCCTTTTCCTTTTTAATAAATTTTAGTTTTGTTAATAAGGATTGACTGTAAGCATGTATTTTGGGTAAGATCTGAGTTATCATTTGACCTGGGTCTGGGGCTTGGTCCTTTGAGATCAGGAGAACCTTTTCTTTTATATGATGAAATAAGATTTTCAGAATTTATCATCATATGTTTGACCTGTGTGTCTGGAAGGAGTCCTGAGGCTGGGTACTTTAAGGGAACTGCATTATTTGGACTTCTGAATAACCAGGGAGGTGCTATAGAAGCTGTTCTGTGCTGGCTTGATAAATCTAAGTATTGGAATATCCACCAGCCTTTGGGGTTTGTTTACCCCGTTTGTTTGCAGTCCACCCTGACTGAGTGACCTCAGCTGGCTCCCACGGGCAGCACTGTCACAGGAGGTGACACAGCATCAGTGAGACTGCTATTGGAATACTGCCTCCAGTTTTGGTGTCCTCATTTGAAAAAGATGTTGAGAAATTGGAGCTGGGGCAGCAAAGAGCCACCAAATGTTCTGCGGGCTGGAGAAAAATGCCTTCTAGGGAGCGATTGAAAGAGCTCAACCTGTTTAGCTGATGAAAAGCAGATTGAAAGGTGACTTCACTGAAGGGTTGAAATGCCTTAATGGAGAGAAAATACTGGGGATTAAAAGGCTCGTTAATCGAGCAGAGAAAGGCAAAACAAGACCCAATGGCTGGAAGGTGAAAAGCGACAAATTCATATCAGAAATAAAGCACAAATATTCAACAGCGAGGATGATTCACCACGGGAAGAAGCTACCAAGGAAAGTGGTGGATTCTCCATCTCTTGATGTCATTTAATGAAGACTAGATGCCTTTCTGGAATGTGCTTGCCAAACGGTAGCGACTGTGGTATACAGGAGGCCTGTGATATGCAGGGGGTCAGATGAGATACTCTAATGGTCTCTTCTGGCCATCCAGTCGACTCATTTCTGAAAAACTGAGTGTAGCATTGGGAGTAGCCTCTGATGTTTTGCTGTCTAGCCGGCATGCTTCCTAGAATGAACACTCCTTGAGTGGAGTGATCCACAGGGAGTAGCTCAAACCTCCAAAGTGTCTGGCCAGCGGTAGGACATGAGAACTGCAGGGGAGGGGTGGGTAGGCTGACGGGATAGCAAGTGTGAAAAAGGGGACAGGGAGTGGGGGGTAATAGGAACCTAGATAAGAAAAAGCCCCAGATAGTGGGACTGTCCCTATAAAATCGGGACATCTGGTCACCCCAGGGGTGGGTGTGGCAGTGACATCACAAACGCCTTTTGCAGGACCTCAGCCTATTGGTCAAAGGTAGTGGGGAGGTGGTGACCTCACAGAGAGATCCTGACATCAGCCAGGCAGGACAGGGGCGCAGGGCCAGGGAAACCTCACAGACCCCTGTAGCTTTGCTTCAGCAAGTCTCCCTCTTGAGGTCTCTCTTTGAGGCCTGAGAGAGTATTAGGGTTTACATACGTGAGCACAAGGAGGAACCTCTTTCGAGTTTTCTCCTTTCCTTTTCCTGATTTTACAAGAAAACAGACGTCCCTGTTTGGAAGGTAAGAGCCTCCGAGAGGTTTGGAACCTGTTCAGTCTGATCCATTTGGTGCCAGCTGAATTCTGGGCCTGGAAAACGCTAGCTTCAGGAGGCAGAATTTTATTCCCCACCTAGGATTTTGTCCCTTAGACTCACTGGGGACATTAGGGTTTCACCATTTTGTTTTACATTTCCTCCCTCCCTCCTTTCTCTTCTTCTCTTACTTCTTTTGTCCTTTCCCCTGTTCCCCTCCCGCCACCAGGAGGGGTGTGTGTGGGGGAGTCACTGGGGGTGCTCTGCAGCTCCCAAAAATGTGGGGCTGAAATAGTGCTCGGCCAGTGATCCCCACTGGTGACCTGGGCCATCGTTTGGGCTCTCTGGTGAGAACCCTCAGCCTCCCGCCCCTCAGTCTCTACCCTGATTGGCTGAGCAAGGGGTTATTGACAGGGAGGAGACTCGGGTCCTTGTTGCTCTCTTTTAAAACCAAGTAAATAAGTCATAACCAGTCATGTTTGATGAATTTTGCTGCTTCTCTGCATTCATTGTCTCTGAGCAGTTCATGATTCTCTCTAGCATTCCAGTTCTCCTGAAACACTTGCTGAATAATTACTATGAACTGTTGTTGGTCTGGAGCTCATTTGAGAGGACTTTATTCAGATTGTTCAATGTATGAAACTCAAGATCTGATGGTTAGTTTGAAAATCAGGGTTCTTGGGTCCTATTCCCAACTCTGCCACTGCCTGGCTGTGTGACCTCAGAGAAGTCAATTCTCCTTTCTCAGCCTTAGCTGAGAAACTCCCTCTTTCAAGTAGGCATAACAATCCTCTCCTACCTACCTCACAGTGGGTGGAGGATGGGGATCCATTGGAGAGTGTCACTGGGAGCAGTGCATAATATGAGGGGTCCTATCACTTTTACTCAGATCAGATAATGGAATAGCTGAAATATTCTATTTTATTTGTTTTTGATTATTTTGAAATTGTTAAGAGCAGCAACTCCTTAGCTCAGACTGAAGCATCTTCTCTAATTTTCGAGATCAAAGTGTCTCATCTTTGTGTGCGGCAAGACAATTTAACACACAGTGACAAACAGGAGATGCTTTTGTTTTGCAATAAAATATTTTTGCAGAGAATTTTCATCCCACTTGTTATGATTTCAAGAAACAAACCGGTTTAGTCTGAATGAGATTTTCTGACCAAAACGGTTTCAATGAAATTTCCCCACCATCTTGATTCCTGGGCTCTCTCCCTGCCTCTGGGGGGTTTGTTGTCTGTTAGAACAGGAGTCAAGATTGATGGCTTCTCTTTCTGGCTCTGTCACTACCTTGCTGTGTAGGCCCTTGGGTAGGTCACTTCCCTTTTCTGTACCTAAGGCTCCCCCTCCGTCCAATGGGAACAGGGACAATTTGCGAACTCCGGGCAGTCGTGAGCCTGAGTGAGATAAGGGGCTTAGTTAAAGCCCTTTGTGAAGGAGAAAGGGGAGGTTCACGGTGTTGAGCACCGAGGAATTTTAAACTTTGCTAAAATGTCTAGGCTGCGGAAACAAGAAATGGTCGGGGCCAAATTTTAACCATTGTCTTTTTTAAAGCCCATTCAGGGAAATGAGTCCCACTCTTTTAGGTACGTGGGGTTCTTTGCCAGCAGGAGAGAAGAGGTTCCTGCCTCCATTTGTGTGGCCTTAACAAACCAGGTGCTGTGCCTCAGTTCTCATCTGAGATCCCTGAAAAAGAACCTCTCCCCGTCTGTTAACAAGACAGTAGCTATCTTTAAAAGGGGAACAAAGAGAACCTTGGGACTTACAGACCAGCCTACCTTATTCCATACCTGGAAAGATACTGGAACACACTATTAAACAATCAGTTTGTCAGCACCTACAGGATCATCTGGTTCTTAGTACTAGTGAGCATGGATTTGTAAAGAACAAATGATTCCAAACCAATCCTGTTTCCTTCTTTGACAGGGTTACAGGCCTAGAGGAGGTGGGCAGACAGCGTGTGCCCCTTACTGAATGAGGGAGGCAACCTAGTGACAGAGGATGTGGAAAAAGCTAATGTACTCATTGCTTTTTTTGCCTCTGTCTTCACTAACAAGGTCAGCTCTCAAACTGCTGCACTGGGCATCACAGCATGGGGAATAGATGGCCAGCCCTCTGTGGAGAAAGAGGTGGTTAGGGACTATTTAGAAAAGCTGGACGTGCACAAGTCCATGGGGCCGGACGAGTTGCGTCCGAGAGTGCTAAAGGAATTGGCAGCTGTGATTGCAGAGCCATTGGCCATTATCTTTGAAAACTCGTGGTGAATGGGGGAAGTCCCAGATGACTGGAAAAAGGCTAATGTAGTGCCCATCTTTAAAAAAGGGAAGAAGGAGGATCCTGGGAACTACAGGCCAGTCAACCTCACCTCAGACCCTGGAAAAATCATGGACCAGGTCCTCAAAGAATCAATCCTGAAGCACTTACATGAGAGGGAAGTGATCAGGAACAGTCAGCATGGATTCACCAAAGGAAGTTCATACCTGACTAATCTAATTGCCTTCTATGATGAGATTACTGGTTCTGTGGATGAAGGGAAAGCAGTGGATGTATTGTTTCTTGAGTTCAGCAAAGCTTTTGACACGGTCTCCCACATTATTCTTGTCAGCAAGTTAAAGAAGTATGGGCTGGATGAATGCACTATAAGGTGGGTAGAAAGTTGGCTAGATTGTCAGGCTCAACGGGTAGTGATCAATGGCTCCATGTCTAGTTGGCAGCCGGTGTCAAGTGGAGTGCCCCAGGGGTCGGTCCTGGGGCCGGTTTTGTTCAATATCTTCATAAATGATCTGGAGGATGGTGTGGATTGCACTCTCAGCAAATTTGCGGATGATACTAAACTGGGAGGAGTGGTAGATACGCTGGAGGGCAGGGATAGGATACAGAGGGACCTAGACAAATTGGGGGATTGGGCCAAAAGAAATCTGATGAGGTTCAATAAGGATAAGTGCAGGGTCCTGCACTTAGGACGGAAGAATCCAATGCACCGCTACAGACTAGAGACCGAATGGCTCGGCAGCAGTTCTGCGGAAAAGGACCTAGGGGTGACAGTGGACGAGAAGCTGGATATGAGTCAGCAGTGTGCCCTTGTTGCCAAGAAGGCCAATGGCATTTTGGGATGTATAAGTAGGGGCATAGCGAACAGATCGAGGGACATGATTGTCCCCCTCTATTCGACATTGGTGAGGCCTCATCTGGAATATTGTGTCCAGTTTTGGGCCCCACACTACAAGAAGGATGTGGATAAATTGGAGAGAGTCCAGCGAAGCGCAACAAAAATGATTAGGGGTCTGGAACACATGACTTATGAGGAGAGGCTGAGGGAACTGGGATTGTTTAGTCTGCAGAAGAGAAGAATGAGGGGGGATTTGATAGCTGCTTTCAACTACCTGCGAGGTGGTTCCAGAGAGGATGGTTCTAGACTATTCTCAGTGGTAGAAGAGGACAGGACAAGGAGTAATGGTCTCAAGTTGCAGTGGGGGAGGTTTAGGTTGGATATTAGGAAAAACTTTTTCACTAGGAGGGTGGTGAAACACTGGAATGCATTACTTAGGGAGGTGGTAGAATCTCCTTCCTTAGAAGTTTTTAAGGTCAGGCTTGACAAAGCCCTAGCTGGGATGATTTAATTGGGGATTGGTCCTGCTTTGAGCAGGGGGTTGGACTAGATGACCTCCTGAGGTCCCTTCCAACCCTGATATTCTATGATTCAAAACGCCCTTTACAAATTGGAGAATTGGTCTTCTTGAGCCAAACTCCACGGCTGGGCCCCCCTCTGTAGACTGGGCAGAAGTGAAACCCCAGAGCCAAACACTCCTCCTCCTGGGCAGTGCACGCCGACCTTTAATGGTCAGATGCTGCTTAGCGCTGTCAGAGCAGCTTCTGCTGCGGGATTCTCCCAGCATTTTCCAAGAGTGGGAAAGTATGAAATCCCCATTTGACTGCTGGGGACAGAGCCATAGAGCGGGGAGCAACTTGCCCAAAGTCCCAACAGGAAAACCAGCAATGGAACCCAGGAGTCCTGACTGTCAATCCCCTCTTTTCACAGGCAGTCGATCGCCCAGTGTCATCACCCTGCCTGCTGTCTGGGCAGGGTAACTCCTCAGGTCACCACCCTCTCCAGCCTGCCTTGGGCTTGGAGAGTGAGGAGGAGAGCGAGGGACAGCAGATGACCCTGAACATCCGCCATCCATCGCTCCATCGCCTAGAGCAAGTGAGTGGCATTAGGGTTCCTCTGTGGCGTCCTCTGTCTGTCTGGGGAGAGGCAGAAAGAGGGGGAGAGAATCTCTCCAAAGGAGATTGGATTTGCCAAAGGCCCCCAGGAGCCCCTTCTTCTCAGACCGGGGAGGGGCTTTTCAGAGTCATCTCCAGTGTGTTTGGAAAGGTCCCAGCATGCGGCTCCCAGCCCTTGCCTTGTGAGATACTGTTTGACAGGCTGAGAGTATCTGAGCTGGGCCAGACCTCGCTAGATAATGATGATGGAGAGTCCTGGCCAGCGGGGGACTGGGAGCTCACAGGAAAATGCTAATGGAGTCCCCTCTCCCTCTCCCTCCCGTAAGAACTCAGCAGAATTCCCCAGGATGGGTCACCATGTGGCACAGCTGTCTCTGTCCATCAGTGACCCAGCCAACGACCTCAGCCAGCAGGCCAGGGAGGGAGTGTACCAGCTCTACCAGCTGCTGCTGCACCAGAGGGGTAAGGAACCCAGCTCAGAAATGGCAACTGAGAGTAGAGTGAGAGTGGGACTGCAACCAATTTCTCTCAGACTGACCCCGGCTGGAGGCTGAGTCTCTCTCGATCTCTTTCTCTGTTCTACACCAGCCCCTGCAATTCTGTTGGGCCAGGCACGCAGCGAGGACTCTGCCCACTGTGCAGCCACCAATGGGATTGGAAGGACACAAGCACTGCAACCAGAATGACAAGTGTGTGTGTGTGTCTGTTTCCCAGGGCTGGCCATCCATGAGGCCAAAGCCCTGTGGTGTTGGGACTGGCACTGGGACAGCAGGCTCCTGGGCAACAGGAACACAACCAGGGTGGGGGAGGTAAGGACACTCTGCCAGGGCATGACACAGCTCAGGGAGTGGGGGTGGCTGGGTCCCCTGCAGTGGCTGCCTCCTGAGGCCACTAGACAGAGATACCGTTCTAGCCCCCGGATTTGGAACCTGATTCTGGGAAATCTGCTAATGCCTCATGTCCTGTTGGTTTTAGGTCTTCAGAAAGTTCTTCTGGGAGGGGCAGAGAAGATACTTCCTCCAGACGGCAGTGCTGGCCATCCACGACCGTCTGCTCCGTGTCACCAGGTTGGGCTGCTCCTCACCTGCTCCCTCCTCGGGGAAGCCCAGCAGCTGATGGGGGACAAGGTAAGCAGCTGCATTAGAGTCAGGAGATTGGGGTGGGGCCCAGGCCACCTTCCCATCCAATGGCCATTCGCTGGCCTGGCACCAAGAAGCCTGGTGTGGAATGAGAGTGAGAACAGGTGCTACTGGCAAGGGAGGTGAATTCACCTCCATGAGCAGGAGGGAGCCAGCTTGTCCCTGGAGCAGCTCCAACCGATCCTTTTAGCAAGGCTAATTAATGACAAGAATTACCTCATCACGGACTTATGTTCTTAGGACACGGTGCTATCGCTCTTGGGAAGTGCCCTCTGCGAGTCTCTCCTGTCCTACAGGGCCGCACCAGTTTCCAGCGGAGTAGAGTCTGTGTCTCCCGAGTCACCACCCAGAGTTGCTCCCATCACTGGCAGCCTGGGAAGCCAAGGACTGACGAGTGATGGCGATTCACCAGGCAGGGTTGAGGCACACGGGCGGGGGAAGCTTGTGCTGCTGCTGGCAGGGCTGGATCCACTCTAGAGAGAATGGGAGGATTCAGTTAGCAGGGGCTGCTGATCTGCCCCATTCACCAGAGCTGCCATCCTGCGTCTTCAGCATTAGTGTCTGGGATGACGTGGGGAAAGGTCTTAACCTCCCGACATCCTACTTCACTGCTGCCAGAATCCGTCCTTCCCCCACACTCCCTTGCTAGAGCCCTGTCCCTGCCCAACCTGGGTGGGGGTGGAGGAGAGGGTTCTGAGAACTTGAGCTGTGGAATAGAGGTGGAACAGCTGTCAGGGGCACTGAGGGGGAGGTATCAGGAGCTGACCCTACAAGGAGGGGGGTTGGCACTGGAGGTCACTAGAAAGGACATGAAGACTCGATTCTGGGGGTAATGAGGGTGAATCCATCCCTCAGAAGTAGGCAGGTGGTGGGTGGAAGTGCTGCTGCTTCCAAGTGCCCTTAATGCCCCCCAATTCCTCGGGGGCGCCTGAGTCTCTGACAGGTTCTCGTTCCCTTGCAGAAGGAGGATGTCACGGACAATGTGATGTGCCAGCTCTGCATCATCCAGCACTTGCGCCAGGTGCCTGAGGCCACCAGAAACTCCCGCTCTCTGCTGCAGGTACTGCTCTGGCTCACTGTAAAAGGGGAGATAGTGGAAGGGGAAACGGAACCCCTTGGCACTCACAGAAACCCTCTCCCCTCTCTGTGGAGCAGGGTCCTTCCTGCTGTGCCCCAAATGCCCTCACAGCCTCCGAGATGGGTGCAGCCTGCAGCTGAGCCACCTCCTGGAGCAGTGCAGATGGGTCACCTTGTCCCATCAAAGCAAGCAGTGCTGGCTCTCAAAGAGGCTTAGATGGAAGACCCCACTCCGTCATGGAGGAAGAGCCATTTACTCCTTGGGGCGTGTGGGTCTCTTGGGAGAGAAACGGGATCCCCGATGTGTAGCCTGCCTGGGAGCTTCCCCTGTCCCTGGCTCCCAGCTCTGGGACAGAGACGTCTTGATCATTGTACCACCCTGGTTTTGTTCGTAGGAAGGGGCTCCCTAGACATGTCCTCTAAGCTGGACTCCTGAGAGGGTTTCCGGCAGGAGGCTCCAGCCCCTCGGGCGCGAAGAGGACATCAGGTAGTCTCGTTCACATGGCATCTCCAGTCTCCAGCTCCACTTCCCGCAGCAGGGCAAATGAACCCATTAGCTCCCAGAATCCCAAGTCTTTGGCCTCCTTCCACTCAGCAGTGGGATTTCTCCAGCCCCCTCACCACACCTGTCAACCTCTGAATGATGAAGGGCCTGAATGTCAGAGTCACCAGAACAAGCAAACTCCAGTTGCAGGCAGTGGGGCCTGTGTGTACTGAGCCCCACTGGAAACCAGGTCTGAAATGGGAGCAAGGACCCCAGCCCAGGAACAGTGGGAGTGGGCGGAGCAGCCTTGTAACAGGGTGTTCTTCACTGGGCTGCACAGCCTGGGGCTTAGCCAAGCTGATTACAGAATGAGCCCTACCTGACAGGCACCATGTACCTCCCCCTACAGAGCCAGACTTCAGTGGTGATACAGCCCAGCTGGGGTATCAACAGGAATGAGAACGAGGTAGGAAGTTCAGAGCAGCAAGGAAAGCCTAGAGGGAAACTTGAGAAGAGAGGTAGGAAGTGCCCAGGGAAAACTGCAGCAAAGAGAAAGCAGTAGACCTTGCTGTTGGGTACAGAACCCTGGGCTGCTGCCAATGTCAGGGTGGACTGGATTCCCCTACTGGCCCCAAAGAAGGGGGCGTACATCCACCTGGAGAGGGTTACCAAGCCCAGCAAGGGGGCTGCAGGATGAGGAAGAACCCTAGTGATGGCAGAAGGACTTCTTTCTGTGGAAAGATGTGTTTGGACTTTCAGTGTGAGACAATCTGGGCCCCAGAAGGGTGGACTAAAGGTGGCGACCTGGCCGAAGGGTTGAGTTACCAGGCAGAGAAACTGTCATGGTGCTGGAGCAACCTCAGATGGGGGACGCTAGCCTAGCGAGAGGGCTGTGATCATGCCTGGCCGCCATGGGGGCACGGAACGATGAGTAGATTCGTTTCTAATTGGTAAAGGCAGGAGGATTGAATTCCATCAGCCCTCATGGATCATAGGGGGAAGTCTTGGGTGCTGAAGGAAGGTCTGTCGTGACAAGCGGGTGTCTGGAGGGACTGAGCTGGTCACTGGATTTCTCAATTCAGTTCCCAGGACTGGTTAAGCAGCCAAAGCAGGTCTAGGAGTTTCTCACGCAGCTCCTAGAACACCAACAGAGGCAGAAGGAAGTGCAGGCAGAGCTACAGACGCGGCAGCAGAAATACCTGTGAGAGATCCTGCAAAGGGAAATCAACCCAGGGTCTGCTATGCCCATGGACAAAAAGAGTAGATATGGAGAGTATTCCTGGGCTTTGCTGAGAAGATTAGCCCAGGAGGGCAGGCCATGAGAAGGTGTACAAGCGTGGCCTAATGCCAAGATGGGGACAAGAGTTCTTTGTTTTGGGTGCAGAGAAGCAGGCCATATCAAAAGACACAGCCTGCTTACGAAATTGCTGAGTGGCAAAACGAGGGGCCAGGGCCCCAAGAAGGTAGAAAGAAAGGAGAAGGTGTCCTCTGACACAAACCCACGTGAGTCAGGCAACGTGGAGGTGGCAGGGATGGCCGTGGACCTTGCAGAGCCTCCACCAGTACACCCTGTTGGGTGCTGCAGGGAGGTGAAGAACGAAATGGTTGGCCCAGAGATGAAGCAGACTGAAGGAGGGACAAACACCAGGGTGGAGCAGTCCATGGTGGGTTCTCAGACCCTGACGGAAAAGGTTTTGACTTTTGCAGCGGCAGTAGCAAAAAGGGGTAGAGAAGAAGCTAAAGGCTTCAGAACAGGCTCTGCAAGCAGTTGCGAATGAGAAGGAGTGGCTGCAGGAAGAGCGCTGGGATACTGCGTAAGAGAAGGATTGCCTCTTAATTTTGGTGAGCGAGCTGGCAGTGGAGCTGGAGACACTGTGCGCAGGCTGTATAAGTGCGCAGTCGGTGACAGCGATGAGATGATGAGGGATGAAGCTTGGACAAGAATCGAACTTGCCCCCCCAGGTGGGCGATGTTCTAAGGAGGAGGCAATATAACGGAGAGTGGCCTGTGGGCTATAAAGCCTGGACTTAGGTAAAACTGATTACAGAGTGAGCTTCACCTGAGGGGAAAACCAGGGAAAATCGCAGCAAAGGTACAGGAGCAGGCCTAGCTGTTCAGTAGAGGGCCTTCGGTCAGAACCTAGAATCCAGGGTAGGACTGGTTCTCCCTTGGTCTCCAAGGAAGGGGACGTAGAAGGTCATAGAAAGGGCTACCAAGGCCAACAAGGGCAGGCCGAGCCAAAGTCAGGCTGAGGAAGAGCCCCCAAAGGAACGGAAGACCTTGTTTCTGTTAGACATTTTTGGACTTTTTGTTTGGGATGAGCACGACCCAGGAAGGAGTGGACTAAAAGACGGTCACCTGGCTGAAGGGCTGAGTTCCAAGCGAAAGAACTCCCAGAGGGCCCTAGCAACTATTGGCAGGGGTGCTAGCCCAGCAAGAAAGCTGTAACACCAGGCCTTGCCAGGAAGGGGCAGCCTGGTTTTGGAGAGCGGTGGGGATGGTCTATGGGAGAGGATGGCTGGAGGGGTCGTACAGGAGGGGCAACAGGGTCCAGTGATGAGAGCAGGGAACTGGTTGGACTGCAGCCCTGCCACTGAGTGGTAACGTGATCCTGGCCAGGTCACTGTCCCACCTGATGCCTCACTTTCTCTATCTTTGAAATGGGGATCATCCTGACCCACATTTAGTGAGTGTTTGATCCTCTGTTTTTCCTTCCCAAATCCCTGCCCTCCTTGTCCCACACAGGCCTCTGCCCTGTTCCTCAAGCTTCCATGGCCATGTTAGTGCCTGTGTAGCCCCCCAATGGCAAGGTCTCATATACAGTCTCCTGCCAGCAAACTGAAGCCGCCCCTAGATCCAGAACAGGAATCGCAGTTCCCGTGCGCAGCCTGAATGGAGGACAGACCATGGGCATGGGGACGGCCAACACTCACATCCAGGTAGATCATCAACGTACTCCTCTGTCCCAGGAGCAGGAAGGTCTCTGGTTCTTGTTCTCTTCGGTGTCTGGAGCTGCTGAGTTGGGGGTGCGGTGAGCAGAGATGGGAACAGGCCAGAGGATTAATCCAGTGTCAGGGGGAGAGTCCCACCCTGTGGGAGATGATGTTCCCCTCTGTGGGGAAGTCCTTCCTTGCAGATGCTGTGCTTTGGTTTCTGGACTCTGCCAGGAAGCCCAGCTCCCATCCCTAGCAGCTTGGCTGTTCCCTACCTTGCTCGGCACTAGACCCTCTGCAGAGAGCTGCTCTGGGCCAGGACTGCAGAGCCAGCTGTCATCCTTGCAGGTGTAGCCCCAGGTTCCATAACCCTGACCCATGGTCTCCCTCCCCTGACAGGCTCTGAGGAAGGCCTGCCCAGAGATGTGGATGCCTTGTTAAAGAGCCTACTGACAGCAACCCCCAGCACAGACAAACTCCCGCACACCTTGGAGGTGAGCAGAATGGGCAGGGCCAGCAGGAATTTTACCTTAGCCCTGGGGAGGCCTGGAAATGAGAGACTGGATGATCCATGTTTCCATTGTGTCCTGCTACCTGAGAGCCATTGGGCCACCCGTGGTCAGGGTAGTCAATACAGAGCAGTATTGGGGCCCTTCCGCCTTCAGGGACAGAGGGAAGGCACTAGTGCTTGATAACAGGGCTCTGCCTGGATCTGTTGAGCACTAACTCCAAGACCCCAGGCAGGCTTGCGGAGTGAGAGCATCAGAGCCCTGTGAGGTCCAGGAGAAGGTCCTCCAAGAAGAGCACTGGCTCCTTCTGAGGAAGCTGCTGAGATTGGTCTTCACAACATCCTCTGGCAAGGAGTTCCACACGTTGACTGTGTGTTTGTTTAAAAAAATACTTCCTTTTTTTAGTTTTAAACCTGCTGTCTATTAATTTCATTTGGTGAGCCCATATCAGTGAACAACAGAAATGGTTTCTCAAAGTCATGTTCAATAACATGATTGGATCCTTTTACAAACTCAGTGTAAAACTTGCTTAGAACAATGGTGGATTTGGATCTGCCCTTGCAGCATGGTTCCTGTATGTCTCATGTGATCTTGCCAAGAGCTAATGAAAATAGCTACTTTATCCATAGAAGCATTGGCATGTGTCTGGAACCCAATTAACATGAAGACAATGTAGATATTAGTGTTGTCCATAGTATAGGAATCTTGGCATTTAGCCATGAAAGCAATATGGTAGTGTGCCTCGGTTTCCCTTTTCCTACATCAAAGCAGGTCTGGAATGTCTTTTCTCCTGTGAAAAGTTTCAAGACTGTTTACAAGTATCAGGGGTAGCCATGTTAGTCTGTATCCACAAAAACAAGGAGAAACTTGCTTTCAAAAGAGCCAAGGAGGAGAGGGACACGGTCCATGAAGAGAGCCTGCTCCGGGGTTCCTGGAGGAAGAGAGGAAGAGCAGAGAGCAGGACCGATTGCTCAGGGGGGGAATGCTGGACATGGGGCCAGCAGGGTGGTTCATCCACCTCATGTCACAGCACCAGCCCCAGTGCGTGTGCCGGCTGCAGTGTCTGTAGGTGCACAGGTCCACGTAACTGTGACAGTGGAATGGTGTTCCCGGGCCTGGCTCACAATGGTTGGAGGGTGGAGTTTGCGGCAGGGCCAGTGAGCAAAATTGCAGATGGGGTTTCTGTTCCCAACTATTGACAGCTGTGTGTCTCAGAGAAAGATCCTCGAACCCCTCTCTCCAAGAGACGTAACCTTGTCTCCGAAACCAGTGAGGTGGCAGAGCGCATACTGGTTTAAACCGTAGCCGACGCATTTTCTAGCCAGCCTTGAATACTCCAATTCCCGGATGAATGTTCTTCTGACTCTTAATGGCTTTTATATTATTTTTGCTCTCGCGATTATTCAGACACTCAGCCCGGTCGGCCTGGTCCCGCATCCACGTGGTGCCTCACTTTCCCCCTCTCTGAAGTGGCGATAATCCTAACCGAGAATTAGACAGTGTTTGATCCTCGGATCTTGCTTCCCAAATCCCTGTCCTCCTTTCGCAACCCTACCCTCTCACCCAGTTCCCCAAACTTCCATGCCTATCTTTGTGCCTGTCTCACCCCCACAACTGCAAGGTCTCAGACACCGTCTCCTTCCAGCAAGCTGAAGCTGTCCCTGGCTCAGGAGCTGGAATCGCATGTCCAGAGAGCTTCCCTTGCCTGGTGTATTGATTGTGGGCATGAGAAAGGACAACACCCATCTGCAGGTTGAACATCAACCTCCACCTCTGTCCCAGCAGCAGGATGGCCTCTGCTCCCTGCTCCCTCAGACAACTGGAGCTACTGAGAGGTGTGGTTGGCAGAGCATGAGAACAGCCTATGAGGTTAAGAAATGGTGGGGAGAACCTCTTCCCTCTATGGGACATTACGTTGTCCCTCCGTGGGCAGTCCTTTCTTTCCGCAGGCTGGGATTTGGGTCCTGGATTCTGCCCAGAAGCCCATATTCCATCCCTAGCAGCTTGGCTGTTCCCTACTCTGCTGTGCACCAGGCCCTCAGCAGAGAGCTGCTCTGGGCAAGGATTGCAGAGCCAGCTGTCATCTGGCAGGTGTAGCCCCAGGTTCCATAACCCTGACCCATGGTCTCCCTCCGCTGGCAGGCTCAGAGGAAAGGCCTGTCCAGAGAACATGGATGACGAGCTCTAGATCCTGCTGACAGCAACCCCCAGCACAGACAAACTCCAGCACATCTCGGAGGTGAGCAGAATGGGAAGGGGCAGCAGGGGTTTTACCTTGGCCCTGGGGACTCCAAGAAAGAAGAGACTGGAAAATCCATGTTTCTTCTCTTGGATCCTTCGAGTATGCATTTGTGGTATCAACTCTGTGGGTGCCCTTGGGGTTAACTCACTTCCCCCTTCCGGCATCAGTCTTCTCCACTCTCAGATCTACCCTGGGGAAGAAGGACATAAGCCCTGACAATCACCTTCACCTGTGGGTGTCTGGCCCTGGGAGCCTAAACCAACTGGACTACCTGCCCCTTCACCTTAACAAACCAGGTGCTGTGCCCCAGTTCTCATCTGAGATCCCCGAAAAGAACCTCTCCCCATCCGTTAACAAGACAGTAGCTATCTTTAAAAGGGAAACAAAGAGAACCCTGGGACTTACAGACTAGCCAGCCTCATTCCATACCTGGAAAGATACTGGAACACATTATTAAACAATCAGTTTGTCAGCACCTATAGGATCATTTGGTTCTTAGTACTAGTGAGCATGGATTTGTCAAGAACAAATCATTCCAAACCAATCCTGTTTCCTTCTTTGACAGGGTTATGGGCCTAGTGGAGGTGGATAAACAGTAGATGTGATCAATCTTGGTGTTAATCAGGCTTTTGACACAGTCCTATAGGACATTCTCACAAGCAAACTAGGGAAATGTGGTCTTGATGCAATTAGTATAATGTTGGTACACAGCTGGTTGAAAACCCATCCTCCAAGAGTCGTTCTCCATGTTTTGCTGTCCAGCTGAAAGGGAGTACCTAGTGGGTCCGGCACGGATCAGTCTGGATTTGGTACTATTTCATATTTTCATTAATGATTTGGAAAATAGAGTGAAGAGTATGCTTCTAAACTGTGCAGATGACACCAAGTACTTTGGAGCACAGGACTGGAATTCAAAACGCCCTTTACAATTTGGACTTTGGTCCACGGCTGGGCCCCTCTCTATAGACTGGGCAGAAGTGAAACCCCAGAGCCAAACACTCCTCCTCCTGGGCAGTGCACGCCGACCTTTAATGGTCAGATGCTGCTTAGCTCTGTCAGAGCAGCTTCTCCTGCGGGATTCTCCCAGCACTTTCCAAGAGTGGGAAAGTATGAAATCCCCATTTGACTGCTGGGGACAGAGCCATAGAGCGGGGAGCAACTTGCCCAAAGTCCCAATAGGAAAACCAGCAATGGAACCCAGGAGTCCTGACTGTCAATCCCCTCTTTTCACAGGCAGTCGATCGCCCAGTGTCATCACCCTGCCTGCTGTCTGGGCAGGGTAACTCCTCAGGTCACCACCCTCTCCAGCCTACCTTGGGCTTGGAGAGTGAGGAGGAGAGCGAGGGACAGCAGATGACCCTGAACATCCGCCATCCATCGCTCCATCGCCTAGAGCAAGTGAGAGGCATTAGGGTTCCTCTGTGGCGTCCTCTGTCTGTCTGGGGAGAGGCAGAAAGAGGGGGAGAGAATCTCTCCAAAGGAGATTGGATTTGCAAAAGGCTCCCAGGAGCTCCTTGCTCTCAGACCGGGGAGGGGCTTTTCCAGAGCCGTCTCCAGTGTGTTTGGAAAGGTCCCAACAATGCGGCTCCCAGCCCTTGCCTTGTGGGCTACTGTTTGACAGGCTGAGAGTGTCTGAGCTGGGTGAGACCCTGTGAGCTGCTGAGCATGGATTGTCATAAATATATAGGGAAAGGTAAACCCCTTTAAAATCCCTCCTGGCCAGAGGAAAAATCCTCTCACCTGTAAAGGATTAAGAAGCTCAAGGTAACCTTGCTGGCACCTGACCAAAATGACCAATGAGGAGACAAGATACTTTCAAAAGCTGGGAGGAGGGAGAAAACAAAAGGGTCTGTGTCTGTCTGTATGATGCTTTTGCTGGGGTCAGAACAGGAATGGAGTCTTAAAACTTAGTAAGTAATCTAGCTAGGTATGTTTTAGATTATGATTTCTTTAAATGGCTGAGAAAAGAACTGTGCTGAATAGAATGACTATTCCTGTTGTGTGTCTTTTTTATAACTTAAGGTTTTGCCTAGAGGGATTCTCTAGGTTTGAATCTAATGACCCTGTAAGGTATCCACCATCCTGATTTTACAGAGGTGATTCCTTTACTTCTATTAAAGGTCTTCTTGTAAGAAAACGGAATGCTTTTTCATTGTTCTAAGATCCAAGGATTTGGGTCTGTGGTCACCTATGCAAATTGGTGAGGATTTTTACCAAACCTTCCCCAGGAAGTGGGGTGCAAGGGTTGGGAGGATTTTGGGGGGAAAGACGTGTCCAAACTCCGTTTTTTCAGGAACCCAGATAAAGTTTGTTGCTGGCAGTGGAAGTCCTAGGGCAAAGGGTAAAATAGTTTGTACCTTGGGGAAGTTTTAACCTAAGCTGGTAAAAGTAAGCTTAGGAGGTTTTCATGCAGGTCCCCACATCTATACCCTAGGGTTCAGAGTGGGGAAGGAACCTTGACAGAAATCAATGAGAAATGTGGGGGCCCTGGGCTTCCTATGCATAGGGACTTTGATGTGGGGAATGGTTTCCCTGGAGAAGTCCGGACTCCTGGGTAGTGTTCTGTTTTCTAGCCTGTGAGGTAGCCAGGGATGGCAGGAGGGAGCTGCTTGTCCGATGGTCTTTGTAACTGACTTCAGTGCCTCCCCGGGTGTTGCAGCACCAGGGATGATGAGGGGAAATGTTAGGAGCAGATCATGCAATGAACTCCTTCCAGTGTGTAGAGAATGCACTCCCTGCACCCCTGTGAGGGGAGGAGGAGCTGCTGTGGCTGGGGCAGGGATGGGGAAGGATGAAAAAGGCTGTTTGGTGAGAGGCTGCCTTGACCCCAGACTCACGCTTGCTCCCCGCTCGGTTCTAGGATAGCCGGGCTCCTGAGGATGTTCAGGAAGAAGGCTCTGCAGGTGGCCCCAGAGCCTGAGGGAAGCAGCTGCCATCTTCCCCAGGAGCAGAGCGGCCCCTCTGTCCCTGCTGGTGGGGAAGGAGCTCTTGGCCAGGCCAGGAGGTGGAAGTGCCCAGCCTTCTGGCAGAAGAAACCCACTTCCGGCGCAGGCATCGATGTGGGAGAGGCACCGGCCAGGCTGAAATGGAACTGGCCCAGGATGCAGCTGGGCAGGCAGGACCCAGCCCAGGACAGGAGCCAGGCAGTGTGGCTCTGGGGCTTGTTGTGTGGGAAGCACCGGCCCCAGGAGCCCAGCCCTGATTCCCAGCAGGAGGCATCGCCCTGCCCAGTCACTGAGGACCCTCCAGTCTCCCCGGGGCAGGAGGTGGAGGATCCCTGTCCCAGCACCAGCAGCTTGGCCCGCTCCCATGGGACAGCAGCAGTGCCTGGGATTTGGGTAGTTGTGAGGCCAACGGGCGCCACTGCTTTGTTCCAGGTGAGGAGCCAGGCTGGGCTCAGGGAGGGGTGAGGATGGGGCTGTGACCACCCTGAGCCCAGGCTCTCAAGCAGTGCTATGGGGGTGAGTCCCCAGCCCAGGTGTCTGGCCTGAGCCACGTGAACCTCTGACACTAGATGCTGCCACTTTGGTCCTTGATGCTCTGGTTGGCAGGGTGGGTGCAGGGAGAGGGGGCAGATACTTCCCAGGGAGTCCAGGACAGTTTGTGGGAGGTTCTCTTTGCTATGGACTCCTGAAGGAGTTGGGGGCTGAAGGTGTCACTGAGAGCGGGGGATGTGGGGAGCGATCTGCCCTGTGTCCTGGAGGTGCGAAGGGGGCACATTGCCCCACCATGCCCCTGTCCTTCTCCCAAGTGGCAGCAGGTATTATCCTGTCCCCTTCTCTCCCTGGTGCAGGGAACCCCAGGGACTCCGAGGAGGAGGAATGGGTGAATGTGGCCACAGAGGAGGCTGCTCTCAAGAACATTCGAGAGCAGCTCCAGGGCTGAGAAAAGGTACAAACGTTCCCCAGCTGTGCTGGAACCGAGATTCTCCCACCCTTTCCCAGCACCCTGACCACCTGCAGAGGGTCTTGTCTCTGATGATCCACCAGCCGTAATGGAGGCCTTTCTCCTCCTTGATCTGGGACGCCCAAGATGGGGGTATTTGTCACACACCAGCTGGGGTCTCCTCCCCCAACAGGCACTGTCCCAGATCTAGACCCTGCTTGTGTAGGAGTCGTGGGTAATTTGGACAATGGGTGGGTCCCCACTATCCCCCATTCAGTCCTGAGTGCTGCAACCAGTGTAGGTGGGGCAGGGAGGTCCCTGGCTAACTGGCTGTCTCTCCTGTAACCCCACTCCTGGTGGGTGCAGGACGAGAACCAGCAGCTCATGTTCCTGCATGCCATCCACCCCTGTGTCTCGCTGCACATCAGAGAGGGCAGGACACATTGGAGCCACACTGCTGCAAGGTGGCTGTGCTGGAGAGGATTGTGGTGAGGGAGGACAGAGACATGGGAGGGGCAAGGGTCTTCCCGGGCCAATGGATGCGGGATGGCTGATGCTGGAGGGGCAGCTGAGGCCAGGGATTACTGGGACCGAAGACTGGGGAGAAGAGACAGATGAAATTCTGAGATTGGCCACTAATGGGCAGGAATCAGAGGAGCTTGAGGCAGGTGGCGGGATCCTGCTGGCTGTGTGGGGCGCTGGCTGTGTAATCGCCTCACTGGGAAGTGTCAATGAGGCCCAAATCTCTCACGCTCCTTTGTCTCGTTTGGGTCTCACAGGAGCTTATTGAGGAGCTGCCTGATAACTCTCCGCCTGGCCCCATCCTCGCGAAGTCCCTGATTGCTGTGGGCAACCTCGGGTACCGAGAGGTGGTGGGAAGGTTCACTC
This sequence comes from Caretta caretta, assembly GCF_965140235.1. Lineage (NCBI taxonomy): Eukaryota > Metazoa > Chordata > Testudines > Cheloniidae > Caretta > Caretta caretta. The sequence continues at coordinate 177,304,294 of NC_134208.1, read as the reverse complement.
TCTCTGGGTTGGGCTGTTCTTTTCTCTCCAGTAACATTGCAATGGCTTTGGGGAGAGGCTCACTCCCAGGAACAGATAGAGGAGGGACAGCGGGGTCCAGGGAACAGGCGCTATTCCTGCCCTGCCACTGTCTGTCTGGGAAACCTTGCACTTGTCATTCCCTGGCACGGTGCCTCAGTTTTCATTCTCGCCAGCCTCTGCCTATTTCCCTGCATTTTCACGTCCCTGTTGGTGCCAGTCCCACCCCCACGCTGCACAGTCTAATACCAGCCATGGTATTACCACCATGACACCTGCCCTGGAGCCAGAGGTGGAGAGCCACCTCCTTGGAGCTGCCCTGCATGCCAGCTTCACCCTGGGCACATAGAAAGACACCACCCAAGTCCAGGTAGATCATGGTAAGTCATGGAATGAAGAGCCAGCTGTCATCCTGCCATGAATCCTTGCTAATTGCCTGCAGTGGAATGTGAATGAGTGAGTCCAGGATATGTGTTTGGGGGTTTCACAAGTGCTTCCCAGAGACCCCTCTTCCCATCTACAGGCAGGTGTAGCCCCAGTTTCCCTAACTCTGACCTATGGCTCTCCCTTGCTTTGCAGGAACTGCATAGGGTCCTGCCCGACCTCCTGGATGCCTTGCTGGGGAACCTGCTGGCAGAGGCCCCAGACACCGACAGGCTCCACTACATCTTGGAGGTGAGCCCGATAAGAGGGGTGGGGCAATTTTGCCTGAACTGTTAGATCCATTTTCAAGTCTGTCCTCCTAGCTGGGCCCTCAGTGGGGCGTCCTTGGTCAGGGCAGTTAGTGTAATGCAGTGTCAGGCCCTTCCTCCTTGAAGGACAGAGGAAGTAGCTGGGAGTTCAAGCCAGAGCTTTGCCTGGGGACTGGCTTAGGGAGTGAGAGTCTGAACCCCTCCTGTGAGATTCAGAAGATGGTCCTCAGAGAAGAGTCACTGGCTCCTTCCAAGAGAAACGGGAGGATCCCAGAGAATCAGCCCTTCTCTCCGACGGGCCCTGAGATTCCTGGGCGGATTGTGCTCACACTCAATCCCTTCACCCAACCAAGGACTTGAGAGCCAAGGAGGGGTGAGGGGTCTGTCTCCTTCCTGGTGAGCTGTTCAGGAATCAGGAGTTCAGGGAGTATGGGACCAGCCCCGACATCGAACGTTGTTCCAATCTAGAGAGACAATGAGAAGTCGTGACCTGCAGGATACAGGCATTGTCCTGGGGCAACAATCCCCTTCTAAAGCTCTGCGATCAGTGAATCAGATATTCCACCCTGTGGATAATGTCTCAGCCCCCTGGGGATGGGGAGGGTCTCATTAGCACAACACATGCACCTGCCCATTGATCCTGAGCTGCCTCCTCTCCCCCTCGCACATTAACTATTGGATCATGTCCAGGGTGTCGCAAGAGAGAGCCAGGGTCATTAGGAGCAGCACCGCCCTGCTCAGATCCACCATCACCCTCCTTGAGTTTGACGTAAGTGACCTCTCAGCCCAGCTTCCTGACTCCAGGCGTAGGTGGGCTGGCTCAAACGGGCTGTAGGATGTGCTGCTGCAGGAGCTGGGAGTTAGGAGTGTTCCTCTTGGGGAGACAGAGTCAGAGCAGACAATGAGCTTGGCTTGAGTCAAGTTCTTCTTGTCCTGGTTAAGTGGTGACTCTGGGCTTTTAAGGGGACCATGCTGCAGGTTCATGCCTTTTTGTCATCCTGGAGCAGCTGGGGAAGTAAGTCCTCATGGAGGGTCCTGCCCACATCCCTGTGCTCCAGGCTCCTTTTGGGGGCAGAGTAAATGAAGGGTCTAGCTCAGCTGGGAGCTGACGGGAAAATGCTGATGGAGTCCCCTCTCCCTCTCCCTTCCGTAAGAACTCAGCAGAATTCCCCAGGATGGGTCACTGTGTGGCACAGCTGGCTCTGTCCATCAGTGAACAGCCAAGGACCTCAGCCGGCAGGCCAGGGAGGGAGTGTACCGGCTCTACCGGCTGCTGCTGCACCGGAGAGGTTAGGAACCCAGCTGGGAAATGGCACCCGATAGAGGGAGAGTGGGACCCCAAACAATTTCTCACACACTAACCCCGGCTGAAGGCTGAGTCTCTGTCGATCTCTTTCTCTGTTCTACAGCAGCCCTTGCAATTCTGTTGGGCCAGGCACGCAGCGAGGACTCTGCCCACTGTGCAGCCATCAACAGGATTGGAAGGACACAAGCACTGCAACCAGAATGACAAGTGTGTGTTTGTGTGTGTCTGTTTCCCAGGGCTGACCATCCATGAGGTTGAAGCCTTGTGGTGTTGGGATTGGCACCGGGACAGCAGGCTCCTGGGCTACAGGAACACAGCCAGGGTGGGGGAGGTAAGGACACTCTGCCAGGGCATGACACAGCTCAGGGAGTGGGGGTGGCTGGGTGCCCTGCAGTGGCTGCCTCCTAGGACCAGTAGACAGAGATACCGTTCTAGCCCCAGAATTTGGAGCGTCGCTCTGGGCAATCTGCTAATGCCTCACGTCTTGTTGGTTTTAGGTCTTCAGAAAGTTCTTCTCGGCGGGGCAGAGAAGATCCTTCCTCCGGACGGCAGTGCTGGCCATCCACGACCCCCTGTTGCATGTCAGCCAGGCTGGGCTACTCCTCACCTGCTCCCTCCTGGGGGAAGCCCAGCAGCTAATGGGGGACAAGGTAAGCAGCTGCATTAGAGTCAGGAGATTGGGGTGGGGCCCAGGCCTCATTCCCATCCAATGGCCATTCACTGGCCTGGCGGAAGGAGCCTGATGGGGAATGAGAATGAGAACAGGTGCTACTGGGAAGGGAGATGAATTCACCTCCATGAGCAGGAGAGAGCCAGCTTGTCCCCAGAGCAGCTCCAACCAAGCTCTTTAGCAAGGCTAATTAATGACAAGCATTACCTCATCGCGGACTTATGTTCTTAGGACACAGCTTTGGCATGTGTCTGGAACCCCCCTCACCGCCCCACCTCCAGCTACAGTACCAAGGACCAAAGTGGCAGCATCGAGTGTCAGAGGTTCACGTGGCTCAGGCCAGACACCTGGGCTGGGGACCTGCCCCCTTAGCACTGGTCGAGTGCCTGGGCCTAAGGTGTTCACAGCCCCCTCCTCACCCCTCCCTGAGCCCAGCCTGGCTCCTCACCTGGAACAAAGCAGCGGCGCCCCTTGGCCTCACTGCAGCCCGAGGCCCAGGCGCTGCTGCTGTCCCATGGGGAGTGGGCCGAGCTGCTGGTGCTGGGACAGGGACCCTCCACCTCCTGACCTGGGGAGGCTGGAAGGTCCTCAGTGACCGGGCAGGGGGGTGCCTCCTGCTGGGAATCAGGGCTGGGCTCCTGGAGCTGGTGCTTCCCACACAACAAGCCCCAGAGCCACCCTGCCCGGCTCCCTTCCTGGGCTGGGTCCTGCCTGCCCAGCCGCATCCTGGGCCAGCTCCATTTCAGCCTGGCCGCTGCCTCTCCAACCTCGGCGCCTGTGCTGGGAGCGGGTTTCTTCTGCCAGAAGGCTGGGCACTTCCACCTCCTAGCCTGGCCGGGAGCGCCTTCCCCGCCAGTGGGGACGGAGGGGCCGCCCTGCTCCTGGGGAAGATGGCAGCTGCTTCCCTTAGGCTTTGGGGCCACTTGCAGAGCCTTCTTCCTGAACATCCTCAGGAGCCCGGCCATCCTGGAACCGAGTGGGGAGCAGGCGTGAGTCTGGGGTCAAGACAGCCTCTCACTAACCATCCTTTTTCATCTCTCTCCCCATCCCTGCCCCAGCCACAGCAGCTCCGCCACCCCCCACAGGGGTGCAGGGAGTGTAGTCTCCACACACTGGCAGGAGTTCATGGCATGATCTGCTCCCAATGTTCCCCCTCTTCAGCTATGGTGCTGCAATACCCGGGGAGGCACTGGGGTCAGTCACAAAGACTATTGGTCACTTTGGACAAGCAGCTCCCTCCTGCCATCTCTGGCCACCCCCTCCACCCCCCCTGGCTAGAGGAGGAACAGAACCCAGGAGTCTGGATTTCTCCGGGGAAACCATTCCCCACATCAAAGCTCGGGGCCCCCTCATTTCTCATTGATTTCCATACTCAGCTGCTCACAGGGTCTGGCCCAGCTCAGACACTCTCAGCCTGGGGAACAGTCAGAGCTAAGTAGTTGCTGCTCTTAACAATTTCAAAATAATCAAATACAAATAAAATAGAATATTTCAGCTATTTTATTATGTCATAATCTGATCTGAGTAAACGTTAAAGGCACCCCATATTATGCACTGCTCCCAGTGACACTCTCCAATGGATCCCCATCCTCAACCCACTGTGAGGTAGGTAGGAGCTGATTGTTATGCCTACTTGAAGAGGGAGAAGCTAAGGGTGAGAAAGGAGAACAGACTTGTCTGAGGTCACACAGCCAGTCAGTGGCAGAGTTGGGAATAGGACCCAAGAGCCCAGACTTTCAAATAACCATTGGATCTTGAGTTTCATACCTTGAACGACCTGAATAAAGTGCTCTCAGATGAGCTCCAGACCAACAACAGTTCATAGTAATTATTCAGCAAGTGTTTCAGGAGAACTGGAATGTTAGAGAGAATCATGAACTGCTCAGAGACAATGAATGCAGAGAAGCAGCAAAATTCGTCAAACATATGACTGGTTATGACTTGGTCTTAAAAGAGAACAACAAGGACCCGAGTCTCCTCCCTGTCAGTAACCCCCGGCTCAGGCAATCAGGGTAGAGATTGAGGGGCGGGGGGCTGAGGGTTCTCACCAGAGAGCCCAAAGGATGGCCCAGGTCACCGGTGGAGCACTATTTCAGCCCCACATTTTTGGGTGGACCTTCCACAATGGGAGCTGCAGAGCACCCCCAGTGACGCCCCCCCACACACCCCTCCTGGTGGTGGGAGGGGAACAGGGAAAGGACAAAAGAAGTAAGAAAAGAAGAGAAAGGAGGGAGGGATGGAGGAAAAGGTAAAACAAAAAGGACAAACCCTAATGTCCCCAGTGATTGTAAGGGACAAAATCCTAGGTGGGGAATAAAATTCTGCCACCTGAAGCTAGCGTTTTCCATGCCTAGAATTCACCTGGCACCAAATGGATCAGACTGAACAGGTTCCAAACCTCTCAGAGGCTCACGTACGTAAACCCTGATACTCTCTCAGTCCTGAAAGAGGGACGTCGATAGGGAGACTTGCTGAAGCAAAGCTACAGGGGTCTGCAAGGTTTCCCTGGCCCTGCACCCCTGTCCTGCCTGGCTGATGTCAGCATCTCTCTGTGAGGTCACCACCTCCCCACTACCTTTGACCAATAGGCTGATGTCCTGCAAAAGGCCTTTGTGATGTCAGTGCCCCACACCCACCCCTGGGGTGACCAGATGTCCCGATTTTATAGGGACAGTCTTGCTATCTGGGGGTTTTTCTTATATAGGCTCCTCTCACTCCCCACTCCCTGTCCCCTTTTTCACACTTGCTATCCCGTCAGCCTACCCACCCCTCCCCTGCAGTGCTAATGTCCTACCGCTGGCCAGACACTTTGGAGGTTTGAGCTACTCCCTGTGGATCACCCCACTCGAGTGTTTATTCTAGGAAGCAAGCCGGCTAGACAGCAAAACATCAGAGGCTACTCCCAATGCTACACTCAGTTTTTCAGAAATGAGTCGACTTGATGGCCAGAAGAGACCATTAGAGCATCTCATCTGACCCCTGCATATCACAGGCCTCCTGTATACCACAGTCACTACCATTTGGCAAACACATTCCAGAAAGACATCTAGTCTTCATTAAATCACATCAAGAGATGGAGAATCCATCACTTTCCTTGGTAGCTTGTTCCTGTGGTGAATCATCCTCACAGATGAATATCTGTGCTTTATTTGTGATATGAATTGGTCTCTTTTCACCTTCCAGCCATTGGGTCTTGTTATGCCTTTCTCTGCTAGATTAACGAGCCTTTTAATCCCCAGTATTTTCTCTCCATTAAGGTATTTCAACACTTTAGTTGATGAAAAGCAGATTGAAAGGTGACTTCACTGAACAGGTTGAGCTCTTTCAATCGCTCCCTAGAAGGCATTTATCTCCAGCCCGCAGAACGTTTGGTGGCTCTTTGCTGCCCCAGCTCCAATTTCTCAACATCTTTTTCAAATGAGGACACCAAAACTGGAGGCAGTATTCCAATAGCAGTCTCACTGATGCTGTGTCACCTCCCTAGCCTCCTCATGGCTCTGCTTCTACGTCTAAGGATGGCTTTAGCCCTGGTCACCACAGCATCATGCTGGGAGCTTGTGTTGAGTGGCTTCTCCACTATGGCCCCTAAATCCTTTTCAGAGTCACTGCTTTCCTGGATACACTTCCCCTTTCTGGAGCTGTGGCCGGCATGCCTTGTTGCTAGGTGTAGGACCTTGCATTTGGCTCTGGTCAAACTTGCTTTCTTTCAATGGGCCCATCTTGCCAAACGAGCCAGATGGCTCTGTATCACTGCCCTTTCCTCATCAGTAGTTACCACTCTGCCAGTATTTTGTCACCCACCAATCTTATCAGCAGGGATTGTAGGTTTTCTCCCAATTCATGGATAAAAATTATTTTTAAAAATTAGTCCTTGAGAGCTTCTTCAGACCCTTAGTACCCAGAACCTGCTCCCCACAGCAGAGTGAGAAAAGGCCATCCACCCCTGCTGGTACATAGGGGATAAGAACAGAACAAACACACCTTTAGTAGATGTGTTATCCATAGGCTCTGAACAACATGTGGGGGTCAGCAGCTTAGAAATGCTCTAGAGAGCTGTAGTGTAGACAGGTCCCAACTGTGTCTCGGTTTCACACCCTGTAAAATGGGGAGAACAAACAAAACCGTGATTAGGTCTATTTGATAGTGGGGAAACCGAGGCACCCAGCGTTGAAGAGACTCGCTCATGGTCCCAAAGCCAGGAATAGAAAACAGCAGGTCTTCTGATAGCCAGTCGTGAGACCTCGCCCTTCTTATCCTGGCCTCTGTCCTCTAACTTTAAGCACAGCCTCCACGTCTTTTCCTCCATGTCCCTTAACCCCACGTCACTGCCGAAGAAAGATTTTCTGTTAGCCAGCTGGCTCTAATGCAGTGGTTCTCAAACTTTAGCACTGGTGACCACTTTCACAGAGAAAGCCACTGAGTGTCACCCCTCCTTATAAATTAAAAACACTTTTTTATATATGTAAGACTATTATAAATGCTGGAGGCAAAGCAGGGTTGGGGGTGGAGGCTGACAGCTCATGACCCCACATAGAATAACCTCACGACCCCCTGAGGGGGCTCGTCCCCCAGTTTGAGAACCCCTGCTCTAATGCATGTGGATGTCCTTCCAAAAGATGTGCTCTGGCTCAGTCCCATGTTATGGTTGGCTGAAGGAACAACTTGGTAACATTTTCGGGCCCGAGTTATACAGGAGGCGTGACTAGATACACATAATGGTCCTTTCCGACCTGAACATCTATCAATCTTTACATTTTCTGCTGCTAGGAAGATAACTCTGGACCTATTTTCTCTCATTCACTTTCAGTTGGAATAATTTAAATCCAGACCAAAGGATTTCCTCTTCCATTGTGTCTTCAGCACCTTTGAGAGCAAACAGCTACTGTTCGCCCACAGGTTTCCGGTTTCAACCTGTCCCATGGTGAGATGGCCAGGAAAGGGGTTGGAGCTCAACTGCACCTAGCCCAGGTTATGCAGCTCCCTAGGGTGAGGGGAATAAGTGTGGGGGTCAGGTGACAAATAGTAGCATGTGACTAGGACCCAGGCCTGCTGACAGACAGAAGGGCAGCCTGTGCTCAGCCAGGAGAGAGACCCCAAGGGGAGCAGGTGTGGGAGGAGCTTGGAGAGTCCTTGAAAGGTCAGGGACAAGCCAGGAAGGGACTAGGCTGAGCACTTAGGACAAGGCCCTAGGAGGAAAAGACAGGGCAGTTTAGGTGATGGGGCAGGTAGTCCAGTTGGTTTTGGGTCCCAGGGCCAGACACCCACAGGTGAAGGTGATTGTCGGGGCTTATGTCCTTCTTCCCCAGGATAGATCTGACAGTCGAGAAGAATGATGCCGGAAGGGGGAAGTGAGTTAACCCCAAGGGCACCCACAGAGTTGATATCACAAATGCATACTCGGAAGGATCCAAGAGAAGAAACATGGATTTTCCAGTCTCTTCTTTCTAGGAGTCCCCAGGGCCAAGGTAAAACCCCTGCTGCCCCTTCCCATTTTGCTCACCTCCGAGATGTGCTGGAGTTTGTCTGTGCTGGGGGATGCTGTCAGCAGGATCTAGAGCTCGTCATCCATGTTCTCTGGACAGGCCTTTGCTCTGAGCCTGCCAGCGGAGAGAGACCATGGGTCAGGGTTATGGAACCTGGGGCTACACCTGCCAGATGACAGCTGGCTCTGCAGTCCTTGCCCAGAGCAGCTCTCTGCAGAGGGCCTGGTGCACAGGTGGGTAGGGAACAGCCAAGCTGCTAGGAATGGAAGCTGGGCTTCTGGACAGAATCCAGGACCCAAATCCCAGCCTGTGGAAAGAAAGGACTGCCCAGGGAGGGACAACGTAATGTCCCATTGAGGGAAGAGCCTCTCCCCACCATTTCTTAACCTCACAGGCTGTTCTCATGCTCTGCCAACCAGACCTCTCAGTAGCTCCAGCTGTCTGAGGGAGCAGTGACCAGAGGCCATCCTGCTGCTGGGACAGAGGTGGAGGTTGATGTTCAACCTGCATATGGGTGTTGTCTTTTCTCATGCCCACAGTCAAGACACCATGCAAGGGAAGCTCTCTGGACATACGATTCCTGCTTCAGAGCCAGGAGCAGCTTCAGCTTGCTGGGAGGAGAGCAGGCGGAATGGGCTGACTGTCTGAATAATGGCTAGAGCAAAAATATAAAAGCCATTAAGGGTCAGAAGAACATTCATCAGCGAATTGGAGAGTTCAAGGCTGGCCAGAAAACGTATCATCTACAGCATAAACCAGTATGCGCTCTGCCACCTGACTGGCTTTGGAGACAAGGGTACGTCTCTTGGAGAGAGGGGTAAGAGGATCTTTCTCTGAGACACACAGCTGTCATTGCTGGGATCAGAAACCCCATCTGGAATTTTGCTCACTGGTCCTGCCACAGACTCCACCCTCCAACCATTGTGAGCCAGGCCCGGGAACACCATTCCACTGTCACAGTTACAGGGACCTGTGCACCTGCAGACACTGCAGCCGGCACACGCACTGGGGCTGGTGCTGTGACATGAGCTGGATGAACCGCCCTGCTGGCCCCATATCCAGCATTCCCCCCCTGAGCAATCGGTCCTGCTCCCTGCTCTTCCTCTCTTCCCCCAGGAACCCCGGAGCAGGCTCTCTTTATGGACCATGTCCCTCTCCTCCTTGGCTCTTTTGAAAGCAAGTTTCTCCTTGTTCCTCCTTGCCTCTAAAGAATTTGCGTGATTTGTGGGTAAGATCTGACTTGTCTGTTGACCTGGGTCTGGGGCTTGGTCCTTTGGGATCGGGAGAACCTTTTTCTTTTACTTCAGGACAAGGAGGAAAGTGAGAACTGAATTTTGCAAAGGGATGCCACAGGGTAACCCTGAAAGGCCCAAACCGCAATGGTATTGAGCCAAAAGTGTGGCATGACAAAAATGATTGTAGATGGACACTTCCAATGGATTTCTTGTTATTGCTAATGGTGATTTGTTTTAGCTATTTTTTTGCTATTTCCAAAAACTGTAAAAGTGTACAATGCGCCTAATCTTTGGAGAAAACCCTTGAACATACTTTATGTTAAAAAAGCTTGTGATGCAGGTGTTTCACCCGCAAAATATCTGTGTTTTTTACCCATGAAAACTTATGCGCAAATAAATCTGTTAGTCTTTCACGTGTCACCGGACTCCTTGTTGTTTTTGTGGATACAGACTAACATGGCTACCCCTGATATTTGTAAACAGTCTTGAAACTTTTCACAGGAGAAAAGACATTCCCGACCTGTTATGCTGTAGGAGAAGGGAAACCGAGGCACACTACCATATTGCTTTCAAGGCTAAATGCCAAGATTCCTATACTATGGACAACACTAATATCTACATTGTCTTGATATTAATTGGGTTCCAGACACATGCCAAAACTTCTATGGATAAAGTAGCTATTTTCATAAGCTCTTGGCAAGATCACATGAGACATACAGGAACCATGCTGCAAGGGCAAATCCAATCCACTATTGTTCTAAGAAACTTTTACACTGAGTTTGTAAAAGGATTCAATCACGTTATTGAACATGACTTTGAGAAACCATTTCTGTTGTACACTGATATGGGCTCAGCAAATGAAGTATTTTTTTTATACAAACGCACAGTCAATGTGTGAAACTCCTTGCCAGACAATGTTGTGAAGACCAATCTCAGCAGCTTCCTAGGAAGGAGCCAGTGCTCTTCTTGGAGGACCTTCTCCTGGACCTCACAGGGCTCTGATGCTCTCACTCTGCAAGCCTGCCTGGGGTCTTGGAGTTAGTGCTCAACAGAACCAGGCAGAGCCCTGTTGTCGAGCAGCAGCACCTTCCCTCTGTCCCTGAAGGAGGAAGGGCCCCAACACTGCTCTGAACTGACTGCCCTGACCACGGGTGGCCCAATGGCTCTCAGGTAGCAGGACACAATGGAAATGTGGATCATCCAGTCTCTTATTTCCAGGCCTCCCCAGGGCTAAGGTAAAATTCCTGTTGCCCCTGCCCATTCTGCTCACCTCCAAGATGTGCGGGAGTTTGTCTCTGCTGGGAGTTGCTGTCAGCAGGCTCTTTAACATGGCATCCATGTCTCTGGGCAGGCCTTCTTCAGAGCCGGTCAGGGGAGGGAGACCATGGGTCAGGGTTATAGAATCTGGGACTACACCTGCCAGGATGACAGCTGGCTCTGCAGTCCTGGCCTAGAGCAGCTCTCTGCAGAGGGTCTGGTGCCGAGCAAGGTAGGGAACAGCCAAGCTGCTAGGGATGGGAGCTGGGCTTCCTGGCAGAGTCCAGGAACCAAATCACAGAATCTGCAAGGAAGGACTTCCTCACAGAGGGGCAACATCATCTCCCACAGGGTGGGACTCTCTCCCTGACAGTGGATTAATCCTCTGGCCTGTTCCCATCTCTGTCCCCCTGCACCGCCAACTCAGCAGCTCCAGCCACCAAAGAGAGCAAGAATCAGAGACCTTCCTGCTCCTGGGACAGAGGAGTACGTTCATGATCTACCTGGATGTGAGTGTTGGCCGTCCCCATGCCCATGGTCTATCCTCTATTCAGGCCGCGCACAGGAACTGCGATTCTTGTTCTGGATCAGTTTGCTGGCAGGAGACTGTACATGAGACCTTGCCATTGGGGGGCTACACAGGCACTAACATGGGCACGGAAGTTTGAGGAACAGGGCAGAGGCCTGTGTGGGGCAAGGAGGGCAGGGATTTGAGAAGGAAAAACAGAGGATCAAATACTCACTTAATGTGGGTCAGGATGATCCCCATTTCACAGATAGAGAAAGTGAGGCATTAGGTGGGAGAGTGACCTGGCCAGGATCACGTTACCACTCAGTGGCAGGGCTGCAGTCCAACCAGTTCCCTGCTCTCATCACTGGACCCTGTTGCCCCTCTTGTATGACTCCTCCAGCCATCCTCTCCCATAGGCCATCCCCACCGCTCTCCAAAACCAGGCTGCCCCTTCCTGGCAAGGCCTGGTGTTACAGCTTTCTTGCTGGGCTAGCACCCCTGCCAATAGTTGCTAGGGCCCTCTGGGAGTTCTTTAGCTGGAAACTCAGCCCTTCAGCCAGGTGACCGTCTTTTAGTCCACTCCTTCCAGAGTCGTGCTCATCCCAAACAAAAAGTCCAAAAATGTCTAACAGAAACAAGGTCTTCCGTTCCTTTGGGGGCTCTTCCTCAGCCTGACTTTGGCTCGGCCTGCCCTTGGTAGCCCTTTCTATGGCCTTCTACATCCCCTTCCTTGGAGACCATGGGAGAACCAGTCCTACCCTGGATTCTAGGTTCTGCCCCAAGGCCCTCTACTGAACAGCTAGGCCTGCTCTTGTACCTTTGCTGCGGTTTTCCCTGGTTTTCCCCTCAGGTGAAGCTCACTCTGTAATCAGTTTGGCCTAGGTCCAGGCTTTACAGCCCACAGGCCACTCTTTGTTATATTCCCTCCTCCTTAGAACATCGCCCACCCCGGGGGGCAAGTTCGATTCTTATCCAAGCTTCATCCCTCATCATCTCATCGCTGTCACCGGCTGCACGCTTGTACAGCCTGCGCACAGTGTCTCCAGCTCCACTGCCAGCTCGCTCACCAGAATTAAGAGGCAATCCTTCTCTTACGCAGTATCCCAGCGCTCTTCCTGCAGCCACTCATTCTCATTAACAACTGCTTGCAGAGCCTGTTCCGAAGCCTTTAGCTTCTTCTCTACCCCTTTTTGCTACTGCCGCTCCATACACCAAAACCCTTTCCGTCAGGGTCTGAGAACGCACCACGGACTGCTCCACCCTGCTGTTTGTCCCTCCTTCAGTCTGCTTCATCTGTGGGCCAACCATTTCGTCCTTCACCTCCCTGCAGCAAACAACAGGGCGTGTTGGTGGAGGGTCTGCAAGGTCCATGGCCATCCCTGCCACCTCCATGGAGCCTGCCTCACGTGGGTTTGTGTCAGAGGACACCTTCTCCTTTCTTTCTACCTTCTTGGGGCCCTGGCCCCTCGTTTTGCCACTCAGCAATTTCCTAAGCAGGCCATGTCTTTTGATATGGCCTGCTTCTCTGCACCCAAAACAAAGAACTCTTGTCCCCATCTTGGCATTAGGCCACGCTTGTACACTTCCTCATGCCCTGCTCTCCTGGGCTAATCTTCACAGCACAGCCCAGGCATGCTCTCCTTGTCTGCTCTTTTTGTCCATGGGCATAGCAGACCCTGGGTTGATTTCCCTTTGCAGGATCTCTCACAGGTATTTCTCCTGCTGCATCTGTAGCTCCGTCTGCACTTCCTTCTGCCTCTGTTGGTGTTCTAGGAGCTGCGTGAGAAACCCCTAGACCTGCTTTGGCTGCTTAACCAGTCCCGGGAACTGAAGTGAGAAATCCAGTGACCAGCTCAGTCCCTCCAGACACCCGCTTGTCACGACAGACCTTCCCTCAGCACCCAAGACTTCCCCCTGTGATCCGTGAGGGCTGATGGAATTCAATCCTCCTGACTGTACCAATTAGAAACGAATCTACTCATCGTTCCATGCCCCCGTGGCGGCCAGGCATGGCATCACAGCCCTCTCGCTAGGCTAGCGTCCCCCATCTGTGGTTGCTCCAGCACCATGACAGTTTCTCTTCCTGGTAACTCAACCCTTCGGCCAGGTCGCCACCTTTCGTCCACCTTTCTGGGGCCCAGCTTGTCTCACACTAAAAGTCCAAACACGTCTTTCCACAGAAAGAAGTCCTTCTGCTATCACTAGGGTTCTTCCTCATCCTGCAGCCCCCTTGCTGGGCTTGGTAACCCTCTCCAGGTGGGTGTACACCCCCTTCTTTGGGGCCAGTAGGGGAATCCAGTCCCACCCTGACATTAGCAGCAGCCCAGGGTTCTGTACCCAACAGCAAGGTCTACTGCTTTCTCTTTGCTGCAGTTTTCCCTGGGCACTTTCCACCTCTCTTCTCAAGTTTCCCTCTAGACTTTCCTTGCTGCTCTGAACTTCCTACCCCATTCTCATTCTCGTTGATACCCCAGCTGGGCTGTATCACCACTGAAGTCTGGCTCTGTAGGGGGAGGTACATGGTGCCTCTCAGGTAGGGCTCATTCTGTAATCAGCTTGGCTAAGCCCCAGGCTGTGCAGCTCAGGGGAGAGCACCTTGTAACAAGCCTGCTCTGCCCACTCCTACTGTTCCTAGGCTGGGGTCCTTGCTCCCCATTTCAGACCTCGTTTCCAGTGGGGCTCAGTACACACAGGCCCCACTGCCTGCAACTGGAGTTTGCTTGTTCTGGTGACTCTGACATTCAGGCCCTTCATCATTCAGAGGTTGACAGGTGTGGTGAGGGGGCTGGAGAAATCCCACTGCTGAGTGGAAGGAGGCCAAAGAGTTGGGATTCTGGGAGCTAATGGGTTCGTTTGCCCTGCTGCGGGAAGTGGAGGTGGAGACCGGAGATGCCATGTGAACGAGACTACCTGATGTCCTCTTCGCGCCCGAGGGGCTGGAGCCTCCTGCCGGAAACCCTCTCAGGAGTCCAGCTTAGAGGACATGTCTAGGGAGTCCCTTCCTACGAACAAAACCAGGGTGGTACAATGATCGAGACGTCTCTGTCCCAGAGCTGGGAGCCAGGGACAGGGGAAGCTACCAGGCAGGCTATGCATCGGGGATCCCGTTTCTCCCCTAAGAGACCCACACACCCCAAAGGAGTAAATGGCTCTTACCTCCATGAGGGAGTGGGGTCTTCCATCTAAGCGTCTTTGAGAGCCAGCACTGCTTGCTTTGATGGGACGAGGTGACCCATCTCCACAGCTCCAGGAGGTGGCTCAGCTGAAGGCTGCGCCCATCTCAGAGGCTGTGAGGGCATTTGGGGCGCAGCAGGAAGGACCCTGCTCCACAGAGAGGGGAGAGGGTTTCTGTGAGTGCCAAGGGGTTCCATTTCCCCTTCCACTATCTCCCCTTTTACAGTGAGCCAGAGCAGTACCTGCAGCAGGGAGCGGGAATTGCTGGTGGCCTCAGAGGCACAGCCCTGCAGTGCCTCAGGCACCTGGCGCGAGTGCCGGATGATGCGGACCTGGCACATCACATTGGCTGTGACGTCCTCCTGCTGCAAGGGAATGAGAACCTGTCAGAGACTCAGATGCCCCCGAGTAATTGGGGGGGATTAAGGGCACCTGGAAGCAGCAGCATTTCCACCCACCACCTGCCTACCTATGAGGGATGGATTCACCCTCTTGACCCCTAGAATGGAGTCTTCTTGTCCTTTCTAGTGACCTCCAGTGTCAACCCCCCTCCTTGTAGGGTCAGCTCCTGCTACCTCCCCCTCAGTGTCCCTGACAGCTGTTCCACCTCCAATCCACAGCTCAAGTTCTCAGACCCCTCTCCTCCATCCCGACCCAGTTTGGGCAGGGACAGGGCTCTAGCAGGGGAGTGTGGGGGAAGGACAGATTCTGGCAGCAGTGAAGTAGGATGTCGGGAGGTTGAGACCTTTCCCCAAGTCATCTCAGACACTAATGCTGAAGACGCAGGATGGCAGCCCTGGTGAATGGGACAGATCAGCAGCCCCTGCTAACTGAATCCTCCCATTCTCTCTAGAGTGGGTCCAGCCCTGCCAGCAGCAGGACAAGCTTCCCCTGCCCATGTGCATCAGTCCTGCCTGGTGAATCGCCATCACTCATCAGTCCTTGGCTTCCCAGGCTGCCAGTGATGGGAGCAACTCTGGGTGGTGGCTCGGGCAACAATCCCCTTCTAAAGCTCTGCGATCAATGAATCAGATATTTCACCCCATGAACAATGTCTCAGCCCCCTGGGGATGGGGAGGATCTCATTATTGGAGCGTGCCCAGGGTGTCGCAAGAGACAGCCAGGGCCATTCGGAGCAGCACCGCCCTGCTTAGATCCACCATACCCTCCCTGAGTTTGACGTAAGTGACCGTCTGGAACCCAATTAATATCAAGACAATGTAGATATTAGTATTGTCCATAGTATAGGAATTTTGGCATTTAGCCTTGAAAGCAATATGGTAGTGTGCCTTGGTTTCCCTTTTCCTGCAGCATAACAGGTTGGGAATGTCTTCTCTCCTGTGAAAAGTTTCAAGACTGTTTACAAGTATCAGGGGGTAGCCATGTGAGTCTGTATCCACAAAAACAACAAGGAGTCCGGTGACACCTGAAAGACTAACAGATTTATATTCGCATGAGCTTTCGTGGGTGAAACATCTGTATCACAGGGTCTTTTAACATAGTGTGGGGTTTTTTGTATCACTCTTAACATGTTCAAGGGTTTTCTCAAAAGATTAGGCACCGTGATACAGCGTGGCCAGAGGGCAGAAGGAGAGTGTTTAAAGGGAGACTTATTCCCTGTAGAAGGAAGAAAGTTTGCTATAGATTAATTAGAGCACCTGAAGCCAGTCACCTGATAAACCCCCCCCGCTTCAATCGGACAAGGGAAGGAGTTGAAGCAGAGTGGATTGGTCAATAGACAAGTCAGATCTTACCCAGAAATCAAGCTGTTGCCAATCCTTCAGGAGCAAGGAGGAACAAGGAGAAACTTGCTTTCAAAAGAGCCAAGGAGGAGAGGGACACAGTCCATGAAGAGAGCCTGCTCCGGGGTTCTTGGGGGAAGAGAGGAAGAGCAGGGAGCAGGACAGTTGCTCAGGGGGGGAATGCTGGATATGGGGCCAGCAGGGTGGTTCATCCACCTCATGTCACAGCACCAGCCCCAGTGCGTGTGCCGGCTGCAGTGCCTGCAGGTGCACAGGTCCCTGTAACTGTGACAGTGGAATGGTGTTCCCGGGCCTGGCTCACAATGGTTGCAGGGTGGAGTCTGTGGCAGGGCCAGTGAGCAAAATTGCAGATGGGGTTTCTGAACCCAACTATTGACAGCTGTGTGTCTCAGAGAAAGATCCTCTTACTGGTTTTGGAGACAAGGGTACGTCTCTTGAGAGAGGGGTGAAGTGGCAGAGCGCATACTGGTTTCTGCCGTAGACGACATGTTTTCTGGTCAGCCTTGAACTCTCCAATTCCCCGATGAATGTTCTTCTGACCCTTAATGGCTTTTTTATTTTTGCTCTCGCGATTTTTCAGACACTCAGCCCAGTCGGCCTGGTCCCGCATCCACGTGGTGCCTCACTTTCCCCCTCTCTGAAGTGGGGATAATCCTAACCGAGAATTAGACAGTGTTTGATCCTCGGATCTTGCTTCCCAAATCCCTGTCCTCCTGGCCCAACACTACCCTCTCCCCCAGTTCCCCAATATTCCATGTCTATCTTTGTGCCTGTCTAACCCCCAAACTACAAGGTCTCAGACACCGTCTCCTTCCAGCAAGCTGAAGCTGTCCCTGGCTCTGGAGCTGGAATCACATGTCCAGAGAGCTTTGCTTGCCTGGTGTATTGACCGTGGGCATGAGAAAGGACAACACCCATCTGCAGGTTGAACATCAACCTCCACCTCTGTCCCAGCAGCAGGATGGCCTCTGGTCCCTGCTCCCTCAGACAACTGGAGCTACTGAGAAGTGTGGTTGGCAGAGCATGAGAACAGCCCATGAGGTTAAGAAATGGTGGGGAGAGCCTCTTCCCTCTATGGGACATTACGCTCTCCCTCCGTGGGCAGTCCTTTCTTTCCGCAGGCTGGGATTTGGGTCCTGGATTCTGCCCAGAAGCCCAGCTTCCATCCCTAGTAGCTTGGCTGTTCCCTACCGTGCTCGGCACCAGGCCCTACGCAGAGACCTGCTCTGGGCAAGGACTGCAGAGCCAGCTGTCATCTGGCAGGTGTAGCCCCAGGTTCCATAACCCTGACCCATGGTCTCCCTCCGCTGGCAGGCTCAGAGCAAAGGCCTGTCCAGAGAACATGGATGACGAGCTCTAGATCCTGCTGACAGCATCCCCCAGCTCAGACAAACTCCAGCACAACTCGGAGGTGAGCAGAATGGGAAGGGGCAGCAGGGGTTTTACCTTGGCCCTGGGGACTCCTAGAAAGAAGAGACTGGAAAATCCATGTTTCTTCTCTTGGATCCTTCCGAGTCTGCATTTGTTATATAAACTCAGTGGGTGACCTTGGGGTTAACTCACTTCCCCCTTCCGGCATCAGTCTTCTCCACTCTCAGATCTACCCTGGGGAAGAAGGACATAAGCCCCGACAATCACCTGTGGGTGTCTGGCCCTGGGAGCCTAAACCAACTGGACTATATGCCCCATGACCTAAACTGCCCTGTCTTTCCCGCCTAGGGCCTTGTCCTAAGTGCTCAGCCTAGTCCCTTCCTGGCTTGTCCCTGACCTTTCAAGGACTCTCCAAGCTCCTCCCACACCTGCTCCCCTTGGGACTCTCTCCTGGCTGAGCACAGGCTGCCCTTCTATCTCTCAGCAGGCCTGGGTCCTAGTCACATGCTGCTGCTTGTCACCTGACCCCCACACTTATTCCCTTCCCCCTAGGGAGATGCATAACCTGGGCTAGGTGCAGTTGAGCTCCAACCCCTTTCCTGGCCATCTCACTGTGGGACAGGTTGAAAGTGGAAACCTGTGGGCTAACAGTAACTGCTAGTAACTGTTAGTAACTAATTAGTTAGTCTCTAATGTGCCACAAGTACTCCTTTTCTTTTTGCGAATACAGACTAACACGGCTGTTCCTCTGAAACCAGTAACTGTTTGCTCTCAAAGGTGCCGAAGACACAATGGAAGAGGAAATCCTTTGGCCTGGATTTAAATTATTGCAACTGAAAGTGAATGGGAGAAAATAGGTCCAGAGTTATCTTCCTGGCAGCAGAAAATGTACAGATTAATAGATGTTAAGGTCAGAAAGGACCATGATGTGTTTCCGGTCGCACCTCCTGAAAAACTCAGGCCCTAAAATGTCACCAAGTGGTTCCTTTAGCCAAGCTTAACATGGGACTGAGCCAGAGCACGTCTTTTGGAAGGACATCCACATGCATTAGAACAGAGGTTCTCAAACTGGGGAGTCAGGCCCCCTCAGGGGGTCGTGAGGTTATTCCTTGGGGGGTCGTGAGCTGTCAGCCTCCACCCCTGCTTTGCCTCCAGCATTTATAATGGTGTTAAATATATAAAAAAGTGTTTTTAATTTATAAGGAGGATTCACACTCAGATGCTTGCTTTTCTGTTCCTGGCTTTGGGATCATGAGCGAGTCTCTTCAACGCTGGGTGCCTCGATTTCCCCAACTAACAAATAGATCTAATCATGTTGGGTTTTTTTCTTCTCCGCATTTTACAGGGTGGGAAACCGAGACACAGTTGGGACCTGTCTACACTGCAAGTCTCTTGTTCATTTTGAAGCTGCTAACCCCCACATGTTTTTCAGATCCTATGGACAACACCGCTCCTAAAGGTGTGTTTGGTTTGTGCTTATCCCCTATGTAAACCAGCAGGGCTGGGCGGACTTTTCTCACTGTGCTGTGGGGAGCAGGTTCTGGGTACTAAGGGTCTGAAGAAGCTCTCAAGGACTACTTTTTACAAATATTTCTATCAATGAATTGGGAGAAAATATACAATCCCTGCTGATAAGATTGGTGGGTGACAAAATATTGGCAGAGTGGTAATTACTGATGAGGAGAGGGCAGTGATACAGAACCATCTGGCACATTCACCAGGCTGGGCCCATTCAAAGAAAGCAAGTTTGACCAGAGCCAAATGCAAGGTCCTACACCTAGCAACAAGGCATGCAGGCCACACCTCCAGAATAGGGAAGTGTATCCAGGAAAGCAGTGACTCTGAAAAGGATTTAGGGGCCATAGTAAAGAAGCCACTCAAAACGAGCTCCCAGCATGATGCTGTGGTGACCAGGGCTAAAGCCATCCTTAGACGTAGGAGCAGAGCCGTGAGGAGGCTAGGGAGGTGACACAGCATCAGTGAGACTGCTATTGGAATACTGCCTCCAGTTTTATTGTCCTCATTTGAAAAAGATGTTGAGAAATTGGAGCTGGGGCAGTAAAGAGCCACCAAATGTTCTGCAGGCTGGAGAAAAATGCCTTCTCGGGAGCGATTGAAAGAGCTCAACCTGTTTAGCTGATGAAAAGCAGATTGAAAGGTGACTTCACTGAAGGGTTGAAATACCTTAATGGAGAGAAAATACTGGGGATTAAAAGGCTCGTTAATCTAGCAGAGAAAGGCATAACAAGACCCAATGGCTGGAAGGTGAAAAGAGACCAATTCATATCACAAATAAAGCACAAATATTCAACAGCGAGGACGATTCACCACAGGAACAAGCTACCAAGGAAAGTGGTGGATTCTCCATCTCTTCATGTCATTTAATGAAGACTAGATGGCTTTCTGGAATGTCAAATGCCAAATGTTAGCGACTGTGGTAAACAGGAGGCATGTGATATGCAGGGGGTCAGATGAGATGCTCTAATGGTCTCTTCTGGCCATCAAGTCGACTCATTTCTGAAAAACTGAGTGTAGCATTGGGAGCAGCCTCTGATGTTTTGCTGTCTAGCCAGCTTGCTTCCTAGAATGAACACTCCTTGAGTGGGCTGATCCACAGGGAGTAGCTCAAACCTGCAAAGTGTCTGGCCAGCGGCAGGACATTAGCACTGCAGGGGAGGGGTGGGTAGGCTGACGGGATAGCAAGTGTGAAAAAGGGGACAGGGGTGTGAGAGGTGCCTATATAAGAAAAAGCCCTAGTTAGCGGGACTGTCCCTATAAAATCGGGACATCTGGTCACCCCAGGGGTGGGTGTGGCAGTGACATCACAAAGGCTCTTTGCAGGACCTCAGCCTATTGGTCAAAGGTAGTGGAGAGGTGGTGACCTCACAGAGAGATGCTGACATCAGCCAGGCAGGACAGGGGCGCAGGGCCAGGGAAACCTCGCAGACCCCTGTAGCTTTGTTTCATCAGTCTCTCTCTCGAGGTCCCTCTTTCAGGACTGAGAGAGTATCAGGGTTTACGTACGTGAGCGCGAGGAGGAACCTCTTTCGAGTTTTCCCCTTTCCTTTTCCTGATTTTACTAGAAAACAGACATCCCTGTTTGGAAGGTAAGAGCCTCTGAGAGGTTTGGAACCTGTTCAGTCTGATCCATTTGGTGCCAGGTGAATTCTAGGCATGGAAAACGCAAGCTTAAGGTGGCAGAATTTTATTCCCCACCGAGGATTTTGTCCCTTAGAATCACTGAGGACATTAGGGTTTGTCCTTTTTGTTTTACCTTTTCCTCCATCCCTCCCTCCTTTCTCTTCTTCTCTTACTTCTTTTGTCCTTTCCCCTGTTCCCCTCCCGCCACCAGGAGGGGTGTGTGTGGGGGAGTCACTGGGGTTTCTCTGCAGCTCCCATTGCGGAAGGTCCACCCAAAAATGTGGGGCTGAAATAGTGCTTGGCCAGTGATCCCCACCGGTGACCTGGGCCATCCTTTGAGCTCTCTGGTGAGAACCCTCAGCCCCCCGCCCCTCAGTCTCTACCCTGATTGCCTGAGCGGGGGGTTACTGACAGGGAGGAGACTCGGGTCCTTGTTGTTCTCTTTTAAGACTAAGTAAATAAGTCATAACCAGTCATATGTTTGACGAATTTTGCTGCTTCTCTGCATTCATTGTCTCTGAGCAGTTCATGATTCTCTCTAACATTCCAGTTCTCCTGAAACGCTTGCTGAATAATTACTATGAACTGTTTGTTGGTCTGGAGCTCATGTGAGAGGACTTTATTCAGGTCATTCAGTGTATGAAATTCAAGATCCGATGGTTAGTTTGAAAGTCCGGGCTCTTGGGTCCTATTCCCAACTCTACCACTGACTGGCTGTGTGACCTCAGACAAGTCAGTTCTCCTCCTTTCTCAGCCTTAGCTTCTCCCTCTTTCAAGTAGGCATAACACTCAGCTCGTACCTACCTCACGGTGGGAGGAGGATGGGGATCCATTGGAGAGTGTCTCGAGGAGCAGTGCATAATATGAGGGGTCCTATCTCATTTACTCAGATCAGATTATGACATAATAGAGTAGCTGAAATATTCTATTTTATTTGTTTTTGATTATTTTGAAAATGTTAAGAGCAGCAACTCCTTAGCTCAGACTGAAGCATCTTCTCTAATTTTAGAGATCTTAGCGTCTCCTCTTTGTGCGCGACGAGACAGTTTCACACACTGTGACAAACAGGAGATGCTTTTGTTTTGCAACAAAATATTTTTGGAAAGAATTTTCATCCCACTTGTTATGATTTCAAGAAACAAACCGGTTTAGACTGAATGTGATTTTCCGACAGATGTTAGGGGGCTTATTCCTTCACCCGCTTCCTTCCCTGGTCCTTCTCGCATGAACAGAGAGCAACAATACCCGAAGTTCAAAGATGCAAACAATTTGATGTTTAATGGGGTGAACTTCCAGCAAGCATGATTCCAGTTTCCTTCCTTAGTATCCTCCTTCCCAGCTTTGACACCACAGAGCCTTACACCTGTGTCCCTGTTCCCATTCCTGCCCTTAGCCAAACATGATTCCAATTTCCCCAGCCCCATTCCCTGTTCCCATTTCCCCTTTCAGCAAAACCTGATTCCAATTTTCTTACTCCCATTCCCTGTTCCCATTTCCCACACCCACATGTCCACCCCCACACCCACCCACACCCACTCCCTTCCTCATTGACTACAGATTATATAGTAAAACTTGAGTTCTGCTTAGCTATACCTTAACCAATCATTTTCCTGAAATTTAACTAACCAATCCTAACATATTGTAGCATCATTATGTAACCAATTATATCCCACCACCTTAATTAGTTTACACCCAGCAAAATTAATTATACAGCAGACAGGAACAATCACAGAACAGACGGAGATTATACAGACAAACAATAGCAAAGTGGGAACTATAATGACAAGACAATACAGAAGTGAGGATTTCACATCCCAGCTATTGATAAGTGAGTTCTTGCCAGACAGGATGCTATCAAACTAAGTTTCCTTTTACATTTTCTAGGCACTTCCCTTTCTCTGGAGGTGATAGGCACTATCAGGACAGGATTGTATTCCTAACAGCCCAATAGCACCTTCTTTCAATGTGACTAGTTTGGAATGTGAGGATGTGACCGTTCGCTTCCCAGCTTATGGCTGCCTCTGTTGCTTAGCCAAAGGCCTTAGCCTAAGAACAGGGCCTCAGACTGTCACAGTAAGAGAAGGCCCTTACACTGGCAGACAGTGATTTTGATTCTTTCTTTTATACCTCTGTAACTAGCCAAGTGAAAAGAATACATCTAAATTCTTAGAGTATAGGCCTTTACAGACAGACCTGAATATGTATATCCTAACAAGAAATGGTTTCAATGAAATTTCCCCACCATCTCGATTCCTGGTCTCTCTCTTTGCCTCTGCGGGGTTTCTTGTCTGTTAGGAGTCAGGATTTGTGGCTTCTCTTTCTGGCTCTGCCACCGCGTTACTGTGTAGGCCATTGGATAGGTCACTTCCCTTCTCTGTACCTCAGGCTCCCCATCTCTCTAATGGGAACAGGGACAATTTGTGAACTCTGGGCAGTCATGAGCCTGAGTGAGATAAGGGGCATAGTTAAAGCCTTTTGTGAAAGAGAAAGGAGAGTTTCACGGTGTTGAGCACCAAGGAATTCTAAACTCTGCTAAAATGTCTAGTCTGCGGAAACAAGAAATGGTCGGGGCCAAATTTTAACCACTGTCTTTTTTAAAGCCCATTCAGGGATGTGAGTCCCACTCTTTTAGGTATCTGGGGTTCTTTGTCAGCAGGAGAGAAGAGGTTCCTGCCTCCATTTTTGTGGCCTTAACAAACCAGGTGCTGTGCCCCAGTTCTCATCTGAGATCCCCGAAAAGAACCTCTCCCCATCCGTTAACAAGACAGTAGCTATCTTTAAAAGGGAAACAAAGAGAACCCCGGGACTTACAGACTAGCCAGCCTCATTCCATACCTGGGAAGATACTGGAACACATTATTAAACAATCAGTTTGTCAGCACCTACAGGATCATTTGGTTCTTAGTAGTAGTGAGCATGGATTTGTCAAGAACAAATCATTCCAAACCAATCCTGTTTCCTTCTTTCACAGGGTTACGGGCCGAGTGGAGGTGGATAAACAGTAGATGTGATCTATCTTGGTGTTAATCAGGCTTTTGACGCAGTCCCATAGGACATTCTCACAAGCAAACTAGGGAAATGTGGTCTTGATGCAATTAGTATAATGTGGGTACACAGCTGGTTGAAAACCCATCCTCCAAGAGTCGTTCTCCATATTTTGCTGTCCAGCTGAAAGGGAGTACCTAGTGGGTTCGGCACAGATCAGTCTGGGGTGTGGTACTATTCCATATTTTCATTAATGATTTGGAAAATGGAGTGGAGTGTATGCTTCTAAACTGTGAAGATGACACCAAGCACTTTGGAGCGCAGGACTGGAATTCAAAACGCCCTTTACAATTTGGAGACATTGGTCTTCTTGAGCCAAACTCCAGGGCTGGGCCCCTCTCTGTAGACTGGGCAGAAGTGAAACCCAGAGCCAAACACTCCTCCTCCTGGGCAGTGTACGCCGACCTTTAATGGTCAGATGCTGCTTAGCACTGTCAGAGCAGCTTCTGCTGTGGGATTCTCCCAGCACTTTCCAAGAGTGGGAAAGTATGAAATCCCCATTTGACTGCTGGGGACAGAGCCATAGAGCGGGGAACAACTTGCCCAAAGTCCCAATAGGAAAACCAGCAATGGAACCCAGGAGTCCTGACTGTCAATCCCCTCTTTTCACAGGCAGTCGATCGCACAGTGTCATCACCCTGACTGCTGGCTGGGCAGGGTAACTCCTCAGGTCACCACCCTCTCCAGCCTGCCTTGGGCTTGGAGAGTGAGGAGGAGAGCGAGGGACAGCAGATGACCCTGAACATCCGCCATCCATCGCTCCATCGCCAAGAGCAAGTGAGAGGCATTAGGGTTCTTCTGTGGCGTCCTCTGTCTGTCTGGGGAGAGGCAGAAAGAGGGGGAGAGAATCTCTCCAAAGGAGATTGGATTTGCAAAAGACTCCCAGGAGCCCCTTGCTATCAGACCAGGGAGGGGCTTTTCCAGAGCCATCTCCAGTGTGTTTGGAAATGTCCCAACAATGCGGCTCCCAGCCCTTGCCTTGTGGTATACTGTTTGACAGGCTGAGAGTGTCTGAGCTGGGCGAGACCCTGTGAGCTGCTGAACATGGATTCTCATAAATATAAAGGGAAGCGAAAACCCCTTTAAAATTCCTCCTGGCCAGAGGAAAAATCCTCTCACCTGTAAAGGGTTAAAAAGCTAAAGGTAACCTTGCTGGCACCTGACCAAAATGACCAATGAGGAGACAAGATACTTTCAAAAGCTGGGAGGAGGAAAAAAAACCCAAGGGTCTGGGTCTGTCTGTGTGATGCTTTTGCCAGAGACAGAACAGGAATGGAGTCTTAAAACTTAGTAAGTAATCTAGCTAGGTATGTTTTAGATTATGATTTCTTTAAATGGCTGAGAAAATAGCTGTGCTGAATAGAATGAATATTCCTGTCTGTGTGTCTTTTTTGTAACTTAAGGTTTTGCCTAGAGGGATTCTCTATGTTTTGAATCCAATTACCCTGTAAGGTATTCACCATCCTGATTTTACAGAGGTGATTCTTTATTTTACTTCTATTAAAAGTCTTCTCATAAGGAAACTGAATGCTTTTTCATTGTTCTAAGATCCAAAGGTTTGGGTCTGTGGTCACCTATGCAAATTGGTGAGGATTTTTACCAAAGCTTCCCCAGGAAGTGGGGTGCAAGGGTTGGGAGGATTCTGGGGGGAAAGACGTGTCCAAACTACGTTTCCCAGTAAACCCAGATAAAGTTTGGTGGTGGCAGTGGAAATCCAAGGGCAAAGGGTAAAATTAATTTGTACCTTGGGGAAATTTTAACCTAAGCTGGTAAAAGTAAGCTTTCATGCAGGTCCCCACATCTGTACCCTAGAGGTCAGAGTGGGGAAGGAACCTTGACACCATGTTTCTTCTCTTGGATCCTTCCAAGTATGCATGTGTGATACAAACTCAGTGGGTGACCTTGGGGTTAAAACACATCCCCCTTCCGGCATCAGTCTTCACCACAATCAAATCTACACTGGGGAAGGACATAAGCCCCAACAATCACCTTCACGTGTGGGTGTCTGGCCCTGGGAGCCTAAACCAACTGGACTACCTGCCCCATCACCTAAACTGCCCTGTCTTTTCCTCCTAGGGCCTTGTCCTAAGTGGCAGCCTAGCCCCTTCCTGGCTTGTCTCTGACGTTTCAAGGACTCTCCAAGCCCCTCCCATACCTGCTCCCCTTGGGTCTCTCTCCTGGCTGAGCACAGGCTGCCCTTCTATCTCTCAGCAAAGCTGGGTCCTAGTCACATGTTGCTGCTTGTCACCTGACCCCCACACTTATTCCCTTCACCCTAGGGAGCCGCATAACCAGAGCTAGGTGCAGTTGAGCTCCAACCCATTTCCTGGCCATCTCAAAAGTTTGAGAACCACTGGAGCCAGCTGGCTAACAGAAAATCTTTCTTCTGCAGTGACGTGGGATTAAGGGACATGGAGGAAAAGTCGTGGAGGCTATGATTAAAGTTAGAGTAGCGAGGCCAGGATAACCGGGGCTAGATCCCAGGACTGGCTATCAGAAGACCTCCCATTTCCTATTCCTGGCTTTGGGACCATGAGCGAGTCTCTTCAACGCTGGGTGCCTCAGTTTCCTCAACTATCAAATAGAGCTAATCAAGGGGTTTTTTATTTTTGTTCTCCCCATTTTACAGGGTGGAAACCGAGACACAGTTGGGACCTGTCTACATTGCAGATCTCTTGTGCATTTCTAATCTGCTGACCCCCACATGTTATTCAGAGCCTGTGGACAAAACAGCTCCTAAAGGTGTTTGTTCTGTTCTTATCCCCTAAGGCTGACAGGATAGCAAGTGTGAAAAAGGGGACAGGGAGTGGGGTTTGAGAGGAGCCTATATAAGAAAAAGCCCCAGATAGCGGGACTGTCCCTATAAAATCGGGACATCTGGTCACCCCAGGGGTGGGTGTGGCAGTGACATCACAAAAGCCTTTTGCAGGACCTCAGCCTATTGGTCAAAGGTGGTGGGGAGGTGGTGACCTCACAGAGAGATGCTGACATCAGCCAGGCAGGACAGGGGCGCAGGGCCAGGGAAACCTCACAGACCCCTGTAGCTTTGCTTCAGCAAATCTCCTCCTTGAGGTCCCTCCTTGAGGACAGAGAGTATTAGGGTTTACGTACGTGAGCGCGAGGAGGAACCTCTTTCGAGTTTTCTCCTTTCCTTTTCCTGATTTTACAAGAAAACAGACATCCCTGTTTGGAAGGTAAGAGCCTCTGAGAGGTTTGGAACCTGTTCAGTCTGATCCATTTGGTGCCAGGTGAATTCTAGGCCTGGAAAATGCAAGCTGAAGGCGGCAGAATTTTATTCCCCACCTAGAATTTTGTCCCTTAGAATCACTGGGGACATTAGGGTTTGTCCTTTTTGTTTTACCTTTTCCTCCATCCCTCCCTCCTTTCTCTTCTTCTCTTACTTCTTTTGTCCTTTCCCTTGTTCTCCTCCCGCCACCAGGAGAGTTGTGTGGGGGGAGTCACTGGGGGTGCTCTGCAGCTCCCATTGTGGAAGATCCACCCAAAAATGTGGGGCTGAAATAGTGCTTGGCCCTTGATCCCCACCGGTGACCTTGGCCATCCTTTGGGCTCTCTGGTGAAAAAGTGTCACCTCAGCCGCCCGCCCCTTAGTCTCTACCCTGATTATCTGAGCAGGAGGTTATTGACAGGGAGGAGACTCGGGTCATTGTTGTTCTCTTTTAAGACCAAGTAAATAAGTTATAACGAGTCATGTTTGGCGAAAGTTGCTGCTTCTCTGCATTCATTGTCTCTGAGCAGTTCATGATTCTCTCTAACATTCCAGTTCTCCTGAAACACTTGCTGAATAATTACTATGAATTGTTTGTTCATCTGGAGCTCATTTGAGAGGACTTTTTTCAGATTGTTCAACATATGAAACTCAAGATCCGATGGTTAGTTTGAAAATCCGGGCTCTTGGGTCCTATTCCCAGCTCTGCCACTGCCTGGCTGTGTGACCTCAGACAAGTCAATTCTCCTTTCTCAGCCTTAGCTTCTCCCTCTTTCGAGTAGGCATAACAATCGGCTCCTACCTACCTCAGAGTGGGTGGAGAATGGGGATCCATTGGAGAGTGTCACTGGGAGCAGTGAATAATATGAGGTGTCCTATCACTTTTACTCAGATAAGATTATGACATAACAGAGTAGCTGAAATATTCTATTTTATTTGTTTTTGATTATTTTGAAATTGTTAAGAGCAGCAACTCCTTAGCTCAGACTGAAGCATCTTCTCTAATTTTCGAGATCTAACTATCTCCTCTTTGTATGCGATGAGACAATTTAACACACAGTGACAAACAGGAGATGCTTTTGTTTTGCAACAAAATATTTTTGCAAAGAATTTTCATCCCACTTGTTATGATTTCAAGAAACAAACCGTTTTATTCTGAATGAGATTTTCTGACCAAAACGGTTTCAATGAAATTTCCCCACCATCTTGATTCCTGGGTTCTCTCCCTGCCTCTGGGGGGCTTGTTGTCTGTTAGAACAGGAGTCAAGATATGTGGCTTCTCTTTCTGGCTCTGCCACCGCGTTGCTCTGTAGGCCCTTGGGTAGGTCACTTCCCTTTTCTGTACCTAAGGCTCCCCCTCTGTCCAATGGGAACAGGGACAATTTGCAAACTCTGGGCAGTCGTGAGCCTGTGTGAGATAAGGGGCGTTAAAGCCCTTTGTGAAGGAGAAAGGGGAGTTTCACAGTGTTGAGCACCGAGGAATTCTAAACTTTGCTAAAATGTCTAGGCTGAGGAAACCAGAAATAGTCGGGGCCAAATTTTAACCATTGTCTTTTTAAAAGCCCATTCAGGGATGTGAGTCCCACTCTTTTAGGTACGTGGGGTTCTTTGCCAGGAGGAAAGAAGAGGTTCCTGCCTCCATTTTTGTGGCCTTAACAAACCAGGTGCTGTGCCCCAGTTCTCATCTGAGATCCCTGAAAAAGAACCTCTCCCCTTCCGTTAACAAGACAGTAGCTATCTTTGAAAGGGGAACAAAGAGAACCCTGGGACTTACAAACAAGCCAGCCTCATTCCATACCTGGAAAAATACTGGAACACATTAAACAATCAGTTTGTCAGCACCTACAGGATCATTTGGTTCTTAGAAATGGAGCTGGCCCAGGATGCAGCTGGGCAGGCATGACCCAGCCCAGGACGGGAGCCAGGCAGGGTGGCTCTGGGGCTTGTTGTGTGGGAAGTACTGGCCCCAGGAGCCTAGCCCTGATTCCCAGCAGGAGGCATCGCCCTGCCCAGTCACTGAGGACCTTCCATCTTCTCCAGGGCAGGAGGTGGAGGATCCCTTTCCCAGTACCAGCAGCTCGGCCCGCTCCCCATGGGACAGCAGCAGTGCCTGGGATTTGGGTAGCAGTGAGGCCAACGGGCGCCGCTGCTTTGTTCCAGTTGAGGAGCCAGGCTGGGCTCAGGGAGGGGTGAGGAGGGGGCTGTGAACACCCAGAGCCCAGGCCCTCAACCAGCGCTATGGGGGCAGGTCTCCCGCCCAGGTGTCTGGCCTGAGCCACGTGAACCTCTGACACTAGATGCTGCCACTTTGGTCCTTGGTGTTCTGGTTGGCAGGGTGCATGCGGGGAGAGGGAGCAGGCACGTCCCAGGGAGTGCAGGACAGTGTGTGTGGGGGATCTCTTTGCTATGGGCTCCTGAATTACTTGGGGGCTGAAGGTATCACTGAGAGCGGGGGATGTGGGGAGCGATCTGCCCTGGGTCCCAGAGGTGGGAAGGGAGCACATTGCCCCACCATGCCCCTGTCCTTCTCCCTAGTGGCAGCAGGTATCATCCTGTCCCCTTTTCTCCCTGGTGCAGGGACCCCCAGGGACTCAGAGGACGAGGAGGAGGAATGGGTGGACGTGGCCACAGAGGAGGCTGCTCTCAAGAACATTCGAGAGCAGCTCCAGGGCCGAGAAAAGGTACAAACGTTCCCCAGCTGTGCTGGAACCGAGATTCTCCCGCCCCTTCCCAGCACCCTGACCTCCTGCAGAGAGTCTTGTCTCTGATGATCCACCAGCCCTAATGGGGATCTTTCTTCTCCATGATTTGGGACGGGCGGGTCCCCACTATCCCCCATTCAGGCCTGAGTGCTGCAGCTGGTGTAGGTGGGGCAGGGAGGTCCCTGGCTAACTGGCTCTCGCTCCTGTAATTCCACTCCTGGTGGGTTCAGGACAAGGCCCAGCACCTCATGTTCCTGCATGCCACCAACCCCCGTGTCTCGCTGCACAGCAGAGAGGGCAGGACACATTGGAGCCACACTGCTGCAAGGCGGCTGTGCTGGAGAGGATTGTGGTGAGGGAGGACAGAGAGATGGGAGGGGCAGGGGTCTCTCCGGGCCAATGGATGGGGGATGGCTGGTGCTGGAGGGGCAGCTGAGGCCAGGGATTGCTGGGGCTGAAGATTGGGGAGAAGAGACAGGAGAAATTCTGAGATTGGCCACTAGTGGGCAGGAATCGGAGGAGCGGGAGGCAGGTGGGGGGATCTTGCTCGCTGTGTGGGGTGCTGGCTGTGTAATCGCCTCACTGGGAAGTGTCAGTGAGGCCCGAATCTCTCACGCTCCTTTGGCTCTCACAGGAGCTTATGGAGGAGCTGCCTGATAACTCTCCACCTGGCGCCATCCTCGCTAACTCCCTGATTGCTGTGGGCAACCTCGGGTACTGAGACCCTCCAGGCCTGTTCCCCTAACCCCGGTGCTGCTCAGGCCCAGGGCTGGGAGTCACTGCCTGTCCCACCACCAGGTCACCTCCCAAGGGTGGCTCCTCTGACAGAGATGGTGGGAAGGTTCACTCTCTCTGGGTTGGGCTGTTCTTTTCACTCCAGTAAATTGCAATGGCTTTGGTGAGAGGCTCACTCCCAGGAACAGATAGAGGAGGGGCAGCAGGGTCCAAGGAACAGGTGCTATTCCTGCCCTGCCACTGTCTGTCTGGGAAACCTTGCACTTGTCATTCCCTGGCTCGGTGCCTCAGTTTCCATTCTCGCCAGCCTCAGCCTATTTCTCTGCAGTTTCACATCCCTGGTGGTGCCAGTCCCATCCCCGCAGTGCACAGTCTAATATCGCCTCCTCTCTCTTGCCAGCACCATGACACCTGGCCTGGAGCCAGAGCTGGAGAGCCACCTCCTTCAAGCTGCCCTGCATGCCGTCTTCATCTTGGGCACGTAGAAAGACACCACCCAAGTCCAGATAGATCATGCTAAAGTCATGAATTGAAGAGCCAGCTGTCATCCTGCCATGAATTTTTGCTAATTGCCTGCAGTGGAATGTGAATGAGGGAGGCCAGGATATGTATTTGGGTGTCTCACAAGTGCTTCACAGAGACCCCTCTTCCCGTCCTGTGGCAGGTATAGCCCCAGTTTCCCAAACACTGACCCATGGCTCTCCCTTCTTTGCAGGATCTGCATAGGGCCTTGCCAGAGCTCCTGGATGCCATGCTGGGGAGCCTGCTGGCAGAGTCCCCAGACACCGACAGGCTCCACTGCATCTTGGTGGGGAGCCCGATGAGAGGGGTGCGGCAATTTTGCCTGAACTGTTAGATCCATTTTCCAGTCTGTCCTCCTAGCTGGGCCCTCAGTGGGGCGTCCTTGGTCAGGGCAGTTAGTGTAATGCAGTGTCAGGCCCTTCCTCCTCGAAGGACAGAGGAAGTAGCTGGGAGGTCAAGCCAGAGCTTTGCCTGGGGACTGGCTTAGGGAGTGAGAGTCTGAACCCCTCCTGTGAGATCCAGAAGATGGTCCTCAGAGAAGAGTCACAGGCTCCTACCGAGAGAAACAGGAGGACCCCAGAGAATCAGCCCTTCTCTCTGACGGGCCCTGAGATTCCTAGGGGGATTCTGCTCACACTCAGTCCCTTCACCCAACCAAGGACTTGAGAGCCAAGGAGGGTTGAGGGGTCTGTCTCCTTCCCGGTGAGCTGTTCAGGAATCAGAAGTTCAGGGAGTATGGGACCAACCCCCACATCGAACGTTGTCCCAATCTAGAGAGATAATGACAAGTTGTGACCAGCAGGATACAGGCATTGTCCTGGGGGCAACAATCCCCTTCTAAATCTCTGCGATAAATGAATCGGATATTCCATCCCGTGCACAATGTCTCAGCCCCCTGGGGATGGGGAGGGTCTCATTAGCGCAACACATGCACTTGCCCATGGATCCTGAGCTGCCTTCTTTCCCCCTAGCACATGAACTATTGTATCGTGTCCAGGGTGTCGCAAGAGAGAGCCAGGGCCATTCAGAGCAGCACTGCCCTGCTCAGATCCACCATCACCCTCCCTGAGTTTGACGTAAGTGACCTCTCAGCCCAGCTTCCTGACTCCAGGCGTCGGTGGGCTGGCTCAAACGGGCTGTAGGATGTGCTGCTGCAGGGGCTGGGGGTTAGGAGTGTTCCTCTTGGGGAGGCAGAGTCAGAGCAGAGAATGAACTCGGCTTGAGTCAAGTTCTTCTTGTCCTGGTTAAGTGGTGACTCTGGGCATTTTAAGGGGACCATACTGCAGGTTCATGCCTTTCTATCATCCTGGAGCAGCTGGAGAAGTAAGTCCTCATGGATGGCCCTGCCCACATCCCTGTGCTCCAGGCTCCTTTTGGGGGCAGAGTAAATGAAGGGTCTAGCTCAAGCTCCTATTCTCTAGCAACTCCTGTAGAGGGGCTACGGGGACGGCGAGTCCTGGCCAGGCGGGGACTGGGAGCTGACAGGAAAATGCTGATGGAGTCCCCTATCCCTCTCCCTTCCGCAAGAACTCAGCAGGATTCCCCAGGATGGGTCACCATGTGGCACAGCTGTCCATCAGTGACACAGCCAAGGACCTGAGCCAGCAGGCCAGGGTGGGAGTGTACAGGCTCTATCAGCTGCTGCTGCACCAGAGGGGTAAGGAACCCAGGTGTGAAATGGCACTCAATAGAGTGAGAGTGGGACCCCAACCAATTTCTCTCAGACTGACCCCGGTTGTAGGCTGAGTCTCTGTCGATCTCTTTCTCTGTTCTACACCACCTCCTGCAATTCTGTTGGCAAGGAATCTGTCCACTGTGCAACCACCAATGGGATTGGAAGGACACAAGCACTTGCAACCAAAATGACAAGTGTGTGTGTGTGTGTCTTTCCCAGGGCTGACCATCCATGAGGCCGAAGCCCTGTGGTATTGGGACTGGCATCGGGACAGCAGGCTTCTGGGCTACAGGAACACAGTCAGGGCTGGGGAGGTAAAGACACTCTGCCAGGGAGTGGGGGTGGCTGGGTCCCCTGCAGTGACTGCTTCCTTGGGCCGCGAGACAGAGATACCGTTCTAGCCCCAGGATTCGGAGCCTCATTCTGGGCAGTCTGCTAATGCCTCACATCCTGTTGGGTTTAGGTCTTCGTAAAATTCTTCTGGGAGGGGCAGAGAAGATCCTTCCTCTGGACAGCAGTGCTGGCCATCCATGACCCCCTGCTGCGTGTCAGCCAGCCTGAGCTGGTCCACACCTACTCCCTCCTGCGGGATGCCCAGCGCTGATGGGGGACAAGGTAAGCAGCTGCATTAGAGTCAGGAGATTGGGGTGGGGCCCAGGCCTCCTTCCCATCCGATGGCCATTCGCTAGGCTGGCAGCAAGGAGCCTGGTGTGGAATGAGAGTGAGAACAGGTGCTGCTGGGAAGGGAGATGAATTCAACTGCATGAGCAGGAGGGAGCCAGCTTGTCCCCGGAGTAGCTCCAACCCAGCTCTTTGCAAGGCTAATTAATGACAAGCATTGCCTCATCACGGACTTATGTTCTTAGGACACGGTGCTACCGCTCTTGGGAAGTGCCCTCTGCGAGTCTCTCCTGTCCCACAGGGCCACTCCAGTTTCCAGTGGACTAGTGTCTGTGTCACCCTGGCCACCACCCAGAGTTGCTCCCGTCACTGGTTGCATGGGAGGCCAAGGACTGACAAGTGATGGCGATTCAGCAGGCAGGCCTGAGGCACATTGGTGGGGGAAGCTTGTCCTGCTGCTGGCAGGGCTGGACTTGCTCTAGAGAGAAGGGGAGGATTCAGTCAGCAGGGGCTGGTGATCTGCCCCATTCACCAGGGCTGCCATCCTGTGTCTTCAGCATTAGTGTCTGGGATGACTTGGAGAAAGGTCTCAACCTCCCGACATCCCACTTCACTTCTGCCAGAATCTCTCCTTCCCCCCACCTCCCTGCTAGAGCCCCGTCCCTGCCCAACCTGGGTTGGGGTGGAGGAGAGGGTTTTGAGAACTTGCGCTGTGGATTGGAGGTGGAACAGCTGTCAGGGGCACTGAGCGGGAGGTGGCAGGAGCTGACGCTACAAGGACGGGGATTGGCACTGGAGGTCTCTAGAAAGGACAAGACGACTCGATTCTGGGGGTAAGGAGGGTGAATCCATCCCTCAGAGGTAGGCAGGTGGTGGGTGGAAATGCTGGTTCCAGGTGCCCTTAATCCCCCTAATTCCTCGGGGGCGTCTGAGTCTCTGACAGGTTCTCGTTCCCTTGCAGCAGGAGGACATCATGGCCAATGTGATGTGCCAGGTCCGCATCATCCAGCACTTGCGCCAGATGCCTGAGGCACTGCAGGGCTGTGCCTCTGAGGCCAGCAGCAACTCCCACTCCCTGCCTCAGGTACTGCTCTGGGTCAATGTAAATGGGGAGCTAGTGGAAGGGGAAATGGAGCCCCCTGGCACTCACAGAAACTCTCTCCCCTCTCTGTGGAGCAGGGTCCTTCCTTCTGCCCCCCAAATTCCAGCAGAGTTTTCCAGACGGGCGCAGCCTGCAGCTGAGCCACCTCTGGGAACAGTGGGGACAGGTCACCTCATCCCATCAAAGCAAGCAGTGCTGGCTTTCAAAGACGCTTAGATGGAAGACCCCACTCCCTCATGGAGGTAAGAGCCATTTACTCCTTGGGGCGTGTGGGCCTCTTGGGGGAGAAATGGGATCATTGAATCATAGAATACCAGGGTTGGAAGGGACCTCGGGAGGTCATCTAGTCCAATCCCCTGCGCAAAGCAGGACGAATCCCCAATTTTTGCCCGGGATCCCTAAATGGTCCCCTCAAGGATTGAACTCACAACCCTGGGTTTAGCAGGCCAAAGCTCAAACCACTGAGCTATCCCTCCCCCGCTAATGCGTAGCCTGCCTGGGAGCTTCACCCATCCCTGTCACCCAGCTCTGGAACAGAGACGTCTCCATAATTGTACCATCCTGGTTTTGTTCGTAGGAAGGTGCTCCGCAGAGATGTCCTCTAAGCTGGACTCCTGAGAGGGTTTCCAGCAGGAGGCTCCAGCCCCTAGGGCATGAAGGGGACATCAGGTAGTCTCGTTCACATGGCATCTCCGGTCTCCAGCTCCACTTCCCGCAGCAGGGCAAACGAACCCATTAGCTCCCAGAATCCCAACTCTTTGACCTCCTTCCACTCAGCAGTGGGATTTCTCCAGCCCCCTCACCACACCTGTCAGCCTCTGAATGATGAAGGGCCTGAATGTCAGAGTCACCAGAACAAGCAAACTCCAGTTGCAGGCAGTGGGGCCTGTGTGTACTGAGCCCCTCTGGAAACCAGGTCTGAAATGGGAGCAAGGACCCCAGCCCAGGAACAGTAGGATTGGGCAGAGCAGGCCTGTAACAAGGTGCTCTCCCCTGGGCTGCACAGCCTGGGGCTTAGCCAAGCTGATCACAGAATGAGCCCTACCTGAGAGGCACCATGTAACCCCTCCTACAGAGCCAGACTTCAGTGGTGATACAGCCCAGCTGGGGTATCAACGGGAATGAGAACGAGTTAGGAAGTTCAGAGCAGCAAGGAAAGTCTAGAGGGAAACTTGAGAAGAGAGGTGGGAAGTGCCCAGGGAAAACTGCAGCAAAGAGAAAGGAGTAGACCTTGCTGTTGGGTACAGGACCCTGGGCTGCTCCCAGTGTCAGGGTGGAAGTGGGTTCTCCTACTGGCCCCAAAGAAGGGGGCGTCCACGCACCCGGAGAGGGTTACCGAGCCCAGCAAGGGGGCTGCAGGATGAGGAAGAGCCCCAGTGATGGCAGAAGGACTTCTTTCTGTGGAAAGACATGTTTGGACTTTTAGTGTGAGACAAGCTGGGCCCCAGGAGGGTTGACGAAAGATGGTGACCTGGCTGAAGTGTTGACTAACCAGGCAGAGAAACTGTCACGGTGCTGGAGCGACCACTGATGGGGGACGCTAGCCTAGCGAGAGGGCTGTGATCATGCCTGGCCGCCATGGGTGCAAGGTACGATGAGTAGCTTCCTTTCTGATTGGCATAGTCAGAAGGATTGAATTCCCCCTGTTATCCGTGAGGGCTGATGGAAGTCTTGGGTGCTGAAGGAAGGTCTGTCGTGACAAGCGGGTGTCTGGAGGGACTGGGCTGGTCACTGGATTTCTCACTTCAGTTCCCAGGACTGGTTAAGCAGCCAAAGCAGGTCTAGGGGTTTCTCACGCAGCTCCTAGAACACCAACAGAGGCAGAAGGAAGTGCAGGCGGAGCTACAGATGCGGCAGCAGAAATACCTGTGAGAGATCCTGCAAAGGGTAATCAACCCAGGGTCTGCTATGCCCATGGACAAAAAGAGCAGATATGGAGAATATTCCTGGGCTGTGCTGTGAAGATTAGCCCAGGAGAGCAGCGCATGAGGAAGTGTACAAGCGTGGCCTAATGCCAAGATGGGGACAAGAGTTCTTTGTTTTGAGTGCAGAGAAGCAGGCCATATCAAAAGACACGGCCTGCTTAGGAAATTGCTGAGTGGCAAAACGAGGGGCCAGGGCCCCAAGAAGGTAGAAAGAAAGGAGAAGGTGTCCTCTGACAGAAACCCACGTGCCCTCTTACCTTATAGAACCTTGACAACTAAAATCTCCATTGTCTTGATATTAATTGGGTTCCAGACATATGCCAAAGCTTCTTTGGCTAAAGTAGCTATTTTCATTAGCTCTTGGGAAGATCACATGAGACATACAGGAATCATGCTGCAAGGGCAAATCCAGTCCACTATTGTTCTAAGAAACTTTTACATTGAGTTTGTAAAAGGATTCAATCATGTTATTGAACATGACTTTGATAAATCATTTCTTTTGTACACTGATATGGGCTCACCAAATGAAATTAATAGACAGCAGCTTTAAAACTAAAAAAAGGAAGTTTTTTTTTTTTTTTTTTTTTTTTTTTACACAATGCACAGTCAACGTGTGGAACTCCTTGCCAGAGGATGTTGTGAAGACCAATCTCAGCAGCTTCCTCGGAAGGAGCCAGTGCTCTTCTCGGAGGAACTTCTCCTGGACCTCACAGGGCTCTGATGCTCTCACTCCGCAAGCCTGCTTGGGGTCTTGGAGTTAGTGCTCAGCAGAACTAGGCAGAGCCCTGTTGTTGAGCACCAGTGCCTTCCCTCTGTCCGTGAAGGAGGAAGGGCCCCAACACTGCTCTGGTCTGACTGCCCTGACCACAGGTGGCCCAATGGCTCTCAGGTAGCAGGACACAATGGAGACGTGGATCATCCAGTCTCTCATTTCCAGGCCTCCCCAGGGCTAAGATAAAATTCCTGCTGCCCCTGCCCCTTCTGCTCACCTCCAAGATGTGCAGGAGTTTATCTGTGCTGGGGGTTGCTGTCAGCAGGCTCTTTAACTTGGCATCCACAGGCCTGGGATGACAGGCCTTCTTCAGAGCCTGTCAGGGGAGGGAGGCCATGGGTCAGGGTTATGGAACCTGGGGCTACACCTGCCACGATGACAGCTGGCTCTGCAGTCCTTGTGCAGAGCAACTCTCTGCAGAGGGTCTGGTGCCGAGCAAGGTAGGGAACAGCCAAGATGCTAGAGATGGGAGCTGGGCTTCCTGGCAGAGTCCAGGAACCAAAGCACAGCATCTGCAAGGAAGGACTTGCTCACAGAGGAACATCATCTCCCACGCGGGGGGGAGGGGGACAGACTCTCCCCCGTGACACTGGATTAATCCTCTGGCCGGTCCCCATCTCTGCCCACCGCACCTCCCTGCTCTCCTGGGCTAACCTTCTCAGTACAGCCCAGGCCTGTTCTCCTTGTCTGCTCTTTTTGTCCATGGGCATAGCAGACCCTGGGTTGATTTCCCTTTGCAGGATCTCTCACAGGTATTTCTGCTGCTGCGTCTGTAGCTCCGTCTGCACTTCCTTCTGCCTCTGTTGATGTTCTAGGAGCTGCGTGAGAAACCCCTAGACCTGCTTTAACCAGTCCTGGGAACTGAAGTGAGAAATCCAGTGACCAGCTCGGTCCCTTGAGACACCCGCTAGGGAGGACAGACCTGCCTTCAGCAACCAAGACTTCAGTCAGCCCTCACGGACCACAGGGGGTATTCAATCCTCCTGACGATGCCAATTAGAAACAAATTTACACATTGTTACATGCCCCCATGGCGGCCAGACAAGACATCACAGCCTTCTCGCTGGGCTAGCCTCTACCATCCGTGGTCGCTCCACCACCATGACAGTTTCTCTGCCTGGTAATTCAACCCTCCGGCCAGGTCGCCACCTTTAGTCCACCCTTCTGGGGCCCAGATTGTCTCACACTAAAAGTCCAAACAGGTCTTTTCACAGAAAGAAGATCTTCTGCCATCACTGGGGCTCTTCCTCATCCTGCAGCCCCCTTGCTGGGCTTGGTAACCCTCTCCAGGTGCGTGTACGCCCCCTTCTTTGGGGCCAGTAGGGGAATCCAGTCCCACCCTGACATTGCAGGAGCCCAGGCTCCTGCACCGAACAGCAAGGTCTACTGCTTTCTCTTTGTTGCAGTTTTCCCTGGGCACTTCCTACCTCTCTTTTCAAATTTCCCTCTAGTCTTTCCTTGCTGCTCTGAATTTCCTACCTCCTTCTCATTCCTGTTGACACCCCAGCTGGGCTGTATCACCACTGAAGTCTGGCTCTGTAGGGGGAAGTACATGGTGCCTCTCAGGTAAGACTCATTCTGTAATCAGCTTGGCAAAGTCCTATGCAGTGCAGGTTAGAGGACATCTCTGGGGAGCTCCTTCCTAGGAACAAAACCAGGGTGGTATGATTATGGAGACATCTCTGTCCCAGAGCTGGGAGCCAAGGACAGGGGGAAGCTCCCAGCCAGGCTATGCATCGGGGATCCCATTTCTCCCCCAAGAGACCCAGACGCCCCAAGGAGTAAATGGCTCTTACCTCCATGAGGGATAGTGAGGTCTTCCATCTAAGCCTCTGAGAGCCAGCACTGTTTGCTTTGATGGGATGAAGTGACCTATTCCCACTGCTCCCGGAGGTGGCTCAGCTGCAGACTGCGCTCGTCTGGGAGACTGTGCCTGAATTTGGGGGGCAGAGGGAAGGACCCTGCTCCACAGAGAGGGGAGAGAGTTTCTGTGAGTGCCAGGGGGCTCCATTTCCCCTTCCACTAGCTCCCCATTTACAGTGACCCAGAGCAGTACCTGCAGCAGGGAGTGGGAGTTGCTGGTCGCCTCAGAGCCACAGCCCTGCAGTGCCTCAGGCACCTCGTGCAAGTGCTGGATGATGGGCAGCTTGCACATCACATTGGCTGTGACATCCTCCTGCTGCAAGGGAATGAGAACCTGTTGTTAGGAGGCTTATTCCTTCACCCACTTACTTCCCTGGTCCTTCTCGCATGAACAGAGAGCAACAATACCCGAAGTCCAAAGGTGCAAACAATTCAATGTTTATTGGGGTGAACTTTCAGCAAGCATGATTCCAGTTTCCTTCCTTCGTATCCTCCTTCCCAGCTTTGACACCACAGAGCCTTACACCTGTGTCCCTGTTCCCATTCCTGCCCTTAGCCTAACATGATTCCAACTTCCTTACTCCCATTCCCTGTTCCCATTTCCCCCTTTAGCAAAACATGATTCCAATTTCCCCACTCCCACTCACTTCCTCATTGACTACATATTATATAGTAAAACTTGAGTTCTGCTTAGCTATACCTTAACCAATCATTTTCCTGAAATTTAACTAACCAATCCTAACATATTGTAACATGATTATGTAACCAATTATATCCCACCACCTTAATTAGTTTACACCCAGCAAAATTAATTACACAGCAGACAGGAACAATCACAGAACCAGACAGAGATTATACAGACAAACAATAGCAAAGTGGGAACTATAATGACAAAACAATACAGAAGTGAGGATTTCACATCCCAGCTATTGATAAGTGAGTTCTTGCCAGACAGGATGCTGTCAAACTAAGTTTCTTTATACATTTTCTAGGCACTTCCCTTTCTCTGGAGGTGATAGGAATACAATCCTGTCCTGATAGTGCCTAACAGCCCAATAGCACCT
Source organism: Caretta caretta (assembly GCF_965140235.1). Taxonomy (NCBI): domain Eukaryota; kingdom Metazoa; phylum Chordata; order Testudines; family Cheloniidae; genus Caretta; species Caretta caretta. Next base: position 177,264,421 of record NC_134208.1, on the reverse strand, counting down.
TCTTTCAATGTGACTAGTTTGGAATGTGAGGATGTGACTGTTCGCTTCCTAGCTTATGGCTGCGTCTGCTGCTTAGACAAAGGCCTTAGCCTAAGAACAGGGCCTCAGACTGTCACAGTAAGAGAAGGCCCTTACACCAGCAGACAGTGATTTTGATTCTTTCTTTTATACCTCTAGAACTAGCTAAGTGATAAGAATACACCTAAATTCTTCAAGTACAGGCCTTTGCAGACAGGCCTGAATATCTTTATCCTAACACTTGTCAGAGACTCAGACACCTCCAAGGTATCAAGGGGGATTAAGGGCACCTGGAACCAGCAGCATTTCTCCCCAGCACCTGCCTACCTCTAAGGGATGGATTCACCTCCTGACCCCCAGAATGGAGTCTTGTCCTTTCTAGTGACCTCCAGTGCCAACCCCCCTCCTTGTAGGGTCAGCTCCTGCCACCTCCCCCTCAGTGTCCCTGACAGCTGTTCCACCTCTAATCCACAGCTCAAGTTCTCAGAACCCTCTCCTCCACCCCCACCCAGGTTGGGCAGGGACGGGGCTCCAGCGGAGGTTGGGGGGGCACGCAGGAGAGATTCTGACACCAGTGAACTGGGATGTGGGGAGGTTGAGACCTTTCCCCAAGTCATCCCAGACACTAATCCTGAAGATGCAGGATGGCAGCCATGGGGAAAAGGGCAGATCAGCAGCCCCTACTAACTGAATCCTCCCGTTCTCTCTAGAGCGGGTCCAGTCCTGCCAGCAACAGGACAAGCTTCCCCCGCCTATGTGCCTCAGCCCTGCCTGGTGAATCCCCATCACTAGTCAGTCCTTGGCCTCCCAGGCTGCCAGTGATGGGAGCAACTCTGGGTAGTGGCTTGGGTGACACGGACACTAGGCTACTGGGAATTTGTGCTGCCCTGTGGGACAGGAGAGACTCGCAGAGGACACCGTGTCCTAAGAACATAAGTCCGTGATGAGGTAATGCTTGTCATTAATTAGCCTTGCTAAACAGCTCGGTTGGAACTGGCTGGGGATAAGCTGGCTCCCTCCTGCTCATGGAGGTGAATTCATCTCCCTTCCCAGTAGCACCTGTTCTCACTCTCATTCCCCATCAGGCTCCTTCCTGCCAGGCCAGTGAATGGCCATCAGATGGGAATGAGGCCTGGGCCCCACCCCAATCTCCTGACTCGAATGCAGACGCTTACCTTGTCCCCCATCAGCTGCTGGGCTTCCCCCAGGAGGGAGCAGGTGAGGAGTAGCCCAGCCTGGCTGACATGCCACAGGGGGTCGTGGATGGCCAGCACTGCCGTCCAGAGGAAGGATCTTCTCTGCCCCTACCAGAAGAACTTTCCAAAGTCCTAAACCTAACAGGACATGAGGCATTACCAGATTGCCCAGAGCAAGGCTCCAAATTCTGGAGCTAGAACGGTATCTCTGTCTAGTGGCCCCAGGAGGCAGCCACTGCAGAGGACCCAGCCACCCCCACTCCCTGACCTGTGTCATGCCCTGACAGAGTGTCCTTACCTCCCGCACCCTGGCTGTGTTCCTGTTGCCCAGGAGCCTGCTGTCCTGGTGCCAGTCCCAACACCACAGGGCTTCGGTCTCATGGATGGTCAGCCCTGGAAAAGAGAGAGAGACACACACACTTGTCATTCTGGTTGCAGCGCTTGTGTCCTTCCAATCCCATTGGCGGCTGCACAGTGGGCAGAGTCCTCGCTGCGTGCCTGGCCCAACAGAATTCCAGAGGCTGGTATAGAAGAGAGAAAGAGATCGAGAGAGACTCAGCCTCCAGCCAGGGTCAGTCTGAGAGAAATTGGTTGGGGTCCCATTCTCAGTCTCCTATCGGGTGCCATTTCCCAGCTGGGTTCCTTACCCCTCTAGTGCAGCAGCAGCTGGTAGAGCCGGTACACTCCCTCCCTGGCCTGCCGGATCAGGTCCTTGGCTGGGTCACTGAGGGACAGAGCCAGCTGTGCCACAAAGTGACCCATCCTGGGGAATTCTGCTGAATTCTAATGGAAGGGAGAGGGGACTCCATCAGCATTTTCTTGTCAGTTTCCAGTCCTCCCCTGGGCCCAGGACTCTCCTTCCCCTCAGCAGGAGATGCTAGAGGATAGGAGGTAGAGCTTAGACCCTTAATTTCCTCTGCCCCCAAAAGGAGCATGGAGCACAGGGATGTGGGCAGGGCCCTCCATGAGGACTTACTTCCCCAGCTGCTCCAGGATGATAGGAAGGCATGAACCTGGAGCATGGTCCCCTTAAAAGTCCGGAGTCACCACTTAACCAGGACAAGAAGAACTTGACTCAAGCCAAGTTCATTTTCTGCTCTGACTCTGCCTCCCCAAGAGGAACACTCCTAACCCCCAGCCCCTGCAGCAGCACATCCTACAGCCCGTTCGAGCCAGCCCACCGACGCCTGGAGTCAGGAAGCTGGGCTGAGAGGTCACTTACGTCAAACTCAGGGAGGGTGATGGTGGATCTGAACAGGGCGGTGCTCTCAGTGGCCCTGGCTCTCTCTTGCAACACCCTGGGCACGATCCAATAGTTAATGTGCTAGGGGGAAAGGAGGCAGCTCAGGATCAATGGGCCAGTGCATGTGTTGTGCTAATGAGACCCTCCCCATCCCCAGAGGGCTGAGACATTGTGCACGGGGTGGAACATCTGATTCATTTATCGCAGACCTTTAGAAGGGTATTGTTGTGCAACAGAACCAGGCAGAGCTCAGGCTAGAAGTCCCAGCTCCTTCCTCTGTCCTTCAAGGAGAAAGGGCCTGACACTGCATTGCACTGACTGCCCTGACCAAGGATGGCCCACTGGGGGCCCAGCTAGGATGACAAACTTGAAAATGGGTCTAAGAGTAAAGATAAAATTGCCCCCGCCCCTCTCATCGGGCTCACCTTCAAGATGTAGTGGAGCCTGTTGGTGTCTGGGGACTCTGCCAGCAGGCTCCCCAGCATGGCATCCAGGAGGTCTGGCAGGACCCTTTGCAGATCCTGCAAAGCAAGGGAGAGCCATGGGTCAGTGTTTGGAAAACTGGGGCTACACCTGCCACTACATGGGAAGAGGGGTCTCTGGGAAGCACTTGTGAGACCCCTAAATCCATATCCTGGCCTCGCTCATTCATATCCCACTGCAGGCAATTAGCAAGGATTCATGGCAGGATGACAGCTGGCTCTTCAATCCATGACTTTAGCATGATCTACCTAGACTTGGGTGGTGTCTTTCTACGTGCCTAGGGTGAAGATGGCATGTAGGGCAGGTCGAAGGAGGTGGCTCTCCAGCTCTGGCTCCAGGCCAGGTGTCATGGTGCTGGCAAGAGAGAGGAGCCGGTATTAGACTGTGCAGTGCGGGGGTGGGACTGGTACCAACAGTGGCAAGGCAGGAATAGCGCCTGTTCCCTGGACCCCGCTGACCCTCCTGTATCTGTTCCTGGGAGTGAGCCTCTCTCCACAGCCATTGCAATGTTACTGGAGAGAAAAGAACAGCTCAACCCAGAGAGAGTGAACCTTCCCACCACTTCTGCCAGAGGAGACACCTTTGGGAAGTGACCTGGTGGTGGGAGGGGCAGTGACTCCCAGCCCTGGGCCTGAGCAGCACCGGGGTTAGGGGAATAGGGCTGGAGGGTCTCGGTACCCGAGGTTGCCCACAGCAATCAGGGAGTTAGCAAGGACAGCACCCGGAGGAGAGTTATCAGGCAGCTCCTCAATGAGCTCCTCTGAGACCCAAAAGAGACAAAGGAGCATGGGAGATTCATGCCTCATTGAAACTTCCCAGTGAGGAGATTACACAGCCAGCACCCCACACAACCAGCAGGATCCCCCCACCTGCCTCCAGCTCCTCCGATTCCTGCCCACTAGTGGCCAATCTCAGATGATACCTGCTGCCACTTGGGAGAAGGACAGGGGCACCTCCACTTCCGGGACCCAGAGCAGATTGCTCCCCACATCCCCCACTCTCAGTGATACCTTCAGCCTCCAAGTAATTCAGGAGTCCATAGCAAAGCGAACCCCCTCACACACTGTCCTGGACTCCGTGGGAGGTGCCTGCCCGCCCTTCCCGCACCCACCCCGCCAACCAGAGCACCAGGGACCAAAGTGGCAGCATCTAGTGTCAGAGGTTCACGTGGCTCAGGCCAGACATCTGGGCTGGGGACCAGCCCCCACAGCACTGCTTGAGGGCCTGAGCTCAGGGTGTTCACAGCTCCCTCCTCACCCCTCCCTGAGCCCAGCCTGGCTCCTCAACTGGAACAAAGCAGCGGCACCCGTTGACCTCACAACTACCCTAATCCCAGGCACTGCTGCTGTCCCATGGGGAGTGGGCTGAGCTGCTGGTGCTGGGACAGGGATCCTCCACCTCCTGCCCCAGGGAGATTGGAGGGTCCTCAGTGACTGGGCAGGACGATGCCTCCTGCTGGGAATCAGGGCTGGGCTCCTGGGGCCGGTGCTTCCCACACAACAAGCCCCAGAGCCACCCTGCCCGGCTCCCTTCCTGGGCTGGGTCCTGCCTGCCCAGCTGCATTCTGGGCCAGCTCCATTTCAGCCTGGCCAGTGCCTCTCCCACCTCAGCGCCTGTGCCGGGAGTGGGTTTCCTCCACCAGAAGGCTGGGCACTTCCACCTCCTGGTCCATCCGGGAGCTCCTTCCCTGCCAGCGGGGACAGAGGGGCCGCTCTGCTCCTGGGGAAGATGGCAGCTGCTTCCCTCAGGCTCTGGGGCCACCTGCTGAGCCTTCTTCCTGAACATCCTCAGGAGCCCGGCCATCCTGGAACCGAGCGGGGAGCAAGCATGAGTCTGGGGTCCGGGCAGCCTCTCACCAAACAGCCTTTTTCATCCCTCCCCATCCCTGCCCCAGCCACAGCAGCTCCTCCTCCCCTCACAGGGGTGCAGGGAGTGCAATCTCCACACACTGGCAGGAGTTCATTGCATGATCTGCTCCCAACGTTTCCCCTCATCATCCCTGGTGCTGCAACACCCGGGGAGTTACTGGGGTCAGTTACAAAGACCATCGGACAAGCAGCTCCCTCCTGCTGTCCCTGGCTACCCCCCAGACTAGAGAACAGAACAATATCCAGGAGTCCGGACTTCTCCGGAGAAACCGTTCCCCACATCAAAGTCCCTATGTATAGGAAGCCCAGGGCTCCCTCATTTCTCATTGATTTCCATGCTCAGCAGCTCACAGGGTCTGGCCAAGTTCAGACACTCTCAGCCAGGGGAACAGTCTCCCACAAGGGAAGGGCTGGGAGAGGCATTGCTGGGACCTTTCCAAACACACTGGAGAAGGCTCTGGAGAAGCCCCTCCTCGGTCTGAGAGAAAGGGGCTCCTGGAGGCCGTTTGCAAATCCAATCTCCTTTGGGAGAGATTCTCTTCCCCTCTTTCTGCCTCTCCCCAGACAGACAGGGAATGCCACAGAGGAACCCTAATGTCACTCACTTGCTCTAGGTGATGGAGCGATGGATGGTGGATGTTCAGGGTCACCTGCTGTCTCTCGCCCTCCTCCTCATTTTCCAAGCCCAAGGCAGGCTGGAGAGGATGGTGACCTGAGGAATTACACGCCCAGCCAGCAGGCAGGGTGATGACACTGGGCGATCAACTGACTGTGAAAAGAAGGGTCTGTATTATTGCCAAGGGACGGAGAAACTCAGCCAGCAGCAGGGGGTGCAAAACACTGCCTTAGTGCGGGGGTGACAGCACCTCCCAGCTCTCACTTTACACACCTTCCTGGAGCCTCCCAACCCCCCTGGGCTGTAGGGACAGCGACCACAAACCTACTGATGAAAAACAGGCCAAGTGAGGGGAAGCTACTTGCTCAGGTCACACCAAGTCTCAGAGCCACGGATGGGACGCAGCAGTCCTTATTTCCAGGCCTCTTCACTAACCACTGCTACACACTCCCTTCCACAGCTGGCAATTACAACCAGGCCCTCATGTCCGGTCCCCCTGCCATTAAAGGTTGGAATGCACTGCTCAGGAGGAGGAGTGTTTGGTTCTGGAGTTTCACTTTCACCCAGTATATAGAGAGGGGCCCAGCCGTGGACTTTGGCTCAAGAAGACCAATGTCTCCAAATTGTAAAGGGCGTTTTGAATTCCAGTCCTGTGCTCCAAAGTGCTTGGTGTCATCTGCACAGATTAGAAGCACACTCTCCACTCCATTTTCCAAATCATTAATGAAAATATGGAATAGTACCACACCCCGGACTGATCCGTGCTGGACCCACTAGGTACACCCTTTCAGCTAGGCAGCCAAACATGGAGAACGACTCTTGGAGGATGGGTTTTCAACCACCTGTGCACCTACATTATACTAATTGCATCTAGACCACATTTCCCTAGTTTGCTTGTGAGAATGTCCTATGGGACTGTGTCAAAAGCCTGATTAACACCAAGATAGATCACATCTACTTTACCCATCTCCACTAGGCCCGTAACCCTGTCAAAGAAGGAAACAGGATTGGTTTGGAATGATTTGTTCTTGACAAATCCATGCTCACTAGTACTAAGAACCAAATGATCCTGTAGGTTCTCACAAACTGATTGTTTAATAATGTGTTCCAGTATCTTCCCAGGTATGGAATGAGGCTGGCTAATCTGCAAGTCCCAGGGTTCTCTTTGTTCCCCTTTTAAAGATAGCTACTGTCTTGTTAACGGATGGGGAGAGGTTCTTTTCGGAGATCTCAGATGAGAACTGGGGCACAGCACCTGGTTTGTTAAGGCCACAAAAATGGAGGCAGAAACCTCTTCTTTCTTCCTGACAAAGAACCCCACGTGCCTAAAAGAGTGGGACTCACATCCCTGAATGGGCTTTAAAAAAGACAATGGTGAAAATTTGGCCCCGACCATTTCTTGTTTCCGCAGCCTAGACATTTTAGCAAAGTTTAGAATTCCTCGGTGCTCAACACCGTGAACCTCCCCTTTCTCCTTCCCAAAGGGCTTTAACGCCCCTTATCTCATTCAGGCTCACGACTGCGCAGAGTTCGCAAATTGTCCCTGTTCCCATTGGACAGAAGGGGAGCCTGAGGTACAGAAAAGGGAAGTGACCTACCCAACGGCCTACACAGCAACGCGGTGGCAGAGCCAGAAAAAGATGCCACCAATCCTGACTCCTAACAGACAACAAACCCCCCAGAGGCAGGGAGAGAGCCCAGGAATCGAGATGGTGGGGAAATTTCATTGAAACCGTTTTGGTCAGAAAATCCCATTCAGACTAAATCGGTTTGTTTGTTGAAATCATTACAAGTGGGATGAAAATTCTTTGCAAAAATATTTTGTTGCAAAACAAAAGCATCTCCTGTTTGTCACTGTGTGTTAAATTGTCTCGTCGCACACAAAGAGGAGACACTTTGATCTCGAAAATTAGAGAAGATGCTTCAGTCTGAGCTAAAGAGTTCCTGCTCTTAACAATTTCAAAATAATCAAAAACAAATAAAATAGAATATTTCAGCTATTCTATTGTGTCATAATCTGATCTGAGTAAAAGTTATAGGACACCTCATATTATTCACTGCTCCCAGTGACACTCTCCAATGGATCCCCATCCTCCACCCGCTGTGAAGTACGTAGGAGCGGATTGTTATGCCTACTTGAAAAAGGGAGAAGCTAAGGCTGAGAAAGGAGAATTGACTTGTCTGAGGTCACACAGCCAGGCAGTGGCAGAGTTGGGAATAGGACCCAAGAGCCCTGACTTGCAAACTAACCGTCGGATCTTGAGTTTCATATGTTGAACGACCTGAATAAAGTCCTCTCAAATGAGCTCCAGACCAACAACAGTTCATAGTAATTATTCAGCAAGTGTTTCAGGAGAACTGGAATGTTAGAGAGAATCATGAACTGCTCAGAGACAATGAATGCAGAGAAGCAGCAAAATTCGTCAAACATGACTGGCTATGACTTATTTACTTGGTCTTAAAAGAGAACAACAAGGACCCGAGTCTCCTCCGTGTCTATAACCCCCTGCTCAGCTAATCAGGGTAGAGATTGAGGGGCGGGAGGCTGAGGGTTATCACCAGAGAGCCCAAAGGATGGCCCAGGTCACCGGTAGGGATCACGGGCCAAGCACTATTTCAGCCCCGCATTTTTGGGTGGACCTTCCACAATGGGAGCTGCAGAGTACCCCCAGTGACTCCCCCCACACACCTCTTCTGGTGGCGGGAGGGGAACAGGGGAAAGGACAAAAGAAGTAAGAGAAGAAGAGAAAGGAGGGAGGGATGGAGGAAAAGATAAAACAAAAAGGACAAACCCTAATGTCCCCAGTGAGTCTAAGGGACAAAATCCTAGGTGGGGAATAAAATTCTGCCACCTGAAGCTAGCTTTTTCCAGAATTTAGCTGGCACCAAATGAATGGAACAGGTTCCAAACCTCTCGGAGGCTCTTACCTTCCAAACAGGGACGTCTGTTTTCGAGTAAAATCAGGAAAAGGAAAGGAGAAAACTCGAAAGAGGTTCCTCCTCGCGCTCACGTACATAAACCCAAATACTCTCTCGGTCCTGAAAGAGAGACCTTGAGAGGGAGACTTGATGAAGCAAAGCTACAGGGGTCTGCGAGGTTTCCCTGGCCCTGCACCCCTGTCCTGCCTGGCTGATGTCAGCATCTCTCTGTGAGGTCACCACCTCCCCACTACCTTTGACCAATTGGCTGATGTCCTGCAAAAGGCCTTTGTGATGTCACTGCCACACCCACCCCTGGGGTGACCAGATGTCCCGATTTTCTAGGGACAGTCCCGCTACCGTTTGGCAAACACATTCCAGAAAGGCATCTAGTTTTCATTAAATGACATCAAGAGATCGAGAATCCACCACTTTCCTTGGTAGCTTCTTCCCGTGGTGAATCATCCTCGCTGTTGAATATTTGTGCTTTATTTCTGATATGAATTTGTCGCTTTTCACCTTCCAGCCATTGGGTCTTGTTATGCCTTTCTCTGCTAGATTAACGAGCCTTTTAATCCCCAGTATTTTCTCTCCATTAAGGCATTACAACACTTCAGTGAAGTCACCTTTCAATCTGCTTTTCATCAGCTAAACAGGTTGAGCTCTTTCAATCGCTCCCTAGAAGGCATTTTTCTCCAGCCCGCAGAACATTTGGTGGCTCTTTGCTGCCCCAGCTCCAATTTCTCAACATCTTTTCCAAATGAGGACACCAAAACTAGAGGCAGTATTCCAATAGCAGTCTCACTAATGCTGTATCACCTCCCTAGCCTCCTCATGGCTCTGCTCCTACGTCTAAGGATGGCTTTAGTCCTAGTCACCACAGCTTCATGCTGGGAGCTCGTTTTGAGTGGCTTCTCCACTATGGCCCCTAAATCCTTTTCAGAGTCACTGCTTTCCTGGATACAATTCCCCATTCTGGAGGTGTGGCCGGCATGCCTTGTTGCTAGGTGTAGGACCTTGCATTTGGTTCTGGTCAAACTTGCTTTCTTTGAATGGGCCCAGCTTGCCGAATAAGCCAGATGGCTCTGTATCACTGCCCTCTCCTCATCAGTAATTACCACTCTGCCAGTATTTTGTCACCCACCAAGCTTATCAGCAGGGATTGTGTATTTTCTCCCAATTCATTGATAAAAATATTTTTAAAAATTAGTCCTTGAGAGCTTCTTCAGACCCTTAGTACCCAGGACCTGCTTCCCACAGCACAGTGAGAAAAGGCCGTCCAGCCCTGCTGGTACACAGGGGATAAAAACAGAACAAACCCACCTTTAGGAGCTGTGTTGTCTATAGGCTCCGAAAAACATGTGGGGGTCAGCTGCTTAGAAATGCTCTAGGGAGCTGTAGTGTAGACAGGTCCCAACTGTGTCTTGGTTTCCCACCCTGTAAAATGGGGACAACAAACAAAACCTTAATTAGCTCTCTTTGATAGTGGGGAAACTGAGGCACCCAGTGTTGAAGAGACTTGCTCATGGTCCCAAAGCCAGGAATAGAAAATTGCAGGTCTTCTGATAGCCAGTCCTGAGACCTCGCCCCTGTTATCCTGGCCTCGCTCCTCTAACTTTAATCGCAGCCTCCGTGTCTTTTCCTCCATGCCCCTTAACCCCACGTTACTGCAGAAGAAAGATTTTCTGTTAGCCAGCTGGCTCTAATGCAGTGGTTATCAAACTTTAGCACTGGTGACTACTTTCACAGAGCAAGCCACTGAGTCTCACCCCTCCTTATAAATTAAAAACACTTTTATATATTTAATACCATTATAAATGCTGGAGGCAAAGCAGGGTTGGGGGTGGAGGCTGACAGCTCACGACCCCCCATATAATAACCTCACGACCCCCTGAGGGGGCTCGACCCCCAGTTTGAGAACCCCTGCTCTAATGCATGTGGATGTCCTTCCAAAAGACGTGCTCTGGCTCAGTCCCATGTTATGGTTGGCTGAAGGAACCACTTGGTAACATTCTAGGGCCCAAGTTATACAGGAGGCGTGACTAGATACACATAATGGCCCTTTCCGACCTGAACATCTATCAATCTTTACATTTTCTGCTGCTAGGAAGATAACTCTGGACCTATTTTCTCTCATTCACTTTCAGTTGGAATAATTTAAATCCAGACCAAAGGATTTCCTCTTCCATTGTGTCTTCAGCACCTTTGAGAGCAAACAGCTACTGTTAGCCCACAGGTTTCCGGTTTCAACCTGTCCCATGGTGAGATGGCCAGGAAAGGGGTTGGAGCTCAACTGCACCTAGCTCAGGTTATGCAGCTCCCTAGGGGGAAGGGAATAAGTGTGGGGGTTAGGTAAAAAGCAGCAGCATGTGACTAGGACCCAGGCCTGCTGAGAGATAGAAGGGCAGCCTGTGGTCAGCCAGGGAGAGACCCCAAGGGGAGCAGGTGTGGGAGGGGCTTGGAGAGTCCTTGAAAGGTCAGGGACAAGCCAGGAAGGGGCTAGGCGGAGCACTTAGAACAAGGCCCTAGGAGGAAAAGACAGGGCAATTTAGGTGAAGGGGCAGGTAGTCCAGTTGGTTTAGGCTCCCAGGGCCAGACACCCACAGGTGAAGGTGATTGTCGGGGCTTATGTCCTTCTTCCCCAGGGTAGATCTGAGAGTGGAGAAGACTGATGCCGGAAGGGGGAAGTGAGTTAACCTCAAGGGCACCCACTGAGCTGATATCACAAATGCATACTCGGAAGGATCCAAGAGAAGAAACATGGATTTTCCAGACTCTTCTTTCTAGGAGTCCCCAGGGCCAAGGTAAAACCCCTGCTGCCCCTTCCCATTCTGCTCACCTCCGAGATGTGCTGGAGTTTGTCTGTGCTGGGGGATGCTGTCAGCAGGATCTAGAGCTCGTCATCCATGTTCTCTGGACAGGCCTTTGCTCAGAGCCTGTCAGGGGAGGGAGACCATGGGTCAGGGTTATGGAACCTGGGGCTACACCTGCCAGGATGACAGCTGGCTCTGCAATGCTTGCCCAGAGCAGCTCTCTGCAGAGGGCCTGGTGCACAGCAGGGTAGGAAACATCCAAGCTGCTAGGGATGGAAGCTGGGCTTCTGGGCAGAATCCAGGCTCTCCCCACCATTTCTTAACCTCATGGGCTGTTCTCATGCTCTGCCAACCACACCTCTCAGTAGCTCCAGCTGTCTGAGGGAGCAGGGACCAGAGGCCATCCTGCTGCTGGGACAGAGGTGGAGGTTGATGTTCAACCTGCATATGGGTGTTGTCCTTTCTCATGCCCACGGTGAATACACCATGCAAGGAAAGCTCTCAGGACATGCAATTCCAGCTCCAGAGCCAGGGGCAGCTTCAGCTTGCTGGGAGGAGACTGTGTCTGAGACCTTGCAGTTGCGGGAGGAGACAGGCACTAAGATAGGCATGGAAGTTTGGGGAAAAGGGGCAGAGGCTGGTGTTGGGCAAGGAGGACAGGGATTTGGGAAGGAAGATCTGAGGATCAAACACTGTCTAATTGTCAGTTGGGATTATCGCCACTTCAGAGAGGGGGAAAGTGAGGCACCACGTGGAAATGGGACCAGGCCGAATGGGTTGAGTGTCTGAATAATGGCTAGAGCAAAAATATAAAAGCCATTCAGGGTCAGAAGAACATTCATCAGGGAATTGGAGCATTCAAGGCTGGCCAGAAAACGTGTCGGCTACGGCATAAACCAGTATGCGCTCTGCCACCTGACTGGCTTTGGAGACAAGGGTACGTCTCTTGGAGAGAGGGGTAAGAGGATCTTTCTCTGAGACACACAGCTGTCATTGCTGGGATCAGAAACCCCATCTGCAATTTTGCTCACTGGTCCTGCCACAGACTCCACCCTCCACCCATTGTGAGCCAGGCCCGGGAACACCATTCCACTGTCACAGTTACAGGGACCTGTGCACCTGCAGACACTGCAGCCAAAGGTGTGGCATGACAAAAATGATTGTAGATGGACACTTCCAATGGATTTCTTCTTATTGCTAATAGTGATTTGTTTGGTGAAACTGTAAAAGTGTACAATGCACCTAATCTTTTGGGAAACGCTTGAACATGTTAAGATTGATACAGAAGAACATACTTTATGGTAAAAAAACCTTGTGATGCAGCTGTTTCACCCACGAAATATCTGTGTTTTTTACCCATGAATGCTTTTGCCCAAATAAATCTTGAAACTTTTCACAGGAGACAAGACATTGCAGACCTGATATGCTGTAGGAAAAGGGAAACTGAAGCACACAACCATATTGCTTTCATGGCTAAATGCCAAGGTTCCTATCCTATGGACAACACTAATATCTACATTGTCTTGACATTAATTGGGTTTCAGACATATGCCAAAGTTTCTATGGATAAAGTAGCTATTTTCATTAGCTCTTGGCAAGATCACATGAGACATACAGGAATCATGCTGCAAGGGCAAATCCAATCCACTATTGTTCTAAGAAAGTTTTACATTGAGTTTGTAAAAGGATTCAATCATGTTATTCAACATGACTTGGATAAACCATTTCTGTTGTACACTGATATGGGGTCACCAAATGAAATTAATAGACAGCAAGTTCAAAACTAAAAAAAGGAAGTATTTTTTTACACAATGCACAGTCAACGTGTGGAACTCCTTGCCAGAGGATGTTGTGAAGACCAATCTCAGCAGCTTCCTCGGAAGGAGCCAGTGCTCTTCTCGGAGGACCTTCTCCTGGACCTCACAGGGCTCTGATGCTCTCACTCCGCAAGCCTGCCTGAGGTCTTGGAGTTAGTGCTCAACAGAACCAGGCAGAGACCTGTTGTCGAGCACCAGTGCCTTCCCTCTGTCCCTGAAGGAGGAAGGGCCCCACCACTGCTCTGAACGGACTGCCCTGACCACGGATGGCCCAATGGCTCTCAGGTAGCAGGACACAATGGAAATGTGGATCACCCGGTCTCTCATTTCCAGGCCTCCTCAGAGATAAGGTAAAATTCCTGCTCCCCCTGCCCATTCTGCTCACCTCCAGGATGTGCGTGAGTTTGTCTGTGCTGGGGGTTGCTGTCAGTAGGCTCTTTAACATGGCATCCACATCTCTGGGCAGGCCTTCCTCAGAGCCTGTCAGGGGAGGGAGACCATGGGTCAGGGTTATGGAACCTGGGGCTACACCTGCAAGGATGACAGCTGGCTCTGCAGTCCTGGCACAGAGCAGCTCTCTGCAGAGGGTCTAGTGCTGAGCAAGGTAGGGAACAGCCAAGCTGCTAGGGATGGGAGCTGGGCTTCCTGGCAGAGTCCAGAAACCAAAGCACAGCATCTGCAAGGAAGGACTTCCCCACAGAGGGGCAACATCATCTCCCACAGGGTGGGACTCTCCCCCTGACACTGGATTAATCCTCTGGCCTGTTCCCATCTCTGCTCACCGCACCCCCAACTCAGCAGCTCCAGACACCGAAGAGAGCAAGAACCAGAGACCTTCCTGCTCCTGGGACAGAAGAGTACGTTGATGATCTACCTGGATGTGAGTGTTGGCCGTCCCCATGCCCATGGTCTATCCTCCATTCGGGCCGTGCACGGGAACTGCGATTCCTGTTCTGGATCTAGGGGCGGCTTCAGTTTGCTGGCAGGAGACTGTATATGAGACCTTGCCACTGGGGGGCTACACAGGCACTAACATGGGCATGGAAGCTTGAGGAACAGGGCAGAGGCCGGTGTGGGACAAGGAGGGCAGTGATTTGGGAAGGAAAAACAGAGAATCAAACACTTACTTAATGTGGGTCAGGATGATCCCCATTTCAAAGATAGAGAAAGTGAGGCATCAGATGGGAGAGTGACCTGGCCAGGATCACGTTACTACTCAGTGGCAGGGCTGCAGTCCAACCAGTTCCCTGCTCTCATCACTGGACCCTGTTGCCCCTTCTGTACGACCCCTCCACCCATCCTCACCCATAGACCATCCCCACCGCTCTCCAAAACCAGGCTGCCCCTTCCTGGCAAGGCCTGGTGTTACAGCTTTCTTGCTGGGCTAGCACCCCTGCCAATAGTTGCTAGGGCCCTCTGAGAGTTCTTTGGCTTGGAACTCAGCCCTTCAGCCGGGTGACCGTCTTTTAGTCCACTCCTTCCTGGGTCGTGCTCATCCCAAACAAAAAGTCCAAAAATGTCTTTAACAGAAACAAGGTCTTCCGTTCCTTTGGGGGCTCTTCCTCAGCCTGACTTTGGATCGGCCTGCCCTTGGTAGCCCTTTCTATGACCTTCTACGTCCCCTTCCTTAGAGACCATGGGAGAACCAGTCCTACCCTGAATTCTAGGTTCTGCCCAAGGCCCTCTACTGAACAGCTAGGCCTGCTCTTGTACCTTTGCTGCGGTTTTCCCTGGTTTTCCCCTCAGGTGAAGCTCACTCTGTAATCAGTTTTACCTAAGTCCAGGCTTTATAGCCCACAGGCCACTCTCTGTTATATTGCCTCCTCCTTAGAACATCGCCCACCCGGGAAGGCAAGTTCGATTCTTGTCCAAGCTTCATCCCTCATCATCTCATCGCTGTCACCGGCTGCGCGCTTGTACAGCCTGCGCACAGTGTCTCCAGCTCCACTGCCAGCTCGCTCACCAGAATTAAGAGGCAATCCTTCTCTTACGCAGTATCCCAGCGCTCTTCCTGCAGCCACTCATTCTCATTCGCAACTGCTTGCAGAGCCTGTTCTGAAGCCTTTAGCTTCTTCTCTACCCCTTTTTGCTACTGGCACTGCATACGCCAAAACCTTTTCCGTCAGGGTCTGAGAACGCACCACAGACTGCTCCACCCTTGTGTTTCTCCTTACTTCAGTCTGCTTCATCTCTGGGCCAACCATTTCATCCTTCACCTCCCTGCAGCACCCAACAGGGCGTGTTGCTGGAGGGTCTGCAAGGTCCACGGCCATCCCTGCCACTTCCACGTAGCCTGCCTCATGTGGGTTTCTGTCAGAGGACACCTTCTCCTTTCTTTCTACCTTCTTGGGGCCCTGGCCCCTTGTTTTGCCACTCAGCAATTTCCTAAGCAGGCCGTGTCTTTTGATATGGCCTGCTTCTCTGCACTCAAAACAAAGAACTCTTGTCCCCATCTTGGCATTAGGCCACGCTTGTACACTTTCTCATGGCCTGCCCTCCTGGGCTAACCTTCTCAGCAAAGCCCAGGAATACTCTCCATATCTGCTCTTTTTGTCCATGGGCATAGCAGACCCTGATTTCCCTTTGCAGGATCTCTCACAGGTATTTCTGCTGCCGCGTCTGTAGCTCCGCCTGTACTTCCTTCTGCCTCTGTTGGTGTTCTAGGAGCTGCGTGAGAAACCCCTAGACCTGCTTCGGCTGCTTAACCAGTCCCTGGAACTGAAGTGAGAAATCGAGTGACCAGCTCAGTCCCTCCAGACACCCGCTTGTCACGACAGACCTTCCTTCAGCACCCAAGACTTCCCCCTGTGATCCGTGAGGGCTGATGGAATTCAATCCTCCTGACTGTACCAATTAGAAACGAATCTACTCATCGTTCCGTGCCCCCGTGGCAGCCAGGCATGGCATCACAGCCCTCTCGCTAGGCTAGCGTCCCCCATCTGTGCTTGCTCCAGCACCATGACAGTTTCTCTGCCTGGTAACTCAACCCTTCGGCCAGGTCGCCACCTTTAGTCCACCCTTCTGGGGCCCAGCTTGTCTCACACTAAAACTCCAAACACGTCTTTCCACACAAAGAGGTTCTTCTGCCATCACTGGCGCGCTTCCTCATCCTACAGCCCCCTTGCTGGGCTTGGTAACCCTCTCCGGGTGCGTGGACGCCCCCTTCTTTGGGGCCAGTAGGGGAACCCAGTCCCACCCTGACATTGGGAGCAGCCCAGGGTCCTGTACCCAAGAGCTCGGTCTGCTCCTTTCCCTTTGCTGCAGTTTTCCCTGGACACTTCCTACCTCTCTTCTCAAGTTTACCTCTAGACTTTCCTTGCTGCTCTGAACTTCCTAACTTGTTTTCATTAAACCTGCCTACATCTGAGGGATGGATTCACCCTCCTGACCCCTAGAATGGAGTCTTTTTGTCCTTTCTAGTGACCTCCAGTGCCAACCTCCATCCTTGTACGGTGAGCTCCTGACACCTCCCCCTCAGTGCCCCTGACAGCTGTTCCACCTCTAATCCACAGCTCAAGTTTTCAGAACCCTCTCCTCCACCCCAACCCAGGTTGGGCAGGGAGGAGGCTCAAGCAGGGGAGTGTGGGAGAAGGAGGGATTCTGGCACCAGTGAAGTGGGATGTGGGGAGGTTAAGACCTTTCCCCAAGTCATCCCAGACACTAATGCTGAAGACGCAGGATGGCAGCCCTGGTGAATGGGGCAGATCAGCAGCCCCTGCTAACTGAATCCTCCCGTTTTCTCTAGAGCGGGTCCAGCCCTGCCAGCAGCAGCACAAGCTTCCCCTGCCCATGTGCCACAGCCCTGCCTGGTGAATCGCCATCACTCGTCAGTCCTTGGCTTCCCAGGCTGCCAGTGATGGGAGAAACTCTGGGTGGTGGCTCGGGTGACACAGACCCTAGTCCGCTGGAAACTGGTGCGGCCCTGTGGCACAGGAGAAATTCGCAGAGGGCACTTCCCTCAAGCGATAGCACCGTGTCCTAAGAACATAAGTCTGTGATGAGGTAATGCTTGTAATTAATTAGCCTTCCTAAAAGGATCGGTTCGAGCTGCTCCGGGGACAAGCTGGTTCCCTCCTGCTCATGGAGGTGAATTCACCTCCCTTGCCAGTAGCATCTGTTCTCATTCTCATTCCCCACCAGCCTTCTTGCTGCCAGGCCAGCGAATGGCCATTGGATGGGAAGGAGGCCTGGGCCCCACCCCAATCTCCTGACTCTAATGCAGCTGCTTACCTTGTCCCCCATCAGCTGCTGGGCTTCCCCCAGGAGGGAGCAGGTGAGGAGCAGCCCAACCTGGCTGACATGCAGCAGGGGGTCGTGGATGGCCAGCACTGCCATCTGGAGGAAGGATCTTCTCTGCCCCTCCCAGAAGAACTTTCCAAAGACCTAAAACCAACAGGACGTGAGGCATTACCAGATTGCCCAGAACCTGGCTCCAAATCCTGGGGCTAGAACGGTATCTCTGCCTAGTGGCCCCAGGAGGCAGCCACTGCAGGGCACCCAGCCACCCCCACTCCCTGACCTGTGTCATGCCCTGGCAGAGAGTCCTTACCTCCCCCACCCTGGCTGTGTTCCTGTTGCCAAGGAGCTTGCTGTCCTGGTGCCAGTCTCAACACCACAGGGCTTCGGCCTCATGGATGGCCAGCCCTGGGAAACAGACACACACACACACACTTGTCATTCTGGTTGCAGTGCTTGTGTCCTTCCAATCCCATTGGTGGCTGCACAGTGAGCAGAGTCCTCGCTGCGTGCCTGGCCCAACAGAATTGCAGGGGTTGCTGTAGAACCGAGAAAGAGATCGAGAGAGACTCAGCCTCCAGCCAGGGTTAGTCTGTGAGAAATTGGTAGGGGTCCCACTCTCACTCCATCGGGTACCATTTCCCAGCTGGGTTCCTTAGCCCTCTGGTGCAGCAGCAGCCGGTAGAGCTGGTATACTCCCACCCTAGCCTGCCGGCTCAGGTCCTTGGCTGGGTCGCTGATGGACAGAGCCAGCTGTGCCACATGGTGACCCACCCTGGGGAATTCTGCTGAGTTCTTACGGGAGCAAGAGGGAGAGGGAGAGGGGACTCCATCAGCATTTTCCTGTCAGCTCCCAGTCCCTCCCTGGGCCAGGACTCTCCGTCCCCATAGCCCCTCTACAGGAGATGCTAGAGAAAAGGAGCTTGAGCTAGACTCTTAATTTCCTCTGCCCTCAAAAGGAGCCTGGAGCACAGGGATGTAGGCAGGGCCCTCCATGAGGACTTACTTCCCCAGCTGCTCCAGGATGACAAAAAGGCATGAACCTGAAGCATGGTCCCCTTAAAAGCCCAGAGTCACCACTTAACCAGGACAAGAAGAACTTGACTCAAGCCAAGCTCATTCTCTGCTCTGACTCTGCCTCCCCAAGAGGAACACGCCTAACCCCCAGTCCCTGCAGCAGCACATCCTACAGCCCGTTCGAGCCAGCCCACCGACGCCTGGAGTCAGGAAGCTGGGCTGAGAGATCAATTACGTCAAACTCAGGGAGGATGATGGTGGATCTGAGCAGGGCAGTGCTGCTCTTAATGGCCCTGGCTCTCTCTTGCAACACCCTGGGCACGATCCAATAGTTAATGTGCTAGGGGGAAAGGAAGCAGCTCAGGATCAACAGGCCGGTGCATGTGTTGTGCTAATGAGACCCTCCACATCCCCAGGGGGCTGAGACATTGTGCACGGAGTGAAATATCTGATTCATTGATCGCAGAGCTTTAGAAGGGGATTGTTGCCCCCAGGACAATGCCTGTATCCTGCAGGTCACAACTTGTCATTGTCTCTCTAGATTGGGACAACGTTCAATGTTGGGGCTTGTCCCATCCTCCCTGAACTCCTGATTCCTGAACAGCCCACCAGGAAGGAGACAGACCCCTCACCCCTCCTTGGCTTTCAAGTCCTTGGTTGGGTGAAGGGACTGAGTGTGAGCACAATCCCCCCAGGAATCTCAGGGCCCATAGGAGAGAAGGGCTGAATCTCTGGGGTGTTCCTGTTTCTCTTGGAAGGAGCCTGTGTCTCTTCTCTGAGGACCATCTTCTGGATCTCACAGGAGGGGTTCAGACTCTCACTCCCTAAGCCAGTCCCCACGCAAAGCTCTGGTTTTAAGTCCCAGCTCCTTCCTCTGTCCTTCAAGGAGGAAAGTCCTGACACTGCATTGCACTGACTGCTCTGACCAAGGACGATCCACTGGGGGCCCAGCTAGAAGGACAGACTTGAAAATGGATCTAAGAGTTAAGGCAAAATTGCCCCACCCCTCTTATCGGGCTCACCTCCAAGATGTAATGGAGTCTGTCGGTTTCTGGGGACTCTGCCAGCAGGTTCCCCAGCATGGCATCCAGGAGGTCTGGCAGGACACTGTGCAGATCCTGCAAAGCAAGGGAGAGCAATAGGTCAGAGTTAGGGAAACTGGGGCTACACCTGCCATAAGATGGGAAGAGGGGTCTCTGGGAAGCACTTGTGAGACCCCCAAACACATATCCTGGACTCACTCATTCACATTCCACTGCAGGCAATTAGCAAGGATTCATGGCAGGAGGACAGCTGGCTCTTCAATCCATGACTTTAGCATGATCTACCTGGACTTGGGTGGTCTCCTTCTCCATGCCCAGGGTGAAGCTGGCATGCAGGGCAGCTCCAAGGAGGTGGGTCTCCAGCTCTGGCTCCAGGCCAGGTGTCATGGTGCTGGCAAGAGAGAGGAGTTGGTGCAGTGTGGGGGTGGGACTGGCACCAACAGGGACGTGAAACTGCATGGAAATAGGCAGAGGCTGGCGAGAATGAAAACTGAGGCAACGAGCCAGGGAATGACAAGTGCAAGGTTTCCCAGACAGACAGTGGCAGGGCAGGAATAGCGCCTGTTCCCTGGACCCCGCTGCCCCTCCTCTATCTGTTCCTGGGAGTGAGCCTCTCCCCAAAGCCATTGCAATGTTACTGGAGTGAAAAGAACAGCCCAACCCAGAGAGAGTGAACCTTCCCACCACCTCTGCCAGAGGAGACAGTTTGGGAGGTGACCTGGTAGTGGGAGGGGCAGTGACTCCCAGACCTGGATCTGAGCAGCACCGGGGTTAGGGGAACGAGGCAGGAGGGTCTTGGTACCTGAGAATGCCCACAGCAATCAGGGAGTTAGCGAGGATGGTGCCCGGTGGAGAGTTACCAGGCAGCTCCTCCATGAGCTCCTGTGAGACCCAAAGGAGACAAAGGAGAGAGAGAGCGAGAGATTCGGGCCTCATTGACACTTCCCAGTGAGGAGATTACACAGCCAGCGCCCCACAAAGCCAGCAGAATCCCCCCACCTGCCTCCAGCTCCTCCGATTCCTGCCCACTAGTGGCCAATCTCAGAATTTGTCCTGTCTCTTCTCCCCTATCTTCAGCCCCAGCAATCCCTGGACTCAGCTGCCCCTCCAGCACCAGCCATTCCCCATCCATTGGCCCAGGAAGACCCCTGCCCCAACCATGTCTCTGTCCTCTCTCCAGCTGCTTGGTGCTGTGTCTCGCTCACCACAATCCTCTCCAGCACAGCCACCTTGCAGCAGTGTGGCTCCAATGTGTCCTGCCCTCTCTGCTGTGCAGCGAGATACGCTGGGCGGGTGGCGTGCAGGAACATGAGGTGTTGGGCCTCATCCTGCACCTACCAGGAATGGGGTGGGGGGGAGAGAGAGCCAGTTAGCTAGGAACCTCCCTGCCCCACCCACACCAGCTGCATGACTCAGGCCTGAATGGGGGATAGCGGGGGCCGCCCATTGTACAAATCACCCACAACTCCTACATAAGCAGGGTCCAGATCTGGGACAGTGCCTGTGAGAGAAGGAGACCCCAGGTGGTGTGTGACAAACACCCCCATCTTGGGCATCCCAGATAATGGAGGAGAAAGGTCCCCATTAGGGCTGGTGGATCATCAGAGAAAAGACCCTCGGTTCCAGCACAGCTGGGGAACGTTTGTACCTTTTCTCGGCCCTGGAGCTGCTCCTGGATGTTCTTGAGAACAGCCTCCTCTGTGGCCACACCCACCGGTTCCTCCTCCTCATCCTGAGTCCCTGGGGGTCCCTGCACTAGGGAGAGAAGGGGACAGGTTGACACTGGCTGACACTCAGGAGAAGGACAGGAGCATGGTGGGGCAATGTGCCCCCTTCCCACCTCCGGACCCAGGGCAGATCAGGCCCCACACTCCCCCCTCTCAATGATCCCTTTATATTTATGACAAGGTAAGGGTAAACCCCTTTAAAATCCCTCCTGGCCAGAGGAAAAATCCTCTCACCTGTAAAGGGTTAAGAAGCTAAAGGTAACCTCGCTGGCACCTGACCAATATGACCAATGAGGAGACAAGATACTTTCAAAAGCTGGGAGGAGGGAGAGAAACAAAGGGTCTGGGTCTGTCTGTATGCTGCTTTTGCTGGGGACAGAACAGGAATGGACTCTTAGAACTTTTAGTAAGTAATCTAGCTAGGTATGTGTTAGAATAGGATTTCTTCAAATGGCTGAGAAAAGAACTGTGCTGAATAGAATGACTATTCCTGTCTGTGTTTCTTTTTTGTAACTTAAGGTTTTGCCTAGAGGGATTCTCTGTGTTTTGAATCTAATTACCCTGTAAGGTATCTCCATCCTGATTTTACAGAGGTGATTCCTTTACTTCTATTAAAAGTCTTCTTGTAAGAAAACTGAATGCTTTTTCATTGTTCTAAGATCCAAGGGTTTGGGTCTGTGGTCACCTATGCAAATTGGTGAGGATTTTTACCAAACCTTTCCCAGGAAGTGGGGTGCAAGGGTTGGGAGGAAAGACGCGTCCAAGCTACGTTTCCCAGTAAACCCAGTTAAAGTTTGGTGGTGGCAGTGGAAATTCCAAGGGCAAAGGATAAAATTAATTTGTACCTTGGGGAAGTTTTAACCTAAGCTGGTGAAAGTAAGCTTAGGAGGTTTTCATGCAGGTCTCCACATCTGTACCCTAGAGTTCAGAGTGGGGAAGGAATCTTGACATACCTTCAGCCCCCAACTCCTTCAGGAGCCCACAGCAAAGAGACCCTCCACACACACACTGTCCTGGACTCCTAGGGCAGTCCCTGCCTCCCCTCCCTGCCACAGCACCAGCTACAGTACCAAGGACCAAAGTGGCAGCATCTTGTGTCAGAGGTTCACGTGGCTCAGGCCAGACACCTGGGCTGGGGACCCGCCCCCTTAGCACTGGTCGAGGGCCTGGCCCCAGGGTGTTCATAGCCCCCTCCTCACCCCTCCATGAGCCCAGCCGAGCTCCTAACCTGGAACAAAGCAGCGGCGCCCGTTGGCCTCACTCCTGTCCGAGTCCCAGGTGATGCTATTGGCCCATGGGGAGTGGGCCGAGCTGCTGGTGCCGGGACAGGGATCTTCCACCTCCTGCCCCGGGGAGGCTCGAAGGTCCTCAGTGACCGGGCAGGGTGATGCCTCCTGCTGGGAATCAGGCCTGGGCTCCTGGGGCCCATGCTTCCCACACAACAAGCCCCACAGCCACCCTGCCCGGCTCCATTCCTGGGCTGGGTCTTGCCTGCCCAGCTGCATCCTGGGCCAGCTCCATTTCAGCCTGGCCGGTGCCTCTCCCACATCGACGCCTGCGCCGGGAGTGGGTTTCCTCTGCCAGAAGGCTGGGCACTTCTACCTCCTGGTCCATCCGCGAGCGCCTTCCCCGCTAGTGGGGACGGAGGGGCTGCCCTGCTCCTGGGGAAGATGGCAGCTGCTTCCCTCAGGCTTTGTGGCCACTTGCACGGCCTTCTTCCTGAAGATCCTCAGGAGCCCGGCCATCCTGGAACCAAGCGGGGAGCAGGCGTGAGTTTGGGGTCAAGGCAGCCTCTCACTAAACAGCCTTTTTCATCCCTCCCCATCCCTGCCCCAGCCATAGCAGCTCCGCCACCCCCCACAGGGGTGCAGGGAGTGCAATCTCCACACACTGGCAGGAGTTCATTGCATGATCTGCTCCCAACGTTCCCCCTCTTCAGCCCTGTTGCTGCAATACCTGGGGAGGCACTGGGGTCAGTCACAAAGAACATTGCTCGCTTTACACAAGCAGCTCCCTCCTGCCATCCCTGGCCACCTCCTCCACCCTCCAGGCTAGAGGAGGAACAGAACCCAGGAGTCCGGACTTCTCCAGGGAAACCATTCCCCACATCAAAGTCCCTAGGCATAGGAAACCCAGGGCCCCCTCATTTCTCATTGATTTCCATGCTCAGCAGCTCACAGGTCTGGCCCAGCTCAGACACTCTCAACCTGGGGAATAGTCTGAGCGAAGGAGTTGCTGCTCTTAATTTCAAAATGATCAAAAACAAATAAAATAGAATATTTCAGCTACTCTATTATGTCATAATCAGATTGAGTAAACGTGATAGGACCCCTCATATTATTCACTGCTCCCAGTGACACTCTCCAATGGATCCCCATCCTCCACCCACTGTGAGGTAGGTAGGAGCGGATTGTTATGCCTACTTGAAAGAGGGAGAAGCTAAGGCTGAGAAAGGAGAATTGACTTGTCTGAGGTCACACAGCCAGTCAGTGGCAGAGTTGGGAATAGGACCCAAGAGCCCTGACTTGCAAACTAACCATCGGATCTTGAGTTTCATATGTTGAACAACCTGAATAAAGTGCTCTCAAATGAGCTCCAGACCAAAAACAGTTCATAGTAATTATTCAGCAAGAGTTTTAGGAGAACTGGAATGTTAGAGAGAATCATGAACTGCTCAGAGACAATGAATGCAGAGAAGCAGCAAAATTCGTCAGACATATAACTGGTTATGACTTATTTACTTGGTTTTAAAAGAGAACAACAAGGACCCAAGTCTCCTCCCGGTCAATAACCCCCCACTCAGCCAATCAGGGTAGAGACTGAGGGGCAGGAGGCTGAGGGTTCTCACCAGAGAGCCCAAAGGATGGCCCAGGTCACCGGTGGGGATCACTGCCCGAGCTCTATTTCAGCCCAACATTTTTGGGTGGACCTTCCACAATGGAAGCTTCAAAGCACCCCTAGTGACTCCCCCCACACACTCCTCCTGGTGGCAGGAGGAGAACAAGGGAAAGGACAAAAGAAGTGAGAGAAGAAGGGAAAGGAGGGAGGGATGGAGGAAAAGATAAAACAAAAAGGACAAACCCTAATGTCCCCAGTGATTCTAAGGGACAAAATCCAAGGTGGGGAATAAAATTCTGCCACCTGAAGCTAGTGTTTTCCAGGCCTAGAATTCACCTGGCACCAAATGGATCAGACTGAACAGGTTCCAAACCTCTCGGAGGCTCTTATCTTCCACACAGGGATGTCTGTTTTCTCGTAAAATCAGGAAAAGCACAGGAGAAAACTCAAAAGAGGTTCCTCCTCGCGCTCACATACGTAAACCCTGATACTCTCTCAGTCCTCAAAGAGGGACGTCGAGAAGGGGACTTGCTGAAGCAGAGCTACAGGGGTCTGCGAGGTTTCCCTGGCCCTGCACCCCTGTCCTGCCTGGCTGATGTCAGCATCTATCTGTGAGGTCACCACCTCCCCACTACCTTTGACCAATAGGCTGAGGTCCTGCAAAAGGCCTTTGTGTTGTCACTGCCACACCCACCCCTGGGGTGACCAGATGTCCTGATTTTATAGGGACAGTCCCGCTATCTGGGGCTTTTTCTTATATTGGTTCCTATTACCCCCCTCCCTGTCCTCTTTTTCACACTTGCTGTCCCGTTAGCCTACCGACCCCTCCCCTGCAGTGCTAATGTCCTGTCGCTGGGCAGACACTTTGGAGGTTTGAGCTACTCCCTGTGGATTACCTCACTCAAGGAGTGTTCATTCTAGGAAGCAAGCTGGCTAGACAGCAAAACATCACAGGCTACTCCCAATGCTACACTCAGTTTTTCAGAAATGAGTCGACTTGATGGCCAGAAGAGACCATTAGAGCATCTCATCTGACCCCCTGCATATCACATGCCTCCTGTTTACCACAGTCGCTAACATTTGGCATTTGACATTCCAGAAAGGCATCTAGTCTTCATTAAATGACATCAAGAGATGGAGAATCCACCACTTTCCTTTGTAGCTTGTTCCTGTCGTGAATCTTCCTCGCTGTTGAATATTTGTGCTTTATTTGTGATATGAATTGGTCTCTTTTCACCTTCCAGCCATTGGGTCTTGTTTTGCCTTTCTCTGCTAGATTAACGAGCCTTTTAATCCCCAGTATTCTCTCTCCATTAAGGCATTTCAACCCTTCAGTGAAGTCACCTTTCAATCTGCTTTTCATCAGCTAAACAGGTTGAGCTCTTTCAATCGCTCCCTAGAAGGCATTTTTCTCCAGCCCGCAGAACATTTGGTGGCTCTTTGCTGCCCCAGCTCCAATTTCTCAACATCTTTTTCAAATGAGGACACCAAAACTGGAGGCAGTATTCCAATAGCAGTCTCACTGATGCTGTGTCACCTCCCTAGCCTCCTCACGGCTCTGTTCCTATGTCTAAGGATGGCTTTAGCCCTAGTCACCACAGCATCATGCTGGGAGCTTCTGTTGAGTGACTTCTCCACTATGGCCCCTCAATCCTTTTCAGAGTCACTGCTTTCCTGGATACACTTCCCCATTCTGGAGGTGTGGCCGGCATGCCTTGTTGCTAGGTGTAGGACCTTGCATTTGGCTCTGGTCAAACTTGCTTTCTTTCAATGGGCCCAGCTTGCCGAATGAGCCAGATGGCTCTGTATCACTGCCCTCTCCTCATCAGTAATTACCACTCTGCCAGTATTTTGTCACCCACCAAGCTTATCAGCAGGGATTGTAGGTTTTCTCCCAATATAATTGATAAAAATATTTTTAAAAATTAGTCCTTGAGAGGTTCTTCAGACCCCTAGTACCCAGGACCTGCTTCCCACAGCACAGTGAGAAAAGGCCGTCCAGCCCTGCTGGTACATAGGGGATAAGAACAGAACAAACACACCTTTAAGAGTGGTGTTGTCTATAGGCTCTGAACAACACGTGGGGGTCAGCAGCTTAGAAATGCTCTAGAGAGCTGTAGTGTAGACAGGTCCCAACTGTGTCTCAGTTTCCTACCCTGTAAAATGGGGAGAACAAACAAAACCTTGATTAGCTCTATTTGATAGTGGGGAAAACTGAGGCACCCAGCGTTGAAGAGACTCACTCATGGTCCCAAAGCCAGGAATAGAAAACGGCAGGTCTTCTGATAGCCAGTCCTGAGACCTCGCCCCTGTTATCCTGGCCTCGATCCTCTCAGTTTAATCACGGCCTCCACATCTTTTCTTCCATGTCCCTTAACCCCACGTCATTGCAGAAGAAAGGTTTTCTGTTAGCCAGCTGGCTCTAATGCAGTTGTTCTCAAACTTTAGCACTGTTGACCACTTTCACACAGCAAGCCACTGAGTGTCACCCCTCCTTATAAATTAAAAACACTTTTTTATATATGTAACACCATTATAAATGCTGGAGGCAAAGCAGGATTGGGGGTGGAGGCTGATAGCTCGCGACCCCCCCATATAATAACCTCACAACCCCCTGAGGGGGCTCGACCCCCAGTTTGAGAACCCCTGCTCTAATGCATGTGGATGTCCTTCCAAAAGACGTGCTCTGGCTCAGTCCTATGTTATGGTTGGCTGAAGGAACCACTTGGTAACATTCTAGGGCCCAAGTTATACAGGAGATGTGACTAGATACACATAATGGCCCTTTCCGACCTGAACATCTATCTATCTTTACATTTTCTGCTGCTAGGAAGATAACTCTGGACCTATTTTCTCACATTCACTTTCAGTTGGAATAATTTAAATCCAGACCAAAGGATTTCCTCTTCCATTGTGTCTTCAGCACTTTTGAGAGCAAACAGCTACTGTTATTCCACATGTTTCTAGTTTCAAGGCCATCCTGCTGCTGGGCCGGAAGTGGAGGTTGATGTTCAACCTGCAGATGGGTGTTGTCCTTTCTCATGCCCACAGTCAAAACACCATGCAAGGGAAGCTCTCTGGACATACGGTTCCTGCTTCAGAGCAAGGGGCAACTTCAGCTTGCTGGGAGGAGACTGTGTCTGAGACCTTGCAGTTGCGGGAGGAGACAGGCACTAAGATAGGCATGGAAGTTTGGGGAAATGGGGGAGAGGCTGGTGTTGGGCAAGGAGGGCAGGGATTTGGGAAGCAAGATCTGAGGATCAAACACTGTCTAAATCTCGGTTAGGATTATCCCCACTTCAGAGAGGGGGAAAGTGAGGCACCACGTGGAAGTGGGACGAGGCCAAATGGGCTGACTGTCTGAATAACGGCTAGAGCAAAAATATAAAAGCCATTAAGGGTCAGAAGAACATTCATTAGGGAATTGGAGCATTCAAGGCTGGCCAGAAAACGTGTCGGCTACGGTTTAAACCAGTATGCGCTCTGCCACCTCACTGGTTTTGGAGACAAGAGTACGTCTCTTGGAGAGAGGGGTTTGAGGATCTTTCTCTGAGACACACAATTGTCATTGTTGGGAACAGAAACCCCATCTGCAATTTTGGTCACAGGCCCTGCCACAGACTCCACCCTCCAACCATTGTGAGCCAGGCCCAGCAACACCATTCCACTGTCACAGTTACATGGACCTGCCCATCTGCAGACACTGCAGCCGGCACACGCACTGGGGCTGGCGCTGTGACATGAGGTGGATGAACCACCCTGCTGGCCCCATATCCAGCATTCCCTCCCTGAGCAATCGGTCCTGCTCCCTGCTCTTCCTCTCTTCCCCCAGGAACCCCGGAGCAGGCTCTCTTCATGGACCGTGTCCCTCTCCTCCTTGGCTCTTTTGAAACCAAAGTGCTCCTTGTTCCTCCTTGCCCCTAAAGGATTGGCATGATTTGTGGGCAAGATCTGACTTGTCTATTGACCTGGGTCTGGGGCTTGGTCCTTTGGGATCGGGAGAACCTTTTTCTTTTACTTCAGGACAAGGAGGAAAGTGAGAACTGAATTTTGGAAAGGGAAGCCACAGGGTAACCCTACAAGGCCCAAACCCCAGTGGTATTGGGCCAAAGGTGTGGCATGACTAAAATGATCGTATATGGACATTTCCAATGGATTTATTGTTATTGCTAATGGTGATTTTTGTACCTATTTTGTTGCTATTATGAAAAACTGTAAAAAAATACAATGTGCTGTGGTAAATTGCCGGCATTACTTGGATGGGTCTCGCTCTCTCTTCTTGGGGAGGGTTCAGGACACCGTTTCTCAATACCCCAGTTTAGGGGTATTAACTGCCCAACTAGTGTCCGAGAGGAGGGGAGGGGAGAGGGAGGGACCCAGGCCCTCCCTCTACTCCAGGTCCCAGCCCAGGGGCCCTAGGGATAGCAGTAAACTGCTTAAACTAGCGGTTCCTTTTCCCTCTACTGCCCTTCAGCTTGTGGGGCTTCCTGCCCTCCCTTTGCACCAACCAGCTGTCCCTTTACCTAGGGTCTTGGTCTTCTTAGCCCACCGCAGCACTTCCCCAAACTCTCCTCTCCTTCCCTCCAAACTGCTCTCTGCTCCAACACCAAACCACTCTGCTTCAACTCCTTCCCTGGTCTGATTGAAGTAGGGGGGTTTTATCAGGTGACTGGCTTCAGGTGCTTTAATTAATCAAGAGCAAACTTTCTTCCTTCTACAGGGAACAAAGCTCCCTTTTAACACTCTCCTACTGCACTCTGGCCATCCTGAATCACGGTTCCTAATCTTTTGGCAAAACCCTTGAACATGTTAAGAGTGATACATAAGAACACACTTTATGTTAAAAGACCCTGTGATACAGATGTTTCACCCATGAAAGCTTATGCCGA
The DNA here is from genome assembly GCF_965140235.1 of Caretta caretta. Lineage (NCBI taxonomy): Eukaryota > Metazoa > Chordata > Testudines > Cheloniidae > Caretta > Caretta caretta. Next base: position 177,235,698 of record NC_134208.1, on the reverse strand, counting down.
AATAAATCTGTTCGTCTTTTAGGTGCCACCAGACTCCTTGTTGTTTTTGTGGATACAGACTAACACGGCTACCCCCTGATACTTGTAAACAGTCTTGAAACTTTTCACAGGAGAAAAGACATTCCAGACCTGATATGCTATAGGAAAAGGGAAACCGAGGCACACTACCATATTGCTTTCTAAATTACTTTCATATTACTAAATGCCAAGATTCCTATCCTATGGACAACACTAATACCTACATTGTCTTGATATTAAATGGGTTCCAGACACATGCCAAAGCTTCTATGGATAAAGTAGCTATTTTCGTTAGCTCTTGGGAAGATCACATGAGACATACAGGAACCATGCTGCAAGGGCAAATCCAATGCACTGTTGTTCTAAGAAACTTTTACATTGAGTTTGTAAAAGGATTCAATCATGTTATTGAACATGACTTTGAGAAACCATTTCTGTTGTACACGGATATGGGGTCAGCAAATGAAATTAATAGACAGCAGGTTTAAAACTAAAAAAAGGAAGTATTTTTTTACACAATGCACAGTCAACCTGTGGAACTCCTTGCCAGAGGATGTTGTGAAGACCAATCTCAGCAGCTTCCTCGGAAGGAGCCAGTGCTCTTCTCGGAGGACCTTCTCCTGGACCTCACAGGGCTCTGATGCTCTCACTCCGCAAGCCTGCCTGAGGTCTTGGAGTTAGTGCTCAACAGATCCAGGCAGAGCCCCGTTGTCAAACACCAGCGCCTTCCCTCTGTCCCTGAAGGAGGGAAGGCCCCAAGACTGCTCTACATTGACTGCCCTGACCACGGGTGGCCCAATGGCTCTCAGATAGCAGGACATAATGGAGACATGGATCACCCAGTCTCTCATTTCCAGGCCTCCCCAGGGCTAAGGTAAAATTCCTGTTGCCCCTGCCCATTCTGCTCACCTCCAAGACGTGCGGGAGTTTGTCTGTGCTGGGGGTTGCTGTCAGCAGGCTCTTCAGAATGGCATCCACATCTCTGGGCAGGCCTTCTTCAAAGCCTGTCAGGGGAGGGAGACCATGGGTCAGGGTTATGGAACTTGGGGTTACACCTGCCAGGATGACAGCTCGCTCTGCAGTCCTTGCCCTCTCTGCAGAAGGTCTGGTGCTGAGCAAGGTAGGCAACAGCCAAACTGCAAGGGATGGGAGCTGGGCTTCCTGGCAGAATCCAGGAACCAAAGCACAGCATCTGCAAGGAAGGACTTCCCCACAGAGGGGCAACATCATCTCCCACAGGGTGGGACTCTCTCCCTGACAGTGGATTAATCCTATGGCCTGTTCCCATCTCTGGCCACCCGCACCCCCAACTCAGCAGCTCTAGCCACCGAAGAGAGCAAGAACCAGAGACCTTCCTGCTCCTGGGACAGAGGAGTACGTTGATGATCTACCTGGATGTGAGTGTTGGCCGTCCCCATGCCCATGGTCTATCCTCCATTCAGGCCGCGCACGGGAACTGCGATTCCTGTTCTGGATCTAGGGGCAGCTTCAGTTTGCTGGCAGGAGACTGTACATGAGACCTTGCCATTGGGGTGCTACACAGGCACTAACATGGGCATGGAAGTTTGAGGAACAGGGCAGAGGCCTGTGTGGGACAAGGAGAGCAGAGATTTGGGAAGGAAGAGCAGAGGATCAAACACTTACTTAATGTGGTTCAGGATGATCCCCATTTCACAGATAGAGAAAGGGAGGCATCAGGTGGGAGAGTGACCTGGCCAGGATCACGTTACCACTCAGTGGCAGGGCTGCAGTCCAACCAGTTCCCTGCTCTCATCACTGGACCCTGTTGCCCCTCCTGTACGACCTCTCCAGCCATCCTCTCCCATAGGCCATCCCCACCACTCTCCAAAACCAGGCTGCCTCTTCCAGGCAAGGCCTGGTGTCACAGCTTTCTTGCTGGGCTAGCACCCTTGTCAATAGTCACTAGGGCCCTCTGGGAGTTCTTTGGCTGGGAACTCAGCCCTTCAACCAGGTGACCGTCTTTTAGTCCACTCCTTCCTGAGTCGTGCTCATCCCAAACAAAAAGTCCAAAAATGTCTCACAGAAACAAGGTCTTCCGTTCCTTTGGGGGCTCTTCCTCAGCCTGACTTTGGCTCGGCCTGCCCTTGGTAGCCCTTTCTATGGCTTTCTAAATCCCCTTCCTCAGAGACCATGTCACCGTCTGCACTTCCTTCTGCCTCTGTTGGTGTTCTAGGAGCTGCGTGAGAAACCCCTAGACCTGCTTTGGCTGCTTAACCAGTCCCAGGAACTGAAGTGAGAAATCCAGTGACCAGCTCAGTCCCTCCAGACACCCGCTTGGCAGGTCAGACCGTCCTTCAGCAGCCAAGACTTCCATGAGCCCTCACGGATAACAGGGGGAATTCAATCCTTCTGACTATGCCAATCAGAAAGGAAGCTACTCATCGTTTCTTGCACCCATGGCGGCCAGGCATGATCACAGCCCTCTCGCTAGGCTAGCACCGTGACAGTTTCTCTGCCTGGTTAGTCAACACTTCAGCCAGGTCACCATCTTTCGTCAACCCTCCTGGGGCCCAGCTTGTCTCACACTAAAAGTCCAAACATGTCTTTCCACAGAAAGAAGCCCTTCTGCCATTACTGGGGCTCTTCCTCATCCTGCAGCCCCCTTGCTGGGCTCGGTAACCCTCTCCGGGTGCGTGGACGCCCCCTTCTTTGGGGCCAGTAGGAGAACCCACTTCCACCCTGACACTGGGAGCAGCCCAGGGTCCTGTACCCAACAGCAAGGTCTACTCCTTTCTCTTTGCTGCAGTTTTCCCTGGGCACTTCCCACCTCTCTTCTCAAGTTTCCCTCTAGACTTTCCTTGCTGCTCTGAACTTCCTAACTCGTTCTCATTCCCGTTGATACCCCAGCTGGGCTGTATCACCACTGAAGTCTGGTTCTGTAGGAGGGGTTACATGGTGCCTCTCAGGTAGGGCTCATTCTGTAATCAGCTTGGCTAAGCCCCAGGCTGTGCAGCCCAGGGGAGAGCACCTTGTTACAGGCCTGCTCTGCCCAATCCTACTGTTCCTGGGCTGGGGTCCTTGCTCCCATTTCAGACCTGGTTTCCAGAGGGACTCAGTACACACAGGCCCCACTGCCTGCAACTGGAGTTTGCTTGTTCTGGTGACTCTGACATTCAGGCCCTTCATCATTCAGAGGCTGACAGGTGTGGTGAGGGGGCTGGAGAAATCCCACTGCTGAGTGGAAGGAGGTCAAAGAGTTGGGATTCTGGGAGCTAATGGGTTCGTTTGCCCTGCTGCGGGAAGTGGAGCTGGAGACCGGAGATGCCATGTGAACGAGACTACCTGATGTCCTCTTCATGCCCTAGGGGCTGGAGCCTCCTGCTGGAAACCCTCTCAGGAGTCCAGCTTAGAGGACATCTCTGCGGAGCACCTTCCTACGAACAAAACCAGGGTGGTACAATTATGGAGACGTCTCTGTTCCAGAGCTGGGTGACAGGGATGGGGGAAGCTCCCAGGCAGGCTACGCATTAGCGGGGGAGGGATAGCTCAGTGGTTTGAGCTTTGGCCTGCTAAACCCAGGGTTGTGAGTTCAATCCTTGAGGGGACCATTTAGGGATCCCGGGCAAAAATTGGGGATTCGTCCTGCTTTGCGCAGGGGATTGGACTAGATGACCTCCCGAGGTCCCTTCCAACCCTGGTATTCTATGATTCAATGATCCCATTTCTCCCCCAAGAGGCCCACACGCCCCAAGGAGTAAATGGCTCTTACCTCCATGAGGGAGTGGGGTCTTCCATCTAAGCGTCTTTGAAAGCCAGCACTGCTTGCTTTGATGGGATGAGGTGACCTGTCCCCACTGTTCCCAGAGGTGGCTCAGCTGCAGGCTGCGCCCGTCTGGAAAACTCTGCTGGAATTTGGGGGGCAGAAGGAAGGACCCTGCTCCACAGAGAGGGGAGAGAGTTTCTGTGAGTGCCAGGGGGCTCCATTTCCCCTTCCACTAGCTCCCCATTTACATTGACCCAGAGCAGTACCTGAGGCAGGGAGTGGGAGTTGCTGCTGGCCTCAGAGGCACAGCCCTGCAGTGCCTCAGGCATCTGGCGTAAGTGCTGGATGATGCGGACCGGGCACATCACATTGGCCATGATATCCTCCTGCTGCAAGGGAACGAGAACCTGTCAGAGACTCAGACGCCCCTGAGGAATTGGGGGGATTAAGGGCACCTGGAACCAGCATTTCCACCCACCACCTGCCTACCTCTGAGGGATGGATTCACCCTCCTTACCCCCAGAATCGAGTCTTCTTGTCCTTTCTAGAGACCTCCAGTGCCAATCCCCGTCCTTGTAGCGTCAGCTCCTGCCACCTCCCGCTCAGTGCCCCTGACAGCTGTTCCACCTCCAATCCACAGCGCAAGTTCTCAAAACCCTCTCCTCCACCCCAACCCAGGTTGGGCAGGGACGGGGCTCTAGCAGGGAGGTGGGGGGAAGGAGAGATTCTGGCAGAAGTGAAGTGGGATGTCGGGAGGTTGAGACCTTTCTCCAAGTCATCCCAGACACTAATGCTCAAGACACAGGATGGCAGCCCTGGTGAATGGGGCAGATCACCAGCCCCTGCTGACTGAATCCTCCCCTTCTCTCTAGAGCAAGTCCAGCCCTGCCAGCAGCAGGACAAGCTTCCCCCACCAATGTGCCTCAGGCCTGCCTGCTGAATCGCCATCACTTGTCAGTCCTTGGCCTCCCATGCTACCAGTGACGGGAGCAACTCTGGGTGGTGGCCAGGGTGACACAGACACTAGTCCACTGGAAACTGGAGTGGCCCTGTGGGAAAGGAGAGACTCGCAGAGGGCACTTCCCAAGAGCGGTAGCACCGTGTCCTAAGAACATAAGTCCGTGATGAGGCAATGCTTGTCATTAATTAGCCTTGCAAAGAGCTGGGTTGGAGCTACTCCGTGGACAAGCTGGCTCCCTCCTGCTCATGCAGTTGAATTCATCTCCCTTCCCAGCAGCACCTGTTCTCACTCTCATTCCACACCAGGCTCTTTGCTGCCAGCCTAGCGAATGGCCATCGGATGGGAAGGAGGCCTGGGCCCCACCCCAATCTCCTGACTCTAATGCAGCTGCTTACCTTGTCCCCCATCAGCGCTGGGCATCCCGCAGGAGGGAGTAGGTGTGGACCAGCTCAGGCTGGCTGACACGCAGCAGGGGGTCATGGATGGCCAGCACTGCTGTCCAGAGGAAGGATCTTCTCTGCCCCTCCCAGAAGAATTTTACGAACACCTAAACCCAACAGGATGTGAGGCATTAGCAGACTGCCCAGAGTGAGGCTCCGAATCCTGGGGCTAGAACGGTATCTCTGTCTCGCGGCCCCAGGAAGCAGCCACTGCAGGGGACCCAGCCACCCCCACTCCCTGGCAGAGTGTCTTTACCTCCCCAGCCCTGGCTGTGTTCCTGTAGCCCATAGAGCCTGCTGTCCCGATGCCAGTCCCAACACCACAGGGCTTCGGCCTCATGGATGGTCAGCCCTGGGAAAGACACACACACACACACACACTTGTCATTTTGGTTGCAAGTGCTTGTGTCCTTCCAATCCCATTGGTGGTTGCACAGTGGACAGATTCCTTGCCAACAGAATTGCAGGGGGTGGTGTAGAACAGAGAAAGAGATCGACAGAGACTCAGCCTACAACCGGGGTCAGTCTGAGAGAAATTGGTTGGGGTCCCACTCTCACTCTATTGGGTGCCATTTCACACCTGGGTTCCTTACCCCTCTGGTGCAGCAGCAGCTGATAGAGCCTGTACACTCCCACCCTGGCCTGCTGGCTCAGGTCCTTGGCTGCGTCACTGATGGACAGCTGTGCCACATGGTGACCCATCCTGGGGAATCCTGCTGAGTTCTTGCGGAAGGGAGAGGGATAGGGGACTCCATCAGCATTTTCCTTTCAGCTCCCAGTCCCCGCCTGGCCAGGACTCTCCGTCCCCGTAGCCCCTCTACAGGAGTTGCTAGAGAATAGGAGCTTGAGCTAGACCCTTCATTTACTCTGCCCCCAAAAGGAGCCTGGAGCACAGGGATGTGGGCAGGGCCATCCATGAGGACTTACTTCTCCAGCTGCTCCAGGATGATAGAAAGGCATGAACCTGCAGTATGGTCCCCTTAAAATGCCCAGAGTCACCACTTAACCAGGACAAGAAGAACTTGACTCAAGCCGAGTTCATTCTCTGCTCTGACTCTGTCTCCCCAAGAGGAACACTCCTAACCCCCAACCCCTGCAGCAGCACATCCTACAGCCCGTTTGAGCCAGCCCACCGACGCCTGGAGTCAGGAAGCTGGGCTGAGAGGTCACTTACGTCAAACTCAGGGAGCGTGATGGTGGATCTGAGCAGGGCAGTGCTGCTCCGAATGGCCCTGGCTCTCTCTTGCGACACCCTGGACACGATACAATAGTTCATGTGCTAGGGGGAAAGAAGGCAGCTCAGGATCCATGGGCAGGTGCATGTGTTGCGCTAATGAGACCCTCCCCATCCCCAGGGGGCTGAGACATTGTGCACGGGATGGAATATCCGATTCATTTATCTCAGAGCTTTAGAAGGGGATTGTTGCCCCCAGGACAATGCCTGTATCCTGCTGGTCACAACTTGTCATTATCTCTCTAGATTGGGACAACGTTCGATGTGGGGGTTGGTCCCATACTCCCTGAACTTCTGATTCCTGAACAGCTCACCAGGAAGGAGACAGACCCCTCACCCCTCCTTGGCTCTCAAGTCCTTGGTTGGGTGAAGGGACTGAGTGTGAGCACAATCCCCCTAGGAATCTCAGGGCCCGTCGGAGAGAAGGGCTGATTCTCTGGGGTCCTCCTGTTTCTCTCGGTAGGAGCCTGTGACTCTTCTCTGAGGACCATCTTCTGGATCTCACAGGAGGGGTTCAGACTCTCACTCCCTAAGCCAGTCCCCAGGCAAAGCTCTGGCTTGAACTCCCAGCTACTTCCTCTGTCCTTCGAGGAGGAAGGGCCTGACACTGCATTACACTAACTGCCCTGACCAAGGACGCCCCACTGAGGGCCCAGCTAGGAGGACAGACTGGAAAATGGATCTAACAGTTCAGGCAAAATTGCCCCACCCCTCTTATCGGGCTCACCACCAAGATGTAGTGGAGCCTGTCGGTGTCTGGGGACTCTGCCAGCAGGCTCCCCAGCATGGCATCCAGGAGCTCTGGCAAGGCCCTATGCAGATCCTGCAAAGCAAGGGAGAGCCATGGGTCAGTGTTTGGGAAACTGGGGCTATACCTGCCACAGAACGGGAAAAGGGGTCTCTGTGAAGCACTTGTGAGACACCCAAATACATATCCTGGCCTCCCTCATTCACATTCCACTGCAGGCAATTAGCAAAAATTCATGGCAGGATGACAGCTGGCTCTTCAATTCATGACTTTAGCATGATCTATCTGGACTTGGGTGGTGTCTTTCTACGTGCCCAAGATGAAGACGGCATGCAGGGCAGCTTGAAGGAGGTGGCTCTCCAGCTCTGGCTCCAGGCCAGGTGTCATGGTGCTGGCAAGAGAGAGGAGGCGATATTAGACTGTGCACTGCGGGGATTAGACTGGCACCACCAGGGATGTGAAACTGCAGAGAAATAGGCTGAGGCTGGCGAGAATGGAAACTGAGGCACCGAGCCAGGGAATGACAAGTGCAAGGTTTTCCAGACAGACAGTGGCAGGGCAGGAATAGCGCCTGTTCCTTGGACCTCGCTGCCCCTCCTCTATCTGTTCCTGGGAGTGAGCCTCTCACCAAAGCCATTGCAATTTACTGGAGTGAAAAGAACAGCCCAACCCAGAGAGAGTGAACCTTCCCACCACTTCTGCCAGAGGAGACACCTTTGGGAAGTGACCTGGTGGTGGGACAGGCAGTGACTCCCAGCCCTGGGCCTGAGCAGCACCAGGGTTAGGGGAACAGGCCTGGAGGGTCACAGTACCCGAGGTTGCCCACAGCAATCAGGGAGTTAACAAGGACGGCGCCAGGTGGAGAGTTATCAGGCAGCTCCTCCATAAGCTCCTGTGAGAGCCAAAGGAGCGTGAGAGATTCGGGCCTCACTGACACTTCCCAGTGAGGCAATTACACAGCCAGAACCCCACACAGCGAGAAAGATCCCCCCACCTGCCTCCCGCTCCTCCGATTCCTGCCCACTAGTGGCCAATCTCAGAATTTCTCCTGTCTCTTCTCCCCAATCTTCAGCCCCAGCAATCCCTGGCCTCAGCTGCCCCTCAAGCACCAGCCATCCCCCATCCATTGGCCCGGGGAGACCCCTGCCCCTCCCATCTCTCTGTCCTCCCTCACCACAATCCTCTCCAGCACAGCCGCCTTGCAGCAGTGTGGCTCCAATGTGTCCTGCCCTCTCTGCTGTGCAGCGAGACACGGGGGTTGGTGACGTGCAGGAACATGAGGTGCTGGGCCTAGTCCTGAACCCACCAGGAGTGGAATTACAGGAGCGAGAGCCAGTTAGCCAGGGACCTCCCTGCCCCACCTACACCAGCTGCAGCACTCAGGCCTGAATGGGGGATAGTGAGGACCCGCCCGTCCCAAATCATGGAGAAGAAAGATCCCCATTAGGGCTGGTGGATCATCAGAGACAAGACTCTCTGCAGGAGGTCAGGGTGCTGGGAAGGGGCGGGAGAATCTCGGTTCCAGCACAGCTGGGGAACGTTTGTACCTTTTCTCGGCCCTGGAGCTGCTCTCGAATGTTCTTGAGAGCAGCCTCCTCTGTGGCCACGTCCACCCATTCCTCCTCCTCGTCCTCTGAGTCCCTGGGGGTCCCTGCACCAGGGAGAAAAGGGGACAGGATGATACCTGCTGCCACTAGGGAGAAGGACAGGGGCATGGTGGGGCAATGTGCTCCCTTCCCACCTCCGGGACCCAGGGCAGATCGCTCCCCACATCCCCCGCTCTCAGTGATACCTTCAGCCCCCAAGTAATTCAGGAGCCCATAGCAAAGAGATCCCCCACACACACTGTCCTGGACTCCCTGGGAAGTGCCTGCTCCCTCTCCCCGCACGCACCCTGGAACACCAAGGACCAAAACACCAAGGACCAAAGTGGCAGCATCTAGTGTCAGAGGTTCACGTGGCTCAGGCCAGACACCTGGGCGGGAGACCTGCCCCCATAGCGCTGGTTGAGGGCCTGGGCTCTGGGTGTTCACAGCCCCCTCCTCACCCCTCCCTGAGCCCAGCCTGGCTCCTCAACTGGAACAAAGCAGCGGCGCCCGTTGGCCTCACTGCTACCCAAATCCCAGGCACTGCTGCTGTCCCATGGGGAGCGGGCCGAGCTGCTGGTACTGGGAAAGGGATCCTCCACCTCCTGCCCTGGAGAAGATGGAAGGTCCTCAGTGACTGGGCAGGGCGATGCCTCCTGCTGGGAATCAGGGCTAGGCTCCTGGGGCCAGTACTTCCCACACAACAAGCCCCAGAGCCACCCTGCCTGGCTCCCGTCCTGGGCTGGGTCATGCCTGCCCAGCTGCATCCTGGGCCAGCTCCATTTCTAAGAACCAAATGATCCTGTAGGTGCTGACAAACTGATTGTTTAATGTGTTCCAGTATTTTTCCAGGTATGGAATGAGGCTGGCTTGTTTGTAAGTCCCAGGGTTCTCTTTGTTCCCCTTTCAAAGATAGTTACTGTCTTGTTAACGGAAGGGGAGAGGTTCTTTTTCAGGGATCTCAGATGAGAACTGGGGCACAGCACCTGGTTTGTTAAGGCCACAAAAATGGAGGCAGGAACCTCTTCTTTCCTCCTGGCAAAGAACCCCACGTACCTAAAAGAGTGGAACTCACATCCCTGAATGGGCTTTTAAAAAGACAATGGTTAAAATTTGGACCCGACTATTTCTGGTTTCCTCAGCCTAGACATTTTAGCAAAGTTTAGAATTCCTCGGTGCTCAACACTGTGAAACTCCCCTTTCTCCTTCACAAAGGGCTTTAACGCCCCTTATCTCACACAGGCTCACGACTGCCCAGAGTTTGCAAATTGTCCCTGTTCCCATTGGACGGAGGGGGAGCCTTAGGTACAGAAAAGGGAAGTGACCTACCCAAGGGCCTATACAGCAAGGTGGTGACAGAGCCAGAAAGAGAAGCCAGCAATCTTGACTCCTGTTCTAACAGACAACAAGCCCACCAGAGGCAGAGAGAGAACCCAGGAATCAAGATGGTGGGGAAATTTCATTGAAACCGTTTTGGTCAGAAAATCTCATTCAGACTAAACCGGTTTGTTTCTTGAAATCATAACAAGTGGGATGAAAATTCTCTGCAAAAATATTTTGTTGCAAAACAAAAGCATCTCCTGTTTGTCACTGTGTGTTAAATTGTCTCATCGCATACAAAGAGGAGACAGTTAGATCTCGAAAATTAGAGAAGATGCTTCAGTCTGAGCTAAGGAGTTGCTGCTCTTAACAATTTCAAATAATCAAAAACAAATAAAATAGAATATTTCAGCTACTCTATTATGTCATAATCTTATCTGAGTAAAAGTGATAGGACACCTCATATTATTCACTGCTCCCAGTGACACTCTCCAATGGATCCCCATTCTCCACCCACTCTGAGGTAGGTAGGAGCCGATTGTTATGACTACTTGAAAGAGGGAGAAGCTAAGGCTGAGAAAGGAGAATTGACTTGTCTGAGGTCACACAGCCAGGCAGTGGCAGAGCTGGGAATAGGACCCAAGAGCCCAGACTTTCAAACTAACCATCGGATCTTGAGTTTCATATGTTGAACAATCTGAAAAAAGTCCTCTCAAATGAGCTCCAGATGAACAAACAATTCATAGTAATTATTCAGCAAGTGTTTCAGGAGAACTGGAATGTTAGAGAGAATCATGAACTGCTCAGAGACAATGAATGCAGAGAAGCAGCAACTTTCGCCAAACATGACTCGTTATAACTTATTTACTTGGTCTTAAAAGAGAACAACAATGACTCGAGTCTCCTCCCTGTCAATAACCTCCTGCTCAGATAATCAGGGTAGAGACTAAGGGGCGGGCGGCTGAGGTGACACTTTTTCACCAGAGAGCCCAAAGGATGGCCAAGGTCACCGGTGGGGATCAAGGGCCAAGCACTATTTCAGCCCCACATTTTTGGGTGGATCTTCCACAATGGGAGCTGCAGAGCACCCCCAGTGACTCCCCCCACACAACTCTCCTGGTGGCGGGAGGAGAACAAGGGAAAGGACAAAAGAAGTAAGAGAAGAAGAGAAAGGAGGGAGGGATGGAGGAAAAGGTAAAACAAAAAGGACAAACCCTAATGGCCCCAGTGATTCTAAGGGACAAAATCCTAGGTGGGGAATAAAATACTGCCGCCTTCAGCTTGCATTTTCCATGCCTAGAATTCACCTGGCACCAAATGGATCAGACTGAACAGGTTCCAAACCTCTCGGAGGCTCTTACGTTCCAAACAGGGACGTCTCTTTTCTAGTAAAATCAGGAAAAGGAAAGGAGAAAACTCGAAAGAGGTTCCTCCTCGCGCTCACGTACGTAAACCCTAATACTCTCTGTCCTCAAGGAGGGACCTCAAGGAGGAGATTTGCTGAAGCAAAGCTACAGGGGTCTGTGAGGTTTCCCTGGCCCTGCGCCCCTGTCCTGCCTGGCTGATGTCAGCATCTCTCTGTGAGGTCACCACCTCCCCACCACCTTTGACCAATAGGCTGAGGTCCTGCAAAAGGCCTTTGTGATGTCACTGCCACACCCACCCCTGGGGTGACCAGATGTCCCGATTTTATAGGGACAGTCCCGCTATCTGGGGCTTTTTCTTATATAGGCTCCTCTCACACCCCACTCCCTGTCCCCTTTTTCACACTTGCTATCCTGTCAGCCTTAGGGGATAGGAACAGAACAAACACCTTTAGGAGCTGTTTTGTCCACAGGCTCTGAATAACATGTGGGGGTCAGCAGATTAGAAATGCACAAGAGATCTGCAATGTAGACAGGTCCCAACTGTGTCTCGGTTTCCACCCTGTAAAATGGGGAGAACAAAAATAAAAAACCCCTTGATTAGCTCTATTTGATAGTTGAGGAAACTGAGGCACCCAGCGTTGAAGAGACTCGCTCATGGTCCCAAAGCCAGGAATAGGAAATGGGAGGTCTTCTGATAGCCAGTCCTGGGATCTAGCCCCGGTTATCCTGGCCTCGCTACTCTAACTTTAATCATAGCCTCCACGACTTTTCCTCCATGTCCCTTAATCCCACGTCACTGCAGAAGAAAGATTTTCTGTTAGCCAGCTGGCTCCAGTGGTTCTCAAACTTTTGAGATGGCCAGGAATGGGTTGGAGCTCAACTGCACCTAGCTCTGGTTATGCGGCTCCCTAGGGTGAAGGGAATAAGTGTGGGGGTCAGGTGACAAGCAGCAACATGTGACTAGGACCCAGCTTTGCTGAGAGATAGAAGGGCAGCCTGTGCTCAGCCAGGAGACCCAAGGGGAGCAGGTATGGGAGGGGCTTGGAGAGTCCTTGAAACGTCAGAGACAAGCCAGGAAGGGGCTAGGCTGCCACTTAGGACAAGGCCCTAGGAGGAAAAGACAGGGCAGTTTAGGTGATGGGGCAGGTAGTCCAGTTGGTTTAGGCTCCCAGGGCCAGACACCCACACGTGAAGGTGATTGTTGGGGCTTATGTCCTTCCCCAGTGTAGATTTGATTGTGGTGAAGACTGATGCCGGAAGGGGGATGTGTTTTAACCCCAAGGTCACCCACTGAGTTTGTATCACAAATGCATACTTGGAAGGATCCAAGAGAAGAAACATGGTGTCAAGGTTCCTTCCCCACTCTGACCTCTAGGGTACAGATGTGGGGACCTGCATGAAAGCTTACTTTTACCAGCTTAGGTTAAAATTTCCCCAAGGTACAAATTAATTTTACCCTTTGCCCTTGGATTTCCACTGCCACCACCAAACTTTATCTGGGTTTACTGGGAAACGTAGTTTGGACACGTCTTTCCCCCCAGAATCCTCCCAACCCTTGCACCCCACTTCCTGGGGAAGCTTTGGTAAAAATCCTCACCAATTTGCATAGGTGACCACAGACCCAAACCTTTGGATCTTAGAACAATGAAAAAGCATTCAGTTTCCTTATGAGAAGACTTTTAATAGAAGTAAAATAAAGAATCACCTCTGTAAAATCAGGATGGTGAATACCTTACAGGGTAATTGGATTCAAAACATAGAGAATCCCTCTAGGCAAAACCTTAAGTTACAAAAAAGACACACAGACAGGAATATTCATTCTATTCAGCACAGCTATTTTCTCAGCCATTTAAAGAAATCATAATCTAAAACATACCTAGCTAGATTACTTACTAAGTTCTAAGACTCCATTCCTGTTCTGTCTCCGGCAAAAGCATCACACAGACAGACCCAGACCCTTGGGGTTTTTTTCCTCCTCCCAGCTTTTGAAAGTATCTTGTCTCCTCATTGGTCATTTTGGTCAGGTGCCAGCAAGGTTACCTTTAGCTTTTTAACCCTTTACAGGTGAGAGGATTTTTCCTCTGGCCAGGAGGAATTTTAAAGGGGTTTTCGCTTCCCTTTATATTTATGAGAATCCATGTTCAGCAGCTCACAGGGTCTCGCCCAGCTCAGACACTCTCAGCCTGTCAAACAGTATACCACAAGGCAAGGGCTGGGAGCCGCATTGTTGGGACATTTCCAAACACACTGGAGATGGCTCTGGAAAAGCCCCTCCCTGGTCTGATAGCAAGGGGCTCCTGGGAGTCTTTTGCAAATCCAATCTCCTTTGGAGAGATTCTCTCCCCCTCTTTCTGCCTCTCCCCAGACAGACAGAGGACGCCACAGAAGAACCCTAATGCCTCTCACTTGCTCTTGGCGATGGAGCGATGGATGGCGGATGTTCAGGGTCATCTGCTGTCCCTCGCTCTCCTCCTCACTCTCCAAGCCCAAGGCAGGCTGGAGAGGGTGGTGACCTGAGGAGTTACCCTGCCCAGACAGCAGGCAGGGTGATGACACTGGGCGATCGACTGCCTGTGAAAAGAGGGGATTGACAGTCAGGACTCCTGGGTTCCATTGCTGGTTTTCCTATGGGGACTTTGGGCAAGTTGTTCCCCACTCTATGGCTCTGTCCCCAGCAGTCAAATGGGGATTTCATACTTTCCCACTCTTGGAAAGTGCTGGGAGAATCCCACAGCAGAAGCTGCTCTGACAGTGCTAAGCAGCATCTGACCATTAAAGGTCGGCGTGCACTGCCCAGGAGGAGGAGTGTTTGGCTCCGGGTTTCACTTCTGCCCAGTCTACAGAGAGGGGCCCAGCCCTGGAGTTTGGCTCAAGAAGACCAATGTCTCCAAATTGTAAAGGGCGTTTTGAATTCCAGTCCTGCGCTCCAAAGTGCTTGGTGTCATCTTCACAGTTTAGAAGCATACACTCCACTCCATTTTCCAAATCATTAATGAAAATATGGAATAGTACCACACCCCAGACTGATCTGTGCCGAACCCACTAGGTACTCCCTTTCAGCTGGACAGCAAAATATGGAGAACGACTCTTGGAGGATGGGTTTTCAACCAGCTGTGTACCCACATTATACTAATTGCATCAAGACCACATTTCCCTAGTTTGCTTGTGGGAATGTCCTATGGGACTGTGTCAAAAGCCTGATTAACACCAAGATAGATCACATCTACTGTTTATCCACCTCCACTCGGCCCGTAACCCTGTCAAAGAAGGAAACAGGATTGGTTTGGAATGATTTGTTCTTGACAAATCCATGCTCACTACTACTAAGAACCAAATGATCCTGTAGGTGCTGACAAACTGATTGTTTAATAATGTGTTCCAGTATCTTTCCAGGTATGGAATGAGGTTGGCTAGTCTGTAAGTCCCGGGGTTCTCTTTGTTTCCCTTTTAAAGATAGCTACTGTCTTGTTAACGGATGGGGAGAGGTTCTTTTCGGGGATCTCAGATGAGAACTGGGGCACAGCACCTGGTTTGTTAAGGCCACAAAAATGGAGGCAGGAACCTCTTCTCTCCTGCTGGCAAAGAACCCTAGATACCTAAAAGAGTGGGACTCACATCCCTGAA
This sequence comes from Caretta caretta, assembly GCF_965140235.1. Lineage (NCBI taxonomy): Eukaryota > Metazoa > Chordata > Testudines > Cheloniidae > Caretta > Caretta caretta. The sequence goes on along the minus strand of NC_134208.1, from coordinate 177,220,676 downwards.
TGGGCTTTAAAAAAGACAGTGGTTAAAATTTGGCCCCGACCATTTCTTCTTTCCGCAGCCTAGACATTTTAGCAGAGTTTAGAATTCCTTGGTGCTCAACACCGTGAAACTCTCCTTTCTCTTTCACAAAAGGCTTTAACTAAGCCCCTTATCTCACTCAGGCTCATGACTGCCCAGATTTCACAAATTGTCCCTGTTCCTATTAGACAGATGGGGAGCCTGAGGTACAGAGAAGGGAAGTGACCTATCCAATGGCCTACACAGCAACGCGGTGGCAGAGCCAGAAAGAGAAGCCACAAATCCTGACTCCTAACAGACAAGAAACCCTGCAGAGGCAAAGAGAGAGACCAGGAATCAAGATGGTGGGGAAATTTCATTGAAACCATTTCTTGTTTGGATATACATATTCAGGTCTGTCTGTAAAGGCCTATACTCTAAGAATTTAGATGTATTCTTATCACTTGGCTAGTTACAGAGGTATAAAAGAAAGAATCAAAATCACTGTCTGCCAGTGTAAGGGCCTTCTCTTACTGTGACAGTCTGAGGCCCTGTTCTTAGGCTAAGGCCTTTGGCTAAGCAACAGAGGCAGCCATAAGCTGGGAAGCGAACGGTCACATCCTCACATTCCAAACTAGTCACATTGAAAGAAGGTGCAATTGGGCTGTTAGGAATACAATCCTGTCCTGATAGTGCCAATCACCTCCAGAGAAAGGGAAGTGCCTAGAAAATATAAAAGGAAACTTAGTTTGATAGCATCCTGTCTGGCAAGAACTCACTTATCAATAGCTGGGATGTGAAATCCTCACTTCTGTATTGTCTTGTCATTATAGTTCCCACTTTACTATTGTTTGTCTGTATAATCTCCGTCTGTTCTGTGATTGTTCCTGTCTGCTGTATAATTAATTTTGCTGGGTGTAAACTAATTAAGGTGGTGGGATATAATTGGTTACATAATCATGTTACAATATGTTAGGATTGATTAGTTAAATTTCAGGAAAATGATTGGTTAAGGTATAGCTAAGCAGAACTCAAGTTTTACTATATAATCTGTAGTCAATGAGGAAGGGAGTGGGTGTGGGTGGGTGTGGGGGTGGACATGCGGGTGTGGGAAATGGGAACAGGGAATGGGGGTAAGGAAATTGGAATCATGTTTGGCTAAGGGCAGGAATGGGAACAGGGAATGGGGCTGGGGAAATTGGAATCATGTTTGGCTAAGGGCAGGAATGGGAACAGGGACACAGGTGTAAGGCTCTGTGGTGTCAAAGCTGGGAAGGAGGATACTAAGGAAGGAAACTGGAATCATGCTTGCTGGAAGTTCACCCCATTAAACATTGAATTGTTTGCATCTTTGAACTTCGGGTATTGTTGCTCTCTGTTCATGCGAGAAGGACCAGGGAAGGAAGCGGGTGAAGGAATAAGCCCCCTAACATCTGTCCGAAAATCCCATTCAGTCTAAACCGGTTTGTTTCTTGAAATCATAACAAGTGGGATGAAAATTCTTTGCAAAAATATTTTGTTGCAAAACAAAAGCATCTCCTGTTTGTCACAGTGTGTTAAACTGTCTCGTCGCGCACAAAGAGGAGACGCTTAGATCTCGAAAATTAGAGAAGATGCTTCAGTCTGAGCTAAGGAGTTGCTGCTCTTAACAATTTCAAAATAATCAAAACCAAATAAAATAGAATATTTCAGCTACTCTATTATGTCATAATCTTATCTGAGTAAAAGTGATAGGACACCTCATATTATTCACTGCTCCCAGTGACACTCTCCAATGGATCCCCATTCTCCACCCACTCTGAGGTAGGTAGGAGCCGATTGTTATGCCTACTTGAAAGAGGGAGAAGCTAAGGCTGAGAAAGGAGAATTGACTTGTCTGAGGTCACACAGCCAGGCAGTGGCAGTGTTGGGAATAGGACCCAAGAGCCCGGACTTTCAAACTAACCATCGGATCTTGAGTTTCATATACTGAACAGTCTGAATAAAGTCCTCTCACATGAGCTCCAGATGAACATACAATTCATAGTAATTATTCAGCAAGTGTTTCAGGAGAACTGGAATGTTAGAGAGAATCATGAACTGATCAGAGACAATGAATGCAAAGAAGCAGCAAAATTCGTCAAACATATGACTGGTTATGACTTATTTACTTAGTCTTAAAAGAGAACAACAAGGACCCGAGTCTCTTCCCTGTCAATAACCCCCCGCTCAGCTAATCAGGGTAGGGATTGAGGGGCGGGGGGCTGAGGGTTCTCACCAGAGAGCTCAAAGGATGGCCCAGGTCACCGGTCGGGATCACGGGCCAAGCACTACTTCAGCCCCACATTTTTGGGTGGATCTTCCACAATGGGAGCTGCAGAGCACCCCCAGGGACTCCCCCCCCCCCCACACACCACTCCTGGTGGCGGGAGGGGAACAGGGGAAAGGACAAAAGGAGTAAAAGAAGAAGAGAAAGGAGGGAGGGATGGAGGAAAAGGTAAAACAAAAAGGACAAACCCTAATGTCCCCAGTGATTGTAAGGGACAAAATCCTAGGTGGGGAATAAAATTCTGCCACCTGAAGCTAGCGTTTTCCAGGCCTAGAATTCAGCTGGCACCAAATGGATCAGACTGAACAGGTTCCAAACCTCTCGGAGGCTCTTACCTTCCAAACAGGGACGTCTGTTTTCTGGTAAAATCACGAAAACGAAAGGAGAAAACTCAAAAGAGGTTCCTCCTCGCGCTCATGTACGTAAACCCTAATACTGTCTCGGTCCTGAAAGAGGGACCTCGAGAGGGAGGCTTGCTGAAGCAAAGCTACAGGGGTCTGCGAGGTTTCCCTGGCCCTGCACCCCTGTCCTGCCTGGCTGATGTCACCATCTCTCTGTGAGGTCACCACCTCCCCACTACCTTTGACCAATAGGCTGAGGTCCTGCAAAGGGCCTTTTGATGTCACTGCCACACCCACCCCTGGGGTGACCAGATGTCCCGATTTTATAGGGACAGTCCCGCTATCTGGGGCTTTTTCTTATATAGGCTCCTCTCACCCCCCACTACCTGTCCCCTTTTTCACACTTGCTATCCCATCAGCCTACCCAACCCTCCCCTGCAGTGCTAATGTCCTGCTGCTGGCCAGACACTTTGGAGGTTTGAGCTACTCCCTGTGGATCAGCCCACTCAACGAGTGTTCATTCTAGGAAGCAAGCCGGCTAGACAGCAAAACATCAGAGGCTGCTCCCAATGCTACACTCAGTTTTTCAGAAATGAGTCGACTTGATGGCCAGAAGAGACCATTAGACCATCTCATCTGACCCCCTGCATATCACAGGCCTCCTGTATACCACAGTCGCTAACGTTTGGCAAGGATATTCCAGAAAGGCATCTAGTCTTCATTAAATCACATCAAGAGATGGAGAATCCACCACTTTCCTTGGTAGCTTGTTCCTGTGGTGAATCATCCTCGCTGTTGAATATTTGTGCTTTATTTGTGATATGAATTGGTCTCTTTTCACCTTCCAGCCATTGGGTCTTGTTATGCCTTTCTCTGCTAGATTAACGAGCCTTTTAATCCCCAGTATTTTCTCTCCATTAAGAAAAGGAGTACTTGTGGCACCTTAGAGACTAACCAATTTATTTGAGCATGAGCTTTCGTGAGCTACAGCTCACTTCATCGGATGCATACCGTGGAAACTGCAGCAGACTTTATATACACACAGAGATCATGAAACAATACCTCCTCCCACCCCACTGTCCTGCTGGTAATAGCTTATCTAAAGTGATCATCAAGTTGGGCCATTTCCAGCACAAATCCAGGTTTTCTTACCCTCCACCCCCCCACACACAAACTCACTCTCCTGCTGGTAATAGCCCATCCAAAGTGACAACTCTCTACACAATGTGCATGATAATCAAGGTGGGCCATTTCCTGCACAAATCCAGGTTCTCTCACCCCCTCACCCCCCTCCAAAAACCACACACACAAACTCACTCTCCTGCTGGTAATAGCCCATCCAAAGTGACAACTCTCTACATAATGTGCATGATAATCAAGGTGGGCCATTTCCAGCACAAATCCAGGTTTTCTCACCCCCCCACCCCCATACACACACAAACTCACTCTCCTGCTGGTAATAGCTCATCCAAAGTGACCACTCTCCCTACAATGTGCATGGTAATCAAGGTGGGCCATGTCCAGCACAAATCCAGGCTCTCTCACCCTCCCCCCACTTTTTTTTTTCCCCCGGGGACACACACACACACACACACACACACAAACGCACTCTCCTGCTGGCAATAGCTCATCCAAACTGACCACTCTCCAAGTTTAAATCCAAGTTTAACCAGAACGTCTGGGGGATGGGGGGGTAGGAAAAAACAAGGGGAAATAGGCTACCTTGCATAATGACTTAGCCACTCCCAGTCTCTATTTAAGCCTAAATTAATAGTATCCAATTTGCAAATGAATTCCAATTCAGCAGTTTCTTACTGGAGTCTGGATTTGAAGTTTTTTGTTTTAAGATAGCGACCTTCATGTCTGTGATTGCGTGACCAGAGAGATTGAAGTGTTCTCCGACTGGTTTATGAATGTTATAATTCTTGACATCTGATTTGTGTCCATTTATTCTTTTACGTAGAGACTGTCCAGTTTGACCAATGTACATGGCAGAGGGGCATTGCTGGCACATGATGGCATATATCACATTGGTGGATGTGCAGGTGAATGAGCCTCTGATAGTGTGGCTGATGTTATTAGGCCCTGTGATGGTGTCCCCTGAATAGATATGTGGGCACAGTTGGCAACGGGCTTTGTTGCAAGGATAAGTTCCTGGGTTAGTGGTTCTGTTGTGTGGTATGTGGTTGTTGGTGAGTATTTGCTTCAGGTTGCGGGGCTGTCTGTAGGCAAGGACTGGCCTGTCTCCCAAGATTTGTGAGAGTGTTGGGTCATCCTTTAGGATAGGTTGTAGATCCTTAATAATGCGTTGGAGGGGTTTTAGTTGGGGGCTGAAGGTGACGGCTAGTGGCGTTCTGTTATTTTCTTTGTTAGGCCTGTCCTGTAGTAGGTAACTTCTGGGAACTCTTCTGGCTCTATCAATCTGTTTCTTCACTTCCGCAGGTGGGTATTGTAGTTGTAAGAAAGCTTGACAGAGATCTTGTAGGTGTTTGTCTCTGTCTGACGGGTTGGAGCAAATGCGGTTGTATCGCAGAGCTTGGCTGTAGATGATGGATCGTGTGGTGTGGTCAGGGTGAAAGCTGGAGGCATGTAGGTAGGAATAGCAATCAGTAGGTTTCCGGTATAGGGTGGTGTTTATGTGACCATTGTTTATTAGCACTGTAGTGTCCAGGAAGTGGATCTCTTGTGTGGACTGGACCAGGCTGAGGTTGATGGTGGGATGGAAGTTGTTGAAATCATGGTGGAATTCCTCAAGGGCTTCTTTTCCATGGGTCCAGATGATGAAGATGTCATCAATATAACGCAAGTAGAGTAGGGGCTTTAGGGGAAGAGAGCTGAGGAAGCGCTGTTCTGAATCAGCCATAAAAATGTTGGCATACTGTGGGGCCATGCAGGTACCCATAGCAGTGCCGCTGATCTGAAGGTATACATTGTCGAGAGTTGTCACTTTGGATGGGCTATTACCAGCAGGAGAGTGAGTTTGTGTGTGGGGGGGGTGGAGGGTGAGAAAACCTGGATTTGTGCTGGAAATGGCCCAAGTTGATGATCACTTTAGATAAGCTATTACCAGCAGGACAGTGGGGTGGGAGGAGGTATTGTTTCATGATCTCTGTGTGTATATAATGTCTGCTGCAGTTTCCACGGTATGCATCCGATGAAGTGAGCTGTAGCTCACGAAAGCTCATGCTCAAATAAATTGGTTAGTCTTTAAGGTGCCACAAGTACTCCTTTTCTTTTCGCGAATACAGACTAACACGGCTGCTACTCTGAAATCTCTCCATTAAGGTATTTCAACACTTCAGTGAAGTCACCTTTCAGTCTGCTTTTCATCAGCTAAACAGGTTGAGCTCTTTCAATAGCTCCCAAGAAGGCATTTTCCTCCAGCCCGCAGAACATTTGGTGGCTCTTTACTGCCCCAGCTCCAATTTCTCAACATCTTTTTCAAATGAGGACACCAAAACTGGAGGCAGTATTCCAATAGCAGTCTCACTGATGCTGTGTCACCTCCCTAGCCTCCTCACGGCTCTGTTCCTATGTCTAAGGATGGCTTTAGCCCTGGTCACCACAGCTTTATGCTGGGAGCTCGTTTTGAGTGGCTTCTTCACTATGGCCCCTAAATCCTTTCCAGAGTCACTGCTTTCCTGGATACACTTCCCTATTCTGGAGGTGTGGCCGGCATGCCTTGTTGCTAGGTGTAGGACCTTGCATTTGGCTCCGGTCAAACTTGCTTTCTTTGAATGGGCCCAGCTTGCCGAATGAGCCAGATGGTTCTCTATCACTGCCCTCTCCTCATCAGTAATTACCACTCTGCCAATATTTTGTCACCCACCAATCTTATCAGCAGGGATTGTATATTTTCTCCCAATTCATTGATAAAAATATTTGTAAAAAGTAGTGCTTGAGAGCTTCTTCAGAGCATTAGTACCCAGGACCTGCTCCCCACAGCACAGTGAGAAAAGTCCGCCCAGCCCTGCTGATTTACGTAGGGGATAAGCACAAACCAAACACACCTTTAGGAGCGGTGTTGTCCATAGGATCTGAACAACGTGTGGGGGTTAGCAGCTTCGAAATGCACGAGACTTGCAGTGTAGACAGGTCCCAACTGTGTCTCGGTTTCCCACCCTGTAAAATGGGGAGAACAAAAAAACCCAACATGATTAGATCTATTTGTTAGTTGGGGAAATCGAGGCACCCAGCGTTGAAGAGACTCGCTCATGGTCCCAAAGCCAGGAACAGAAAAGCAAGCATCTGAGTGTGAATCCTCCTTATAAATTAAAAACACTTTTTTATATATTTAACACCATTATAAATGCTGGAGGCAAAGCAGGGGTGGAGGCTGACAGCTCACGACCCCCCAAGGAATAACCTCACGACCCCCTGAGGGGGCCTGACTCCCCAGTTTGAGAACCTCTGTTCTAATGCATGTGGATGTCCTTCCAAAAGACGTGCTCTGGCTCAGTCCCATGTTATGCTTGGCTAAAGGAACCACTTGGTGACATTTTAGGGCCTGAGTTTTTCAGGAGGTGCGACCGGAAACACATCATGGTCCTTTCTGACCTTAACATCTATTAATCTGTACATTTTCTGCTGCCAGGAAGATAACTCTGGACCTATTTTCTCCCATTCACTTTCAGTTGGAATAATTTAAATCCAGGCCAAAGGATTTCCTCTTCCATTGTGTCTTCGGCACCTTTGAGAGCAAACAGTTACTGGTTTCAGAGTAACAGCCGTGTTAGTCTGTATTCGCAAAAAGAAAAGGAGTACTTGTGGCACCTTAGAGACTAACTAATTAGATACTAACAGTTACTAACAGTTACTGTTAGCCCACAGGTTTCCACTTTCAACCTGTCCCACGGTGAGATGGCCAGGACAGGGGTTGGAGCCCAACTGCACCTAGCCCAGGTTATGCAGCTTCCTAGGGGGAAGGGAATAAGTGTGGGGATCAGGTGACAAGCAGCAGCATGTGACTAGGACTGAGGCCTGCTGAGAGATAGAAGGGCAGCCTGTGCTCAGCCAGGAGAGAGACCCAAGGGGAGCAGGTGTGGGAGGGGCTTGGAGAGTCCTTGAAAGGTCAGGGACAAGCCAGGAAGGGACTAGGCTGAGCACTTAGGACAAGGCCCTAGGCGGGAAAGACAGGGCAGTTTAGGTGATGGGGCAGATAGTCCAGTTGGTTTAGGCTCCCAGGGCCAGACACCAACAGGTGAAGGTGATTGTCGGGGCTTATGTCCTTCTTCCCCAGGGTAGATTTGATAGTGGAGAAGACTGATGCCGGAAGGGGGAAGTGAGTTAACCCCAAGGTCACCCACTGAGTTTATATAACAAATGCATACTCAGAAGAATCCAAGAGAAGAAACATGGATTTTCCAGTCTCTTCTTTCTAGGAGTCCCCAGGGCCAAGGTAAAACCCCTGCTGCCCCTTCCCATTCTGCTCACCTCCGAGATGTGCTGGAGTTTGTCTGTGCTGGGGGTTGCTGTCAGCAGGATCTAGAGATCGTCATCCATGTTCTATGGGCAGTCCTTGCCCAGAGCAGCTCTCTGCAGAGGGCCTGGTGCACACCAGAGTAGGGAACAGCCAAGCTGCTAGGGATGGAATATGGGCTTCTGGGCAGAATCCAGGACCCAAATCCCAGCCTGCGGAAAGAAAGGACTGCCCACGGAGGGACAGCGTAATGTCCCATAGAGGGAAGAGGCTCTCCCCACCATTTCTTAACCTCATGGGCTGTTCTCATGCTCTGCCAGCCACACCTCTCAGTAGCTCCAGTTGTCTGAGGGAGCAGGGACCAGAGGCCATCCTGTTGCTGGGACAGAGGTGGAGGTTGATGTTCAACCTGCAGATGGGTGTTGTCCTTTCTCATGCCCACAATCAATACACCAGGCAAGGGAAGCTCTCTGGACATGCGATTCCAGTTCCAGAGCCAGGGACAGCTTCAGCTTGCTGGAAGGAGATGGTGTGTGAGACCTTGTAGTTGGGGGATGAGACAGGCACAAAGATAGGCATGGAAGTTTGGGGAACTGGGGGAGAGCGTAGTGTTGGGCAAGGAGGACAGGGATTTGGGAAGCAAGATCCGAGGATCAAACACTGTCTAATTCTCGGTTAGGATTATCCCCACTTCAGAGAGGGGGAAAGTGAGGCACCACGTGGATGCGGGACCAGGCCAACTGGGCTGAGTGTCTGAATAATCGCGAGAGCAAAAATAAAAAAGCCATTAAGGGTCAGAAGAACATTCATCGGGGAATTGAAGAATTCAAGGCTGACCAGAACACGTGTCGTCTACGGCATAAACCAGTATGCGCTCTGCCACCTCACCCCTCTCTCCAAGAGACGTACCCTTGTCTCCAAAACCAGTAAGAGGATCTTTCTCTGAGACACACAGCTGTCAATAGTTGGGTTCAGAAATCCCATCTGCAATTTTGGTCACAGGCCCTGCCACAGACTCCACCCTCCAACCATTGTGAGCCAGGCCCGGGAACACCATTCCACTGTCACAGTTACAGGGACCTGTGCACCTGCAGACACTGCAGCCGGCACACGCACTGGGGCTGGTGCTGTGACATGAGGTGGATGAACCACCCTGCTGGCCCCACATCCAGCATTCCCCCCCTGAGCAATCGGTCCTGCTCCCTGCTCTTCCTCTCTTCCCCCAGGAACCCCGGAGCAGGCTCTCTTCATAGACCGTGTCCCTCTCCTCCTTGGCTCTTTTGAAAGCAAGTTTCTCCTTGTTCCTCCTTGCTCCTGAAGGATTGGCAACAGCATGATTTGTGGGTAACATCTGACTTGTCTATTGACCAATCCACTCTGCTTCAACTCCTTCCCTTGTCCGATTGAAGCGGGGGGGGGGGGGGGAGGGATTATCAGGTGACTGGCTTCAGGTGCTCTAATTAATCTATAGCAAACTTTCTTCCTTCTACAGGGAATAAGGCTCCCTTTAAACACTCTCCTTCTGCCCTCTGGCCATGCTGTATCACAGTGCCTAATCTTTTGAGAAAACCCTTGAACATGTTAAGAGTGATACAAAAAAACCCACACTATGTTAAAAGACCCTGTGATACAGATGTTTCACCCATGAAAGCTTATACGCAAATAAATCTGTTAGTCTTTCAGGTGCCACCGGACTCCTTGTTGTTTTTGTGGATACAGACTAACACAGCTACCCCCTGATACTTGTAAACAGTCTTGAAACTTTTCACAGGAGAAAAGACATTCCCGACCTGTTATGCTGTAGGAAAAGGGAAACCGAGGCACACTACCATATTGCTTTCAAGGCTAAATGCCAAGATTCCTATACTATGGACAACACTAATATCTACATTGTCTTGATATTAATTGGGTTCCAGACGGTAACTTACGTCAAACTCAGGGAGGGTAATGGTGGATCTAAGCAGGGCGGTGCTGCTCCGAATGGCCCTGGCTGTCTCTTGCGATCCTGGGCACGCTCCAATAATGAGATCCTCCCCATCCCCAGGGGGCTGAGACATTGTTCATGGGGTGAAATATCTGATTCATTGATCGCAGAGCTTTAGAAGGGGATTGTTGCCCGAGCCACCACCCAGAGTTGCTCCCATCACTGGCAGCCTGGGAAGCCAAGGACTGACGAGTGATGGGGATTCACCAGGCAGGACTGATGCACATGGGCAGGGGAAGCTTGTCCTGCTGCTGGCAGGGCTGGACCCACTCTAGAGAGAACGGGAGGATTCAGTTAGCAGGGGCTGCTGATCTGCCCCATTCACCAGGGCTGCCATCCTGCGTCTTCAGCATTAGTGTCTGGGTTGACTTGGGGAAAGGTCTCAACCTCCCCACATCCTACTTCACTGCTGCCAGAATCCGTCCTTCCCCCACACTCCCTTGCTAGAGCCCTGTCCCTGCCCAACCTGGGTGCCGGTGGAGGAGAGGGGTCTGAGAACTTGAGCTGTGGATTAGAGGTGGAACAGCTGTCAGGGACACTGAGGGGGAGCTGGCAGGAGCTGACCCTACAAGGATGGGGGGTGGACACTGGAGGTCACTAGAAAGGACAAGAAGACTCCATTCTAGGGGTCAGGAGGGTGAATCGATCCCTCAGAGGTAGGCAGGTGGTGGGTGGAAATGCTGCTGCTTCCAGGTGCCCTTAATCCCCCCCAATTCCTCGAGGGCGTCTGAGTCTCTGACAGGTTCTCATTCCCTTGCAGAAGGAGGACGTCACGGCCAATGTGATGCACCAGGTCCGCATCATCCAGCACTTGCGCCAGGTGCCTGAGGCACTGCAGGGCTGTGCCTCTGAGGCCACCAGCAATTCCCGCTCCCTGCTGCAGGTACTGCTCTGGCTCATTGTAAATGGGGAGCTAGTGGAAGGGGAAAGGGAGCCCCTTGGCCTCACAGAAACCCTCTCCCCTCTCTGTGGAGCAGGGTCCTTCCTGCTGCGCCCCAAATGCCCTCACAGCCTCCGAGATGGGCGCAGCCTGCAGCTGAGCCACCTCCTGGAGCTGTGGAGATGGGTCACCTCGTCCCATCAAATCAAGCAGTGCTGGCTCTCAAAGACGCTTAGATGGAAGACCCCACTCCCTCATGGAGGTAAGAGCCATTTACTCCTTTGGGGTGTGTGGGTCTCTTGGGGGAGAAACGGGATCCCCGATGCATAGCCTGCCTGGGAGCTTCCCCTATCCCTGATTCCCAGCTCTGGGACAGAGACGTCTCAATCATTGTACCACCCTGGTTTTGTTCGTAGGAAGGGGCTCCCTAGACATGTCCTCTAAGCTGGACTCCTGAGAGGGTTTCCGGCAGGAGGCTCCAGCCCCTTGGGCATGAAGAGGACATCAGGTAGTCTCATTCACATGGCATCTCCGGTCTCCAGCTCCACTTCCCGCAGCAGGGCAAACGAACCCATCAGCTCCCAGAATCCCAACTCTTTGGCTTCCTTCCGCTCAGCAGTGGGATTTCTCCAGCCCCCTCACCACACCTGTCAGCCTCTGAATGATGAAGGGCCTGAATGTCAGAGTCACCAGAACAAGCAAACTCCAGTTGCAGGCAGTGAGGCCTGTGTGTACTGTTTTCCCTGGGCACTTCCCTGGGCACCTCCAGCCCCACTGGAAACCAGGTCTGAAATGGGAGCAAGGACCCCAGCCCAGGAACAGTAGGAGTGGGCAGAGCAGGCCTGTAACAGGTTGTTCTCCACTGGGCTGCACAGCCTGGGGCTTAGCCAAGCTGATTACAGAATGAGCCCTACCTGAGAGGCACCATGTACCTCCCCCTACAGAGCCAGACTTCAGTGGTGATACAGCCCAGCTGGGGTATCAACAGGAATGAGAACGAGGTAGGAAGTTCAGAGCAGCAAGGAAAGCCTAGAGGGAAACTTGAGAAGAGAGGTAGGAAGTGCCCAGGGAAAACTGCAGCAAAGAGAAAGCAATAGACCTTGCTGTTGGGTACAGAACCCTGGGCTGCTGCCAATGTCAGGGTGGACTGGATTCCCCTACTGGCCCCAAAGAAGGGGGCGTACACCCACCTGGAGAGGGTTACCAAGCCCAGCAAGGGGGCTGCAGGATGAGGAAGAACCCTAGTGATGGCAGAAGGACACAAAGATGTGTTTGGACTTTCAGTGTGAGACAAGCTGGGCCCCAGAAGGGTGGACTAAAGGTGGCGACCTGGCCAAAGGGTTGAGTTACCAGGCAGAGAAACTGTCATGGTGCTGGAGCAACCACAGATGGGGGACGCTAGCCTAGCGAGAGGGCTGTGATGCCATGCCTGGCCGCCATGGGGGCACGGAACGATGAGTAGATTCGTTTCTAATTGGTATAGGCAGGAGGATTGAATTCCATCAGCCCTCATGGATCATAGGGGGAAGTATAGGGTGCTGAAGGAAGGTCTGTCGTGACAAGCGGGTGTCTGGAGGGACTGAGCTGGTCACTGGATTTCTCACTTCAGTTCCCAGGACTGGTTAAGCAGCCAAAGCAGGTCTAGGGGTTTCTCACGCAGCTCCTAGAACACCAACAGAGGCAGAGGGAAGTGCAGGCGGAGCTACAGACGCGGCAGCAGAAATACCTGTGAGAGATCCTGCAAAGGGAAATCAACCCAGGGTCTACTTTGCCCATGGACAAAAAGAGCAGATATGGAGAGTATTCCTGGGCTTTCCTGAGAAGGTTAGCCCAGGAGGGCAGGCCATGAGAAAGTGTACAAGCGTGGCCTAATGCCAAGATGGGGACAAGAGTTCTTTGTTTTGGGTGCAGAGAAGCAGGCCATATCAAAAGACACGGCCTGCTTAGGAAATTGCTGAGTGGCAAAACGAGGGGCCAGGGCCCCACGAAGGTAGAAAGAAAGGAGAAGGTGTCCTCTGACACAAACCCACGTGAGGCAGGCAACGTGGAGGTGGCAGGGATAGTCGTGGAGTTGCAAAGCCTCCAACAACAGGCCCTGTTGGGTGCTGTAGGGAGGTGAAGGACAAAATGGTTGGCCCAGAGATGAAGCAGACTGAAGTAGGGACAAACACCAGGGTGGAGCAGTCCATGGTGGGTTCTCAGACCCTGACGGAAAGGGTTTTGGCGTATGCAATGCCAGTAGCAAAAAGGGGTAGAGAAGAAACTAAAGGCTTCGGAACAGGCTCTGCAAGCAGTTGCGAATGAGAAGGAGTGGCTGCAGGAAGAGCGCTGGGATACTGCGTAAGAGAAGGATTGCCTCTTAATTCTGGTGAGCGAGCTGGCAGTGGAGCTGGAGACACTGTGCGCAGGCTGTACAAGCGCGCAGTCGGTGACAGCGATGAGATGATGAGGGATGAAGCTTGGACAAGAATCGAACTTGCCCCCCGGGTGGGCGATGTTCTAAGGAGGAGGGAATATAACGGAGAGTGGCCTGTGGGCTATAAAGCCTGGACTTAGGTAAAACTGATTACAGAGTGAGCTTCACCTGAGGGGAAAACCAGGGAAAACCGCAGCAAAGGCACAGGAGCAGGCCTAGCTGTTCAGTAGATGGCCTTGGGGCAGAACCTAGAATCCAGGGTAGGACTGGTTCTCCCTTGGTCTCCAAGGAAGGGGACGTAGAAGGTCATAGAAAGGGCTACCAAGGCCAACAAGGGCAGGCCGAGCCAAAGTCAGGCTGAGGAAGAGCCCCCGAAGGAATGGAAGACCTTGTTTCTGTTAGACATTTTTGGACTTTTTGTTTGGGATGAGCACGACCCAGGAAGGAGTGGACTAAAAGACGGTCTCCTGTCTGAAGGGCTGAGTTCCAAGCCAAAGAACTCCCAGAGGCCCCTAGCAACTATTGGCAGGGGTGCTAGCCCATCAAGAAAGCTGTAACACCAGGCCTTGCCAGGAAGGGGCAGCCTGGTTTTGGAGAGCGGTGGGGATGGTCTATGGGAGAGGATGGCTGGAGGGGTCGTACAGGAGGGGCAACAGGGTCCAGTGATGAGAGCAGGGAACTGGTTGGACTGCAGCCCTGCCACTGAGTGGTAACGTGATCCTGGCCAGGTCACTCTCCCACCTAATGCCTCACTTTCTCTATCTTTGAAATGGGGATCATCCTGACCCACATTAAGTAAGTGTTTGATCCTCTGCTCTTCCTTCCCAAATCCCTGCCCTCCTTGTCCCACACAGGCCTCTGCCCTGTTCCTCAAGCTTCCATGGCCATGTTAGTGCCTGTGTAGCCCCCCAATGGCAAGGTTTCATATCCAGTCTCCTGCCAGCAAACTGAAGCCGCCCCTAGATCCAGAACAGGAATCGCAGTTCCCGTGTGCGGCCTGAATGGAGGACAGACCATGGGCATGGGGACGGCCAACACTCACATCCAGGTAGATCATCAACGTACTCCTCTGTCCCAGGAGCAGGAAGGTCTCTGGTTCTTGTTCTCTTCGGTGTCTGGAGCTGCTGAGTTGGGGGTGCGGTGAGCAGAGATGGGAACAGGCCAGAGGATTAATCCAGTGTCAGGGGGAGAGTCCCACGCTGTGGGAGATGATGTTCCCCTCTGTGGGGAAGTCCTTCCTTGCAGATGCTGTGCTTTGGTTTCTGGACTCTGCCAGGAAGCCCAGCTCCCATCCCTAGCAGCTTGGCTGTTCCCTACCTTGCTCGGCACTAGACCCTCTGCAGAGAGCTGCTCTGGGCCAGGACTGCAGAGCCAGCTGTCATCCTTGCAGGTGTAGCCCCAGGTTCCATAACCCTGACCCATGGTCTCCCTCCCCTGACAGGCTCTGAGGAAGGCCTGCCCAAAGATGTGAATGCCATGTTAAAGAGCCTACTGACAGCAACCCCCAGCACAGACAAACTCCCGCACACCTTGGAGGTGAGCAGAATGGGCAGGGCCAGCAGGAATTTTACCTTAGCCCTGGGGAGGCCTGGAAATGAGAGACTGGATGATCCATGTTTCCATTGTGTCCTGCTACCTGAGAGCCATTGGGCCACCCGTGGTCAGGGCAGTCAATACAGAGCAGTATTGGGGCCCTTCCGCCTTCAGGGACAGAGGGAAGGCACTAGTGCTTGATAACAGGGCTCTGCCTGGATCTGTTGAGCACTAACTCCAAGACCCCAGGCAGGCTTGCGGAGTGAGAGCATCAGAGCCCTGTGAGGTCCAGGAGAAGGTCCTCCAAGAAGAGCACTGGCTCCTTCTGAGGAAGCTGCTGAGATTGGTCTTCACAACATCCTCTGGCAAGGAGTTGCACACGTTGACTGTGTGTTTGTTTAAAAAAATACTTCCTTTTTTTAGTTTTAAACCTGCTGTCTATTAATTTCATTTGGTGAGCCCATATCAGTGAACAACAGAAATGGTTTCTCGAAGTCATGTTCAATAACATGATTGGATCCTTTACAAACTCAATGTAAAACTTGCTTAGAACAATGGTGGATTTGGATCTGCCCTTGCAGCATGGTTCCTGTATGTCTCATGTGATCTTGCCAAGAGCTAATGAAAATAGCTACTTTATCCATAGAAGCATTGGCATGTGTCTGGAACCCAATTCACATGAAGACAATGTAGATATTAGTGTTGTCCATAGTATAGGAATCTTGGCATTTAGCCATGAAAGCAATATGGTAGTGTGCCTCGGTTTCCCTTTTCCTACATCAAAGCAGGTCTGGAATGTCTTTTCTCCTGTGAAAAGTTTCAAGACTATTTACAAGTATCAGGGGGAGCCATGTTAGTCTGTATCCACAAAAACAAGGAGAAACTTGCTTTCAAAAGAGCCAAGGAGGAGAGGGACACGGTCCATGAAGAGAGCCTGCTCCGGGGTTCCTGGAGGAAGAGAGGAAGAGCAGGGAGCAGGACCGATTGCTCAGGGGGGGAATGCTGGATATGGGTCCAGCAGGGTGGTTCATCCACCTCATGTCACAGCACCAGCCCCAGTGCGTGTGCCGGCTGCAGTGCCTGCAGGTGCACAGGTCCACGTAACTGTGACAGTGGAATGGTGTTCCCGGGCCTGGCTCACAATGGTTGGAGGGTGGAGTTTGCGGCAGGGCCAGTGACCAAAATTGCAGATGGGGTTTCTGTTCCCAACTATTGACAGCTGTGTGTCTCAGAGAAAGATCCTCGAACCCCTCTCTCCAAGAGACGTACCCTTGTCTCCAAAACCAGTCAGGTGGCAGAGCGCATACTGGTTTCTGCCGTAGCCGACACGTTTTCTGGCCAGCCTTGAATGCTCCAATTCCCTGATGAATGTTCTTCTGACTCTTAATGGCTTTTATATTTTTGCTCTCGCGATTATTCAGACACTCAGCCCAGTCGGCCTGGTCCCGCATCCACGTGGTGCCTCACTTTCCCCCTCTCAGAAGTGGGGATAATCCTAACCGAGAATTAGACAGTGTTTGATCCTCGGATCTTGCTTCCCAAATCCCTGTCCTCCTTTCCCAACCCTACCCTCTCCCCCAGTTCCCCAAACTTCCATGCCTATCTTTGTGCCTGTCTCACCCCCACAACTGCAAGGTCTCAGACACCATCTTCTTCCAGCAAGCTGAAGCTGTCCCTGGCTCTGGAGCTGGAATCGCATGTCCAGAGAGCTTCCCTTGCCTGGTGTATTGATTGTGGGCATGAGAAAGGACAACACCCATATGCAGGTTGAACATCAACCTCCACCTCTGTCCCAGCAGCAGGATGGCCTCTGCTCCCTGCTCCCTCAGACAACTGGAGCTACTGAGAGGTGTGGTTGGCAGAGCATGAGAACAGCCTATGAGGTTAAGAAATGGTGGGGAGAGCCTCTTCCCTCTATGGGACATTACGCTGTCCCTCCGTGGGCAGTCCTTTCTTTCCGCAGGCTGGGATTTGGGTCCTGGATTCTGCCCAGAAGCCCATATTCCATCCCTAGCAGCTTGGCTGTTCCCTACTCTGGTGTGCACCAGGCCCTCTGCAGAAAGCTGCTCTGGGCAAGGACTGCAGAGCGAGCTGTCATCTGGCAGGTGTAGCCCCAGGTTCCATAACCCTGACCCATGGCCTCCCTCCCCTGACAGGCTTTGAAGAAGGCCTGCCCAGAGATGTGGATGCCATTCTGAAGAGCCTGCTGACAGCAAGCCCCAGCACAGACAAACTCCAGCACATCTCGGAGGTGAGCGGAATGGGAAGGGCCAGCAGGGGTTTTAACTTGGCCCTGGGGACTCCAAGAAAGAAGAGACTGGAAAATCCATGTTTCTTCTCTTGGATCCTTCCGAGTCTGCATTTGTGATATCAACTCTGTGGGTGCCCTTGGGGTTAACTCACTTCCCCCTTCCGGCATCATTCTTCTCGACTGTCAGATCTACCCTGGGGAAGAAGGACATAAGCCCCGACAATCACCTTCACCTGTGGGTGTCTCTCCCTGGGACCCTAAACCAACTGGACTATCTTTCCCATCACCTAAACTGCCCTGTCTTTCCCCCCTCGGGCCTTGTCCTAAGTGCTCTGCCTAGCCCCTGTCTCTCAGCAGGCCTGGTTCCTAGTCACATGCTGCTGCTTGTCACCTGATCCCCACACTTATTCCCTTCCCCCTAGGGAGCTGCATAACCTGAGCTAGGTGCAGTTGAGCTCCAACCCATTTCCTGGCCATCTCAAAAGTTTGAGAACCACTGGAGCCAGCTGGCTAACAGAAAATCTTTCTTCTGCAGTGAATTGGGATTAAGTGACATGGAGGAAAAGACGTGGAGGCTGTGAATAAAGTTAGAGTAGCAAAGCCAGGATAACCGAGGCTAGATCCGAGGACTGGCTATCAGAAGACCTGCCGTTTCCGATTCCTGGCTTTGGGACCATGAGCGAGTCTCTTCAACGCTGGGTACCTCAGTTTCCTCTAGTATCAAATAGCGCTAATCAAGTGAGTTTTTTTGTTCTCCCCATTTTACAGGGTGGGAAACCGAGACACAGTTGGGACATGTCTATGCTGGAGGTCTCTTGTGGATTTCTAAGCTGATGACCCCACCATGTTGTTCAGAGCCTGTGGACAACACAGCTCCTAAAGGTGTGTTTGTTTTGTGCTTATCCCCTACGTACCAGCAGGTCTGGGCGGACTTTTCTCACTGTGCTGTGGAAAGCAGGTCCTGGGTACTAAGAGACTGAAGAAATTTTCAAGGACTTAAAAGTAGTTTTATCAATGAATTGGGAGAAAACCTATAATCCCTGCTGATAAGCTTGGTGGGTGACAAAATATTGGCAGAGTGGTAATTACTGATGAGGAGAGGGCAGTGATACAGAGCCATCTGGTTCATTTGGCAAGCTGGGCCCATTGAAAGAAAGCAAGTTTGACCAGAGCCAAATGCAAGGTCCTATACCTAGCAACAAGGTGTGCCGGCCACACCTCCAGAATGGGGAAGTGTATCCAGGAAAGCAGTGACTCTGAAAAGGATTTAGGGGCCATAGTGGAGAAGTCACTCAACACAAGCTCCCAGTGTGATGCTGTGGTGACCAGGGCTAAAGCCATCCTTAGACGTAGGAACAGAGCCATGAGGAGGCTAGGGAGGTGACACAGCATCAGTGAGACTGCTATTAGAATACTGCCTCCAGTTTTGGTGTCCTCATTTGAAAAAGATGTTGAGAAATTGGAGCTGGGGCAGCAAAGAGCCACCAAATGTTCTGCGGGCTGGAGAAAAATGCCTTCTAGGGAGCGACTGAAAGAGCTCAACCTGTTTAGCTGATGAAAAGCTGATTGAAAGGTGACTTCACTGAAGTGTTGTAATGTCTTAATGGAGAGAAAATACTGGGGATAAAAAGGCTCGTTAATCTAGCAGAGAAAGGCATAACAAGACCCAATGGCTGGAAGGTGAAAAGAGACCAATTCATATTACAAACAAGGCACAAATATTCAACAGTGAGGATGGTTCACCACAGGAACAAGCTACCAAGGAAGTGGTGGATTCTCCATCTCTTGATGTCATTTAATGAAGACTAGATGTCTTTCTGGGATGTGCTTGCCAAACGGTAGCAACTGTGGTATACAGGAGGCCTCTGATATGCAGGGGGTCAGATGAGATGCTCTAATGGTCTCTTCTGGCCATCAAGTCGACTCATTTCTGAAAAACTGAGTGTAGCATTGGGAGCAGCCTCTGATGTTTTGCTGTCCAGCTGGCTTGCTAGAATGAATATTCCTTGAGTGGAGTGATCCACAGGGAGTAGCTCAAACCTCCAAAGTGTCTGGCCAGCGGCAGGACATTAGCACTGCAGGGGAGGGGTGGGTAGGCTGACGGGATAGCAAGTGTGAAAAAGGGGACAGGGAGTGGGGGGTAAGAGGAACCTATATAAGAGAGAGCCCCAGATAGAGGGACTGTCCCTATAAAATCAGGACATCTGGTCACCCCAGGGGTGGGTGTGGCAGTGACATCACAAACGCCTTTTGCAGGACCTCAGCCTATTGGTCAAAGATAGTGGGGAGGTGGTGACCTCACAGAGAGATGCTGACATCAGCCAGGCAGGACAGGGGTGCAGGGCCAGGGAAACCTTGCAGACCCCTGTAGCTTTGCTTCAGCAAGTCTCCCTCTCGAGGTCCCTCTTTCAGGACTGAGAGAGTATTAGGGTTCACGTACATGAGCGCGAGGAGGAACCTCTTTCGAGTTTTCTCCTTTTCCTGATTTTACTAGAAAACAGACATCCCTGTTTGGAAGGTAAGAGCCTCTGAGAGGTTTGGAACCTGTTCAGTCTGATCCATTTGGTGCCAGGTGAATTCTAGGCCTGGAAAACGCAAGCTTAAGGTGGCAGAATTTTATTCCCCACCTAGGATTTTGTCCCTTACAATCACTGGGGACATTAGGGTTTGTCCTTTTTGTTTTACCTTTTCCTCCATCCCTCCCTCCTTTCTCTTCTTCTCTTACTTCTTTTGTCCTTTCCCCTGTTCCCCTCCCAACACCAGGAGGGGTGTGTGGGGGGGAGTCACTGGGGGTGCTCTGCAGCTCCCATTGTGGAAGGTCCACCCAAAAATGTTGGGCTGAAATAGTGCTCGGACAGTGATCCCCACCGGTGACCTGGGCCATCCTTTGAGCTCTCTGGTGAGAACCCTCAGCCCCCCGCCCCTCAGTCTCTACCCTGATTGCCTGAGCGGGGGGTTACTGACAGGGAGGAGACTCGGGTCCTTGTTGTTCTCTTTTAAGACCAAGTAAATAAGTCATAACCAGTCATATGTTTGACGAATTTTGCTGCTTCTTTGCATTCATTGTCTCTGATCAGTTCATGATTCTCTCTAACATTCCAGTTCTCCTGAAATGCTTGCTGAATAATTACTATGAACTGTTTGTTGGTCTGGAGCTCATGTGAGAGGACTTTATTCAGGTCATTCAGTGTATAAAATTCAAGATCCGATGGTTAGTTTGAAAGTCCGGGCTCTTGGGTCCTATTCCCAACTCTACCACTGACTGGCTGTGTGACCGCAGACAAGTCAGTTCTCCTCCTTTCTCAGCCTTAGCTTCTCCCTCTTTCAAGTTGGCATAACAATCGGCTCCTACCTACCTCACAGTGGGAGGAGGATGGGGATCCATTGGAGAGTGTCTCGAGGAGCAGTGCATAATATGAGGGGTCCTATCTCGTTTACTCAGATCAGATTATGACATAATAGAGTCGCTGAAATATTCTATTTTATTTGTTTTTGATTATTTTAAAATTCTTAAGAGCAGCAACTCCTTAGCTCAGACTGAAGCATCTTCTCTAGTTTTCGAGATCTAAGGTCTCCTCTTTGTGCGTGATGAGACAATTTAACATACTGTGACAAACAGGAGATGCTTTTGTTTTGCAACAAAATATTTTTGCAAAGAATTTTCATCCCACTTGATATGATTTCAAGAAACAAATGGGTGTACTCTGAATGGGATTTTCTGACAGAAATGGTTTCAATGAAATTTCCCCACCATCTCGATTCCTGGTCTCTCTCTTTGCCTCTGCGGGGTTTCTTGTCTGTTAGGAGTCAGGATTTGTGGCTTCTCTTTCTGGCTCTGCCACCGTGTTGCTGTGTAGGCCCTTGGGTAGGTCACTTCCCTTCTCTGTACCTCAGGCTCCCCATCTGCCTAATGGGAACAGGGACAGTTTGCGAACTCTGGGCAGTCATGAGCCTGAGTGAGATAAGGGGCGTAGTTAAAGCCCTTTGTGTTTGGAAAGGTCCCAACAATGCGGCTCCCAGCCCTTGCCTTGTGGGCTACTGTTTGACAGGCTGAGAGTGTCTGAGCTGGGCGAGACCCTGTGAGCTGCTGAGCATGGATTGTCATAAATATAAAGGGAAGGGTAAACCCCTTTAAAATCCCTCCTGGCCAGAGGAAAAATCCTCTCACCTGTAAAGGATTAAGAAGCTCAAGGTAACCTTGCTGGCACCTGACCAAAATGACCAATGAGGAGACAAGATACTTTCAAAAGCTGGGAGGAGGGAGAAAACAAAAGGGTCTGTGTCTGTCTGTATGATGCTTTTGCTGGGGTCAGAACAGGAATGGAGTCTTAAAACTTAGTAAGTAATCCAGCTAGGTATGTTTTAGATTATGATTTCTTTAAATGGATTTCTTTTTATAACTTAAGGTTTTGCCTAGAGGGATTCTCTAGGTTTGAATCTAATGACCCTGTAAGGTATCTACCATCCTGATTTTACAGAGGTGATTCCTTTACTTCTATTAAAGGTCTTCTCGTAAGAAAACGGAATGCTTTTTCATTGTTCTAAGATCCAAGGATTTGGGTCTGTGGTCACCTATGCAAATTGGTGAGGATTTTTACCAAACCTTCCCCAGGAAGTGGGGTGCAAGGGTTGGGAGGATTTTGGGGGGAAAGACGTGTCGAAACTCCGTTTTTTCAGGAACCCAGATAAAGTTTGTTGCTGGCAGTGTAAGTCCTAGGGCAAAGGGTAAAATAGTTTGTACCTTGGGGAAGTTTTAACCTAAACTGGTAAAAGTAAGCTTAGGAGGTTTTCATGCAGGTCCCCACATCTATACCCTAGGGTTCAGAGTGGGGAAGGAACCTTGACAGAAATCAATGAGAAATGTGGGGGCCCTGGGCTTCCTATGCCTAGGGACTTTGATGTGGGGAATGGTTTCCCTGGAGAAGTCCGGACTCCTGGGTAGTGTTCTGTTTTCTAGCCTGTGAGGTAGCCAGGGATGGCAGGAGGGAGCTGCTTGTCCGATGGTCTTTGTAACTGACTTCAGTGCCTCCCCAGGTGTTGCAGCACCAGGGATGATGAGGGGAAGCGTTAGGAGCAGATCATGCAATGAACTCCTTCCAGTGTGTGGAGAATGCACTCCCTGCACCCCTGTGAGGGGAGGAGGAGCTGCTGTGGCTGGGGCAGGGATGGGGAAGGATGAAAAAGGCTGTTTGGTGAGAGGCTGCCTTGACCCCAGACTCACGCTTGCTCCCCGCTCGGTTCCAGGATAGCCGGGCTCCTGAGGATGTTCAGGAAGAAGGCTCTGCAGGTGGCCCCAGAGCCTGAGGGAAGCAGCTGCCATCTTCCCCAGGAGCAGAGCGGCCCCTCTGTCCCTGCTGGTGGGGAAGGAGCTCTTGGCCAGGCCAGGAGGTGGAAGTGCCCAGCCTTCTGGCAGAAGAAACCCACTCCCGGCGCAGGCGTCGATGTGGGAGAGGCACCGGCCAGGCTGAAATGGAACTGGCCCAGGATGCAGCTGGGCAGGCAGGACCCAGCCCAAGACCGGAGCCAGGCAGTGTGGCTCTGGGGCTTGTTGTGTGGGAAGTACCGGCCCCAGGAGCCCAGCCCTGATTCCCAGCAGGAGGCATCGCCCTGCCCAGTCACTGAGGACCCTCCAGTCTCCCCGGGGCAGGAGGTGGAGGATCCCTGTCCCAGCACCAGCAGCTTGGCCCGCTCCCATGGGACAGCAGCAGTGCCTGGGATTTGGGTAGTTGTGAGGCCAACGGGCGCCACTGCTTTGTTCCAGGTGAGGAGCCAGGCTGGGCTCAGGGAGGGGTGAGGATGGGGCTGTGACCACCCTGAGCCCAGGCTCTCAAGCAGTGCTATGGGGGTGAGTCCCCAGCCCAGGTGTCTGGCCTGAGCCACGTGAACCTCTGACACTAGATGCTGCCACTTTGGTCCTTGATGCTCTGGTTGGCAGGGTGGGTGCAGGGAGAGGGGGCAGACACTTCCCAGGGAGTCCAGGACAGTTTGTGGGAGGTTCTCTTTGCTATGGACTCCTGAATTAATTGGGGGCTGAAGGTATCACTGAGAGCGGGGGATGTGGGGAGCGATCTGCCCTGTGTCCTGGAGGTGCAAAGGGAGCACATTGCCCCACCATGCCCCTGTCCTTCTCCCAAGTGGCAGCAGGTATTATCCTGTCCCCTTCTCTCCCTGGTGCAGGGAACCCCAGGGACTCCGAGGAGGAGGAATGGGTGAATGTGGCCACAGAGGAGGCTGCTCTCAAGAACATTCGAGAGCAGCTCCAGGGCTGAGAAAAGGTACAAACGTTCCCCAGCTGTGCTGGAACCGAGATTCTCCCACCCTTTCCCAGCACCCTGACCACCTGCAGAGGGTCTTGTCTCTGATGATCCACCAGCCGTAATGGAGGCCTTTCTCCTCCTTGATCTGGGACGCCCAAGATGGGGGTATTTGTCACACACCAGCTGGGGTCTCCTCCCCCAACAGGCACTGTCCTAGATCTAGACCCTGCTTGTGTAGGAGTCGTGGGTAATTTGGACAATGGGCGGGTCCCCACTATCCCCCATTGAGTCCTGAGTGCTGCAACCAGTGTAGGTGGGGCAGGGAGGTCCCTGGCTAACTGGCTGTCTCTCCTGTAACCCCACTCCTGGTGGGTGCAGGACGAGAACCAGCAGCTCATGTTCCTGCACGCCATCCACCCCTGTGTCTCGCTGCACATCAGAGAGGGCAGGACACATTGGAGCCACACTGCTGCAAGGTGGCTGTGCTGGAGAGGATTGTGGTGAGGGAGGACAGAGACATGGGAGGGGCAAGGGTCTTTTCGGGCCAATGGATGCGGGATGGCTGATGCTGGAGGGGCAGCTGAAGCCAGGGATTACTGGGACCGAAGACTGGGGAGAAGAGACAGATGAAATTCTGAGATTAGCCACTAGTGGGCAGGAATCAGAGGAGCTTGAGGCAGGTGGCGGGATCCTGCTGGCTGTGTGGGGCGCTGGCTGTGTAATCTCCTCACTGGGAAGTGTCAATGAGGCCCGAATCTCTCACGCTCCTTTGTCTCCTTTGGGTCTTAGAGGAGCTTATTGAGGAGCTGCCTGATAACTCTCCGCCTGGCGCCATCCTCGCTAAGTCCCTGATTGCTGTGGGCAACCTCGGGTACCGAGAGGTGGTGGGAAGGTTCACTCTCTCTGGGTTGGGCTGTTCTTTTCACTCCAGTAACATTGCAATGGCTTTGGGGAGAGGCTCACTCCCAGGAACAGATAGGAGTGGCAGCGGGGTCCAGGGAACAGGCGCTATTCCTGCCCTGCCACTGTCTGTCTGGGAAACCTTGCACTTGTCATTCCCTGGCACGGTGCCTCAGTTTTCATTCTCGCCAGCCTCTGCCTATTTCCCTGCATTTTCATGTCCCTGTTGGTGCCAGTCCCATCCCCACGCTGCACAGTCTAATACCAGCCATGGTATTACCACCATGACACCTGCCCTGGAGCCAGAGGTGGAGAGCTACCTCCTTGGAGCTGCCCTGCATGCCAGCTTCATCCTGGGCACATAGAAAGACACCACCCAAGTCCAGGTAGATCATGGTAAGTCATGGAATGAAGAGCCAGCTGTCATCCTGCCATGAATCCTTGCTAATTGCCTGCAGTGGAATGTGAATGAGTGAGTCCAGGATATGTGTTTGGGGGTTTCACAAGTGCTTCCCAGAGACCCCTCTTCCCATCTACAGGCAGGTGTAGCCCCAGTTTCCCTAACTCTGACCTGTGGCTCTCCCTTGCTTTGCAGGAACTGCATAGGGTCCTGCCAGACCTCCTGGATGCCTTGCTGGGGAACCTGCTGGCAGAGGCCCCAGACACCGACAGGCTCCACTACATCTTGGAGGTGAGCCCGATAAGAGGGGTGGGGCAATTTTGCCTGAACTGTTAGATCCATTTTCAAGTCTGTCCTCCTAGCTGGGCCCTCAGTGGGGCGTCCTTGGTCAGGGCAGTTAGTGAAATGCAGTGTCAGGCCCTTCCTCCTTGAAGGACAGAGGAAGTAGCTGGGAGTTCAAGCCAGAGCTTTGCCTGGGGACTGGCTTAGGGAGTGAGAGTCTAACCCCTCCTGTGAGATTCAGAAGATGGTCCTCAGAGAAGAGTCACTGGCTCCTTCCAAGAGAAACGGGAGGATCCCAGAGAATCAGCCCTTCTCTCCGACGGGCCCTGAGATTCCTGGGCGGATTGTGCTCACACTCAATCCCTTCACCCAACCAAGGACTTGAGAGCCAAGGAGGGGTGAGGGGTCTGTCTCCTTCCTGGTGAGCTGTTCAGGAATCAGGAGTTCAGGGAGTATGGGACCAGCCCCGACATCGAACGTTGTTCCAATCTAGAGAGACAATGAGAAGTCGTGACCTGCAGGATACAGGCATTGTCCTGGGGCAACAATCCCCTTCGAAAGCTCTGCGATCAGTGAATCAGATATTCCACCCTATGGATAATGTCTCAGCCCCCTGGGGATGGGGAGGGTCTCATTAGCACAACACATGCACCGGCCTGTTGATCCTGAGCTGCCTCCTCTCCCCCTCGCACATTAACTATTGGATCATGTCCAGGGTGTCGCAAGAGAGAGCCAGGGTCATTAGGAGAAGCACCGCCCTGCTCAGATCCACCATCACCCTCCTTGAGTTTGACGTAAGTGACCTCTCAGCCCAGCTTCCTGACTCCAGGCGTAGGTGGGCTGGCTCAAACGGGCTGTAGGATGTGCTGCTGCAGGAGCTGGGGGTTAGAGTCAGAGCAGAGAATGAGCTTGGCTTGAGTCAAGTTCTTCTTGTCCTGGTTAAGTGGTGACTCTGGGCTTTTAAGGGGACCATGCTGCAGGTTCATGCCTTTTTGTCATCCTGGAGCAGCTGGGGAAGTAAGTCCTCATGGTGGGCCCTGCCCACATCCCTGTACTCCATGCTCCTTTTGGGGGCAGAGGAAATTAAGGGTCTAGCTCAAGCTCCTATTCTCTAGCATCTCCTGTAGAGGGGCTAGCGGGACGGAGAGTCCTGGCCCAGCTGGGGACTGGGAGCTGACAGGAAAATGCTGATGGAGTCCCCTCTCCCTCTCCCTTCCGTAAGAACTCAGCAGAATTCCCCAGGATGGGTCACTGTGTGGCACAGCTGGCTCTGTCCATCAGTGAACAGCCAAGGACCTCAGCCGGCAGGCCAGGGAGGGAGTGTACCGGCTCTACCGGCTGCTGCTGCACCGGAGAGGTTAGGAACCCAGCTGGGAAATGGCACCCGATAGAGGGAGAGTGGGACCCCAACCAATTTCTCACAGACTAACCCCGGCTGGAGGCTGAGTCTCTGTCTATCTCTTTCTCTGTTCTACAGCAGCCCTTGCAATTCTGTTGGGCCAGGCACGCAGCGAGGACTCTGCCCACTGTGCAGCCATCAACAGGATTGGAAGGACACAAGCACTGCAACCAGAATGACAAGTGTGTGTTTGTGTGTGTCTGTTTCCCAGGGCTGACCATCCATGAGGCTGAAGCCTTGTGGTGTTGGGATTGGCACCGGGACAGCAGGCTCCTGGGCTACAGGAACACAGCCAAGGTGGGGGAGGTAAGGACACTCTGCCAGGGCATGACACAGCTCAGGGAGTGGGGGTGGCTGGGTCCCCTGCAGTGGCTGCCTCCTAGGACCAGTAGACAGAGATACCGTTCTAGCCCCAGAATTTGGAGCGTTGCTCTGGGCAATCTGCTAATGCCTCACATCTTGTTGGTTTTAGGTCTTCAGAAAGTTCTTCTCGGCGGGGCAGAGAAGATCCTTCCTCCGGACGGCAGTGCTGGCCATCCACGACCCCCTGTTGCGTGTCAGCCAGGCTGGGCTACTCCTCACCTGCTCCCTCCTGGGGGAAGCCCAGCAGCTGATGGGGGACAAGGTAAGCAGCTGCATTAGAGTCAGGAGATTGGGGTGGGGCCCAGGCCTCATTCCCATCCGATGGCCATTCACTGGCCTGGCGGAAGGAGCCTGATGGGGAATGAGAGTGAGAACAGGTGCTACTGGGAAGGGAGATGAATTCACCTCCATGAGCAGGAGGGAGCCAGCTTGTCCCCAGAGATGCTCCAACCAAGCTCTTTAGCAAGGCTAATTAATGACAAGCATTACCTCATCGCGGACTTATGTTCTTAGGACACAGCTTTGGCATGTGTCTGGAACCCCCCTCACCGCCCCACCTCCAGCTACAGTACCAAGGACCAAAGTGGCAGCATCTAGTGTCAGAGGTTCACGTGGCTCAGGCCAGACACCTGGGCTGGGGACCTGCCCCCTTAGCACTGGTCGAGTGCCTGGGCCTAAGGTGTTCACAGCCCCCTCCTCACCCCTCCCTGAGCCCAGCCTGGCTCCTCACCTGGAACAAAGCAGCGGCGCCCCTTGGCCTCACTGCAGCCCGAGGCCCAGGCGCTGCTTATGTCCCATGGGGAGTGGGCCGAGCTGCTGGTGCTGGGACAGGGACCCTCCACCTCCTGACCTGGGGAGGCTGGAAGGTCCTCAGTGACCGGGCAGGGGGGTGCCTCCTGCTGGGAATCAGGGCTGGGCTCCTGGAGCTGGTGCTTCCCACACAACAAGCCCCAGAGCCACCCTGCCCGGCTCCCTTCCTGGGCTGGGTCCTGCCTGCCCAGCCGCATCCTGGGCCAGCTCCATTTCAGCCTGGCCGCTGCCTCTCCAACCTCGGCGCCTGTGCTGGGAGCGGGTTTCTTCTGCCAGAAGGCTGGGCACTTCCACCTCCTAGCCTGGCCGGGAGCGCCTTCCCCGCCAGTGGGGACGGAGGGGCCGCTGTGCTCCTGGGGAAGATGGCAGCTGCTTCCCTTAGGCTTTGGGGCCACTTGCAGAGCCTTCTTCCTGAACATCCTCAGGAGCCCGGCCATCCTGGAACCGAGTGGGGAGCAGGCGTGAGTCTGGGGTCAAGACAGCCTCTCACTAACCATCCTTTTTCATCTCTCCCCATCCCTGCCCCAGCCACAGCAGCTCCGCCACCCCCCACAGGGGTGCAGGGAGTGTAGTCTCCACACACTGGCAGGAGTTCATGGCATGATCTGCTCCCAACGTTCCCCCTCTTCAGCTATGGTGCTGCAATACCCGGGGAGGCACTGGGGTCAGTCACAAAGACTATTGGTCACTTTGGACAAGCAGCTCCCTCCTGCCATCTCTGGCCACCCCCTCCACCCCCCCTGGCTAGAGGAGGAACAGAACCCAGGAGTCTGGATTTCTCCGGGGAAACCATTCCCCACATCAAAGCTCGGGGCCCCCTCGTTTCTCATTGATTTCCATACTCAGCTGCTCACAGGGTCTGGCCCAGCTCAGACACTCTCAGCCTGGGGAACAGTCTGAGCTAAGTAGTTGCTGCTCTTAACAATTTCAAAATAATCAAATACAAATAAAATAGAATATTTCAGCTATTTTATTATGTCATAATCTGATCTGAGTAAACGTTAAAGGCACCCCATATTATGCACTGCTCCCAGTGACACTCTCCAATGGATCCCCATCCTCCACCCACTGTGAGGTAGGTAGGAGCTGATTGTTATGCCTACTTGAAAGAAGGAGAAGCTAAGGGTGAGAAAGGAGAACTGACTTGTCTGAGGTCACACAGCCAGTCAGTGGGAGAGTTGGGAATAGGACCCAAGAGCCCAGACTTTCAAATAACCATTGGATCTTGAGTTTCATACATTGAACGACCTGAATAAAGTGCTCTCAGATGAGCTCCAGACCAACAACAGTTCATAGTAATTATTCAGCAAGTGATTCAGGAGAACTGGAATGTTAGAGAGAATCATGAACTGCTCAGAGACAATGAATGCAGAGAAGCAGCAAAATTCGTCAAATATATGACTGGTTATGACTTATTTACTTGGTCTTAAAAGAGAACAACAAGGACCCGAGTCTCCTCCCTGTCAGTAACCCCGGCTCAGGCAATCAGGGTAGAGATTGAGGGGCGGGGGGCTGAGGGTTCTCACCAGAGAGCCCAAAGGATGGCCCAGGTCACCGGTGGAGCACTATTTCAGCCCCACATTTTTGGGTGGACCTTCCACAATGGGAGCTGCAGAGCACCCCCAGTGACTCCCACACACACACACCTCCTGGTGGTGGGACGGGAACAGGGAAAGGACAAAAGAAGTAAGAGAAGAAGAGAAAGGAGGGAGGGATGGAGGAAAAGGTAAAACAAAAAGGACAAACCCTAATATCCCCAGTGATTCTAAGGGACAAAATCCTAGGTGGGGAATAAAATTCTGCCACCTTAAGCTTGCGTTTTCCAGGCCTAGAATTCACCTGGCACCAAATGGATCAGACTGAACAGGTTCCAAACCTCTCAGAGGCTCTTACCTTCCAAACAGGGATGTCTGTTTTCTAGTAAAATCAGGAAAAGGAAAGGGGAAAACTCGAAAGAGGTTCCTCCTCGCGCTCACGTACGTAAACCCTGATACTCTCTCAGTCCTGAAAGAGGGACGTCGATCGGGAGACTTGCTGAAGCAAAGCTACAGGGGTCTGCGAGGTTTTCCTTCCCCTGCGCCCCTGTCCTGCCTGGCTGATGTCAGCATCTCTCTGTGAGGTCACCACCTCCCCACTACCTTTGACCAATAGGCTGATGTCCTGCAAAAGGCCTTTGTGATGTCACTGCCACACCCACCCCTGGGGTGACCAGATGTCCCGATTTTATAGGGACAGTCTTGCTATCTGGGGGTTTTTCTTATATAGGCTCTTCTCACTCCCCACTCCCTGTCCCCTTTTTCACACTTGCTATCCCGTCAGCCTACCCACCCCTCCCCTGCAGTGCTAATGTCCTGCCACTGGCCAGACACTTTGGAGGTTTGAGCTACTCCCTGTGGATCACCCCACTCAAGGAGTGTTTATTCTAGGAAGCAAGCCGGCTAGACAGCAAAACATCAGAGGCTACTCCCAATGCTACACTCAGTTTTTCAGAAATGAGTCGACTTGATGGCCAGAAGAGACCATTAGACCATCTCATCTGACCCCTGCATATCACAGGCCTCCTGTATACCACAGTCGCTACCATTTGGCAAACACATTCCAGAAAGGCATCTAGTCTGCATTAAATCACATCAAGAGATGGAGAATCCACCACTTTCCTTGGTAACTTGTTCCTGTGGTGAATCATCCTCACAGATGAATATCTGTGCTTTATTTGTGATATGAATTGGTCTCTTTTCACCTTCCAGCCATTGGGTCTTGTTATGCCTTTCTCTGCTAGATTAACGAGCCTTTTAATCCCCAGTATTTTCTCTCCATTAAGGCATTTCAACCCTTCAGTGAAGTCACCTTTCAATCTGCTTTTCATCAGCTAAACAGGTTGAGCTCTTTCAATCGCTCCCTAGAAGGCATTTTTCTCCAGCCTGCAGAACATTTGGTGGCTCTTTGCTGCCCCAGCTCCAATTTCTCAACATCTTTTTCAAACGAGGACACCAAAACTGGAGGCAGTATTCCAATAGCAGTCTCACTGATGCTGTGTCACCTCCCTAGCCTCCTCACTGCTCTGCTCCTACGTCTAAGGATGGCTTTAGCCTTGGTCACCACAGCATCAAGCTGGGAGCTTGTGTTGAGTGACTTCTGCACTGTGGCCCCTCAATCCTTTTCAGAGTCACTGCTTTCCTGGATACACTTCCCAGTTCTGGAGGTGTGGCTGGCATGACTTGTTGCTAGGTGTAGGACCTTGCATTTGGCTCTGGTCAAACTGGCTTTCTTTCAATGGGCCCAGCTTGCGAATGAGCCAGATGGCTCTGTATCACTGCCCTCTCCTCATCAGTAATTACCACTCTGCCAATATTTTGTCACCCACCAATCTTATCAGCAGGGATTGTAGGTTTTCTCCCAACTCATTGATAATTCTACTTTTAAGTCCTTGAAAACTTCTTCAGAGTCTTAGTACCCAGGACCTGCTCCCCACAGCACAGTGAGAAAAGTCCGCCCAGCCCTGCTGGTACATAGGGGTTAAGCACAAAACAAACACACCTTTAAGAGCTGTGTTGTCCACAGGCTCTGAACAACATGGGGGGGTCAGCAGCTTAGAAATGCTCTAGGGAGCTGGAGTGTAGACAGGTCCCAACTGTGTCTCGGTTTCCCACCCTGTAAAATAGGGAGAACAAAAAAAAATCCCCTTGATTAGCACTATTTGATAGTTGAGGAAACTGAGGCACCCAGCGTTGAAGAGACTCGCTCATGGTCCCAAAGCCAGGAATAGGAAACGGCAGGTCTCCTCATAGCCAGTCCTGTGACACAGTCTCCCACAGTATTCTTGTCAGCAAGTTAAGGAAGTATGGGCTGGATGAATGCACTACAAGGTGGGTAGAAAGCTGGCTAGATTGTCGGGCTCAACGGGTAGTTATCAATGGCTCCATGTCTAGTTGGCAGCTGGTATCAAGTGGAGTGCACCAAGGGTCGGTCCTGGGGCCGGTTTTGTTCAATATCTTCATAAATGATCTGGAGGATGGTGTGGATTGCACTCTCAGCAAATTTGCGGATGATACTAAACTGGGAGGAGTGGTAGATATGCTGGAGGGGAGGGATAGGATACAGAAGGACCTAGACAAATTGGAGGATTGGGCCAAAAGAAATCTGATGAGGTTCAATAAGGATAAGTGCAGGGTCCTGCACTTAGGACGGAAGAACCCAATGCACAGCTACAGACTAGGGACCGAATGGCTAGGCAGCAGTTCTGCGGAAAAGGACCTAGGGGTGACAATGGACGAGAAGCTGGATATGAGTCAGCAGTGTGCCCTTGTTGCCAAGAAGGCCAATGGCATTTTGGGATGTATAAGTAGGGGCATAGCGAGCAGATCGAGGGACGTGATCATTCCCCTCTATTCGACATTGGTGAGGCCTCATCTGGAGTACTGTGTCCAGTTTTGGGCCCCACACTTCAAGAAGGATGTGGACAAATTGGAGAGAGTCCAGCGAAGGGCAACAAAAATGATTAGGGGTCTGGAACACATGAGTTATGAGGAGAGGCTGAGGGAGCTGGGATTGTTTAGCCTGCAGAAGAGAAGAATGAGGGGGGATTTGATAGCTGCTTTCAACTACCTGAAAGGGGGTTCCAAAGAGGATGGCTCTAGACTGTTCTCAATGGTATCAGATGACAGAACGAGGAGTAATGGTCTCAAGCTGCAGTGGGGGAGGTTTAGATTGGATATTAGGAAAAACTTTTTCACTAAGAGGGTGGTGAAACACTGGAATGCGTTACCTAGGGAGGTGGTAGAATCTCCTTCCTTAGAGGTTTTTAAGGTCAGGCTTGACAAAGCCCTGGCTGGGATGATTTAACTGGGAATTGGTCCTGCTTCGAGCAGGGGGTTGGACTAGATGACCTTCTGGGGTCCCTTCCAACCCTTATATTCTATGATGATTCTATGATCTTGCCCTGATTATCCTGGCCTCGCTACTCTACCTTTATTCACAGCCTCCACGTCTTTTCCTCCATGTCCCTTAATCCCACGTCATTGCAGAAGAAAGATTTTTCTGTTAGCCAGCTGGCTCCAGTGGTTCTCAAACTTTTGAGATGGCCAGGAAGTGGGTTGGAGCTCAACTGCACCTAGCCCAGGTTATGCAGCTCCCTGGGGGAAGGGAATAAGTGTGGGGATCAGGTGACAAGAAGCAGCATGTGACTAGGACCCAGGCCTTCTGAGAGATAGAAGGGCAGCCTGTGCTTAGCCAGGAGAGAGACCCCAAGGGGAGCAGGTGTGGGAGGGGCTTGGAGAGTCCTTGAAAGGTCAGGGACAAGCCAGGAAGGGGCTAGGCAGAGCACTTAGGACAAGGCCCGAGGGGGGAAAGACAGGGCAGTTTAGGTGATGGGGCAGATAGTCCAGTTGGTTTAGGCTCCCAGGGCCAGACACCCACAGGTGAAGGTGATTGTCGGGGCTTATGTCCTTCTTCCCCAAGGTAGATCTGAGAGTGGAGAAGACTGATGCCAGAAGGGGGAAGTGAGTTAACCCCAAGGTCACCCACAGAGTTGATCACAAATGCATACTGGGAAGGATCCAAGAGAAGAAACATGGATTTTCCAGTCTCTTCTTTCTTGGAGTCCCCAGGGCCAAGTTAAAACCCCTGCTGCCCCTTCCCATTCTGCTCACCTCCGAGATGTGCTGGAGTTTGTCTGAGCTGGGGGATGCTGTCAGCAGGATCTAGAGCTCGTCATCCATGTTCTCTGGACAGGCCTTTGCTCCGAGCCTGCCAGCGGAGAGAGACCATGGGTCAGGGTTATGGAACCTGGGGCTACACCTGCCAGATGACAGCTGGCTCTGCAGTCCTTGCCCAGAGCAACTCTCTGCAGAGGGCCTGGTGCCGAGCAAGGTAGGGAACAGCCAAGCTGCTAGGGATGGGAGCTGGGCTTCCTGGCAGAGTCCAGGAACCAAAGCACAGCATCTGCAAGGAAGGACTTCCCCATAGAGGGGCAACATCATCTCCCACAAGAGGGAGGACTCTCCCCCTGACACTGGATTAATCCTCAGGCCTGTTCCAATCTCTGCCCACCCGTACCCCCAACTCAGCAGCTCCAGCCACCAAAGAGAGCGAGAACCAGAGACCTTCCTGCTCCTGGGACAGAGGAGTACGTTGATGATCTACCTGGATATGAGTGTTGGCCGTCCCCATGCCCATGGTCTATCCTCCATTCAGGCTGTACACAGGAACTGCGATTCTTGTTCTGGATCTAGTGGTGGCTTCAGTTTGCTGGCAGGAGACTGTACATGAGACCTTGCCATTGGGGGGCTACACAGGCACTAACATTGGCATGGAAGTTTGAGGAACAGGGCAGAGGCCTGTGTGGGGCAAGGAGGGCAGGGATTTGGGAAGGAAGAGCAGAGGATCAAACACTTACTTAATGTGGGTCAGGATGATCCCCATTTCAAAGATAGAGAAAGTGAGGCATCAGGTGGGAGAGTGACCTGGCCAGGATCACGTTACCACTCAGTGGCAGGGCATTTTCTGGCCAGCCTTGAATGCTCCAATTCCCTGATGAATGTTCTTCTGACCCTTAATGGCTTTTATATTTTTGCTCTAGCCGTTATTAAGACAGTCAGCCCATTTGGCCTCGTCCCACTTCCACGTGGTGCCTCACTTTCCCCCTCTCTGAAGTGGGGATAATCCTAACCGAGAATTAGACAGTGTTTGATCCTCAGATCTTGCTTCCCAAATCCCTGCCCTCCTTGCCCAACACCAGCCTCTCCCCCATTTCCCCAAACTTCCATGCCTATCTTAGTGCCTGTCTCCTCCCGCAACTGCAAGGTCTCAGACACAGTCTCCTCCCAGCAAGCTGAAGTTGCCCCTTGCTCTGAAGCAGGAACCGTATGTCCAGAGAGCTTCCCTTGCATGGTGTCTTGACTGTGGGCATGAGAAAGGACAACACCCATATGCAGGTTGAACATCAACCTCCACTTCCGGCCCAGCAGCAGGATGGCCTTGAAACCAGAAACATGTGGAATAACAGTAGCTGTTTGCTCTCAAAAGTGCTGAAGACACAATGGAAGAGGAAATCCTTTGGTCTGGATTTAAATTATTCCAACTGAAAGTGAATGTGAGAAAATAGGTCCAGAGTTATCTTCCTGGCAGCAGAAAATGTAAAGATAGATAGATGTTCAGGTCGGAAAGGGCCATTATGTGTATCTAGTCACATCTCCTGTATAACTTGGGCCCTAGAATGTCACCAAGTGGTTCCTTCAGCCAACCATAACATGGGACTGAGTCAGAGCACGTCTTTTGGAAGGACATCCACATGCATTAGAGCAGGGGTTCTCAAACTGGGGGTCGAGCCCCCTCAGGGGGTTGTGAGGTTATTATATGGGGGGTCGCGAGCTATCAGCCTCCACCCCCAATCCTGCTTTGCCTCCAGCATTTATAATGGTGTTACATATATAAAAAAGTGTTTTTAATTTATAAGGAGGGGTGACACTCAGTGACTTGCTGTGTGAAAGTGGTCAACAGTGCTAAAGTTTGAGAACAACTGCATTAGAGCCAGCTGGCTAACAGAAAACCTTTCTTCTGCAATGACGTGGGGTTAAGGGACATGGAGGAAAAGATGTGGAGGCCGTGATTAAACTTAGAGGATCGAGGCCAGGATAACAGGGGCGAGGTCTCAGGACTGGCTATCAGAAGACCTGCCATTTTCTATTCCTGGCTTTGGGACCATGAGTGAGTCTCTTCAACGCTGGGTGCCTCAGTTTCCCCACTATCAAGGTTTTGTTTGTTCTCCCCATTTTACAGGGCAGGAAACTGAGACACAGTTGGGACCTGTCTACACTACAGCTCTCTAGAGCATTTCTAAGCTGCTGACCCCCACGTGTTGTTCAGAGCCTATAGACAACACCGCTCCTAAAGGTGTGTTTGTTCTGTTCTTATCCCCTATGTACCAGCAGGGCTGGACGGCCTTTTCTCACTGTGCTGTGGGAAGCAGGTCCTGGGTACTAGGGGTCTGAAGAAGCTCTCAAGGACTAATTTTTAAAAATATTTTTATCAATGAATTGGGAGAAAACCTACAATCCCTGCTGATAAGATTGGTGGGTGACAAAATACTGGCAGAGTGGTAATTACTGATGAGGAGAGGGCAGTGATACAGAGCCATCTGGCTCATTCGGCAAGCTGGGCCCATTGAAAGAAAGCAAGTTTGACCAGAGCCAAATGCAAGGTCCTACACCTAGCAACAAGGCATGCCGGCCACACCTCCAGAATGGGGAAGTGTATCCAGGAAAGCAGTGACTCTGAAAAGGATTGAGGGGCCATAGTGGAGAAGTCACTCAACAGAAGCTCCCAGCATGATGCTGTGGTGACTAGGGCTAAAGCCATCCTTAGACATAGGAACAGAGCCATGAGGAGGCTAGGGAGGTGACACAGCATCAGTGAGACTGCTATTGGAATACTGCCTCCAGTTTTGGTGTCCTCATTTGAAAAAGATGTTGAGAAATTGGAGCTGGGGCAGCAAAGAGCCACCAAATGTTCTGCAGGCTGGAGAAAAATGCCTTCTAGGGAGCGATTGAAAGAGCTCAACCTGTTTAGCTGCTGAAAAGCAGATTGAAAGGTGACTTCACTGAAGTGTTGTAATGCCTTAATGGAGAGAAAATACTGGGGATTAAAAGGCTCGTTAATCTAGCAGAGAAAGGCATAACAAGACCCAATGGCTGGAAGGTGAAAAGCGACAAATTCATATCAGAAATAAAGCACAAATATTCAACAGCGAGAATGATTCACCACGGGAAGAAGCTACCAAGGAAAGTGGTGGATTCTCGATCTCTTGATGTCATTTAATGAAAACTAGATGCCTTTCTGGAATGTGTTTGCCAAACGGTAGCGGGACTGTCCCTAGAAAATCGGGACATCTGGTCACCCCAGGGGTGGGTGTGGCAGTGACATCACAAAGGCCTTTTGCAGGACCTCAGCCAATTGGTCAAAGGTAGTGGGGAGGTGGTGACCTCACAGAGAGATGCTGACATCAGCCAGGCAGGACAGGGGTGCAGGGCCAGGGAAACCTCGCAGACCCCTGTAGCTTTGCTTCAGCAAGTCTCCTTCTCAAGGTCCCTCCTTGAGGACAGAGAGTATTTGGGTTACGTACGTGAGTGCGAGGAGGAACCTCTTTCGAGTTTTCTCCTTTCCTTTTCCTGATTTTACTCGAAAACAGACGTCCCTGTTTGGAAGGTAAGAGCCTCCGAGAGGTTTGGAACCTGTTCAGTCTGATCCATTTGGTGCCAGCTGAATTCTGGAAAACGCTAGCTTCAGGTGGCAGAATTTTATTCCCCACCTAGGATTTTGTCCCTTAGACTCACTGGGGACATTAGGGTTTGTCCTTTTTGTTTTATCTTTTCCTCCATCCCTCCCTCCTTTCTCTTCTTCTCTTACTTCTTTTGTCCTTTCCCCTGTTCCCCTTCCGCCACCAGAAGAGTTGTGTGGGGGGAGTCACTGGGGGTGCTCTGCAGTTCCCATTGTGGAAGGTCCACCCAAAAATGCGGAGCTGAAATAGTGCTTGGCCCGTGATCCCTACCGGTGACCTGGGCCATCCTTTGGGCTCTCTGGTGATAACCCTCAGCCTCCCGCCCCTCAATCTCTACCCTGATTAGCTGAGCAGGGGGTTATAGACAGGGAGGAGACTCGGGTCCTTGTTGTTCTCTTTTAAGACCAAGTAAATAAGTCATAGCCAGTCATGTTTGACGAATTTTGCTGCTTCTCTGCATTCATTGTCTCTGAGCAGTTCATGATTCTCTCTAACATTCCAGTTCACCTGAAACACTTGCTGAATAATTACTATGAACTGTTGTTGGTCTGGAGCTCATTTGAGAGGACTTTATTCAGGTCGTTCAACATATGAAACTCAAGATCCGATGGTTAGTTTGCAAGTCAGGGCTCTTGGGTCCTATTCCCAACTCTGCCACTGCCTGGCTGCGTGACCTCAGACAAGTCAATTCTCCTTTCTCAGCCTTAGCTTCTCCCTTTTTCAAGTAGGCATAACAATCCGCTCCTACGTACTTCACAGCGGGTGGAGGATGGGGATCCATTGGAGAGTGTCACTGGGAGCAGTGAATAATATGAGGTGTCCTATAACTTTTACTCAGATCAGATTATGACACAATAGAATAGCTGAAATATTCTATTTTATTTGTTTTTGATTATTTTGAAATTGTTAAGAGCAGGAACTCTTTAGCTCAGACTGAAGCATCTTCTCTAATTTTCGAGATCAAAGTGTCTCCTCTTTGTGTGCGACGAGACAATTTAACACACTGTGACAAACAGGAGATGCTTTTGTTTTGCAACAAAATATTTTTGCAAAGAATTTTCATCCCACTTGTAATGATTTCAACAAACAAACCGATTTAGTCTGAATGGGATTTTCTGACCAAAACGGTTTCAATGAAATTTCCCCACCATCTCGATTCCTGGGCTCTCTCCCTGCCTCTGGGGGGTTTGTTGTCTGTTAGGAGTCAGGATTGGTGGCATCTTTTTCTGGCTCTGCCACCGCGTTGCTGTGTAGGCCGTTGGGTAGGTCACTTCCCTTTTCTGTACCTCAGGCTCCCCTTCTGTCCAATGGGAACAGGGACAATTTGCGAACTCTGCCCAGTCGTGAGCCTGAATGAGATAAGGGGCGTTAAAGCCCTTTGGGAAGGAGAAAGGGGAGGTTCACGGTGTTGAGCACCGAGGAATTCTAAACTTTGCTAAAATGTCTAGGCTGCGGAAACAAGAAATGGTCGGGGCCAAATTTTAACCATTGTCTTTTTTAAAGCCCATTCAGGGATGTGAGTCCCACTCTTTTAGGTATCTGGGGTTCTTTGCCAGCAGGAGAGAAGAGGTTTCTGCCTCCATTTTTGTGGCCTTAACAAACCAGGTGCTGTGCCCCAGTTCTCATCTGAGATCTCCGAAAAGAACCTCTCCCCATCTGTTAACAAGACAGTAGCTATCTTTAAAAGGGGAACAAAGAGAACCCTGGGACTTGCAGATTAGCCAGCCTCATTCCATACCTGGGAAGATACTGGAACACATTATTAAACAATCAGTTTGTGAGAACCTACACGATCATTTGGTTCTTAGTACTAGTGAGCATGGATTTGTCAAGAACAAAGCATTCCAAACCAATCCTGTTTCCTTCTTTGACAGGGTTATGGGCCTAGAGGAGGTGGGCAGACAGTAGATGTGATCTATCTTGGTGTTAATCATGCTTTTGACACAGTCCCATAGGACATTCTCAGAAGCAAACTAGGGAAATGTGGTCTAGATGCAATTAGTATAATGTGGGTGCACAGGTGGTTGAAAACCCATCCTCCAAGAGTTGTTCTCCATGTTTGGCTGCCCAGCTAAGAGGGTGTACCTACTGAGTCCGGCAGGAATCAGTCTGGGGTGTGGTCCTATTCCATATTTTCATTAATGATTTGGGAAATGGAATGCAGAGCATGCTTCTACACTGTGCAGATCACACCAAGCACTTTGGAGCACAGGAATGGAATTCAAAACACCCTCTACAAATTGGAGAATTGGTCTTCTTGAACCAAACTCCACGGCTGGGCCCCTCTCTATACACTGGGCGAAAGTGAAACTCCAGAACCAAACACTCCTCCTCCTGGACAGTGCATTCCAACCTTTAATGGCAGGGGGACCGGACATGAGGGCCTGGTTGTAATTGCCAGCCGTGGAAGGGAGTGTGTAGCAGTGGTTAGTGAAGGGGCCTGGAAATAAGACTGCTACGTCCCATCCGTGGCTCTGACGCTTGGTGTGACTCTGAGCAAGTAGCTTCAGCAAGTGGGAGCTGGGAGGTGCTGTCACCCCCACACTAAGGCAGTGTTTTGCACCCCTTGCTACTGGCTGAGTTTCTCTGTCCCTTGGCAATAAGACAGACTCTTCTTTTCACAGTCAGTTGATCGCCCAGTGTCATCACCCTGCCTGCTGGCTGGGCATGTAACTCCTCAGGTCACCACCCTCTCCAGCCTACCTTGGGCTTGGAAAGTGAGGAGGAGGGCGAGGGACAGCAGGTGACCCTGAACATCCACCATCCATCGCTCCATCACCTAGAGCAAGTGAGTGACATTAGGGTTCCTCTGTGGCATCCCCTGTCTGTCTGGGGAGAGGCAGAAAGAGGGGGAGAGAATCTCTCCCAAAGGAGATTGGATTTGCAAATGGCCTCCTGGAGCCCCTCGCTCTCAGACGAGGGAGGGGCTTCTCCAGTGCCTTCTCCAGCGTGTTTGGAAAGGTCCCAGCAATGCAGCTCCCAGCCCTTCCTTTGTGGGAGACTGTTCCCCTGGCTGAGAGTGTCTGAGCTGGGCCAGACCCTGTGAGCTGCTGAGCATGGAAATCAATGAGAAATGAGGAGGCCCTGGGCTTCCTATACCTAGGGACTTTGATGTGGGGAATGGTTTCCCCGGAGAAGTCCAGAGTCCTGGGTAGTGTTCTGTTCTCTAGCCTGAGGGGTAGCCAGGGACAGCAGGAGGGAGCTGCTTGTCCGATGGTCTTTGTAACTGACCCCAGTGCCTCCCCGGGTGTTGCAGCACCAGGGATGATGAGGGGAAACGTTGGGAGCAGATCATGCAATGAACTCCTGCCAGTGTGTGGAGATTGCACTCCCTGCACCCTTGTGAGGGGAGGAGGAGCTGCTGTGGCTGGGGCAGGGATGGGGAGGGATGAAAAAGGCTGTTTGGTGAGAGGCTGCCCGGACCCCAGACTCACTCCTGCTCCCCGCTCGGTTCCAGGATGGCTGGGCTCCTGAGGATGTTCAGGAAGAAGGCTCTGCAGGTGTCCCCAGAGCCTGAGGGAAGCAGCTGCCATCTTCCCCAGGAGCAGAGCAGCCCCTCTGTCCCCGCTGGCAGGGAAGGAGCTCCTGGATGGACCAGGAGGTGGAAGTGCCCAGCCTTCTGGCAGAGGAAACCCACTCCCAGCGCAGGCACCGAGGTGGGAGAGGCACTGGCCAGGCTGAAATGGAGCTGGCCCAGGTTGCAGCTGGGCAGGCATGACCCAGCCCAGGGCGGGAGCTAGGTAGTGTGGTCTGAGGCTTGTTGTGTGGTAAGTACCGGCCCCAGGAGCCCAGCCCTGATTCCCAGCAGGAGGCATCGCCCTGCCCAGTCACTGAGGACCTTCCATCTTCCCCAGGGCAGGAGGTGGAGGATCCCTGTCCCAGCACCAGCAGCTCGGCCCACTCCCCATGGGACAGCAGCAGTGCCTGGGATTTGGGTAGCAGTGAGGCCAATGGGCGCCACTGCTTTGTTCCAGGTGAGGAGCCAGGCTGGGCTCAGGGAGGGGTGAGGAGGGGGCTGTGAACACCCAGAGCCCAGGCCCTCAACCAGTGCTATGGGGCAGGTCTCCAGCCCAGGTGTCTGGCCTGAGCCTCGTGAACCTCTGACACTAGATGCTGCCACTTTGGTCCTTGGTGTTCTGGTTGGCAGGGTGCGTGCGGGGAGAGGGAGCAGGCACTTCCTAGGAAGTCCAGGACAGTGTGTGGGGGGATCTCTTTGCTATGGGCTCCTGAATTACTTGGGGGCTGAAGGTATCACTGAGAGCGGGGGATGTAGGGAGCGATCTGCCCTGGGTCCCGGAGGTGGGTGGGGAGCACATTGCCTCACCATGCCCCTGTCCTTCTCCCTAGTGGCAGCAGGTATCATCCTGTCCCCTTTTCTCCCTGGTGCAGGGACCCCCAGGGACTCAGAGGACGAGGAGGAGGAATGGGTGGACGTGGCCACAGAGGAGGCTGCTCTCAAGAACATTCGAGAGCAGCTCCAGTGCCGAGAAAAGGTACAAACGTTCCCTAGCTGTGCTGGAACCGAGATTCTCCCGCCCCTTCCCAGCACCCTGACCTCCTGCAGAGAGTCTTGTCTCTGATGATCCACCAGCCCTAATGGGGACCTTTCTTCTCCATGATCTGGGACGGGCGGGTCCCCACTATCCCCCATTCAGGCCTGAGTGCTGCAGCTGGTGTAGGTGGGGCAGGGAGGTCCCTGGCTAACTGGCTCTCTCTCCTGTAATTCCACTCCTGGTGGGTTCAGGACGAAGCCCAGCACCTCATATTCCTGCACGCCACCAACCCCCGTGTCTCGCTGCACAGGAGAGAGGGCAGGACACATTGGAGCCACACTGCTGCAAGGCGGCTGTGCTGGAGAGGATTGTGGTGAGGGAGGACAGAGAGATGGGAGTGGCAGGGGTCTCCCCGGGCCAATGGATGGGGGATGGCTGGTGCTGGAGGGGCAGCTGAGGCCAGGGATTGCTGGGGCTGAAGATTGGGGAGAAGAGACAGGAGAAATTCTGAGATTGGCCACTAGTGGGCAGGAATCGGAGGAGCGGGAGGCAGGTGGGGGGATCTTTCTCGCTGTGTGGGGTGCTGGCTGTGTAATCGCCTCACTGGGAAGTGTCAGTGAGGCCCGAATCTCTCACGCTCCTTTGGCTCTCACAGGAGCTTATGGCGGAGCTGTCTGATAACTCTCCGCCTGGCGCCATCCTTGCTAACTCCCTGATTGCTGTGGGCAACCTCGGGTACTGAGACCCTCCAGGCCTGTTCCCCTAACCCCGTTGCTGCTCAGGCCCAGGGCTGGGAGTCACTGCCCCTCCCACCACCAGGTCACCTCCCAAGGGTGGCTCCTCTGACAGAGATGGTGGGAAGGTTCACTCTCTCTGGGTTGGGCTGTTCTTTTCACTCCAGTAACATTGCAATGGCTATGGGGAGAGGCTCACTCCCAGGAACAGATAGAGGAGGGGCAGCGGGGTCCAAGGAACAGGCGCTATTCCTGCCCTGCCACTGTCTGTCTAGGAAACCTTGCACTTGTCATTCCCTGGCTCGGTGCCTCAGTTTCCATTCTCGCCAGCCTCTGCCTATTTCCCTGCAGTTTCACATCTCTGTTGGTGCCAGTCCCATCCCCGCAGTGCACAGTCTAATATCGCCTCCTCTCTCTTGCCAGCACCATGACACCTGGCCTGGAGGCAGACGTGGAGAGCCACCTCCTTCAAGCTGCCCTGCATGCCATCTTCATCATGGGCATGTAGAAAGACACCACCCAAGTCCAGGTAGATCATGCTAAAGTCATGAATTGAAGAGCCAGCTGTCATCCTGCCATGAATTCTTGCTAATTGTCTTCAGTGGACTGTGAATGAGGGAGGCCAGGATATGTATTTGGGTGTCTCACAAGTGCTTCACAGAGACCCCTCTTCCCGTCCTGTGGCAGGTATAGCCCCAGTTTCCCAAACACTGACCCATGGCTTTCCCTTGCTTTGCAGGATCTGCATAGGGTCTTGCCAGAGCTCCTGGATGCCATGCTGGGGAGCCTGCTGGCAGAGTCCCCAGACACCGACAGGCTCCACTACATCTTGGAGGGGAGCCCGATAAGAGGGGTGGGGCAATTTTGCCTGAACTGTTAGATCCATTTTCCAGTCTGTCCTCCTAGCTGGGCCCTCAGTGGGGCGTCCTTGGTCAGGGCAGTTAGTGTAATGCAGTGTCAGGCCCTTCCTCCTTGAAGGACAGAGGAAGTAGCTAGGAGTTCAAGCCAGAGCTTTGCCTGGGGACTGGCTTAGGGAGTGAGAGTCTGAACCCCTCCTGTGAGATCCAGAAGATGGTCCTCAGAGAAGAGTCACAGGCTCCTACCGAGAGAAACAGGAGGACCCCAGAGAATCAGCCCTTCTCTCCGACGGGCCCTGAGATTCCTTGGGGGATTGTGCTCACACTCAGTCCCTTCACCCAACCAAGGACTTGAGAGCCAAGGAGGGGTGAGGGATCTGTGTCCTTCTTGGTGAGCTGTTCAGGAATCAGGAGTTCAGGGCGGATGGGACCAGCCCCCACATCGAACGTCCCAATCTAGAGAGATAATGACAAGTTATGACCTGCAGGATACAGGCATTGTCCTGGGGCAACAATCCCCTTCTAAATCTCTGCGATAAATGAATCGGATATTCCATCCTGTGCACAATGTCTAAGCCCCCTGGGGAAGGGGAGGGTCTCATTAGCACAACACATGCACCTGCCCATGGATCCTGAGCTGCCTCCTTTCCCCCTAGCACATGAACTATTGGATCGTGTCCAGGGTGTCACAAGAGAGAGCCAGGGCCATTCGGAGCAGCACTGCCCTGCTCAGATCC
Source organism: Caretta caretta (assembly GCF_965140235.1). Lineage (NCBI taxonomy): Eukaryota > Metazoa > Chordata > Testudines > Cheloniidae > Caretta > Caretta caretta. The sequence continues at coordinate 177,177,041 of NC_134208.1, read as the reverse complement.
GCCATCACCCTCTCTGAGTTTGACGTAAGTGACCTCTCAGCCCAGCTTCCTGACTCCAGGCGTTGGTGGGCTGGCTCGAACGGGCTGTAGGATGTGCTGCTGCAGGGGTTGGGGGTTAGGAGTGTTCCTCTTGGGGAGGCAGAGTCAGAGCAGAGAATGAACTCGGCTTGAGTCAAGTTCTTCTTGTCCTGGTTAAGTGGTGACTCTGGGCATTTTAAGGGGACCATACTGCAGGTTCATGCCTTCCTATCATCCTGGAGCAGCTGGGGAAGTACGTCCTCATGGAGGGCCCTGCCCACATCCCTGTGCTCCAGACTGCTTTTGAGGACAGAGGAAATGAAGGGTCTAGCTCAAGCTCCTCTTCTCTAGCATCTCCTGTAGAGGGGCTACGGGGACGGAGAGTCCTGGCCAGGCAGGGCCTGGGAGCTGACAGGAAAATGCTGATGGAGTCCCCTCTCCCTCTCCCTTCTGCAAGAACTCAGCAGGATTCCCCAGGATGGGTCACCATGTGGCACAGCTGTCCATCAGTGAAGCAGCCAAGGACCTGAGCCAGCAGGCCAGGGTGGGAGTGTACAGGCTCTTTCAGCTGCTGCTGCATCAGAGGGGTAAGGAACCCAGGTGTGAAATGGCACCCGATAGAAGAGTGAGAGTGGGACCCCAACCAATTTCTCTAAGACTGACCCCGGCTGGAGGCTGAGTCTCTATCGATCTCTTTCTCTGTTCTACAGCAGCACCTGCAATTCTCTTGGCAAGGAATCTGTCCACTGTGCAACCACCAATGGGATTGGAAGGACACAAGCGCTGCAACCAAAATGACAAGTGTGTTTGTGTGTGTGTGTGTCTCTTTCCCAGGGCTGACCATCCATGAGGCCGAAGCCCTGTGGTGTTGGGACTGGCACCGGGACAGCAGGCTCCTGGGTTTCAGGAACACAGCCACGGTCGGGGAGGTAAGGACACTCTGCCAGGGCATGACACAGCTCAGGGAGTGGGGGTGGCTGGGTCCCCTGCAGTGGCTGCTTCCTGGGGCCGCGAGACAGAGATACTGTTCTAGCCCCAGGATTCGGAGCCTCGCTCTGGGCAGTCTGCTAATGCCTCACATCCTGTTGGGTTTAGGTCTTCGGAAAATTCTTCTGGGAGGGGCAGAGAAGATCCTTCCTCTGGACAGCAGAGCTGGCCATCCATGACCCCCTGCTGCGTGTCAGCCAGCCTGAGCTGCTCCTCACCTACACCCTCCTGCGGGAAGCCCAGCGCTGATGGGGGACAAGGTAAGCAGCTGCATTAGAGTCAGGAGATTGGGGTGGGGCCCAGGCTTCCTTCCCATCCGATGTCCATTCTCTGGGCTGGCAGCAAGGAGCCTGGTGTGGAATGAGAGTGAGAACAGGTGCTACTGGGAAAGGAGATGAATTCAACTGCATGAGCAGGAGGGAGCCAGCTTGTCCCCGGAGTAGCTCCAACCCAGCTCTTTGCAAGGCTAATTAATGACAAGCATTGCCTCATCATGGACTTATGTTCTTAGGACATGGTGCTACCGCTCTTGGGAAGTGCCCTCTGCGAGTCTCTCCTGTCCCACAGGGCCACACCAGTTTCCAGTGGACTAGTGTCCGTGTCACCCGAGCCATCACCCAGAGTTGCTCCCGTCACTGGTAGCCTGGGAGGCCAAGGACTGACAAGTGATGGCGATTCAGCAGGCAGACCTGAGGCACATTGGTGGGGGAAGCTTGTCCTGCTGCTGGCAGGGCTGGACTTGCTCTAGAGAGAGGGGAGGATTCAGTCAGCAGGGGCTGGTGATCTGCCCCATTCACCAGGGCTGCCATCCTGCGTCTTCAGCATGAGTGTCTGGGATGACTTGGGGAAAGGTCTCAACCTCCCAACATCCCACTTCACTTCTGCCAGAATTCCTCCTTCTCCCCACCTCCCTGCTGGAGCCCCGTCCCTGCCCAACCTGGGTTTTTGTGGAGGAGAGGGTTTTGAGAACTTGCGCTGTGGATTGGAGGTGGAACAGCTGTCAGGGGCACTGAGCGGGAGGTGTCAGGAGCTGACACTACAAGGACAGGGGTTGGCGCTGGAGGTCTCTAGAAAGGACAAGAAGACTCGATTCTGGGGGTAAGGAGGGTGAATCCATCCCTCAGAGGTAGGCAGGTGGTGGGTGGAAATGCTGGTTCCAGGTGCCCTTAATCCCCCCAATTCCTCGGGGGCGTCTGAGTCTCTGACAGGTTCTCGTTCCCTTGCAGCAGGAGGACATCATGGCCAATGTGATGTGCCAGGTCCGCATCATCCAGCACTTGCGCCAGATGCCTGAGGCACTGCAGGGCTGTGCCTCTGAGGCCACCAGCAACTCCTGCTCCCTGCTGCAGGTACTGATCTGGCTCACTGTAAATGGGGAGATAGTGGAAGAGGAAATGGAGCCCCCTGGCACTCACAGAAACTCTCTCCTCTCTCTGTGGAGCAGGGTCCTTCCTTCTGCCTCCCAAATTCCGGCAGAGTTTCCCAGACGGGCGCAGCCTGCAGCTGAGCCACCTCCGGGAGCAGTGGAGACAGGTCACCTCATCCCATCAAAGCAAGCAGTGCTGGCTCTCAAAGAGGCTTAGATGGAAGACCCCACTCCGTCATGGAGGTAAGAACCATTTACTCCTTGGGGCATGTGGGTCTCTTGGGGGAGAAATGGGATCATTGAATCATAGAATACCAGGGTTGGAAGGGACCTCGGGAGGTCATCTAGTCCAATCCCCTGCGCAAAGCAGGACCAATCCCCAATTTTTGCCCGGGATCCCTAAATGGTCCTCTCAAGGATTGAACTCACAACCCTGGGTTTAGCAGGCCAAAGCTCAAACCACTGAGCTATCCCTCCCCTGCTAATGCGTAGCCTGGCTGGGAGCTTCCCCCATCCCTGGCTCCCAGCTCTGGGACAGAGACGTCTCCATCATTGTACCACCCTGGTTTTGTTCATACGAAGGGGCTCCCTAGACATGTCCTCTAAGCTGGACTCCTGAGAGGGTTTCCAGCAGGAGGCTCCAGCCCCTAGGGCATGAAGAGGATATCAGCTAGTCTCATTCACATGGCATCTCCGGTCTCCAGCTCCACTTCCTGCAGCAGGGCAAACGAACCCATTAGCTCCCAGAATCCCAACTCTTTGACCTTCTTCCGGTCAGCAGTGGGATTTCTCCAGCCCCCTCACCACACCTGTCAGCCTCTGAATGATGAAGGGCCTGAATGTCGGAGTCACCAGAACAAGCAAACTCCAGTTGCAGGCAGTGGGGCCTGTGTGTACTGAGCCCCACTGGAAACCAGGTCTGAAATGGGAGCAAGGACCCCAGCCCAGGAACAGTGGGAGTGGGCAGAGCAGGCCTGTAACAAGGTGCTCTCCCCTGAGCTGCACAGCCTGGGGCTTAGCCAAGCTGATTACAGAATGAGCCCTACCTGACAGGCACCATGTACCCCCTCCTACAGAGCCAGACTTCAGTGGTGATACAGACAACTGGGGTATCAACAGGAATGAGAACGAGATAGGCAGTTCAGAGCAACAAGGAAAGTCTAGAGGGAAACTTGAGAAGAGAGGTGGGAAGTGCCCAGGGAAAACTGCAGCAAAGAGAAAGGAGTAGACCTTGCTGTGGGGTACAGGACCCTGGGCTACTCCCAGTGTCAGGGTGGGACTGGATTCCCCTACTGGCCCCAAAGAAGGGGGCGTCCACACACCCGGAGAGGGTTACCGAGCCCAGCATAGGGGCTGCAGGATGAGTAAGAGCCCCAGTGATGGCAGAAGGACTTCTTTCTGTGGAAAGACGTGTTTGGACTTTTAGTGTGAGACAAGCTGGGCCCCAGGAGGGTTGACGAAAGATGGTGACCAAGCTGAAGTGTTGACTTACCAGGCAGAGAAACTGTCACGGTGCTGGAGCGACCACTGATTGGGGACGCTAGCCTAGCGAGAGGGCTGTGATCATGCCTGGCCGCCCCGGGGGCAAGGAACGATTAGTAGCTTCCTTTCTGATTGGCATAGTCAGGAGGATTGAATTCCCCCTGTGATCCGTGAGGGCTGATTGAAGTCTTGGTTGCTGAAGGACGGTCTGACCTGCCAAGCGGGTGTCTCAAGGGACCAAGCTGGTCACTGGATTTCTCACTTCAGTTCCTGGGACTGGTTAAGCAGCCAAAGCAGGTCTAGGGGTTTCTCACGCAGCTCCTAGAACACCAACAGAGGCAGAAGGAAGTGCAGGCGGAGCTACAGACGCGGCAGCAGAAATACCTGTGAGAGATCCTGCAAAGGGAAATCAACCCAGGGTCTGCTATGCCCATGGACAAAAATGGCAGACAAGGAGCGCACGCCTGGGCTGTTCTGTGAAGATTAGCCCAGGAAAGCAGGGCATGAGGAAGTGTACAAGCGTGGCCTAATGCCAAGATGGGGACAAGAATTCTTTGTTTTGAGTGAAGAGAAGCAGGCCATATCAAAAGATACGGTCTGCTCTAGGAAATTGCTGAGTGCAAAATGAGGGGCCAGGGCCCCAAGAAGGTAGAAAGAAAGGAGAAGGTGTCCTCTGACACAAACCCACATGAGGAAGGCAAGGTGGAGGTGGCAGGGATGGCTGTGGACCTTGCAGACCCTCCACCAACACGCCCTGTTGGGTGCTGGAGGGAGGTGAAGGACAAAATGGTTGGCCCAGAGATGAAACAGACTGAAGTAGGGACAAACACCAGGGTGGAGCAGTCCATGGTGGGTTCTCAGACCCTGACGGAAAAGGTTTTGGCGTATGCAATGCCAGGAGCAAAAAGGGGTAGAGAAGAAGCTAAAGGCTTCAGAACAGGCTCCGCAAGCAGTTGCGAATGAGAAGGAGTGGCTGCAGGAAGAGCGCTGGGATACTGCGTAAGAGAAGGATTGCCTCTTAATTCTGGTGAGCGAGCTGGCAGTGGAGCTGGAGACACTGTGCGCAGGCTGTTCAAGCGCGCAGCCGGTGACAGCGATGAGATGATGAGGGATGAAGCTTGGACAAGAACCGAACTTGCCCCCCCGGGTGGGCGATGTTCTAAGGAGGAGGGAATATAACAGAGAGTGGCCTGTGGGCTGTAAAGTCTGGACCTAGGCCAAACTGATTACAGAGTGAGCTTCACCTAAGGGGAAAACCAGGGAAAACCGCAGCAAAGGTACAAGAGCAGGTTTAACTGTTCAGTAGAGGGCCTTGGGGCAGAACCTAGAATCCAGGGTAGGACTGGTTCTCCCTTGGTCTCTAAGGAAGGGGACGTAGAAGGCCATAGAAAGGGCTACCAAGGGCAGGCCGAGCCAAAGTCAGGCTGAGGAAGAGCCCTCAAAGGAACGGAAGACCTTGTTTCTGTTAGACATTTTTGGACTTTTTGTTTGGGATGAGCATGACCCAGGAAGGAGTGGACTAAAAGACGGTCACCTGGCTGAAGTTCACAGCCAAAGAACTCCCAGAGGGCCCTAGTGACTATTGACAAGGGTGCTAGCCCAGCAACAAAGCTGTAACACCAGGCCTTGCCAGGAAGAGGCAGCCTGGTTTTGGAGAGTGGTGGGGATGGTCTATGGGAGAGGATGGCTGGAGAGGTCGTACAGGAGGGGCAACAGGGTCCAGTAATGAGAGCAGGGAACTGGTTGGACTGCAGCCCTGCCACTGAGTGGTAACGTGATCCTGGCCAGGTCACTCTCCCACCCGATGCCTCACTTTCTCTATCTGTGAAATGGGGATCATCCTGACCCACATTAAGTAAGTGTTTGATCCTCTGCTCTTCCTTCCCAAATCCCTGCCCTCCTTGTCCCACACAGGCCTCTGCCCTGTTCCTCAAACTTCCATGCCCATGTTAGTGCCTGTGTAGCCCCCCAATGGCAAGGTCTCATGTACAGTCTCCTGCCAGCAAACTGAAGCTGCCCCTAAATCCAGAACAGGAATCGCAGTTCCCATGCACGGCCCGAATGGAGGATAGACCATGGGCATGGGGATGGCCAACACTCACATCCAGGTAGATCATCAACGTACTCCTCTGTCCCAGGAGCAGGAAGGTCTCTGGTTCTCGCTCTCTTCGGTGGCTGGAGCTGCTGAGTTGGGGTTGCGGGTGGCCAGAGATGGGAACAGGCCATAGGATTAATCCACTGTCAGGGAGAGAGTCCCACCCTGTGGGAGATGATGTTGCCCCTCTGTGGGGAAGTCCTTCCTTGCAGATTCTGTGCTTTGGTTCCTGGACTCTGCCAGGAAGCCCAGCTCCCATCCCTTGCAGTTTGGCTGTTGCCTACCTTGCTCAGCACCAGACCCTCTGCAGAGAGGGCAAGGACTGCAGAGCGAGCGTTCATCCTGGCAGGTGTAACCCCAGGTTCCATAACCCTGACCCATGGCCTCCCTCCCCTGACAGGCTTTGAAGAAGGCCTGCCCAGAGATGTGGATGCCATTCTGAAGAGCCTGCTGACAGCAAGCCCCAGCACAGACAAACTCCCGCACATCCTGGAGGTGAGCAGAATGGGCAGGGGCAACAGGAATTTTACCTTAGGCCTGCGGAGGCCTGGAAATGAGAGACTGGGTGATCCACGTCTCCATTGTGTCCTGCTATCTGAGAGCCATTGGGCCACCTGTGGTCAGGGCAGTCAGTGTAGAGCAGTCTTGGGGCTTTCCCTCCTTCAGGGACAGAGGGAAGGCGCTGGTGCTCGACAACAGGTCTCTGCCTGGTTCTGTTGAGCACTAACTCCAAGACCTCAGACAGGCTTGCGGAGTGAGAGCATCAGAGCCCTGTGAGGTCCAGGAGAAGGTCCTCCAAGAAGAGCACTGGCTCCTTCCAAGGAAGCTGCTGAGATTGGTCTTCACAACATCCTCTGGCAAGGAGTTCCACAGGTTGACTGTGCATTGTGTAAAAAAAATACTTCCTTTTTTTAGTTTTAAACCTGCTGTCTATTAATTTCATTTGCTGACCCCATATCAGTGTACAACAGAAATGGTTTATCAAAGTCATGTTCAATAACATGATTGAATCCTATTACAAACTGATTGTAAAACTTTCTTAGAACAATAGTGGATTGGATTTGTCCTTGCAGCATGGTTCCTGTATGTCTCATGTGATCTTGCCAAGAGCTAATGAAAATAGCTACTTTATCCATAGAAGCTTTGGCATGTGTCTGGAACCCAATTGCTATCAAGACAATGTAGGTATTAGTGTTGTCCATAGGATAGGAATCTTGGAATTTAGCCATGAAAGCAATATGGTTGTGTGCCTCAGTTTCCCTTTTCCTATAGCATATCAGGTCTGGAATGTCTTTTCTCCTGTGAAAAGTTTAAAGACTGTTTACAAGTATCAGGGGGTAGCTGTGTTAGTCTATATCCACAAAAACAACAAGGAGTCCGGTGGCACCTAAAAGACGAACAGATTTATTTCGGCATAAGCTTTCATGGGTGAAACATCTGTATCACAGGGTCTTTTAACATAAAGTGTGTTCTTATGTATCACTCTTAACATGTTCAAGGGTTTTCTCTAAAGATTAGGAACCGTGATTCAGGATGGTCAGAGTGCAGTAAGAGAGAGTTAAAAAGGAGCTTTGTTCCCTGTAGAAGGAAGAAAGTTTGCTCTTGATTAATTAAAGCACCTGAAGCCAGTCACCTGATAAAAACCCCCCTACTTCAATCAGGCCAGGGAAGGAGTTGAAGCAGAGTGGATTGGTGTTGGAGCAGAGAGCAGTTTGGAGGGAAGGAGAGGAGATTTTGGGGAAGTGCTGTGGTGGGCTAAGAAGACCAAGACCCTAGGTAAAGGGACAGCTGGTTGGTGCAAAGGGAGGGCAGGAAGCCCCACAAGCTGAAGGGCAGTAGAGGGAAGTAGCCCAGAGGAAGGAACCGCTAGTTTAAGCAGTTTACTGCTATCCCTAGGGCCCCTGGGCTGGGACCCGGAGTAGAGGGAGGGCCTGGGTCCCTCCCTCTCCCCTCTCCTCCTCTCGGACACTAGTTGGGCAGTTAATACCCCAGTTTAGGGGTGAGAAACGGCATCCTGAACCCTCCCCAAGAAGAGAGAGAGCGAGACCCATCCAAGTAATGCCGGCAATTTACCACAGCACATTGTACATTTTTACAGTTTTTCATAATAGCAACAAAATAGCTACAAAAATCACCATTAGCAATAACAATAAATCCATTGAAAATGTCCATATACAATCATTTTAGTCATGACACACCTTTGGCCCAATACCACTGGGGTTTGGGCCTTGTAGGGTTACCCTGTGACTTCCCTTTGCAAAATTCAGTTCTCACTTTCCTCCTTGTCCTGAAGTAAAAGAAAAAGGTTCTCCCGATTCCCAAAGGACCAAGCCCCAGACCCAGGTCAATAGACAAGTCAGATCTTGCCCACAAATCATGCCAATCCTTTAGGGGCAAGGAGGAACAAGGAGAAACTTGCTTTCAAAAGAGCCAAGGAGGAGAGGGACACGGTCCATGAAGAGAGCCTGCTCCGGGGTTCCTGGAGGAAGAGAGGAAGAGCAGGGAGCAGGACCGATTGCTCAGGGGGGGAATGCTGGATATGGGGCCAGCAGGGCGGTTCATCCACCTCATGTCACAGCACCAGCCCCAGTGCGTGTGCCGGCTGCAGTGTCTGCAGGTGCACAGGTCCCTGTAACTGTGACAGTGGAATGGTGTTCCCGGGCCTGGCTCACAATGGTTGGAGGGTGGAGTCTGTGGCAGGGCCTGTGACCAAAACTACAGATGGGGTTTCTGTTCCCAACAATGACAGCTGTGTGTCTCAGAGAAAGATCCTCGAACCCCTCTCTCCAAGAGACGAACCCTTGTCTCCAAAACCAGTCAGGTGGCAGAGCGCATACTGGTTTATGCCGTAGATGACACGTTTTCTGGCCAGCCTTGAATGCTCCAATTCCCTGATGAATGTTCTTCTGACCCTTAATGGCTTTTATATTTTTCCTCTAGCCATTATTCAGATGCTCAGCCCAATCGGCCAGGTCCCGCTTCCATGTGGTGCCTCACTTTCCCCCTCTCTGAAGTGGGGATAATCCTAACTGACAATTAGTGTTGGATCCTCAGATCTTGCTTCCCAAATCCCTGCTCTCCTTGCCCAACTCCGGCCTCTCCCCCATTTCCCCAAACTTCCATGCCTATCTTAGTGCCTGTCTCATCCTCCAACTGCAAGGTCTCAGACACAGTCTCCTTCCAGCAAGCTGAAGCTGCCCCTGGCTCTGGAGCTGGAATCGCATGTCCTGAGAGCTTCCCTTGCGTAGTGTATTCATCGTGGGCATGAGAAAGGACAACACCCGTATGCAGGTCTAACATCAGCCTCCACCTCTGTCCCAGCAGCAGGATGGCTCTGGTTCCTGCTCTGTTAGGGGGCTTATTCCTTCACCCACTTACTTCCCTGGTCCTTCTTGCATGAACAGAGAGCAACAATACCCGAAGTCCAAAGGTTCAAACAATTCGATGTTTATTGGGGTGAACTTCTAGCAATCATGATTCCAGTTTCCTTCCTTAGTGTCCCCCTTCTCAGCTTTGACACCACAGAGCCTTACCTGTGTCCCTGTTCCCATTTCCCCCCCCTTAGCAAAACATGATTCCAGTTTCCCCACCTCCATTCCCTGTTCCCATTCCCCCTCCTTACTTCCTGATTGACTGCAGACTAGATAGTAAACTTGAGTTCCGCTTAGCTATACCTTAACTAATCATTTTACTGAAATTTAACTAACCAATCCTAACATATTGTAACATGATTATTTAACCAATTATATCCCACCACCTTAATTAGTTTACACCCAGCAAAATTAATTATACAGCAGACAGAAACAATCACAGAACCAGACAGAGATTATACAAACAAACAGTAGGGAAATGTTTCAGAGTAACAGCCGTGTTAGTCTGTATTCGCAAAAAGAAAAGGAGTACTTGTGGCACCTTAGAGACTAACCAATTTATTTGAGCATAAGCTTTCGTGAGCTTCAGCTCACTTCATCAGATGCATACTGTGGAAAGTGTAGAAGATCTTTTATACACACAAAGCATGAAAAAATACCTCCCCCACAGTGATAGAACAACAAAGAAATGAGGATTTCACATCCCAGCTATTGATAAGCGAGTTCTTGCCAGACAGGATGCTATCAAACTAAGTTTCCTTTTACATCTTCCAGGCACTTCCCTTTCTCTGGAGGTGATAGGTATTATCAGGACAGGATTGTATTCCTAACAGCCCAATAGCACCTTATTTCAATGTGACTAGTTTGGAATGTGGGGATGTGACCGTTCGCTTCCCAGCTTATGGCTGCCTCTGCTGCTTAGCCAAAGGCCTTAGCCTAAGAACAGGCCCTCAGACTGTCACAGTAAGAGAAGACCCTTACACTGGCAGACAGTGATTTTGATTCTTTCTTTTATACCTCTAGAACTAGCTAAGTGATAAGAATACACCTAAATACTTAGAGTATAGGCCTTTACAGACAGGCCTGAATATATCCTAACATGCTCCCTTGGACAGCTGGAGGTACTGAGAAGTGGGGTTGGCAGAGCATGAGAACTGCCCATAAGGTTAAGAAATGGTGGGGAGAGCCTCTTCCCTCCATGGGACATTACGTTGTCCCTCCGTGGGCAATCCTTTCTTTCCGCAGGCTGGGATTTGGGTCCTGGATTTTGCCCAGAAACCCAGCTCCCATCCCTAGCAGCTTGGCTGTTCCCTACCGTGCTCGGCACCAGGCCCTCCGCAGAGAGCTGCTCTGGGCAAGGACTGCAGAGCCAGCTGTCATCCGGGCAGGTGTAGCCCCAGGTTCCATAACCCTGACCCATGGTCTCTCTCCGCTGGCAGACTCAGAGGAAGGCCTGTCCAGAGAACATGGATGATGAGCTCTAGATCCTGCTGACAGCATCCCCCAGCACAGATAAACTCCAGCACATCTCGGAGGTGAGCAGAATGGGAAGGGGCAGCAGGGGTTTTACCTTGGCCCTGGGGACTCCAAGAAAGAAGAGACTGGAAAATCCATGTTTCTTCTCTTGGATCCTTCCCAGTATGCATTTGTGATCAACTATGTGGGTGACCTTGGGGTTAACTCACTTCCCCCTTCTGGCATCAGTCTTCTCCACTATCAAATCTACCCTGGGGAAGAAGGACATAAGCCCCGACAATCACCTTCACCTGTGGGTGTCTGGCCCTGGGAGCCTAAACCAACTGGACTACCTGCCCCATCACCTAAACTGCCCTGACTTTTCCTCCTAGGGCCTTGTCCTAAGTGCTCAGCCTAGTCCCTTCCTGGCTTATCCCTGACCTTTCAAGGACTCTTCAAGCCCCTCCCACACCTGCTCCCCTTGGGGTGTCTCTCGTGGCTGAGCACAGGCTGCCCTTCTGTCTGTCAGCAGGCCTGAGTTCTTGTCACCTGACCCCCACATTTATTCCCTTCACCCTAGGGAGCTGCATAACCTGGGCTAAGTACAGTTGAACTCCAACCCCTGTCCTGGCCATCTCACCCTGGGACAGGTTGAAAGTGGAAACCTGTGGGCTAACAGTAACTGTTTGCTCTCAAAGGTGCTGAAGACACAATGGAAGAGGAAATCCTTTGGTCTCAATTTAAATTATTGCAACTGAAAGTGAATGAGAGAAAATAGGTCCAGAGTTATCTTCCTAGCAGCAGAAAATGTGTAGATTGATAGATGTTAAGGTCAGAAAGGACCGTTATGTGTATCTAGTTGCACCTCCTGTACAACTCGAGCCCTCGAATGTCACCAAGTGATTCCTTCAGCCAACCATAACATGGGAATGAGCCAGAGCACGTCTTTTGGAATGACATCCACATGCATTGGAGCCAGCAGGCTAACAGAAAATCCTTCTGCAGTGACATGGGGTTAAGGGACATGAAGGAAAAGACATGGAGGCTGTGATTAAAGTTAGAGCACTGAGACCAGGATAACCGGGGTTAGGTCCCAGTATTGGCTAGCAGAAGTCCTGCCATTTTCTATTCCTGGCTTTGGGACCATGAGCGACTCTCTTCACTGCTGGGTGCCTCGGTTTCCCCAACTATCAAATAGAGCTAATCAAGGTTTTGTTTGTTCTCCCCATTTTACAGGGTGGGAAACCGAGACACAGTTGGGACCTGTCTACACTACAGCTCTCTCATGCATTTCTAAGCTGCTGACCCCCACATGTTGTTCAGAGCCTATTTACAACACAGCTCCTAAGGGTGTGTTTATTCTGTTCTTATCCCCTATGTACCAGCAGGTCTGGGCGGCCTTTTCTCACTGTGCTGTGGGGAGCAGGTCCTGAGTACAAAGGGTCTGAAGAAGCTCTCAAGGACTAATTTTTAAAAATAATTTTTATCAATGAATTGGGAGAAAACATACAATCCCTGCTGATAAGCTTGGTGGGTGACAAAATACTGGCAGAGTCGTTATTACTGATGAGAAGGGAGCAGTGATACAAAGCGATGTGGCTCATTTGGCAAGCTGGACCCATTCAAAGAAAACAAGTTTGACCAGAGCCAAATGCAAGGTCCTATACCTCCCAACAAGGCATGCCGGCCACACCTCCAGAATGGAGAAGTGTATCCAGGAAAGCAGTGACTCTGAAAAGGATTTAGGGGCCATAATGGAGAAGCTACTCAACACGAACTCCCAGTGGGATGCTGTGGTGAACAGAGCTAAAGCCATCATTACATGTAGGAGCAGAGCCGTGAGTAGCATAGGGAGGTGTGCCATTATGAGTGTAATATAATATCTCATTGATAGGTCACAGGGCCAGAAAGAGTTAATTAACTCACAGGCTGACCTGATCCATGGCTGAACTTTAAAGACTGGTGAGGAAGATATGTAAAGGAATAGAGCTTTGAAATGCAAGCCTGCATTGTTAGAGATAGAAGGGTAGATGTTTGCTCAGGTCTTGTGATATAAGCAAACAAGTCTTGTCTATTGCTATAGCTTTGATTCAAAGATCAAAAGAGGAATATTAACATTTAGGAAGACACTTGAGTGAAAAAGTATTCTTGTTCATATGTCTCTTTGAAGGTTGTGGTAACCTGTATCTAAACTGTTTAATGGATAAATTATCCTGTGATAATTGCCAGGATGTTTAGGAGAAGGAAAGTTAAGCCTATTGTTTTCTCAGGCCAAAAGGCTGCTGGAAGTGTATAAAAACCCTGGGACACAATCCTTCTTCATCTCAGATCTGCTTTGGGTTTCAAGAAGGGGAAACCCGAAGCCATAAGGACTGAGATCCCCAGTCACTGACTGGAGTCACCCTGAATATGGACATTGGACGATAACCTATGGACTATTTCTAAAAGGACTTTTGGCAACTACAAGCTCATCTCTGCTCTGTACCTGTACCTCAAGAGTTGAACTCAAGTCTGCAACTGTATTGATCTTTTAACCAACACGCTCTTCCTTTTCCTTTTTAATAAATTTTAGTTTTGTTAATAAGGATTGACTGTAAGCGTGTATTTTGGGTAAGATCTGAGTTATCATTTGACCTGGGTCTGGGGCTTGGTCCTTTGAGATCAGGAGAACCTTTTCTTTTATATGATGAAATAAGATTTTCAGAATTTATCATCATATGTTTGACCTGTGTGTCTGGAAGGAGTCCTGAGGCTGGGTACTTTAAGGGAACTGCATTATTTGGACTTCTGAGTAACCAGGGAGGTGCTATAGAAGCTGTTCTGTGCTGGCTTGATAAATCTAAGTATTGGAATATCCACCAGCCTTTGGGGTTTGTTTACCCCGTTTGTTTGCAGTCCACCCTGACTGAGTGACCTCAGCTGGCTCCCACGGGCAGCACTGTCACAGGAGGTGACACAGAATCAGTGAGACTGCTATTGGAATACTGCCTCCAGTTTTCATAGAATCATAGAATATAAGGGTTGGAAGGGACCCCAGAAGGTCATCTAGTCCAACCCCCTGCTCGAAGCAGGACCAATTCCCAGTTAAATCATCCCAGCCAGGGCTTTGTCAAGCCTGACCTTAAAAACCTCTAAGGAAGGAGATTCTACCACCTCCCTAGGTAACGCATTCCAGTGTTTCACCACCCTCTTAGTGAAAAAGTTTTTCCTAATATCCAATCTAAACCTCCCCCACTGCAGCTTGAGACCATTACTCCTCGTTCTGTCATCTGATACCATTGAGAACAGTCTAGAGCCATCCTCTTTGGAACCCCCTTTCAGGTAGTTGAAAGCAGCTATCAAATCCCCCCTCATTCTTCTCTTCTGCAGGCTAAACAATCCCAGCTCCCTCAGCCTCTCCTCATAACTCATGTGTTCCAGACCCCTAATCATTTTTGTTGCCCTTCGCTGGACTCTCTCCAATTTGTCCACATCCTTCTTGAAGTGTGGGGCCCAAAACTGGACACAGTACTCCAGATGAGGCCTCACCAATGTCGAATAGAGGGGAATGATCACGTCCCTCGATCTGCTCGCTATGCCCCTACTTATACATCCCAAAATGCCATTGGCCTTCTTGGCAACAAGGGCACACTGCTGACTCATATCCAGCTTCTCGTCCACTGTCACCCCTAGGTCCTTTTCCGCAGAACTGCTGCCTAGCCATTCGGTCCCTAGTCTGTAGCTGTGCATTGGGTTCTTCCGTCCTAAGTGCAGGACCCTGCACTTATCCTTATTGAACCTCATCAGATTTCTTTTGGCCCAATCCTCCAATTTGTCTAGGTCCTTCTGTATCCTATCCCTCCCCTCCAGCGTATCTACCACTCCTCCCAGTTTATTATCATCCGCAAATTTGCTGAGAGTGCAATCCACACCATCCTCCAGATCATTTATGAAGATATTGAACAAAACCGGCTCCAGGACCGACCCTTCGGGCACTCCACTTGATACCGGCTGCCAACTAGACATGGAGCCATTGATAACTACCCGTTGAGCCCGACAATCTAGCCAGCTTTCTACCCACCTTGTAGTGCATTCATCCAGCCCATACTTCCTTAACTTGCTGACAAGAATACTGTGGGAGACCGTGTCAAAAGCTTTGCTAAAGTCAAGAAACAATACATCCACTGCTTTCCCTTCATCCACAGAACCAGTAATCTCATCATAGAAGGCGATTAGATTAGTCAGGCATGACCTTCCCTTGGTGAATCCATGCTGGCTGTTCCTGATCACTTTCCTCTCATGCAAGTGCTTCAGGATTGATTCTTTGAGGACCTGCTCCATGATTTTTCCAGGGACTGAAGTGAGGCTGACTGGCCTGTAGTTCCCAGGATCCTCCTTCTTCCCTTTTTTAAAGATTGGCACTACATTAGCCTTTTTCCAGTCATCCGGGACTTCCGCGGTTCGCCACGAGTTTTCAAAGATAATGGCCAATGGCTCTGCAATCACAGCCGCCAGTTCCTTCAGCACTCTCGGATGCAACTCGTCCGGCCCCATGGACTTGTGCACGTCCAGCTTTTCTAAATAGTCCCTAACCACCTCTATCTCCACAGAGGGCTGTCCATCTCTTCCCCATTTTGTGATGCCCAGCGTAGCAGTCTGGGAGCTGACCTTGTTAGTGAAAACAGAGGCAAAAAAAGCATTGAGTACATTAGCTTTTTCCACATCCTCTGTCACTAGTTTGCCTCCCTCATTCAGTAAGGGGCCCACACATTCCTTGGCTTTCTTCTTGTTGCCAACATACCTGAAGAAACCCTTCTTGTTACTCTTGACATCTCTGGCTAGCTGCAGCTCCAGGTGCGATTTGGCCCTCCTGATAACATTCCTACATGCCCGAGCAATATTTTTATACTCTTCCCTGGTCATATGTCCAACCTTCCACTTCTTGTAAGCTTCTTTTTTATGTTTAAGATCCGCTAAGATTTCACCATTAAGCCAAGCTGGTCGCCTGCCATATTTACTATTCTTTCGACTCATTGGGATGGTTTGTCCCTGTAACCTCAACAGGGATTCCTTGAAATACAGCCAGCTCTCCTGGACTCCTTTCCCCTTCAAGTTAGTCCCCCAGGGGATCCTGGCCATCCGTTCCCTGAGGGAGTCGAAGTCTGCTTTCCTGAAGTCCAGGGTCCGTATTGTGCTGCTTACCTTTCTTCCCTGTGTCAGGATCCTGAACTCAACCAACTCATGGTCACTGCCTCCCAGATTCCCGTCCACTTTTGCTTCCCCCACTAATTCTACCCGGTTTGTGAGCAGCAGGTCAAGAAAAGTTTTGGTGTCCTCATTAGAAAAATATGTTGAGAAATTGGAGCTGGGGCAGCAAAGAGCCACCAAATGTTCTGCGGGCTGGAGAAAAATGCCTTCTAGGGAGCGATTGAAAGAGCTCAACCTGTTTAGCTGATGAAAAGCAGATTGAAAGGTGACTTCACTGAAGGGTTGAAATGCCTTAATGGAGAGAAAATACTGGGGATTAAAAGGCTCGTTAATCGAGCAGAGAGAGGCAAAACAAGACCCAATGGCTGGAAGGTGAAAAGCGACAAATTCATATCACAAATAAAGCACAAATATTCAACAGCGAGGATGATTCACCACGGGAAGAAGCTACCAAGGAAAGTGGTGGATTCTCCATCTCTTGATGTCATTTAATGAAGACTAGATGCCTTTCTGGAATGTGCTTGCCAAACGGTAGCAACTGTGGTATACAGGAGGCCTGTGATATGCAGGGGGTCAGATGAGATGCTCTAATGGTCTCTTCTGGCCATCAAGTCGACTCATTTCTGAAAAACTGAGTGTAGCATTGGGAGTAGCCTGTGATGTTTTGCTGTCTAGCCAGCATGCTTCCTAGAATGAACACTCCTTGAGTGGAGTGATCCACAGGGAGTAGCTCAAACCTCCAAAGTGTCTGGCCAGCGGTAGGACATGAGAACTGCAGGGGAGGGGTGGGTAGGCTGACGGGATAGCAAGTGTGAAAAAGGGGACAGGGAGTGGGGGGTAATAGGAACCTATATAAGAAAAAGCCCCAGATAGTGGGACTGTCCCTATAAAATCGGGACATCTGGTCACCCCAGGGGTGGGTGTGGCAGTGACATCACAAAGGCCTTTTGCAGGACCTCAGCCTATTGGTCAAAGGTAGTGGGGAGGTGGTGACCTCACAGAGAGATGCTGACATCAGCCAGGCAGGACAGGGGCGCAGGGCCAGGGAAACCTCACAGACCCCTGTAGCTTTGCTTCAGCAAGTCTCCCTCTTGAGGTCTCTCTTTGAGGCCTGAGAGAGTATTAGGGTTTACATACGTGAGCGCAAGGAGGAACCTCTTTCGAGTTTTCTCCTTTCCTTTTCCTGATTTTACAAGAAAACAGATGTCCCTGTTTGGAAGGTAAGAGCCTCTGAGAGGTTTGGAACCTGTTCAGTCTGATCCATTTGGTGCCAGCTGAATTCTGGGCCTGGAAAACGCTAGCTTCAGGAGGCAGAATTTTATTCCCCACCTAGGATTTTGTCCCTTAGACTCACTGGGGACATTAGGGTTTGTCCTTTTTGTTTTACATTTCCTCCCTCCCTCCTTTCTCTTCTTCTCTTATTTCTTTTGTCCTTTCCCCTGTTCCCCTCCCGCCACCAGGAGGGGTGTGTGTGGGGGAGTCACTGGGGGTGCTCTGCAGCTCCCAAAAATGTGGGGCTAAAATAGTGCTCGGCCAGTGATCCCCATTGGTGACCTGGGCCATCGTTTGGGCTCTCTGGTGAGAACCCTCAGCCTCCCACCCCTCAGTCTCGACCCTGATTGGCTGAGCAAGGGGTTATTGACAGGGAGGAGACTCGGGTCCTTGTTGCTCTCTTTTAAAACCAAGTAAATAAGTCATAACCAGTCATGTTTGATGAATTTTGCTGCTTCTCTGTATTCATTGTCTCTGAGCAGTTCATGATTCTCTCTAGCATTCCAGTTCTCCTGAAACACTTGCTGAATAATTACTATGAACTGTTGTTGGTCTGGAGCTCATTTGAGAGGACTTTATTCAGATTGTTCAATGTATGAAACTCAAGATCTGATGGTTAGTTTTAAAATCAGGGTTCTTGGGTCCTATTCCCAACTCTGCCACTGCCTGGCTGTGTGACCTCAGAGAAGTCAATTCTCCTTTCTCAGCCTTAGCTTCTCCCTCTTTCAAGTAGGCATAACAATCCTCTCCTACCTACCTCACAGTGGGAGGAGGATGGGGATCCATTGGAGAGTGTCACTGGGAGCAGTGCATAATATGAGGGGTCCTATCACTTTTACTCAGATCAGAATATGGAATAGCTGAAATATTCTATTTTATTTGTTTTTGATGATTTTGAAATTGTTAAGAGCAGCAACTCCTTAGCTCAGACTGAAGCATCTTCTCTAATTTTCGAGATCAAAGTGTCTCATCTTTGTGTGCGGCAAGACAATTTAACACACAGTGACAAACAGGAGATGCTTTTGTTTTGCAACAAAATATTTTTGCAAAGAATTTTCATCCCACTTGTTATGATTTCAAGAAACAAACCGGTTTAGTCTGAATGAGATTTTCTGACCAAAACGGTTTCAATGAAATTTCCCCACCATCTTGATTCCTGGGCTCTCTCCCTGCCTCTGGGGGGCTTGTTGTCTGTTAGAACAGGAGTCAAAATTGATGGCTTCTCTTTCTGGCTCTGTCACTACCTTGCTGTGTAGGCCCTTGGGTAGGTCACTTCCCTTTTCTGTACCTAAGGCTCCCCCTCCGTCCAATGGGAACAGGGACAATTTGCGAACTCCGGGCAGTCGTGAGCCTGAGTGAGATAAGGGGCTTAGTTAAAGCCCTTTGTGAAGGAGAAAGGGGAGGTTCACGGTGTTGAGCACCGCGGAATTCTAAACTTTGTTAAAATGTCTAGGCTGCGGAAACAAGAAATGGTCGGGGCCAAATTTTAACCATTGTCTTTTTTAAAGCCCATTCAGGGAAATGAGTCCCACTCTTTTAGGTACGTGGGTTCTTTGCCAGCAGGAGAGAAGAGGTTCCTGCCTCCATTTGTGTGGCCTTAACAAACCAGGTGCTGTGCCTCAGTTCTCATCTGAGATCCCTGAAAAAGAACCTCTCCCCGTCCGTTAACAAGACAGTAGCTATCTTTAAAAGGGGAACAAAGAGAACCTTGGGACTTACAGACCAGCCTGCCTTATTCCATACCTGGAAAGATACTGGAACACACTATTAAACAATCAGTTTGTCAGCACCTACAGGATCATCTGGTTCTTAGTACTAGTGAGCATGGATTTGTCAAGAACAAATGATTCCAAACCAATCCTGTTTCCTTCTGTGACAGGGTTACAGGCCTAGAGGAGGTGGGCAGACAGCGTGTGCCCCTTACTGAATGAGGGAGGCAACCTAGTGACAGAGGATGTGGAAAAAGCTAATGTACTCATTGCTTTTTTTGCCTCTGTCTTCACTAACAAGGTCAGCTCTCAAACTGCTGCACTGGGCATCATAGCATGGGGAGTAGATGGCCAGCCCTCTGTGGAGAAAGAGGTGGTTAGGGACTATTTAGAAAAGCTGGACATGCACAAGTCCATGGGGCCAGACGAGTTGCGTGCGAGAGTGCTAAAGGAATTGGCAGCTGTGATTGCAGAGCCATTGGCCATTATCTTTGAAAACTCATGGCGAACCGCGGAAGTCCCGGATGACTGGAAAAAGGCTAATGTAGTGCCCATCTTTAAAAAAGGGAAGAAGGAGGATCCTGGGAACTACAGGCCAGTCAACCTCACCTCAGACCCCGGAAAAATCATGGAGCAGGTCCTCAAAGAATCAATCCTGAAGCACTTACATGAGAGGAAAGTGATCAGGAACAGTCAGCATGGATTCACCAAAGGAAGTTCATACCTGACTAATCTAATTGCCTTCTATGATGAGATTACTGGTTCTGTGGATGAAGGGAAAGCAGTGGATGTATTGTTTCTTGACTTCAGCAAAGCTTTTGACACGGTCTCCCACATTATTCTTGTCAGCAAGTTAAAGAAGTATGGGCTGGATGAATGCACTATAAGGTGGGTAGAAATTTGGCTAGATTGTCAGGCTCAATGGGTAGTGATCAATGGCTCCATGTCTAGTTGGCAGCTGGTGTCAAGTGGAGTGCCCCAGGGGTCGGTCCTGGGGCCGGTTTTGTTCAATATCTTCATAAATGATCTGGAGGATGGTGTGGATTGCACTCTCAGCAAATTTGCGGATGATACTAAACTGGGAGGAGTGGTAGATACGCTGGAGGGCAGGGATAGGATACAGAGGGACCGAGACAAATTGGAGGATTGGGACAAAAGAAATCTGATGAGGTTCAATAAGGATAAGTGCAGGGTCCTGCACTTAGGACGGAAGAATCCAATGCACCGCTACAGACTAGAGACCGAATGGCTCGGCAGCAGTTCTGCGGAAAAGGACCTAGGGGTGACAGTGGACGAGAAGCTGGATATGAGTCAGCAGTGTGCCCTTGTTGCCAAGAAGGCCAATGGCATTTTGGGATGTATAAGTAGGGGCATAGCGAACAGATCGAGGGACATGATTGTCCCCCTCTATTCGACATTGGTGAGGCCTCATCTGGAATATTGTGTCCAGTTTTGGGCCCCACACTACAAGAAGGATGTGGATAAATTGGAGAGAGTCCAGCGAAGCGCAACAAAAATGATTAGGGGTCTGGAACACATGACTTATGAGGAGAGGCTGAGGGAACTGGGATTGTTTAGTCTGCAGAAGAGAAGAATGAGGGGGGATTTGATAGCTGCTTTCAACTACCTGAGAGGTGGTTCCAGAGAGGATGGTTCTAGACTATTCTCAGTGGTAGAAAAGGACAGGACAAGGAGTAATGGTCTCAAGTTGCAGTGGGGGAGGTATAGGTTGGATATTAGGAAAAACTTTTTCACTAGGAGGGTGGTGAAACACTGGAATGCATTACTTAGGGAGGTGGTAGAATCTCCTTCCTTAGAAGTTTTTAAGGTCAGGCTTGACAAAGCCCTAGCTGGGATGATTTAATTGGGGATTGGTCCTGCTTTGAGCACGGGGTTGGACTAGATGACCTCCTGAGGTCCCTTCCAACCCTGATATTCTATGATTCAAAACGCCCTTTACAAATTGGAGAATTGGTCTTCTTGAGCCAAAGTCCACGGCTGGGCCCCCCTCTGTAGACTGGGCAGAAGTGAAACTCCAGAGCCAAACACTCCTCCTCCTGGGCAGTGCACGCCGACCTTTAATGGTCAGATGCTGCTTAGCGCTGTCAGAGCAGCTTCTGCTGCGGGATTCTCCCAGCATTTTCCAAGAGTGGGAAAGTATGAAATCCCCATTTGACTGCTGGGGACAGAGCCATAGAGCGGGGAGCAACTTGCCCAAAGTCCCAACAGGAAAACCAGCAATGGAACCTAGGAGTCCTGACTGTCAATCCCCTCGTTTCACAGGCAGTCGATCGCCCAGTGTCATCACCCTGCCTGCTGTCTGGGCAGGGTAACTCCTCAGGTCACCACCCTCTCCAGCCTGCCTTGGGCTTGGAGAGTGAGGAGGAGAGCGAGGGACAGCAGACGACCCTGAACATCCGCCATCCATCGCTCCATCGCCTAGAGCAAGTGAGTGGCATTAGGGTTCCTCTGTGGCGTCCTCTGTCTGTCTGGGGAGAGGCAGAAAGAGGGGGAGAGAATCTCTCCAAAGGAGATTGGATTTGCAAAAGGCCCCCAGGAGCCCCTTGTTCTCAGACCGGGGAGGGGCTTTTCAGAGTCATCTCCAGTGTGTTTGGAAAGGTCCCAGCATGCGGCTCCCAGCCCTTGCCTTGTGAGCTACTGTTTGACAGGCTGAGAGTGTCTGAGCTGGGCCAGACCTCGCTAGATAATGATGATGGAGAGTCCTGGCCAGCGGGGGACTGGGAGCTCACAGGAAAATGCTAATGGAGTCCCCTCTCCCTCTCCCTCCCGTAAGAACTCAGCAGAATTCCCCAGGATGGGTCACCATGTGGCACAGCTGGCTCTGTCCATCAGTGACCCAGCCAAGGACCTCAGCCAGCAGGTCAGGGAGGGAGTGTACCAGCTCTACCAGCTGCTGCTGCACCAGAGGGGTAAGGAACCCAGCTGGGAAATGGCAACTGAGAGTAGAGTGAGAGTGGGACTGCAACCAATTTCTCTCAGACTGACCCCGGCTGGAGGCTGAGTCTCTATCGATCTCTTTCTCTGTTCTACACCAGCCCTTGCAATTCTGTTGGGCCAGGCACGCAGCGAGGACTCTGCCCACTGTGCAGCCACTAATGGGATTGGAAGGTCACAAGCACTGCAACCAGAATGACAAGTGTGTGTGTGTGTCTGTTTCCCAGGGCTGGCCATCCATGAGGCCAAAGCCCTGTGGTGTTGGGACTGGCACTGGGACAGCAGGCTCCTGGGCAACAGGAACACAACCAGGGTGGGGGAGGTAAGGACACTCTGCCAGGGCATGACACAGCTCAGGGAGTGGGGGTGGCTGGGTCCCCTGCAGTGGCTGCCTCCTGAGGCCACTAGACAGAGATACCGTTCTAGCCCCCGGATTTGGAACCTGATTCTGGGAAATCTGCTAATGCCTCATGTCCTGTTGGTTTTAGGTCTTCAGAAAGTTCTTCTGGGAGGGGCAGAGAAGATACTTCCTCCAGCCGGCAGTGCTGGCCATCCACGACCCTCTGCTGCGTGTCAGCCAGGTTGGGCTGCTCCTCACCTGCTCCCTCCTAGGGGAAGCCCAGCAGCTGATGGGGGACAAGGTAAGCAGCTGCATTAGAGTCAGGAGATTGGGGTGGGGCCCAGGCCACCTTCCCATCCAATGGCCATTCGCTGGCCTGGCAGCAAGAAGCCTGGTGTGGAATGAGAGTGAGAACAGGTGCTACTGGCAAGGGAGGTGAATTCACCTCCATGAGCAGGAGGGAGCCAGCTTGTCCCTGGAGCAGCTCCAACCGATCCTTTTAGCAAGGCTAATTAATGACAAGAATTACCTCATCACGGACTTATGTTCTTAGGACACGGTGCTATCGCTCTTGGGAAGTGCCCTCTGCGAGTCTCTCCTGTCCTACAGGGCCGCACCAGTTTCCAGCGGAGTAGAGTCTGTGTCTCCCGAGTCACCACCCAGAGTTGCTCCCATCACTGGCAGCCTGGGAAGCCAAGGACTGATGAGTGATGGTGATTCACCAGGCAGGGTTGAGGCACACGGGCGGGGGAAGCTTGTCCTGCTGCTGGCAGGGCTGGACCCACTCTAGAGAGAATGGGAGGATTCAGTTAGCAGGGGCTGCTGATCTGCCCCATTCACCAGAGCTGCCATCCTGCGTCTTCAGCATTCGTGTCTGGGATGACTTGGGGAAAGGTCTCAACCTCCCGACATCCTACTTCACTGCTGCCAGAATCCGTCCTTCCCCCACACTCCCTTGCTGGAGCCCTGTCCCTGCCCAACCTGGGTGGGGGTGGAGGAGAGGGTTCTGAGAACTTGAGCTGTGGAATAGAGGTGGAACAGCTGTCAGGGGCACTGAGGGGGAGGTATCAGGAGCTGACCCTACAAGGAGGGGGGTTGGCACTGGAGGTCACTAGAAAGGACAAGAAGACTCGATTCTGGGGGTAATGAGGGTGAATCCATCCCTCAGAAGTAGGCAGGTGGTGGGTGGAAGTGCTGCTGCTTCCAGGTGCCCTTAATGCCACCCAATTCCTCGGGGGCGTCTGAGTCTCTGACAGGTTCTCGTTCCCTTGCAGAAGGAGGATGTCACGGACAATGTGATGTGCCAGGTCCGCATCATCCAGCACTTGCGCCAGGTGCCTGAGGTACTGCAGGGCTGTGCCTCTGAGGCCACCAGAAACTCCCGCTCCCTGCTGCAGGTACTGCTCTGGCTCACTGTAAATGGAGAGATAGTGGAAGGGGAAACGGAACCCCTTGGCACTCACAGAAACCCTCTCCTGTCTCTGTGGAGCAGGGTCCTTCCTGCTTCGCCCCAAATGCCCTCACAGCCTCCGAGATGGGTGCAGCCTGCAGCTGAGCCACCTCCTGGAGCAGTGCAGATGGGTCACCTTGTCCCATCAAAGCAAGCAGTGCTGGCTCTCAAAGAGGCTTAGATGGAAGACCCCACTCCCTCATGGAGGAAGAGCCATTTACTCCTTGGGGCGTGTGGGTCTCTTGGGAGAGAAACGGGATCCCCGATGTGTAGCCTGCCTGGGAGCTTCCCCTGTCCCTGGCTCCCAGTTCTGGGACAGAGACGTCTCGGTCATTGTACCACCCTGGTTTTGTTCGTAGGAAGGGGCTCCCTAGACATGTCCTCTAAGCTGGACTCCTGAGAGGGTTTCCGGCAGGAGGCTCCAGCCCCTCGGGCGCGAAGAGGACATCAGGTAGTCTCGTTCACATGGCATCTCCAGTATCCGGCTCCACTTCCCGCAGCAGGGCAAACGAACCCATGAGCTCCCAGAATCCCAACTCTTTGGCCTCCTTCCACTCAGCAGTGGGATTTCTCCAGCCCCCTCACCACACCTGTCAACCTCTGAATGATGAAGGGCCTGAATGTCAGAGTCACCAGAACAAGCAAACTCCAGTTGCAGGCAGTGGGGCCTGTGTGTACTGAGCCCCACTGGAAACCAAGTCTGAAATGGGAGCAAGGACCCCAGCCCAGGAACAGTGGGAGTGGGCAGAGCAGGCTTGTAACAGGGTGTTCTCCACTGGGCTGCACAGCCTGGGGCTTAGCCAAGCTGATTACAGAATGAGCCCTACCTGAGAGGCACCATGTACCTCCCCCTACAGAACCAGACTTCAGTGGTGACACAGCCCAGCTGGGGTATCAACAGGAATGAGAACGAGGTAGGAAGTTCAGAGCAGCAAGGAAAGCCTAGAGGGAAACTTGAGAAGAGAGGTAGGAAGTGCCCAGGGAAAACTGCAGCAAAGAGAAAGCAGTAGACCTTGCTGTTGGGTACAGAACCCTGGGCTGCTGCCAATGTCAGGGTGGACTGGATTCCCCTACTGGCCCCAAAGAAGGGGGCGTACACCCACCTGGAGAGGGTTACCAAGCCCAGCAAGGGGGCTGCAGGATGAGGAAGAACCCTAGTGATGGCAGAAGGACTTCTTTCTGTGGAAAGATGTGTTTGGACTTTCAGTGTGAGACAAGCTGGGCCCCAGAAGGGTGGACTAACGGTGGCGATCTGGCCGAAGGGTTGAGTTACCAGGCAGAGAAACTGTCATGGTGCTGGAGCAACCACAGATGGGGGACGCTAGCCTAGCGAGAGGGCTGTGATGCCATGCCTGGCCGCCATGGGGGCACGGAACGATGAGTAGATTCATTTCTAATTGGTATAGGCAGGAGGATTGAATTCCATCAGCCCTCATGGATCATAGGGGGAAGTCTTGGGTGCTGAAGGAAGGTCTGTCGTGACAAGCGGGTGTCTGGAGGGACTGAGCTGGTCACTGGATTTCTCACTTCAGTTCCCAGGACTGGTTAAGCAGCCAAAGCAGGTCTAGGGGTTTCTCACGCAGCTCCTAGAACACCAACAGAGGCAGAAGGAAGTGCAGGCGGAGCTACAGACGCGGCAGCAGAAATACCTGTGAGAGATCCTGCAAAGGGAAATCAACCCAGGGTCTGCTATGCCCATGGACAAAAATGGCAGACAAGGAGAGCACGCCTGGGCTGTTCTGTGAAGATTAGCCCAGGAGGGCAGGCCATGAGAAAGTGTACAAGCGTGGCCTAATGCCAAGATGGGGACAAGAGTTCTTTGTTTTTGGTGCAGAGAAGCAGGCCATATCAAAAGACACGGCCTGCTTAGGAAATTGCTGAGTGGCAAAACGAGGGGCCAGGGCCCCACGAAGGTAGAAAGAAAGGAGAAGGTGTCCTCTGACACAAACCCATGTGAGTCAGGCAACGTGGAGGTGGCAGGGATGGCCGTGGACATTGCAGAGCCTCCACCAGTACACCCTGTTGGGTGCTGCAGGGAGGTGAAGAACGAAATGGTTGGCCCAGAGATGAAGCAGACTGAAGGAGGGACAAACACCAGGGTGGAGCAGTCCACCGTGGGTTCTCAGACCCTGACGGAAAAGGTTTTGACTTTTGCAGCGGCAGTAGCAAAAAGGGGTAGAGAAGAAGCTAACGGTTTCGGAACAGGCTCTGCAAGCAGTTGCGAATGAGAATGAGTGGCTGCAGGAAGAGCGCTGGGATACTGCGTAAGAGAAGGATTGCCTCTTAATTTTGGTGAGCGAGCTGGCAGTGGAGCTGGAGACACTGTGCGCAGGCTGTACAAGCGCGCAGTCGGTGACAGCGATGAGATGATGAGGGATGAAGCTTGGACAAGAATCGAATTTGCCCCCCCAGGTGGGCGATGTTCTAAGGAGGAGGGAATATAACGGAGAGTGGCCTGTGGGCTATAAAGCCTGGACTTAGGTAAAACTGATTACAGAGTGAGCTTCACCTGAGGGGAAAACCAGGGAAAACCGCAGCAAAGGCACAGGAGCAGGCCTAGCTGTTCAGTAGAGGGCCTTGGGGCAGAACCTAGAATCCAGGGTAGGACTGGTTCTCCCTTGGTCTCCAAGGAAGGGGACGTAGAAGGTCATAGAAAGGGCTACCAAGGCCAACATGGGCAGGCCGAGCTAAAGTCAGGCTGAGGAAGAGCCCCCAAAGGAACGGAAGACCTTGTTTCTGTTAGACATTTTTGGACTTTTTGTTTGGGATGAGCACGACCCAGGAAGGAGTGGACTAAAAGACGGTCTCCTGGCTGAAGGGCTGAGTTCCAAGCCAAAGAACTCCCAGAGGGCCCTAGCAACTATTGGCAGGGGTGCTAGCCCAGCAAGAAAGCTGTAACACCAGGCCTTGCCAGGAAGGGGCAGCCTGGTTTTGGAGAGCGGTGGGGATGGTCTATGGGAGAGGATGGGCGGAGGGGTCGTACAGGAGGGGCAACAGGGTCCAGTGATGAGAGCAGGGAACTGGTTGGACTACAGCCCTGCCACTGAGTGGTAACGTGATCCTGGCCAGGTCACTCTCCCACCTGATGCCTCACTTTCTCTATCTTTGAAATGGGGATCATCCTGACCCACATTAAGTAAGTGTTTGATTCTCTGTTTTTCCTTCCCAAATCCCTGCCCTCCTTGTCCCACACAGGCCTCTGCCCTGTTCCTCAAGCTTCCATGCCCATGTTAGTGCCTGTGTAGCCCCCCAATGGCAAGGTCTCATATACAGTCTCCTGCCAGCAAACTGAAGCCGCCCCTAGATCCAGAACAGGAATCGCAGTTCCCGTGCAAGGCCCGAATGGAGGATAGACCATGGGCATGGGGACGGCCAACACTCACATCCAGGTAGATCATCAACGTACTCCTCTGTCCCAGGAGCAGGAAGGTCTCTGGTTCTTGCTCTCTTCGGTGTCTGGAGCTGCTGAGTTGGGGGTGCGGTGAGCAGAGATGGGAACAGGCCAGAGGATTAATCCAGTGTCAGGGGGAGAGTCCTCCCTCTTGTGGGATATGATGATGATGTCCCTCTGTGGGGAAGTCCTTCCTTGCAGATGCTGTGCTTTGGTTTCTGGACTCTGCCAGGAAGCCCAGCTCCCATCCCTAGCAGCTTGGCTGTTCCCTACCTTGCTCGGCACCAGGCCCTCTGCAGAGAGCTGCTCTGGGCAAGGATTGCAGAGCCAGCTGTCATCCTGGCAGGTGTAGCCCCAGGTTCCATAACCCTGACCCATGGTCTCTCTCCGCTGGCAGACTCAGAGCAAAGGCCTGTCCAGAGAACATGGATGACGAGCTCTAGATCCTGCTGACAGCAACCCCCAGCACAGACAAACTCCAGCACATCTCGGAGGTGAGCAGAATGGGAAGGGGCAGCTGGGGTTTTACCTTGGCCCTGGGGACTCCAAGAAAGAAGAGACTGGAAAATCCTTGTTTCTTCTCTTGGATCCTTCCGAGTATGCATTTGTGATATCAACTCTGTGGGTGCCCTTGGGGTTAACTCACTTCCCCCTTCCGGCATCATTCTTCTCGACTGTCAGATCTACCCTGGGGAAGAAGGACATAAGCCCCTACAATCACCTTCACCTGTGGGTGTCTGGCCCTGGGACCCTAAACCAACTGGACTATCTGCCCCATCACCTAAGCTGCCCTGTCTTTCCCCCCTCGGGCCTTGTCCTAAGTGCTCTGCCTAGCCCCTGTCTCTCAGCAGGCCTGGTTCCTAGTCACATGCTGCTGCTTGTCACCTGATGCCCACACTTATTCCCTTCCCCCTAGGGAGCTGCATAACCTGAGCTACGTGCAGTTGAGCTCCAACCCATTTCCTGGCCATCTCAAAAGTTTGAGAACCACTGGAGCCAGCTGGCTAACAGAAAATCTTTCTTCTGCTTTACTTGGGATTAAGGGACATGGAGGAAAAGTCGTGGAGGCTGTGAATAAAGTTAGAGTAGCAAGGCCAGGATAACCGAGGCTAGATCCCAGGACTGGCGATCAGAAGACCTGCCGTTTCCGATTTTCCTGGCTTTGGGACCATGAGCGAGTCTCTTCAACGCTGGGTACCTCAGTTTCCTCTAGTATCAAATAGCGCTAATCAAGGGAGTTTTTTTGTTCTCCCCATTTTACAGGGTGGGAAACCGAGACACAGTTGGGACATGTCTATGCTGGAGGTCTCTTGTGGATTTCTAAGCTGATGACCCCACCATGTTGTTCAGAGCCTGTGGACAACACAGCTCCTAAAGGTGTGTTTGTTTTGTGCTTATCCCCTACGTACCAGCAGGTCTGGGCGGACTTTTCTCACTGTGCTGTGGAAAGCAGGTCCTGGGTACTAAGAGACTGAAGAAGTTTTCAAGGACTTAAAAGTAGTTTTATCAATGAATTGGGAGAAAACCTATAATCCCTGCTGATAAGCTTGGTGGGTGACAAAATATTGGCAGAGTGGTAATTACTGATGAGGAGAGGGCAGTGATACAGAGCCATCTGGTTCATTTGGCAAGCTGGGCCCATTGAAAGAAAGCAAGTTTGACCAGAGCCAAATGCAAGGTCCTATACCTAGCAACAAGGTGTGCCGGCCACACCTCCAGAATGGGGAAGTGTATCCAGAAAAGCAGTGACTCTGAAAAGGATTTAGGGGCCATAGTGGAGAAGTCACTCAACACAAGCTCCCAGTGTGATGCTGTGGTGACCAGGGCTAAAGCCATCCTTAGACGTAGGAACAGAGCCATGAGGAGGCTAGGGAGGTGACACAGCATCAGTGAGACTGCGATTGGAATACTGCCTCCAGTTTTGGTGTCCTCATTTGAAAAAGATGTTGAGAAATTGGAGCTGGGGCAGCAAAGAGCCACCAAATGTTCTGCGGGCTGGAGAAAAATGCCTTCTAGGGAGCGATTGAAAGAGCTCAACCTGTTTAGCTGATGAAAAGCAGATTGAAAGGTGACTTCATTGAAGTGTTGTAATGTCTTAATGGAGAGAAAATACTGGGGATTAAAAGGCTCGTTAATCTAGCAGAGAAAGGCATTACAAGACCCAATGGCTGGAAGGTGAAAAGAGACCAATTCATATCACAAACAAGGCACAAATATTCAACAGTGAGGATGGTTCACCACAGGAACAAGCTACCAAGGAAGTGGTGGATTCTCCATCTCTTGATGTCATTTAATGAAGACTAGATGTCTTTCTGGGATGTGCTTGCCAAACGGTAGCAACTGTGGTATACAGGAGGCCTGTGATATGCAGGGGGTCAGATGAGATGCTCTAATGGTCTCTTCTGGCCATCAAGTCGACTCATTTCTGAAAAACTGAGTGTAGCATTGGGAGCAGCCTCTGATGTTTTGCTGTCCGGCTGGCTTGCTAGAATGAATACTCCTTGAGTGGAGTGATCCACAGGGAGTAGCTCAAACCTCCAAAGTGTCTGGCCAGCGGCAGGACATTAGCACTGCAGGGGAGGGGTGGGTAGGCTGACGGGATAGCAAGTGTGAAAAAGGGGACAGGGAGTGGGGGGTAAGAGGAACCTATATAAGAGAGAGCCCCAGATAGAGGGACTGTCCCTATAAAATCAGGACATCTGGTCACCCCAGGGGTGGGTGTGGCAGTGACATCACAAACGCCTTTTGCAGGACATCAGCCTATTGGTCAAAGTTAGTGGGGAGGTGGTGACCTCACAGCGAGATGCTGACATCAGCCAGGCAGGACAGGGGTGCAGGGCCAGGGAAACCTTGCAGACCCCTGTAGCTTTGCTTCAGCAAGTCTCCCTCTCGAGGTCCCTCTTTCAGGACTGAGAGAGTATTAGGGTTTATGTACGTGAGCGCGAGGAGGAACCTCTTTCGAGTTTTCTCCTTTTCCTGATTTTACTAGAAAACAGACATCCCTGTTTGGAAGGTAAGAGCCTCTGAGAGGTTTGGAACCTGTTCAGTCTGATCCATTTGGTGCCAGGTGAATTCTAGGCCTGGAAAACGCAAGCTTAAGGTGGCAGAATTTTATTCCCCACCTAGGATTTTGTCCCTTACAATCACTGGGGACATTAGGGTTTGTCCTTTTTGTTTTACCTTTTCCTCCATCCCTCCCTCCTTTCTCTTCTTCTCTTACTTCTTTTGTCCTTT
This sequence comes from Caretta caretta, assembly GCF_965140235.1. Classification (NCBI taxonomy): domain Eukaryota; kingdom Metazoa; phylum Chordata; order Testudines; family Cheloniidae; genus Caretta; species Caretta caretta. Next base: position 177,146,729 of record NC_134208.1, on the reverse strand, counting down.
CCCCTGTTCCCCTCCCACCACCAGGAGGGGTGTGTGGGGGGGAGTCACTGGGGGTGCTCTGCAGCTCCCATTGTGGAAGGTCCACCCAAAAATGTTGGGCTGAAATAGTGCTCGGACAGTGATCCCCACCGGTGACCTGGGCCATCCTTTGAGCTCTCTGGTGAGAACCCTCAGCCCCCCGCCCCTCAGTCTCTACCCTGATTGCCTGAGCGGGGGGTTACTGACAGGGAGGAGACTCGGGTCCTTGTTGTTCTCTTTTAAGACCAAGTAAATAAGTCATAACCAGTCATATGTTTGACGAATTTTGCTGCTTCTTTGCATTCATTGTCTCTGATCAGTTCATGATTCTCTCTAACATTCCAGTTCTCCTGAAATGCTTGCTGAATAATTACTATGAACTGTTTGTTGGTCTGGAGCTCATGTGAGAGGACTTTATTCAGGTCATTCAGTGTATAAAATTCAAGATCCGATGGTTAGTTTGAAAGTCCGGGCTCTTGGGTCCTATTCCCAACTCTACCACTGACTGGCTGTGTGACCTCAGACAAGTCAGTTCTCCTCCTTTCTCAGCCTTAGCTTCTCCCTCTTTCAAGTTGGCATAACAATCGGCTCCTACCTACCTCACAGTGGGAGGAGGATGGGGATCCATTGGAGAGTGTCTCGAGGAGCAGTGCATAATATGAGGGGTCCTATCTCGTTTACTCAGATCAGATTATGACATAATAGAGTCGCTGAAATATTCTATTTTATTTGTTTTTGATTATTTTAAAATTCTTAAGAGCAGCAACTCCTTAGCTCAGACTGAAGCATCTTCTCTAGTTTTCGAGATCTAAGGTCTCCTCTTTGTGCGTGACGAGACAATTTAACACACTGTGACAAACAGGAGATGCTTTTGTTTTGCAACAAAATATTTTTGCAAAGAATTTTCATCCCACTTGATATGATTTCAAGAAACAAATGGGTGTACTCTGAATGGGATTTTCTGACAGAAATGGTTTCAATGAAATTTCCCCACCATCTCGATTCCTGGTCTCTCTCTTTGCCTCTGCGGGGTTTCTTGTCTGTTAGGAGTCAGGATTTGTGGCTTCTCTTTCTGGCTCTGCCACCGTGTTGCTGTGTAGGCCCTTGGGTAGGTCACTTCCCTTCTCTGTACCTCAGGCTCCCCATCTGCCTAATGGGAACAGGGACAGTTTGCGAACTCTGGGCAGTCATGAGCCTGAGTGAGATAAGGGGCGTAGTTAAAGCCCTTTGTGAAAGAGAAAGGGGAGGTTCACGGTGTTGAGCACCAAGGAATTCTAAACTTTTCTAAAATGTCTAGGCTGCGGAAACAAGAAATGGTCAGGGCCAAATTTTAACCACTGTGTTTTTTAAAGCCCATTCAGGGATGTGAGTCCCACTCTTTTAGGTATCTGGGGTTCTTTGCCAGCAGGAGAGAAGAGGTTCCTGCCTCCATTTTTGTGGCCTTAACAAACCAGGTGCTGTGCCCCAGTTCTCATCTGAGATCCCCGAAAAGAACATCTCCCCATCCGTTAACAAGACAGTAGCTATCTTTAAAAGGGAAACAAAGAGAACCCCGGGACTTACAGACTAGCCAGCCTCATTCCATACCTGGAAAGATACTGGAACACATTATTAAACAATCAGTTTGTCAGCACCTATAGGATCATTTGGTTCTTAGTACTAGTGAGCATGGATTTGTCAAGAACAAATCATTCCAAACCAATCCTGTTTCCTTCTTTGACAGGGTTATGGGCCTAGTGGAGGTGGATAAACAGTAGATGTGATCTATCTTGGTGTTAATCAGGCTTTTGACACAGTCCCATAGGACATTCTCACAAGCAAACTAGGGAAATGTGGTCTAGATGCAATTAGTGTAATGTGGGTGCACAGGTGGTTGAAAACCCATCCTCCAAGAGTCGTTCTCCATGTTTTGCTGTCCAGCTGAAAGGGAGTACCTAGTGGGTCCGGCACGGATCAGTCTGGGGTGTGGTACTATTCCATATTTTCATAATGATTTGGAAAATGGAGTGGAGAGTATGCTTCTAAACTGTGCAGATGACACCAAGCACTTTGGAGCACAGACCGGAATTCAAAACGCCCTTTACAATTTGGAGACTTTGGTCTTCTTGAGCCAAAGTCCACGGCTGGGCCCCTCTCTATAGACTGGGCAGAAGTGAAACCCCCGAGCCAAACACTCCTCTTCCTGGGCAGTGCACGCCGACCTTTAATGGTCAGATGCTGCTTAGCTCTGTCAGAGCAGCTTCTCCTGCGGGATTCTCCCAGCACTTTCCAAGAGTGGGAAAGTATGAAATCCCCATTTGACTGCTGGGGACAGAGCCATAGAGCGGGGAGCAACTTGCCCAAAGTCCCAATAGGAAAACCAGCAATGGAACCTAGGAGTCCTGACTGTCAATCCCCTCTTTTCACAGGCAGTCGATCGCCCAGTGTCATCACCCTGCCTGCTGTCTGGGCAGGGTAACTCCTCAGGTCACCACCCTCTCCAGCCTACCTTGGGCTTGGAGAGTGAGGAGGAGAGCGAGGGACAGCAGATGACCCTGAACATCCGCCATCCATCGCCTAGAGCAAGTGAGTGGCATTAGGGTTCCTCTGTGGCGTCCTCTGTCTGTCTGGGGAGAGGCAGAAAGAGGGGGAGAGAATCTCTCCAAAGGAGATTGGATTTGCAAAAGGCCCCCAGGAGCCCCTTGCTCTCAGACCGGGGAGGGGCTTTTCCAGAGCCGTCTCCAGTGTGTTTGGAAAGGTCCCAACAATGCGGCTCCCAGCCCTTGCCTTGTGGGCTACTGTTTGACAGGCTGAGAGTGTCTGAGCTGGGCGAGACCCTGTGAGCTGCTGAGCATGGATTGTCATAAATATAAAGGGAAGGGTAAACCCCTTTAAAATCCCTCCTGGCCAGAGGAAAAATCCTCTCACCTGTAAAGGATTAAGAAGCTAAAGGTAACCTCGCTGGCACCTGACCAAAATGACCAATGAGGAGACAAGATACTTTCAAAAGCTGGGAGGAGGGAGAAAACAAAAGGGTCTGTGTCTGTCTGTATGATGCTTTTGCTGGGGTCAAAACAGGAATGGAGTCTTAAAACTTAGTAAGTAATCTAGCTAGGTATGTGTTAGATTATGATTTCTTTAAATGGCTGAGAAAAGAACTGTGCTGAATAGAATGACTATTCCTGTTGTGTGTCTTTTTTATAACTTAAGGTTTTGCCTAGAGGGATTCTCTAGGTTTGAATCTAATGACCCTGTAAGGTATCTACCATCCTGATTTTACAGAGGTGATTCCTTTACTTCTATTAAAGGTCTTCTTGTAAGAAAACGGAATGCTTTTTCATTGTTCTAAGATCCAAGGATTTGGGTCTGTGGTCACCTATGCAAATTGGTGAGGATTTTTACCAAACTTTCCCCAGGAAGTGGGGTGCAAGGGTTGGGAGGATTTTGGGGGGAAAGACGTGTCCAAACTCCGTTTTTTCAGGAACCCAGATAAAGTTTGTTGCTGGCAGTGGAAGTCCTAGGGCAAAGGGTAAAATAGTTTGTACCTTGGGGAAGTTTTAACCTAAGATGGTAAAAGTAAGCTTAGGAGGTTTTCATGCAGGTCCCCACATCTATACCCTAGGGTTCAGAGTGGGGAAGGAACCTTGACAGAAATCAATGAGAAATGTGGGGGCCCTGGGCTTCCTATGCATAGGGACTTTGATGTGGGGAATGGTTTCCCTGGAGAAGTCCGGACTCCTGGGTAGTGTTCTGTTTTCTAGCCTGTGAGGTAGCCAGGGATGGCAGGAGGGAGCTGCTTGTCCGATGGTCTTTGTAACTGACTTCAGTGCCTCCCCGGGTGTTGCAGCACCAGGGATGATGAGGGGAAATGTTAGGAGCAGATCATGCAATGAACTCCTTCCAGTGTGTAGAGAATGCACTCCCTGCACCCCTGTGAGGGGAGGAGGAGCTGCTGTGGCTGGGGCAGGGATGGGGAAGGATGAAAAAGGCTGTTTGGTGAGAGGCTGCCTTGACCCCAGACTCACGCTTGCTCCCCGCTCGGTTCCAGGATAGCCGGGCTCCTGAGGATGTTCAGGAAGAAGGCTCTGCAGGTGGCCCCAGAGCCTGAGGGAAGCAGCTGCCATCTTCCCCAGGAGCAGAGCGGCCCCTCTGTCCCTGCTGGTGGGGAAGGAGCTCTTGGCCAGGCCAGGAGGTGGAAGTGCCCAGCCTTCTGGCAGAAGAAACCCACTTCCGGCGCAGGCATCGATGTGGGAGAGGCACCGGCCAGGCTGAAATGGAGCTGGCCCAGGATGCAGCTGGGCAGGCAGGACCCAGCCCAGGACAGGAGCCAGGCAGTGTGGCTCTGGGGCTTGTTGTGTGGGAAGTACCGGCCCCAGGAGCCCAGCCCTGATTCCCAGCAGGAGGCATCGCCCTGCCCAGTCACTGAGGACCCTCCAGTCTCCCCGGGGCAGGAGGTGGAGGATCCCTGTCCCAGCACCAGCAGCTTGGCCCGCTCCCATGGGACAGCAGCAGTGCCTGGGATTTGGGTAGTTGTGAGGCCAACGGGCGCCACTGCTTTGTTCCAGGTGAGGAGCCAGGCTGGGCTCAGGGAGGGGTGAGGATGGGGCTGTGACCACCCTGAGCCCAGGCTCTCAAGCAGTGCTATGGGGGTGAGTCCCCAGCCCAGGTGTCTGGCCTGAGCCACGTGAACCTCTGACACTAGATGCTGCCACTTTGGTCCTTGATGCTCTGGTTGGCAGGGTGGGTGCAGGGAGAGGGGGCAGACACTTTCCAGGGAGTCCAGGACAGTTTGTGGGAGGTTCTCTTTGCTATGGACTCCTGAATTAATTGGGGGCTGAAGGTATCACTGAGAGCGGGGGATGTGGGGAGCGATCTGCCCTGTGTCCTGGAGGTGCGAAGGGGGCACATTGCCCCACCATGCCCCTGTCCTTCTCCCAAGTGGCAGCAGGTATTATCCTGTCCCCTTCTCTCCCTGGTGCAGGGAACCCCAGGGACTCCGAGGAGGAGGAATGGGTGAACGTGGCCACAGAGGAGGCTGCTCTCAAGAACATTCGAGAGCAGCTCCAGGGCTGAGAAAAGGTACAAACGTTCCCCAGCTGTGCTGGAACCGAGATTCTCCCACCCTTTCCCAGCACCCTGACCACCTGCAGAGGGTCTTGTCTCTGATGATCCACCAGCCGTAATGGAGGCCTTTCTCCTCCTTGATCTGGGACGCCCAAGATGGGGGTATTTGTCACACACCAGCTGGGGTCTCCTCCCCCAACAGGCACTGTCCCAGATCTAGACCCTGCTTGTGTAGGAGTCGTGGGTAATTTGGACAATGGGCGGGTCCCCACTATCCCCCATTGAGTCCTGAGTGCTGCAACCAGTGTAGGTGGGGCAGGGAGGTCCCTGGCTAACTGGCTGTCTCTCCTGTAACCCCACTCCTGGTGGGTGCAGGACGAGAACCAGCAGCTCATGTTCCTGCACGCCATCCACCCCTGTGTCTCGCTGCACATCAGAGAGGGCAGGACACATTGGAGCCACACTGCTGCAAGGTGGCTGTGCTGGAGAGGATTTTAGGTGAGGGAGGACAGAGACATGGGAGGGGCAAGGGTCTTCCCGGGCCAATGGATGCGGGATGGCTGATGCTGGAGGGGCAGCTGAGGCCAGGGATTACTGGGACCGAAGACTGGGGAGAAGAGACAGATGAAATTCTGAGATTGGCCACTAGTGGGCAGGAATCAGAGGAGCTTGAGGCAGGTGGCGGGATCCTGCTGGCTGTGTGGGGCGCTGGCTGTGTAATCGCCTCACGGGGAAGTGTCAATGAGGCCCGAATCTCTCACGCTCCTTTGTCTCGTTTGGGTCTCACAGGAGCTTATTGAGGAGCTGCCTGATAACTCTCCACCTGGCCCCATCCTCGCTAACTCCCTGATTGCTGTGGGCAACCTCGGGTACCGAGAGGTGGTGGGAAGGTTCACTCTCTCTGGGTTGGGCTGTTCTTTTCTCTCCAGTAACATTGCAATGGCTTTGGGGAGAGGCTCACTCCCAGGAACAGATAGAGGAGGGGCAGCGGGGTCCAGGGAACAGGCGCTATTCCTGCCCTGCCACTGTCTGTCTGGGAAACCTTGCACTTGTCATTCCCTGGCACGGTGCCTCAGTTTTCATTCTCGCCAGCCTCTGCCTATTTCCCTGCATTTTCACGCCCCTGTTGGTGCTAGTCCCACCCCCACGCTGCACAGTCTAATACCAGCCATGGTATTACCACCATGACACCTGGCCTGGAGCCAGAGGTGGAGAGCCACCTCCTTCGAGCTGCCCTGCATGCCAGCTTCACCCTGGGCACATAGAAAGACACCACCCAAGTCCAGGTAGATCATGGTAAGTCATGGAATGAAGAGCCAGCTGTCATCCTGCCATGAATCCTTGCTAATTGCCTGCAGTGGAATGTGAATGAGTGAGTCCAGGATATGGGTTTGGGGGTTTCACAAGTGCTTCCCAGAGACCCCTCTTCCCATCTACAGGCAGGTGTAGCCCCAGTTTCCCTAACTCTGACCTGTGGCTCTCCCTTGCTTTGCAGGAACTGCATAGGGTCCTGCCAGACCTCCTGGATGCCTTGCTGGGGAACCTGCTGGCAGAGGCCCCAGACACCGACAGGCTCCACTACATCTTGGAGGTGAGCCCGATAAGAGGGGTGGGGCAATTTTGCCTGAACTGTTAGATCCATTTTCAAGTCTGTCCTCCTAGCTGGGCCCTCAGTGGGGCGTCCTTGGTCAGGGCAGTTAGTGTAATGCAGTGTCAGGCCCTTCCTCCTTGAAGGACAGAGGAAGTAGCTAGGACTTCAAGCCAGAGCTTTGCCTGGGGACTGGCTTAGGGAGTGAGAGTCTGAACCCCTTCTGTGAGATTCAGAAGATGGTCCTCAGAGAAGAGTCACTGGCTCCTTCCAAGAGAAACGGGAGGATCCCAGAGAATCAGCCCTTCTCTCCGACGGGCCCTGAGATTCCTGGGCGGATTGTGCTCACACTCAATCCCTTCACCCAACCAAGGACTTGAGAGCCAAGGAGGGGTGAGGGGTCTGTCTCCTTCCTGGTGAGCTGTTCAGGAATCAGGAGTTCAGGGAGTATGGGACCAGCCCCGACATCGAACGTTGTTCCAATCTAGAGAGACAATGAGAAGTCGTGACCTGCAGGATACAAGCATTGTCCTGGGGCAACAATCCCCTTCTAAAGCTCTGCGATCAGTGAATCAGATATTCCACCCTGTGGATAATGTCTCAGCCCCCTGGGGATGGGGAGGGTCTCATTAGCACAACACATGCACCGGCCTGTTGATCTTGAGCTGCCTCCTCTCCCCCTCGCACATTAACTATTGGATCATGTCCAGGGTGTCGCAAGAGAGAACCAGGGTCATTAGGAGCAGCACCGCCCTGCTCAGATCCACCATCACCCTCCTTGAGTTTGACGTTAAGTGACCTCTCAGCCCAGCTTCCTGACTCCAGGCGTAGGTGGGCTGGCTCAAACGGGCTGTAGGATGTGCTACTGCAGGAGCTGGGGGTTAGGAGTGTTCCTCTTGGGGAGACAGAGTCAGAGCAGACAATGAGCTTGGCTTGAGTCAAGTTCTTCTTGTCCTGGTTAAGTGGTGACTCTGGGCTTTTAAGGGGACCATGCTGCAGGTTCATGCCTTTTTGTCATCCTGGAGCAGCTGGGGAAGTAAGTCCTCATGGAGGGCCCTACCCACATCCCTGTACTCCATGCTCCTTTTGGGGGCAGAGGAAATTAAGGGTCTAGCTCAAGCTCCTATTCTCTAGCATCTCCTGTAGAGGGGCTACCGGGACGGAGAGTCCTGGCCCAGCTGGGGACTGGGAGCTGACAGGAAAATGCTGATGGAGTCCCCTCTCCCTCTCCCTTCCGTAAGAACTCAGCAGAATTCCCCAGGATGGGTCACTGTGTGGCACAGCTGGCTCTGTCCATCAGTGAACAGCCAAGGACCTCAGCCGGCAGGCCAGGGAGGGAGTGTACCGGCTCTACCGGCTGCTGCTGCACCGGAGAGGTTAGGAACCCAGCTGGGAAATGGCACCCGATAGAGGGAGAGTGGGACCCCAACCAATTTCTCACAGACTAACCCCAGCTGGAGGCTGAGTCTCTGTCTATCTCTTTCTCTGTTCTACAGCAGCCCTTGCAATTCTGTTGGGCCAGGCACGCAGCAAGGACTCTGCCCACTGTGCAGCCATCAACAGGATTGGAAGGACACAAGCACTGCAACCAGAATGACAAGTGTGAGTGTGTGTGTCTGTTTCCCAGGGCTGACCATCCATGAGGCTGAAGCCTTGTGGTGTTGGGATTGGCACCGGGACAGCAGGCTCCTGGGCTACAGGAACACAGCCAGGGTGGGGGAGGTAAGAACACTCTGCCAGGGCATGACACAGCTCAGGGAGTGGGGGTGGCTGGGTCCCCTGCAGTGGCTGCCTCCTAGGACCAGTAGACAGAGATACCGTTCTAGCCCCAGAATTTGGAGCGTCGCTCTGGGCAATCTGCTAATGCCTCACGTCTTGTTGGTTTTAGGTCTTCAGAAAGTTCTTCTCGGCGGGGCAGAGAAGATCCTTCCTCCGGACAGCAGTGCTGGCCATCCACGACCCCCTGTTGCGTGTCAGCCAGGCTGGGCTACTCCTCACCTGCTCCCTCCTGGGGGAAGCCCAGCAGCTGATGGGGGACAAGGTAAGCAGCTGCATTAGAGTCAGGAGATTGGGGTGGGGCCCAGGCCTCATTCCCATCCGATGGCCATTCACTGGCCTGGCGGAAGGAGCCTGATGGGGAATGAGAGTGAGAACAGGTGCTACTGGGAAGGGAGATGAATTCACCTCCATGAGCAGGAGGGAGCCAGCTTGTCCCCAGAGATGCTCCAACCAAGCTCTTTAGCAAGGCTAATTAATGACAAGCATTACCTCATCGCGGACTTATGTTCTTAGGACACAGCTTTGGCATGTGTCTGGAACCCCCCTCACCGCCCCACCTCCAGCTACAGTACCAAGGACCAAAGTGGCAGCATCTAGTGTCAGAGGTTCACGTGGCTCAGGCCAGACACCTGGGCTGGGGACCTGCCCCCTTAGCACTGGTCGAGTGCCTGGGCCCAGGGTGTTCACAGCCCTCTCCTCACCCCTCCCTGAGCCCAGCCTGGCTCCTCACCTGGAACAAAGCAGCGGCACCCCTTGGCCTCACTGCAGCCCGAGTCCCAGGCGCTGCTGCTGTCCCATGGGGAGTGGGCCGAGCTGCTGGTGCTGGGACAGGGACCCTCCACCTCCTGACCTGGGGAGGCTGGAAGGTCCTCAGTGACCGGGCAGGGGGGTGCCTCCTGCTGGGAATCAGGGCTGGGCTCCTGGGGCTGGTGCTTCCCACACAACAAGACCCAGAGCCACCCTGCAAGGCTCCATTCCTGGGCTGGGTCCTGCCTGCCCAGCCGCATCCTGGGCCAGCTCCATTTCAGCCTGGCCGCTGCCTCTCCAACCTCGGCGCCTGTGCTGGGAGCGGGTTTCTTCTGCCAGAAGGCTGGGCACTTCCACCTCCTAGCCTGGCCGGGAGCGCCTTCCCCGCCAGTGGGGACGGAGGGGCCGCTGTGCTCCTGGGGAAGATGGCAGCTGCTTCCCTTAGGCTTTGGGGCCACTTGCAGAGCCTTCTTCCTGAACATCCTCAGGAGCCCGGCCATCCTGGAACCGAGTGGGGAGCAGGCGTGAGTCTGGGGTCAAGACAGCCTCTCACTAACCATCCTTTTTCATCTCTCCCCATCCCTGCCCCAGCCACAGCAGCTCCGCCACCCCCCACAGGGGTGCAGGGAGTGTAGTCTCCACACACTGGCAGGAGTTCATGGCATGATCTGCTCCCAACGTTCCCCCTCTTCAGCTATGGTGCTGCAATACCCGGGGAGGCACTGGGGTCAGTCACAAAGACTATTGGTCACTTTGGACAAGCAGCTCCCTCCTGCCATCTCTGGCCACCCCCTCCACCCGCCCTGGCTAGAGGAGGAACAGAACCCAGGAGTCTGGATTTCTCCGGGGAAACCATTCCCCACATCAAAGCTCGGGGCCCCCTCGTTTCTCATTGATTTCCATACTCAGCTGCTCACAGGGTCTGGCCCAGCTCAGACACTCTCAGCCTGGGGAACAGTCTGAGCTAAGTAGTTGCTGCTCTTAACAATTTCAAAATAATCAAATACAAATAAAATAGAATATTTCAGCTATTTTATTATGTTATAATCTGATCTGAGTAAACGTTAAAGGCACCCCATATTATGCACTGCTCCCAGTGACACTCTCCAATGGATCCCCATCCTCCACCCACTGTGAGGTAGGTAGGAGCTGATTGTTATGCCTACTTGAAGAGGGAGAAGCTAAGGGTGAGAAAGGAGAACTGACTTGTCTGAGGTCACACAGCCAGTCAGTGGCAGAGTTGGGAATAGGACCCAAGAGCCCAGACTTTCAAATAACCATTGGATCTTGAGTTTCATACGTTGAACGACCTGAATAAAGTGCTCTCAGATGAGCTCCAGACCAACAACAGTTCATAGTAATTATTCAGCAAGTGTTTCAGGAGAACTGGAATGTTAGAGAGAATCATGAACTGCTCAGAGACAATGAATGCAGAGAAGCAGCAAAATTCGTCAAACATATGACTGGTTATGACTTATTTACTTGGTCTTAAAAGAGAACAACAAGGACCGAGTCTCCTCCCTGTCAGTAACCCCCGGCTCAGGCAATCAGGGTAGAGATTGAGGGGCGGGGGGCTGAGGGTTCTCACCAGAGAGCCCAAAGGATGGCCCAGGTCACCGGTGGAGCACTATTTCAGCCCCACATTTTTGGGTGGACCTTCCACAATGGGAGCTGCAGAGCACCCCCAGTTACTCCCCCCCACACACCCCTCCTGGTGGTGGGAGGGGAACAGGGAAAGGACAAAAGAAGTAAGAGAAGAAGAGAAAGGAGGGAGGGATGGAGGAAAAGGTAAAACAAAAAGGACAAACCCTAATGTCCCCAGTGATTGTAAGGGACAAAATCCTAGGTGGGGAATAAAATTCTGCCACCTTAAGCTAGCGTTTTCCATGCCTAGAATTCACCTGGCACCAAATGGATCAGACTGAACAGGTTCCAAACCTCTCAGAGGCTCTTACCTTCCAAACAGGGATGTCTGTTTTCTAGTAAAATCAGGAAAAGGAAAGGGGAAAACTCGAAAGAGGTTCCTCCTCGTGCTCACATACGTAAACCCTAATATTCTCTCAGTCCTCAAAGAGGGACGTCGATCGGGAGACTTGCTGAAGCAAAGCTACAGGGGTCTGCGAGGTTTCCCTGGCCCTGCGCCCCTGTCCTGCCTGGCTGATGTCAGCATCTCTCTGTGAGGTCACCACCTCCCCACTACCTTTGACCAATAGGCTGATGTCCTGCAAAAGGCCTTTGTGATGTCACTGCCATACCCACCCCTGGGGTGACCAGATGTCCCAATTTTATAAGGACAGTCTTGCTATCTGAGGGTTTTTCTTATATAGGCTCCTTTCACTCCCCACTCCCTGTCCCCTTTTTCACACTTGCTATCCCATCAGCCTACCCACCCCTCCCCTGCAGTGCTAATGTCCTGCCGCTGGCCAGACACTTTGGAGGTTTGAGCTACTCCCTGTGGATCAGCTCACTCAAGGAGTGTTTATTCTAGGAAGCAAGCCGGCTAGACAGCAAAACATCAGAGGCTACTCCCAATGCTACACTCAGTTTTTCAGAAATGAGTCGACTTGATGGCCAGAAGAGACCATTAGAGCATCTCATCTGACCCCCTGCATATCACAGGCCTCCTGCATACCACAGTCGCTACCATTTGGCAAACACATTCCAGAAAGGCATCTAGTCTTCATTAAATCACATCAAGAGATGGAGAATCCACCACTTTCCTTGGTAACTTGTTCCTGTGGTGAATCATCCTCACAGATGAATATCTCTGCTTTATTTGTGATATGAATTGGTCTCTTTTCACCTTCCAGCCATTGGGTCTTGTTATGCCTTTCTCTGCTAGATTAACGAGCCTTTAAATCCCCAGTATTTTCTCTCCATTAAGGTATTTCAGCACTTTAGTTGATGAAAAGCAGATTGAAAGGTGACTTCACTGAACAGGTTGAGCTCTTTCAATCGCTCCCTAGAAGGCATTTTTCTCCAGCCCGCAGAACATTTGGTGGCTCTTTGCTGCCCCAGCTCCAATTTCTCAACATCTTTTTCAAATGAGGACACCAAAACTGGAGGCAGTATTCCAATAGCAGTCTCACTGATGCTGTGTCACCTCCCGAGCCTCCTCATGGCTCTGCTTCTACGTCTAAGGATGGCTTGAGCCCTGGTCACCACAGCATCATGCTGGGAGCTCGTTTTGAGTGGCTTCTCCACTATGGCCCCTAAATCCTTTTCAGAGTCACTGCTTTCCTGGATACACTTCCCCTTTCCGGAGGTGTGGCCGGCATGCCTTGTTGCTAGGTGTAGGACCTTGCATTTGGCTCTGGTCAAACTTGCTTTCTTTGAATGGGCCCATCTTGCCAAACGAGCCAGATGGCTCTGTATCACTGCCCTTTCCTCATCAGTAGTTACCACTCTGCCAGTATTTTGTCACCCACCAATCTTATCAGCAGGGATTGTAGGTTTTCTCCCAATTCATTGATAAAAATTATTTTTAAAAAATCGTCTACCCCTTTTTGCTACTGGCACTGCATATGCCAAAACCCTTTCCGTCAGGGTCTGAGAACCCACCGTGGACTGCTCCACCCTGGTGTTTGTCCTTCCTTCAGTCTGCTTCATCTCTGGGCCAACCATTTCGTTCTTCACCTCCCTGCAGCACCCAACAGGGTGTACTGGTGGAGGGTCTGCAAGGTCCATGGCCATCCCTGTCACCTCCACGTTGCCTGCCTCACGTGGGTTTGTGTCAGAGGCCACCTTCTCCTTTCTTTCTACCTTCTTGGGGCCCTGGCCCCTCGTTTTGCCACTCAGCAATTTCCCAAGCAGGCCATGTCTTTTGATTTTCCTGGTAACTCAACCCTTCGGCCAGGTCGCCACCTTTAGTCCACCCTTCTGGGGCCCAGCTTGTCTCACACTAAAACTCCAAACACGTCTTTCCACACAAAGAGGTCCTTCTGTCATCACTGGCGCTCTTCCTCATCCTACAGCCCCCTTGCTGGGCTTGGTAACCCTCTCCGGATGCGTGGACGCCCCCTTCTTTGGGGCCAGTAGGGGAACCCACTCCCACCCTGACATTGGGAGCAGCCCAGGGTCCTGTACCCAAGAGCTCGGTCTGCTCCTTTCCCTTTGCTGCAGTTTTCCCTGGACACTTCCTACCTCTCTTCTCAAGTTTACCTCTAGACTTTCCTTGCTGCTCTGAACTTCCTAACTCGTTTTCATTCCTGTTGACACCCCAGCTGGGCTGTATCACCACTGAAGGTGCATCACATTGGCTGCGACGTCCTCTTGCTGCAAGGGAACGATAACCTCTCAGAGACTCAGACGCCCCCGAGGAATCAGGGGATTAAGGGCACCTGGAACCAGCAGCATTTCCACCCAGCACCTGCCTCCATCTGAGGGATGGATTCACCCTCCTGACCCCTAGAATGGAGTCTTTTTGTCCTTTCTAGTGACCTCCAGTGCCAACCCCCATCCTTGTACGGTGAGCTCCTGACACCTCCCCCTCAGTGCCCCTGACAGCTGTTCTACCTCTAATCCACAGCTCAAGTTTTCAGAACCCTCTCCTCCACCCCAACCCAGGTTGGGCAGGGAGGGGGCTCAAGAAGGGGAATGTGGGAGAAGGAGGGATTCTGGCAGCAGTGAAGTGGGATGTGGGGAGGTTAAGACCTTTCCCCAAGTCATCCCAGACACTAATGCTGAAGACGCAGGATGGCAGCCCTGGTGAATGGGGCAGATCAGCAGCCCCTGCTAACTGAATCCTCCCATTCTCTCTAGAGCAGGTCCAGCCCTGCCAGCAGCAGCACAAGCTTCCCCCGCCCATGTGCCACAGCCCTGCCTGGTGAATCGCCATCACTCGTCAGTCCTTGGCTTCCCAGGCTGCCAGTGATGGGAGCAACTCTGGGTGGTGGCTCGGGTGACACAGACCCTAGTCCGCTGGAAACTGGTGCGGCCCTGTGGGACAGGAGAAATTCGCAGAGGGAACTTCCCTCGAGCGATAGCACCGTGTCCTAAGAACATAAGTCTGTGATGAGGTAATGCTGGTCATTAATTAGCCTTCCTAAAAGGATCGGTTCGAGCTGCTCTGGGCACAAGCAGGCTCCCTCCTGCTCATGGAGGTGAATTCACCTCCCTTGCCAGTAGCATCTGTTCTCATTCTCATTCCCCACCAGCCTTCTTGCTGCCAGGCCAGCGAATGGCCATTGGATGGGAATGAGTCCTGAGCCCCACCCCAATCTCCTGACTCTAATGCAGCTGCTTACCTTGTCCACTATCAGCTGCTGCGCTTCCCCCAGGAGGAAGCAGGTGAGGAGCAGCCCAACCTGGCTGACACGCAGCAGGGGGTCCTGGATGGCCAGCACTGCCATCTGGAGGAAGGATCTTCTCTGCCCCTCCCAGAAGAACTTTCCGAAGACCTAAAACCAACAGGACGTGAGGCATTAGCAGATTGACCAGAACCAGGCTCCAAATCCTGGGGCTAGAACGGTAACTCTGTCTAGTGGCCCCAGGAGGCAGCCACTGCAGGGCATCCAGCCACCCCCACTCCCTGAGCTGTGTCATGCCCTGGCAGAGAGTCCTTACCTCCCCCACCCTGGCTGTGTTCCTATTGCCGAGGAGCCTGCTGTCCCGGTGCCAGTCCCAACACCACAGGGCTTCGGCCTCATGGATGGTCAGCCCTGGGAAACAGACACACACACTCACACTTGTCATTCTGGTTGCAGTGCTTGTGTCCTTCCAATTCCATTGGTGGCTGCACAGTGGGCAGAGTCCTCGCTGCGTGCCTGGCCCAACAGAATTGCAGGGGTTGCTGTATAACCGAGAAAGAGATCAAGAGAGACTCGGCCTCCAGCCGGGGTTAGTCTGTGAGAAATTGGTAGTGGTCCCACTCTCCCTCTATCGGGTGCCATTTCCCAGCTGGGTTCCTAACCCCTCTGGTGCAGCAGCAGCTGGTAGAGCCAGTACACTCCCACCCTAGCCTGCCGGCTCAGGTCCTTGGCTGGGTCACTGATGGACAGAGCCAGCTGTGCCACATGGTGACCCACCCTGGGGAATTCTGCTGAGTTCTTATGGGAGGAAGACGGAGAGGGAGAGGGAGAGGGGACTCCATCAGCATTTTCCTGTCAGCTCCCAGTCTCCACCTGGGCAAGGACTCTCTGTCCCGGTAGCCCCTCTACAGGAGATGCTAGAGAATAGGAGCTTGAGCTAGACCCTTAATTTTCTCTGCCCCCAAAAGGAGCCTGGAGCACAGGGATGTGGGCAGGGCCCTCCATGAGGACTTACTTCCCCAGCTGCTCCAGGATGATAGAAAGACATGAACCTGCAGTATGGTCCCCTTAAAATGCCCAGAGTCACCACTTAACCAGGACAAGAAGAACTTAACTCAAGCCAAGCTCATTCTCTGCTCTGACTCTGCCTCCCCAAGAGGAACACGCCTAACCTCCAGCCCCTGCAGCAACACATCATAGAGCTCGTTCGAGCCAGCCCACTGACACCTGGAGTCAGGAAGCTGGGCTGAGAGGTCACTTACGTCAAACTCAGGGAGGGTAATGGTGGATCTGAGCAGGGCGGTGCTGCTCCAAATAGCCCTGGCTCTCTCTTGCGACACCCTGGGTACGATCCAATAATGAGATCCTCCCCATCCCCAGGGGGTGAGACACTGTTCACGGGGTGAAATATCTTATTCATTGATCGCAGAGCTTTAGAAGGGGATTGTTCCCCCCAGGACAAAGCCTGTATCTTCCAGGTCACAAGTTGTCATTGTCTCTCTAGATTGGGACAACGTTCGATGTCGGGGCTGGTCCCATCCTCCCTGAACTCCTGATTCCTGAACAGCCCACCAGGAAGGAGACAGACCCCTCACCCCTCCTTGGCTCTCTAGTCCTTGGTTGGGTGAAGGGACTGAGTTTGAGCACAATCTCCACAGGAATCTCAGGGACCTTCGAAGAGAAGGGCTGAATCTCTGGGGTCCTCCTGTTTCTCTAGGAAGGAGCCTGTGACTCTTCTGTGAGGACCATCTTCTGGATCTCACAGGAGGGGTTCAGACTCTCACTCCCTAAGCCAGTCCCCAGGCAAAGCTCTGGTTTTAAGTCCAAGCTCCTTCCCTGTTCTTCAAGGAGGAAGGGCCTGACACTGCATTGCACTGACTGCCCTGACCAAGGACAGCCCACTGGATAGCTAGAAGGACAGACTTGAAAATGGATCTAAAAGTTAAGGCAAAATTGCCCCATCCCTCTTATCGGGTACACCTCCAAGATGTAATGGAGCCTGTCGGTTTCTGGGGATACTGCCAGCAGGTTCCCCAGCATGGCATCCAGGAGGTCTGGCAGGACCCTATGCAGTTCCTGCAATGCAAGGGAGAGCCATAGGTCAGAGTTAGGGAAACTGGGGCTACACCTGCCATATGATGGGAAGAGGGGTCTCTGGGAAGCACTTGTGAGACCCCCAAACACATATCCTGGCTTCGCTCATTCACATCCCACTGCAGGCAGTTAGCAAGGATTCATGGCAGGATGACAGCTGGCTCTTCAATCCATGACTTTAGCATGATCTACCTAGACTTGGGTGGTGTCCTTCTCCATACCCAGGGTGAAGCCGGCATGCAGGGCAGCTCGAAGGAGGTGGCTCTCCACCTCTGGCTCCAGGCCAGGTGTCATGGTGCTGGCAAGAGAGAGGAGGTGATATTAGACTGTGCAGTGCGGGGGTGGGACTGGCACCAACAGGGATGTGAAACCGCAGGGAAATAGGCAGAGGCTGGCGAGAATGGAAACTGAGGCACTGAGCCAGGGAATGACAAGTGCAAGGTTTCCCAGACAGACTGTGGCAGGACAGGAATAGCACCTGTTCCCTGGACCCTGCTGCCCGTCCTGTATCTGATCCTGGGAGTGAGCCTCTCCCCAAAGCCTTTGCAATGTTACTGGAGTGAAAAGAACAGCCCAACCCAGAGAGAGTGAACCTTCCCACCATCTCTGTCAGAGGAGACACCCTTGGGAGGTGAACTGGTGGTGGGAGGGGCAGTGACTCCCAGCCCTGGGTCTGAGCAGCAGCTGGGTTCGGGGAACCAGGCGGGAGGGTCTCGGTACCCGAGGTTGCCCACAGCAATCAGGGAATTTGGGAGGATGGCGCCCGGTGGAGAGTTACCAGGCAGCTCCTAAATGAGCTCCGGTGAGCCCCAAAGGAGATTGAGAGATTTGGGCCTCATTGACACTTCCCAGTGAGGAGATTACACAGCCAGCTCCCCACACAGCCAGTAGGATCCCTCCACCTGCCTCCAGCTCCTCCGATTCCTGCCCACTAGTGGCCAATCTCAGAATTTCTCCTGTCTCTTCTACCCAATCTTCAGCCCCAGCAATCCCTGGCCTCAGCTGCCCCTCCCTCTGTGAGGTCACCACCTCCCCACTACCTTTGACCTGTAGGATGAGGTCCTGCAAAAGGCCTTTGTGAGGTCACTGCCACACCCACGCCCTCGGGTGCACACAGATAGCCCCAGATAGCCATCCCCCATCCATTCGCTCGGGGAGACCCCTACCCCTCCCATGTCTCTGTCCTCCCTCCAGTTGCTTGGCACCGTGTCTCACTCACTACAATCCTCTCCAGGACAACCGTCTTGCAGCAGTGTGGCTCCAATGTCTCCTGCCCTCTCTGCTGTGCAGCGAGACACGTGGGGTGGATGGCGTGCAGGAACATAAGGTGTTGGGCCTCATCCTGCACCCACCAGGAGTGGGGTTGGGGGGAGAGAGCCAGTTAGCCAGGGACCTCCCTGCCCCACCCACACCAGCTGCAGGACTCAGGCCTGTACGCGGGATAGCGGGGGCCCGCCCATTGTACATATCACCCACGACTCCTACATAAGTAGGGTCCAGATCTGGGACAGTGCCTGTGAGGGAAGGAGACCCCGGTTGGTGTGTGACAAACACCCCCATCTTGGGCGTCCCAGATCATGGAGGAGAAAGGTCCCCATTAGGGCTGGTGGATCGTCAGAGAAAAGACCCTCGGTTCCAGCACAGCTGGGGAACGTTTGTACCTTTTCTCGGCCCTGGAGCTGCTCCTGGATGTTCTTGAGAACAGCCTCCTCTGAGGCCACATCCACCCGTTCCTCCTCCTCATCCTGAGTCCCTGGGGGTCCCTGCACCAGGGAGAGAAGAGGACAGGTTGACACTGGCTGACACTCAGGAGCATGGTGGGGCAATGTGGCCCCGTCCCTCCTCCGGGACCCAGGGCAGACCGGGCCCCACACTCCCCGCTCTCAATGATACCTTCAGCCCCCAACTCCTTCAGGAGCCCACAGCAAAGAGACCCTCCACACACACACTGTCCTGGACTCCCAGCGTGGTGCCTGCCCCCCTTCCCCGCCCAACCACCAGCTATAGCACCAAGGACCAAAGTGGCAACATCTAGTGTCAGAGGTTCACGTGGCTCAGGCCAGACACCTGGGCTGGGGACCTGCCCCCTTAGTACTGGTCGAGTGCCTGGGCCCAGGGTGTTCACAGCCCCCTCCTCACCCCTCTCTGAGCCCAGCCTGGCTCCTCACCTGGAACAAAGCAGCGGCACCCGTTTGCCTCACTACTACCCAAATCCCAGGCGCTGCTGCTGTCCCATGGGGAGTGGGCCGAGCTGCTAGTGCTGGGACAGGGATCCTCCATCTCCTGCCCTGGGGAGGCTGGAAGGTCCTCAGTGACCGGGCAGGGTGATGCCTCCTGCTGGGAATCAGGGCTGGGCTCCTGGGGCTGGTGCTTCCCACACAACTAGCCCCAGAGCCACCCTGCCCGGCTCCCTTCCTGGGCTGGGTCCTGCCTGCCCTGCCGCATCCTGGGTCAGCTCCATTTCAGCCTGGCCGCTGCCTCTCCAACCTCGGCGCCTGTGCTGGGAGCGGGTTTCCTCTGCCAGAAGGCTGGGCACTTCCACCTCCTAGCCTGGCCGGGAGCGCCTTCCCCGCCAGTGGGGACGGAGGGGCCGCCCTGCTCCTGGGGAAGATGGCAGCTGCTTCCCTCAGGCTTTGGGGCCACTTGCAGAGCCTTCTTCCTGAACATCCTCAGGAGCCTGGCCATCCTGGAACCGAGCGGGGCGCAGGCGTGAGTTTGGGGTCAAGGCAGCCTCTCACTAAACAGCCTTTTTCATCCCTCCCCATCCCTGCCCCAGCCACAGCAGCTCCGCCACCCCCCACAGGGGTGCAGGGAGTGCAAACCCACACACTGGCAGGAGTTCATTACATGATCTGCTCCCAACGTTCCCCCTCTTCATCTCTGGTGCTGCAACACCCGGGGAGGCACTGGGGTCAGTCACTAAGACCATCAGTCACTTTGGACAAGCAGCTCCCTTCTGCCGTCACTGGCCACCCCTTCCACCCTCCAGGCTAGAGGAGGAACAGAACCCAGGAGTCCGGACTTCTCCAGGGAAACCATTCCCCACATCAAAGCCCAGGGGCCCCTCATTTCTCATTGATTTCCATGCTCAGCAGCTCACAGGGTCTGGCCCAGCTCAGACACTCTCAGCCTGGGGAACAGTCTGAGCTAAGTAGTTGCTGCTCTTAACAATTTCAAAATAATCAAATACAAATAAAGTAGAATATTTCAGCTATTCTATTATGTCATAATCAGATTGAGTAAATGTGATAGGACACCTCATATTATGCACTGCTCCCAGTGACACTCTCCATTGGATCCCCATACTCCACCCACTGTTAGATAGGTAGGAGTGGATTGTTATGCCTACTTGAAAGAGGGAGAAGCTAAGGCTGAGAAAGGAGAACTGACTTGTTTGAAGTCACACAGCGAGTCAGTGGCAGAGTTGGGAATAGGACCCAAGAGCCCTGACTTGCAAACTAACCATCGAATCTTGAATTTCATACACTGAATGACCTGAATAAAGTCCTCTCACATGAGCTCCAGACCAACAGCAGTTCATAGTAATTATTCAGCAAGTGTTTCAGGAGAACTGGAATGTTAGAGAGAATCATGAACTGCTCAGAGACAATGAATGCAGAGAAGCAGCAAATTCATGGAGCATATGACTGGTTATGACTTATTTACTTGGTCTTAAAAGAGAACAACAAGGACCCGAGTCTCCTCCCTGTCAATAACCCCCTGCTCAGCCAATCAGGGTAGAGACTGAGGGGCGGGAGGCTGAGGGTTCTCACCAGAGAGCCCAAACGATGGCCCAGGTCACCGGTGGGGATCACTGTCCGAGCACTATTTCAGCCCCACATTTTTGGGTGGACCTTCCTGCAGAGCGCTCCCAGTGACTCCCCCCCCACACACCCCTTCTGGTGGCGGGAGTGGAACAGGGGAAAGGACAAAAGAAGTAAGAGAAGAAGAGAAAGGAGGGAGGGATGAAGGAAAAGGTAAAACAAAAAGGACAAACCCTAATGTCCCCAGTGATTGTAAGGGACAAAATCCTAGGTGGGGAATAAAATTCTGCCACCTGAAGCTAGCGTTTTCCAGGCCTTGAATTCAGCTGGCACCAAATGGAGCAGACTGAACAGGTTCCAAACCTCTCGGAGGCTCTGACCTTCCAAACAGGGACGTCTGTTTTCTAGTAAAATCAGGAAAAGGAAAGGAGAAAATTCGAAAGAGGTTCCTCCTTGCGCTCACGTATGTAAATCCTAATACTCTCTCAGTCCTCAAAGAGGGACATCGAGAAGGGGACTTGCTGACGCAGAGCTACAGGGGTCTGCGAGGTTTCCCTGGCCCTGCACCCCTGTCCTGCCTGGCTGATGTCACCATCTCTCTGTGAGGTCACCACCTCCCCACTACCTTTGACCAATAGGCTGCAGTCCTCAAAAAGGCCTTTGTGATGTCACTGACAGACCCACCCCCTCCGGTCAACAGATAGCCCTAGATAGCGGGACTGTCCCTCTAAAATCGGGATAGTCCCGCTATCTGGGGCTTTTTCTTATATAGGCTCCTCTCACCCCCCACTTCCTGTCCCCTTTTTCACACTTGCTATCCCGTCAGCCTACCCACCCCTCCCCTGCAGTGCTAATGTCCTGCCGCTGGCCAGACGCTTTGGAGGTTTGAGCTACTCCCTGTGGATCACCTTTCAATCTGCTTTTCATCAGCTAAACAGGTTGAGCTCTTTCAATCGCCCCCTAGAAGGCATTTTTCTCCAGCCTGCAGAACATTTGGTGGCTCTTTGCTGCCCCACCTCCAATTTCTCAACATCTTTTCCAAATGAGGACACCAAAACTGGAGGCAATATTCCAATAGCAGTCTCACTGATGCTGTGTCACCTCCCTAGCCTCCTCACTGCTCTGCTCCTACGGCTAAGGATGGCTTTAGCCCTGGTCACCACAGCATCACACTGGGAGCTTGTGTTGAGTGACTTCTCCACTATGGCCCCTAAATCCTTTTCAGAATCACTGCTTTCCTGGATACACTTCCCAATTCTGGAGGTGTGGCTGGCATGACTTGTTGCTAGGTGTAGGACCTTGCATTTGGCTCTGGTCAAACTTGCTTTCTTTCAATGGGCCCAGCTTGCCAAATGAACCAGATGGCTCTGTTTCACTGCCCTCTCCTCATCAGTAATTATAACTCTGCCAATATTTCGTCATCCACCAATCTTATCACCAGGGATTATAGGTTTTCTCCCAACTCATTGATAATTCTACTTTTAAGTCCTTGAAACCAAAATGACCAATGAGGACACAAGTTACTTTCAAAAGCTGGGAGGAGGGAGAAAACAAAAGTGTCTGTGTCTGTCTGTATGCTGCTTTTGCCGGGGACAGAAAAGGAATGGAGTCTTAGAACTTAGTAAATAATCTCGCTAGGTATGTATTAGTTTATGATTTCTTTAAAATGGCTGAGAAGGACTGTGCTGAATAGAATGACTATTCCTGTCTGTGTGTCTTTTTTGTAACTTAAGGTTTTGCCAAGAGGGATTCTGTATGTTTTGAATCTAATTACACTGTAAGGTATCTACCATCCTGATTTTACAGAGGTGATTCCTTTACTTCTATTAAAAGTCTTCTTGTAAGAAAACTGAATGCTTTTTCATTGTTCTAAGATCCAAGGGTTTGGGTCTGTGGTCACCTATACAAATTGGTGAGGATTTTTACCAAACCTTCCCCGGGAAGGGGGGTGCAAGGGTTGGGAAGATTTTTGCGGGAAAGATGTGTCCAAACTACGTTTCCCAGTAAACCCAGTTAAAGTTTGGTGGTGGCAGTGGAAATTCCGAGGGCAAAGGGTAAAACTAATTTGTACCTTGGGGAAGTTATAACTTAAGCTGGTGAAAGTAAGCTTAGGAGGTTTTCATGCAGGTCCCCACATCTGTACCCTAGAGTTCAGAGTGGGGAAGGAACCTTGACAACTAAAATCTCCATTGTCTTGATATTAATTGGGTTCCAGACATATGCCAAAGCTTCTTTGGATAAAGTAGCTATTTTCATTAGCTCTTGGCAAAATCACATGAGACATACAGGAATCATGCTGCAAGGGCAAATCCAGTCCACTATTGTTCTAAGAAACTTTTACATTGAGTTTCTAAAAGGATTCAATCATGTTATTGAACATGACTTTGATAAATCATTTCTTTTGTACACTGATATGGGCTCACCAAATGAAATTAATAGACAGCAGCTTTAAAACTAAAAAAAGGAAGTATTTTTTTTTTTACACAATGCACAGTCAACGTGTGGAACTCCTTGCCAGAGGATGTTGTGAAGACCAATCTCAGCAGCTTCCTCGGAAGGAGCCAGTGCTCTTCTCGGAGGAACTTCTCCTGGACCTCACAGGGCTCTGATGCTCTCACTCCGCAAGCCTGCTTGGGGTCTTGGAGTTAGTGCTCAGCAGAACTAGGCAGAGCCCTGTTGTTGAGCACCAGTGCCTTCCCTCTGTCCCTGAAGGAGGAAGGGCCCCACCACTGCTCTGGACTGACTGCCCTGACCACGGGTGGCCAATGGCTCTCAGGTAGCAGGACACAATGGAGACGTGGATCATCCTGTCTCTCATTTCCAGGCCTCCCCAGGGCTAAGATAAAATTCCTGCTGCCCCTGCCCATTCTGCTCACCTCCAAGATGTGCAGGAGTTTATCTGTGCTGGGGGTTGCTGTCAGCAGGCTCTTTAACATGGCATCCATGTCTCTGGGCAGGCCTTCTTCAGAGCCTGTCAGGGGAGGGAGACCATGGGTCAGGGTTATGGAACCTGGGGCTACACCTGCCAGGATGACAGCTGGCTCTGCAGTCCTTGCCCAGAGCAGCTGTCTGCAGAGGGCCTGGTGCACAGCAGGGTAGGAAACATCCAAGCTGCTAGGGATGGAAGCTGGGCTTCTGGGCAGAATCCAGGCTCTCCCCACCATTTCTTAACCTCATGGGCTGTTCTCATGCTCTGCCAACCACACCTCTCAGTAGCTCCAGCTGTCTGAGGGAGCAGTGACCAGAGGCCATCCTGCTGCTGGGATAGAGGTGGAGGTTGATGTTCAACCTGCATATGGGTGTTGTCCTTTCTCATGCCCACGGTGAATACACCATGCAAGGGAAGCTCTCAGGACGTGCAATTCCAGCTCCAGAGCCAGGGGCAGCTTCAGCTTGCTGGGAGGAGACTGTGTCTGAGACCTTGCAGTTGCGGGAGGAGACAGGCACTAAGATAGGCATGGAAGTTTGGGGAAAAGGGGCAGAGGCTGGTGTTGGGCAAGGAGGGCAGGGATTTGGGAAGGAAGATCTGAGGATCAAACACTGTCTAATTGTCAGTTGGGATTATCGCCACTTCAGAGAGGGGGAAAGTGAGGCACCACGTGGAAGTGGGACCAGGCCGAATGGGCTGAGTGTCTGAATAATGGCTAGAGCAAAAATATAAAAGCCATTCAGGGTCAGAAGAACATTCATCAGGGAATTGGAGCATTCAAGGCTGGCCAGAAAACGTGTCGGCTACGGCATAAACCAGTATGCGCTCTGCCACCTCACTGGTTTTGGAGACAAGAGTACGTCTCTTGGAGAGAGGGGTAAGAGGATCTTTCTCTGAGACACACAACTGTCATTGTTGGGATCAGAAACCCCATCTGCAATTTTGGTCACAGGCCCTGCCATATCTTCTGATAGCCAGTCCTGAGACCTCGCCCCTGTTATCCTGGCCTCGATCCTCTAAGTTTAATCACGGCCTCCACATCTTTTCCTCCATGTCCCTTAACCCCACGTCATTGCAGAAGAAAGGTTTTCTGTTAGCCAGCTGGCTCTAATGCAGTTGTTCTCAAACTTTAGCACTGTTGACCACTTTCACACAGCAAGCCACTGAGTGTCACCCCTCCTTATAAATTAAAAACACTTTTTTATATATGTAACACCATTATAAATGCTGGAGGCAAAGCAGGATTGGGGGTGGAGGCTGATAGCTCGCGACCCCCCCATATAATAACCTCACAACCCCCTGAGGGGGCTCGACCCCCAGTTTGAGAACCCCTGCTCTAATGCATGTGGATGTCCTTCCAAAAGACGTGCTCTGGCTCAGTCCCATGTTATGGTTGGCTGAAGGAACCACTTGGTAACATTCTAGGGCCCAAGTTATACAGGAGATGTGACTAGATACACATAATGGCACTTTCCGACCTGAACATCTATCTATCTTTACATTTTCTGCTGCTAGGAAGATAACTCTGGACCTATTTTCTCACACTCACTTTCAGTTGGAATAATTTAAATCCAGACCAAAGGATTTCCTCTTCCATTGTGTCTTCAGCACTTTTGAGAGCAAACAGCTACTGTTATTCCACATGTTTCTGGTTTCAAGGCCATCCTGCTGCTGGGCCGGAAGTGGAGGTTGATGTTCAACCTGCAGATGGGTGTTGTCCTTTCTCATGCCCACAGTCAAGACACCATGCAAGGGAATCTCTCTGGACATACGGTTCCTGCTTCAGAGCAAGGGGCAACTTCAGCTTGCTGGGAGGAGACTGTGTCTGAGACCTTGCAGTTGCGGGAGGAGACAGGCACTAAGATAGGCATGGAAGTTTGGGGAAATGGGGGAGAGGCTGGTGTTGGGCAAGGAGGGCAGGGATTTGGGAAGCAAGATCTGAGGATCAAACACTGTCTAATTGTCAGTTAGGATTATCCCCACTTCAGAGAGGGGGAAAGTGAGGCATCACGTGGAAGTGGGACGAGGCCAAATGGGCTGACTGTCTTAATAACGGCTAAAGCAAAAATATAAAAGCCATTAAGGGTCAGAAGAACATTCATAAGGGAATTGGAGCATTCAAGGCTGGCCAGAAAATGCCCTGCCACTGAGTGGTAACGTGATCCTGGCCAGGTCACTCTCCCACCTGATGCCTCACTTTCTCTATCTTTGAAATGGGGATCATCCTGACCCACATTAAGTAAGTGTTTAATCCTCTGCTCTTCCTTCCCAAATCCCTGCCCTCCTTGCCCCACACAGGCCTCTGCCCTGTTTCTCAAACTTCCATGCCAATGTTAGTGCCTGTGTAGCACCCCAATGGCAAGGTCTCATGTACAGTCTCCTGCCAGCAAACTGAAGCCGCCCCTAGATCCAGAACAGGAATCGCAGTTCCTGTGTACGGCCTGAATGGAGGATAGACTATGGGCATGGGGACGGCCAACACTCATATCCAGGTAGATCATCAACGTACTCCTCTGTCCCAGGAGCAGGAAGGTCTCTGGTTCTCGCTCTCTTCGGTGGCTGGAGCTGCTGAGTTGGGGGTACGGGTGGGCAGAGATTGGAACAGGCCTGAGGATTAATCCAGTGTCAGGGGGAGAGTCCTCCCTCTTGTGGGAGATGATGTTGCCCCTCTATGGGGAAGTCCTTCATTGCAGATGCTGTGCTTTGGTTCCTGGACTCTGCCAGGAAGCCCAGCTCCCATCCCTAGCAGCTTGGCTGTTCCCTACCTTGCTCGGCACCAGACCCTCTGCAGAGAGCTGCTCTGGGCCAGGACTGCAGAGCCAGCTGTCATCCTGGCAGGTGTAGCCCCAGGTTCCATAACCCTGACCCATGGTCTCCCTCCGCTGGCAGGCTCGGAGCAAGGCCTGTCCAGAGAACATGGATGACGAGCTCTAGATCCTGCTGACAGCATCCCCCAGCTCAGACAAACTCCAGCACCTCTCGGAGGTGAGCAGAATGGGAAGGGGCAGCAGGGGTTTTACCTTGGCCCTGGGGACTCCAAGAAAGAAGAGACTGGAAAATCCATGTTTCTTCTCTTGGATCCTTCCGAGTATGCATTTGTGATATAAACTCTGTGGGTGCCCTTGGGGTTAACTCACTTCCCCCTTCCGGCATCAGTCTTCTCCACTCTCAGATCTACCCTGGGGAAGAAGGACATAAGCCTTGACAATCACCTTCACCTGTGGGTGTCTGGCCCTGGGAGCCTAAACCAACTGGACTACCTGCCCCTTCACCTAAACTGCCCTGTCTTTCCCTCCTAGGGCCTTGTCCTAAGTGCTCCGCCTAGCCCCTTCCTGGCTTGTCCCTGACCTTTCAAGGACTCTCCAAGCCCCTCCCACACCTGCTCCCCTTGGGGTCTCTCTCCTGGCTAAGCACAGGCTGCCCTTCTATCTCTCAGCAGGCCTGGGTCCTAGTCACATGCTGCTGCTTGTCACCTGATCCCCACACTTATTCCCTTCCCCCAAGGAGCTGCATAACCTGGGCTAGGTGCAGTTGAGCTCCAACCCACTTCCTGGCCATCTCAAAAGTTTGAGAACCACTGGAGCCAGCTGGCTAACAGAAAATCTTTCTTTTGCAGTGACGTGGGATTAAGGGACATGGAGGAAAAGACGTGGAGGCTGTGAATAAAGGTAGAGTAGCGAGGCCAGGATAATCAGGGCAAGATCACAGGACTGGCTATGAGGAGACCTGCCATTTCCTATTCCTGGCTTTGGGACCATGAGCGAGTCTCTTCAACGCTGGGTGCCTCAGTTTCCTCAACTATCAAATAGTGCTAATCAAGGGGATTTTTTTTTGTTCTCCCCATTTTACAGGGTGGGAAACCGAGACACAGTTGGGACCTGTCTACACTACAGCTCCCTAGAGCAATTCTAAGCTGCTGACCCCCCCATGTTGTTCAGAGCCTGTGGACAACACAGCTCTTAAAGGTGTGTTTGTTTTGTGCTTAACCCCTATGTACCAGCAGGGCTGGGCGGACTTTTCTCACTGTGCTGTGGGGAGCAGGTCCTGGGTACTAAGACTCTGAAGAAGTTTTCAAGGACTTAAAAGTAGAATTATCAATGAGTTGGGAGAAAACCTACAATCCCTGCTGATAAGATTGGTGGGTGACAAAATACTGGCAGAGTGGTAATTACTGATGAGGAGAGGGCAGTGATACAGAGCCATCTGGCTCATTCGCAAGCTGGGCCCATTGAAAGAAAGCAAGTTTGACCAGAGCCAAATGCAAGGTCCTACACCTAGCAACAAGTCATGCCAGCCACACCTCCAGAATTGGGAAGTGTATCCAGGAAAGTAGTGACTCTGAAAAGGATTGAGTGGCCACAGTGCAGAAGTCACTCAACACAAGCTCCCAGCTTGATGCTGTGGTGACCAAGGCTAAAGCCATCCTTAGCCGTAGGAGCAGAGCAGTGAGGAGGCTAGGGAGGTGACACAGCATCAGTGAGACTGCTATTGGAATACTGCCTCCAGTTTTGGTGTCCTCATTTGAAAAAGATGTTGAGAAATTGGAGCTGGGGCAGCAAAGAGCCACCAAATGTTCTGCGGGCTGGAGAAAAATGCCTTCTAGGGAGCGATTGAAAGAGCTCAACCTGTTTAGCTGATGAAAAGCAGATTGAAAGGTGACTTCACTGAAGGGTTGAAATGCCTTAATGGAGAGAAAATACTGGGGATTAAAAGGCTCGTTAATCTAGCAGAGAAAGGCATAACAAGACCCAATGGCTGGAAGGTGAAAAGAGACCAATTCATATCACAAATAAGGCACAAATATTCAACAGCGAGGAAGATTCACCACAGGAACAAGCTACCAAGGAAGTGGTGGATTCTCCATCTGTTGATGTCATTTAATGAAGACTAGATGTCTTTCTGGAATGTGCTTGCCAAACGGTAGCAACTGTGGTATACAGGAGGCCTGTGATATGCAGGGGATCAGACGAGATGCTCTAATGGTCTCTTCTGGCCATCAAGTCGACTCATTTCTGAAAAACTGAGTGTAGCATTGGGAGCAGCCTCTGATGTTTTGCTGTCTAGCCGGCTTGCTTCCTAGAATGAACACTCATTGAGTGGGGTGATCCACAGGGAGTAGCTCAAACCTCCAAAGCGTCTGGCCAGCGGCAGGACATTAGCACTGCAGGGGAGGGGTGGGTAGGCTGACGGGATAGCAAGTGTGAAAAAGGGGACAGGAAGTGGGGGGTGAGAGGAGCCTATATAAGAAAAAGCCCCAGATAGCGGGACTATCCCGATTTTAGAGGGACAGTCCCGCTATCTAGGGCTATCTGTTGACCGGAGGGGGTGGGTCTGTCAGTGACATCACAAAGGCCTTTTTGAGGACCGCAGCCTATTGGTCAAAGGTAGTGGGGAGGTGGTGACCTCACAGAGAGATGCTGACATCAGCCAGGCAGGACAGGGGTGCAGGGCCAGGGAAACCTCGCAGACCCCTGTAGCTCTGTGTCAGCAAGTCCCCTTCTCGATGTCCCTCTTTGAGGACTGAGAGAGTATTAGGATTTACGTACGTGAGCGCAAGGAGGAACCTCTTTCGAATTTTTTCCTTTCCTTTTCCTGATTTTACTAGAAAACAGACGTCCCTGTTTGGAAGGTAAGAGCCTCCGAGAGGTTTGGAACCTGTTCAGTCTGATCCATTTGGTGCCAGCTGAATTCAAGGCCTGGAAAACGCTAGCTTCAGGTGGCAGAATTTTATTCCCCACCTTAGGATTTTGTCCCTTACAATCACTGGGGACATTAGGGTTTGTCCTTTTTGTTTTACCTTTTCCTTCATCCCTCCCTCCTTTCTCTTCTTCTCTTACTTCTTTTGTCCTTTCCCCTGTTCCACTCCCGCCACCAGAAGGGGTGTGTGGGGGGGGAGTCACTGGGAGTGCTCTGCAGGAAGGTCCATCCAAAAATGTGGGGCTGAAATAGTGCTCGGACAGTGATCCCCACCGGTGACCTGGGCCATCGTTTGGGCTCTCTGGTGAGAACCCTCAGCCTCCCGCCCCTCAGTCTCTACCCTGATTGGCTGAGCAGGGGGTTATTGACAGGGAGGAGACTCGGGTCCTTGTTGTTCTCTTTTAAGACCAAGTAAATAAGTCATAACCAGTCATATGTTTGACGAATTTTGCTGCTTCTCTGCATTCATTGTCTCTGAGCAGTTCATGATTCTCTCTAACATTCCATTTCTTCTGAAACACTTGCTGAATAATTACTGTGAACTGCTGTTGGTCTGGAGCTCATGTGAGAGGACTTTATTCAGGTCATTCAGTGTATGAAATTCAAGATTCGATGGTTAGTTTGCAAGTCAGGGCTCTTGGGTCCTATTCCCAACTCTGCCACTGACTCGCTGTGTGACTTCAAACAAGTCAGTTCTCCTTTCTCAGCCTTAGCTTCTCCCTCTTTCAAGTAGGCATAACAATCCACTCCTACCTATCTAACAGTGGGTCTCGGAGGATGGGGATCCAATGGAGAGTGTCACTGGGAGCAGTGCATAATATGAAGTGTCCTATCACATTTACTCAATCTGATTATGACATAATAGAATAGCTGAAATATTCTACTTTATTTGTATTTGATTATTTTGAAATTGTTAAGAGCAGCAACTACTTAGCTCAGACTGTTCCCCAGGCTGAGAGTGTCTGAGCTGTGCCAGACCCTGTGAGCTGCTGAGCATGGAAATCAATGAGAAATGAGGGGCCCCTGGGCTTTGATGTGGGGAATGGTTTCCCTGGAGAAGTCCGGACTCCTGGGTTCTGTTCCTCCTCTAGCCTGGAGGGTGGAAGGGGTGGCCAGTGATGGCAGAAGGGAGCTGCTTGTCCAAAATGACTGATGGTCTTTGTGACTGACCCTGTGCCTCCCCGGGTGTTGCAGCACCAGAGATGAAGGGGGGGAACGCTGGGAGCAGATCATGTAATGAACTCCTGCCAGTGTGTGGGGATTGCACTCCCTGCACCCCTGTGGGGGGTGGCGGAGCTGCTGTGGCTGGGGCAGGGATGGGGAGGGATGAAAAAGGCTGTTTAGTGAGAGGCTGCCTTGACCCCAAACTCACGCCTGCGCCCCGCTCGGTTCCAGGATGGCCAGGCTCCTGAGGATGTTCAGGAAGAAGGCTCTGCAAGTGGCCCCAAAGCCTGAGGGAAGCAGCTGCCATCTTCCCCAGGAGCAGGGCGGCCCCTCCGTCCCCACTGGCGGGGAAGGCGCTCCCGGCCAGGCTAGGAGGTGGAAGTGCCCAGCCTTCTGGCAGAGGAAACCCGCTCCTGGCACAGGCGCCGAGGTTGGAGAGGCAGCGGCCAGGCTGAAATGGAGCTGACCCAGGATGCGGCAGGGCAGGCAGGACCCAGCCCAGGAAGGGAGCCGGGCAGGGTGGCTCTGGGGCTAGTTGTGTGGGAAGTCCAGGACAGTGTGTGTGTGGAGGGTCTCTTTGCTGTGGGCTCCTGAAGGAGTTGGGGGCTGAAGGTATCATTGAGAGGGGGGAGTGTGGGGCCCAGTCTGCCCTGGGTCCCGGAGGAGGGAAGGGGGCACATTGCCCCACCATGCTCCTGAGTGTCAGCCGGTGTCAACCTGTCCTCTTCTCTCCCTGGTGCAGGGACCCCCAGGGACTCAGGATGAGGAGGAGGAACGGGTGGGTGTGGGCACAGAGGAAGCTGTTCTCAAGAACATCCAGGAGCAGCTCCAGGGCCGAGAAAAGGTACAAACGTGCTGTGCTGGAACCGAGGGTCTTTTCTCTGACAATCCACCAGCCCTAATGGGGACCTTTCTCCTCCATGATCTGGGACGCCCAAGATGGGGATGTTTGTCATACACCAGCTGGGGTCTCCTTCCCTCACAGGCACTGTCCCAGATCTGGACCCTGCTTATGTAGGAGTCGTGGGTGATTTGTACAATGGGCGGGCCCCCGCTATCCCGCGTACAGGCCTGAGTCCTGCAGCTGGTGTGGGTGGGGCAGGGAGGTCCCTGGCTAACTGGCTCTCTCCCCCCCAACCCCACTCATGGTGGGAGCAGGATGAGGCCCAACACCTTATGTTCCTGCACGCCATCCACCCCACGTGTCTCGCTGCACAGCAGAGAGGGCAGAACACATTGGAGCCACACTGCTGCAAGTCAGTTGTCCTGGAGAGGATTGTAGTGAGCGAGACACGGCGCCAAGCAGCTGGAGGGAGGACGGAGACATGGGAGGGGTAGGGGTCTCCCCAGGCGAATGGATGGGGGATGGCTATCTGGAGCTATCTGTTCACCGGAGGGGGTGGGTGTGGCAGTGACCTCACAAAGGCCTTTTCCAGGACCTCAGCCTACTGGTCAAAGGTAGTGGGGAGGTGGTGACCTCACAGAGGGAGGGGCAGCTGAGGCCAGGGATTCCTGGGGCTGAAGATTGGGGAGAAGAGACAGGAGAAATTCTGAGATTGGCCACTAGTGGGCAGGAATCGGAAGAGCGGGAGGCAGGTTGCGGGATACTGCTGGCTCTGTGGGGCACTGGCTGTGTAATCTCCTCACTGGGAAGTGTCAATGAGGCCCAAATCTCTCACTTTCCTTTATCTCCTTTGGGTCTCACAGGATCTCATTGAGGAGCTACCTGGTAACTCTCCATCGGGCGCCGTCCTCCCTAATTCCCTGATTGCTGTGGGCAACCTCGTGTACCGAGACCCTTCCGCCTGGTTCCCCGAAACCCGCTGCTGCTCAGACCCAGGGCTGGGAGTCACTGCCCCTTCCACCACCAGGTCACCTCCCAAGGGTGTCTCCTCTGACAGAGGTGGTGGGAAGGTTCACTCTCTCTGGGTTGGGCTGTTCTTTTCACTCCAGTAACATTGCAAAGGCTTTGGGGAGAGGCT
Source organism: Caretta caretta (assembly GCF_965140235.1). Taxonomy (NCBI): domain Eukaryota; kingdom Metazoa; phylum Chordata; order Testudines; family Cheloniidae; genus Caretta; species Caretta caretta. Next base: position 177,114,675 of record NC_134208.1, on the reverse strand, counting down.
CACTCCCAGGAACAGATACATCAGGGGCAGCAGGGTCCAGGGAACAGGCACTATTCCTGTCCTGCCACAGTCTGTCTGGGAAACCTTGCAAACATGGTGCCTCAGTTTCCATTCTCGCCAGCCTCTGCCTATTTCCCTGCAATTTCACATCCCTGTTGGTGCCAGTCCCACCCCCGCACTGCACAGTCTAATACCGGCTCCTCTCTCTTGCCAGCACCATGACACCTGGCCTGGAGCCAGAGGTGGAGACCCACCTCCTTTGAGCTGCCCTGCATGCCGGCTTCACCCTGGGTATGGAGAAGGACACCAGCCAAGTCTAGGTAGATCATGCTAAAGTCATGGATTGAAGAGCCAGCTGTCATCCTGCCATGAATCCTTGCTAATTGCCTGCAGTGGGTTGTGAATGAGCGAGGCCAGGATATGTGTTTGGGGGTCTCACAAGTGCTTCCCAGAGACCCCTCTTCCCATCATATGGCAGGTGTAGCCCCAGTTTCCCTAACTCTGACCTATGGCTCTCCCTTGCTTTGCAGGGACTGCATAGTCTTGCCAGACCTCCTGGATGCTTCTACGGGCACAAAGCTCTAAAGATTTAGAGCAGGTTGCACAGCGGAGCCAAGAGGCCAGTGAAGAAGCTTGGCAACATGTGACCTCCAGAAGAAGAAGGGGGAATGTCCGGGTTCCATCAACACAGACACAGGTAACTAACCGCTTTCCTGTTCTCTCCACAGGTATCATTGCGGAGAGTGGACCAGATGATATGTCTGGGGGGAGAAAGCAGAAGGAGACTCTGCTGGTTGGAAGGCATGAGATGCGCTGTCCTGAGATGGGGGGTTCCACGACCACCACTCCCAAGAGAAGGAGGCGGGTGGTGGTGGTCGGGGACTCTCTACTCCGGGGACTGAGTCATCTATCTGGCACCCTGACCGTGAAAACCGAGAAGTCTGCTGCTTGCCGGGGGCTAAGATTCGCTATGTGACGGAGAGACTGCCGAGACTCATCAAGCCCTCGGATCGCTACCCCTTCCTGCTTCTCCATGTGGGCACCAATGATACTGCCAAGAATGACCTTGAGCGGATCACTGCCGACTACGTGGCTCTGGGAAGAAGGATAAAGGAGTTGGAGGCGCAAGTGGTGTTCTCGTCCGTCCTCCCCGTGGAAGGAAAAGGCCTGGGTAGGGACCGTCGAATCGTGGAAGTCAACGAATGGCTACGCAGGTGGTGGCGGAGAGAAGGCTTTGGATTCTTTGACCATGGGATGGTGTTCCATGAAGGAGGAGTGCTGGGCAGAGACGGGCTCCACCTTACGAAGAAAGGGAAGAGCATCTTTGCGAGCAGGCTGGCTAACCTAGTGAGGAGGGCTTTAAACTAGGTTCACCGGGGGAAGGAGACCAAAGCCCTGAGGTAAGTGGGAAAGCGGGATACCGGGAGGAAGCACAGGCAGGAATGTCTGTGAGGGGAGGGCTCCTGCCTCATACTGAGAATGAGGGGCGATCAGCAGGTTATCTCAAGTGCTTATATACGAATGCACAAAGCCTTGGAAACAAGCAGGGAGAACTGGAGGTCCTGGTGATGTCAAGGAATTATGACGTGATTGGAATAACAGAGATTTGGTAGGATAACTCACATGACTGGAGTACTGTCATGGATGGTTATAAACTGTTCAGGAAGGACAGGCAGGGCAGAAAAGGTGGGGGAGTAGCACTGTATGTAAGGGAGCAGTATGATTGCTCAGAGCTCCGGTACGAAACTGCAGAAAAACCTGAGTGTCTCTGGATTAAGTTTAGAAGTGTGAGCAACAGGAGTGATGTAGTGGTGGGAGTCTGCTATAGACCACCGGACCAGGGGGATGAGGTGGATGAGGCTTTCTTCCGGCAGCTTGCAGAAGCTACTAGATCGCATGCCCTGGTTCTCATGGGTGACTTTAATCTTCCTGATATCTGCTGGGAGAGCAATACAGCGGTGCATAGACAATCCAGGAAGTTTTTGGAAAGCATAGAGGACAATTTCCTGGTGCAAGTGGTAGAGGAGCCAACTGGGGGGGAGCTTTTCTTGACCTGCTGCTCACAAACCGGGAAGAATTAGTAGGGGAAGCAAAAGTGGATGGGAATCTGGGAGGCAGTGACCATGAGTTGGTTGAGTTCAGGATCCTGACACAGGGAAGAAAGGTAAGCAGCAGGATACGGACCCTGGACTTCAGGAAAGCAGACTTTGACTCCCTCAGGGAACTGATGGGTAGGATCCCCTGGGGGACTAACATGAAGGGGAAAGGAGTCCAGGAGAGCTGGCTGTATTTCAAGGAATCCCTGTTGAGGTTACAGGGACAAACCATCCCGATGTGTCGAAAGAATAGTAAATATGGCAGGCGACCAGCTTGGCTTAACGGTGAAATCCTAGCGGATCTTAAGCATAAAAAAGAAGCTTACAAGAAGTGGAAGGTTGGACATATGACCAGGGAAGAGTATAAAAATATTGCTCGGGCATGTAGGAATGAAATTAGGAGGGCCAAATCGCACCTGGAGCTGCAGCTAGCGAGAGATGTTAAGAGTAACAAGAAGGGCTTCTTCAGGTATGTTGGCAACAAGAAGAAAGCCAAGGAAAGTGTGGGCCCCTTAATGAATGAGGGAGGCAACCTAGTGACAGAGGATGTGGAAAAAGCTAATGTACTCAATGCTTTTTTTGCCTCTGTCTTCACAAACAAGGTCAGCTCCCAGACTGCTGCGCTGGGCATCACAACATGGGGAATAGATGGCCAGCCCTCTGTGGAGAAAGAGGTGGTTAGGGACTATTTAGAAAAGCTGGACGTGCACAAGTCCATGGGACCGGACGAGTTGCATCCGAGAGTGCTAAAGGAACTGGCGGCTGTGATTGCAGAGCCATTGGCCATTATCTTTGAAAACTCGTGGCGAACGGGGGAAGTCCCGGATGACTGGAAAAAGGCTAATGTAGTGCCCATCTTTAAAAAAGGGAAGGAGGAGGATCCTGGGAACTACAGGCCAGTCAGCCTCACTTCAGTCCCCGGAAAAATCATGGAGCAGGTCCTCAAAGAATCAATCCTGAAGCAATTACATGAGAGGAAAGTGATCAGGAACAGTCAGCATGGATTCACCAAGGGAAGGTCATGCCTGACTAATCTAATCGCCTTTATGATGAGATTACTGGTTCTGTGGATGAAGGGAAAGCAGTGGATGTATTGTATCTTGACTTTAGCAAAGCTTTTGACACGGTCTCCCACAGTATTCTTGTCAGCAAGTTAAAGAAGTATGGGCTGGATGAATGCACTATAAGGTGGGTAGAAAGTTGGCTAGATTGTCGGGCTCAACGGGTAGTGATCAACGGCTCCATGTCTCGTTGGCAGCCGGTGTCAAGTGGAGTGCCCCAGGGGTCGGTCCTGGGGCCGGTTTTGTTCAATATCTTCATAAATGATCTGGAGGATGGTGTGGATTGCACTCTCAGCAAATTTGCGGATGATACTAAACTGGGAGGAGTGGTTGATATGCTGGAGGGCAGGGATAGGATACAGAGGGACCTAGACAAATTGGAGGATTGGGCCAAAAGAAATCTGATGAGGTTCAAAAAGGATAAGTGCAGGGTCCTGCACTTAGGACGGAAGAACCCAATGCACAGCTACAGACTAGGGACCAAATGGCTAGGTAGCAGTTCTGCGGAAAAGGACCTAGGAGTGACAGTGGAGAAGCTGGATATGAGTCAGCAGTGTGCCCTTGTTGCCAAGAAGGCCAATGGCATTTTGGGATGTATAAGTAGGGGCATAGCGAGCAGATCGAGGGACGTGATCGTCCCCCTCTATTCGACATTGGTGAGGCCTCATCTGGAGTATTGTGTCCAGTTTTGGGCCCCACACTACAAGAAGGATGTGGATAAATTGGAAAGAGTCCAGCGAAGCGCAACAAAAATGATTAGGGGTCTGGAACACATGACTTATGAGGAGAGGCTGAGGGAACTGAGATTGTTTAGTCTGCGGAAGAGAAGAATGAGGGGGGATTTGATAGCTGCTTTCAACTACCTGAGAGGTGGTTCCAGAGAGGATGGTTCTAGACTATTCTCAGTGGTGGAAGAGGACAGGACAAGGAGTAATGGTCTCAAGTTGCAGTGGGGGAGGTTTAGGCTGGATATTAGGAAAAACTTTTTCACTAGGAGGGTGGTGAAACACTGGAATGTGTTGCCTAGGGAGGTGGTGGAATCTCCTTCCTTAGAAGTTTTTAAGGTCAGGCTTGACAAAGCCCTAGCTGGTATGATTTAATTGGGGATGGGTCCTGCTTTTGAGCAGGGGGTTGGACTAGATGACCTCCTGAGGTCCCTTCCAACCCTGATATTCTATGATTCTATGCCATGCTGGGAACCTGCTGGCAGAGTCCCCAGAAACCGACAGGCTCCATTACATCTTGGAGGTGTACCCGATAAGAGGGTGGGGCAATTTTGCCTTAACTTTTAGATCCATTTTCAAGTCTGTCCTTCTAGCTGGGCCCTCAGTGGGCTGTCCTTGGTCAGGGCAGTCAGTGCAATGCAGTGTCAGGCCCTTCCTCCTTGAAGAACAGGGAAGGAGCTTGGACTTAAAACCAGAGCTTTGCCTGGGGACTGGCTTAGGGAGTGAGAGTCTGAACTCTTCCTGTGAGATCCAGAAGATGGTCCTCAGAGAAGAGTCACAGGCTCCTTCCTACAGAAACAGGAGGACCCCAGAGATTCAGCCCTTCTCTCCTACGGGCCCTGAGATTCCTGGGGGGATTGTGCTCACACTCAGTCCCTTCACCCAACCAAGGACTAGACAGCCAAGGAGGGGTGAGGGGTCTGTCTCCTTCCTGGTGGGCTGTTCAGGAATCAGGAGTTCAGAGCGGATGGGACCAGCCCCCACATCGAACGTTGTCCCAATCTAGAGAGACAATGACAACTTGTGACCTGGAAGATATAGGCTTTGTCCTGGGGGCAACAATCCCCTTCTAAAGCTGTGCGATCAATGAATAAGATATTTCACCCCGTGAACAATGTCTCAGCCTCCTGGGGATGGGGAGGATCTCATTATTGGATCGTGCCCAGGGTGTCACAAGAGAGAGCCAGGGCCATTTGGAGCAGCACCGCCCTGCTCAGATCCACCATTGCCCTCCCTGAGTTTGACATAAGTGACCTCTCAGCCCAGCTTCCTGACTCCAGGCGTCGGTGGGCTGGCTCGAACGAGCTGCAGGATGTGCTGCTGCAGGGGCTGGGGGTTAGGCGTGTTCCTCTTGGGGAGACAGAGACAGAGCAGAGAATGAGCTTGGCTTGAGTCAACTTCTTCTTGTCCTGGTTAAGTGGTGACTCTGGGCTTTTAAGGGGACCACGCTCCAGGTTCATGCCTTTTTGTCATTCTGGAGCAGCTGGGTAAGTACGTCCTCATGGAGGGCCCTGCCCACATCCCTATGCTCCAGGCTGCTTTTGAGGGCAGAGGAAATTAAGGGTCTAGCTCAAGCTCCTATTCTCTAGCATCTCCTGTAGAGGGGCTACCAGGACGGAGAGTCCTGGCCCAGCTGGGGACTGGGAGCTGACAGGAAAATGCTGATGGAGTCCCCTTTCCTTCTCCCTCTCCCTCTCCGTTCCGTAAGAACTCAGCAGAATTCCCCAGGATGGGTCACCGTGTTGCACAGCTGGCTCTGTCCATCAGTGACCCAGCCAAGGACCTTAGCCGGCAGGCCAGGGTGGGAGTGTACCAGCTCTACCAGCTGCTGCTGCACCAGAAGGGTAAGGAACCCAGGTGGGGAATGGCACCCGATAGAAGAGTGAGTGTGGGACCCCAACCAATTTCTCTCAGACTGACCCTGGCTGGAGGCTGAGTCTCTGTCGATCTCTTTCTCTGTTCTACAGCAGCCCCTGCAATTCTGTTGGGCCAGGCAAGCAGCGAGGACTCTGCCCACTGTGCAGCCACCAATGGGATTGGAAGGACACAAGCACTGCAACCAGAATGACAAGTGTGTGTGTGTGTCTGTTTCCCAGGGCTGACCATCCATGAGGCCGAAGCCCTGTGGTGTTGGGACTGGCACCGGGACAGCAGGCTCCTGGGCTACAGGAATACAGCCAGGGTTGGGGAGGTAAGGACACTCTGCCAGGGCATGACACCGTTCAGGGAGTGGGGGTGGCTGGGTCCCCTGCAGTGGCTGCCTCCTGGGGCCACTAAACAGGATACCATTCTAGCCCCAGGATTTGGAGCCTGGTTCTGGTCAATCTGCTAATGCCTCACGTCCTGTTGGTTTTAGGTCTTAGGAAAGTTCTTCTGGGAGGGGCAGAGAAGATCCTTATCCGGACGGCAGTGGTGGCCATCCACGACCCTTACTGCGTGTCAGCCAGGTTGGGCTGCTCCTCACCTTCTCCCTCCTAGGGGAAGCCCAGCAGCTGATGGGGGACAAGGTAAGCAGCTGCATTAGAGTCAGGAGATTGGGGTGGGGCCCAGGACTCATTCCCATCCAATGGCCATTCGCTGGCCTGGCAGCAAGAAGGCTGGTGAAGAATGAGAGTGAGAACAGGTGTTCCTGGCAAGGGAGGTAAATTCACCTCCATGAGCAGGAGGGAGCCAGCTTGTCCCCAGAGCAGCTCCAACCGATCCTTTTAGCAAGTCTAAGTAATGACAAGCATTACCTCATCCCGGACTTATGTTCTTAGGACACGTTGCTTTCGCTCTTGCGGGTCTCTCCTATCCCACAGGGCTGCACCAATTTCCAGTGGACTAGAGTCTGTGCCACCCGAGCCACCACCCAGAGTTGCTCCCATCACTGGCAGCCTGGGAAGCCAAGGACTGACGAGTGATGGCGACTCACCAGGCAGGACTGATGCACATGGGCAGGAGAAGCTTGTCATGCTGCTGGCAGAGCTGGACCCGCTCTAGAGAGAAAGGGAGGATTCAGTTAGCAGGGGCTGCTGATCTGCCCCATTCACCAGGGCTGCCATCCTGCGGCTTCAGCATTAGTGTCTGGCATGACTTGGGGAAAGGTCTCAACCTCCCGACATCCTACTTCACTGCTGCCAGAATCCGTCCTTCCCCCACACTCCCCTGCTAGAGCCCTGTCCCTGCCCAAGCTGGGTGGGGGTGGAGGAGAGGGTTCTGAGAACTTGAGCTGTGGATTAGAGGTGGAACAGCTGTCAGGGACACTGAGGGGGAGGTGTCAGGAGCTGACCCTACAAGGATGGGGGTTGGCACTGGAGGTCACTAGAAAGGACAAGAAGACTCCATTCTCGGGGTCAGGGGGGTGAATCCATCCCTCAGAGATAGGCAGGTGGTGGGTGGAAATGCTGCTGCTTCCAGGTGCCCTTAATCCCCCCCAATTCCTCGGGGCCGTCTGAGTCTCTGACAGGTTCTCATTCCCTTGCAGCAGGAGGACATCACGGCCAATGTGATGTGCCAGGTCCGCATCATCCGGCACTTGCGCCAGGTGCCTGAGGCACTGCAGGGCTGTGCCTCTGAGGCCACCAGCAATTCCCACTCCCTGCTGCAGGTACTGCTCTGGCTCACTGTAAATGGAGAGATAGTGGAAGGGGAAACGGAACCCCTTGGCACTCACAGAAACCCTCTCCCCTCTCTGTGGAGCAGGGTCCTTCCTGCTGCACCCCAAATGCCCTCACAGCCTCTGAGATGGGCGCAGCCTTCAGCTGAGCCACCTCCTGGAGCAGTGCAGACGGGTCACCTTGTCCCATCAAAGCAAGCAGTGCTGGCTCTCAAAGAGGCTTAGATGGAAGACCCCACTCCCTCATGGAGGTAAGAGTCATTTACTCCTTGGAGCGTGTGGGTCTCCTGGGGGAGAAACGGGATCCCCGATGCATAGCCTGCCTGGGAGCTTCCCCTGTCCCTGGCTACCATCTCTGGGACAGAGACGTCTCGATCATTGTACCACCCTGGTTTTGTTCATAGGAAGGGGCTCCCTAGACATGTCCTCTAAACTGGACTCCTGAGAGGGTTTCCGGCAGGAGGCTCCAGCCCCTCGGGCATGAAGAGGACATCAGGTAATCTTGTTCACATGGCATCTCCGGTCTCCAGCTCCACTTCACGCAGGAGGGCAAACGAACCCATCGGCTCCCAGAATCCCAACTCTTTGGCCTCCTTCCGCTCAACAGTGGGATTTCTCCAGCCCCCTCACCACACCTGTCAGCCTCTGAATGATGAAAGTCCTGAATGTCAGAGTCACCAGAACAAGCAAACTCCAGGTGCAGGCAGTGGGGCCTGTGTGTAGTGAGTCCCACTGGAAATCATGTCTGAAATGGGGAGCAAGGACCCCAGCCCAGGAACAATAGGAGTGGGCAGAGGAGGCCTGTAACAGGGTGTTCTCCACTGAGCTGCACAGCCTGGGGCTTAGCCAAGCTGATTACAGAATGAGCCCTACCTGAGAGGCACCATGTACCCCCTTCTACAGAGCCAGACTTCAGTGGTGATACAGCCCAGCTGGGGTATCAACAGGAATGAGAATGAGTTAGGAAGTTCAGAGCAGCAAGGAAAGTCTAGAGGGAAATTTCAGAAGAGAGGTGGGAAGTGCCCAGGGAAAACTGCAGCAAAGAGAAAGCAGTAGACCTTGCTGTTGGGTACAGGACCCTGGGCTGCTGCCAATGTCAGGGTGGGACTGGATTCCCCTACTGGCCCCAAAGAAGGGGGACGTCCACCCACCTGGAGAGGGTTACCAAGCCCAGCAATGGGGCACCAGGATGAGGAAGAGCCCCAGTGATGGCAGAAGGGTGGACTAACGGTGGCGACCTGGCCGAAGGGTTGAGTTACCAGGCAGAGAAACTGTCATGGTGCTGGAGCAACCACAGAGGGGGGACACTAGCCCAGCGAGAGGGCTGTGATGCCATGCCTGGCCGCCACGGGGGCACGGAACGATGAGTAGATTAGTTTCTTATTGGTACAGTCAGGAGGATTGAATTCCATCAGCCGTCACGGATCACAGGGGGAAGTCTTGGGTGCTGAAGGAAGGTCTGTCCTGCCAAGAGGGTATCTGGAGGGACTGAGCTGGTCACTGGATTTTTCACTTCAGTTCCCAGGACTGGTTAAGCAGCCAAAGCAGGTCTAGGAGTTTCTCACGCAGCTCCTAGAACACCAACAGAGGCAGAAGGAAGTGCAGACGGAGCTACAGACGTGGCAGCAGAAATACCTGTGAGAGATCCTGCAAAGGGAAATCAACCCAGGGTCTGCTATGCCCATGGACAAAAAGAGCAGACAAGGAGAGCATGCCTGGGCTGTGCTGTGAAGATTAGCCCAGGAGAGCAGGGCATGAGGAAGTGTACAAGCGTGGCCAAATGCCAAGATGGGGACAAGAGTTCTTTGTTTTGAGTGCAGAGAAGCAGGCCATATCAAAAGACACAGCCTGCTTAGGAAATTGCTGAATGGCAAAACGAGGGGCCAGGGCCCCAAGAAGGTAGAAAGAAAGGAGAAGGTGTCCTCTGACACAAACCCACATAAGGCAGGCTACGTGGAGGTGGCAGGGATGGCCGTGGACCTTGCAGAGCCTCCACCAGTACACCCTGTTGGGTGCTGCAGGGAGGTGAAGGACGAAATGGTTGGCCCAGAGATGAAGCAGACTGAAGGAGGGAGAAACACCAGGATGGAGCAGTCCATGGTGGGTTCTCAGACCCTGACGGAAAAGGTTTTGGCGTATGCAGTGCCACAAGCAAAAAGGGGTAGAGAAGAAGCTAAAGGCTTCAGAAAAGGCTCTGCAAGCAGTTGCTAATGAGAATGAGTGGCTGCAGGAAGAGCGCTGGGATACTGCGTAAGAGAAGGATTGCCTCTTAATTCTGGTGAGCGAGCTGGCAGTGGAGCTGGAGACACTGTGCGCAGGCTGTACAAGCGCGCAGCCGGTGACAGCGATGAGATGATGAGGGATGAAGCTTGGACAAGAATCGAACTTGCCCCCCCAGGTGGGCGATGTTCTCAGGAGGAGGGAATATAACAGAGAGTGGCCTGTGGGCTGTAAAGTCTGGACCTAGGCCAAACTGATTACAGAGTGAGCTTCACCTGAGGGAAAAACCAGGGAAAACCGCAGCAAAGGTACAAGAGCAGGCCTAGCTGTTCAGTAGAGGGCCTTGGGGCAGAACCTAGAATTGAGGGTAGGACTGGTTCTCTCATGGTCTCTAAGGAAGGGGACGTAGAAGGCCATAGAAAGGGCTAGCAAGGGCAAGCCGAGCCAAAGTGAGGCTGAGGTAGAGCTCCCAAAGGAACGGAATACCTTGTTTCTATTAGACATTTTTGGACTTTTTGTTTGGGATGAGCATGACCCAGGAAGGAGTGAACTTAAAGACGGTCACCTGGCTGAAGGGCTGAGTTCCCGGCTGAAGGGCTGAGCTCCCAGCCAAAGAACTCCCAGAGGGCCCTAGCAACTATTGGCAGGGGTGCTAGCCCAGCAAGAAAGCTGTAACACCAGGCCTTGCCAGGAAGGGGCAGCCTGGTTTTGGAGAGCGGTGGGGATGGTCTATGGGAGAGGATGGCTGGAGGGGTCGTACAAAAGGGGCAACAGGGTCCAGTGATGAGAGCAGGGAACTGGTTGGACTGCAGCCCTGCCACTGAGTGGTAACGAGATCCTGGCCAGGTCACTCTCCTACCTGATGCCTCACTTTCTCTATCTTTGAAATGGGGATCATCCTGACCCACATTTAGTGAGTGTTTGATCCTCTGTTTTTCCTTCCCAAATCTCTGCCGTCCTTGCCCCGCACAGGCCTCTGCCCTGTTCCTCAAACTTCCGTGCCCATGTTAGTGCCTGTGTAGCCCCCCAATGGCAAGGTCTCATGTACAGCCTCCTGCTAGCAAACTGAAGCCGCCCCTAGATCCAGAACAGGAATCGCAGTTCCCGTGCAAGGCCCGAATGGAGGACAGACCATGGGCACGGGGACGGCCAACACTCACGTCCAGGTAGATCATCAACCTACTCCTCTGTCCCTGGAGCAGGAAGGTCTCTGGTTCTTGCTTTCTTCGGTAGCTGGAGCTGCTGAGTTGGGGGTGCGGTGGGCAGAGATGGGAACAGGCCAGAGGATTAATCCAGTGTCATGGGGGAGAGTCTGTCTCGCCTCCCCCCCCACCCCCCCGGGGGAGATGATGTCCCTCTGTGAGCAAGTCCTTCCTTGCAGATGCTGTGCTTTGGTTCCTGGACTCTGCCAGGAAGCCCAGCTTCCATCTCTAGCAGCTTGGCTGTTCCCTACCTTGCTCGGCACCAGACCCTCTGCAGAGAGCTGCTCTGGGCCAGGACTGCAGAGCCAGCTGTCATCCTGGCAGGTGTAGCCCCAGATTCTATAACCCTGACCCATGGTCTCTCTCCCCTGACAGGCTCTGAAGAAGGCCTGCCCAGAGAGGTGGATGCCATGTTAAAGAGCCTGCTGACAGCAACTCCCAGCACAGACAAACTCCCGCACATCTTGGAGGTGAGCATAATGGGCAGGGGCAGCAGGAATTTTACCTTAGTCCTGGGGAGGCCTGGAAATAAGAGACTGGATGATCCACATTTCCATTGTGTCCTGCTACTTGAGAGCCATTGGGCCACCCGTGGTCAGGGCAGTCAGTGCAGAGCAGTGTTGGGGCCCTTCCTCCTTCAGGGACAGAGGGAAGGCGCTGGTGCTCGACAACAGGGCTCTGCCTGGTTCTGTTGAGCACTAACTCCAAGGCCCCAGGCAGGCTTGCAGAGTGAGAGCATCAGAGCCCTGTGAGGTCCAGGAGAAGGTCCTCCGAGAAGAGCACTGGCTCCTTCCTAGGAAGCTGCTGAGATTCTCAAGGAGGGATTCATCCCTTCTCTCCCATGGACATAGAGGATTGTAAGGAGTAGGGCGTTGTCCTTTGTCCAACAGAGACCTGTCCTAGGTCTCACCCACAAACCTGGGAGAGAGCTAGGAACTTGATTGGGTCCTACCCCAGCACTTGCCCTGGTACACTCTCTTCTCCCCTCCCCCCTCGGCTATTTAGCTATGGCTCTATGACCATGAAACAAAAAGGAACTTCTTCTCCATCTCTAAGCCAAACTGGTTTGTCAAGTCTGAGCCCTCAACATATTTAAGGGACGTATTTCCAGTACATGTATAGAACTCATTATACCCCACTTGGACCTACATCACACAAGGATATTCAAGACCAGAGTGTTGTCTGCTTTCCAAACATAAGAACGGTCATACTGGGTCAGACCCAAAGTCTATCTAGCCCTGTATCCTGTCTTCCGACAGTGGGCAATGCCAGGTGCCCCAGAGGAAATGAACAGAATAGGTAATCATCAAATGGTCCATCCCCTCTCACCCAGCTTCTGGTAAACAGGCTTGGGATAGCATCCATACCCATCCTGGCTAACAGCCATTGATGGACCTCTCCTCTATTAACTTACCTTGTTCTTTGTTGAACCCTGTTGTAGTCTTGGTCTTCACAACATCCTCTGGCAAGGAGTTCCACAGGTTTACTGTGCATTGTGTGAAAAAATACTTCCTCTTTTTAGTTTGAAATCTGCTGCCTATTTATTTGATTTATTTGATTGAGTTCTTGAATGATGAGAAGGAATAAATAACACTTCCTTATTTACTCTCTCCACACCCCAGTGATGATTTTATAGACCTCTATCATATCCTCCCTTGGTCATCTCTTTTCTTAGCTGAAAAGTCCCAGTCTTCTTAGTCTCTCCTCATTTGGCAGCTGTTCCATACCCCTAATCATTTTTGTTGCCCTTTTCTGAACCTTTTCAAATTCCAATATATCTTTCTGAGATGGGGCGACCACATCTGCACACAGAAGTCAAGATGTGGGCGTACCATGGATTCATATAGAAGCAATATGATATGTTCTGTCTTATTATCTATCCCTTCCTTAATCATTCCCAACATTCTGTTTGCATTTTTGACTGCCACTGCACAGTGAGTGGATGTTTTCAGAGAACTATCCATAATGACTCCAAGATCTTTCTTGAGTGGTAACAGCTAATTTAGACCCCATCATTTTAGAAGTAGAGTTGGGATTGTATTTTCCAATGTGCATTACTTTGCATTTATCAACATTTGAATTTTGAACATTGAGCATTGCCATTTTGTTGCCCAGTCACCCAGTTTGGTGAGATCCTTTTGTAGCTCTTGGCAGTCTGCTTGGGACTTCACTATCTTGAGTAGCTTTTTTTTTTTATCATCTGCAAATTTTGCCACCTCCCTGTTTACCCCTTGTCAAGGTTCCTTCCCCACTCTGAACTCTAGGGTGCAGATGTGGGGACCTGCATGAAAACCTCCTAAGCTTATTTTTACCAGCTTAGGTTAAAACTTCCCCAAGGTACAAACTATTTTTCCTTTTTTCCCTTGGACTTTATTGCTGCCACCACCAAGCGTCTAACAGATATATAACTGGAAAAGAGCCCGCTTGGAAACGTCTTTCCCCCCAAACCCTACACCCCCTTTCCTGGGAAGGCTTGATAAAAATGCTCACCAATTTGCATAGGTGAACACAGACCCAAACCCTTGGATCTTAAGAACAATGAAAAAGCAATCTGCTTCTTAAAAGAAGCATTTTAATAGAAGAAAAAGTAAAAGAATCACCTCTGTAAAATCAGGATGGTCAATACCTTAAGGGTAATCAGATTCAAAACATAGAGAATCCCTCTAGGCAAAACCTTAAGTTACAAAAAGACACAAACAGGAATATCCATTCCATTCAGCACAGCTTATTTTCTCAGCCAGTTAAACAAACAGAATCTAACGCATATCTAGCTAGATTACTTACTAAGTTTTAAGACTCCATTCCTTTCTGTTCCTGGCAAAAGCATCACACACAAAGAAAGCCTTTGTTTCTCCTGCCCCTCCTCCCCCCCCCCCAGCTTTTGAAAGTATTTTGTCTCCTCATTGGTCATTTTGGTCAGGTGCCAGTGAGGTTATCCTAGCTTCTTAACCCTTTACAGGTGAAAGGGTTTTTCCCTCTGGCCAGGAGGGATTTTAAAGGTGTTTGTCCTTCCCTTTATATTTATGACACCCCTTTTTCCAGATCATTTATGAATATGTTGCACAGCACTGGTCTCAGTGCAGACCCCTGGGGGACACCAGCGTTTACCTCTCTCCATGCTGAAAACTGACCATTTATTCCCACCCTTTGTTTCCTATCCATGAGAGAACCTTATGATGTACCTGTATGGCACAGTAACTGCATTGAATCAGTTGATTCAATTGCTTATTCTTTGGGGTTCAGACCCTCTGTTCTCCCCCCGGGGTGACAGAACTCTGATTGTCACATCCATCTTTCAGGCTCTGTCCAAGCCTCTCACACAAATGTATCCTGCAGCCAGACCTGCTCAGGGAGCAGTGGGGACAGACGATCTCATCATGTCAAATCAAGCAACATGGGTCTCATGGAGGCTCAGATGGAAGATCCCACACATCTCCTGGAGGTAAGAACCATTCACTCTTCCTGCCACTTTGGGCTCTTGCAACAAACAGGGGGATCCTGCTACATATTCTGGTTGGGAGCTTTCCCTATCCCTGGATCCGATCCCTGGTACAGAGACCTATTTCTCATCATGATATCCTCATTTTATTCTCAGACGATGTGTCCAGGATCCTGGATAATGTTTTACGCAGGAGCTTTGAGCGGGCAGAGATCACTCACTGTCACAACCCAGGGGTCTTCAACCCAGGTCTGCAGGGTTCATGGGAGCAGCCAAACTCCAACCCTTCACCTAGAAGCCTGCTGAAAATTGCTTACCTAGGACCCATGAAATTCAGCCCCAGTTTGAGGCTCTACTCCTGAGGTCCAATTGGAGGAGTCCCAGAGAAGCTAATTGGCCCTCTGGCCCTGCTTAAGGCAGCAGCAGGAACAGGAAGCTGACTGAACACCAGGGCTGCTTCCTGTTCTGGACCGTGTGCTGCCTGTTTCTGCTGCCGCTCCCCTGGCTTGATTTCCTGGCATCTGATTTGTGGTTGTGATTGCAAGTTTGTCTTTTGCTTCTGATCTGCCAGTATCCTGACCCAGCTGCCTCTTGACTCCTGTCATGTGAGTGTGGACTCTGGCTCTGAGCAGTAGGTCTGGCTGCCCTTGACCCAGCCGTGACATTGACTTTTGTACAATTTCTCCAGTGCTCTTTTCTGCTCTCCAGCAAGATATACCAGTCCCTTGGCTCCCAAAGTCCTAGTTGCCTGCTATTCAAGGGCTATGGGGTAGTGCTTGTATTACCCCCACCCCCACCCCAGCTGCTTTTCCTATGGGGATCTCCCTAGAGCAGGGGAGAAATCTGCTCTTCTCTTAGGATCAGTCCCAGCAGTAATTCCACCCACCCTGGCCTCCGCTCAGCTCCTTTGTTTACCTGGGATCAGGGTCCACTTTTGAAGCCCTTAACATGTGGGTGGAGATGGGAGCAGAGGCTGAAGCTCCAGCAGTTTCCACCAAAGAACATCACCCTGTCTTTCTGTGGTCTGACTAGGGCTCACTGGCCATCTTGGAGATGAACACCAGATGGGAGCTGATAGATTGTCCTTGGTGGGCCATGTTCTTGTGTGTGATGGAGCTGTGTGCCAGAGAGGGCCAGGAGCGGATGCACCACACATGGCCAGGACCGGGCTAATCAGCCTGTAATGCTAGGTGAGTCAAACCATGGCCACATATAGACACCTTGGGCATCCATGGGGACTGAATCTGGGCACTTCACTGCCAAAAGCGCAACTCACTCCAACTTGAGTCATTACGGTAGTGACCCTGGCCAGCCCCTCTGAGGGGGGTCAGTATTATCTCTGTTAGCTGGTACACAGGGATGGAAACCAACTGGCTGCAAGTTCGCCCACAATGTCACTGCTAGAGGCAGGAAGGAAGCGTGGTACTCATACCAGACCAGCTCCACCCACTAGACTCCACCCACTTCCAAAGCCAGAGAACCCAGGAGCTCTGACTCTGACAGCTAGGCCTTAAATGACAAGACCAACCTCTCTCCCACTCAGGAAGCCATGGAAGGGACAATCTGCTGAGCTCCCCTTTGCAATGCCACTGTCCGAGACCATTGCTAGTGGGTGCCAAGTGACTGAGCAGGGAACTCCTTGAGAGTCTCCTAGAGACTTGCAGGTGTTTCACTGTGACCCTCTGGGAGCCGTGGAAAGAGTGCTGCATTGAAGAGCCTCTTCTACTCTAACAAAGGGTTTCTGTTCTCCTACATGGTCAGCCAGTGAGGCCAGTTTGCAGAATGTGGAAGAGCCGTTTGGCGATGGATTGGAGGATTCACCATGTAGATGGCGGCCGCTGCAGTGCCTAGGGTCCCCATGGGCCAAGCCTCCACTCCTGACACTCCAGGCTAATGTCTCACTGCTCTCAGTGGGGCTTTGGCTTTAGCTGCTGAGCCTGCGTGCCTAGACAGAGGACTCAGGAATTTCCATCAGACTGCTCAATGGCAAACGCAGCCATCCAAAGAAGTGAAGAAGAATGGAAGTGAAAGAGCAAAGCTGGACCATCTGCTGAGCTACTGCAATCAAGCGAGCAGAGCCAGGGAGAGAAGAGGAAGAACTCGAAGGTGGCTGGTGGCAGTAGGGAGGAAAGACAGTTTAGAAGCCAGGAGAGTAGAAATAAATAGTTAAAGATGAATACTGCAGGCTTTGTCTTGTGTGGTGAAGGGTTGAAAATGGGTCTCTTTACTATCATACTAAATTTAAAATAGCTGTGTATGATGAAAGGGCAGGTCTATAAAGGTAAGAGGTCACTCTAGGGACTTGAAATCCCAGATTCTGTCGCTATTGCATGCTTCTACCAGCTGATTTCAACCCAACAAATCCCTGAGGTGGTAGCAGTAATGAGCTCTTGTCCTTTTTTTCTGGACTAGCCATCAGAAAAGACACGATACATGTGGCCAAGGAAATAGAGAGGCATGGGGGTCGCTTGCAGTGTTGCCTGTTAATATAGCTCTTGTGGGGGAGCACAGCAGGTTACTTTGGACTAGGTAGGAGCCACATGTCTCCAAACCTGCACATCCTGAGGCTCCAGAGACCTCTCTCCAGGTCCCACTGGAATGCTCAACTGTAGCTGTTGTGACTGGGAATAGCAAGAGAAGAATCCCTACTTCTTTCATCCCAGGAAACTTTGCACAAAGATTGGGTCGAACCACTAGTGATGATAAAGAAGTTGAAGTTAAATCTTCATTCGTTCATTGTACGATATTCCACTCTGTGTTCAAAATTCTCTATTCTGTCCAGATCTCATAGCAGCCCTATGCTGATAGTGCCTCACTCCACGCAACTGCAGGTGTTTTATAAGACAGGCATCTGAAAAAGCTACATGGAGTTTGAGTAGAATCCAGAAATCGCTATTGTAGATTTATAAGAATCAAGTCTGTGTACTTTTTCAGCTGGCTCAACAAACACTTCTTGTCCTCTTCACTAAAGGAGTCAATACAAATACCTTTATTAGTCAATTTCTGAACTGAAGTCTTTGCTTCTTCCAGTACTTTTTCAATGAATATCTCTGACTGATCCAAGGGCTAGCTTCTGTTCCTAGACAAAGATCTACTATTGTTGTAGCAGATGCCTGGGTGACATTGTTTGTTTAATGACTCAAGTGGTTTCAACCGTAGACTTACAAGAGAGAGAATAGCGATAGTTGAAGAGGTCATGTTTAGCTATTCCACCTGGAAGCAGGCAGGGCACACCCTGACTGTTTTGTAGAAGCAATGCACACATTGCTCTATCCAAGGACAAGGGCTAGATATGAACCATGAGAACTTGATTGTTTGGACAGCAACTGTGGGAGGCTTTCTTAGCCTGGGCTCAAGGCCTGAGAACCAGGATTGTAGTAGATAAAGGATGGTAACTAAGTATATGAATCAACGTCATACATTCCTTTGTGTAGCAGTGTGTAATGCTTAGGGGGAGAAATATAATAAAAGGAGAAGGTGGAAGGCGGGGGGGCAGAACAGCCCATCTCCGCTGACCAGCCTGTTTGCTTGCATAAAGCTGTGTTCTGTCTCATCACTGAACCGCCACAGATAGTCTTCTCTGAACTAAGTTACAAAAGTAGTCCACCAGCCTCACTACTTAGATCTGTCCTATCTTGGTGGATACTTTCCAAAGCCAGTAATGACGGTTGCAGTAATTTTAAGACAACAGCCAAGAATCGCTCATGAGAAAGCCAGTAGGTTTTCCCAGCTTGGACTAATTTGAATTTAAATCCCAGTCTATCTTCTATTTGTTTCCAAGACATTCAGTCCTTTTGGACTCCTGCTGGAAAAAAAAGAGAAAAATAAGCTATTAAATTTATGGTTTTTAAGGTTTTTTTTAAGATGCTGCAGCTTGTTCTAGCACCGGTTGGAGTAGATGGCCTCTGCAGTGGGTAGAGGAGAGATTAGGGTTACACTTTTCTCTGAGCAAAGCTTGTACTCCACTATGTCTTCAAATGCACAAGCAGCCATCTGTTTGGGGTTCAGTTTACAAGCATTTAACTCTTCTAAGATGTCACAGATGCAGCTGATGTGTCTTCTATAACCTGAACAACTAGAATGCATTTACTGGCCTACCACCGACATCAAGATAACATACTCAATGACTTGATGCCTATCTGCATTGCTGCATTCATCCGGCATATATGCATGTATTTTGAATATGGGGAGAGAGTTCTTCACTTTTTCAACTGCTGAGTCTTTCACTGTTGCACCGCATGCTTTTAGAGAGTCAGCTGCGTTTTTTCAGAAAGATAGCGAGCATTTGCCAGTCTTGTTTAAAACCAGTGTCCAACTTCAGGATTAACAAGTGACAATGCGCTTAACATTGGCCCTAGTTTGTAGCGTGTGGTTTCTCTTGCTTAAATAGAAAGTAGGATGCAACCGCCATGATGGTTCACATAAACTGAGTTGTGTCTCCAGCATTCTTAGCAGCCTCATTAAGTTCTTCTAAAATTTGCTTTCACAGTGACTGGCTTATAAGGCTTTCTGCATGTTGGTGCAGTCCAGAGGCGTGGTGTTTTGCAGCCTTTTCATATAGGTTGTCAGTATTGGCTTAGCTAATCAGTCTGGCAAACCAAGCTCCTCCACTTTTACTATATAAAGCCATGCTATGCCCACATCTTGAATACTGCATGCAGTTCTGGTCACCCCATCTCAAAAAAGATATATTGGAATTGGAAAAGGTCCAGAGAAGGGCAACAAAAATGATTAGGGGTATGGAACAGATCCCATATGAGGAGAGATTAAAAAGACTGGGACTTTTCAGCTTGGAAAAGAGATGACTAAGAGGGGATATGATAGAGGCTTATAAAATCTTGACTGGTGTGGAGAAAATGACTGAGGAAAGTGTTATTTACCCCTTCGCTTAACACAAGAACCAGGGATCACTCAATGAAATTGATAGGCAGCAAGCTTAAAACAAACAAAAGGAAGTATTTCTTCACACAATGCAGTGTCACCCTGTAGAACTTTTTGCCAGGGATGTTGTGAAGGCCAAAATTATACCAGGGTTCAAAAAAGAACTAGTTAAGCTCATGGAGGTTAGGTCCATCAATGGCTATTAGCCAGGATAGGCAGGGATGCAACACCATGCTCTGAGTGTCCCTAGCCTCTGTTTGCCAGAAGCTGGGCGTGGACAACAGGGGGATGGTTAACTCCATAATTCCCCGTTCTGTTCATTCCCTCTGAAGCACCTGGAATAGTCACTGTCGGAAGACAGGATACTGGGACAGATGTGGACCATCGGTCTGACCCAATATAGCCATTCTTACATAAAAAATAATTATAATAATAAAAAAGTTTAATATAGAAACTCGCCAAGATAAGGACCTCTTGAGATAGCGATGATGTGAGATAATGACCTTGGGAAATAATTCATTTTAAAAATCTTGTCCTACTAGGAAATGTATATTCATTTCCCAGTCACAAATCTAGCATTCTGGAGCAAAGTCACTAAAACATAGTGCAGTGGCCTGGCTGCTGTTTGTCATGCCACCGTTCACTCTACTGCTCCGTCCCCAATGTCCCTGCACTGTCACCTTCTGCTGCCACTTGCCACTGTGACCTCTGCAAGTCGATCTCTTGAGGTACCACCCAGCTCTCAGTGATTTCAGCTGTTAATGGGGGAACCTCGCTGCTAGTGCAGGCTGGGCTGTCTTTTCCACAGACATGCTGTCCTGCAGCAGGTCTAAGCAAGTTTGTTACTTTCCTAATGGATATGACCAGCCCAGAGGTCCCAGGGCTATGTACTGCCAAGCCTAGAGGTGCCAGGGCTCAGCCCTGGCAAGCCCTAGCACAAATTAAGCACTGAGGGAGACCCCCTCATTCAGTCAGGCTAAGCACAGTTCTGGTGCCCTTTACTCCTACAATACGGATAACAACATTTCATGACCCCCACATTTAATACTTAAGTGATTTGTAACCCAACACCAGCCAAAATTGATCACTGGGGCAGCACAGCTCTGTCTGCTGGATACCTAGGCAGAGTAGGTGTGTTCATGTAAATGCAGTCTGGTCCTGAAGCCTTTCCACCCACCACAGGCTCATCACTAGCTGTCAGAGGAGAGCTCATTCAGACCTTGCTTATAAACATAATTTGAAATTATTAGGGAGGCCAATATAGCCGAAACGAATGTGCCGACATTGTCATAAATAACGGCTGTATGAGGAAGCTAGTCTTTGTTCATACTTTTCAAACCCATTATGCTTTTTCAGGTACAAGTATTTTCTCATATACTGTGTATGCTTTTAAAGTGTGTATTACTGTTTCAATTTAAATTCAAATTTCCAACCAATGACTAAATTGGCAACTCGACATGTAACTGGGGGGTGGAGGAGTGCTAAGGAAATTCAGGGGGAGTGTACACCCCCCCCCGCAGGGGGGGTGTCAAGGTTCCTTCCCCACTCTGAACGCTAGGGTACAGATGTGGAGACCTGCATGAAAAACCTCCTAAGCTTATCTTTACCAGCTTAGGTCAAAACTTCCCCAAGGTACAAAATATTCCACCCTTTGTCCTTGGATTGACCGCTACCACCACCAAACAAATACTGGTTACTGGGGAAGAGCTGTTTGGAAACGTCTTTCCCCCCAAAATACTTCCCAAAACCTTGCACCCCACTTCCTGGACAAGGTTTGGTAAAAAGCCTCACCAATTTGCCTAGGTGACTACAGACCCAGACCCTTAGATCTTAAGAACAATGAACAATCCTCCCAACACTTGCACCCTCCCTTTCCTGGGAAATGTTGGATAAAAATCCTCACCAATTTGCATAGGTGATCACAGACCCAAACCCTTGGATCTGAGAACAATGAAAAAGCATTCAGTTTTCTTACAAGAAGACTTTTAATAGAAGTAAAAAAAAAAGAATAACCTCTGTAAAATCAGGATGGAGATACCTTACAGGGTAATTAGATTCAAAACATAGAGAATCCCTCTAGGCAAAACCTTAAGTTACATAAAAGACACACAGACAGAAATAGTTGTTCTATTCAGCACAATTCTTTTCTCAGCCATTTAAAGAAATCATAATCTAACACGTACCTAGCAAGGTTACTTACTGAAAGTTCTAAGACTCCATTCCTGGTCTATCCCCGGCAGAAACAGCATATAGACAGACACAGACCCTTTGTTTCTCTCCCTCCTCCCAGCTTTTGAAAGTATCTTGTCTCCTCATTGGTCATTTTGGTCAGGTGCCAGCGAGGGTACCTTTAGCTTCTTAACCCTT
This sequence comes from Caretta caretta, assembly GCF_965140235.1. Classification (NCBI taxonomy): domain Eukaryota; kingdom Metazoa; phylum Chordata; order Testudines; family Cheloniidae; genus Caretta; species Caretta caretta. The sequence goes on along the minus strand of NC_134208.1, from coordinate 177,093,086 downwards.
TACAGGTGAGAGGATTTTTCCTCTGGCCAGGAGGGATTTCAAAGGGGTTTACCCTTCCCTTTATATTTATGACACGCCCCCCAAATCTCAGCTAGGGTGAAACACTGGCTGGGATTTCTTCCTGGAGCTCTAGGAAAAACAGAGTTAATAAGACACATGCATCTCTAAATATACTACCAAGTACATAAAGACTAACAATATTTTCCACATCTCAAGGACGATTTTAACCAGTTTGTTCTGGGACACTTTCATGGGAGAGTGCATCAGCCACTTTGTTAGAAGATCCTGAGATGTGTTGGATGTCGAAATCAAAATCTTGGAGAGCTAAACTCCACCGAAGAAGTTTTTTGTTAGTTTCTTTGACGGTGTGAAGCCACTTCAGTGCAGCATGGTCGGTTTGCAGGTGGAAACGCCATCCCCAAACATATGGGCATAACTTTTCCAGAGCGTAGACAATGGCGTAACATTCTTTTTCAGTGACTGACCAGTTGCTTTCCCTCTCAGACAGTTTTTTGCTCAGAAACACTACAGGGTGGAATTCTTGATCAGGTCCTTTCTGCATTAAAACTGCTCCCACACCACGCTCGGATGCATCTGTGGTTACTAGGAATGGTTTGTAAAAGTCTGGGGCCCTTAGTACAGGGTCAGACATGAGTGTCGCTTTAAGCTTGTTAAAGGCCTTCTGACACTTTTCGGTCCACTGAACAGCATTTGGCTGTTTCTGTTTGGTTAGGTCTGTCAGTGGGGCAGCGATTTGGCTGTATTGCGGTACAAATCGTCTGTAATAACCGGCCAAGCCTAAGAAGGATTGAACCTGTTTCTTTGACTTTGGGACAGGCCACTTTTGGATAGCATCCACTTTGGCCTGTAGGGGGCTGATAGTTCCTTGACCCACCTGGTGTCCAAGGTAAGTCACTCTGTTTAGGCCTATTTGACACTTCTTAGCCTTAACAGTTAGTCCTGCCTCCCTTATGCGCTCAAGGACTTTTTGTAGATGTTCCAGGTGGTCTGCCCAGGAATCCAAAAATATGGCCACATCGTCAAGGTAGGCGACTGCATATTCTCCTAATCCCGCTAGGAGACCATCTACAAGTCTTTGGAAGGTGGCGGGTGCATTTCACAGCCCGAAAGGGAGCACATTAAATTCATACAGCCCGAGATGTGTGATGAAGGCTGACCTTTCCTTGGCAGATTCATCTAGCGGTACCTGCCAGTACCCCTTGGTTAAGTCCAAGGTAGAGATGAACTGGGCCCGTCCCAGTTTCTCTAATAGTTCATCTGTGTGTGGCATTGGATAGTTGTCTGGGCGAGTTACAGCATTTAGCTTACGGTAGTCCAAGCAAAAACGTATTTCCCCATCTGGTTTGTGAACTAGAACCACTGGAGATGCCCATGCACTTTCAGAGGGGCGGATTACACCCATCTGTAACATATCCTGGATCTCCCGTTCTATAGCAGTTTTAGCTTGAGGAGACACCCGGTAAGGTTGGACCCTAATTGGGTGAGCATTACCTGTGTCAATGGAGTGGTATGCCCGTTCAGTCAGTCCTGGGGTGGCTGAGAACGTTGGCGCGTAGCTAGTGCACAGCTCCTGGATCTGCTGTCGCTGCACACGCCCAAGGGTCATGGAGAGGTTCACCTCTTCCACGCCACCAGCACATTTCCCTTAGTAGTAGACACCTTCGGGCCACTCAGCGTCGTCTCCTCCCTGGGCTGTAAACTGACAAACCTTTAATTCTCTGGAATAAAAGGGTTTTAGAGAATTAATATGGTACACCTTAGGCTTTCGGTTGGAGGTGGGGAATGCTTCTCCACCATGCCATTTGTTTGATGGTGGTAAGGAGTGGCAACCAAGTGATTTACCCCATGAGCTTCCCAAAGGTTTTCCATAGTTCCTGCCAGGAAATTAGTCCCTGCATCTGTGAGGATGTCGGAGGGCCAATCTATCCTGGCAAAAATGTCTGCTAGTGCCTGGCACACACTTTTAGCCCTGGTGTTGCTTAGAGCTACTGCTTCCGGCCATCGGGTGGCAAAATCCATGAAAGTCAGTATGTACTGCTTTCCTCTGGGTGTCTTTTTCGGAAGAGGACCCAGAATATCCACAGCTACTCGCTGAAATGGAACTTCAATGATGGGGAGTGGCTGGAGAGGGGCTTTGACCTGGTCTTGGGGTTTTCCCACTCTTTGGCACACCTCACAAGACCGGACATAGGTAGAAACATCCTTGCCCATTCCCTCCCAGTGGAATGACCCCTCCCAAACGGTCTTTGGTCCTGTTCACATCAGCATGGCAACTAGGGTGATCGTGGGCTAAACTCAAGAGCTTGGCCCGGTATTTAGTTGGAACTACCAACTGTCTCTGAGGATGCCAGTCTTCCTGGTGTCCACCAGAAAGAGTTTCCTTGTATAAAAGTCCTCTTTCTACAACAAACCTGGATCGATTAGAAGAGCTGAGAGGCGGTGGGTTGCTCCGTGCCGCCGTCCAAGCTCTCTGGAGGCTTTCATCTGCTTCCTGTTCGGTCTGGAACTGTTCCCTTGATGCTGGAGACATCAGTTCCTCATTGGATTGTGGACCTATGCTTGGTCCCTCTGGAAGCGATGTAGGGGATGGGGCTGTTTCCGTTGACTGTGAACCGCTCTCTGTTGGTGCACTATGTTGGGATTCAGGCTCTGGCTGAGCCTCTTGTGTAGGGTTATCGGTTGCTGCCAGTTCAGGTTCGGTGGGGCCCTCTGGTGTTGAGGTTGCAAGTACTGGATTCAGTGCTGACAATGGGTCTGGTGTTGGTTGTTCCGCTGGTTCCGGTTCTGGGACTGGTTCCGTCTGGGTCTCTGGGACTGGATCCACTACTGCTGTTGCAGACATTGGCCTGGGGTCCGGGTCCATCACCTCTGACCGGGTCTGATAAAAGTTTCCGGAACAGAGCTAGGCCTCACAGCTTGTTTAGCCTGGCTGCGGGTGACCGTTCCCACCCTCTTGGCCTGCTTCACATGATTGGCCAAGTCTTCCCCCAACAGCATGGGGCTGGGATAATCATCATAGACTGCAAAAGTCCACGTTCCTGACCAGCCCTTGTACTGGACAGGCAACTTGGCTGTAGGCAAATTGAAAGAGTTGGACTTGAAGGGTTGAATCGTCACTTGGATCTCTGGGTTGATTAAATTGGGGTCCACTAAGGAAGCATGGATAGCTGACACTTGTGCTCCGGTGTCCCTCCATGCGGTGACCTTCTTCCTGCCCACACTCAGTTTCCCTCGCTCCAAGGGTATCTGGGAGGTATCTGGGCCTGCAGACCTCTGGTGTGATTCCGGTGCAATGAACTGTAATCTGTTGGGGTTCTTGGGGCAGTTGGCCTTTACATGCCCCAGCTCGTTACATTTAAAACATCGTCCAGCTGATGGGTCACTGAGGCGAGGTGGGTTGCTGGAGAAGGAAGTGGTGGGACGATAAGGTGTCTGGAGGGTTCTTTGGGAGGTAGGTGGGGCTTTGGGCGGCCCCCGGTAATAGGGTGTGGTCTGAGGTTGTCCCTTCTGGTCTCCGCTCCAACTGTGACCAGTTTTCTTCTTCTTCTCTGCCACCTCCACCCATCTGGCTCCAATCTCTCCTGCCTCGATTACAGTTTTGGGCTTCCCATCTAGGATGTATCTTTCTATTTCCTCAGGAACCCCCTCTAAGAATTGTTCCATTTGCATTAGGAAGGGCAAATTTACTAGAGATTCAACACTTGCTCCTGATATCCAGGCATCCCAATGTTTCACAATGTGGTAGGCATGTCGGGTAAATGACACGTCTGGTTTCCACCTTAGGGCTCTGAACCTCCGACGAGAATGCTCGGGTGTTATCCCCATTCTGACTCTCGCCTTGGATTTAAACAGTTCATACTTGTTCATGTGTTCTTCAGGCATTTCAGCTGCCACCTCAGCTAAGGGTCCACTGAGCTGTGGCCTCAGCTCTACCATGTATTGGTCTGTAGAGATGTTGTACCCAAGGCAGGCCCTTTCGAAGTTTTCGAGGAAGGCCTCAGTATCATCGCCTGCCTTGTAGGTGGGGAACTTTCTGGGATGGAAAGTGGTACCTGGAGAAGGATTGCTAGGGTTTGTTGGTATATTCTGCTGAGCCTTTACCTTCTCCATCTCCTCCACATACTTCCTCTCTTTTTCCTTCTCCTCCCGTTCTTTGTCCCTTGCTTCCATAGCTCTCCTATGAGCAGCCGCTTGGTGTATTTCTGCTTCTTTCGCTGCTTCTCTCTCTTGTTCCTTCTCCTCCTTCAGCCGCATGAGTTCTATCTGTCTTTCATGTTCCCTTTGTCTTTCCTCAGCCTGAAATCTGGCTAATTCCAGCTTTTGTCGAGCCGTGGGTTTTGTCATTCTAACCTCTCTGTTTTTAACTAACTTTACACCCGAGGTTTAGAAATAAACAAACAAAACTTGGCTGTAAATTTTTGCTGTGCTGGAATAGAATACCTATTCTCTGATAGCAATTGTCAGCCTACAGAAAAAGACAATTCCCTTGTCTCTGCTCTGGGCCCAAATCAAAGCAAAAAACCTCCAACTACTTGGAAACCTGCTTACCAGCAGCCCAAAGGAAAAAAAAAAATTCCTTTTTAAACTTGTGCTCCTTGTAAAATATCAAAATCCTAAAAAAAAAAAAAAACCCTGCCACTTTTGTCTCCAGGCAAATGGGTAGAACACCCCCTCCCCCCCCCCCCCCCCCCCGCATTTACTTTTAGGGAAAAAAAACCTCTGGGTTGGAAGACTGTGAATTTCCCTGCAGGAGTTAAGTACCCTGCCTCCAGGCAAAGAAAACCTGCAATTCACAAAGATAATCCCCTTTTGTCTCTGCTTAGCCACAAAGCAGAGAAAAAACAAGCTGCTTTCAGTTTCAGCTGCTTTCTGGACTTCCTTTCCCAAGGGAAAAAAAATTTCCTTTTTAAAATCTGTATTTCTAGTTCAAAAAATCTCAACTGGATCTCAAAATGATTTCAGGTTAATCCCACCACTATGCCACCATGTCAAGGTTCTTCCCCACTCTGAATGATAGGGTACAGATGTGGGGACCTGCATGAAAAACCTCCTAAGCTTATCTTTACCAGCTTAGGTCAAAACTTCCCCAAGGTACAAAATATTCCACCCTTTGTCCTTGGATTGGCCGCTACCACCACCAAACAAATACTGGTTACTGGGGAAGAGCTGTTTGGAAACGTCTTTCCCCCCAAAATACTTCCCAAAACCTTGCACCCCACTTCCTGGACAAGGTTTGGTAAAAAGCCTCACCAATTTGCCTAGGTGACTACAGACCCAGACCCTTGGATCTGAGAACAATGAAAAAGCATTCAGTTTTCTTACAAGAAGACTTTTAATAGAAGTAGAAGTAAATAGAAGTAAAGAAATCACCTCTGTAAAATCAGGATGGTAGATACCTTACAGGGTAATTAGATTCAAAACATAGAGAATCCCTCTAGGGAGAAACTTAAGTTACAAAAAAGATACACAGACAGAAATAGTTGTTCTATTCAGCACAATTCTTTTCTCAGCCATTTAAAGAAATCATAATCTAACACGTACCTAGCTAGATTACTTACTAAAAGTTCTAAGACTCCATTCCTGGTCTATCCCCAGCAGAAACAGCATACAGACAGACAGAGAGACCCTTTGTTTCTCTCCCTCCTCCCAGCTTTTGAAAGTATCTTGTCTCCTCATTGGTCATTTTGGTCAGGTGCCAGCGAGGTTACCTTTAGCTTCTTAACCCTTTACAGGTGAGAGGATTTTTCCCCTGGCCAGGAGGGATTTCAAAAGGGTTTACCCTTCCCTTTATATTTATGACAGGGGGTCTAAGGAAATCCCTGGCGCTTTTAGTGTCAGAATTCCTAAGTTCCAGTCATGGCAAGCAGGGAAGATGGAGGATGTTGGTAAATCTATAGCTCCTGGGTGGATTCCATTCTATCACTTGAAGTCTTTAAGTAAAGACTGGATATTTTTTCTAAAAAATATTCTCTCTCTCAATCAGAAGTTACGGGTTTGATGGATGCAGGGGCGTGCACAATTGGGGGGGGAAGCATCCCCACAAGAGGCATCCTGAGAAATTGGGGGGGGAGGGTCACACAAATCTTTCATTTGTGTGTGTTTAATGTGCCCCTCCAAAAGTGGTCAAATTTAAATTCCTGTGAATGCCCCTGGATGGGTGAAATTCTGCAGCTAATGTTATACAGGAGGTCAGAGTAGATGTTGTGTAATGGTGCCCTCTGACCTCAAAATCTATGAAGTGGTAAGGCTACATATAGAAGAAGCAGGGCTCCTAAAGACTATTCTCTCCTCCACATATATGTGAAGAACTGTACTGCAGCACATGAGCGCAGGAAGTAAAGACCCACAGGCGACCTTAACTGTGTTATTTCTGAAGTACTGGGGCTTCTTTGCTACCTTAATGTTCTTTTAATGTAATTTTTTCACATGGAATTTCTCTCTATTTTGATCTACTTTACCTACCTTTTCCTATTTTCTGATACATAGCCTTCAAAGTGTAATTGTTTAGGTGAATTAGCTGCATTCATTTTCTGATTCAGTTTCCATTTTGACATCATGTAATACAATTTACAGCATGGACACAAAGTTCTCATGGGCCTTCCATTCTGTCAAAAAACATTTTCTACATCTTTTAATATCATTGAATTCTTATTGACTGAGATCATCAATACACTACAAGGGAGACACTGAAAAAATCAGTTCCGAGTTACAGTATGTCATGGTGGTTTGTTAAAAGTGGTTACTCTTTACGTGAGATACTTACTGAAATTAGGGAGCATTATAGGTACATTTTTTTTATAGTGGTACTTTGAACATTGCTTCAAATGAAGCTGTGATGGGTTTTCTGTTATTGTAGCCCTGTTACAGTTAAGTGCCAGTCAGCATTCCCATGCTTGAACAGTGTTTTTAGGAGTTAGAACTCTATCATAATTCTGTCTCATCACAACAGGGGGTATTTTTGAAATAAAAGTAATTGTTTAGCTATGTGGTTAGGTTGCTCACTCATTTCTCCTTAGTCTTCCAACAAGAACATTGCAAAGATTTTTAGCACATGGCCTGGGAGCATGTGTGCGGCAGCCAACTTGGTTATGAATGTGAGAGTCTCTTTTAGAAATACCTTGAAAATGACTTGGTGGTGGAATTTCAAGTCTTCATGTTGAAAATGCCAAAAGATCACTTATGTATACTTCTGTGTGCTTGTGTAACACATTGATTCTGTGTGTGTTACATCTCTCCCTTTAATGGGTGGTCCACTTAACACAAGAGCCAACTACTGCTCATGCAGTATCCATTTGTATACACAAAGGCAACCTTTCCACACACAAATGGGCCTGTACTTTTGTAGGTGCAATTTAAGAGCTAGTTTTGAACATCTGGCCCTTAAGGTCACAGAGAACAAGGTTCAAGTGAAGTAATCATGTATTGAAGAGCTAAGGACATGTCACACCCTGGTGCAGTAGCTCTTCAAAGTTGGCTCAGTTCAGACAGAATGCCCTGGAAAAACAGAAGACTGAGGGCCTGATTCTGACCTTCTCAGATTTTTCTCTATTGACTTCAGTGGACTTTGTCTTCTTTTACACCAGTAGGAGATCAGAATCAGACCCAGCATCCCTAAAGCCTTATTGCAGCCACAGGCAAACCTTGCCTGAAAAGAAAATGAGCATGTATAGAAAAGAGACAAGATGGGGTCACAAGAAAATTCTTTGGTAACTTATTTATTAAGGAAAGTTCATCCTATATGCAACATCAGGTGTATTGTAGAATTTACTTTTTACCCCTTTTTGTGTTTGTAGCTTTGCTGACTGAGGCACATGACTGTCAAGTAAATTACCAAAAGTCACTTAGGAATGACCAGTTCTGTCATCTCTCCTTGGTACTTTTACATTACTGTATGAATAGTACCACTGATTTCAGTGAGGCTACACAGAGTAAGTTACCACATGAGTAAAGGTTGCAGAATCATGAGTGGCTCAAGCCCAGGATCTTACTGAAGTATTGACAATATCAGGTGTTCAAAAATCATGAGTCAGCCCCCAAAGTCAGGATCTTGTCTTTAAAAACTATGAGATTATTTTAATTAATATATTGTGGAGTATTTTTATTTGCCTTTTAGGGTTCATGTTTTCAAGCTTGTCTTTGCAATCAGGAGGCCTAGAAGCTGCCTTTATTTTTAAAATTAAAGAGTCAATGCTCAAATACTCACATGATTCCAAGAGCTGGAACTTCAAGAAAAACAACCTGTATCATGAGACTTGCGATACAATCAAGAGTTAGCAACACTGCTATTGACTTCAAGTTCTTTACATTTCATTTAGCTCTGTTTCTTTTACAGCATCCCTTGAGTCAGGTAGCATGGAGCATCTGTAGAATCACTTTTGCAGAGAAATATTTATACACACAGAAGACAGCTCTGAAGGCAGTGAGCTGAAAGTCAGAGAGAGAATGTGATAAAGTTCCTTTCACTCGACCCCTCACTACAGTTAGTGCAAGACTCCAGTCATATTTAAATATTGATGGTCTTCTGTACCAATGATGACCAACAGAATCCTAGTCACATGACCTGGGTGAGTGACTAATTGGAATGCTGTCAAACCACACCTACAATAGTTGACTGCATAAGAATAGTCACATGATGACTCAGTGCATGGCAGTATTTGTTCATTATGTGGGCTTCATATAAAAGGTCTACAGAAACACTTCCTAGACACTTTCAGTTGTATGTGGAAACTCATAACATTTGGGTTTCCTCACAAAGAAAAACACCATCCAAAGGCTTATGCTCCCAATTATGCACTTAGCTGAGAGGTGGCAGGGTTAAGTTTTAAGTCTTTCAGAACCTTCGATAGACGACTCCCTTAGAATGAAAAAGCCTATTTGGAATTCAATACCAACCGTTCTGCTTTGAAAATACTAATGCTTAGATTCAAACTGAGACATTTCCAAGGTGAGGTGGACATTCCATACTTAATTTTCAAAGTTGTGCACAAATGGGATGGCGGATAAACTGCACACTCTAACTCCAGCATTTGCACAGATGTAAGCAGAGTCAGGATGAGCTCCACCCTGACATCTGGTGGTGAGGTGTGGCAAGTTGTGGAAAAGAACTTCAGGAGCCAATCTCATTTGCATAGGCACACCCACCCCGCCTAGAATGAGGCCATAGCTGCCCAAATGGTCACTTTGGCTGCTGTGGGATCCCCAGTGGCTCTGTTATTGGGGCAGGAAGAATAAATTGTTATTACCCTGATTATGGGAATTGTGCTTGGAACTGTACTTGGCCTTTTGTTATGATGGAGGGACTCACCATCAACTAAGTAGCACTCGCTAGGCAAGGGTCATGGGTTCCAAAACTCTGTGAATTGAGAGAGACTGGGGACAAGTATTAATACTTGGTGGTATGGGCCCCTTGGTAAGGGCCGTACATGCTAATTGCACTTCCTCCTCCTCCTCCTCCTCTCTCCACTGTGGAATATCAGAGCTAATTTTGATTCTGTTAGGAGTCTGATGCTGAGTTCACTTTGGGGCTAATGGTGCACCAGCACTGAGGCTCCTCTACTACAAGCTGAATTCACCAAGGAGCTGAACTGACTCAGAGCTGAAATCACTGAGCGTTGTGTTAAGTAGTGGGGGAGCCTGAAGATATAGTGTGGAGCAGTTTGCGGGACAGCTGGAGTTCCTGGTGGACAGGCTGGTGGAGCAGTTCATGGGACGGTGGGAGCTGCTTGTGGGATGCGGAGCTGGTGGAGCGGAACGGAGCGGAGCCCTATGGAGCTGCGGGGCAGTCAGCTTCAGATCATGTAAGGTGCCCCTTATCTCTCTTCCCCCCTCCCCCGATCTCCACCCAGGTGGGGAGGTAAAGCTCTGCAGATAAACTTTCGAACTCTGGGGCTGCCCTGACCAGGGACAGAGACTTTTGGGTCATTGGACTTTTGGGACTTTGGGTGATTTCGGGTTGCTGGACTCAAGAACCAAAGGGAAAGGACACGACCCAATTTGCTTGGGGTGGGTTTTTGCTCATGGGTTGTGTTATGAATCCTGTTGATGGTGTTTCCCCAACATAATGCCACATTGTTTTTCTCTGTTATTAAAAGGCTTTTTGCCACACTCAGACTCTGTGCTTGCGAGAGGGGAAGTATTGCCTCTTGGAGACGCCCAGCGGGGGTGGTATATATTTGTCCCAGGTCACTGGGTGGGGGCTCGAGCCGGTTTTGCATTGTGTTATTAGAATGGATCCCCTAGATATTGAACCCGGCCCTTGTTGCTGCCAACTTTGACAGGCAGAAGGGTTACACATGCAAACACTTATTTTTCAAACCAATTGCCAGCTTTGCATGCACAAATGTCAGGAGATGTGCCTTGTTTGATACCCAGTTTTGAAAGTCTGACACCTGTCCTTAATTTCTTCTTTTTGACAAGTGAAATCCTGTGAGGGCCCCTTACTCTCACATTGAGATGCTCCATGCCAGTCTGACTGATTGTTAGTGTGATAATGAAGATGATTTAGGAGCAGCTGCTCAACCATCTGTGGCTAGGTCCCACAGAGGCCTTACAAGGGATGAGAGCTCATGCAACAGGCCTACCCAGCACCTGGCCCCTCTGTTCCCCTCACAGAGATCATGGTGACTTTTATAGAACTTGGGCTGCAGAAGCCCTCAAGGAGCAACATGTGGGGGAAAAGGGGGCTGGTTATAGGGATAACTCAGAGCTTCTCCCCACACCTACCACTTCTGGGGGAGAGCTTGGGTGAGTCACAAGGTGCTAAGCTGCTGACCCTACTTCCTTTGGCTTGGGGAGGGAGCATTGTTGGGGCAATGGGCCTGTCTTTGAAATGAAGTTGCCAGGCAGTAGTACTGTCATCCAATTCCAGTGCTGGCTTGGGAGAGGGAAAGGAGCCTGCTTGGAATCCTTGCTGTGTCACCAAATTTTTCTTCAGCAAGGGATTCTTCTCTTGTGGGATTGCTGGGAGAGGCATTGCCTCACTGCTGATGTCAGCTCCTAAGAACCCCACTACCATCTATGGATGTGGAAGTGGGGATGATAGGATCTTGGAATGAAATCCTGACTCCTTTCAAGTCAATGGCAAAACTCCCACTGGTTTCAGTGGGGCCAGTTTTTCACCCCTGGTTCTCTGCCTTCAGGTAGAAAAGCAAGGGACAGCTGTGTGTTCACTGCCCAAACAGCTTTCATTTCTTAGGACTGGAGCAATGTTGTGTGAGCCTGGAGCCAGCTTGGCCTCAATACGCAGTCAAAGCTCCATGTCTGCTTAAAGGGGTGCAGATGTGGTCAGGATTTTGCCTAATGGTAGGATTTAGGGTGGGAATAGTGAGCTGTAGCTCATGAAAGCTTATGCTCAAATAAATTTGATAGTCTCTAAGGTGCCACAAGTACTGGAAAAGTCATGGAGCAGGTCCTTAAGGAATCAATCCTGAAGCACTTAGAGGAGAGGAAAGTGATCAGGAACAGTCAGCATGGATTCACCAAGGGAAGGTCATGCCTGACTAATCTAATCGACTTCTATGATGAGATTACTGGTTCTGTGGATGAAGGGAAAGCAATGGATGTATTGTTTCTTGACTTTAGCAAAGCTTTTGACATGGTCTCCCACAGTATTCTTGTCAGCAAGTTAAAGAAGTATGGGCTGGATGAATGCACTATAAGGTGGGTAGAAAGTTGGCTAGATTGTCGGGCTCAAAGGGTAGTGATCAATGGCTCCATGTCTAGTTGGCAGCCGGTGTCAAGTGGAGTGCCCCAGGGGTCAGTCCTGGGGCCGGTTTTGTTCAATATCTTCATAAATGATCTGGAGGATGGTGTGGATTGCACTCTCAGCAAATTTGCGGATGATACTAAACTGGGAGGAGTGGTTGATACGCTGGAGGGCAGGGATAGGATACAGAGGGACCTAGACAAATTGGAGGATTGGGCCAAAAGAAATCTGATGAGGTTCAATAAGGATAAGTGCAGGGTCCTGCACTTAGGATGGAAGAACCCAATGCACAGCTACAGACTAGGGACCGAATGGCTAGGCAGCAGTTCTGCGGAAAAGGACCTAGGGGTGACAGTGGACGAGAAGCTGGATATGAGTCAGCAGTGTGCCCTTGTTGCCAAGAAGGCCAATGGCATTTTGGGATGTATAAGTAGGGGCATAGCGAGCAGATCGAGGGACGTGATCATTCCCCTCTATTCGACATTGGTGAGGCCTCATCTGGAGTACTGTGTCCAGTTTTGGGCCCCACACTACAAGAAGGATGTGGATAAATTGGAGAGAGTCCAGCGAAGGGCAACAAAAATGATTAGGGGTCTGGAACACATGAGTTATGAGGAGAGGCTGAGGGAACTGGGATTGTTTAGTCTGCAGAAGAGAAGAATGAGAGGGGATTTGATAGCTGTTTTCAACTACCTGAGAGGTGGTTCCAGAGAGGATGGTTCTAGACTATTCTCAGTGGTAGAAGAGGACAGGACAAGGAGTAATGGTCTCAAGTTGCAGTGGGGGAGGTTTAGGTTGGATATTAGGAAAAACTTCTCACTAGGAGGGTGGTGAAACACTGGAATGCATTACCTAGGGAGGTGGTAGAATCTCCTTCCTTAGAAGTTTTTAAGGTCAGGCTTGACAAAGCCCTGGCTGGGATGATTTAATTGGGGATTGGTCCTGCTTTGAGCAGGGGGTTGGACTAGATGACCTCCTGAGGTCCCTTCCAACCCTGATATTCTATGATTCTATACTCCTTTTCTTTTGCGAATACAGACTAACACGGCTGCTACTCTGAAACCAGTCTTAACTTTGATTTCATTCTCACTTCCAGTTCTGCTACCCTTCTTCATGTTGAATAGAACCTTATCATATGAGTAGCCAGGGAAATAAGTGGGGCTATTTCATACTATTCCACATAACTAGGGATGGCAGAATCAGGCCCTCTGTCTCACATGTGCAATGCTTTTGTATTTATTTTTGCATACATCAAAATTCAGACTGCTTGTACTGTCTATATGCACATTCTGAAGCACAGGTGTTGTGGGGGGTTTTGGGGAGTGGGGGCGTTGGTTGCTTGTTTGGTTTGGTTGTTTTACTGTTTGTTTGGTTAGGTTTTTTTGCTTTTTCCCTGTGCTTTGCTGAGCTTTTGGTTTGCTGATGGAAAGCAATGATCATTCTATCCAACTGGATTCTGAGCTCATTGCCCTGGGGAATGTTTCTTTAATGTGACAATTGGAATTAGAGGAAAGTCTCCTAGCAGCTGTACTTTAGTCCTCTCAGTAGGATTACCATTTTGGAAGCTTAATTATTTTGTTTATTAAATACTGCCGCTCACTATTTAAAGTAACATAAATCAAGATTTGAAGAAACATGAGCCTTATCATTGTGGCTTCCTTATTTGCTCAGTTGTTATCTTACAAGGTCAATCTTTAGAGAGTTTAGGCACATAGTTAGGCTATAGTTTCAGCGATTTATTACCAATCTGGTGGGAGTTGTAAAAGCTCTGCAAGAGGATCCATGTTAATTGGTAGTCTGGCAGTTGTGCAGGAGAGATTAATTTTAATAGTGGACTCTAAGCTACATAGTCTATGTTGAACACATGATCTTTACAGTACTGAACCAAAAGGAGGAACCGCACGATACTGTGTGTGCATGTAAGCATCTGAACAAATAAACATGAGCATGCTGTGGGAATACTATTTTATTTTTTATAATTGTTGCACTTTCCTCTTATCAAACTATAGTTACTGTGTATAAAACAATTCTTTATTATTTGTCCCTGCACCTGAAGAAAGGCATATATCTTATTCTCTTTAAGAATGATCAATATTTAGATGTACAGCAAATTTCTTCTTCATTATGGACATGGTATAGGAACTATTACAGAAAAATATTCTCTTTTTGGAGTTCTTATTTGTAGAAATCAGACTCTTGTTTATGCATGTGCATGAAGATTCCATAAGGGGATGTGCACCATTGGCCAGGTTTTCAATCAAGCTCAGTGTGAGGGCCCTGAAACAGATGTTTTAGAAACAGATGTGTTTTTAGTAGTAATTTTGAATATTTATTATAGCACATATCTTTATTAATGGTGATATAAATTATATAAGAGAAATGGGAGTTGCCCCTTTAAGAATAGAGTGGGGGCACAGAGAATGAGCTTCTGCAGAAGGGCGTGTTTAGAGCCGTGCTGCTTAAAGTGGTGGTCCGCAGACACCGCGGTGCTGGTCTACAAGCTATTGGCTGCCAGTCTGTGTACACATTGGGGGAAAAAAACAAAACGCCGGTCCCCCACATCAGATAGCTTGAGAAGCACTGGTTTAGAGGGTGGCCAGCTGCTGCTGTAGGAGGCTGGCCTGTGTAGTGAGCGAGCACTTAAGTGGTTTCTGTCTGCAAGAATTATCTTTGCATCAGAGAAGGCAGTCTCTACACTAAAATAGCAGCCTGAGTTGGTCTAAAGTCAATTTTTGCAGTCTATCTGCCCTCAAACCTTACTTCCGTGTATGGGATTTAAATCTGACTGACCTTCTGTTGGAAAAATTGAATACTGTCAGTAGCACTGAAATAGAGCGCTAGCAAAACTAAAGAGCTTCAGGACTGCTGAGGCTATTACAAATCAATTCTATGCAATCTATTTTGCAAGAAGGAGACATTAAAGATCTCACCACCGTAGTACTATTTCAGACAGGACTACATCAACATGCGCTGGGTACCTTTCAGAGCACATCAGCAGGATCTGCATGGGGCAGTTAGAGCTCAACGCTTCAGAGTGCTCTACAGTTTATACCCTTCTGGTGTGCACTGTTGCATTACATAGTTAAGGCCTAACGGAGCAGTGCCGTGTTTTCTTTAGTCTACATTTTTGCTCTGCACTGTGTAGACAAGCCCTTAGAAATTCATTAGGTTCTGAAGTTAAAATTGGAGCCTAATATTTAATCACTAGGATTCTAAAAGAAAAAGGTCACTGGACCAGATCCTGATCCATAGTCTACTGCTCAAACCACATGAAGTAGCCAGAAAACTACCCTAATGGTGCAGCTGGGGATTCAACTGACATGGAGGAGGCATAAACCTGCATAGCAAGTGATACACCACATGCTTCTGCCCCAGCACTGCCATGGAGGCAGGCCACAGGTGTGGCTGGAGGCACGAGGAAGTGTGGCTAAAGCATGCTGCTCTCCAGCTCTCAAGAGGACCATGTCTCTATGTAAAACTCAGCCCCATGATCAGAAGATCAATGAAAAATGGCTTAGAGAGACCTTCCCTGCTCCTCAGAGCTGCGCCCAACAAGGGATCTGGTCTGTTATATTTTAGAACCACTAGTCTTGCCCTAATAGGGATAAACTAGAGGATCTTTTGTATCTCAGTTTTCATGATTCAATTATCAAACCTTGCTTTTCTTACCCTAAGGAAACAAGCAGATGCACAGGGACAGTTTTTGCTCAAGGCTACTTTCAAGACAAATGGGATCATAAAAAAATATCACCCAACTAAACTAGAGCTGGGGAAGTTCAGATTCAGAGCTAAACTTGGCACCATGGGCCCATTCCCAAACAGTTCTCAAAAGACACTTAGTTTGGCTATTTAGAAGGGCTTGGGGTTTAAACCACCAGTCTATAATAGTGTTGCACAGTTAATCAGATTGCATATAGTGCAAACTTGTACATATTCAGGGGGAGTTCCAAGCAGGCACTAAAAATAACCTATTAGAATTAAGTTTGGACCTCAAACAAGGCTTTGTTTATTGAGGGCTATATTTTAATACCCTTACTCAATCTGGCCTTTATTTGTTTGAGTTGTACAGTTTGCCTGTTATGACAGTCTAGGCACACACACAAAAGATGAGCTAATGCAGGAAAACAAAGTGCCAAAAAAATTACACTACAAGAAGAACTCCCTCTCCCACAGAAGTCTAGGAGAAAAGCAAAATCCTCCCAGCTTGACCCATATCCTCAGAAGAAATCTGAATAAATAGGTAGGCCTTGCAAGATTCTTAGAAGGCCTAAAGATTGGTGAACCAAGGGGATGAAGCAAATTCAAGTGGCTGCACTGAGAATAGGCAGCCACCAGTTCCGAGATGTACAAATCTAGTGTGTCAACTCAACCATCTTAGCTGATCTCAAAGGACATTGACTAACACAAGGAGAGAGGAAGTCTCCAAGGTAGACAGAGCCCAAACCTTAAAGGGCTTCATAGCTCAAAACCAGCACCTTAAATTGTACCTACAAGCGAACTGGAAGCCCGTGCAGCCTATGCAATGCCAGTGAAGTATGCTCCATGTCTGAAACAGTGCAGAGAAAGTGGTCAGGCATATTCTGCACCAGCTGAAGTTTCCCAGTGTTCGTCAGAGTAGCACTGAGTGGAAGGCATTCTGGAGGTGACAAAGGTACAGGTGACTGTGGTGAGGGCTTCAGCTGAGACAGGAGTCGAGCACAGCTGAAAAAATCTGGACACCCAGAAGGAACCACAGACTGCCTAGAATGCAGGCTATAGGAACAAAAAGCAGACGTCACTCGATTAATAGGGCAGACAGCATCTCTCTGCCATTCCATCTGGTTCAATCAAGCACAGAACTTGCAGAATGCTGATAGCATGACAGTGCAAACCATGGGACCTCCACAAGGATTTTATACTCAAGGGGCAGCTGTTCAAGGGTGAGGAGAGCACCGAGGTGAACTAATGACAGAAGCATTGCTCCATTTTAACCCTGTACTGATCAGCAGAGCCATTTTGGAGCAGGGATTGGGCATGCAGCCATTGCCATTGCCCCTTGTGTCATGATGGCAGAGGTCCCATTCCAGCATGTGCACCCTTGATTTAAAGGGAATTGTCATAGGACAAGCCCTCCTGGAGCACCCTCCAGGAGGCATGGCCAGTGCACTGCCTCAGTTTCCCCTTCAGAGCCACCAAAAGTAATCCTTAAGGCTCTTCAACCCTATATAGCCTTTTGTGGGTTAGTACAAAAGTCCTGTGCACACAAATCATAAAGTCCTACATGGGATTGTCTAAACAGTCCATGCAACACATAAAGTATGCCTCTGGTATCTCTCACCACACCCCAGCTCTTCAATACACCTCTGACATCTCTCACCAGATCCCAACTCTCCACTACAGCTCTGACATCTCTTTCCTCCCCCTCTTCCCCCCCCCGCATAGGGTTGCCAATTTTGGTTGGACATATTCCTGGAAGCTTCATCACATGACAGTCTTTAATTAAAGATTAATCTTTAATTCCTGGAGACTCTAGGACAATCCTGCAGGGCTGACAACCCTAACCATGCCCCAGCTCTCCAGTACAGCTCTGGCATGTCTAGCTTCACCTCACCACAGCCGTCAGCTCTCTCTGACCCTCTAGCTTCAGCTCACAGAGCCAATAGGCATCTCCTTCTGCTTCTCTCAGCCTTCTCCCACCATCTGTAGTTGTGGCTCTCTGAATCAGGAAGATCAGCAGGCCTGACCCCTCCTCTGGCTTCCTGGCAGTGCTTAATTTCTAATGAAACAGGTTCCAAGGCTCAAGCAAGCTTTTTACATTCCTAACTGACGTGGCAAGCCTAGAGATGCTAGGGCTATGAACTGCTAAGCCAGGGGTGGGCAAACTACAGCCCATGGGCCACATCCAGCCATTTTAATCCATCCCTCAAGCTGGGGAGCAGGATCTTGAGCCTGCCCCACTCTGGTGCTCCAGACGGACAGCAGGGTTGGAGGCCGCTCCTAATGGCTCCCAGAAGCAGCAGCATATCCCCTCTCCAACTCCTATGCATAGGGGCAGACAGGGGGCTCCGCTCTGCATGCTTCCCCCACCCCAAGTACCGCCCCCGCAGCTCCCATTGTCCAGGAACCATGGCCAATGGGGGCAGTGCCTGCAGAGGGGGCAGCACGCAGCAGAGCCGGCTGGCCACGCCTCCCCATAGAAGTCCGGTGCTGCTTCCAGGAGCTGCTTGAGGTAAGTGCTGCCTGGAGCCTGCGCCACCCCCTCTGCACCCCGCCCCAATCCACCTTCTGCCCTCCAAATCCCTTGGTCCCAGCCCAGAGCACCCTCCTGCACCCCAAACCCCTCATCCTCAGACCCACCCCACAGCCTGCACCCCCCAGCCAGAGCTCTCACCCCCTGGTGCCCCAATCCCCCTCCCACCCTCCAAACCCTTCAGTCCCAGCCCAGAGACCCTCCTATACCTCCAAACCCCTCATCCCCAGCCAGAGCCCTCACCCCCCCCAGCACCCCATCCCATCTGCCTGAGCCCAGAGCCCCCTCCTGCACCCTGAACTCCTCAGTTCTGGCCCCACCCCAATGCCCACACCCCCAGCCAGAGCCCTCACCCCCTCCCACACCCCAATCCTAATTTCTATGAGCATTCATGGCCCACCATACAATTTCTATACCTAGATGTGGCCCTTGGGCCAAAAAATTTGCCCACCCTTGTACTAAGCCTAAAGGTGCCAGGCTTAGGCCTGGTAAGCCCTGGCACAAATTAAGGACTGTTCCCTCGCCCTCAGCTCTTTTTAGCTTTGGCTAAAAGATCAATAGCTAGTCCCTCCACCGGCTTCTTGAGAATTCCTCCCTCTTTCCAAGGAGGATCAGCAGAGAGCTGTCTGCTCTTTGTAGCTTTCCCAATAGACCTTCTCCAGTGCTCTAACTCCCCAACAGCTCTGACTTGTCTCTTTTCCTGACTGCTTCTCACTGACTTCTTTTTACCACGTCTCCCCGATCATCTATAGCCCCCAGGTGCTCACCTGCTCTCTTAATTAGCCAAAGTGGGAACAACTGTTCTGGCACAGGGGCGCTAGACCTGCTTCTTTTACAGGGGCCAGCCACCCTGTGACAGATATGTCTACAATTTAAGTTGGGGTGTCATTCCCAGCTTGAGGAGAAATACCCACGGTAGCTCTGGTTGAACTAGCATGCTAAAAATTGAGTGTAGCTGCAGTAGGAGGGGCTAGCTGCCCCTAGTATGTGCCTAGGGTCTTAGACAGGTATGTACTTGGGGTGGTGATCGGCTGTCACAGCTACACTCTATTTTTGGAATACTAGTTCAATCAGAGCTAGTGTGGGTATGTCTCCTTGAGCTGGGAGTCATAGCCCCAGCTCAAAGTGTAGACATACCCAAAGACTTAAAGGAATGGAGAATCCACCACATCCTTGGGTAATTCGTTCCAATGGTTAATCACCCTCTCTCTTAAAATGGAGATTTTAAGATGGAGACTGATGCCCTCTCTGGGAGATTTTTTATTTTACTTAGCCTAAAATAGAAATCATGTAGACTGAAGGTATGTGTTGGGAAAACACAGCAGAACATAACATGAGAGGGTGTTCCCTCCCCCCTCCTCCAGTAGTGTTGAGAGCCAAGGAGGATAATTAACCTGACAGGCCACAGCTGAAGGGAATCAAGCCGGCAAGTAATCCCCAAAGTGAGTAAGGGAGCCCAGCTGTGGAGGAATGAGCTGGGTGGCAGGACATATAAAGACAAGAAATAGGATGCTGGGAAAGGGTAGACACTTCTAGGAGAAGAGAAGAGTGGGGGGCGGGGGTATCACTCTCTTGGAGGAGGCTTTTGGAACTGGTAAACCTAGGAAGAAAGGGGGAACTAGTGGTAGGAAGAGGTTTGCCAGGTGTCTGGTTTTCAGCTAGAAAGTCTGGTGAAAAAGGGGGACCCGACAGTGTCTGGTCAGATCTACTGACTGGACACCTAAAGTCGGGTTACTGTAGGTGGTGGAGGCACCAGGTCATCCCCGGCTACAGCTCCTACTCAGCTGGGGTGGCCTCCTATGTTTGTTAGGCAGTTGCAACTCCCAACCCTGGCTCCACAGGCAAGTCCCTCCAGATGTGGGAGGGGAAAAGCAGCAAGTGATGGGGGCAAAGAGGGGTGGGGCTGGGCTTTGGGGGGAATAAGTGGGGCAGGGGTGTGGCCTTGAGGGGAAGGAGCAGGGCAGGGGAGGCTCTGGCACTCCTGCTGGAGTGTCTGATTTTTAAATATTACCAAGTTGGCAACCCTAGGTAGGAAGACGACCAGGAAAAGAGCAGTGAGGCTAGAGAGAGAAAGCCTGGACCGCTGAGCTGAGGGTCCCTAGGCTGGAATCCAGAGATGAAGGTGGTCCTGGGTTCCTCCAGCCTGTGAGGGAGTGACACAGAGGCAGTGAAGGGAGAACTTTGAGTGAGCTAGCTGGAGGGCTGAGTCACAGAGAGGATACTGCAGTTCCTGAGATGGAGAGAGCGGGGCTGCAGGCCAGACAGAGAGTTGGAACAAGCCGTTGACTGAATGAGCTAATCCCCAGAATGACCAGCAGGAGGCGCTGCAAGCGGTGGGTAGTATGCCCTGTGATAATAAAAGTAAAATGCAGCTTCTTCCTGTTTGGTTTGTGGGCCTAAATTCAGTGTCAGGAAAGTATGTGATTAATGGTACCATATATCTCTAAAGAACATTTCCCTACTCTATTTTTTCATGTAAATCTGCTTAGTCAGCCTTTGATGTAGCAAATTTTAAGCTTATGCACCTGCATAAATCCATAAAATTATGGCTGTCTGAATAGAACATAAGAATGACCCTACTGGGTCAGACCAAAGGTCCACCTGGACCAGTATCCTGTCTTCTGACAGTGGCCAGTACAAGGTGCCCCAGAGGGAATGAACAGAACAGGTAATCAAGTGATCCATCCCTAGTCACTCATGCCCATCTTCTGGCAAACAGAGGCTAGGGACACCATTCCTGGCTAATGGCCATTGATGGACCTATACTCCATGAATTTATCTAGTTCTTTTTTGAACCCTGTTATGGTCTTGGCCTTCACAACATCCTTTGGCAAGGAGTTCCACTGGTTGACTGTGTTTGAAGAAATACCTTTTGTTTGTTTTAAACCTGCTACCTATTAATGTCATTTGGTGACCCCTAGTTCTTGAATGATGAGAAGGAGTAAATAACACTTTCTTATTTATTTTCTCCATACCAGTCATGATTTTATAGACCTCTATCATATCCCCCCTTAGTAGTCGTCTCTTGTCTAGGCTGAAAAGTCCCATCTTCTTAATCTCTCCTCATATGGAAGCCGTTCCATACCCCTAATCATTTTTGTTGCCCTTTTCTGAACCTTTTCCAGTTCCAATATGTCTTTTTTGAGATGGGGTGAGCACATCTGCACGCAGTAGTCAAGATGTGGGCATACCATGGATTTATATAGAGGCAATATGATATTTTCTGTCCTATTATCTATCCCTTTCTTAATTATTCCCAGCATTCTGTTTGCTTTTTTGTCTGCCGCTGCACATTGAGTGGATGTTTTCAGAGAACTATCCACAATGACTCCAAGATCTTTCTTGAGTGGTAACAGCTAATTTAGACCCCATCACTTTATATGTATAGTTGGGATTATGCATTCCAATGTGCATTACTTTGCATTTATCAACATTAAATTTCATTTGCCATTTTGTTGCCCAGTCACTCAGTTTTGAGAGATCCTTTTGTAGCTCTTCGTAGTCTGCCTAGGTCTTAACTATCTTTAGTAATTTTGTATCATCTGCAAATTTTGCCACCTTACTGTTTATCCATCTGGTCCTGGGGACTTATTGCTGTTTAATTTATCAATTTGTTCCAAAACCTCCTCTAATGACACCTCAGTCTGGGTTAGTTCTTCAGATCTGTCACCTAAAAAGAATGGCTTAGGTTTGGGAATCTTCCTCCTATCCTCAGGCGTGAAGACTGATGCAAAGAATTCATCATGTTGTTTCTTCGCAGTGGCCTTATCATCCTTGAGTGCTCCTTTAGAACTTCGATCACCCAGTGGC
The DNA here is from genome assembly GCF_965140235.1 of Caretta caretta. Lineage (NCBI taxonomy): Eukaryota > Metazoa > Chordata > Testudines > Cheloniidae > Caretta > Caretta caretta. The sequence goes on along the minus strand of NC_134208.1, from coordinate 177,071,322 downwards.
CCCACTGGTTGTTTAGCAGGCTTCCTGCTTCTGATGAACTTTTAAAAATAAATAAATAAATTGCTTTTTGAGTCTTTGTCTAACTGTTCCTCAAATTATTTTTTGGCCTTCCTAATTGTATTTTTACATTTGCCAGTGTTTACGCTCCTTTTTATTTTCCTTGCTAGGTTTAACTTCCACTTTTTAAAGGATGCCTATTTGCCTCTCACTATTTCTTTTACTTCGTTTAGGCACAATGGCTCTTTTTTGGTTCTCTTACTATGTTTTTAATTTGGGGTATACATTTAAGTTGAACCTCTATTATGATGTCTTTAAAAGCTTCCACACAGCTTGCAGGGATTTCACTTTTGGCACTGTACCCTTTAATTTGTGTTTAACTGATCTCCTCATTTTTGTGTAATTCCCCTTTCTGAAATTAAATGCTACAGTGTTGGGCTGCTGTGCTGTTTTTTCTGCCACAGGGATGTTAAATTTAATTATATTATGGTCACTGTTACCAAGCAGTCTAGCTATATTCACCTCTTGGACCAGATCCTGTGCTCCACTTAGGACTAGATCAAGAATTGCCTCTCCTCTGGTGGGTTGCAGGACTAGCTGCTCCAAGAAGCAGTCATTTAAGGGGTCAAACTTTATCTCTGCATTCCGTCCTGAGGTGATATATACCCAGTCAATATGGGGATAATTGAAATCCTCCATTATTGAGTTTATTTTAATAGCCTCTCTAATCTCCCTGAACATCTCAGTCACTATTACCATCCTAGTCAGGTGGTCGGTAATATCCCTACCTCTATATTCTTATTAGAGCATGGAATTTCTATCCATGGAGATTCTACAGTACAGTTTGATTCATTTATGATTTGTACTTCATTTGATTCTATGCTTTCTTTCACTTGCAATGCCACTTCCTGACCAGCATGACCTGTTCTGTCCATCTGATATATTTTGTACCCTGGTATTACTGTATCCCATTGATTATCCTCATTCCACCAATTTTCTGTGATGTCTATTATATTCATATCCTCATTTAATACAAGGCACTCTAGTTCACCCATTTGATTATTTAGACTTGTAGCATTGGTATATGAGCACTTTAAAAACTTGTCTCCTTTTAGCTGTCTGCCATTACACAATGTAATTGAATGGGACTCTTTTTTTTTTATTTGACTGTTTCTGATCAGACACTGCCTGTATTTTATCATTTTCCATCCTCTTGTCCTCACTAGGACATAGAGATTTTCTATGAATCGATCCTCCCCAAGGGATTTCCGAACCATGTGCTCCTCCGCACCTGTCGGCTTTCCCCCAGCCCTTAACATTAAAAGGTCGTAGAGCAGTTTTTAAACTAAGTGCCAGCTATCTGGTTCCATTTTGGTTTAGGTGGAGCCCATCCTTCCTGCAGAGGCTCCCCATTTCCCAAAAGTTTCCCCAGTTCCTAATAAATCTAAACCCCTACACCATTGTCTCATCCATGCAGTGAGACTCTGCAGTTCTGCCTGTCTAACTAGCCCTGCACGTGGAAATGGGAGCATCTCAGAGGATGCTACCATAGAGGTCCTGAGCTTCAATCTCTTACCTAGAGGAGGGAGGAAGCTACTAGTTATAGGGATCAGAAGAAAGGTCTAAATGGCTCCTGGGGATCCAGTCTTGGAAAGCAGGGGGAATGTAACTGGGCCACACATACAGACATTAGGCGGAACCTAGAGCAAAACTGGGCGCAGAGAAAAGCTTGAAAATGTGAACCATAAAGGCTCAGAAACCAGAAGGCAAATAAGAAGAACACAACATCTATTTTTTTAATCTCATGAGTTGGACCACCTAGCAGAAATGGGATAAAAGCCCTGTATCCTTCAGCACATCACTTCCTGAAAGCTGGAGATACATGAAAGGGAAAAGACTGAAGTTCTGGGCTGGCCATCTGGGAGTCCTCCAGCTGATATCCAGTAACTGTCTTTCTATATCCAACAACATTAGCACCCTGGGAAAGATTTTAGTCATGTCTGTCCTTCGCTCCACCTGTATTTGCAGTTTCAACACCTGCTGTGAACAGTAATGTGGCTAAAAAAAAATGGAGGGACAAAGATTTTTCCTTAGGAAACACTGCTGAATAGCACCAACACTGGAGGAAACTTCAGCAGGATCAGAAGCTTTAAGGCATTATTTGAGAGGGTCTTGCCCTATTTGAAGTTTAAGAAGAAAGAAGTGCTGGCCTGGAACTGATGAGCTCCAGGTTCAGTTCCTGCTCTGACACAAATTCTGTGTGACCTTGGGCAATTTACTTAGGCCCAGATCCTCAAAGGTATTTAGGCTCCTAACTTCTCTAGAAATCAACAACAGAGGCATTGTAAGGATATGTTAAAGACTGAGGTGCTCAGATGCTATGGTAATGGAGGCTAGATAAGTATCTAAGATAGGCAAAAGAAGAGATTTTATTTAGTAGGAGTGTTGGCAAGATTGAAACAGCCAAGTCAGTGTGGTAAAGAGGAGAAGAATTTGGGCTAAGAATTCCACAGACAACTGGTTGACAGACCCAAAGCACTTACTAACAGCAGGACACAGCTCTTGGTTTAGTAAGTCAAAAGCTGTTTTCTCAAATAGTAAGATTCTCTTTAATGAAAAAATTAATCTTTGGTTTTTATAATTTAAAAATTAAATTGCAATAAGCAAGGCATTTACAGTAATACAACAAATATTATAATGGACATCAGGACAAAGGATTGCAAAAGTATAAGTCCATCACCTAATGCTTTTAGCATCTGTTTTCCTTTTCTTTTTAAATGTTGCCACAGGAAAACCATAGTTTGTGACCATAATACCAGTTACAAATAGAATATTTTAGTGGTAAGATGCTGTATTAGCCATATTACATAACTTTATTAATGTGGACAGTAGCTAGAGTAGTCAAGAGGGCATCAAATTAATAGCAAAAGGGGAAGGCAGAAAGAGGGGAAATATGAACATTCAGCACAAAGTTGAGATGTTGAGAACAAAATTAATCAAGAAACTAAAGGACATGAAGAGAAAATTCTTGAATTGCCTGTACACCGATGCTAGGAGCCTGGGTAACAAACAAGAGGAGATAGAATTGCTCATTTGACTAGAAATTCAATCTAGTCCATATTACTGAAATGATTTGCATGATTGGAATGTTAAAATCTATGGTTATAACTACTTAGGAAGGATCAAGTGGGGAAAAAGGGGAAGGGGAGTGACACTCTGTCTAAAATGACATGTGTTTTCAAGTCATTGATAACTCAGAAGAAAATGATTGTGAATCCATATGGATTCACAATGTCATAGAATCATAGAATATAAGGGTTGGAAGGGACCCAGAAGGTCATCTAGTCCAACCCCCTGCTCGAAGCAGGACCAATTCCCAGTTAAATCATCCCAGCCAGGGCTTTGTCAAGCCTGACCTTAAAACCCTCTAAGGAAGGAGATTCTACCACCTCCCTAGGTAACGCATTCCAGTGTTTCACCACCCTCTTAGTGAAAAAGTTTTTCCTAATATCCAATCTAAACCTCCCCCACTGCAGCTTGAGACCATTACTCCTCGTTCTGTCATCTGATACCATTGAGAACAGTCTAGAGCCATCCTCTTTGGAACCCCCTTTCAGGTAGTTGAAAGCAGCTATCAAATCCCCCCTCATTCTTCTCTTCTGCAGGCTAAACAATCCCAGCTCTCTCAGCCTCTCCTCATAACTCATGTGTTCCAGACCCCTAATCATTTTTGTTGCCCTTCGCTGGACTCTCTCCAATTTATCCACATCCTTCTTGAAGTGTGGGGCCCAAAACTGGACACAGTACTCCAGATGAGGCCTCACCAATGTCCTAACAGATAAAGCACAAGATAGGATATAAGCTAGTGTCTTCTACAGACTATCAGATCCCACTAGGGAAAAGAATGACCACCACTTTATCCACCTCTCTGTAGTGTGTGTGTGTGTGTGTGTGTGTGTGGGGTGGGTGGCGGGGGGAGGAAGCTGCATGATCATGGGGGACTTCAAGCTGAATGACATATGCTGGTGGTCTCAGATGCCAGTACTAAAACATCCTTGGAAACATTATAGATGACAATTTCCTAATTCAAAAACTGTTACAGCAAATATGAGGGAATGCTGTATTAGACCTTGTCTTAACAGATAAAGAGGAACTGATCACAGAACTAAAAATTAATGATATCTTAGGTACAACTGATCATGACTTGATTACATTTATAATGTACAAGCAGAAAAAACTTTGGGGTTTTAATAGAGCCAGTTTCACAAAGCTGAAAACAGTTGCACCAAATCATCTGGGTGGAAGATTTTAATCAGAAACATGTGAATGATAATAGATGTTCTTAAAAGATTGCCATACTTGATGCCCAAGAAGCAGCAGTCCTACTACTGTGGAAAAAGGCTGTACTGTTTAAAAAACCGACCTGGTTTTGAGAGGAAGTGAAGGCAGCTATAAAAAAAAATTATATGTAACAAACAGAAGAAAGGAGGTTGATAGTAATGAATATAAATCAGAAGTTAGGGATTGTAGAAAATTGATAACGGAAGCAAAGGGACACAAGGAGAAATCCGTGGCCAGCAAAGTTAAGGACAATAAGAAGCAGGTTTTTAAATATATTAGGAACAAAAAGAATCCTGAAAATTGGTATTGGTCCATTACTAGATGGAAACTGTAGAATTATCAATAATAATGCAGAAGTGTTTAAATATTTCTGTTCTGAAAAACAGATTTGGGAAAAAACAGATGATATATTTTCATCATATGGTGATAACACTGTTTCCATTCCAATAGTATCTCTGGAGGATGTTAAACAGAAGCTACTGTAGTTAGACATTTTAAATCAGTAGGTGTAATAATTTGCATCCAAGTGTTTTAAAAGAGTTGGCTGAGGATCCTGCTGGATCATTCATGTTGATTTTCATTAAGCTTTGGAGAACACTGGGGAAATTCCAGAAGAGTGGAAGAAAGCTAATGTTGTACCAGTTTTTAAAAACAGGTTGACCCAGGTAATTATAGGCCTTTCAGCCTGACATCAATCCCATGCAATATAATGGAGTGACTAATACAGGACTTGATTAATAAAGAATTAAATGGGGGTAATGTAATTTAATGCAACTCAAAATAGGTTTATGGAAAATAGACACTGTCAAACTAACTTGATATATTTTTATGATGGGATTATAAATTTGGTGGATCAAGGTAATAATGATGTAATATGCTTAGATGTCTGTAAGGCATTTGATTTGGTACCACACTATATTTTGATTAAAGAACTAGAATGGTATAAAATTAATATGCCATGCATTAAATAGATTTAAAACTATCTGATAGGTCTTAAATGTAATTGTAAATGGGGAATCGTCATCAAATGGGTGTGCTTTCTGCGGGGATTGGTTCTTATTAAATAGTGTTGGACCATTTTTATCCATGACCTGGAAGAAATCTGCAAGCTTTCAGTCATGATTTTGTTTATACAAAAATTGGAGGAGTGGTAAATAATGAAGAGGACAGGTCACAGCCTGGTAATTGGTGCAAGCATACAATATGCATTTTAATACAACTAAATGTAAATGTATATATCTAGGAATTAGGGGCTTATCTAGGGAGTTGCACCACTGTAGTGCTTAAGTGTAGACACAACACAGGGTTCTCCTATTGGTGTAGGTAATCCACCTCCCCAAGAGGCCGTAGATAGGTCAATGGAAGAATTCTGTTAACCTAGAACTGTCTACATGGAGATTTAAGTCAATTTAACTATGTCAGTAAGAGGTGTGGATTTTTCACACCCCTGAGTGACAGGGCTGGTCAATCTAATTTTCTAGTGTAGGCCAGCCCAAATAATGTAGGCCACACTTATAGAATGGTGGATTGTATTCTGGGAAGCAGTGACTCTGAAAAAGATTTTGGAGTCATGGTGGATAATCAGCTGAACATGAGCTTCCAACGTGACTGTGGCCAAAAGAGCTAATGTGATTCTGAAATGCATAACCAGGGGACTCTCAAGTAGGGGATTTTGCTTTATATTTGTCACTGGTGTGACCACTGCTGGAATACTGTGTTCTGGTGTCCACAGTTCCAGAAGGTTGTTGACAAATTGGAGAGGGTTCAGAGAAGAGCCAAACATGCCTTATTGTACTAGACTCAAAAAGCTCACTCTATTTAGCTTAACAAAGAGAGGGTTAAAGGGTGACTTGATCACAGTCTGTAAGTATCTACATGGGGAATAAATATTTAATAATGGGCTCTTCAATCTAGCAGAGAAAGGTATTACATGATCCAATGGCTGGAAGCTGAAGCTAGAGAAATTCAGACTAGAAATATGGTGTATGCTTTAGGAAATTTTTTGGAGAAGTTCTATGGCCTGTTTTATACAGCAGGTTGTTATAGATTATCACGATGGTCCCTTCTGACCTTGGAATCTATGAATGCATTAATGTGATACCAAATGTTAGCATATTTTCACCATTTTGTCAATGCATCAAGTCACTTTCTCTATCAAAACTGTGCTTGACAGTTTTTCAGTCATTCAAAATAAACTACAGGTATGTTCAATTTCTATTGCTGAGTATTATAATGTTTTTATTAATAGATATGTTGGCACTCATTTCTTAATGCTCAATGGAAGATTTAATTGTTCTTCTAATTCGAGTATGGGAGAGAGGCAGATCTTTGAATTCAGAACTGTGAAAATATCTTTGCATATAGTGCTCCAGTATATTTGTAATGTGACCAATGAAAAAATTATTTTCAACAAGTTAGCTGATTTTCAACAAGTTTGGCAGCATCTCCAGCTTTTGTTGTTGTTACCTAAATTTAGTTTATATAGTGAAAATCAGCATGCAGTGAAATCTTCAAAAGAATTACTGAGATTATCAAACACTAGGTGGTGCTAAAGATTCACGTATAAAGGAAGATTGATTTTAAAAAAATATATGGTTTCAGTAAGAGGTGATATTTCCAGTTTGGCCTAAGAGTAGCTACATGGACTACAAAATCCCCAGCAAAATGTCTTGTTAGCCATCATATTACAAAAATAATTAAATTTATATGCAGATATGACTGCACCCAAGTAAATTCACAAGTCACTAACTAGTTGTCAAATTCTACAGAGTGGAAGACCAAACAGCAACTCTGAAAACTAACTGTAATATAGGAACATAAGAATTGCCAGACTGGATCAGACATGAGATCCATCCAGCCCAGTATCCTGCCTTTGACAATGGCCAGCACAACATGCTACAGAAGAAGGTGTAAGAACCTACAGTTGGCACATGTGAGGTAACCTGTCCTCCCCATATTAGGTCTCCTCCTGATCTCTAATAATTGTAGATTGGCTTAAGCCCTGAAGCACATGGCTTAATATCCCTTCCAAAATTTTGTTGTAATTCATTTTGATAACTCTGGATATTCCTGGTATCTATTAAATGTCAATCCCTTTTTGCTATTCTGACTGTAAGATTTAAAAAAAGAGTTGCAAAAAAAAAAAAAAAATCTGTGTTCTGATACTATTTCTCATTTTAAAAGGACATTTAGTGTCTTTCTGCTTTCTTAGCTTTTTTGGCTGTGTCTTTTCCCAGGTTCCTGAATTAAGTTACCATTGGTCCATATCCTATAGCAAAACATGAACTGACCAGGTGGCTTTTGATAAATAAAGGCTTCTTCAAGATGCAAACAGTTCACCAAACATAATAATTCTGATAGGGCAAACAGGGGAGACATTTTTCCACTTGTGGATTTCCCAAGACAAACTGTCTTTTGTGCTTCTGTCCTACATGCCCCAATTCCAGAAAGCACTTAAGCATTTGCTGAATGGGGAATGCTTTATTGAAGCAAGGCATGGGTCTGTAAGCTGTGGTGAAAAGGAGGAAGAATTTGAAGCATGTGTTCAAAGTTCTTACCACTGCTGGGTAAACTGATATTTGGAGTGCTTGATGACATGTTTTCCATAGTAACCAGATGAATTGGTGTATAAAGGTTTCATAGATATGCTTAAAGCGTTATGTACCAATACCGTATTTTCTAGCTAAGATGTATTTCATCTAAGACAACAAATGGAAAAAGAAAATACTGTGGAATTACTATTGTAATAATGGTACTATTGTAAATAAGTTCACTATTCACTTTCTGTTGAAAGCCCTTACGGAGCAGTCTGTTTTGAAAATAAAGAACCCTAGGATAATCTAGAGGTTGCAGAGCACAATTCATATTATTAGGGCCAGTGTCACCAAGTGGAACTGTTACACATAACGTAATGTAAGAATGGCCATACTGGGTCAGACAAGTGGTCTATCCCGCATTAATTCCTGTCTTCTGACAGGGGCCATTGCAAGGCCCTTCAGAGGGAATGAACAGAACAGGGCAATTATTGAGTGATCCATCCCCTGTCATCCAGTCTCAGCTCCAGGTATCGATAAACCTCTGACTGCCAAAAGCTAATAGCCATCAATGGACGTATCTTCCATGAATTTCTCTAATTCTTTTTTGAACCCACATAGTCATCCAAGTTTCTCCTTAGCATGCAAGTAAGTGTTCAGTCTTGGGAAGACATGCTGCGTATTGTGGTTAGTTTTGTTAGGCAAGTATAACCTTTCTGCCAGGTGCCAATGACTGCATCAAAGGCTGGGTTCAATATGTCTAAGGAGCCTTTTTTAAAATAAATCTAGAGCTTGAGTCCCCACCCAAGTACTCCTACTTCTCGCTCTGGGACATTAAAATAAAATCTCCCTCATCTCTTTGAAGGTGATTCTTCCCCACTTGCAAGCATTCAGAAGTCCTTGAGAATATAGAAATACACATATCTTTTTATCTGGGGAAAGGGGAAAACCATTAAAAAACATGAAAACTCTGTTTGCATAGAACAAACTGAGCACCCCAAATCAGTGCATTAGGAGACTGGACAACTCCATACTTCCAAATAACGAGGGTACCGGCGGGTCAGGCTCCAGCCTGAGCCCAAACGTCTACACTGCAATTTTATAGCCTCGCAGCCCAACCCCTGCAAACCTGAGTCAGCTGGCAGCTGCAGGAGTTTTATTGCAGCGTAGACATACACTTAGGCCCCAGATATAGAATCATAGGACTGGAAGGGACCTTAAGAGGTCATCTAGTCCAGTCCCTGGCACTCATGGCAGGACTAAGTATTATCTAGACCAGCCCTGACAGGTGTTTGTCTTACCTGCTCTTAAAAATCTCTAATGATGGAGATTCCACAACTTCCCTAGACAATTTATTCCAGTGCTTAACCCCCTGACAGTTAGAAAGATTTTCCAAATGTCCAACCAAAACCTACCTTGCTGTAATTTAAGACCATTGCTTCTTGCCCTATCCTCAGAGGTTAAGAACAACAATTTTTCTCCCTCCTCCTTATAACAACCTTTTATGTGCTTGAAAACATGTCCCCCCTCAGTCTTCTTTCTTCCAGACTAAACAAACCCATTTTTAAAAATCTTTCTTCATAGGTCACGTTTTCTAGACCTTTAATCATTTTTGCTGCTCTTCTCTAGACTTTCTCCAATTTGTCCACATCTTTCCAGAACTGGACACAATTCTCCAGTTGAGACCTCATCAGCATGGAGTAGAGCGGAAGAATTACTTCTTGTGTGTTGCTTACAACACTGCTAATACATCCCAGAATGATGTTTGCTTTTTTAAAACAGTGTTACACTGTTGACTCATATTTAGCTTGTGGTCCACTATGACCCCCAGATCCCTTGGTGCAGTACTCCAGCCTAGGCAGTCATTTCCAATTTTGTATGTGTGCAACTGATTGTTCCTTCCTAAATGGAGTACTCTGCATTTGTCCTTATTGAATTTCATCCTATTTACTTCAGACCATTTCTCCAGTTTGTCCAGATCATTTTGAACTTTAATCCTATCCTCCAAAGCACTTGCAAACCCCTCCCAGCTTAGTATCATCCACAAACTTTATAAGTGTACTCTCTATGCCATTAACTAAATCATTGATGAAAATATTGAACAGAACCAGACCCACAACTGATCCCTTCAGGACCCCACTCGTTATGCCCTTCCAGCATGATTGTGAACCACTGATAACTACTCTCTGGGAACAGCTTTCCAACAGTTTTGCACCCACCTTATAGTAGCTCCATCTAGGTTGCATTTCCCTAATTAGTTTATAAGAACGTCAGTGAGATGGTATCAAAAGCTTTACTAAAGTCAAGATATACTACCGCTTCCCTCCACAAGGCTTGTTACCCGGTCAAAGAAAGCTATCAGGTTGGTTTGACATGATTTGTTCTTGACAAATCCATGCTGACTGTTACTTATCACCTTATTATCTTCTAGATGTTTGCAAATTGCTTAATTATTTGCTCCATTATCTTTCTGGATACAGAAGTTAAGCTGACCGGTCTGCAATTCCCTGGGTTGTTCTTATTTCCTTTTTTATAGCTGGGCACTATATTTGCCCTTTTCCATTCTTCTGGAATCTCTCACATCTTCCATGACTTTTCAAAGATAATCGCTACTGGCTCAGATATCTCCTCAGTCAGCTCCTGGAGTATTCTAGGATGCATTTCATCAGGCCCTGGTGACTTGAAGACATCTACTTTGTCTAAATAATTTTTAACTTTTTTCCCTATTTTAGCCTCTGATCCTACCTCATTTTCACTGGCATTCACTATGTTAGACGTCCAATCACCACCAGCCTTCTTGGTGAAAACCGAAACAAAGAAGTCATTAAGCACCTCTGCCATTTCCACATTTTCTGTTGTTTTCCCCCCCTCATTGAGAAACAGGCCTACCTTGTCCTTGGTCTTCCTCTTGCTTATAATGTATTTGTAGAATGTTTTCTTGTTACCCTTTATGTCTCTAGCTAGTTTGATCTCGTTTTATGCCTGGGCCTTTCTAATTTTGTCCCTACATACTAATGTTATTTGTTTATATTCATCCTTTGTAATTTGACCTAGTTTCCACTTTTTGTAGGACTCTTTTTTTATTATTATTATTATTTTTAGATCATTGAAAATCTCCTAGTTAAACCAGGGTGGTCTCTTGCCATACTTCCTATCTTTCCTATGTAGTGGGATAGTTTGCTCTTGTGCCCTTAATAATGTCTTTCATAAACTGCCAACTGTCTTCAATTGTTTTTCCCCTTAGAGTTGCTTCTTATGGGATCTTAACCTACCAACTTCCTGAGTTTACTAAAGTCTGCCTTTTTGAAATCCTTTGTCTTTATTGTGCTGTTCTCCCTCCTACCATTCCTTAGAAACATGAACTCTATCATTGCAGGATCACTTTCACCCAAGCTGCCTTCCACTTTCAAATTCTCAATCAATTCCTCCCTATTTGTCAAAATCAAACCTAGGACAGCCTCTCCCCTAGTAGCTGTCTCCACCTTCTGAAATAAAAAACTGTCCCCAATACATTCCAAAAACTGGTTGGATAATCTGTGCCCTGGTGTGTTGTTTTCCCAACAGATATCTGGGTAGTTGAAGTCCCCCATCACCACCAAGTCCTGGGCTTTGGATGATTTTCTTAGTTGTTTAAAAAAAAGCCTCATCCACCTCTTCTTCCTGGTTCGGTGGCCTGCATTAGACCCCTACCCTGACGTCACCCTTGTTTTTCACCGCTTTTATCCTTCCCCAGAGACTTTCAACATGTCTGTCTCCTATTTCCATCTCAACCTCAGTCCAAGTGTACACATTTTTAATATACAAGGCAACACCGCCTCCCTTTTTTCCTGCCTGTCCTTCCTGAGCAAGCTGTTCCCTTCTATACCAATATTCCAGTCATGCATATTATCCCACCAGGTCTCTGTGATGTCAGCTATGTCTTAGTTGTGTTGATTTACTAGCATTTCGAGTTCTTCCTGCTTATTCCCCATACTTCTCTCATTAGTATACAGACATCTAAGATACTGATTTGATTTCCCCGCTCCTCCACCCCACTGAGTTCTATCTTGTCTCTCCTTTATCCCTGCTGTAACAGCCCATGCTCCACCCAAATTCTGACCCTTGTCCCAGGTCTCCATGTTTTTGACTTACCTGTGGGCTTTGGTAACCTGCCCCCTTCTAACCTAGTTTAAAGCCTTCCTCACTAGGTTAGCCAGTCTGTATCCAAATATTCTCTTCTCCTTCCTCGATAGGTGGCCCCCATCTCTGCTTAGCAGTCCTTCTTCCTGGAACAGCATTCTGTGGTCAAGGAAGCTGAAGCCCTCCTGATGACACCATCTTTGCAGCCGGGCATTCACCTCCAGGATGCATCTGTCTCTGCCTGGGCCCCTACCCTTGACTGGAAGGATCGAAGAGATGACCACCTGCACTCCCAGCTCCTTCACCCTTACTCCAGAGCCCTGTAGTCACTTTTGATCTGCTGAGGGTCATACCTCGGGGTATCATTAATGCCCACATGGATGAGTAGCATGGAGTAGTAGTCAGAGGGCCAGATGATCCTCAACTATTCCTCTCTAACATCTCGGATATAGGCCCCTGGCAGGCAACACACCTCCCAGTACGCCATGTCAGATGGGTGCCTCCATCCCCCTCAAAGAGAGTCAGCAACCACCACTACCCTATGTTTCCTCCTGGGAGTGGTGGCTGCAATCCAGCCTTGGGGGTACATGACTTCTCCTTCTCCTCTGGGGGTGATTCCTCATTGCTCATTGCCAGGGCATATCGGTTTTCTGTCACCATGGTGGTTGGGTTGAGAGTAGGGGTGGAGCACTGCCTGCTGCCAGAAGTAACCAGCGGCCAGTATCCTCCTTGTGAGAGAGACATATCCTCCTGCCCCGGTGATGTGACAACATCCTCTGTAGCTGGATAACCTCCTCAGCCTTGAATATCTCCATATGAATACTCTCAAGAATTCCTCATGGGCACGGATGCTTCTCAGCCTAGCCACCTCCTCCTGTAGCTCTCCCACCTGCTTTCTGAGAGATTCCACCAGCAGGCACCTTTCACACTGGATGGTCCTCCGAGCCTGGCTTTCCGTGAGTGGGAAATGCAGGCTGCAGTCTCTGCAAATCCACACCTGGATCTGAGTAGAGGCATCCATAGTTGTCTGCTACTACTTTGCAAAGGGGCAACAATATGGAGGAACTGACCATAGAAGGAGCTGGGAATACAGCTTTAGGCTCCAATCCTGCAAATACTTGTGCTTAACTTGAATCACTTGATTAGTTGCATTGACTCCGGGCATAAGTATTTACAGGATTGAGAGCTTAGAGTCCATGAAGAGGAATGTTTAACAGACCAGGAAAGCACTTCTGCCAACTTGTCATGGGGCTCGGTCCACAGCAAAGACAATGACCTAGTTCAGGCACCCTTGAATGATATTCAGAAAAGCAGCTGGCTCTGTCTCTGAATGCTATTGCATTGTCCAAAGTGTGCTGCTTCAACAAACTACTTTGCAGAAGCTGTGGCAAGAGGGGCAGTTGCCTGAGCCAGTGATGTGCCATAGGAGTACAGAGAAGTGTACTGAGAGGAAGTCACTATTATAGCTCGGCTTATGGATGCCAAACAGTGAGGATGCATCTGGTGCCTTTCCCTGCAGTGCCCATTTTGGTGGCCAAAAGATTGAGCATGGTCACTTTCTGTTCGCGTAGCTCTTAATATGGAATTTCTTTGGTTCTGTTTCAAGAATTAAAAAACGTTACATTGGGGAATATCTCAGCAGAGACCACCAGGATACCCTTTTGCATGCATCAGAGCCATTGTGAACAGAACAATGACTAAGCCAAGGTCTCAACCCACGTATGTATCTTGTGCTAACGCACTCCCCAGGCCACTCATGTGTTGTGTTTTAAAAAATATATATATAGTAGTATTTCCTTTTCCCAGTTTTAGATTTTCAGTTTGATTGAATGTCCCCTTGTTTCACTTTCAATGAATGGCCCTTATCTGTTTTATTTGCCTGAGAGAGTTTTCCTTTATGCGTGACCATTAGATTTGGAACTAATTGTTAGCAATTCTGGAGATATTTACAAATTGGCCTAGGCTGCTTTCAAAGCAATTCAGGCCAGATGAAAGGTGGGGAAAGGAATGAAACTCACAAGCAAAATGATCACCATGATGATAGCATGTTGTTTCCTTTAATATTTATATATAAAATCCCATTTGATCTGGCTCTTGTTAGTTCTTTCTGAGTTTTAACTATTATCCCTAGTCTATTTTATTCTTTATATTTAAGCCAAACTTAATTTTCTCAGCCATTGCACATCTGCTCACTGATTAACACAATCATGTTTTGTTTTAGTATTTTTCTTCCTTTTTAAAAATATATATGTTTCCTTTCAATGTCAATGTGTTTTTTGCTGAAGCCCATCCTTGATGTCCACTAAGACTGGCAACCCCCAGACTCTGTCATAAGGAATTCCAGTCTCTCTGCAGAATGAACAGGTTCTGCTGTTGTCAGAGGAGGTGCTACCCAAGACCCTGAAGGTGGGCTTCCACCTTTCTCCTGCCCTCGCTCAAACTGTCATTGCTTTTGGCAGTAATTGGAAGTACCTGGCTGCTGGGAGGGATGGGGGGATATTGGTTGAAACCATGAGAGTAAGATCACCCAAAAAGAGGGTGTAAAAGTGGAAGAAGAGAAGGCCAAGGATGGAGCTCTGTGAGATATCTAAAAGGCATGGGAGGGGGAGGCACAAAACTCACTGAAAGTGAAACAGCAGGCGTGATTAGACCCAAGGGAGGATAGATTCACAAAAGTCAAGGGAGGCCAGTATTTCAAGGAGTGTGTGACTGACAGTGTCAAAAGCATCGGAGCAGTCAAGGAAGATGGGGTAGGAGTTGAGGCCTCGACATGTGTCCATCCAGAGGTTATGAGAGCACGCTGAGAGATGTTTCAGTAACAAAAAGAGGGTGGAAGCAAGGCAAGAGGGGAGGTGGAGGAGATTAATTTGAAGCAGTGGTTTTTATTAGCAGTGACTTGATCCTACTCAATCTTTCTCTGCACTAAACCTACACGGCATTTCAGTAGACACTCATTAGTAGCAACATATAGGTGCCCTTTTGCTATGTTGCTCTTAAGCAGCTGTTGCTGTTATGGAGAGCACTGTCTGACCAAAGATGTATGAAGAGGTAAGGGTGTTTCGGAAGGGGTGGGGCAGCTACATTGTGGAAGTGGAAAATGGGGATGTGTGGAGTGGGGGAACCCCAAGTTTGAGAGGAATGGGACAGGGGAACCTTGGGTTTGGCAGGGGAGCCCATAGTCATCAAAATGGCTGAACAAGCCCAGCTGCTGGGGACAAGCTGAGGATGCTCCCACTGGCAGCTTCGTGTTCCACCCTGGTGAGGGATGGATGGCTGAAGAGAGCACTGTGGGCTGCCTGCAATGAGGTGGTGGGGGTATAGCTTTACGCACTGAGAGCAGAGACGGGAGGGTGTCCCCAATACTCCACACTGCAAAATAGCCGTCCTCCCACCACCACCACCGCCGCCGCCTGCAAGCCAGACACTGAGGAAGGAAGGAGGAAACCCTCCAGCTGTGCCTTTGTTGCTCCCCTGACCCCAGCTCCCCCTCTTCCAGACCCTCTCCCTAAATTCCCCCTACACATGCTCACCATGCTCACTGCCACTCTGTCGGGCAGGGCAATTGGATGGGGCTGTGCATCCTGGAGCTGCGCTGAAGGGTCAGGGTCGGGAAAGGAGTGGAAAGATGCAATTTTGGGGGGGAAAACACCCCTACATGCCCCCCAATATCCACCCCTGCATGTGACATCACAATGTGACAAATTTTTCTCTTATGTGGCGGCTATGTTGCTGCTACCAAGGGGGCAATTCATGGTCGGGAAAGTGTTCCCAGGAGAAATGTTGCTGTTATAAGTTGTCGCTGCAAATGAGCGTCTACAGTATTATACTTACTGTGGGGGATGACATGATCAACTGCGCGATAGAGGGAACATGAAAACAAGCAGCTGGATTGAAAATGGACAAGCTGTGAGCATATATAAATGTCAATGGCGTGAGAACAGGCAAACTCTCCGTGTACAATTACCACACTTTATCCGGCTTGCCTTGCCAACTATTAGTCACAAGCAGTGTCTTTAACGTAGGTGACCATTTTGCTGTCACTTAGGCCATGAGCAATGACAGTGTCACTGGGGCAGAGCATAAGCAGGCCCTGATTTGACGCATTTCTTACCAACACAGCAGAAGTCCTGCTTTGAGTCACTCTTAAACATATTAATATGGACAGCAGCTGGATCTACAGATATTGGACAATTACATCATGCAGCAATAAGCTGATCAAAAGATGAGTCTCGTATTTCATACACATTATGTAGGCCAAAAATTGTTTTATAATCAAATCTAGTTGTGAATTGGGACTGTATTTGAATCTATTCATCTATGCTCTTAAAAAAACAAAACAACCTCCCCCTACACTTCTTTGCGTAAATTAGATTAC
This sequence comes from Caretta caretta, assembly GCF_965140235.1. Classification (NCBI taxonomy): domain Eukaryota; kingdom Metazoa; phylum Chordata; order Testudines; family Cheloniidae; genus Caretta; species Caretta caretta. The sequence goes on along the minus strand of NC_134208.1, from coordinate 177,054,957 downwards.
AATCCTGTGTGTGCGCCCACTGAATTATGGTCTGGCAGTGTATTAAGCTCATTATCCAGCATCTCACTGAGGCGATCAGTTTTATTTAGAAACTATTCAGGTTTTAACCTTTATGGCTGTGCTTTGGATTAATGGCTGAATTAGGGCCTGAGCCAATGTCCAGTGAAATCAATGGAAAGTTCCCACTGACTTAAAAGGAAGTTGGATCAGGCCCTTATTGTCATAGGCTCTAAAATTGAGATTGTTTCAATTATGAACCCCATATTTAAGAAGCTTTAGTGAATTGTCACAAAATTAATTGTTCCGAGCACAGCAGTACTTAAAAAGTTTACCTAGAAAGTGAACAGGGGTCTTTCCATTGACTTCAGTGGAAGTTAGATTGGACCCAAAGACTATAGGTGCATTTATTCCAAGATTTATTCCAAAAAGTGGAAACCTAAATAAAAAAACAGAAAAGTTTCTGCTACTGCTGAGGTTCTATCATGCTAGTTAGAAGAAAGGTTTCCAGCATTGCCAACTAACTCTTGAGATTTTAGCATGAATCTCATGACATTTGTTGTTTTTCTTAAAGTTGCTGGAGTTGTGTCATTATGTCAGACTCTCAGCTTTCATTTTAAAATGTATGAATTACCTGCCTTGTGGTGATTGCACAGAAAATCTTGAAAACTCAAACCCTAAGGTCTCCAAAACCAAGAAGGCAAATAAAAGAATCCAATTTCATTATTTGTAGAGCCTGACTCATTATTTTTAAATACTTGGGGTTGGCAATACTGGGATCCTTCCAGACTGGGTAACATTACAAACCACTTACTATTATCATGTATTATTTGTCATGATAGTTCCCACATGCCTCAATCAGTATGAGGGCCCCCCTTGTGCTGGGTGCTATACAAATATAAGATCCAAAGACCTTATAACAGGGGTGGGCAAACTTTTTGGCCTGAGGGCCACATCTGGGTATGAAAATTGAATGGCGGGCCATGAATGCTCACAAAACTGGGTGCTGGGGTGCAGGAGGCAGGGAGGACTCCAGCTGGGGGAGAGGACTCCAGCTCTGGGGTGGGGCTGCGGATGAGGAGTTGGGGGTGCAGGAGGGTGCTCCGGGCTGGGACTGAGGGTTTTGAGAGCAGGAGGGGGATCAGGGCTGGGGCAGGGGGTTGGGGCACAGGAGGGGTGCAGGCTCTGGGCGGCACTTAGCTCAAGCAGCTCCCAGGAGCAGCGGATGTCCCCCATCCAGATCCTATGTGGTGGAGCAGCCAGGCAGCTCAGCACGCTGCCCCATCTGCAGGCGCCGCCCATGGAGCTCCCATTGGCCACAGTTCCCGGCCACTGGGAGCTGCAGGGGCGGTGCTTGGAGTGGGAGCAGCGTGCGGAGCCCCCTGGCTGCCTCTACCCATAGGAGCCAGAGGAGGGACATGCCACTGCTTCCAGGAGCCACGTGGAGGTGCAATCCCAACTAAATCATCCCAGCCAGGGCTTTGTCAAGCCTGACCTTACAAACTTCTAAGGAAGAGGATTCCACCACCTCCCTAGATAATGCATTCCAGTGTTTCACCACTCTCCTAGTGAAAAAGTTTTTCCTAATATCCAACCTAAACCTCCCCCACTGCAACTTGAGACCATTACTCCTTGTCCTGTCATCTGCTATCACTGAGAATAGTCTAGATCCATCCTCTTTGGATCCACCTTTCAGGTAGTTAAAAGCAGCTATCAAATCCCCCCTCATTCTTCTCTTCCATAGACTAAACAATCCCAGTTCCCTCAGCCTCTCCTCATAACTCATGTGTTCCAGTCTCCTAATCATTTTTGTTGCCCTTCACTGGACTCTCTCCAATTTATCCACATCCTTCTTGTAGTGTGGGGCCCAAAACTGGACACAGTACTCCAGATGAGGCCTCACCAATGTCGAATAGAGGGGAACGATCACGTCCCTCAATCTGCTGGCAATGCCCCTACTTATACATCCCAAAATGCCATTGGCCTTCTTGGCAACAAGGGCACACTGTTGACTCATATCCAGCTTCTCGTCCACTGTCACCCCTAGGTCCTTCTCTGCAGAACTGCTGCCTAACCATTCGGTCCCTAGTCTGTAGCGGTGCATTGGATTCTTCCGTCCTAAGTGCAGGACTCTGCACTTGTCCTTGTTGAACCTCATCAGATTTCTTTTGACCCAATCCTCCAATTTGTCTAGGTCCCTCTGTATCCCATCCCTACCCTCCAGGGTATCTACCACTCCTCCCAGTTTAGTGTCATCCACAAACTTGCTGAGAGTGCAATCCACACCATCCTCCAGATCATTTATGAAGATATTGAACAAAACCGGCCCCAGGACCGACCCCTGGGGCACTCCACTTGACACCGGCTGCCAACGAGACATGGAGCTGTTGATCACTACCCGTTGAGCCCGACAATCTAGCCAACTTTCTACCCACCTTATAGTGCATTCATCCAGCCCATACTTCTTTAACTTGCTGACAAGAATACTGTGGGAGACCGTGTCAAAAGCTTTCCTAAGTTGAGGAATAACCCATCCACTGCTTTCCCTTCATCCACAGAACCAGTAATCTCATCATAGAAGGCAATTAGATTAGTCAGGCATGACTTTCCCTTGGTGAATCCATGCTGACTGTTCCTGATCACTTTCCTCTCCTCTAAGTGCTTCAGAATTGATTCCTTGAGAACATGCTCCATGATTTTTCCGGGGACTGAGGTGAGGCTGTAGTTCCCAGGATCCTCCTTCTTCCCTTTTTTAAAGATGGGCACTACATTAGCCTTTTTCCAATCTTCTGGGACTTCCCCCGATCGCCATGAGTTTTCAAAGATAGTGGCCAATGGCTCTGCAATCACATCCGCCAATTCCTTTAGCACTCTCGGATGCAATGCATCCGGCCCCATGGACTTGTGCACGTCCAGTTTTTCTAAATAGTCCCGAACCACTTCTTCCTTCACAGAAAGTTGGCCACCTCCTTCCCATGCTGTGCTGCCCACTGCAGTAGTCTGGGAGCTGACCTCGTTCGTGAAGACAGAGGCAAAAAAAAGCACTGAGTACGTTAGCTTTTTCCACATCCTCTGTCACTAGGTTGCCTCCCTCATTTAGTAAGGGGCCCACACTTTCCTTGGCTTTATTATTATTGGCAACATACCTGAAGAAACCCTTCTTGTTACTCTTAACATCCCTCGCTAGCTGCAACTTCAGGTGTGATTTAGCCTTCCTGATTCCATCCCTACATGCCCGAGCAATATTTATATACTCATTCCTGGTCATTTGTCCAATCTTCCACTTCTCGTAAGCCTCTTTTTTGTGTTTAAGATCAGCAAGGATTTCACTGTTAAGCCAAGCTGGTCGCCTGCCATATTTACTATTCTTTCTACACATCGGGATGGTTTGTCCCTGTAACCTCAATAAGGATTCTTTAAAATACAGCCAGCTCTCCTGGACTCCTTTCCCCCTCATGTTATTCTCCCTGGGGATCTTGCCCATCAGTTCCCTGAGGGAGTCAAAGTCTGCTTTTCTGAAGTCCAGGGTCCGTATCCTGCTGCTCTCCTTTCTTCCTTGTGTCAGGATCCTGAACTCGACCATCTCATGGTCACTGCCTCCCAGGTTCCCATCCACTTTTGCTTCCCCTACTAATTCTTCCCGGTTTGTGAGCAGCAGGTCAAGAAGAGCTCCGCCCCTAGTTGGTTCCTCCAGCACTTGCACCAGGAAATTGTCCCCTAGAGTTTCCAAAAACTTCCTGGATTGTCTGTGCACCGCTGGATTGCTCTCCCAGCAGATATCAGGATGACTGAAGTCGCCCATGAGAACCAGGGCGTGCGATCTAGTAGCTTCTGCGACTTGCCAGAAGAAAGCCTCGTCCACCTCATCCCCCTGGTCCGATGGTCTATAGCAGACGCCCACCATGACATCACCCTTGTTGCTCAGGCTTCTAAACTTAATCCAGAGACTCTCAGGTTTTTCTGCAGTTTCCTACCGGAGCTCTGAGCAGTCATACTGCTCCCTTACATACAGTGCAACTCCCCCACCTTTTCTGGCCTCCCTGTCCTTCCTGAACACTTTACACTGCTGAATGTCTACACTGCTATTTTTAGCTCCCTAGTGCTAGCCCCATGAACCCAAGTCAGTTGCCCCAGGATCTGACACTCGCTGCTGTGTGGGGGCGCAGGAGGGTTGCAGTGTAGACATAACCTTAGTGTCACATTTGGCAAATAAAGCCCTGAGCCACACCCTCTCACCAGGGGGTGGAAGCAGGTGCCTGGGGAGGCCAATAGAAAGGAGCAGCACGCCGTCCATTATTGGGGTGGCACGTCCTGATCTTCGGCGACAGTTCGGCGGTGGGTCCTTCATTCTCTCCCTTCCTCTTCGGCAGCACTTCGGAGGCAGTTCAATTGGGTTTTTCTTTTTTTTTCTTCACCGCTTTGGGCGGCAAAAAAGCTGGAGCCGGCCCTGCCTCTCACCATGGTAACCACCACATCAAACAAGGAACGCTTAACTGAACAAAACCGAGGGGCAAGATTGTCATTTACAGAGGAGTCCGGAGGTAGGATAAGTGGTGGATAATCCTGTGTTTTCCCTTAGCCCTTTTAGATGCCACAACCAGGGGTGATGTTCATAGATCTGGCACTGGTAGGATTAAAAAAAAACCCAAAAAAACAAAACCACTCTCTTAGATACCATCTTCATCAAAATGTTATCCTGAACTGTAGTTACTATCCTTCAATAGACTTCAAGTTTTCCACTCACACATCACCTTGCTCCTTCATATGGTATTTGAAAACCTGCTGAAAAATCCATTACATAAAGAAGTCCTGTTAGGATAATCCAATAGCAGAGTCCATAACACCTGTAAATTAATTGGGGAAGGAGCCTTTTCCAGAATTGCTCTCACTGATCCTGTTGGAGTACCGAGGCCTTGGAAACTGCTGTTCTTCCCACCAACTGGACCTTCCCCTTGCCTCCACAGTAGATGAGGGAACCATGCTGACCCACACACCTCCCACAGAAATGCTTCTATTTGTGGAGTTGTGGTTCTAGGGTCAGACTTCTGAGTCTTTTTAGGACCCATATGTAAATCTGTGGTAGAGATCATCCTTCAATCCAGGGACCACTGACGATGATTTGCAATGGGAACAAAAATACTTCCCATCATTAAGGACAAAAGAGACACTGGACCTGATATTTGCTGTCGGAGCATGTGGTTTTGGCACTGGTAACCTGCTGTCTGTATAAGCAAGCTGGACTAGGTGGCACAAAGTCATGCATTCCAGCCACAGGTCCTGGTTCTTCCTACCTCACGGCAAGTTTGTCACCTCTGCCACCCCCAGTTGGGATGCCTCATCATATCTCAAGTTTGTCCCTTGATCTGTCAGGATTTCCCAGGGCACCCTGACTCAGGCAAAGATGTTCATAAGTTCCGCAGCCACCCCCTTGGCATTCATGGAGCGCAGCGGCACTGCTTCAGGGTACCAGGTCGCATAGTCCACTACAACAAGAATAGGAGGACTTGTGGCACCTTAGAGACTAACCAGTTTATTTGAGCATAAGCTTTCATGAGCTACAGCTCACTTCATCGGATGAAGTGAGCTGTAGCTAACGAAAGCTTATGCTCAAATAAATTGGTTAGTCGCTAAGGTGCCACAAGTCCTCCTTTTCTTTTTGCGAATACAGACTAACACGGCTGTTACTCTAAAACCTACAACAAGAATGAACCAGTATCCAACAGCGCTCTTCTCCAGGGGACCAACTATGTCCACTCCAATTTGCTCAAAGAGTACACTTACAAGCGGCTGGGGGATCAACGGGGCTCTCTCAGCTGGCTGAGGTGCAGTGAGCTAGCACTCTGGGCATGAGGCACAGAAGTCTGCCACGTCTTGGTAGACCCCTGGACCAAAGAACCAGGCTAATATCCAGGCTAGCGTCTTTTCCCTTCCAAGGTGCCCAGCCACAGGCATGGCATGGGTGAGTCACATAACTTCCCTCTGGTACAGTCGGGGCAACAAGCCTATCAGCCTCTTGTTCATATTCCGACCTATTCATGATGACTACAGCACCTTCTTTGTCAGCCTTTTTGATTATGATGTCAGAGTTGTTTCTGAGGCTGTGGATGGCATTGTGTTCCGCACGGCTGAGGTTACGGGGCAAGCGATGCTGTTTTTCCACACAATTTCAGCCCGTGCACGTTAGCGGAAGCACTCTATGTAGAAGTCCAGTCTGTTGTTTCGACCTTCAGGAGGAGTCCACCCAGAATCCTTCTTTTTGTAGTGTTGGTAGGAAGGTCTCTGTGGGTTAGTATGCTGTTCAGAGGTGTGTTGGAAATATTCCTTGAGTCGGAGACTTCAAAAATAGGATTCTAGGTCACCACAGAATTGTATCATGTTTGTGGGGTGGAGGGGCAGAAGGAGAGGCCTCAAGATAGGACAGATTCTTCTGTTGGGCTAAGAGTATAGCTGGATAGATTAACAATATTGCTGGGTGGGTTAAGGTGACAGAGACAAACAAGTACAAGATCTCTATCAAGCATTCTTACAACTACAGTACCCACCTGCTGAAGTGAAGAAACAGATTGACAGAGCCAGAAGATTACCCAGAAGTCACCTACTACAGGACAGGCCCAACAAAGAAAATAACAAAACGCCACTAGCTGTCACCTTCAGCCCCCAACTAAAACCTCTCCAGCGCATCATCAAGGATCTACAACCTATCCTGAAGGACAACCCATCACTCTCACAGATCTTGGGAGACAGCCCCCCAACCTGAAGCAAATACTCACCAGCAACCACACACCACACAACAAAAACACTAACCCAGGAACCTATCCTTGCAACAAAGCCAACTGTGTCCCCATATCTATGCTGGGGACACCATCATAGGGCCTAATCACATCAGCCACACTATCAGAGGCTCGTTCACCTACACATCTACCAATGTGATATATGCCATCATGTGCCAGCAATGCCCCTCTGCCATGTACATTGCCTAAACCGGACAGTCTTTACGTAAAAGAATAAATGGACACAAATCAGACGTCAAGAATTATAACATACAAAAGCCAGTAGGAGAACACTTCAATCTCTCTGGTCACTCAATTACAGACCTAAAAGTGGCAATTCTTCAACAAAAAAAACTTCAAAAACAGACTCCAATGAGAGACTGCTGAATTGGAATTAATTTGAAAACTGGACACCATTACATTAGGCTTGAATAAAGACTGGGAGTGGATGTGTCATTACACAAAGTAAAACTATTTCCCATGTTTATTTTTCCCCCCTACTGTTCCTCACACATTCTTGTCAACTGCTGGAAATGGCCCATCTTGATTATCACTACAAAAGTTTTTTTTTTCTCTCCTGCTGGTAATAGCTCACCTTAACTGATCACTCTTGTTATAGTGTGTATGGTAACACCCATTGTTTCATGTTCTCTTTGTATATAAAATCTTCCTACTATATTTTCCACTGCTTGCATCCTATGAAGTGGGCTGTAGCCCACAAAAACTTATGCTCAAATAAATTTGTTAGTCTCTAAGGTGCCACAAGTACTCCTGTCCTTTTTGTGAATACAGACTAACATGGCTGCTGCTCTGAAATCTGATGGTACAGCAAGTAAATGGTTCCATATATTTACTGACATTCAGTGGGATGATCAACATGATGCTGTCATTATTTTCCATACTTGTATCCATGTGTTTTGGATATTTTGGAGGATATGCAGGTAGAGCTCGTCAAAACATTTAATCAAAATTTTGACACGCCCCCGCCCCCCTCCCCCCACAGAAACTAGAATCTGGAAAGAGAAAGGGAGGCAGGAAGTATCATGAAACTTTTTTCCTCCTTTTTCCAACCAGTTACTGAGCAGGCTAACTTTTTTTGAAATTAAAAATGTCAACAACATTTTTCCTTCAGATTTCAATTGAAAAAAAACAAAACAAAAAAAAAGTGTTGAGGGGGAAACATTTGCATTATTCCCTCCTGGTTTGACCAGCTCCACATGAAAGGTTGGAATACACCAGAAGATGCATGCTTTACAGGACACAGAATTTATAATAATACTCAGATTCTTGAAGCAGTTTCTGAGAGAGAGTAGACAACAGGGCTCTGCTACAGATTTATTTGCAGCCAACAACTATACAAAAATGATGGATCAGATCTTTCAAGCCTGATATCAAAATGAAGACTTATTCAACAAACTCTACACAAGTAAAAGAAATGTGAAGTGACATTAGCCTAAGGTTCTGTCAAGTGATAACAACACTGATAGAATGTACCATCACACCCTGTTCAGAAAAATCACATAACTGCACTATTTATTCTATTTCTGGAAGATTTCCTCATGTACCTAAATGACTAATTTAGAGCTTACAGTATAAAAAAAAGTGCCTCTGTTTTATTGGTTTGCTGCCTAAATATTTCAGCAAATAAAACTACAGTGAACTTGATCAGTTAGTTAGCCACTACCTGCCATATTTACCTAATGATAAACATCAAACCTGTTTTAGGTACCAGCAGAGAAAGAGATATTGGCAACGAAAGGAGTCCATTCCTAATAACATTACAGAGACTCTGCCTCAACATGAACCAGTATTTTTTTAATAATAGCCACATATTTCACTTTCCTCATACTTTTTCCTCTTCTAAAAAGAAAATAAAACCAAAGCAAATCATTCCATTGCATGCACAGTTCTCCCCAAGTCAGAGAAAAACCACACATGGCAGATGTTAGCCAATCACTCAATGCACTGTTGGAAGATGCTCCGATACTATGGTGATGAGAGCGGTATAAGAACCTGCACAGAACAGAACAAAACTTGGGTTTACATGAAAGGTTATTGACTTCTTACAGTGGCTGTGGCCCATCTGAATGCACTAGCCTGGAGGTTTAGCATTGAGAGTTGACCCAAGACACTTACAAACTGACAGAAAATACAAGTGATTACTTTGCAAAACTGCTAGGATCTCAAAAACTATTGCTATGCAACACATTGGATATTGTGAAAGTCATTCATTCATAAAAATGAAGCTAATTTACATAACATTTGCATGGGTTACTTATTTACATAGTGACCCCACCCATTGCAAACTCTAACTTTGCAACTGAAAGAGCTTTTCATTTCACCTGACAAACCTTCTAGTAAATGTCCCTTGTGTAGAGTAACCACCAAAGGAACACTTCTGATGTATACTATATGTTGTGTTAATCTACACTGGATCTGGGAACTTTTTCAAGGGCAGTGCATTCAAAGAGGTATATTTCTGATTTTTTAAAGCCAATATTTTACTTATTAACCAATATTGCCAAATGCTTGGTGAATGACAAAATCAGAAAGAGCACCCAAATTATCTACTGGTTGGGTCAGATGTTTAGCTGATGTAAATCTTCATAGCTTCATTGATTTCAAAGAAGCTATGGGAATTTACACCAGCTGGCCCTTCAGCCATAAAAATAGATTAGCAATGAACTTCATTTTAAAAAGATACAAAACTGATTTAAGAATAAAACAAAGTAAAATACAAATGTGCAATTAAAACAACCCTAGATGTGCAATGATATCCTGATCAATCTGAGAAGTGAATCACTCTTACATCAAGGATTAGTTACTGTTGGTGTGAACAATACAGCTGTTGAAAAGCTGGACAAACCCTGCTAAATTAAAGTCACAGTTTATCTCTTCTAAAAGGTCTCTCTGATAAAGCAGTAAATCAATTAAAGGAAATATCCTCCCTTTCATGAGTTTATCCTGATAAAAGAGAGACTATGCCCTGTTCAAGAAGTTTCTGTTGCTAAAGAGGTTGAAGTTTGTTTCTTATTCCCAGTTCTTTATTAATAGTACCAGCTCCTTATTTGTGGTTCCCAGTTCCTTATTCAAAGGGCAAAAGTATATACAAATATATCAATGTAAGATTAATTTTTAGAAGTGTAATCAAATCAATGTGATAAAAATGTAAATGACTAATTACTTAATTACTGGGTTTTGACCAACTGTACATGACAAAATAAGTTTTTGGTCACTCAAGTGAAACATCCCTGCAACAGCTGTGAAGGAGCTGGGACATGTCACTTGCCAACCTAAGGCTTTGTTCCTGGCAATAGGCTGCAAAATGCACCCCTGCCCCTCACAACCCCACTTTCATATTGTACATAGGTCTTGAATAGGAAGCTGGGTTTTGGGTGCCTGTATAGAATAAAATAAGTCTCATGTCATCCCAAGTGACATCCCTGTGAGCGTCCGACTGCTTTGAAGGAGCTGGGACATGCCACTTACTGACCCAACATTTCGTTCTTGAGCAGTACGCTGCCACACATCATGCTCCGACCCTCTTCTGTATTGTAAATAGTGATTGAATAAGGAACTGGATTTTGACTGGCTGTATGTAATAATATTAGTCTCTGGTTACTTCAGGTGACACGTCCACACAACAATTAAATTGTTCTGATATAGCAGAGGCATGGAAATCCCTTACTTGAAACTTTTTCGTTGCAAAAAATTGTGGTTCATGTCACCAGCCCTTCCCCACCCCCAAACACACCTGCACCCTTTAGCAAGGTAACAGGAGCTGCAAACCAGGGGGTGGGTGATGGATATTCCCAGGGTAAAACCTGAAACTGGGGTACTATTGAGCCCTTTGTCTCACCAGCCTGGGCTCCCTCTCACACCATGTGATATGCTGCAAGGCTCTCCAAGCTTGCACTCACACCAACATTAACAAGCAGGGGCCACACTCAGCTGAGTTACTCATGAACCAACAATAGAAGCTCAACCAATTCCCCCACAGCTCCCTACCCTTGTCAAAAGTCTGACCAGTGTAAAGTAATTACCCAGTCCGCCTCTCCCTCAATGTGGGAAGGACAATGCACCAGCTCTTGCTCCTGAGTAGCTTTCCCTTTAGCATTTTAAACAACTGTTTTAGGTACAAATATAAAACAGATTTATTAACTACAGAAAGATAGATTTTAAGTGATGATAAGTAATAGTGTACAGATCCAGGAAGATTACCTAAGAAATAAACAAACCCTAAGTACTGCTGTCCCCACAGCTGTATCTGCTGTGGATGACTGTACCAAAGCATAATGTCTCATGAAGGCATGCAAAGAGTTCCAAGTAGCTTCCCTATATATCTCTAGTAGGGGTACATCTCTCAGAGAGAAAGCTTGCCCTCTGGTGGAATGAGCCCTCACCCACCACTACCCACAAAGGGGTAAGTTAAAGCTAGTAGGTAACAAAGAGCAATACAACCCCAACCCGAGATCCACTTAGAAAGTCTCTGCGCCAATATAGCTTGACCCTTTGATCACTCTGCTATGGAAAAAATAGTTTGTGTCTTTCTAATGTTCTTTGTTCTCTGTAGATAAAAGGCCAAAGCCCTTTAGATGTCTGGAGAATGTAGCCTTCTCTCTTCCCCCGAGGCATGCAGTTTAGGAAAAAAATACTGCTAAGTGGATGACCTGACTCATATGAAATTCAGAAACTACTTTAGGGATAAATCTGGGAAGGGAGCATAATGAGACCTTTTCTTTATAAAATATAGTATATGGTGAGTCTGCCTTGAGTGCCCCCAGCTCACTGACTGTGGCTGATGCTATAGCTATTAGAAAGGCCACCTCCATAGACATATGGACCATATATCATCTGACTACAGGCTGAAAGAGTGGTTTAGTGAGAGACGACAGAACAAAGTTGATGTCCCACTGAGGTGCAAACTTCACTAATGGTGGAAAGAAACTGAAAACCCCCTTCAGAAATCTAGTTGTGACAAGATGAGTGAAGATCATATGGTTATCCACTGGAGGATGGAAAGCGCTGATTGCTGCTAAATATCCACTGAGTGTGAAACCCAAAGACTTCAGGGTATGTAGATACTCTAAGATAGCAGGGATTCAGGCAGATTCCAGAGACAAGTGGCAATGGTAAGCCCAAGGGAAGATACAGTTCTATTTTGCTGAATAACAGCTCCTCATAGAATCCTTTCTGGTTTGGGTAAGGATGGATCACACCTTTCTGGAACATGAGCATTCTATTTCTGATCCCCATCCAAATACTAGGTCTGAGCTGTAGTGGTCGTGGATTGGGAAGCCTGAACCTGCCCCTGTGCTGTGTTAGATGATCCAGCAATTGGAGGGATGTTCAGGAGTGGTTGAACTGAGAGCTTCAGTAGATCTGTAGACCAGAAATATCTTGGCAAGTTGGGTGCAATCAGGATGACTCAAGCGCTGTCTTGGCAGATCTTCCTTAGAACTTGTGGTTTCAATGGAATGGGAGAGAAGGCATATTCTAGGCGACCGTTCCATGACATCAAGGAAGGCATTTCCCATTTGGCCTTGCCCAAGGCTGCTCTGGAGCAGTACCAAGAAATTTACCTGTTTGCCCTCAAAGTGAAAAGGTCCCAGGCTGGTGTTCCCCATTGGGTGAAGGCTTCATCAAGAATCCAACTGTGAATCTCCTATTCGTAATTTGCGGAAAAATGTCTACTCAGCCTGTTCGTTAGCAAGTTTTGCACTCCTGGTAAGTATGATGTAGATAGGGTTATCGGAGGACTGATGCACCAGTTCCACAGGGTGGCTGCTTCAGTGCACAAAGGGCAAGATCTCATTCCCACCTGCTTGTTTATATAAAATACCATTGCTGTGTCGTCCAACATTATTTGGACATGTCTGGATTGGATGAGCAGGAGGAAGGTGTTGCAGGCCCAAGGGACCAGCCTGTGTTTTAGTAAACTGATATGCATCCTGGACTCCTGCAGGGTCCAGATGCCTTGTGCCATATGGTCACCCATGTGAGCACCCCAACCCAAGAGGGAGGCATCGGTAACAATGGTTGCCTCGCGAGTCAACGGGAGAAAAGGAATCCCCACCCAACCTTCTCTGATTTTTGTCCACCAGACGAGAGTCCTTGGATGGAATTGTCACCCTGCCATTATCTGGTAAGTAAATGGAGAGAATCCAGGCTTGCAGGCAACAATGATGAAGCCTGGTGAAGGGCATGACGTGTGCATGAAGTCATGTGGCTGACAAAGGAAAGGCAAGTTCTGATTGACATCCTGTGTCTGATAGTGACTTATTGTCTGAAAGCACTCTTAGCCTGAAACCTCTTAAGAGGAAGATATGCTCTTGCAGTTGAGTCCAATGTTGCCACCGTAAAGTTTATTTACCTCTTGGGGGTCAATGTGGATTTTTTGTAGTTGACAAAAGGGAAAACAGAAGGCTGAGCAGAACGTGGGTTGCCCGCTGGACTTCTTCATATGAGTTGCCTGTCAGAAGCCAATCATTGAGATATGGGAAGACTGTAAATCCCACTTTTCTCATCCAAGATGCCATCACTGAAAAAACCTTTGTAAAGACTGTAGGTGCTGTGGCCAGTCCAAAGGGGAGAACTCTGAATCGGTAATGGATCTTGACCAAAGAGGAACCCAAGGAACCTCCTGTGCACTGGGCAAATGTCTATGGGAAATTATGAGTCTTTCATGTTGAGAGCTGTGAACGATGTGCCCTTCTCTAAAGAGGGATTATTGATGCCAAGTAGATCAAGCAGAAATTTAGTTTTCAGATTAACAGGTTCAGTTGTTGTAGATAGAGAATTGCCCTCAACCCCCAATTCTCCTTGGGGATCAAGAAGTAAGGGGAATAGAATCACTTCCCTTATGCTGCGGTAGCATCTTTTCTATAAGTCCCCTGAGGAGAAGGAGTTCATCTCCTGTTGTAGAATTGCCTTGTGAGAGTGGTCCCTGAAAAGGAACTGGAAAGAGGGTTTGTGGGTAGGCATTGCCAGAAACTTGGTCAAATATCTGCCATGAATAACTTCTAGTACCCATTTGTCTGCATTTATAGTGCTCCAGTTTTTGGCAAATTAGATAAGGTGACCTCCAAATATCTGAGGAGGGGAATGAAGAGGCACCAATAAAAGGATGTGGGTCTCGACAATCCAATCAAAAGAAACTCTTTCCTTGGGGGTTAGAGTATGATGTGGCAGTGGATGTTGCAGAGGCTGCGTTCCTGGATCTATAAATCCTCAGTCTCTTACATGGTGGATACTGAGGATGCTGGTGATAAAAAGGCTGAGGAGGCAGTCTTGCCCTCTACCCCTGTTTATGGTGTTTTCTCTTAGGGATAGGAGTATAGCTGCCCAGCAAGCAAAGCATTCTCCTTCAGCCCTTAAGGGAGTGGACAGACTCATCCGTCTTCTCAAGGGAAAGGTTGATCATATCAAAGGGTAGATTTTGGATGGTATTCTACACCTTTCTAGCAAAACCTGAGGATTGTAACCACAGGTCTCTCCTCATAACAGCAAAGATGATGGAATTGCTCCTGGAATTGGCAGATGCGGCTCATCTTCGAGCTCTGAATACATCAGTGCATCCAGTTGTGGATGGCAACGCAATGGCAAAAAAGGACACATGAACCAATCCTGGGTGTCTAGGGTAGGGCTCCCATGGTCCCCAATATAGCCAGTAGGATGGATCAACCAGTGGAGGAGGACTCCATGGCATAAGGGTCTCTTGGCCAATCGTGTCTGGTCTGACTCCAGAAGCCTGATCTTGTAAGGGCTTCTGTCCCATGCCACCTCCACCCAGTGCCACAGAGACTCTTCAGGGCCTCTGACTCATCCAAAGAGAAAGGTGGATCTTGCACTACCAGTAGAATCGACACCTGTGCTTTGAGGCTGGCAAGTGGGATGGAAGAATGATTCTGCCTCATCAGGATAGTCTCTTCCGCTGGTGTAATAATGTCCCAGCATAGACACAGTCCCAATAGGAGGAGTGAATGCACATAGGGGATAACAAAGTTGTCCTCAGAGGAGATGTAGGTCTCAGACTGCCCTGCGGTATGAGGCACGTTCATTGGCAGAGCCAGAGCTTCCCTGGTCACCGTGGAAGTTCCCTCCAGGGCTGTGTCGCTACCGGTACCACACTGGCTTTAGAAGTGGATGGGAGCACAAGGAGCTGTTTATCCTGAGCCTTCACCATCAGAGCAGATGTCAGAACGATACCTTTGCATGCCTCCTTCTCCTGCTGAGAAGATATACTCGAGTTTAAGTCCTTAGCATCAATGCACACTGGCTCTGTCAATTTAAATGGGGTCAGGGAGGGATCTTTTCTCTTCAGGGCAGTTTTAGATGAAGATGGCTT
Organism: Caretta caretta; assembly: GCF_965140235.1. Classification (NCBI taxonomy): domain Eukaryota; kingdom Metazoa; phylum Chordata; order Testudines; family Cheloniidae; genus Caretta; species Caretta caretta. Next base: position 177,039,843 of record NC_134208.1, on the reverse strand, counting down.
GTCCTTATGGCTATGAGAGTGCCCTCTGCTCTCATGTGAGACCTTCTCCTTAGGCTTTTCAGTCTTAGTCTCTGCTCCCAATCTCTAGGGTTGTCAACTTTCGAATTGCATAAAACTGAATACCCTAGCCCCACCCCTTCCCTGTGCCCCCCCCCCCCCGCTCACTACATTCCCCTCCCTTGGTGGCTTACTCTCCCCCCAACCTCACTCACTGGGGCAGGAAGTTGGGGTGAAGGCTCTAACTGGGGGTGTGGGGTCTGAGGTGGGGCCAGAAATGAGGGGTTCAGGGTGTGGGAGGGGGCTCTGGGCTGGGGCAGGGAGTTGGGGTGTGGGAGGAGGTGAGGGATCCAGCTGGGACTGCAGGTTCTGGGATGGGGTTGAGGGGTTTGGGGTGCAGGAGGGGGCTCCAGACTGGGGGATGGGGCTGAGGGATTCACAGTGCCGGAGGGGGCTGCAAGTTGGGGTGCAGGAGGGAGTATGGGCTCTGGACTGGGGATACAGGCTCTGGGCTGGGGATGAGGGGTTTGGAGTGCAGGAGGGGGCTGGAGGCTGCGGGGTGGGGATGAGGGATTCGAAGTGTGGGAGGGGGTTGAGGCAGGGGGTTGGGGTGCAGGAGGGAGTACAGGTTCTGGGCTGGGGGTGCGGGCTCTGAGGTGGGGCCAGAGATGAGGGGGTCGGGATGCAGGAGGGAGCTCTGGGTTTGGGCAGGGCTCGGGCAGGGGATTGGGGCGTGATCTTACCTCAGGCAACTCCCTCTCAGCTGCACAGCGGGGCTAAGGCAGGCTCCCTGCCTGTCCTGGCTCTGAGCTGTGCCCTGGAAGTGGCCAGCAGGTACAGCTCCTCGGTGGGGGGGGGAGCAGTCAGGAGGTTCCTTGCGCTTCTCTTGCCCGAAGACCCCCACCCCCCACAGCTCCCATTGGCCGCGGTTCCCAGCCAATGGAAGTGCCTAGCCGGTGCTCGGGGAGGAGGCAACCTGCGGAGCCCCGTGGCACCTCCATCTAGGAGCCAGACCTGCTGGCCACTTCCGGGGCACAGCGCGGTGCCAAGACAGATAGGAACTACCCTGCCTTAGCCTTGGCCCACCACTGACCGGACTGTTAATGGCCTGCTCAGCGGTGTTGACCGGAGTTGCCAGGGTCTCTTTTCGACTGGGCAATCTGGTAGAAAACCAAATATCTGGCAACCCTACCAAGCTCATGGTCGGAGGTCACTTGTTGAGACTGATGTATTGGGGGAGTACTGAGCCTAGGTCTGATTGGGGTCTCATTGCCTTTGCCATCAGATATTTTCCAAGTCTCAGTTTCCAACCCTCAGGAGTTCTCTGTATCTCCTCAGCAACACAAGCTACTGTGAACACATTAAACCTATCCTCCACTCTCTATACTGCTTCATGTGGAATTTCAAATCAAATTCAAGGTCTCAGTCCTTATTTTCAAGGCACTCAATAGCCTGAGCCCAGGATATCTTAAAACAGGGGTCGGCAACCTTTTAGAAGTGGTGTGCCAAGTCTTCATTTATTCATTTTAATTTAAGGTTTCGCGTGCCAATAATACATTTTAACATTTTTAGAAGGTCTCGCTCTAGAAGTCTATATATTAAATAACTAAACTATTGTTGTATGTAAACAAGGTTTTCAAAATGTTTAAGAAGCTTCATTTAAAATTAAATTAAAATGCTGATCTTACACAGCCGGCCTGCTCAGCCCGTTGCTGGCCTGGGGTTCCGTTCACCTAGGCCGGCAGCAAGCTGAGCAGGGCCTGCAGCCAGGACCCCGGCTGGCAGGGAGCCAGCAGCCAGAACCCCAGACCAGCAGTGGGCTGAGCAGCTCAGCCCGCTGCCGCTCAGTCCGCTGCCACTCTGGGGTTCTGTCCGCCGGCTCCTGCCAGCCAGGGTCCTGGCTGCTGGCCCTGCTCAGCCCACTGCTGGTCTGGGGTCCCGGCCCTGTCCAAATAGAGTAGGTACCTACCTTCTCCCTGGTTCTAGCCATTCTCTTCCTCTCTCTGCACTGAGATGAGAGTGGGAGTGCACTGAGACCAGGGCTGGGGGTGAAGGAGCAGGTTCAGGTGCAGGGTCTGGCCAGGAGCTAGAATAAGGGAGGGGACTCAGCGTTGGGGCAGGAGGTTTGGGTGTGGAGTGCTTACCTGGGCAGTTCCCATTTGGTTTGAGGGGTGCAGGTGGGAATGTGGGGTGTGTGTGTGCAGGAGCTCCCATTTGGTGCTCAGGGCAGGGGGCTGGGGTGTGTGAGGAGGGTGCAGGAGTCAGGGCTGAGGTTGTGGGGTGCAGGGGACAGGGCACGGGGCTGGGGTGTGTGGGGGTTGCAGGGGTGAGGGCAGAGGGCTGGGTGTGTGTGAGGAAGGGTCGGGGCAGAGGGCTCGGGTGTGTGTGAGGGGATGCAGGAGTCAGGGCAGAGGGCTGGGGGTGTGGGCTGGGGTCGTGGGGGTGCTCCCAGCCCCTTGCCCTGAGCGGCTCACGGCAGGGGTCTGGAGGAGATATGCCCTGATTCCACCCCCCTCCCCAAGGTCCCCGGAGCAGAGAGCGTGCTGCGGTTCCACTTTTCCCTCTCCTCTCCTGTAGCAAAAGCCGTCGGCTGATCAGCAGCAGGGAGGGAGAGAAAGAGGGGCAGGAACCCAGCACGCTGGGGGAAGAGGCCGGGGGAGGGGGAAGCTTGCCTGCCCTGCAAGGAGAGAGTGGTGGGTGGAAAAGAGCGGGCCGGGACAGGCAGGAATTTAAATGGTACGCTGCTGTTTGCCAGGGTCCGTGTCATTAAAAATTGGCTCGCATGCCGTCTTTGGCACGCGTGCCATAAGTTGCCGACCCCTGTCTTAAAACAAAACAAAAAAAACATCCTAAGCTCTGGAACAAAGATCATGGTCAATATCACTGCTTGTCAGGCACAATGGAATGCTCTAGGATAAGGACAACGCTTAGCTGTGTGGGAGACAAACTTTTTTTTTTTGGTGTGTGTGCGGGGGAGGCTGATCCCAGATTGTGGAATGACCTCCCTCAGGAACTAAAGCATCATCACAAACCTCACCACCTGCAAGACTCATTTCTTTGGCCTTGACTTCTCTAACAAACACATAGCAACGGAAAAAGTTAGATCATAAAAAAAAAACAATGTAAAACCCAGCCAAAAGAAGACACTCCACTGCACATACTCCGGTCCCTGGGGAATATCACTAGTGGGCAGCATCAACAACAGCAACAATTGCTCAGTTAATTGCTCAATTATTTTTTTTTATTATACTGAATATCAATTTCTTATTTTACAATTTCAGAGTCAAAGTGAACAAATGCAATGGATTATGTCAGGTAACTACATCATTTCATCAGTGGTGAGCTATGCATCTTACTCATTACACTTGCAGTAAAGTCTTATCACAGAAAGATACAAAAATGTGACCCTTGGCTATTTCCGTCAGCGATTTCTGTGCATGATAGTAGGTAAGTTGAAAGGAAACAAGGTGCATTTTGGTGGATGCATCTCAAAATAGTGACCGGAATTTTTTCAAATACCATTTGCTGACTATTCAGACAAATATGAAATGCCTCTATCCCAGAAAAATACTTTATCTGCCTTCTCTGTAGCACTTTTCCATGTAACTTGAATATTGCATTAATATTTAACATGTTTCAAATATTGATTAGTTCCATAGAAGTCACCAAAATTATTTGCATTAACAGTAGAGTTTATTAAAGCAAAGCTGGTATCACTATAGATACAAAGATGCTGGGATAACACACAATACATATTTTGTACGTTTCCACAAACTTGGTCATACTGAGGACCGGCTTTTCTATGATAGAGTTTTGGAATTAAAAAGGAAAGGAGGTGGGGCTCTTCTAGCCACAGACAGATTTATCCAAATTCTATTAAAGTGTACCAAGCCCAGGGGTGCTGGAACAATTTTTATAGAAGGGGTGCTGAGAGACATTGAACCAAACTGTAAACCCTTTATATAATGGAAACCACTTCAAGCCAGGGGGTATGGCAGCACTCCTAGCACCGCTAGTTCCAGCACGATATTGTTGCTGTATAAATCTCACAGCAACACTAAAGACACTAGCTGGTTCAACTAATGGTAGTAGATAGGAATACAGTAGTATGGCTTTAAAATTAGTTTGTGAGCACTCTAGTGGCGTTCACTGTTTTCTCTATTTCAGAAGCCACTGGAAAACACTCAGAGCAGCAGTATACATTAAGCTAGGACTTGGATGTTTGCATATACTTAATAAACATGAGTATTTGGGAACCAACTATGCCCAAGCAGTGTCGTCTTACTAGTTTTGTTGAGCAAAAGACACATTAATCATACCAAATATTTTTAAATCTGTAACATAATTAAAGGAATTTCAGTAAACACCCATTTTTTCTGTTGTTAATTCATCTAACAACAAAGGAACATTCCTACAGACGTCTACATTTGTAACTATCTTATAATTTCTGTGAAATCATTACAGCTAGATTTCCAACAAACTGGCTGAATATTGCTTTTGTCACGGTTCCTCCCCCACTCTGAACTCTAGGGTACAGATGTGGGGACCTGCATGAAAACCTCCTAAGCTTACTTTTACCAGCTTAGGTTAAAACTTCCCCAAGGTACAAATTAATTTTATCCTTTGTCTCTGGATCTCAACTGCCACCACCAAACTCTAACTGGGTTTACTGGGAAACGTAGTTTGGACACGTCTTTCCCCCCAAAATCCTCCCAACCCTTGCACCCCACTTCCTGGGAAAGGTTTGGTAAAAATCCTCACCAATTTGCATAGGTGACCACAGACCCAAACCCTTGGATCTGAGAACAATGAAAAAGCATTCAGTTTTCTTACAAGAAGACTTTTAATAGAAGTAAAGAAATCCCCTCTGTAAAATCAGGATGGTGAATACCTTACAGGGTAATTAGATTCAAAACATAGAGATTCCCTCTAGGCAAAACCTTAAGTTACAAAAAAGACACACAGACAGGAACAGTCATTCTATTCAGCACAGTTCTTTTCTCAACCATTTAAAGAAATCATAATCTAACACAGAGCTAGCTAGATTACTTACTAAAGTTCTAAGACTCCATTCCTGTTCTATCCCTGGCAAAAGCAGCATACAGACAGACACAGACACTTTGTTTCTCTCCCTCCTCCCAGCTTTTGAAAGTATCTTGTCTCCTCATTGGTCATTTTGGTCAGGTGCCAGCCAGGTTACCTTTAGCTTCTTAACCCTTTACCGATGAGAGGATTTTTCCTCTGGCCAGGAAGGATTTTAAAGGGGTTTACCCTTCCCTTTATATTTATGACACGCCCCCCAAATCTCAGCTAGGGTGAAATGCTGGCTGGGATTTCTTCCTGGAGCTTTAGGAAAAACAGAGTTAATAAGACACATGCACCTCTAAATATACTACCAAGTACATAAAGACTAACAATATTTTCCACATCTCAAGGACGATTTTAACCAGTTTGTTCTGGGAAACTTTCACGGGAGAGTGCATCAGCCACTTTGTTAGAAGATCCTGAGATGTGTTGGATGTCGAAATCAAAATCTTGGAGAGCTAAACTCCACAGAAGAAGTTTTTTGTTATTTCCCATGGTGGTATGAAGCCACTGTAGTGCAGCATGGTCGGTTTGCGGGTGGAAACGCCGTCCCCAAACATATGGGCGTAGCTTTTCCAGAGCGTAGACAATGGCGTAACATTCTTTTTCACTGACTGACCAGTTGCTTTCCCTCTCAGACAGTTTTTTGCTCAGAAACACTACAGGGTGGAATTCTTGATCAGGTCCTTTCTGCATTAAAACTGCTCCCATACCACGCTCGGATGCATCTGTGGTTACTAGGAATGGTTTGTAAAAGTCTGGGACCCTTAGTACAGGGTCAGACATGAGTGTCGCTTTAAGCTTGTTAAAGGCCTTCTGACACTTTTCGGTCCACTGAACGGCATTTGGCTGTTTCTTTTTGGTTAGGTCTGTCAGTGGGGTGGCAATTCGGCTGTATTGCAGTACAAATTGTCTGTAATAACTGGCCAAGCCTAAGAAGGATTGAACCTGTTTCTTTGACTTTGGGACAGGCCACTTTTGGATAGCATCCACTTTGGCCTGTAGAGGGCTGACAGTTCCTTGACCCACATGGTGTCCAAGGTAAGTCACTCTGTTTAGGCCTATTTGACACTTCTTAGCCTTAACAGTTAGTCCTGCCTCCCTTATACGCTCAAGGACTTTTTGTAGATGTTCCAGGTGGTCTGCCCAGGAATCCGAAAATATGGCCACATCGTCAAGGTAGGCGACTGCATATTCTCCTAATCCCGCTAGGAGACCATCTACAAGTCTTTGGAAGGTGGCGGGTGCATTTCACAGCCCGAAAGGGAGCACATTAAATTCATACAGCCCGAGATGTGTGGTGAAGGCTGACCTTTCCTTGGCAGATTCATCTAGCGGTACCTGCCAGTACCCCTTGGTTAAGTCCAAGGTAGAGATGAACTGGGCCCATCCCAGTTTCTCTAATAGTTCATATGTGCGTGGCATTGGATAGTTGTCTGGGCGAATTATAGCGTTTAGCTTACGGTAGTCCAAGCAAAAACGTATTTCCCCATCTGGTTTGGGAACTAGAACCACTGGAGATGCCCATGCACTTCCAGAGAGGCGGATTACGCGCATCTGTAACATATCCTGGATCTCCCGTTCTATAGCAGTTTTAGCTTGAGGAGACACCCGGTAAGGCTGGACTTTAATTGGGTGAGCATTACCTGTGTCAATGGAGTGGTATGCCTGTTCAGTCAGTCCTGGGGTGGCTGAGAACGTTGGCGCGTAGCTAGTGCACAGCTCCTGGATCTGCTGTCGCTGCACACGCCCAAGGGTCATGGAGAGGTTCACCTCTTTCACACCACCAGCTCTTTTCCCTTCGTAGTAGACACCTTCAGGCCACTAAGCGTCTTCTCCTCCCTGGGCTGTAAACTGACAAACCTTTAATTCTCTGGAATAAAAGGGCTTTAGAGAATTAATATGGTACACCTTAGGCTTTCGGTTGGAGGTGGGGAATGCTATGAGATAATTAACAGCTCCCAGGAGCTCCTGGACCATGAATGGCCCTTCCCACAATGCTTCCATTTTATGGGCCTGGAGCGCCTTTAAGACCATGACCTGGTCCCCTACTTTGAAGGAACGCTCTCTGGCATGTTTATCATACCAGGCTTTTTGCTCTTTTTGAGCATCCTGTAAGTTTTCTTTAGCAAGGGCTAAAGAGGTTCGGAGGGTGTTTTGTAGGTTGGTTACAAAGTCCAGAATGTTAGTTCCTGGAGAAGGTGTAAATCCCTGCCATTGCTGCTTCACCAACTGTAATGGCCCCTTAACCTAAGGGCCATATACAAGTTCAAATGGGGAAAACCCTAAACTGGGGTGTGGTACAGCTCTGTAGGCAAAGAGCAACTGCTGCAATACTAGGTCCCAATCATGGGAGTGCTCATTTACGAATTTACGTATCATGGCCCCCAAAGTTCCATTAAACTTCTCCACCATGCCATTTGTTTGATGGTGGTAAGGAGTGGCAACCAAGTGATTTACCCCATGAGCTTCCCAAAGGTTTTCCATAGTTCCTGCCAGGAAATTAGTCCCTGCATCTATGAGGATGTCGGAGGGCCAACCTACCCTAGCAAAAATGTCTGCTAGTGCCTGGCACACACTTTTAGCCCTGGTGTTGCTTAGAGCTACTGCTTCCGGCCATCGGGTGGCAAAATCCATGAAAGTCAGTATGTACTGCTTTCCTCTGGGTGTCTTTTTTGGAAAAGGACCCAGAATATCCACAGCTACTCGCTGAAATGGAACTTCAATGATGGGGAGTGGCTGAAGAGGGGCTTTGGGGTTTTCCCACTCTTTGGCATACTTCACAAGACCGGACATAGGTAGAAACATCCTTGCCCATTCCCACCCAGTGGAATGACCCCCCCGAAACGGTCTTTGGTCCTGTTCACCCTAGCATGGCCACTAGTGTGATCGTGGGCTAAGCTCAAGAGCTTGGCCCCGTATTCAGTTGGAACTACCAACTGTCTCTGAGGATGCCAGTCTTCCTGGTGTCCACCAGAAAGAGTTTCCTTGTATAAAAGTCCTCTTTCTACAACAAACCTGGATCTATTAGAAGAGCTGAGAGGCGGTGGGTTGCTCCGTGCCGCCGTCCAAGCTCTCTGGAGGCTTTCATCTGCTTCCTGTTCAGTCTGGAACTGTTCCCTTGATGCTGGAGACATCAGTTCCTCATTGGATTGTGGACCTATGCTTGGTCCTTCTGGAAGCGATGTAGGGGATGGGGCTGTTTCCGTTGACTGTGAACCGCTCTCCGCTGGGACATTATGTTGGGGTTCAGGCTCCGGCTGAGCCTCTTGTGTAGGGTTATGGGCTGCTGCCGGTTCAGGTTCGGTGGGGCCCGCTGGTGTTGAGGTTGCAAGTACTGGATTCAGTGCTGGCAATGGGTCTGGTGTTGGTTGTTCGGCTGGTTCCGGTTCTGGGACTGGTTCCGTCTGGGTCTCTGGGACTGGATCCACTACTGCTGTTACAGATATTGGCCTGGGGTCCGGGTCCATCACCTCTGACCGGGTCCTGATAGAAGTTTCTGGAACAGAGCTAGGCCTCACGGCTTGTTTAGCCTGGCTGCGGGTGACCATTCCCACCCTCTTGGCCCGCTTCACGTGATTGGCCAAGTCTTCCCCCAACAGCATGGGGATAGGATAATCATCATAGACTGCAAAAGTCCACGTTCCTGACCAGCCCTGGTATTGGACAGGCAACTTGGCTGTAGGCAAATCGAAAGAGTTGGACTTGAAGGGTTGAATCGTCACTTGGATCTCTGAGTTGATTAAATTGGGGTCCACTAAGGAAGCATGGATAGCGGACACTTGAGCTCCGGTGTCCCTCCATGCGGTGACCTTCTTCCCGCCCACACTCACAGTTTCCCTCCGCTCCAAGGGTATCTGGGAGGTATCTGGGCCTGCGGACCTCTGGTGTGATTCTGGTGCAATGAACTGTAATCTGCTGGGGTTCTTGGGGCAGTTGGCCTTTACATGCCCCAGCTCGTTACATTTAAAACATCGTCCAGCTGACGGGTCACTGGGGCGAGGTGGGTTGCTGGAGAAGGGGGTGGTGGGAAGATAAGGTGTCTGGAGGGTTCTTTGGGAGGTAGGTGGGGCCTTGGGCAGCCCCCGGTAATAGGGTGTGGTCTGGGGTGGTCCCTTCTGGTCTCCGCTCCAACTGCGACCAGTTTTCTTCTTCTTCTCTGCCACCTGCACCCATCTGGCTCCAATCTCTCCTGCCTCGATTACAGTTTTGGGCTTCCCATCTAGGATGTATCTTTCTATTTCCTCAGGAACACCCTCTAAGAATTGTTCCATTTGCATTAGGAAGGGCAAATTTACTGGAGATTCAACACTTGCTCCTGATATCCAGGCATCCCAATGTTTCACAATGTGGTAGGCATGTCGGGTAAATGACATGTCTGGTTTCCACCTTAGGGCTCTGAACCTCCGACGAGAATGCTCGGGTGTTATCCCCATTCTGACTCTCACCTTGGATTTAAACAGTTCATACTTGTTCATGTGTTCTTCAGGCATTTCAGCCGCCACCTCAGCTAAGAGTCCACTGAGCTGCGGCCTCAGCTCTACCATGTATTGGTCTGTAGAGATGTTGTACCCAAGGCAGGCCCTTTCGAAGTTTTCGAGGAAGGCCTCAGTATCATCGCCTGCCTTGTAGGTGGGGAACTTTCTGGGATGGAAAGTGGTACCTGGAGAAGGATTGCTAGGGTTTGTTGGTATATTCTGCTGAGCCTTTACCTTCTCCATCTCCAGTGCATGCTTCCTCTCTTTTTCCTTCTCCTCCTCCACATGCTTCCTTGCCTCTATTTCCCTCCTGTGGGCAGCGTCCTGTACCTCCTTCTCCAGCCGCATGAGTTCTATCTGTCTTTCATGTTCCTTTTGTTTTTCCTCAGCCTGAAATCTGGCTAATTCCAGCTCTTGATGAGCCGTGGATTCTGTCATCCTAACCTCTCTGTTTTTAACTAACTTTACACCCGAGGTTTAGAAATAAACCAACAAAACTTGGCTGTAAAATTTTGCTGTGCTGGAATAGGATACCTATTCTCTGATAGTGATTGTCAGCCTACAGAAAAAGACAATTCCCTTTGTCTCTGCTCTGGCCCCAAATCAAAGCAAAAAACCCCCAACTACTTGGAAACCTGCTTACCAGCAGCCTAAAGGAAAAAAAATTCCTTTTCAAACCGGTGCTTCTTGTAAAAAAAATCAAAATCCTAAAAAAAACCTCTTGCCACTTTTGTCTCCAGGCAAATGGGTAGAACACCCCCCCCCCCCGTTTACTTTTAGGGAAAAAAAAACACCTCTGATTTGGAAGACTGTGAATTTCCCTGCAGGATTTAAGTACCCTGCCTCCAGGCAAAAAAACCCTGCAATTCACAAAGATAATCCCCATTTGTCTCTGCTCTGGCCTCAAAGCAGAGAAAAAACTAGCTGCTTTCAGTTGGACCTCCTTTCCAGCAGTCCCAAAGGAAAAAATTTTTTTTTCCTTTTTAAAATCTGTATTTCTAGTTCACAAAATCTCAAATTGATCTCAAAATGATTTCAGGTTAATCCCACCACTCTGCCACCATGTCAAGGTTCCTCCCCCACTCTGAACTCTAGGGTACAGATGTGGGGACCTGCATGAAAACCTCCTAAGCTTACTTTCACCAGCTTAGATTAAAACTTCCCCAAGGTACAAATTAATTTTATCCTTTGTCCCTGGATCTCCACTGCCACCACCAAACTCTAATTGGGTTTACTGGGAAACGTAGTTTGGACACGTCTTTCCCCTCCCAAAATCCTCCCAACCCTTGCACCCCACATCCTGGGAAAGGTTTGGTAAAAATCCTCACCAATTTGCATAGGTGACCACAGACCCAAACCCTTGGATCTGAGAACAATGAAAAAGCATTCAGTTTTCTTACAAGAAGACTTTTAATAGAAGTAAAGAAATCCCCTCTGTAAAATCAGGATGGTGAATACCTTACAGGGTAATTAGATTCAAAACATAGAGATTCCCACTAGGCAAAACCTTAAGTAACAAAAAAGACACACAGACAGGAACAGTCATTCTATTCAGCACAGTTCTTTTCTCAGCCATTTAAAGAAATCGTAATCTAACACATACCTAGCTAGATTACTTACTAAAGTTCTAAGACTCCATTCCTGTTCTATCCCCGGCAAAAGCAGCATACAGACAGACACAGATCCTTTGTTTCTCTCCCTTCTCCCAGCTTTTGAAAGTATCTTGTCTCCGCATTGGTCATTTTGGTCAGGTGCCAGCCAGGTTACCTTTTGCTTCTTAACCCTTTACAGATGAGAGGATTTTTTCCTCTCATCCCCAGGAGGGATTTTAAAGGGGTTTACCCTTCCCTTTATATTTATGACAGCTTTTTATTGGTTTTTACATGCATACTGTATGTTAACGGACAAAGAAAACACAAAATAAAATTTGGGGTAATATATTTGTCAGACCAGAAATTAAAAGGTTCACCTCTGGGAGTGAATATCAGAGGGGTAGCTGTGTTAGTCTGTATCCACAGAAACAACGAGGAGTCCGGTGGCACCTTAAAGACTAACAGATTTATTTGGGCATAAGCTTTTGTGGGTAAGAAACCCACTTCTTCAGATGCATGGAGTGAAAATTACAGATACAGGCATAAATATAAATTGGCACATGAAGAGAAGGGAGGTACTTTACAAGTGGAGAACCAATGTTGAAGGCCAATTTTAGCCACCTCTGTGCAGCCGGTGGCGTGTGCTTCCCAATGCCATGCTGGATCCTTCACATTTATTTGACAAATAAAATGTGCAGAATTTTGCTGAATTTTAAAATATTGTGTGCAGAATTTTTAATTTTTTGGTGCAGAATGCCCTCAGGAGTAAATATTGAATTAGCCTCTTTCATTTTGCTCCATTTGCCTATTATTTCTGTCCTCTAACTTTTTTTGTTTTTTTTGGTCTTTATTTGGTGGAAAGGTCGGGGGACACTCGAGGGAGGTGCGTGGGGACGGCAGGCGGGGATGGGGAAGAGACCCAGACCCAAACATTGGTGGAGCCGGGTGAGTGGCATATCCCAGTGTCCCAGCTCCCTCAGAACGGCCTGAAGGTCATGGGGACATTGTGCCTGTGGTGACCCAAGACAAAATTTGTCATATACAGGCTGTAAAACCCCAGTTTCTTATTCAAGCCCTCCTTACAGTGTAGAAGAGGGGCAGAGGCATGACATGTGGCAGCATATTGTGCAGGAACCAAGCTTTGGGTCATGGAGTGGCATGTCCCAGCTCCTTCAGCAAAATCTGATGGTTGTGGGGACGGGTCACTTGGGGAGACCTGAATGACACATTACACTTCCGGTCAGACACATCCCAGCTCCTTGAGTATGGAATGAATGCAGAATTGGCTTGTAATTTAAATTTTGACCACAGAAATGTGACGCAATGAGATTGTATAAGACCCCATGCTGATGTATTTTAACTAGTTTTGACCTTGCAATAAGGGCCTGGGAACCACACATCAGGAGCTGGGGATAAGGAACCAGCTTATCCTCCTGCTTCGCGGCGCCCTCGGCCAGGAAGAGGGGCCAGCAGCCCCCCAGCAAAGCACCCCGAAGCCGGGCGCGGCGGCGGGAGGCAAGGAGCCGGGCGGATATGTAGCGGTTCACGGCTGGGTTACGGTCCCGGAGCCGCTGAAAAGGCCCGGGAGAGCAGGCGCATTGGGAGCGTGACTAGCACCCGCGTCCTCTGATTACTGCCGGCAGGTCAGATGGGCTCTGGCCGCCGGGCACAGGGGCCGCCGGGGACAATGGCCGCTCAGAGGAGCCTGCCCAGCTGACAGCCCCGAGGACGTCACCTGCCGAGCGCGGGAAATAGCCGTGGAGAGGCAGCGGGGATAAATAGAGGCCGGCAACCCCAGGCGCTACCCGGCGCCTCCCCGCGGCCAGCCCCGCAGCATGGCGTGCCCGGCGGCCGGCGAGGAGCTGCCGCGCCCCTGCTGCTGCAATGGCTACAGCGAGCTGCCGTCGGCCGAGGCGCGCCGGGCCCTGGTGCAGTACGGCCCGGAGAAGCGCGGCCGGGAGGGCGGCGAGCTGCCGGCCTTGGAGGACGCCTACCTGAGCATCCTGCAGCGCCTGGGCGAGAACCCTGCCAGGCAGGGGCTGCTCCTGACGCCCAGGAGGGCTGCCAAAGCCATGCAGTTCCTCACGAAAGGCTACCAAGAAACCATCGAGGGTGAGTCCTGCTGGCCGGCCTGGCTGTGACGGTTTTGGGGGTTGGACTAGGTAAGGTGAGCAGATGTCCCGATTTTATAGGGACAGCCCTGATGTTGGGGTCTTTTTCTTATATAGGCTCCTATTGCCCCTGTCCTGATTTTTCACACTTGCTGTCTGGTCACCCTAGGACTCGATGGCCTCCGGAGCGAGGTCTCTTCCAACCCTAATCTTCTGTGAGCCTATGAAGGGGAACCTGCAAGCGCCCCTGGTCTCTGCCGGCCTGCTCATGGAAACCAAAGTGCCCTGAGCCCAGATGGCCTTTCACCAAGTGGGACCCTCAGCTGGACCCTTTCCTCTCCTCTCAGCTGCTGCTTCATTGCCTTCCACCCGTCCTCCAGAGACAAGGGGGTGGGGGTATAGCTTGTATTGGACTCATGGCTGGGGGTGAGAGCTACACCAAGTGCCCCTTCCGGGCTGGGAAACTGACTCAGTGGGTCACAGCTCACCACAAGGTGGCACAGAGTGGTTAGGGTAAAGGTTTTGTTGAGCAAAAGGTTAGTGGTTAGGGTTTTGTTGAGCAAAAGACACATTAATCATACCGATCACATTAATCATACATTTCACAGGGATCACTCAAGGTGAAGTGGCCTGTTAACATCCCTCCAGTCATAAGGGGGAAAGGGAGGGGAAAAGGCGGTGGGGGGTAGTGGGTTACAGATTGTTGTAATAAGCCATAAATCCAGTCTGTCTATAGCTGATCCCTTAGTCCTCATACTCAAAGGAAACCTGCACAACACTTTTGAAAAAGGAGCCTGGCAGCTTAAATTCATAACTCTGTTAGACACTAAAAGTCAGAGACTGAATAGAGACACTGGATTTATGGCTTGTTACAGCAATCTGTAATCCACTAATAGCGCCTCGCCCCCAGGTGCTTCCCTCAACTGGAGGGTTAAAGACCACTTCACTTTGACAGGCCCCTTGAAATACATTTTAACTACTTCTGCTAAACAATCTCTTCCACCTTGTATGTAGCTGTGGCAGTGTGAATAAGATTCCCAGACCTGAAGAAGAGCTCTGTGTAAGCTCCAAAGCTTGTCTCTCTCACCAAGAGAAGTGGGTCCAATGAAAGATGTTACCTCACCCACCTTATCTCTCTGATATCCTGGCGCTACAATCACACATTTTTCACTTCACTAAGGGGGCAGATTCTCACATTCCTGGAAGGTGCTCTATGGCTTTCAGTTCTTGCATTTAACAGCCTTCACCTCTATAAACCTTCAAAACCCTTCCCAGTCTCTCAAACTTGACTGTATGAAATGTTCTATCAGTGAAATGGGGGAATTAAAAACAGGGAAACTTCTCCATTTTACTCCCCAGCTTCAGGGTGATAATCATATGTATAAGTGCCATGGGGAGGGGGGGAAGTGGGAAGTAATTTTCAAATAAATGAATCTAAACACAGTCAGATGCATTACTCATAGAAAACTAATTTGCCATTTTGTGCTATGTTTGTACAGCGCTTAGCACAATGGGGTCCTGGTCCAGGACTGATGCTCCTTTGCACTACTGCGATACAAACAACAGGAAACAAGAATTTCAGCTTGAGCATCAGTTAAAAAAGAGGGAGGGGGAAGGCAAGTGGCAGCAGGCTCAAGGGTTGTGTATTAATTATTCCTGGAGGTATACTAATAAAGTTTAAACTTAAATAGTATCTTTGTTACCTTAAATTTGTAAAATAAGGCCCTGAGCCTGCAAACATTTTGGGGGGGACATGCAATTAAGTTTAATGTTACTATTTGCAGAAGTGAAATTATGCAAACACTTATATTTAGGAGTAAGAATCAATTGCAATTTTACCTTTCAGAGATTTTTATCTTAATCTTCTTTTTTCACTGTTGGCATTTATAGTAGTTACATTTCCCCACATTTTGTAGTTTTCTGGTTCTCTATTCTGTATCTTAATATCCGCAATAGGAGCTGGTCTCTGTGATGACAAATTTTTCTCATCTTCAATGTTTAGACTTTTCTTTCAAATTAATTTAAACAAATAAGGCTTTGCAGCTTCTGAAGTACAGATTTGATAAAGAATGTATGTACTAGGGACCCATTGTCTCCAAACAGATAAAATTCTATACTAGTTTATTAGGAAATAAGCTCATATACACCTTAACAATGGGTGCTGGCCTCTCTCTTTATAGGCATGCGCTGTGATCAATGCTCCCTTCACCCTGCCTGTGACTGGGAGCATTCAGTAGGCCCCCAAAAGTAAGAACCGCATAAAAAGAAGTTTAGCACTGCTTGGCAGGGCTGAAGTACATTAGATGACACCTGTGTATAAAGTTACTTATATGCATGTAAGATGGGGTGTGTGAGTTGAATGTAGGAGTCTACCTGTACTTAAAACTGATTTTTTAAAAATATACTGTCAGTTCTATACAACCATTGAATATCAGCTAAGAATATGTCCATATTTAAACTATTTTTAAAAGGTTTGGGGTTGTGCTTTTCTCTCTCACATCAGATTTTGTTTTGTGCTTAGAAAAGTACTTACCAATTGCAGTACATGCATAATGCTATTTAGGATAGAATCCTATGTAGGATCTTTCATTAACTGCTCATCTTGTCCTTTCAGATATACTCAATGATGCAATCTTTGATGAAGATCATAATGAAATGGTTATCATTAAGGATATTGATATGTTTTCCCTTTGTGAGCACCACTTGGTACCCTTCTTTGGCAAGGTAGTTATCCATCTGCCTTATAGCAAATATTTGTCATTCAGAGGTCTTGGGTGTTCTACTGAATAAAGGGAAATAAAATGTGTTTTGAAAAACTAGGGTGAGTTCTTGCTCATAGCCAGTGTAGTCCTGTAGAATTCAGAATAATCATTCTTAGGAAGAGTTTTAAAACATGAAAACTATGATGTGGGCATTTTGAGGTGATAAGTAGAGGATTTATTTTGTGGACTAACTGCATCTGCAGTATGAAGCATATTAGCGACAGGAAATAAGAGCCATATTTTCTACAATATGGTAATAGGAAATTGATTACCCTCGGAGAGGCTCCTCAGCAGGCTCCTAGAAATCCGTTTGCTGTGGGAAAAACATGGAATATGCATTTTTACAGAGACTCTTTAGTTTTTACATTTTGTGGAAAACTAAAAATGTATTAACTAGTAACTAAATTTTACTGAAAGTACCAGTGTCACTTATTCAGTGCATGCAACCTCCCCTCTTGTGGTTGATTTTTTTTGAATGCATTTTAAATCTACATAGCTAAACATCCCCAATAAACTGCTTCTGGCGTATACAAGTTACTCAACGGCATAAAGGGGTTCATGTTTTAATGCATCTCAAATTTAACATAAGAACAGCCATACTGGGTTAGACCAAAAGTCCATTTAGCCCAGTATTCTGTCTTGACTGTGGCCAATACCAGATGCTCAGGAGGGAATGGACAGAACAGATAATCAATTGATCCATCTCCCGTCACCCATTCCCAGCTTCTGGCAAACAGGCAAAGGACAACATCCCTTCCTTTCCTGGCTAATAGCCATTGATGGACCTATCTTCCCTGAACTTACCCTAGTTCTTTTTTGAACCCTGTTATAGTCTTGGCCTTCAGAACATCCTCTGGCAAGGAGTTCCAGATTGACCCTGAGTTGTGTGGGGAAAAAATACTTCCTTCCTGCTGCCTATTAATTTCATTTGGTGACTCCTAGTTCTTGTGTTATGAGGAGTAAATAACACTTATTTACTTTCTCTACACTAGTCATGATTTTATAGACCTCGATCATATCCTGCCCACCCCCCCGTTGTGTTTTTTTTTTTCCCAAGGTGAAAAGTCCCAGTCTTATTGATCTCTCCTCATATGGAAACCGTTCCATACCCCTAATCATTTTTGTTGCCCTTTTCTGAACCTTTTCCAATTCCAATGTATCTTTTTTGAGATGGGATGACTACATCTGCACACAGTATTCAAGATGTGGGCATACTATGGATTTATATAGAGGCAATATGATATTTTCTGTCGTCTTATCTAGCCCTTTCTTAATGATTCCCAACATTCCGTTTGCTTTCTTGACTGCTGCTACACATTGAGTGGAAGTTTTCAGAGAACTAGCCACAACGATTCCAAGATCTTTCTTGAGTGGTAACAGCTAATTTATATCCCCTCATTTTTTATGTATAGCTGGGATTATTTACCTCTCTATTCTGAAAACTGACCATTTATTCCTACCCTTTGTTTCCTATTTTTTAACCAGTTACCAATCCATGAGAGGATCTTCCCTCTTATCCCATGACAGCTTACTTTGCTCAAGAGCCTTTGGTGAGGGACCTTGTCAAAGGCTTTCTGAAAATCTAAGTACGCTGTATCCATTGGATGCCCCTGGCCCACATGAGGCGATGAACAAGCAAAGAATTCTAGTAGATTGATGAGACATTATTTCCCTTTACAAAAACCACGCTGACTCTTCCCCAACAGATTATCTTCATCTATGTCTCTATGGCAATTTTGCTCTTTACTATAGCTTCAACTAGTTTGCCCGGTATTGAAGTCAGGCTTACCAGCCTGCGATTGCAGGGATCACCTCTGGAGCCTGTTTTAAAAATTGGCGTCACATTAGCTGTCCCCCAGTCATTTGGTACAGAAGCTGATTTAAATGGTAGGTTACAAACTACAATTAGTAGTTCTGCAATTTCACATTTGAGTTCCTTCAGAACTCTTGGGTGAATACCACCTGATCCTGGGGACTTATTACTGTTTAGTTTATCAGGTTGTTCCAAAACCTCCTCTAATGACACCTCAATCTGAGACAATTCCTCAGATTTGTCACCTAAAAAGAATGGCTCAGATTTGGCAATCTCTCTCACATCCTCAGCCATGAAGACCGATGCAAAGAATTCATTTAGTTTCTCCGCAATGGGCTGATCATCCTTGAATGTTCCTTTAGCATCTCGATCGTCCAGTGGCCCCATTGGTTGTTTAGCAGTCTTCCTGCTTCTGATGTACTTTTAAAAAAAATTGCTATTACTTTTTGAGTCTTTGTCTAGCTGTTCTTCAAATTCTTTTTTGGCCTTCCTAACTACATTTCTACACTTCATTTGCCAGTGTATGCTCCTTTCTATTTTCCTCACTAGGATTTAACTTCCACTTTTTAAAGGATGCCTTTTTGTGTCTCATTGCTTCTTTAACTTTGTTTAGCCACAGTGGGACTTCTGGTTCTCTTACTATTTTGTTTTTTTTAAATTTGGGGTATACATTTAAGTTGAGCCTCTATTATAGTGTCTTTAAAAAGTTTCCATGCAGCTTGCAGGGAATTTCACTTTTGGCATTGTACCTTTTAATTTCTGTTTAACTTTTTATGAAGTCCCCATTTCTGAAATTAAATGCAAGAGTGTTGGGCTACTGTGATGTTTTCCCCACCACAAGGATGTTAACTTTAATTATATTTTGGTCACTATTACCAAGAAGTCTAGCTGTAGTCACCTTTTGGACCAGATCCTGAGCTCTACTTAGGACTAAATCAAGAATTGCCTCTCCTTGTGTGGGTTCCAGGACTAGCTACTCCAAGAAGCAGTCATTTAAGGTGTCAAGAAACTTTATCTCTGCATCCCGTCCTGAGGTGACGTGCTCTTAATCAATATGGGGATAGCTGAAATCCCCCATTCTTATTGAGTTCACTTTAGCCTCCAGCCGTGAGTAATTGAAGTTATGAAAATATGCCAAAAAGCTTTAAAAATCACCCCTAAAGCCCATGTCACTAAGTTTGGCAAGGACAAATTTCATGTTAATGGTAATGTGCTGTTCTGTACTGTATGCAGCAAGGCTGTAGATTACAGGCAGACAATTGTAGAACACATGGAAAGCACTAAACAAACAATGAAAAGAAGAGGTTGAAACAGCAGGGAGGGCCATCAACAACAATAAAGAAACAATACACTGTGACTGGAAGATTTTATGATTGGTGATGCTGGTAGAATTGGAACTTGCTTTAAAATTGTAAATATATCAATAAAACGTTGTGTTCAGGTGATACCTATATATATTGTAGCTAGGGGAACTAAAGTGCAACATTTCATTTTAATTGTGGAAAAACACAGGTCTTTTTTTTTTTTTTTTTTTTTTTTTTAAATCTGAGAATTTTGGATTTTTTTTATCATGGAAAACTAGGATTCCTGCCCCTTGCACCCACTAAATATCCACTGAAGCCAATTTGTGAGCAGGGCGTTGCCTGCATAGATATGTGATCAAGCTTGTCTGAGTATGGGCAGAGAAATTTTCCCTGAAGTCTCTTCCAAACACAACTTAAACTCCTTAAAAGTGATTGCACTCAGCATCCCAAACTGGCAGTCATTGTACAACCAAAGCTCCCAATGCACGGGTCTGCTAGAATGAAGATTGATTAAACAAATAGTTCCATGTATCTTACTCCTGCTTCTTCCCAGCTCCATCTTCGTCCCTTCCACATTGCTTTTTCTCCTGTAACAGCCTCCTTTCCTTTCTCCAGCTTCACTCTCTCTCTCTCGCTCAATAAACCTCCTCTCCTACTTGCCTCTTTCCCTTCTTGTGCCTCTCTGACACTTTTTCCATGAAGACTGATAATTCTTGAGAGCTCAAACTGTTTGGAATATACAACAATATGAACTGTCTTCTTCCTTACCAATAAATCTACTTGCTCTACATATGCCCATAAGCTACACAGCATCTGTACATAAGCACCTTCTCCCTCTACTACATGGTGCAGGTCTGACTTCACAGGGCACTTTGTCTGCATTAAGGATCCAGTCCTGATTCCATTAAAAGCTGCACTGAAACTCCCATTGACATCACTAGAGGAAAGATCAGGCCTGAAGCCAGCAGGTTTAGGTTCTGGGAGCCCTGATCCTGCAATTTCCACTGGAGTGGACAGACTGCTATGAATGTGGAGACCCATTGACTAGGCTAGAGCTTCTCAGACACAGCCATCTGACTGTGCGTTGTACACTGCACCTCAGAGCCCTGAGTTTATTCAGACCTTCAACTTTCCTGCAGAATCAGGTGTGTAGTAACCATTCAGCACTTAGACTCCTGTTCATATTTGCAGGTACATATTGGATATTTACCTATAAAGAAAGTGGTTGGACTAAGCAAGCTTGCAAGGTAAGTGCATCTATGCAATGTGATAGTGAAGGTGTAAAGGCGAAATCCTGTTCTCAGTGCACAGCCCAATTGAGGATGCCATGTACTGGGATGCTCTGCAGAGGGAAAGGGACAAGAATACTTCCCCTGAGATGTATGATAGCAACAAAGTTATTGCTCCAGAGGCACTACTGAGGCTTTAAGGCTGCAGTAAGCCCTGGGGCTCCTTTGGTCTGGTGGGTCTGCAGTAGCAGAGCCCTTGTTCCCACTTGCCCTGCACACTGGCGTGCATGGAGTCTACTGTGGAGCTGCTGCAGAGGGATGTGGAACTCCTGTATGGCATTCTGATCTCCCTTTCACAGTGGTGTGGGGTCCTCTATGGCTCCAGGGGGCAGGATTTTCCACTGTTCGTGTAAGCCAATAACCAGGATTATGAAGGTGAGCTGAGAAGGACCGAGAATTTGGATTTCCTCACTGTGATTCTTAAGGATGACTTCTCATAAGAGAAACTGCATAAATGTTTGTGGCTGATATAAACCTTTTATCCCATAATTGTGCCGAATTTGTAATGTCCCCCAACCACTGAGACCCTTCAATCTGTGCATACAGAGCACTCCATCGCCTGCTAACAGAAGGGGGCTAGTGGGAGAGCGTTTCTTTGAGGGATCATCAGTTTTGGTACTGGCTCCCCACTTTGGACTGAAATAGCCTTGCTGTGTCAGCTTTGTGGGCATGCTGCAGTGCTTGGGTATTGCCTCTCAGGAAGGAGGGGCTTGACCGTGTCTAAGGACTTACGTGAATAGTTCAGCTAAGTGAATGGCTGGCAGTTTTGTTTGTTGGCAGCTGCTGCAAATGATGCTGCCTTCGCTTTTGGATTTAATTTATTTGTTTTGTTAGCATATATCAGAGTTGCCTGCAGTTTTCAGCTATGTGCCTCTTTTTTTTTCCATAGGAACATTTTTTTTATAAATGAAATTTACTTTTCTACTCAACAGGCTGAGTTTAAGTAAAAGTTGATGGCCTATACATCTTAAAAGAACAGTCCCGATGTCAATAGCAGCCTATAATTAAGTATCTAGTAGTAGCCCTGTTATAGTCTTCTGCATTCTGAGCACCAGCGTGTTAATGGTCAATCAGAGGCTGCTTTACAAATGTGACACATAGGTTGATAATCCACAGACTGAAAACAGATTATAATGTGGTTAAATAAGATCTTTTTGAGGGAGTACTTAATTATTTTTTAAAAATATGCTTTCTCTAAGGGATTCTAAATCCATTTATAAGGTACTTGGGTTAAAATAAGTGGTATAAAGTAGAATATATTAATACTCAATATATAAGGTCTTCTAAAATAGACTGAATATCAGCTGTATGTAAATCACATTACATACTGTAATGTAAAATCACTTGTACTACAATATATTTATTTAGCCTTCTAAATAGCCAGGATAAAATCCTACTCTAACACCTGTGATACCCAGAGAGTCTATTAAGTTCAACTGAAATTTTGTGTTTAAATCAGGAGGAAATATTTATTATTCTTACATTTTTCCCCCCCCCAGAATTGTTGAAATCTTTAGTCGAAGACTGCAAGGTGTGTATCCTTTCTACAATATCTCTGTTCTGCTAAACTATATTTCAGCTAGATGATGCTCAACTGAAGAAAGTATTTAAGCGTATGCCTAACTTTAATTGACACTACTTCTGTTGAAGTAAATGTATTTAAGGTTAGGCATAGGCCTAAGTACTCTCCTGAACTTGGACCATAATCAGTGTGGCATATTTGTTAAAGTTGTCAAGGGACCAAGCAGAAAACATCCAACTAAAGCAGCCTGATTCTACACCTTAACAGTCTATTGCCTTTATTGGAAGCTTGAGGTGTCGATCAGTGAGGTTCTGGACTCAGGAATAAACAGCTGGGTCGGTATAATGGGGAAGGTATTCATATAAAATAAGAAGTGTGTTGGGTTCTCTTTTCTGAAAGAATGAGGAAGTGTACTCAGTGCATAAAGAACAGGAGTACTTGTTCTCTTTGCAGATACAGACTAACATGGCTGCTACTCTGATACTCAGGTGCATAGGCCACCCCTGATAAGTAGCCAAGAAGGACAGCAGTCACTGAAGTGTGGGGAAAACTGACTTTGGATAATGTATTTCACAGGGTGTAAGGGTGGTTTTGTTAACTATTAAAAATTCTGCGGGCAGTCAAGGTGGATAAATATCTGCTCACTGGATGAACAGATTTCAGGGCTCCGAAGGTGTCATTCCAACACTTTTTACAAACACTAAAGTCACATTGAAAAAATAATTTAAAAAACCGTTTCTAGCATAGGGGCTCATTTTACTTTAGTTAGCTAGTGGGAGAATTTGAGGGACTGTATTTAGAGCACCTTAGGAATGTATTTTCTTTAAGAATTTGCAAGGAGTACCAAGAGTGGCAATTACATATAGAAAAATCATACTGTTCTCTTTTCAGTTCAAGAGAGGCTTACCAGACAGATCGCTCTGGCAATTACTGAGGCTCTGAAACCTGCCGGGGTGGCTGTGATTGTAGAAGCGTCGTAAGTAATTCATTATTGTTAGTCTCATTAAAGTCAACCTCTGAGAACAGTTACCACACCACAGTATCTGAGATGTCATTGTTACCTAAACAGACTTGGGAGAGTTGTGTTTCAGTTCCTTCCACAGACTTCCTATAGGACCTTAGACAAGTCATTTAATCTCTCTAGCTCAGTTCCCCATCTGTAACATGAGGATCCTAATATCACTGCTCTTCACTGGGCACATCAGGATGCATTCACTAATAACCCTGAGGTATTCAGATGCCATGGTGATGGGGCCATTTAAGTACCTGGATAGATAACTTCTGAGTATAGAGAAATATTACAGTACTTCAGATACTAGCTTATGAGAAATGGTGACCTCTGTCGATATCTGCCTTTCTCACACACTCCAACAATTGCTGCAGGGTATATATGGGTAATTTGGCTTGAACGGCCAATGTAAAGTGAAAGTGACTAAAAGTGGGCTATAAAGATTTTGGCATATATTGCACTGTGTCACTTTGTGTGCTCAAATTTGGTACAAGTCTTAGTAGTTGTGGATGCTGATGGTTAGTCATTTGCACAGCTACAGACATGTATGTGTACATTTTTTTCAGGCTTACCCCAAAACTTGTCCAAGTGTATTCTAACAACATGTGGACCAGTCACATCTGGCACCAATACATTTAGGATATGTGTACCCTGCAGTTAAACACCTGTGATTGGCCCATGTCAGCTGACTCAGGCCTGTGGGGCTTGGGCTAAGGGGCTGTTTAATGGCAGAGTAGACATTTGGGCTTGGACTGGAGCACAAGCTCTGGGATCCTCACCCCACATGGGGTCCCTAGCCAAAACATCTACACTGCAGTTTTACAGTCCCGTAGCCCTAGGCCCATGAGCCTGAGTCAGCTCACACGGGCTGGCCATGGGTGTTTAATTGTAGGGTAGACATACCTTTTATTGGCCTGGTTTGTGCTGTTCTGCAAGGCAAAAGTGGTGAATGTAGACTGAATAGTTCAAACATGATCTGCTTAAGCTTCCTGTCAATATTTATTCATTTATTTCAACTTTAGTCAACAAGTATGGTTGTAAACAAACAACCCCCCTCACTAAATGTTTTGAATTACTACAACATTTAAAGAAAATAGAATTCAAGAATGATTCTCCTATCAATAGTTCTGAGTGAACTGGTAGCTCCCAATAATATCTGGACATGCTTTAACGAATCAAAGGCACTACTTGGTACACAGTGTGTTGCTGATTATCAAAATGGTAATTAGATCCAATTATCTCAGTGTGCAGGTTAACAACATATTAAACTGAAGGTTGGCTATTTAACTAATTACCTTCTAGGCACATGTGCATGGTTATGCGAGGGGTTCAGAAAATGAACAGTAAGACTATCACCAGCACCATGCTCGGAGTCTTGCGAGAAGATCCAAAAGCCAGAGAAGAATTTCTTACGCTGATCAAGAATTAAATGGAAACGGCTTCCCACTCACTGGTTGTTGGCTCTAACAGTAAAACCAATTGCCAGAAATTAATTACCATGTGTGATGCAGGACTGTCTGTAGCGTCTGTGTATTAGAAATAGCTGTGTGACAGCTTGGTTCTCACTAATGCCTCGTAATGTCATAAAATATTTGGTAGAGAATGAATATGCCTCAATCAGAATTACTGAACTGAAAAGAGATTAGCTGTTTCCCAATGCTAACCATAGAGTGCTATGAAAACATGTTGCTAGATGGGAGCTAAAGCAAGCCACCCCTTCTCTCCCCCCCCCCCCCAAAAAACAAACAAAAAAAAAAACAAGCAGCCACAGGAAGGTGAAATTAAGCACAAAATCCTGTGGCCTTTATCACTCAATTTTCAGCCCCTTTGTGCTCCTTGTATTAGACAAAGGGGTCAGAAAGCCAACAGATCTCCCCAACTGGAGATTCATCTGGTGTAAGGGGATGTCTGGGAGGCATAAAACTGTTGAATCTGATCCTACACCATCCTCTTCTGGCCCCCAGGGTAGGGGGCATGAGAGAAAAATTGCAGGATGGGAAGGGGCATGACCACTGTGCTCCACCAATTCCTATCTGGTGAATGGTCTTTGGGGGCCATAGCCAGCTGGGTGTAGCATGGAGTAGTAGAGAGCTCAAGGCCAGGCTGATTCCCCACAGCCACCATTAGGAATATGAATGGGAGTCCCCATGGATGTGCCTGGAGGTGACAGTGTGGAAAATGGCACTTCTCTAGCTCTGCCTCTTTCCTGCCCAGCTAAGCTCCCCTGAGCTGAACCAGTCTCCCAGAAGGCCTAGGTTTGTCATTGCCACACAATAGTGCTTCATTAGATCTTAGTGACCCATTAGTGCTCCAGCAGATTTTTTCAATATATGCATAATATCCCAACACCTCTCACCCATCACAAAGATCTGTTTATGGCTAAGTCCCAGTCCAGCTCACTCTTAACCTTGCTTTGATCCCTTCTGAAGAAAAAGCAGGAGATGATATGGCACTAGGATTGTTCTTTAAGGTCATGATACAAATTTTTGATACCATAATCTGAGTCCAGAATTGTCTCTGGGATTGAGTAGTTTTTCAGATCCCCATGCATAGATAAAAGATCAGCTCTTTTTTTAAACTGCAATGTATGTATAATGTTGGAGAGCTGAATTCTTATAAAGGCTTGTTATTAACCCTCCAACAGAACTGACATTTGTTTTGATAGTAAACCTCAGCATTACTAAACCAGTCAGAACAAAGATGTAGCTATGGAATTTCCTCCTGGAGATCATAAATATAGAACACTAGAGGGCCATATTCTGCTATCCTTACTGTGCGGTTAGTCCCTTTCATTTCAATGAGACAACTCGTGGAGTGAGGCATTGCTACTCAACCTGAGTAGAGTTAGCAGAATATGGCCATAACAGAGTTTCAAATAAAGGTTTGTTTTCTTTAAATGCTTTGTCCCCTATCTGACTGATGCTTGATTTTTAATATCTACTCCTCAGTGTTAGAACAATATCATTTTACAGACACTTAAGACCCTTCGTTTTCAGTTTAAGCTGATTTTTACCAAAAAAATCCCGGGTTTTACAAAAAGTATTGGTTTTCTGGTTTTCACCCTACTTTTGTATCATTTGAATTTTATATTATATATGAGTATATATAAAATAAATAAAACAACCTGGTTATTAGGAAAATACATTTCATGAGATATATGTATTACACACCGACTAATGTATTCTTGTATGTGCAAAGCTGCCTGTTGAAGTAAGGCTCTGTATTAGTTTAAAAGATACACACAAACAGGCATGCACGCAAGCTCTGAAGCACATGTGTATGTGAACATACTGATGAATCTCATGGCATAAACATTTCAAGCTGTTAGCAGACAACAGTTTAAAGATTTGATGCTAAAATGGGAAGAAAATGAAAATTCACCAAAATAAACCCCAGTATTTACCCAGAAAAATTAAGGGTTTTTGCTCTGATTTTCAGCTGTTTTTGTTGTAGTAAAACACTGAAATTCCTGGGAAAAATTAAATAAAATAAAAAACAAAAAGGACCCTACAGATGCTGTATTTTTCAAGCAAATGTATTTTGAGATACATCTGTGTGTATATCCTAAATGTACTAGAATGATATCTTACTATCCATATGCCAAATCAGTTTGAGAATCTGCCTTAATCTTTGGTAAAATGGGGGAACACATTAATTTACTGCTAACATTTACTCAGACGCTTACTGCTTTTAAACTGGTAAATACTGGTTTTATAAATGAAATGTTCAATAGAGAAACATTTTGCAGCTCATTTGATTCAAAGGTAAATGTTGAACAGTCTTAGAGAAGAAGGTTTTCTATCAATAAGAGCTGCATAACAGTGTTCAATAGTGGTGCTAAAATACATATACAAGTTTTGTGGAAATTGCATTAATGCATTTTCAAAAAAGTTTTGAAGCATAGATATGCATATTATTAGCCTTTTGCTTTGTTACATGGGGATTGTGGGGCAAACTCTTTTGTGTGTCCTATTCTCACATACGCAGTGTTATTGTAGCTGTGTTGGATCAGGAAATTTAGACCTGTGCAAGCTTGCCTCTCACCAGCAGAAGATGGTCCAGTAAAAGATATTACCTCCTCCATCTTCTCTCTTTCTTCTCACATATATCAGACATGTTGTTTTTAGGGCTGTCAATTAATCACAGTTAATTCTAGCGATTAACTCAAAACAAATTAACTCGATTAAAAATTGCAATTAATTGCACTGTTAAACAATAATAGAATACTAATTTAAAAATTATAAATTGATTTCAATTACAACACAGTGGACAGTGCTCACTTTATATTGTTTAAATATTTGCACCATAATAATAAACAAAAGAAATAGTATTTTTAAATTCACCACAGATGAGTACTGCAGTGCAATCTCTTTATTGTGGAAGTGCAACTTACAAATGTAGATTTGTTTGTTTGTTACATAACTGCACTCAAAAATAAAGTCCATTCAGTCCTTCTTCTTGTTCAGCCAATCACTAAGACAAACATGTTTGTTGACATTTACGGGGTCCTACCTGTAATGCACTTTCATGATAAAAAGATTGCCCTACAGTACTTGTAAAAGGTTATTTGAAAAATATGATTTCCTTTGTTTATCTTTTTTACAGTGTAAATATTTGTAATAAAGTGAGCACTATACACTTTATTCTGTGTAATAATTGAAATCAATATATTTGAAAATTTAGAAACTATCCAAAATATTTAAATAAATGCTATTCTGTTGTTTAATGGTGTGATTAATCATGAGATTTAAAAAATTACAATTACTTGCAGTTTTAATCATGATTTTTTTAATAGTTTGACAGCCCTAGTTATTTTGCATTAACAGAAGGCAAAGACATGTTTGTCTAGCAATCTAGGAGCCATGAATTTTCCATGAGTTTTAATCCCAAAGGAAGATAACTTCCTTTGTAGCCTTGGACAAGTCACTCTGCCTCAGGTTCCCTTTCTGTAAAATGGATTCAATGCTACCTTGCAGGGGCGTTGTCAGGCTAAGTTAATGTTTGCAAAGTGCTCTGAAGATGAAAATAGTCAATGCTGAGTGTTACTGTTATGCTCTGCTCCCTCAATTTGAGCCCTGATTTTACATTACACATAGAACAGAAAAACAGGAAACAAAATGCAGCTAGTGCACCCAGTAATGTAGGATGGAAATTTAAAAAAACCAAACACACACCTCAAATCCAGCAGTGTGTGGTATTTATGCTAAAATATGAGTAACCCATAAATTCAGATCCAAATGATCCTGCAATATTGTGGTCTACATTTCAAATGATCTGATACTTTTAAAATATTTTCATAAATACAGAAGCCTAATGATTACCCCCTTTAAATACACAGGCCCCCAATTCCATGGTTTTGAAGGCTATCACCTTCATCTAATCTTTCCAGAGATCAAAATGAAGTGGGAAATTAACACAGGGGTTTTTAAATGATTTTATGTACTTTATAACATTAGTATGTTTTGGTTTTTAACCTGACCTCAGTAGCCAAAATATGTTTTCAATTTTATAATGTATGTAACATTTTTTAAAAAGATATATATACACTTCATCTACCATAATGCTGAGTTGTCTACTTCTTTTCTGTGCAGCTATCACTGTCTTAGTCAAAGCCCAGTGTTAACACGTGTGTTTCTCAGCCAGCTGCCGAGGAAGCAGTGATAATGAAAAATTTGGATTTGATTAAAAGGAGCAAAGCAGAGTACTATAAGGCTAAGATTTTGTCATGGTGATTTTTAGTAAAAGTCACGGGCAATAAACAAAAATTCAAGGAAGCCATGATCTGCCTGTGATTTTTGCTGCTTTGGCTCCATGGTTTCTCCTGCCACTATAGTGGCTGGGAACTGTGGGGTTTCCCCTCTGCCTGTAGCAGCTGGAAGCTGCAATGCCCCCCCTCCCCCCGCCCACAGCAACTTGGAGCTGCAGGGTGACCATATTCCCCAGGTGCTCACCCAAGGTGCACACTCTTCTCCCCTCCACTCCCCAGTGAGGCTGTTGCTTGTCACTACAGCCCTGAAGAGGGCCCCCTCAGGAGGCTGTCACGTGTCGCTGGAACCCTGCCAGGACCCTGCTGGCTGCGAGGGAGTCACACAGCCCCTGGGGCTGAAGCAGATATTACTGATTCAGTGACTTTCATGACCTCTGTGACATAAACATAACCTTAACTATAAGCAATATGACAAGAGTGCAGCCTCTCACAATACCCCTTATGGTGGCCTCACCTATGGGGAAAGGAGCTTCACAGTTTCACCCACCACAATTCCCCATACAGACCACCACTTGTAATGCCACACACTATCCGCAGTAGTCATCAAACCCGAGACCTCTGCACCTTAAAGTCTGAGCTAAAAGCCTCATCTCTGGTAACTCATGAGACCTTCTCTATGTGGCTCAGCCATCATTAGAGCCAAACACCACAGTGAATGCATGTGAGCTACACGTACACATTGAATAGGAAAGTTGGTGTAACAGGATGCTGCTCTTGGGGAGAGTGAGCAGTTGTTCATCAGCAGTGTCTGTGATCTCTCTGAGGGGTAGGCATGAACCAGCTTGAAAAAGGGCCACCCTACTGAAGCACTGCGATGAGTTAAAAATATCTCATGATGGGCGACATCACAAGCTGCTGACAAACTGAATGAAAGCAAAATGGACACTTTTTCTAGCTCTATCCATCACCAGGAGATAATTAGCCTTCAACAGGAAACTGTCTCTGTCCCATGCCCACCTCTGAAAGCCAACTGGTAGGGATTTAGGACAGTCTGTCTCCCAAACTTTGGAAACCTGAGCTCTTTTTCAATTATGCACCTTGCAGCCTTGACATGTGTCACTAGAGATCTATCCATGCCAATTTATACATCTTCCACACTTGCTCCGCCAACTAACCCTTCATACATTCCTGAGGGAGCGTGCACCACACATAACAAAGGAGATCAATCATCAGCATTTGCTAATGTGTTTTGATGAGAACTGATATAGTTAGCTATGTTGACATTTTATCATCCTATCTGAGCTAGCATGCATCGGGAGAATGGGGCAATTAGACCTCAGAGCTATTGTTTCATGCTCTCTATTGCTGAATTGGTAACACTCACTTTGTATTTTGAGGACTTTCTCTGCAACTGTAACAATTGCAGATGAACTTTAAACAAATAATAAAAGCTGAGACTCTGGCGAATAGCTGAGAGGTCTTTACTGTATACTCAATGGGGGAACGTCCTGTACTTTAGAAAACAATGATTTAGGAAACTAGTGGAAGCCAAGTGTTGTTGCAGCTGCCCTATCACCACTTTTTCAATAAAGTTCCATAAAAACAGAGGTTTGAGACAAGAGAGTAATTAGCAACAGTCCTTGGTTTTTATTCTATTTATTATTTTATCTTTTTATTCATCAAAATCATTACCACAGAGGGCCAGAGTCTGATACTGTAATGCTTTGGGGTTCAACCCAGACCCATAAGGGGTTGTATCACTGTCTGCCCTGTGACTCTGGCTGCCTTCAGTGCTATGCTACTGTGGCTCACAGTTTTGACACCAAAAGCTTGTAAACAAGCATGCAGGTCACAGGCTGGCTTCCACTGCCCAGTTACTTTCTGAAGAGTGACCCCAACTCCCTCCCAGTTCTAACTTTGCCCAAACTCATCTGCCAATGTGACAATCTGCTGAGGTTCCTAGAATTGTGAGCGACTATTTTACTCCTCTCAGCCTCAGCATGTGACAGCTCCCTGACAGAGCAACTTATTTGCCTGGCCAGCAAACTCTTCAGGACTCTGCCAGTCCAAACCTTGCCTTGTAGGTAACAGTGAACCTTAACACCTGAGTTTCCCAGAGATGTCTCCCTGCAGTGTCCAGCCCTCTCATGGAACACTCCCAGAAGTTAGTTGCTCCTTTAGAGAGAGAGTACACTGTAGCTCATTAATTTAACTGGGGTTTAACAAACATTCTTGTGTCAATCACAGCACTGCATTGGTTTATAGCAGGGGTAGCCAAATTTACTGGTCCTCCAAGCTGCATACGATAATCTTAAGAAGTTCAAGAGCTAGGCATGTCTGCAGGGCTCGGGGCTTCTGCCCTGCAGCAGGGTGGTGGGGCTCCGGGCTGAAGCCCTTAGACCCCTGTCCCCGTCTGATAGGCTGAGAATGGGCTGGGGGGGGGGGGACTCTCCACATGGGAGGGCCTGCGAGTCGCACTTTAACTGTAAAAGAACCACATGTGGCCTGTGAGCTGTGGTTTGGCCACCCGTGGTTTATAATAAAAGTAAAACATTTATTTAACAAACAGGACAAGGCGATACCACGAGTAAGGAATAAAGATAGATGCTCAAGAACTACCCCAACAGAATGCATGGCATCCACCAGCCCTATGTGGGAAATCAAATTAAAATTTTATTTGAAAGAGTTTGCTTCTCCAGTTAGGCATGCTAAGGCTCACATGCCTATTCATGCACCTAATGGATTACACCAAGCATGTGTGGAGAAAGAGGCTAACTATCTAGAAAACTCTCTCTACATCACATGGGTGGCTCTGAGGGTGTGATACAATCATCCCAGGCATTGGGATCTTAAATCCAACCCAGGGCAGAAATCTGAAATAAAATTAAAAATAAAAGTAGGCATATTGCTCTAAACTGCCTCCTCAAAGACCGATTTTTTATTTGAGGGAAATGTAATCTGAGTACAACAGAGTATTCAGAAGGCACCAAAACTGTTCTTCAGATGGGGCAACCAGAATTGCACACGGTATTCAAGATGTGGCATATCTAGGGATTAGGTTTATGTAGAAGCATATTTTCTGTCTTATCTATCCCCTTTCCTAATGGTTCCTAACATTGTGTTAGCTTTTTGACTGCCACTGCACATTGAGTAGATGTTTTCAGAGGACTATCCACAATGACTCCAAGATCTCTTTCTTGAGTGGCAACAGCTAATTTAGACCCCATCATTTTGTGTATAGCTGGGATTATGTTTTCCAACGTGCATTACACTTTGCACTTATCAACACTGAATTTCATCTGCAATTGTGTTGCCCAGTCACCCAGTTTTGTGAGATCCCTTTATAACTCTTGGTAGTCAGCTTTGGACTTAGCTACCTTCAGTGATTTTGTATCATCTGCAAACTTTGCCATCTCACTGTTGACCCCCTTTTCCAAATAATTTATTAATATTTGAACAGCACTGGTCCCAGTACAGATCCTTGGGGGAGCCTATTTACAGCTTTCCACTGTGAAAATTGACCATTTATTTCTACTCTTTGTTCCCTATCTTTTAGCCAATTACTATTCCATGAGAATATTCTGCTTACTTTGCTTAAGAGCCTTTGGTGTTGGACTTTGTCAAAGGCTTGCTAAAAGTCCAAGTACACTTTATCCACTGGATCACCCTTGTCCATATGCTTGTTGACCTCCTCAAAAATTCTAATAGCTTGATGAGGCATGATTTTCCTTTACATATGCCATGTTGTCTTTTCCCCACGTGTCATCTGTGTGTATAATAATTCTGTTCTTTATTGTAGTTTCAAGCAATTTGCCAGATAGTGAAGTTAGGCTTACCTGCCTCTAATTGCCAGGATCGCCCCTGGAGCCTTTTTAAAAACTTGGCGTTACAGTAGCTATCCTCTGGTCATCTGGTACAGTCTGATTTAAGAAATAAGTTACATACCACTGTTAATAGTTCTGCAATTTTACATCAGAGTTCCTTCAGAACTCTCAGGTGAATACCATCTCGTCCTGGTGACTTATTGCTGTTTATTTGTTCCCAGACCTCCTCTATTGACACCTAAATCAGGGACCATTCCTCAAGTTTGTCATCTAAAGAGAGTGGCTCAGGGTAGGAATCTTCCTCATATCATCTGCAATGAAGACTGATACAAAGAATTCATTGAGCTTCTGTGCAACAGCCTTATCTTTCTTGACTACTCCTTTAGCACCTTGATCGTCCAGTGGCCCCACTGATCACAGGCTTCCTGCTTCTGATGTACTTAAAAACCTTTTTCTGTTACTGTTGTGTCTTTTGCTAGTTGGTCTTCAAATTCTTTTTTGGCCTGCCTAATTATGCTTTCACACTTGACTTCCCAGAGTTTATGCTTCTTTCTATTTTCTTCAGTAGGATTTGACTTCCAATTTTTAAAGGATGCTTTTTTTCGTCTCTGTTCTTTGAGCAATTCCACATATTTGCATTCTGCCTCTTCACTCTAATTGACAGGTCCTACTGGGGTGACCAGATGTCCTGATTTTATAGGGACAGTCCCAATACTCAGGGCTTTGTCTAAGAAAGGCGCCTATTACCCCCCTACTCCCACCCAATTTTTCACACTTCCTATCTGGTCACCTTAGATGCTCCCAGCACTTGCCTTATGCTCAACACTATGCCTATTTCCCTGAACAGAATACCACATTTGTAACATGTAACAAACCACTTCATATCCTTTGACAACCCCTTCACACAGGATACCACCTAAGCCTATATTATCCTCTACTCAGCATTCAATCCATAGACTGACCTCATCTCACCTCACTACTGACAATACCCATGCCAAGAAGACCCCAGCGCTCTGCTAACTGACACAACCTACACAATTCCGTACTGAAACAATGCAGAGTGGAACCTCAAGATACACATGCACCTCTTTCCTTTGATAACACACAAGTGGACCCAGACCTTCTCATATCACAATCACAGCTACAGGACACTGCTCATACTGATCTCCAGATCTCCTCATATCAATCACAGCTCAGATGCTCCTCAAGCTAATCCCCAGATCTTCTGCTATCACTCACACCTGCCCCACCTACTGCCTCCACCATTCAGTAAAGCTACACCTAAACCACTGAAAGCAACTGGAGTGCATGCAGATAATTCCCAATGGCTCTTGCCAGCTCCAGGCAAGCAGAGTTACGGTTGCCTGGGTGCTTACCTTACCTCTCTATTTCCTGCATTTCAGAAGTTTGAATTTTACTTCTGAAAAGGCATGAGCCATTACAAAGAGGTTTTTTGCCATTTAATTTTATATAACTGTGTAATATTAGACCAATAGCGCCCTAGGATTATTTCCTGAGCAAGGGCCTAACAATTGCCTATTTAAGAGAATGCGGGCATCTTGCCTTTGATGTATGGCCAATAGTTTAACAAGGAGCATGACAAAAATCCTGTGATAGGACCCATGCACCAATGGTGTATGTGCCCAGTGGGAAGAGAGAATGGGGAATTTGTCCATTTGCTTTCCCACCACCACCTGGCAACCAAACATATATTAAGTGCATTTGCTGGAAGTGCTTATGTTTTATTTCTGAAAACTAAGCTAAGAACATTGATAATATACAAGGAGCTTAGCTTGTGTCTTTGGAAATGGGGATGGGTAGTGAGGACTTCTGGGTTGTTCCTCCTATGGGAAAGCTATTTTGGAGATATCTGTCTAAGGAGGTAGATAGCTGGCCTCAATCACTGTAGTATCTTAGCATCTCCCTTCCATTTATTGCAATCTGATCCATACCAAAGGCCAAAAGCCACCTCTTCACAAGTATTTTTATGAGCCCCAAGGAAAAAGTCATCTGTGGCAGTATCCAGAGGGGGACTGACTCCATCAGAGACCAGAGAATCACCCCAACCCTATGAACTGGTGCTTTATCTGTATAACTTATGAATTCTGATTGATATTTTGAAGTTCTGTTATGAGAAACTGCTGTATTTAAAGTGCCTATCTCTTTGTAGATCCAAGATTGCTGACAGGGCCTGTAACAGCTACACACCAGACAAATACAAAAGGAAATACTAAAGATTAATGACAATACTTAGACCTCACGAAAGTTATGCTAGAAAGCAGCTCAAGCCTTGTAGATCCCGTTTAGCTGAGCTCCTGAAAAGGGGGCAGAGGGGGAAAGAGCAGTAGAAACTTACCAAGAGTAGAACAAAAGAAGCCAGGTGACCAGGAGGAGTTTAAATAGAGAACCACACAGAAACAGGAAGTGTAGAGTGGGAGAGACTAAAGTCACAAAAGCTTGGTAAGGAACTCCACAGGGAGAGGTCATCCAGCATGTAGCACCCTCACAGTAGGGTTACCACCTTTGAAATATAAAAAAACTGGGCACTCCCCACCCCAAGGCAAGCCGGCTGCAACCCCAAACCCCAACCACAAGGCAACTCCGCCCTTCAACAGCCACTTATAGTATCTAGAGAGATAAGCACATATATAGATAAGATTGAGAACAACATTTTCTTACCTTGGTCGTGTTTTTCCAAGATGCTGTGTTTGTGTCCATCTTCACTGAGATTATTTCTTCCCAAACTGCATTGATTCTATATTTTAACTATATACTTAAATGTGAATGTTTTGGAACTTTATGTATAAAGAAAATCCATTGAGTCTATTTCTTGAACTCGTATTTGCCGTTTGATTTTGCTGTTTCCAGCAATTTCTTATTTTAACGTCAACATTGTAGCATCTGTAGCTGGACACAGAAGCTTTTAACATTAGCTGTTTCGGTGAATTGTGATAATAATGCAAATCTTTAGACCCACATAAAAAAAACCCTGGCAGATTAAATTATTTTTCTGGCAACTGGCAAATACATAAAAAAAACTGACCAGGCCAGTCAAATACTGGCCAGATGGTAACCCTACCTCACAGGGCGTCCTGACTGCTTTCCTGAACCCAGATGGCCCCAAGGACTCTGAACAACTCAAATGACTCGGACTGCCACTCAGAGAAGGTCCTAAAGTGATGAGGAAACTGGGTCACAGATGTGGTTATTGTTTTGTCTGATTCTGTCTGACTTTCACTGGTTGAGTACATAGGTCTCAGTCAGCACACACACACTTTGCACAAATTCACTACTGCATGCCCCCGAAAGACCTGAATTATAAATCAGAAGATACACATCTTTTGGGTGGAGTTCTGGGAAAGGGGTGTGTTTAAGTAACTGGGATATCTTGGGGGTCAGTGCTGATCATGGGGGCATAGGGCAGCTGGGCTGAGGATCTCATTTCCAAGAAGTGGTACCAGAGTGATTGACAGTGCCCAAAGAGTGTGCCAGCTCGGTCAAGAGAGGAACCAGTGCTGCAACCTGCTGAGGCTCCAGAAGTTCACATACCCCAGGGGATCCAGATCAAAGAGGCTTTGATTCCTCTCACAGTGGTCCTAGTGGGTGAGCAGGAGGGGTTGCTCATTACAATCTGGAACACCTTCCTTCAGTTCGGTGGTAGTATTTTAAACAGGGGTTTTAGGAGCCCTCTCCAGCACATCACTGCACCCAGCCTCCACATGGAGGTGTTAACAATGAATGCAGATTCTCTCTGGTGGCCTTCACCAGTCATGAAGAACGTGAGTGCACCTCACATATACTTGGCAGCAACTCTCTAAGTACACCTCAAGCTCCAGGCAGCAAAAGCAGGTGAAAAACAAATCAGCCAGTACAGATGGGGCGTTTCTTGCCTCTCATGCTGATATTACTACAACATACGTGGTCAGGCTGTTCCAAACCCTATTGCACCTCACTCTGAAATAAATTTATGGTTCGTCACAAGCAGAAACACTTGGTTCTGTTACTGGGAGATGGCAGTCTGTTTAATCAGATGGTCCACAGACTGGGCCAGTTCTGATGACTGAGATTGCAAAGATACTATTGCTCATCAGGAATTCTGTTTGCATTCTCTACAGCCATATTATGCCAAATGCAGAAATTCTGCAATCATATTCAGAGTGAGTTCTCTGCCATCCACCTTTCAGTTTTTCTCCCTGCTATTTCACCTGTAAACCCCTGCTAGGACAATAGAGAGAATGGAGGTACCCAGATGCCATTGAGCCAATGCTCATAAACAACAGATGGTTATAGCAATCTAGGTCACTAGCATTGACACCTAATTAGGGCTGTCGATTAATCACACTGTTAAACAATAGAATACCAATTGAAATTTATTAAATATTTTGATGTTTTTCTACATTTTCACATATATTGTATTCTGTGTTGTAATCAAAATAATATATACTTTGATTTCAGATTACAAATATTTGCACTATAAAAAAAAGAAATAGTATTTTTCAATTCACCTAATACAAGGACTATAGTGCAATCTCTTTACCATGAAAGTTGAACTTACAAATGTAGAATTATGTACAAAAATAACTGCACTCAAAAATAAAACAATGTAAAATTTTAGAGCCTGCAAGTCCACTCAGTCCTATCTCTTGTTCAGCCAATCGCTCAGACAAACAAGTTTATCACATTTACCGCAGATAATGCTGCCCTCTTCTTATTTAGTGTCACCAGAAAGTGAGCACAGGCATTTGCATGGCACTTTTGTAGCCAGCACTGCAAGGTATTTTCATAATTCATACTCATACATATGTAAATACACAAAACCACAAACATTATCTCCCCACATGTCTTTTGAGGGTTATTTATTTTGCAGGATGTTTAACCCTTTCTAGCCATGCATCACAACAATATAAATCCAGTTTAATTCTTTCATGTGATTAGAATTACCTGGTTTGCAAGTCCAACTCCTAACACTGAGCAATCATATGTGTAATCAGATCTCATCAGCACACTGAACAGGACACATTCAGGAATATAGCAATAATATAAATACACCTTTTAACCTGGGGAGAACACAGAAAATAAGAATTACTAGATTTGGAAAAGGTACAGCCTGTAACAGGCATGTGAGCCTGAACAGACTAACTGAACAATCTGTTTTCAGACAGAAAACTGGAAATGAGCATCCTATAATCTCCTCTTGCTGTAGGAGCGTAATGTCTCTTAACATCATTGATTTTATCTCATCAAGGTAAAAGATCCCCATTTATGCTATGTGAAAGAGTTGACTCACTGCAGCATATGTCCCCTCATAGCTGGGCGGATGTCGTAGCTTTTTCCACTAACACCCCCTGATGACAGTCACTCCAGTCCTGTAGAGTTTTCTTCTCACAACTCAGCCTCTGGCCAGGTCACATTTTAATCCCACCCCTCTGGGGTAAGAAAAGCACACCTAAAAGTCAAAAAAAACAACCCAAAAGATCCTTCTGCCCCTTTCTGGTCTATTCCTCAGCCCATCCTTGAGGCTCTATCTTCAGCCTCACTCTGGGCTCAATAGTCCTTGTATGCCTTCCTCAGGACTGATAGGGGAACCCAGTTTCATCCTCACCTCTGGTCCCAGGGACCCTGTATTAAGCAGCTAGGTCTGCTTTCAGGTGCACTACTGTATCCCTGGGCCACTTCCTATCTCTGAGTCCCCCATGGGGCTTCTCCACTCATTCTAGTCTCTCCTCTAGTTCACAGGTCTTTGGCTTCTCCATAGGTCCTGCCAACTCCTGCTCTCTCTTAAGTGGAACACAAACCCTCAGGACTCTCTCTCATCCTTGCCCTCTTTCCAAGGCCTTCATAGGGATTCCATCCCTAAAGCCTTCTTCCATCAGCTTTCCCCAGAGAGGGAAATCCTCTTTACTGGGTCTCTTTCTTGGATTTCACCTGTAGCATTCACGGATTTCTTTTATGAAGACCCACCTCCCCTCCAGCTGGATCTAACAACAAATCAAGACTGACAAATCCTCTAGGTGCAGCAAAGCGGGCTGAGATATCAGACTCCTGTTAATCCTTCATTCACCTATGCAGGGCAGATACTGCATCGCATCCTAGTTTTCAGAATATGCCACTTTAGGTTCTGCTCTAACAATGGACAGAGAAAACATACATTTCCTGATATACAAGATTTTTTTTCAAGTTAGAGACTTAAGTGCTGGAGTTGGTTACACAGAAAGAGGTCTTTCCTTATCTACTGTTAGTCCAAACTTTTATATGGGTGAAGCTTTTGACTAGGGTGTGAAATGGGAGACACTTTGCGTGTTACCCAATTAAAGAGATGCAACATAGGTGTCTTAATGGACTTGATTTTACACTGTTCTTCCATTGGGCTCCATTTTCTTCTGGTGTAAATCAGCAGAGCTCCACTGAATTTAATAACCATGCCTTTACCAGGCTCTCCCTAAAACAGGGAGACAGAAGATCCAAGACTGCTTCCAAAGAAAGTCAAGGCATGGCTTGGCAGAAGCAAAGGAAGAAATTAAGGTATTTAAAGAAATTATTGTGCCTATAATGATCTTGTAAATACCAGTTTTTTCCAATTACTTTTTGATGATACATCAGCTCTGTGCAGAAAAGGCAAACAGAAGTTTTAAAACTGTCATATTAGAGCACTTACACAGGTTTTGGCCTGGTAGTTTCCACAGGAGTAGAAACACACCTCAGGAGGTAAAAGTAGTGTATTTCAACCAGTGACTGCTGGCTGACCATAGCAATGTTACTGTCACTTCCCTACCTGGGATAGAAAGGAACTTGACATGTTTTCCATCACTTATTTCTTTAGGTCTTTGCCAAAAGATAATTTGCTGAGACACAGCACCACTACTGCAGCCATCACCATGGACTCTTTCTACTGGGAGTATGAAATGTGGCAGTGGCAGATACTGCTGCTCTGAGGGGTACATTCAAACTACCATACAGGAGTTAGTAACAGGCACCACTCTGAAGCACTGGGCCAGCCCTCTTCATTATCCAAGTGTGTAGCTGCACAGAGCTCTACTCCTGTGGGGAAACCACCCCCACCACAAAAGACTTACTTGTGTCACCATCAAGACATATGATACACACTCCTGTTCTATTCCATCCGAAAAGCTGACACTTTCATTTCCCTTCTTCTCTATCCCCTTCATTAAAAGGAGTTCTTTAATCCCTGGCCTGGTTGCCAAACCCTTCCCCTGAAACTGTTCTATACTGAATACTGACAACCAGCAGGGGCTTATATCAATACAGCACCCCACAAAACCTGCATCCAGCTCTGCTGCAGCAGGGCAGCTGGAGAAGGCGGGCTGCAAACAGACTGGCTTGCCATACCTAATGTTTTCTTCATAGCTCAGTTTTCTCCACCTCCCATCAGGAAATATCACCACCAACAGTTCACAATATTTCTTGGGTGAATCATGAAGTTGTTTCAGTAATAGTTGTGACAACAAGAGAAAAATTAAACTCAATACAGCTATTCACAGAATGAAACAAATGAGTGATAGCTGAAGGGAATTGCAAATCAAGCAAAAAGGGATAGTGGTAGCAAGGGAAGGGACCCTGTGATGGGGTAATGTTAGCCACCATAATTTGAGGCCACTGGAAGCCAGCCACTTAGAACACCCCTGGCACTGGGTGTAGAGAGTAGGAGTGACTGAGGTAGTTTGGGTTTGGAAGGGTAGAAGGGATCACTTGCATCTGTATGAAGCCTGATGAGCTAATGGGGTAATTATCTCGCCAGCTGGACAGTGCTGAGAAGAAAGCAGGCAGTATAAAAGGCTGAAACAGGGAGCAGAAAGGGGCTCCATATAACTGCTGAGATGTACCTAGAATATAAACAATAATAAAGATGCTTGGTGGAAGTGCCCTGGTGGAGTGTGTGTGCTGCTTAATTCACAAGGAAGGCTTACCAGCCAGGGTTTCCAGGAGCTGAAGGGGGAACCCATACACCGACCCTTAGAAAAAAATATAGGTTTAAAATATTCACATATTACATATAAGGAAACAAAAACAAATCCTTGTGTAGCTGTACATGGTGCATATGATACTCTCCGTGCTTAAGTGATACTTCAGTGGGAGGAGAAAGGAGGATTCTAAAGACTTAAAATCCCTACAAGTCCTGGTAGCTTTGGAAGAGCATTCTCTTGACTTAGGCTGCTACAAACAGTTAACAGTCCTTTAGCTCAGGATAGTTGTAGTACTTTTATTAATATTTCTTACACCTGATGGAGAATACCAACCACTGCTACAGGCTGGGGACCAACTGGCTAAGCGGCAATTCTGCAGAAAAGGACTTGGGGATTACAATGGATGAGAAGCTGGATATGAATCAACAGTGTGCCCTTGTTGCCCAGAAAGCTAATGGCATATTGGGCTGCATTAGTAGGAGCATTGCCAGCAGATTGAGGGAAGTGATTATTCCCCTCAGTGAGGCCACATCTGGAGTATCAGGTCCAGTTTTGAGCCCCCCACTATAGAAAGGATGTGGACAAACTGGAGAGAGTCTGGCGGAGGGCAACAAAAGTTATTAGAGGGCTATGGCACAGGGCTGAGGGAACTGGGCTTATTTAGTCTGCAAAAGAGAAGAGTGAGGGGGGATTTGATAGCAGCCTTCAACTACCTGAAGCGGGGTTCCAAAGAGGATAGAGCTAGGCTGTTCCCAGTAGTGGCAGATGACAGAACAAGGAGCAATGGTCTCAAGTTGCAGTGGGGAAGGGTCTTGGTTGGATATTAGGAAAAACTATTTCACTAGGAGGGTGGGGAAGCGTTGGAATGGGTTACCTAGAGAGCTGGTGGAATCTCCATCCTTAGAGGTTTTTAAGGCCCAGCTTGACAAAGCCCTGGCTGGGATGATTTAGTTGGGGTTGGTCCTGCTTTGAGCTGGTGGTTGGACTAGATGACCTCCTGAGGTCTCTTCCAACCCTAACTTTCTATGATTAGCCACAGGCCAGTAAGAGTAAGGAACAGCACCAGATAAAGTTCAGACCTGTATGCTCACCTTTACAATCACCACTACTTCTAGGTTTTCTCTCTCTCTCTCTCTCAAATAAGCACCCTCCTTCCCAGGAAGGTGGATGTACAGCTTCAGTCCCTCCTACTCAGTTTGTGAAGGTCACTCTTCATAGTTCTACTGAAGCACTTATACTAGTACAGCTTTCAAGAACCTTAGTTCCAAAATAGATGTTTAAGATCACACTCCAACTACAGTAGGACATGAAGAATATCAGGGGATTAGCATTAAGATTCATTTTATTGTGTTGAGCAAGCAGACATCCCTGTGAAAAATGGGTGTAATAACTAATCTCACAGAGGAGACTTGATAAGATATTTCTAAAGCATTCCGCTATCTATCTTCAGCTGCAAAGGTAACATTACTTAAAGTAAACTGGCAGTTATTAATTTAAATTAGTAACATGTTGGGTTTATGTTTTATTTAGTATTCAAATCATTTGTTGTAATTTGACCAATGTTACTCCAGTTAGTAAATCAATGAGAAGTCTCAACAAGAGTGAAGTGTTGTTTATATCTACACACCAACATTCCTCAGTGCAGGACAAAACTGTAACCATTCATTTTTGAATGTGGAAAATTACAAATACGTCAAGTTATCAGAAAATAAAGTA
The DNA here is from genome assembly GCF_965140235.1 of Caretta caretta. NCBI lineage: Eukaryota > Metazoa > Chordata > Testudines > Cheloniidae > Caretta > Caretta caretta. The sequence goes on along the minus strand of NC_134208.1, from coordinate 176,997,712 downwards.
AACGGAAACTGAACAGGAACAACAACTTTAATGAGTTGACATGATCTCATATTTTAAGCATTTACAAAATGTTTACACTATTACGTAAGTGGTCGAGTCAAAACCTAACAGTGGACTAGCAGGAATACAAAGTCTGAGAATCTATGAGCTATGATGGTGGTGGTTTTGATCTGAACACTTAGTAGACATCTCATTGCAATTCAGGACTATATCAATATGTGTAAAACCATTATTTTTAAACATCGGTAAGTTTAGTGCCAAAATAATAAAAGTCAGATCTCTTAGACTTCTGGTCAAATGTGTCTTTCAGTTTTTCCTTCAGACACATATTACTCTCGAATAATATTCACAAGCTATTTTAGATTAGAAGTTAAACTGTATAAAGATTTTCAGAAACAAGTGCATAAAATCCTCACTCAACATAATTAGACAGATGTTTGTTTGTAGTTCTTGGTATCCAAGACTTTTTTCCCACACATTGAGCAGATGCCTAAAAATGAAGAATAAGGTGTAAAAGTCATATTGAGGGTTTTTTGGGTAAATTTCTTTTCAATGATTTTCATGGCTGTGAGTCTTTATAAAGAGTGTCTCTTCCAAAAAGTTGTCAAACAGGAAAAGTTGATGGATGGGTAGAATGAGCTCTCATTCTCAAGTTGTTTGTGTGCTCTCTTGATTTTTATCAGAAATGGCAAATCATGCAGTAGTGATATTATGGCTGCTAAAGCAGTTTATGTCTCAATGATACAGCTACACTATGGGTAAATAACTAAAACATATATAACTAATATAATTCGGGCTGTCAAACGATTAAAAATAATTGCAATTAATTATGCAATTAAAAAGTCTCACCATTAATCGCAGTTTTAATTGCGCTATTAAATCAGAAAACCAATTTAAATTTATTATAAATATTTTTGGTTGTTTCTCTCCATTTTCAAATATACTGATTTAAATTACAACACAGAATACAAAATGTACAGTGCTCACTTTACATTATTTTTTATTACAAATATTTGCACTATAAAAAAGATATACAAAAGAATTAGTATTTTTCAATTCACCTCATACAAGTATTGTAGTGCCTATAAGTCAAAGCATGAAGGGTCATACCAACGTTTAGCATATCTGGCATGTAAATACCTTGCAACGCCAGCTACAACAGTGTCATGCAAACACCTGCTCTCACTTATTTGTCTAAGTGATTGGCTGAACAAGAAGTAGGACTGAGTGGATTTGTAAGCTCTAAAGTTTTCCAGTTTTCTTTTTGAGTGCAGTTATGTAAAAAAAAAAATTCTACATTTGTAAATTGCACTTTCACAATAAAAAGATTGCACCATAGTACTTGTATCAGGTGAATTGAAATATACTATTTTTTGTTTATCTTTTTTTTGCAAATAATTGTAATAAAAATAATATAGAGTGAACACTGTACACTTTCTATTCTGTGCTGTAATTGAAATCAATATATTTGAAAATGTAGAAAACATCCAAAAATATTTATAATACATTTAAATTGGTATTCTATTATTGCTTAACAATGTGATGAAAACTGTGATTAATCCTTACTTTTTTTTAATCTAGTTAATTTGTTTTGCGTTAATCACTTGCAAGACTGCGATTAATTGACAGCCTTAAATATAATTAAAGGTCTGCTATAAACCAATAAAAGCTAGGAAGCTTAGAGTCAGGAATGGAGTATCAATTCACCCCTGTGTGTGCCAAGCTCAACGGTATAGAAACACTATTGTATATACCATAATGGATGCATTGCAATAGTCTGCTTCTTTGTGCTGCTGATTTGATCTTTAACTTTTACTTCTAAAAACAATGAGGAGTCCTTGTGGCACCTTAGAGACTAACAGATTTATTTACAGACTAACACGGCTATCACTCTGAAACCTTTTACTTCTTAGTTTCAGCTTAGTGCAAGCTTCATTTACAATGGACCAAGTACTTGTATAACTGGGCCAGTAAGTCTCCTTCAGTAAAATTTGCATTATCCTTCTACTGGCAGTGGCATATGGTTGCTCCATTTGATTGCCACAAATTGCAATTGGGTTCATGGGAAGTCAGAGTCAGCCACAAAGACAACCATTGACATATGCACTCTTCAAGAACCACCATCACTCAATTCTCTCACAAACTGGGTTCCCCTCTCTTCCTTTTGTGCCACACAGCCAGAATCAGAGGCCTTGTGAGGCTTGTATGCTATAGGAACCTAAAAATAATTTCTTTTGGTGTGAGACTATTAAATATAAAGTAAAATTTGAGACTATATGGGAAAACTGCAGCAAAGGCATAACAAGAGCCAATGGTTGGAAATTGAAGCTGGACAAATTCAGACTGGAAATAAGGTGTACATTTCTAACATCAAGGTTAATTAACCATTGGTACACTTTAACAATGGACATGGTGGGTTCTCCTTCACTGGGAATTTTTAAATTAATACTACATATATGCTCTGGTGAATTTGGGGGTGGAAGTTTATGACCTGCATTATACAGGAGGTCAAACTAGATGATCATTATGGTCCCTTCTTGGCCTTGGAATCCACGAATCTATAAATTAATTTTAAACACAATCACATTATTTTATATTAAGAGAGAGTTCATGCAATTGCTCAGCAACAGCAACCTTCAATAACAGTTTTCCATAAACCTACCAAGGTAAGTTTGAATTATTCTTCAGCTCTACTATTTCTGATGCCTAAAACTAAAACAAGTGGAGTTCCATTTGTGCACTAAATTCAAGCTGGATAGGGAAGGAAAAGTCATGCTACATAAATCTCACCTTTTTTATAAGCACATCCCTGGCAGTAGTGAGACCCTGGCTGATGAACAGAACTCTTACAAATCCGGCATATTGCAAATTTGTTCTTCCCATAAGGATCAAATCTAGGACGAAAAAATAAAATATTCCACACATTAGAGGTTCATGTAAAAGCCATAGGAGAAAATACTCCCATCTGCCTCATCATGATAATTGCAAAATCACTGAACTTACAGTGGCTATAAACAGACAATGTAGAGAAACTATGGCCTAGGAGAGAGACATTCAAAGAGTCCTAAGGCCAAATATGGCATATGGAAGCTAATAATATGGCCCACTGCACACCCCTGCAGCGTGTAGACAAAGCTGATCAAATGCAAGTCTTTATTTGTAAACTATTAATGATAGAATATTTTGCACTTCCATACCTTTCACCTAATGGTCTCTAAGCACTCTGCAAAAAGGGAATTAAGCCTCAACACTCCTGTGAGGCCAACAACTATCACACTATTTTACAAGTAGATAAACGGGCACTCAGAGGTTTCTCAGTGACTCATGGTCTCACAGGAAGTCTTGTTAGAGACAATAACACAGGGGTGGGCAAACTATGGCCCGCGAGCCGTTTTCAGCCGGCCCGCGAGCTGCACCATGCCACTCGGCCCCGCTCCCGCTGAGGCGCTGGGTTGGGGCCACACCATGCAGCTCGGCCCGGCTCCGGCCAGGGCCGCACCATGCAGCTCCCGGAAGATGCGGCATGGCCCTGCTCTGGCTCCTACGCACTCCAATGATTCTCCTCCCGCTCTCCAAACCCCTCGATCCCAGCCCGGAGCACCCTCCTGAATCCCAAACCTCTCATCCCCAGCCCCACCCCAAAGCCTGCACCTCCAGCTGGAACCTGCACCCCTTCCCACACCCCTGATCCCCCTCCTGCCCTCCAAACCCCTTGGTCCCAGCCCAGAGCACCCTCATACACCCCAAACTCCTCATCCCCAGCCCCACCCCAGAGCCCGCACCCCCTTCCACACCCCAACCCCAATTTTGTGAGCATTCATGGCCCGTCACACAATTTCTATTCCCTGTTGTGGCCCTTGGCCCAAAAAGTTTGCTCATCCCTGCAATAACAGAACCCAGATCTCCCAATTCCTCAACAATATCAAACCCTTCCTCACCAAATCTAAAATAAGACAACTAGGCAGATATATGAAAGTTTAGGGTGGACTTAAGCATTGCAAAGTTTGGGCAGTTGTATTGCTATGTCCCTAGAACACAGCAATACAAGACGAGTCTGAAGATGCATACGTTTGTTTACAAATATTTATAGCATTATAATATTGCACGGTCCTTGCCTCAGATAGCTTGTGTTCTGTCAGACAAATACAATGAGAATTGTATATCAGTTTTAAAAATTACTCAGAAATACATGAAAAAAGTTTTGTCCCAGTAAAAACTTTATAAGATCTTTATTCTTATCTGAGTAAGTTAAAATTGCAATACTAACCTTGCCTTCTTTGAAGTCAGTGCCTTATTTTCATTTAGTTTTCGTCCGCCACTTTCTTTATAGAGGAAAGATAAACAAATGTACTGACTAATATCAAAGTCATTTGTAAAAAGCTTATTTAATAAATTAAAAAAAAGAGACACACCCATATGCCCCTCCCAGGCTTGATCAAATAAGGGGGAAAAGTTCATTCAAAACAAGAGCCCAGGAACATCGTAAGTCTTGAAAGTCCAATAGAACCCACATTGAGTTCTCATATTACTACTACTATACCAGTGGTTCTCAAACTTTTGTACTGGTGACCCTTTTCACATAGCAAGGCTCTGAGTGCCACCGCCTTTACAAATTAAAAACACTTTTTAATATATTTAACACCATTATAAATGCTGGAGGCAAAGCGGAGTTTGGGGTGGAGGCTGACGGCTCGTGACCCCCCCCATATAATAACCTCGCAACCCCCGAGGGGTCCCGACCCCCAGTTTGAGAACCCCTGTACTATACACTAAATGTAGCAGAAGTGCAATATATTATAAACAATGAAAAGTTATCTAAAGGACATGAACAGTTGTGACTAACGTAAGACTCAGTTCAATCAGCTTGCTTGGAGACACTGTATTAAAACATAACTCTTAGAGAATGCATACTCAATATTTTGTACATTTACAGGAACTTCCACCAGAGAATCTCTACAAACTATAATTTGGTCTCAATATATGAATTCTCATTTCCACTGTACAGTTAATTTGATACAGGTTTTGGTCAAGGGGGGAAAAATGGGTAAAGGTCTGGGTCCTTTTCCTATTGTCTTCAAAGAATTGGTATGTAAAGCTCCAGGTGGGTGGACTACTGCACTGCACAATTGAGGCCTTAGTTATTTGTCCAATATTAGACAGAAAGTCCATGGCAGAGCTGGAAATGGAACCGAGGGTTTCTAACTCCTAGTTCTGTGCCTTAACCACCAGGGAGTCCTTTCCTTTCTCTCTTCCTCCCAAAAGGATGAGCAGTCATATTTAATTACACTCCAATACCCCATTTTAAATCTACTGTTTGTTAGTTTGGTGTTCAGGTTCCATTTAGCTACTAAATATGTAATAGTTCAATATAAAATAAATGTTTTTAAAATAAATGTGTTTAATACTATAAATACCCAAGAATAACCAAGTGAAATACTGATCAGGAAGATTAGCCTGAAGGTGGGTGCAAAGTAAAATGTTGAGGGTGAGTAGACTAGAGCAAATAAATGGGTGGAAAAAATGAATATAGGGTACTCCAAGGATTAAGATGTGAGACAGGATTAAGATGTGAGACAACAGGACCTCTTAGTCCATGCTTACACGCATCATTATTTCGTACTACAATATAGTACGAACACATAGAGCACCACAGAAGATCGAAGTAGTTACATTCCCAATAGACTGAATTATCATGGGAAAGAATCTGACTTAAGTGAAGGACAGTTATCTACTGACATCTAATAAGAGCATAAATTCTTCCTCAATTCAGTAACTTTTCAAATGCAATACCTGTAGTGTTTCTTGCTCCATCCTTCCATGTGTCGGGTGTAATTACAGTGCCAAGTTTCTTCTCACCTATAACACAACATACAGCATGGGAGGTGACTAGACCCAGTTTTCATTAAGGCCTCTAAGCAAATGCTGCTTATTACTACAAATGTCATAAAATATGTATTTCTGGAGTCAGTGGTCAGCAAGCTCCTGATCGGAGGCCAGGCACAGCCTGGCCTCTGTAGGTTCCCTTGGTGAGAGATGCCAGTTCACCCACAGAAGCAATGACACAGGTTCCAGCCATGGGGCAACAGCTGGGACAGCCAAGAAGCGGTGGGGCAAACATCGAGTGGGCGCCATGCAGCAAGGGCTCCACACAAACCTGGGCAGTTCAGCCCATAGCTATGCCCGCCTCGGTGCCCACTTACCAGCCGGGGAAGGGGGGTGTGGGAGATAAGGCCCAGCCCGAAAAGGGGGCCCAGCCCGAAAAGGGAGACCTGCCCCCGCGGGCCTACCACTTGCCAGAGGGCAGGGGCGGGGAAGGAGAACGGACCGCGGAGAGGCCGCCGGGCCCCTCTCGCTAACGGGGGAGGGGCCACAGGACAGTGTCGCGGCTCAGCCCCTGGGCGGGGATTCAGCGCAGGCTCCCGGGGGAGTCTCAACCCCGGCGCCGGGAAGGGGTGCGGGGGGGGGGGGAGGCTGCCCCAGGGGACTCACACTTCTCGCAGACCATGCTGAGCCAGAATCGCGCGCCAGGCGCCGGCGCCGCCACCGGGAGACAGCAGCTGTGAAAACGTAAACAAACCGTCACTGCCGGCTCTCCGCTTCCGCCCTCCGCCTCAGCCTGCCCCCCCCACCGGACCCAGCCTATCGGTTTGCCCAAATCACATAGCAAGTTATCCTGATTGGTTACCACCACCTGTCAATCTGAGCCCTTGTGACCTCTGCAACGCGCCCGGCGCGGCTACCTACGCAGAGACTAAAGCGAAGGGGCAGGTGAGCCCCGTGACCTCTGACCTCGCGTTCGGTGTAGCCCCGCCCACTGCCTCATGGATGTGACTCAGGTAAGAGGAAGATGGCCTTACCTCCATCCCCCTCCCCCGGGGCTGCGCCTTCCGCTGCCTCCCCCCTCTCCTGCCGGCTGCTCTCTTCCCCCCCCCCCCCCGCAGGCTGCGCCTCCCTCTGCCTTCCCCCACTGCCTCCCCCCTCCCGCCGGCTGCTTCCCCCCCCGCTGCTTCCCCCACTACCTCTCTCCCCACCGCAGAGCCTTCCGCCGCTCCTCACCAAATTTGGGGATGAATGCTGGTCACGTGCTGGCTGAGGGAGGTTGAACATCGGCTAGGAAGAAGACAGGTCATGACATTTTGCCTCTCTGCAAATTGCCCGATGGCACAAAGCCTGTGGTGCAGACTGTCACTGCCTGGGGATGCAAACATCAGCATGGCCCATGCATCAGATGTTGTAGCAGGACACATTATCACAATCGTTGCCAATGGCAGGTTGCAAAGAATGGTACAGAATAATATTGAGCAGGAATCCTTCCCCCTCCCCAGTGTATCTTACAAGACTGTGTAATTGTTTTGTCTTGCCCAACAAAATCAGGATTCCCCATATCTCTGAGAAAATCACAAGAGGGTGGGCTGAAGAGTTAGCTTCTTGAATTTCTTTTTGCTTGTATGTAGTAAGGGTTAAAACTTAGTTATTTGAATGCCCTACCTCCAAACAGTTACAAATTTAGGTTGAATAGAAGTGGATAGTTAAGGTTGAAAATAGCACCTGTTTTTTAAAGAGTTTCCATCAATTTAGAATTGTATATATATTTTTCAGTGTTCCCATGTCTTAACACTTCAAACTATGAAAGCAATTATTTTTTCAAATCTGCTTTTCATTTTTTGTGCTGTTTGTTTACTTTTTGTTTACTCTGTGTGCTTTTGTTCACATGGAGAATGAAAATGCTCAGTTTCATATTTGTTTATGTGTATTTTCTCTTTGTGCTCAACCATGGGAACCAGTATTTCACAATGTTGTTGTAAATACTTCAGAGGAATGTTCTATGTAAAAAAGTCATCAAAATGTTCCTATTAGTTGTCTCAAAATCAAATTAATCAGCAGTGAATCAGCATCATCTAGTCTATGTGAGTATTCAGTTCAGCCAGCTTTTGAACCATTGGGTAACCAATTTTCAAGTATTTTATTGCTGGCTTTTTTATTCTGAAACTTTTTTGGAATGAAACATCATGATTGCTCCTAAACTGAGTTTTCTGGTTTAGAGCAGCACATAATTTATCTTGCTATGCATTCCAACCAGGAAAAATAATATTTTTTCCTCCCTCTTAAGCCTTTCAGTAATTAACTACAATAATGTTATTTGCTTTATTGTAGGTGGATAGTCACGATAGAACACCATGAAAGATACAGAAATAAAGAGACTGCTGTCTGCCCACATTGTCTGTGTATTTTCCATTATCCTAACAACTGTTGTTCCACCTTTCTTCTTGGAAAACTTCTCAGTTTTGGGAACACACCTTATCTGGTTGTGCATCTGTTCTATTTGTGTAACAACTGTAAATATAATCTTGTATATAGTACTTAAACCAAATCCATCTTCTAAGAGAATTTCATTTGCTCACAAGGTAAGACTCTGTATAGTTAACTTGATGCTAGTAGCTTTGAGGGAGGATTGACTATCTTTTTATTGAAGGAATCAACTAGGAAAGTGAAAGGACAAAATATGTTAAAGTGCTTGGTTGTCAGATCTTGGCCTTTGTAAATGAGCTGAGTAAGTGTGTATTGTCTTTTAAAATGAGTTTTCCAGTATTTTCATCAATGTTAAACATTCTCTTCTACTCAAGTTTTCAGGAGGGAGTATTTCTGTACTCAAACTACTAGACCCCACTCCCTTCCCAGGGTCAGGTAGAGGACCCAGGAGTCCTGATACTGCCAACTCCACTCCAACTGGGATCTTTCTACCTCTGACACTGTCAGCAAACCCAGGGGTCCTTGCTAAGATATGTCTTAGTGTGTTTTCAAGAACTGGTGGTTTATAGTCTAAGACAATGATCTCCCAATAAGCTCCATTCTGGCAGAAGTCCGTCGGACTCTCATGAATGCAGAGGTCTATGTAGACACAGGTCACTGCAGGATTAGGGCCTAAACCAGCATTATGGAGAGGTTTGTTCTCCTCTGCAGTTAATAGTTGTTAAGACATAGCAATAATTTGATAAAGAAAAACAGTAAAATCTTGAAAGTGTTTTTTTTTAAAAAAAAAAAAAATCAAACCCATCAAATTTAAATGAAGGTAAAGTGTAGCAAAATTAATTGGAAAAGTATTGGAATGGATAGTTAAGGTCATTTGAACAACCAAGCCAGCTCCCACAGGCACTGCAATTTTATAAAAGACACTATAATACTACATTTTGCAAGTGAAGTTTTGGGAATGTGAACACAAAGAAATTAATTTTAGCATGGGGGTCTGGATCAGTTCCCAGCAAGACCAGGATTGGAGAGGCACAAAAGCATCTTCACATCACCTTTCTTCTGCACCTCAGTTGCTGAGCCAAGGGGTTAGACCACTGTTACTAAGAATTTTGTGATGTTCAAATAGCTTGACAAGCCAAATAGCTTGAAAGCAATAATTTTGCACACAGTGTGTGAGGTGACATTGATTTATTTGATAAGGGGAAAATGATACAAAAAATATTTAAAAAAATCTTTTTAGGGTTTGTGACTTGAAAAAAAAACAAACTTAAAAACTTTACAAGGAACATGAAACTTAACTAATGTTGGAAGTTTCCTTTGTGACTTGAGTTGAATAGAACCACTCAGATTTGGGTGGTGCTTCTTTAATCAAAACTGCTCATCAGACTCCTACAGAAGAAAAACAGGTAACAAATGAGTACCATATAAACTGGTAGAAAATTAATGATGTATTTTAAAAAATATTATGTACATCAGCTGTTCTCAAACTTTGGGTCGGGACCCCAAAGTGTGTCATGACCCCATTTTAATGGGGTTGCCGGGGATGGCTTAGACTTGCTAGGCCCAGGTGGCAGGGCTCAGGTTACAGGCCCCCTGCCTGGTGTTGAAGCTCTTGGGCTTTGGCTTTCCCACCCCATCTCCTGGGGTGGTGAGGCTTGGATGGGCTCAGGCTTCGGTCCCTGCTCCTGGGGTCCTGTAGTAATTTTTCTTTTCAGAGGGGTCGCGGTCCAATGAAGTTTGAGAACCCCTATTACAGGATAGTAGAAAGTTAGATACCCATTTCTGAAAGTGGCACTGTTACGTTGAAATCTAGTCAGTTTTAAAATGTAGTTGGAGTCAAATATAGTTTTATATACTATGATGTCTCGGAGTCTCTCTTCCAATTTTTAAAATATTTTTTTTATTTTCTAATCTTCCTTAGTACTTTGTGGAAGATGCATTCCAATAAAAGAAGCATACAACACAAGTACTGTCAAAGGTGCACGGGAAACAAACTGGGAAACGTTTTTCTTCATGTTATTCTTCTCAGTTATAGTAATTGTAGGTGTTATTTGTAATAGTAGTACAGTAAGTAAAACACACAAAACTGAAGTGTGATTTTTATTTTTAAAACACTAAACACAGGAAAACTTTTATATTAAATTATTAGTTTCAACCATAGCCCAATGTAATAATTTGAATGGTATGTTTCCAAGGTAGGCATAGTGGAACACTGTTGATAAAATGAAGAATATATATTGCTTACTGTACTATTTATAGAGCATTATCCTGATATTTAGTGGTTTTTTTTTTTTTTTTTAGGTAACCAGATTTCTAAAATGCTGTGTGTTCTTCTTCATATCATGTATACTGTTTCATGGAATTATCATTCTTTATGGAGCACCACTAATAGAGTAAGTCTGAAAACCCTATCTTCACCTAAAAGCTTTAAAGCTCCTTACAAATATTGGTTAAAAGGCTTTGGATTACGTCCTGGCCCAAATGAAGTCAATGGCAATCCCATCGATTTCAGTAGAAGCAGGACCTCACCCATTGTCTGTATATATTTTGAGGCAGGCACTAGTAGGAATTAAAAACAGACAACTGACCACTTGCCTTTTAGTATATGCTCATTCTGTTTTATAATCTACATGGAACAGTGATCAAGAAAAAAAAACAGCATGGGAAAGTTGCAGTACACTTGAACCTCAAAGTTACAAACACCTCGGGAATGGAGGTTGTTCTTAACTCTAAAATGTTCATAACTCTGAACAAAATGTTATGGTGGTTCTTTCAAAAGTTTACAACCGAACATTGACTTAATACAGCTTTGAAGCTTTACTATGCAGAAGAAAAAGGCTGCTTTTAACCATCTTAATTTAAATGAAACAAGCACAGAAACAGTTTCTTTACCGTGTCAACTTTTTTTTCTAAGCGTTCCCTTTATTTTTTTAGTAATTTACATTAAATACAGTACTGTGTTTTGCTTTTTGGAGGGGTGACTCGTCAGTTCGTAACTCTGGTGTTCGTAACTGAGGTTCTACTATAGTTGTATAAATGTCCCATGTCCTTCTCTCTCTTCCTATCGTATTAGCATTTGGGATGTAAGTTATAGGGGGAAACCTGCTTTGCATCTATCATGGCTGATATTTGGAAGTGGTATTGAGATGCTGAGTAATGACAACATCATGCAGGTAAAGCTCATTATCTGCTTCCATAGTCAAACAAGAAAGATGAAAGATTTGGGAAAGTAAAAAATCAGTGGATACTTTTGAACTAAAGTGACTATCCATACAAATTACCATTGTGTCTGTTAAAGTTGTACAGGACCCAAATATTTCAGATGAATTACTACATTTTTTAGTTTGTTTAGCGGATATGGGGCTATCTGAGGATATTGTATTCCTTTCCCTTTATTCCTAAAGGCTGAACACAAGAAACTTTTCTTGCTAGATTAGTTTTAAGAAGGTGTACACATTTTCTAATGGAGCTGGCATTTTTAAAAAAACTTTAGACTCATTGCTCTTAACATAAAATTAACTAAAAAAGTTTGTCTCTCCTTTATAGGTCAGTGCTTGAGACATTTCTGTTTGCAGTACTCCTATCTACATTTACTACTTTACACTGCTTGTGTATGCTGGGACCAAACATTCAAGCATGGATAAGGGTGTTTAGTAAAAATGGGTAAGTTTTCATTTTCCTCCTTCTCTTACAATATAAACAGATATGACTGCAATAAAAACAACGAGGAGTCCAGTGGCACCTTAAAGACTAACAGATTTATTTGGGCATAAGCTTTCGTGGGTAAAAAACCCACTTCTTCAGATGCATAGAGTGAAAATTACAGAAACAGGCATAAATATATATTGGCACATGAAGAGAAGGGATTTACCTTACAAGTGGAAAACCAGTGTTGAAGGCCAATTCAGTCAGGGTGGATGTGGTCCAGTCCCAATAATTGATGAGGTGTCAATACCAAGAGAAGGAAAATTGCTTTTGTAGTGAGCCAGCCACTCCCAGTCCCTATTCAAGCCCAACTTGATGGTGTTAAGTTTGCAAATGAATTGTAGCTCTGCAGTTTCTCTCTTGAAGTCTGTTTTTGAAGACTTTTTGTTGAAGAATGGCTACTTTTAAATCTGTTATTGAGTGTCCAGGGAGATTGAAGTGTTCTCCTACTGGCTTTTGTATGTTACCATTCCTGATGTTTGATTTGTGTCCATTTATCCTTTTACGTAGAGACTGTCCGTCTGGCTGATATACATGGCAAAGGGGCATTGTTGGCACATGATGGCATATATCACAGTAGATGTGCAGGTGAATGAACCCCTGATGGTGTGGTTGGGTCCTATGATGGTGTCACTAGAGTAGATATGGGGATAGAGAAGGCAACGGGGTTTGTTACAGGGATTGGTTCCTGGGTTAGTGTTTCTGTGGTGTGGTGTGTAGTTGCTGGTGAGTATTTGCTTCACGTTGTGGGGCTGTCTGTAGGCGAGGATTGGCCGGCCTCCCAAGGCTTGTGAGAGTGGGGGGTCATTTTCCAGGATAAGTTGTAGATCGTTGATGATGCGCTGGATAGGTTTTAGCTGTGGGCTTTACGTGATGGCCAGTGGTGTTCTGTTATTTTCCTTGTTGGACCTGTCCTGTAGTAGGTGACTTCTGGGTACCCATCTCACTCTGTCAGTCAGTTTGCTCACTTCCCCATGTGGGTATTGTAGTTTTAAGAATGCTTGATAGAGATCTTGTAGGTATTTGTCTCTGTCTGAGGGATTGGAGCAAATGCGGTTATATCTTAGTGCTTGGCTGTAGACAATGGATCATGTGATGTGTCCTGGATGGAAGCTGGAGGCATGTAGGTAAGTACAACGGTCAGTAGGTTTCCGATATAGGGTGGACTTCAGTCTCCCTGGACACTCAATAACAGATTTAAAAGTAGCCATTCTTCAACAAAAAAACTTCAGAAACAGATGTCAAAGAGAAACTGCAGAACTACAATTCATTTGCAAACTTAACACCGTCAAGTTGGGCTTGAATAGGGACTGGGAGTGGCTGGCTCACTACAAAAGCAATGTCCCCTCTCTCGGTGTTGACACCGCCTCATCAATTATTGGGACTGGACCACATCCACCCTGACTGAATTGGCCTTCAACATTGGTTCTCCACTTGTAAGGTAACTCCTTTCTCTTCATGTGCCAATATATATATTTATGCCCGTATCTGTAATTTTCACTCCACGCATCTGAAGAAGTGGGTTTTTTACCCACGAAAGCTTATGCCCAAATAAATCTGTTAGACTTTAAGGTGCCATCGGACACCTTGTTATTTTTGTGAATACAGACTAACACGGTTACCCCTCTGATACATGATTGCAGGAAGCAACATGTCCTGGAGTCTTTTATAAAGAGGATAGGGCTTTCTGAATGAATGTACAAGATCATTATTCTTGAGTCAAACTTATCACATCCATAATTTAGGGTTGTCATTGTTTCCCTGATGAAACATCTCCGTGGTACAGTTGATTGGTGAGATAGCTTTTCATTTTGTTTCTGGCCTCCAGGGTTCAAAATCTAGTTTCACACGTCTTTAAAATAGTTTGATTCTACGTAGACACTTGTCCACAGTGCAAAATCATTACACAATTTGCATGATCACCACCCTTTATATAAGAGACCCATGACTGAATTCTATGGAATAATCTTGCATATTTCCTCACTTGATAAATGTTGAAGTTACACAACTTTAAAATGACACTTCTCACCACCTGCTTCCAAGGAATTATAACTTAACTGTGGGAAAAAATGTAATCGACCTTAAACAGAAATTTGATGCACATGATCTTGGTTATGAATATTGGAAAAAGACTATTTAAAGAAATCTGTTTTCATTGTAGGAAAACTCAAATGTTCTGGTGGCATTATTTAAACTAATTATGAAAATAACATCAGCTTTGTTGCTTAATGAGATGCTGTAGATCATTACATTCGCCTGTATTGAGGACAGAGTCCTTTTTGATTCAGTTTAAAGACACAGAACCCACCAACCCGCTCCCAGATAACCAATAATTTAAATTAGAAGATGGAGACATTGAAGTTTAAAAACTGTAAACATGATAGTAGTAATTCTTTACACACAGATTTTTATTATGTATATCATACTATAGGTCCATAAGGCTGAAGTCTGACCACACTTGCGTTTACGTTTAAGTGAATCACTATTGGCTTAAGTGGAGTTACGTCTGATTTATACCAATGTAGAGAAGATCAAAATTAAGTATACTGTGTGTAGTAGTCACATGTAACAACCTTTATATTAATATTATCATATAAGCTGTGCGTGGGCTTTGGTAGTCATTAAGCATCCTATTCGGGTCAGTTGCATAGGGCATTTTCTCCTTTCACTCTAAAGAGTAGATAGGGAAACAGAAATTAAACCTCTGAAAGATTTAATTAAATCTTTTGAGTATTTTTAGTCAAAATAAAGTAAGACTAAGTACTAAAATGTTGTCAATCCACCCCATTGTACTGGGAGGTTTTAGCTCGCTAAACAGTAGGTGAATTTGTGACACATTCTACAATGATTTCCTCTGTTCTGCTAGGTTAGATTTCAGCTTTAACTCAGTTCCATTCCTTTCTAGGATTCAGTTTAGCTTTTTAATGTTGTTTTGAATATAGTTATTTGTATGGCTGTATTATGCTGTGGGAGGCAGGCTTGTCCCTTCATATCTCTCTTTCAGTCTCACAACATTTTAAAGTAAAATACATGTTTCATTCAACATAATGCAGCTGATTTGACTCTTATGGGTGCAAATCCATTACAAAGAACTACTGTAGTAATCTTGTAGTCATCTAGTATCTCAATGGTTCTCCTTTCCAGAAATTAATTCCTTAGTTTGTAATTTATTAACTGGAACTATGCTCGCAGGAGTGAGGTGGAAGTCAAGGGGACATGAGCTGAGGAAGGGGTTGATTGTGGGTGCGGTGTGTTCCCAGGTTGATTTACTGGGTTTACCATGTGGAGTGAGGAGTGGGTAATTCGATGGTGAGGGAGAATAGACGGTTGAATAGTGGGGGAGGACAGGGGATGCTTTTGCCTTAAGTTTTAGTATGTTGAGTTGTGGGGGAGGGGAAAGGGAGAGAATTTTGTACATACTAGGAATGTATTTTAGAACAGGAGAGCTAATCTTTTCATTGAGTTCATTGGATCATGCCCTAAATTACTATGTGACCTTATTTTTGTAAACCTCATCCACCTATGTGTTTTTTAAAAATCAGTAAACCAAGTTCTGTAAAAGGTGCATGTGTTAGTAATGAAAATTCAATAGAATATTAATTATAGCAATGATAGAAAAAAGCTTGACATTAGAAAGCTATTAAAGTCTAGCTTTATGAATACAAATATCTAGCCTGAAAAGGGTTAGAGTTGTGTTATGCATTCATACTGCCAAATTATTCACTTTGTGAAGTCTTTCCACGATTTTCGTGTCTCCTAAAATAAAGATCCGGCTGTGAATATCTTTTCACATAACTATTGTAACTTGTTCAGTATGCCCCACCGAGGGCGGAAAGGGCCTTTCAAGTGGACTACTTATTATTTATACCTGCCTCTGGAAACTTCCACTGCATATATCTGACGAAGTGGGTATTCACCCATGAAAGCTTATGCTCCAATACATCTGTTAGTCTATAAGATGCCACAGGACTCTTTGCTACTTATCACATGTAACTCTTTATATCATATTGGTATAGTTACAGATGAGTCAATCCCTTAATTCTTGCATATTTGAACCTGATCCTGCAAGATTTGTAATGTTTCTTTGAGTACTTAGCACCCTCAATTCCCATAAGTATCGCTTGCAGAGGCATTCACCACTTTGCAAGATCATTTGTGAATTAAGTTATTACAAAATCAGTTTTTAATTTAATGTGTTTCTCCTTTTAAAAGAATGTTTGCCCTTATGTAATGACTTACATCATTTTTGAAGCCACATAAATCAGATCTGTGTATTATAAAATAATAAAAATTGCTTCAGAATTTTCCATTGTGTAGTGCACAGAGAAGAATTGTGGACATAATGTTCTCAAATAAAAATGTGACATTGAATTGTAATTGTCAAATCTACAGTTTAAAATTGTGGGAAAAAACGTGTTAGTTTACCTTTCTAGTATTGGATTAAATATTGTGCTAACACTGAAATGTTCCAACTCTTGAAGTATCAATTTATGTTCAATTTTAATAGTATACATATGCATGTATCTTTGAGATATGTAAATAAGTTACTGTATTTTACTTCATGGCATCCTGTGCCAAATTTTAAGTAAATCCTAATCTGGGCTCCAGTTTTCTCTAATTCTGCATCCAAAGAGTAGGTTGCCTAAGCCAGTTGCTTCTGGATTCGGTGTGTAGTGTGACAACTAGTATGGCAATTACTGTCACCAAGCTAATCACATGCTACCACAAGCTGATAGTGGGAAAGAAAAACTGTGAAAAGGTCATCAGCATTAAAGGAGGTGGGAAACTGCTATTTAAAAGGCTTTTCAGTAACTTTTGGCTCAAATAGCAACCTGAGTGTAAGACTTTAGAAATCAGCTAGCAATTGCTGATTTTTACTGCTCCTGTTTGTGTTTTTGTTTCAAGCCACTAGTCTGAATGATTGTGTTGAAACTCCCTAGCTGGCATTAGTTGCATTGTTAACATCTGATACTGTACTATAGAAAATGAGTAGAGAGAGATTTGATTTTATTTGGTGTTGATTCTGAAAACAGACGTATTTAGTTTCCTGTAAGATGTAACTTAATTATTCAGTTATATGCTGTGATATGTTCTTGAGACTTTAAAGTGTTCTTTATGCAGAAGTGCTACAATAGAGCAAGCCAAAACTAGAATTGCACATGAACATTCTACTGTAAGGTGGGGACCCCCCACTACTACAAAAGGTGCAGCTGCACACCATGGGAGCAGACAGCCTCACCTAGAATTGGGGGAGACTCATTCTGTTAGCCCCTACTCCTGACCCAACCCAGCACATGGCCACAGCGGCCCATCCCTCTCTGGGGGCACTACATGGGGAAAGAGCTTACCCCACCTTCTGGGTGAGGGAATAGGGTCAAGTTGCCCTAGCTTCTAGCACATAGTTATTATCATGCTGGGTGGGAAGTGGGCAACTGGAGCTTTCTTATGCTGCCAGCTGATGTAGTTAGTCTCTAGCTTAACTGTGCTGCAGGTTCAGGAATCAAACCCTATTGATGATGTGAGGTTGTTACTGTTGCACATAATAGAATTTGTATTTATTTTTCTTTTACACATGAGGAAATTGCATACAGAAATCACGTTAAAATAGGTTATTTAGGCTGTCCAGTCAAACATTCAAAAAAAATTAGGAAATGCCAGACTATAGATAAAATAAATCTGTATTGCCCTGTATAAAGCTTATACAGGGTAAATTCATAAATTGTTCGCCCTCTATATAATTGATAGAGAGAGATGCACAGCTGTTTGCTCCCCCAGGTAGTAAACACTTACTCTGGGTTTACTAATAAACAAAAGAGATTTTATGAAGTGTAAAAAGTAGGATTTAAGTGGTTTCAGGTAATGACAGAACAAAGTAAGTCACCAAGCAAAATAAAGCAAAAATATGCAAGTCTAAGCCTAATACATTAAGAAACCGATTACAGGTAATATCTCACCCTCAGAGATGTTCCAATGAGCTTCTTTCACAGACTGGACTCCTTCCTAGTCTGGGCCCAATCCTTTCCCCAGTACAATCCTTGTTAGTTCCAGCAAACATCTCAGGTCGTAAGCAGGGGTTTTCTCATGACTGGCCACACTGTTTGTCCTGCTCCACCCCCTTTTATAGCTTTGGCATAGGTAGGAATCTTGTCTGTGCTTGTCCCCACGCCCGCCTCATCAATGGAAAAGTACAAGGATTAAGATGGATTCCAGTATCACGTGACAGTCACATGTCACTAACCCCCCTATTCTCCATTCTTCCTGAGTTAGCCCACAGGAATGCAGGTAAATAAACCATTTACAACCAATTGTCCTAGTCAATGGGAGCTATCAAGATTCTAAACCACCATTAATGGCCCGCACTTTGCATAATTACAGTAGGACCTCCTCGTTATACTTCATATTTCTAGCTTCAGATACAAGAATGATACATGCATACAAATAGGAGGAATACATTCAGTCAGTTATAACCTTTGTTATGATACATTACAAGAGACCTTTTGCATAAAGCATATTTAGTTACATCATATTCACATTCATAAGCATATTTCCATAAAAATATGGAGTGCAATGTCACACAATTGTTACCATTTAGTAAATGAAAACAAACCAAAGTGAACTGTACATATGTTTTAGGAAATAAATAATGAAGTGTGTTTATATCTAAAGTTGTCTAATGAGAAAACATCATAATACTAAAATTTAGCTAAGCTTTACATTTTAATACTTTGCATTTACAGGTAATTTGCCTGTGATTTATTAAACTGATTATAAATGCAGATAGAATATTAACTTTGTCTTTGCAGAGAAGTGTCACAATGGGTGAAAATCAGCCCTGGCACAAGTGGGTGCTTCTCCACTGACTGCACTGGAACGCCTCCTGCTTACACCACAACTGTATTTGGCCCAGTGTATTTTTTTTATAAGTGATTTAGTTTCTTTTATATGTGTGTTCTGAGTTTGGTTCTGTTCAATATCTTCATCAATGATTTAGGTAATGGCACAGAGAGTACACGTACAAAGTTTGCAGATGATACCAAACTGGGAGGGGTTGCAAGTGCTTTGGAGGATAGTATTTAAAATTCTAAATGATCTGGACAAACTGGAAAAATGGGCTTAAATTACAGCAAGGGCAGTTTAGGTTGGACATTAGGAAAAACTTCCTATCAGCGTGGTTAAGCCCTGGAATAAATTTCTCAGGTTGGTTGTGAAATCTCTATCATGGAGATTTTTAAGAGCAGGTTGGACAAACATCTGTCATGGATGGTCTAGATAATACTTAGTACTGCCATGAGTGCAGGGGACTGGACTAGATGACCTCGTCAGGTCCCTTCCAGTCCTAAGATTCTGATTCTTTGTACTAGCTACAATATCTTAATCTTAACACTAAAAAAGAAGCCTAATAAGCATAATATTGTGTATTCCTGAATTAAAAGGGACACCATTAATGTGGGGAAAAAATAAGACCATTTCTCTTCTCTTCAACAAATGTCAGGCTTGTATTGTAAATATGTTATAGTCTGTATTATATTGATCTTACAAACACTTAAACACATGCTTAGCTTTTTGCATGTGAGTAGTTCCATTGAAATCAATCACCTCAGTAAAGTTTATGTGCATTTTTAAGTGTTCGCAGGATTGGGGCCCAAGAGTCTAAATTCCTTAAAATGAGGGCTGGAGTTAAAGTCAAAGTATGTTATGCAACCTAGACACAGCACAGGAGCATTTGTGATGCAGTCTGATCTGTCAACCTTGACAATATCTTTCCTTAAAGAAAAAGAATCTTAATTTTTTTACTAATGCTTGTAGGGAGCATTACTGTTATCTTGGCTTCTTTTGTACATTCACCAAGTGTCATTTTTGATATCCTTAGGAAGTAGGAGTAGAATTTTCACCTTATCTGTACCATATCTTAAAGAATTACCTTGAAGAGAGGATCATTTCAGAGTCTCACTGTATACAGTCATCAAACCCAACACTACACAAATGTAAACTCCTCGTTTAGAGTATTGTTACTGAGCCAAAAATAACTCATTTTAGCATAGGAAAACTGTTCATAAACATTAAGTTGTGTAATGAGCTGCCATTAGGGAAAGTATTTCTGGCTAAAAGTGTGGGAGATTCTCATTCAATAATAATTTCTCAAAAAATAGCTTTTTCAGTGTGGTCAGGTAATACAGGATGTCTAAAGCAAAATACTATCTTGAAATGGAAGTCAAATTTCAATGGATAAATAAACAATGTAGCTCCTTCCACCAAACTACATTAATCCTACTATGTCTGCCTTTCCTCCATCCCTTGAGCTACCTCATCCTTGGTACATCCTGAGTAGATTTGGCAATGCTTTCTCATTTGAACAAGAAAATCCTTATAAAGCTTTTAAGAAAAACAAATACCAATAAACCAAAACCCAAAGAGACTATACGGGAAAATGATCTGGCAGTCCAAGGACACTCTGACTAATCATTATTGCTAGATTATTCCCTGTGCAAACTCATGTCAAGAAAGTGCTAATATAATTCTGTTAAATGCAAACTACTATGTAAATGCAATGTAAGATGTTCCACAAAATGTCAGGAAATGCAAAAACACTGTTGCATATCGTTTGTTGCATGGGGTAAACAGGATGTACACACTTAAGACAAAATAGTGATGATAGTACATATGTGCATCATGAAGCATTAACATGAATTTTGAACCTTAGTCTTTTGCATTTCTGAAAATTTGTTATTTCAACTAGGAAGTCATACTATTGTAAACAGATTTTTTGTATTTAATTTTATTTGATTTTCTTTAAGTTAAAGGAAGAGAATCCAGTGTTGTTTAGCATGTGGAATTTATGGATTAGATTTTGCCCTTGGCACCTACAGAGATGCTAGAGGCGGGGTAGGGAAGACTATAGCTATTGGTCTTTGACAGTGGACCTTGTAAGTTTCCCCGAAGCAATACAGATAAAGTAGAGGATATTCTTAGTAGAGAAGAAAAGCATTTACCCAGGAGAATGTTTGCCCTTATGATATGAGGAGGTTTCTTCGTCCTTTGTCAAGGAGACTCATAATTTAGGAATATGTCCAGATTGCCCGCTGCTCTTGCAAACTGGGTTTGCCACAGCATCATCTCCTATGCAGGTTTCAGATGATAATTGTGATGGCTTATAGTCTATCTGATGTTGATCTGATCACAGTTATGTATGCATTTGTGACTTGATTAGAATGTGTTCTTAAAGTTACAGTTGAAGAACACACAGATGCCACATCTGGTTCAGAACATGGCAGCAAGTCTGTTTAGTAGATTAGATGCAGGCAGCACGTTACAACTCTTCTGAAATGTCTGCATTGTCTCCCTGTTTGCTTCCAGGTACAATTCAAAATATGCATATTGATAAATAAGACCTTGAATAGTGTGAGTCCAAAACTAACTGCCTGAGAAAACACCTTAATTGCTTTCATGACCGCCAAGATCACTTGTGTGCTCTGGTTTACAGTGGTATTTAGAGACTGTGGTGATGCCCATCACCACAAAACCTGAAAATAAGATAGGCAGTATTTGATAATCTCTTGCACAGGAGGAGCCTACATTTTGTAATTTGTTTCCCCATGTGGGTCTGACATAATCCAAGTTATTGGCTTTCAGGGCATGCTCCGAAGGCCACCGTTTCTCCTGAGCAGGAGGTTATGTGGTATATTTTTCAGAAGGCTTCTATACAGGGTTGGGTCTATTAATATTAGACTACCAGCTATTTTTCTTTGTTTCTATGCACCCACAGATATGTAATAGCACTATTTTGTAAAATTAACAACCAAATGCTCACTCACATAGCTGAACTTGCAGGCATGACTCATTTGAATCCACAGCTGTAAAAATATAAAACATTTTCAGTATATATTCAGTAAACACTTTTCAGGTTTATTAACTGAAAGAACTTTTTCAAACCTTGCAAAACTACTAGTATTTAGTAGTTAAGTTTGTTCTTTTACAATCCCTCAAAAACATAATCCCATAAATTTACAAAAAAACCTTTTTGCTCTTTTAGAAAGGGTGAAAAAAAATAATAAAACCCTCTTTGATTAGAGACTGAGCAAGAACCATTCAGACTGAAAGGTGAATGAATCGGAGAATTGTATGTGAAAGCAGAGGATTATAAAGGAAACAGATTTATAGTTGAAAACAGTTAACATTGTAACTTTCGCTATAGCAAGTGTTCTGACATCACAAAATCACAATTCTAGAAATACGCTAGACTCTCATTCAGTTGTTTCAGCTACCCAGACTCTTGTCTGCCTTTTGATGACAATAACTTTTTGAATACATTTAAGTGGCAAAAACATACTACCAGGCATTTTTCTTGAATATATCCTTCCCTGACAGGTACCAGTAGCGTGAAGTCCTGCCCCAGGCCTGCTCAGACACATCCACAACATATTTTTTGTAGAAACAATCTGTTTGTATGATAGGAAACAACAGACCATGAATCCTTAAAAATTGCCTCATGTGCTGAGATCTGTATAAGTTAAGCAAAATGCTTGCTGTCTTTTAGTATTTGGTCTTCCAGTGTGGTAACAGTCTTGGTGCTATTCAGTAGGCTCAGTGCCTCAGACAGATGTGTTAAAAGACTAACTTCAGAATTTTGGAGCCAAATGCCAAACCATCTGAATCCTAATTAAGTGAAGCCAGGACTTCAGGTCATTAGATTTGTGATGGTCCAGTCATGGTAGCAGCTGGTTGTGAAGAAAAGGAGACTCCACAACTTGTTTTATTAGTTCACATGCAACGAATACATCCTTCAGCCTATGTCCAAATATAATTGAAAGAACTAAGTTTTCTACAGGTCAGAGGCTATTGTGGGCCTTCACTGAGGGGCAAAGCCAGTGATCAAGCTTGGCTTTACAACCTGCTCCTGTCTAGGTTTCTATCTTCACTCTGTAAGGACTTCAGGTGTCTGCTGGAAATTAACCCTAATAAACCAGTTTCTTAAGGGAATGTTGGCAGTCCTAATAAGAGACAGCTGTGGGACCTCTCAGTGCCTCAGGCTGGCTTCAGCCCTTAGTTTGACTGGCAATGTGCAGGATCCATTCAGCTTGTCCTAGTATTCTTTAATTAATGGAAGTTTGCTTTGGGATATTCACATGGCAGCCTTTTTTAAAATTTAAAATTCCATTTGTCATAAAATTAATCCCCAACAGAATACTTTGTTGCAGCTTTACTTGTGCTTGCTTACACAAATTAAAATAAAAAACAAACCACACTCACTGCAGTAGTTAGCCTACTTTAACTTTGCCAAACTAAACTATATTCCAAACTAAAGTAATCTGAGGAAAATATCCAGTCCAATTGCAGTCCTAGGAGTCCTTTCAGGGTTTGTTAATGTTTTTGGGTTTTTTTATGAAGCATTACTGGTTGGGGAATTGTGCTCTTGCATATGAACTAATTAGAGGAGATCAGAGCCCTCAACAATGCTTTGAGCAGCAAAATCTTCTTATACCCAGATAAATCTCAAAATTGTGGTCTGTTGAGGGAACAGTGTTTTGTGAAATATCCAGCCTTTTATTGTTCTTAGCCTTGTTGATATCATGCAACTTGTGAAAAGTGGGATCATTCACATGTCCCACATGGTGAGGTGCACGAAGTAATGGTACCAAGCCTTTGTTGGCATAGGTTGAGTGAATTACTGCAATTTGTCACTTCAGTCTTTTTGGCTTTTGGCATGTTTTCCTAAGTAACTATTTTCCCTATGGGACAGAAAGAAATCAAACAACTTTTTAATAAAAATCCAGCAAGTAAGAAGTAAACAAAAATTAATTCCAGCAGAGCTCCTTCTAGATGCATCTGGCTCCAGTTCCTAAAAGCGAGGGCCCCTGATGTTTCCTCACTGGGAAGCCTGTCAAGGCACTATTATTATAGCAGTTACATAAAAACCTTGATTAGACTAAAATTCTAAGATATTAAAAATACTAATCTTTTTTTTTCTGTTAGAATTACTTATCTGTGATCCTTTCTGTGTCTTGTTGAGGTTCATTGTCTGGGTACACTGCAAGAAGGACAGGAGACACTTGTCATAGATTTTAATCAGGCTGCAACTTTATTATATAGATGTCTGGGACTACCTGGCAGATAAAGTGTACAGTGAAGGAAAATCCATGCTTTTTCAAATCCATTCTCCGGGGCTTCCACCAGCCCCCCTTTGTTTCCATCCAGGTCCCCCAGCCGACCTATGGCTTGGACCTTACCATCCACCACCCTCGTAAGAGGGTTAAGGTGGGCTATGAGAAGGGGGAGGGGGGGTAGTTGGCTCCCTGCCGTACCAATCAGAGGAGTCCCCAACCCCCTTCCCTGTTCTGTGTCTTTATCCAGTACCTCCTTTTAAGTCCTTTACCACATAAATGGGACCACATTTATCTGGTCACTGGCTGCTGTTCCTGTGGAGTACCTGCACTGAACATCCACTCAACCCTACAAAATAAGTTGCGACATATGGCCTACCACCTTTTCTTCTCACCAGAAAAGGTCCTCCCTCACACCCGCTGTGGGGAAGGTGAAAAAACCTCACTCCACCGAAGCCAATTCTGGTGATGGGGGGGGAAAATTCCTTTAAAAGGAGCGACTAGCATAATGCCCACAACAGGTCCTAACCCAGCATGCCATTCGCCTTCACTAGGGGAGGGGGGGAGGGTGGGTGGGTGCTGGCTTATTCGCTGTGTGGAACAAAGAGGCTTGCCCCACCCAGATTTCGTACCTTTATGCCCTTCGGACCTCACGTTTCTGGGGGGGAGGGGGAGTGAGACATTGCTGCAAAGCTGACCACCAAGCACATTTTTTTTACAGCAGTTTCTGACCTCCTTCCCCAAACACACACGCTATAAAGCAGAGCTGTCCTTCCCAGGTAAGCCCCAGACCAACTCTTCCCCATCTTAGTTGTGGTGCAGTCATTAGGAAATTTATATGGCAGATGAGAACTGCAGAATGCTAAAGGAAAATTGCAGTGGAATATGAGAGATTCTTCAAAGATATCCATCTTAACAGATAGAAATACAACAGAGGGTGTGCCAGAGCACAGGAGTGGTGGGACCTGCCTAAAGTAAAAAGTCTAAGCTGTGCTACCCAGAGGGGCATGCTGCCTACTGAGGTACTTAAGTTGCCTCTGGTGATCAGTTCCATTCTCTGGTTGATGAAGGAGCTTATTTGGGACCACAACGGCTGATTAAATCCATCCTTTTGTCTCACTGGTGTATACCGTAAAAAAATGAACAAATAGCAACCAAAACCCAGCATTTTTTAATCGATTAGCTGGTAGAGTTTGGGGATGTTCCTGATGTTTATGCTTGTGGGGCTTATATGTGCCCTTCATCTTCTCTTCTCAAACAATTTATGGACATTCAGTGGCATTGTCAACACACCTTGGGGATTTTTGCCTCTTTCATCTACTCCCTCCGGAGCACCTTAGGGAGGGCCATTTGCATCATCAGCATACCTAGGGCTTTTGGCTCACTTGCCGTGCATTCTCCAGAGTGACATATATCTCTGGACAGGGTCCTTGGGCAATAGTGCGTTACTGGAGCACTTGTGGACACTTCCGTGTCCCTTTTCATGCTGGTTATTGGCATTGGTGCACCATCTATTGACATGCCTACTGTGCTTTATGCCCCAGAAGGGACTATGACTGGCCAGCACATGATAAATAATCACAAATGTAACTGTGTGCCACTGGGTCCTAGAGTATACTCCTCAATGTCTCCCTGTTCTCCAATTGGTCTGTTAAGATTGCCATGAAGCCAGCCTGGAAAGCCTCAGAAGCTTTGGTTTCAAAGGAACCCAGGTAAGACCCCATACTGGGTGTCAGAACTCTGCCCCAGCGCTACCTACAATCATGCAAGTCCTACAGAGGAGATTGTATAGCTTTATATCCACTCCTGTATAAAGTGTCCTGCTAGACCTAAGGTGACTGTTACCAGATTGTGGTGAGGTTTCTTCCTTGAGCAAGTAACCCAACCAGTGATGTTCAACATGACTTGTCAGAGGGTACGTGTAAACAAGGAAAACGGATCATGTTTTCCCCTTCGGATCAACCATGACCAGCGAACACATTTGTCAAGGTGTTAAACTGTGTCTACATTAGGTGCAAAGTCATGTTTAAAAAATTAGTTGGCTAGCAAGTTTTCAAACACAGCCTATTTTCCTAGTCATCTCCACAAAGGCATCATCTTCTGCCAGTGCCAAAAGGGAACCAGACAACTCCTCATTTGCAGCTGACTCTGCTGTCAGCTCCTACAAACACCTGCCTGTGGTTCTGGCTATTCCTCTCCCAGACATGATGTCACATATAAGCTACATAATGGATCCTCAGATGCAGCAAGACATATTGCATTAATAGGTGTGATACTGTCTCTTCAGAAATTTGCTTCCTTAATGTGTGATGATCTTTTCACTGATCTTAATGCTCCAAAGTGTTACTTAACAAAAGCAGTGTCCTAACATGGACGTTTGTTGGAGCCCTTGTTAGCATGGAGTTTTTGAGATTCAATATCAGATCTATGCTCTGGAATCCCTTATGCAGTTCTAGATTGCTTGAACACTGATGGTTTCAGCACAACCCATGTACATGCATACATTAGCAGCATTGACACTTCAACTACCCAGACATCTGTTGAGAAAAATAATACAGCAAGGCACATATTATCCAACAAGTTCTTGGAGTGTATTGGAGACAATTTTTTATTTCAGAAGGTGGAGAAAGCAACTAGGGGAGAGGCTGTTCTAGATTTGATTTAGACAAATAGGAAGGAACTGATTGAGAATTTGAAAGTGGAAGGCAGCTTGGGTAAAAGTGATCATGAAATGATAGAATTCGTGATTCTAAGGAATGGTGGGAGGGAAAACAGCAGAATAAAGACAATTGATTTCAAGAAGGCAGACTTGAGCAAACTTAGGGAGTTGGTAGGCAAGATCCCATTGGAAGCCAAGCCTAAGGGGAAAAACAGTTCAAGAGAGTTGGCATTTTTTCCAAGAGACATTAAGGGCACAAGAGCAAACTATCACTCTGCATAGGAAAGTTAGGAATTATGGCAAGAGGCCACCCTGGCTTAACCAGGGGATCTTCAATTATCTGAAACTCAAAAAAGAATCCTACACAAAGTGGAAACTAGATAAAATTACGAAGGATGAAAATACAAAATACCCAACACAAGTATGTAGGGACAAAATTAGAGAGGCTAAGGCATAAAATGAGATTAAACTATCTAGAGACATAAAAGGTAACAAGAAAACGTTCTACAAATACATTAGAAGCAAGGGGGATACCAAAGACAGGGCAGGCCCATTACTCAATGAGGGAAGAAAGACAACACCGAAAATGTGGAAATGGCAGACGTGCTAAATGCTTTTTTGTTTGTTTTCACCAGAAAGGTTTGTAGCGATTGAACGTCTAACATAGTGAATTCCAGTGAAAATTAGGTAGGAATTGAGGCTAAAATAGGGGAAGAACAAATTAAAAATTAGACAAGTTAGATGTTTTCAAGTTGGCAGGGCCTGATGAAATACATCCTTGGAGCTGACAGAGGAGATATGAGCCATTAGTGATCATCTTCGAAAAGTCATGGAAAATGGAAGAGATTACAGAGGACTGGAAGAGGGCAAATATAGTGCCAATCTATAAAAAAAGGGGAATAAGGACAACCTGGGGAATTAGAGACTAGTCATCTTAACATCAATACCGGGAAAGAGAATGGAGCAAATAATCAAGCCATCAATTTGCAAACACCTAGAAGATAATGTGATAAGTAACAATCAACATGGATTTGTCAAGAGCAAATCTTGTCAGTCCAACCTAATAGCGTTCTTGAATAGACTAACAAGCCTTGTGGATGGGGGGAAGTGGTAGATGTGGTATATCTTGACTTTAGTAAGACAATTGATACTGTCTTGCATGATCTCATAAACAAATTAAGGCCACGTCTATATGTACAGTGGTGCAGCTGTACCAATACAGCTGCGTTCCTGCAGCGCATCAGGTGAAGATGCTCAGTGCCGACGGGAGTGAACTCTCCTGCCGGCATACAGAAAACACCACTGTGATTGGCTGTGCACATAAGCATTTATGTTGGTGTAACTTATGTCCTTCGGGGGTGAAATATTCACACCCCTGAGCAACATACATTTTTGCTGACAGGCCGTAGTGTAGACATAGCCTAAGGAAATATAACCTAGGTGGAGCTGCTGTAAAATGGGTGCATAACTGATTGGAAAACTGTTCCCAGGAGTAATTATCAGTTGGAAAGGCATATCAAGTGGAGTCCCGCAGGGATTGATTCTGCGTCATTTTCTGCTCAATATCTTCATCAATGATTTACATAATGGCTTAGAGCAGAGGTCCCCGAATTGTGGGATATGCCCTCCTAGGGGGGTGTGGAGGGATGTTTGGGGGGTGCAGCCAAGGCCCAGGCCAGCCATGCACCACCCTCCACCCTGGGGGGAACAGGGAAGGAGCGCCACCCAGTTCTGCTCCGGGCCGTGGCCCCGGTTTCTGGCTCTGGGGCCCTGGCTGCCAGCCTTGGCCCCTGGCCGGGGCTCTGCTCCTGCCCCCAGCTGTGGCTCCAGCCTGGGCCCTCCTTACCCAGTCCTTGCCTCCCCACAAGCTGTTTCCCTGTTCATGGCCCCAGCTAGGGCGGGCATGGACAGGGATAAGTGGGGGGTGCGACCCTGAAAAGTTTGGGGACCACTGGCATAGAGAGTACACTTATAAAGTTTGCGGATGATACCAAGCTGGAAGAGGGTTGCAGGTGCTTTGCAAGGATAGGATTAAAATTCAAAATGATCTGGACAAACTGGAGAAATGGTCTGAAATAAATAGGCTGAAATTTCATAAAGACAAATGCAAAGTACTACACTTAGGAAGGAACAGTCATTGCACACATTCAAAATGGGAAATGACTGCCTAGGAAGGAGTACTTCGGAAAGGGATCTGGGGATTATAGGGGATCTCAAATTAAATATGAGTCAACAGTGTTACGCTGTTGTTAAAAAAGGAAACATCGTTCTGGGATGTATTAGCAGCAGTATTGTAAGTAAGCCAGGTACGCAAAGTAATTCTTTCACTCCTCTCTACACAGATAAGTCTTTAATTGGAGTATTGCATTCAGTTATGGGTGTCACATTTCATGGACAAATTGGAGGAAGTCCAGAGGAGTGCAGCCATAATGATTAAAGGTCTTGAAAACATGACCTATGAGGAAAGATTGAAAAAATTGTGTTTGTTTAGTCTGGAGGAGAGAAGACTGAGGGGAGACATGGTAACAGTTTGCAAGTACATAAAAGATTGTTACAAGGAGGCCAGTGAAAATTTGTTTTCCTTAACATCTGAGGATAGGACTAAAAGCAATGGGCTTAAATTGCAGCAAGTGAGGTTTACGTTGGACATTAGGAAAAGCTTCCTAACTGTCAGGGTAATTAAGCGCTGGAACAAATTGCCTAGGGTCAGCAGGTTGTGGAATTTCCATCACTGGAGGTTTTTAAGAACAGGTTAGACCAACACCTGTCAGGAATGGTCAAGTTCAGAGGTGGGCAAACTACGGCCCACAGGCCACATCCGGCCTGCGGGACCGTCCTGCCCGGCCCTTCAGCTTCCGGCCGGGGAGACTAGACCCTGGCCCCACCTGCGCAGCCTCCGCTCACCATGCTGCCAGCGCTCTGGACGGCGAAGCTGCGAGAGCCGCCAGGTGCAGTGTATTAAATTGCTCCCTGTAGGAATGTGCTACTTATGGAGCACCAGGACTGGCAGCTGTAAGTAGTACACAGTAAGTAGCACGTTCCTATGGGGAGCAATTTAATACACTACACCTGGGTAGGGAAGGCTGTGCCTTCCCAAACAGCCTGGCTCCTGCCCCCTATCCGCCCACTTCCCACCACCGACTGCCCCCCTCAGAACCCCGACCCATCCAACTCCCCCTGCTCCTTGTCCCCTGATTGCCCCCTCCCGGGACCCCCCTGCCTGTAACTGCCCCCCCCCGGGACCCCACCCCCTATCCAATGCTCTCTGTCCCCTGACTGCCCCTACCCCTATCCATACCCCCGCCCCCGGACAGGCCCCCTAGGACTCCCACAGTTATCCAACTGTTCCCTGACTGCCCCCCAGGATCCCCTGCCCCTTATCCAACCCCCCCCCGCTCCCCGCCCCCGTACCATGCCGCTCAGAGCACCGGGACTGGCAGCCGTAAGTAGTACACCGTAAGTAGCACATTCCTTTCGGAACCCTGGTATGGCCCTCAGGCCAAAAAGTTTGCCCACCCCTGGTCTAGTTATTACTTACTCCTGACCTGAAGGCAGAGGGCTGGACTAAATAACCTGCTGAGCTCCCTTCCAGTCCTACACTTCTGTGATTCTATGATAGAAAATATCCTTTGCCTAGAAATACCTCCATCTAGTTCTTACCTTAAACCTGTGAGAGACCAGTTGTTGAGGCTATTGTAACTGGAGGCAGAACTGGCTAAATGGATTTCCCCTCCCTATTAGCATGCCCATTGATGTGGTACAATGGCAGTAGCCTGAATCCTCCATTCTGATTGGAAGTTGCGTGCTAGAAAGACCTACACTTATAAAGGGAAAAAAATTGCTGACTGTTGTGAAAAGTCCCTTGTGTATTCTCTTATAGACTCCACACAAAATCTGCCCCACTTCTTTCTTCTCTTGTCTCAGTTTGGGTTAAAAATAATCTCCCTAACGGATTTTCTACTCTGGGAAATTATATCATGTTAGACTACAACCCTGAGGAATCATGTTAATTAACGTGGTGTGAAACAGTGCATACAGGGACTGTTGTGCTTGACATTGTGTCAGCTGGTCATGGCTAACCCTAAGGGTCACAGGCTCAAAAAGTTAAAATAACATTAATTTTTGTCACCTTGTGGCTTTTTCATCACAGCTTTCAAATGCAACTGGCCTTTCCTAATTTCAGTGATGACAACTGCAGAGGAGGTATCTATCTTTGATATTTTAATAAAAGGCTGAAGTATATGAGGCTGCTAAGGAGACTCTTAGATCTATGTGTACTGGGAAAGTACATCCTATTGGAACCCTGGGGAGTTGTGGGAACTAACACAGTGTTAAACACAACTGGGGATGCACCATAGCAGAGAACATTGTGCGTACCATAGCATCAGCTGGTCTAGGGTCTACCACAGTTCTGATTTGGATTTGACTCAAGATAGTGGAAATATCTCAATAACAGTTCACAGGATTTTCAGCTCCATCAGCTTCAAATCCAAAATCTGAATCCTAGCCAAAACCTAATGCAGATCTCTGTGCCACATCTTCAGCCTACCTATAATGATATTCTCCAGTCTGAAGGCAAAAATCCGAGTAACCTTTTTGTTATTGCCACAAGGAGTAATTAAGTATCCTTTGGCAAAAATAAAACTTGCTTTAGGTCCATAACGTTTTTTTAAATAACTTCTATATTTCATCATGTTATGCCTCCATCTGAAGACTAAAAGGTGCAGTGTTCAGTAAAATCTGCTAGGGGGTTGAATGTTTTTGTCTGTCATATTTCCATAGGAATTGGAGTTGAATGTATGCAGTAGCATTAGTAGAATTGTTAGTCATAACATTATAGCAGTTTTTATATTTTTAAATACAGCATACAAGCTAATTTTGCGTGCTGGACCCCAGATTTGGTGCCTGAAATGTAACTCTCATGTTGTCAGGGGCTGGAAGTGGTATGGAGATATTACATTCCGCCCCTCTATGTATGGTGTGTGGTTAAGGCAGGGAAAGGGGAAAGTGATGTATGCTCCTTACTAACAAACCTCCTCGAAAACAATGGAAAATGCAGGGGTGGGGGAAAGGTTGCTACAGTGAGCGAGGTGTAGTAGACATATACCCATATAACCACCCCCCACCCAATAAATCTGTAAATTATATATTAAAAAAATACAATTGACATTTTATATCTGCTGTTTGACTTGCAGAGCATGGCAGAGATCAGATCAGTCGGTCTAAAGCTCTGAAAGGATTACTTTTGTGCTGTTAAAATCTTGTAATATGTGCTAATCTTCCAGAGCTATGTCCATCTGGGATAACAGTCTACAGATTACCACGATGTGTAGCATAGTGGGAGCATGGCTTGGAGCATTTCCTATTCCTCTGGATTGGGATCGGCCTTGGCAGGTTAGTCTTCATACCTTGTAAGTGTATTCACATTCGTTTGTTGCAGTGTGAGAACTGAACAAAAAGGAGGGAGACAATAAAAGTATATTAGAGGTGCTAGCATGAAGCTGCTAATGTAAGGTAGCCAAATCCCATTTAAGAACTGTATAATAAATATCTCTTTTCCAGTATCCAACATGCAGTGTTTTTACTACCTCTTTCAGTCGGTTTTGAAGTGTTTTGTGTGTGTCTCTGTGTTCATGTGCTGATACTATCAGTAGATTCTTGAAGAAAATCACACTGAAAGCTAATATTCAGAGCTTGATATTGAGGAGTTACACAAGCAGGAAGAGAAGAGCAACATGACACATGGCAGGGAGTGTATCCGCATTCAGTTTGTGGATAGAAAGCACTGCTTTTATTGTTTATGGGGAGAGGAAGAAAGATGCTTTCCAAGTGTTTCAGCTTCCCTGCACCTTCCATTAAAGCACTTAACGAAATGCATTTAAAATTGCTATTGGCTTAATATTGATTTGTGGAGTTTGGGTGGCCAAATACCTCTGCTGAAAATTTACCTTACGATTTCAAAGGAACCACTGGCAAGTAGCAGCTACTTTGTTGCACAGTAAAAAATGGGAAGCTGGCACTGCAGAAAAATCTGTAAATTCGGCAGTCTGCACTATTCCATTTTGACTTTAATTGCCATGCAGAAAGGATCTCTCCAGCTGTTACCTAAATATGTAAATGTTCTGAGATGATTCTTAGTAATAGCTGTTGGTGTAATTAGAAAGAAACCACTACTGCTTTCCATCCTAGTGAGGTGCTACCCGCTTACACTAAATCCATCAGTATTTGCCAACCCTATAATGCTACTAGTCAGATGGAGTTCAGACGCCGCCTCTTCCAGAAGCTAGTAGGGCAGCCCAGCACCCAAGTCTCTCTCATCCTCATAAAGCATGGTGATTTATACTCCTATTAGAGGGTTTTGTCCAGAAGCAGCTGAGCAGGTTACCTTTGTGTCAGAAGCCTTTCTTTCGATCAGTATAATTACATTTTTATTAAACTGTCTTAAATATCCTAAGAAATCAGAATAGCAGATGAGTGGTTTAGTAGTTTAAGAATAAAGTTTGACTTGACTCCCTGCAACTACATATTTTAAACATTGGAGCATGTTTCACCGTTCCCGCCTCTTGAGGGTAGGTGCTTGGTAGTATCATTTAGTGTATCATTTATGTGGTTTCTTTTATGAGACCTTAAAATCAATGGGCTCAATCCTGTAAAGTGTGCCTTGTGCAGGGCATCCTCATCTCCTGCTGACTTTAGTGGATGTTGAGAATGCTTGGCACTTTGCAGGAGTAAGTATGGAGATTTTGCTTTCCCTGCTTTGACATTAATTAAATTCCCCTGTCATTTTCTAAAAGTCATGTCCCTGTGCCATGATAGAGGTACATAAAATCATGAGTGGTGTGGAGAAAGTGAATAAGAAAAAGTTATGTACTTGTTCCCATAATATAAGAACTAGGGGCCACCAAATGAAATTAATAGGTAGCAGGTTTAAAACAAATAAAAGGAAGTTCTTCTTCCCTCAGTGCACAGTCAACCTGTGGAACTCCTTGCCTGAGGAGGTTGTGAAGGCTAGGACTATAACAGGGTTTCAAAGAGAACTGGACAATTCATGGAGGTTAACTCCATTAATGGCTATTAGCCAGGATGGGTAAGGAATGGTGTCCCTAGCCTCTGTTTGTCAGAGGGTGGAGATGGATGACAGGAGGGAGATCACTAGATCATTACCTGTTAGGTTCACTCCCTCTGGGGCACTTAGCATTGGCCACTGTCGGTAGACAGGATATTGGGCTGGATGGACCTTTCGTCTGACCCAGTATGGCCGTTTTTATGTTCTTATGCCATAGGTCAGAATGCACCCCAGCCTAGAAACCCATGTGTGTCTCATCCTCCTGACCAGGGTTTTTCCAGGCTACATAGTTCCCTGCCTACACTATGAGTTTCCCAGCAAGACAGACTGCCTAATCAGGCCTGCTTTGCTTTCTCATAGAGGCTATGAGCAGCATAATTGCCCACAGCTGAAAGTTACCACATAATCCTTTCTAAGCAAGCACATTTACTCTTAAGGTGAAAGCATTACAGAGAAAACATATTGAAAACAATAAAAGAACCTACAGGCAGGCTGCTAAACTTACCAGAGATCACCCCCAACTCTAGCAAGGGTTCTGGCATGTGATCAATCCTTCAAACTCCACCAAGGCGTTTTTCTGTGGTTATGAGTTCATAGCAGCTGTTAGCTCAGAATAAGCACCTCTGTGAATCATTCATTCTTTTATTTATGCAGTTTGGGCCTTTGAGCTTGTTCTCATATAACAGATGATCAGCAGACAAATGTCCCCTCCTCAGGGCAAAGCTTCAAAAGGCTTAGTTCTTGCATTACTGGAGGAGGTACATTAGCATGCACATTTTCCTAGAGATTTCCTGGGAAACGCTGTTCAACTTTTTGTCCCAAAAGTTGTTCTTGTCTAGCACATTGTTTAAAATAGTCTTTTGAAATTCATAACACTTCCCAGGGTTTGTTTACATTGGCCATGTCTCCCTTCTACAGAAGTTACATACAATCCCACAAAACTATAAAAACTTGGCATTTATAATACTATGGACTTCCAAAGCTATTTAAACTTAATTCAGTTAGCTGTCCCAAAGATATTGCAGGAAATTGCCATATTTGTCACAGTGTGCACCAGTCTATGTGGATACAGCTCTCCACCCCAGAGAAAACTGCATTTCACTGTGTTTGCGTGTTGTATGTATAGGGACAGATTTTTGCATTTCCCGTATCTTTATGTTGTTTACACCCATGCAAAGAGTGTATATTGCTACCAAATCAGCATGGTAACAATTTACATCCACTTTGCACTGGTATAACCAAGTTTGCAAGGTGAAGTGCAACAGAGAATCTGACCCTAACAATGTACTTTGGTCTATGGGATGAAAGTTGTTGTATACTTGAAAAATACTTTATTAATACAGTATTGCACAAGATCTAGGTCAGAATAGAGACCTTATATTAGATAATGTATGTCCTGAAGACTTCATTAATAAATTATATACACAACTTCCCATAAGTTGTGCAATATGTCTATCTTATATACCAATAGTGTGAGCTGAGATATAAAAAATGGATAGATTCTGATGAACAAGACACACATATTCATTAGATAAGACAGATAATGTAAATAAATGTAATCCTTGATTATACAGCTCCAAATGTTGACATGTGGGAGACCCAAGTTTGGCAGTATCCTGGCAACTTTTTGTGTGTGTGGCTAATATAGACTTGGGTCAGAATTTTCAAACATGAGTGGCTAAAGTTGGGTTTCTGAATGTATATTCAGGCATTTAAACAGGCGTTGCCAGCTATTCAGAAGTGCTGAGTGTGACAGATATTGCGACTGCATGCTGCATCTTTCGGAGAACATATTGTATTAAGGTTATAAATGATCTGTGTATTACTGTGGGCCAGGAATTGTATGCAGCTCAGGGGAGGGGGATAATGGTTGCTTTTAGCTCCTGCAGGAACTAAAACCAGCGTGGGGTGATTAAAGTGAATCACTCATGTTGTAAATACCTCTAGAGAGGTACCATCCCTTGGGAGGCTTGCAAATACTTGTTCAAACTGGGTTTTCCAGAGACTAACAGACAAAGAAAGGTCTTTTGATATACAAAGGCTGCATTTAAACTAAGGGCCTTCTTTCTGATACGGCAAACAGACAGGTCTTTCTGTCCCTGGGAGCCCCAACCCTTGGAAGGGTTGGAAAGACATTGGCCTACTAAGGCCCCATAAGTATGACAAGTGATTCTGGTATGTTTTAGTTTTTGTTTAAATCTGTTTGTTTTTTATGTTTTCTCTAATGCATTTACCTTAAGAATAAATATGCTTGCTTGGAAAGAACTGTGTGGTAACTTGTAACTGCTAGTAATGCACTGTTCATAGCCCTCAGAGAGAGAAAGCCAAGCATAGGTGCTGGCCTTTAGGCAGACTGGCTTGGCAGGGATATCACAGTGTAAGCAGGGAGCCCTGCAGTCTTGTCCTCCCCTCCTCCCTGCCCCTGTCACAAGAGACAGCTGATGACTGGAGATCTGAGACCTGACTGGGCACTCCTGGAATGGACCACAGGAAGTCGGGGGCTACAGGTGCAATTATCCTGAAACTGTGACACTGAATATCTGCAGTTATCTAAGTTATAGTAGCTTGTCACTTGATGTCTTTGGGCAGCAGTATTGTCCAGAACCTCTGCTGCACTATGCACTGTGGCTGCACACCTCCCTGTCCCTGATGCTCACCTCCCACCCTCATCTCTGGTATGTGCCTTATATTGGAGCTTGGGAGGGGGTCCACAAAAGACAACCTGAGGCTGTCTTCTTCAGTTCCTGTGCCAGGGGAATTCTCGGCCGTATCTAGGGTTTTCAGAGCTCCTTTGTCACTCTGGCCCAGCATATGGCAGCTTGAGCAGGGGTGAAAATCTCACCAAAATTTTGGACTTAAAGTACTTGAGTATCCCTTTTAATCCTCTCTTTCTGGGGAGCTTATGGAGTAACCATAGAGCAGACAGTTTATCAATCCTGTAGGCCATAGATAGGAGACTGCTTGTGGGGGACAACATTTTTAAATGCTAATGTTCTTTATGGCCCACTTTATAGGGGAAAGTGAAAGAAGTCTTTTTAATGCAAAACAGCTTGTATATTTGCATTTATCTGAGTAAATGTCGTCGAACACAAAAATGATACTATCCATGGGGTAGAAACCAGTCTTTATAGGCTGTTTTTTATTAACTTGGGCTTGACTTGCAGAACTTGACAATATCAATTGCATCCGATGAAGTGAGCTGTAGCTCACGAAAGCTTATGCTCAAATAAATTGGTTAGTCTCTAAGGTGCCACAAGTACTCCTTTTCTTTTTGCGAATACAGACTAACACGGCTGTTACTCTGAAACCTGTCCATATCAATTGAGAGATTATATACTTCTGTGAACAGGGATTTCAAAAATACCTGGTGTCAAGGTTCCTTCCCCACTCTGAACTCTAGGGTACAGATGTGGGGACCTGCATGAAAACCTCCTAAGCTTATTTTTACCAGCTTAGGTTAAAACTTCCCCAAGGTACAAACTATTTTCCTTTTTCCCTTGGACTTTATTGCTGCCACTACCAAGCATCTAACAGATATATAACCTGGAAAGAGCCCGCTTGGAAATGTCTTTTCCCCCAAAATCCTCCCCAAACCCTACACCCCCTTTCATGGGGAAGGCTTGATAAAAATCCTCACCAATTTACATAGGTGAACACGGGCCCAAACCCTTGGATCTTAAGAACAATGAAAAAAACAATCAGGTTCGTAAAAGAAGAATTTTAATAGAAGAAAAGGTAAAAGAATCACCTCTGTAAAATCAGGATGGTCAGTACCTTACAGGGTAATTAGATTCAAAACATAGAGAATCCCTCTAGGCAAAACCGTAAGTTACAAAAAGACACAAAAACAGGAATATCCATTCCATTCAGCACAGCTTATTTTCTCAGCCAGTTAAACAAACAGAATCTAACGCATATCTAGCTAGATTACTTACTAAAAGTTCTAAGACTCCATTCCTGTTCTGTTCCCAGGAAAAGCATCACACACGCAGACAGCCTTTGTTTCTCCCCCTGCTCCAGCTTTTGAAAGTATCTTGTTTCCTCATTGGTCATTTTCGTCAGGTGACAGCGAGGTTATCCTAGCTTCTTAACCCTTTACAGGTGAAAGGGTTTTTCCTCTGGCCAGGAGGGATTTTAAAGGCGTTTACCCTTCCCTTTATATTTATCACACCTTGTCACCAAATTATAAGAGATGGAAAAAGGTATTCTGGTGTTTGTAATGGAAACATTGCCCCCAAACACCACAAAAGTCTGGTCAAGCTGAGATGTCCCATGGAGGTGATGTATTGGAGTTGGATTCTGTCAGCATTCCCAGAGACCTGATTCAAGAAACAGCATTAACATTGGTCTTTTCCTTCCTCCCACCCAATAGAGCAGTGGTTCTCAAACTTATTTGATCGCGCCCCCCTTCTTTGTGTCTGTAGTAGTTTATTCCCCCACCACCACCACACAAGTACATATACCAGTAAAAACAAGCAACTCTAAATATTAAAAACAGTGAGGCATTGATTCAAACAGTGCTAACAATCCTTTGCAATAAGAGCAAAAGTAAAACTGTGATTGTGGTTGATTCTTACAATTAAATGTGCACACCACATCGTAGCAAATGGATTAATGTACAAATGGCAACGACTTTGTATAATGCTATGCAGACTTAACAGAAATCAATCAATATACACAGCACCATCTAGAGTCAAATACACAGTGCCATCTGAGGACCTGGTATGGCTGGAGCAATCAGCTTTGTTAGTTATTCAGTGCTATGGGTAAAATGTGTGCCGTAAGTTTTTGTTTTTTCCCCCTATTAAAGCTTTTCATCCCCTCCTCCCCGAATACATTCTCTGCCCCACAATTTGAGAACCTCTGCAATAGAACATTGAGATCTACTGCTCAGGTTTTGAGCTATATATGGTTCTTCAAGGCCCTCATGGAATCTTCAGGTCTGATAGACATTCCTGGGTCCTGGGCACCAACAGTAAGAGCATTCCGTACAGGAGTATTCCCAGTGCTGCCACTGGTCACGTGGGAAGCGAGGGAAAGTGATAAGATCTCCTTTCCTTGTAGCTATGAAGGAGGATAGACACTTCACTCTCTATCTTGAGGGGACAGGGATGGGAAGAAAAGAGGCATTGACATATGTATTGTGCTGTTGTATTGGAACGCCAATGTTAAATCACCTTGATGCAGTGTTTCACATATTGACACAATCCTGATGCAACATCATACCACACTGCCAGGACAGTCTGTTGCGTCTTCATAACTGCAGTGGTGAAGTAGCTCTCCAGTTGTTTAAAGCTTGAGTATTCCTGTAATACTGGTGATGGGAAATGTGTGAAATGATGATCCTTCCAGAATGGAATGAGAAGACAACCAGATATTTCTGTCAGAACTGCCCTTCAGAATAGGCTGAGGCTCAGGGTGACAGAGTCTAACTCAGCGGTGGGTAAACTACGGACCGCGGGACCATCCTGCCCGGCCCCTGAGCTCCCGGCTGGGGAGTCTTGCCTCCGGCCCCTCCCCCGCTGTCCTCCCTCCCCTGCAGGTATGCTGCCACATGGGCAGTGTGGCTTGTGCCCATCCACCTCCCAGACTTTCTAACAATCCTGTCCTGCCACTCTGAGCGGCATGGTGAGGGGCAGGAGGTCCCGGGGGCAGTCAGGGGACAGGGGGCAGTCAGATGGGGCGGAGGTTCAGGGAGGGGGGTGGTCAGGAGATGGGGAGAAGGGGAGGTTGGATAGGGGGGACGGATGGGGGAGACAGGGAGCAGGGGGAGTTGGATAGTGGGTGGGGTCCTGAGGGGGCAGTTAGGGATGCGGGTCCCGGGAGGGGGCAGTCAGGGGACAAGTGGATGGGTCAGGGGCCCCAGGGGGCCTGTCAGGGCAGGAGTGTGGATATTTCAGGGACAGTAAGGGGACAAGGAGCAGGGGGGCTTAGATAGGGGGTGGGATTCCAGGGGGTGGTTGGGGCAGCGGGTCCGGGGAGGGGGTGGTCAGGGGACAAGGAGCAGTGGGGTTGGATGGGTGGGGGGTTCTGAGAGGGGCGGGAAGTGGGAGGGGGCGGATGGGGGCGGGAGCCAGGCTGTTTGGGGAGGCACAGCCTTCCCTACCCAGCCCTCCATACCATTTCACAACCCCAATGTGGTTCTCGGGCCAAAAAGTTTGCCCACCCCTGGTTTAACTTATGCAGCAGGTGGAAATCTTTTACTTGTACTTGTTGACCCAAGCCAAAAGCAATGTCACCACTCAAAGTAAGCCTACAACATTTCTGCTTTTATTCACTCAATTGTGCAGATAAATGAGGTGGGCCTCTGACTACACCATAAGCAGCACTACTTCCAGAATTATTGTACATTCTCTCAGTCTTTTCACTTGTATCTTGCCACATGTTTACAGCATTAATGAGCTGCTCATGTAGTCATTACCTGTATAGTTTACTTTGGGCTTTCTTATTACCAAACCTTAAACTTTGTTAATGGACTGGGTTTGTATTAAAAGCAAACCTGGACATCATCTTTTAACTCTGAGAAAGATTTACACAGAAATGATGTAAGTGATTTATAGTGAAAGTATGATTAGCATTAAAATGATAGCACAAGAACTGCTATACAGCAGACCTGGTTTTGAATGTTAAAGCAAACATGGTGACTCCTCATTTCCAGGATATTCTAATCCACCCTTGCCTAGAATCTATATAATAGGCCAATTAAGGGGTACCTAGTGATTTTCACACAATGTTTGGTGGTCTGTTAACGAAGATGACCTGTGTATCTTTCGGTTCCATCTGATTCTCTTTCAGTACTTTCTGAACAATATTACACCTGTTCTCCATGCAGAACACAAGCTTCCAGTTTGTTTCCAGGTATAATTTAAGATGTTGGGGATCACCTCTTTCCCAGTTTGATACCAGCTCTGTTACTCAAGCGAAAAGCCCCATAGTTTAAGCAGAAGGGGGTTGGAAGCAAAGCGTCTTACAATGAATGCTCCTCAAATCTGGTACTTCCCTAATTCTTCACCAGAGCCATTATTTGTTCCCCTTCAAGGCCATATTGCAAAAGTCATCTTTTTTTTCCCCCTTCTCAAGCTTTTTAGGTAAAGTGGAAGAGTTGGTTGTTTTGGATAGTGGATGAGGGCTAATGTGGCTGGAATTAGGGCAACTTCTTGTAATTTATCAGACTGTTGCATTTCTTTCTGTGCTAATCTTCCTTTAATTACTAAGATAATTTCAGTGTATCTGGAACTTTACTGCTGTGACTCAGTGAACACAGAGCTCATTACTTCTGTGCTATTGGAGCTCCTTTGCTTCAGTTTAGGAGATTAGCTATATTTAAAATTCTTGTTGTTATGAGTAAAGATTTGCATGGGCTTTACACTTCTTAGAGGCTTTAGCATAATTCAGGGCCGTGGTTAAAATACGTAGGTCTCTTCTAAACTATGTTGTAGTAGTTTCTGATGCAACTGTATAGTAATCAGATGTGCAAAGGTTGAATTTATACGGGTGATGGAAACCAATGCTTTGAAAATTTATCAGAATTGTGTGCCAACAGCACAGGGCTACAGCCTATTCCCTAGTATCAATCTGTTAACTTTCCTTTGTATGTAAGTCAGGGAAGTTAAGCTATGAAATCCACAAATGTGGGCAAAACAACCTCTTTCCCCATACAAATAGTTTAAAAAATGCAGTCTTCAGCAAAGAGTATTTTCTGTAGAGATGGCTATTTATAATGTGACAGAGCTATGAAATAAGTGGTAATAAAATTAAATCAGCTAAATAAATCATTTTTCTTATCAAGATATATCATACTAAATATCATAATCTGTTTTCAATAATAGGTTGATGCTTAAAACCTGTTCCTCAACTAATGCACACATCTAGACTGTGTACTTCAGCTTTATTAAATTGCTATCATTAGGGTAAGTTATATCAAAAAGAAAACCAAAGATCCAAACATACATATAAACCTGTGACCTTCATTTGCTTTGAAATTATTGGTGGTGAAACACTCCTGTGAAAATTGCCATACGGTGACCCTTATACAGTAACTCCTCGCTTAACGTTGTAGTTGTGTTCCTGAAAAATGCGACTTTAAGCGAAACGATGTTAAGCGAATCCAATTTCCCCAAAAGAATTAATGTAAATAGGGGGGGTTAGGTTCCAGGGAATTTTTTTCACCAGACAAAAGACTATATTATATGTATGTATACACAGTATAAGTTTTAAACAAACAATTTAATACTGTACACAGCAGTGGTGATTGTGAAGCTTGGTTGAGGTGGTGGAGTTAGAGGGTAGAAGAGGGTAGGATATTTCCCAGGGAATGCCTTACTGCTAAATGATGAGCTAGAACTCAGCTGAGCCCTCAAGGGTTAACTCGTTGTTAATGTAGCCTCACACTCTACAAGGCAGCAGGAATGGAGGGAGGGGAGACAGCATGGCAGACAGAGACACACACCCTGTGTGTGTGAGAGAGAGAGAGAGATGCACCCTTTAAGTATGC
This sequence comes from Caretta caretta, assembly GCF_965140235.1. NCBI lineage: Eukaryota > Metazoa > Chordata > Testudines > Cheloniidae > Caretta > Caretta caretta. Next base: position 176,955,440 of record NC_134208.1, on the reverse strand, counting down.
TGACCCCACTCTAAGTACACTGCCTTTTTAGATCAGGAAGTTGAGACAGCAGCTGCTGTCTGCAAGCTCCCTCCGTCCTGAGCTCTGTTGTGTCCCCCCACTGCTCTGTGGAGATAGAGTAAGTGGGTGGTGCGGGGGGGAACACCCTGATATTAGCCCCCCCCCCAGCAAGCAGGAAGCTCTGGAGAGCAGCTCCAAGGCAGAGGGCAGGAGCAGCACATGGCAGTGGGGGGAGGGAAAGCTGAACTGCTTGCAATTGGTAGCCTGCTGGGCGGTGGCTGCTACACAGGGAACTTAGAGAAAAGGGGGGAGCTGATGGGGGGCTGCCGGTCCAACCTGGTTTCAAGCCCCCACCAGCTAGCAGCAAAGGGCTGCTCTTTCTGTAAGCAGTGGACAAAGCAGGCGGCTGCCAAACAACATTATAAGGGAGCATTGCGCAACTTTAAACGAGCGTGTTCCCTAATTGATCAGCAACATAACAACGAAACAACATTAACCGGGATGACTTTAAGTGAGGAGTTACTGTACAAAAATTCAATAAATTCTGCTCACTTTAACCCTAAGAATGAACTAAATTTATCAGAAACATTACTTATTTGGCTTGTCCACAGCAAGATTTGAAACACTGTTAGTACCTTTCCAGTGAATTGCATTTAAACTTGGTTGTTGCAAAAAGGTGCTAACAGATTTCCATTAGCTAGTGTAGCTAAGGCATGTCCATGTTTATAAAATGGCTTACAGAATTGTGGTCATAGATTAGGATTCGAACCATTCTTTCTTTAATGGCTGTTGTAAGCAGAGCCAAACTGTACATTAATAGTAAAACATGTTTAATCATGGTTGAGGAGAGGCATCACAAGCAGAATTTAAGTGCTGACCTTTGGCTCTGTGATAGTCCTGGGATGAGGTAACCTCAAGTCAGCTAGTGACTCTAAAGTTCAGCAAGTTTGTAAACGTACTGCTTGATTTAGGATAAGTATTAAATGGTATCTAGTGAAGTTAGAGCTGTTAAACATAAGCAAATGTACATACCAAAATAAGCTTTGTATAATTGATAGATGTGTATTTCCATTAGCTCAGGATTTAGCAAATACTTCACCAAGTCCAAGTTCCTCTTCTAGACCATCTGGACTTGAGAGCGAGAATAAGTCCTCTCCAGCTCTAACCCTGAAGTTCCCATCAGGTATTTTCCTACAGAAGTGGCCCCAAGTCAAGTTGTCAGTATGAATGGGCAGTTACTGCCATCTTTTTTCCTTCTCTCTTCATTTGCATTGTTTAAATAGAAGATTTCAGTGTACTCCTTTGAGTAGAGTACTCTCTTAGTTTTCTCTCTGTCATGTGAATGGGTATGCTTATGCTGCCACTGAAACACCACTTCCATCTTCCTGAGATCCTTTCTTTAAAAGTAATTTTTACAGTGACTATTTAAGAGAGTTGTTAGACTAATTCTTTGTGGACACGTGTCCACATCAATACTGGCACCCTCATCAGCAATCTCAGTAGAAAGGCTGAGGAATGAATGGCCAGAGGAGGTTTCCTTCAGATATGTTGCCAGTAGCTGTGTGGAGGAAGTTTGTAGTACCACTATTTTTATGTCTTATCTATTCAGTGGTTAAGATTTAATAAATAAACAAAGAATAACGCATATTTCTTATAGTGCTTTTCATCAGTAGATCTCAAAAGTCCTTCATAATTTTTTAGTGTATTTATCCTCACAACACCCCTATGACGTAAGTATCCCCATTTTACAGATAGGGAACTGAAGCATAGAAAAGCTAAGTGATTTGCCTCAAGTCACAAAGGAAGTCTGTGACTGAACAGTTATATCAAGATCGGATTTTTTTTTTTTTTTTTTTTTTTTTTTGGTATTTCACCATAATGAACGCTTTTACACACTCTAGATTCAAATAGGAAAGATCTGTATTCTCAAAAAAGTCCAGAAACCTGGACACATCACTGATCTTAGACAAACAAATTACCTCCTTTCTATGCACCACTTATGTCATCTAGACAGCAATACCAAGATTTTTAAATAAAAAAAATATATACAAGTGCTCCAAAAATCACCATTTTATTTTTCAGATTTAAATTTTGAAAAAGTATTGCATACAAGGGGATATGCAGACTAGTGGGCCTGTCTATATCTGAAAAAATACATGAAAATGCATTTTTTAAAGCATACATTATATTATAAGCAATTAATCATCAGTTTCACTAAGGAACAAAATATAGTTTTAAAAATAATGTCAACATTCTTTTACTGTCTGAACAATTTTTCAAAATGGAAATAAAAAATAATTAATTAATGTAAAGCACTCCTCCTAGAGACAATATATATGGTGGAAAATCACAATTGGAATCCTAATGATTAAGTGTATTTCCATTAGACCCTCTGTTAATCAGAAATATGAACTTTAACCAAATTCTTATGTGATTTGGTGCGTTTCCAATATTTTCAAATAAATGTATCTTCTTGTAAGTGTGTAAATAGCAGGATTATAGGCTTACAATGTTTGATGGGAATAGGGCCCAATCTTGCAGTCCTAACTGAGGCAAAATTTCCATAGACGTAAGGATTGCACATCATGTCTTTATTTTGTAAATTTCATTTCTGTAAAATCCAAAGGTATCTGCAATATGATTCCCCAAGATAAATCTTTCAGCACACAAGTTAAACACTTATTCTACTATTCTGGTAGACATATGTCACAATATTTTTTTTAACTTAATTAAGATTTATATGGTGCAGTGTTTTTCTGAGAATTGTATTCCTTAAGTAAAGCTACCCTAGTTTTTGAAAAGATTCAAAGAATTGTGTATGCAAAAATCTAGCTGCCTCTAGCCCCATGATACAAGATGGTAATACAGTGATAGCTCTAGCCAATAGGAAAGAACTTCCTTTTCTACAGTTTGACAGTTTCAGGATGCACACAATTCTTTCCATCCCAGGATTTCAAGGTGTGTTACAAACACTAGTTAATTACTAAAAAAAGGAGGACTTGTGGCACCTTGGAGACTAACACATTTATTTGAGCATAAGCTTTCGTGAGCTACAGCTCACTTCATCGGATGCACACATTTATTTGAGCATAAGCTTTCGTGAGCTACAGCTCACTTCATCGGATGCATCCGATGAAGTGAGCTGTAGCTCACGAAAGCTTATGCTCAAATAAATGTGTTAGACTCTAAGGTGCCACAAGTCCTCCTTTTCTTTTTGCAGATACAGACTAATGGCTGCTACTCTGAAACTAGTTAATTAGTGTGAGCTTCACAAAACTCTCCTGCAATAGGTAGGGGAAACTTTTTTACCTACTATGGCAATATCAGCACTGAGATGGAATGTGATAGCTGTTAGCACAAAGCAGCTCTGCACAAGAGTGAAGTATGGTGATGGATAGTGCAGACTGTTGGAACAGGTAGAATTTAAGTAGGCAAAATAATTATTGCAGTTGGAATTTGCCCAGACATTGGGTTAACATCTCTAGTCTAACAAAAAGTGCTGTGAGATCTTTAAAAGAATACAGTCAGCTTCAAAATCTCACTGGTGTCTGGATTTTTTTGTACCTGTTACAAGTAATACTTAAACCTAGAGACAAAATTACTTCAATATTTTTTCTGTTTATTTACTGTGTCTTTGACAGCACTTTAGGTATAGTCAGTTTATGTGGTCTTATACAGCAACAGGAGTGAGGCAGAGAAAACATTAAAAATAGGAAAATGGGATTATAAACAACAAAAATTGGCAGGAGAAAGATTTCGTACCCAAAGCTACTTTTAACTTTCTTTCAAAATTTGCTGCATTTCAAGTTATTCGTTATTGGAAGGACACCATAGATGGTAGGTCCTCTGTTTTATGTTTCACTTGAAAGATGGCATCTAGAGGAGCACAGTGCCCTCGGACACCTTAGATTCAATACTGATTCAAAGGGAAAAGTTCCACTTCAAGCACCGGCATGACTCCTGGCCACACCTATGTGTTGGTTGGAGAGCTCACTGAGCCACCTCCATGCTGAAGAGCTTGAGAGACCCATCAGTTCCAGCACAGGATGGTGTGGCTACAGACCAACACCATAGGCAGGTTTTAAATGCCATACAACTAGTATTCCCAGCAACCCATGCTTCACTGAGGGCTGGTTTACACTGAAAAAAAAAAAAATTACACCAGCACAGCTGTCTCTCTGAGGTGTGAAAAATCCACATCTCTGAGAGACGTAACTATGCCAACTTAACCCCCATTGTTGACATAGCTACTGATTTTTGGGGAGATAGATTAACTTCAGTGACAGGAGAGCCCTTCCCGTCACTGTAGTGGAGTGTCTTTACTGAAGCACTACAGCGGCACAGCTGTAGTATTTAAATGGCTTGTCTATACTTGAAACACTACAGCGTAGATGTTACCTATGCTGACGGGAGGTGTACGTAATCCACCTTCCCTGAGAGGCAGCAGCTAGGTTGGCTTAACTGTGTCACTCAGGGGTGCAGATTTTTCACACCTCTGAGCAAAACAGCTGAGTCAACATAACTTCATCGTGTAGACTAGGCCTAAGCCTAGGCATATGCTGACAGATTGGATTTTGAAAGTGACAGTCTTGGTTTTATTATATTTTTCAATATACCAAACTGTTAAGTTATCAGGTCTGTTCCTGAGTTAATATACATACCTGATTTTACCTAGTGTAGCCTTTATCTAAATTGACTTCATCACTGTTAGCAGCTAATAGATGATCTTGAAACAGATATTTCACTTAGGGTACGTCCACCGGAACGAGAAGAATAAGGTAAGTCAACGGGAAAGTATCTCCCGTTGACAGAGTGCGGTGTAGACACAGCAGTATGTCGACCTAAGCTACATTGACTCCAGCTACATGAATAACGTAGCTGGAGTTGCGTAACTTAGGTCGACTTAACCCCACAGTGTAGACCTGCCCTTACTGTGGTTACTTCTATCATAGAAACACCAGAAAGGAGTGAAGAGAACCTTATGGTTCCTGTTTATACAGTATGACTTTTGGGTCTGTCTAGAGTTTGTGATGCTGCTTTTATTCAAGTGACTTGATTGCCATTGAGCTTGATTTAACTAACTTGACTGTTAATACTAACCTAGATGCCCCCTGTAGCAAACCTCTGTGGAGCATCTTGAATAAAGCTGTGTTTGTTAACTCAAGTTAAGGCAATCAATTAAGTAGCGTTAAAACTGGACCACAAACTCTAGACATACTCTAATTCAGTGATACTCAGACTGAGGCTTGCGAGCCGCAAGTGGCTCTTTAATGAGTCTCCTTCAGCTGTTTGCAATGCATGATACTAAAACACTGTGATTTAATTATTAACCAAAGTTATTAACCAATCAGGATACTTTTAATATGTTAGCCGATTGTAGTGATAAAATAAGAATGCTTGGTCAGTCATTTTGCTGTGAGAATAACATATATGTATATAAATATAGTGAATGAAACTATGAATTCACACTACTGTGGCTCTTTTGGATAATGTTCACTAATTTGGCTCCTGAACCTCTGAAGTCTGAGTACCACTACCCTAATTCTTAGCGCAATACTGCTGAGATCAAAGGGTTTCTTTATTGTGTTTACTACCTAGTGTAAAGACTGTTTTAAAAGGGCGTTGGATAGAAAAAGTGAAAAGCAGGACCCAAATATACTTTGAGATGCAGTAGGAGGTGTGGACCTTATTTTCCTTTAATGGGGGTAGATTTGTTTTTTAATGGTTATATTTTCTTAATTAACATCAGTCTTTAATAATGGGAAATGGAGAACGTGCAGAGCCAATTAAACTTTCTATGAATTAAAAATAACTGTTTAATAGCCGTAACTGCCAAATAGAAAGTTCTCTCTTCACCACTCATCGTGTGCTGTACATACAGCATGTGACCAGACACATGGTTTAGTGACGAAATGCATGCAAACCCTCCTCCCCCGCCCAAAAAAAAAAAAGTTAAAGCATATATTGAAATAACATTACAAGTTAAATATAACCCTGTAAGGCATGTTAGGTTCAAGGGGAAAAAAATCACTGTGCACATTTATGCAGTCAATTTTTAACTGAAACCTATGTAACCATATTACTTACATAGCTTCCTAATTGACAGCTGTAAGACTGGATCTTGTAAAATAGAATGCACAAAAATTAAAGTTATAGTTCAGGAATCAAAGAAGTGCCCTTATACAATGTCTAATGAATGGGCTTAATTTATTAAAAATTGTAAGTACCACTTACAGTAGATCACTTTATCTGCTATTTGCATCTTTAAAAATAAATCCCTATTTTCCTAATAGGTAGCTGCCCACTTTATATACACTACATTGAGCAACTTTAACTATAAGTGTTTCTGCTAGCATTGCCTATATGCAACTCCCATGCCTTGTGATGAGAGTTATGTGTTAACAAAGGGCAAAATAATCATGCAGTCATGACGAGTTCCAATTGTATTTGCCAGGTATATGGTTCTGCAGTGCTACTTACTTTGATGTAATCCTACAAACTGCTAAGCCTTCCCTGTGTGATACTGGGCACCTTCCTCTCTCATTAAAGGCAGTGGGAGTTGACAGGTGCCCAGCACCATACGGGACTGGACCCTGGCTCAGAATCTGAATGCTTGCATGTTTTTGTAGAAGACCTAATACAAGCAAGAGAAGTTACTAGCCAACATAACATTTTTACCCCTTGTGCGATCTTAGGCCAAATCCCCAGCTGCAGACAATGAGCATGCAGTGCAGGTCAGGTGCATGAGAGGAGCAGTGTTTACCTTTGCTCTCCCCAAAGCCTGAGGTTTCTGAGTGCAAGGCCAGATACCCAGTATAAGTCAGAGCAGCCATAAATGGGCTGCTAACAGTCCCATGGGGCCAAAACCACAAGCCGTGCACTTCAATGCGACCATACCATACAATCCAGTCTACAATATGCTTAGTAGTAGACTCATTGTTAAGATGAAAACCTATCAGATAGTAACCTTGCATTTCTATAATGCTTTCTCACAGGGGTTTCTTGAGTCAAGTACTATCTGTTTTTTACAGATGGTAAAGTAGAGGCACAGAGAAATTACTTGCCCAAAGTCAGAGAACAAGTCAGTGGCCAGGCTAGGAATAGAATCCAGAATGCCTGTCTTGTGCTCTAACTACTGGACCATGCTCCCTCCCTTAAAACGGTGCTTTTCTGCAATAATTGGTGAGTGGATGTTAGATTTTTTTTTTTCAAGCAGCTGTTCAGTTCAAATTCATAATTACACACACCTTAGAACTAGCCATTTTCCACATGTATATGATATGGGAACTGGTTGCTTTCATGGGTTTTGTGGGGATGCTGGTTAATGTTTATTCTGGCATCTCAGAAGCAGGACAGTTTGTGATAGTTGTCCGAAGGAAGTCATAGCTTTCCCCATCTCACAACCAGAAACTTTCCCCTCCCTCTGACCTGAAGTGAGGATGCAGCCTACCTTCCTATTTATGTGTTCCTGACCCAACCTTCATGTGGGAACCAGTGAGGATGTGCAGAGACAGGTGCCTAACTCCTGTTGGTCAGAGAGTAGAAAAACTAAATTGCGTACAGTCCTCTACAATTCTCTGAGGACTAGAATGAGCTTTGAGAGGGGACTGCAATCCGCATGAGCTTAATACTCAAATACAGAGGGCAAATGCGGAAACCAGGGAAAAAGCACCCTGACCAAGCAAATTAATTTGATTCCAAAAGGCAAAGCAGAAAATTATTAGAACCTATGGGAACGAGGGTCCAGGAAACAATCGAAAGCAGTGATACTCAGCCTTGAAGATCAGAAGAGCCCTTACGGAATCAATGAAGTTACAGTTGCTGTGCGTGTTTGTTTTTGTGAGTCACTTATGCCATGACACATCACAATTGGAGGAAGTTGCACTGTGTGTGGACTACTGTTAAACACAGTAGTCCACTTTGCAGAGGCCACTTCGTCATCTCTGCAGTTTCTCAGTCCGGGGGCCAGCCAGCAGTTAATTCAACCTAGAAGAGCCTTTGGGCTCCTGTAAGTTGCACCTGGCTGCAAGTCAGCTTCAAGGGCCATTCCAGCAGAAAAGGGTCAGAACGGTGCAGAAGGGCTCTGACAATATTCCCAACCCCCAGTTGCACTCCTGACTCTGGAGGCTACGAGCACAACGTAGCTAGGCTCCATCTGTACATGCTGAGGATTTTCCCCCTATGTTTGGGGAATTCGCGGGTGGCCAAGTAAAGCTGGCTTTACAGCTCCTTTGTGCCATCAGAGCAGTCCAAAGGGACAGCAATCAGGCTGAGGATCTGGCCCAATATCCTTCCCTTCTGTGCCACTGGAAGGGTGGCATTCCTTGTCTCTTTTTGCCCCCTTCCACTTAGTTGCTGGGGAAAGTGAGTGTGTGTTCTTTCCTCCCTCTCATTTCTGTCAGCTGCTAAAAGCCAAGGGAGGATTCCAGAGGTCTGTCAAAGATTCCTGGATTGAATTTTGATGGCATGGTTTATAAAATTCTGCAATATACTATCACAGATTTAAAAGGAAGCAAGCAAGAATGCTTTTGAAGTTATGAAGAAAGTGACAGCAGTATTTTAAAAAATAAAGTTATGAAGTGCTGCACAATGATTGAGAATGCAGGAGAGTTTTTAAATGTTGAGCTTTACCCCAGGTTGCAATTTGACCAGGAGAAGATAAAACTATCCCCAAAAATTCCTTAAGTCATAGTAGCAGTTGAATGACCCAGTAAGAGCAGGGATAGGGCAAAAAAAGAATTGCTGTAGATTGTGCGGGATGTTGATTCACAAGGGGAAATACAAAAGGTTCCAAAAGCCACCAGGAACAACACGTACTTGTGAAAAGCAGATGAGGACCTACAGACTTGAATTAATGTAGGTCAGATTTTTAATAAAGGGTCACTGATCACTCAGAGTTAGTGAACTGGACACAGAGAAAACTGCCAAGTTAATCAAGCCATTGTGGATCGAGAGGTATTTGACTTGGCTGAAATACAAATGGTTTCTTCTTACCACTAGTGGTACTGCAAGAGGCACTTTCATACAGAAGGTAACATATTTGTTGTTATCACTGCAGAGATTTTCGCTTTGTAAACATGTATGATGAATGACCTGTAAAATTCTGGAACTTATTGAAGTTGATTTCAACCTGATAATGGAAATGTAAAGATCCAATTGAAGCATAAGCTTACCCAAGGCCACACTATACTATTTTTAAATGTATGTAATACCTTATTGTGTGAAGACTTCAAGACTTTATACAAAAGAGATGCAATGCCGTTGTTAATGAATGAAAATGAGCAAGTCTTTGGTTTAAAAGAGGCAGCAGGCATGACACTGTTGAACAAAATTACCAAATAGAAACAGGGGCCATGAATGGAAAGTGAATTAAGGTCAATAAAGAGTACCTAAGGCACCTCATTTATAGATAGTCATCTTTGCTACACTCCTAAAGACCTCCAAATAATACTCATAAAACTGCACACAATAAGGACTGTGAGGGTGAAACAGCAGAGAACCAAAGCACTTATTCGAGTTAAACTTCCCAGGATCAGAGGATAGGAGGGAAACATGCTTCCCCAAACTAGAAGGATGTAATGGACAGGATCAAAGTGAGGAAAAAGCTGACTTCAGAAGGAAGATGAGTACCATAAAGAGCAAAGACACTCTTTGCTGCTCATGAATCACAAGCCAAGACCTGGAGCGAAAAGCTAGAAAGTGAGGCACTGATAGTTCCTATGATGTCCAATTTTCTCCTCTGCCTTGAAGACAGGAGAAGACAAGTACACTGTACACTTGCCTCCAAATGGAGACCATTGTTCAGCAGGCATAGTAAGGGTTGTCCTGGCAGTGAGGAAGATGGAATGAATCTTCCATCTTCCATAATCTTCCATAATGATGGAAGAATCATTATAAGAGCAATAGAAATTAAAATTTATCTTTTGTCACCAACATAGTGAGGCTCTTCATTTGACGGGATGTTATTGGGTGGTAATTATGCTCTAACCACCACATCCGAGGCTAGATTAGGGCTTAACTTTAAATACATTTTTGATTTCTCCCTCCCCCCCACCCCCAGGTTTCTCCCTCCCCCCCACCCCCAGGTTCAAGTATGGAAAAAAAATCCACTCTACTACTAGCCCCATTACCTGAAGCAGTGTGAGAATGAGTTGAGCATATTGAGCCAATTCTGTCCTTGTACTAGGAAATGAAACGAATTTCTAAACACTAAACCCTAGTGGGGCCTGCATTTAACTGGGCCTGCTTTTTGATTGCTGAACTGTGTGTAAAATGTGCATTCAGCATCCATACTTCCCCTTTGACTAGCAGTAGGAAAGAACTATGAAATTCCCCTGCCTGCTTTTCAAGTCCATGCTGGTATGTGTAGTCAACCAAACCCTGTCCCCATCTTGGTATGTAGGCTCATTTGGTATTCTTCATTCTTTTCTGCACACTTATCCAACAGCTTAGAAGGTCCTTGGGAAGAAAGAAGGCAAAAGGTACAAGTGTATGTTTAAAAAAAAAAAAAACTGCACATTTTACAAGTCTCAAAAGGTGTGCAGAAAAATTGAAGAATACTTTATCAATAAATCTGGCCCAAACTTCAGGTAACACAAATGCTTAAGTTTCTCAGATGGTTTTGTGAGTATCATACTAAGCCTGCAGTAGCCAGAAGGCTGGTTACATTTTAATGTATATTAGTTAACTGTACAACACGTAGTGTTCATGATAAATGCATGTATGATTGTTACACTTATGGCATTCTTTAGGAAAGCACGTCAAGCTTTAAGGGGAAAAGGGTTGTACCGCCTTTCAATATTTAGATTACACTGAACTTGTGCTCAAACAATATTTTCCTTGTTTCTCTGTTTTTACTGTATGCTCTCTGCCCTCAGATATGGCCCATTTCCTGTTCCCTCGGAGCTACCTTTGGCTATGTGGCTGGCCTCATTATTGCACCTCTGTGGATATACTGGAATCGGAAGCAGCTTACATACAAAAGCAGATAACTGGGGCAAAGAGAGAAGGTATTTCTTTGTGCAGATTCCATACGGACTGGGCAGAAATTTTTATGTGATTAAAGCAAGAGACTATTGAAATATTTTCAACGTGGTTTTGGGCCAAGCATCTCCACTTACGGCATTATTTATATGCTGTTGTTGCCGGCTCTAACTTTTTTAACCCCTGAGAGATTGTATCTTCCAGTCCAAATAAAGGATTTGTAAAAGATGGTGGCTGCTTCTTACTAGAGTTCTGTTGATTTGTTTGGTTTTGTTCCTCTGGATTTCACCGATTTCAGAGGTTAGATTCCTAAGTTTAGCTTACAAACTTCTATGATCTATAACAAGTTCTGTGTACTTATGTACTGTATCATTTACGTTTGACAGAAATTCACAGTAGGCCTGGCCATTGTCAAATGTATCTCACGTGATCAAACAGCAGTTTATGCATCTTGATCCTATTCTTTTTTTCACTGTGTGTTTCTTTGGAGTTAAAATGGCTATTATAGCTTCATCAAAAACAGTCTTCAGTCCTTTCTGTGTTAAAGCTGAACACTCCACATAGCAGCAGGCTCCTATCTGTCAAAAAAAAATAATGAATTTAATAGCTACATAGGCATATATTCAGATCTATTCGTTAGCGCTTGAGGTTTTTTTGTTTTGATAGAAACACCCCAAAGTCTTGTGTTTGACCTAGAAAAATCATCCCAATGTGTTCCGTGTCCTGTAAAGCAAAGTATTCCTTTCTTTTGTCTTTTGATGATAGTTTTGGAATTCATTTCTTTAGGTTCTGTTTCTGAAGAAAGTGTGTTTACAAGCAGCTTGTATTGGGTTGATTGTATAGTCCTAAACGCTTCAGCTAAAGGACAGGAAGAAAAAATTATGTGGCCAACTTGTAGATTCATTTCTGAAAATGAGCTATAAATAAAAATGCCTAGCATCTACCGGACATTTTAAAAAAAGTTAGTGTTTTGTAATGATTAATGGCCTAATACATCCCCTATTTTAATTAATTATCTGACTCATGATCATTATTGACTTCTGTACTGAAAAGAGTTATACTGTAATTAAAAGAGAAACATCTAAGTGAGTCTGCTTGTTAGTAGTGGTTTTATAAAAGCTGGTTATCTAGACTGGTGAAGTATGTATGAAAATAGCACATAAGAAGAAAAAATGCAATCAAGAATAAGTTGGGTAGGAGCAGGTTTTTTTCTCCTCGAGTGTCTGATTTACCTCTTTTGCTAACTTCTGTCCCTGTTCCATAGATATAGGCTTCTCCTTCATATCATTCAATCTTGCTAAAGTTTTTGGATCATCACGAAGATCAATCTAGTAGGAAAGATGGAAATAATATTGCATAATGATTACACACGTCAAATAGAAATCATTGAGCCATATCATGTCCTCCGTTCTAGGGCCTGATCCAAAAGCCACATGAAGATGTAGATCAGGTCTCCAATACCCGAGTATCCAAAAGGCAGGGTAGGTGGGTTATTTATTCTCAGCTTTTTTCCTTAACTTCAGTGTGACACTCCAGAACCACCAATGAACACAGGAGGGGCAGGATTAATCCAACACATACTGGGGAAATTTGAGCTGCTTCCGCTTAGACCATAATCCTGTAAGAATCCGTGGGACTAGAACCTGGGACTGTGGACCCTAGGTCATCTGACAGTCCCATGTTGCTACTGAGAGGCCAAGCAGCACCACATCCAAGGAGCACTATGGTGACAGCACCCTGTGGCCTTCTGATTGGCTCATGCTCACTATTTAACCCTGGAGGGTGCCCCAGGAAGTAGTCTAGGCAATCATGCAGACTTCTGGCATGCTGTGACTCCAGACCTCACCTTGCTTTCTGATCTCTGGCCTCCAACCCCAGCCTGACTCTGAGCCGGACTCTTTCCTGTTGATACCAGCTCTAGTGACTACTCCGATCCTTGCTCTCTGATTACCGCCTCATGGCCATCCTTGACCTGTGGACACCAGCCCACCATGACCGCTAAGCCAGACTGCCTACGCCCTGGTTCCTTATAAATCCAATGTTCTTTGAAATCAAGAGAAGTCTCTCCATTAGTTTCAATGGGTATTGGATAGGACTGTTAGCCGTGGCACAGGGTTATGCGTGTAATGTGGAGCCCGATCCTGCAGTGCATTCTAGGACTAGTAATCCTATTGATTTCAGTGAGTTACCTGGAAGAGTAATGCTTGTAATCCCAGACCCCTGCTCAACAGCCTCAAGTGCTTGTGTAACACGATGCATCTTTTTTTAATAGAATGAAGATAACTCTGGAGCTGGGTGAGATTTTTTGGCATAAACTTTTCACTGAAAAATGCAGATCCAGGTTGATGGAAACATTTTGCAAATTCATGGGGAATTCACCACATGGATTTAGTTTGGGGGGGAAAAAAACAAAAACCTAAAAATATTCCCATAAATTTGAAACATTTTGTTTTGAAATTTTCTAAATGAAGTGTATACAATCTAAACAAATTTGTTTTGAAATTTATTTTTAAAAAGATTTTAAAATGTCAAACTAAACATTTTGTATCACTCTGAAACAATAATTTTCTTCGACTTTTCAGTTCACCAAAAATTTAGAAAAAAATTCATTTTATGTCTCCCCAATATGTAGTTTTAATTTTTTCAGTCTGGCCAACAAACTGAAGAATCGGTTATTCACTCAGGAGTACTTATAACACAAGTGACCCTGTTTTCCTACTGTCGGATGTGAGCAAGGTCATGTCTACACTACAGCAGCATAGTATAGATGCTTCCTACATCAACGGAAGGGGTTTTTCCCATTGACGTAATTAATCCACCTCTCTGAAAGGCAGTACCTAGGTCAGTGGAAGAATCTGTCCATTGACCTTATGTCTGTCTACATTCAGGGTTAGGTTGTTTAATAAGAGGGAAGGTCTGAAAGAAAATAGCATAATGCCACTATATAAATCTACAGCCACACCTTGAAAACTGCATACAATTCTGGTCTCCCCATCTCAAAAAAGATATACAGTACTAGAATTGGAAAAAGGACAGAAAGACAACAAAATTGATTTGGGGTATGGAACATCTTCCATATGCAGAGAAGTTAAATACTAAGACCGTTCAGCTTAGAAAAGAGACAGCTAAGGGGGGATATGATTGAGGTCTATAAAATCATGAATAGTATGGATAAAAAAAAATGAATAGAGAAGTGTTATTTATTCCTTCACGTAACACAAAAACCAGGGGTCACCCTATAAAATTAACAGGCAGCAGGTTTAAAACTACTTCACACAATGCACAGTCAACCTGTGTAACTCATTACCAGGGGATGTTGTGAAGGCCAAAAGTATAACTGGGTTCAAAAAATAATTAGATAAGTTCGTGGAGGGATAGGTCCATCAGTGGCTATTAGCCAAGATCGTCAGAGACGCAGCCCGATGTTCTGGGTGTCCCCAAACTTCTGACTGCCAGAAGCTGGAACTGGACAACGGGATGGATCACTCAATAATTGCCCTGTGCTGTTCATTCCTTCTGGAGCATCTGATACCAGACGCTGTCAAAAGACAGGATAGTGGGCTAGTAGGACCAGTGGCCAAACTGGGTCAGACCATTTTCATGTACTTATGTCCTAACTACAGTGCTCAGGGCGTGAAATATTTCACAGTCCTGAGTAACGTAGCTATGTCTACCTAAGTTATAGGTGTAGGCTAGGTCTAACTCTTCCATTTGAAGTCAGAGAAAGGGAGTTATTTGGATCCTGCTGCAGGGGCCCGGGGCCCAAAGAAAGCACACGTTAGATGATCTGGATTATTTAAATAAAACAAGCAAAATAAAATCAGACGTACCTGGGTTCCTACGAATAAAAAGGGTACATTAGGTGCATATTCCTTTAGCTCTGGTACCCACTCCTCCTTCACGTTTTGAAATGAGGCTGGATTTACCACTGAGAAGCAGATAAGGAAGACATCTGTCATAGGATAAGATAAAGGTCTCAGACGATCGTAGTCTTCCTGAGGAAAAAGAATGTTGTCATCGGCAATCCTGAACTGAAGCTCACATTTTGTTCATTGTAACAGTTACATTCAGGGACTGTGCTCAAATATCTCAAATAGAAAACTCATTTAAACAGAGACTCCGTTTACTTGGCTGTTTTAGTGGTACCCCCTGTCAGTTAACGTGGCTGTTAGATTAAAATCCACACACAGGAAGTAAACATATGAATGCAAGTGAAAACCATGGCAATGTTGCTACCAATAGTTACACGGTTATCTATGCAATATGATATTTATGGAAAGCTAAACTTCTTTAAAGCCTCATTTTAAACATTCTTTGCATATCTGCAACCTAAGGGCTAGCTTTTGCCCTGGCATGCTGAGGGGAAATAAGCAGACACGTGCTGATTCCACAACAATTCTGCCTGTACAAAGCAAAATGGGTGGGGTAAATCAGAGACATCCATAGTGCTGCTTCTGACTATCCACCTAACCAAGAAAGCACTCCCTCTTGGATCTCAGATGTGAATGGTAGCTGAGCCCCCTCCTAGCATTTTGAAGTGTCAGCAGGATATTGTGTCCCATTACTGATGATCCTGTTCTGGGGGACAGAGTGGGATCAGAGCTCCTTTATCCACACTCTCCTTTAGCCCAGTGCACCCACCCAACACCAGGGAAGATTGGGCATTAAAAAGCACTGACATTTTCTAAAGGAAAAGATCACCCAAAAGAATTCCTTTGAAGGAATTCTCAGCGTGGATGGACAAATCACTCAGGTGTTAGTTTTTTAGAGCCACAGCATCAAAGCCGCTTGGCCATATTGGGAAGGTGCACAGGCAGACTGGGCTTGTTCTGCTGGATGGCATTGAAGAGAGCAGGCTATGCTGGTGCCATTCCTATTTTAGAGAGTTTAATGTAGATCACTAGCTTCAGAGCCTTTACACGGAAGACTGGCATTGTGCCCACATTGCACAGGGAAGGCTTTTGGTCCCCTCTCCCCTACAATGAGCACCAAGGCAGGGCTAACCAAAGTCTGCTGCAAGCTTCTTGATACAAATTCCCATCTGAATTAAATCCCACAAATATTAGAACTGTTTATTCATTAAATAAAAACAGGCTGATGTAATTCAACACTACTACACTTTGGGAAATTCAGCTATAGTTTTTCACTGGCAACTGTAACTGCCAGATTGCACATATTTACTTGTAAATGAAAAACTTAATTAGCAAATAGTTATAATTGAAAGCATGTCAATGGAGTCCCAAAGAATGTGTGAATTTCCACAGAATAGTTCTACCAACCCATCTCCCTCAGAAGTCTGGAAATGAACAGCTAAGGGATGCAGGCACTTCACTCCTATCAGATACTGCTGCATAATTTTGCAAAAACACAAAAACTGTAGAAGATGCAGATAAGTGTCTGTTCTGAACTGGTTGGAACATCTGTGACTGACACATTTTGTAGGCAGGTGTACTAGACTGGCCAGAATGCATGCAACTCTGGCCACATATCTGCCAGAAGCTAGTTATGGCGCCCCATTGAATGAGGCTGGGGTTGTAATTAGATTTCCATCATAAGCCCCGTTTTGCCCAGTCCTAAAAAGCTACTTTCCATATATAGTTTCCATGCATGTTCTCTGATTGAGAATGGTTTCCTCAATGTGATAACAAGGTCTGTCTTTTCTCCATATCCAGAATACACTACAACTTCTAACCAGCTTTGTAAGCAGCTTGTACATGCTTAACTCTGCACATGATTGATGTCCACACACTTTAGTGACCAGAGTAGCTACATTACAGTGTTTAGTGGCCTCGGCTGCCACATAACTATCTTCCTGCTACTTCTTCAACACTTACTGCTGTGTGGACAGAACCTGCTAACCACCGTTTAGCCCATTTGGCTGGTCCTCATTCATCCTAGCTCTCGGGGTGGCATGACATCCCAGGCTGTATTGCCCTATGTTCTGCTCTCTGTCCTCCTCCAGGCTCTCTGTGCCCTGCTGAGGCAGATTGAGACAGCAGCCCAGAATTTCCCAGAATGCACTGATATGAACCCTTAGGCAACAAGGGAGATGTGGCTGCACAAACAGCCGCACGGTTGTCTTGCGGAAAAATGCTGCTTTAAGGACACAACTCAGCCATGTTTGCCCAGGCTTTGTATAGGAAAGGGTGAATAGCCATGTACTTAGGTAGTACTTAAGATACAAGACCTTGCTTACTTGGATTTTAGTGTACTGGCTTCTAAATACCCTGTTGAGGTGGAGAGAGAGCCAAATTTTAAAACAACAATGGGTAACTGGTATGTGCTTTGCTGAGTCAGAATATTCTTGAATTATCAGCTATTCCTGTCCCTGATCACATTGGAAAAATATTTAGACCAATCATTTCCTTTTTAAAAGAGTGGATCACTTCATATTACTGTGATAGTAACCAAGTAACTACTAATGGGTAGCTAAGAAATGTGCCTACAGCTAGTCTGTACAAAGCAGCCTATTAGTTACCTTTCCCACCAGCCCCTTTGTTTGTATCATTCAGCTATTTCATCTTGTCCTTTCGACTGAAGATCTTTTGGGCAGAGACTGTCATTTACTATATGTTTGTGCAGTGAATGAGGCCACTAAGCCAGGGATATGCAACTTTCAGGTAGCAGAGGGCCACAGTATCCACTAAAACCCTTTGGCAACCCATACATTTATTTTTTAGAGGCTCCAGGATGTAGCAGAAGAGGAAGCCGTGGCAGTCGAGGAAAAATATGAGCTTGTACCATCCCTGCCCTGGTCCCTGACATGCTAGCCCTGTTTACAAGGGTCCCGGAAACTTTGTGTGTGTGTGTGGGGGGGGGGGTAAGGCCAAAGGGCCCCCTCCCTCTCCAGGGCTTGTTGCTCCACGGGTGAGCCAGCTGCCCTCTCTTCTGGTGCCACAGCAGTCCCTGGTGGGTGAAAAGTGTAATTGCAGCACCTCCCCCAGCAGAATCTATTATTCTGCAGGGGGAATAAAAAAAATCTGTGGGGGACATGAATTCTGTGCTTATGTTTCTTTTGTTAAAAAGTGGGGAGGCATGGCCCCTTAACCCCCCTCCCCGGTTCTGATGCCAGTGCCTATGTCAAGGCTGAATCCCCACTCTGGCACCTCGAGTGCAGGAAGTGGGGGCCCGCAAGGATTTTAAAAACTAATACTGGCCACTCCAGGCTTGTATTAAACTCCCAAAGTTACAGCTTCTCTCTGACCTTGGTTTGGTAAACGCTGCCACCACCCAAATGCAAAAAAAACCCAAAAACAACAAAAAAAACCCCTGAGACCCAGGAAGGAGCACTTGGGAATTCCTCCCTGTGGGGCACCCTCAAGCCCTTTCACCCCTCACACCCCTGAGAGAAGAGCTGAGAAAGAAAACAAAGGAAATTAGCTGTTGCCATCACCTAGTCAAAGAGCATATGCACTAACCTATTAGGACACCAAAAATCCAATCCTGTTCTTATTAAAAACAAAAAGAAAGAAAGTACATCTGGAACTTAGGCTTTTGCTAGATTTTAAAAGAGCAATACCAAAAACTAAGCACACAAAATAGCTTTCTTGGGGGTTCAGCTTAACAGTTACAAGCAAACAAAAGCATCTGGGTTTAGCACAGAGGAGTCCACAAGCCAATAAGAAATAAAATAAATAACCCTACTCGCATCTTTTTAGACATTCCCTAATTTTACGTACGTATCTGAGGCTCCAGATAAGTGGGTTTGAGGTATGAATTGATAATCTATAATCATACCTGACTTAAAGCTGGTTACAGCATTACTGCTCCGTGTCCCTGCAGCCCAGAGAGAGCAACAGACAAAGGGAAAGTTTCTTCCCCATTTTAAAAAGTTCTAGCCTTCCAATTGACTCTTTTGGTCAGGTGCCCACTTTTTTTTCCTTTACCTGGGGGACTTGTTAACCCTTTACAGGTAAAGCAAGTAGAGAACAGCTACCAAGAGGGATTTTACAGCTACCTGGCTGGCTGTCCATCAAAGGAAGTTATTCCCCCTCTTATTTATCACAGCCTATGTTCAGTAATTCCAGGTGCGGTCCACCAGAGACATCCTAGAATGAGCCCACTGCAACCAGGGAGCAGCTGCCTCCTGCCCGTACTCGCGTAGGTGCTAGGGAACAGCCTCCTTTCCTCCTCCAGACAGTGGGTAAAGCCGCCTCTTGCCCCCTTTTGCTGACCTCTGCTCCCTGGTAACAGAGCTTCTCACACCTTCCCTCACTCCCGGGGTTGCCAGAGCTGCCTGCTCTCAGGCTCAAATCTGGGTGGGCTATGCCCCAGATTGGTGGGCCAATGCAGCCCTGGGCTACCAGTTGCCAATCCCTGCGGTACCACTACTGCAATAAAATAATAATAATTAATAGAGTTGCTATGCTTTCTGATCACTTGAAACAGAATTAAGTCAAGTTATTGTGTGTGTGTGTGTGTGCACGTGCATTAAATGTGTATATACATGTGCATTTTCAAGTCAGGGACTTTTTGTGAGCATGCCAATCCCTCCCACTGTGTACACAACTGCAGTAAATGAATGTGCAATAGAAAACATGCACATACGTAGAAAAATAGGTGCAGATCTCAGGCCACTGTCTGTGAAAAATCAAGCCCCAAATGTGTGAAATTACTAGGAACAGAGAATGAAAAGGCACTGTTACCATGACTTATGTAAAAACTCCTTCAGTTTCTGATAGAGCCCACTGTAAACAGAATGCCCTCATACACTTTCCACCCTCCCCCCCCTTATAAATGGAAGGTGTAAGGGATATTTCTCTCCCCTCTTGATGTTTGTTTATAAGGGCAGAAGAGAAACTAACTCCCACTATTTCCATGCATGTAAACTGACTGTGCCCAAAATGTTGCCAAATGCAGAGACTAAACAAAATGAAAATATAGAGAATATTCTTTCTAATACAGTTCTTTCAGTTCTAGTAATTTACTTGTAACTTTAGTAGGTACAAAATTTTGAGGGAGAAATGTAACTGAAGTTAATGATGTCCCTTTTTACAATATCCAATCTCCTTATACATTTTACCTCTCTATCCCTACTACTGTATGCAGTCAGATCCTATTCAGGGAAGCAACCACATTTACTGGGTGGAGATCAAAATCCTAAAAAGAGACTGCCCAACTACAAATTAGACTGGTCCCTGGAGTGTAGAATCTTCAAGATAGTACATAAGAAAATCAGCTAAGCAGGTTAGTCAGTCATTCTCAGATTCAGGACTACTGAAAACCTGTAAAAAAAATTGTTTTAAATTACAAACCAGTCATAACATTAACACATGAGAATGTGTCAAACAAACAGCAATAAAATATTTCATTAGCTATTAGCATAATAAACATGCACCATCACTCAAAAAAAAAAATTAAATTAGTTCAATGACCTTAAAGTGCCTCTCAATCAGTCTAAGTTCTAGAGGTCTATTTCCAGACAATGAACACTAATTATTTTCCAGTTGCAAAGTTGTTTTACATGTGCATACTTTGCTGGAAAACCTGCAGTCTGCATGAAAGTTTAGACCAACTTTTTTTTTGTCTGTCTTAGACACTATTCCTTTTACAGTTAGATATGTCTTGGTATCTTGCATTCCTTCTGAAAAACTGGCTAGCAACTGTTTTAGAAGTGAGCACTACTATTGTTCCTTTAGTAGCCTCTGTGAATAAACTTCTCCTTTCTGCTCTCTGCATCTATTTATATAACTTTATACTCTGCTTCTTCTACAACACTGAGGCCTACGTATCTCAGTCCATCCTGTATAATTAAGGTGTTAAACTAAAGACAAATACCATTTGTTTGGCTATTTTACGCATCACAATCAAATTGTCTGCTAAAGTACATGGTATCAGCTCCATTGACTTCAATGGAGTTCTGCCCACTTACATCAGCAGTGAATTTGAGTCTATATATACACTGTACTCTGCTTGAAACAGTCAGAATGTTGTCACGTCTCTCATATTAGAGCCCTGTCTATTCTAGGGAAAGTCTTCAAAAATGTCCCACTGTTGCTAACACTGGTTCAGCTCCACCAGAACTAGCAACATGGGTAGCCCAAATGTCAACAGATGGCCAGCTGCTTCCACCAGTTTCAACACCATGTCAATTAGACCAGCTCTAAGCAAGGTAAGATGACATAGTGCTTAAAATGTTGTCAGCAGCAAGGTTCCCATCTACACTATGATCCACAACATTGCTAGCACTGATTGAGCTAAACCCATGTTAGCAACAGTGAGAAATCTGGAAAAAAAAAATCCTGTATTCGGGCCTAAATAATGGTTGAATTCCATGGGATCAGCTAGAAATACTGTCAGTGTTTAGACTGCTCATTTGAGAAACATGGAAAAAATCAGTGTGCAACAGTATAATTTTATTACTTGAATTCATCAGCATACACGAGAGAAATTAACTTTATTCCAAAATTAAGTGCAATGGCAAAATCTAACTATACTAGTCAGAAGTCAACATAAATTCCAGTGTGAGTGTATGCACTCACACTCTATATCAATTAAACTTTCATTCTGATTTGGGGGAGGCAGTGGGTAGATTTAGGCATTAAAAACATTTGAAGAATTTGACTGGAATATTTTAAGAACCAAAGATATGAGCAGAAAGAAGGTGACTAAGGACCAACATGGTGCAGTACAATTGCCTAACATTCAAATCGGAGAGAGTTGCATTATGAGCTTTAAAAGAAAAAACCACCAAAAAACAAAACAATCAAAAAAACCTATTTGTCATCTACCAAAGCAGCCAAATACAAATGGAGAAACAGGATAAGAAAATAAGAATGATAACTACTTTAACTAAGCCAATACCATTGCATCCTATTTGTTTAATGTCTTCAAAGTGCTTTGAACACCTCCGGGGAAGACACTAGATTAGTACTGCAATAAATAACAAAATACTTTGTAAGACACTGGCCATCACTTGCTAGGTGTCAGTCTGGTAACCAAAGAAAGTGGCTGCCAATAGGAAGTGAAAGGAATAAAAAGACAAGGATATAAGAAACTGTTGCTAATAGTCTGTCTCAGCATCTCAACTATAGACATGCTTGTTGATCCTGACAGATCTGTTGATGCATAGTTCTTTATTGAAAATACCTCTGAAGTTGTTTTTAAACGCATTCCAGGAAAGAGGAGGTTACTTACGGGTAGCTGGAGGTTCTTTGAGATATGTGGTCCCTATCTGTATTCCACTGTGGGATTATGCATGCACACCCTGCACCCGGAGAATTTGAAAGTAATGTTTGTTGGTCCACGCATGCACCCTGGTTCACCATGCCCACGACATAGGTGATAAAGGGTGGGGCGGACGAACCACCTCTGCAATTCCTTCTGCACTGCCGATCAGAGAATATCCGAAGCAGAAGGGAAGGCAGGCAGGCAGTAGGATCAGGCAGAGACCACACATCTTGAAGAACCTCCACTTACAGATAAGTAACTTCTTTGAGCGATGGTCTCTATTGTATTCCACTGTGGGTGATTGACAAGCAGTACGTAAGTAGGAGGAGGGTGCAAGGATGAGGACGGTAGGGTTAAGTGGAGAACCACTCTCCCAAAGGAGGTATCAGCAGCTGAGTCTTATACCAGTGCATAATGCCTTGCAAACGTGTGGATGGAACTCCATGTGACTACTTGATAGATATCTAGGAGGGGTACGGTCCTGATGAGACGCTATGGTCATTGCTTGAGCTGTAGTGGAGAGAGCTCATACCCATATAGGGGACGGGAGATTCGAGAACTGTTAGAGTAGAATGCAACCAGATATCCATTTGGAAATTCTCTGGGTGGAGACAGCGTGCCCTCTGACACTCTCCACTATAGTAACAAATTGTCTCCGGGACTTCCTGATTGGTTTTGTTCTCTGAAGGTAAAAGGCCAACACGCATCGAACATTGAGGGAGTGGAGTCTACCTTCTTCTGCCGATGCATGCAGTTTCAGGAAGAATACAGGTAAGTGAATGGACTGGTTCAGATGAAATTCCAAAACCACTTTAGGGATAAATTTGCAATGTAGGTGTAAAGAAACTGTGTCTTTGTGGAACACAGTGTATGGAAGGGTCTGCCATCATTGCTCCCTGTTCACAGACCTCCTCTCTAGTGTAATGGCTGCGAGAAAAGTGACCTTTATGGAGAGGAAGGACATGGAACAAGTAGCTAAAGGCTCAAAGTGGGGTCTTGTCATTACCAAAAGAATAAGATTCAGGTCCAACTGGAGCGCAATATTTTGAGGAGGTGGGAAACTTTATCAGAATCAATTGGTTAATGGGTGTGTGAAGATGGAGTAGCCCTGAGTACGTGGATGGAATGCACTGACTGCCACTAAGTGGACTCGCAAAGGGCCAGAGGGATAGACCCGATGTCTTCAAGGATAGGATATTGTCTAGGATGAGGGGAACAGCTGTAGTTTCTGGTAGAACTCCTCTTTGTTGTGCCCAGGACGAGAACCATTTTCATTTAGCTAGGCAACATTTTCTAGTTGAGTTCTTTATGCTATTAGAGAGGCTGTCTCAAACAGCTGAGGAGCACGCACGTTCTAGGGATTCCGCCCATCCAAATACCACACCCTGAGGTAGAGAAGTCATGGATTTGGGGTGTTTGATCCTGCTGTTGCACTGAACCAAGAGCTCGGGTAATATTGGGAGGGTAATCAGCGGCCAAGGCGACAAGCACAGGAGGTTGGGGAACCAGAACTGTCTGGGCCACAAAGGGGAGATCAGGATGACTGTTGCCCTGTCCTGCCATATTCTGCATAACACCTGTGGTAGTAGCGGCAGTGGAGGGAAGTTGAACTGGTCTGGCCAGGAAAGGAGAGCGTTGCCCGGGGAGCGGTAACCTAGGGCTCCTCTGGAGCAATACATTGCGCACTTCTTGTTCGCCTGGAAAGTGAAGAGATCTCTGGTTGGGATTCCTCGCTGTGTGAAAATGTCATGCAGCACCGTGTTGTGAGCTTCCCACTTGTGGTCAATCATGAAGTGTCAGCTGAAGAAGTATGCGAGCACATTCTGCATCCCTGAAAGGTAGGCTGCAGATAGGGTGATCTGACTGCTGACAGTCTCTGGAACTGGTTTGACTGCCTCTTGCACACAGAGAGGCAGATCCCACCCCCCTTGCTTGTTGGTGTAGAAGACAGTTGTAGTTGTCTGACTATATCAGGACATGGTGAGAGCAGATGAATGGAAGAAAAGATTCACATACCTTTCTTAGTGCACGTAATTCCAGTATATTGATATGCATTCTAGACTTTTGAGATGTTCATGTTCCTTGTGCCGTGCAATTGCCCATATAAGCTCCCCAACCTAGCAGGGATGTAGCCTATTAAAATTATGAACTATTGACAACTGGATTAATATGGTTTTGCAAAAAACATCAGACCTGAGGATGCTAAAGGGTCTGACCAAACCCAGCGGGGGTGAGAAGGAACTGAAGACGTGGTCAGTCCACCCCCCCTTTATCACTTCAGTCGCAGGCATGAGGTGAGCCAGGGCGCATGCGCAGACCAATGGACACTACTTTTAAATTCTCTGTCTGCAGGCGCATGTATAAGCCCACAGTGGAATACAATAGGGACCATCACTTGAAGTAGTAGTTCATTTTCTCTGCTGCTCTTTGGGGTAGCTCTTCTTTTGGTCTGGTCTCCTTTTCTTTATGGTAGCTGGCAATTACTCTACCGGCACATCTGACATTGGGTGCCCCACTGTGGTGGAGCACTGAAGCAGAGTGTCGCTGCATTCACATTTTGGATGGATTTGTTTTAATTCATCCAAAACTTGATTATTTCTCTAGTCTACAGCTTGCCCTTCCTTTATTGTCCAAAAGCTTTTAATGTGAGGGATTGGCTTACAATTCTTCAGCAGAGTAGTATATTTCAAGTGTCAGCTCAGACTAATCATAGACGCTACTGCTTGATTTCAGGGAATTTTTCTTAACACTGGTAAAGTTGATTTTAAATTGATATTTTGCCTGACTCGACATATGTGAGATGGGACGTGTGCTCTGTGTGTTAAAACAAGAGGACAGAGTCAGGCGATGCAAGTTCTGTTCCACCTCTGCCACCAACTCACTGTGCAACTTGGAGCAAGTCACTATCCACTCTGTACCCCAATTTGTCCACCTGTAAAATTAGGATGCCTCAGGGAGGGTTGTAAAGCTTAATGCATCAGGGTTTGTGAACTGCTCGGAGGTCCTTTGAAGAAAGGAGCAATAGAAGTACACATTTTAATTAACCTAATGGAAGGGTTTTTTTATTAAACAAATTAAAACCTCTAACAGCTCTGGACAGCCCTCTAAAACTGCAGTAAATTGGGTTTCCTAGTATCTGTTACATGGCTGGACTGAGAATCTGGGGCCTGAGGCAAACCAAGGCATTGGGCCCCTATGGCTCCCCCTGTGCCATGGCCCCAGCCCTCAACATGGAGTGGTGGTGGCAATGGGTCCCACTCTCCTTCCAAAGAGGCAAGGGCACAATGCCCACTTCTCCTCAGGCATGCCATCAGAGGTCCTCCTCCCTTTGTGACCAAAAGAGGGGTTAACAGCAGTCCCCAGAAGCCCCACCCCCCAGTACTTTTCCCCAGCAACCAGGGTTTATCTGCTTGAGTGGGTGAGTCTGGCCTGCTGCACTCATCTCCTCCTGTTCCATGCAGATTGCTCTGCTTTAGCAGAGTCTTGCACTTAACACCTCCACTGAGATGCATGGAGTAGTTCACACCTCTCAGAGCTATTATCTTAGGCTGTCTGCAGACTCAGAGGTCACTGAGCTGGTTATATTTAGGTTACTTTTTCAAGCTTTTCTTCACAAGGATGAGGGCTAGAAACTTTACTTTAAATGAAAGTTGACATTCTGATGTAATCACATGACTCCACGAACTGGAGCCCTAGGCACAGGCCCAATAGCGATTATGGTTTAATCCAATCTACTGCATCTCTTTTGGCACTGAAAATAAAAAGCTAATACCGTCCTGTGACAGGGTGTATCAGGCCCTTTGAGGACCCCTGCTGGAGGTCTTGCAGTCCTAACATACCCCATCCCAGAAAAGGAGCAGTAAAGGTGGGTCCTCCAGGCCTGCCTAGACAGGTCACAGGGAAGCAGCCAATCAGAGCACAGTAGGCTCAGTTAAAAGGAGCTGCTGGGCCTGAGCAGGAAGAATTTCAGCTCTGAGGAAAGGATGAGGAGGAAGGGGATAGATGGGAAGCAGCCCAGGGAATAGCAGTAGTAATTATTAAAGAAAGCAGCATGGAGCTGCTATTTGTAGGGTCCCTGGGTTGAAACCTGGAGTAGTGGATGGAGCTAGATTCCCCCACTGGTCACTGGGGGCGTGGCCTAAGCCCCAAGAAGGGGATAAAGCTTGTTTAGAGGCCCAAGTGAAGGACTTAAAGAGTCTCCAGAGAGGAAGCCCTGGGGGTAGTGTGCAACACCAAGGCAAACATGGACTTTAAGCTAGCCCAGAAGGGGCTGCAGGCATTACGAAGGGCACAGGGAAAGGCCCTGTTGACCCTTTTCCCCCAGAAGGGGTTCCTTCACGTCTTTGGAATATGTATGACTTAGCTGGAAGGCTGAGTCACGGACAACCCACTTGACGAGGGCAGCCGCCGACAGAGAGCACCATAAGTAGAGAGAGAGAGCAGGTTTGCACTCACCTGACAGGAGGCGCTCAGGAGAGGTGAGTGTGCACCATTACACTTCCTCTATACAGTCAGGCCTGAATTTACATGGGTTTTTTTGCACAGTTGCAGTTATGCACTGTCAATTAATTATGACCCTTTGAATCCCTGCCATGTACACAAATACTTTTACATGGTGCAGCATGGTCACCAAGATGCACAAATCAGTGGCATAGTCAGGACCCAACACTTGGGTGGGCCCCAACTTTGGGTGGGTGGGCAATGATGAGGGTGCGGGAGGGAAGGCAGGAAGGATGGGGCAGGAGTGATGGGGTGCCTCCCCTCACCCCCTCCAGCTGGCCTTGTGGGGGGCCACAGAAACTCTGGCCAGGGCCCCACCCGGCACAGGAGCTTGCCCCACCCGGCACTCCTGCCAGGGAGCGGGGTTGGGGCAGGGTGACTTGCCCCACTCTGCCTTCCTGGCGCTCCTGCTGGGGAGCGGGCCAGCCTCCATGCCCCAATCCCACTCCCTGGCAGGAATGCCAGGCGGAGTGGGGCAAGACCCCAACACCACTTTCTGGCAGGAGCACTAGGCGGATGGGCAGAGCGGTGAAAGCCCCCCGCGCTCCAACTCCCTTCCCTGGGTGCGTGCTTGGGGGCCTCCCCCCCAAAACTGGCTGGAGGGGGTGAGTGGAGGAGGCCCCGATCCTTCCTGCTTCCCCTCCATCATCATTGCCCACTCACCTGAAGTCAGGGCCCACCCCACTGCTCCACACGCCACAGCCTCCCCAGATGAGCACGCAGAGTTCTGACTTCAGCAATATGATGATAATGTTGATACTGTATCGAGTTCATCCTCAACATCAGTAAAGGTTAGTACCTGTACTGTATTAAGTTTAAATTTCATTTAAAAATGTTAATAAAACCTGTAGTACTGTATTGTGTAAATTAGGGAGGTCATTTTGTGAGCCTGGAACCGAAAACCTTATTTCTCATAGACCCTTGATATCTTTTTACATGATTTCTATTTGCATGGTGTTTTTTAAAGAACATAACCACAGTGTAAATCGAGGCCTGACTGTATTGCAGTCTAGGGGAGGAATTTAATGTCTCCTATCATATATTAGATAACATTAATGCAGGGTCTACTTTGACTATTTCTTATACCATGAGAATGAGTAAAATGTGGAATAGAAGTATTCTAAGAGCATAAAACTTGCATCACTGTGGAGAAAAATTTCAACTTGACAGTTCTGGTTTTGTGATCTGTTAGTAATCATCTGTTGCTTTCATGGCTTGTAGCAGCAATCATAAGAGGAGGCTCTCAATCAGAACCATCTGTTTTTAGAAGGCAAACCAAAAATAGATATTAGGCAAAGCTGCTAGAGGAATCCAACCTTCATCCAGTGAAGGGTAACTGTAACTGCTGCTCAAAGGGTATGAGTGAAGCACGCACACTTACAAGAGCTGGCTTCTGAAGAGAAGTTCCTGCTACAAATCTAAATTATAATCCATTTCCCTAGCAGTACATTGTAGTGACAGTCTATAAATCCTCACTTCGTATGAGTCACTGCCTTACTTTTATCATTTCAGAGTTTGTTTCAAAGCTATCCTTGAAGAGTTAAGGAAAGATTACGCCTCCAATAGTTTTCTTCCTGGATAAGACTATTTCCATTTAAAAAGGGCTGATGTGATATTTTTAGATCTGTTCAACAATAAGCAATTGGACAGTACTATCTCTAGTGTCCGTTGTGCACACCAGACAGCTAAATTGAACTGTGAGTTACACCAGGGAAAATGCAGAATAGTTCCACGGGCTTCAAACCTAGTTTCCCAGAATTAAGGGCTAAGCTGCAGTTTTGCTACAAACCCTGAACAAGGGTCAGTGTGAACAAGGTTATGTTTCAGCCAGTCACAATCTGGTTTCTAGTTCCCCACTTGCGTTGGAGGGGAGGGGAAGTAGTCTGTGATAGCGGTATACCTAGCACAAATTACTTGATCTGGTGCATAGGCCCATCTGATCTTGTTCAGCCTTGGCTCTACCTACTCCCCCTCCACCTGTATGGAATGGGGAGAAGCTGCCACAGGAGGTACTGCCAGCGGGAGAGCAGCCAAACGTTGAACTAACTAGGCAGGTCCCAGCCTGGCCCTAAACGAAAGCAGAATTTGCCCTGATAATAGCCTGTGTTATTCCTATTATAGCAGTGTTCAGAGGCACCAATTTGGCCCAAGACCCCATTGTGCTGGCTGCTGCATTTAATTTTCCTACTTCCTGAAATCTTCAAACTTTATTTTCTATACATGCAAAACAAGTTCTGTTGACCCAGACAAGTGTTTGGGGGAAAGAGCACACAAAAAATACCATCTATTTTCACAGGTTTCTGGTTGTGTTTGTGGAGCAAGTGATCCGTTTGCCCAGATTGTGGTCAGTTAGTATTAGATTCACAGGGAAGGCGAGAGGCTGCCAATTTGTGGCAGTCATGTATTTTTAATTTATGGCAAAGACACAGAGCCCAGGATAAGTGCTCTCTTACTGTATTATAGAAGGAAATAGTATACCCAAATCCACCTCCAAATTGGGATGAGAAGAACTGTTCAGAGCAGGTATGAATTATACATTGAAAAAGCCTAGTTGAATTATGATTTCTGATACAATTTTATTCTGAAGCATTTGTAAGAGTGAGATTGCTTACATGCCTGAATAGCTGCTTCTTCAGAAATAGCTGGATATTTATCTTTTACACAGAAGCCTGTTAAGCTTAGTTTCAGTGTATTTAACAACTGGAAGAGACCAATGGCATTTATAATAATCGCATTGGGTGAAACTTACCCACCAACACAGTGACAACAGAAGGCTCCCCAATGCAGTGGAAGAGCCATGATGTTGCATAGCGTACGAGTGGGTGGGATGGCCATGAATCAGGAACACTTTGCTCCCCTTTATATGGGGTGCGGCTGACCTCTACATCTGCTGTGCATGGCTCACCACAAGAAGAACTCGAATGGTCTGCAGGGATGGGGGCTGCTCCCTGCATTCACCATTATGCAGCCCAAGTAGCCACACATCCCCACACAGGCTAGGGTCACAGCTGCTGTTCCAGTCTATGGGTTGGTAGAGTGGTTTGCAGAACTGCCCCTACCCTAACCCCCATGTTCAGAAGTAGATTCTATTCCCAACCCCCATGATAGTCCCCAGAACAAGCCTTGTTTATTTGGACAGTGAATAGAAAGAAAGGGTGGGGGGGGAGGTAAATTTAAGCCTTTGGGTCAAGTCTGGCCACCTCCCTGAGGAGGTCCCCCTGGCAGTGAAACTGGTGTGACTCTCCTAGGCAAGGAGGGGAAACGGATGCTTGGATGGAGGCCTGCCCTCTGTGAATGGCATAGAACTCCACTCTGCCTGAGCTTCCTTCTCAGTGGGGGATGGAGGGAGCCAGATGATCTGCATGGATTTTTCAGTCTTTCCTCATGTGCGGAGGAGACACAGAAGGGCCACCAAAGTCTATTTTGGTGTGAAGCAGCTTTCATAGAGCATCTACGGCACTGCTGTCCGAGCATGAGGGAGGATTTCTTCTGCCCAGCCTGAGTAGGTGCTGGACTTGGGATTTAGTCCTTAACATACAATTTTCATGTGACTGTCACTTATATGGCATTTATTTCCATCAGTGTTAATAACAGACAGTCACTAACAGAATCATAGAAATCCACAGTGACAGATTTTTTTTAAATGTTGTGTTGTAGCCTGCAACACAATGCAAGACCAAAATGAAATCCATGAGGATCTGGCCCAGAGGAGCTATGGCCATATTCACCACTTGAGGATAGAGACTCATGCAAATAGGTCTATATTATTTGAGTTGGAAACGATGGAGCAACATTTAATGTTCCTGTTCAACCTAAAGTGGACAGCTGAGAGAGGAGGTCAGTTTAATGCTTCTATAGATGTACCACATCATGGCTGGCTAACACCAAGTAAATACTTTATGTGTGGGACTACTTCTAAGTGTCAAACCTATACTAAGACACTCCAGTACTATGATGGTGGGGGACAGTTTACACCAGCCGAGGATCTGGCACAGAGTGAATTAGCCTGCAACTTCCTAAAACAAGCTCTTAGCCTCAGGGATGCTAAGTGTCCTCCTGACCACCACCACATGGTTCACATGTTATGTTTGAGCCCGCAGCCTTTCCAACAACACTGGCACCAACCTGGGAGAGGGGGAGAGCATGCATGGGGTCAATGCAGGGTTGCCAACCCTCCAGGCTTGTCCTGGAGTCTCCAGGAATCAAAGATTAATCTTTAATTAAAGACTGTCATGTGATGAAACCTCCAGGAATACATCCAACCAAAACTGGCAACTCTAGGTTAATGCTAGATAAATTCATTCAACTACCAAGCAGAGATGGGGGGGAAAAAAAAAAATCAAAGGAAGGAAAGCAATGAGATCCCACTGAGTTCTGTGATATTCCCTGTAAGAAGCTCACACTAACTAGCAACCATTACTCCCTTGGACTTAAATTTAAATACTTGACACTCACCCAGTAGTTCAACAAAAGGCAAAAATTCTACACTCTGAGAATAACGGGATGGTCAGAAATTTAAACTTTCAGCTCAGTTCTTTTCTTCTGGGCGATTGGGTGCACTGCAGACATCTGACAACTCCTTCTACTGTACCAGCACTCGTTACAATTAGTAGAGCCCGTGGGTCAAGCAGCCTTTTCTAGAGGGAATGGAACCAAAAAAAAAAAGCTGGGGTACTGTAGTGTCTAATATTGGACACGTCCTGTTTGGGTACTATATCCTACATATGTCGGAAGATGGACTCAGTGATCAAATAGACCTTCACAGGGAAAGGACCTATTACAAATAAAGACAAAAGCGATTGTTCCAACACTAATTTAAAAACCGTTCTTATACAATAAATGGGTCTAAGTCTTTA
Organism: Caretta caretta; assembly: GCF_965140235.1. Taxonomy (NCBI): domain Eukaryota; kingdom Metazoa; phylum Chordata; order Testudines; family Cheloniidae; genus Caretta; species Caretta caretta. The sequence goes on along the minus strand of NC_134208.1, from coordinate 176,923,932 downwards.
TACAGACTCCTTAAGATTAATTCCTGTGATTGTTGCACATCTAGAATGGCACTAAAGTTGTAAGAGACCAGTGCCACCCAATGTTTTATTTGTAATGAAGGAGGTGCTGGGGCTCAAGCCAATTTTTTTTTTTTTTTTTACATTCATAACTGATGCAGCAAGCTCAGAGGTGCCAGGGCTCAGCCCTGACGTCACCTCATGCACATTTTATAATACATCACTGTGAAAAACTTTCAGGAATTAAAGGGGATGTGTTTTCTGGAATTCCTCTGCACAATGTGCTGGGGTGTGTGGTTTGTCAAGTGTGTTCAGCATCCGCCTACCTTCAACAGGAGTTCATGGACTTCAGTGGAAGCAGAACTAGCTTAACATTGAGTGCATTTGAAAATCCTACCCCGGGTCTCCACTATTGTTAGCAAACCTCTCACTGTTTATGCACAGTCTCTACCTCTGTGTTAAATTACTAATAAAGGCAGCCTGTGTCACCTCTGAGCTCCACCCAAGCATTCACTCCAGACATTGTATCCAAATTTCAGTGAAAACCAATATCCAAGAGGAACTAGCAAGATGCATACTTAACACTCAGCAACACGGATGATCATTCAGCATTCATTCTTATCTCTGGCTGTTGCTATGTCTAATTTAGATTGCAAGCTGCTTGAGGCAGGATTCTGTCTTTGCTTTGTCTATAAAGCACTGTGTTCACCTATGATGCTGATAAATGTTCCTTTGCTCTGGACGATAGTGTTTTGTTATATGCAAATCACCAAGTGCTGGCTATTGCAAGAAGAATTACTGTATTTACTGCCACAGAATGATGCAGTATAGAACATTAAAGAAGAATTATTACTGTAATAGCTACATGAGTCAAATGACAATCTTTCCATAACTCTTTTATAAGTGTTACTTTGGTATTTAAAAGCATTTTTCATAAACAGGTTATTCAATTCCAAACTAATATGAAATGGACTTTTCTTTTTACTGCTCTCCCATTCTTTCCAGTTTCTCAATAAGATTATAAAAAGAGGGGGCGATGGTGGGTTTGGTTTTTTAGTTAGAAAAAATAAGTTTTGAGGCTCTGTTCAAAAGTATGTATTCTAGGAACGGTAATATTCATAAGTGTTGCTAACTCTTGTGATTTTTACTGCAAGTCTCATGAAATCTAGTGTTTTTCTTAAAGCCGCAGCTGCTGGGCCTGTGATCACAGCTTTAATTTAAAGGCAAAGGTGAGTTTCTAGCCCTTATGAGTGTGGAGAAAAACTTGAAAACATTAACCCGAAAGACTCAAATCAGAAGACAAATGAAAAGAACTTCAGAGTGGATTTTTTTTTCCCCCAGAAGTGTCATGGATTGGGGGAGGGGTGGAACTGACTCATGATTTTTGAAGGTTTAGGATTGGCAATTAATAATATTTTGTCAAATTAAATTGACTGCTATTTTGTCGATGTGCTCTTGATATAGGACCTGACGGAAAGCCCACTGAAGTCAATGGAAAGACTCTTGTTGACTTCAAATAGTTTTGGATTAGCCCTAATATAGATACTAATAAGACAAGTAATATGATCTAAGGTATTTAACTATGGAAAGTAGATATAAACTGAAAACTATGTATTCAGGTCCAGATTAGGCTTAAGCTGGGGTTCAAAGTTGGCTGCAGAAAATGGGTCCCTTCTTATTTTAGAACGAAAGTAAGCAAAGATTCAGATAAGGAGAGTCAATCACAAACCTCCCCGAAATTCTCAGTTTGGTATAATCTCTATCAGAATGGCTGGACTTAATTAAACCACCTTAACTGAGAGGTGAGAGGGATGAGATTGGATATTATCCTTTATCAAATGAGTGCAGATGTGACCAGTTAAAATCACTGCAGAAAAACAAAAAACCAAACAGGTGGAAATGTCGTACCGGCAGATCAGTAATTACTGTTTGGGTTCAATATTGTCTTTTTAATTTATGGGAGGTGCACAGAGTATTAGATAGGTGTCACTAAAACCTAACTGTCAGAATAAAGAATGGTTTCAGAGTAACAGCCGTGTTAGTCTGTCTTTGCAAGAAAAAAAAGGAGTACTTGTGGCACCTTAGAGACTAACCAATTTATTTGAGCATGAGCTTTCGTGAGCTACAGCTCACTTCATCGGATGTTTGCATCCGATGAAGTGAGCTGTAGCTCACGAAAGCTCATGCTCAAATACATTGGTTAGTCTCTAAGGTGCCACAAGTACTCCTTTTCTTTTTATAATAAAGAATGGAGTTCATATGGATCTTGGTTTCAAATTCAAGGACACCTCGTTACTATTAATCTAAAAAGTGGAATTTTTACTTGACTGTATAGTCAGTGTGAAATAGTCTGTTTAGTAGTAGGGTCTCAGCAGAGATTCCAGAAATGGGTTTCAAACATTTCATTTGTATTCTTTAGTTATAGAGATTTCACAAAAGGGCCTCTCTCACTGGGCTAATTGGCTCTGAGGTCTTTACTAAGCTCTGGCACTGACTTTGTGACTTTGGTTAAATCACTTAGGTCTGTAGTTTCCAAAAGCATCCATTACATTTTGGTACCCAATTTAAGGTACCCAGGGCCTGATTTTCAAAAGGAACTTTTACCTCTTAGCACAAACTGGGGGAAAAAATGTTTTAGGTGTCTCAAATTTACCTCCCAAGTTTAATAGGCACTTTTGAAAATGCAGGCCTTGGTATCTCTGATCCTCAGTTTTCCCCCCATCTATGTACTAGGGATAGGGATACTTCTCTACCTCACAAGGGTGCTGGGAAACTTGTTTAATTGATGTTTATGAATCCTTTTGAGATGATTAGATGGAAAGCGCTGCACAAGAATTATTCTTCAAAAAGCATTTTTAAAGCAACCTGTAGTTTTTAGTGTTCCCTTTACTATTACTGAGGATATCAGGTTTTCATTAACAACTCTTCCCTATAATTCTCAGCCTGATCCAGCAAACGAATTAACAAAATTGTGTTTGACACTAGTCTGTTGCCCTGTAGATACTGTAAGGCTTAAATTGCACACAGCATATCTGGCACATTTTCATTTAAATGTCATCTGCACATACCCATTTCTACAGGCTAGTTGCTGCTGGAGAGCTCCACGTGTTCTGGCTAGGGACGCCATCCCCGTGCACCCACCAGCCGCTCGAGGGAGCATGTCCTGTGCTCTACACAGGCCTGCGGCGCTGAAATATACATGGGGCAGTGTGCACCCAACAGTGGGCACATAGGCCAGCTGCAGCTGGGAAGCTAACTAGAAAGGGAGAAGTGATCATTGCTATAATTTATGTATCTACTAAAATAGCCATTTTTTTTTCAAGTTTTACAATAACTGAGATGCAAGCTGTTAACTGTTATGGACGCTGCGTTTGATGGATTTGCACTTGCATGCTCCAGGGCTGCATTTGGCCCAAGACTCCATTTCAGGACCAACTAAGAGTAAATGGGCCGTAAGGGAAGAAAGCCATATTTCAACACAACATACCTGTAACTAGCCAGAAAAGATGCGTTGCATTATCAAGTCAGTAAGATGGTGAAAAGAGAAAAGACGGCTGAACTGGATCATCTGATAATGGCTAGAGAGGTGGCCAGCAGGGATTACAGATATCACTACTATCTCTCAGTGTATTTATAGCAACAACAAATAATCTCATTCTGCAAATTGTGTACACAGTGTGTCAATGTAACTATGCCTTTCCATCACCCTCATCTCCCTCATACATGCCCCTAGCTTCTAACTCGTTTTTGTGCCTTGTCTTAATTTAGGTCCCAGTCTTGCAAACACTTACACATGTGCTCAACTTTTAGCACCTTAGTCATATTTACCTCAAGAAAGAAAAGGATTTCCAATACCAGGGCCTACATTAAGACAAGAGCCTTTGACTTCTGGGAGAATACCCAGATTTAAGTATGCCCCTAAGTGTTTGCAAGAGGGGCCATCTCTATTAGCTAGTCCAATAGCACCCAGATGACTGAGGCTGCTGGGTGCTATTGGAATACAAATCCCCATCATTATCTGAAGTGGGTAAACAAAGGGCTCAGTACCTTCAACTTCTGTAGGTTTCAGTGGGAGCTGAAGAGGAGCTCAGAGCTTTACAGCCTTAGACTCACAACATGCTCCTTACTCAAAAGGGAGGGGCAACCTGTGTTCTCGAAGCAGGCTGAGTCTCAGCAAGGAAACGTGGAGGCAGTAACATTAACCTCTAGGTGAAATCCAGCCACCCTGAAAAAACAGTGGTCCCCTAATGAGCACCACTGCAGCACACTGTTACTTGTCCATTGTACACTGGCATATCCTCTCAAAGGGAGAGGTTGCTAGAAAGTGAGGGAAAATATAAATGAGGGAGGAAATCTAGACAACTTAAAAATGGGTGACATTAGCTACAAATCCTGAGGGCCGGATATGAAACTCAGATGGTCAAAAATAATTCTCCTCAGCTTCATTGAATTCCTATACACAGCAACAGGGCTGGGTGGAGCAAGAGACTGCCCCTCTGAGAGGAGCTGGCTGTGGAATGCCTTATCTACATGGCATGGCCACTGGAGAGGCATAGTTATCACCCTCCTCCTGGCCTAGGAGCTAGAACAGCTGCAGAACTAAACAGGCTGTCCAGCTGCTGTACTGGCTATTTTCTGCTGAATAGGCCCTAAATTTTTGCAGTCAGAGGAAAGCCTGGTGGGTGGGTGCACGTATGCACCCACAGAGCAATGTCTGTCTGTACATAGAAAGAAGATTGTGTGTGAGATCCTGACTAGTCTTATTGTTCTGTATATTCACAACCTCAGATCAACAGAACTTTTATCCTCTAATCTTGTTATGAAGATATCAGAATTAGTCTTTGAAACTAGGTCTGAAGGAGTAAGTGATCTGTAGTAGCTTGTGGTGATTAAGAACCCTACTATTAGTTTCCAACTGGCTTCTTCACAGCACACCCAGTACAAAGCCTACAGAACCTTCCACTGAACAAAAGCCTCTCACAGGTGGATAAGTGTGGGAATAAGTAAAGCGATACCTGGGTTGACAAGAGAGCTTGAGTACATCAGGGAAGGGAGGAGGGCCCAGTGGCTTTGGCACTAGTAAGAGACCCCAGTACAATTCCTTGATCTGCCACAGACTTCTTTGGGCAAGTTACCTAGTCTCTGCATGCCCCAGTTTCTCATCTGTATAATAGGTAAATACTAAGTCCCCATCTTACAGGGTGTTGTATGGATAACTACTATGGTAAAGGGAGGGCCACATACATGACAAAGCTCTGAGAAGATAGGTGCTATGGGGATGACACAGTATTTTATAGCAAACCAATTTGCAGTGGGACAGGGAGGAAATCACCTGCACCACTAAGTCAGAATGTCAGGATAGATCCTCTGCTGGTGTAAATCAGGAAAGCTTCAATGCAGCTATTCTTACATACAGCCGCTGAGGATACAATTAGTATATTGTTAAATTAGCAGTCTGCAGCAGACATATTTAGGAAGCCGCCTGCTATCACACTGACATGGAGGAGACACCCAGAAGCAAGATCTATAATGCTTTGAATATTTTTATTTTCTATTTTAAGAATATGGTTTTAGAAGCTTTAAAGGAACATTTCTGTCCCCCTACCCCAGAGGTTCTTAACTTTTCCTTCTAAGCCCCCCCCAACATGCTATAAAAATTCCACAGCCCACCCATGCCACAACAACTATTTTTCAGTAGATTAAAAGCCAGGGCTGGTGTTACAGGGTAGCAAGCAAAGCAAATGCCCAGGGCCACACCACAAGGGGCCTTGCAAAGCTAAGTTACTCAGGCTTCTGGGTACTGCAGCCAATGAGAGCTGTGGGGACAGCGTTTGTGGGCACGAGTAGTGCATGGAGGCCCCTCCCCCCACCCTGGGGCCACAGGAACGTGCCAGCTGCTTCTGGGAGCAATGTAGGGCCAGGGCAGGCAGGAAGCCTGCCTTAGCCCCACTGTGCCGCCGATAGAGAGCCGCCCGTAGTAAGCGCCTCCCAGCTGGAGCTTACACCCCTACCCCAGCCCAGAGCCCCTTCTGGCACCCAAACTCCCTCCCAGAGCCTGCAGCCCTCATCCCCTCCCACACCCCAACCCCCTGCCCCAGGCTCAGCCCGGAGTCCCCTTCCACACCCCGAACCCCTCAGCCCCACATCCCCTCCTGCCCCCCAAGCCCCTGCCCCATCCTGGTGAAAGTGGGTGAGGGTGGGAGAGAGTGAGTGACAAAAGGAGGGGGGATGGAGTGGGGCCTTGGGGAATGGGAGGGGCAGGGGTGTTTGGGTTTGTGTGATTAGACAGTTGGCAACCCTACTTTGGCTTCAGCCCAGGGAGGAGGGGCTCAGGCTTTGGCTTTCTGCCCTGGGCCCCAGTGAGTCTAATGCTGGCCCTGCTCTCTGCTTTATTTTGGTGGACCCCCTGAAACCTGCTCACAGCCCCCCAAGGGGCCCTGTGCCCCTGGTTGAGAACTGCTGCCCTCCCCCATTTCTCTTGTTCCATTTGGCAAACACTGACCTCGTCACAGCGCCACTACTGGTTTCAAGGAATTGAAATAAAAATGGCTATTTTGGCTTAAACACCTCCACTTGATACAGCAACTCATTGTAGCAGAGCATCTGTATCTTCATGCACCAGCATAATCCCAGATGACATCATAACTCTGGGAAGAAGGGCTTGCCAGATACAGTCTGCTGGCTCATCAGAAGCAGTTATAAACACACCAGGCTGGGCTGAGTGGGAGGCAAGCATAGAGGAGGACAAGCCTCTGCAAGGTTCCCCTCATGGTGTTCCCCTCTGATTTTTTCTGATGGGGGAAGGGTTTGCTGCTCTTCCTACCACTCCACCCTAGAAAAAGTCACAGAAACCCATCCAAATGCCCCTGGGGAAGCCATAGGAGGCTGAGTCTACTACCCATGCAGAGATCCATGGTAATCCTGTAGGCCTGGCCACCAGCACCTCCGAGCACAGCTCCACTTGTGCCTAGCTATCAAGTACTCCCCCTAGTTATAACTGCCCCTGGGGATTCCTCTCCAACCCTTTAAAGGGGACTCCCAACCACACCGGGGACCCTGTAGAAAGGATCTCTCTCACACACACACACCCCTAGGCTTTATGACCATTTCCTCAGAATCTCCAGCGGAGCAGTGGGAGGACACATCCCTGTCCCCAGCCCACTTTGCCATCTTCCTCTCCCTTGTGCTGATCCTGGACCTGGTGGGCACATTCCATGGAGGTGGAAGAACAAGAGCATGGGGGACAGTGATATAAAGGCAGCTGAGCCCTCATCACAAAGGGGAGATCTGCATGTGGATCTGGTAAGGGAGGGTGGCCAAACACAATTTCCTCTTTTCCCCCCATTGTTGGGCACCTTACAAAGATACTGCAGACACTACTTATTTTTAAATGGGCTGGTACACTTAAAAAGCTAAGGCCAAATTCACTGACCCTAAGTCAAGTGAAAAGAAAAGGAGTACAAGTGAAGTGAGTCACCCTGCTTGAGTAAAGGCCGCAGGATCCGGTCCATCAGATTATAACAGTTTTAAAGTTTAAATTTTGAGGACTAAAAATCTTAACAGAGTTTCTTTGACTTACTACTCCAAGTCTGGACACCTAACACTAACCAGCTTTGCCTGAGATAAATCAGGAGTAACTCAATTTATCTGACTGCTATGTATTAACTGGTGCATCCCACTAGTTACACAGAAGGACATAGGGTGCCCAGCTTCTATACTGGTCTGCTTGCAATACATAAACATACAGAATACTGCAAGACTGAGACAAAGCTGTATGTTCACTGTTAACGCCCCACAATAGTAACAAGCTGAGACGGAGTGATTTCAGATGCCACTTAACACTAAGCTCTGTTTAAAACCAGTGGTCCTGCGTTTTCTGTACTGTACTTTAAAGAGGTTTTAGAATGTTAATAAATGTTTTATTAAGTCAAATGCCCTATTTTCTTGAATGTATTTTTTAAATGTTCCATATATTAGAGTTTTGGCATTATAGGACAGGCTTAATTCCAGTCTGACAACAAAACATTTACGGAAGAGTTGAATGTTGGATAATAGGACTGTGATAGAGGAAATACTGAATGACTCTCTTTTATATGTGCACTACTGACCTGTATTTACATCAGTGAAATCATAGTCATGAATAGGGCCCTACCAAATTCATGGTCCATTTTGGTCAATTTCACAGTTATAAGATTTTTAAAATCATAACTTTCAAAATCTCAGATTTCAGTGTAATTGTCGGGGCCCTGACCCAAAAAGAAGTTGGGGTAGGGGCTGCAAAGTAATTGTAGGGGGGGTTGCAGTACTGCTACCCTTACTTCTGTGCTGCTGCTGCTGGCGGCGGTGCTGCCTTCAGAGTTGGGCAGCCAGAGAGCGGTGACTGCTGGCTGGGAGCCCAGCTCTGAAGGCAGACCTGCTGCCAGCAGCAGCGCAGAAGTAAGCATGGCATGGTCTGGTATTGCCCCCCTTACTTCTGCACTGCTGCCTGCAGAGCTGGGCCCTCAGTCTGCAGCCACCACTGTTCAACCACCCAGCTCTGAAGGCAGCAGCACAGAAGTAAGGGTGGCATGTTAGGATATTGCCACCTTTGCTTCTGCACAGCTGCTGGCGGAGTGCTGCCTTCAGAGCTGGGCACACGGCCAACAGCTGCTGCTCTCCGGCTGCTCAGCTCTGAAGGCAGGGCAGAAGTAAGGGTGGCAACACCATTAAGCCCCCCCCCCCTCCCCCCGCCAAAAAAAATAACCTTGCAACCCCCCTGCAACTCCCTTTTGGGTCAGGACCCTCAGTTTGAGAAACACTGGTCTCCTCTGTGAAATCTGTATAGTATTGGTTAAAGGCACACAAAAGACCAGATTTCACAGGAGGAGACCAGATTTCACGGTCCGTGAGGCGTTTTTCATGGCCATGAATTTGATAGGGCCCTAGTCATGAAACATGACTTTCTGGTTTAAAAACAAGACAAAAACAAACACCCTTCAGGTATAGATATGACTTTGCCTAGCTGGAAATGAGGCCAGTTCAAATACTGATTTCTGCTGCCTCTGCTAGTAGTTTTGCCATTCATTTCATGCCAATGAAAGCATATTATATATAACTGGGTGAATGTTGTTTACTTTGCTTAAGATGAATGTCTGTCTGAAACATATACTCTAGTTCAAACACTAGTTGTTGGGCTACATATAGAAATCACAGCGTGGAAGTCTATGGTCTGTATTATGAAGATCAGACTAGTTTATCTTAATGAAAAAAAACTTACATATATTTGAAATGAAAAACACAGTTATGTTCCTTGCAGTCAGGAGTTTTGAACCATTTAAAAAAGAAATTTGGCCTCAATCCTGCAGTATACAGAGTGCCTCCTTGTGAGAGGCTCAAGAATCATAGAATATCAGGGTTGGAAGGGACCTCAGGAGGTCATCTAGTCCAACCCCCTGCTCAAAAGCAGGACCGATCCCCAATTAAATCATCCCAGCCAGGGTTTTGTCAAGCCTGACCTTAAAAACTTCTAAGGAAGGAGATTCTACCACCTCCCTAGGTAACGCATTCCAGTGTTTTCACCACCCTCCTAGTGAAAAAGTTTTTCTTAATATCCAACCTAAACCTCCCCCACTGCAACTTGAGACCATTACTCCTTGTCCTGTCCTCTTCTACCACTGAGAATAGTCTAGAACCATCCTCTCTGGAACCACCTCTCAGGTAGTTGAAAGCGGCTATCAAATCCCCCCTCATTCTTCTCTTCCATAGACTAAACAATCCCAGTTCCCTCAGCCTCTCCTCATAAGTCATGTATTCCAGACCCCTAATCATTTTTGTTGCCCTTCGCTGGACTCTCTCCAATTTATCCACATCCTTCTTGTAGTGTGGGGCCCAAAACTGGACACAGTACTCCAGATGAGGCCTCACCAATGTCGAATAGAGGGGGACGATCACATCCCTCGATCTGCTCGCTATGCCCCTACTTATACATCCCAAAATGCCATTGGCCTTCTTGGCAACAAGGGCACACTGCTGACTCATATCCAGCTTCTCGTCCACTGTCACCCCTAGGTCCTTTCCCGCAGAACTGCTGCCGAGCCATTCGGTCTCTAGTCTGTAGCGGTGCATTGGGTTCTTCCGTCCTAAGTGCAGGACCCTGCACTTATCCTTATTGAACCTCATCAGATTTCTTTTGGCCCAATCCTCCCATTTGTCTAGGTCCCTCTGTATCCTATCCCTCCCCTCCAGCGTATCTACCACTCCTCCCAGTTTAGTATCATCCGCAAATTTGCTGAGAATGCAATCCACACCATCCTCCAGATCATTTATGAAGCTATTGAACAAAACCGGCCCCAGGACCAACCCCTGGGGCACTCCACTTGACACCGGCTGCCAACTAGACATGGAGCCATTGATCACTACCCGTTGAGCCCGACAATCTAGCCATCTTTCTACCCACCTTATAGTGCATTCATCTAGCCCATACTTCTTTAACTTGCTGACAAGAATACTGTGGGAGACCGTGTCAAAAGCTTTGCTAAAGTCAAGAAACAATACATCCACTGCTTTCCCTTCATCCACAGAACCAGTAATCTCATCATAGAAGGCGATTAGATGAGTCAGGCATGACCTTCCCTTGGTGAATCCATGCTGACTGTTCCTGATCACTTTCCTCTCCTCTAAGTGCTTCAGGATTGATTCTTTGAGGACCTGCTCCATGATTTTTCCGGGGACTGAGGTGAGGCTGACTGGCCTGGAGTTCCCAGGATCCTCCTTCTTCCCTTTTTTAAAGATTGGCACTACATTATCCTTTTTCCAGTCATCCGGGACTTCCCCCCGTTTGCCACGAGTTTTCAAAAGATAATGGCCAATGGCTCTGCAATCACATCCGCCAATTCCTTTAGCACTCTCGGATGCAACTCGTCCGGCCCCATGGACTTGTGCACGTCCAGCTTTTCTAAATAGTCCCTAACCACCTCTTTCTCCACAGAGGGCTGGCCATCTATTCCCCATGTTGTGATGCCCAGCGCAGCAGTCTGGGAGCTGACCTTGTTCGTGAAGACAGAGGCAAAAAAAGCATTGAGTACATTAGCTTTTTCCACATCCTCTGTCACTAGGTTGCCTCCCTCATTCATTAAGGGGCCCACACTTTCCTTGGCTTTCTTCTTGTTGCCAACATACCTGAAGAAACCCTTCTTGTTACTCTTAACATCTCTCGCTAGCTGCAGCTCCAGGTGCGATTTGGCCCTCCTGACTTCATTCCTACATGCCCGAGCAATATTTTTATACTCTTCCCTGGTCATATGTCCAACCTTCCACTTCTTGTAAGCTTCTTTTTTATGTTTAAGATCCGCTAGGATTTCACCGTTAAGCCAAGCTGGTCGCCTGCCATATTTACTATTCTTTCGACACATCGGGATGGTTTGTCCCTGTAACCTCAACAGGGATTCCTTGAAATACAGCCAGCTCTCCTGGACTCCTTTCCCCTTCATGTTAGTCCCCCAGGGGATCCTACCCATCCGTTCCCTGAGGGAGTCGAAGTCTGCTTTCCTGAAGTCCAGGGTCCGTATCCTGCTGCTTACCTTTCTTCCCTGTGTCAGGATCCAACTCATGGTCACTGCCTCCCAGATTCCCATCCACTTTTGCTTCCCCTACTAATTCTTCCCGGTTTGGGAGCAGCAGGTCAAGAAAAGCTCCCCCCCTAGTTGGCTCCTCTAGCACTTGCACCAGGAAATTGTCCCCTACGCTTTCCAAAAACTTCCTGGATTGTCTATGCACCGCTGTATTGCTCTCCCAGCAGATATCAGGAAGATTAAAGTCACCCATGAGAATCAGGGCGTGCGATCTAGTAGCTTCTGCAAGCTGCCGGAAGAAAGCCTCATCCACCTCATCCCCCTGGTCCGGTGGTCTATAGCAGACTCCCACCACTACATCACTCTTGTTGCTCACACTTCTAAACTTAATCCAGAGACACTCAGGTTTTTCTGCAGTTTCGTACCGGAGCTCTGAGCAGTCATACTGCTCCCTTACATACAGTGCTACTCCCCCACCTTTTCTGCCCTGCCTGTCCTTCCTGAACAGTTTATAACCATCCATGACAGTACTCCAGTCATGTGAGTTATCCCACCAAGTCTCTGTTATTCCAATCACGTCATAATTCCTTGACATCACCAGGACCTCCAGTTCTCCCTGCTTGTTTCCAAGGCTTTGTGCATTCGTATATAAGCACTTGAGATAACCTGCTGATCGCCCCTCATTCTCAGTATGAGGCAGGACATTGCAATGTCAACCTACATGAATTATTTTGTTTAGATAAGCCACCCCACACAGCTCCATGTAATTTAACTTGTGACAGTTTCTTCATCTGCAGATTTGCAGAAAGTAGGTGTTTTTAATGTAAACTCAATAGTTATTGAAATCTTTTCTTGACATCGTAACAACAGTAGCCACAAATATCAATGCAATAATACTAGGGATCCCTTGCACTTCAAGCAGGTTTTATTTGCCATAAGCAGTTTTTAAAACTACAGGTGGACAAAACATCTTTCACAATAGGATTTGTATTTGGAGGCTTGCTAGCACAAATTATTCAGTTTGTTTTGTTTGGGCACCAAATAAATTATTACAAATGGAGGTGGCGGAGAGTGATACTGCCTCATTTTAAGTGCTCTTTTTTATAAATTGCAAAACTTTTAGTTATTTAAATTTTCCTAATTAAGCGAGACTGCACTGATCTGGGATTCTGTCAGATGTGGTGTGCTTGAAACAGAAGAGAAACAGATCGCACACTGCATAAAGCCATTCAGAATACTAATCAAAAGAGGGTTTCAAATCTGGACAGGCTACAGAAGTCATTACAGTTGTTTAGACTCGGAATGATGATTTCAGGAATTCAAGTGATGTTAGGTTTGTTACAGCACCGCAACACCAGACAAAATCCTTCCCAGAATATTAGATGATGCCATTATCCACCATTCAGAACTCTACAGTCACGTACTTCAATCACCAATAAGGGACTAGACAGAGAACTCAAGAGGACCTGGCCATTTAAAACTAAAAATAAAGTCTACCACAGCTGACTGGAATAAGAGTTTGATTAATTATTTTTTTAAACCCAACATCCTGTTTTTATCATTGGTTTTAAAAACATGGCAACACATGGAACTTGATGGAAGCAGGTGATTATTACAAATCAGTGTAGCGAGACAGTCCAACATAAATGAACACCCCTGAATTAATCAGTGTGTATATAACGATGAAAATAACTGAGCTTTGGAAAACACTTCAGACTGGAATAATAAAAAACCTGCAGGTGCTGGATTAACGCTTTGGCTGGATCTGAAAGTACTCACCTGTCCTGCAGTATCGTACAGCCCCAGCAGATACTGCTTCCCCCCAACTGTAACAGTGACTGTAAAAAAGAGGAAAAAAGGAAGGTGTGGCTAATAATGTAGCTAAGGGGCATATAAAAACAAAGGCAGAGGAGTGTTTTCAGTTATACAAGTAGACTCAACATTAAAAAAAAACAACAACCAGAGGTCTAAAAAAGCTACTAGAAGAACACATCTGCAATGCACTTGGGGATGCAGAAAGAATGGGTTTAATATTTATGTCCTTTCATGTCAAGCACCCAGAGCTAGTGGCAGTCCTGTTTAGACCCTTTCCAGGCACTTCTTAATTTGTTGGTCTCGGTCAGACATTTATATACGCCGGCATCGCCCCCCAGCACTTAAAGCATACTGGGCCAGGATCCTCTGGATGCACTTTCGTCTGGCGGGCCCTTTCCAAGGGGAGGCGGCCGTGGGCAGGCAGGCCCGGCACAGAAGGGTTAAAACCAGCCTGTGTGAAGAAGGTCAAGGCAGGAGGCTCAGGGCTGGAAAACGGCAAAGTTCCGCTCAAGTTCTGCTCTCGCCGAGGAGGAGCCTCTTACTCAGCACTTCTACGCGCCCACCTTTCAGCGCCGATCGCGGGCGCCCCTTACCTGCGTAGTGGTCAAACACGGTGGGCACGTACTCCTCTGGAAAGGCGTCGTTGGCATAGCTCATCAGCAGGCAAGTTTTGCCCACGGCCCCGTCCCCCACCACCACGCATTTCAGCATGACCGTCCCGCTCCCATTGGCCATGGTTCGGGGCCAGCCGTCATGGTCAAGGCTTCAGCTGCGCTCCGCAGGGCGACCCCGCATCCCCGCCGCCCCCGGCTGCGGGTCGCTTAGCAGGCGCCGCCGCCGCCCGCCGGAGATGGCATTTCTCTCCCCCGCCCCGGCAGGCAGGCAGGGCCAAATTTGGCTCGGAGGGATTTTCCTTCCTCTCGCCCCAGCCAGCTGAGCTCGATGACACAATGGATCATAAGACTTGCAGCGCCGAGAAAACAGGAACTTTGAGCAGGAAAACCAGTACAAAGCACGGCACTTTTCTCCTCTCTCCCAGGCGGCCACCCAGGCGCAAGCTAGCCCCCCCCGCACCCAGGCTGCAGCGACAAACACCCCAGGGAGAGGGGCCAGGGCAGAGCTCCCCACAGCAAGTGTTCCGCCACTTTCCTTCCCGCCCCCTCCCCCAACGTGTCCCGGCTTCAGCCACCACTTCGGAAACCCTGCAAGCTCAGACTAGCTTGATTCGGAGGGGAAAGGAGGAGCGAAGCCAAATGGCTAAAGAGCAACTGAGGGCTCCTCTCCAAAGAGCCAGCAGCTCTGAGAAACGTCCAAGGCTTTGCCAGGGCGCCCCGGGCTTCCTTCTGGAAAGGAAAAGAAAAAGGGGAATCCCTTCCTCCAGTAAAACCACCGTCACATGCCAGCTGATTTGGGAGCTGATCGTCTTGTAGATGAGCTAGCTGTCTGAAAGAGGGAGTTTTAAACGAGATGGATTAGCTAGATGGATAGAGATGATGATGTACATATATACATGCACCTATATGAAACAAACCCGTATCTATGCATATTAAAATTTCATCTCTATAGAACATGAGATTGTAATGTCTCATTTTCTCTCTTCCCCGCTACCCACACACACACAGCAAAATCCTTTATCCGAAAGGGGTAGATTTTTAAAAATTACTTTCTAATTGAGAGAGCCTCCTTCCCAGTGAGTGTGATTTGGCCAGGTTAGAAATTAACACCAATTAATTTTCCTGTTGTGAAGAGTTGTTGGGATCTTTCCCCCCTTCCCTTCACAAAATGAGAACTTATCCCCTATAGATAAGAAGAAAACTTTTAAAAACAAGAGGGTGTCAGGTTGAATTGGGGCTGATCTGTGAAGACCAGTATGAAAAGAATCAGTCAGAAAAGGACTTTTTTTTTTCAGTACTGGATATATATTAGAGATGTCCTCGTACAGAAGCAAATCTGTTCTTGGGTCTGAATTTCATGACTGCGTCATGTGCATATGTATGGGACATGTGTATATGTCCGAGTCATGAAATTCAGTCCTAAATACAGATTTGCCTCTGTACAAACCCATCTCTAATATATATCCAGTGCTGAAGAAACCAGGCCTTTCATAGCTATTAAATTAAGCCACAATAGTCCATATATCCAAACAACCACGAATGTTGCGTCTTCAAGCAACAAGCAATGCCATCCAAACTACGGGGTGCTGCTAACTTTGCCTCAAATTTTAAAGCATCATTGAGAAGTCTGGATGCAGTGCTGAGCTGCCAAGTACTTAATACTTAACAGGGCCCTGGGATTTATTGCGTTCCCAGGTAGCAACTTTGTTGGCCAGCACCCTCACATTAGCTTGGCAAGAACTAATGATAAAATATATTGTATAAGAGATTAGGGATGAAACCCTGGCCCCATTAAGGTCAATGACAAAACTCCCATTGGTGCTCAGTGTTCACCCCCTACTCAATTTATTAAACAGCAGATTCCTGAAATGCAGGAGACCGCATTGATAGTGAATTCAGTGATAGTGAAACTCACTTACCTTTTATTTAGGCTTGGCAGAATCAATTTTTATTTTTTAATAATTTCAATGGATATTGATGTTTATTTTAAGCATTTTTTCAATTTTTATCAGTTTATATTTTCACAGTTGTGCAAAATTATAGGGTTTAATTTTTTTTTCTTTTTTATCAGTTTAAATTTTCATAGTTGAAGAAAATTATGTGGGGGTTAGACAATCATTATTTAATCACAGCAGATGTTGAGATTCAAAAAGTTAAAGCTTTATAACCATTAAAACACAACTTGTTAGCATCACATGTCAAAGTAGACAGAGAAAATATCCTTACATTAAACTCTAATGTACTCAAGTAGTGTTTTTCTTACTTTGCCTATGTGTAAATTTCAATTATTATCGAAGGAAATATTTTTTCACTGGTTTGTGTGTGTACAGTGAAATCAACATTTACTGACAAAAAATATAATCCTTCTAAGCCTACTTTTTAGTTTATTTATTTATTTTAAGACATGCCCAAATCCCTGAGCACAACACAATCATGATAAAACATACCACTTATTGCATCACAAAGCACAAACAGCCTGCCTCATCATTCAAAACTACCTGCTCTCCACCCCATCCTTATGTTACCCCATGCCCCACCGCTAAAAGAGGCTAAGATAGGAAAGCACAGCACATCCTGAAGGAATTAAATCCAGGCTTTGGCAGACCCAGAAGTATGGAAGCATATTCTGGAGCAGTCTGTTACCATTCCCACCCTGCTTCAACCTGGGACTGTCATCTTGAGTGACTGAGCTGACAGAACCTGCCATGGTGTCACTCATGTAGGGAAAGAGATGGTTCCTCAGGTACCTTGAACCCATATTGTTTAGGCCTTTGAAAGTCAAAGCCAACCCCTTAAACTTTATGCAGAATTCATTTGGTAACCACTGCAGATCTCAAAGCACAGGTGCAATCTGCTCCTTCAGAGAAGTGTTGTGTAATAGATGGGCAGCTGCATTGCACGCTAGCCAAAGTTTCAGAATGAATTTTGGGAGTCACTCCGTGTGTGGTACATTGTAGTAAACTGACCTTGTAACTTTTAACTTTTGAGAAGCACCAAGAACTTCATAGTGATAGTTCCTAGACTATTAGGTGTGACAGTGACCTGGGTGGTCATGCTGGGGTTCAAATCCAAGAGAAAAGCCCATAACTCTTTTATCGAGCTTGCCATTAAAAAAAAAGGTGCACTTAGCAACAGCTATTAGCTAAATATCCAGGAGGAGCTGGGTATTTCAACAAGACCCTAGGTTGTGAACATGAATAACAAATGGCCTACCTATATGCCATCAGCCTAGGGTGCTCTGTATAATTGTCACCATTTCTGACAGTTGCTTCCCCTACTCTATAATCATTGCTTCAGCCTCATTCAGGTTGCTTATCAGCCTGCTTGCTCTCATCCATGCTCCAGTCTCTGCTAGACTCTGGATAAATCACTCATGTGTACCAAATGAGTTGGAGGAGATCATGGAGATACAGAACTGTGCCCTCTGTATATTGAAATTCCAAACCCCATGCCTCTTGCCAACACTCCCACTGGCTCACAACCATGTTGAATAGGGCGGCTGATAGAATGGAACCCTGTAGAGCCTCACATAAAAGAGCCCTGATTGCAAATGAACAATTGCCCGGTACTGATAGCTCTAGCTCTAGCACTTCGAGCTCTCCACCAATAGACCCTGTTTTCATGCAAGTGGTGATAATAGTGCAATAATGAGGGAAGAACAATAAAGAAAACGTTACAGTTGGGGACTCTTTTAAATAGATTTTTTCCAGTATTTCCAAACATCAGTGTATAGGGCAGACTCTCAGCTGATGTAAATCTGCATAGCTCCACTGAAACATTCAACAAAATCTTAATCTGGTAAAATAATATTTTACCAGAAATCACATCTTTCTTCCAGACATATCAAAAATCCGAAGTTACATTAACTGTATTTCCATTTTGCAGCAACACAGATCGCAAGCTGTGAATGTTAAAAGTATTACTCACCTATTGCAAATGTGAATTCCAAAATCTTAATATTTAAGATATTAGCTCCACTGGCACACATTCATGTTGGTTTTTCTTCTCTTCAATCACAGGCTACTAATGTGAAACAATTGTAAGTTTTAAAGTGTAAGGTAAGATATTTTCTTCATGATTTATAAACTTTATGTTCCATCAATTGTATGTGCACTGGAACTGGTGGGGAAATAGAAAACAGATTTTCAAAAAAAATTCAGGAAAATTGTTTTCAGTTTTTCATGGAAATTACGTTTTAACAGGTTTTTGGCCCCACGCTAGCATCCGCAATGGGTTGATATTGTAAGGTTGCAAATGAGTGCTACGCGGTAGCATTGCTTTTCCTTTTAGGGATTAAAAACATTGCCTTATTTATTTATTTACATTGATTATGCAAAGAGATATAAGAAAAAAATAAAATTAATTCAAGTGTTAGGCTACTTAATTGTAAGGGTGTTTCATTTTCAGTTACATACTATTTTCTTGTTACTCTCACGTTAGTAGCACAATCTACCATTTTGTGCAGATGTGTGCGTATTATGTTTACACATATTTTATATACAATAATTTAAAATACTATTTTCTGCTATGCCAATGTGGCTAACCCCAAAGAGTTTTGAAAATATACTAAAATCAATTCAATCTTTCATTCACCTAAAATATCATGCTTGCATATCTCTAAATATAATGTATACGTTATTATTATTGATCTCCCCTCCCAGTGTCCTAAGCACATCCCAGTGTGGATAATTATTTTCCATCTGTCTAAATCGCCTTGCTCCTTTTGGTGGATAACACATTCTTCCTCTTCTTCCTGTCCCTCAAATCTTGTGTAGTGGTTCTGGCACCAACAGATAATGGCAGCTGTGTCCCATCACAAAGGTGGTTGCCTTTTAATAGTGGATGAAGTGATCCTAATGGGAGTTTTGAATATTTGAGGAATGCAGGCTCAGATACTGCCTTATATGTAAAAAGAAAAGGAGTACTTTTGGCACCTTAGAGACTAACCAATTTATTTGAGCATAAGCTTTCGTGAGCTACAACTCACTTCATCGGATGCATACTGTGGAAAGTACAGAAGATCTTTTTATACACACAAACCATGAAAAAATGGGTGTTTACCACTACAAAAGGTTTTCTCTCCCCCCACCCCACTCTCCTGCTGGTAATAGCTTACCTAAAGTGATCACTCTTCTTACAATGTGTATGATAATCAAGTTGGGCCATTTCCAGCACAAATTCAGGTTTTCTCCCTCCTCCCCCACAAACCCACTCTCCTGTTGGTAATAGCTTATCTAAAGTGATCACTCTCCTTACAATGTGTATGATAATCAAGGTGGGCCATTTCCAGCACAAATCCAGGGTTTAATAAGAATGTCTGGGGGTGGGGGTAAGGAAAAAACAAAGGGAAATAGGTTACCTTGCATAATGACTTAGCCACTCCCAGTCTCTATTCAAGCCTAAGTTAATTGTATCCAATTTACAAATGAATTCCAATTCAACAGTCTCTCGCTGGAGTCTGGATTTGAAGTTTTTCTGTTGTAATATTGCAACTTTCATGTCTGTAATCGCGTGACCAGAGAGATTGAAGTGTTCTCCAACTGGTTTATGAATGTTATAATTCTTGACGTCTGATTTGTGTCCATTTATTCTTTTACGTAGAGACTGTCCAGTTTGACCAATGTACATGGCAGAGGGGCATTGCTGGCACATTGGTCAAACTGGACAGTCTCTACGTAAAAGAATAAATGGACACAAATCAGACGTCAAGAATTATAACATTCAAAAACCAGTTGGAGAACACTTCAATCTCTCTGATCACTCGATTACAGACCTAAAAGTGGCAATTCTTCAACAAAAAAACTTCAAAAACAGACTCCAACGAGAAACTGTTGAATTGGAATTCATTTGCAAATTGGATACAGTTAACTTAGGCTTGAATAGAGACTGGGAGTGGCTAAGTCATTATGCAAGGTAACCTATTTCCCTTTGTTTTTTTCCTAACCTCCCCCCCCCCCCCAGATGTTCTTGTTAAACCCTGGATTTGTGCTGGAAATGGCCCACCTTGATTATCATACACATTGTAAGGAGAGTGATCACTTTAGATAAGCTATTACCAGCAGGAGAGTGGGGTGGGGGGAGAGAAAACCTTTTGTAGTGGTAAACACCCATTTTTTCATGGTTTGTGTGTATAAAAAGATCTTCTGTACTTTCCACAGTATGCATCCGATGAAGTGAACTGTAGCTCACGAAAGCTCATGCTCAAATAAATTGGTTAGTCTCTAAGGTGCCACAAGTCCTCCTTTTCTTTTTGCGAATACAGACTAACACGGCTGTTACTCTGAAACCTGCCTTATATGTGTATACCAATCTTGATCTTGCAAAAGCTTGTGTGTGTGCTTAATTTTATTCACAGGAGTAATTCCCATTACAGTCATTTGGACTACTAACATGCTTAAAGTTAAGCACATGCATGTGTTTGCAGGATTCAGACCATAGTTTGTTATTCTCTAAAGCACACTTACCCTTGCAAAAGGAGTTACATCATTTATGAATCAATCAACCAACCAACCAAAAAAGCATTATTGTCCATGTAGAATGTTTAGAGCATATTATAGTTTTCCTCACAGTCAAATGAACCTCCCACATTCAAACTCAGTGGTTTGAGCATTGGCCTGCTAAACCCAGGGTTGTGAGTTCAGTCCTTGAGGGGGCCATTTAGGGATCTGGGGCAAAAATTGGGGATTGGTCCTGCTTTGAGCAGGGGGTTGGACTAGATGACTAGATGAGGTCCCTTCCAACCCTGATATTCTATGATTCTATGAAACAAAGTTCTCCTTGCCTAGTGCAAATGCCAGAAGGCAGTACCGTCATTATAAACTCTGGACCAAACACAGGTCTAGAATTCAATCAGAAGGATTTTCTATTGTCATAAATGGTGCAAAAGCTGTTTGTATTTTCAAATTACAAATTATGAATCAGACAATTACAATCCTGCTAGTCTGACCAAGATTACGTAATTCAGAAAATGATTTTAATTTATTGCTAAATATAAAGAAAATATTGATGTACTGCTAATGTGCAGAGATGTTCATACCATAAAATAGCTGCAGAAGTGATTTTTCTGGATATTAAAATCTACTCCATCCCAAATATGTTTTCCACTATTTAGAAGATCTTTGGTACCAGTTTTCTCACAGTTTATATGCTTTGGACTGTGTGTTTGCTGCGCCAATTATGATTTCATAGCATACTTTGGTATCAGGACACACCATGGTAACAGTTTCTGTTTAAACACCTGTGATACATAAAATCAGGTTCAGAGATGTTGAAACATATTAGGTCATCTATGGAAGCCATCACACTGCCAGAGCATGCTTGGTCTTGACTATGTTGTTTCTTTCCACTCTACTTTGAAGGTTCCAAGCAATGGGGCTTTCACGCCTCATGGGTGACTATTTCACAACCAGCAAGGTTCACTGTGAGGAAGACTTTCTGATATCTATCTTAAATTTTCTCTTTATTAATTCTATCCCATTACTTCTAGTCATACCCTATTTACCACCCTAAATAATTTCCTTTCTCTCCTTGATGCTGATTGATGGTCCTGATCTAAAGTCAGTAGGAGTCTTTCTATTGACTTTAATGGGCTTTGGATCCAACCCTATGAGATTTCATAATTGTAGAGCTGGTTGGAAAATCTTCGATGGAACCATTTTCAGTTAGAGAATGCAGTTCTACTGAAGTCAAAATGCTTGGTGTCAAATTTGCCAAATTTTAATTTCTGTGAAAAACTGAGAGAAAAAGTACTGACAATGTTGAAATGCCCTGTTTTGACATTTCTGGAATGAAATGTTTCAATTTTTCATTTTGAAATGACATTTCATTGTGAATTATTTATAAAATAATATAAAACTAAAAACAAGAAATCAAAACGAAACATCTTGATTTTGCAAAGATGAAACATTTCAATCGACCCAAAATGATTTCCACCACCCAGAACTTTCTTTTGTGGAGAATTTTGGAAATTTACATGTTTTGTTCCTAATCAGAATGAAGACAAACGTTTAAATCCTTAATGAAATGGAATTTCCATCCTCCACCCAGCTCTTGTTTTCAGGTCCGCACCTTACTCATGGCTTAGCCAAACTACAGGAGGCACAGTTAGCCCCTTTAACATTTCTCACAAGCCAGTCCCTTTAGCCCATGGATCATTTTAATTGCTGGATTCCCTTGATTTGTCAAAATGCTTCTAGTAGTGACATGCCCAGAATTGAATGCACTGCTCCAGGTGTGATGACACCAGAATGCAGAGTGCTTATTACCTTCCAGTTCTGTGATGTCATGCTTCTGAGTATGCTGCCCAAAAGTATATGGACTTTTCTGCAGCAATAATGTACTGCAAGGTCCATTATTAAGGAGTATTATTATATGGTATTACAGTACAGCCTAG
Source organism: Caretta caretta (assembly GCF_965140235.1). NCBI lineage: Eukaryota > Metazoa > Chordata > Testudines > Cheloniidae > Caretta > Caretta caretta. Next base: position 176,901,565 of record NC_134208.1, on the reverse strand, counting down.
AAGCCCTAATCAGGATTAGAGCTCAATTTCACTGGTTGCTGTTCAAACACAGAGTAGAAGATAGTCCCTGCCCTGGAGAGTTTACAATCTAATTTAAGAGAGAATGCAACAAGCAGGCACAACAAACAAATGAAGAAACTGATGACAGAGCTAAAAGTGATAGGAACACATATGTATGTATAGTCGCTACATGCCCCACTCATGTTGTCTTCTATCATCCACAGTCTTTTCAACATTGCTGCTTTCCAAGTTCCTCTCTCTCCCTTTGAATAACTATACTTTGGATTATTTTTCCTCCGATGCATTTCTCCAGATCAAATTTCATTTTGTTATTTTCTGCCCATACGCGAAACTTCTCTGGATCCTTTTCCTCTTCAGCCTTCAATGGCATTCACAACACCTCCCAGCTGAGCATCTTCTGTGAGGTTCATTAGCATGCTCTTTATCCCCACTTCTAGATCATTAATGAAAAGGTTAAAGTAAACAGGCCCTAACACTGAACTCTGATGCTACTCTACTGGACACTCTCCACTTCAGTTCTGTACATTATCATTTAGCATTACCCTTTTGTCATATGGTCCAACGACTGGTTGTCAATCCATGTGACCGGGTTTATAACCAAACCAGCTTGAATTAATGTTGAGATGGCCTGACACTGTATCAAGCATCTCAGTAAATTCCAAATAGTTTGCATCTATTGCATTCCTTTCACCCATTCATTCTTAGCAGGCAAGAGGAGGGTATTGGGAGTGAGGGAAGAAGAGATGGTTAGGGAGGAGAAGAGTTTGTTGGGGACGGGAATATGAAAGAGAGATGGAAGAGGAGAAACAAGGAAAGGGGGAAAATGCAACATGGAGACATGAAAGGGAAGGCAAATGAGGAAGATGGAGGAAAAGAGAATGAAAGAGAATGCCAGACACTGAAAGATGGAGGAAGAGATATAAGTTAAGGGGAAAAAAACTGAAGTGAAGGAAGTGGGGGAGGGGAAGGAGGATGAGAAAAAGAAGGAGCAGAGACATAGATTCATAGATATTTTAGATATTTAGGTCAGAAGGGACCATTATGATCATCTAGTCTGACCTCCTGCACAACGCAGGCCACAGAATTTCACCCACCACTCCTGCAAAAAACCTCACACCTATATCCGTGCTACTGAAGTCCTCAAATTGTAGTTTAAAGACTTCAAGGAGCAGAGAATCCTCCAGCAAGTGACCCGTGCCCCATGCTACAGAGGAAGGCGAAAAACCTCCAGGGCCTTTTCCAATCTGCCCTGGAAGAAAATTCCTTCCCGACCCCAAATATGGCGATCAGCTAAACCCTGAGCATATGGGCAAGATTCATCAGCCAGATACTACAGAAAATTCTTTCCTGGGTAACTCGGATCCCACCTCATCTAATATCCCATCACAGGCCATTGGGCCTATTTACCGTGAATATTTAATTACCAAAACCATGTTATCGCATCATACCATCTCCTCCATAAACTTATTGAGTTTAATCTTAAAGCCAGATAGATCTTTTGCCCCCACTGCTTCCCTTGGAAGGCTATTCCAAAACCTCACTCCTCTGATGGTTAGAAACCTTCGTCTAATTTCTAATCTAAATTTCCTGGTGGCCAGTTTATATCCATTTGTTCTTGTATCCACATTGGTACTGAGCTTAAATAATTCCTCTCCCTCTCCAGTATTTATCCCTCTGATATATTTATAGAGAGCAATCATATCTCCCCTCAACCTTCTTTTAGTTAGGCTAAACAAGCCAAGCTCCTTGAGTCTCCTTTCATAAGACAAGTTTTCCATTCCTCCGATCATCCTAGTAGCCCTTCTCTGTACCTGTTCCAGTTTGAATTCATCCTTCTTAAACATGGGAAACCAGAACTGCACACAGTATTCCAGTGCCTTGTATATCGGTACTAAAACGTCCTTATCCTTACTGGAAATACCGCTCCTGATGCATCCCAAGACCGCATTAGCTTTTTTCACGGCCATATCACATTGGCCTTGATTCAAGAAAGCACTTAATGGGACTTAAGCACATGCTTGAAGTTAAGCACGTGTTTAAGTGCTTTTCTGAACTGGGGCCAAAATAAGTTAACATTTTCCTAAACAATTAGGCTGGGAATTTCCAAGGAGCCAAAGGCACCTGAGTCACATTGAAATTTGGTGGGATTTGAGTGCCCAACTCCCTTGGAAAATCCCAGCATCAATAGCAATTTTCCTCCTCAGGCCAACTGGTTGGTGCAATTGCTTACAGTTCACAGCACATCTTACTGGAAAAATGTCTGTCTCACTATGGTATTTATAGGCACCAGTACCTAGGCACAGAGAAGAGACCCAGTCAGGAAAAGTGTCAACCACCTACTCTGAGGCACTTACTATCCCCTATCCAAGGTACTTATATATCCCCTATTACCATAGTGTCTGAGCACCTCACAATCTTTAACATAATTATCCTCACAACAAATGCTGAGGTATCTGCATTTTTATAGAGAGGGCCCAGAGGCACAGAGAGCACCTGAGTGACTTACCAAAGCTCACAGAGGATATCTGGGGCAGAGCTTGGAACAGAACACCCAACACACTCTGGACTAGGAGGCTAGTGACTAACCATCAGTCCATCCATCCTCTCTTGTCTTTGGGGGTATTAAAGGCTGTCAGCAGCTTGCAGGAGGCACTTGGCCCCTTGGAGCACAGGGCTGTAAGTGTGTGTCATATAAGGGAACAGGTAGCAGGACGGTGAAAAGATGTATTTCTTTGTATCAGAGATGCCGTAAATAGTCCGTAGCAATGAGAAATGACGTTGGTACTTGGTCAGTGCAAGTGAGATATGTAGTGGGAGTAGATTTCCTCCCTGCAGATAAGTGCAGCTGTTACTATTAATAAGAGCTACAGGGGACAATCACTCCTGTTCACACAAAGCTGGAGTAATCGGTCTTTGTGTGGGGAACTCAGAAGGTCTGTGTGAGATGGAATTTGTCTCTCCATCTTGTAGGCAGACCCCACAAGTGCAGATCAGGCTTTCTGCAGCTGTTGTTCCCATCTGACAGGCAGAGCCCCATAGAATTGGATCTGTAGAGTTCATGTCATCATGGATCTGGTGTTCCCTTCCTCAGACTACTTTGTCCCCAAAATTCTTCTTTGCACAGGATTATTCAGAGCCATCAAGCAGTCCCTTTTCACAGCATGAAGTCAGCTCCTGCCCACAGAGCTCTATCCTGGGGATAAACTAGGATACTGGTATTCACCCCATCCTCGTGTGAGTGTCTCTACTGAGAGAGCAAAACTGTATGGTACTTTATGAAATGCCATTGGGTTTCAGTATATTGTCCCCTCAATATACAAGTCTGACTCTAAGTAGCATCCATTTCATTGCTATAGTCTAACTGAGGAAAATATATCTCTCTCCAGTGCACAAAGGTTTGTAGTCCAACCTGGCTATTATGCATCTTGGTATATGGGGGGGAATGAACTAGGGTCTTGACTCCAGAAGTGAGACTAGACAGGAAAAGGAGGATTTCTTGTTACAACAATGGAACAATATTTACCTGGAGAACTCTTCACTCCTTTCCATTCACATGCATTTTTGAATGCAGCTAATTTTATTAAGGGACTGATCTTGCAAGGTGCTAAGCACCTCCTGTATCATGATGAGCACCCTCAAATGCCACGGGCTTTGCTGGAAGTTGAGGGCACTCAGCATCTGTAGGATTAGGCTCCAAGATTGTAGGCCTCCTGTTTCCTATATCTCTGTGCTTTAGTCTGCCAAAGGAGGCCCAGTTTCCAGCTGTTTCTTGTCTCAGCTGCTCCTGCATGCCATGGATCATCTCAGCGGTGACTCTTGGAGGAATGAGTCACCCAGCCATTTAATTAAAAAACAACCTTTTACAAGCCATAAAGTCCATTTGTAATATAAAGGGTGGATGTATGGTCTGAGTGATCTTTATCTTAGACAGCGGCTTTATTCGTACATACCAATGCAGATTGTTTCCCTTGGATGTGATTCAGTGTTCATTGTGATTAACAAATTCTGATAAAGATACCCTGCCCCCCACAAAATAAAATAAAATAAAAATCCTAAACATCTTTATGTGAAGAACCCCTGATTTATTTTCTGTCTTTTCTGTGTTACAGATGAGCCCAAATCAAAAGCCCAGAACTGGACACCCCCAGACTTTGAGAGTTTCACAGCTAAATACAAGATCAAACAGATAGTTTAGCATAACTACTTATGCTAAACTATAAGCATAACAACTTATGTGAAACTATCTGTTCAATCTTGTATTAAGCTGTGACACTCTTAGTACCTTTTCTAAACCTGAAGAAGAGTTGTGTGTAGCTCAATAGCTCGTCTCTCTCAGCAACAGAAGTTGGTGCAGTAAAAAATACTACCTCACCCACCTTCTCTCTGTACTTCTGTTATAATCCTGTTTACTTATGCTAAAGCATCCCACAGCCCCTTGTATTAGCTGAAGTAAGTTTTGTCTTAAGTATATAGGAAAACTGTCAGTATCAGAACATATAATTGTTTCCTTATGAGTTACCCTCATAAATCTATTTATCCTGGGACAGGCCTAGGAGGTGTCTTCATGCCCCATAGTACCTGGAATTCATGTTCCCGGAACAAAGATATGGGTGCATCATGACCTGGAATGCATAGTGGATTCAGAACACGGATAAGGGGTACATTGCAACTAGTTTTAAATGACGTATATGGTACCTTTTACTGGTAAACAAGGGTATAAATGGATAGCTTTAAAGATGTAACTTTGGGGAGCACACCTTCTGCATAAGGTGAATGTAACATCATTGGTATTGTACAGAGCAGGGGTAGGCAACCTATGTCATTCGTGCCAAAGGGGCACGTGAGCTGATTTTCAGTGGCACTCACACTGCCCGGGTCCTGGGCACCGGTCCCGAGGGCTCTGCTGCTGGCCTGGGGTACCGGCCACTGGCCCCTGCCAGCTGGGGTTCCATTTGCGAGCCCCGCTCAGCCCGCTGCCAGCCCCGGGTCCCAGCCACGAGTCCCGGGGGCTCCGCTGCTGGCCTGGAGTCCCGGCCACCGGCCCGGGGCTCTGCAGCCACCCCCAGCTGTGGCCCACTGGCCCCAACCTGGGGCAGTGAGGGGTGCAGACAGAGTCGAGAGGGGGCACAGCTCAGCACCCCACCTTAAAAATTGTTCCAGTGCCACGGTGCTGGGATATTTTTAAGTCCTGATTTGCTGCTGACATCACTATCACGCCACGTGGAACAGCGCACTGCATTTGACATTGAGATTAGAATGTACGTGCAAGAACTGGAATCAGAATTTTCTGACAGATTTCAAGATTTCCAGCAATTTGGCCCAATGCTTTTTTTCTAATTAAACCTGAAAAGTTCAACGAAAGCAACTTGGATTTGTCTGTATTTCAGTGGATGGGTGTTGAAGATTTCGAAATGCAGCTCATTCAGTTAAAAAGCTCAGAATTGTGGGCATCAAAGTTTGGAGATCTCCGGAGTGCACTTGAAGCTACCGAGAGAGATCATGGGGCCTCTATTCTGACCCGCTGGACGTCCCTGCCAGTGAAATTTAACTGTTTGAAGAAAATTGCGTTTGCAATGCTTTCAGGCTTTGGATTCACATACCTGTGTGAACAGGTATTTTCACATATGAAATCTGTCCTCTGTCCCTCTCGGAGTCAGTTAACAACTGATCACTCAGAAGCCTGTGTGCAGCTTAAAGTATCCAAATACGTGCCAGACATTGGAAAACTCAGCAAGGGAAAGCCAGGGCAAGGATCACACTAAACTGATAAGATCTGCATTTTAATTTAATTTTAAATGAAGTTTCTTAAACATTTTAATTTAATTTTAAATGAAGTTTCTTAAACATTTTAAAAACCTTATTTACTTTACAGACAACAATAGTTTAGTTATACATTACAGACTTATAGAAAGAGACCTTCTAAAAATGTTAAAATGTATTACTGGCACGGGAAACCTTCAATTAGAGGGAATAAATGAAGACTCGGCACACCACTTCTGAAAGGTTTGCCGACCCCTGGTATAGAACCTTTTCCCTGTACCATATTAATAAACCTGACTGATATTGGTTATTTGGTGTGTTGAGTACACTTCATGACAAACCAAATGTGGTCAAGCAATTGGCTATATAATTTATCAACAAGCAGCTCATGTGTTGAGGGGAGTATTTTGCCATAAGCATAGGACATCAGTGTTCCGTGATCTTCACTCGCTGCCTTTTGGCTTCTGGGTGGACTTAAAAGTATTGGTTTTAACCGTAAAAGTCCAAAATGGCCTGGAATCTGTCCACCTGGGGGTTCCCTACTGTCTATGCCATACTGCCTCTGCTGTGATCAGGAAAGGCACTAGAGCTAGTGGTGAGCGGGAGCCAGTTCGCACCAGTTCGCTAGAACCGGTTGTTAAATTTAGAAGCCCTTTTAGAACTGGTTGTTCCGCAAGGGACAACTGGTTCTAAAAGGGCTTCTAAATTTAACCGGCCAAAAGTGACCAAAAGGGCTTCTAAATTTAACCGGCCAAAAGTGGCCGGCCAAAAGTGGCACCTTCTAAATTTAACCGGCCAAAAGTGGCGACTCCATGGGTGCTCCAGCCCTGGAGCACCCAAAGAGAAAATTTGGTGGGTGCAGAGCACCCACCAGCAGCTCCCCACCCCACCCCCCAGCCCCAGCTCACCTCCGCTCTGCCTCCGCCTCCTCCCCTGAATGCGCCGCCCCGCTCTGCTTCTCTGCCTCCCCTGGCTTCCCGCGAATCAGCTGTTCGCGCTGGAAGCTGGGGCGGGCTGAGAAACAGGCGGCGGCTTCCCGCTCAGGCTTAGGGAGGCGGAGGTGAGCTGGGGCGAGGGGGCGCGAGGAGGGCCGCCCGCGCCGCAGCAGGGGAACCGCTCCCCGCCCCGGCTCACCTCTGCCTTCCTGGTCCTGAGCGGGAAGCCACCGCCTGCTTCTCAGCCCACCCCTGCTTCCTGCGCGAACAGCTGATTCCTGGGCAGCGGGGTGGGGGGCGGAGAAGCAGAGCGGGGCGGCGCATTCAGGGGAGGAGGCAGAGGTGGAGGCGTTACAGAGGTGAGCTGGGGCCGAGTGTGTGGGGGGGAGCTGCTGGTGGGTGCTCTGCACCCACCAAATTTTCCCCTTGGGTGCTCCAGCCCTGGAGCACCCAGGGAGTCAGCACCTAAGGCCGCTCCCCCTGTTCCCCCCTAGCTATGCTCCCCAACCCTTAGGAGCCAGAGGGACCTGCCGGATGCTTCCTGGGAGCCACCCCAGGTAAGCACCTCCGGGACTCCCCACCTCACCCCCTGGCAGGTGCCTCTGGCTCTTAGGGGTGGGGTGGGCACCCACTACGGTGGCCCACGAGACCCTCCTGCCCGGTTCTGGGGGCAGTCAGGGGACAGGGGAGGGGGGTGGATGGGGCAGGGGTCCTGGGGTGCGGCGTCAAGGAATGCGGGGGGGTTGGATGGGGCAGGAGTCCCGGGGGGTGGGGGTGGGCAACGTCCCCCTCGTGGGGTGAGGAGGGAACCCGTTGTTAAGATTTTGGCAGCTCATCACTGACTAGGGCTGAAGCTCTCCTGGAATATGGGTGTCTGGCTACACTGCAAAATAAATAACCTGCAGCAGTATGGCTCAGAGCTCAGGTTTACAGACTCAGGTTCACAGGGCTGGCACTACTGTGCTAAAAATAGTCATGTAGATGTTCTCACTCAGGCTGGAGATTGGGCTCTGAGATCCACCCTCCTCGCTGGGTTTCAGAGCCTCAGCTCTACCCCAAATGGAAATGTCTACATGCCTATTTTTAGCATCATAGCGTGAGCTGGAGTCTGCAGATGCAGGCTTTGAGACTTACTGACACAGGGGTTTTCTACAGTGTAGACATATCCTAAGAGAGGAAGCTGCCAGAAGGGTGTTGTCTGTGAGGGCCCCAGGCCTTTGGAATTCAGTCTGCTCTTGCTCCTCATGGTTCAAAATAGCCTGCGTGTATTGGCCCTGCAGAGCTCATGATTCTGGGCAGGAGACTGAGGAGTGCTGAGGTTGTTGGAGTCCTGAGATTTCTTTTGAGAATCTGGTGGGTGAGGAGATGGTATTTTGTTCTGTTTTCTTGCTGACTGGCTGTTTAATGTTGGGTGGAATTTGCTGCTGTTTTGCTATTATCTTTATCGTTATGGATTATATTTTTAATGGCTGTCAGGAAGCTCAGTGCCAGGCATAAACAGGCATCATTTAAATTCATGAAACAAATAGATATAGACAGAGGCAATCCACTGTTTTGGAACGCATAAGTAACTGTGTGAGGCCTCAAACCAGGGGCTAGATTTTCAACAGAGCCCAGCTCCCATTTAGGAACGTAACAAGGTACGAGATTTTCCAAAATACTCAGCGCCCAGCAGTCCCATTTTGGGAAGATTGTCAAAAAGAACTCAGATGGGTTCTTCTGAAAAACTAGCCACTTATTTTGTACTTAAATGGGAACTGAGCTTTTTTTAAAATCTGGCCCCAAATGCATATAGAGGGAGCATGGTCTTATAGCTAAGGCATTGGTTGCGGGACCTAAAGTTCTATTCCTATCTCTGTCACAAGCCCACATTCAAGCTTATCGCTTATGGTATGTCTACATTGAAATTAAACACTTGTGGCTGGCCTGTGTCAGCTGACTCATGCTGGGGCTGTGGGGCTGCTTAATTGTTGTGTAGATGTTGGGACTGGGGCCGGAGCCTGAGCTTCAGGAGCCTCTCTCCTCACGGGATCACACACCCAAGCCCAAATGTCTACACCACAATTAAACAGCCCCTTAGCCTGAGCTCTGTGAGCTCGAGTCACTGGCATGGGCCAGCCATGGGTGTTTAGTTGCAGTGCAGATATACCTTTAATTCCTCAGTTCGTCATCTGTAGAATGGGGATAATATACTTGAACTTCTCAGGGAAAGACAAGCTACCTTAACGTTTGAGTGCAATGAGATACTATGGGGGTGAATTCATAGAAAAGCCTCTGAAGCAATTAATTAATTTTAAAATGAAATTCTTAAAGCTACAACATACGGAAAGAGTTATTGTTGAGTCAACTGTCAATACCATGACAATTCTCTATTAATGATGAAATACCCCAATAGTTGAGGTATTCAAGAATTCAGTTGTTTCAAATGCATTTGGGTGCCTGAAAGCATACTGCTTTCAAATCCATTTCCGCTGGTGTCCCTTGAAACATCACCAGAAAGTGGCAATCTATAGCTCCTCATAGAGCAGTAACAGCAAGGAGCTCAAGGAAATAAAAGTGCTACTGTAGGAATCACTAAACACTATTATTATGCTTGCTTTATGGTAATAGACCATTGGACAAAAATCAGCCCTGATGTAAGTCAGTGGAGTTTCACCTGATTACAGCAAGCCTGAATTTGGCCCTTTAAAAGGGATCCAGAAGAAACACATATTGGTTTAGAAAAAGACTATGGCCTTATTTCTGTAGAACACTGTAGGGGCACAAAAGGTGTTCAGGCATACACAACCTCAATACTTCTCACATCGAGGGCACAGCACACTTATTCAACCTTGCCTTCGCTAATATAAACACAGAGCAGCATGTACATATTAAAAAAGCTCCAAACCCTACTAAAACAAAACACTCCACTCTCCTTTGGGGGAGAGGATGAAAGAGAGAACAAACCACATAGGGCAGATGTTAGCCATGTTGCATAATACACCATTGGTAGGTGCTCAGATACTATGATAATAAGGTGGTAATAAGAACCTGAATAACATAGAATCAAACAGTAGGGATCTATGTGATCACAAACAAATAGATGTAGGTGAAAAGAAATAATATTCATGCCTGATGTTAACAGATACTAGGGCCACAATCTGGCAAGCACTGATATATGTGGCTAACTTACACATGAATAGTTCCGTTTGTCATGATGGTAGATGTCTTCTACTACATCTTTAGGAAGAGACACATCACATCGCCACACGGAACAAGTTATACAAAAATCCCTGGGTAAACGTTAGGTGATTAGAACTGGGCAAAATATTTGTCAGAAAAGTGTTTTTCCTCCATCAAATTACACCCCTTTTCTGAGTTCACAAAATCTTAAATGAAACTGAATGTCATTTGATAAACATTTAAATTTTTGAAAAAAAAGTCATATAAAATTTGTTTTTACTAAAATGGAGTGCAAAAATTTTGGGATAAATGCTTGTTACTTTTTGAATTTCAAACTTGTTGGTTTTTTATTGGTCACATAAGTCACATAGTATTGATTCTGGTTACATGATTTCCCAGCCTGTAGTCAGGAAGGTGAGCAGAAACCATTTTTTTTTTTTACTCACTTTCTCAGAGGAAGGAGCTGTATTTTGTGTGTTGACACAGTGAGGGGAAAGATAGGTTGCTTCCCACTGGGTGTGGGCCATAATCACTTAATGATCTCCTGTACCCCCAGAAGATTCATAGAAGAATTGAGGGACTAGCCCCACGCATACACTGGAAGGGAGAACAGTCCATTCAGCAAAGATGCCAGAGAGAGGTCGTAGGCTACCAGTCTTTCCCTAGAAGAAGACAACACCAGGTAGGAATTTAAGGGCCATATGGCCTGACCATCCTCCAGAGTTTTGGATAGCTTGCAAAGGCATCCAGACTTAGGTCCTTTTACCGTTCTTCTATCACTAGAGTTGTTCTTCTATCCGTGTAGTTTGGCTAGGCTGAGGCTAGTTTTATGTATTTACATGTAGCTGGGTTATGTTAATGCTGAGATTTGCAGGGGTTTTTATTATTATTTTATTTCCGGTGTAACCAATTGAATCAATAATACGTTGGGTACTCTGTGCACTCTTGCAGGGTGACCCACCATAAGTACAGCAACCAATATGCTCTCAGCCTCATTTGTGTCAGCTACCCAAACCCCTGTCTTGTGCCTCCCTGACTGGCTCCTGTTTTAGATTCTAATCCTCACAGGCTATAGGATGAAAAGATGTTCTCTGAGTGAAAGGAACAGTTGTAGGGCTAGATGAGGAAACCAGTGCAGTAGAGGAGGGTTGCCCATGTCAGCTGCCTCCTCCACATTGGTACCCTGACACCAGCATTACTAACTGCACAATGTCAGCCTCTGGCTGCTGGTGGCAGAATGCACCCGTCAACACTTCGAATGACATCTTCATTTAAAAAAACAACACCACATTTTGATGAAGGACAATCTTTTTGTTCTGTATTTGTTCAGCACCTAATCCAATGGGGTCTTGATCCATGTCTGGGGCGTCTAGGCCCTACTAATGATAATCCCAAATATTTACACTAAACCCTGATTTGGATAATGATGTTCAACTTCTCAAGGAACAGAAGTGTATCCAGTGACCGTGTGCCCCAGCAAAAATTTGGATTTGGATTTCAAATAGTGAATTCCAGCAATGCCTACATACATGCTTGCATACAATCTCCTAAACGAGGGTTATTTGCTGAAGGTATGGGGTGAATTATTTTGAAGAACAACTAAATGAGTTAAAATTGTAAACTGCTTGTGGACAACTCATAGAACTCCTTGACTGAGGTATGTGTTGTGAGTTGTTTGCTCAGCTCTATCATTGATCCATCTGCATTGGGGTGAAAGTTGATTCCCCAACAGAAAGCCAGAGTAACCTGATTTTACACAGGTGCAGTACACAGGGTTGAGCAGGTGAAATCCACCCTCCATCTTAGGACCCGTACATGATACAGAGTTTTGTAGCCCAGCTCCTCCTCTGTGGACATTACTCCTGCATATAGGGTAGAATATCTGCTGAAGTTTATCTGCCCCACTGTGTGGGATAATGGGGCCATTGGGTATAGAGTGACCTCTGCCCTGGCCCACTCCCACCCTCTATTAGTCTATGTGGGACCAGTGCAAGACTCCATGAGAGTGCATTCTTCTCCCCTCTGAATGATATAAGTCTGTGATTCCAATTTTGGAGCCCTCCCTTGATTGATGCCCCCCTCTCCCTCCTGTGTCCCCTCACATCATGTCCTGCTATAGTTGCCACCATCTCTCCTTTGTTCTCTCACTTCAGCCTGCTGTTGCATTTCCTTCTGGAATGTTTGTATACGGCATTTAACAAAATATTTGCTTCTCGCCCTCTCTCCATTTTACCCACACATCAGATGGTTTCATGCTGCTAGAGATGAGTGCTTCCAGTGGTGTCAGTTGAGGCTAAGCTGAGGGCCACATGAATGCAGAAGAGAAGCTTTGGTTGGTGAGTACATGTGATCTACTCCCACAGCCAGGCTAGGTTAGGGCCCACCCTGGAAAAGGGGAGGGAACAGAAGGTGTTTAGGAAACAGCATGTTTGTGGGGGCAGGGGTAGCAGCAGAGGGAGGATGTTTGTTTTTTTTACAGTACGGCCTAGTGGCCCCATCTGTAACTGAGACGCCATTGTACCAGAAACTATATAAACGGAGTAGGAGGCAGTCAGGACAGGGACAAAACAGAGGCACGGAGAGAGGTGAAATGATTTCGCCAAGGACACACAAGAGCAGGGAATAGCACTCAGGTTTCCTGAGTCTCTGTCTAGTCCCCTATCCAGTAGATCGTGCTTCCTGTCTGTGTGGGTAACTTTAGGTCCCTCAGCCTTCCACACCCACACAAATCCAACCTTCTGCCCCTCACCTTCCCTCAGCTAGTTCAGTATTGCCAAGCTTTCTTGTTCTATCATGAGTCTCATGGTAGTTGTTTTCTTAAAGCCCCAGATCCTGGAGTCATATGATTTCATAAGAATCTCAGCTTCCTTTTTTTAATGACAGTTTCTAGCCCCCGTAGTTGGGGAGAAAAGATTGAAATTATGAACCCAAAGGCTAAAAAATCAGAAGACAAATAAAAAGAACCCAAAATGTATAATTTTAAGTCTCATGCTGTTTTAGAGCCTGATTCATGATTTTGAATGTTCGGGGCTAGCAGAATTACTAGACCCAAGAGGTTGGGAAACATTAGCTTAAAGTTGCATGAGAGAGAGAGAACGATCCATCACAAAGGGATGAATTTCACCTGTTGTGAATAGGATTCTTCTTTTAACCCAGAGCCCCATTGTTTAGTTCTAAATTACATATATCTCTTTAAATCCCCGGAATTTCCCATTCTAGATTAATTTGCACTTGGTGAGAGAGTGTGAATGAAACTGTCAGAAGAGGATTTGCCACAGTGTCAATTTGTTACTATGCTCTTTTTATTTCTAATGCTTTCTCTGTTAAGGGAGATCTCGGAGAATTTTTGACATCTGCAAGTCCCTGCATAGCACAACTCACTTATCTGATACAAAGTATGAACTATTGCAAACAAGTATAATAATTAATATGATAATGGTAGTACCCAGAGACCTTGACTGTGGTTGGGGCCCATAGGTGCTGTACAAACACATATATATAGTATGTCTTACAGTGCAACCATGTGGTGTGATTGTGATATTTGTAGACATACTCAAGCTAGCTTTAACCTAGCTAGCTCCGATACTGACAGCAGTGAAGCTGTGGCAGCATGGGCTTGAGCACAGGCTGTTCAAGCGTGCCTGGAATCCAGGGTGAATCCTTGAGCAGCCCAGTGTCCAAGGCTGCTAGATAAAAGCTAGCTCAGGTATGTCTACATGAGCTACAGGAACACCCCCTGGTTGCAATGTACATATGCCCATAGTGAAAGACAGTCCCTGGCCTGAAGAAATTGCTACCTAATTAAGGACAAGATGTTTAGAGGGATGCAGAAGACAATGGAGCTTGGAGGCAAAAGGGAAGAGAAGAGCAACAACGAGAGGACATAACATTTCACAGATTAAGATGTTAAGGATAATGCAATAAGTACCCTCACCATGCTATCTGAATCACACATGCCTCCCCAAAGGAGAAGGAAATGTGGAGTGCACTCACGTTGCCTAGATTCTGTGGGGTGATTATATCCCATATGTGGCATTGTACATGCCATATATGAAATATGTAGGCACAGAGCAGTGAATTTAGGACCCTTAGTATTGTTTCACTGTCATTTCCTTTTGTGTGTAGTATTCAGAGTGCACACAAAATGCTATTCCATTCTCTCCCAGGAATAGGAATTCAGGTTAGTCACCTGTACAGTTACAAAGACTCTTCCCCCCATTTATATGTGATTTTTTTAACCCCTTTAACAGGTGCCAAAGAAACAGCCCCACAGATTCCACAGAGCCAGTATATACAGCTGCTTAGTAACAGGTCTTTTCCCATGGAAAATTTTGACTTTTTGTAAAAAAAAAAAAAACAAAAAAACTTTTCACTGAAAACTACCCAAATCAAAAATTTCTAGTTGAAAACAAAACAAATAGGGGCAGTTTGGGGGTTTTCTCAGTTGAAAAATTATTTTTTTTAAGAAAAGCAGATGCTTTCCTGTCAACAATTTTCACTTTGTAAAAAAAAAAAAATTCTATCAGAAAAAGAAGTTTCAGTTGAAAAATTGTGACCAGCTCTAGTGAGATGATTTGGGCAGCAACACCGGGCCTTCCTCTAGGATTAGAAGAACACTATAGGTCAGCCTGCCAGGCATAAGGGTGATTTTTGTGCTATGTGTGTCTGTCCAATGGGAGCAGTTCTTTTCTGAGACCTATCTTAGCCAGTCAGAGCTGGCCCTACACATTTGTGTATGGTGTGCTGGCATTGCTCAGAGGGTACCCGTTCCCCCATGTTTGTGATTTCCATCCTGAACTGAATTCAGCCTGCCACTCCTGCCCTTCCACTATACTCTTGACTGGCCACCCTACCAGACTAACCATTCCATTCCCTCCCATCTAGTGAACTAGTAGGAACCATTGGGTGGGATTGGCCTTTACTCCCCCCTCTCCTTGAAGCTACAAAGGATAGGAAAGTACTTGCAACTCCATTCCCTCTCCCTGAGGCACAGGGGAGAAGGAGGCACTCAGAACTTTGAGGTGGATTGATTCCGTTGTCCGCCCTTCCCTTATCAGCAGTTACAGGAGCCCTGGGGCTCTACAGCCTCTCTTTGAGGTGGAGCAGCCATGTGACTAGTCTTGAGACTGCCATATGTGACTGCCTGCTGGACTCTGCTCCCACTGCAGCCAATAAACCCAAGCCTGTGTATGGGAGCTTTTAATTTCTAAATGTGAAGGCAATAAAAAAATACAATGGGAACCTGAAAATCCCAAGATTTTATTCTTAGGTGCCTCCCTTCCCCACATCTTCTCTAGACCCTTTTTCTCTCTCCCATTTGAAAAGAAAACAGACTTCTAACAATTGTACTTTTAAAGTTTTAACATGGGGAAATAATCTATCCCCCAACTTTGGAGAATTCTAACCAGAATGGGGCTCAAGAATTCAAGAGATCTCTTCTTTGCAGCCTGTCTTGACCAGACCCACCATCTTTCTCCTCTAATCTATTTGATGCCACTTCTGCAGTTGTGGCTGCTGCATATAGACCTGATACATGCGGCACTGACAGCTGCTGCCACAACAAAAGTCCTGAGATTTTGCAAGCAGTCCTGAAGGCCCAAGGTTAAGCAGGTCTAGGGTAGAGACCATTCTGCCCCAACCCAACTTCCTGCAGCTTGGAAACCTCAGGACCTCTCCACAGCTTGTCATCCATCTATATTCTACCTCCCCTACTTCCTATCCCTGACTGTCCCACCCCTGGACAGCAGAGGAGGGGCAGCACAGATTGAGAGTAGGCCAGAGACAGGGAGGAATTGACCAACGGCTCTGAGAGACTATATGTTAAGAGGCAGGCCAGCAGTGTGAATTTATTGGCCGGTTCAGGATGGGGCCAAGCCCCTTGGGGTATGTCTACACTGCAGTTAGACACCTGTGGCTGACCCGTGCCAGCTGACTTGGAGTCATGGGGCTCAGGCTAAGGGGCTGTTTAATTGCAGTGTAGACATATGGATGTGGGCTGCAGCCCAAACGCTGGGATCCTCCCTCCTTGCAGTGTCCTAGAGCCCAGGCTCCAGAACGAGCCTGAACATCTACACTGCAATTAAACAGCCCCTTAGCTTGAGTCCTGTGAGCCAGAGTCAGCTGACATGGGCCAGCTGTGGGTTTTGAATTGCGGTATAGACATACCCTTATAAAGTGTTCTATGAGGGAAAAGGATGGACAGAGGAAGGTTAAGGTGGATGGGAGGGGCCCCAGTCAAGAGACAGAAGGGATCATGTACCAATGGGAGGGGAGAGGAGAGTCAGATTCACTCAATGTATATCTATTAGTTTATAACTCATAGGATAGAAGATGGGTTACTGCAACATGGTGGCTGAGATTTTACATATACACAAGCTAATGTGAAAGTTACACTCCAAAATTTAGACATGTTGCATCTATCTATCCATCTGCCTAACACACTACATTTGCCATTTTCTGTAGGCTCTGTGGCAGAATGAGAATATATGATGACATACTGTTAGAAAGGGGGTGTTGGCACACAACTGCAATGAGCTGCACAGTTCACTTGTGGATTTGCTACTAGTGAGTAACAGGGTCATTCCAAACTCAAGCCAATGAAACCTTTATATCACTCTACCATGCATATGGTATGATCTTCTATTGTAACCTCTCAGAGTTAACCCACTACACTGTTTGCACTCTTTCCTTTCTGCCAGTTTCAGTAAAGAAAAATCCTTCACTTACTAGAAGCATTTGAGTGTTTAATGGCAACTCAACCAGGGCTAGAGTCTGTAGGTAGATCTTAGTGCTTGGAGCACCACAGACCATGCTACTAAAGATCAGAGACTGTCCTGAAGCATTTCACAGGAACAGATTTAACTAGCACAAGGGTCAGAGCGTGATTTTCAGTTTACAATGACGTACTTAATATAATAAGTAACTTCTAAAATAAACTGATGCATTATGGTTCATATCCTTGGTTAGCTTAGACAACTTTTAAGATGATCCCTAAGTATAGAACTGGCTAATACACCAGAGGAGGAGAGGCTTTGCTTAGCAGGTTTGAATGTCATAAATGCACAGTTATGTCTTAGTAATTGTATCACAGTTGACAGATGCTGCAGCAGACATGTGACTAAAACATGACCTCATAGTTCCCTCTCTCCCCTTCCCCTCCCACCCCCCATGAGGGCAGAGCTGGGAACTAAATAAGTAGAAGGCATTTAAACAACACAATAAGTTCTTAAAGGAGAAGTGTTAATTTGGAAGACAGATGTACTTTGTATGGAAAGGTCAGCCCGTGCAGCAGCTTCTAGACAGTGCCAGTTACACAAAACTCTTTTTCACTTGGGAAACATACTTCAGTCACTGACTAATGTTATGAAAATGTTCAAGTCCTAACTCCCATGGCCTAGGTCACCCCTCCCAAGGAAAAGCTGGTGGGAGGGATATCAGGGGGAGAGAATCTTACAACAATCTTCTCACCAAGTTCATATGTTGTTCCATCAGACAGTGGGGCTGATCCCAGCCTTGGTAGATCTGTGGAAGGGCAGAGCTATCCACATGGAGACCCTCTGCCTCTGCACTGGCCCCAACAGCCCCCCTTGGCTCTCTGTTAGGATTGCTCCATTGGCACCATGGTATCAGAACCTCTGCCTTTCTACAGTGGCTCCAGAGTCATGGGAGGATACCAGGAGCTTCACAGAAGGATAATGCTGCCTGAGGCTGGATTTTTTTCTCTGGGGATTGTCCATGGGAGTAGAACGGAGATAATGTGCATCCCCGTAGCCACTCCCCTGCACAGGCCTTGGACTGGGTGGAAAAGCCAGGCCCTGTGCAAGGTTCTGGGGAAGAAAAGGAGAGATGGTGCTCTGTAGGCAGCTGAGCCTCATTTCAATGTGGGAGGGGACCCTCCATGTGCAAGCCTAAGGGTACAATCTGGAGAACACTTTTCTATTGTACTGGTTTTCACAGTAAGAGCAGCTGTGGCCTAATGGCCAAAATATAGGGCTGGCGGGTTAAAGTTCCAGTTTTGCTGTTGACTCACAGATGACTTTGAGCAAGCCTCTTAACCTGTTTCCCCATGTCTGGTGTGATAGTGATGCTCTCTGAGATCTACAGATGGAAAGAGAGGTCTAAGTGCAAAGATTATTATATTTCTCACTTGAGTTTTCCACTAACAAGTCTCCAGTCTACAGTATTTCCACACTTCCAATTTATGGCCATTCTTAGAAAATGAAGACAGACATGAAACTTTCCAGCACTGTTCCACATTAGGCAGCTAAGATTACAGATTTTTTTCTGTATGATTATTCAGTTCTGACCCCTATTTTCTGTTTAATATAACTTTCTCAACAGTTTCCCCCTTGTATTGACATTTAGCATGCTTATTAATCCAAAAGTGGCAGTGGTGTTGTTTGGGAGCAACAAAATCCCACCCACCCTTGCTTAAGTTGTCAGCACAATAAAACAAATTTGGGGCTCTTTGCTTTTAAACAGGGTTTCAGGTAATTTGTGGTTTGTGCAGAGAGCTCCAGAAAGGCTCTGTTGGAAAAGTTCAGGCTTGGCATGGTTGCAGCAATTGCAGTCATCACCACTGGTGTCTGAACATTGTCAAGGGAGGTAGTGAGCTCTAGGGGAGCAGGCAAAGGCCTGGGAGTCAGGAGTGCCTGGGGTTTGACTCTGTCACTGACCTGTGGTGCTACTTTGGTCAAGTCACGGTGTGTCTGTTTGAGCCTTACCTTCTTTTTGAGTGCGTTTTAAGATCTAGGGATCAAAAGGGCTATGTAAGCATTATGTATTATTAATATAGCCCTTAATGGGGATATGACAATAGCTAAGGGCCCCATGCTCCCCTCTTTATGGGCTCATGGCAGGGAGCCTGCCCTCATGGACTGTAGGAATTCCCATTCTA
Organism: Caretta caretta; assembly: GCF_965140235.1. Taxonomy (NCBI): domain Eukaryota; kingdom Metazoa; phylum Chordata; order Testudines; family Cheloniidae; genus Caretta; species Caretta caretta. The sequence goes on along the minus strand of NC_134208.1, from coordinate 176,882,791 downwards.
TGCCACTGTCAAGGTTCCTTCCCCACTCTGAACTCTATGGTACAGATGTGGGGACCTGCATTCTTACCAGCTTAGGTTAAAAACTTCCCCAGGGTACAAACTTTGCCTTCTCCTTGAACCATATGCTGCCACCACCAAGCATTTTAAACAAAAAACAGGGAAAGAGACCACTTGGAGATGTCTTTCCCCAAAATATCCCCCCAAGCCCTATACCCTTTTTCCTGGGGAAGGCTTGATAAGAATCCTCACCAATGGGTATAGGTGGACACAGACCCAAACCCTTGGACCTTAAGAACAATGAAAAATCAATCAGGTTCTTAAAAGAAGAATTTTAATTAAAGAAAAGGTAAAAGAATCACCTCTGTAAAATCAGGATGGTAAATACCTTACAGGGTAATCAGATTCAAAACATAGAGAATCCCTCTAGGCAAAACCTTAAGTTACAAAATGACACAAAAACAGGAATATACATTCCATCCAGCACAGCTTATTTTATGAGCCATTAAACAAAAGGAAATCTAACACATTTCTAGCTAGATTACTTACTAACTTAACAGAAGTTGTAAGGCTGCATTCCTGATCTGTTCCTGGGCAAAAGCAACACAGAGACAGAAAAAACCTTTTGTCGTCCCCCCTCCAGATTTGAAAGTATCTTGTCCCCTCATTGGTCATTTTGGGTCAGGTGCCAGCGAGGTTATCTTAGCTTCTTAACCCTTTATAGGTGAAAGGGTTTTGCCTCTGGCCAGGAAGGATTTTATAGCACTGTGTACAGAAAGGTGGTTACCCTTTCCTTTCTATTTATGACAGCCACAATTCTCCTTTTGCAGGATCAGAGGGAGCCCCTCCATAGGGTTCAGGTTCTGTGGAGCTGGTGGGGATGAGTGAGGAACCAGCTGGGCTCCTCCAGATTCTTCCGTCCCCAGGCCTGTGCGGGAAAACATCATAAGCTGAGTGTGTATAACTTGGGCTGTTTCTTGCGCTGTACTGTAAAAGAAGCTCTGGGGGTACCAGTAGGAATCCATGAGGCCAAGTGGTAGAATGGAGGCAAGGAGCAACCACATGGATTGCCCAATATTCAGGCATTCCCCGCACCACCTTCCAAGCTGCAGATCCTCCCAGTCCCCATGTGGCACACCTCTTTCTGCTGTGGAAACTCAGTTCCCTATGGTAACAGGTCGAGGATCCCCCTTCTGAGCTGTGGCAGTTGCATTCTGAGCTGATTCCCCAGTAACAAGTCTGTAACCCCTTAGTTGTCAACCCTCTGCCCTGGACTCACACATGGTGTCCAGCCTGCTGCCTTCTTCCCCCTCCCTCACCTTCAAGCTTCAGAAACTCTCCTCCACCCCACCCCAAGCTGAGGAAACCCTAAGCTTACTTCCCCAGAGACAACCCGGTGGGCACCTTCACAGCTCTCAAATCTCACTAGATCAGGGGTTGGCAACCTTCGGCACACAGCCCATCAGGGTAATCCGCTGATGGGCCATGAGACATTTTGTTTACGTTGAATATCCGCAGGCACGGCCCACCGCAGCTTCCAGTGGCTGCGGTTCACTGTTCTTGGCCAATGGGAGCTGTGGGAAGTGGTGCGGGCTCGGCCGCCACTTCCTGCAGCTCCCATTGGCCGGAAACAGCAAACTGCAGCCACTGGAAGCTGCAGGGGGCCGGGCCTGGAGATGGTCAATATAAACAAAATGTCTCACGGACCGTCAGCAGATTACCCTGATGAGCTGCGTGCCAAAGGTTGCTGACCCCTGTGCTAGATTCTCCTGAAGTGAAGCCTTTGTTCTTGGCCCATCTCTGTTGCCAAACCCTCCTGTCTCAGGCCAGTGGGTGAACTTAGGCACATATCTCAGTGCACAGTCCTTGGTGCATTCACTGGCCCAGGTGCTTGGGGGTGGAGCATGCCTCCTCAGGGCATTCCTGCTCAGACAACATTATAATAACTTAAGTATACAATACCTCTCTTCCAGCTTTGTAAGCCTTTGACACAATAACAGACCTCCATCCCCTAAGCCCTCTGATCCAAAAGCAGTGGCCTGTCCCTTGACCCTAGCCCAGGGCTTCTCAACCAGGGGTCCGGGGCCCCTGAGGGACCATGAACAGGTTTCAGGGGGTCGGCCAAACAGGGCCAGCGTTATACTCACTAGGGCCCGGGACAGAAAGCCAAAGCTCCATTGCATGGGGCTGAAGGCTGGTGCCCTGAGCCCTGCAACCCGGGGCTGAAGCCTGAGTAATGTAGCTTCATGAGGGCCCCTATGACATGGGGCCGCAGGCAATTGCCCTACTTGCTACCCCCTAACGCCAGCCCTGGCTTTTATATGCAGAAAACCATTTGTTGTGGCGCACGTGGGCTGTGAAGTTTTTATAGAATGTTGGGGTGGGCCTCAGAAAGAACAAGGTTTAGAACCCCTGCCCTAGACTATGGTGGATACGGAAACTTTCTCCAGGCACCAGCGTTTTCATACCACCACAGGTATTGACCTTATAAAATGGGAAGCTCCTAGATTGTCCACCTCAGTGACAAGCCAATGATTCCCCAATCCTGTGTGTTGATTTTCAGTTCTATTTAGAGATGAAAAGGGGCCTGTATATCTAAGACATTCTTTTCTAAGTTCCAAAAATGAGCTGCCCCTCTGTTCTTAGGTATTGTCCCATCTGCTCCCCAGCACACAATCAGTGCCACATGCTGTTAAAATCTAATACTGCTGCGGGTTCTCCTGCCAATCCAACTGCCCAAAGATATTTTGGCACTAGAAAGAGTGACAAGAAACTTTTCTGCTTCCACTAATGCAGCTGTCTGCTATCTAAGGTGACTAGATGTCCTGATTTTATAGGAACAGTCCCAATATTTGGGGCTTTGTCTTATATAAGGGTCTATTACTCCCCACCCCCATCCCAATTTTTCCCATTTGCTGTCTGGTCACCCTACTGCTATCCAAAATTGTCATTGCTTTCAGTCATGAATGTTTTCTCTGGCAGAATGGAAGTAGTCTGCACACCTATCTACGGAAAATTGCACATCACCACAGTAGTTTTAGCTCTGCTCACTTTCACCTATTTGGCAAGTAAACATTTGAGTATCTAGGAGGAAGTAGGCTAGTGAGATATGGAGACAGACAGCAGTTGGGGTTCTGTCTGAGTCAGATGGTGAATCCATTTTCATTCATGTTATTGTCCATGTAAGAGTTAAATAAAAGCATTTCACTGAGCCCTGAGACTTCAAGATCAAGGTCTGCAATCATTTCCTGGTTGTCGTGTACTCACATCAGCATTCTGAACATGGAGCTTCTTGCATTTCACCAAGAAGTGAAATCCACAAGCACCGGTCTCTTGCTGAGCCTGATTCATGATAATGGATTTTCTAATTAGCACTGCACTGCTAGGCCCGCCCAAAACTACTCCCGTTCAGTGCGAACTGTCAAATTTTCATAGTTTGAATATTTGGGAAGTTAGGCTGATTATGAGCTGTGTTGTTCCTTATAAAATGGGAGATGATCTCACCTAGTGGTTGGAGAGGAAGGTTGACACAGACCTAATAGTTCCATTCCTAGTTCTGCCAGGGGTTGCCATGTGTCCTTGGGTAAATCACGTACTCTCTGTGTGCTTCTCTCTACCCATCTTTTCTTCTATACCTGCAATAGTACTTCCCTGCCCCAAAAGCCTGTTGAGAGAGACAAGGTGGGTGTGGTAATATCTTTTATTGGACCAACTTCTGTTGGTGAAGGAGACAAGTTTTCAAGCTCTTCTTCAGACTTGTCTCTCTCACATCCTGGGATCAACATGGCTACAACAACACTGCAAACATCAAAGGAGTGCTGTAAGGCTTAGCTAATATTAGTTCAGCACTTTGAGATTGTTGGATGAAAAAATCCTAGAGAAGTGGTTTTATTATATGTACACATATTGATGCTTGTTTGTTAGGAGAATTTAGCTGTAGATTTTCAAAGGTTTTTAGAGGTGGGATTCACTAGGGGGATGTAGACTGCACATTGCAGCACCTAACTTAAGCATCCAGGCTCCCTATACAATGGGGAGAGTTAGGCGTCAAAAAAGGGATTCACAGAAGCCAGCAAGCTGAGTGGGGAGCCCCTTAAATCCCACCCCCCAAAGGGAGTTAGGCATCTAAGTCTGGGCCAGAGGGAAGCATCTCCTTCCACTTGTGATTCACAGCTGTAAACCCTCTCCTGGAATTAGGGATCTAAACCAAGTCAGCCCTTTTCCAAGGAAAACTGAGGAGGAGGAGGAGACGGCAGTGGTAATGTCCCCCTTTTATACAATAGCCCAGTGGTTAGGGCTATTGGGTAAAAAGGAAGTAGTGGCACCAGCATCTCCTCCTCTTTTGTTTTGTTTGGGGCCCAATCCAGCAGATGTGCTCTATGGCAGCCGCTGAATGCACATACCAGCTCAAGCCCCAGAGGTGAAACAGGCAGGGGAATACTTATTCTGTGAATCCCACCAATGAGTTAGATGCCGAGCTGCTTGATGATGTCAGGACTTAGATGGCTGTGTGTAATTGCCCGTCAGCAGAAATGTAGATGCTTACAGGGTTAGGCAGCAGCTGAAGTGAGGGGTTTGAGGATTTAAATTTTAAATGTAGGTGCCTAAAGTGGCAGTGAGAAACTCAAGGGTATGTCTAAACTGTGATTAAACACCTATGGCTGGCCTGTGTCTGCTGACTTAGGGGGCTCAGGCTGCAGGGTGGTAAAATTTCAGTGTAGACATTTGAGCTTGGGCTGGAGCCTAGGCTCTGGGCACCTAAATGCCTTTGAAGATCTGGTCTGTGATGTTTACCTCATGCTTTTCTTATTACTGGCTACTACCATTACTAAAGACTATTAAAAAATGCTATTTTTTGATGATACTTCCTAAAAATGTCAAGTACTCTGAGCCAAATTTTACTCCACTGTATTCAGTCAATTGTGGGTGAAATTCACCCTGGCACGGAGAGCCAGCACAAGGCCTAGACACCACAAAAACCCTGGGGTGCTGAGGAGATGGACAGGAGCCTGTTATATGTGTAACGTGTTGTCAGAGCTGGCTAGATGTTATTGAGAATGGATGAAGTGACAGGATTGTTAGCAAATTGTCTAGGGTTTTACAGTTTTACTTTTCAGACTTGAACTGGGAAGGAGTTAAAGCTGCTAAACCCTGCTCTGCTTCTCACAATCCACCTAATCAAAGCAGGAGTTACAGTGAATATCTCAATGCCTAATTCACTAGTAGGAGTCCCTGATTTCTCTTTTAAATTTAGCACAGAATAGTAACTCTTACAAAACATAAACACAGCAAATATGAGAATTGCTATAACTTCAGCGAGCAGCTGCAGACTCCCTGCTTTACAGAGTGACTAAAGCAGATAGTGTGATGGGTTCAGTCACAGAGACCCCCTTGGGACTGTCACCTAAGATGCTGAGACTACCTCTGAGCCCATTTTCTCTGCCAGTTTGGTCCTCCAGAACCCTGCCTTGTTGAGCCAGACATACCAGTCTGCTCCAACACAGACCAAGGGTCTGAACCTCGCACCCCAAAGCTGCAGACTTAACTGAAAACACCTTAAGAAGTACTCCTGTCTCCAGCACCCAGACAGCTCCCAATGTGATCCAAACCCCAAACGAATCCCTTTTACTCTCTATAAAGCTTATACAGGGTAAACTCATAAATTGCCCGCCCTCTATAACACTGATAGAGAGATATTCACAGCTGTTTGCTCCCCCAGGTATTAATTACTTACTCTGGGTTAATTAATAAGCAAATGTGATTTTATTAAGTATAAAAAGTAGGATTTAAGTGGTTCCAAGTAATAACAGACAGAACAAAGTAAGTTACCAAGCAAGTCTAAGCCTAATACATTAAGAAACTGATTACAGATAAATTCTCACCTTCAGAGATGTTCCAATAAGCTTCTTTCACAGACTGGACTCCTTCCTAGTCTGGGCCCAATCCTTTCCCCTGGTACAGTTCTCGTTAGCTCCAGCTCAGGTGGCAACTAGGGGATTTCTCATGAAAACCTTTGTTCTGTTCCACCCCCTTTTATAGCTTTGGCAAAAGGCGGGAATCCTTTGTCTCGCTCTGGGTTCCCACCCTCCTTCTAAAATGAAAAGCACCAGGTTTAAGATGGATTCCAGTACCAGGTGACATGGTCACATGTCCTGTGAGCCCCCCTCCATTCCTCCAGGACTGGCCTGCATGTATGCAGTTGAGGCTTGCAAGTAAACAGAGCCATTTACCGCCAATTGTCCTAGTTGATGGGAGCCATCAAGATTCCAAGCCACTATTAATGGTCCACACGCTGAATAGTTACAAAAGGAGTTCAGAGTAATATTTCATATTTCTAGCTTCAGATACAAGAATGATACATTCATACAAATAGGGTGAACACACTCAGTAGATTATAAGCTTTGTAATGATACCTTACAAGAGACCTTTTGCGTGAAACATATTCCAATTACATTATATTCACACTCATTAGCATATTTTCATAAAAGCATATGGAGTGCAACATCACAAACAGTATTAGATTCATCCCTCATTTCATAAACCTGTGTACATAAGCTCATTCCTACAGAGCAGGAAATATTTCCCCTAGATGTCAGGATGCAGTGGACAATACTAATCACTTAGTCATGCATCCGATGAAGTGGGTATTCACCCATGAAAGCTTATGCTCCAATACGTCTGTTAGTCTATAAGGTGCCACAGGACTCTTTGCCACTTAGTGTTAGGATTGCTCTGAAACGTCTTCCGCTCGTTTTTCCAAGAACTCAGTTCTATTCCAGTCACATCACTTAGGTTCCTTTATCTGGCATATAGCAAAGCTACTCTGAGTTGATCAGACTAAAGCATAGTGGGTGGGTATAGGGCATACGACACACCTAAAATTACACAGTAAACCTCTTCCTTTTATATACATTTCATTACATGTTTTGGGATTGGCTGGTCACTTTGTAGGAACCAACCACTGTACAGCATGCACTGTCCATGCACAATTTACTCTTTACCTCATCTTACATTTCAGGCTTATCTCAACCATTGTTACCTTGTCCATTGTAAATGGTTCCCTGGGTGTTCCCCTTATTTTAGCAAGTACAGACATTTTGTTTCCAGCCTGCTGATCCATTTACCTCCCTAATCCTGTCTCCCAAGAAAAGAGGCATCACCTATGTCCAATTACTCATGTCAAGCCAGGCTTACATCCCACTGCTCTTGCTTTAGGGTGTGCTTTAGTTTTGTTTTATATATTTGCATTTCCTTTCATTTGCATTATTTTCCTGCTTTCCTGTGCTTTGTTTTTTAAATTCACTACCCAGAAACACAGTCTGAAGACCACAGTAGCTGTAATTATTTGAAGCAGCGTTAATACTAGGCTTAAAGTGCGAGCCAGGTAGTGCAAGCTCATCTCCTATGGCGTAGTTTACCAGGGTGTAATTCCACATTATAAATTTTCTCTGCCTTTAAAGCACTCTTTTGTAATTTTCACTTTGCTTTTATTTTAAGTACATTATAAATCAGGCGCACAAAATATAATTTTTTAAGGAATTACCACAGGAAGTTTAGGTGTTAAACACAACATAGGCCAATTACAATAACATTCCCTGGGTCCATATCAAAAGTTGTCCACTTCAGCCACTATGCAATACTTGTTATCACACCATAGGCAGCTTTTACTTTACCAAAATCCCAGTATCTCAACCTTACAATGCAATTTGGAGACCATTCCCCCAGAGTGAGCCCACATGCCAACAACTCTGTTTATAAGACGTTACACCTGTACATGTAAATATTCCCCAGCTGCAAACAGCCATACAAGTCTGGAGCTTTCCAGACATTTCATTGTTTTGCAACAGTATTTGAGGAGGGAAAACAAACTTCTTCCTCATTGTATGGGTTGCAGCGGTTTTATATTTAACTTCATGGTATTGGGCCCTTGCTAATTTTTTTATTTTGCACCAGCAGGTATCACCTGTCTTGTACCAAATGTTTAACTTTTTTTGCGGTGATAAAAGACGACACATTTCCTTGCTCCATTTTACTTAAGAATGCATTTACTTTTTACAGCAAGTATTTTCTACACATTACATATAATATTATTAGAAAACATTGACTTAATGCCATACTTTTAAAAAAGTAATTACATTATGTATATTACATATAGTTAAGAAAGCTTTATTAATGAGTCCATGGTTTTGCTCATTGAATGGATACAGTACTTTTGCTGCTATTTTTTTGTTGAAATACTTGGTTATGTTCCCACAGCAGCTCTGTGTCAGCATGGTTTTAGAGTAACATACCAATTTTAGAGAGACAAGAGGGGTGAGGTCACATCTTTTATTGGACCAACTTCTATTGGTGAGAGAGAGAGAGACTCCAGGTCACATCATTATTAGTATATATGGAACCAGTTAAGCCATATAGAAATCCCCATTTCCTTTAGTGGTTTTAAATAAATTGTCTGTAGTCAAATAATTTACATTAGATTATTTTTGTACCTGCAGCAGCCTGCACAATTAATTATTTACAGACCCATTTACTGGGAAAGGCCCATTTCCTTCAGAATGGCTGTGAAGGCATCTTGGGGGGGGGGAAGCAGAGGGGTAATAGTTGTCACAATCTGACCTCCCCTTTGCACGATTTGTTTGATTGCTAAGGATTTCACCAGGCACCAGTTATACTGCCATAAGTGGGCTGTATTATTAAACCTAACATTCTATTTTTAACACCCTTTTAACACTTAGGGTATGTCTATACTACGAAATTAGGTCGAATTTATAGAAGTCGTTTTTTTAGAAATCGTTTTTATATATTCAAGTGTGTGTGTCCCCACAGAAAATGCTCTAAGTGCATTAAGTGCATTAACTTGGCGGAGTGCTTCCACAGTACCGAGGCAAGCGTCGACTTCCAGAGAGTTGCACTGTGGGTAGCTATCCCACAGTTCCTGCAGTCTCCAGAAATGAGATTCAAAAGTTCATGGTTCTTTTCCTGTCTACCTGGCCAGTGCATCTGAGTTGAGAGCGCTGTCCAGTGCGGTCACAATGGAGCACTCTGGGATAGCTCCCGGAGGCCAATACCGTCGAATTGTGTCCACAGTACCCCAAATTCGACCCGGCAAGGCCGATTTAAGCGCTAATCCACTTGTCAGGGGTGGAGTAAGGAAATCGATTTTAAGAGCCCTTTAAGTCAAAAAAAAAGGGCTTCATCGTGTGGACGGGTGCAGGTTTACATCGATTTAACGCTGCTAAATTCGACCTAAAGTCCTAGTGTAGACCAGGGCTTAAATACCCTCTTTAACAGGGTATTACTCCCCCTTCCCCGGACTATTTAGTCCCCTCTGAGCTCTACAGTTGCCAAAGCTCCTTTTAAACTACCCATACTTTTTTTTTAAAATTACTTTGGTTTTTCATTGGTTAAGATACTTTTACGATTTTACTTGCTACCAAGTTTTGGGACTGTAACTATTCTATTTTATTTCTCAGAATAACATTTCTCAGCTGTCTTTTTTGGCATCTTTAAGCTTGTTTTTTATGTTTTTAGCAGTTATTTTTTAACTGAGTATATTTTGCCTGCAAAGCTGTGCTTACTAAATGCAGTCCTTGAACGAGGGCTGCTTTTTACCGTGGATAGAAAAGAGACATTGTTTTCTCCTTGACCATTCAGGGATCTTTTCCATTTAGTCAGTTTTCTTAATTATAATTTTAATGTGCTTTTATGCTTTTTGCATTTATTCCTCAAGATGGCACATTTTGCTGGTAAAGTTTTAGCCACCACAAATAATTTGTGTAAATTTGCTGCTTTGATCTGGGTTTTCTTTTTCTTAGGATAAAAACAAAACAAAACTAGATACTGTTTTTGTCATGGCCACCAATGGGTTCTATTTTTTGAAAATTTACAGACCTTTGCTATGCTCTACCAATAATTTATTTATTTATTGGATTCACTGGACATTTGCTGTGTTCTGCCAAGGATTCTCTTTTTTTACATCTAATACCACTCTCTGGAATTCCTTTTGAACCTGGTCCCAGTCTCCCCCTAATACTTCTGTGGGCAGTATAGGGTTGGCCCTTAGATTTAACCCACTTCTCCAGTGTGGTTCTTCCTCATATTTAAACTCTTAACCCCTTCCAATGCACTTTCCCTTAATACCAGGTTGCGACGCTCACACTAAGGGCTGTGTACATTACCTGCTCCAGATGAGAGGATCCAAGTGACAGCATCATTGTGTTGGGGTTCCCCTGAGACCTCTTCCACTTGGTTTTCCAAGAACTCATTCCAATTCCAGCCTCATCACTCAGATTCCTTTATTCAGCATACAGCAAAACAATGCTGAGTTGATCAGACTCAAGATTCGGAGTGGGTCTAGGGCATACCATGCATTTAAAGTTACACAGCAAACCTCTTCCTTTATATGCATTTACACATTACATTGCAGCACATCACACATTTTGGAACTGGCTTGTAGTAACCAATCCCTGTACAGCATGCTCTGTCTACACACTCTCCATGCACAGTTTACTCTTTACCACATCTTTTGTTCCATGCTTGTCTTAGACATTGTGAATGGTTCCTTGGCTGTTCCCCCTTATCTTAGCTAGTACTAACATTCTGCTGATCCATCTACCTCTTGTCTTCCAAGAAATGAGGCCTGACCCATGTCCAATTACTCATGTCAAGGCAGGCCTACACATGGGACAAATTCTGGGCTCCAGTCATGTCTTAGTAAGGGGCACAGTAGTCTCTGGTTGCCTCATAATGTGAGCGGGGGGTGGTGGGGAGGGCTGGGCTACCTGATCCTGAGAATGGGGGAGGAGGGCATCTGTACTTACTCTGGAGCCAGCCCACGTGGAGCTGCTCAGGAAACCGGATGGTTGTGCTAATGAACTCCGTGCCCATTCACCCTTTTTGAAGCCCCACATTCCTCCCTCCCATGTGTGCCACAGACTGGAGATCCTGTAGGAGTAGAAGAGAGGGTCTGGACCTGGATCCCTGTGGTATTTTCAGGGGGATGGACTCAGTGACACACTATGTTCTATTGGGTGCTCTGTGGCAGGGAGGGGATGTCTGTCTCTCCCCAGCTGATGGCTCTCCATGGGCCATGTCACCTACTGAGTTGGTGAGGAGCCCATTTCCACCTTGGACATTAGGGCAGCCTGGTCTCCTTTAATACCATTCCTCAGTACCCTGACTGCCATAGATAGCCACAAGCTCATGGACTGCACTTAGGAGGAGGATAGTGGTCACACAAACGCTTTGGAAGAACTTCTACAACCTTGGGATCCATGGGTTCATACCTTGGCAGCACCATGGAGCTGCTGAAACCTTGTGCAGTGACTATGGGCTGGACCAGGGTTTGGCCCTATATCATTTAATGAGACATTTGTTTATACAGAGGAATCTGTTCAGATAACACACCCTAGTGGAAACAGAAATATGTCAATTAGATAATCAGAGGCTTAGGGGAATATGCCACCTTCATTTTCTGGATTACTTTAAAAATAATCAGTGTATGGGGAAGCCATTAAAACATTAGACACTACAATACACACAAGCCAGAACACTACAATACACAAAGGCCAGCCACAGCTGGAAATTTTAGTTTTCAAACAAATCCCTGCTGCATACTGTGGCAGTGAGCAATACTTGCTTCACACTGGCGTGAATGACTACGCAAGCAGCAGGACAGTGGTGGCTCAGGCCCACTAGGCCCTGCTCTGAGCACAGGAGTTGCACTGGTTTATCCAAAGGGATGACGTTGCACTGATTTTATTAACTTTGTGCATGGACACTCTTACAGTCAGTTTAAACCTGCTTTACATCGGTTTAGTTTGCCCCAGACTAGTGTAGTGTCCCTACATACAGTTGCACCAGTTTAACTAAACATCACCCCTTTAGTTAAATCAGTGCAACACCTGTGTGTAGTCAAGCCCTAAGAGTAGTGTTTGTCCTCCATTTAGATTAACTGCACTGAATTGAATCTTCTCTCTTACCCCAATTAAGGGCCAGATTGTGACTGGTGTCTGTGCAGCCACCCAAGGCAGGATGATGGGTCAAGAAGTCCCACCCACCCGCCCGGTGTTTCTCATGCAGAGGCTGTCACACTTTTAGTCCTCACACTCCCATGAATACACAGGACCCTCCCTGAGGTCACTAATCATCCCAAAGGAAGCAGGGGTTAGGCAATCTCCAGGGCAACCATGCAAGGGAGTGTACTTTGCACCCCTTATGGTTCATGCCAGTGGGTGCACTCCCTCTGCTCACTGGGTCATCCCAAGTGGCACAGTGTCTTACGTGCTCCCACTGGGTTTTTGTGGCTCTGCACTACCATATTGCAATGCCATGGCTAACAGTCACAGTAAAGCCCTAGATAGCCATACACTTTATAGGGTTACTGAGTAAGCAAATTCTGCCTGGTGCAGTAGGGGGTCCTGTCCCTCATTCTCCTTGTTCTCCCAAATTCCCACTGGGAATTCTGGGTACAGCAGGAAATCATGGACTGGGCCCTATGTACTATCTGTCCCCATATGAATTAGCTCACAGACTCATAGACTTTAAGGTCAGAAGGGACCAGCATGATGTGACTTCCTGCACATTGTAGGCCACAGAACCTCACCCACCCACTCCTGTAATACAATCTTTCAGAGGCTGAATAGCATTACTATATTTAAAATGTGTAAGATGTGTTTTAATGATTAGACAAACAAGTTATAGGGTTAGATGCCTCTTGTATCATTTTGCTATCTTTGAAAGAAACCCAATTAATCATTTTTATTGCAAAGTAACCATACTTCTAAGATTCTTGGTGAATTCTTCCATTATAGCTATTTTTAAATGAGAATTAACTCCTTAGGGGGGGAAATACATCTTTTGTACAAGATTGTACTGTTAATAAATATAGTGGATTAGTTTCTGGTGTTGAATAACTGCCTACTTCTCTCTGTATTACATGCTACCATAGTTATGTTCAGAGCATACACAGAGAAAATATATAAAAACATAAAATACTCTTGCTGAAAGGTTCCCGCGTAACACTACTTTATTTCTTAGAATCCAGAACCCTAACACAAAAGAACAAAACACAGAGACAAAACAGGCTGCTCCCTGAAGCAAAGATGCACAACTCAGCCCATGTTTCTCTAGGTTTAAGCATGCCAGGTGTCACCATCTTGTAACAGCATCTCTAAAGAAGTTGTTTAAGTGGGAACTGTAGAGGGCAGGACACCCAGGACCTGATTCTTCACTGTGTTACACCAGCACATAACTGGTGTGTCTCCGCTGGAGTCAGTGGGATTTAAGTACGTGCCTGAATGCTTTGCTGAATGGAGGACCATAAATGCAAATTTTTAAGAATGAGGGTAATTAACCATTGGAACAATTTGCCAAGGGATGTGCTGGATTCTCCATCACTCACAGTCTTTAAGCCAAGACTGGATACCTTTCTAAAAGAGATGCAATAGTTCACACAGCAGGTATGGGCTTGATGCAGAAATTACTGGGGGAGGTTCTATGGCCTATGTTATGTGGAAGGTCAGAATAAATGATCATTTTGGTCCTTCCTGGCCTTAAAATGTATTAATATAAACTAATCTCTGTCAGGCAGTGATTCTGTCTTGCTATGTGTTTGTATAATACCTAATATTAGCAGGTACAATTTCCATTGGCTTTCTTCAGAGTTGAACCTGTATTTTATGAGGAAGGAAATCAATGGGCATCAATGGGAGTTGAGAATTGCACTGAAATCAACAGTAAGCGGACCTACATGTCAGAGGAAGGAACTGGGTTTACTGTCCATATGCTAGAGTATGGATCCAACACACAAAATTATCCTGTGGATTTGGGATGCATTCTGGAGGATTATATGAAATTGATACTTCAGGATATACGGTCAGGAATAAAATGTATTATCTAACTGGTTTAATTTAAGATATAGAGAACTTGATTAAAAGGGTTAGATTAGAAGCAAGATTTACAAATGGCTAAGTGTTGGGGGTGGGGTAGGAGACTATTGAAATAATGTAGATATCTTTTATAAAACACAGTACCATGGTTTACAAAAGATGTAAATATAATGATTGGATCCAGGATTTTCTCCCAAGAAAATGTCAGTTAATCAGTCTACTGCTTCTTGTCTAAAACTGCCTTCGCAACTTTTTACTAGAAGCACTTTAAATTCCACTGTGTCTTGACAGGTCAAAATAATTACCCTGGAGTGCCCACACTGCATGAAAGTCACCTCTGTGCAGACAGCCAGCACTAAACCTGCCCGCATTTACGCCATCAAAATAGAACTTAAAGGGTGCATAAGTCTTGAGTGGGCCGTTGATACAGGACTGGCTAGCAACACTGTACTCAGCAACCTTAAGGACAGTACGGATCCCTGAAATATGGCATGAGGCAATGGTAATTGCCATTCCAAAGCCTGGAAAGCCCACTGATGAAGCAGAAAACTATAGGTCAATTTCTCTACTATGTATGACCTATAAACTTCTTGAATGCGCTTTTACTGAGCCAATTATCCCTGTCGAACAGGCAGGCTTCTGGCCAAAACATAGTTGGTGAGACCAGGTTCTGGCACTCACAACTCAAATTGAGGCTGGCTATCAAAAAAACCTAAAGACTGGCGCAGTATTTGTTGACCTGTCATCTGCAAAAGATACTGTATGGATTAAGGGCCTGATGCTGAAACTTGCTAAAACTACACCTTGTTACCACACACTTCGCCTGCTGTGGACCATGATGAGTAACAGTCGACTACGGGTGTATCTGGGTAATAAGACCAGCTCACCCCGTATCATAAACAACGGGCTACCACAAGTCTCTGTACTTGCGCACCCTTTTTAATATTTACATAAGTGACATGCCTCCAACTAAATCACAAAAGTTTGGATATGCAAATGATCTTGCCATGACAATCCAAGCATCAAACCTCCATGACATTGAGAAAGCATTAACTGAGGACCTCCAAAATATGGAACAATATTTCTGGAAATGGAGGCTCAAACCAAACCCTGAAAAACAATAGTTAGCACATTTCATCTTAATAAGAGTGCCAAAAACACACTGAAAGTAGCTTTCTGTGGTAAAAATGTGCATCACGATTACACTCCAAAATATTTCAGAGTGAAACTCAACCACCCTCTCCTTCCATGATCATCTCGAGAAGGTAGCTGCAAAGATAAAAACGAGAGCCAATATAATCCAGAAACTAGCAGGTACAACCTGGGGTGCATCAGCATTGCGAACATCTGCAATAACACTCATATATTCAGTAGTTGAATATTGTGCACCAGTATGGAGCAGATGCAGCCACACACAACTTGTAGATACCCAGCTAAATACAGTGATACAGTGCATCACGGGAACCCTTAAGTCAACTCCAACACCATGGTTACCTGTCCCGTCTAACAGCGCTCCCCTGCCAATATGCCGAACTGTTGCAACATTCCCCAAAGCTCAGCAAATGCAGGAAAACAGATGTCTTCCTATTCACCAAGACCCTGACAATGCCCCCCCGCAATGTCTTAAGTCCTGCTAGCCTTTCTGGGAACACTCGTTTAGCCTCATGCAATCAGGCTATGATAAGAAGGAGGCTTGGAAAGCAGATTGGGCTAAACAAGACTTTAAAAATAAGCCCTTTGTGCCAGATCCCACGCAGAAGGTTCCTGGGTTTGACCTTCCATGGTCATCTTGGTCAATTCTGAACCAAATTCAAACCAACCAAGGTAGATGCAGATATCTAATGCACAAATGGAAATTCAAGGACTCCCTAGTGTGTGAGTGTGGTTCCCCATGACCATCGAACATTTCACTACCTGCTGCCCAATTTATAAATATGAAGGAGGCATCACTGCAATAAATTCTGCGACTCCTGATGTAGCCATTTGGCTCAATCGGCTTCAGGTGAAATTGTAGTTGCTGCTCTACACCAGCCGTACGCAAGAAAAACAGGACTGGTTTTTTTCACACTCTCTCTCTCTAAGGAGAGAGGAGAAAAGTATGTATTTCCCTTAATCCAGTGTGGGTTCTATAGTCAAATGAGCCCTTTTGCTAAGATCTTGTGATGTAGATTTAAGCTGACACACATCTTACAGTTCCAAATGCCAGAAGATCTGGGTAACCTATTGAGCCTGTACCTACTTAAGCACATGTAAACAGAGAAAAGCCAATATCCCCTGTGTTCTTTGAGTGCTGCCGGGGTTGCCTTTAAAAACCCATCACCTGCAGTAGTTGCACTTGCTGTGATCTGTGCAGTATTCTCCATTCTAAATACAGAGAACATTTCTGGGAAGTGTTCATACCAGTGTGATACCTCAACATTTCAGTGACACCCAGTGTCACTTTGACTACACAAGTTATTAACTGTGGCTTCTGACTTCATTTAAAAACTTGAATTTCCCCTCTTCTGTACAAAAGCACATAGCCAGGATTTCCCATTGAAAAGGATACATGTTAATCCTAGAGTTGTAACCACAATACAGTTGCTAAGTGTGAGCAAAAAACAAGGGAAAAGTTCACTGTTTCACAGTGTCTGCACTTTTATTTCAGTTCTGGTTCACACAAACAAATAGACCTCATGATGATAATGCTCCTAACCAAGTCTTAAGTGGCAGTAACTTAGCTGATAAGTTACTTACCCTTTATGTCCTGGACACATTTTAACTTACAAATATTTCTATGACATGATTCTCCACAGCTTGCACCTTGTGCTGTCATTTAAACCTTTGCAAAGGCAGTGCAAAACACTTCCTATTCTGAATGACTTTGCAGTGGAGAAAGAGAGCCTTAGCCTTTGTCTTCCCATGCTATGTAGATCAGTGTTGGCTGGCTGGGGGCCCGATCCACTCATTTATGCCTTAGAGTGCAGAGGAGGAGAACACTTTCCTGGTTCTTTGGCTGCTATCACTGGGGCTACACAGAGCCAGAAAGATGGTTGGCCTTCCAAAATCATGGAGGCTAGAACTGACAAAGCCATGCATCACTGGCTTTCTGTTCAACCCAACCTCCCTACCTCCTAATAAGCCCACATTCTTCCACATGCAGTGCCACTCAGTAATGTAGAAAAGATATTGGGGAGAGTGGGGGAAAAGCTGTCTCAAGCAGCAGAATCTCTCAGTACTATACTCACAGTAAGTTCCACTGCCTTTATACCTGTAAGAGGAACGTGCCAAATAGGCCAGCTTTTCTCCTGTCTCCTCCACTGTTTGCTGTCATTGTTAGTATTATACAGTATCCAAAATTGTGATGCACCTCTCAGGACAGACACAATGCATAAGGTCCTTTGCCCAAAGATTTTACAGTCAAGGGAACAAAGGGGTGACGGAACAGTGAGATAGGACTGATGGCCGTGGGTAGGTGGGGAAAGATAACGGTGATAACAATAAGATTTTATGGCTATTCAGCAAAGGGCTGTGTACTGATCAGTCAGGCACTTTTAATAATTCTTGATTGACTCCTTTCTTGCAGGCCTTGCATAATGAACAGATCTCATCTCTGTCCTTCCCCCAGCCCAAAGAGCAGAGCTGAAGGAGAAGGGCCTGCCTAGCAAAGGAGGGGAGGTATCATGCAGCCACTCTCCATGTTGTATAGAGCAGTAGTTCTCAAAGCCGGTCCGCTGCTTGTTCAGGGAAAGCCCCTGGCGTGCCGGACTGGTTTGTTTACTGCTGCGTCCGCAGTTTCGGCCGATTGCAACTCCCACTGGCCACGGTTCGCGGCTCCAGGCCAATGGAGGCTGTGGGAAGCGGTGGCCGGCACATCCCTTGGCCCGCGCCGCTTCCCGCAGCCCCCATTGGCCTGGAGCCACGAATCACGGCCAGTGGGAGTCGCGATCGGCCGAACCTGCGGATGTGGCAGATAAACAAACCAGTCCGGCGCGCCAGGGGCTTTCCCTGAACAAGCGGCAGACTGGCTTTGTGAACCACTGGTATAGAGGGGAGCCCATGACCTGACCCTGGTTGCTGATAGAGATGATGCTTGCTTATGTTCTATAGAAATGTAAGTAGGCCCCAAAATCTATTTCCTAAAACAGGCTTGACAATAGTCAAGCGAGGCCTGGTAAAATATGAATAAAGTGAAGTGAGAAAATTCAGAGGAAAATTAAAGGTAAGTTTGTACATAACCCCAGGTCATGGTATAAACTTGGTTTGGTCCTAACTGTTTTCTACAAGTGTTTTAAATAAAATGTTAGTGTTTTGGAAAATGCTATGTATATTGATAGTTATTGGCATGGCATTTACACAGATGTTAATTAAGATGCTGCTTAATGTTACATAGCCAGTGAGAAAATAGAAGATTTTGTATTATGGTAGCAGAATTATAGATATCTTAAAGGTGAATTTCATGTTAATTAATTAATGGGCAGTATTATAACTGATTATAAAAAGGGTAGCGTGCTAATTTTAGATTAGCCGCACCCGTCCACTGTCAAGATACCATTAGAGAAAGGATTATACCAATTCTTCCTATCCACGGACTGATCACCCCTGAATGCATCCTTTCATCTTAGAATTTGAGTATCAATGCAGTGTGTGGCTACCTTGTAATGCCTGTTTGTTTAAAGACTTTATTTAAAATAAAATAGTTAATTTTATCACTCATTGTGTCATTCAACGTCCTCCACTAAATTAAATGATCTGTAACCATCATGGAGCCTTGAACCTTAAGGAACTGAGTTTGGCTTTATTCCTTATCTTTAAAACTACTCATTGGAATATATACATCAAAGGTTAAACCTCCTAGCACTGTTACAATTACTCTTAACACTGAATGGATGCCTCCAACACCTGGAGTCATCCTCACCAGAGCTGGGTGGAAATCAGTCAATATTTTCCTTGAAAATTTTCAGAAGAAATTATTTAAATTTTTTAAAGAGTTTGTGAAAATTTTATCAAATATACTTTGCATCGAGTTGGTCTGTACAGCACTGATGGTAAGAAATAGTGTAGTATTATGAGCATCTAAGTGGAGAGTCCAGTCCTCAGTCATGCAAAGCTGCCATAGGCTTCAGCGGGAGTTGTGTGAGAGTCAGGACTGCAGGCTTGGGCCCCATGACTCTTGTGCATGTTATGCTCATTATCACCTGATTTTTGCCTAAGTCAGACCCTGTTGAAATGGCCAGCACCTCAGAATTTTCTGATGCAGTGTTACAGTTTAAACCCTCGTGGGCAAACAGTTATTACCAGAGAGAGAACTGAACACATACTTTCAAAGTGCTAACACAGAGCAGAGAGGATACAATGGCTATAACTAGAGCTGGCTGGAAAACAAGAATTTTATTTCATGGAAAAACTAAAGAGATTTCTTTCCACATCAGGACAAAACTAGACATTTTAAATTTTTTTGCAAAAAGAGAAGCTATAACCCAGCATAACCAATAGCCCTTCGGGAGGACATTCATCTCGCCGGTGGGAAACCGAGGTTCCTGTGCTGAAGTGGGCTAAGCATTGACTTGTATCTAGCTGATTCAGAGCAGAAGAATTACTTCTTGTGTCCTGCTTACAACACTCCTGCTAATATGGCCCAGAATGATGTTTGCTTTTTTTGCAACAGAATTACACTGTTATCTCATATTTAGCTTGTGATCCTCTATTACCCCCACCTCCCTTTCTTCAGTACTCCTTCCTAGGCAGTCATTTTCCATTTTGTATATGTGCAACTGATTGTTTCTTCCTAAGTGGAATACTTTGCATTTGTCTTTATTGAATTTCATCCTATTTACTGCAGACCATTTCTCCAGTTTGTTCAGATCATTTTGAATTTTAATCCTATCCTCCAAAGTACTTGCAACGAGCTTGGTATTATCCACAAAGTTTATAAGTGTACATTATCCTCAGGGCTCATAGAATTTGTGCTCTGCTTTCCAAAGAAGCAGAGCATAACCATAATGTAGTGCACACCAGCCAGGCCTCTGATCCTCCCCTTATGCTAGGGCCTAGGAATAGAGACAGTGTGGAGCCCTTAGCAGTTCTACACTGGCCAGGCAGGCCCTCTGAGCACGGGGCATTCCCTGGGAGTTGTGTCCCTCTGCTGTAGGCCCTTTTATGCTTCCAGAACAGATTTCAAAGCCTTTTACAAGCAATCACCTAAAGTGAGATTCAGAACACACCTTGAGGAGTTGGTCAAAAATGCTAAGATTTCATTTTTAGTTTTTGTAATTCCCCATAAAATTTTTCAATAAAAACCTTGTAAAACTAGAAAATTGTAGCAATGCAAAACATTTTATAAAAAAAAGATTTCAGTCTTTTCTATTGAAAAGCTGGACAACTTTAACTAAAATGTAAATTTTGCATAACATTTTTTGGTTAAAAACCATTTTTCATAAAAAAAAAGTTTTGATGAAAAAAGTCAATCAGCTGTAATAAATGGGCCTGATCCAAAGCCCACTGAAGTTAATACAAGATTTTCCATTGGGATGAATGGACTTTGAATCAGGGCTTATCCATTTTATAGAGGGGTAAACTGAGACACAGAGACTAAGTGAGTTGGACAGCGTTACATAATGAGTCAGTGGCAAAGCCAAGCACAGAACCTGACTCCCAGTCCCCTATGCTAACCATTAGACACATGGCTGTTTTTCACTGTATTGACTGCTGCTATCCAGCTTCACCACTGCCCTGCTAGTCTGAAGCAGCTTGGCTGGATGCTATCATCTGCAGGGAGGTGGGGATGGGAAATGTCACATCTGGGCCTTCAACAGTATTAATGCTTGCTCTCCTTGATTGATGGGAGATGCTGAGTCATGTCAGCCTGGTGCAAGAGGAGTGAAGCGGGACAGCAGCAGCTGGGCCAGAGATTAGCCTCTGGACGTTCTAAATTCCATGAGAAAGCATGTGCTTCCCCTGGGAAAGCCTGTGTCTGTGCCATCCAGATAGGGTACCGGTGACAATGTCATCATGGGAAAGATGACAATTACTAAAACATTACTTTTTCAAAATGTGAGGGCTGATCTTCATTCTAATATATGCTCTCTCCTACTAGAATGTGCAGCTGGACAACTCCAGCAAGTCCCAGTAAATGCACCTGCACCATGACAGCATTGCTTTATACACCCAGGTGTGGCATTCATGCAGGGTTCATGCGCTTGGCAACGTTCAGGGCACACCCGGAGTGTTGTGTAGGAGCAGTGCACACACAGCTCCTCTCAAGGGCACGGACCTTGGAATCTCGCCCAGATGACACGAACCGGGGGAAACCTCCCAGGACTGGGCTCAAGGCCCGAGAGCAAGGAATGCGGTAGACAGAAATTGGTAAATAAGAATATTAAGCAAAGCCAGTGTATTCCTTTTATCTGTTGGAGTACGTAATGCGCAGGAGGAGGGGGAGAAATAAAAGAGAGGGTGAAAAGCTGACAGGCGGACCAGCCCGTCGGCAGACCAGCCTGCTTGCTGGCTTAAAGCTTTGTGCTGTCTTGTATTTGAACTGCAACAGCTGGCGCCCAAACGTGGGGCCCTCAGCACTCACCTCGCCCGGCAAGGGTTTCAGACACGTCACTCATCCACTTCGCGGATCCCGGTGAGTATTTTTCGTCGTGGTAAGTATGGGAAGCTCCCTCTCTGCTTTGCAAGTGCAACACCGCAATGAGCTACAGTATTTGCTGCGTAAGGCTCAGCATGACTGCCCCGCTCGAGAACTCACTCTCCTGCTACAGGAGGTGCGTGCCAAGTGCCCGTGGTACCCTGAAGCCAGAACCCTTAAGCTAGCGGACTGGGAGCGGTTGGGCCAGACATTGCACAAAGAGCCTCGGGCGCCCGTGCAGGCTTTACATGCCTGGCACCTCTGCCACGATGCGATACAGCGTGTCGCCTCGGAAAGGCCCTCCCTCGCGCCAATAGAGAGGCTGGTGATCTCGCCACTCCCATCCGCTCCTGCAGCCATCCCCCCTCCTGGCGATGCGACACAGCGTTTCGCCTCGGAAAGACCCTCTCCCGCGCCAATAGAGGGGCTGCCGATCTCGCCATCCCCATCCGCTCCTGCAGCCATCCCTCCCCCTGCTTCGCCCCCGTGCCTCAATTACTGCCACCTCCTTTGTCTTTCCCTCTGGAGCCGGTGAATGGTCACCGTCCCCCCGTGGGGCCCCATGCTCCGGGGCCCCCCGGGGGGTCATCCGCGTCTGCTCAGGGGCTTTCGCTGGTGCTACAAATGGTTCACGCAGCGAAGACTCACCCAGATCTTACAGCGGAGGAATTAGCTGATCTGGTCTCAGTTTGCCTGGTGACCTGGCAGGATGATGGCCAGGGCAACAAGCTTGCAAACTGGGTCAGTTTGCCTTACTCGGTGATCAGAGAGGTAAAGAAAGTGATTCGCGAGTTCGGCCTCACTAGCACGTATGTACGTGGTCTCCTTGAAGGGCTGGGGACCGGGTACACCCTGGTCCCTGAAGATTGGAAGGCGCTGTTGCGCATGATGCTGACGCCCAGTCAGTATGTTATTTGGCTTAGTGAGTATCGGCAGATGGCGGAACGCCAAGCCCAGGTATATAGAGCGCAAGGTGTCACTTATGAGCAGTTAGCAGGGGAAGGCCCATTTGCTACCATTCAGATGCAGTCTCTACTCCAGCAGGCTGTCTTCCCCATTATTTCTGCCTGTGCCCAGCATGCTTTCCGGAAGGTCCCAGATTCAGGCAAGCCTACCAAAAGCTTTGCCAGTATCCGTCAGGGTGCATCAGAGTCCTTTATGGATTTTACCAACAGATTGCAGGAGGCTATCCTCCGACAGGTGGATAGCCCTGCGGCAGCTCAGGAGATTCTGTTAAAAATGGCGGTTGAAAATGCGAACGAGGATTGCCGCCATGCTCTCCAGGCAGCACAAGCCGCTGGCGTTCTAGAGCTGTCGGACATGCTGCAGGCGTGCCAAAACATCGGCACACAAGCACATAAAGCTGGGGTTCTGGCTGCCGCCTTGCGGAAAAGTGGGAAGGAGGGGAAGCGTTGTTACCGCTGTGGTAAGGAGGGTCACTTTCAGCGGGAGTGCCACTCATCGACGGCGCCCGCCCGCCCCTCAAAGAAGTGCCCCAAGTGTCGGAAGGGCTATCACTGGGCTAATCAGTGTCGTAGCGGGTCGGGAAACCGCACGACGGGTCCCCCTCGAACCCAGGGCCAAACGGGGCTGTTTCCCACTCAGACAACTGTTCCTCTGCCTTAAAATCCATAGACTCCATGAGGGCGGCGACTGCCGGAAGTGCAGGGCTTGATTTGATTATGCAGGAGGACGCTGATTTTCAGTTGTCGGGGGAGGTTTGCGCCATACCTACACAGGTGACGGGACCTCTCCCTGCCAGATTTGTGGGTCTGGTTCTCCCTCGCTCACACGCTGGGAAACAGGGTCTTTTTGTCATCCCAGGGGTCATTGACACCGATTACACCGGCGTTATTAAGGTTCAGGTGTGGACCCATCTTCCGCAGTTGCTCCCATGTGGACGGTCAATTGCACAATTGATTTTAGTCCCCTATCAGGTGCCAGCCGCAGAGGATCGAGCCCGGGGCGGAGGCGGCTTTGGATCGACGCTGTCTCAGTCGCCACTTCACGACACGTCCTCTCAATTTGTTGCTCTAACAATGTCGCTCCGACCCTCGAAACCTCAGTTAACACTTCTTTTAAATAATTTTCCTTTTACAGGATTGGTGGACACTGGAGCTGACGTTACGGTGATTCGTGATCAGGACTGGCCAGTCAGTTGGCCAACAGTTCCTTCTAAAGAGTTGTGGGGGTTCAGGGGTAGCAAACCCGGGCGCCAAAGTTTGTCTTGGGTCACGGTCTCTAAACCAGGAGGCCGTGCCCTTGCTACGATCCGCCCTTTTGTGCTCCCTGTCCACCTCAATATTTGGGGCCGTGACTTACTTGTAAAGCTGGACACCACCCTCGATATTAATATATAATGGCCCAAAACCCTCCCTCACCCACCTTGCCCTCTGCATTACCATTGGAATGGCAATCCTTAGAGCCCGTACGGATTGACCAGTGGCCCCTCCCCCTAGAAAAACTGAAAGCGCTTCATTCGCTTGTGCAACAACATTTGCATGCACAGCGCTTGGAACATTCCACTAGTCCCTGGAACACCCCGGTGTTCGTTATTAAGAAAAAATCTGGTGCATGGAGACTGTTACACAATTTAAGGGAAATAAATAAACGCATCCAACCCATGGGCCCCTTGCAGTTTGGGTTGCCGAACCCGAATTTAATTCCTCAAACCGATCAGCTTTGTGTGTTAGATTTAAAAGATTGTTTTTTTACAATCCCCCTTTGCCCACAAGATCGCGAAAAATTCGCGTTTACAGTGCCAGAATATAATAATCAGCAACCCTCTCAAAGGTATCAGTGGAAGGTCTTGCCCCAGGGAATGCAAAATAGTCCAACCTTATGTCAATTTTTTCTGGATCGGGCCCTCGCCCCTTTTCGTGCCCGATACCACACACTAAAGGTCTACCATTATATGGACGATATTTTGCTTAGCGGTCCCCAGGTCACGGCACAACAGCTTGAATATTTGTCTCAGATTCTCGGCCAAAATGGCCTGTTAGTGGCACCAGAAAAAATCCAACGCTCTTATCCCTACCAATATCTCGGGCATAAGGTTTTACAAACCTATGCTGCCCCTGTTCGCCCGGAAGTGGTCCTACCCCAACCCCTAACCCTGGTTCAATTACAACAAATTTTGGGTCATTTAAATTGGATTCGACCCTACTTCCGTCTCCCCACATCGATGCTGCAGCTGTTGTTCGAGCTCCTACGTGGAGCTCGGGCACCAGACGCAGTTATTGCCATCACTGAGGAGCACATTGCCTGCATTCGACAGATCAATGCAGTGTTGAGTCAGCAGTTTGTGGATAGACTCACTGAGGTTCGTCCCCTGTGGTTGGTTCTCCTTGCCACCCCTCATATGCCTACTGCGGCTCTGTTTGTATCTCGTACAGACACAGCCGTCTCTATCATAGGGTGGATATATTTGTCTTCCACTCCTCCTCGGAACATTTATCCTTATTTAGATGCCCTGTCCGACCTTGTTCGTAAAGCCCGCCACCGTGCAGTGCAACTCACGGGCACTGATTTAGTTGCCATTGTGTTCCCCCTATTACGTAGTGAATTTGATTCTTTGTATCACACCTCCTTGGCCTGGCAGGTTGCTCTTTATGATTATGTGGGAGAGATCTCTTATAATCCCCCAAAAGATCCTCGGTTGGTGATCACGCAAAAGGTGCCACTAATCGTACATCGTCTTAGCCGCTCTCGACCTATTGTTTCAGCTATCACTCTTTTTGCTGATGGCTCTCCACATCGCAGTGTTGTCACCTATCAATTAGGTGACCCCCCTCGTTGGCATTCTCGTTTTACGCTGCCTCAGCGTTCGGCGCAGCGCTCAGAACTGGCTGCTGTTATTCTGGCCTTTCAATTTTTTGCTGATTGTCCCTTTAATTTGATTGTGGACACGCATTATGTTTATCAGGTAATCGATCATTTACCCCTTGCCCTCATTACCCCTCAGGTCGATGAGGACCTTCTTCGCCTGTTTTTGTCCTTACAGTATCTCATCACCACTCGTAATTTCCCTTATTTTGTTGCTCATATTCGCAGTCATACCCCTCTGCCTGGGCTACTCACTGAGGGCAATGCGCGCACCGATCGCACGTTACGTGGTCAGGTAAATTCCCTTTTTTCTGACCCCATCGAAAGCCATTCCTTTTTTCATCAGTCTGCCTCTGTTTTGGCCCGACAGTTTCACATTCCTGCTGATCATGCACGTTCTATTGTTCGTTCCTGCCCCCACTGTGCCGCTGCTGCCCCTACCTTTTCTTATGCCGTTAACCCCAGAGGTACCGCAGCGAATCAGCTGTGGCAAATGGATGTCACTCACGTGCCACAATTCCGCCCCTATTCGTTTTTACATGTTTCCATTGATACCTATTCGGGATTCCTCTGGGCGACCCCACAGTGTGGGGAAGCCACTCCCAAAGTTATTCACCATTTGCTAGCCTGTTTTGCTGTTATGGGTCGCCCAAGCCAGATAAAAACGGATAATGCCCCAGCCTATTGCTCCACAGCCCTCTCCACCTTTTGTGCCCAATGGGACGTCCATCTCAAACACAGGATCCCTTATAATTCCACAGGCCATTGTTGAACGTGCAAATCGCACGCTAAAAACCTTGCTTGACAAACAATTAAAACAAGGGGAGCTGCGTCTCCGAACCTTAGGAGACATTCAGCAACAATTGCATATCCTTTTGTTTACTTTAAATAATTTAATGCTGAACGCAGATCAGCAGACCCCCGCGGATTGGTATTTTCATAAGTCCGAGGTGCTGGAAAGACCGCGTGTCTATTACCGTCAGCTGCCTGATCTGCAATGGTTGGGCCCAGTACCTTTAATTACTTGGGGTCGGAATATGCTGCTACGTCTCTCCCTGCAGGACCGTTGTGGGTTCCGGCCCAGTGTGTGTGACCGGCACTGAAACAGCATGGCGTGGCACCAGGGGCTGTCGAACCCCATACCGGAGTTTCAGCTGACCTTGGAGGAGAACACGGTGCCTCCCGGGTCGACAACAGCGGGACGGAGACGGAGGAGACGTAGCGTCCCAAGCCAGCCTGTGACATGGGGAGGAGTGAAAGCATTGGTCGCCGCAGCTCAACGAAGACTGACAGCAAACCAACAGCCAGACACTGTTGTGTCTCTGACTCTGTTTGAGACTCTGTTTGTGGCCATTCTTGCCCAAATCACTGCTAATTCTGTATTGATTGTGTGCCTTATGTGCCTGCTATTTCCTGTAGGGGTTGACTCGGGAGTGCCTCCTCCGTTACGGGCCCGAATGACATATAACCTATGAGAAAGATTGGCTTCAATAGCAAATGTTACCCACTTTTGTTTATTTGATTTTGTAGCAGCTGAAGAATTGTTAGGTACGTGCCTTATTCCAGTATGTCATCACCCTGAGGAAATAGGGAATGAGACGATGCTCGCTGCTTACGCAAACCTCTCTTCCTCGTACTCTAGCATGGCTAATTGGGGCCCGGCCAATTACACTTTACCTTCTTGGGCTTATTTTTTGCTGTTGCTGTGTGCAATGTATTTCCTTTTTGTTAAGGGTTTGTCGAGACCCGCCCTGGCAGGCTCCATGAGTTATGACCTTGTCTGTCTGGGAGTTAAATGGCTTGCAAAAGCAAATTGATGGCTACCATGAGATGGCCGAGCACAAATAAACAGAAAAGGAGGGGATGTAGCATTCATGCAGGGTTCATGCACTTGACAACATTCAGGGCACACCCGGAGTGTTGTGTAGGAGCAGTGCACACACGGCTCCTCTCAAGGGCACGAACTTTGGAATCTCGCCCAGATGACATGAACCGTGGGAAGCCTCCCAGGACTAGGCTCAAGGCCCGAGAGCAAGGAATGCGGTAGATAGAAATTGGTAAATAAGAATATTAAGCAAAGCCAGTGTATTCCTTTTATCTGTTGAAGTATGTAATGCGCAGGAGGAGGGGGAGAAATAAAAGAGAGGGTGGAAAGCTGACAGGCGGACCAGTCCATCGGCAGACCAGCCTGCTTGCTTGCTTAATGCTTTGTTCTGTCTTGTATTTGAACCGCAACACCCAGGGCCAAATTCTTTGCTGGTATAAGAGGTCTCTTATGCCATTGGTGAAGCTGACCCTGTGACTATATGCACTATATGACAGTGTGATACCACCCTTAGGGGACTCTGGCTGGGAATATACTTCAAGGGGCACAATCCCTCCTCAGTGCCCTGGGCAAGTATGCCTGCTGTGCTATCCCAGGTCTGTTCCTCAGCTTTGGGATGATCGGTGCTCTCAGGTGGTACTCGGGGGAAACCGTGCCCTATACTCTTCTAAATATAGGGACTGCTGTTGGGCCTGGCCCTCCTGCAGAGAGCCTCAGAAGAATGGGAGGGAGGGAAGAAGGCTCCTTTTGTTATCCCCAAGCATCACATATATACATCTATATTATTTATGCGTGTGATACATCTCCTAATCACAGGTGCCACCTATATATCACACGGAAAGCCAAGGTCCCACACTTTAAAAATACCATGTTGCTTTTTGCAGGAGTAGGGGAGTTCACCCCACAACCTTATAGACGATTCTGCTTAGCACCCCAGAAGGTGGTGGGTGAAGTGATCCTTGCAAATATTTTGTAGCTGACTTTGTAAAGCGTTGGGGACCCTTTGGGAATAATGGTGCTATAGCAATGTGGCAGATTAGCACTTTACGTTTTTCTCTAATACAATTTTATAGCCATCTTTTAACCAAATGAACAGACTTAGCATAGGCATAGCTTTAAAAGGCTATATTTCAGGAACAAAATGGTTGATACTTTGCACATATATAGCTCCATTGATCCAAAAAGCTCACAATAGTTTGCAAATGTTAAGGAATTCAGCTTCACAACACCTTGATGTAAGGGTGTGTGGCTTTATGTTCATCTTAAAGATGTGTAAACTGAGGCACAGAGTTAAAGCCACCACTTGAAAACTTATGGTTCCTAAAGCTGTGTACTTAAGTTCGTATTGATGCTCAAAAGTAAGAGGTATTCAAAGTGAGCTGGGGTGCTCAGCACATCTGAAAACCATGTCCTTGTTGCCTAATTTGAGGCACTCTTGTTTGAAAATTGTGAGCTAAGTGATTTGCGTAAGGTCAGTGGAAGAACCAAGAACTGAGCCCAGGTGTCCTGACTCCTAGTCTGTGCTCTCTCCACTCTACACACTCCTTCCTTGCTACAGATGCCTGTTATGTGAGACTGTAACCATATATAGTTCTGTGTGATATATTCAGGTTTTTTTCTTAACCCCCTGTTTTGGTGCCATGGGAATGTGATAGCGTGGTGGCCAGAAATAAAATATATAAGATTAGAAGAATCATCAAATTCCAAATTATTTTAACCAAGTTTACTTCATTACATCTCCACACTGGGATAGTAATACCCTCCTAAACTTATACTGAGGAGCATAGGCTGGGTTATGGTAACCTTAGTGGCATCTTAATAAGTATATTTAGGTATGAAAATGATATTTGTTATTACTTATGGCATCATCCCTCTTTCAGTGAGGGCAGGCTCAGGTCCTTGGCTTCCATGATCAGTTCTTATAAAAATCTTATATATATTGATACTAAAAGTCTTTAATTGTTTTTCTTCTGAGGCATTGCATTTAACAACTGCTGTGATATCCATGCAGAAGAGATTGTTAGCCAAACCGTAGTCACCCATGAAAGTCTCTCATTAATCTAATAAATAATGACATACAACATCCCCTTAGGTTTTTCTTTTAGTCAACTAGTTGTCACTGCTGTCTGAGCAGCCTGAGTTCTGCAGCAACTCTTTGGCCACTGATCTCCTTGCATCAGTAAAATCACACAAGCTTGCCAACTCAAAGTGCAGATTAATTCTGATCTTCTGACTGCATAGCTACATTATGCAGCAGCAGGCACTGGGTTTGCCCAAGGTATCTATGTAGTAGTGTTACTGAATCTGCTTTCTAACAGTAAGAGAAGAAAAACATAGATTACTGATCTTTTTCTCTCAAACAAACAGCTAGCGGTGGTTAGCATGCTGTATGCTCAAAAACACCCAAAGGGCTGGTCTACAATGGACTTGTGAGGGGGCCTGCCAGTACATGGGGTATGCCTGATGATGGCTGAAGTCATCTGAATACAGTAAGAACTAACTGCACTGATCCATCTGATTGGGGTTCTAAAAAACACAAAAACAAAAATCCCCCCCTGTAGGTTACTGACAATGATTGTAAAGCACTATGGGCCAAGATTCCTCAGCACCTCCCAGTACGCTCCATGGGAGAAGCTGGGTGATGAGCCCATTTGAAAATCTATCGTTAGGTGCCTATCTGGGAGTTTAGGTCTTCTGAAAATCCAGCACTTATTCAATGCTTAAATAGGGGCTGTTGCGTGCTGGAACTCTTTTGAAATTCTGCCCCTATTTCTTCAAGCAGATACTATGGGTCAATCAACCAGTTTATGAGAAGGCTGAATTTGATGTTATTGCTACAATCCTTAGAGAGGGAACGAAATATATTGGTATGAATGGGCCGAGTAGTACAGACACAACTGTCCGGTGATTAGAACGTGGGGCTGAGAGTCAAGAGTTTTAATCCCAGCAATGCCACAGATTTAGGGCTTGCCTACACTTGAAACACTACAGCATCCCCTCTGCAGTGCTTCACTGTAGATACTACCTACACCAAGGGTGGGGTTCTCCCATCAGCGTAGCTAATCCACCTCCCCAAGTGGCCACAGCTAGGTCAACAGAACAATCCTTCTGTCACCCTAGCAGTGTCTACACATGGACTTAGGTCAGTTTAACTACTTTGCTCTGTGGGTGTGGATTTTTCCTGAATGATGTTGCTAGGTCATTCTAATTTTCTAGTGCAGAACAGCCCTCACTATGCAAACTTGTTCAAGTTTCAACCTGTGTGCCTTTGTTTCCCCATGTGAAAGATTGTATTTATTTTGGTTTCTCTCATACCTATAGTGCTCTAGGAATCTATCAATATATAAACACAGATAGAAAATCTAAAGAGTTACAATAACAAAACATTGCTTCATCAAATCTCCAAACTGAGAAGGTGTTGTGAGGCTTAATTAATAAATATCTGTACTGTGCTTTGAACTCCTCTGGTGAAAGGACCCTTGTCAAGGTTCCTTCCCCACTCTGAACTCTAGGGTACAGATATGGGGACCTGCATGAAAGACCCCCTTAGCTTACTGTTACCAGCTTAGGTTAAACGCTGCCACCATCAAAGTGTTACACAAAAAACAGGGGAAGTGCCCACTTAGAAACATCTCCCCCCCAAAATATCCCCCCAAGCCCTACACCCCCTTTCCTGGGGAAGGCTTGATAAAAATCCTCACCAATTTGCATAGGTGAACACAGACCCAAACCCTTGGTTCTTAAGAACAATGAAAAAGCAATCAGGTTCTTAAAAGAAGAATTTTAATTAAAGAAAAAGTAAAAGAATCACCACTGTAAAATCAGGATGGTAAATACCTTACAGGGTAATCAGATTCCAAACATAGAGAATCCCTCTAGGCA
The DNA here is from genome assembly GCF_965140235.1 of Caretta caretta. Classification (NCBI taxonomy): domain Eukaryota; kingdom Metazoa; phylum Chordata; order Testudines; family Cheloniidae; genus Caretta; species Caretta caretta. Next base: position 176,851,761 of record NC_134208.1, on the reverse strand, counting down.
AAATCTTAAGTTACAAAAAGACACAAAAACAGGAATATACATTCCATTCCGCACAACTTATTTTATCAGCCATTTAAACAAAACAGAGTCTAATGCATATCTAACTAGATTGCTTACTAACTCTTTACAGGAGTTCTGACCTGTATTCCTGCTCTGGTCCCGGCAAATGCATCACAAAGACAGAGAGAGAGACCCTTTGTTTCCCCCCTCAAGCTTTGAAAGTAACTTGTCTCCTCATTGGTCATTTTGGTTAGGTGCCAGCCTAACCCTTTACAGGTGAAAGGGTTTTTCCCTCTGGCCAGGAGGGATTTAAAGGTGTTTACCCTTCCCTTTATATTTATGAAAACTCTTTATTTGCCTCTCCAACAGTAGCAAAGAAATTTAAAAGGTTACCATAATATTTTAAGGCCCACAGTATAACCTATCTTAACATTCTTGAAGGCAGAGTAGAATCTTCTGGACTCTAAGGGCCAGAGGTAAAATGTTCAGAAGCACGTAAGTGACTTAGGCTCCTAAGATCTGTTTGCAAAAGGGCTCAGCACTCAAGAATTTGAGTCTCATTGACTTCCACTGGGATTTGGACTCCTAAGTCATTTAGGCCTGGTCTACACTTAAAAGTCAAAAGAAAAGGAGTACTTGTGGCACCTTAGAGACTAACCAATTTATTTGAGCATGAGCTTTCGTGAGCTACATCTGATGAAGTGAGCTGTAGCTCACGAAAGCTCATGCTCAAATAAATTGGTTAGTCTCTAAGGTGCCACAAGTACTCCTTTTCTTTTTGCGAATACAGACTAACACGGCTGTTCCTCTGAAACTTAAAAGTCAGGTTGCCATAGCTACAGTGCTCAAGGGTGTGAAAAATTCACATCCCTGAGCATCATAGCTATGCTGACCTAACCCCCAGCGTCATGGGTGCCAGGTTTGTATAATTTTTGGTGGTGCCCAGAACGGATCCAAGCATAGCCCTGCCATCCATAGCAACCGCCCCGGGCCCTGCGCTTCAGGGGGATGCAGGGTCCAGGGCAAGCAAGCACCTCAGCCCATCCTGCTCCGCCCCGCCAGCTCCCAGCGTTGCTCGGGAGAGAGGACGGAAGCCGGAAAGAAGTGGGCGGGAGCTTGAGGGAAAGGGTGGAGTGGGGGCATGGGCGGAGCAGGGGCAGGAAGAGGCAGAGCAGAGCGGGGCGGGCTGGGGCCAGGTCGCTCGCTGCTGCCAGTGCCAGGCCTCCCACTAAGCCCCCAGGCAGCCCTGGACCCTGCATCCCCCTTGAAGAGCGGGGCCCCCCAAAGTGCAGGGCCCCCCAAAGTGCGGGGCCCAGGATGGTTGCTCCGGTCTGTCCTATGGATGGGATGGCTCTGAAAATATAAGCCCAAACACCAGTGGAGCCAGGCTCACGTTCCTGAATATTGGTGGAGCATGGGCACCACGGCCCCCGATAACTCGCCACCTATGCCCAGTGTAGATGCAGCCAGGTTGACAGAGGAATGCTTCCATCAACTTCAAACACCATCACTTTGGGAGATGGAGTTCTTACAGTGATGGAAAAACCCCTTTGATCACTGTAGGAAGCTTCTACACTACGGCACCCTAGCTAGAGTGCCGTAGCCATGCCAATGTAGCACCGATAGTTTAGACAGGGCCTTCGACACTTTGGAAAATGTTACCCAAGACTTTTAATCAATGGCTTCTCTTTTTGAACTTATGATAATTAAGGCTACATTTATGGAAGTCACTGAATCCATGACTTCCAGAGATGTCGGTGACATTCTCTGCTTCAGCCCCAGGGGCTTCAGGACTCTGGAGCTCACAGTGGGGCCCTGGCAGGGTTCCAGTGACAGGTGACAGCCTCATGCAGGGGGAGAGGGAAGGGGGGGCACCTCAGGTGAGTGGCTGGGGGTGTCCCATTTTCTCTTTGGGAAATACGGTCACCCTGCAGCTCCCAGCCACTGTGGGAGGAGGGGGAACCCAACAGCTCCCAGCCACCACAGTGGTGGGGGAAACCAAGGAGCCGCAGCAGCAAAAGTCACAGACAGGTCATAGCTTTCGTGAATTTTTGTTTATTGCTGGTGACCTGTCCATGACTTTTACTAAAAATAACCATGACAAGAATCATAATTTGGCCCCTGCAATTAAACGTGGAGCCAAATGCTCCTACTTAGACATCTCAATCCCTGATTTGTGAATGTTGTGAAGTATCTCTATTTCTAAATGGGAGCATCTGTGGGTGTAAAATTTGTGGGCACAGTTATTTGCAGGTGCAAAATGCACCTGCAAAAGTAAATTGTTGTTGTTGTTATTTGTATAATCACTAAATACCTAGGCTAGGATTTTCCAAAGTACATAAGGGAGTTAAGTACCCATATCAAACTGAGTTTTCAATGGGCATTGGACACCTAATTCATTTAGGCCCCCTTGAAAATCCCAGGCCTGGAAAGAATTAAAAAACTGAGATGCACTACTTTTCCCCAGATGTGTGTAAGACTCTGAGATACTCTTCCTAAAGCTTTAAGCTGCTCTCATCTCCACAACCACAGACTGAAAGCTGGACACTGCTCTTGCGAAAGTCCACAGAAACGGCTCACTTTATAGGTCAAAGGGTCCTTAGAATGATGTATGCGCCTCTCTCCCAGCTTGTGCTAACCAAGGAGCAAAGCAGGGAGCTCAATTCCAATCCTCTGCATACTAGTATTCGAAAACCTGACACACTGCTGGCCCAGCAATACCCAGGAGTCTAAAGGCTGCTCAGAAACATAGTAGCAGTGTCTTGCGCTCCCTCTGCTGGTTGGCTGCTAGCACTCACTATTCCCACAGGGGTAGACGTCAATTGTGCTAGTCACAATGCTAGTCTTGCAGGATGAAGATGAAATTGAAGTTGCCGTTGTTAAACTGGGACAGCCGGATGAATTTCAAACCCGCTGCAACAAGGAATTAATTAAATATTCATATAAACTGTGCTCTTGTTTGCTCCAACACAGGCCCTCACACACCCATCAAGCCAGGAAACTATCTACTGCAAGAGAGATGTAAAAAAGCTCCCTTCCCCATTGTTTTCTTCACCCTGCTAAATCTACTCTGGATCATATTGGCCCAGTGTTGATTCTGCTTTCTCTGTGGAAACGATGCAGTTCTTCACAGCTTCTCATTCACCAGAGGGAGGTAGCTGGTCAGTCTACAGCATGATGTGAGCTGTGGCTCACGAAAGCTCATGCTCAAATAAATTGGTTAGTCTCTGAGCTGCCACAAGTACTCCTTTTCTTTTTGCGAATACAGACTAACACGGCTGTTCCTCTGAATTCTTCAGAGATGTGTCCTCTGATGGTCACAACGTTTCCTGCTGGCTGCTTTGACGCTTGTGCTGCAGGAGAAAAGAAGTTAGTGAAATGTAAAAGAAAACTAGAATCCCCAACTAGCTGGTTCCCAAGAGCTATAACAGTCTGAACAACTTGGGGGTCGCACTGTGCTTATGTGGGCTGAGCTCACTGTACACACCAGGGGCCCCATGGCATCCCTCCATTCTCCCCTACAAACTCCCTATGTGCCACCCACCCACCCCCTTTTCTTTAAGGGACTTGCTGCAACCCCCATCAACACCTTCATGCCAGGGAATCTGTGTGCCCTGATCCTAGGGTCCCCCTTTCTCCCCACAATGCCAGGGGCTCTGCGTATGCCCCCTCCATTCTTCGTTTTCTTTCTTGGTGTTAGGATTTTAAACTCATGGGGAGGATCAGCAGAGCTGATATGGGGAGGAGTTGTTATAAGGGAAGGTGTTAATGGCTGCTATCAACTGGTTCTTTGATCTGTAGACAATTCAAAAGAAACCGCTGGCTCTCCTGATCAGATGCAAGGGGCTCTGCGTACAGGGGCGGCAGAGCCTTCCCAAAAGTGGGGGGGCAGGGAGCCCCCACCCCCGAGGCCCTCCTCCCGCCCCTCCGAGGCCCCGCCCCTCCTCTTCCCCTGGAGAAGGGGAAGCTGGAGCGGGGCCGGAGAGCCTGCCCAGGGCAGGGGTGGGCTGACAGTAGCCCCCTGTCCGCGTCCCTGCCCCCCCCCTCCACAGCAGGTAGGGGGACCCAGGCTCCCGCACAGCTTCCCGCGCAGCTCTTACCCCGACCTGGCTTCGGCTGGGGAGCGGAGCGGCGCCTTGGAGCCGTGGCCCAGCCATGGTGAGGGGCGCGCGGGCAGCTGTGGCGGACCCTCCACCTGCCTGTGGTGCGGGGGCCCGAGAGCAGGTGGCGGGTCCGCGCCGGGGTTCCGCACAGCTGCCCCTGCGGGTCGGGTTGGGGTAAGTCCTGTGGGGACTCGCGCCCGGGTGCCTCCCCAAACCGGTAACCTCCCTCCCCCCAGGGCCACCAGCCCGGGTGGCCTCAGGCTCCCCTGCAGCCCGCCCGCTTTCTGCCGGCACAGCTTGGCAGGAAGGAGCGGAGCCTGCAGGGAAACGTCTCCCTAGAGCCTCGGGGCGAGGGAGCTGGGGGCACGTGGCAGCCGGGACAACTCCCTGCCACGGAGCTGGGGTGCCCAGTTCACTGGCGCGGGGCCGGCTGCGACTCAGTCTCTGGCTCGGGGAGCCGGCGTGGACCCTACACCTCCAGCTGCCCTGGGCCGGGCACCCGGGGGGCAGGGACACGGGCTAGGGGCTGCTCTCCGCCCCCCGCACCACAGACAGGTGGGGGGCCCGCGCGGCTCCCACAACAGCCTGGACTCCCCGGCCAGGCGCCACCAGCTGCTAGCCTGGCCGGGGGGGGGGGCACTTCGAGGGGAAGGGGGTGGGGGTCTGCCATGGCAAAATGTGGACTGGCCAGGCCCATGCACTTTTAATAAGTGGGATGACCATGGCCCGTTGACACCCACCCCCTTGTTCTAGCGCCACTGTCTGGGGGTCCCCCATTTCCCCTTTCTGGTTTTCAGAAAAATCAACAGGTTTCTGCTTATTGGTACCTCCAACATTCCCTGAAATTTTGGAATTAATTGAATGTGGCATTCAAAATGTACTGCATTACAGATGCAGAGAAATGCTATCAAGTTACATATAAAGCTTTGCAAGCTTTGCCAGTTAATCCGTAGGGATACACTGACTTTCATGCAAAGTCTTCAAAGCACTTTACACAAGTCCATAAATGGCAGGTGTCAGAGTAGCAGGCGTGTTAGTCTGTATCCGCAAAAAGAAAAGGAAGTACTTGTGGCACCTTAGAGACTAACAAATTTATTTGAGCATAAGCTTTCGTGAGTTACAGCTCACTTCATCGGATGCATTCAGTGGAAAATACAGTGGGGAGATTTATATACACAGAGAACATGAAACAATGGGTGTTACTATACACACTGAAACGAGAGTGACCAGGTAAGATGAGGTATTATCAGCAGGAGGGGGGGTGGGGACCTTTTGTAGTGATAAACAAGGTGGGCCATTTCCAGCAGTTGACAAGAACATGTGAATGTTATAATTCTTGACATCTGATTTGTGTCCATTGATTCTTTTACGTAGAGACTGTCTAGTTTGGCCAATGTACATGGCAGAGGGGCATAGCTGGCACATAGAATATCAGGGTTTGAAGGGACCTCAGGAGGTCATCTAGTCCAACCCCCTGCTCAAAGCAGGACCAATCCCCAATTTTTGCCCCAGATCCCAAATGGCCCTCTCAAGGATTGAACTCACAACCCTGCGTTTAGCAGGCCAATGCTCAAACCACTGAGCTATCCCTCCCCCCTGCCATATATCTATTCAGGGGACACCATCATAGGGCCTGATCACATCAGCCACACTATCAGAGGCTCATTCACCTGCATATCTACCAATGTGATATGTGCCAGCAATACCCCTCTGCCATGTACATTGGCCAAACTGTTTGGAAAGCTGAGATGCATTAGGCACATACCCAGCCAGATAGGCCAAGTCTTTCTTTTCCTTGATAATGTTGTTGTAGCCGTGTCGGTCCCAGGATATTAGAAAGGCCACCAACAGAAACTGATCCAATAAAAGATGTTACCTCACCTACCTTGTCTCTCTTTTCCCTGACAGACACCTAAAAGCCCAAGGTAGCATTATGCTGGCTTTACTTGTCATTGTTAAGCTGGGGAAAGCGCTTTCCCACTAAATTGCCTATATTTACAGGCTTGTGGTTGGGATGTTGTCAGGAGATCAGAAAAAGGTTGGCCAATGAAAGACAGCTGATGTATGGTAGTTGGATTTTTAATCTTTGTCACTTGTTGGGTTCAAATACAGACTTCAGCTCATTAAAGATTAGAAAGCGAGACCAGGACTTAGGCTTCTTGGGTTCTCTTCCCACTCTGCCACCTACTCACTAGGCCTAGTTACCCCATTCTTTTGCTTAAAGCAAGGCATATGGAGGAGGGAGCGTTCCCATTATTTTAGGTCATCTCCAATGAAACTTAGAGCAGCCTCAGGGTTACTCTAATTAATAGGGATATCACTCTGTGGGCCCAAAGAATATCTGTAATGCCGGTGCACTCTGACCACACCCCCAAAACATTTCTGACATGCCCCTGAGCCATCCTTTAAGCCAGGTGCAGGGAGTAGGGCCAGTGTACAGCCCTTATCCCATTTCTGTACCATCTGAGGAGGCCACATGCACAGGGGTTATTCTCAGGAGGCCATTTCTTCCTAATCTAAGGTCTCTTCATGCTGCCGGTTTAGCCTAAAGAGCCTTAGTATAACTAAGACCAGGTCTACACTTAAAAAATTAGATCAACCAACTACGTTGCTCAAGGCTGTAAAAATTTTTGTGCCCTGTTAGACATAATTATATTGACCTAACCCCTGGTGTAGACCTGGCTAGGTCGACAGAAGCATTCTTCCATCAACCTAGCTCCTGCCTTTGGGAGAGGTGGATTAACTACATTGATGGAAAAACCCCTTCCATTGCTGTAAGGAAGGATCTACACTACAGTGTGACAGCAGCACAGCTGCAGTGCTCTCGCTGGGCTGTGGGGGCAGCTGTAGTTAAGGGCAGTGGTTCTCAACCTTTCCAGGCTACTGTACCCCTTTCAGGAGTCTGATTTCTCTTGTGTACCCCAACCCCAAGTTATACCTCTTTTAAAAACTACTTGCTTACAAAATCAGCCATAAAAATACAAAAGTGTCACAGCATGCTATTTGTGAAACTTTGCTTACTTTCTCATTTTTTTTGATATAATTATAAAATCAATTGGAATAGAAATATTATACTTATAGGTCAGTTTACACTATATAGAGCAGTATAAACGAGTTGTATAAAATTTTAGTTTGTACTGACTTCGCTAGTGCTTTTTACGTAGCCTGTTGTAAATATCTAGATGACTTGATGTACCCTCTGGAAGACCTCTGTGTATCCCCAGGGGTACACGTACCCTTGGTTGAGAACCACTGATGTTGACATATCTAACTCCACACAGTAGGCCTGATCCTCGGGGCAAGTCACTTAATCAGTCGGTGCTTCAGTTTCCCCAGCTCTAAATGGGCTAATATTACTTGCCCACTTTTCTTGAGTTTTGGGGATGCATTAATGTTGATGTAGTGTGTAAGGTGGTTGGAGGCTGAGCACCTTAGAAATGCTATTTATTTATAGATAGCATTATAATAATTGTTGAAGTAGTGCACTGCTTTTGGTATCAAAATAACCCTGTGCCATGTTCTGCCCTGAGCTGCATTCCCATTGAATTGAAGGCAGAACTGGTCTCCCCCGACTTCCTGCTGCACTCAGGGAGGGAGACATGCTTCCCCTGCAGCGTTAGAGAGCTTCTGTCTCATAGCAGCAGCAGCAGGCGGCCTGTGCAAGGCGGGGGTAGGGGATGTGAAGCTGCTGTCTGTGTGCAGCTGGAGGAGCAAGTAGAAACAATCTCTTATTTATGTGCAGGAGGAGGAAATGCTTTAAAGAAATGAAAAAATAATGAAGCTGAGTCCAACACACAGCACAAGCAGAAGGAAAAGGAAAAAAACCGAGAGCCTAGTGGTCAGGGCCCATTAAACCGGTTAATAATTTATCTGTGGTGGCGCAGCTGCCTCTGCTCACGTAGGACTTGGAGGAGCGAGCGGGGCTCAGGAAGCGGAAGGCTGAGGCTGCACGTACAGGGGCAGACTTCAGAGCGCTTGTGGCACGTGTCACGTCTCCAAGGGCTCCCAGAGGCTCTCATTGTACAGAGAGCCCTGCTCAGCTCAGTGGCAAAGAAACAAGAGGCCTTATTCCACCTGTTGCATAAGGGCTACCCTTCTACACAAACACTCCTGCCATCTTGATTATCACTACAAAAGTTTTTTTTTCTTCTGCTGATAATAGCTCATCTTAATTAATTAGCCTCTTACTCCACCTTTTCATGTTCTCTGTATGTGTGTATATATATATCTTCTCACTATATGTTCCATTCTATGCATCCGATGAAGTGGATTATAGCCCACAAAAGCTTATGCTTAAATAAATTTGTTAGTCTCTAAGGTGCCACAAGTACTCCTGTTCTTTTTGCGGATACAGACTAACACGGCTGCAACTCTGACTCCAGCCTCTGTTTAACTCCTCCATAGCCAACTTGTGTTGCTCTGGCTCTGTTTTTCAATGCCATTGCGTTCCTGCTTCCTCAGTCTCACTCACTCCCTGATTCTCCTCTATCACTGGTGTTGTAAATCAGAACTCAGCAGCTCCAGTGAAATCAGTGGAGTTACTGGTGAGAGTGAGAAAAGAATCAGGCCCTCTGTGTTTCATTGTGGGAGCTTCTCTTTCCCCAGCATCTTCTCTGCAAACACCCCCATTAGTGACCTCCTTTCATTGTGTCTGCTGCCCCCACTCCTACCCTTCTGTTTGATACACATTTCATACTTTCTCTAGTCTGCTCAGTTTCAAGGTAGCTGCTTCTCCCTCTTCCAGCTGCTGAACTCTTGTATACAGCAGAACTGTGCAAAATTTTTATCACACATTTCATTGTGAAACTGGAATTCACATCAAAATTACCCTGTTTTTGCTTTTTACATATTTTGGGTGATTTTTTTTTAAATTGCACTTGAAAACAGGCTGTTTTCAGGGGCAATGGACCCATCCTTGAGCCGGAAAGGACAAAATTTTGCTTAAAACAAGTGGTGTTTCAAGCAAAATTAGGCCATTTTCTAACACAAGTGGATTTTCAGCAAATATATGTAGCCTTTGGCATTTGTGCATTTTTTTCATGGACAGACCCCATGTCATACATCTTCAAGTAATGTCTTTGCAGATGGAAAATCACCAGACACAAAATGATGAAAATGCTGGCAAAAATCAATTCCTATTTTCCCCTCCATTTTTGCTGTGCAAGTATCCAATATACATTGCTCCCCATAAAGTCCTTCTAATGGAAGCTGCTTCCACCATTGTGAGATGTTCTCTGCTTAATGCTGGGTGAAATTTTTTTGGCCAAAACTATATTTTGGTTAAAAAATGCAGATTTGGTGACATCAAAACCTTTCATGAATTGGTGTCAGTTTTGCTGAACTGTTTCAGGGAGGGAGCAGGAAGAAATTTCAAAAAAGTTGTAATGTTTTGTTTTGACATTTTCAAAATTAAACATGTCAATTTTTCGATTCAAATGACTGTTTAGAAATTTCCTTTAATTCAATGTTTTAAAAGATCAAAAATAGTCTATAAATAAAACCCAAAATTCTGTTTGACTCAAAATAATTTTTTTTTTACTTTTTGATTTGATAAAAATGCTTTAAAAATTCAGTTCTAGATTGACCCAAAAAGATGTTGTTGTTTTTTCTGATTTTTCGGACGTGCCAGAGAACCAAAAAATGTTTTATTCACACAGGTCTCCCTCTGCTTAAGTCTTCTGTAGCCAAAATGCCATGCTTCTGCTTTTCACTGCTTCATTGTGGCTGCCTTCCTCAACGTGTTTAACTCTTTGGGCGCTGTTCCCTTTCTGTCTCTGCTCTCTTTCATTGTTGTTGCTCCCTTCTACTCTGTCTGCTAGCCACCATGAGCACACCCACCCACCCCCATTTATCTCACTTGTAACCTCCATCCTTGCTCCATTGTGTAACAGCAGTTTTGAGAGATCTTGCTTGTGAAAGTGAATTAACAAGGGAGCATTAGAGAGAAGGTTCTCTGCCCTGAGGGTAATCTTTAATTATGTGTGTAGAGCCTGATTCTTGGATCTGCTCCAGCAGCTTTGCATTACTCTCGCATCACACTGTTGCCATTACTAGCTCTCAGAAGGTCCCCCTGGTGAAAAGGAAACCCCAGGTGGCAAGGAGACACACCCACATCTGTGTAGAGGGTGTTCCTGGGAGAAAGGAAATGTATCTGGGACACCCCTTCAACTACATAGTCACTGGCTGCTATAACAGCCACTTGGTTCTGAACAGCTGTATATAACTTAGAAGAGCTCTGAGCCTGCCCTAAATTAGGCCAGGGACCAAACCGGCCCCTTGCTGGTTCCATTATTTGGAGAATGCAAAGATGGCATAGAACCACCTCTCCCCACAATCCACTCCAGCTGCACCAAGACCACGTCTACAAACTTGCATCAGTATAACTACATCACTCAGGGGTGTGCGAAATCCATTCCACTGAGCAACGCAGTTATAGCAACCTAAGCCCAGGTGTAAACAGTGCTATGTGGATGGGAGCGCTTCTCCCATCCACATAGTTACCATCTCTTGGGGAGGTGGACTAACTACGCCAACAGGAGAAGCTCTCACGTCAGTGTAGTAGCGTCTTTACTGAAGCACTATAGCAGTGCAACTGTACCGGTGCAGCTGTGCCGCTGCGGCATTTTAAGTGTGTGCCCCAAGCGTATCTTGGCCATATCTGATATTCTAATCTATAGTAACTACATAGTGTAGTAACGTATATGTTAGAAATGTGTATGGATGGCTCGATAGACTAACAGCTTGTCTTTGTCTGGCAAATGGGGAGGAATTATGGAACTGAATTACTTTTCTCATCAATGTAGGAAATGGGGCAATGCACTCATGCCCTCTGGCATCATGGTGACAAGCTACTCTGGGCAGGTTTATTAGATGCAATTGGATTGGTTGATCTGCTATTTTATTTAGGTAATTACATCTTCAGTTCTAGCTTCCTTTTGCTTTCAAACATTTAACACATTTACACAAATTTACACAAATTTTATACGTTTACACAAATCCACTGGTTCAAATCCCAGCAAGGTCATTCCAATTCTTTATCCTTCTGAGAGAGAGAAACTGAATTCCATAGAGGTCACTGCCTGGGGGATTCCGTTACAACCAAGGTCCCATCTGCTTTCCCAGCTAATTCAAGGTCCTTAGCATTTATTTGGTAAAAGAAGGGGTTTGCCCTCAGCTCAAATTTGCCTTTTCACTGTTTGTATTGTGGTTAAGTCTTGAGACCTCAGTCTGAGATCTTTTGTGCTAGGCACTGTACAAACACAAGGAAAAGATGGCCCAGTGATCTTACAAGATAAGAAATATTTGGAGTACCCACTCTTGTGCAGATGCTCTGTGCTGGTTGGTTACCTGTCACTCCAGACATGGCTGCATTTCACCAGAGCTATGTGCATAGAAGTTGCAAAGGGTTTAAGGATCTTTTGGGCTCTAAAGGACTATATAACTGTAAGATGTTATTTACCCTTATTAAGAAGCATATGTGTGTATGCATGCAAGTGTGATGGGATGTTCACCCCACACTCTCCCTGTAGGAGTTAATGGAGGCCAGATGGGCCAATTAACCTATTAGGTTGCAAGCTGGGAGAATTAAGTCTGAGAGGAAAGCCCTAATTAGGGGAAGCTCACCTGTGCAGGAACAAGTGGGGCTTCTATAAAGCCAGATAGCAGAGAGGGGCTGTAGGGAAGTAGTCTTTCCTTGGGAGTAAGGAGGTGTGTTTGGTACTACAGAGGTGTGTAGAGTTACTCTGTGGAAGGAGGGTGGCATTCTGTGGCTGGTAGACCCAGAAGGTAAGGAAAGCCTCAGGGAAAAGGTAGTAAGGTCCAGAATAGAACAGAGGTTGGTTGCTGGTTAGAGAGTCCTTGAGTTAGAACCCAGAGTGGAGGGTGGTCCTGGGTTCCCTTAGCAGCTACTGCCAGGGAAGTGGCATCACAGGGGTAGTGAAGGGGAATATTGTCGACAAATTGGAGCAAGTCCAGCAGAGGGCAATGAGAATGATTAGGGGGATGGGGCACTTCTCTTATGAGGAGAGGCTGAGGGAAGTGAGCTTATTTCTTCAGCAGAGGAGAAGGATGAGGGGGGATTTGATAGCAGCCTTCAACTATCTGAAGGGGGGGAGGGGCTCTAAAGAGGATGGAGTTAGGCTGTTCTCGGTGGCAGATGACAGAACAAGAAGCAATGGTCTCAAGTTGCAGTGGGGGTGGTCTAGGTTGGATATTAGGAAAAACTATTTTGCTAGGTGGGTGGTGAAGCACTGGAATGGGTTACTTAGGAAGGTGGTGGAATTGCTATCCTTAGTGGTTTTTAAGGCCTGACTTGACAAAGCCTTGGCTGAGATGATTTAGTTGGGGTTGGTCCTGCTTTGAGCAGAGGGTTGGACTAGATGACCTCCTGAGGTCTCTTCCAACCCTAATCTTCTATAATTCTTCTATGATTGGCTAGGACTGCTGGTAAGGAAAGACTTTGATACCCTGAAAGGGGGGAACGTGCCAGAGGGCCAAGTCACAAAGAGGAAGCAACCCTGAGTTACAGAGTAAGGGAGAGGAAACAGTGTGTGCAGCAAGCAGCAGATGGGGGGGGCCTTGGACCTGGAAAGAGCTAATCCCCAGAGCAGCCAGGAGGAGGTTCCCTGTGGTGAATGGACCCTGTGTTAAGAAGCACTTGTAACTTCCCAGTGGCTAGCACTGATGACAGCCTGTGTATGTGCATAGGCCCTTTACCTGCACTGAGGTAAATGGAAACCACAAGGACTGTTATGTTTGAGGTTATCTGTTTTCAGATATATTACTGACACCTCCTGTAGGACCCCACAGATTCCTTTCCCTTCCACTGAATCATGAGTCATATGACTATCTTTAAGCATTCAAGAGGGTAAGTGATTTAATACTTTATAGTAGTTCTCTGGGGCTACAATTCTCAATCTCTTGTCGGCACCAGTGTGAAAGCCAAGGTGCTAAGCTAGGCTTCAAGTGAGTAAGATAGTGAGGGTGATTGCTATGAGATTGGTTCTCACACTGTGTGGTCTGTGGATTAGTAATGGTCTGTGGGGCATTTCCAGATGAACCATGGAGCTGCTTCAATCACAAAGATGAAGCATCAGCCAGGCTTCAAGCAGAGCTCCCAGACACAGGTAGGGCTGTCTTTGTCAGGTGTGCATTTTGTGTAGAATCATATGTGATCAAAGCTGAAGATAACACTAAAACTGAAGGAATGACAAACACATGAGGCTAGAATCAGACAGCAAAAGGACTAGAGTGATTAGAGCAGTGGACCCTCAGCAGACAATTTGGTGCTAATAAATGTAATGGGGGCAGGGGATGTATCCAAGTCTTTGCACACAAAACATCAAAACAAGTTTATTCTCTCCTGGTCTCCTCAATGCTGTTGTAATAGTACACTTTCATGTAACAGTACTGTGGGTGCTAAAGGGAAGGTTTGAGGCTGGGAGGTTATGGTGGCTGGCAGAGGGCACAACAGCATCATGCTGAGTCATTGATATGAAGAAGTTGGAGAGATACTGTGCCCTGCTTTTAGACTGGGAGTCTCTATATGGGACAGGCAGGAGAGCAAGACAGGGCAAGTCCGATCACACTTATGAGTGTGTGTAACACCCTGGAGAATGTGTGGTGTCCCCCTTGATTCCCTATCCAAGGATATGACTCTGCTATAACCCCTACCTCTAAAGGTAGGCTCTTTAGCACAACCTATAGCAACTCCTGTGTTTAATGCTGCAGGTTCCTTATTCGATACCCTGCACTGGCCAAAGTAGCAGCATTACGTAAATAGGGACGTGTTGAGATTCAAATGGCAATGGGCCTCAGACATGGGGGATGAGCTCTACCCAAAGAAAGTATATATTGTAAGCTACTGATCAGTGTGTGTGTGACTACATGAATCTCCCTCTGTGCTTGACCCATAGAGGATGTGGTTGTGCAGTAATTCTCAATCTAAGAACCTGGCTTTTAAGATCAGGCTGTAGAGATTCATACTTTCCACTCTGGCAGTCCCTGGTGAGGTGTGGCCCTTGATGGTAGCCATCACATGTGCATGTTGGGGAGAAATCATTGTACCCAGTCTTAGTTTGTGTCCCAAAGAAGGAGAAAAATACATGTTGTACAAATCATCAAAATTATTTGATTTTTATGACTCTTTCCAAAAGGATGGATTGAGCCAGGCCCTAATCAAAGGCACAAGAAGCCAGTGCTTAATTTGTGCCAGGGCTTGCCAAGGTTGAGCCCCAGCACCTCTAGGCTTGGCAGTTCACAGCCATGGCACCTCTGGACTTACTGCGTTTTTTATAAAAGTAAAAAATATTGTTTGAGCGTTGGCACCTCTTTCATTACAAATTAAACACTTCAAGGAGCCTTGTCCTACTGACAGGCGTCGGGCACAATCTGGATTGGTAGTGTTAACATTGTTCCATGATAGCACTGCTGCTGGCCCTAGGTTCCTTAAAGGGAACAGAAAGAGGGTAGGGGCAGACCTGGCCTGGTGTGGATGACTGACAATTTTCTTCACTAGAACTGGGTGAATAAAAAATGTTTTTGTTCACAGGCAATTCTGAAAAATGGAGAAAAAATTATTTCGTGCTGAACTGACAATGAAATTTTCCAAAATTTTTGGTGACTCAAAAAGTTTGCTTTGACTTCACTTTTTGTGTCAATTTTGGGCATTTTGGCAAAAGCAAAGGAAGACTAGATTCACACTACCTTACACTGATTCCCAACAAGGTATCAGGACATGAGTTCCCATTTCAAGCCCTTTCTCCCATTAGCTTCCTCTCTATCCCATCTCCCCTGAGTGCTCCTGACACCCCTTTCTCAGCGTAGTGACTGCTTTCCCCTTTGGTGGTGGTTTACTTTGAGCCCTGCAGTGTAATTGGAAATAAAGGCATGAAACTGTGAAATGGAAAAGTCAGAAGAAACTCCTCCGTAGTGAGAGGTGATATACTGTGGAATAACTTCCCACAGGAAATGCAGGTCTTTTTTGTCTGGAACATTTAAAATGCAACTGGACAAAGTATTGGAGAATATACTGTATGAAACAATGCTGAGTTAGCTCCGACAAGGGCAATCTAATGACCTAATAAATCATTAGTGTGTCTAATTTCTAACTATGCTGGATTAGAGGGACAATTCTACACAATTGTCAATCAATGATATCATTAACAGCAGTGACTTTTCAGGCATGGGGAAGTCAAGACAAACACTGAAGTAATTCAAAAATCAGTGTCTACTTTTGAAAAATCTGGCTCCATGTAATACTTCTCTTATCCTTATATATGATGCCTATCACCTTACTATCAGAACACTGTATATATCAATCAGGCTTCAACAATGTAGACCTTTCAGAGGAAGAACTGAGAGCAACACAAATAATCCCAGAGCTTTTTAATTAAATATAACAAGGTAACCACAATGATGAATAGGTGATGCTTCTTAACAAAGAAGAGCAACAGGTCCCTTGCTGTGTAGATAACGTGTATGAAGATGAAGCAATACAGGAACAAAGCAAATTGGTTCTGGGGCATGAGGAGGTCCAGGCATCCTTCAGCAGGCTGTGGACAAAGGGGCAAAAATGTGTGATATTGCAGGGCCATGTTCTATACATGTCCTGTGAAAAGACTACTGCTCAGCACATCCCTTGCCTTTGTGACCATAAACTGTCACTAATGTGATCCATGGACAAACTTTCAGATTGAGATCAGCGCGATTCTGTTTGAACAGCCAGATGAATTAGATTGATGAGCTGTGGAACCGCTTGGCTTGTGCTAACTGTCATATATTCATGACTCCCAAAATACTTAGCTATGACTCTATAAAGGTTGTTCTAGTGTAGGGCTGGGCTCCATAGTTGTACTTGTCTCCTGCTATCTCTCTGCTTTGGGCATCTCAGACAGGTTCTGTAATGCTCTGATTCTTTATCAACAGCAGGGTGAAAAAAAAATTCTGTTATCCTGTGGATTTTTCTTTTAATGGCTGGATAACCAGTTAAAAGAAAATAACTGCTAGCAATTTGTGCACGGACTCACTCAAGCATGAAGTGTTTCCCATTTTCTTCCTTCTCCTGCAGGGGGACACTTTTGGTATGTGAGCCTAGTCTCCCAGAACAGCCTTCTACAACTTCTGGTAAGCACAACGCTCCAAGTTCCAGGTACCTCTGTACTTAATCATTTTTTCTTCAGTCAAGATAGAATTAAAGTCCATTAAACATGTGGCAGCTGCTTCATGTGCTAACACAGGAATTCCAACAGTTACTTCTCTCTCTGTTTTTTTTTATATGGAGGACATATGGCCAAATTCAGCCTTGATGTAAGCAGCTGCATCTCAGGAGTTTTTTATTTACTTGAGGGCTGAATTAGACCAAGCTTTTTCCATTCAGTCCTTGCCACTGAGAGATTCCTGAACTGACTGAGAGACTGCACATGCTAGTAGGGTAAATGATATCAAAGTAATTCCCAATAACACAGGTACAGGTTACTCCTCTACCACACTCTTACCCTGATGCCTTCATGTGGAAGTGAATTCAGCTGGTGAATCTTGTACAGCACAAAGTTATCTTCCACTTAAACCTTAAGCTATACCTTTCCATTCACCAGTACTTGCTCAATGTGTGCTACTGAAAGGAAGAGGAGCAGTTTACCTACTGAATGGTTGTCCATCAGGGCTGTAATAGCAACACTTGCTCCATTTTTCCTATTGGTTTGGCAGTTTTAGGCACCACATTTCCCCATTTGTTGCCGTTAGTTTGGATGCAGTGAGTCTTAAGTTCAGAGCTACCTGGGTTTCCCTACAAATGAACTGTTATCTAGCCTGTTCTTTTTAGATCCTACTGTGTTTCCCATTATTTTTTGATGAGCATAGCACCTGCTGTTCAGATCAACCATCAGGCCAGTTTGCTTTGCTACACCTGGGGTTAACCACCCCTCTAATTCTTTAGAACACCCTCAAAATATGTTCTAGTCACAGGCAGTGTTCCCTCTAATTTTTCCAACCCATGTGTGGAATAAACTTTGTAATGGGTACCAGTGTGGAGGTGATGTGTCACACACCCACATTCATGTGGTGGGAGTGGGGATGAGGGGTTTGGAGTGTGGGAGGGGGCCCAGGGTTGGGGCAGAGGGTTGGGGTGCAAGGGCTCCGGGAGGGGGTGCAGGCTCTGGGTTGGGGCCAGAGATGGGCTCAGAGCTGGGGCAAAGGGTTAGGGTGGAGGGGTATGGGCTCTGGGTGGGGCCAGGATGAGGGGTTTAAGGTGCAGGAGGGTACTCTAGGGTTATGGGGGGGGAGCTGCCTCTTCTCTTTCCTCCCCTCCCCCCCGCCCCCACACAGCAGCGGCTGGGCTGGGGTGGGGAGAGGCGCCTCTTCCTTCCCTCCACAGCAGCACCTGGGCTTCGGCTGCAGGAGAGGCACCCCTTCCCGGGCCCCAGGAGATCTGGGCTGTGGCAGGTCCAGGGCTTGGCTAGGTTGGGGCTGGGGGAGGGGTGCCCATCCCCTGGCTGGTCCCTGGCCATGGCAGGTCCCCAGGTGGGTTCCCTGAGCGCCTGTGCAGCACTAAATAGGCGTGGCCCCGCACCTTACAGGGAATTTAGGTCACAAGACCTCTTTGACCGGCTCCACTGTAGAAGTTGTATCCCCTTGCCATAGAGTATGCTGGCCCCTTCAAGTAGAGTCCAAGTCCAAATCCCAGGGTCTGAGCTTTTGGCAGAGGGTGAGGGGAGGAAAAGTGCCTGGTCCTTCAGGAGAAAGCCAGATCTTAGAGGAGGAGTCTGCTGGACTTCCTTTCTGTGTTTGTTTTTTGATCTATCATCCCTGTTGAAGGGGAGAAATTGGAGGGCTAAACTATTCAACCAGTGAGGGAAACTGAGGCAGCAATGCATTTATATGGCTGACAGGGAAACCACTCTTACCCCTCTCTATTTAGTAGGCAAACCAGTTACAAGTAATGGCAAAATAACTTCTCCAGTGTATTTTTTTTTAAAGTCTCTGGAGTTAATGTGTAAGATCCTGCTATGAGTTCATTCTTGGGTTTGATTCTGACTGAATGGAAGTCTTCTCAAAGAAATGAATCTTTGTGGAGATTTGGAAATATTTTAAACTGGGACCACGTGGAGAGCACACATCTGGGTCATGCCTCCCCCTGTTTACGCTTTCACCTGAACTTACATGTCCAGATGGTGCCTGCAGGCGCATCTGCTCCATCTTCTCTTTGTGCTGCCGCTGCTTTTCCTTCTCCTCATATTGACACTTCAGCATAGTCAGCTCCATATCCAGCCGCATCTTCTCCAGCTCAGTCTCAGCCACTCGGTCCAGCGTGAAGTTTGGCTGCTCCATCTCCACCCAGCTGTTGATCTCACCATCATTGGTAACATGTTCTGGTTGCAGAGAATCCAGTTCTGCCTGTGAATTAGTCTCCAGGTCCTGGTCCCTAATTCCTGGTGGTTCTGTCACATCGTCAGGGACATCTGGGGTATTTTCAGGGGTGTCCTAGTCCATAGATCAGGGAAAATCACCCACTCCTATTTAACTGATACAAACTATTTTAAAAAAATCTTCTGGTAAAAGAAATGTTTTTCGACTAGCTCAGCTGGGCCAAATGCAGGCTGGCAGCCCAACTATATCTGGAAAGCTACTACACTTGAATATTCAAAGCCCTGTCTGAACTACTAGAAAGTCAGAGGCTCCACTTATATTGTGGTGAAAAGCAGTGGTATCATTTTGCTATGGGGTGAGAGAGGCAGTTGCTCCCCCCAAAACTTTTTGTCCCCCTGACTTTTCATAATTCTATATACTGTCTTCCACTTTTTGCCCCTCTTTCCCCCCAGCTTTGGATGCAGTCATTAGAGTAAACTTCCCCTCTCCCCACCCCAAATAGGAGTAGATGAGACCTAACCCAGTCCCCATAACCAGATCAAAGCCCTGGACTAAAACCCATGGCCTTTGACGTAAGCATAAAGAACACTTCAACTCTGGGTCAGTTGAAAAGTCAGTGAAGAAAAACATAGGGGACAAATCTATCTCTGATTCGAGTCTAGTGGATGGTGTTCAACCAGATATGAAATTAGCTTCCCCTTAGAACCATGGAGTCATGAGACTGTGCTACCGTCTTGAATGTATCTGGCCAGGAGAAAAATATTTTACTACTCTGAATTAATTTCTGTCAGTTCATAAATGAGATGCCAAAATGAGCCAATGAAGGTGAGAGGCCTCCCTGTCTTGGCATTAGTAACAGTAGTAGAATGGGTTGGCTGGCTTTCAGCAGACCCAGGAGTTAGTTATGTAGAGATCATGCCACTGACAGGTCTGCCCTCTAGGTTTATGGAAAGCCACAATATTTATTTATGTAATGTATACAAGAAGCACATGCAAGAGCTTTGAATAAAATGGATGTAGACAAAATGTGGAACTCTTCCCCTGGCTTACATTTTAAAGCCTATGACAGAAGGTGAAGAAAATAAAAAACCAAAGAAAACTATTACTCTTACCATAGAGGTCTTGGGTACAAAGCTAGGGGAGGCAAAAATGAGGCTGGAGAACACTGGATTCACAGGCAGTAGCCACAGTTTTACAAGTCTTTCACTGTCCCATGCAGAAAACTCAACACCAGCTGCCCCAGTTCGATCCAGATAGAAACACAAAGTTCAAACCCAGATTTCAGCAAACTGTCATGCTGATGTCACAGGTTCCACACTATGCTGTCTCATAATCCAGCTGTTGCTACAACATCATAAATGCTCTGTTGCTAGGTGTCCAACAGCACATGGGAAATCTGCAGCAGAGCCAGGGATAAATCCAGTTCTCCTGATTCAAGTCTAGAACCTTAACCACTAGATCAGTTCTTTTCCTTCTGTAGCCACCTTCCTGCTGCTTCAGTGAATGAGACTGTGTTCCTTCACATAGTGGCAGCATGCATAGTAGGCAGCAGTCTGGCTCACCACGTGCCTAGCCATGATCAGCTGGCAGTGATTTGTAGGGTTCATGGGAGTAAAAAGTTTTAAGCAGGGATTTGAAGTAGGATAGTATGGTGACACTATGGATTTTGATGGAGTGTTTCCCTCCAATTAAGGAGTGGTGTTGAGGAGAGGTAGTGCTGAGAAGGGCTTGTAGGAAAAGCAGACTAGCAGGAATTGAGTGGTAGAGTGAAGGCAGGTGTCATCAGTGTGATAAGATAGATTAGTGCTAAATGGTGAAGGGCCATAAAGGCACAGAAAAGAAGCTAATGGAGGGATGCAAAGTGGAGGTGGGGGGCCATGAGCAGACAAGGAGCTAGGAAGATAATGCTGGCAGAAATGTTTTGAATGGACTTAAGGGGAGGACAAGGTAAGCTAGAGAGAGGAAGATGACAGTACTCAAGATACAACATAAGGGCTTGGAACAGAAACTTTGGTAGTCTGGACAGACAGAAAATGCTGGATCTCTGGATCGTTCTGTAAGAAGTTGTGACAAGACTTAAACACTACAAAGGGGTATGGGTCTAGAAAGGGGCCAGGTCAAAGATGATGCTGACATTACAGGCCTGAGTGACTGGGAGGATGGTGGTGGTATACATGGTGATGAGGGGGGAGAACAGAGGTGTGGGAATAGAGAAAGATCAAAAGCTCAGTTTGGGCCTTATTCAGTTGATGTTAACAGCTGGAGATCCCCACAGAGAAGTTTCAGTGGGGTAGACCAAGATGTGGGATTGGATGGAGCAATATTGCTCCTGTGTTGAGAGGTAGCTCTAGTAATCAAACCTGTGCTCGCTCAGCGAGAAGCCAAATTCTGCTGTCAGTAACACCTGCCTTTACTCTACCATTGATGCCACTCAATTCCTGCTAGGATAATTGAAGTCAATGGAGTTACACCATCATAAATTTGGAGAAATGAAAACAAAATAAGGAACAAGTGTTGGGGCTTTTAGACATTTTGGTGGTGGTGGTTTATCTTTCACCCTCCATCTTTGTCCACCTTCTTGTTACCAAGGTTGGCACCCTTTTTAGGTGCCTATTTTTCTGATTGGTTAAAGTTTAAGCCTAATCTACCTAACAACAGTAAAGTCAGGAAGGGGTCATCTGACTCCCAGTTATTCTGCTTTGTGACAGTCTATATAAGGGGACTACACACTCTGTCAAGGGCTGTCTGCTCAGGAGGCAGCCCATGTTCAGTTCAATTCATGTCTGCTCGGTTGTGCAACAGAGAAAAAGGAACATCCAGGTAAGCACAGGTGTTTTGAGGTTGTCTGTCATCGAGGAAGATATCCTGTTCCATCTCGAGTTCCTGATTCCAGTAGCTGTGCTCAAGGTCTTGACCTGAGTTACCTGAGAAGCAAGGCAGACGAGAGCATTGTGAGCCATCTACACCTGAGTTCCTGTCACTCCTAGAGACTGAGTAATGTTGACATTTTATTGTTGTGTCCATATTGGTTAGGGGTTGGGTCTGGGCTTCAAGCCAGCTGTACTTGTAAAACCACCGAGCTGTTTTATGCTTTATTGTACTTTTCTCTATATTTTGTTATGTACCCTCTTAATAAACCCTCCTGCATGTTTTCATCATTTAAAATGACTAAGTTTCATTTGACCTGTGACTAATAGGTGATAGACCCTGCAGAGGGATCAATCCTTTTAGGGCAGTGGGGTCCTTAAATCAATTCCACCAGTCTCTTCTGGTAACAGTTCTGGTGATCACAGCAGGACCCCTGATGGTCGCAGTTGCTTTAAGTTTTTATAATCTGCTCATCTAAGGTTTATGGGACGGCCACAAGTCTTGAGGGAGGGCAGCATTGGTATTTGGCCAGGAGCTTTTCTCATTTTGAGACCCAGCTGCTGAAGTCAGGCACCAGTGAATGCTCTGTGGGAGCTCTTTGTGGTGTGCTAACTGAGGACTGATAGCAGGCCAGCCATTAGGCCCACTGAGCATGACATAGGCCCAATGAGTACAGCAGACTCTGGCCTTGAGAGAGTCCGGTGGGAGTGCTGTTTGAGATAAAGGGAGTTTAATAACTCTGGGGCAGGCCAGCATTGTTGCTGAGCATTGCTTGTCCCGACTCTTGGTAGTCACCAGTAAAGTGCTGGGGGAAGTAGTGTTGCTGTGTGAGCCAGACACACTACTTGATTTGTGAAATGTGTCTAAAGCTTCAGTCCCAGCGGATGGAGTGAGGAGTGCAATACAAATTAATTGGAACATTGTGTAAATTCTTTTTGTAAATGGAAAAATCCATGGGCTGAAATTATTTTTTTAATGGGGAGGATGCATTTGAAAAATTGTTTTGAACTTGGGAGAATTTTGTAATGGTTAAGCCTATCCCCAATAAGAAAACAAAGAAACTAGCTCTCATATATGGGCTAGTCATGGTGTCTAGAGAATGGCACGAACACATAAAATCTAAAAGCAAGGTAATCTCCCAGTTGAAAGAACACAGCTGAAAAGGAAGCTGACATTGATAAATTAACAATACAAAGCAATACTTTGTCAGCTCAAGGGTTAAACCACTGTTTACAAATCAACCAGCTAGAGCAGCAGGTTAAAGAGCTTAATGCATGCTTGGTGAAAAAGGACAAGAAGAACTTTGTTTTAGCTACTAAAATGGAGGAATCCCAAGCTGCTATATGAGAGCTGGTCAAAGTGGTTCAGAATAGTAAACACAACGTTGGAGATCATACCACATATAAGAACAAAATTGAGTTGCTAAGCTAAAAAGAGCCCAGGGTATGCTCAATGCCTTGAGTACTGACCCTGTAAAAGGTTATGGATCTGAAAGCTGCCCTAATCAAGAGGGATCAGAAAATGACTTTGATTTGTGAGAGGTTAAAGAAACAAGAATGCAACCTTCTGCCCCTCAGATTCAAGAAGAGTTAACAAGCTATGAGGGAACGAAGGGGGGAGGGTAGAACGCCACCTGCCCCCCAATGGCCACCATAACTACTGTAGTAAATTATGGCCCAAACTGACCTGTGGAAACAAGGTCAGACCAACCCAGAGCAAGGGGCAAAACTCTGGGCCCATTAAATAAGGATCCTTCATTGGCTTGGCTTGGCGAGACCAGCAACATGGCTACTAGGGCTCTGCTACATGAGTGAGTGAGCAGGGAAGAGTCCGGAGCGTTACCCGGAGAGGTGCAATTGGCTCGCATATGGGAGATAGCTGAGAGATATGATGCTGTATATGAATTGTACTTCCTACATGAGAACATTCTGGGAAAATTTTATTCTGAGAGGCAAAAATCTGGTGAAAGGCCAGAAAGGTTTTTGGGAAGAAAGTGGTTATTGTATTGGCTGTCAGGTTTATCTCCTGTGGTGAATGGTGTAGCAACATGTGATATGCCTGAATTTAAGGAGGTGTTTATTCAGGGTCTCTTACCAACAATAAAGGTTACCTTATATCCCATAAATCCTAGAACCACAACAATTAAAGAACTGGAAAATAAAATTCTGAAGCATTTGAATTACAGAGAGAGAGGCTTTCCTTAGTCATTGGCCAAAGAAGAAAATTGCAGCTGTAAAGCACCTCAAAAGCACCCCAACAACAAGTCCAATGAGCAAAAAGCAAGAAACCTCATACAGAAAGCAGGAATTCTGCAACAGATATGTCTTCCTTTATAATCAAGAATCATCTAACAATTGTCACAGCAGAGAAGCTGCTGATATGAAAGGATTTCAGTCAGTGTTGTGGAGAAAATTACTTAAATACAAGAAAAGAGACTAAATAGACTGCCTGCCTACAGAGGAGCTATTCAAAAGGTTAGCTAAGTATGAAGGAGGCTGTAACAGCAGCGCTTCACCAACATCTGCTACCAATGCATCTGGCATCCAATACGACAGAACCAGACTCTCCCACCTCCCTCTTTTGTGGCACTCATCAGTAATGATGTTTGGGGGATGCCTGTAGTAGATGCCACCATAAAGGGAGAGCATGGATACATCAATCAAGTCATGTTAATTGCCACCAGTGCCACCTTGTTGTTGTTTGCTCAAAAGCAGCTCCAAAACCCAAGGACTTTAATATACGAGGAGTAAAGGTATGGGAGGGATACAGTAATAAGGAAAGCACTGTGCCCTTTATAAAACCAGCATTGTGTACCATGGGCAAACTAACAATAAGAGCATCATTTGGCATACAGATGCTAGATGGACACGGCATTCTGGGAATGGACATCCTGAAAAAGTTAAACCTTGTGGTCAACCTGCCTAATAGAATGCTAACACAAATTCAAAGACAGGAAGGAGGTCTCCTCATTCCGGCAGCCCACAGAGTTGCAGACTCCAGTAAAGCTAGAAACACCTGAATGGGAGCTAACAGTTAGAGATAACAAGACAGTATCTGCAAGCATTCACCAGTAATAAGCATCAATGCAGAAAGATCCAAGCTGAAGTAATCATGATGGGTCCAGACCCCAAGCCGCAAAAACAGTATAAATATTCTCAGGAGGCTGAGGAGGGGATTAAACCTACCATTTTAGAACAAGGGGTACTTGTAGAAATGGATAGTGTCTGTAACTTTCCCATATTGCCTGTCCTAAAAGCGGACAAATTCACCTGGAGATTGACTGTCGACTAGCGGGAGGTAAATCGAGTTACACCTAGGTTAGCTCCAGTTGTAGCCAAATTTCAGGAAATAATGGTGGCCATTGCTGCAGGTGCTGATGTGTTTACTGTACTAGACTTGAGCAATGCATTCTTCTCCATTCCTCTTCATCATAGCATAGGGTACAAGTTTGCATTCACTTGTGGAAATAAGTCCCTTTCAGGTGAGTATCCCAAGGGTACCACAATGTGCCGTCACTTTGCCACAAATATGTATCCAAAATGTGGGAACATCTGAAAAAGAAGGAAAGAATTATAAGTTATGTGGATGACATCCTCATTGCAACAATAACAAAGGAAGAGAACTTAGAGGTATTGGAAGTCGTTCTGAAAAAAGTAGGGGTGATGGAAGTTGTCATCAGTCCCACAAAGGCGCAAATGCTCAAACAAAGGGTGAGTTACCTTGGGATGGAGTTGGGCATTCATGGAAGGAGACCTGATGCCAGCAGGATTGAATTAATATACAAGCTGCCAGACTCAAAAGATATAACATCATTGTGTTCATTTGTTGGACTTACAGGGTTCTCAAGAGATTTTATGAAGGGATACTCAGTTAGCTCAACCACCCTATAATTTGTTCAAAAAGGGTAAAGAATGGACTTGGGGAGAAAAGGAAAGAGACACATTCCGCCGACTCAAACAAGCTCTTATTCAGGCACCAGCCCTTGTGTATGCACAGTCAGGCAAACCCTTTCTGCTCCAGCTAGCAACAACAAGAGAGATTAAGTGCAATCTTAATGCAAAATAGTGGTGTGGGACTCAAACCTGTCACATTTGGATCAAAAACATTTAAGTGAAATAGAAAAGCAATACTCACCATGTGAACGAGAAGTGTTGGCCCTCACCTGGGCAATGAAACATTGGGAGTATCTTATAGGCATCTCCCCCATTATCTGAAAGACTGTTCATACCCCAATACACAATGTACTGTCCAGTGAAATTAATGAGGGTGGGGTATCAAGCCCCCTGCTATCTGGCTGCATATTGAGTCTACTTAATAGGGATCTTGAAGTGGAAGACTCACTCACTCTCATGGTTCCATACGTTCTACTCACTAGTGGAGAAGATCACGAATGCCCACTACTATTTGAAAACACCAGTAGTCCAAAATCACCTTTTGAACTAGAAACATCCTATGAGCAAGCTAAAGACTCTGGCAGAGACATTTGGGTGGTTGATGGGAGTTGCCACTGTAGTCAGATGTTTGGGGTGTGTGTGTGTGTGTGTGTGTGCGCGCGCTCCCTGTGTGCTGTCCCAGCTCTGCGCAGACAGCTGGCACAGCAGACCTTGAGCAAACCACCCAATGACCACCCAGCAGACCTTGAGCAAACCACCCAATGACCTTTGTTAAGGTACAAAGGCATCAGGCCAGGCTTACTGTCGACGAAGCATGGTAATAGCACCTGGCAGACTCTATGAGGATACTAAGACATGCATGCCCATGACAATGGATGCAGCTCAGTCAGTAGTGGGACTTCCCACTGCCCCTTAGGCGGTCCAAAGATACTCTCTCTGAAATACTCTTTATACCCTGATATAAACAAGTTACGTACTGTCATCCTGACCTTTATCTTTTAGGAGGGGTCAGTGTGTTTCTGTTATCCTTGGGGAATGTTTTTGTGCTATCCTTGGCATTGGTGTTTTCTGGTACCACTTGTGTTTGCGTGAGTACTCTGTGCTTAGCACTTCTTAGGAATGTGTATTTCTGCAATATCACCTCTGATCTTGCCAAATTCTGTGAGCAGGTCCTGCCTCATACCAGGCCTATGATACAAGGGCTTACATCTCAGGCTTTCTTCCTACTACAGCCACTATCATGAGGATAAACCCTGAGCTGGATATGCTGGTAAAATACTACAGGGAACAGTGGTTCAATGTTCTGTGCAAGCTGCTGAAGTAGTTGCTATAGTAGCTACATTGGATGAAGCAGATCCAAGTTGTGACCTTTTTAATTTGTTCTGACTCTGGGTCATCCGAGCCCTTGTAGCTTGGATGCTGATATGGATGGCTGGATGGATAGACAAATGACTTCTGCAGATAACAAGCCTATAATACACACAAAATACCTCTTACTTACTTGGAAACTGGCTGAATCAAGAACTGGCAAGAGTTAGCTATTCAGGGTCAAAGCACATGGGAAGAACTAGGCGGAGATATCTGGCCTGAACAACAAAGTAGATCTCCTCACTAAAATAACCAGGGAACCACCTTGCTTCGTCACAGTGGGTGATAAAGTATTATACTCATTCTTTTCTGACCAAAATCACTCACTGAGCCCCAAATGGGCAGGGCCTGTTGTTGTCATTAACAAAGCAAGTCCAACCACCTACCAGATGAAGGTTAATGGGAAAAAAGAGAAAAACACTAAAATGGTTTCATTCCACCCAACTGAAGGGATGGAAAAATTCTGATGGGGTGTATGTATGTATAATTATTGTGACAGGGTCAGGCCAGATGGCTACAGGAGAGTGATAGAAGGCAGATATATTAGCCCCAGGTTAAGTAGGTCCCTTTTCCCTGGGTAAGGTAACAGGGAAGGTTCCAGAACAATCAGGAACTTCCTGGAAACAATTAAGGCAGACAGGCCTGATTAGAACGCCTGCAGCCAATCAAGAAGCTGCTAGAATCAATTAAGACAGGCAGGCTAATTAGGGCACCTGGGTTTAAAAAGGAGTTCACTTCAGTTTGTGGTGTGCATGCGAGGAGCTGGAAGCAAGAGGTGCAAGAAGCTGAGAGTGAGAAGGCATACTACTGGAAGACTGAGAAGTACAAGCATTATCAAACATCAGGAGGAAGGTCCTGTCGTGAGAATAAAGAAGGTGTTGGGAGGAGGCCATGGGAAAGTAGCCCAGGGAGTTGTAGCCGTCACGCAGCAGTTACAGGAGCCACTGTACACAGCTGCAATCCACAGGGCCCTGGGCTGGAACCCGGAGTAGAGGGTGGGCCTGGGTTCCCTCCATCCCCCCAATTCCCTACTTGATACAGAGGAGTTGGACTGGACTGTGGGTTCCACCAGAGGGGAAGGTCTTTGGCCTGTTCCCCGATCCACTAGATGGATCAGCAGAGACTGCGGGGATTGTTGTTCTTCCTTTCCCCATGCTGGCCAGTGATGAGGCTAACTGAGTGAACAGCAGATTTGAGCCACGAAAGTGGCTAAACTGAGGGCTGTCGTGAACCTCTGAGGCGAGAAAATCCACCAACAAGCGCAGGACCCACCAAGGCAGAGGAGGAACTTTTGTCACAGTGTGTGTGTGTGTGTGTATATATATAATATACACATTAATTACTTTTGTCTTTCTCCTTTGTTGCAGGAAATCCAGCAGTAATTATGATTTCTATATTGTATCATAGCACATTTATTTGCATGGCATAGTCAGTGATTGTTAATGGAAATGAGCACTATTATTGTAAAGTCAATGAGTCTCAAAACTATAAATGGGATGAATTAGTACATGGCATTGATTTTGATCTACCAAATTTGCTATTAAGAGGAATCATCTCTGTGTATGCATATAATGAAAATGATTACGGTTGTTTGGTTTGGTAAGAGCTGAAAAGCAACAAAACGCTCATGGCCTTTACGACAACCAATTCAGCTCAGAGGGTTACCTCTGTGGATGAGCTTAAGGAGGAACAAATCTCCTTTGTTCAAAAAATTGCAGGAAAATGTATGTGGCAATTTTCTAGTTGGCTGCTCTGATGCAGTAGAGGTTTGGGAGCCCCATAAATGTTCCTTTATGCAGTCCAACCTCCCTTCACGAATGCAAATTGGTAAAATCAATGTAAAAATTTAAATGGGTTTGCAGTACATGATCAATCAGTTGGATGTTTATGTGCATACACCCTCGTCCCAGTATGCAGTAGCTATGAAATGCCAAAATTGTACCAGCTCTTCTGTTAAGACACGTCCCAATGTAAATAAGTCCTGTAAAAAGGCTAATAATGTGAGTTTTCATGTTGAGTGTTATGGAAACATCTGTATCTCTGTAAAACCAAATGATGCGGGTATGTGGTATTTCACTAGTTTGTTCAGAACAAGAGAAACTGTAAAAGGGCTAGTGGTGCCTGAACAACGTTGTGCCGGTAGTGATAAAGCAGGATTTTAAGAAACTTCCATTAGTAAATTTCATGTATTCATTCAAAAAGGTTATGCTGCTCCAGTTAAATTTGCATAGAGTTCAATTTGAATGTTTACCGTATGTAATCCCGTTAGTGGCAGGGTGGGATGAGTGGATAAGAAGTGTGATACCTGGACCATCCACCCCGAAGATCCACAAGCGAGATACAGTAGCAACTATTTTAGGAGGAGTAGGGATTGGGTTGGGAGTCTTAAACTCAATTGACGAGCAGGTCCTGGCCAATGAAATAGGTGCAATAGGAAAGGATATGGCTTCCTTACTCAGCCCATGTACAACATCTGTTAACCAACTAAGTATAACTGAATATAAAATTGCTGATGTATTGCCCACACGCTGTTAGTGTAAGAACAGGACCATCTTGGTATTATGAGTGCACTAGGAACAATACAGGCTAACATTTCTATGGCACTTGCATGCGTGCAGGCCCTAGCATGAGGGTAGCTAAAAATATAATCAGGGATGGACTTAACTGAATAATTCCTGTCAAGCTCAGAAATGTTCTATGGAAAAATGCAACAAATGCTTTTGAACAGCACCATCAATCCTGGTAGAAGTTAGTACATTTTTCCTACAGCCACAAAATGGAAACCGTTACTGCCTATGGCTTGACTATAACTGAAGGAAATATGGGTTTCTCCATTGGTATCTATGGGTCTAAACCTCAATTATTCAGTTCCTAAGGAGCTCAGTAAGTGAGTATACGAGCAAAATGGCTTGTATAGTAGTGTAAATTTACAATCATGCATGGAAGAGACAGGAATAGGTTATGCTTGTAATTCAGGGGTAATTGAAGATTCTCATATTTTGTTTAAATCATAATGAGGGAAAGTGCTACTACCAGTGTGATAAATGAAGGGTGGAGGTAGCTCCCTTTTATGGATACCCAGCCAGCCAATTGGCTATAAAATTCCTCTTAGTAGCTGTTCTCTACTTGCCTTACCTGTAAAGGGTTAAAAAGTCCAGGTAAAAGGAAGGGAGTGGGCACCTGACCAAAAGAGTCAATGGGAAGGCTAGAACGTTTTAAAATTGGGGGAGAAAAGCTTTCCCTTTTGTTGGGGCTGTTGTTTTCTGGGAAAGAGGAGAACAGGGAGCAGTTGTGCTGTGAGAAGCTGAAGGCCAGATATGAAAATCAGATCATATCTAGAGCTACTTATTTAGCAACCCAGATATGTAAGTAGATTAGGAATGCTTAGAAAGACGCGGTTAGGTTTATTTCTGTTTGTTTCTTATTGGCTTGTGGACTCCTCTGCTTTTTGTTCCTCCAAATGCTTTTTGTTTTGCTTCTAACATTTAAGCTGGACCTCAAGAAGGTTATTCTTCATGTTTAATTTTTGTAAGTGGGTTTTTTTTTAAATCTAGCAAAAGCCTAAGTTCCAGATGTATTTTCTTTCTTTTTGTTTTTAATAAACTTTATCTTTTTTTTAGAACAGAATTGGATTTTTGGTGGCCTAAGAAGTTTGTGCATATGTTGTTTAATTAGCTGGGGCAACAGCTAATTTCCTTTGTTCCCTTCCTGTGGGATACCCTCAAGCCCTTTCACCTCCCTCTCTGGGGAAGAGCTGAGAAAGAAATTACCAAGTGCGCCTTTCTGGGTGCTAGGGGGTTTTGCATTTGGGTGGTGGCAGCATCTACCCATCCAAGGTCAGAGAGAAGCTGTAACCTTGGGAGTTTAATACAAACCTGGAATGGCCAGTATTAATTTTTAGAATCCTTGCGGGCCCCCACCGTCTGCACTCAAAGTGTCGGAGTGGGGAATCAGCCTTGACAACCAGTTTAAATCAATGATGTAAATCAATATGCCTTAGTGTTAGTAAATATAAAGTGTATATGTCTACACAGTTCATATAAAAGTTTTGTTGTTAATTATTACACCATACCTCATAATCCATATGTCAATTTATGTTTGTGTTCAGTGTTTTATGTGGCTGTGATGTTAATTTTACACAGAATCATGGAAGATTAGGGTTGGAAGAGACCTCAGAAGGTCATCTAGTCCAACCCCCTGCTCAAAGCAGGACCAACACCAACTAAATCATCCCAGACAGGGCTTTGGCAAGCCGGGCCTCAAAAACCTCTAAGGATGGAGATTCCACCACCTCCCTAGGTAACCCATTCCAGGGCTTCAACACCCTCCTAGTGAAAGTGTTTCCTAATATCAAACCTAAACCACCCCCACTGCAACTTGAGACGATTGCTTCTTGTTCTATCATCTGCCACCACTGAAAACAGCCCAGCACCAGGTAGTTGAAGACTGCTATCAAATCCCCCCTCACCCTTCTCCTCTGCTGAAGAAATAAGCCCAGTTCCCTCAGCCTCTCCTCATAAGTCATGTGTCCCATCCCCCTAATCATTTTCGTTGCCCTCTGCTGGACTCTCTCTCCAATTTGTCCACTCCTTTCTGAAGTGGGGGTTCCAGAATTGGATGCAATTCTCCAGATGTGGCCTCACCAGTGCCGAATAGAGGGGAATAGCCACTTCCCTCAATCTGCTGGTAATGCTCCTACTAATGCAGCCCAATATACCGCTAGCCTTCTTAGTAACAAGGGCTCATATCCAGCTTCTTGTCCACTGTAATCCCCAGGTCCTTTTCTGCAGAACTGCCGCTTAGCCAGTTGGTCGCCATCCTGTAGCGGTGCATGGGATTCTTCCATCCTAAGTGCAGGACTCTGCACTTGTCCTTGTTGAACCTCATCAGATTTCTTTTGGCCCAATCCTCCAATTTGTCTAGGTCACTCTGGATCCTGTCCCTACCCTCCAGCGTATCTAGCTCTCCCCCCAGCTTAGTGGCATGAGATAAGTGTACAAACTATTGAAACCCATTATTTGTTATACAAACATATTGAACCAGTTCATTTGTGTGTAAATATATCTGCTCTTAAAACAAATGGTGCATCACCCACATTTAGAACAGCATCTAAAACAGTTACAAAGGGAAGGAAAGGAGGTAGTGGGGACGGTCCACCATTCCTCCCAACTGATGCAAAGAATCTTAAACAAGAACCCAGGAGGAAACTCTCTCTTCCCATTGGTGGGAAAAATCTGTTTAGTAGCAACACAAACTATAGCATTGCATGGGAAATGTTGTTACATCTCATAATTGTAATAATTCAAGCTGTAATTAATATATATTTAGAATCTTTAACTTTCTGGGTTAAAAGAAAAGTAAGAGAGACTAGTTACGCTAACTATAGGTTAATTTGATTTTTTTAAGGCACTGTAACTATGACCTGGGTTAAGTTTACATATGTGGCAAAGGTTAAGTGTGACAGTAAAGAACACCGAAGTGATTCCTACCATCAAGGAGGGAAATTGTTGGGGCTTTTAGCCATTTTTTGGGTTTGTTTATTTTTTGATTGTTGATTTATCTTTCACTCTTTATCTTAGTCTACCTGCTTGTTACCAAGGTTGGTGCCCTTTTTAGGTGTCTGTTTTTCTGATTGGTTAAAGTTTAAGCCTAATCTACCTTGCCATAGTAAAAGCAGGAAGGGGTCATCTGACTCCCAATTATTCTGCCTAGTGACAGAGTCTATTTAAGGGCTACACACTCTGTCAAGGGCTGTCCACTCAGGAGGCAGCCCTTGTTCGGTTCAGCCTGTGTCTGTGCTTGGTTATGTGATGGAGGAAGAGGAACATCATCAAAACACCTGTGCTTACCTGTTTGTCTGTTGTTGAGGAAGATCTCCTGTTCCATCTCAAGTTCCTGATTCCAGTAGCTGTCCTCAAGGTCTTGACCTGAGTTACTTGTGAAGCAAGACAGACGAGAGCATTGTGAGCCCTCTACACCTGAGCTGTCACTCCTAGAGAGTGAATAACGTTGACATTTTATTTGTGTTGTGTCCATATTGGTTAGGTGTTGGGTCTGGGCTTCAAGCCAGCTCTATTATAAAACCACCAAGCTGTTTTATGCTTTATTGCCCTTTTCTCTATATTTTGTTATGTACCCTTTTAATAAACCCTCCTGCCTGTTTTCAGTGTTTAAAATGACTAAGTTTCATTTGACCTGTGACTAATAGGTGATAGACCCTACAGGGGAATCTATCCTTTTAGGGAGGTGGGGTCCTTAAATCAATTCCACCAGTCTCTTCTGGTAACACAAGGATGGATGTGTGCAAGGACTATACACACAATGGGTTGTGCACTGTAGTACAAAGGTATTGTATATTACATAAACTATTGTCCCTTAAATAACCCTTTGCCCTGTATTTTTTTATACTGTTACCCTTTAGGCTGTTATGCTCTGGCTCTTGTCTAGAACTTGGCCCATACATGAAGTTTTCTAGGCAACAGGAGATAAAATCACAGCATGGAGTGGACATTTTAAATACTGTGTTAATACAGTGGAAAATATATACCAAAAAGAAAAAAAAATCAGTGTGAAGGCAATGTGGATCATCTACACAGTGTGTCTTGGACCGCTTCAGCACCTTGTTTTCAACCAAAATCTATATTCTCATTACAGAAGTAATATACATGTAGTGAGAGAGATCACCTACTCTGAGGAGCTTGCAGCCTAAATAGAAAAGGCAGCCTAAGGGTGGTAGAAAGGAAGTAGTATCCCCATTTTACAGATGTGGAACTGTTGTACATAGAGATGAAGTGACTATTTTTTACCTAAAACAAAACATCTCCATTTCCAATTAAAAATATTGTTTTTTTATGATTGGCTTAAAGCACAGATACACACACATATGCTTAACTTGTAGTGCCACTCTGAGTGACTTGACCAAAGTGACACAGGAAGTCTGTAGCTGGGAATTGAACCCAGCTCTACAGACCCATACCTTACCCCCAGGTCAATTACATATATTGTGTGGATATTTTTCCAAAAAGTCTTCAAAGTCCTAGAGAGATCTCCAGTCCAAAGGCTCTCGAATGCTCAAATTTCAAGCACCTCATTGCTTTCTTTCATGTTGCATTTAAGTGTGTGATAAACTTTTTATCAAAACCTACAGAACCACCACCTTCTCCTCCAAATGCCAAAATATTCTCTTCACGGTTGTATGAACATTCTTAAAAGCTCGTTTCATATCAGGAACACAGCTGAGTCAGCTTAATTGCTGGTGTTGCTGCATTGCCTGTAGTGGTCTTATGCACTAGAGGTGAATTTTGACTCTGTGAATTCAAGTAGGTAAATGACCTAAATAGTTGAGTCAGATCTGGCAATATTTTAAAGGTTGGACTTTTTTTAACTGTTCACTTTGGGGAAAATACCATTTTATAGCCCTTCTAACAACCCCAAAGAAACACTATTAACCTAGATAAAAAGTGAATGTGTATTACTGAGATTACACCACAGCTAAACCAATGCAAGCCTTTAAAAAAAACAAAATTAAATGCTGAGGGATAGAAAAAAATCCAGGGTATCTATAAATGGGACTCATTTTACAAATGATTTATGAAGTAATTCTGCTGCTCAGGAGCCCTGAGGAAGGACTTGGAATGAATTGAACTGAATGAGCTGGAAATGCGATTTCCCTATATTTTAGCAAAGGCAAAAGTTCGTACATGAATTCCTCCCCTTGTACTCTTTCCCAGCAGCAAGCTTAGCTACTTGGGCTAGGCCATGGAGCCTGGATTTGCCTTTAAGTGCAGAGCTTGAACCAGGTTGTTTATTCAGTCATTACTTAGGGCTTGCATTAAGACCAATCTCTGAACAGTAAGGACCAAATTATGTCACCCTCAGTCAGTGTTGGTCCCAGGATGTTAGACAAAATGGATGAGGTAAAATCTTTTACCAGCAGAAGTTGGTCCAAAGAAACAGATAAGCTTTCAAGCTCAGACAGAGCTCTTCTTCAGGTCCTCTTTCTTGGGAAAGAGTGGCACACCCCAGAAAGGAACAAGTCAACCCACTCACTGAGCAAACACCAAGAGTAAATGACCACATAGTTCTGCCAAGGAAGTGAGAATAAATGGACAAAGACACATTCAAAAGTGATTTAGTACATGTCACTTTATAAGTATAGGTGAAAGTGCCAGAATTCTGCTGAATATGATAATGGGCGAACATGAAGTTGAACAATGATATTCAGCTGCAATATTCAAAAGAGGGAGTAAGTTAAACTTGCACAAGTTAGAGCATTGCTAGGTAAAAATGCTAGGTGTAGCAAGGGTGGGATAACAAAGATGAGGAGCTGTGAAAGTGTGGATACATCCGCATCTGTATCAGCTGTAGTGAATGTGCTGTTGCTTTGGGAACATTATTTCTTATTTTTGTAAGCCAAGAAAATTTTCTTGAAAATGAAACAGAGCACAATGGCAAAGCAAAACAAGTAGCGATTTATAACAAAATAGAAAATTGGCTCCTTCCCTGTGTAAACAACCTGCTTAAAGATGAAGCAGTATAGAAACAAGGGTTACTGGTTCTGGGGCTGGAGTAGGTTGTGGAGTCCTTGGTCAAACTGTGGAAACAGGAAGAGAGATGCATGATCAGGTTCTGACTTTACAGTTTTTCATCTGTCATATTTTGCCACCATTGTGAGCTTATGCTTGATGGCCTCATGCTTGTGTACAGTGTTGGCAACTCTCACTGTTTTAGTCTCATGATATTTGGAGGGTGGGCGGGATGGTCTTTTTTCTTAAAGCCCCAGCTCCCGGTGTTGTGTGATCATGATCAGGTGAGAATCTCTGCCTCATTTAAAAAAAAAAAATTCTAGCCCACATGATGGCAAAGTATAGCTGGAAAACATGAATCCTGAAGATTAGAAAAACAGATATGCTGAGGGGGGGGAAATGATCAGATTTTTAAGCCGATCATGATTTGTAAGGGACTTGACTTGTAATTTTGAAACTCTTGGAATTGTCGGTTTTGTACTCACCCATTGTTTTTGTCCTTTGTCTCCAGAGATGCACATATTTAATCTCCATTGTCTTCAGTGGCAGTTGTGTTTGGTTTCTCCTGGAATAATCGGGTCTCAAATTAAACTAGAAATTGACAATGTGTCTTTGGTTATTTCTACACTATGAGCTAGGGATGTGATCACCCTGCTCACATACATGTCGTCATGCTTGATCTCAGTGGGCTAGCACGAGTATTAAGAGCAGCAGAGCCGTGATAGCGCGGGTCGCAGCTGTAGAGGCATGGCTAAGCCAGGCCGAGTAGTAATACTCACTATTTTCAGGTGGGTTTGTTCTCAGCGCCGCTGTGACATGCCTCCGCTGCTGTTTGTGCTACGGCAGCTCCAGTAAGTACAAATAGCATGCTAGCTCAATGATTGCACATGTGGTCATGCTAGCTCTCCCGAGCAGGGACATCACACCTCTAGCTCATTGTGTCGACAAAGCCTTTTACGGATAGATGCCAGATTGATGCCCCTGGGTTGGGGACGTGTGTGAAGTGAGCATACTTAATTCACCTGATGAATGGTGGGCAGGAGGCAGAGTTTGTGAACCTTCCAGCCTTACAGCTAAAGGCACTGCATGTATACCACAGCTGTTGTACTGTTGTCTACACTGATACACACCATGTGGCTTGGGCTGGCCTCAGCGGCAGGCAATCAGGGCAGTCAAGCAGGGCACCAACTTCCAGGGGGTCCCAAATCAGAATCTGGGGAGGCACAATTTTGCCAATCCACCGTTTTTGTTAGTTTGGGTTTTTTTCGCTTGGCTGCTTGGCTTGGGGGTGGGGGGAGTATGGCAGGAGTGCTG
Organism: Caretta caretta; assembly: GCF_965140235.1. Lineage (NCBI taxonomy): Eukaryota > Metazoa > Chordata > Testudines > Cheloniidae > Caretta > Caretta caretta. Next base: position 176,815,326 of record NC_134208.1, on the reverse strand, counting down.
GCGAAAACATTTTCTGCCAGGGCAAAACATCTAGGGCTGGCCCTGGATGTGACAAAAAAACAGAGAGAGAGTCTATAATCAGACATAGTTTCTAAAGCCATGTGTGCACCTGCCTGAACTGGGACCTCTCCTCCCACTCGTGGTTCCCAGAGTAGTGTTGTTTGGTAGTGGGGTAGGATCTCCCATGGGCTGTCCCAGTTCAGCTGCAGAACCTCCCTGCAGACCAACAAATCAGTATTTGATGTGTGTGTAAAATGGAATTTTTCACATTTGCCCACCTCCCAGTTAGTGTCACAAACGTTTGTGACTGTGCATAGAAGGTATATACTGTGCCCTGTGACCTAACAGGGAGATTCTTATTGTGGCACCTTAGACTGTTGAGGATCCAGCCCAAGAATTTCCATGGCCATTCATGACCCCAGCAAGCACTTGCTAATCCAGTTGTTAGTAAGCCAGGTTTTGCTTACCCACGCTGTGCATCCACCAATACTAGACCCCTGTTCACCTTTGTATAGGCATGATGGCCACAAGAAGATTATTTCAGAGTGATATAGCATCCTCCTCCTTGCAGATCCTCCCATTCCTGCCTCCCACCCCCATTGTCTTTGCTGTTTTGGGGTATAAAGTAACTTGATATATGTGCAAGGTGCAGCTCCACTCCTGAATGGTACTGGTGTCCTCTCAGGCAATACATACAAGATGAAGACAGAGCCTCCCTCATCTCAGGAGGCTGCCTGTGGTACCAAGACTGTCTCAGTTTAGTTCATCTATATGTGGCTTTTCGCTTTTCTCTGAGTCTTCAATTTGTAGCTTTCCTTAGTATCCTCAATAGTTCCCAGTCCCCAGAGCTCCACCACAGAGCCTGGACCTGCTGATATTAACCTGGTGTCTTTTTTAGGGGCCATTTTCATTTTCTCCTATACCCCAACTCTCTTCCTTTACTCAGTCCAGGCCTCCCCCTTACTTTCTCACTCCGTACCCATCTCCCACACTGATCATCATGAACACTTCCATGACTTCCCTCTTGGTATGCCAAATCTGTTACAAGTCCTTCCTTAAAACCGCCTTCTTCCATATACCTGTCAACTTTAACTCATCAGACTAAGAAGCATTGCTATACTTCCATTGTATTTTGCTGTGCTTTCAGCACATTTTGGATCAAATTCAGCCCTAGCATAAGTGGGTGAAACTCCATTCACTAGGATGGAGCTGTGCCAGGGCCAGGTTGGTCCTTTAAATCCAAAATGAATAATCAGATCTCTATTTAGATTGTAATATCCTTGGGAAAGTAACTGTTTTCATCTACATAGAGCCAAATACATCTGGATATGAAAACCTGGTCAAAAAAGAGAAAGTGTGTTCCATAAAAAACATTCTACAGAAATGAAAAATGTAATTTGTTTTAAATCACAAAAGCCATTATTTTTTTTAAAAAATTGAAAACTGAATTTTTTTGGTTTAGGTAAAATATTTTCCTTTTTTATTGGAACGTAGAATATTTCAAACAAGACCATTTTTGTTGTAGTTTTCTCAGAAAATATTTGACCAGCTCTAGTATTCAACAAGTAAGAAATAACAATTTTAACAACTAAGGAGGGGGTAACTAGGCTAAAATTTGGAATTGTGTGATCATAGTGTAAGGAGTTCTATATTGTGGTGATTATTACACACACGCTCTTTACAGTTGTCACTCCATCCCTAGTCCCAGAATGGGTAGGGAAATAAGAGCAGGTATCCAAACAATCGTCATTGCCAGGCCTATGAAGACACAGCCCTGTATATAGGTCTGCTTGATAGAAGCGTGGGTGGTTCTTGAATGATGCCTCTCTCTTCAGGACCATCGCCTATCTTCCCCTTTACCCAAGAGACAGTCTTTAAGAAGCTGAAGCTTCTTGTCCTCCCTTTCCCAACATATGAGATGGGCTCCCTGCGTGGGGATATGGCAAACGCTAATTTTAACAATAGACGCATTTGGAAAGACTGATATCTCGTGTATTCCAGACAATGTGAGCTTTTGCAAGGTTGCTCTTACATTCTTACAGGTTTTGCTATTAAGGTTGCCCTTACATTATCTATAAAGACATATAACTGGAGTTACAATATCCTTGAGCCAGGGCATAACAACTATCCCGAACATCAGGCTCTGTCATTGACCAACATCAAGGGAAATCTCCTTCCCATCTGCTGACTTTCACTTCTCTGAAAAGGACATGACTACATATCCCAACAGTGGGGTGATGTGTCCTTTTCCTCAATGTCTGAGGGCAGTTGGAAAGTGGTCCCTTAGGGTCCAGCTGCAAGAAGAACTACCCCTGTGACAATCCTCCCAAAGTCTGCAAGGGAAAGGACACCCCCAACTTTCAGACAACTCTCCATAAGTCAGCCCCTCAATACTGCCATTTTTAACGTTCTTCTCTGAGCCCTCTCCAGTTTGCCACTATCTTTGCTATTTTATTAATTTGTTTAGATTTATTGTCAAATCCACATTTGCACAAAAATTACTCTGGGTGTTTGCACAAAAATTAAAACACAAGTCTATATAACAATAAAATACTTGAAATATACAAAAAAACCTGAACCTACCACTTAGACATTCAATCAAGTAACTACTATTAACAATCAGAAACAGCACAGCGCAAATACTAACAAACCCCTCCCATGTTTTTCAACCATCCTTCAAAAGACCCCCTTTCTCAAGTGGGTGAAATCCTGGCCTCTATGGAAGTCAATGGCAAATCTCCATTAACTTCAACAAATGGCAATATTTATTTACAAATTATTACACAGGTTTCATTTTTTTTAACAGTATTTAGATGGAAAATACAAACTCACCCTAGTTCCCCTGACGCAGTGGTTCCCAAACTTTAACAGCCTGAAAACCCCTTTCACTAAATTGTGAAATCTCATGAACCCCCTCCTAAAAATGAATATTTCCAGGGATTTAAATTTAAATTTCCTCCACTCTCTGTGGGGCTCCTGCTGTTGGACCCCGTTGACCGTCCCGGTCAACTGAGCTCCACTGAGCTCTGGCTGCAGGTCCCGCTGACTGCCGAGGCTCGGGCTGCCAGCCCCAACTACCTGGCCCCGCTCTCTCTGGGGCTTGGGCTGCCAGCCCCGTGCAGAGCGCTGGGGTTTGGGCGGCCAGCTCCCCCGCTGACGGGGGCAGGACTGGGGCTGCCAGCCCCAACTGCCCAGCTCCGCCCTCCCTGGGGATCGGGCTGCCGGCCCCACGTGGAGTACTGGGGTTTGGGCTGCCGGCCCCACAACTGATGGGGGCAGGGCTCAGGCTGCCAGGCCCAACTGCCCTGCTCCGCTCTCCCTGGGGCTCTGGCTGCCAGCCCTGCAACTGAATCCCACCTGCTGCCTCCAAGGCCCAGCGTCCTCTGGCCGCCATTAGTGACATTTTTCTGGCGACCCCCCTGTAACATGCTGCGAACCCCAAGGGGTTCGCGAACCCCAGTTTGGGAACCACTGCACTGAGGTAATTTACAATTTATCATCCGGCAGCTAAAGAAAAGTGAAGATTAAATGTAACATTTACCTAGAAGACTTAGGCACAAGGCCAGAGAGAGAAATGAAGCTACACAGCACTGGATTCACAAGCCTCCCACTCACTCCCGGAGAAAACTCAAACACCAGCTGCACAATTCAAACCCTAAACCAGACAACGATGTCATGAGATTCCACATTCCTGTCTGCACATTCTCCCAGCTACTCTGATAGCCAATATTCTCTGTTGCTAAAGGCCCTGCCCTGGCTTGTCTGCTTATCTCTCAGCCTTGTCATGTTGTATGGACAGAAAGCTTTAGAGCAGGACAGAACATTTTGATGGGGGACAATTCTATTGTTCTGTGAAATGTTGATAGTAAATGCACAAGTCAATCATGCCACCTGTGTGCAGGAGGCAGAGTGCCGGAACGCCATTAATCTGAACAATAAAGGGGTATAAGCGATGGTCACAAAAACACCACCCTATACCGGAAACCTACTGACCGCTATTCCTACCTACATGCCTCCAGCTTTCATCCAGACCACACCACACGATCCATTGTCTACAGCCAAGCTCTACGATACAACCGCATTTGCTCCAACCCCTCAGACAGAGACAAACACCTACAAGATCTCTATCAAGCACTCTTACAACTACAATACCCACTGGCTGAAGTGAAGAAACAGATTGACAGAGCCAGAAGAGTACCCAGAAGTCGCCTACTACAGGACAGGCCCAACAAAGAAAATAACAGAACGCCACTAGCTGTCACCTTCAGCCCCCAACTATAACCTCTCCAACGCATCATCAAGGATCTACAACCTATCCTGAAGGACGACCCAACACTCTCACAGATCTTGGGAGACAGGCCAGTCCTTGCCTACAGACAGCTCCCCAACCTGAAGCAAATACTCACCAGCAACCACACACCACACAACAGAACCACTAACCCAGGAACCTATCCTTGCAACAAAGCCCGTTGCCAACTGTGCCCACATATCTATTCAGGGGACACCATCATAGGGTCTAATCACATCAGCCACACTATCAGAGGCTCGTTCACCTGCACATCTACCAATGCGATATATGCCATCATGTGCCAGCAATGCCCCTCTGCCATGTACATTGGTCAAACTGGACAGTCTCTACGTAAAAGAATAAATGGACACAAGTCAGACGTCAAGAATTGTAACATTCAAAAACCAGTCGGAGAACACTTCACTCTCTCTGGTCACTCGATTACAGACCTAAAAGTGGCAATACTTCAATAAAAAAACTTCAAAAACAGACTCCAACGAGAGACTGCTGAATTGGAATTAATTTGCAAACTGGATACCATTAACTTAGGCTTGAATAGAGACTGGGAGTGGATGGGTCATTACACAAAGTAAAACTATTTCCCCATGTTTATCCCCACTCCTCCACCCCCCACTGTTCCTCAGACGTTCTTGTCAACTGCTGGAAATGGCCCACCTTGATTATCACTACAAAAGGTTTCCCCCCCCCCGCCCCATTCTCCTGCTGGTAATAGCTCACTTACCTGATCATTCTGGTTACAGTGCGTATGGTAACACCCATTGTTTCATGTTCTCTATGTATATAAATCGCCTCACTGTGTTTTCCACTGAATGCATCCGATGAAGTGAACTGTAGCTCATGCAAGCTTATGCTCAAATAAATTTGTTGGTCTCTAAGGTGCCACAAGTCCTCCTTTTCTTTTTAATAAAGCGGAAGTATTCCATGCACAATGCCTCAGGAGCTCCCAGGCATATCTGGTGACCATGCTCACTGCTACATGCTCTCAGAGGGTACAGCATACACTCCCTGAGAAATACTGGGAGATAGATAAAATAGGGTTGCCAAGAAACAACAGGATATTACTCATGTCTAAACAGAGTGAGAGAGCTGGACTGTGCTAAGCACACTTGTGGGTGCGTAAAGCAGCGGCTGGGACATTAAGCAACATAGTCAGCATGTGGGAAAGAGCCTTCCTTTGGCAACCCCTGCACTTGAGTGGGCTGTAATTGTGCTCTACTCAGCACGGGGGCCACTTCCTGCTTGCACTTCCTGTGTCAAAAGCCATCCCAAAGAGGAAAGGAGGGTGCAGAGCTGTTACCCTGCCTCCAATCTGTAGCCTGCTGGCAGAGTTGGATGACCACATAGGGAATCCACACATGGTACCCCTTCCCAAGGGGCAGGGCTGTGGACATACTCCTGCTGGGTGGCGCAGCTGTGCATTTCTCCGGACGGGGGGGGGGGGGGGTCATACCTAAAAGTCAAAACGGGGCCCTAATTTTCCTCCTGCTCTGGCTCAGCATCCGTGATTACCCCTTATTCCAGTTAACTTACACCAAATCACACCTCTTGGAACCCTTAGCACATGCTCACACTCCTTCGTTACCAACGTCCTCTCTAAATTTGGCCTTCAACATGGCCCCAGTGCAAGATACACAAGGCTGCCTAGAGAAAACATGTTAAACTCTAAACTGTGTTTCAGCATCTATTAAAAGACAGTCTTTGTAATCAAATGTGAAACCACAAAACCCCCAAACAGCAGTGTAAGCAGTTCTCCTGAATATTATACGCCATGGCTTGCACTTGCTGCTGTGGAGAAAAACTATAGCAAAGAAAAGGAGAACTTGTGGCACCTTAGAGACTAACCAATTTATTTGAGCATAAGCTTCCGTGAGCTACAGCTCACTTCATTGGATGCATAAAGTGGAAAGTACAGTGAGGAGATTTTATATACACACAGACCATGAAAAAATATACATTGTAAGGAGAGTGATCACTTAAGATGAGCTCTTACCAGCAGGAGAGTGGGGTGGGGAGAGAGAAAACCTTGTGAAGTGATAATCAAGGTGGGCCATTTCTAGCACATTTCCAGGAGTTAACAAGAACGTCTGAGGAACAGAGGGCGGGGGAGGGGCGGAGGAATAAACAAGGGGAAATAGTTTCACTTAGTATAATGACTCAACCACTCCCAGTCTCTATTCAAGCCTAAGTTAAACCTCTCCAACGCATTATCAAGGATCTACAACCTATCCTGAAGGACAACCCATTACTCTCACAAATCTTGGGAGACAGGCCAGTCCTTGCCTACAGACAGCCCCCCAACCTGAAGCAAATACTCACCAGCAACCACACACCACACAACAGAACCACTAACCCAGGAACCTATCCTTGCAACAAAGCCCGTTGCCAACTGTGCCCACATATCTATTCAGGGGACACCATCATAGGGCCTAATCACATCAGCCACACTATCAGAGGCTCGTTCACCTGCACATCTACCAATGTGATATATGCCATCATGTGCCAGCAATGCCCCTCTGCCATGTACATTGGGCAAACTGGACAGTCTCTACATAAAAGAATAAATGGACACAAATCAGATGTCAAGAATTATAACATTCATAAACCAGTCGGAGAACACTTCAATCTCTCTGGTCATAGAATCATAGAATATCAGGGTTGGAAGGGACCTCAGAAGGTCATCTAGTCCAACCCCCTGCTCAAAGCAGGACCAATCCCCAATTAAATCATCCCAGCCAGGGCTTTGTCAAGCCTGACCTTAAAAACTTCTAAGGAAGGAGATTCTGCCACCTCCCTAGGTAACGCATTCCAGTGTTTCACCGAGTGAAAAAGTTTTTCCTAATATCCAACCTAAACCTCCCCCACTGCAACTTGAGACCATTACTCCTTGTCCTGTCATCTTCTACCACTGAGAATAGTCTAGAACCATCCTCTTTGGAACCACGTCTCAAGTAGTTGAAAGCAGCTATCAAATCCCCCCTCATTCTTCTCTTCTGTAGATTAAACAATCCCAGTTCCTTCAGCCTCTCCTCATAAGTCATGTGTTCCAGACCCCAAATCATTTTTGTTGCCCTTCGCTGGACTCTCTCCAATTTATCCACATCCTTCTTGTAGTGTGGGGCCCAAAACTGGACACAGTACTCCAGATGAGGCCCAATGTTGAATAGAGGGGAACGATCACGTCCCTCGATCTGCTGGCTATGCCCCTACTTATACATAGAATCATAGAATCATAGAATATAAGGGTTGGAAGGGACCCCAGAAGGTCATCTAGTCCAACCCCCTGCTCAAAGCAGGACCAATTCCCAGTTAAATCATCCCAGCCAGGGCTTTGTCAAGCCTGACCTTAAAAACCTCTAAGGAAGGAGATTCTACCACCTCCCTAGGTAACGCATTCCAGTGTTTCACCACCCTCATAGTGAAAAAGTTTTTCCTAATATCCAATCTAAACCTCCCCCACTGTAACTTGAGACCATTACTCCTCGTTCTGTCATCTGATACCATTGAGAACAGTCTAGAGCCATCCTCTTTGGAACCCCCTTTCAGGTAGTTGAAAACAGCTATCAAATCCCCCCTCATTCTTCTCTTCTGCAGGCTAAACAATCCCAGCTCCCTCAGCCTCTCCTCATAACTCATATGTTCCAGACCCCTAATCATTTTTGTTGCCCTTCGCTGGACTCTCTCCAATTTATCCACATCCTTCTTGAAGTGTGGGGCCCAAAACTGGACACAGTACTCCAGATGAGGCCTCACCAATGTCGAATAGAGGGGAACGATCACGTCCCTCGATCTGCTCGCTATGCCCCTACTTATACATCCCAAAATGCCATTGGCCTTCTTGGCAACAAGGGCACACTGCTGACTCATATCCAACTTCTCGTCCACTGTCACCCCTAGGTCCTTTTCCGCAGAACTGCTGCCTAGCCATTCGGTCCCTAGTCTGTAGCTGTGCATTGGGTTCTTCCGTCCTAAGTGCAGGACCCTGCACTTATCCTTATTGAACCTCATCAGATTTCTTTTGGCCCAATCCTCCAATTTGTCTAGGTCCCTCTGTATCCTATCCCTCCCCTCCAGCGTATCTACCACTCCTCCCAGTTTAGTATCATCCGCAAATTTGCTGAGAGTGCAATCCACAGCATCCTCCAGATCATTTATGAAGATATTGAACAAAACCGGCCCCAGGACCGACCCTTGGGGCACACCACTTGATACCGGCTGCCAACTAGACATGGAGCCATTGATCACTACCCGTTGAGCCCGACAATCTAGCCAGCTTTCTACCCACCTTGTAGTGCATTCATCCAGCCCATACTTCCTTAACTTGCTGACAAGAATACTGTGGGAGACCGTGTCAAAAGCTTTGCTAAAGTCAAGAAACAATACATCCATTGCTTTCCCTTCATCCACAGAACCAGTAATCTCATCATAGAAGGCGATTAGATTAGTCAGGCATGACCTTCCCTTGGTGAATCCATGCTGGCTGTTCCTGATCACTTTCCTCTCATGCAAGTGATCAGGAACAGCCAGCATTTCTCATGCATTTCTCAATACATCCCAAAATGCCATTGGCCTTCTTGGCAACAAGGGCACACTGTTGACTCATATCCAGCTTCTCGTCCACTGTCACCCCTAGGTCCTTTTCCGCAGAACTGCTGCCTAGCCATTCGGTCCTGGTCACTCGATTTCTGATCTCAAAGTGAGTATCCTTCAACAAAAAAACTTTGAAAACAGACTCCAACAAGAGACTGCTGAATTGGAATTAATCTGCAAACTGGATACAATTAACTTAGGCTTGAATAGAGACTGGGAGTGGTTGAATCATTATACTAAGTGAAACTATTTCCCCTTGTTTATTCCTTCCCCCCCGACCCCCCCACTGTTCCTCAGATGTTCTTGTTAACTCCTGGAAATGTGCTGGAAATGGCCCACCTTGATTATCACTTCAAAAGGTTTTCTCTCCCCGCACCCCACTCTCCTGCTGGTAATAGCTCATCTTAAGTGATCACTCTCCTTACAATGTATATTTTTTCATGGTCTGTGTATATATAAAATCTCCTCACTGTACTTTCCACTTTATGCATCCGATGAAGTGAGCTTTACCTCACGAAAGCTTATGCTCAAATAAATTGGTTAGTCTCTAAGGTGCCACAAGTACTCCTTTTCTTTTTGTGAATACAGACTAACATGGCTGCTACTCTGAAACCTGTCATATAGCAAAGAAGGAAGTAAAAGAAAGCATCATCTTGGAAACTGTGTCAGTAACTTCAGAGCAATGACAGCATCACAGAGTGTAGCTGCCTGCTAACTGCTAACCTCAGTTCTGCAGGCCAACTGACAGCAGGCGAGGAGAAAAGCAAAGCAAAAGAGATGACTAGATGAAGGAAATAGCAGCCTCCACTTTTGGGGGTGGAAGGAATTGGCTTTACCTTCCTCTCTGGTTTGAATTTGGAAGCCAATATAAAAAAAATAAACCAAGGACAAGGCCCTGTGAGGTGCTGACCACCATCCAGGTCCCTCTGAAACCATTGGGAGTTGAGGCTGCTCAGCACCTTACTTGCTCTGGCCACAAAAGTTTGAGGGAGGGAGGTTGCAGTTTGGCAAATAGCAGATGAGAGGTTTATTACATGTGTATCACTGTAATGCCTGCTGAGCAAACAGCATCCCATGCCTCCTATCTACCGATGCAATCATTCAGCAAAAACATACATATAATATTAAATGGATTTCTCCCTAATGCACCACAGCACTTGGTCCCTGAGCAGGGATGTCAAGTCCTTTTATGGCTCTTCCATAAGATTTACAGGAAGATCCTTTCAGGAGGACATCTTGAGAATTGGAGTAAATGTAAGGCACTGCTATTTCTCCAGTAGCCATCAGGGATGCAAGAAACTTAACTGGAAAAAGCCCAATGGGTGCCACACATCTCTGTTCCACCATTGCAGTGGTGCTGGAACTAGGGGTGCTACTGCACCCCCTGGCTTGAAGTAGTAATAACAAACACCTAATACATGGTTTTCATGGTTTTCATCATGAGCACTCCCGCTGTAAAAATTGCTCCAGGGCTCCTGCACTACTGACTCAGAAGGCACACGCTACTCCCATAAACCTTCTGGGGCTCCCTGTTTCTCCACTTGTACAGCTTCGGAGTATACAAATACCTAGTGCTGGTGCACCTGCCAAAGTAATAAGATCTTCAGATAAAGCACTTAAAAACAGTGTTGAAAATTCTCATTCAAAGCTAAAAATGGAATTCTATCCACTCATGTATCAGGGTGGGTGTAGCAGCCTGGGATTTGAAAATTCAGACATAAACTGACACTACCCTGGATAATTGATATGTCGGGGATGGTCTCAATAATTTAATGTCTTTCTCATCTATAGCTTCTACGATCCTGCTCTCCACACATCACGTACCAATGAGACACACTCACATTGCCGTGGTATAAATGACTACACAAGGTACTGGGCTATGAAGAATCAAGCCCACTGTTTATTTACATGACACATACGTGACAAATACCATGATGATAGGTGCCTTATAAATGCTAATAATAATACATAGGCCAAATTTGGAGGCTCATACTCCTTTTGCCCATGCCCCAGTACACACAGAACGCAAACCGTGTTTTATCTGAAGTACTTCTAAGCCCCCCATCACTATAGTAGCTGAGCACCTCCCACTCTGTTAAGGTATTTATGTTCACAGCATGCCTGTGAAGTACCATCATCCCTATTTTATAGATGGGAAACAAAGGCATCGAGAGACTAAGTGACTTGTGCAAGGTTACACAGGAAAGTCTGTAGCAGAGCAGAGATTGAACCTGGGTTTCCCAAGACCCAGGCTGATGCCCTAACCAATGGACCTTTTCTTGCTCTCCAAACCTAAAGATTTATATCAGTGATAATCGTGAGGATGTGGGAGGACAGGTATTGTGACAGTTCAGACACTTAGCAACAGCAAGCACGTAATATGTTGTGGCAACAAGGTGATTATGATGTCAGCAGGGTGTGGCATGTCATGACATCACTGTGGCAGTTTGGAAAAGTAGCTTGGTTTGGGTTTTAATGGTGTGGGTCTGTCGGAGCAGCTGGGGTTGAATTTTCTGCATGGGGGACTTGTGAAACAGACTGCTGTGTATGTCTCTAATGTTTAGTCTAGTCTCCTCCACCACTTTTGTGCCTGAATCAACTATGGTAATTCTTCAGTTTTCCTTACCTTCTTCATCAGCTTTAGGCAATCATGTAGCTCAGGAGCATTAGCGAATGTGTTTTGTTTCCTGTCTAAATCTTCTCTTATAAAGATGACTTTTGTGACTCATGCCTCCTTTATAAAATCTCTATCTAAATACTGTGTAGCTTGGGATAAGAGACAGGTTGCACTTTTATTTCAGAAAAGTCAGTTGAAAGGATACTTTTGACCCTGACTAGCGGCAGATTGCATCTTGCAAGCACTGGTCTGTGTTTGGGGCGGTGGGGGGCTGCTTCGTTCTGTGGGGTCTCCACAATGGATTGTACCTCCAGAAAAGAGAATTTATCCTTCCCAGAGCTCCAGGGAGTGTGTTGTGCTATGCCGTATGATGATGCAGCATACCTCCTTCCGGGCCCCAGCCAAATCTATTGGTTGGTGTAGAAAAGGATGGTGTCATATTTCCACCTCATCCCTGCATACTGTTTGGGACCAGATTTTTAAAGGTATTTGGGTGCTTAAAGATGCAGATAGGTCCCTAGTGGGATTTTCAGAATTGTCTAGGTGCCTAATTCTCAGTGGTTTCAATGGGAGTTAGGCACCATGTGTCTTCTGAAAATCCCACTAGGCATCTATCTGCATTTGCAGGTGCTTAAATATCTTTCAAAATCTGTCCCTTGGCTTCTTAGGGGTTACGTGCTTAAAAGTACATCTATGCTTTTCCCCAATCTGTGCCAGGACACCCCCAGAGATACCATGACATCATCAGATGTCTCCCATGTTGAGACAGAGTCTCTGCATGTTAAAGACCAGGAGACACAAGCCGATTTGGAGCGTCTCAGCAACCTGGAGGGGTCGGAGTATTCAGACCAAGCTGGTATAGCATTAAAGGAGATGCAGACAGGGTTTGAATTTACTGTGCAGATAGCTGAGTATAAAGATAACAAGAAGCAGCAGCAGCATGAGAAGATGGTAAGTGGAAGTGAAAATTCAGCCAGAGGTAAGATCATGGTGTATAATGGGAGATGTCATCCAGCCAGGGAGCTCAGCCCCTGAAGGAGAGTGGGAGCATGGGAGATCTGAGGCACCTCTCTCATGAGGCAGCAGCTTGGATGGACATAGATTAATATTGAACTGACATTTTGATTTGGTTCAATGAATCAGGATGTTCTGATTTGGCTCAATCTGACCTCAACAAAATAGTTCATTTAGATTTTCCTATAGAAAAATTTTGATTTTGCAGAAATTGTATTTTCTGTTGGAAAAAAAATTCAACAGAAAATTCCCAACCAACTCTATAAAATACCTTTTCAAAGGAAACTGGTGGATATTATAGGATATTATAGTCAATATGTGAATATTTAATTGCCCAAAGTTTTAGGTACATGAGACCAAATCTGTCCCAGCAAAGCCTGATTAGGTCTCTTATATCAGCTTAAATATGAATTGATACCTACTCCCAATTTGTACCAGGATGCTTCCAGAGGTACCCCAACATCATCATACTTCCCAGATGATATGACAGAGGGCTTGGATGGTAAGAGGCAAGCAGTCCATTTGGAGAACAGGGCAAAGAGAGAAGCTGATGCTTTGCAGCCAGAAGGATTCAACAGCATGGGTGAGATCAGCAATTTGGAGGAGTTGGAACAGCCATGCAGCAGGCGCATCACAGCCACTGATCTCGAGCTGGAGAAGATGAGGTGGGATTCTGCACTGACCAGGCTGAAACACAAACAGGAAGACAATGAAAAGCAACGGCAGCATGAGAAGACTATGGAGCAGCTACGTCAACAGGCAACACCCAGATCAGTAAGTGGGGATGGGAAAAAAGTGCTGGGAATGACAGAGAGGGAAACTATTTCCACACTTCCATAAAGCCTCATTCCTTTGAGTATTCAAGAACATTTTCATCCTGCTTTTACATTAGACCTGAGAATGTGATCCCTGCAGCTCACACTGTTGCTCACAGAGAAGTCAAGATATTGATTCCCCTAAGAACCGTCCCCTAAGACTGTGATAAAATTAAAAAGAGCTGTTAAAGTAATTTTAACTTGCAAATTAAGTTTATTGGGTAAAGTTCAATGGGCTTAAGAAAAACATAGAAGGAATGTTTTCAAAATGATGAATTCACCAGAGTAATGGATCTTACTGATGGTTCTACTGATTAACTCGTGGCCAGCTTTAGGGACAGCTGACTGGGGTGCCAGTTTCTGGAGGGCACCAAATCAACATGAGGGGCATGTTACATGGCTCAGCCCTTGTTTAAGTGTTTGTGTTACTCAGCCACGAAGGGGGGCACCGAAAATGTTTGCCACCCTGGGCAGCAAAACGTTGAGGGCCTGCCTTGGTTTACCTGCCTCTATAATGGAAGAGGTCAAAGAGGACTTATTGCTAGAGTAGTTTCTGAGAGATTTCCTGAGGCACAGTTAGATGACCAAGCCACAAGTATATCAGAGCAAACAGTTGTGAAGGCAGGTAGAGATCTGTTCACCAAGCCCATAAAAATTTGGACGATGGGCCAGATTTTGCAACCCCTTGCTCACAGAAGTAGCCCTGTTGAAATCACATAGTCAAGGGTTTGTAGGATTTGGTCCATTGTTACCAGATGTCCAGTCTAAAGGAGATAATTTTTTGACAGAGTCAGAAAGGTTTAGAAGATGTGCCTCTTGCAAATCTCAGTTGAGGGGGTTTTCCTGATCACTGTTGCTGTCTCTGGAGCTATTTCTCCTCTCACTTTCAACGGTTGGTTACTGGTGTGAGTAAGAGAAGTATCAGGCTGTCTATTCCTATGTCGTCTATGGTAAGATGTATATGTATCTTTAACGTTTCTTGCAGGCTTTGTGCTGTTAGTTAGCACAAGATAGATAGAAGTGTTTGCATTATTATCTATTATTTGTATGGCAGTAGAGTTTAGGAGCCTCAGTTAGGATGGAGGACCACACTTGGCAAGGTGCTGTACAAACCCAGAGATTTTAAAGTTACCGGTAACACCTTCTATGTGTATAGTTTGGCAACAAGTACAGCTGGAGGGATGTGATCTCACTTACACTGGTGTTAAGCAACAGTAACACTAATGGAATTACCCGTATAAATGAGATCAGAATCAGGCCCAGTGTATATTGGCCTCTTTCAGGCTCAGTCAAAGAAAGAAACTGCCAATTCCTATATTAACATAAGGCCTAACCATTCCCACATAAGGGTTGTGTAAGTACATATGATTGAGCTTTTGGTTATTAAAAAATGAATTAATATGTGACTATGAGCTCACACAGAGCATGGGCTACATCCAGTACAGACCAAAAGGACTGGGTGTGCTGAGCAACAGGATCTGTACAAAGTAGTGTGCAGAATGCAGTCTTGCAATGTCATGCATCTCTCTTCCTTTTTCCACAGTTTGGCCAAGGACTCTATGACCTACTCCGGCCCCAGAACCAGTATACCTTGTTTCTATACTGCTTCATCTTTATACACCTCATTTACACAGTGAGGGAGCTGGCTTTCTATTTTGTTATAAAACACTACCTGTTTTGCTTTGCCGTTGTGCTCTATTTCATTTTCAAGAAGATTTTCCAGGATTACAAAAATAAGAAAAAATGTTGCTAAAGCAACAGCACATTTGCTACAGCTGAAACAGATGCTGATCTGTCCTGACTTTTCCCCCACTTTTCCTGCTCCCCATCTCCATTATCCCACCCGCGCTTCACCTAGCATTTCTACTATCATTATATACACAATGCTCTAACTTGTGCAAGTTTAACTTATTCCTTTTGAATATTGTAGCTGAATATCGTTGTTCAATTACATGTTCTTCCATTAACATATTCAGCATAATTCTGTCACATTCACCTATACTAATAAAGATACATGTAATAGAAATCGCTTTGGAATGTGTCTTTGTCCATTTATTCTCACCTCCCTGGAGGAAGATAGCGGCTTGGCTATGAACATTGTTTCTGTGCGGCTGTATGGAAGGGGGCCCATGTGGTTATTTACTCTTGGTGTTTTCTCAGTGAGAGGGTTTACTTGTTCCTAGCTGGGATGTGCCACGCCCTTTAGTTCCACACCCCATTTCTTTTGAGAATGGGTGGCTCATTTTCACTAACAAGCACTCACGTTTGTTGCAGCCAAGTTCTGGTGACTGCTGAGATCGCTATAGACTCAGGACCCATAAAGGAAGATTTAGGAGCTAGTCCTTGTTTTTCCTGCAAGGTCTGCATATGATATTGTGTACATGATGGGGAAACAACTTAATGAGCATTTCTGGATACCTCAATCCCAACATCTAAAGAGCTGTTCAAGTCAAAGTTTTAGGGGATGATATGGGTGTAATTCAAACATATTCCTGAGTGTGCTTCTGATATGCTTGATCCTGGACAGGATGATATTCAGTGTGTATTCAAATGGCATTCTGTTTCCATACAGAACCCATGCTTTGCATGGCAACTAGAGCAAGCCCCTTGAACCATGTCCCTGGACGTAAATCTATCTCAGACCCAGGTCTAGCTATTGGATAAACACTGACCCACCACAGAAAGAGTGCAGATCTCCAAAGTCATCCCACAGCCAGATCTACAGCTCTATATTTTCAAAATAGTGGAAGATCACAAATAGGATCCTCTAGCTTGTATGTGTGCAGAGATCTGCAGTAAATTGAATGATCCATGGCATGATCTTCCTGAGAGGAGGCTTGACATGGTAAGTAAGCTGAGGCTGTCTGACACAACCAACATATGTGAGTTCAGGTAACTAATCCAAATAAAATAAGGGCCAACGGTTTTATTGCAGCTAGATTTCCTCTTTTCCAAGGTTAGATGACAGTTGGCTCACTCCATACAAGAGATTTTAGGATACTCACCTGCCATACTTTGTGGTTCCTCTGTAATGCAGCAATTAGCCATAGTTGAATTCAACCACACTGTATCTGGAATCCTTGGCAGCATGGGGAGGCTGCTGACTAAGATAGCTGTTCTGGTTGACAAGTGCCATCTCTGATGTTGGCCAGGGAGAGCCATATTTACTCCAGTGCAATTCTAGTTTACAACTGTAACTGAGATTTTGCAGAAAGTCAAGCAGCTGGGATATCACTTGTGTAAAATCCAATCAGCCTGAGAACCCTTTAGATTACAGATATTTCTATCAGCATCAGTGTGGAGACACCAAATCAAGTCCACTAGAAGACCCCTATATAGGGGTTCCCCTCTGTAGTTCTGTAATGCCACCGTGTTTCCAATGTGAACTTCCTAACAGCTTTCTGCATATCTGTGATAGCTTAGGAGTTGATTGGATGTTTGTACATATTTTTAAAATAGGTTGGACTGACAGAGGAATTTGAATGGCTGTTGATAATCAAACTGTGTTATTAAGCCAGAAGTGAAGAGATTAAAAATTATTAGTGCAAACACAAATGTAAACACTTTATAAGTGTAATTACCTGTCTCCAATAACCTGGGATGGTGGTGGCTAAAAGTGCCATGGAGCTGAAAGGGGGAAAATGAGGATTTTAGTGGGATGTGTCCCATTGACAGATGAGACATACATTCCATGCAACATGAGAGACGTAGTACTTAGGAGGACAGGTAGCACAAGAGTCAAAGGACCTTGGCAACAGAGCTGAGTTACTGTAGCAACAGGGAGATAGTGACTATGGTATCATGACATCAGTGAAATTGTTTCTACAGTTAGTTTGGTTTGGGTTTGAACTTTCTGTGGATGGGAGAGTGGGATCCTTGTGAAATGGAAACTATTGTTTGAGAAACCCACTTCACAAAGTTTTTTTCTTTCTCTGTGCCTAAATCTTGTGTGACAAGAGCGATATTAACTTTCCTCCATAGGCTTTATTCTGTAAGTTATCTGAGGCTTCAGACGACTGTCATAAATGGGCTTTTGGGAGCAGGAATAGACATCAATGGGGGAGAGTTCAGGAAGTGGGAAGATCCGGGGCAGCCAAACAAGGGTCCCCTGGGACCAGATGATATTGAGTGGGAAGAGATGCAGCTAAAGGTCAAGTTAACTAGGCTGACCTACCACAATGAAAAATAAAGAGAGTGGCAGCATAAGAAGATGGAGCTGATGTGTCAGCAGGACCCATTCAGAGAGGTCAGTGGAGCTAGGCTGCCTGTTACTCCTTTGTGTCAGAACGTTGCCAGGCAATAGCAACGTGTGGGGAAATCTGGGTGAAGCAGTAATAAGGCCTTCTACTAGAAGAGAAGCTTTCAAGAGAAGAACGTCTGAGGGGTACCAACAAGCACAATGAGCAGATTTAACTGGGAATTGGTCCTGCTTCGAGCAGGGGGTTGGACTAGATGACCTTCTGGGGTCCCTTCCAACCCTGTTATTCTATGATTCGATGATTCTATGGGCTGTCCTACCGTCAATCAGACACGAGCAATGCCTAACGGATTCTGTCTGTTCAAACAACAGTTGCACTAGGTCTTTGTTCTGT
The DNA here is from genome assembly GCF_965140235.1 of Caretta caretta. NCBI lineage: Eukaryota > Metazoa > Chordata > Testudines > Cheloniidae > Caretta > Caretta caretta. Next base: position 176,797,392 of record NC_134208.1, on the reverse strand, counting down.
GTTTGCACACAGCCAAGCACAACGGGGACCTGGTCCATGACTGTCCATGCTCCTAGGCACTACCACAACGAACATTATTAATAATATAACAGAACACGAATGATTGGAATTTATTATTATTTCACCTGTACACTGCGGTAGCACCTAAAGGCCACCACCAGCTCATGCCCGATTGTGCTAGGCACCAGACAAATATAATGGACAGTCCCTGCCCCACCTGAAGGTGGGTTACAGCGGTGGTGCTATAAAGTGGCACAGGCAAAAAGGACTGGGCCGTGCTGGGCCGAGGAGTCTGTGACTGGGAGCACCAAGAACATAAACATGCAATATCACAAACAGCTTTCCCCTACGGTTTGATGAGGCGCTCCGGGGCTTTTGCCTGTGCGCAACCAGCTTGCATTGTTCCTATATTACTTCATCTTCATATCCATTATGAAGGAACTGAGCTCTTTCATTATGAGGCATCTTTTGTTCTGCATTGCTGCTACCGTAACCTACTTCGTTAAAGCCTTCCTGTATCATTCACATGCTTTGCTTTGTGCACTTTCAATATACTCAGGCTGGGGAAACCAGTCCTCCAAGCATTTGAATGTCTTGTGCACAATAGCCAAACCACTGTCTATGGAAGAAAAGGATTGTTAGATGATATGGGCACACATCACTGTGCTTCTCCAATACTTCATCTCTGTTAGGATGCTGTTCTGAGTGCCTTTGCCTGGGCTAAATATACTTACGTAGACTGCTGTGTATGGCAACTAAAATGAGGCACAGTGAGCTTAGCCCAGAGTCACACATACCCCAGATCTGTGCCACACTACGAGCATTTATCAAGTGCAAGGCCAGTTCTCCCAAGAAGATTTCTGAAATATTGTCTCCTAAGGAGACCAACATTCAGACTGGCTTGACTTGAAGCTCCAATGACATTTTCAAACGTTTTGGTGAACCTCGACCAAATTTCAAGTGATCTGGTTTGAAATTTGGATAAGTATAAATTATAAGTGGATAAGTGCAAATTGTAAGTGAAATTTGGATAACCTCCAGCTGCGGTTCCTCACTGCCTCACCAGCCACTCCTTCTGCTCACTGCCTCACCAGCCACTCGCTCGCCAGCCGACTGTCAGTCACCTTCTGCTGCCACCTGCATCTCTACTGCGACCTCTGCACATCATTCTCTTAGCAATTTTCAGGTCTTACAGGCTGGGCAGAAACGCAGTCCCCCCACAACTGATTTCAGCTCTGATTGAGCCTTTAAAATAATAAAGAGGCTCCTAATAAAGCCTATTTAGCCCTTTCTTTGAACAGGGGGGGGAATCCACACCTCCTGGCTAGGACACCTGTCCCCCACCCCTCTTACTTTCACAGGGGTCTGGCATTCAAGCCCATGGCTTTCAGCTGAGAATGACCCCCTTATCTGGGACAGGTTAAGCGCAGTTCTGCTCCCCTTTATTCATACAATAATGACAACATTGGTAACAGCATTTCACTACCCCTGCATTCAGTACTAAAGTGATCTGTAACCCAACACCAGCCAAAGTTGATTACTTTGAGCAACACACCACTCTATCTGCTGGATATCTAAGCAGAGCAGGAGCAAACTGTATTTACATGAACACACCTAAAGTCTCTTCCCCTCCCAGCTAGCTGTCAGGGGAGAATTCATTCAGACCCTGCTTACATCTGCAAAGAAAAGCTGGAAAACACGATGTCATTGTGCCCTAAAGCCTCACAAATTGGACAGCCAATAAAAAAAGCACAAAATTAATTATTAAAAAGAAAAAAGCATGATGATTCCCACCATTTTGAGGTCTGTCTCATTATTTCTGAATGCTTGACATTGACAGTACTGAACTCAACAAAAACGTTTTGTCAGCCAACACCAACTTTCTCACTGCTTTATTCCCAAATTCCCTCAGAGCCAGGTGTGCAGCACCACAGTCAAGAGGCAGTAGAAATCACTGGCCTGCTAGTAAGCGGAGATCTGCAGGAACCTGAGAGAAACAGGGCTGGGTCTGTCTGAGAAGAGGATTTCGTCCTTAACAGCCAGCTAAATAAAGAGGATGAGACATTGGAAACAAAATTAAAAGAACTCTTTTTGTGGGAAAGGCAAATTATTCTAAATAAAAAAAGATATCACAATGGAGATGGTTTTGTGTCAGATTTTGTTTTAATTAGTGAAATGCACCTGGTGTTACCAGCCTGAAGCAAAACCCTAAAGATCTGAACAATCCCCTCACTTTGGGAAACTTGGATCTGTCGGCTGTCCCCTACCTCTACACTGAGCTGAAATTTCAGACTCAACTTCAACTGAAACACCAGAAAAGTTTTGATCTTGATATAAATCCCAATTTTGAGGCTCAGGGGTAAGGATATATGTGCTATTTCTTTATATCTGTAGCAGGAATTCAGGCAGGAGGGGAATAGGGTAGGCTGTTATTATTATTTACTATTTAATTATTACTCTAGGCAGAAGTTCTATGCTGAAGCAGAGCACAAGAAATGACCTAAATTAGGTGCCTATGTACGAATTAAAATGTGTGTGTGACTGCATGTGTGTGTGTGGGAGGGATCTTACGTTTCCCCAGATTTCTGCTGCAGAAATGAATCCCAGCTGCTTAATCCTTTCAGCCCTCACAATCAATTTCCATAAGGTTTCATTTTCAAGCCACTCTTTGCACAGAAATAGTCTGGAAAGTTTTTTTTTTTTTAAATTATTAATTAAAGCTGAGCTGTTTCATGAAGCTCAAATGCCAGCTCTCTTAACAAGGAGTTTGCCTGAGCTTCGATCCCCCTAAGCTACATTTTGAACTTAAGATGAACTATTGTATATACAAGGTTTTGCAAAGCCCAGCTGAAATGTTCCCATTTTGTAATCTTAATTCCAGTACTTTTTTTTTTTTTTTTTGAGGGAGTGCTAGGACAAGTAAGCCCCAAAGTGAAAGTTTAGCTAAGAATAAAAGTGATACCTCTCCATTTTATTTGTCCCAGCTGGGTGAAATACAAAAAGCAAGCAATCAGCATTAATAGTAGAAAGGAAATCAAATATTTTAAAATCTTGTACTTTAAATAATGTAAACTTATTACACAGGAATTTTAAAAAACAACCCATGATTTTAATCTGACAGTGTCTCTTTAAGTAGTTTCATTTTCTTGCTAGTCAATGCCAGGGGTTTGAAAAGACCTCAGGCTTCTGTCAGACATAGCTATACCTCAGCCAGATCATGTGTGATCCTCTGACCCAGTGAACATCTCAGAGGTCTGCATCATTTGATTATATCATCACATATCTGACAAAAAGCTCCACCCCTTACCAGGGAGCAGCAGCAGCAGTTTTTAGGGGAAGATAGAGGAGAGGCAACTGGACAGAATTACTGCTGAGGGGAGGTTGTTGCCTGTCTCTATTAGGGAGAAGAAGGGGATACCTGCTACTATCTCTGTCTTGGCAGGCTTCAACAAGCTGCAGAGGTAGGTGGTCTGATCCCCTGTGCATGGGAGGACAAGGGGAGAAAGAGGGAAAGCACTTAACTTAGTAACCTGGAGAGTATTGATTGAGTGTATTGCCCTTTATCCAGGGCTCCTAACAATAGGTGCATCTTCTGTTTGCTCTCAGGTGCTGTATTCTGTACAGAACAGGTAAGAGTGACCTACTTTTAGAGGCACCCTTACCTCATATACCCCTTAGGTTAAGTGATCTGGAGGAGCAATAGAGTGTGGGGAACTGTTTGCATGCCTTTATTTGTGGGATGTGTGTGACACTTGATTGTCTTTAATTTTAGGATGGTTAATAGCATCTTTGCTGCTGATTTCTCTGTGTGCACAACAGGTATGGAGGTTGGTTAGAGAGCCACAAAATAAAGATGAAAAGGAGTACTTGTGGCACCTTAGAGACTAACCAATTTATTTGAGCATGAGCTTTCGCAAAATAAAGATGACAAATCTTCTGCCCTCCTTGTTCTTACTCGCTGCTATTTCTGCAGGCAGCCTGTGCTTGCAGACAAATAGAAGGGAATGATAAGGTGCAATTTCTCTACTTAAGTAGGGAGTACTAAAACTATTGCTCTTATTAGTCCTGATTGGATGCTTTCTCTTGGTCACCTGATAAATAGTTCAAGTGCCAGTACTAATGTCTTTAGCACGTGTGTGTTTACGTAACATTGTTTGTTCACAGTATAGGAACTTCCCAAGGTCTGGGGGGACGAGGGAGAGGGGATGGTGGACAGTGGTTGTTCATAGCATAAGAACTTTCCTAAGCTCCAAGTGTACTGTAATCATTCTCATTTGGGGGATGGGGAGGAGAGTTTTTAAACCATTTGGATTTATAAAAGCAATTAAATATAGTTGTGTTGGAGAATAATGATTCTAGATCCCGCCTTCTAGTTTAAATGTCATCGGATTCCGCTATGACTTGTGGTTCACGTGGAATCAGATTCTGCGCTCGTTTGTACTGGTGTAATTGAAGCTACAGAAGTTACTCCTGATTTACACTCATATAACTGAGAGCAGAATTTTCCTGGTAGCACATCTCTCACTTTCTGTAAGTGGACAATCAGGGCCTTGCTGCTAGAAATATTAGGGCCTGGTGCTGCAAACACTTGCCCATGTGAGTAACTTCACTCTTATGAGTAGTGAGCCTACCAATGGACTTAGCCTCACTCTGAGGATGCCCCTCCATTTAAATCCCAATATATTGAATTCTCTTCCCTAATTACAGAGAGTATGTGTGTATTGTTGTCATAAATCATTTGTATTCTGTGATTTATATGGAAGAGTATTTGTTTGGATGGAAATGAGAAAGCAGGGTTGCTAAGGCCTAACTGGCTTAATCTTAAGAAACCTGTTTAGAGTCTTAAAAAATATAACAAAAGTAATGATTCTCTTTATCAGTGCTCTGGCTTTTGGTCTCACAGAACCTGAGTAGTTGCCGATGGCCCTTATTCTGCAAAGGACATAGTCAAGTGCTTAACTTTAAGGCCAAGAGTAGTCCCATTGAAGTCCATGGGACTATTTGAGTACTTAAACATGTGCTTAAGTGCTCTACTGGATCCAAGCTTATGTGAGCCCCAAGGCCTAGTCTGATTAACTCGATTCTCATGTTTCTCCATGTGTAAATTGGGACTAATACCTCACTACATCAGAAACATGGTAAAGGTTAATTCATTAGTGTCGATAAACTATGCTGGGATACTCTGCTGAAAGGTGCTAGTCCAGTGCCAAGATTTACACAGATGTACAGGAGGGAATGATTCAAAGGCAGAGGGAATTACTAGCATTTAAATTGTCTCAGGGTGCCCTCTTTTGGAGCTTCTGAATCACTGCATTGGATTCAGATATATCTTCAACAGTCATTCTCTCTTGCTAACATCTGCACTCCGTAATTGAGGGCTTTGGTTTTAGGTATGTTTTTTTAAAATGTGAGGAGTCCTTTTATCGCAATTAAATACAAAATCAGAAGGTGTAATCTGATTTTGCGGGTTTACTGCAGCGCTCACCTTAGTCCTCAACCCTGTGCTGCTTCCAATGCGATATCAAAGAGGAGTGGTGTTTGACCTCTACACGTAATTGGGCTGTCAGTCCGAAGTGGCAAAAGAGGCTCTATTTTGATATAAACAGGTTTATCAACTATGATTTCCAGAGGATCCGAAGGAAGGTAGGTACCCAAATTTCATTACATTTTAGTGAGATATGGGTATCTCACTTCCTTTAACCCTTTGAAAATCTCACCCTTTGTCAGTAGGCAATGAACGGTGTCTCCTGGATGGCTTTCTAACCAAAGGTCTCTAAAAATAAGATGGTACATGGTCTAAGGCAGATAATTTAGAAGATTGTTTCAGATGGTATGTTATTTTATAGAAGCAGAGAGCAGGATGGGGTCCAGACAATAATTTGTCTATGGCTTAAACCAAAGCTGCAAAATTGTTATGGAAACTTACCAGCCAAAGTACAAAATTTGCATGCCTACCCTAATGGGTGATGGTGGGGCTGGAGGAGGATGGGAGGTTTTTACTTATACCTCAAAATAAATAACTTGCCCAAGGCATGAGGGTGCTTAGAAATTTGTGAGGTTGGCTTAACCAATGGCTCCAGTCATACAGGGTTAAAGAAACATTTTTTTTTTGTCTGGCCTCTAGTAAGCTTGAAGTTTATCTTGAGAAGTTTCAGGGGACAGTCCATTGTCTGTTGGAGGGGAGGATAGTTGAATATTTCTACTAGCCTAGAGAAGTTGTTCCACCTTATTTCTATTGTTTAAAGTCCATTCCAGTGAATAAAAGAAAGTTCTCCTGCATCCTCACTGTGCTTGATTCCATGGGACATCCTAGATTTGGAACTGAAGGCTCCTCTCAAACACCCTACATTCCTAGATCAGCTAACCTTTTAAGCAGGGATTATATAGTGTGTATGGAGTGCACCTAGAGGCGGAAGAGAGCCAATGACAATACCAGGGCATCAAAGGTGGCAGGAGGAGAAGAGTTACTCCCCTATTTAAAATGAAGTGTCTGTTCTGCTTGATCTTTCTTGGCCCACTGTACTCTCTCTTTCTACTGCCTGCCTGCTTACTCTCCCGCCCCAAATCTGGAACCCAGTCCTTTCATCTACTTTAACAGCAGTTTGATCAAGTGCTTCTATTTTCCAGCCTCTCGTAGTGGGGTATCATGAGACTCCCCAGCCCATGATATCACTGTAGTGCAGCAATCAGAACAGAGATGTAGTGGCTCACCAAGGCCACAATAAACTAAGGACCAAGCTTCATGGATATGTTGTCCAGGTTGAGCCTGCCAAGCCACAGTGAGAATTTTGGATCAGTTGACTCTGAAGATGATGCAGTTGTATGTTGCCCTGTGCAGAATCATCTTGTGGGCTGTTTCAGATTCTGTTCTGCTTAAAAGGGTACTGGGGCATTGTATTACCCCAGCTTGGTTTTACTGTGGTAGCAGTCTGTGGGACAGATTACGATTAAAGAAGTCTTTACCATCCAGTGTTCCAAAGGGCATTGCTCAGCTCAGTCAGCTGGTATCCACTGTCAGCCTTCTCCTGTGATTCCTGCAGAGTATGCCTAGGAAGAGCCCACACTTAAGAAAACATTAATTGTTCCTGGGCAACAAATAAATACAGTGAAGAAGCTTACTAACCTGTGTTCTCCCTGCTGGCCCTGACAATGCTGTAAGGACAACATCCAGACAAAGAAAGAAGACCAGGGCGAGGCAGAGCTTCTGTATCAATTGACTGGTGAAAAGGGTTATCTTCTGAATTCTACCTGGATGGCAAACACTCAGCCTTGCTAGGTGTCAGAACACTTTGAATTTGGGCTGGAAGTGACAAGCCTTTGTCCTCTTTGCTTACCAGCTCAAGATTTTGTAACACTGCATGTTATGTGGTAAATGTATATTCTGTTTGAAGTGTGGAGGGGACCTGATGTAACAAATTGTCTAAATGCTATTTGATAGCTACTGTAGCAGAGATGGGCTAAGAAACCTGGTGTTCAGGCCATGATTAGGTGAAGGTTGATATTTAGGGTTAATGTTTTAGATTAGTACTGAAGAGCACAAAATTCACAAGAGCACAAGATTCTCTCACAGATTTCAACCCAAAAGATGGAAGAAATCTAGCAAGATTATTTGTTCTCCTGATGTTTGTCACATTGGAACTGCAACAATTGCTTCTTTTTATTTGGATCCATAAATTTGGATTTATTTGGATGGTAGGGCTAAAACTGCAAGAAAAGGTTTGGGGCTGAGTTTGAATCCAAAGCTCATCCTCCTAACATTCTGAGGAGGTTGGAGTTTGAGGTTCCACTTGTGTGCAGACAATGCACGTCATCAGCTGATCAGTGGCCCATGGTTTGTAAAGTTCAATAACTTCCTGTCAGTCAGTGGACACAAAGCAAGAGGCAGAGAGATCAACAGGAAGCCTTTGTATATCTTTGCTATTCTCAAACACCAGGAGAGAGACTGAGAACTGGTATTTTCTCTTCCTGTCCTTCTACTTCAGAGAAGGATATCTGGAGGCATTTTGACTATAGGAATAGCATCTGGAAGAAGATGACTTTCTGTGGGTGCGGAAGAGTGTTCTTGAAACTCACCTAGGGGCTAGTTAAGGAAGTCTCTGAAGAATCTACTTGTTTGTCAGGCTTGTAAGGCAGTTTGGCTGACAAATGACAGCCTAGATCAATGTGAAGAGGGGAACCTTGAGGTAATTTTTCTGGGCAGTCACGTAAGAGGCTTCTCTCATGGACTGGGGCCAAGCTGTTCATTGACTGTGGCAGAGCAGAAACAGCCAGAGCTGCCTATAGGTGACTGCAAAGGTAACTTACAGGATGGGTACCTTAGACTTCTTTTGTTCTTTTACCAGGCCAAACAGGAAGAAAATCCTCTGTCAAAATGAAGGCAAAGATCTTTACAACGAGCGTAAGAAATGACGAGTGCCGTTGCATAGCCCTCGCCATCCAAGGCAGAATGAGACTAGTCGCTGGAGTTGTGGTGCTGGAGTCTGCATCAGGAGATGAGGTGCCCAAGTAGCCAGCACTGCCACTAATTTCCATTGCTGTTAATCTGAGTGTGAAAGACCAATCCATCATCCCAGAGCGATGGATGTGGGAGGTGGCTAGACCTGATAACTGGCAGGGACAAGGGGAGAAGAAACAATCACTTCTCTCTGAAAAGCAAAGGATGGCCAAGCGATTAAAGCACTAAACTAGCACTCAAGTGCCTGGGTTCAATTCCTGTCAAATCACTTAATGTTTCTATCCCTATTTTACAGAGGGAAAAATAATACACCCCTACTCCACATGGGTGTTGTGGGGATAAATTATTAACATTTGCGGGGTGATGGTACACTCTGGTGATAAGGGCTGTACAAATAGACAGAAATCTTGAAAATAACAAAATAAATAGTGCTTTACCCCTGTCAAAGCTCTTGGCAACTGAACCAAACAAATACAAAAAAAACCCGTGGATCCTTCAAAATACAAACACATAGCAACAACCACAGGGCTGAAATAAAAGGAATGAGATATGAAATTAAATGAGATACGAAATAAAAGGAATAAGAAAAAATGGATGGACAGGGACATCAATATTAGGTCAGATTTCCAAGTGCTCAGCACCAGCAACAGGGGCCAGATTTTCAAAAGAGCTCATCTCCAGTTTAGTCAGCTACACAAGGTCCAATGTTTTCAAAGTGTTCAGCAGCCAGCAGCTCTCATGGTGACGTTTCTGGGCAGATTTTTCAAAAGAGCTCAGCACGCAATATATTGAGCTCTTTTGAAATCTGGCAACGTTAGCTCTTTTGAAAATCTGATCCATATTGTCCTAACCTGATGGGATCTGACTTACAAGGCATCGCAAACAAGCGGTTTAATTTTTCTCCCTCTCCTCATTCCCAGAAAATTGCAACACATTATTTTCTCCTTCTCACTGTGGAATCCAACTCTGTACTGCTATAAAGATGAGAAGATCAGTTGGGGAGGGATGTTCTTGCAAACAGTCTGTTTCCCTCTACTGGAAGTAGCAGAATAGAACAGTTCTAAGGTATCAGCTGATTTGCAAAGCAACTATAAAACCAAGTCTGGAAACTTACAGGAAAGGTCAAACTGCATCTTTTGTGATCAGAGCTCTCAAACTGTGCTCCAGGAGATGGCAGTCTCAGCAAGCAGGAAACTTGTTCTCCAGCAGACATGCATTCTTTGTTTTTTAAGTTCATACAGTTGTGGGGCTTTTCTCATAATCTTTATCTTTCAAAGAAGACCAGCAGCCTGTGTGTTTGACAAATATTTGTAGAGTACTGTAAATTCATACAGACTTCAAAATGACCTTTGAGTGAAAACTGGAGCAGATTCCCACACAAAAAGGAATTGGGTTTAGTTACTATTTTTGTATACAAAACCTGTATAAACAGAAGATATTTAAGTGTATTCCCTAAATACTTCACCTCCAGAACTGAGGTTGGAATAGTATAGCTGCATGTTCTCTTTATCACAGCTCTTCAGATCTGCTATCAAGGGCCTGATCCATCTCTCCTTACACTGGCAGAACTGCCATTGACTTCCCAAGCTCCATGGACCTTGGAGGATCTACAGGAGTGAAGGGTATCCCTTTGTTTTGGCGCAGGCTCTGAAGCCTTGGCACCCCTTCTTTACCAATACTGGTTACCTTCCTTACCCGGGGCTCAATCCTGCAAGACACTGAGCAATTCTTGGCAGTGTTAAGCATTCAATGGGAGGTGAGGGCACTCAGCACTTCCAAGAGCCCCTCAGCCCCTCACAGGATCAAGCCCAGACTATCCATAGGGGCACAGTGAGGACACAGTGTGTGTTGTGCCACCACACTTAGCTTACCTCCAGCTCAGTCCCCTGTGGGGCCCAAGGAATGGGGTAAGGGTCTGCGCTGAGGAGGCAGCTGGCCTTCTATGGGGGAGAGAGGAGATCTGTGTGTGGTAGGTCGCCTCCTTGTATGTAGCTCTCCAGGGCATGAACTGGCTGTTATTAAAACCTTTATACAGGACAGACCTTTTGGAGCTGAGGTCTGCTAGTTTGCAATGAGGGTCTGTTTCCAAGACAGGGCAATGTGTTTGCTTAGCTAAGCTGACAAAGGAACCTAAATATATTAACAATATAAATAAAAGGGAAAATATAATAAATACATTGGGCCTGTTTCTCATTTACCTTATGAGGTCCCTTGACAATGAAGGGGATTTACAGCAGTTGTAAATGTAATTTATGCCCGCTTTAAGGTCCCTTTGTGCTATCTGGATGGTGGAAAAGGACCTTAGTGTGAAGGAAAATTCAGATTGGTATGAGGCTTTTGGAAGTGGCTTATAGCAGAGCAGAAGTGCTAATGTTGCTATTTCTGTTTCAGGGCTGCACATTTTCTTTTAAACAAAATATTAATTTCTTAATAAATTATTCCAAGAACTAGAAGCCTTAAAAGAGACTTTCTATGCGTTTGCTCTTTGAAAGTAACGATCTGTAACTTCTGGGGGCTCCACTGAAAAATTAAGAGCCAATTTGGATCTCATGCTGATGTCACTCCATTGATTTTTTTCTTTCTTTTTTTTTCGAGTGACTTTGATTTGATGCTGCTATAACTGAGGTCATATCATATATAAGGCTATATACTGACCTGCTGTGTCCACGTCTTTGACTCAAAGTTGAAAGCTGGATTTTTGGTTTTTGTTCAATGTCTAACAGTATTAGCAGAAGGGCTGTCAAGCGATTAAAAAAAATGAATCACGATTAATTGTGTGATTAATCTCACTGTTAAACAATAATCGAATACCATTTAAATATTTTTGGATGTTTTCTACATTTTTCAAATATATTGTATTCTGTCTTGTAATTGAAATCAAAGTGTACAGTGCTCACTTTATATTTTTTGATCACAAGTATTTGCACTGTAAAAAAACAAAAGAAAGTACTGCAGTGCAATCTCTTTATGATGGAAGTTGAATTTACAAATGTAAAATTATGTACAAAAACACTGCATTCAAAAATAAACCAGTGTAAAATTTTAGAGCCTGCAAGTCCAGTCAGTCCTACTTTTTGTTCAGCCAAGCACTCAGACAAACAAGTTTGTTTACATTTTGCAGGAGATAATGCTGGCCACTTCTTGTTTACAATGTCACCTGAAAGTGAGAACAGGCGTTCCCATGGCACTGTTGTAGCTGGCATCGCAAGAATTTACATGCCAGATGCTCTAAAAATGTATATGTCCCTTCATGCTTCAACCTCTATTCCAGGGGACATGCATCCATGCTGATGACAGGTTCTGCTTGATAACAATCCAAAGCAGTGCGGACCAATGCATGTTCATTTTCATTATCTGAGTCAGATGCCACCAGCAGAAGGTTGATTTTCTTTTTTGGTGGTTTGAGTTCTGTAGTTTAAGCATCAGAGTGTTGCTCTTTTAAGACTTCTAAAAGCATGCTCCACACCTCGTCCCTCTCAGATTTTTGGAAGGCACTTCAGATTCTTAAGCCTTGGGTTGAGTGCTATAGCTGTCTTTAGAAATCTAACATTGGTACCTTCTTTGCGTTTTGTCAAATCTGCAGTGAAAGTGTTCTTAAAATGAACATGTGCTGGGTCATCATCCGAAACTGCTATAACATGAAATATATGACACAATATGGGTAAAACAGAACAGGGGACATACAGTTCTCCCCTGAGGAGTTCAGTCACAAATTTTATTCACACATTATTTTTTTAACGAGAGTCATCAGCATGGAACTATGTCCTCTGGAATGGTGGCCGAAGCACAAAGGGGCATCCGAATGCTTAGCATATCTAGCACGTAAATACCTTGCAATTCTGGCTACAAAAGTGCCATGCAAATGCCTGTTCTCACTTTCTGGTGACATTGTAAATAAGAAGATGGCAGCATTAGCTCCAGTATATCTAAACAAACGTGTTTGTCTTAGCGATTGGCTGAACAAGAAGTAGGACTGAGTGGACTTTGTTTTGTTTTTGAGTGCAGTTATGTAACAAAACAAAAAATTTACATTTTTAAGTTGCATTTTCACGACAAAGAGATTGCACTACAGTACTTGTGTGAGGTGAATTGAAAAATACTATTTCTTTTGTTTACAAATATTTGCACTGTAAAAATGATCAAAAATAATATACACTTTGATTTCAATTACAAAAAATACAATATATATGAAAATGTAGAAAAACATCCAAAATATTTAATAAATTTCAATTGGTATTTTATTGTTTAACAGTGCGATTAATCATGATTAATTTTTTTGAGTTAATCACGTGAGTTAACTGTGATTAATCAACAGTCCTAATTAGCAGTTGAATCACATGGTGGTGGTGTTTCAAACTACCTACGGATCAATAAGACACCTATATATTAATCTGCAGAAGGAAGGTTAGAAGTTTCAGCTGTTTTAATTCAGAACTTCAATTTAGAAGAACAGAGCATATTTTCTGCAGAAAGGCCACAAATTCATGCTCTGTTCCAGTGTGGTCAACCTTGGGGAGGACTTGCATTAGGGGATAAACCACAGGGAAGCCAGCAGGACATAGATGGGCAAGGTGTATGTTCTGTTTCAAAATGTTCCAGTTAAAATAACTACATTTCAGAGGAACTCAGAATGTAGGACCAGTTTGATATGTTACTCAATTGGCATAATTTCCAAGGTCTTTTAAGACAGTCCTGATTTGTGAATGATTTTCTTTTTTACTTAAAAGTGGATAATTGAATTGAATTGCTTGTGAAATGATGTAGTTCTCACTCTCCCCGTTCCCTCTGGCTTGGTATATTGTAGGTTCCCATGATGTTCCCAGGAGATGGCAAGTTTCCCCAGCTGTCTCAGGAGGCACTTGGCAGGGGGGAAAAACATCTCACCTGTGTTGCAAAGTTCTGTTTTTAAAATGGAGAAGGTTTTTAAAACAAAAAAAATCAAATCTACTTTGGAAAGTTCTTGCTTTGCTCTCCTCTTGCTTGGACTAAAAATTGACTCCTCAGTTTCACTTTCTTGGGTAGGAGCATAATCTCCAGTGTTTGGGTTGCAAACTCTAACGGGGAATGTTTAAATGAAGGCAAACTATTTTCACTGACATTTCAGACAATCATGAAAACATTTCTATTCAGTTTTATAATGACTCCTTTTATTTATTTATTTTAAACTAAATTTTATTATTTGTATTCTGGTTGGTAGCACCTGGTAGCTCTAGTCAGTGACCGGGATCCCATTGACCTAGGCACTGTTCAAACAGAAAACAAAAAGTCTGCCCTTCTCCCCAAGGATTTTGGGACTAAATGACCAGACAAAGTCCCTTTTATATATATAAACACACACTCGCGAACTCAAAGTGTAGGCCAACTGAGAATTACTAAACAACAGAAACATGTGACATAAAAGAACGTAAACATAATAAAATCTAAAACTATCCATTTGGAAATAAATACTTTGAACAAAGAAGATAAGCAAGGTAAGCAATGGAATGTTAAACTTTATACAAACACAGAAGTTTTGAAATAGACCTGGAGTCTTATTTGCTTTGAATCTCTGTTGCAAAGATGTTGGATCAAAGCTTGTCCCTCTAATGCAAAATAAATTGTATTAAATATAATTATATGCCACTCACAAAGATTCAAAGACAGACCTCATCAGCCATACAAATATCTAGGTACGTGCATTACAGGTTTCTCTGCGGGTTGGGAAACAATTAATTTAATTTAATAACTGAGTGGGGGGGTGGTGTTTTCATTAATTTTATGAAAAAACTCAATTACCAGCTCATAAGGAGTCTGATCCAAAACCTATACAAGTCAGTGGAAGTCTGTCAACTGACTTCAATGGACTTTAGATCAGGCCCAAAATATACAGTAATCTTTCCCCCCACAACATGCCTAGGCAATATAATAATGCATCTTCCTTTCCTCATTCTATATATGGGAAAATCACACCTTCTAGTCCCTGCTAATTTTGAGGCAAGAGCCTCACTGCCATTATCAGAGGTTCTCTAGTAGTATGTTAATGAATCAATGAGACATGACCGGTTGTGTGCTGTGGTCTAATAATATGCCTTGGAGGTTAATGGCACCTGGCCTTTTGTCTTCATGTACAAAGTGACTATGAGCAACCAACTGTCCAGGTATATCGTTATTAGCCCTTGATCTACTCTGGTCTGTCTTCTTGCAGTTATGGAAAATTCATGTATATAGTTAAAAAACACCACGCAATCCCTTCACTTCTTAGTTTAGGTGCAAGGTCATGTTTGAAGGGACTAATTACAAAGTGTTTGATTATGGCAATGAAAAAACATTAGCACATTTAAGAGGAACAATTTGAAAATTAATGGATTTTTTGTTTTGTTTTTCCCTGAAGGAAGCAGATAAACAGCCATCCCATAACTGTGGGAAAAAGTCCGGGGGAGAATGAGAAGCCTCCCGTTACACTTAGAGTCCTAGCTTTGTCCTGTCCTTGGGAAAGTGCAAGAAGGATGGCTGGGGAGGAGGCTGGTCACTGCATGCCCCCATCTATCCTCCATGGCAACCAGCAGAAGTGACTGACTACAGAGAGAAGCATATGTTCTGTTCAGATAAGGGATTATACAGTGGCCACACAACCTGGCTTCATGCTGGGAGTCTGGGGAGGCTCTATGTAATCTGATAATCTCTGAATAAATTAAATCTTCCAGATAGCACAATCTGCTGATGGAAAGCAGTGCTTAGTTTTAGCATACCTGAGCTAAGCAAAAACTCAGGTGCTCGAAAGCAAGCTGCGTGTGTGGTTTCCTTGGGTGACAGTTCAAATCCTTCTCAGAATCCTTGTACTGAAGCAGAGATGAGAAAGCTGAAGTGATCTGCTTCCTGCCACAATATTGGCCCTAAATCTATTCTGCGTTAGTATGAAATGAAGCTCTGCCTACATGTGCGGCTGTGGACGATTGAAACCCTACCCATGAATGAGGAACTGACTAAAGTTCCAGTCCAGTGAGTTGCTGAGCTTCATCTGTGGGTGTTCAGCACCTTTCAGGAAAGGGCCATAAAGGCTGGGTCCTGTTCTCCTTAACTCCTAACATTTCCAGTGAGTCTTGCTGGAAAAAGAAGGGCAAGACCTGGGCCCCAAAAATGTCTGAAGTGCTTGCCTGACTTTAAAAGATTCAAATTTCTGTTACAATTAAACGTGTCAAGTGACTGCTTCAGTGACTGACAAAACCTGGCTGCTTAACTGAGGTGGCCTTCCAACAGAGGTGGAGTAGAGATGTTCCCAGTATTTGCGGGAGAGGGGGGTGAGTAGGTGGGAATGGGCAAGTAGTCGGTAAAGACAGGTCTTTGCCGAGCTAGGATGGTCTCTTGTACTGTATCTTTCACTTAATAACACAACTGGAACAATGAGAGCCTCTTTCATAGCTGCCACAGTAAAGGACCCTTCATGGAGAATCCCCTGCCAGCAGAGCAATTGCAGCTTGTGTGTGTCTGCTAACAGCAACAGTGGTGGTATCACATAGGGAGAGAAGTGATCACTTAAATAGGCAGATTATCTGAGGGTTCAGAGGTCAAAACCAAGACCCTAAAGCCCATCCAGAAATTAACGGACAGTCAATTCAGATCACAGAGCACTAGTATATTGTGATGATGTGGTACTTCCATAGGCAGTAACTTTCTGCTCTAGCTTCAGTTCCTGATTAAATTCAGGATTAAAGATGAAACCCCCCATAGGGCATGTTGCAGCAGACTGATTTTTGAGGTGACAAAGACATTGATGATGGGAGCTATGTCCATGTGTGATAGAGATGGGAGGCAGTGTAGTTTGGTGGGTGGGGCACCAGAGTGGAAGTCAGGAAACTTGGATTGTATTCCTGGCTCAGTCATGGACTTGCTGTGTAACTGGGAAACATCACTACACCTCTCTGTATCTCTGTTTCCTTTCATGTCCATGTAGACTGTAAGCTGTTCAGGCAAGAATTCTCTCTTGCTAGGTGTGTGTATGGTGTCTAGCTCAATGGGGCCCTAATCTTGACTGGGGCCACTATGCATTACCATATACAAATTAAGAAGGAGATTGCGGCTGTTGGGAGTCCATCTTGGTCACTTATGAGACCCTTTCATCTATAAGGACCTGGTGAGCTAACCAAATGACCACGAATATCAGACATGTGTCCTCTATAAAAGTAATATTTTGCCAGAATCTTCAAGTTGCTTTCGCCAACCAAGTTGTCTTGAATGTAGTTCCAGAGATATATCAACATAGTTATCATAATATACATATACCTGATTCTAGAAAGATAACTGAATTGTAATTAAAAAAATGTGTAGTACTAGGTACAGGACGACATCCACAGAGACATGTAATAATTATCTTTTTGTATATAGTCTCCTTAAGAACATAAGAATGGCCATACTGGGTCAAACCAAAGGTTCATCTAGCCCAGTATCCTGTCTTCCTACAGTGGCCAATGCCAGGTGCCCCAGAGGGAATGAACAGAACAGGTAATCATCAAGTGATCCATTCCCTGTCGCTCATTCCCAGCTTCTGGCAAACAAAGGCTAGGGACACCACACATGCCCATCCTGGCTAATAGCCATTGATGGACCTATCCTCCAAGAATTTATGTAGTTCTTTTTTGAACCCTGTTATAGTCTTGGCCTTCACAACATCCTCTGGCAAAGAGTTCCACAGGTTGACTGTGCATTGTGTGAAGAAATACTTCCTTTTGTTTATTTTAAACCTGCTGCCTATTAATTTCATATGGTGACCCCTAGTTCTTGTGTTATGAGAAGAAATAAGGAAGTGTTATTTACTCACTTTCTCCATACCAGTCATGATTTTATAGACCTCAATCATATCTCCCCTTAGCCATCTCTTTTCCAAGCTGAAGAGTCCCAGTCTTATTAATCTGTCCTCATACGGAAGCCGTTCCATACCCCTAATCATTTTTGTTCCTGTTTTCTGAAACTTTTCCAATTCCAATATATCTTTTTTGAGATGGGGTGACCACATATGCACACAGAATTCAAGATGTGGGTGTACCATGGATTTATATAGAGGTCTTAATGATTCCCAACATTCCCTTTCTTAATGATTCCCAACATTCTGTTCGCTTTTTTGACTGCTGCTGCACATTGAGTGGATGTTTTCAGAGAACTATCCACAGTGACTCCAAGCTCTCTCTCGAGCTGTAACAGCTAATTTATGAATATGTTGAATAGGACGGGTCCCAATACAGACCCCTAGGGTACACCACTATTTACCTCTCTCCATTCTGAAAACTGACCATTTATTCCTACTTGTTTTAACCACTTACCAATTAATGAGAGGACCTTCCCTCTTATCCCATGACAGCTTACTTTGCATAAGAGCCTTTGGTGAGGGACCTTGTCAAAGGCTTTCTGAAAATCTAAGTACCCTATATCCACTGGATCCCCCTTGTCCACCTGCTTGTTAACCCCTCAAAGAATTCTAGTAGATTGGTGAGGCATGATTTCCCTTTACAAATACCATGTTGACTTTTCCCCAACAAATTATGTTCATCTAAGTGTCTGACAATTTTGTTCTTTACTATTGTTTCAATCAATTTGCCCGGTACTGAAGTCAGGCTTACCAGCCTGTAATTTCCGGGAACACCTCTGGAGCCCTTTTTAAAAATTGGCATCACATTAGCTATCCTCCAGTCCTTTGGTACAGAAGCTGATTTAAATGATAAGTTACAGACTACAGTTAGTAGTTCTGCAATTTCATATTTGCATTCCTTCAGAACCTTTTTGGGTGAATACCATCTGGTCCTGGTGACTTATTACTGTTTAGTTTATCAGTTTGTTCCAAAACCTCTTCTAATGACACCTCAATCTGGGACAGTTCCTCAGATTTGTCACCTAAAAAGAATGGCTCAGGTTTTGGAATCTCCCTCCCATCCTCAGCCGTGAAGACCAATGCAGAGATTTAATTTAGTTTCTCCACAATGGCCTTATTGTCCTTGGAGTGTTCTTTTAACATCTCAATTGTACGGTGGCCTCACTGGTTGTTTAGCAGGTTTCCTGCTTCTGATGTACTTAAAAAATGTTTTGCTATTACTTTTTGAGTCTTTGGCTAGCTGTTCTTCAAATTATTTTTTGGCCTTCCTAATGATATTTTTACACGTCATTTGCAAATAAAGCACACTTTAGTAAGGTATTGGATAAGCTGAGTGGCATGGGGTTCTGCCAACATTTTGTAGGCAAGCAATATTTAAAAAAACATTCAGGAGCATTTTGGTGCACTACACAAATAGTTGGGAAGAACTGAGTAAGCAGCAAAAACAAGCTCTCTGGTTGACTAATTTTGAGGCCACCCAATACATCATACACAAATTTGGGATGCAGTCTATCTTGTCAAAAGGGATATAGTCTAATGCAAGGAATACCCTAGTGTTACCAGTACAAACTAGCAGCTCATTATACCATTCCTTGTTAAGTCATTGTTCAAAATCGTAAGTATAAAACATTTTTAGTAGAATACTTAAGATACTGTACATTCAAAAATAAGTAAAAGACAACTCCAGGCAACCTAACCACATCCTGGTTACTGCTCAGGTATTATGTAGGCAATAATGATTATGCTGAAATTGAAGCTTCAAAAAGAATGAGTTCACATGAAGGGGAGAGAGATGGTATTTGTGAGGATTACCATGAAATCCATGCAAAAACCAAGGGCTTGATCCTGTGCCTATTGAAGACCATGGGAATTTTGCCATTGACTTCTGAGATGCAAGATCAGACCGCATATGCATTGACTACTAATATAAACCATTTAAATAATTAAGGCAAAAGGTCTGTGGTTTCTCTTTCTCTCTCTCTCATTCTTTTTTCTATTGTCTGGCTATCAAATTTTGTTGCAAGTTATCAAACTTGTCTGACAGCCTAGACAAACACCACACTTGAAAGAAAGTTTATTTGCCTCACATTCTGGATTTTGCAGGAGTTGTTTCTTTTTAAAATAAGTGATTGATATGGGAGGGGCATGGTGCATGTGGTTGGTCTCTTTGTGACTTTTTGGTGTGTGCATAGTTAGCACTGAGTAGCCTTATATAATGGATGGCGTAGTCCTGCATTGAGCTGAAACTGGGGCAGGGCTCTGCCAATATAGATCTCATGTAGGATCATGGCCATAGAGAGGACCAGTTCACTAGGGACAAGATTCTGATACTCTGATGGCATCATACTCAAGGCCTTGTCTGAACTTGTACTGCTTTAACTATTTTGGTGCAACCCCCTGGTGTGGACTCTGTCATACCAATGCAAAGGTACTTTATGCCAAAATATCTAATCCTGTGCAGGACTAGGAATAAACTATCTGGAAAAAGACTCCTTTATATTGCATCCACACTAGGGGTTATAACTATTTCAGTAAAATATCAGACTTCTAACCAACAAGTTATTGACATACACTCTATGTAGACCAGGCCTTACTCCATATGAGTAATCTCTGTGCAATGGACTTGATTCTCAGTCACACTAAGGCCAGTTAAAAGGCTCCTTGGCAGCCCGAGTGGTGAAAAGTGAGAAGCAGGTACATTTACACTCACTTCAAGATCTCTTTTCCCTGTCAGGAAGATGTAAAGCAACCTTACTATACATGAGAATCAGATTCAAACGGGTCTTTTATGGACTAATTCACTTCCCAACATAAGTAAGGGTATTAGAATATGGCCCTGAATTATAATTTGGAAGAAAAAATTAAATGAAGACTCTTGCTTTATTATGAGGTATGTGAGAGAAGGGAGGAACATGGCTAAGGTCTTATCTAAATGTAAAAGTTTTACAGCCATAACTATGCTGGTAAGGGGTGTGATTTATTTTATGTATTTATTTTTCTGACATAGTTTTGTTTGTGAAAGTCCTAGTGTAGATACAGTTGTACTGGCATAAGGTGCTTTATATCAGTATAGCCTTTTCTCTTCAACAAACTGGAATCTTAAACTAGACTGGAATAAGCACTTTTATAGTGGTGTAACTACATCCACATTATTTGATTTTCCACTATTTGTTGTTGTATCTAATTTTATTATGAACTTTTTATCAGTTTGATTTTCTTTTCTTCCCTCCAATGAAATAACTTGTAAATTTCACTGTGATGGTTTAAATTGAAAGCTGAAGCCTGGTACTTTTTTTTTCCCACGAGAACCTCTCATTTTGTGGTTGCTTGAGGAAGTTGACTTTAGCAATTTAAGATGAAGCAGTGGTTTATTTAGAAAGAAACAGTGGCCGTTAACAACAAAAAATATGCCTAAATATGTTAACAGGTGCAAGAGCTGTCTAATCACATGATGGCTACAGGAAACCTATTAACCATAGTGTTCAGGTTAGAGATAGGTCACACAGATAATTTAACCTTCTGGTATTTGTTATCTTAGAAATTTTGCTGTATCTTTTTTTTTCTTGTACTTCAATGGCTGGATAGAGAAGCTTACAATCTTCAATCTCTAGATTGTGTTATGTGTATGATTTAGATAACAGAAAGGTGGTGACACAAAGCAATGACACTCAGATTGACCCTAACTTTGCGGAGCTCTATTTGGGAACTGGAACTGTGGTGTGAGGTTAAGGGGATGTCAGCATTAAATCCGAATTTCTATGCTTTTGCTGGTTTTATGTCACAGGCTCCAATCTTTGCTTAAATGTAGCCTGCTTCTGTAAATTAAGCAGCTTGGAAGTATGTCAGTGCATGGCATCTTTTTGAAGCCATTAGTCTGTCGTTCAGGACATCTCTGACAGCTATAAAAGTCTTATTTAGGTTTATGCCCTGGCTTACTTGGGGCTAAAACCTCTGTTTTCCAAGACAGCAGAACAAAATCTTCACCTACTATTCCAGACTGCCAAGCAGGGGGTCAGCCTGACCCAGTAGTCCCATAATGGTACATCTGAGATACAGAGCTGCCATTGACAAGTGAAATTTTTCTTTTAATCTTCAGAATGTAAACCTTATCCTGCAGCATTAGAGACCCCAGAACAACAGCATTGTATTAGTGGGTTAACAGGGCCTAGATCTCTAATTATATAAATCATACCTGATATAAATGAGGGTGTTCCTGTAGTCTATATAAACATCTAATGCTATTTTTAATCTTACTAAGCTCTTGGCCTCAGTGGGGAATAATGTTCCTCTCCTTAGGGTGCTAATCTGAGACTTAAAAGACTCGGGTTCTGTTCTCTGTTCCACCACAGGAGTCTTATGTTGTTTTGGCAAGTAATTTCATCTATCTCTCTCTCTCTGTTTCCCATCTGTAAAATGGGGATGATCGTACTTCCCTAACTCAACGGGGTGTAGTGAGGAGAACTATATTAATGATTGTGAAGCACTCCCATACTATGGTAATGGAGGCCATATAAGTACAATCGATAATGATATCACATTGCAGCGAGTTCTGTATGTTCCTTTTTTTTTTAACACAATGCAAAAGTATTTCCTTTGATCTGTTTTACATTTTTGTAGCTTTTTGATTACACTGAATCCCCCCATCGTCTTGTATTATGAGAGGTAAACAAGGAGAAACAATGTACCTTCTCTCAATCATCCATTATTTTGTATGCCTCTACCATGACACAAGTTATTGTCTCCTCTCTAACTGATCAGTGTCAGTCTTTGTCAATCTCTTTGTGGTTTTTCTGTGCCTCAAATAATTCTAAGAGATGAAAGGATGATTTTCCTTTATAAAAGCCATGCTCTTTGTCCCTACCTTATTACATTCCTCTTGCAGCTTCATAAGTCTGTTTTAACAAACTTTTCAATACTGAATAAGGTTTACTGATCTGAAATTCCTAGGATCACTGCTAATACCATTCTTAAAGACAATTATAGCTAGTAGACCCAGTGGCCTAATGGATAAGTCATTGATCTCCTAAGCCAGGAGTTGTGGGCTCAAGTCACATCTGAGGTAAAGCATTGTTCTGTCATTGACAATCTTAAGTCAAGAGTGGATGTTTTTCTAAAAGTTCTGCTCTAGAAATTATTTTGGAAGTTCTATGGCTGGTGTTATACAGGAGGTCACACTAGATGATCACAGTGGTCCCCTCTGGTCTTGTAATGTATGAAAACCTGCTACCTTCTAGTTCTCCAGTATATAAGCTGATTCTGATGAGCAACTGAATATTTTTCTTAGCAGTTCAGCCACTCCATTCTTATGTTCCTTTAAAACAGTTGAGTGTGCATCATCTGGGCCTAGTGCTGACTAGATGCTCTTAGGTTTTCAATTTATTCTAACACTGCCTTTATCCCTGGCAGGTGCGTTTGAAAAAAGTAGATCCAAGGTCGGAATCTCCCCAAAATCCTCTGGTGAAAACTGATGCAAAGTATTTAGCTCTGTGTCTTTCTTTGCTTAAAGCCACAAAAAATCTTGTCACTTTTCCCAGATTTTTTGTTACATGGTTCTAGGAGGGTTCAGGATTGTAACCTAGAGAAGGCCTAACAGTCAGAGCATGCTATCTCCATAGCACAAGTCTTCTGATCACATTTGAACCAGATGAGTGCTCTAACTGAAAATATCCTTGAGGAAATGCTACAGACTGAAACCAAGGGATCAGCAAATTCTGCCAGTATCTAGATGTGAAAATAATGCAGACTGAAGCAAATAATATGTGGGAGGAAAATAATTTGCATTGCAGAATGAGTCCAAGATTTTCTTACACTCAATACAACATTAAGTAAAGCAATAGCAGAAGCAAAGACATTGGACAAAGTACCTATTCCCAGTGGATAGGAAACCAAGTTCCCTAGACAGTGACTCAGGATTTTGGCTGGTCTGAATAACTACCACAAGGTTTCATCTGCTACTTAATTCTAACCTTCTATTGTAGCTTCCTTGAGAAGGTTTTTCTCAATGAGGGAATCTGGAGATAGAAAAGACCTATTACAGTTGATCATTTAGACCTTCCTTCTGCCAATTGTCTTACTCTGTGATCGAGGGAGAGGTAGGGTAGAACTAGGTTTTATGCCTGATTCTGACATGAACTTGCTGGGGGATCCTGGAAGGAAATCACTTAACCACTTTATGCCTCAGTTTCTCCAATTGTACAATGGAAGTGATATTTACTTGGTCATTATTTAATGTGTATTAAGTGCTTGAAGATCCTTGGATGAAAGGCTCTGTATGTATGTATTATTACTGATCTTATCCTTGCTTTCACTTTGTTTGTTATTCACAGTAAGTCTTTATAACTTGTGAAGGCATTATACTTTTCAAGTCTGTAATTGTTAATTCCTGCTCCTGCTATGCAATTGTCAGACTAGAAGAAGAAGGAGTCCTTCTAAAGCTATTTTCCGATGATACACATCTACATTACATAAACAATGCCAGTGCCTTTTGGTATAAATAATAAAGAAACATATAACAGAGTAGAAACACTGAGATCATGGTCACACCCACACTTCTACTCATAAAAAAACCCATGTGACCACTTCATAATAAGCATAATATTTCAAAATGTTCTGTCCCTTAAGGCTATCTCCTCTGCCTGCTTATTGCTTTTACTAATTATTTCAAACATACAGTCCTCATATGGAAGCCAGATACTTTAGTCATAACAAAACTAAAAGTTCTTTTCTTTGGAACAGAAGTGTTCCTCATTGTCACACTGTGTCAGTGTGTCAGTCAGTCAACAGGTACCATTTAGAAGAAGTCACACGTTGTCTTCTCAAGGAAGGTAGACCTTTCACCTCTTCCCCCACTTCCGTCTAGTGGTGGAATGACAATTAGGACCTGATTCAGCAAGGTACTGAAGTACGTACTCAATGTTAACAGAACCACACATGGTTAAAGCTAGGCATGTGCTTAAATCCTTCATTTAATTGGGGCATTAATATCTTAAAGGATACCATTTTCTGCCTATATGAAAGGGGGATAATTGTGTTCTTAGCACTGGCTCAAGCCAGGTGTTCAAGAAGTTGCTTCTATCAATCTGTTGGTAAGGATAGCTGTTTTATGGCATTACCCAGTAATCTTTGACACTGTTTTTTGCTGAGCGGTGAATCATGTCAAAATAAGATGCATGTTACTGTCTGATATTGTTGTATCAGTCATCAAAGAAAAGCAGGAGCTTGTCCTTAGAAGCTAAGAAGGTACTGAAGTGGGTAGAAAAATACCTCCTGGGTAACTCCAAAGGGACTCACACTTGGCAGCAAAGGTCATTAGGAGCGTCAGCTGGATCTACTTCCAGATAGTGTTGCTCTGGATTTTGGGAATTTATCTGAAAGGGTTTTCTCCTCCTCATTGACACTCAGATTATGAGCAGACTGGACCTGCTTGCTAACAACTTTGGGACCGGGAGCAGGGTGGGAGGGGAGAAGCACTCGTGACCTTCTGCGATGAGTATTTACAACAGGTACTGGAGTAAAAGGGAGGGAGTGGAAATGTAGGACAGGACACAGGAAACTCAGCTGGGTCCATGATTTCTTAAGGCCCAGTTACTTTGAATCATTTTGGGTAAATATAGGCCCGGCCTGGGACAACTCAGGGATTGGGGGGGTGCAGCTTGCTTTGGCAGTATAGCTTTTGAAAGTTTCCTGTAAATTGCAATATGTCACACAGGGAACATTTTTCAGAGGGCCTCTAGCCCTGTATTTTAACTACCCTCATCTGTGCACCAAAACAGCAGGGATGAATTCAGAAGGCATTGTTGAAAATTTGGCTGCATTGGCAGAAGATAGGAAGAGTTGATGGGACTTTTTTCCTGCCATGTTTGAAAACCCTCCATGGAACAGAGCTGTGTGTGTGTGTGTATCTGGGTGTGCATTGGGTGCAGAAGTTGTGTGGTGCAAGGAAAAAGAAAATTACTAACTCCTGTTGTGCGGCTCCCCTCCCATGTGATACTTAAAGTGAACAAAGTTTAGTTTCTCATATGTCTGTAACTAAAACACCCCTTAAGCCAGTTCACAACAATACATACAAAACAATTGACTTTTCACACATAGCACCGTGCATATGCATTTATAAATCACGTGTCAAACATAACCCCACAATCATCTGATCACCATAAGAGCTTTGCAAATTCCAGCACCTATAGTTATTGAGTTCATGGTCTCATCTATACCAAGTCTTCACATTTTCATTTAAATTACCTTCAAACCAGACTCAGAGTCTGTGCCTCTGGTGTGTATGTCCCTGTTTGCACATGAATTTTCCTATATAAACAGGCATTTGCATGCGTTATCTCCTTTTTCATAGGCAAATGCTTAGAGGAACATATGGACACCCAAGCAAACTGACTCCTGGAGCTGGTCTATTTCAGCAGTGGTGGAGGATGATGAAGAGTCCATTTGCACCTGGTTTCTTGTCCTGCAAATGAATATTTCCAACTGATATCTGTCTGAAATGATCCAGACATTTTACTTGATTCTTCTCAGAGGAGAAGAATCAAGAAAAATCACATTTTAGATTTATTATTTTGTACTTGTTTTAATAGGGAAATTTATGGTATCAGGCTAGAGTTGGTCTAGACGTATCTATTTATTTTGTTTAGATTAAACACAAGGACTGTGTTGTTATTATTATGTAAGTGTAAACAGTGACTAGCACAATGGGTCCTTGATCACAGATCAAGGCCTCTAGGTGCTAACGCAGTATTATTAATAAATAATAATTTTCTTTGCTCTGGGGCAATTTTGCATTTATGAAAAGTTATAACTAGTGCTGAGAGAAACCAGAATTTCTGTCCTGTGAGAATTTCTGATATTTGGGATTTGTTTTTTGTCCCAAATTGGGATGAAATGTTAAAATATGGAAACTTTTTTCTGGAACAAAAAGTTCTTTAAAAAAATTCAGTTCAGAAAGGTTTCATTTCCATTTGCTGAGCCAAATTGTGATGTTCTGTTTCAAGTCAGTCTGACATTAAACTACATCTGCCACAGGTGCTGCAGTGCCTCATGGGAGTTGTAGTTCAGATCCCTCATGTCTTCATTCACAGCTATGGACTGGGCTAACACACCACAGTCCTATGAATCCCATGATGCACAATGCAATTTGTTCAAACAGGAGACTGCTTTGCACCAGGGAAGATGAAGCCCAGCCCATAGGAGAGAATGGGAGCATGAAGCACCTGCACTGTCATTCTCAAGGGACACCGCAGCAGCTTAGGCAGATGTTGAATGTTGTTTAGTTTAATGTTGAACTGTATGTTCAAAATGAAATGGGTCCGTTTAGTTCAACAAACCGGAATGTCTTGCTTTGCATTGAACTGTTCCAAAACAAAATGTTGTTCTTCATGTTCTCTGATGGGGAACTTTGAGTTTTGTAGAAACTGCGTTTGTCAACAAAAAATAACGCTGACAGAAAATTCTCAACAGGCTTTAGTTATAGCCTTAATGATGGAAATGCTCCAGAACTACATTAGGCTCTTGTAGCCTTAGGTTTTTTTCTTTTGTTTTTTTCATGAGGACAAATATTTTAGTCATATAATAAACCTTGGGCCAGATTCTCAAGCTTGTGTCAATCATCATAGCTAAGGATATAGTGCTTGAAATGTTTTGTTTAACGGGGCAGGGGGAGCATTTCCCTTTCTGAGAGCCTTTAATTAACCTTTTAGCCCAGCTTACCTTGCTTAAATCTAGGAATACAGGAGGAGATAAGTGTCCTGCTCCTCTTAACTTTCAGTGGGGACTGGCACCTATTTTCCATTTGTGCCTTTTGAAAATCTCCCAACATTGAATTACTCAGCTGCCCCCACCCCCCCCCCAAAATGAAACACAAACACGTGTTTGTGCATGACTGAAATGGTTTCCTTCCACAAGGTGAGAATCCATCTCCAAGAGATTCTCAAGCAATGTGGGATTTTGAAAATTGCTTTAAAAATAGAAGGGGAGTTGTTGTGGTTTGTTTAATTTATTTATCTTTCTTTCTAGAAAAGCAGTTATAGGTCACTTAGCCCAGAATCCTAGGGGAAGGTAAGTATTTATTATTATTTCCTGCTCTCACAGTGCCATAAACATGCAAGGTGCCTTATAATACAGCTAAAAATGGATACTCTTTAATCTTATATTCAGGTCAGCGCAGTGGGCCCTTACTCCTACATAGTCTCACAGTCAGTATCTGGTATCTGCCCACATGGATCTGAATGCAGGAAGGGATACTAAAGGAAGAGCAGAGCAAATAGGATGTGATGGCACCACAGGGAGGGGAGGCAAGGGGAAGAACTTCTGAATGAATCTTGGTTTAAAACACGTTTAAAACAAAAATGCTGTGGGTCTCTTCACCAGTGCTGGAAAAGTGGAGGAGTTGTTGTTGTTTCTATGTAAAAGTCTGTCATAAGGACATCCCTACTGGGTCAGACCAGGGGTTCATCAAGCCCAGTATCCTGTCTTCTGACAGTGGCCAGTGCCAGGTGCCCCAGAGGGAAAGAACAGAACAGCTAATCATCAAGTGAGCCATCCCCTGTCGCTCATTCCCAGCTTCTGGCAAACAGAGGCTATACTCACCATCCCTGCCCATCCTGGCTAATAGCCATTGATGGACCTATCCTCCATGAATTTATCTAGTTCTTTTTTGAACCCTGTTATAGCCTTGGCCTTCACAACATCCTCTGGCAAGGAGTTACACAGGTTGACTGTGCGTTGTGTGAAGAAATACTTCCTTTTATTTGTTTTAAACCTGCTGCCTATTAATTTCATTTGGTTACCCATAGTTTTTGTGTTATGAGAAGCAGTAAACAACACTTCCTTATCTACTTTCTGTACACCAGTCATGATTTTATAGACCTCAATCATATCTCCCCTTAGCCATCTCTTTTCCAAGCTGAAGAGTCCCAGTCTTATTAATCTGTCCTCATACGGAAGCCATACCCCTAATCATTTTTGTTTCCCTTTTCTGAACCTTTTCCAATTCCAATATATCTTTTTTGAGACGGAGCGACCACATCTGCACACAGCAGTCAAGATGTGGGTGTACCATGGATTTATTTAGAGGCAACATGATGTTTTCTGTCCTATTATCTATCCGTCTTAATTATTCCCAGCATTCTCTTTGCTTTTTTGACAGCCAATGCACATTGCATGGATGTTTTCAGAGAACTATCCACACTGACTCCAAGATCTTTCTTGAGTGGTAACAGCTAATTTAGACCCCATCCTTTTATACGTAGAGTTGGGATTATGCTTTCCAATGTGCATTACTTTGCATTTATCAACAATAAATTTCATCTGCCATTTTGTTCCCCAATCACCCAGTTTTGAGAGATCCCAGCACAGCACCCCAGTGGCCTGCTTGGCAGCTGTGAAATGGAGCATGGCCAGGTTCCTTAAGTCTACTAGTTTGTATTGTTTTCCAAGCTCTGAGGTGAAATTGCTACCTCAGTCAGTCAGGAGTACACCTACGCATCACTATAGGCAACTAAGTAACTGTTTAACAATCTAAACTCAATTTGGGGAATTATTGAACAAGTACATCACATCTCAACTTGTAGATCTTCAAGTGACTACCTGTTGTGAAATGTTCTGTCAAGAACAATTCAGTTAGTTCAGATGGAACCCGATGACTCAGGAGCTGGCATCTGGTCACATTCAGAACACACCCAAACAGGAGCTGTAGCAAAGCCAAGACTTTAATGCAGGGAAAACAGATTTAGACTTCTCTCTATCAACAAACTAGGGGCTCGATCCTACAAGTACTGAGCACTCTGGCCCTGAGCCAGGAAAGCTCTTAAGAAGGTACTTAATTCAGAGTAGGTGAGCAGCTCTAGAGATATTGTCATGATTAAGCACATGCCTAAAGGCTTTGCTGAATCGGAGCCAGAGGGCTCAGCCTCAGTTAGGATTGAGGCCTAAAAACTGCATGTCTGAGAGTACAAATATACAACTGTGGCTTCAAACATTCAGGGACAGAAGCACCGATTTATATTGTTTTTATTTTACTTGTCCCTTTTAATGGCTCTGTGATGCTTCAAAAACAGGGAATCTATTTTCTCCACTTCTGAACTGAATATCTGTTGCCCCTACTTGCCGCTGAGGTGGTTCAGGGGGAGATGTATAACTGTGTTCACAGGCTGCCTTAAAAATTATTCTGTTTAGGGAAGCAATAGTGTCTAGAGAACGTTAGAGCTATAAATGCAGTGACTGGCCTAGAACAGGGTGTAACTACTGCAGGTGGGACAGCAGGAAAAGTTCACCATAGTTTGAGACATTTGTATACATTTGTGTCAACCAGCCAAAAACTGTAGATCCATCTACAGAGCCCACTCTGAATATCCCCAGCTGACCGTACAGTGAAGATCCAAAGTTTAAATTCAGCATAACATCTAGAAACAACCAATATTTCAAAGTTAATACTTTGGATTTATACCTGTGCCTCCGAGGCTTTCCCCACTGTCATGATGATGTTGCCAGAAATCTGGAGTACTGTGTCCAGTTTTGGGCCCCACACTACAAGAAGGATGTGGAAAAATAGGAAAGCGTCCAGCGGAGGGCAACAGAAATGATTAGGGGACTGGAACACATGATTTATGAGGAGAGGCTGAGGGAACTGGGATTATTTAGTCTGCAGAAGAGAATAATGAAGGGGGATTTGATAGCTGCTTTCAACTACCTGAAAGGAGGTTCCAAAGAGGATGGCTCTAGACTGTTCTCAGTGGTAGAAGATGACAGGACAAGGAGTAATGGTCTCAAGTTGCAATGGGGGAGGTTTAGGTTGGATATTAGTAAAAACTTTTTCACTCGGAGGGTGGTGAAGCACTGGAATGCGTTACCTAGGGAGGTGGTGGAATTTCCTTCCTTTGAGGTTTTTAAGGCCCAGCTTGACAAAGCCTTGACTGGGATGATTTAGTTGGTGTTGGTCCTGCTTTGAGCAGGGGGTTGGACTAGGTGAGCTCCTGAGGTCCCTTCCAACCCTGATATTCTATGATTGTAAATCAAAGCTGTATGCCACACAGGTGTTGCCCAGTGTCCCTGTATACCCTCTCCAGGTCTGGACTTCCCCATGCAGCAGAACTACATTGTTTCTCTTGTCTTTCAGGCTTCCCAGGGCTGGAGGATTTTAGCCTTGGGTAAGGAATGCTTGTGCAGTAGAACAGGAGTTTACCTCCTACAAGACAAGACCCCGCCACACAAGTAATTCAATTTTAGACCAAAAAAACCCCACCCATTCATCTGTAATTAATCTTAAGAAAATAAAACCCCTCCTGCTGCTGGTGTCTACAGTGGTGGTTTTGGTGCCAAGTATGAGGCCCACAAAACCTAATGTATGGAGCTGGATAAGGATTAAAAATTAAACTGAAGGGTTTAGTAACAGCAGCTCTAAATGGCTCTGAATCCAATGACGTAGAGCCAGACACTTTTTGTATAGCACCTTGCTACTCAGGTTTCCCATTGACTTCCACAATTCAACAGCATTTCATTCACAGAATTGAAACTCAGTTACACACTTAGGGCCAGATTTGCAAGTGGTCAGCACCTAATTTTATGGACTGTGCTTAAGCAAAAAGAACAAAAACCCCAACCCCCTTAACAAGGAACCTATCAACAGAACCCCTCATCCCCACACCATCATCTTGCCCACCTCTCCAAATGCCCAAGAGAACATTTATACATCCATGTGGTTTAAGCTATTGTATCTAAACTCACTTCAGTGGAGCCACTCCTAGAGTGAGGTGTTGCTATTCAGCATGAGTAAGGAGATCAGAATCTGGCCCTTAATGTTTACTTAAGTCTGAGTCATTGTACCCCATGGACATACAGCTGTTTTCTCAGGCATTTAGGGAAGAAGCCAGGCTGATGGCGTGCGCTTATGGTACTTCTGTTGGTTTTGTTTTTTTCTTTGCCCAGGTGTGGTCCATTAAGTGTGTTATCAGTTATGAATTCTTTTATACAAAACACTGTTTAATCGGAATAGGCATGAAAAAGTTGAAATAAATAAAACACATAGAGGATTCTGCTGAACTGTCTATGCAATGCATTGTTAACTAAAACCTGCAAGGCACTAAAGCAAAAGCATTATAGATGGAAGACAGAGAAACACGCACATGGTTTTTACTAGTTGTAAGAATTTGAGATAGTCTGATTTAATCTGTGGCACAGTAATTCTTACCACTCCTCCTTATCAACAACCGACACGTGAAGCTCCTCTTCTTCCTCATGCTATTATTTATTATTATGGTAGCACCTGCAGACTCCTACTGAGATCAGGGCTCCATGGTGCTGGTCACTCTGCAAACACAAAATAAGAGAGAATCCCTATCCCAAAGAGTTTACAATATAAATAGACAAAACAAGCAAAGGATGAGATAAAGAGAATATTATCATTGCATCCTCTGCATGCAAATCCTCCTGTCTTCTCACACTCTACATACGGTCCCTCCCCCGTCCCCCCACTTCTCTTTCTGCTTTGTTTCTTTTTTCCTCTCCCATATATTGACAAGGCCAATATCCAGCCTGGTGTCCTCTCCCTCTCTCTCTTAAGAAATTATATATTCTCTCCTGTTTTCGTGGGAGAACATAGACAAAATAGCACTAGCTTTCACAGAAATATCCTGGTAAAATAACAGGTTTTTGGCATATATATATTTATGTTATTTTACCAGGATATTTGTAAAAAATATCTAAAAAATATTTGTTGTTGTTGTATAGATCTATAAATCTCAATATTTATAATATAAAATTATTTTTTACTGATTTCAATAAAAACTTTCTGCTACTAATTTTAGTACCAATATTAGGTAATTCAGCATAACCTTCTATAAAAACAAAGCCAATCAATTTATTGGAAAAATACAACACGCATACAATTTTCTGATGGTTTGCTTATTACCTGGGTGTAATTCATATCAATATAACTAATAGTTGAGATTTAAGCTTGTGGGTTATATGCATCCTATATCCTCTCTTGCCTCTTGTATCCTCTGTTGCCATCTGATATCCTCTAAGAGTCCCATTGTGTATTCAGACAAGGAATTCCACAATTTAGATGTCCAACAGAAAAGAAAAATTTCCTGAGAACTCTTCTAGTAAATTGTATTATTTACTGCATTTTTGTATTTTGTATTTTTATACTGTATTTTTTACTTCTACTTTACTTAGCCCTGGTCTACACTAGGACTTTAGGTCGAATTTAGCAGCGTTAAATCGATGTAAACCTGCACCCGTCCACATGATGAAGCCCTTTATTTTGACTTAAAGGGCTCTTAAAATCGATTTCCTTACTCCACACCTGACAAGTGGATTAGCGCTTAAATCGGCCTTGCCAGGTCGAATTTGGGGTACTGTGGACTCAATTCGACAGTATTGGCCTCCGGGAGCTATCCCAGAGTGCTCCATTGTGACTGCTCTGGACAGCACTCTCAACTCAGATGCACGATTGTTTGACGTTGCTCTGACGCAGGGAGGGGCGACTGACAACATGGCTTACAGGGTTGGCTTACAGGGAGTTAAAATCAACGAAGGGGGTGGCTTTACATCAAGGAGTATTTCAGGCAGGACTTCACGGAGGGTTCCAATAAGAAATGGTGCACCTAAGTAATTGTTCTTATTGGAACAAGGAGGTTAGTCTGGCCTCTGATTGATACATGGCTAGATCTACCTTGCTGCACCTTCTCTGTGAGTGACTGCAGAGTGACCTAGAGGAATGAGTCCCCTAGACCGGGGCGGGGGGGAGTTTGCAAATGAGTACAAAACAAATCTGATCTATTTCTTGTTTTGA
Organism: Caretta caretta; assembly: GCF_965140235.1. NCBI lineage: Eukaryota > Metazoa > Chordata > Testudines > Cheloniidae > Caretta > Caretta caretta. Next base: position 176,764,302 of record NC_134208.1, on the reverse strand, counting down.
TATACTCCATCTCTCTTTTACATCTTTGGCTGGCAGCAGACGGTGCAGAAGGACTGCATGCCATCCACATCTCATGGCTGCTCGGCAGAAGATGGTACAATAGGACTGCTAGCCATCCTCATCTCTTGCCTGCCCGGCAGAAGATGATGCAATAGGACTGCTAGCAATCCGTATCGCCTGCCTGCTCACCATAAGATGGTTCAATAGGACTGACTGCAGGACTGCAGGACCTGATCAGATCACTCCAAATTTATTCCCTGCGCCCGTGTCTGCCCAGGCGCTCCTGATCGACCTCACAGAGGCGACCAGGAGCACCTCGGACATGACGATGACCGCTACCAGTCCTATTGCACCGTCTGCTGCCACAAGGCAATGGGTTGCTGCTGCTGTGTAGCAATGCAGTACCGCGTCTGCCAGTACCCAGGAGACGTACGGTGACGGTGAGCTGAGCGGGCTCCATGCTTGCCGTGATATGGCGTCTGCACAGGTAACTCAGGAAAAAAGGCGCGAAACGATTGTCTGCCCTTGCTTTCACGGAGGGAGGGAGGGAACGGGGGCCTGACGATATGTACCCAGAACCACCCGCGACAATGTTTTAGCCCCATCAGGCATTGGGATCTCAACCCTGAATTCCAATAGGCAGTGGAGACTGCGGGAACTGTGGGATAGCTACCCACAGTGCAAAACTCCGGAAGTCGACTCTAGCCTCGGTACTGTGGAAGCACTCCGCCGAGTTAATGCACTTAATGCACTTAGAGCATTTTTTGTGGGGACACACACACTCGAATATATAAAACCGATTTCTAAAAAACCGACTTCTATAAATTCGACCTTATTCCGTAGTGTAGACATACCCTTACAGATGCAATTAGTTGAAAGAATTTGTCTAAAATGTATTTCTGTCATGATGTCATCATTACAGAGAGGGCTGCTGAAAATGAAGATTATTATTCTAGTTTTACAGCTTCACATTTGTATATATGCAAATATAAAGCTTTTGTGTTTTATATAGTCAATGTCCTTTCTGTGAAAATAATAAATTCATTTTTTTATGTTATGGGGCCTCTTACACTTGACATAATTTAGGGCCTCAGAATGTCATAATCCAGCCCTGTAACCATGCAGTGCTTTGTGACTTTCTCAGAGACGATCATGTGCCTCTAGCCTTTTCCACAGTTCTCCTGAACTGTATTTTATATATGTAGAGGGTCAGAGAGATTTTAACAAACCCTTCCTCTATTTATCATCATGTACCAAAGATTGTCCTGCTTTGCAGCATACTTTACAACAAAAACTGACATTTTTTTAGAGTTGGCAATTTAAGGCAACTGTTTTTTAAACTGTAGGTGAGTCCAGATGTGCACAAATGGTCTTAAATGCTTTAATTCTTTGAGTTCAAGTTTATAGCTGAGCTGTGGCATTTTCAACATGATCAGACAGCAAACTTTAATTCATTTGTGTGCTTTGATCCCATTGGATAAAATGTATTAGTTTGGTGTTTGGTTTGGTGTTTTTTGCTACTTTCAAAAAGTTGTTGTATTTCCTGACTAAGGCTTTTGTAAAGGAAAAGTGAATCTATTAGAATTTTTTGAGTGTGTCAGTAAAATACTGAATAGAGAACTGGTTAATTAAAATTTTCCTAAGATTTTCTAAAATCTTTTGAGGAAGTCCCTCACAAACGGCTGTTAAGGAAGCTCAATAGTCATGGAATGAGAGGTAAAGTATTGTCATGGATTAGGAACTGAATAAGAGACAGAAAACAAAGTAAGAGCAAATGGTTAATTTGCAGCATTGCAAAAGATTAACAGTGAGGTACCACAGGGTTCCATATTAGGACATATACACCAGTGATTTGGAAGAGAGGGTGAACTGTAAGATGATAACATTTGCAAATAACACAAACTGATTAGTAAAGATTAGAGAAGGCTTGAACGTTATAGGGACCTAAGGAAGTGAGATATTTGGGCAATGTGATGGCAGATGATATTTGCTTTTGAAAAATGCATGATGATGTTGGTTGGGAGAAATAATTTGAACTGCTTACATACTTTATAGGGCTCTAACAGAGGAAAATACATTTTGCAAAATCACTTAGTTCTTCTATCTTTTTTGTGCACATCTGGGCTCACCTATATTTCTGATCCTACCCAAACTCATCTCAGTGGTTCAGAACTTATCTCAGCTAGTACAAAGCACCAAAATATGCCTTTGGGGAAGCACGGGGATGTTATTCAGGATTAAGTTTAGGACTCAAGGTCAGAACATCAGCAATTCAAGCTAAAGAGAATAAAATGTACAACAAGACTAGGGCTCTGTGTTAATAGCTGTTGGGTTTCTAAGCAGTCTGTTGTCACAACTAGTTGACTCGAAGAGACGTAATATGGTCACTGACCCTGAGCAACACAGAGTTTGAGCCCTACCCTTTGCAGCTTTTAGAGAACATGTCTAGTGTGTGATCTTTGTTCTCTACCTTCATTCTGCAGGGCTCTTTTTGGAGGTTTTCCCCTGAGACTAAAATTTCTAGTTTAAAGTTCTCTAAAATTCACATGCAGGCCCAGATTTAACTTTAGAAGAATTGTCACAGAAACTAACTTTAATTAAATAGAGGGAAGATAAAAGACTTTAAGAAGAAGCAGTTAGAGTAATGTCCTTGTCCAGACTAAAGAGACTGAGTGTGATCAAGGGTAAGCTAGTTTGTTGGTCATTAAGTCAAAGAATTCCTGATACACAGACCCCCTAATGTGAGCTGCACACAACATTTCCATATTCTTACAACTTTTTTTGCTGGGCGCTAGGGAATAGGGAGTGATGGAGCAATGAGGGGAGGAGAGGGAAGGAGGCATTGGAGCGGTGTGGTGGTTAGGAAGGTGCAGGCTCTTCCTCTTTGTCAACTTTAACCCCTTTAGCATGTGCTCTGGCGCAGCTACTGAAGGGCCAGCACGTCCCTATACAAGGGCAATTATTAATGTAAGGGATTGTTCAAACAATATGATTTTTGGTAATCCAGTGTAACTGATAGAGCTTTGACAAAGAACGAGGTTTTCAAAATGTAACTTTTCTATGATCCCTCTCTGACTAAGAGATGATTCTCAAAGGGACCTTTGATCTCTGTGAACTCAGAAGTAGTGGCAGAGCAGAACCATAAGAGGGGAAAACCGCACACCTTCCTTTCCAGTGTCATAAGTGTAGGAGAAGGGATGCAGGGCCATCTGTGCCCTCCTCCTTCTTCCCTACAAATACCCCACCAGCCCCTGGGCTGCTCCACCAGACCAAGGGAGTGGGCTCTGCTGCTTTCCAATAGATGAAAGAACTCAGAACTCCCTTCCTGCCCCCATGCTGCCTCCAGAAGTGGGGGACAGGCTCCAGGTTCACCATTCCCCTTGATGCTGATTCTTCTAGTTGTGGGCATGGGAGGTGGGGAGAAGATAGTGGCTCTCAAAATGAGGGAAACTGACTTAGCTGCTTAAAGGGGAAACGGGGAGGTCAGTACACTGCAGGAGAGTTTGAAGAGGAATGAATTGGTTCAGAACTGAGCCTGTTCCACACCAGCCGTCCCAGACTAGCACCATATTATCACCCTTGTCTAGGGAATTTCTCCTGAGACATTGCCTTCACTTACCCCACACTAAGCTCTGGAGACCACAGTCATGCATGTCACCAGACTGCTGGCAATCCCCATGGTAAGAAAACACCTGTGTGCACCTCTGCAGGCACAGCTACAAAACTCAGCACTGAAATGAGGCGTGCTTGATCCCTCAGGGTCCTCCCCTGGTGTGACAGTGACATCTCTTCCATCCTGCTCCAACAAACAGCTCCACCATTCCATTTGACTACACCAAACACAGGGGACAGAGCAGGAATGCATGCAGATAAATACTGGAGTTAAATCTGTGGAACACCACACAAACAATGGCACATTCTCTTAGGACTGGTCTAGTGCGTGTTAATGTAGAAACGAGGCTAGGGAATTTTTAGTGTGAACCAGTTAGTGTGCAGCGCATTAGTGTGCGTGACAATTTACGCCTGTCTGGTGCTGTCTAATGCACTGAATAGACAAGTCCTTAGTCCCTTTTACTAGTTATTCTGGAATTCCCCTTACTGAACCATTCCTGCAGGCTGTGGCCAGCTCCAAAGGGTGCATTGCGGAGTGGTGTGTGCCCTATTTGTTCACTTCGTGTTTTTCAAGGATTTAAGTTTAGCCACGCTGCACATTCTGGAAGGGAACTAGGCACTGCTAGGCATCTTAACTCTGCATTAATGAAGTTTTGGGACATTCAATTCAATGAGATTGAAAGGTGACATGTTTAAAACTGATACAAGGAAATATTTGATCAAATGCATAGTTAACTTGTGGAATTTAGTTCCACAAGATCTATTACTGCAGCCAGGAATATAGTAGGTTTCAAGAGGGATTGGATATTTACAGGGCTAATGAGATCAAGGCAACACCCCTTGCGTTTTGAGGCATAAGTCATCCACAAACTGAGGGGTGAGGCAGAAACATCCACTATGAACAGGTTATTCCATGGTTGCCCACTGCTCTTCTATCTTCCTGTGAAGCATGGGGTATTGGCCACTGTCAGAGACTAACAAATTTATTTAAGTATAAGCTGATGCTCAAATAAATTTGCTGGTCTCTAAGGTGCCACAACTCCTCCTTTTCTTTTTGTGAAAACAGACTAACACGGCAGCTACTCTGAAACCTGTCAGAGACTAGGTTCTAAACTAGATGGAGCCCTGGTCTCTGTTCGGTATGGCAATTCCTATGATGCTGCAAGTACGCCACCTGCAAAACTCTTATTACAGCCAATGGAAAGTCCATGTGTGGAGAGATTGAAGGATCAGGCCCTGTTATGTCACAGACTTGAAATATAGTCTTGTAATGAGTTCATAGCTAGGAATATGTGATTTCCCACCCCCGCTATTAGTGTCTTTCTCCTATAGTGATTGATTGTGTATGTGTGTGTGAGACCCACATCTTAGATTGTTTAATTAATCAGAATGTTAACTACTCAGGCCAAGACTGGTAAAACTGTGCATGTTTTAAAAAATTGGTTTCCTACTGGCTGGCTGGAGAATTGTTCATTAAATCATAGGCAATAGATTGCTTGCCAGTATTTTCATTCATCCTGTCATCTTATGCTACAAATTCATACTTTTTATTTACTTAGATATGATTACAAATATTTATCTTTATTTTAAATACCCTCTAATGAATTGTTAAGGTATTTCTGCATTAACATACTATCACAGTGCTTGCAAATTTAATCTAGGACTTGTAATATATATATAGCTTCTTTCTTTAAAGTCTAGGAGATGAAGTTTACAGCAGTTTTGCTATTACTAGTAAATAATAAACTGCATAAGCAAATGAAGACCATTATAAATCTTGTTTCATGGACAGTTTAGCTTGAAACAAAAGGATTTCTTCGCACTGAGCCTCATTAGTCTGATTAACGGGTTGGTAAAATGAAGCATGGAAATGAAGAATGACATTGACATGCATTGATTGTACTAAATGTCTAAACTGTGTTGCTTTAAAGTGGAAAAACGTTGATAGCAGTATTCCCCGACCAGTTTAAATTGTTAAGATTTAGATGTAGCTGAGTTTTATGGCCTGTAAACAACCCTGCTCCAATGCATTAAAGAGAGATGCTACAAGAGGTTCGGACTCCGCTGAGTTTAATACAAGAGGGGCTGGTGTAGTTATCGTCTGAAGGAAACGTTGGACAGGAAAACGTGATGGAATAATGGATGAAAATCTGTGCTGATTAAACCTAATGTAAACATGACGAAAATCGTTGTGTTGTAAAGTCAGAGTATAGTTAACTCTTCTAATGAGAACCCTCTTACCATCCTGCCCACCTATGTCTTCAGCTGTGCTTTATTGCATTTTCTTGCTTATTAAAAAAATACTGTTTTTAACTGAGTTTGGGAAGGGCTGAAATTTGATTGGAGGTCTTGACTATTTCTTTACTCATTGACTCCTTATGGTGGAGGCGCTGCATTGTGTTTTTTAAAGCTACAGTATGTTGTTTTTTTTTAGTGTCTAGTTTTCTTAATGAAGTGCTGTGTAATGAAGCTTTATCTCTTTGGGCACTAATCTCCTTGAAATGCAACTAAGCCTCTTTTATGTGGACTGTACCCTCCCATACCAAAACTACAGCTGTGAAAACTTTTGTTTTGTGCTTTGCTTGAGTGGTCTTTCAGGGGGAGGGGGTTCAAATTATTTTTATTCTGTAGCTAACTTTTGAAACTGAATTGAGAATTTGAATTTATCTTTTGACGCAGAAGCAAAGTCAGTTTCAAAGTTGTGGAAGGACAATATGAATAAAATCGGAACTCAGCTGTGACCGTAATCTACATTTCTTTTTTAAAAGCAGCTTGAAAATTATTTTGAACGCTATTGAACGTTCAGGGAAGACAATTTGGCAATATACAGCATGATACTGAATCAGACATCCTAATAACTTAGCAAGAGACCAGGCTGGAGGTTTTAAAATATAAAAAAAGGTATTGAATTACTATCCCATGAACATCACACAACAAGAGAGGGAGGAAAACATTTATAAAAACAGGAAAATGTGACTGTAAAAATCTCAGTAACCTTCGTTTAAATGCAGTGTAAGGTGTGCTGAAAAATATAGCTGTCTGTGTGTATTTGGATAGTGATAAAATGTGAAAGGAAAATGCGCTTCCTACAGATGTGCAGCTTCACAGTGCTTCTTAGGGCAGCTTCCAGGAAGATAACCTTTTCACTTTATAAAGTAGATGTGTAATGTACACCTCCAAGATTAATTCAATGACCTGGGAAGGAATGCTTTGCTATGCTTCCTTCCCTCTCCCGTTATGAAATTCACATAACGCAGGCAAAGCCTGAGTAAATGGACTTCATGTGCCCTATATTATGGACAGAGTCTTTCTCCTGACACCCAGGCACAGCTGCTCCTGTGACCCATGGAACCCCCTAAAGTGGAATTTGTGGCCAGTGAATGAACGTATTTGGTAGCACCAGTAGCTACACACTAGACGCTCCACTCTCCAGCCCAAGAACAGCCCACAGAATTTCCACGCTTGCGGGGGTGAAGTGCTGAAGAGCCGTGCCCCAGGGCACCAGGGGTTTGTAAAGCTTCCCTGAATGATCTCACCACAGAATTAGTTTTGCTGCTGTTTTGCATTTGTAGACCTGCAGGATTTACTCTCTTGGCAGGAAGACAAGATTTTGCCAATAGGGCTTAAAAACCTTCCCTTCTCTTAGTCAGGGTTATGGTGCACTTGAGATCCATTACTATGGCCCCAATCCTGCAAGTTGTTCTGTGGGGGCAGGCTGGAGCCCAAGGCAATTCACATGGGCTCTATACCAGCTCTTGGACCCTGAACACTGCAGATTGCCTACTGTATCATCCCACAGATGGACTTTTATTTCATAGCACCAAACTGTGGAATGGATACACAAGAGAGTAGGACAGAAAATATTTTGGGTAAAAATGTCATTTTTTTTAATCCATATTTGAACACTTTTTCCAATATAAATCTTTGGTACAAAGAAACTCTACCCTAGAGGAGAGCTGCACAAGAGGAGAGCTGAGCGAATATGGAATTTTTTGGTTCATTTGGCAATTTTCAGTGGTGGGGGGTGGATTTGGTTTTTGTTTTAAGCTCACTTTGGGTCTGACTGAAAATGAAAATTTTCAGTAAATTGAAACCATGGGGGAAAATTGTTTTGGGTAAACAAAATCAAACTGTTTTTTAAAAATTTAGTAAATATTTTTGGATTTTTAAAATAAAACTAAAGGAATTTTTTAAATGACATTTGCTTCACAGTGAAAAATTGAAACTTTTCATTTTGAAAATATGAAAAGGAAACATTTCTGTTTCTTTTTCAGATTTTTTTCCTGAAATGAACAACTTGGCGACATAAAGTTGAACTTTTGCAATGTTTTGGTAGCTCCGAATCTGCATTTTTCAGCTGAAAAATTTCACCCAGCTCTACCCAAGAGACAGAATCAAAAGACCCTGGACTTGAACATCCAATCAGGTTCAAACAATGAATGTAAAGTAGTTTCAGATGTTTCATCTGTTCTGAAATCCCCTGCAAATTACAGTCATTTTTTCCTATTTTTACAAAAGTTTTCCTCTTTCCTGTTGTGGGAGTGGGTGGTGGGGTGGAGAAAGTGGTTCTCAAAATGAGGGAAACTGACTTAGCTGTGGTACATTGAAGAATAAGGTACGACTCAGTGGGAATCAGGAAGGCAGAATCAGGAGCAAAGTAAACAAACAGTTATAGTAATCATAGGTGTTACCTGTACAAATAACAGAATTTTCAGGCAGATGGTTGGGGGAGGGTGGTTGGTTAATTAATTTGTTTTGTTTTTGTTTTTTTTACATTAAGGCTGCAGTAGATTGTGAATTTGGTGTCAGTGTCTCCTTTTAACTTACCCAGTTTCTTGTAGATTTCTATCATGATCAGACTGGCCCTAAAAGTGCAGACACAATTTTCCCCAAAGCTCTTCAATAAATGTTTTAAAAAATAAGACACAACAAACTGCACTACATAAATGTGCGTGTTGTCTGAGCTAACGAATGCAAGTCAGTGTGGTTAAGCAGGAAATGCACTATATTATGGGTAGGCAGAGAAGAGCTTCATGTTTATGACTGTCAATGCACCTAAAATAGTCAAAGATGTGTGGTCTCTTTTCTGATTAACTCTGCATCTCTTTGCTTTTTGTTGTTTTGCTTCCTGTTGATATTATTTTTAATGTATTTGACAGACCTCAAAGGCTGCAATCAATGGCCATCAACATTAGTAGTAAGGTGATACAATTAGTCTTCTGTGTCCTTCTGGTGGATGACTCATGTGACACATCTCAAAATGAACAGCTACTGTATCAATTATTTTATGCCTCATTGAATTGAGTATAAAGAGTGCTGTGTTGATTTTGTTTTGTTTTTTTGTTTTTTAAGAATTATGCACCAGCCACATTGTATGATGCAACTTAATTCACAAATGATATAAACATCTAATTGACAAATGGATTCAGACTTAGAATGATGCCAATGAACTGGTGGCTTTGACTTGTGTTTTGGCACTTGCGGTGGTTTGATTTTGCTTGACCAAACTGAATATAACTTGTCCTGTATGAACATGTACAGAAATCAAGGACATGACTTTCACATAATGAACTGCCATCTGCTCACTGGTACATCCCCAGCGAAGTCAACTGTGGCAACTGGGAACAGAATTTGTCCCGCATGTTTTAAAATATGACTTTAAACTCTGAAAAGAGATTGAGGCATTGCGGGGCTCCCTGTTTAATATGTCTATCTGACTTATACACCAACCTGGCTTAATTTACAAGTAAAGTTGGGTTGGCTGGTTGTTTCTGTGATTGTGTCTGACTGGTTACTAGCTCTCTGACGCTGGCAGACCAGCTCAGATTAGAGCAACGGGGCTATTCACTTGTGTGTGAATACCAAAGAAATGCTAAAAGCCAATTCTCTTGATCAAAAGGAAATAATAATGTTATCGTATTCCACTTCTCCACATCTCAAATGCCACCATTAGTCACTGATAATAGACCAGGACCAATTGTCATAGAGCACTGAACTTCCTTTCTCATCATCAGAGGTGGGCCCTCTCTAGAGCCTGACTGCAGTGCACTGATGAAGGAAGGAAGAAAGGAAAGCAGCAGAATATGGACCCTGGACTTCAGAAAAGCAGACTTTGACTCCCTCAGGGAACTGATGGGCAAGATCCCCTGGGAGAATAACATGAGGGGGAAAGGAGTCCAGGAGAGCTGGCTGTATTTTAAAGAATCCTTATTGAGGTTACAGGGACAAAACATCCCGATGTGTAGAAAGAATAGTAAATATGGCAGGCGACCAGCTTGGCTTAACAGTGAAATCCTTGCTGATCTTAAACACAAAAAAGAGGCTTACAAGAAGTGGAAGATTGGACAAATGACCAGGGATGAGTATATAAATATTGCTCGGGCATGTAGGATTGGAATCAGGAAGGCTAAATCACACCTGGAGTTGCAGCTAGTGAGGATGTCAAGAGTAATAAGAAGGGTTTCTTCAGGTATGTTGGCAATAAGAAGAAAGCCAAGGAAAGTGTGGGCCCCTTACTAGATGAGGGAGGCAACCTAGTGACAGAGGATGTGGAAAAAGCTAACGTACTCAGTGCTTTTTTTGCCTCTGTCTTCACGAACAAGGTCAGCTCCCAAACTACTGAAGTGGGCAGCACAGCATGGGGAGGAGGTGGCCAGCCCTCTGTGAAGGAAGAAGTGGTTCTGGACTATTTAGAAAAACTGGACGTGCACAAGTCCATGGGGCCGGATGCATTGCATCCGAGAGTGCTAAAGGAATTGGCGGATGCGATTGCAGAGCCATTGGCCATTATCTTTGAAAACTCATGGCGATCAGGGGAAGTCCCGGAAGATTGAAAAAGGCTAATGTCGTGCCCATCTTTAAAAAAAGGGAAGAAGGATGATCCTGGGAACTACAGGCCGGTCAGCCTCTCCTCAGTCCCCAGAAAAATCATGGAGCATGTTCTCAAGGAATCAATTCTGAAGCAGTTAGACGAGAGGAAAGTGATCAGGAACAGTCAGCATGGATTCACCAAGGGAAAGTCATGCCTGACTAATCTAATTGCCTTCTATGATGAGATAACTTGTTCTGTGGATGAAGGGAAAGCAGTGGATGGGTTATTCCTCGACTTTAGCAAAGCTTTTGACACGGTCTCCCACAGTATTCTTGTCAGCAAGTTAAAGAAGTATGGGCTGGATGGATGCACCACAAGGTGGGTAGAAAGTTGGCTAGATTGTCGGGCTCAACGGGTAGTGATCAATGGCTCCATGTCTAGTTGGCAGCCGGTATCTAGCGGAGTGCCCCAAGGATCGGTCCTGGGGCTGGTTTTGTTCAATATCTTCATTAATGGTCTGGAGGATGGTGTGGATTGCACCCTCAGCAAGTTTGTGGATGACACTAAACTGGGAGGAGTGGTAGATACCCTAGAGGGTAGGGATAGGATACAGAGGGACCTAGACAAATTGGAGGATTGGGCCAAAAGAAATCTGATAAGGTTCAACAAGGACAAGTGCAGAGTCCTGCACTTAAGATGGAAGAATCCAATGCACCGCTACAGACTAGGGACCGAATGGCTAGGCAGCAGTTCTGCAGAGAAGGACCTGGGGTGACAGTGGACGAGAAGCTGGGTATGAGTCAACAGTGTGCCCTTGTTGCCAAGAAGGCCAATGGCATTTTGGGGTGTATAAGTAGGGGCATTGCCAGCAGATCGAGGGACGTGATCGTTCCCCTCTATTCAACATTGGTGAGGCCTCATCTGGAGTACTGTGTCCAGTTTTGGGCCCCACACTACAAGAAGGATGTGGATAAATTGGAGAGAGTCCAGTGAAGGGCAACAAAAATGATTAGGGGACTGGAACACATGACTTATGAGGAGAGGCTGAAGGAACTGGGATTGTTTAGTCTACGGAAGAGACGAATGAGGGGGGATTTGATAGCTGCTTTTAACTACCTGAAAGGTGGATCCAAAGAGGATGGATCTAGACTGTTCTCAGTGGTACCAGATGACAGAACAAGGAGTAATGGTCTCAAGTTGCAGTAGAGGAGGTTTAGGTTGGATATTAGGAAAAACTTTTTCGCTAGGAGGGTGGTGAAACACTGGAATGCGTTACCTAGGGAGGTGGTGGAATCTCCTTCCTTAGAACTTTTTAAGGTCAGGCTTGACAAAGCCCTGGCTGGGATGATTTAGTTGGGATTGGTCCTGCTCTGGGCAGGGGGTTGGACTAGATGGCCTCCAGAGGTCCCTTCCAACTCTGTTATTCTATGATTCTATGTCTCTGTGCTGCTAGCCACACTGCACCTGCTCCATGGAGAAACAGAGAACTTCAGTCACAAGGCTTTCTTTCTGGCCCTTTGCACGCCTAATATGGCCAACATCAAGCATTCAAAGATCAACAGTCAAGTCTCAAAAAGTCATGAGATTGGGATTCATGCAGTAATAAATTCTTTTTATTTGCCTTCTTTGGTTGGTTCCCTTTAGCGTCACATTTCCAAGCTCTTCTTTACAACCATGAGAGCATTTTAAAAATGAAAGCTGAGTCTCATGTACTGACCTGACTCTATGAGCTGGGGCTTTATAAAAAAAAACCCACTAAATATCGTGAGACTCAGGAGATTTGTTGCACTTCATGTGTGCTTTAACACTTTTAAAAAACCAAATCTGTGAGTCCCCGGGTCCATCCCCTACTCCTGCAAGCCCTACTCTATTGCTAAGGGTTATTTTTCTTTTTAAAATAAAGCCATTTTGATGTGATCAGTGGCTCAGGCTTCCTGTGGTGCTTTGTAGCTGCAACTGAGTAAGAAACCGTCCCTTTTACACAAAGGAGGAACAATGAACAGAGCCCAGGGTAGCTGAAATCCAGGACTGTGTTCCCTTGGAATGAGCAGACCCCTGCTGACGTGGATGATGTCACAATGCTAACATACAAACACAGAAGTAAGCAAAAGGCAGCTGTTGTCCAACACATTGGCTTCTGCAAAAGGAAAATAATCTCAGAAGCATGGTCAATTTTATTTCCATTTAAAAAAATCTTGTCACTTTCCCACTTGGAAATAATTTCCTTTTCTTTTGGGAAGTTTCAAACAATAGCAAGTTCACAAAAAATATTAAGAAATGGGATTATGTTTTTAATAAAGGTAAATAAATCTGCATCTTTCAGATATCAAATATCTGTCATGTATGAAATTAACATTTCCCCCTTTAAAAAGCCTTTAGAGGAAAGGTCAAGATCTGACCTAAACCACTCTAAGCAAAAATGGTTGGACATGAGGCTGAAATTCCAGGCTTTCACCTGTTCTCGTGTGTATTTCAGCAAATAAATGTAAAATTACCTACTGTTCAGACCTCCGTAGTGCTTAGGAACAATGGAGCTGGATTAAGGACGGAGTTAGTCTTTGCCCTGTCTTTCCTGTTTGTCTGGTGATTTAAGGCAGAATCCCAACAATAGCTTAGTGTAGTTTTTCACATGTAATTGTCATATGTTTCTGATTGCTGCATTCACATGCATAACACCAACAAAACAGAAAGGATCTTACTTTCATGACCATTTACCTGTGAAAAAGGAGAGATCTGTGGTGAAAAGTGTGTGTGTGGTGCTGGAGGCTGGGATTAGATTGCCCTGGGTCCTTTGCACAAATGGAGGCAAGATAATGCAAGAAGCCTTCCTCCCTCCATCTGCATCCCATGGAAAGGCCAGGAACCATTGCATCCACTGTGCTCAAGGCAGGGTAAGGACTGTTCTTTTGTGTGTCCTGTTCTTTGCAAATCACCAAGGGGGCGGAAACATGGTCCCATCCCATGAAGTGGGCAGGGTGCACTGGGAGACCACGCTGCCACATAAAGAAAGGTACATTTGACACCTCTCCTCCGGGCATGAAGGAGCATGGAGGATGTGCATATGCTCTTGAACTCCTCCCAGGGCAGCTCCTCCTCTCCCCTATTCAAGGCTGTGCACCTAGTCGGTATTGTAGCTCCTTACAATGCCACCTTCAGTGATTTAAAGCGCTTTTCTTCCTGAATGGTTCCATTACTTTGCCATATCCAGGTTGTAATCACATTGCCTATCCCTGAAATGTAACCTCCTCTGGGAAGCAAGATGTAGAAGGACCAAGTGCTGGAACAGGTAACATCACACAGCAATGCTATCTGATGATTTAAGAAAGGGAGCTCCAGGGAATATTGTATCCCATTGATGCTGTAGGGAGGATTTAAGTAGGGAGAACATAAACATCCAGGTTAGAATTTATCCAGCATTCTTTGATTAACACCCTTCAAATGCTGAGAAAAGCACTATGGAGTTTACAACCAGTCTGGACAGTTGTTTCCATCTCCTCCAACAGCTGAAGTCAATGGAAAAACTCCCAGTGATGTCAATGGGCTTTGGATCAGTCTGAAGAAGGTAAAGTGTATGCAGAGTCACCCTGTTCATTATACACAGTCATGATATAAATTCCTTATTGTTCAGACAGCGGTGTCACTGCACAGAAAATGGGAACTATTTCACAATCAAAATAACCTTCTTGAGGAGTTTGGACAAATCCTTCACTCCTGATATTTTTTTTTCCAACATGGCAAATGAGCTTATTTGTAGGGCTGTCGATTAATCACAGTTAACTCATGCGATTAACTAAAAAAAAGTAATTGCGATTAAAAAAATGTGATTAATCGGGCGATTAATCGAGCTGTAAACAATAGAATACCAACTGAAATTTATTAAATATTTTTGGAGGTTTTTCTATATTTTCAAATATATTGATTTCAGTTACAAAGTGTACAGTGCCCACTTTATATTATTTTTTATTACAGATATTTGCACTATAAAAATGATAAAAGAAATAGTATTTTTCAATTCACCTCATATAAGTACTGTAATGCAAACTCTTTATCATGAAAGTGCAATTTACAATATAGATTTTTTTGTTGCACAACTGCATTCAAAAACAAAACAATGTAAAACTTCAGAGCCTATAAGTCCATTCAGTCCTACTTCTTGTTCAGCCAATCGTTAAGACAAACAAGTTTGTTTACATTTAGGGGAGATAATTATTAATGATCTTCTTAATTGTCAGACAGGATGCATCGGATGCATCCGATGAAGTGAGCTGTAGCTCACGAAAGCTCATGCTCAAATAAATTGGTTAGTGTCTAAGGTGCCACAAGTACTCCTTTTCTTTTTGCATATATTTCATGTTATAGCAGTCTCGGATGATGACCCAGCACATGTTTGTGTTAAGAAAAAAACAGTTACCTACCTTTTGTAACTGTTGTTCTTCGAGATGTACTGCTCATGTCCATTCCATTCTAGGTGCGCGCCCGCCCCTGTGCATGGGCATCAGAGATTTTTGCCTTCACAGTACCCGTAGGGCCGGCTGTGGCAGCCTCTGGAGTGCTGCACTCATGCCGCAGTATATCAGACGCCACCGGCCTTACACCCTCTCTGTTCCTTCTTGCCAACAACTCCAACAGAGGGGAAGGAGGGCGGGTAATGGAATGGACACAAGCAACACATCTCGAAGAACAACGGTTACAAATGGTAGGGAACAGTTTTTTCTACTTCGAGTGCTTGCTCATGTCGATTCCATTCTAGGTGACACACAAGCAGAATCAACGGGGAAGGGCTCGGAATTCACAATCTTGCAGCACTGCTCTGCCAAAGCCAGCATTGTCTTGAGCATCCTTGGTTAGCGCATAGCGTGACACAAATGTGTGGACGGACAACCAGGTTGGGCCCGACAGATCTCGTGGATTGGCACCAGGAAGGCAGCTGATGATGCCTGCGCCCTAGTCGAATGAGCCATCACAGTCGCTGGCAGGGGAACCTTCCCCAGCTCGTAGCTGCAGCAGATGCAGGCCGTGATCCAAGATGAGATTCTCTGGGCTGACACTGGGCAGCCTTTCATCCCCTCCGCAACAGCAGCAAACAACTGTGTTGACTTATAGAACGGCTTTGGTCTATCAGTGTAGAAGGCCAGTGCCTGTCTGACATCCAGGGCATGCAGCCTGTGCTCCTCATTCATCGTATGAGACTTTGGACAAAGGACTGGTCGGTAAATGTTTTGACCAGTGTGGATCTGGGAGATGACCTATGACAGAAAGGCCATATGCAGACACAGCTGCACCTTGCCCCTACAGAAGATCGTATAGGGTGGCTCTGATGTGAGTGCCCTGATCTTGGACACCCTGCGAGCTGAAGTTATAGTGACCAAGAAGGTGAGCTTCCAGGAGAGAAGCAGAAGGGAGCAGGAAGCCAAGGGTTCGAAGAGGCGACTCATGAGTCTGGACAGCACAAGATTCAGGTCCCAAGGGGGGACCAGCTCTTGGATATGCATGTAAAGGCTTTCCAAACCTTTCAGGAAATGCCCCCTCATGGGATGGGTGAAGACCGACTGGCCTTGAAGTGGAGGATGGAACACTGAAATGGCTGCCAGGTGTACCTTGATCAAAGATACTGACAGACCCTGGTGCTTAAGGTGCAGTAAATAGTCCAGGAAGTCCTGCAGCTGGGCCTTATCAGCACAAATGTGTCAGTCCGAGACCCAACACATGAACCACTTGCACTTTGACACATATGTAACCTTAATGAATGGGTTTCTGCTGCCCAGCAAGACCTGCTGGACACCAGCAGAACACCCCCATTCATCCACACTCAGCCATGCAGCAGCCAAGCCATCAAGTGCAGTGACTCCAGGTTCAGGTGCAGCAGGTTCTGTAACAGCAGGTACGGCCAAAGAGGTAGCTGCAACGGGGTGGCTGCCGAGACACTCAGCAATGATGATGCGGCCAGGCCAGGGCTATGAGGATGATCAATGCTTTGTTGTGCATCTGGCCACCACCGTACCCTTCTCCACCAGAGTGCCAAACTCTTGGGCCAAACCCTGAGGGAGGGGTTCCTGGAACTTTTTGAGACCATCACAGAGATTAAAATTGTACCGGCCCAGCAGAGCCTGATGATTCGCCACCCATAATTGCAGGCTGGCAGTAAAATAAATCTTTCTCCCAAATAAATCAAGTTTCTTAGTGTCCTTATTTTTGGGAGTTCAGGAGCTGGGGACATGCTTGTCTTTTTCGTTGGCTGCAGATACAACCAGCAAGCCCAGGGGCAGGTGGGTATAGAGATATTCAAAACCTTTGGCCAGCACAAAGTGCTTTTTCTTGGCCCATTTCGAGGTTGACGGGATGAAGGAGGGAGTCTGCCACAAGGCCATGTCTATCTTGAGGACCCCTTCATGCACAGGCAGGGCAAACTGGGCAGGCGTAGAGGCAGAGACGACATTGAAGAGGGTGTCCTTCTGCTCCACCATCTCCTGTACCACAAGCCCCAAGTCCTCGGCCACATGCCAGAGAAGGTCTTGTTGCTCTCTGAAGTCATCTGGCAGGCTAGTTCTGGAAGGTCCCGCAGCCGCCTCATCTGGGGTCGACAAGGAAGACTGGACCACTGGTGGAGGTGCAGGGTCTCGACCAGGGAAAAAGGCTTTGGGGTGGGCACAGGTTCCTCCACCCCGACCTCAGAGAGGGCTTTCAGTACCAGGTCCAATGCCAGGTGGACCACGGTGTGCTGTGAAGGAGGCATCCTCATAACCAGTACACCCCACACTCTCTAATAAGGCCACTGCACTGGCCACTGGCTGTGCTGCCCTTGTGGTACTGCCAGTGAGGGGCTCCAGTGCCCAGTGACGCCAATGAGACCGTGGCGCAGGGCTGAACTGGCCCTCCGTACTGGAGGAACCTTCTTCCGGCGACCAGGGAGGAGCCGTCAACACCTGTGTTTGTTTGCTGGTCGTAGCTACCGGTGACCATTGCCTGGGCGTAACTGAATGGGAACTGGAGCATCGAGAGCGGGACTGGTGCCAGGGGGACCGGTACTGGGACAGGGAATGTTCCCACCATGCTGGTGATCGGGACTGATGCCTAGAGGACAACCGTCGAG
This sequence comes from Caretta caretta, assembly GCF_965140235.1. Classification (NCBI taxonomy): domain Eukaryota; kingdom Metazoa; phylum Chordata; order Testudines; family Cheloniidae; genus Caretta; species Caretta caretta. The sequence goes on along the minus strand of NC_134208.1, from coordinate 176,746,789 downwards.
ACAGAGAGCGGTGCCGGGAATAGAAAGAGGAGTGTTGGGCCCATCTGGAGAGTAGCACCCTGGGGATCTGGAAGCTAGCCTGGGTGACTGACGACACAATTGGGATCTGCCCCGTGATTCCAAATGCGGCAGCGATGATCAATGTCTTCTATCCGGCGACCGGCGTTGTTCCGATGTCCTCTGAGGAGTCTTAGTGGCGGGCTTGCCCTCTTTGGGATCAGGTGGAGACCTGTGCTCTCTCTGCGCCAGGGGGAGCCTGGGCTGACGAAGGTGCAGGCAGGTGTGTGGGTCCCATACTGCTCCCATGAGTCAGTTGCGGACCTTTAAGGGAGCTGGGCGCCCCAGCTGGAGAGGCACGATCTCATGGCTCTGGAGCAGTCTGATGGGCAGGCCCGGGTCCCGTGATAGATGACCCCTGGGCCTTCTTGCTCGGTGCCAGGGAGCATTTCTTGGCCGCCTTCTTCGGTGCCGGTGATGGCAAACGGTGCCAGCAGGAGTCAGGTGCCAGCGGTGCGCTGCACACGGATGCCGAGGCACTTGGCATGACCTGCCCACATGGCTCCCAAGCCGGGTGGAGGGCGGACTCCATCAGGAGAGTCCTGAGGCAGATGTCTTGCTCCTTCTGGGTGCGGGGCCGAAAGTTTTTGCAGGTCCGGCACCACCCCTTAACGTGTGACTCCCCAGGCACTGAAGGCAGCTGCTGTGGGGGTCACTTATAGACATAGGCCTGCTGCAGTCTGAACGGGGCTTGAACCCAGGAGACCGGGGCATGCCCCACCTGGGGCAAAGTCCCACTGGGACCCTAACTACTAACTTACTAATACTTAACAAGCACTTAAAAACTACTTAAGACTAGCAAAGCGAACTATATACATTGGCATTAAGGCATGAAGTTCAGAATGGTAGACACCCGCTAGCTCTTGCTAAGTAAGAAAGGTGCGCCAACTGACCACCATAGGCGGTAAGAAGGAACTGAGGGGGTGTGGGGCCGGCGGTGCTTGATATACTGCCACATGAGCACAGCATTCCGGAGGGCACCACAGCCAGCCCTACGGGTACTGCTAAGGCAAAATTCTCTGACAGTCGCGCACTTGGCTGCGTGCACACCTAGAATGGAATCAGCCTGAGCAAGCACTCAGAGAAGAACACTTTCCCTACAGATTTGACAAAACGCAAAGAAGGTACCAATGTGAGATTTCTAAAGATAGATGCAGCACTTGACCCAAGGTTTAAGAATCTGAAGTGCCTTCCAAAATCTGAGAAGGACAAGGTGTGGAACGTGCTTTCAGACGTGTTAAATGAGCAACACTCCTATGTGGAAACTACAGAACCCAAACCATCAATAAAGAAAATCAACCTTCTGCTGGTGGCATCTGACTCAGATAATGAAAATGAACATGCATCGATCCGTACTGCTTTGGATTTTTACTGAGCGGAACCCATTATCAGCATGGACACATGTCCCCTGGAATGGTGGCTGAAGCATGAAGGGACACATGAATCTTTAGCACATCTGGCATGTAAATACCTTGCAATGCCTGCTACAAAAGTGAGCCTGTGCTCACTTTCAGGTGACACTGTAAATAAGAAGCAGGCAGCGTTATCTCCCATAAATGTAAACAAAATTGTTTGTCTGAGTGATTGGCTGACCAAGAAGTAGGACTGAGTGGACTTGTAGGCTCTAAAGTTTTACATTGTTTTATTTTTGAATGCATTTACTTTTTGTACATAATTCTACATTTGTAAATTCAACTTTCATGATAAAGAGATTGCACTACAATTGCATTACAACTGTAATGGGGGAATTGAAAAATACTATTTTCTTTTTTACAGTGCAAATATTTGTAATAAAAATAAATATAAAGTGAACACTGTACACTTTGTATTCTGTGTTGTGATTGAAATCAATATATTTGAAAATGTAGAAAACATCCACAAATATTTAAATAAATGGTATTCTATTGTTTATCAGGGTGATTAACCACACGATTAATCATGATTAATTTTTTAATCACACAATTAATTGCAAATAATTTTTTAAAATCGCTTTACAGCCCTGCTTATTTGATTAGCGCTGGGCATGCTCTAACTAGGTTTTGCTATGGAAACCTTAAGCAATTTAAGGACCTACTAGATTCATTGCTATGCAACTCAAGGAAAGCTTAAGCTATTGCTTCAACCTTCTTAAAAATTTACCCAAACTGGAAGCAAGAAATAAACTGTTATATAGAGAAGCCCAATACTGTACATCTCTGTGTTAATGCTGATCACTCTTTTAATTCCCCAGACACATATAGCGTTCTGAAGCCTTATAGTGAGGTTCTGCTCTGAAAACTGACTGCGTAAATGACATCTTGTTTAGTGTTTTCCATCTGGAGGTTGCATTCTGCTTTCAGTTATATTGGTGCAAATCCATTGACTTTAAAGGGCTCACAAATGGTATGACAGCAAGCTGAATTTGGCCAAATGACTTTTCATATCAAATTTGCTCAGTTTCCAAGTTGACGGGGGGGTGTTAACAACCAGTTCTGCAATTCCTTCTGCTATCTGAACATAGTGCTGTTCTTCTTCTGCTCTGTGTGTGTAACAGCTACAAAAAGATGTTAAATGAATGTTAAGGTTTCAAAGACAAGCACTTAAAAGTTAAGAAATGCCAGGTAAAAGCATGTTAAAAATTAAAATGGGCAAAACAATGTATTTTCCCTAATCTCTTTCTTGGAAATGGCCGAGCTGTTTTAGCTGAAACTTTTTAAAAAAATCAGTCTGAATCAGACACCTGGCTTGGAAAATTTTCAGCCCAAATGGTTACAGTTTGGCAAAGCTGTGACTAACTGAAAACGGGCTTACCATGGAGAGTTTCAGACTGGCTAAACGATGAGCATCACAACTCGCTCCATCGGTAATAATATGGGCACAATCCACCTTAAGTCTAGCATTTCCGAACTTTTGAGTGCTTAACTTTTCAACCTTAAATTATTTGTGTGCGTGGAGAGAGCAAGCGAGATGTACAAAGTCATCAACCATCATAGACAATGAATCCTCTCTAATCAGAATATAGCTGGTTTTAGTTTAGTCTGGCCCAAGCATCCGATACAGTACTGTGTGCTCTGGTCTTTTATAGCTTTATTAATTCTGCAATGAACAGTTTTTGACAGAAAACGAGGCAGCTGTGACTTAGCACACATACAAGAGGAATAACAAGGTGCTATATTTAGTGATTTTTTCCCTCACCATAAGCACATTTTTATTCATCTAATGAGCTGGTATAATAAGACCAATGGCGCACTGATTTTCTGCAAATTCAGAACTTTTAGTTTTTTCCAGTGGTTTGCTGCAGAAGTCCAGTGACTTTTTTTCCTTGATGGGCCTATCGTTTCTTCCTGTACAGATACTGTTGGCATTCTCATCCCTTCTCACCCAGGGGGATCAAACTATTTTTTGATGGGTGAGTAAAACTTATGGTGTTTTTTTTTTAAAAAATCTCCTTCACTTGATCATAGTAAAAGACAGGTGAGTTTGTTTGGTGCCCAGACTGGTAAAGTTCTGTAATAATATTGCAAGATTGCTTTGACAGTCTTGTCTGTTTAAAGTTCGTGACCAGAAAAAATTGAAACTGTATAAACATTAAAAACATCACCTTTCATGCAATTCACCTTACTTAGCCCCGACCCAACAAAACATTCAAGCACATGAGTAGTCTCATTGACTTCAGTGGTACTAAAAACGAAAAGAGATAATTTGCCTAGAAATAAACACTCACTTTAGATTTAAAAAAAAAATCTAAACTCTAGAGCCTCTGAAAAACAGTATCAAACAGCCTTCACTGCTAATGATCTTGACTCATTCCCCACTGTGAGCTAATTTTGAACTGGTGACCTAGAAGCAAAAGCTTCTGTCTCCACTAAAACCTGTTGCATCCTGACACAGGGGACTCTATATCCATGAATACCTGTTAATACGACGTTTCGAGGATTTAGGGAAATGATAGACTGGAAAAAATGCTGATACCTTGCCTAATGGTAGCTAAGACTTCAGATTTGGTTGTCCTAGTTCTTGCCATTTGGTCTCGTCCTCTCGCTAGTCAATTTGAATGAAACATTTTTGCCCCTGGGATTAGCTAAAGATATGTCTCTTACTTTTATGCTGCTCTGTTTTGGACAGTTGTGCCTTGATTTCACATTTCCAGTCTCTCATTTTTTGTGTGTCTGTCTAGCTCTCATGTGCTCTTGTATGTTTAGTTTCTTTCCTTGCTTCAGTAAAATGCCGTTGCTACCAGCAATATGAGCCTGAGAGTTAGCACTGACACTATGGGAACAATCATTTCCCATTCAAGTGGAAATTCACAGATGTCCATCTAGTTAGGAGTCTAGAGCGGGTCATGCAGGAAAGCACTGAACCCTGGCATCAGATAGAGCTGCCTGCTGTTGACTGCTCCTTGTGGTTCTATCCATGAATGGTTTGTTTCTGGTACCCTTCCAAACAAGAGGAATAGTCTGATGGGTCTGGAAAGCATCTATTCTTGGGCCATTTGCTTGTACCAGCATGTGATTGGCTGCTTGCTTTCACATGGGCTTATTTTGATTCAGTTCATTGGAGAAAGCTAACATTCTGCCACTGCTGTGCTATAAAACAATGACAACAGTGTTTCCACCAAGTGCAATCCATCCTTTATGGCAGGTGGCCTTGTGTCTACAACTCTTGTTACATGTGCACGGGCACAGCCCTTGTTGTGGATGTGATGGTATGTAAATGTATTTGTAGAAGCAACCCCGGACCTAGGGCGCCACTCTCCTTTTTCCACCTCACTCAAGCCCTGTGTAAGTTGATCTAGCAGAGTGAGGGTTTGTATAGTGTCATAATGGGCAATTCTTTTTTTAACACTAGGCCACTGGGGGCCGGGGTGTGTGGTCCAACACGTTGAAACTATGTGACTAGGGATTGCTGTAGCCCGATGAATCAGGCATCCTTCTGTTTCATGGCAGCTTCAGGGAGCTAGGTCTCATTTCTCTGCAGCTTTGTTTCTAAAGACACAAACATTTACCCCTTCCAATTTGTCATTCCGAAGGATAAGTTTTTGGACGTCAGGTCTGGCACTGATTTGTTATGTTTGAAAAGCCTCAAACAAGATCTTTCAAGAAATAGATAAACTTCAGTCATAAAGGTGATTAATTCTATTATGCAAAAGGAACAGGAGGACTTGTGGCACCTTAGCAACTAACAAATTTATTAGAGCATAAGCTTTCGTGGGCTACAGCCCACTTCATTTTGCAACAGAAAAGCTTCAAAAACAGACTAATGAAGTGGGCTGTAGCCCAGGAAAGCTTATGCTCTAATAAATTTGTTAGTCTCTAAGGTGCCACAAGTCCTCCTTTTCTTTTTGCGGATACAGACTAAAACGGCTGCTACTCTGAATTCTATTATGAAATACGACAGGCCCAGGAATTTGATTGGCATTATCTCATTAAGAATGCCTCTGACCTGGGCTACTTCAGCCATCATGCCATGTTCTCCAGTATGTTCTGAAGGAGTGACACTGATGTACAAAAATACAGAGAGCAAGCTAATTCTTCCAGTATAAGACATAATTTATGCTCACTCAGCCTTTCATGTTCTGTATGGGAACCCATGAGCTCAAGGAGCAGTATAAGTAGAGTAGCACAACACCAGGGGGCAGCAACCCCCCCCTCCCCTGGGCTCATCACCAATTGCAGCTGCCTCTTCCCACACAAGCGCTGACTTTCCCAGCAGAAGTGACCTTCTAAGAAGTCCCTTGGAAGGGAGCACAGGGATTTACTGTTCGTTAGAGGAAACTTTAAATGATTTAAAAGAGGATAACTTTAACTGTTTTATAACTTGCAAGGTCTGCAAATCATTAGGCTGGGTAACTCTTCCCATAGTTCTCATTCACTTGGTTCAGCATGTCTTCAATGAGACTGTAAACTCTACCAGGCAGGGGCCACATTTACGCACATATTTGTGTGGCACCTAGTACAACGGGGCCTCAGCCAGGACTGGAGACTGTGTGAGCTACCGGGATATATATAACGGTCGAAGAATACTGGCAGCTGTCGCTAGTTCTACTGAATCAGTTGGTAGCGTAACAGCTGAGCAAATTCTACTGCTGCAGGAGCACTCTGCTGCTGGCAAAGCACTCCCAGGGTGACGTGGGCAAACCTGAGGCCACCCTGGGGAAGCAAGGAGGAGGGGGGGGGGGGGTTGGACTAAACTAGAAGTGTGTTTACATGAGGGGTTTTGCCAGCACAGTTGTATCAGTCAGGAACTTACACCTCTTCGCACCCCTGACTGACATAGCTATGCTGGTAGCAGTCTGTGGTCGAGACCTTGCCTTACTGTGAGATGCAACATACCATTAGTTCAGGAACATGCATAGGCAGTGGTAACCTGTTGATATTTCAGTGTGGTGATGGCAGTTAACGAGTCCGTTGTTTAATGGAGTCTCGGCATGGGAGAGTAAGCTTTTGTGACAGGTTTCAGAGTAGCAGCCGTGTTAGTCTATATTCGCAAAAAGAAAAGGAGTACTTGTGGCACCTTAGAGTCTAACCAATTTATTTGAGCATAAGCTTTCGTGAGCTACATCATGCAACCGATGAAGTGAGCTGTAGCTCACGAAAGCTTATGCTCAAATAACTTGGTTAGTCTCTAAGGTACCACAAGTACTCCTTTTCGTTAAGCTTTTGTGGTTAGTATCCACCAGACATGCACACGCACCACAGTAGCTGTCGGTGGCCTTTTTTGGGGGGGACCCCAAACCTAGCCACCATTTTTCAGATGGCGTTTGGAAGGCTTTACTTGTTCCTGCAGCACTCCTTTCTAGAGCCAGAGTGGCCGCTCCCAGCTGTCTTCTCAAGTTACGGGTTAGGAAGAAGCTAAGACCTGGCTTTGAGACGTGTTTAGTGAACTCCTTAGTTGACTGTGTTATCTATAAATACTTCCCCAGTTGGTGTTAGATTTATTTATTAAACTTGCTTTTTCCACTTTTCCTTGCCTTGGTTTGGGCTGTTTAATGCTTTCAATAAGACCAATTAAGTGGAGAAGGAAGAAGTCTTAATATCATGGTCCTTAATGTGCTACTTGATCTGCGAAGCGAAGTCAGTGAGGAAATCCTTACTCATCTACAAATACATTTATAGTTAAAAGAAGAAATATGCTGCTCTCAAGTTAATTTACCCTTAATAATAATCCATTAGCTTCTCTTGTTGTGGCTTGCTTTTCGGTCCATAGATGGTGCCATTATTATATATAAAATATGTATTGCTTTTGGCTGCTGTCTTGGGTGCTCTCTGTGGCTTATGCACCCAGAGTCAGATGTCTGAATAATCTTATACATATCAACACAACAGCAAGGCCCAATGGTCCATAAGTGACAAAGCTAGGCAAAGGAAGCAGGTTTTGATTAAGTATTTGAACGTGGAGCTGACGGATGCTTCGTGTAAGAGAAAGTCAGAGCTCTTCAAAGTAGGGGGACAGCATGAGAAATGGCTTGGGGTGAGAGAAAGAGGATGTCTTGGCAAGAACAGTTTCTAACAAGGATTATGTGAGGGCAAGTCACTGGCTGGTTCCCCATCTGTAAAATGGAGTCAATACTACCTCCCTATCCTACAGGCTGCTGTGATGGTTTGTTAATGTTTGTACAGTGCTTCTGTAATAGCGGTATACCTATTGCATGTCAGACCATGATTGGAACTGCTAAGCACATGCAGCTTGTATTGGCTTCCGTTGGAACTGTGGGTGCCCTGCATCAGAGATCAGTTTTCCTCCAGGGTATTTGCTGCCTTTGAGTGGCCTGTCCATGGATGTGCATTGGTAAAAACTTTAGGAAAAGAGCTGACAGACTTGTTGGCATTCCAATCTAAAGCCTGGGGAGGGAGTTTGCATGAAGGTCCTGACATCTGAGACAGAAACTTCATCCAAGGCAGTGGGAGAAAAGAATTTATTAGGAAAATCATGATTCATAGAGGCACCTTGATTGCTAGCAGTACGGGAGGCTTGACGACTGTTGCCAAACACTACAAATCAAAGGTAAAAGTATAAGAGAATAAATACAACAATTGGCAGTTCAGTGTCTACAATCATTATCTGCGGCATTTGTTAAATCAAACACCATGTGTATTGCATGTACTCACTCTGGCAAATTGTTATTGATTTTCTAAGTTCAGTGGGCCATATTGTACCATAAGTTTTAAAACAGAAGTCCCTATTGAAATAAGAGTCAGATTCAATGGCATGATATGTTTGAAGGTATGGGAATTTATCGTTAACCCTCTGAATGCTGAGGGCTGGTCCAGGAGCCACTGAAGTTAATGAATGGAAAGGTTGATAATACAACTCTGTATCTTTATGCCTTTGGTTGATGTTGCTCTAATATTCTTTTCTAGTTTTTAAATATGGGGAGCTTTTGTTCTTCTTTCAAGCTTTTAAAGATCAATGCAAACCTTCATTTTCTATAAATAATTTAATAAATACTTTGTTTTACAATAATACATCAAGTGACAAATTCATAGCAAACAAGAGTCACAAGGAATTTAGGATCAGTATACTTTAATAAGGTATCAGTGTCAAAATACATTTCCTTATCAAGTTAAAGTTCCCATACAGTCATTATATTGTCAATAAGAATTCAGAAATATAGATCGTAAAATAATGATGCTACATTTGGTTAATATTAAGCATGGAATATTTGAGTGTCTAGTAAACTGTTATGGTATAACATCTTTAATGCTGAAACTACACAAACAAACAAAATAAAAGAGCAATATTTAAGTGTCATTAACCCTTCAAGCACTCAAGTCATTACCACTACAGATTTGCTAAATAAAATGTTTTTTTTTTCTTCACTTAGCAATAGATGCCTTTTAAAAGTAACTTATTTTTGGTAAAATGTTCTTGAAGGTACTGAGGGTCACTAATAACTTTTTTAAAATGTACCAACAACAGAAAAGGTTTTCAATTATTTTTTCAGTGTGTAAGACCGTAAGGTTAAGTATCACTTAAACAGAATGAACTCTGAAGTGCTCAATGAACGCAATGCTCCCTACCTGCAAATGTTAGTGCATCGTACAAAGGGATTTGATAGAACATAGTTGGAAGTCTGAGTAGAATGGCTTTGAGTCTGGGGACAACTTTATGGGCCAGATTTTCAGCTGGTGTAAACTGGCACTGATTTTCATCAGTGGAGGATCTGTTAGTTTAGGAGCAAGAGGAAATAGTTTGTCCTCACATGTCTGCTATCGTGCATTTGGTCCTTGCCCTTCCTTTCTTCATTTTCCACTGAACAGCTAGACTTTACAGAGCAATACTTATACTTATTTTCCAACAAAGGCAAAGAGGTTTCCGGGAACAAAATTGAATCCTTGCCTTTTAAATAAATTCATGATAACAAGAGTTGTTTTTTTGGTGGTTCTGAAGATGTCGGATTGCCTTATAATGACATGCTGTAAGATTATGTGCACTTGAAAGGCTATCAACAATACAAGGAAAGCTAAAATAATAAAGAAAACCCTCCCAGCCCAACACTCTTAACATCTTATTTTTACTAGGGTAACTCAATAATAAGTAGGCAAAGGGAAATACTACTTTAACTTTTATTTTTAATGTTTCACGAGTGTGGATTATGTTGCTATCTAGCGTATAAAATGCACACAAAATAAAGGTCAACTTAATTGGTAATTAGCAGTGTTAGTACTGGCTTTTGGACAAATCCTGACAGTCCTGCAATATTGGCAACCCCATAATGAGTGTTACCAGCTCTAGTCAAAAACAGCTCTTAAAAAGTGAGTATGGTTCTGGTTCTATGTCTTAGCCATAACAAAAGTACCAATACATAATAACCCAAATAGAAATTCCAAAAATTCAGTTACATTTTGTGTAAGAAAAAAGAAAAGAAATAACACCCCCGCAAAAAACCCCCATGAAACCCCATCACAAATGAAGACATAGGTGCAGAGCCTCTGCTAGCATATGTCAATGTAGCTCTCTATACAGCAATAGAGGGATACCAGGTTCAGCAGCTGAGGATCTAGCCCACGTTAGGAAAAAAGCTACACTGTGCAACTTTCGCAGATATCCACAAACTCTGCAGTTCACCCTTCACATTTCTTTCAGCAAATAGTATCTGATTTAGGGGGAGAAAATCAGAAAGTCGTGGTGTGAGGTTTTTTAATTTTTTTTCCAAAAGATGTTAAATTTACAATATGATTAGTGCTGGGAAATAGACTACAAACACAGTAGGGGCATGGAGAATTTTAATTTAGAAGGTCAATACAAACTGTGGCTGGAGAACAGATTTTTTTTGTTTGTTTTCATTTATCTTTGGCAATAAAAATCAATCTTTGCAGTACAGGAGCCAAAAGTATTAGAGAGACATTTACACCACAGGTTTGTTAGCATGAATACTGAAGAAAATGCCAGAGAATATAAATTACAAGTCAGGCAGAAGGGGAAATCATATGCATTTTCTAAAGAACACTTTTATTAAAATAGAGAAAAATACAGTAGATGTATATTTTCAATAAGAATAATAAAGTGAGTAATTTCAAAAAGGCCGCTATTTGGTAATGTGGACAAGTTCAATACATAAGTAAAATCTTGTAAAAGTGTACTGGGTATTAGAAATTGTCTACTTGAAAAAATATATTTAAAAACTGAAGATGTTTTGAACAGTATAGGCCAAGGAATATTGCAAGGTTACTCAGGTTGCCTGGTCAAGAGCTCTGAGCAAATCACATCCTTGCAGAAGTGTAGAACTGCCCAAAACAGGGACATTCACCTCACAGTCATATCTGGTCAATTCAGGCAACAAATATGGTTCGTAAGATTGCCCAAGCAGACGACTTGTCACACCTGAAATAAGAGTGTTAAAGAAAAAGGGTAAACTCATGAATGATGCCTATCTAACCAGAGTGGGGAAGGTCAACTTTTCCCTCATTTAGCTTTCTTTGGTATTCTAGAACATTCAGGCACCTGAAAACAGCATTACATCTTCCAGTTCAAATCTATATATGCCAATCAACTTTTAAAACTGAGAATAATCTCACATGTTGAAATTTTAGCTAGACGTGAAACATGTTTTCTCTTCCTTGTCATTTAGATTTTCTTAAAAGGGGAAATCATTCTAGTTCAAAACAGGAAACCTGTAGTAAACCACATAGTTTTCTGAATTATCACCAACTGCAGTCATGTATCTCTTCTAATTTTTTTCTTAAGAAAGGACCATAAAATAAAGTCAAACCTACATCTGCTGAACTATGACTCACTTCTGTGATTAGGCTGTTGTTGTAGTAAGGTGTTTGTTCACACTTTCAGCTGAAGGGGAAAATGTATGCACAAGCTGTCAAACATAAAATCACTCTGAAGTTACACAGTTGCTACGTTTATAACTATGCAAAAGAACTGTGACAATCATATTTAACGTTGTGCTGTCATTTCAACTTTTATTCCTCTATTTACCAAGATTAATGGTGGGCATCAGATTTTGTTGAGATCAAAGTTACCAAGTCCAAGTATATGGAGGAAAGGACAGTAAAAAATGAAGGAGAGAATTCAGATATAAGTTGATATAAAGAGGACAAAGACAGTACTGGGTGCTGGGAAAAGGCAATAGTGGACAAGTTTTCTGCACTCACTGTTCAAAATTTTTTTTTTTTGGTAATTCTTGTTAAATTTGTTTAGGAAGACTTTCACTACAGTCAGAAAAGTGAACTGTTATAATGTCATTTAATGCGCCTGTTGAACAGTGAAGCATGCACTAGCAAGGCATTGTAAGACTGTTATTTTAGCGGATATATTTTAATACATTTGCTAAACTTCCTTATAAAAGGGAAAATGGCTCTATCTGATATTAGTGAGGTATAATTTTAGAGGAATGAGTGAGGCTTACTTACCCTTTGCCTAAATCTATATAGGTATCCATTGACAGTTATGCCTTTGGACACTTATTTTGAAGAAAGAAAAGGAGGACTTGTGGCACCTTAGAGACTAACCAATTTATTTGAGCATAAGCTTTCGTGAGCTACAGCTCACTTCATCGGTTGCATACCTCCGAAGAAGTGAGCTGTAGCTCATGAAAGCTTATGCTCAAATAAATTGGTTAGTCTCTAAGGTGCCACAAGTCCTCCTTTTCTTTGTGCGGATACAGACTAACAAGGCTGCTACTCCGAAACCTGTTATTTTGAAGAGTATCCACTCATGGGTTCTCAAGGATACAGACACCAATGTATGGCCATTTATATTTTCAACTTTGGATATTTTAAATTAATGCTTTTCAAGGGTCAGCTCATTCTCTCCCGCTTCCCTGGGGTTGGAATGCTCTGAATGCAGTAGAATCACCATGGACCCACTGCCCAGAGGCTTACATGGCCACACAGGAGGGGAATAAGGTTCAGGCTAGCAAGGGAGAGCTAGTGCATGACTAGTGGGTCTGCAACAATGTGGATACACTGACTAAAATCAGGCCTGGTTGATGGCATTCGAGAAATGGCTATTTTGGCAGCTTCTATGCTACAATCTGATGGGAGGATTCTGAGCTGCCAGTTCAGACAGAGTTCCCTGGTTCGATCTCCATTTAACTTAAGCTTCACCACAGGGGGCAAAGTTGTTGGGTTGGATCACATCTAACTCATTTTCTGGGAGGAAGAATCTGATATAAATACATATATGCATGGGGCTTACTGTTGAGACTGTGCTGATGGGTGCTATTGAAATGTTTGATTGACAGTGTGTGCAATATAGATGTTCATATTAAATGTACACACACACATATATATATATATATATGCAGAGAGAGAGACAAAACAAAACACTAAGTTGAATTTATATGAAGTGTGAAAGTTTGTGCATAAGATATGGCCTAGAGACACACATGTTTGTGGGATTTATGCACAAACTGTCAAACTAGATATAAATGTATACGTACATTCAGAATTTTATCACTTCAGTATAATATAAACTATACCGATTTGGGTTGAAGTTTATTGTGCATCCGATGAAGTGAGCTGTAGCTCACGAAAGCTCATGCTCAAATACATTTGTTAGTCTCTAAGGTGCCACAAGTCCTCCTTTTCTTTTAACTCCCCTTTGTAAGTCATCAGACCTCATATCTGTATTGAAACCAAAGAGCAAAACCATTTTCTCATTTGTCTGTGATCGTGCCTTACCTGACTTTTTATGAGCTGGTTGAACATTGAAGTTCTGATAATGGGAACTGAAAAACTGAGGGGGAAATGCTGCTTTCTGATTATCACCAGGGTTTCCACAGGAGACTTGCTGCTGTCGCTGCTGCAGTTGGTTCACTGGTTGGCTCAGGCCTCTCTGTGAGTTACGAATAAACTCATCTAAAATTAAATGTGACAATTGGTTTTTAAAAATGGCCTCTGTGTCAATGTGCCAACATATTCTCTGGGAGCACAAATGCCAGGATTGAGCATCCCAGAGTCCTTGACTATAGTAAATGAAAGTATAACTGGCAAACTTTACCACACTGCTTAAAAGCTACGGCAGACCACCTTCACTGGTTGGTCAGTCACAGCCTCCCTGGAGCAGAGATTACATCACTATGCCAAATGAGTGAGGCCATTTTGTGAGAGAGCTTAAGACCAGGAGGCTAGATTCAATCTTTTTTCACTAAAAGCATTAATGTGCTCATTGAATTATTTTTACACATAGTGTAGCTGAAATGATTTGTTTCTTCCTAATAAGAATTCATTCAGAAATCTACAGTAGGTTTAGATAACCACCTTATTTTGACCATTCATCATTACCAGCACTTGAGGGTTCTTTCTTCAGAACCATTGACTGGCTAAACCTACTCCTAACCTAGTTTGTGAATAAATGATGCTGCATATAAAGGGATGGGTTGTATAACACAGTAGGCCATTCTATTCTGACTGTCCTAAGTGGGGAGAAGAAGAATTGGAATATTTGATCCCAAATTTTAATACTGCACACTAAGTTGATGTCTTAACACAGAAATCACACTTACTTTAGGCTGCCTTCCTGTGGCCTTGGACCTACTGCACAACAATGGTTCATATTTAGAAGAATACCTTTGCAACCAGAAGGTATAAACTTTTTAAATGAAAACTCTGATGCTGTGGAAATTACTGCAAATACCAAAAGGCCACAGTGACCCTAAATCTGAGTTATAGTAGAACTATCACACCAGGCTCCCTGGGAAACGGAGAACCCCAGAACAATAATATAAGCTTTCATTTACAGGACAATCCAACTCAGAGCACCGTTGATTGCATTAATGGTTGTTGGTTTATACGTTTGGTTTATGGTAGTTCTTCTGCTTTTGGCATGAAAATGGCAGGTATGATAATTCCTGCACAGAGTCTCTGTTTCTAGTGAAACTGTCCTAAAATAATATCTAGAAACAAATATTATAGAATCAATTTATGTCTTACCAGTAAGGACACTTGTGCTGAGGGACTTCTTTTCAGTAACCAATGAACAATTTTCACCTTTGAGAATTTTCATCCTTTTCCACATTAAATGAGATGGGTTAATCATTGACAAATCTGCCTGCAGTTGGATAAAGAAACCAGAAACAGACATAAGTAATCAAAATGAAAACCCTTTTGTAATGGTCATTGTTTGAAGTGTCTGAATTCCTTATAACAGATTACCCCACTCAGCTGTTGAAATGTTTGATCTTCATAATCCATCTGTCGCTTCAGTTTCAAACTGTTGGCAAGAGCAATTCTTGCAGGGTTTATATCTATGCCCCGTTGCTCAAAACTGTCCAGTGACCTGTAAAGAAAAGACCCTTCCTTGAGTGAGTAGTTTTCAAATAAATAAGACTATTTGTGTCTGAATTATCTTTCAAAGCCTTAAGGTTCATTTGGCATAGGACAGTGGGACAGGCTAGACTGCAAATGCAGAATTTTTCCTGGACAGCTAACCCAGTAGTCACTACACTTATTGCCATAATGCCTGAAAACTTTCAATATCAAGTAATCAAATAATCATGGAATTACCAGACTTCCATTACCTCACAATCGATAAGCAAAACCTTGATTGTGAAACAAAAATTGTATGATTTAGGAGGTCAAATTTTTAACAGGGATTAACCTGCTCTCCATTTTTGCAGGCATAATTATGGGTCCACACACGTTAGTGTTTGTGGACAAACATCTAGCTCTGTGGTCACATAGCCAAAAAGGCTAGCAACTGCATACAATTAATTGATCCTGCAGGTATAAAACTGCATGCGCCCACACCCCTGAGACGGTTACAATTTTTTTAGAAAATGAAACCCACCATTTTGTACATCTTTAGAAGTATTAACAACCCTAAAGCACTTAGAGCACTTGTCAACGGAGAGTCCCAAAGAGCTTTACAAAGATCAGCCAGTATTTTTATCTCCATGTTACAAATCAGGAATCTGACGCACAAAGGAGTTAAGTGACCTGCCTGAACTGGACCACTGTGCTTCTATCCTGGTTCTTACCCTATGCTCATCATAGTAGTAATACATGTAAATAAGCTGTATTGAAAACCTGAAATTTAAGGATGATTTCTGTTTAACAACCGGCTTAAGACTATTACTGAAGCTCTTTACCTACGGTATTTATATGGCCCCCATGACTGTAGTACTTGAGCGCATCAGCCTTTCCTGTATTTGTCCTCCCACCAGCTCTATGAGGTAGGGAAGTGCTATTACCTCCACTTTACAGATGGGGAACAAATGCTCAGAGGCTTGCCCAGTGTCACACAGAAAGTCTGCGGCAGAGCAGGGAACTGAACCCAGCTCTCTGGCTACGCTGTAATCACTGGGCCATCCTTCTCCCTGTCCTACCAGATCTGTTTCTGACACTGCGTACAGTAAAGCAGCTTTGCAAAAGTGTTCTACGGTTTTGTGATAGACATGTACGTTTTCACAAATCCACACATCAGTACACTTATGATGATGGTGAAAATCAGCCCACTTCTGCTCCCATTCAAGTCAATGGAAGGGCAAAGCTGTTCACCTGAAAGGACAGCAGAATTGGGCTTCTAATATGCCATTCTGTTGAAACAAATTATTCCAGTAGAGTGGGCAAATAGACTTTTTCAAGGTTTGCAGCACAGAAGTCTCAAGGAGAGATACGCCTAACAGCTTGCATATTAGGACAAATTTACCTTTTCTTATATAAGGACATGTTGGGAGCGTGCACTGGTGGCCCTGATGAGGAACTTGCTAAGGACCCACAGTATTTATCCATTAGTCTCCATTTAGCAGGAACATACTGTACGGGTGGATCAGGTGGCCACTGGGTGCTTGGTCTTCCAACCATTGAAGCCAGTGGTGTGCTGGCTCGCGCATGGTATGGTGGCAGTGATGACTTGTTCGCATTGTTGAAGGACACAGATGACAGAGGTCCATGACCAGGGTTCATATTTTTATTTAACATCTGTTGGCAGTATTTCTCCAAGAGAAACTGATTCTGAGAGGCAGGAGCAAGGGGCTGGAAAATGGTACTCATGCTACTTAAACTTTGCTGGGTATTTTGTGCATTTTCAGGGAGAGGACGTTCTTCTTGGCAGATTGGGCTCAGCTGGAAATCTTCTCCATCCATGGGAATGTAAGGAGCCAGGGTTTCAAGATCCAGCTCATTGAAATCAGTCTGTACAAATAATAATAATAATAAAAAGCACATGGCAATTAATGTGTACATGGGAGATGAAATTTCAGTGAATGTTAAGACTGAAGAATCATTATACCTGCTGTATAGCTAAGAGTCACCTGAATTTCTTAAATGAAATACTGAAAGTGGCAGATCCCTATTTAGAGATGCATGTAATTTCCATAATGAAATGTCTGTTTTCATGAATTATATACCATACTTGTTTCTGATATCACCAGGGATAAGGTTGCAGGGCAGATGAAAAACAGGAAGCAGGACTGAAAATCATGCTATACCCACCAGCCATGCTACCATACACACAGCACTTTCTGAAGGCTGATGCCCAAATGCAGTTTGGGAGGTCAGCGTGGGTTGAACTGGAGCAAATGTTCCACTGGGCTTTGAATAACTTGTCTGCCAATGCTTAAGTGTGGCACATAGTTCAACTTCACTGCTGACTAATGGAAAATAAGTTATTCAAAATATAATTGCACAGAAAATGTGTATCAAAACCACAAAAGGCCTATTAAACACAGTTTGCAGGACATTAACACATTCATTTTTATATTTTTCAGTGGGGGTGCTCACTGCATCTAAATGTTGCATCTTCCACGCAGAAGCAACTGAACCTTGAAGCAGGAAGAGAGCATGCTTCTCATCCACCCAGATCAGCAACACCCTCGCCTCCTATTTCCATCACAGCAATAGTCCCAGTTCTAGCCCTTAAAGGCCCCAGGTCCACCAGGAGGACTCAGATGACCAGCAGCAGCAGGAGGAGGAGCTACAAGCAGGGCAGAAAGGTCTCATACACCCTAGAAGTCATCTGAGCAAACTGATGTTGAATTGTTTCTGGTAACAATTATTTCTGTTGTGCTCCATGTTTGCCCTCCTTCCCCCTTGCCTGCCTGGCATTTCACTCTCTTTCCCTACCCATTCTCTGTTGCTGTCACTGCTCTGTTATGTCAAAACTTAGACTGTAAGCTCTCCAGGGCAGGGACTGTGCCTTTTCTTATCTAGAACACTAGCTATGGTGTATACAGAGGGAGTGTCTGTGCTCACAAAGTTACTACAGAAGCATGGAGAGAAGTACTCTGAAAAGAGGTCTCAGGCCCTTTATTTGGAAGCAGTTTTCAATCAATTTCCATGTCGCTTTTTGATCAGTTATGAACCCAGGAAAAGGAGAAGGAAGTAGACGGAGTCCAAAGTGATTATTCTGATTTTGCCATTGGGGTGGGTGTGACACGTGACGTGTGCGCTTCCCTGTCCCCGCTTTGTTGCATCTTTCCGGGTTGCCCACCAGGCCAGCTGGAATTGCTTGTTACTATTGCTGCTGTATCCAGTCTGAATCAGTATTCAGTGTTTTGAAAAGCTATTTTTCACTGTTTAATTGAACGGAATACATCTATGCCAAATGAAACATGAATGAAAAGATTTGCTTCGTAGTTAAGTCTAAAATTCACTCGCACACTCTCACAACTGCTTTCAGAGTAACAGCCGTGTTAGTCTGTATTCACAAGAAGAAAAGGAGTACTTGTGGCACCTTAGAGACTAACCAATTTATTTGAGCATAAGCTTTTGTGAGCTACAGCTCACTTCATCGGATGCATGCTGTGGAAAGTGTAGAAGATCTTATTATATACACACAAAGCATTTATAATACATTTGGGGACAATGTATACCTTCAGATCAGCGGCACTGCTATGGGTACCCACATGGCCCCACAGTATGCCAACATTTTTATGGCTGATTCAGAACAACGCTTCCTCAGCTCTCGTCCCCTAACGCCCCTACTCTACTTGCGCTATACTGATGACATCTTCATCATCTGGACCCATGGAAAAGAAGCCCTTGAGGAATTCCACCACGATTTCAACAATTTCCATCCCACCATCAACCTCAGCCTGGTCCAGTCCACACAAGAGATCCACTTCCTGGACACTACAGTGCTAATAAACGATGGTCACATAAACACCACCCTATACCAGAAACCTACTGACCGCTATTCCTACCTACATGCCTCCAGCTTTCACCCTGACCACACCACACGATCCATCGTCTACAGCCAAGCTCTGCGATACAACCGCATTTGCTCCAACCCCTCAGACAGAGACAGACACCTACAAGATCTCTATCAAGCATTCTTACAGCTACAATACCCACCTGCGGAAGTGAAGAAACAGATTGATAGAGCCAGAAGAGTTCCCAGAAGTCACCTACTACAGGACAGGCCTAACAAAGAAAATAACAGAACGCCACTAGCCGTCACCTTCAGCCCCCAACTAAAACCCCTCCAACGCATTATTAAAGATTTATCCTGAAGGATGAACCTTCCATTCCAACCTATCCTGAAGGATGACCCAACACTCTCACAAATCTTGGGAGACAGGCCAGCCCTTGCCTACAGACAGCCCCCCAACCTGAAGCAAATACTCACCAGCAACCACATACCACACAACAGAACCACTAACCCAGGAACCTATCCTTGCAACAAAGCCCGTTGCCAACTGTGCCCACATATCTATTCAGGGGACACCATCACAGGGCCTAATCACATCAGCCACACTATCAGAGGCTCGTTCACCTGCACATCCACCAATGTGATATATGCCATCATGTGCCAGCAATGCCCCTCTGCCATGTACATTGGTCAAACTGGACAGTCTCTACGTAAAAGAATAAATGGACACAAATCAGATGTCAAGAATTATAACATTCATAAACCAGTCGGAGAACACTTCAATCTGTCTGGTCACGTGATTACAGACATGAAAGTCGCTATTTTACAACAAAAAAACTTCAAATCCAGACTCCAGCGAGAAACTGTTGAATTGGAATTCATTTGCAAATTGGATACAATTAACTTAGGCTTGAATAGAGACTAGGAGTGGCTTAGTCATTATGCAAGGTAGCCTATTTCCCCGTGTTTTTTCCTACCCCCCACCCCCCGGACATTCTTGTTAAACCCTGGATTTGTGCTGGAAATGGCCCACCTTGATTATCATACACAATGTAAGGAGTGTGGTCACTTTGGATAAGCTATTACCAGCAGGAGAGTGAGTTTGTGTGGGGGGGTGTGTGTGTGAGAAAACCTGGATTTGTGTTGGAAATAGCCCACCTTGATTATCTTACACAATGTAAGGAGAGTGGTCACTTTGGATGGGCTATTACCAGCAGGAGAGTGAGTTTGTGGGGGGGGAGGGGTGAGAAAACCTGGATTTGTGCTGGAAATGGCCCAACTTGATTATCATACACATTGTAAGGAGAGTGATCACTTTAGATAAGCTATTACCAGCAGGAGAGTGGGGTGGGAGGAGGTATTTTTTCATGCTTTGTGTGTATATAATAAGATCTTCTACACTTTCCACAGTATGCATCCGATGAAGTGAGCTGTAGCTCACGAAAGCTTATGCTCAAATAAATTGGTTAGTCTCTAAGGTGCCACAAGTACTCCTTTTCTTTTCACAACTGCTGTATGTGCATGTGCAAACCAAGGGCTGTCTGTCACAAGTTGGAGGCATCCGTATGTGCATAAGCATTTTTTGTGTATGTGCTTTTGAAAATCTTCCCTGTAATCTCCTAGGTTTACCCATTTGACTGGATCAATTCAGCAAAGAGTAAGCTGATCTCATGGCAGGCATGTCTACTTCTAGCAGTGGCAGCTCCAACTGGTGAAGTCTGGATCATTTCCACTGTGCCTGTCTCAATTTGTGCACAGATCAGTCCTCAAGTGTTATCCTAGTTTTTAAGCTGTAGCTGAAAGAACTAGAGCTCATTATAGCCCCTGCATCATAAAACCTCCCCTAAGAGGAGCAACATTAAAGTCCAGATGGAGTTCTGCTGGCACAGGATCTCGAGGAGATGCACTCAATCAGCAAACTTTGCAGCTTGTCCACTTTCCATTCATCTCCATACTCTTTCTTGGCTACACTGACCCTCTCTGGATCTTCCTGAGGAATGAGAACTGTGAGCAGCATTGAGAATTAAGTGCTGTATTACACTAGAATGGTCATCCATAGTACTGGTTATGGGGGAATTGTTTCATAGCTTGTGGGCAAGAAAATACTACTGTCCTCTCACCTGGGAGTTGCACTGGTTCTTTGACTCTGTGTCAATGGCAAAGAGCTTCTCAATCACCTCAATCTTAAGATCTTCATCTAAGGAGCTGTAATAGTCTCCTGGGCTGCTTGGCTGTACAAGAATAAAAACGAAGCAGTTAGATTATCACAGTACTTGATTCTGATATGGTGCTGTCAATGCACTGTGCTGTATAATAATGAACATCAGCTATGCAAAACAAACAACAAGATTGGGTCTACAGCATCTCCACAAACCAAATATTCTACTCAACTCTAATAAACACACACTATTGTCCAACAGAAAAAATGGTTACCTACCTTCCATAACTGTTGTTCTTCAAAATGTGTTTGTCATGCCCATTCCATTCTAGGTGTGCGCGCACCTACCTGCATGACCATCAGAGATTTTGCCTTAGCGGTACCCATAGGGCCGGCTGTGGAACCCTCTGGAGTGCCACGCTCATGCTGCGGTATATCAGGTGCCACCAGCCCTATCCCCTCTCAGTTCCTTCTTGCCAACACCTCCAACAGAGGGGAAGGAGGGTGGGTAATGGAATTGACATGAGCAACACACCTCTAAGAACAACAGTTATGAAAGGTAGGTAACTGTTTTTTCTACTTTGAGTGCTTGCTCATGTCGATTCCATTCTAGGTGACACACAAGCAGAATCAACAGAGGTGGGCTCAGAATTCACAATCTTGCAGCTTGCAGCACTGCTCTGCCAAAGCCAGCATAGTCTCAAGCGTCCTGGGTCAGCGCGTAGTGTGACGCAAATGTATCGACAGATGACTAGGTTGCAGCCCGACAGATCTCTTGGATCGGCACCTGTGCCAGGAAGGCAGCTGATGATGCCTGGACCCTAGTCGAATGAGCCATCATGGTCACTGGCGGGGGCACCTTCACCAGCTCATAGCTGCAGCAGATGCAGGCCGTGATCCAAGATGAGATTCTCAGGGCTGACACTGGGCAGCCTTTCATCCCGTCCGCGACAGCAACGAAGAAGTGCGTTGACTTACGGAATGGCTTTGTTCTATCAGTGTAGAAGGCCAGTGCCTGTCTGACATCCAAGGTATGCAGCCTGCGCTCCTCATCCTTCACATGAGGCTTCGGACAAAGGACTGGTAAGTAAATGTCTTGACCAGTGTGGAACTGGGAGATGACCTTGGGCAGAAAGGCCAGGTGCGGATGCAGCTGGACTTTGTCCTTACAGAAGACCATATAGGGTCGCTCTGACATGAGTGCCCTGGTCTCGGACCCCCTATGGGCTGAAGTTATAGTGACCAAGAAGGAGACCTTCCAGGAGAGAAGCAGGAGGCAGCAGGAAGCCAAGTGCTTGACGCGGGGACCCATGAGTCTGGACAGCAGAAGATTCAGGTCCCAAAGGGGGGACCAGGTCTCAGACATGCAGGTAAAGGTGCTTCAAACCTCCTCCCACCCTCCGAATCCCCCAGTCCAGAGCCCATACCCCTCCCAACCCCTTCCTCAGCTGGAGCCCCCTCCCATACTCTGAATCCCTCAGCTCCACCCCCCAGCCTGGATCCCCCTCCTGCACCCCAAACAGAGGGACGGGGGTGGAGTGAGGGGGGGAAGGGGCCTCGGATGAGGGGCGCAGCAGGAGGCGGGGCGAGTGTGTTCAGTTTTGTGCAAGTAGAAAGTTGGCAACCGTAACTCCAGAGGGCGCCACAGCTGGCCCTAGGCCCGGGGTACCGCTAAGGCAAAATCTCCGATGGCCGCACATGTAGGTGCCTGCACACCTAGAACAGAATCGACACAAACAAGCAGTTGAAGAAGATTATTACTTTTATCACTAAGAAATGGTAAAAAGTGTTGCATGCAATAATGATAGAAATGGTCTGCCATATGGATCTAGAGTTACGACTTCAGATATATTGTAAAAATAAATTTAAACTGACAATGTGAGACATCCCCTCTTAAATCTCTCTGAAGAGGAAAGGGGTAAGCCTGGGCTCCGACTTTCCTCTTCCAGCGTTTACAAATTAAATGGGGCATCCTCCAGGGATGGCCTGCTGGCTATGCTAAGTCAGCCCTTTCCAACTTCTAGGGGGCAATGACGCTAGTTTAATCAGACTAAACTCTCATGTGTTCCACGCAGTGCCTACTGCCTCTCACTCAGTTGTGCACCATCCAGCTTAGTTCAGAGCAAACCAAATTTTCGGTTAGAGAGTACACAAATGAATGGACGGCAAACAGCAGCAGTTCGCTGATATCCAGCACAGAGCAAGGAGGGAGAGGAAATCCATGGTACCAGCCTGAAAAGCCTTAAGTGCCAGGACTGGTACAAGTTGGGAACCACTGAAATATGGCTATAGCTTCTACCTAATGAACAAATGAAGGTAATATGCCAGGATTTTTGTTAAAGGGATATCGATAATGGCTGCGCTATCTTACAGCAGCCTTTTACTGGTTAATTCACCTAGAAGTAGTGGTGGCTTGGTATAGCAGCTGTACCTAGGATGTTTTAATGAGAGAAGATTAGTGTGAGGGTGGCTGGGAAAAAATAAAGGATTGGTATTAAGCGCAGGGGATAGCCCTGATTTATTATCCTCATTATGTTGTTCAGTGTGTATATAATACAATGTGTGCATAGTTGCCTTGGTTACTTCATAAATATGAGACCACTACTGTACACATGTACCTCCCACTGATGTTGATGGGAGTTACATACAAAACATCACACTCCATTTATTTACCTTGTAGTTTGTAGATTAGATAATTTAATTTTCAGTTCAAAGGTCTTTCTTACCGTTGAACAGCTGCTGTTGCTACTTGCACTTGGAGTACTACTGCCTGGTGCAGCTTGGGGCATTGTAAATGATGGCATAGTCAGCTTTTCACCTTGGGGAGTATGGGTCTTCACTTCCACTGGCCACTGTTTGTTTAGAGTCAAAACAACAGCTTTGTTGTAGATAGAGGCTTCCTCAAACTTCTGTGTCCCTGAACAGATATTAACAAGATTGGCACATTTTTTCAGCCTGACAATTCTGTTGTGCTATGACACATTACCAGCTATTTAATAAATAAATAAATAAATAAATAAGCAAACACCGCCCAGTTGCCATGTGCATGTTTCACATTTTAAGGTTTTAGTATAAATCAAGAAAAAATAAGAGGCCTGATTGTCATCTGGCTCACAGAAATTTTTCATTGGTGTGAGGCCTCTGACTTCTATGGAGTCACACTGGATTTTCCCAAGTGCACAGGAGAGCACGATCAGTCCCATTGAGGTTCTTTGCATTTGTTGAAACAGGAAGTATTTTGTGGTTATTTTTTATTGCATGCTGCTACAACACTAACCAAAATCCAGAGAAATAATGGCATCTCCTGGTGTGGGTGCCAACTGAGCAAGCTCCTCTGGTTCTTCCTTCAGTTTTGTGAACAAGAAGTCACTCTTCTCAGTCACTGGGACCCCATTATCAAAAATAGTATTCATTGTCAGCAGGTGAGGCTTAAACAGAGACTCCGTCTGGTCCATTGAGAACACAATGTCATTCTTCTCAATTTCACTAACAAGGCAATTAGATCTGTTAGATATTTTGCACTCTAAAACAAAGTCACTGTATAAACAGTTAATAAACTGTTAAAACTTTAAAGGCAAAGGCCAACACTTCCAAAACTGCCACTAATTTTGGGTGCCTAACGTGAGACAACTGGGCCTGATTTCCAGAGTTGCTGAGCACCCAGAACTTAATTTGAAGCAAAGAGGAGCTGCAGTTGCTCAATAATTCTGGGGGATGATTTACCACGGTTACTTCAGTTTTATAGGTGTGTAATTAATATAGTAATGACCCAGACCAGTTTCACTCTACAAGATTGCAGATTTTGGCCTAATCTATGACCACAATATTTCATTTTGCCAAAAGTAGATCACTTTGTGGTCTTGATTTTGCTGAGGAAAACTACTTCTTTCTGGTGATATTTACAAGAGATTAGGCTTAAAAACTTCTTTTCTCCACCTGGTAGCAAGCAATTATTCCAAATCTTCCATGCACGTTTTATACCTGGTCCTGCCAAGAGACTAGAAATTCTACTACATGCAAATAAAAGCCTTCTGCAGACGTGTGTCAACAGATTTTGTATCAAATAGACATTATTGAAAGAAAATGTCCAACAGTTGTGCTTGATCTATCTTGCTTGGCAAAGTTGGTTTCAGAATACCAAAGTAAAATATACCTTACAAAAATTTCACTAATTGCCTGTGTTACAGCATAAATGTTCATAAGCACTTTTTGGGTTCTGTATAACTTACCTCAGTACATAGTTGACACAGACAATACACTGAGGTTGCAGGTTGCGTGTATTGTAAATGACAGTTCCTTGAGTCTCCAGCCATACGTATCCACCATGCTTTGCAAGCATTCGGTACTGGCCAGTTACTACTTGACCTTTTGCACACACTGTCAAATAGGACAAAATATAAATAACGTAGCAGCATTTATAAGAATGCAATATATAAATGTAGCACATCACTTAAACCAGTAAAACTGCCTTTGAGTTCTAGTCATGTAAAATGACAGCGCTAGAATTAAAGCTATTTGCTGGTAAATGTCTGATTATCTTATTTTTTAAGTGTAATTGTTAAAGCTAAAATTTTCAAAAGTGGCCACTATTTCTGGGGGCTCAACGTGAGAGAGTTCAAGTTAGGTGCCCAAAATCTGTGGACTACTGATTGCATATGTATATGTAGACTAGTTTAAGGCCAAGAATAGGTGCCTAAAGTTAAGCTCCTCAGATCATATTTAGGCATCTAAAGAAGTGGACTGATATTCAAAAGTGCTGAACACCCATCAGTTGCTTTTATGTAGGTGCCTATGAATATAGGAGCCCAATTTTAGGTGCCCACCCCTTTTTAAAAATAAAAATCTTAGCCTAAATTGTATATATTTTCTTTCCTTCCTTGTGCCTTGGAATCTATTACATCAACTCCAGATATACATTCCTGATATATTTTGTTATTGTTGCAAATAAGGAGGCATGGTGTTACTATGCTGACATTGATCTTACAGCAAAAGGGAAAGAAAAGAAAAACATTTTCCAAGCTGTCCAAGTGACACAAATGAAGAATTATCAGTGGTACTGTTTTGTCAGTAGAGAAAATGGAGAGTTGAATTGTTCTGCTTTTCTGGCTGTTTGGGCTATGCAATTGTCATCATTTCTCTGCAATATTTCCTTTAAACCTGCCAGTCTCCAGCTAAGACTTAGATGAAGGTCAAACAATGCTTCCAGGACAATGTAATACATCCATGTAACATCTGGGGTTACACAGAAGACAGAATCAAGCTTTGTTTGCGTAGTAGCACATTGCACAAAAAAAGTGCAGTTCAGATTTAGAGTTTGATCTGGATGCTTTACAAATACTTTTATATATCTCCGAAATACGATATCTGTAGTACTCAGAGTTAGGCAAGATGTTTCAGTGTAGAGTTCTTGGCATTTGAGAATTTAAGTTTTTAGGATGCTTTACTTGGTATCCACCTTCCATTTTCGTCAAAGCAGCTAATATAGACTGTATCTTCCATTCAAGTAACGGTCTTTTTCCCAACTGACAGTAACTTTCTATCCATGTTAATATTAATAATATTGCAATTCATTCTAGCACAGAAGCACTCATCATTGGGATTAAAGTTTGCACAATCAGGCCCTTTTGGCAAAATTTCCCCTTTAAGCAGCTTTTCATTGTAATAACATTATTTGATTGCAATTAAACTGATGTACTAAAGTCCACTTGTAGTTGAACTTGATCTGACAGTCTTTGCACAGGAAAAGTCCTGTGCACATGGCCATTGCAGAAACTACTGAAGCACAAGTCTTTCCTGCACAACCACCACAGAACTGGGCCCATTACATTTATGAAATAGAATAAGGGTAGCATACTCAAAGGTATTTAGGTGCCTAACTCCCTTTGATTCCAATGGGGGTTAGGCACTTAAGTACCTTTGTGAACCCCACTCTAAGTGTTTGTGGGTCATTTGTAGTGTTACTCTTCCTGTCTCTAAAGTTTTTTTTCCCTAGGAATATTTCATCATCCCTCATTTAATTTATTTAGACTTTTTTAATTTAGACAAAATATAAGATTATTGTTTTTGATTAAATATGTTTTTGATTAAATGTGTGGAACAAAATCAAAAGGTTTTGCCTTTAGTATGTTTCAGAGACTGTTCTGCTCTGCTTTTGAAACATAATTACATTGGCTTCCTAATCATCAGCTCTTCAATAAGAGTCATAATAAGGGCGCCTGTTACATTACAGGAAAGCTTTTTACTGCTTTAATCTACACCCCCCCACCCCAAAAGCACATCATGTTCTGATACAAAGAGTGGCAGGACGCTTTTTCTGGAGTAACACTATAAATTACTAATGCACTTGAATTTCATCTTTCAGTTATCTAGCCATATGCCTTCAGTCTGACTTCCAAGTTGTTAGAAAGTTAAAAGGATTTTATTTTAAATACATTACCAAAATATTACATGTCTATCTCATACAACATTAATTAGATCATCACACTGAAGAATAAACAAAAAATATTATCTTCAGTTACTTTTGTTGCCTTTAATTGTTTACAAAGCTTTTTTTTAAATTGCTGTCATACATTTGAAATAGATGCAAAGTATGATATGATTGACTTGGCCTGTCAAACTTCTATGCACTTCCCATTGAACGGTCTCAGATGGCCAGAGCCAGCTCCCCATGGAAGTCAATAGCAAAATTCCAACTGTCTTTAATGGGAATGAGACCAGGCCCTAAATGGAAATAGTAATAGAATACTGTTTGGTTGGAAAATATAGCTTTGCAGTGAATCTTTTGTGCAAAGACAAGGATTTTCACCTCTTCCTCACATAACTGGTAAAAGAGTGTGCATGTTAAACCCTGTCAAATTAAATTCTAATCTTGCATTTGATGACAACCAATTAAGTTTTATACTGTATATAAAGCTATACTTGCAGCCAAGAACACAAAGAGTACTATGGTTTATTTCAGCACAGGGTCGTTACCTCATCTGAAAACTTTACAGTATTGTAAAACTGCAACAAGCGTGTCAGCAGTATCACCAGTAAATCCAGGGAGTAGTTCTGTTTCCATCTTAAAGGCTTATTTTAGGTGTGTTCATTCAACCTTTAAACTTTTTTTCCCTTCCTCATTCTAGTGGTGGATTACCTTCTTGTAATGAAAAATAAATCCTGCTCTAGAACTCAATTCTTTTCTTTTTTTGGTAACATTACATTATTGTTGGCATTGATGTATTTGGAATCAATGGATATATTTATAGTGTGATTATACTTATCTCCTGCAGAAAGCATAGTTAGGTTAAATAAAAATTGGATGTCTAATATATTTAGCATGGAGTTTTATTTTTGTTTTGCATTTTGAATCATTACTTTGCAGCTCTGCTAGGAAAACAATTTTGTGAAACATAGATCAAAACAGCTAGGAGAATTCTCCAGAAGAAATTGTATCTTGTTTTAACTTATTTGTACTTTTGAAAAAGGATAATTATATGTCATCTTATATCAGATCTATTAACATTAGATTAGGCAATGTGTGTTAGAAATCACAGCAAAGAACTCGTGAATATCTGCCCAGTTTCTCAAAAGGTCACAAAGGCTTCCATGTTCAATGAGGGCTTGCTGGTGCCCAGGTGGCTGATTGTTCATGGCTTGCTATTCATATGCCTCCAGCCACATGGGCTTCTTTGGACTTGTAAGAAGTGCCTGGAGGCATTTGCCTCACCAAGATGCAATGGGCCAAATTTTCTGGTGATGTAAAGTGATATAGCTTGTGTTGAGGTTATTGGAATTGCACTCATTTACATCACCACAGAATTTGGGCCAATGCCTGTAAAGGGCAGAATGCATCAGCTATGCTACCCTAGAACTAGAAAGGGGGTATATGCTTCCCTACACACCTTCAGAGACTGTGGGGCCACTCTTATATTATAGGTCCTGATCCTACACATTTATTACCAGATGTAGTGCTCATGGCTTTGAGTAGCCCTATAAGGCTGCAGTGGGATTCTTTTTATAAATAACCACTTCTGGGTCTTTCCACTGACTTCAAAGTGCTTCTGGATTAGGCCCTACGTTGAGGGCTTAAGTGACACACAGGCTTTATGCTGGTCCTGTGCATGGAGTCGATCTGACCCTGTTAGAACAAGGAGCAGCCTCCACTGGTGGTTTATTTTATTTCCTCTCTGGTGCTATTTCAAAAGTAACTATCTACAGTTTATATTGTTGATCTCTGGGATTTAAAAACAACTTAAAGCAACATAGCCACCGATTGCTCATGATGCATTCTAATCAGATATCTCAGAATACATAGCTTGCTCAAGCAGAGACAATATCATTAATTGCTCACCCCTGTAAAAGACCTAATTTGTTTTGGGGAATTCAAAATCTGTAAAAAAAAGACAAAGCCACATGAATGGATTGACAGCAGCAGGCTAATGGAGAACAAATATAACTGCTTCCTCAAAACATTCTGATTAAAACTAACATTGTTCTGCATCCCAGATGACTCTCTCTGCTGTCAAACATTCTTATTAATGAACATCTGAGTACTTAACTTATTGGGGATGGCGAGGTCTAGAACCCCTGCTGTTAGTGCTAATGTAAACCTCCCTTCTGGTTATGCAGTTGTCTGCTGAGACTGATTATTATGTTCTTAAAAAAAGTTAAAATCACTCTGAAAGGGATGAGGAAAAAGATGATCGTGGTCTATCACTGGATGCCCCAACAACATGACTGAGCCTTTCACTGCAAATGTATTTCGTAGACACATGCAGGGCCTTCATTATATTGCTAGGAAAGGCCAACTCCAAAGCACAGACAGTCACAAAAAAAATCTATATTTATATATTAGTCAAAAGCCTAATCTTTAGGTGATTAGTGTTAAGGGTTACCTTGAACAAAAGAAAATAGAGTTAGAAATGTAAAGTAAGTATAAAGAGCTAGAGAAGAAATGATGTAGTTTATTTCATCTACCAACAGCTTGTTTTATATTTCAAAGACAGCAATTATGACCTCCAAAAGACAGCTCAGAGTTTTATATACTAATTTCATTATAACTGTATATATTTCTGGTCATTATTATTGTTTTTCTCTTGGAAACTATAAACTATGGTTGAATGTAGTGTTCCAAAATGCATTTGTGTGGTTAAGTTACACACATGACGCTCTTCAAAACGCTCATGATGTCATTTTAAATTTTTATATGGAGCCATCAGCTGCAGCATGTTGGATTGTCTCAGTAAAGTTCCCGAGCGTTTGAGTCAGACCCTGCTGTTAGGCTGCTATAGGACTGGATCGACACTTTGTGAAAATGACTATGCTGTAAAAACCAAGCAATTCACCTCACTTACGCAGAGCGCACAGGAGATGACACAAGGGAACAGAAAAATGGTCCAGCTAGTTTGAGATCCTGTTTGCAAGAAAGGCCATGTGCAAGAGACACCTGACCAATTATATCATCTTGGTAGGGTATTTTCCTGGCCCCCCAACTGGTGCAAACTGTTATATCCTGGAGCATGAGAATTTGGCACCTTTGTGTTTCTCTAACCTAGCTAATGTAATGGCATTATTATTTGCATTATAGCAGCAACTAGAAGCCGCAGGCAGGAGTCAGGCCTCATTGTATTAAGTGCTGCACAAAAAGATCTTACCATCTAATTTAAGGCAAAAAGTAACAAAAAATAAGGCAGGAGCAAGGGAAGGAAGATGAGGGAAATGGTACTGAGAACATGCAGATAATTTTATTTTTTTAATCTTACTAAGCTATGTGTCTCAATAGTATCTTCCATCAGCATAGTCACATAACGTTATGCCATATAAAACTGTTTCTTTTGCTCGTTTTGTTTGTTTTGCTTGTTTCATTGAAAGCTCCCTTGTTATGATATTATAGGATAGGACAAACAGGAGTGGTTAACTGGCAGTCTACATCTTTTATTTTATATATCTCTAGCATATCTCCTTTCACGTGTGTTTCTCTACTAAATAATCTTTGGTATTTTACAAAAAGAAAAGGAGTGCTTGTGGCACCTTAGAGACTAACCAATTTATCTGAGCATGTGTGCATCCGATGAAGTGAGCTGTAGCTCACGAAAGCTCATGCTCAAATAAATTGGTTAGTCTCTAAGGTGCCACAAGCACTCCTTTTCTTTTTGCGAATACAGACTAACACGTCTGTTACTCTGAAACCTTTGGTATTTTAAAAATTCTCCTCCTAGGTTTCATATTCTATGACCTCTCATGATAATTTCAAAATGATCATATCAGGAATGAAATGAGGTGGTCATAAGCATACACAACCTTCACTATGAAGCATCGATTTATACAATGGCATTATACTTTCTTTCCATATAATTCTCCATCCTTCTGACCACCATTGTCTATTGAGCAGATGCCAACATCTAGCTGACCATGTCAGGTAATACGGAACCCAACTAAGTATAAAAACCGTTAAAAAAAACCCTTCCTCCCAACATATATTACTTTGTATACTGACAGGTTTCAGAGTAACAGCTGTGTTAGTCTGTATTCGCAAAAAGAAAAGGAGTACTTGTGGCACCTTAGAGACTAACCAATTTATTTGAGCATGAGCTTTCGTGAGCTACAGCTCACTTCATCGGATGCATACCATCTATCTCATTGTATTAGGTCCTGTTGGAGTTTCCCCACAATCTTCCCTACTCTGAATTAACCTAAATATTTATGTGTTTTTTCCAGGCTATTTGTTTTGGGTGGGCAAAAGAAGTAAAGTGATGGGAACAGGAGGAAAGAGAGAAAGACATTGAACAAGATAACTTAGTAGAGCTTTTTCTATTACTAATTTCTATTATATTGGACACCTGTGTCTAATAATGATCACTGTGGTATGCCACTATTTACTTCTTGCCATGCTTGAAATTGACCATTTATTCTTATTTATTGCTTCCCAATATTTATTGCTTGCTCTTATCCAGTTTTTCAGCCTCCCAACTGAATCTGGTATCATGAGTTAACTTGGAAAAAAGGGTGTGTCCTAGAATCAAGATCCTGCAAATGGAACTAGTTTTTTTTCTAATTTAGAGTGAAATTCATCTAAAGGGCCAGCCATGGGGCTTCAATAGGTCATAGCAAAAGGCCAATGCATCACTTAAGTCCCACTTTGAAGCACTAGTGCAATCCCTTTGCATTTCTCTCTTACAGAATACCTGCAAGATATACACACGAACTCAACAACGCACCCATGTGCCTTTATGTTTGCAGCTTGTTAGTCAGATACATGCACACCGTGTTTTATGTACAATGAAGGACATATCAACATGACTTACAGTTCTGATGGCTTTTAGTCATATTTTCTGAGTCCAAGGCATGATAGAATTCATATGCAGAACGGCCCAGTAGCTCTTCTGGGTGGTATCCAATCAATTCAGTAATTCTTGACCAAGAAAAAAAAGGTTTTATTAGATCTTTCCTACTCCACAATGTCTCTATATATTTTAAGTGCTGCCATTAATTTAAGTCCTTATAGCAATAGATCTGAAATATGATGTCAAAGAATACACACTGGGATTTCTTTCTGGAACATATTAGGAAATACAGTATTCTTAATAATGATCTGCTGTTACCATACTTAGGGTATATCTACCTTGCCATAAAAGACCCACAGCACAGTCACAGCTGGCCCAGATCAGCTGACTTGGGCTCATGAGGCTCGGGCTATAAAACTGCAGTGTAGACGTTCAGGCATAGGCCTGGCCTCTGAGATCCTCCCCCTTATGAGGTCTCACTGCCTTGGCTCCAGCCCAAGCCTGAGTGCTCTGCACTTTAGCTCTGCAGCCTTTGAATACTTTTATCATTCATTTCTATAGTGGTTATTAAGGCAGCCATTAAAAACACTATTTTCTCGCCAAGAGTTCCATAACAGCTGGAAAACTCACTACAGGCAAATCATTGCTTACAAGTTGTCTCACTGTCTATTACTCCAGATGGGCCTGATCCTCCACACCAGGAGCAGTGTGTGCAAAGAATAGAAGGTCCTGCCCTCTGGCTATCTACTCTGCTTATATAATTCTTACAGTTTTGACTTTAAAAACTGAACTGTAGCAAGGGATTAGCTCATTGCTTTTGGTATTTCATTTATCAAAACAAAATACACAGTAAACTAATGCCAGGAGAGACAGTAAGTTTTTAAAGAAATAGCTGCTCTGCTTATTCAGTAATGTTTCTCAACAAAAAATCCATGAGGATATTTGGACTGTGTTACTAGGATCAGGAATCCACACACTATGCAGGGTTTACACAGATAGAATTGTGAAAGTCTGATCTCAAAAATCAGAAGTTTCTTAAAGGACCTAAATAAGTATTTAGGAAGGATTTAGCTCGGCATATCGGAGAAATTTTAAAAAGTCTTCAAAATGAGTAGACATATCAAAATAAATATTTACTGGCTGGGTGGGTTAATTTTAAATAAGTGTTTCCTGAATTAAATTTGAAGTGCATGTAACTGTCACATGAAAAATATTCAGAAATTCATCTATTAAAAACAGGAAACAAAGTAGACCTCAGTTAATGAGAAAACCCCCTATATACATCCAACAGCAAAGTCACATCTACTGCAGAGAGTCTAAGGAACCATTATTATTTATTGTTTCATCCATAATACTCCTGGGTGACTTGTTCAATTCTTTAAACAAACTGCAGTAAAAACTGGGAAATTAACAGACAACAACAAAAAACAATCGACTAACTCCTAGCTTGTCATAAACATTACAAAGCCAGGAAATTCAGACTTCAATGAATACTCAGTCTCCTCTCTCTTCTCGCACGTAATTGCCATTAACATTAATAGTCACACAGACCTACAAGCAGCACAACCAAGTGCAGAAGCAAACTCTCAGTTTTGTATACATGTGCTTGGGAGGGGTTGCTGTTGGTCTGAGTGTTTTTCCAATGCTCTAGGGAAAAGTATGGCTGAAGCCATAAACATCCATAAAATAGGTACACATAAATACTGCAAGAGCCAAGTTAATGTACAAGGCAGCCACCTGCAAGGCCTCCTCCATGCTAGGACCACAAATAAACTATGTGCTTTAGTATACGGTTTGATAGCTGACACTGCTGAGTCAGGTGCTTTACACACATAAATATATGGCCCACATCCCTTGTGACCCCTTTATGTTGTCCCAGAAAAATCCATGTGCCAGATTCTGATTTCAGTTGGGATGACTCTAGATTTACATTGGTGTAAATAGGATCAGGTCTGGCTCCTTTGTGGGAAGCCTACAGAGCTGTTTGTCCACATATCTGGGGGACCCATGATTGGGGTGGAGAACGTGTGCCCTGCACCCCACTTGCTAATCATGGATATCCTGGCCAGTGCATATGGAGAATGCTCTGCCAGAATTTGGCCCTGTAAATGCCTCCCCATACACAGGATAAGCCAATTCATCCTGTTCTATGAATATACAAGTAACCACCAGTGCATTGATTCTGCTCGTTGTAAATCACATTTCTTCAAATATGTCAGAGTGGTGTGGGTTTGAAAAACATTGTTTTCTATTAATTCGCTTAGTCAGTGAACAAATACAGCACTGCCAATGCCAACGTTAAAAAATCATGAGTTAGGTCCCTCCAAAATTATGAGAGAGGCTTAAGAATAAGATGACTTTAAAATAATACATCTAGGGTTCTTTTTGTTTGCCTTCTGGTTTCTGAACCTTTATGTTGTACTTGGATCATGTTTGCAAGCTTTCCTCTGCAACCAGGAGGGCTAGAAGTTTACTTTTTAATTAAAGCTGAAATTCTCACAGGACCCAGGACTTTAAGTAGAATACCAAATATCATGAGACTCACAAAGTAATTGTGAATGCTGCAAATAGGTTAATATAAATAAAACTAATCAAAGTCTGCTCTGTCTTCAATGGAGATGCGTTGGTATAACTGGCCACAGAATTTGGCCATGTGCATTAATTTGAATATGTAATCCTTAAAAATTTTGAACCACTAATACAGAATTAGCAACCAACCCAGGTGGGATTGCAACCCCATTACCTGGGGCAAGTTTTTAAAATTCATAAAGTTTGGGATTTAACCCTAGTCTTCAAATATGGATTTAGAGACAGGAGGGGAAAGAAATAAAGTTTAACAGTAAAGCAAGGGATAGACACTGATCTCAATTATGTCAGTGTAAATAAAAAATTACTCCATCATCTTAAATTGAATTACACCAGTGAAATTGACATGAGAGTCCCTGGTGCTGTAGTAATGCATAATTTTGTCTGCAATTCAAACATGGCATTTTTAGCTAGCTGCATGCTGGTTCCGTGGATTTGAATCCCCTAACTCCTCTTTCAATCAGTTTCTAGCTAACTTCCTCATTACAAAAATCCCCTTCTTGTAGTTCCATGTTACAGCACCCCTCTTGCAGTATGAGCCTCCAGTGAGGATGTCAAATTGAATTAGATCAAATGTAATCTTTGGATTAAACTGTTGTGTCTCTGGCAACGGGCGTGTCAGTGTCCTTTTGCTGAGATCAGCTAAAATGTACAAACAATATATTAAAAAAATCCTCTCAAGAGGCTGAGTATCAGAGAACTGCACTCATGCTGTGAAAGAACAATATTGAACAGAAAGAAATTCTAAACATCCTAAATCACACTGAAATATTACTCAAGTATTAAAGTTTTAAAATAGCTACTTTTTTTAAATTGGCTAAATCAACTGTACTCCCTTGTTAACTAATCTGTTAACAGTTCTAGGCTTCATTGCGTTTCTCTTTAAACCGTGTCCAGTACAGTGTGACTGTACTTAATTGAAAAGGTTTGAAGCAAGAGATTTTTCTTTTTTCTCTCACCTTTCAGAAAACTAAAATATGCTGAAAGAGCTTCATGGGTTTTTAAAAAAAAAAAAAAAAAGTACCATAGTATGCACTACAGAAATTCTGTATCTTCTAGTTGTTACAGGAGTAACCTTTACTTAAAGTTGCAGAACCGTTTCATGCATTCTGGGGGCAGGCAGGGGTTGGCGCTGTTAATTTTCAAAATCTTAAAGCGCATAGGCTACAGCCTTTGCAGAGATGAAAATTAGATTATCCAATTCCATGCCACATTATGCACCAGATGTGATGCCAAATGCACCACCAGTGCTGCGTCACACACAGCCCATAACTCCATTTTAAGTTACTGGACATTTTGTGAAAGAACATGGCGTGCAGCAAATAGGTTAAATGTATGTGTCAAAAATGCTATTGGGAAGCTGCTATAGTTTAGTTTTTGAGACAAATCCTCCAGTTACTCTGAATAGCTTCCACAGGAATCTCCTGATTGTACAGAATGTCAGATGAACATACAGAGCACAATAAATTGTACAGTAGCAAGCAGTTAGCTTGAACCAACCAATCAAGGAGGAAAGCATTTTTCTGGAAGTGTGATGTGGGAAGGAGGGGGAGAAAAGAAAAATAAAAGGAAAAGATATGTATGTATGCTCCATGGGACTAATCAATCATTACATACAAACTAAGAAATCCTTATTACTTTGGGTTTGAACACTAGGCAGAAAATTGTTTCTCATTCAAGCTGTGGATAGATAGCACATTTTATTTTAGTGTATTTTCATCTTTGAGATGAAAAGCAGAGTGAAGCAAGGATGTGTTCTTGCCCCTACACACTTTGGAATCTTCTTCTCAGTACTCTTGAACTGTGCGTTTAAGGACATGAAAGATGGGGTGTATCTCCACACGAGATCAGATGGGAAACTCTTCAACCTGTCCCGACTTAAGTCAAAGGCCAAAGTCAAAAAGGTGCTAATCAGAGAACTTCTATTCGCTGATGATGATGCCCTTATAGCCCACGATGAAGATCTACTACAAGAACTCATGGACCACCTTTCAAGTGCCTGTCAGGCATTTGCTCTCACCATCAGCATTAAGAAATGGTTGTATTAGGACAGAGGGTTCCACAAGATCCTTCGATCACCTTAAATGCAAATCAGCTAGAAGTAGTCCAAAAGTTCAGCTATTTAGGTTCCAAAGTGACCACCAACCTCTCACTGGATGAAGAACTAAATGTTCGCATTGGAAAGGCTGCCACCACCTTTAGCAGAATTACTAAAAGAGCATGGAACAACTCAAAGCTTACCATCAAGACCAAAATGCTAGTGTACCAAGCTTGTGTCTTCAGCACTCTCATGTATGGTGGGGAAATATGGACAACTTATGCTCATCAGGAGAAAAGGTTAAACAGTTTCCACGTATGCTGTTCACACCACATACTCAACACCAAATGGCAAGATAAAGTCACCAATGCAGAAGTTCTCAAAGGGCAAATTTACCAAGTGTGGCAGCCGAGTTCAAGTAAAGACGACTGTGCTGGCTGGGCCATCTGAGTAGGTTGGAAGACTGACACATACCCAAGGACATGCTGTACAGGGAGCTATCAGAGAGAACAAGAACAACAGGATGTCCCAAGTTTCGCTATAAAGACACATGCAGGTGAGATATGGAGGAATTTGGAATTGATCCTGACTGATGGGAAATATTGGCAAGTGATTGTAAGAAGTGGCGCCATCATCTCCATCAGAGTATCAAAATCCATGACAGGAGCTGGCTCCTACAGCTTGAAGAGAAAAGAGCCCATAGGAAGCAAGCAGCTCCCAATCAGGGTGAATAAAAATCAATTATATTTTTAAAAAAAATAAAAAAATAGGATTTTTTAAATTTAAATAGGTTTTTTTGATTAAATGCTTTTTGAGGGAACAAAACCTATCTGAAGATAGTTTTAATTAAGATACATTATAGCTCAAAGATATCTCATCATGGAATAGGGATTACAAATTCTAAATCTACAGTATGTTTAAGAAAAGTTTTGTAAATGAGTTCCAATAGTTCATGGATTAGGGACCCAATCTTATGGGGTTCCACAGGCTTCTGTATATATCATTTAGGTTAATCTTTCTATCTACCCAAGGGGACTCAGTGCTCAGTGTAGAAGATACCATCAGAGATGCTTAGTTTTGCAGTTCTCAAACTGTGGATTAGTGTCTCCAGAGATAACATGCTTGTTAACAGCAAAAATGTTTTAAATAAATAATATATAGAGTTGAGAAATAACAGACCTCAACCCTGTTGTCCCTCTGCAAATTTGTGTACACAGAGTCAGTCCCTTACCTCTCTCTAATAAAAGTGCAAACTTTCAGAAAGTTCAATGAATAGAAGATTGTTGGGGGCAGAATAGATCTGGACAAGGAGAAGAAATCTGGAGATAAATGTGAGAAGGGAGGGACAGCAGTAGAAACAAACGTGAACTGTTTGAGCAGCATATTCCAGCAGTCTTGAGGTCTTTCTGAGTGTAGCCTTCACTGAGTAAAGAAGTAAAACAGGGTGCAAGCCCAATTTAATAAAAACAGTTCTTTACAGTTCACCTTTAATGAACTTAGCCTCACAACAGCCTTTGAGGTAGGGAATTTTCCATGCATGCATTTTACTAAATGGCAAAGAGGGGAAGTGACTTATCTAAGGTCACACAGTCAGTCGGTGCCTGACAGATCCAGGAACAGACCCCAGATCATCTGATTTCCAGTATTGTGCCTTAACCACAAAGCCTTGCTGTGTGTCACTAATATCCCACAATGTTTTTACTACAATTAAAAAAGGAAAGAGTAGAACAGCTCTAAAAACTACATTGATAAAATAGCAATTGGGTCACATTTCTGCTTCCGGGATCAGTGCATGTCTCTTTGTTGTTTTACTGGATTCTGAGATATGTTATTACCAGAATAACTGAATTCAGAACCTGGCCCTTTAGACGTAACTGAGAGAAGGATTCAGGTCATAAAACACAAGAGGCAGTCCATCAAAAGAAAAATTCCATAAATACTTACATTTTAAAAGAGAGGTAGAAGGGATAGCAAAGTTCTTTCCCACTACTCACACCTCAACTAAAATTACTACTATTCCTCTAATTGGCAGCCATGTAACCTTTGAAATACAAATGTTAACTGAGAACACAAAGCAAGTATCAGCAGGAGTGCTGTCCAAATTTTTTGTTCATTGTTGGCATCCTTTCATCTGCGAGAGACGGTGGGAATTGCAGCCTATGATGGTTGATGGTACATGGTTTGCAATGTCTCATGTGACTGAATAGTTCAATCTGAGATTCGCATGATCTTTGGCAGTTATTACAAATATAAGTATCTTGGTGATAAGTAATAGTCAGCATGGATTTGTCAAGAACAAATCATGTCAAACCTAATAGCTTTCTTTGACAGGGTAACAAGCTTTGTGGAGAGGGGATAAGTGGTAGATATGGTATATCTTGATATTAGTAAGACCTCTGATACTGTCTCGCATGACCTTCTCATAAACAAACTAGGGAACTACAACCTGGATGGGGCTACTATAAGGTGGGTGTATACCTGGTTGGAAAACCATTCCCATAGAGTCATTATCAATGGTTAACAGTCAAGGTGTGCCTCTAGGAAGCCTTGAAAAAAGCATACTGATTGCAATAATCCAATCTGGAGATAATGAGGACATATGATTGAGACCAGATCATTCTAGTAACTGATGGGGCAAAGTTTTCTAGCTAGCCACAGAAAGTGTTTTTTGTGGCTGGTGCTATGAGAAATTCTAGTGTGAGTGAGGAGTGTAGAAGGACTCCTATACTGTAGATTGTTAAAATAATCTGGAGATAGACATCCTCAATTAGAGGAGATAGTACGGAGGTGACAAGCTCTTTTAAATATTTCCCTGTAAATTTCCCCGTGTAACCTCCATCTTGTTTGAAGTTAGCTCCAGTCAACAACTTCTCATCTATGTGCTGATACTGGCCAGATATTGGGACAGCTGGGTGATAGTGGTGTTGTGTGTGACACAAAGATAAACAGAGTTGATTGCTCTCTGCTCATAATTGCAATTTATATCATTAAGTCTCACAATTTGTCCCAGCAGCTGCAAGCAGATACTGAATAGGTCACAAGAGAGGAATGAATCTTACAGTACACTCCAGAGGTGTCCTATTGGTACAGGAGGGGTCACCCATCAGTACAGGCCTCAAGAAAAATTCAGACCATTTCAAGGATTTTCCCTACCAAATGTCTGACGCAGAAGAGAAACATCCCATAAGTAGAAATTTCAATTGCTACTAAGAAACCTAGGAGCATGATGAGTGTAGAGGTTTGCCCCTTATCTACTGTTATCATGATGGGAGATAATGATAATGGGAGACCATCCTTCACCGGTCAAAACCAGATTCATAAACAGAACTTTAAGTACCATTTAAAATGAAAATTGCTAAATGAATATTTTCACAGCAGCCAGCCAGTCATGGCATACTTTCTCAGGTACAGTGGTATCGACTGTTTTTTGTATTGCACACACATGAAGACTACTGTAAGAGAAGAGCCAATTTCTGAGTGTAACTCATGGCACCTATTTTCCATTAGAGCATGGTCATCTTTGTTTAGACTCCAAGACAAAACTGTTGCAACATGCCCTCAAGTTGGATGCCTTTTGATGTTCTGATATCATGACATGGAGATGTGGCAACTGAAGTCATGACAAGGTGCTGTTGCTTCAGCCCTGTGATGTTACACCCCATATTCTTCATTGAAATATCGTTATGATATGAATATGGCCTAAGATATATTTTATGCAACATGGGTCTTGTAAAGTATCATTGGAAAGGTTATGATGCACTGAATGTGATTATCCAATTTGTATGCACGTATCCTTTCTGTATCTAAAGTTAGGAATACTGACTATGTAACAATTACAACTGTGCGTGTATCTGGGAGACACCCACCAGACAAGCAGCCATCACAGCCTTGATGGGCCATTACGAAGAAACATTAAGACTGTGAAGATACTAATCTCTCTCCTTCCTGAGAGGCATCCTGGGATGTAGCTGTGACACTACCAGGTCAAGTGGTCCTGTCACCTATACAAAATATCACCTTCGACATTGCTGGTACTTTTCCTCTGTAGGGGGATGGGGATCAAACTAAGGTTTTCCACTTTAGGTAAATCCCTTTTCAGGCTGGGGAGGGGGTTAATCTGGACTCTCCTCCATTGCCTACCCAAGAAGAAAGACTGCTGAAAGTACCTGGAGCTAACCTGAGGGGAAAGGCAGGGGTGAGTCCAGACTGAGACAGGGGGTCCTGTCTGTAAGAAGAAATAACTGGAACTCTACGTTACAGAAACTCTGCAAATTATCCAAAACAACATTTAGGGTGAGAAATTACTTCTTGAAACCAGTCTCTTTAAGATCTTAAGCTTCGTATGCATGTTTTGTTTTATTTGCTCAGTAATCTGCTTTGTTCTGTTTGCTATCCCGTATAATCACTTAAAATCTGCCTTTTATTGTTAATACATTTATTTTGTTTATAACATAACCCAATTTGTGCAATTCATATCTGGAGGGGGGCGGGGCAAGAAGCTGTGCATATCTCTCTTCACATTGAGGGAGAGGGTGAATTTTTATGAGCTTGCACTGTGCAGATCTTTCTATACAGTGCAAGACAATATACCTTTGGGTCTGCACTCCAAGAGAGGTGGGCACCTGATTGCTGGGGCAAGTCCCTTAAACGGAGTCTTCCCAGAGCTGATCTTGGTGTCTGTGTCTTTCTGCAGCTGGGTGTGGCCCTGCCTGTGTGTATGCTAGAGGAAGCTTAAGAGCCTGGCTCAGCAGGAAAGAATAAAGGGGGCCCAGGCTGTTGGAACAGGTGGGCTCAGTGGTATCCCAGTACATCAGGTGGCACCTTAAAGGGGGGCAACCCATCACAAGCCCCTTGGGATGCTTTTAATGACTTATAAGTTGTGACTAGCCTGTGAAAAAAGGGTTGAATGGCTGCATTATTTTTGTCCAAACTAGATCATGAGCAAACATTTTTGTTTTAAGAACTATCATGGTGCATCCAATTCAGATCTCTCAGAACAAAACATTCCACTTAAAAACAATTCTGTTCATAATATGTGTTATTTTCAGGTGGCTTTTTCCTTCCTTGGTCTGTAATTCCAAGAGACATTAAAGACACACTGACTTCTCAAAGGTCAAGGCTAAGGGCTAAAAATACTGTGGTGAAGTCTTCCCCGCACCCCACTCCAATGTTTCTACCAGGTTGAAAATGTAATTGGTAAGGTATGCAAATGCCACTGAAACCCAAAATACAATTAGGCACACAAGTTCATAAATGTTAAGGTTGGGAGGAACCCTTGTGATCATCTGACATCCTGTACAACACCGGCCAATTTCAGCCAATGATTTCTGCATCAATTTTAAATAACTTGTCATTGAATATCTTGAAGGAAGAAGACCTCCAATCTTGATTTAAAGACTCCAAGTGATGGAGAATCCACCACAACCATAGTTAAGTTGCTCCAATGATTAATTACTCTCACTAAAAATGGGCATCTTATTTCTAGTCTGAATTTGTCTACCTTCAGCTCCCAACCACTGGATCTGGCTATGACTTTGTCTGCTAGATTAAAGAACCCTCTGCTAACAGAAATATTCTTGTGTACGTACTTACAGACCACAATCAAGCCACCTCTCTGAACCATCACACATTCTATGCAACAGTGTCTCAGGAATTCCTTATGGCTGCTTGTTTCTCTCAAGGATGTTTATAAACTTCACCTAGCAGAAAGCACATCAGCAGGACCCTAAAACAAGACAACAACCAAATTCAAGAAATGCCCGTCAAACTCCCCAACCTTGCTCCAGAAAAGAAAAACTCCTAGAAGAATAATCCAAGTCTGGCAAGAAGCACGAAGGCTTGCTGGAGAGCTGGGCTGTGCCAGTCTCTTTGCCTCACTGCCTGATCTGGAAGTGGCTGGGTATCTTGGAGGGGGTTAGGCTTGGGACTGGCACATGCCTCTTCTTCCAACTTCCTTTCAGAACTGGATTTATTTCTCTTGTGTGAGTCCTCCCCCATGCAGTTTGCCCAGGCTGTTGCTTTTGATGGGTCTTGGCAGGGATTTTTGATTGTTCTTCATTTTTCTGGTGCTGCTGAGGAGTTTTCTGTTGGATGAAGTTTATCCACCACTGGACAGGAAAACTGAGCCACAAGGATTTCCTGAGACCAAACTGATACATACTCGGTGTGAGGTTTCTCACTTCTCCTTTTCTGTGCTGACATTTCACATTTCTAACAATTATATTATCACCTCGATAAAAGAGGAACAACACATACAAAATAACTATCCACTAACATATAGAGAGAAACCACTGTCTCTTGTGAAGTACTCTAAGGAAAAAATCAGCTGAGAGGAGACAGCAAATCAGTGCTTTCAGCACCTGCTATTGTGTTACTAAGGCAGTAAAGTTACAAAAACCTGCCCTGTAAAGCAACTCATGCTATATAAAGCAGGACTGAAAGCTCCAAGTCAAGGGCTGAATTGTGTCTATATATAGCCTTGTTTTAAAGACAGTGAATCTTTGAAGGGCAAGTATCAACAGCTTGAGGTCTCATTTTTAAATACTCCCAAAATAAAATCTGGGGGAGATGGGCGAATGCTACAATGCAGTGGAGAGCCTCCTGCTCCCCACAGGCCTGCCACCAAGATCAATTTATGGCTTTGATAGTCGTGAGGCACATTGCTCTTTATAGAATCATAGAATCATAGAACTGGAAGGGACCTCAAGAGGTCATCTAGTCCAGGCCCCTGCACTCATGGCAGGACTAAGTATTCTAGACCATCCCTGACAGGTGTTTGTCTTACCTTCTCTTAAAAATCTCCAATGATGGAGATTCCACAACCTTTCTAGGCAATTTATTCCAGGGCTTAACCACTGTCACAGTTGGAAGTTTTTCTTATTGTCCAACCTAAACCTCCCTTGCTGCAATTTAAACCCATTGCTTCTTGTCCTATCCTCAGAGGTTTAGAACAATAATTTTTCTCCCTCCTCCTTATAACAACCTTTTATGTGCTTGAAAACATGTCCCCCCTCAGTCTTCTTTTTTCCAGACTAAACAAACCCATTTTTAAAAATCTTTCTTCATAAGTCACGTTTTCTAGACCCTTAATCATTTTTGCTGCTCTTCTCTGGACTTTCTCCAATTTGTCCACATCTTTCCTGAAATGTGGCACCCAGAACTGGACACAATTCTCCAGTGGAGACCTCATCAGTGTGGAGTAGAGCGGAAGAATTACTTCTCGTGTGTTGCTTACAACACTCCTGCTAATACATCCCAGAATGATGTTTGCTTTTTTAAAATAGTGTTACACTGTTGACTCATATTTAGCTTGTGGTCCACTATGACCCCCAGATCCCTTTCTGCAGTACTCCTTCCTAGGCAGTCATTTCTCATTTTAAGAACAGGAGTACTTGTGGCACCTTAGAGACTAACAAATTTATTTGAGCATAAGCTTTCGTGAGCTACAGCTCACTTCACGAAAGCTTATGCTCAAATAAATTTGTTAGTCTCTAAGGTGCCACAGGTACTCCTGTTCTTTTTGCGGATACAGACTAACATGGCTGCTACTCTGAAATTTCCAATTTTGTATGTGCGCAACTGATTGTTCCTTCCTACGTGGAGTACTGTGCATTTGTCCTTATTGAATTTCATCCTATTTACTTCAGACCATTTCTCCAGTTTGTCTGATCATTTTGAATTATAATCCTATCCTCCAAAGCACTTGCAACCCCTCCCAACATGCTATCGTCTGCAAACTTTATAAGTGTACTCTCTATTATCTAAATCACTGATGAAGATATTGAACAGAACTGGACCCAGAACTGATCCCTGCGGGACCCCACTCATTATGCCCTTCCAGTATTACTGTGAACCACTATTAAAACTACTCTCTGTGAATGGTTTTCCAAACAGTAATTCACCTACCATATCTCCATCTAGGTTGAATTTCCCTAATTTGTTTATAAGAAGGTCATGTGAGACAATATCAAAAACTCTACTAAAGTCAAAGATATATCACTTCTACCACTTCCCCCCATCC
This sequence comes from Caretta caretta, assembly GCF_965140235.1. Lineage (NCBI taxonomy): Eukaryota > Metazoa > Chordata > Testudines > Cheloniidae > Caretta > Caretta caretta. The sequence goes on along the minus strand of NC_134208.1, from coordinate 176,702,141 downwards.
ACAAGGCTTGTTACCCAGTCAAAGAAAGCTATCAGGTTGGGTTGTCAAGATTTTTTCTTGACAAATCCATGCTGACTGTTAATTATCACCTTATTATCTTCTAGGTGTTTGCAAATTGATTGCTTAATTTTTTGCTGTATTATCTTTCTGGGTCCAGAAGTTAAGCTGATTGGTCTGTAATTCCCCAGGCTGTCCTTATTTCCCTTTTTATAGATGGGCACTATATTTTCTCTTTTCCAGTCTTCTGGAATCTCTCCCATCTTCCATGACGTTTCAAAGATAATCGCTAATGGCTCAGATATCTCCTCAGTCAGCTCTTGGAGCATTCTAGGATTCATTTCATCAGGCCCTGGTGATTTGAAGACATCTAATTTGTCTAAGTAATTTTTAACTTGTTCTTTCCCTATTTGAGCCTCTGATCCTACCTCATTTTCACTGGCATTCACTAAGTTAGACGTCCAATCACCACCAACCTTCTTGGTGAAAACCAAAACAAAGAAGTCATTAAACACCTCTGCACCTCTGCCATTTCCACATTTTCTGTTACTGTTTTTTCTCTCTCCTTGAGTAACGGGCCTCCCCGGTCCTTGGTCTTCCTCTTGCTTCTAATGTATTTGTAGAATGTTTTCTTATTACTCTTTATGTCTCTAGCTAGTTTGATCTTGTTTTGTGCCTTGGCCCTTCTAATTTTGTCCCTACATACTTGTGTTATTTCTTACCTACCAACTCCCTGAGTTTGCTAAAGTCTGCCTTTTTGAAATCCATTATCTTTATTTCTCTGTTCTCTCTCCTACCATTCTTTAGAATCATGAACTCTATCATTTCAGGATCACTTTCACCCAGGCTACCTTCCACTTTCAAATTCTCAACCAATTCCTCCCTATTTGTCAAAATCAAACCTAGAACAGCCTCTCCCCTAGTAGCTTTTTCTACCTTCTGAAATAAAAAAATGTCTCCAATACATTCCAAGAACTTGTTGGATAATCTGTGCCCTGGTGTGTTGTTTTCCCAGCCAATGTCTGGGTAGTTGAAGTCCCCCATCACCACCAAGTCCTGGGCTTTGCATGATTTTCTTAGTTGTTTAAAAAAAGCTTCATCTACCTCTTCTTCCTGGTTAGGTGGTCTGCAGTAGACCCCTACCCTGACATCACCCTTGTTTTTCACCCCTTTTATCCTTCCCCAGAGACTTTCAACAAGTCTGTCTCCTATTTCCATCTCAACCTCAGTCCAAGTGTATACATTTTTAATATGTAAGGCAACACCTCCACTCTTTTTTCCTGCCTGTCCTTCCTGTGCAAGCTGTTCCCTTCTATACCAATATTTTAGTCATACATATTATCCCACCAGATTTACAAGCATTTCAAGTTCTTCCTGCTTATTCTCCATACTTCTCGCATTATTATACATTCATCTAAGATACTGATTTGTTTCCCCCACCCCAAGTTCTGTCTTGTCTCTCCATTATCCCTGCTATAACAGCCCATGCTCCCCCCAAATTCTGACTGTTCTCCCAGATCTCCATGTTTTTGACTTATCTGTGGGCTTTGGTCACCCCAAACTAGGTTTTGGTGCCCCCTTCAAACCTAGTTTAAAGCCCAATCTGTATCCAAATATGCTTGTCTCCCTCCTCGATAGGTGGACCCCATCTCTGTTTAGCAGTACTTCTTCCTGGAACAGGAAGCCGAAGCCCTCCTGGCGACACCATCCTTGCAGCCAGGCATTCACCTCCAGGATGTATCTGTCTCTGACTGAGCCCCTACCCTTGACCAGAGGGATTGAAGCTGTGCTCCCAACTCCTTCACCCTTACTCCCAGAGCCCTGTAGTCACTTCTGATCTGTTGAGGGTCATACCTTGCAGTATCATTAGTGCCCACATGGATGAGTAGCATGGGGTAGTAGTCAGAGGGCCGGATGATCCTCGACAATCCCTCCGTAACATCTCGGATATGGGCCCCTGGCTGGCAGCATGCCTCGTGGGATGCCATGTCAGGGCAACAGATGGGTGCCTCCGTGCCCCTCAAAAGAAAGTCACCAACCACCACTACCCTACATTTCCTCCTGGGAGTGGTGGCTGCAATCCTCCCAGCCTTGGGGGTACATGGCTTCTCCTCCTCCATCTTTGGGGAGTGATTCCTCATTGCTCATTGCCAGGGCAGCATAATGGTTTTCCATCACCATGGTGGGTGGGTTGGGAGTAGGGGTGGAGCACTGCCTGGTGCCAGAAGTAACCAACAGCCAGTATCCTCCGTGTGACTAAGCCATATCTTCCTCTCCCGGTGGTGTGACAGCAGTCCTCTGTAGCTGGATAGCCTCCTCCGCCTTGGATGTCTCCATATGAGCATGGATGCTGCCCAGCCTAGCCACCTCCTTCTGTAGCTCTCCCACCTGTGTCCCAAGAGATTCCACCAGCAGCCACCTTTCGCATTGGATGGTCCCCCCAGTCTGGCTTTCTGAGAGTGGGAAATGCAGGCCACAGTCTCTGCAAATCCACACCAAGATCCAGGATAGGTTGTCTGTCTAGATACAGGTGCAGGTGGAAGAGACAGGAGCACTGGTGATGCAGCACTTCCTAATCATAGTGATCATATTATGTCTTCCACCCACAAACTCCTTCCCAAACTCCCCTGTTTGCGGTCCCTTGTTTGCAGTCCCCTGTTCACTAGCTCCCCTTGGTTGCTCAGCCTCTGGCTTTTAAGGCCTTTTCTACTAGGTCAGCCCTACCCCCTCGTTAATCACACAGGGGGAAGGTGATCGCAAGGCTGATTGAGGCTGATCAAGGATGATCTCCTCACCTCAGTCCCTGCAAAAATCATGGAGCAGGGCCTCAAAGAAACCATTTTGAAGCACTTGGAGGAGAGGAAGGTGATCAGGAACAGTCAACATGGATTCACCAAGGGCAAGTCATGCCTGACCAATCTGATTGCCTTCTATGATGAGATAACTGGCTCTGTGGATATGGGGAAAGCAGTGGACATGATATATCTTGACTTTAGCAAAGCTTTTGATATGGTCTCCTACAGTATTCTTGCCAGCAAGTTAAAAAAATATCGATTGGATGAACGGACTATAAGGTGGATAGAAAGCTGGCTAGATTGTCAGGTTCAACGGGTAGTGATCAACAGCTCAATGTCTAGTTGGCAGCCCATATCAAGTGGCGTGCCCGAGGGGTCGGTTCTGGGGCTGGTTTTGTTCAACATCTTTATGAATGATCTGGATGATGGGATGGATTGCACTCTCAGCAAGTTCTCAGATGACACTAAGCTGGGGGGAGAGGTAGATACGCTGGAGGATAGAGAGAGGGTCCAGAGTGACCTAGACAAATTGGAGGATTGGTCCAAAAGAAATCTGATGAGGTTCAACAATGAAAGTGCAGAGTCCTGCACTTACGACGGAAGAATCCCAAGCATCGCTACAGGCTGGGGACCAACTAGCTAAGCAGCAGATCTGCAGAAAAGGACCTGGGGATTACAGTGGATGAGATGCTGGATACGAGTCAGCAGTGTGCCCTTGTTGCCAAGAAGGCTAAGAGCATACTGGGCTGCATTAGTGGGAGCATGGCCAGCCGATCAAGGGAACTGATTATTCCCCTCTATTCGGTGCTGGTGAGGCCACATCTGGAGTATTGCCTCCAGCTTTGGGCCCCCCGCTGCAGAAGGGATGTGGACAAATGGAGGGAGTCCAGCAGAGGGCAATGAAAATGATCAGGGGGCTGGGGCACAAGACTTACGAGGCGAAGCTGAGGGAACTGGGCTTGTTTAGCCTGCAGAAGAGAAGAGTGAGGGGGGAATCTGAGAGCAGACTTCAACTACCTTAACGGGGGTTCCAAACAGGATGGAGCTTGCCTATTCTCAGTGGTGGCAGATGACAGAACAAGGAGCAATGGTCTCAAGTTGCAGTGGGGGAAGTCTAGGTTGGATATTAGGAAACACTATTTCACTAGGAGAGTGGTGAAGCACTGGAATGTGTTACCTAGGGAAGTGGTGGAATTTCCATCCTTAGAGGTTTTTAAGGCCCGGCTTGACAAAGCCTTGGCTGGGATGATAGTTGGTGTTGGTCCTGCTTTGAGCAGGGGGTTGGACTAGATGACCTCCTGAGGTTTCTTCCAACTCTAATCTTCTGTGATTCCATGATCCAGGAAACAAAGGCTCAAACAGTCCCCAGACACACAATCCCTGTAACTGAAATAACTTGAAAGAGAAGGAAAAACACAAACAGCCAAACAAACTCACTCACCCCAAGATTAGTACTCACACCTTGTTCGTTTAGCAGGGGAATTTCCTTTTTCCCCCTCTCAAACTGCCCTGTTTGCAGTCCCCTTTTCGCTATGAGTCAGTGCTATACATTTTTTCAATAGCAACATCTTGTTTTTAAATGATACTGCATCAACTTTAGGTTTTCAAATAATTTTTTTAAATGATCTCACCACAACATCTCATGAGAGAAATTTTCAAAGGTGCTACGTAAGTTGTACTCAAGGAATTTCCCTGTGCGAACTTAGCTTTCGAATGTGTATGGGTGTCAGGATGTGTGCACACAATCAAGGTCATATAGAAACTTTGAAGACAATTTAGAACTCTCTTTTGACAATCAGGTCATTGCTGTTAATTCTAAGAGCTCCCCACACATCCACCACTGGATACTTTCAAGCACATGGTGCTCATCTACCTGTGTGCTTCACATGCAGTCTGCTCTTCACTGCTGGGAGGCAGGATATCACTAGTCCCAGCCCTTGCATTCACTCTCTGAGAATTCCAACATCTTTTTAAAAAGCAAAAGAAAGTAAGGTAGCTACCTCCTATTACACTATTGCTTTCTCCCTGTCCAAGCAGAGTAGACTGATGTTGCAATGTTCAGAGTATATTTCTAATAATGATATGTTTGCTACTAAGTCTGAAGGAGGCAATGATCTCAGTCACAAGTTGCCTTTATCCAGTCATATGGTACATTTCTAATCTTTCTTACATTCGTAGCTGCCAAAATTACTCACTTCTGTGGCTGCTTCACAACATTATGAAAAGTACTAAAACTGTTGCTGGCAACCATTTAAGAGCCTTCAAAGCACCAAAGAAATTAACTAACCAAATCCTCAATCCTGCACACACTTATGCATGTGCTTAACATTAAGCATGTGTCAAGTCCCAATGACAACCATGCTGACTTCAATGACACTGCTCCTGTGTTGCTTGCATATGGCTACACTTGCACATATAGAGCACTGGGAGTTAAACCAGCCTTCGGAGACCACAGCAGGGAAAATGCTGCTGTGTGTTTACATTGTCAGTTGCAAGTGCACTGGCATGGCCACATTAGCATGGGGTGACCAGATGTCCTGATTTTATAGGGACAGTCCCGATATCTGGGGCTTTGTCTTACATAGGCGCTTATTACCCCATACCCCCGTCCCGATTTTTCACACTTGCTGTCTAGCCACCCTACATTAGCAGCTCTTGCAGTGCCACAGAGAGCAGTGCATTGTGGTAGCTATTCCAGTGTGCAAGTGGCTGCAATGTGCTTTTCAAATGGGGAGGAGGGTGGAGTGTGACAGGGAGTGTGTTGTGTGTACGGGGGGGAGAGAGAGTGGGTTTTGGGGGGGCTGAGAGAGTGTCAGCATGCTGTCTTGTAAGTTCAGACAGCAGCAGAGCCCTCTCCCCCACCCTCTCTCTCACACACACTCACAACAGCAGCATTCCACAGTAAGGATTTGCTTTGTCCCGTAGCAGATAAGGAAACAGAGCTTTGAAAGGGATATCCGCATTCCTGCAGCTTATTTCAAAACAATGAGAAAAGTGGCCACTTGACTTCAGGGGATTATGGGACGTTTCCGGAGGCCAATCACAGCACAGTAATGCAACACCTTGTCCACACTGATGCCAGGGTGTTTCAGCTGGAGCGCAGCAAGCTCTATGCTTCTCGTGGAGGTGGATTACCAGAAGCGCTCCAGCTGCAGAGTCCAGGCGCTCTATGTGCCTTGCCAGTGTGGACACATCGGGAGTTAGGGTGCCCGGGGCTGCTTTAATGCGCTCTAACTTGCTAGTGTAGCCAAGCCCTAAGTGTTTGCAAGATTGGGGCCAACACAGTCAACAAGTATAACCTGGTGTCAGAGTCAGTAAAGGGCAGAAGTATTAACCCAAAAGTTGAAAGTTTGAGACAAGACTTTTGGTCCTGGGTCATTAAGTCAGAATCACCAGAAAAGTACACGATCTTGCAAAATTAAAAGGGGAGGAATACACATCAAAGATTAATTGCCTTTCACTTGGCAAAAGAAAGGCATCTCTGCTTTATAGCTGTAGCAAACCTATTACAGAATTCTTACAAATTCTCCATTGGAAAATACCATACCTACGGGATTAGCCAGCTGATACTGACCCACCATACTGACCCAAGTGACCCAGCACTTAATTTGTATCCAAAAAATATGGGAAAGCACATGAGTAAGGGCTGTAGGAACAAGTTAATATTAACTCACTTTTAAAAAACAACAAAAATGGATTTATGTTACCAGTAAAGCTCTTAAGAACTAAAGGGCTAATGATATTGCTCTGAATTGTCTCATCTGCTACCAGTGAGCTTGCAATATTCTACTTGCAAGGGAGAATATATATTTATTTTAAATGTGACAGTGAAAATCTCATTTTCCCCCCTTATCAATCATCATGGTAAAGGGCCAGGGAGCAGATTTTGGTCCAATTCAGAGGGGAGCATAAGTGAGCCAAGTAGGGTTGCCAGGCATCGGGTAAAAAGTCCAGTTGGCGGCACAGTAGGGGCTAAAGAAGCAGCTGGCATATCCTTGTGGCCCCTAGGCAGAGGGGAGGCCTGAGCGGCAGCTCTGCAACTCCCACTGGCCAGGAACCATGGCCATTGGGAGCTGTGGGGGTGGCGCCTGCAGACAGAGGGAGTGCACAGAGCCGCCTGGCCATGCCTCTACCTAGGGGCTGCAGAGACATGCCTGCTGCTTCCAGGAGTCGCCTGAGGTAAGCACTACTCGGAGCCCACACCCCGAGCCTCCCATGCTCCAGCCTGGACCCCCCTCCTGCATCCTGAACCCCTCATTTCTGGCCCCACCCTGGAGCCTGCACCCCCAGCTGGAGGTGTCACCTCCTCCCACACCACAACCCCCGGCCTCAGCCCAGAGTCCCCTCCCACACTCCGAACCCCTCATTGCCAGCCCCAGCCCCAGCCCCACCCCTACCCCAGAACCCACATCCCCAGCCAGAGCCCTCACCCCCTCCCACACCCCAACCCCCTGCCTCAGCCCAGTGAAAATGAATGAATGAGTGAGGGTGGGGGAGAGCGAGTGACAAGAGGATGGAGTGAGCAGGGACGGGCCTCAGAGAAGTGGTGGGGTAGGGGCAGGGCAGAGGGCAGGGGGAGGGTGTTCAGTTTTCGGCCACCCTAGAGCCAAGAGGACACTTATGTTGGTGTACATTACACCTCCTTCCAGTCCTTCCTGGTCACACATGTTAAACCAATTTAGATTCACTCTAGACTAGTGGTCACCAACCAGTTGATAGTGATCGACTGGTCGATCCTAGAGGCTCTTCCAGTCAATCGCGATCTCTGGTGGTGCAATGTGGCTGCCGCTAAGGCAGGCTCCCCACCTGCCCCAGCCTCACGCTGCTCCCGGAAGCGGCCAGCGCGGCCCCACGGGGCAGGGGGGTCTCCCTCTGCGTGCAGCTCTTGCCTGGAAGCACCGCCCCCAAAGCTCTCATTGGCCGGGAACAGGGAGCTGTGGCAATGGGAGCTGTGGAGGCAGTGCTTGCAGAGAGGGGCAGCGTGCAGATCCACGTGCCCCCCGCCCTCTCCCTGGGGTCGCAGGGGCACGCTGGCCCCTTCCAGGAGCGGCATGGGGCCAGGCTAGGCAGGTAGCCTGACTTAATGGCAGCCATGCTGCGTCACCAAATGGGAACTGCCGGAGGTAAGTGCTGTTCGGCGGGAGGCCACACCTCATACCCCCTCCTGCACCCCGAACCCTCTCCTGCACCCTAAGCTCCAACCCTGAGCCCCCTCCCAGAGCCAGCACCCCATACCCCTTCCTGCACCCCAACCCCCAGCTCTGAGCTCCCTCCCAGAGCCAGCACCCCTATACTCCCTCCTGCACCCCAACTCCCAGCCCTGGCCCCCCTCACAGAGCCAGCACCCCATACCCCCCCCTCTATTCGACATTGGTGAGGCCTCATCTGGAGTACTGTGTCCAGTTTTGGGCCCCACACTACAAGAAGGGTGTGGAAAAATTGGAGACAGTCCAGCAGAGGGCAACACAAATGATTAGAGGACTGGAACACATGACTTATGAGGAGAGGCTGAGGGAACTGGGATTGTTTAGTCTACAGAAGAGAAGAATGAGGGGGGATTTGATAGCTGCTTTCAACTACCTGAAAGGTGGTTCCAAAGAGGATGGATCTAGACTATTCTCAGTGGTAGTGGATGACAGAACAAGGAGTAATGGTCTCAAGTTGCAGTGGGGGAGGTTTAGGTTGGATATTAGGAAAAACTTTTTCACTAGGAGGGTGGTGAAACACTGGAATGCATTACCTAGGGAGGTGGTGGAATCTCCTTCCTTAGAAGTTTTTAAGGTCAGGCTTGTCAAAGCCCTAGCTGGGATGATTTAATTGGGGATCGGTCCTGCTTTGAGCAGGGGGTTGGACTAGATGACCTCCTGAGGTCCCTTCCAACCCTGATATTCTATGATTCTATGATTCTCCTTCACCCCAACACTCTTCCCCAGTCCAGAGCCCCATCCTGCACCCAAACTCCCTACCAGAGCTTGCACCCCTCACCCCCTCCGCACTCCAATCCCCTGCCCCAGGCTCAGCCCAGAGCCCGCTTCCACACTGCGAACCCCTTGGCCCCAGCCCAGAGGCCGCACCCCCTCCCAAATCCCAACCCCTTACCCCAGCCCGGTGAAAGTGAGTGAGGGTGGGGGATGGAGTGACGGAGAGAGGGGGGATGGAGTGAGTGGGGCGGGGCTTTGGGGAAGGGGTGGCGTAGATCCTGGGTTGCACTTAAATTCAAAAAGTGATCTTGGATATAAAAAGGTTGGAGACCACTGCTCTAGACTCACCTCCATAATCTCACACGCATTTACCAACATGGATTTTACAATCTCCCCCTTGTGCATCACATTTTAATTTGACCCTCTGTGCCTAAATTGGTAAATTTTAATTACAGTTTTCCAAGGCTGTGTGGAGATTACAGTTGCCATGGGTAGGAAAGAAAGGGATTGTCTCCCCACTGTATGAGACCTTATGGAAACTCCTCTCCTAGTGTTCAGGGTGGGTTGGAGATCTATGGTACGGGAAACTAGCCACCCACTGAAGGAATCATCCCTGGTTAACCTGTTGATTCCAAATTAGAAATCCAAATGGATACTGACATTGCTCAAAACTGTTCCTTTTCAGGTCTGCAGGAACAGCCAGTGGAAGAATTTCACTCTTGTTAGTGTGAAATAATTTAACCTGTTCAAATAAAAAGAACACTGCGAAGGAAGACTGTTGTTTCCTATTAATTGGTTGTTTTGTTAATAAAGATAAATCAGAAACCTCCTGGGGAAGGAACAGTCAGTAGACTCTTTACCTGTCATCACAGTAGGTAAATTTCATGTCCATGCTATGGCGACTCAAGAAAGTCTTGCTGTCCAGTGGGATATCCATGTTTGACGGGTGCTGAATGGGTTCACACATTATTATAAGGCAGGTGAGGAGAGGCTCCTTATATCCACACAGGGTGTGAGGAGGGCAAGTGTTATACACCTTAACTTGCCCAGTGCAGTGCAAGACCTGAAACAAATAATGATTTTATAACAGGGCATTAGTTTAAAAGACTCTGAAAAGACAGTCTGACTTTCATCAATAAAACTTGTTATAGCTAAAATGTGATACCTTCCATGTGGCAGATTTGAGATTTACAGTTCTGCCTCTGTTGGTAACAGTGCATTTCATTCTCATGAAGAAGTCACGCTCTGTGGATATCTCTTTGCTTTTCTTTCCAAAGCCTGGACCTAAGGTGAGGGAAAAAGGCAAATTCTTGACTAATACATTTTTTGCGGGGATTAGGGGATGTTTGTGTTGCTTTTTAAAATTCTCTCTTTTGTTTTTATGCATAAAGGATTTGTAGATAACAGATTGTTTGGTTCTCAAATTACCACCTTCCACATCAAGACCTGTGCCCTGCGTACTCTTGGTTTAAGTAATATTTAGCACTAGTGTGAAAAATAAATCCACTCCTAGGGTAAAGTATTAGACCTTTCTGGCACTTTAGTCCCATTGAATCCCATGCTAAATCCCCAATCATGCAAACTACTTCATGTGGGCAGACTCCTGTGCCCATGCAGAGCCTCAGAATCAAGCAGGACTCTGTACAAGTGCAATGGTCCACCCATGCAGAGTATTTTGCACAGGTTTGGGGTGTAAAGATTTAAATGGTACAGGAGCCCTGTTCATTTTTAACCCGTATTTCAGCTTGTGGTACATAATCTTTGTGAACTATTATAAGTGAAGATGTTGCATCTGTTTTAGGCTGGAAACAAGAAAGCACCAGAACACACAGTTCTTAGTGCTGTTATATTTAATCACAAAGTTTTAAAAACAGTGGAAACGTTGATGCCAAATACTACTCCAGGTGTTAACATTCCCATTTGCCCGTGGCCACTATCTAACTTCTGCTATCTGTTAGCTGCTTTATTGGGGTGTTTAAAAGGCAAAGAAGAAAAATACATCAAAGATTTTAACCTTTTTCTTACCAGTTTTCAAACTCAGATTCTCTCGAATTTCCTCATGGTCACATGGGTGAGTAAAGTCAAATATGCTATGTCCAGTTAATTCCACCTGTTTAGAAAACAATACACATATTTAGCCAAAAGTGAGGAGAATAAATAAAATTTAATAATCAGAAGACTATTTTGGAACACTGATTCGTTCAATGCAATCAGAGAAAAGGCAAAAGCAATACAACATGCCTCATCTTTTCTTGATGATAATTTCAGTTCTTCACATTCTTTTACCTGTTTCCCTAAGGTATGGTTTCTCTGGGGCATTTTTGAGGATATTTTGGGTAACAACGAAATAATTCTTAAGCTTAGAACTATAAGCTAGATAGCCTCAACAAACTAATCAGTCAGTGAAACTAAGTCTATTTACAACAACTGAAGATCTGGCCCTAAAATATTAAAAACAGAAATGATAGGCAGTCTATTGGAGACACAACGTGCCAAATTCAGCCCCGGTGTGTGCATATAAGCAATAATTTGAGCCCACTCTTATTTATCAGCTATTATTTAGATTCTATACCCTGTAGATTCATTTGTGCATTTTGATTTAACCCTTAAACTGACTGATAACTCACTTCACCAATGCAAAGGGCCTGATCTGAAGTCAATGATAAGACTTCATTGACTTCAATAGCCTTTGGATCCAACTGACAACATCCAAGTAATCAGACTTTATGTGGGAGAAGGGCAAGGGGACACGGAGAACATGGCACCACAGCTCTCCCACACATGCTGCAGTCACTGCTCCAGTCTCTGGACTGGAATGGCAGCTACTGCTCCTGAATGCGATGTGCAAGGTATGTAAGGACCACTGGATTAGAGCAAGATAGATCCTGTGGCCCTCAGCTTTGTTTGTCCCTGGCCCATCTTCTAACAGTCTTTGTAGGGCCACTCCCCTATCTTGGGGTACATGTGGTGCTGAGCAACCTCTGCACAGCCACTCCACCCCCTGCACTTATGGCAGTCAATGGCCTCCCACGCCACAGGTGAATCTTAGCATAGGCAGTGCCTCAGGCACTGGGGCCCTTTGGTCCTGCCTCTTCTTTCCCTGTGGCACATAACAGTTTAGTCTCCTGCAGGCTACAATATTTTGGTGTAATTTCAGCGGTTGGGTTTTGTGCGTGGGTGCTGGGTGCTGTTGGTGGCCTGTGACACACAGGAGGTCACACTAGATGATCTGGTGGTCCCTTCTGGCCTTAAACTCTATAACTCTATGACATTAAAAAAAAACCTCTGAACCCCAAACAAACCACTCCCCTATCAACAAAATTTGTGAACAGAGGCCAGTCTTGTAGCCTCCAAATCCAGGGCCTAGCAGGCCAAATGGAAAATGGTGTTCCAGAGCGGAGACCCCTTCTCTGAGGATATCCTGCACCCACGCACCCCAGTTTTAAACTGAGAGCTCAAGATGCTGATTCAGAGTGCTGCAGTGTCACACAGGAGCTACATTTGCTCACTGTATCTTTCACTGAATGAGATCGCAGCTTTACTACGCAGAATTTGAGTTAGTCAGAAGCACAGTGGAGACAGAGAAACTATGTCAAGGTTTCTAGGAATTATGTTACAGCAGCAGCTCTTTGAAAGCAGTAGGGAACAGGTTACCTGTGTGAGGCCCATGTATTTGTTGATGTTCTCTGACAAAAAGATCATGTCTCCATCCTGCGTCACCACAGCAATAAATCCCTCCAAAGCTTTCAGGTACAAGTTGTCTATCTGCTGGCCTGTCTCTAGGTCACTCTCATTGTCAGTACATACTGAAATAAAAGGAAAGTGGCCAAAAAAAATCAGTTTTCAGCGCCATCATTTTTCTACTTACTTTCTAATCACACCAAATATCCACATGCTTTTCTGATGCCAGTATGCTGGTTATAGAAAAACCCTCTGTGGGAGGAGAACAACTGGGTGGGCCATCTGCATTGGGTCTGAAGGGGACATGTCCATCATTAGGAAGAGAGAAGACATCTTTTGTAAAGGTGAAGAAACACTTACCTGCCTGTAGTTCTTCAGGAAGTGTTGTCCATAATATATATTCCACTGCTGGTACACATGCACCCAGTGCATTCACGTTCAGATTATTTTGGCTAGCAGTGTCTTTTGGGGGCTACATCTGTAACGTGAATGTCCTTGTGCCTCTAATCGATGACATAAAGGGTGGGGCAACCCCAACTGCTCCTCAGTTCCTTCACCAATATGGAAACCAGGTGTTGTCAGACTCTCTGTGGTAGCAGGGAAAGAGGGCGGCTCACGGAATAGATATGGGCAACATATCTTGAAGAACCACAGCTACTGTAAGGTAAGTAACTATTTCTTCTTCTTCTTCGAGTCCTTGCCTATATATATTCCACTCTTGGGACTCACAAGCAATAACCTATTTCATAAGAAATGGGCACTAGGAGCCTACCTAAATAATGAACAAAGCGTGGCCCTACCAAAATTAACATCAGATTTTGACACTTCCACTAAGGAGTAAAACTGGGCAACTATGTGCACTAGACCCTAAGTACAGCTCTCTAGTATTGGACTATTTCTCAAAGCAGCAATAGAAGCTGCTTCCACTCTTGTAGAGTGAGCTGTCACTCTCACCGGTGGGTCTATATTTCCTAACTCATAGCACAGTCTGATATGAATAGAAATCCAGTTAGAAAGTCTCTTTGTTGAAATGGCCTGACCTTTCACTCTGTCCCCATAAGGTATCAACAAACTCGGGGATACCCTAAATGGCTTAGTTCTGGCTTTGTAGAAAGAAAGTACCTAAGAACTTCTAGGGCATGAGACTTAGCCTTACCTTTGTTGGAATGTGGCTTGGGGAAGAACATAGATGGGCATACAAAACTTTGTTTAGATAGAAATCAGAGACTACCTTGGCAAAAAACTTTGGGTGAGGTCTTAAGGACATCTGGTTTTTGCACATGGGGACCCTTGCACTAGTGCTTGCATCTCTCCTAGCCTTATGGAGAATATTACTGCTCTCAGGCAGGCTGTTTTGATGAAAATGTGATCATGGTGCAAAGGGTGGACCCATTAACTCTGTCAGTACAATATTTAGATCCCAAGGAGTGGGGCATTCTCTGACTGGGAGATAAACCCTCATAAGGTCTTTTAGGAACCAAGGCACCAGAGGGCATGAAAATGTAGAATATCTCTATATTGTCCTGGGGGAACATGCACTGACATATCCAGGTGATAACCACTTGGCTGATACAGAGACTTCAACCACCCTTGCATGCAATGAAGATGAAGTCTGTCATGCTGCATTACATAGGTGGAGGAGGCTATTGTGTCCTAAAAGTCTGAGACAAGTCCTCACCAATATCTTGGGATGAACTTGTAGGTAGATGGGACAGGTCTTGCAATCTCTCTTGTGGAAGATAAGCCATTTGAGATATTACCTCAAGCTGGAGAGGCAACTGTACGGTAGATTGGATGGAGAGATTTTTTTTAGGTTCAAGAACCAAAACTCCCTCAGCCATGCTGGAGGTACACCATGATTATCCCTTGAATGGAAATTAGTATTGACTTTTCACCTGTTCAGGTCTAAGAGAGAACAGAGACCACTGAAGGGGGTCAGCTGGCTGTTGATGCGACTTTTTTTGGATAAAGAGGCTAAAGAGACTAGCAGATGTTCTGTACAAGATAAATCTATACTTATTCTGAGATAAGCTGCCACGACTTCTCGCCATTCTTGTGAATACCCTTGATTCTGTCAATAGATTAAATGGTAGCAAACTATATTGGTAGTACCAATTGTGCACTTGAACTCTCATACCTTCTGTATGCAGGGCAAATTGCTATATTGAAATAAGCATCCTGGCGGTCATATGCCGTGTACCAGTCAAGTGGATTTAGGGTTAGAAGTATCAAGTTCAGAGCCACCTTCCTGACCTTGAGAGTGTGAATAAAGGTGTTCAACTGCCTCAGGTCCAGCATAAGGCACCAGCACTCTTTCTTTTTGGGAATCAGAAAGCAATGAGAGTAAAACCCCTATGCTCTGTGCTCTTGAGGCACTTCTTCCACTGCTTTGGGATTTAGAAATGACTGCACATCCTGATGCAGCCTGCTGTCATGAGAGGGAGCCTGAAAAGGGATGGAGAAGATGTATAAGGATTGGGGCTGACGGTGGTCTGGAATTAGATCGAATAACCCATTTCTATGATTTTCAGGTTCCAGGGCTCCATGATGATCCAGATCATATGAAAATGAAATAAAAGATTCTCAAGAAGAGGGGATATAACAGGAATATCCAGAAGAATATGTATACTGCTCTTGACCAAGGACTTAGATCTGCTGCCTTGATGAGGAGGATGCAGATGACTTCCTTTTGTGGAATTTTTGGCACTTTCTTGGAGTTTCAAGTTGTCTTTATTGGGTACCTCTCCTGTGGTTGAGGCCTAACGTGCTTCCACTTTGACGCAGGAGTATAGATTCCTAAGGACCATAGTGTAGTACATGAGTCCTTCAGAAAGTGTAAAGTCTTCATCGTTTTCACAGTGAAAGTTTCACATCCCTCAAACAAACATCCTCAGTTGTAATTTGTACCTCTTTAGGGATCCCTGATGACTAGAGCCAAGAGGATCTCCTTCTGGCAACTGAGGTAGCCATAGATCTGGGAGCTGTATTTGTAGATCAATAGCTGCTTGGAGGGCTGTACACACCACCAGTTGACCTTTGTCCAGCAAATACTTAAATTCCTCCCTAGTACCTTAGGGAAGGTATGACACTTGGCAGATCAGGTGCCAACTCATGCCAGAGCCCTAGGCTAATTCACTTGTGTATTAGTATAGATCAAAGTGATGGTTAAATGTATAAGAATGTACTTGGTGTTTAAACTTCATGAAAACTAGTGGGATGTTACTTGCATTGTTTTCACTTATTTGTATCCTGTTATAATATAGTAGCAAACATTTACATTGTGTATACCCCGTAACTAAATAACCTATCATATGAGCCACCAAGCAAGAAAGAAGCCTTGTGGAATGCAAATGAAGAATTTTAACAGAAAAGTGCTTATTTCAAAGCCAAGTGGTCATTGTTTGTGACGTTTGGAGGTCAAAGACTCAAAATGCATTCCTTACTCTCCGTAATCAAAGGAAAAGTTCACATGTAAAGTGACACTATCCATTTGATTTCTGTGAGAAGCAGCTATAAGTATGGATTCAAGGAAGGATCCTGCATCTATGGACAATTTGGACTCTTACAGGGAAGGGTACCAGATGCAAAGCAGAGCTCCCCAGAGACAATATGGGCTTCCTGAAAAGACTTTTGGGAAACTGGCAGTTTATTACATCACTGCCACCATTTGAAATTACAAACTCTGACTCACCTGTGCAAATATTTTCCCTGCTTTAACCTCTCAATAACTCTCATTTCCTTTTCTTAGCTAATAAACTTTTAGTTAGTTTACTATAGAATTGGCTACTAGTGTTATCTTTGGTATAAGATCTAGAGTACCAGTTGATCAGAGGTAAGTGACTGGTCTCTTGGGACTGGAAACAACCTAAATGTGATGTGATTTTTGGTGTAAGTAATCATTTTATCACAAAGTTCACTTTGTCTGGGTGGCAAGATAGATTGGAGAGTCTATGGGAACTGTCTGTGACTCCATGGTAAGACTGGTATAGTGATCCAGGAGTTCCTATTTGTCACTGGCTTGGTGAAATCTAATTATAGAACACACCTCTAGTTTCGGGTGTCTGCCCTGTTTTCTGACAGTCTGCCCTGAGCTAGGCACTCACAACCATGAGCCATTCCAGACAGTGTGACAGAAGCTTGTCTGCAAATTTAGATATGAAATCTCAATTCATATAATTGTGCTTTACCAACAGGGCCTGGTAATTGGCGATTCTCATTTGGAGCTGTGATGTAGAATTTTTCTATCTTTTGATATTGCTTTTTGTTGACTGTCTTATAGTCATCTAAGTCAAGGCAGATGACATAGGTACCACAGTCTCCTCAGGGGATGTGGATGAGATGAATGCTCGGACAGGATGGTCTTCCATCTGAGACTCCTCACCAGAGCCATGACTATTCTGTTCAGCAGACCATGGATCAGACTATGCTGGTTGTAGAGTCCCCTTGTGAGATGGATAAGGTGACCTAGCTCTGGACTGAGATGTAGACTCTGTCTTTCTAGCATGACTCATTCCCCATGGAACCTAATAAGGCCAAGAGTGTTGGAAAGCATAAGAGGCAGGTGGCCAAGGGGAATACAATAACACACAAGGGAATACTATAACTCTTTGAGATTCTATAGGCTAAGATATTAAACTAAGTCTTTGACTCCCTCTCAGGTGTAAACTGGCCTTAATGCCCAGACCTCAGAGAACAAGTGAGTGAAACCTTTCTACTGCCCTTAGAGTCTGAGGAGGAGAATGAATAGTCATCCTGGAGAGGAGAAACTGTACCAGCAGATGTGCTGGGAGACGCCTCAGACTGAACTCTGATCAGTACTGCTTAAGTACTCAGTACCACAGGAGCTGGCTTCCTCCTTTCCCAGGGGTCTCAACCCCCACTCAGCTCCAGGGCCCACCTCCACCCCACCTCTTCCTGCCCCAGCTTCTTCCTGCCCCAGTTCCGCCCCTCCCCCAAGCATGCTCCATTCCCGCTCCTACCCCCAGCGCCTCCTGCACACTGCGGAACAGCTGACTGCAGCGGGCGGGAGGCACTGGGCAGGATGGGGAGGAGCTGATCGGCGGGGCCACTGGCGGGTGAGAGACACTGCAGGGGAGCTGGCTGCCAGTGGGAGCTAAGTGCTCACTCATTTTTTTTTCATGGGTGTTCCAGCACTGGAACACCCACGGAGTCGGTGCCTGTGCTCAGTACCAGTGTAGGAGCAATGGTTGGTACTAGGCGAGGCACCTTCACTACTGCTAATAGCAGGGAATCCGGTACTGAAGAGACGAGTAGGTGTTCTTTACAATGCTTCAGTACTGAATATGTTGGCTCCACAGACAGCTGAGAGGATGACATCAGTATTGGGGTGGGTAGTACTGGGGGACTCAGTGACATAAGAACAGCCATACTGGGTCAGACCAAAGATGGTCTAGCTCAGTATCCTGTCTTCCAACAGTGGCCAATTGCCAGTTGCCCCAGAGGGAATGAACGAACAGGTAATCATCAAGTGATCCGTTCCCTGTTGCTCATTCCCAGCTTCCTGCAAACAGAAGCGAAGGACACCATCCCTGTCCATTCTGGCTAATAGCCATTGATGGACCTATCCTCCATGAATTTATCTAGTTCTTTTTTAAACTCTTTTATAGTCTTGGCCTTCACAATATCCTCTGGCAAAGAGTTCCACAGGTTGACTGTGCGTTGTGTGAAGAAATACTCCTTTTGTTTGTTTTAAACCTACTGCCTATTCATTTCATTTGGTGACCTCTAGTTCTTGTGTTATGAGATTGATTAAATAGCACTTCCTTCTTTACTTTCTCCACATCAGTCATAATTTTATAGACCTCAATCATATTCTGCCTTAGTCATCTCTTTTCCAAGCTGAAAAGTCCCAGTCTTATTAATCTCCCCTCATACAGAAGCCGTTCTATACCCCTAATAATTTTTGTTGCCCTTTTCTGAACCATTTTCCAATTCCAAAATATATTTTTTTGACAGGGGGTGACCACATCAGCATGCAACATTCAAGATGTGGGCGTACCATGGATTTATATAGAAGCAATATGATATTTTCTGTCTTATTATCTATCCCTTTCTTAATGATTGCCAATGTTTTGTTTGCTTTTTGACTGCCACTGCACATTGAGTAGATGTTTTAAGAGAACTATCCACAATGACTCCAAGATCTCTTTCATGAGAGGTAACAGCTAATTTAGACCCCACCCCTTTATATGTATAGTTGGGATTATGTTTTCTAATGTACATTGTACTCGGCATTTATCAACATTGAATTTTATCTGCCATTTTGTTGCCCAGTCACCCAGTTTTGAGAGATCCTTTTGTAGCTCTTCACAGTCTGCCTGGGACTTAACTATCTTGAGTATGGTAGTTTTGGATCATCTGTAAATTTTGTCACCTCACTGTTTACCCTCTTTTACAGATCCTTTATGAATACGTTGAATAGGACTGGTCCCAGAACAGACCCCTGGGGGACACCACTATTTACCTCTCTCTATTCTGAAAAATGACCATTTACTCCTACCCTCTGTTTTCTATCTTTTAACCGGTTACCAATCCATGAGAGGACCTTCCCTCTTATCCCATGACAGCTTACTTTGCGTAAGAGCCTTTGGTGAGGGACCTTGTGAAAGGCTTTCTGAAAATCTAATTACACTATATCCACTGGACCCCCCTTGTCCACAGGCTTGTTGACCCCCTCAAAGAATTCTAGTAGATTGGTGAAGCATGATTTCCCTTTACAAAAACCACGTTGACTCTTCCCCAACAAATTATGTTCATCTAAGTGTCTGACAATTTTGTTCTTTACTATAGGTTCAATCAGTTTGCACAGTACTGAAGTCAGCCTGTAATTGCCAGGATCACCTCTGGAGCCCTTTTAAAAAATTGGCATCACATTAGCTATCCTCCAGTCATTTGGTACAGAAGCTGATTTAAATGATAGGTTACAGACTACAGTTAGTAGTTTTGCAATTTCACATTTGAGTTCCTTCAGAACTCTTGGGTGAATGCCATCTGGTCCTGATGACTTATTACAGTTTTAGTTTATCAAACCTCCTCTAATGACACCTCAATCTGGGATAGTTCCTCAGATCTGTCACCTAAAAAGAATGGTTCAGGTTTGGGAATCTCCCTCGCATCCTCAGCCGTGAAGACCAATGCAAAGAATTCATTTAGTTTCTCTACAATGACCTTATCGTCTTTAAGTGCTCCTTTAGCATATTGATTGTGCAGTGGCTACACTGGTTGTTCAGCAGGCTTCCTGCTTCTGATGTACTTAAAAAAAAGTCCTTTTACTTTTTGAGTCTTTGTCTAACTGTTCTTTAAATTCTTTTTTGGTCTAATTATATTTTTACACTTCATTTGCCAGAGCTTATGCTCCTTTCTAGTTTCCTCACTAGGATTCAACTTCCACTTTTTAAAGGATGCCTTTTTGCCTCTCACTGCTTCTTTTACTTTGTTGTTTAGCCACGGTGGCACTTTTTTGTTTCTCTTACTACTTTTTTTTAATTTGGGGTATACATTTAAGTTGAGCCTCTATTATGGTGTCTTTAAAAAGTTTCCATGAAGCTTGCAGGGATTTCACTTTTGGTGCTGTGCCTTTTAATTTCTGTTTAACTAGCCTCCTCATTTTCGTGTAGTTTCCTTTTCTGAAATTCAATACTATAGTGTTGGGGTGTTTACATTCAATTATATTATGGTCATATTACCAAACAGCCCAGCTATATTCACCTCTTGAACCAGATCCTGTGTTCCGCTTAGGACTAAATCAAGAATTGCCTCTCCTTGTGTGGGTTCCAGGACTAGCTGCTCCAAGAAGCAGTCATTTAAGGTGTCAAGAAACTATCTCTGCATCCCATCCTGAGATGACATGTACCCAGTCAGTATGGGGGCAGTTTAAATCCTCCATTATTATTGAGTTTTTTATTTTAATAGCCTCTCTAATCTCCCTGAGCATTTCACTGTCACGATCACCAACCTGGTCAGGTGGTCGGTAATATATCCCTACCGCTATATTCTTATTATTAGAGCATGGAATTACTATCTCTAGAGATTTTATGGTACAGTTTGGTTCATTTAAGATTTTTACTTCATTTCATTTTATACTTCCTTTCACATGGAGTGTCACTTCCCCACCAGCACAACCTGTTCTGTCCTTTCGATATATTTTGTACCCTAGTATTACTGTGTCCCATTGATTATCCTCATTCCACCAGGTTTCTGTGATACCTAACATATCAATATCCTCATTTAATATGAGGCACTCTAGTTCATCCATCTTATTATTTAGATTTCTAGCATTGGTATATAAGCACTTTAAAAACTTGCCACTTTTTAGCTGTCTGCCATTACATGATGTAATTGAATGGGGCTTCTTTTCATTTGACTGTTTCTCATCAGATCCTACCTGTATCTTAACATTATGGGTGCCTGAAGTACATTTTTGTGCCTTGTGCTCCCCTTTCAGCTGAGCCCTGAGAGGATTTGTGGCTTTTAAGGAAGGACCTGATGACGGAGACCTAGGTCTCGTCCCTCTGTGGACTCTGCTTTTTCCTCCCCCTTGTCCCCTGAGATTTAGCCAGGCAAGGAGGATCTTTAGGAACAGCTGTTTCAACTCAGAAAGTAGAGGAGCCAGCAGGAGCCCTTTTAGAGAATGAGCACTCAAAGGTTTTTGCCCAAGGCACACCAGGGCCTGAAGCGGGATTCACTGACCTCTCTAGCAGGAACTTTTTCAGGTGAGATGCCATAGCTCCTTCGATGCACTGAGAAACTGATTTACAGATGGCACATCACTATGTAATGTGCTGCGCACCCAGATACAACAAGCATCTGGCATGCCCATTACTGCCAGAAATGAAGGGCAACCGTTAAAGCCTGGAAACTTGTCTTCAGTCATTATGATTGATCCCTGATTCCCTGTATTGGGGCAAACACTGAGGAAAAACCAAAATTCCTTATTATTGAAGAAAAAAGGAGAGGCTAAACCAACAATAATCACTAACAAACAGCTATCTATTTACAAAACCATGGGTAAGCTGCACAGTGAGCAAAGAGGGTACTGCCATGGTGAGACAGAACTGAGGGGCAGGTGGGGTCACTCTGCCCTTTATACCCTCAGTTGGAGATATGAGGATACACAGGGAGTATCTACATTGCAGCTGGGAAGGTGTCTCCCAGCCTGGGCAGAACCAACACATGCTAGTTCTGCTCGAGCTAGCATGCTAACCATAGCAGTGTGGATGCTGTGGCAGGGGTGGCAGCATGGCCTAGCCACCCAACTACAGACACAGGTTGTTGGGCGGGCTTGTACGCACTCAACCAATATTGCTGCCCGTGCTGCAACAGCCACACTATTTTTAGTGCACTGGTTCGGCCATCTGTCTACCTGGCTGGGAGACACTCCCAGGTGCAGTGCAGACATACCCTCAGAGCACGGGCACAGCTTCCAATGGACACGGCTGACCAAAAGAATCTGAACTCAAGTGCTCTGGGTGCATGCCCTGCAACAGCAAAATATACATGGACAAGCACTCAAAGAAGAACATCTTGTTTTTTTATTGCTGTTTAATATTACTACTTCAACACACAGGGTCTATTCTCCAGTCAATGAGTGTATGTAATACCTATTAATACTAAGGACATTTAGGGCCTTGATTTCCAGATACCTGATTTGCACCTGCAATTACTGAACCTCCATGTAATGGCAGAAGCAAATGTGTACTAGTCAAGAGATAGATAACAATAATTTGTTTAAAGGAGCTGTTCGTCTAAAACAAAATCACCCTCAGTATGTTTGCGGCGAGTTTAGGTCAGTCTCTTAAGACAAAAGGTGGCTGGCTAGCAAAAGCCTCCTGTACAGGTTTCACAGTATATCAAGAAAGCATTAACTTCTATGCTTTGTTTATTCTAGTACAGAAGAAACATGTATTCATGGAAATGAAAATTATCATTTGTCCCCTACCTCTATACTGACAGATTCATCCTCAGGGATTTTTCCCATTTCTACTGAAAACACTGATTTTGGAAGTCTGCTCAAATACTAAAAGGTTTCAGAGTGCATCCGATGAAGTGAGCTGTAGCTCACGAAAGCTTATGCTCAAATAAATTGGTTAGTCTCTAAGGTGCCACAAGTACTCCTTTTCTTTTTGCGAATACAGACTAACACGGCTGTTACTCTGAAACTTTGAATTACTTCACCTTTTCCCCCAATAGGTGGCATTAGCATGTAGTAATGTAAGTGACCAAGATATTTAGGTAGACTTGATAACAGATGGCACCATGATACATTCAGAAAGGTAGTCTGTTGCCTACATCAGAACATTCTTGCTGGAATACTTGACTGTGGTCAAATAATAGGCGGTCAGCTGACAGGCCAATTGACATTATTTGATGAGTCAATTGACCAGACAAGCCTACATAAGGCTTTCTGCAACTTCACTGGGTGAGGCACGGGAATGTACTGAGAGATGTGGATAGGGGAATTTCAGTGGATCATACACTGCAGCCCCTACACACTGGAACTTAGCTAAGTGCAATTATGCTGTGTACAGAATGTCAAGACTACTCTTCCCGAAGCAAATAGTTTAGCCAGCAGGGGCCCTGGCAACAACCCAAAACAAACTGCACCATGTGGGTTCACAGAAAACCTAATCTTCTTGACTCTCCAGCTCCAACTGAAGCCTCTCTTTTCTATTTTTTTTCTCAGATCATTAAATTTGCATTAGCAAAACATCACCATTCAAAAGAAGGAAGACTATTTTGTATTCCAAAATATTCAATACCACCAACGGTAAAAGGCAAATGTTTTACCTGTAGTATCAGTTATGGAACTGACCATACCCCATAGCCAGCAGACCACATACCTGAAGTGCCCAGTAGGAACATACTAAGGCTGAATTCTAGAACTCCCTGGAGAGCTTATTTAGGCATCATGCCCTGATGTTGTGTGGGTGTGTTGGGAAGCGAGGGAGTGGAGTCATTGTTCATCTACTTGCAACCACTCCCAGCACAGGACAAGATTGAGCTCTAATGAGTGAATGTCATTTCATTTGTGCATAACAATTTAGATAAAACAAACATGTAGGGCCTAATTCCTCTCTTGTGCAACTCCACGGGAACTGGCAGATAGAAAACATAACAATAGATCTGAATAATATTCACTTTGACCATAATGCCCAGTTAAAACAATTAATATAAGCGGCCATCTGCCTTCTAAGTGCAATTATGCTGTGTACAGAATGTCAAGACTACTCTTCCCGAAGCAAATAGTTTAGCCAGCAGGGGCCCTGGCAATAACCCAAAACAAACTGCACCATGTGGGTTCACAGAAAACCTAATCTTCTTGACTCTCCAGCTCCAACTGAAGCCTCTCTTTTCTATTTTTTTTCTCAGATCATTAAATTTGCATTAGCAAAACATCACCATTCAAAAGAAGGAAGACTATTTTGTATTCCAAAATATTCAATACCACCAACGGTAAAAGGCAAATGTTTTACCTGTAGTATCAGATGATTGCGTTACTCTTCCATATGTATTATGTCACATACACATGCACAGAATGACTTCCTTGCAGCACTCATGAAGAGGTGCATGATCAAGCCCTAGGGGGCCTCAATTCAGCAGATCACTTAAGCACGTGCTTAAATTTAAGCACACACTTAAGCTCTTTGTTGTATTGGACCCTGTCCATTTTTTAAACATATATTAGTACAGAAAAAATGGCCCAATGCTGCATAACACTGGCAGCCTCAACGTCAGTACTTAATGGGAATCCTCATTTGTAGTCAATTAGCACTTTGTAGGTCCTGCTGCTGCTCACATCCAAGTCTTGGTCTACACATATATTTTGTACTGGTATAACTATGTTGATTAGGTGTGTGATTTCTTACCCATACAGTTTTACCAGTACAACTTCTAGTGTGGATGTATCTATACCAGTATAAAAGATGCCTTATACAGGTATAGTCATTCCCCTTCCTGTGTGGGGAATAACTATCCCATTATAAAGCATCTTTATACCAGTGTGACCAGGCCAGACTAGGGGCGTTGCACCATTTTAACTACACGGGTATAGTTAAAGCAGTACAACTTTTGTGTACAGACAAGTCCTAAATCAATGGCAAAAATCTGATTCACTTCAATAGAAGCACAATTTTGCAGACTGATAGGAAGGTAAACAGAGAGACTTTGTAATTCGTGCATATCCCAGAAATGACTCCATTCTTTTATTTTGTTTTAAATTTTCTTAGGCAATTTACCAGTGGACTATACTAGACCATAAGCATGAGCTCTTTTAGCCTGAGAGGAAAATGTTTGAGCAAGTTGGGAGGGAATGAAAATAGGGGGTTAGAACAGAATGACTTTTTCAACTTATATTTACAGTAGCTGTGATGTCACTTATTTTGGCAGAGGTAACCTGGCATCTCCTCTCCAGCTTTTTCAGGGGTTTAGGAAGGTAATTACTGACTCAAATTATGTTCAAAAAATTGCTAATTACATTTTGAAACAAGCATGATGTATATTTTCCCCTTTACGCAATCTTACAAACAAATGCTTCATTTTAATGGAGCCTTTTTCATTTCTCCTTTACTAATGATTGTGGCATAGTTATAGTGCCTTGATAATACAAGTTTGAGACTGGAGTGCAAAATTCCATTTTACTCATTGGGCTCCTTAAATTTATATTAATTCATACCACATTACAACTTATTATTTGTATTATGGTTGTACTGTACTTAGGGACCCCAACCAAATTGGAGCTGCGTTGTGCGTGACACAGTACAAACCCATGATGAGAGAATTCCTGCTCCACAGAAGTTAGAGTCTAAAATAGACAAGGCAAAAGGTGGAAAGGGGTACAGAAGCACAGAGAAGTGAACTGACCTGCCCAGAGTTATAGATGCCACATCTGTAGTAGAGCTAGGAATAGAACCCGGGTGCCCAGAGTCCCAATCCAATACCTTAGCTATTGGATCATGCTGCCTCCTGGTAAAATATTTCCTAATCTGGGTAAAATCTAAATCTTTTACAGCTTTTTAATCAATTCTCCTCTGCCCACAGAAAAGTACAATCGATCACCCTGTAACTTTGAACTGTTATGGCAAGTTCTTGTTGTAATGTTTATAGTAACCTTCTTTTATGCTAAAAATAGCTCTCGTAAACAAGCTTTGATTAATTCCCACTGTCAGGATGTGCGCTGTTCCTAAGTTTTAGAACACTTTTTCCATAGATGCTTGCTCATTTCCTTTAGTCCAACCTCTTGGAACAAATTTAAATGCTAAAAGTCAGATTTCCCTTGAAAGATATAACAGCTTAGGTGTAAATAAGTGCCATATGCCATCTGAAAGAAGAGTCTGTATTCTTTCAGTCACCTATTGTCTTGCTCAGATGTGACTTTTTAAAATTTAAAGACGTACCAAATGCATGTGTGGTCTATTGGAAATCGTCTGTACTGGCATGACCTAGGAGTCAATCTTCAATGCTTGACTCCTCCCCTGGACTAGGCAAAGACTCAGAAAGTTGTCTGGATGTCATGTTCAGCAGATGAAATCACATGCTGCCTAACAACAAAAATTACTGCTCCCTACTCCTCCCAAAAAGGGTGACAGGGTTTTATCTGCCGTATGGGGGGGAAAGAGTGAGGATTCTTTGTTAGGATACATGTACTGTTTCTGTAAAACTATGAGAGGAGAAGGGTAAGGGAAGGTTCTAGGAAGAAGCTCTACAGCAGTGGTTCTCAACCAGCGGTACACGTATCCCTGGGGGTAGGCAGAGGTCTTCCAGGGGTACATCAACTCATCCAGATATTTCCCTAGTTTTACAACCGGCTACATAAAAAGCACTAGTGAAGTCAGTACAAACTAAAATTTCATATAGGCATTGCCTTGTTTATACTGCTCTATATACTATACACTGAAATGTAAGTAAAATATTTATATTCCAGTTGATTTATTTTATAATTATATAGTAAAAATGAGAAAGGAAGCACTTTTTTCAGTAATTGAATGCAGTGACACTTCTGTACTTCTGTTTGATTTTGTAAGCAAGTTGTTTTTAAGTGAGGCGAAACTTGAAGGTACACAAGACAAATCAGTTTCCTGAAAGGGGTACAGTAGTCTGGAGAGGTTGAGAACCACTGCTCTACACTGAACCATAGAGAAACAGAATAGCTTTACAAATAGTATTATTTGTCTTATTCTAGTAAAGTTTCTCTTGTTCAGTATCACAGGAAATTTAATTTTTCTGTGATTCTCTGTCCTGATATAACAATCCTCATGTCTGAGAAGATATTCTCTATTGATTCAATAAAAGCTGCAATTTAGATGCATCAGCAAAAAGCCATTAGGAAAGCTCCCAGCTTCCTGAAGGGTTCACTTAGAGACAAGCACATCAACAACTTCTAGAAAATATTTGCTTTCTTGCTATTTAGTAACTTTATTACAAAGCGTTCATATCCAGTCAGGGCCACCCAGACCTGTGAGGAGGTTCAGGAAGCACTCAGCACCATGTAGGATCAGGCCCTTAGCTGGAGTAAGTCAGATATGACTTTTCTCAAGAGAGATGCCATTGCAGGAATGTAATATTCAACATGCTCTCCCACTCTCACTGATGGGGCTGGGGTCGACACAGGGAGTTATTTTTCCAATTAAGCAAAGCAAAGCAAACAAACAAGCTATTTTTAAGAAATGTTTTATGTCACAATGGCCTCAGCTTGTCCAGACATGCTAAACAATAGCCAGACCACTGTTCTGTAGAGTTTATGCTATCCCTTAAAATCATACAGAACAGCTATTTTTTCCCTTCTGCTCCCTGCTGGCTTTCCGGCTCTGTTGTCTCCCTCCCTTGAAACAACTTCACACCGACTTCCTTGCAGCCTCCCTTCTCTGAAACAACTTCCCGTCTGCTTCCCAGCTCCCTCTCCATTCCTTCTGCTGTCTCTCCACAGAAACAACTCCCAACACCCAACTTCCTTTGCTGGATTTCTACATAGAAAAGTGTCCCAGGTGTCTGTACATTTAGAATGAGGAGAGGGAAAGCTGACAAAACAATCTTCGCCTGATTAGCCCAATGAAAGTATCTGGCATAATGTGGACCATATTACATGGTCCTGAAAAACACAACTCACTAACGTCAATGAGAGTTCAGATGTGCAAGGCATTGGTCCCAGTGATGCTTCTTTTCTCATGAGTGTTGTCACAGTCTCAGTTTAATTGCTGGCAACATATATTCATATACAAAATTGATATTTAAGTAGCCTGGCTATACCCCAGCATTCCCAGGCCAGCCGGGAGATATAATCCCTCCAGCGTGTCCTGGGTCAGACTCAGGGCCTCCTCCCAGTGGGGCATGCCCAGTAGTGTTCCAAAGGAAGCCTCCCAGGGGGCACCCTTATCAGGTGCCTGAACCACCCCAGATAGCCCCTCTCGATCCAGAGGAGTAGCAGCCCTACACCAAGTCTCTCCCAAATAGCCGAGCCCCTCACCCTGTTTCAGAGAGTAAGCCCGGCCATACGCATATACATGCAAGTGTCAGTCCATCAAATTTTATCTGTTTACTAAAGTTCCCAGGAACCGGATTCTGCAAACTCTTACACCTCTTTGGACTTCAGCTGAGCTATTCACAGTAGTAAAATGCAGGATCAAGATCCTAATTTGGAAAAAACCAAGATACACTCATTTTCTGATATAAAGATGACAAAATCTACCATGCTAGTATAATTAGAAGACATCTTGAAAAATCTTTAAGGTGATCATATTTAACAATATCTCTACTAAGTTCCAGTTATATTGTGTACTGTTCCGTCTATGCACAGCATGGAAACAATTATAAAACTATTGTTTCAGTTTGCTTCCTGTGATACTGATCTCAATCAGGCTGTCAGACCTACAGACTGTATTTCTAAATGTTAAAGACTTCCTATCCTACATTCCCACACTGAATTGCCTACTGTGAAAATCAAAGGGAAATGTGTTACTAAGTAAAGAACAACTTTTATAAAAGCAAAACCTGGTATTTTTTACCCTTTTGAACGCTGAGATATTCAGCCAGCTATTTCCTATTATGATAGGACACAAAGGGCCAAATTCAGACCCTTCAGTGACTTCAATAGAGTTGCAACATCTTACATGGAGGCAGGTATTTTCAGAGGGCCTTAATGGAGGAGGAAGTGGGGATAGAGCATTGGACTGGGACTCAGGAGACCTAAATTCTATTCCTGGCTCTCCCAGTGACCTGCTGGGTGACAATGGCCAAGTCACCTAACCTCTCTGTGCCTCATTTTACCCTTCTGTAAAACAGAGATAATGACCCTGACCTCCAATGTAAAACCCTTTGAGTTTATTATTAAGCATTTATTAAATTATTTTTTTTATTATTATTGTTAATGATGGAGTCAGGCACTCATTGACTTTCAAGAGCAGTTGGCTATCTAATTGCTTTAGGCCCCTTTGAAAATCCCTGTTACAGTGTGAAAGTAGGATCCAGTCCTCTGAGGTGCTCAGCACTCTGAATTCTCACCCCTATCAATGAGAATTAAAGAAGTCAGTCCTGACAGGATCAGACCCCTGGCAGGACCAGAACACGTTGCAAATACTTTGATATCAAAATGTATTTTTTCTTAAACGACTGTAGCATTTGGTAAAAACAATCAAAGCTTGAATAATAACAAAAACACTAAGCAAACAGTATTGTGTACTGGATTCCTTTTAAAGTATTTTTTTCAAGTTGAATTGGCAGCTTGCTTTACTGACAATGTGAGTACATAAATGCAGCACATATTATTTTTACAGTTACAAAATAAATACACTCAAGTCCAGTTTATATAAAATGTCTAGCTGACTTAATCATGGTTGTGTCCAAAAAGACAAGATAAAATGAAAAGGAGTAGCCTGCGTTGAGGCGATCCGTGGCGTCTCATGGAGTGTGCAGTCCTTTAAATTCCCATTTGCAATGTCAGCAGTCAGAGACCAGCTGTCACACTAACTTCTGTGCTTCTAATCAATCATTTTATCAATGTACCCTACTGGAATTAGGTTCCTCGTGTATAACAAAAGGGCCAAATTCTGCTCTTGTGAACACCAACATAAATCAAGGGTAACTTTATTCAAGCTACTGCAGCCAGTTTTGATTTAGAGTGGTGTGACTGACAACAGAATGTGGTCAAGTATCTCACAACCCACTTTCCATTTTGTTCCACACTACTTTCAGAATGTTTGCGTGATGAGCAGCAATCCTGGTCATACATGAGCGACAAACTAAAGGTTTCCATTAAATTTGACATTTCAGCATCGTCTGATGACTGCTAGTATGTTGCTAAAATGTATCTAATTCAAAAGAGCCCAATATCAAAGGTGGTAAACTAATTCTCATCCTGCTTTCAAATTAATTGATCAGAAAAATTATGCTACTTAAGCCTTAACTATTGTACATAACTATTATACAGCAAAGTCAAGTTCTTCATATTATTAGCCAGCCCCCGTTCTCTCTTGAGGGACAAAAACAATATTTTTTTCAGCTAAACCTTGACTGCTAATAGTTTGCTCAGAAATGCCAACTTTTATTTACCAAAAAATTGATTTCCAAATATCACGCTTATTCAGGGCAAGAAATAATTTCCTAATGGGTATAGGTTTACTTTAGGCTAATTCTTTAAATATATAATTCCTAAAATATCTCAATCTGTGTTTCCTTTTTGGGAATTTATTGGTAGGTTTCTATTCTCCCTTGATACCAATGCATTCTACCCACTAGTCTTAATGGTAATCATGTGTGAATACTGAGGGAAGCAACAGGCTGATGAAAGTAAAGTTTTGTCTCGTCAAAAAGGATTTCAAAAATCTTTGCAGTAATTTAACACTGCTGTGTTCTAAAACCAATAAAATGTTTAAACTACATATTTCAAATATTCAGGGCCAAATTCATCTGTAGATCACTTGGTTAACTTAAACAGATATGCACCTGAGATGAACAAGCCTATGGGCCAAGATTTTCAGAAGTGACTAAGGATTTTGTATGCTCAGTTTGAGACACTTTAGAGGGCTCTGATTTTTGGAGAGCAGGTGTAAAGCACTGTCTGAAAAATCAGGCCCCTTTAAGGTGTTCAAGATGGGCCCTCAAAAGTACAGACACACAAAATAACTTCTGAAAGTCTTGGATGTCTAAAGCTGCATTCTGTGTAGTAACAACTCAGACTTTGGTTAGAAGATGTAATTATGTTTGCTGTACAAACAGAAGAACAACATCTGACTTGCTGCTGGATTTATAGTTAAATATATACCTGGCTTGGAAGATAAAAAGTTGAATTATTAAAACAAAGGCTGTCACAACTGTGACTGATGACTTATTTCAGGTTCATTTAGCTACTTGGTATTGCAGGCAAAGTGATTCAGTTGAATTCACCACAAACTTGTTTTAAAAGCTGATTTAATATCACAGACAAATCATGCCAGTATCACATCTTGGAACTGTCAAACAGTATAAACTTAAGCCAGACATGTATGAGGGCACTAAAAGATATGTTTTATTCATACTTCTTAGTCTGCCAAGAAATATAGATTAATTTCTTTTTGAAAGAGTTCATTTTGCCTTAGTAATTGCCAGATGAATCTGGTGTCCTTGTGAGATGATGAGAACAACAAACTGTAAGTTACTTAATTTTAACTTTCAAAAACATCCTTGTAATATAATAATGTTATCTGATGAAGTGGGTTCTAGCCCATGAAAGCTTATGCCCATATAAATTTGTTAGTCTCTAAGGTGCCACAAGAACTCCTCATTGTTATCTGTCTAGTTGTCCTTAGTGAAAAAAAGAAATTTGTTTTCCCACTAATCTAGTCTACCTCTACCCAATCAATAGCTCACAATCTGTAGATGAAAAAAATGTCTTCAATTTTTAAAATTGGTTAACTGGTAACTAGTTGGCATGACAGATGGAGTTTTTAATTGGAAGAAAGTTTGTTTATTTTATGCAACTTGTTTGAGTATGGCATATTACTGACAAAACCACAGATGATATGCAAGTTCTGTTAAGTAAAAACAGTTTTCTGAAGATCCCTCTATTTCATTTCCCATTATAATAGGCACAGATAGTAATTGTGAGAAAATTACATTCTATGAGCCAAGAATAAAAACTCTTAAATCAGTTCTGAGGAAGTGGAAAGGCATCACAGTAAACACACAGGCACCCCATAATCACCTGGAAACAGAAGTGCATGAATTTGACTTAATCTGACGTGACCTGCTGAAAAACCACAATTAGCATGTGACTTAGCTATTACACTCCATGATAAAACAGACCCTCAGGAAGTAACAGAAAAAGTAAGATGCTTTCTAATAGCGTTTTTTTTTTTTTTTGCAGTATTACTACATATCCCATTTGTCAACTTAAAGACTGTGGGTAAGATCTTGACTCCATTGAAGTCAACGGGAGTTTTGCCATTGACTTATTTGGGAACAGGATTTCACTCATACTATTTCATTTTTAACTCAGGCATTGTATGAGTTATTGTTAATGTTGTAGTTTCAGTGTTTAAGAGGTCACTGTATCAAAATCAACCCAGAAAGATCAAGAAGTGACACGCAAATCTTGAAGACATGGTTAACTTTGAAGAACATGCAAAGATTCAGGTCTGTTTTTAGTTTAATCGAACAGTTTTACGATCCCTAGATCTTACAGTGTTTAGTCCAAAGAACTAAGTGACCCTTTGATTTCAGATGTTGTAATTACTCCTTATACATCCCATTGTAGGTTATGAGTAATGGCATGCCTCCAAACATCAAGAGATCCATTTTACATCCCTAATTTTTTCTGTCAGAAAACTAAATACAGGTGTTACTCCTTGCCACAATTCAGACCCAAAGAAGAATGGAAACTACTATTACAGTTGCTTTCATTGATCTTGCAGGTTGTGGGGGCCGCAGATGCCCACCAACATCACTTCCCAGAGCAGTGTACGCTCAGAAGTGGTAGCAGTAATTAAAAACTTTTGAAATACATTCCACAGTTTACACATCCTGAAAGATCCCATTCACCATGTGTGCCGCCATATACCTCTCTATCAGCAAAGTGGGTGGTTTCTATTTTAACAGAATCTCTCCATCCAGGTGAAATATTTTAAGATTGTGGCTTTAGCTATTTTGGCACATTGTGCCTCAGATCTACCAGAATACCATCTATTATCTATCTACTATCAGCCTATAGTACAATTAATCCTTTTAAACAATGTTTTTTGGACATTCACAATGTCAGAGCTGCCTTCTAAATGCAAGTATGCAAATGTGTTTTCCATGCCAAATCAGGGTTTACCTATCTCAGCATGGAAAATTTTCTGCAATTTATAATCTAGGTATTTTAATTAGGATTAAATTCTTGAAGCCTGAAATCTTTTTAATTGATTTTAATTAACCATTTTCTTGGGCATTTTTAGATGAGTTTCTACCTATATGAAATGTCATTGAATTTGGCTTCAGTTCTTACTTTGACAATTAATACCTTGCACAATTAATGACTGATATTGCTCAATTTTCTCTAAGCCCTTAAAAAAATCACATTGTTCTGATGAAAAGCTATGCTCTCATGTTTGCCTGAGTTCTCAGAACACACGCTGAGATGTCCCATTTATTATTTTCTAAATACAAGAGACTAAAGGCATAAGCATACCTTTGCCATTGTGATATCAACTAACATTGACCTCTCTCTTATATGGGCCTTACCTGAGGACAACAATTTGTGAGTGCGTAAGAAACTGATTGCCAGACGCATTATGGATGCCTTGTCCAGATGCGAACTAACATTGTGGGGCAAGGGCAGTTCATGGGCTAATTCATAGAATACTTCAGTCTCCTTGCTTCTTCTGCACCTTGCTGCATCTCTTGATTTCTCCTTCCTCCTTTCTGAGCTGCTCCTATAAAGTAAGCAAAAAAGACAGCTCCTGAGAAGCAATTCATATCTTAAGAGAGACATTCACTGCCAAGGAATATAATCTTCTCAGCAGTGAGCCAGCTGGGCCATTTGAATTAAAATAATAGATGTGATAGCATTTTGATTCTTTATAAAAGCCCCTGGAAAGTGACATCACAATAAAAAAAAATTGATATTTCATTCAGGTCAGCATTTGCTCCCACTGAATTCCCATTGACTTCAATGGGAGCAAACTGTGGCCGTTAGTAATAAGACTTAAAAGATACAGCAAATCATGGGTGCTGCCATCATTCAATTTAAATTTGATTCACTAAAGGACTCTGTTTTCAGGAGATTTTAAAAATTGTTTGGATTTGTCAAACAAGCTGAATTCAGATATTTTCAGTCTTTGGAGACATACATATCTTTCAAAATGCCTTGTAAAGAAACTGACGTACTGACCCCATTTAAAGTTAATGGCAAAACTCCCATTGTCTTTACAAGGACAAGGATTACATCCAGAATCTTTTCGTTTCCATAACTATATAAAATAACGTATGGAATGATACGGTATTATCATGGAAAGCTGTCTGATAATTCTGCCTACAGTGCAAGGAACTTTTACAGCACTGTCATATGGGACATATATTTAAAAAAAGACAGCTTAATAATGTGAATTTACTACTGACTACAGATCGCTCACAAAGGATCCAATCCTGCCAGGACAAGAGTGCAGAGAGCAGTGCACCAGGGTGACAGGTGCACAGCACCCGTTTTACAGCTGGAACTATTTCAGAAAGTGTGGCGCTGTTCCTAGATATAGCGAGTTGGAAAGGCCATTCCTTGCATTTCAATAAAAGTAAGCAGTATGCTATCAAGCTTTGTTGGTCTACACAAAATGTCCCAGTTCAAAATCTGATGTTACACATGAAAAAACATCCTTTTCATTTTTCTTTTTTTTTTTTACTATGAAAGAGACTGTCCATGAAATATATTAATTAGAAAAATACTGTACCATGAAATAAAGCCAATTCTTGGCAAAATCTGTTCCAGTAAAGTCTCCTTCTCTCTCCTGTCTGTCCCTCCAGTGAAATAAACACAACCAACAGAGCCGTCTCCTCCACACTCCAACGAGAACAAGAAATACCGAAGGTCAAAGGGATTTTACAAGGGGCAGTGGACAAAATTAATCCACTAGAAAGCACAATGCTAAGTTTAAAGAAGCAAGAAACACAAGCATATTTGTTACAAGTTTGGGGTGGGCTAGTTTCTTGAGGGAAAACTTCATTAATTCCTACACAGTACTTCATAAATAGCCTTGGAAGGATTAGATTTTTACCAGTAAACATTGGTAGATATCGATTTCACTGTACATATACAAAGCAATGAAAAAATAGTTCCACTAGAATAATCAAAATTTACAAATAGGCAAAATAAAAAATAAAAAGGTTCTTGAGAATTTAATTAGCGTAAAAATCCAGTGATTTTGACTTTTGAATTAGGCTTGTTAGAAATGGACTAACAAATGAATAGGTATGATTTCTTGATCTAAGGATATTTACTTTGTATATTTTGACATATGATGCTGACAATTTGTGTTTTAACAGTCTATAAAGTCAAACTTTTTGAATATCAATGTCTACTGTCATAAAATAATTGTCTGAGATCCCCCAATAATGTCATGCCACTGTGAAAATCCAAAATGGATATCAATCTAAAAAAATCCTTACAATTCAAAGGTGTTTAAAAATCTTCAGCTGATATAAATCAGTGTAGTCCCATTGACTTTAGTAGAACTTCATCAATTTAGAACAGCTGATGGCTTTGCCCCTTAGTTGTTTATTATACAGTGCCCAGTAAAATGTATTGCTCCATTTCCTGGTCAGAAAATTATAACATAGCAGTCATTTTAAATGACCTGGCTTGGATGAGAACAGGATGTGACACGTAAGAGGTCAATCTCTCAGTTTCAGAAGCTGTAATTTTTTAGCATGTATCCCATTTCTAGAGTCACCCACACAGGCTCTCATTTTGAGGCTATGAGCAAAGATGTTTGTGACCTTGGGCAGATTATAGCATATTTTGAGTGGGAGAGGTTGGGGGCCTGAACAGGTTGGAAGTGCTTGTCATCAGGGAAAATCACAGATGGCTTTGTCATCTTGGCTGCAACTCCGCGCGGCTCCTGGAAGCGGCCAGCCTGTCCATCTCCTAGGCAGAGGGGCAGCCAGGAGGGATCTGTACGCTGCCCCTGCCCGCAGGCACTACCCCGAGTGACAGCTCTGCAGTTCCCATCGCCCCCAGCTGCCCCTCTGCCTAGGAGCTGGAGGGACATGCAGCTGCTTCCTGGGAGCCTTGCAGACTTCCTCCAACCTGAAGTTAGTGCCGCCCAGAGCCCGCACCCCGAACTCCCTCCCACACCCCAACCCCCTGCCCCAGCTCAGAACCCCCTCCTGCACCCAAACTCTCTTCTGGATCCTGCACCCCACACTCCCTCCTGCACCCGACCCCCCCCCACACTCCGAACCCCTCCGAACCCCCAGCCCAGAGCCCCCTCCTGCACCCCTAACTCCTCGTCCCCAGCCCCACCCCAGAGCCCTCACCCCTCCCACACCCCACACCCCTGCCCCATCCCAGAGCCCCCTCCCATATCCTGAACCTCTCATTTCTGGTCCCCAGCCCAGAGCCCATACACCCCAACCCCCTGCCCCAGCCCAGAGCCCACTCCTGGACCCCTAACTCCTTACCCCAGCCCCACCCAACAGCCCACACCCCCAGGTGGAGCCCTTAACCCCTCCCACAACCCAGCCTCCTGCCCCAGCCCAGTGAAAATGAGCAAGTGAGCGAGTGACGGAGGGAGGGGGGAATGGAGTGAGCAGGGGTGCGGCCTCAGAGAAGGGGCGGGGCAGAAACAGGGCCCCAGGGTGGGGGCAGGGCAGGGGTATTTGGTTTTTTGCAATTAGAAAGTTGGCAACCCTAGCCTAGGTGGGTAAGGTTGTAAATGTGTGCTGATAGGCATGTTATGAGAGTAAGGAGTCTCAGAAACACACCTTTTAATCCCTGAGACTGATCTCCAGTCAACTTAGTACAGAACTATTTTTTCCCCAGATGAATATATTCCAAAATGTTGGCAGAGAGATTATGATGAAAGTTATCTAGGAGATGCTGCAAACATGGAAACAGCAGTCACATAGAAATTTGACAATACTTCAAAGGGACTGCTTAAGTGAGTAACAGGCCCTCAAAAGAGGAAACTGATTCTTTACTTTGACTGGTTGGAGTTTTCATTTCATGGGACTATGGTAATTTAACAAACACAAGTTAATTAGTATAGTATCTTACTGTTAAGGCCATAGCCACAATCAAATAAATATAAGAAACATATTTTTAAATCAACACAGCTCAATAAAATAAATACAGACTTTTCAGATGTAAAAGAAGATAACACCAACCCTTCTCCCAAAATCAAGTACACTTTTAAAATCACAACCCATCAAACAAGATGCAAAATTAAAATAAGGATTAGAAATACATTTGTTCATTTAGGTCAGAAGGAACGGACCTTTCACATACTTTTTTCTTGTCTTTATGACTGGCCCGGCAACTAGAGTGAAAGCCCATATAACAGAAACGTTTTCCCCACACAACAAATAATTTAGTTTTTGAGCTGGTGTAGTAGAAGGCATCTGAGCCAAGAACAGGATTGAAGGTAATTTAATAGTGGTCTAATAAGTAACGGTCATATTATCTGCTCAAACGCAGTCCCTCCACCCAGATTTCTGCAGTGTTTGTGTGCAGGAGAGTCAGCTACCTCTATTGTCCTCCTTCTGCAGATCGCAGGAAAAGCAGAACCATGTGTGTATTTTTACACCAATGTTTTCTCAGGGAAATTATGTTTTTAAAACCCCATTTCTATGTAAAGAAAGCCTATGCTATACTCAAAATGATTCATCTCTAGGAGCAAGTCCACCAGTGGAATAAAGATTAGAAATGGAACAAAAACAAAACAGAAAACCCCCATGCAGCAATATTTACGAGAATTTCCGATTGTGACTTGGAGAATGTAACTCAAACCACAAATGTTTGAGCTCCATTCTAAATCTAGAGCCTGCACTTTTCAAATTGGTTCTAAATTAGACAAAACATCCAAAATTGTAGGAAGTAGCATCCCCACCGAAAAATCTCATTTCAATTCTAAACCGAGCATGTACACAGGACAAGACATTTGCCATTCACAAATTAAAAATGAGTTGTGTAAGACTGGTAACTTCATGATGCCATTCAAGCCACAAAGAAAAATATTTAGTTTTGTCAACCTCAGTAAATATAACATAGAAGTGTGGCTAATGAGGCAAGCTGGTTTCATTAACTGGTTGCCCAAGATTTTTAATAACCTACGCTGTCCTTAGAGAGTCATTGTTTCAAACTGTATTACGCTATCCTTCTACAATGTTTCTGATCACAGTCATTATTTTTGTAGCTGACATTGTTAAAGTTTATTACATACGGCACCCATAGTTCTTCTTTACTCTAAGAATCCTGCAGAAAAGAAGGCTCTCTACCTTTTAAAGAATTAATTTGCTCAATCATTATATTTTTAAATAAATAAATAAGTTATCAGAATGCAAGCACTTCTGCTTGAAATACTCCCCCCCAGGTAACCCCATGTATATCTGTTTTTTTCCTTTTCTTTCCTTAACACAGCACACTGAAGCGTCATCGTTACTGCAACCAGACATGCAACACACACACACACACACACACGGGTGCAATGGCAGCCATTTCTCATGGCACAGAGAATCCCAACACCACAACAAAGCTCTGTCTACCCTTCTTTGTTTATTTGCCTGACAGGGACAACTCTTTCAAAGAATGTCACTCAATGCTTGCTCCTCCTAGCTGTGAGGTTTCAAAAATTGCTGATGTATATGTTTGTTTGTTTGTTTTCCCCTGCTCATGGCTGCACAAGCAATGGCAGTCAAGCAAAACAGAGACCTCACTAATATGTGGTGTTTTCATGTTTTCGTTTGCACACTGGAGGCCAAAGCTGGCTGCAGTTACACCTACTGACTTCAGTGGGGGAATATTTTACCCAGGCTAGGGCTTGATTCACCCATGTCAGGAGAGTGGAAGCATAACTACACAACTGGGCTGTACTAAGCCCATGAAAGAGTGTTTACACTGAATCTTATTCATACCTCAGTGTGGTAAGAGGACAGATCAGGGAGAAGGCAGGGCTTAGCAAACTCCTGAATCACTCCCTCACAGCAAATTTTAGTCAGGCTACAACCTGCTTTTGTGGCGAAAAAGAAAGAGCTGTTTGGCCTGAATGCAGGTCGTTTCCTGCAGTGACTCAAAAGCATGGACCTAGCTCACACAAACCTCTGTGGGACATCCAAGGAACAATGTCCAGCGATGGTGTTTCCACCAACACAAAAACACAGAGCCTATCAGCCACCAAGTGCCTCCCGAGAATCCCCTCCCGAGAATCTCCAGGTTCAAGGGGGCCTGGCACCTTGCAGGATTAGACCCTCATGTCCCCATCCATCCAAACACTCATGTTGTAATTGCAGTACAATTCCTCCCTATAAAACAGTAAGAAAGGAATGTCAAAGTCCAAACTTCTGCAGGAAAAAAATGAAATCACCCCCAGATCAGGGAGCAGGCCTGACTGCCTCCCTCACCAGAGTACCTCAGCCTCCTTTCAGGGGGTAATGGTGGGGTGGTTGTTCGGGTGGAAGAAAAAAAGTTCCAAGCAAGGATTTCTCCATGCTAATTTGATGATGCTCTGGAGTGGCTGAAGAAGGGCTTATTCATGCATGAGCACAGTTAATAAAGGATTTGACCTGTAAGAAAAGGAAGTGTTGAGAATGTATGGATGATTCTCAAACCACAGACTATAAGCAGCTTGTCTTCCCTTTCCCACCCTCCCAAAAGGCTGTTTACACAATTCCTTAGTCACTCTTGAGTGTGTTTAGTTCAGATTCTGAAAACTGCTGTTGTATGCGGGGCAAAGAAGACAAAGTACTCAGGAGTACTTCGTGAAATCACTTGAATTTTCAGTAGCAAAAGTTCCCCAGGCCCCCCCCCCAAAATAACCCAAACAACAGACCAGCCCCAGAGACAACTATAACACCGAAAGACCCCAGTTGGTGGCGGGTGGGATCAAAATGGGACCTCTGGAGCTCAGTGCATGAGCCAAGGCTGTAGAGCAGACTCTTTAATCTCTCTAAGTGGTCTCGGTGCCACTAAATGAGACAGACCACCACACCCAGAAGGTGTGTGGATTACATACTTCTCCTAAAAAAGAAAAGGAGTACTTGTGGCACTTTAGAGACTAAGAAATTTGTTAGTCTCTAAGGTGCCACAAGTACTCCTTTTTACTTTTTGCGAATACAGACTAACACGGCTGCTACTCTGAAACCTGTCATACTTCTCCTAGTTGAGGAAGTGCATCCTGAGCTTCAGAGACTTCCCAGTTAAAATCCTGGTCAAGCTGCCCCTTGTAACACCGACAGATCCTTGTCGTCTGTGTGTGGAATTGAACCTGGAGCCTCTGGAGTTTAAAGCATGAGCCTCTACCGCATGAGCTAAAAGCCAACTGGCTGGTAGCTAAGGCTGTAGAGCAGACTCATTTATCTCTCTCTAAGTGGTCTCAGTGCCACTAGATGGGACTGAACACCACACCCAGAAGTTGTGTGGGTTACACAACCACACAGACAAGAACAAAGAGCATAACTCCACCAGTCAAATGAGCTCCGATTATTTTAATTATGCCCTGAACAGAATTAATGATCCCCTTTCTCAGGGCG
This sequence comes from Caretta caretta, assembly GCF_965140235.1. NCBI lineage: Eukaryota > Metazoa > Chordata > Testudines > Cheloniidae > Caretta > Caretta caretta. The sequence continues at coordinate 176,662,045 of NC_134208.1, read as the reverse complement.
AATAGCCCCTTGCACCAGAATAATCTCACTGAAGTCACTGGGAGTGTTTTCAGAGTCAGGATGAGTGAAGAGGATCACAACCTGGCCCTAAAAAGTAACCCTTATTCCAGTATTGTAGTTGTGTGTATAGCTGTCTACTTTCAGAAAAACAAAGCAACGTACATGCATGTCTGTTTTAAAATATGCATGTTTAAATATGCATGTTTAAAATATGCATATTTTTGTCTTAAAATATACTCAGAAGTTCAGTAGGAAAAAAGACGAACTTTTTAGTCATGGGGTAACTAGAACCCATTTGCACTAGGTAAGTAATTCTTGTGTATCACAGGTGTAAAGTGTTCACTAGTTTGAAGTAGTGTTAGATACGCAAATTCTGCCCTGGGCTGCACCTATGCAAGCCCTCTGATTTCAGGAGAGGTTGCATGGAATAGAGACTGGCCCCCTTTATTTAAATAAAGTTAATCCACTCTTGAGCTGGACATATGAACATATGAACTTCTGCTTGGTGCATCCATATTTGTTCTTTTGTCCCACCCCACCAATAACTGGCTTTATGTCAACCAAGAATACTTGTCCTCAGTCAGTATATCTAATCTTTAACCTTTCCATGAACATCTACCCTTCAAAGTTCTTGGTGGCTATTTAGCAGCTAACATCCTGGCAATCCGCTTTAGAGATGGCTCCTTCTGCTATGGACATTAGTGGATCTAGGCTTGTTTAGTGGACTCTTCATGGTGTCACCAGAGTTAATCATCTTCTGTCTTTACACAAGTCCATGTGTGTGGACAATGCATGGCAGTACTGCTGGAACAATTTTTATAGTGGGGGTCCTGAAGGCAGAAACCATGTATGTGGGTTGTTATTACTACTTCAAGCCAGGGGGTGCAACAGCATCCCCAGCACCCCTACTTCCAGCACCTATGCTGCAGAGGAGGAGTGAATTTGTGTGTGCATGCATGTGTGTGTGTGCACACGTTTAGGGATAGCCTCCTAGTCAAAACGGGTTAGTTCTGCAGAATGTTATAACCCTGTAATATAATTAGACTTTGTAGGTTCAAGAGCACTGAAGTTCCAGGGCCTCTAGGGTTAGTACCCAAAGAACTGAAATCAGTATTTAACTATGGCAGTTTTCACTGATACAAAATCTGCTGTACTGCGAATTTATAAAATGTTTAGAATTACATAGCTTTAGACTGACTTACTTTAGTTTACTTAATTAGTTTTGTGTCTCTGGACTTTGTTTGAAACTGCTGTGTAAGTAAACCTCTTAACCTTATAAAGTAACAGGCATATTACTTTACATTTCAAGGCTCATTATTAAGCACTTGTAGCTCAGACATGTATTAAAGGTCAAGAATCCACAGTTAATTAAACTGTCACACAAAATATCTATAGTAATTCATGCTGGCCTCAATGTGTACAGTAAAAGCTTCAGATATTAACTTGTAGAACAAGAATAGCTATGAAAAGATAACATAAAATATAAATGATTTACTGTACACACAGAATGGCTGACCAAACTGATTAGACCTCATTTAGAACAATAAGAATTTAAAGGAATATTTTTAGGATAAAAGTCATATGAATCTGAAAGTATGCGGTTAATATAATCTTCCATTATTGGTGATTTTTTAAAAAATCAAATGCACTTTTTACCACTTATTTACATTTTGCATTTCACTCAGTTTGGACAATAAGTGCCAGATACTCAGGTGCTGTAAAATAGCATAGGATCTAGCCCTGAAACTATAAACAGGTCAGTTTCTCTTCTATTTACAGTCATTTTCACTTTCTGGTTCTATATTAGCTCAGTGATGCAGTGTTTGGGTCTTGCACATAGACAAATATTTAACAAATGTACAAAAGTGGGTGTCATTCTTATTTTGTTTTTAAATTTTGTTAAAATGTTTTTAAGAATGGGGTTTTGTAACAACTCTATCCACCTAATGTTCAAAAATAACCTTCACTCTGGGCATCACATTGTCCTTTTGACAATGCCGCTTTAAATTAAGAACATTGATAACTTGTAAATGAAATGTGCATGATAAACAGCAGTTGACACACTCATCAGGAACTGAGGCCAAAAATATGGAAGTTGAGAGTGTAACTCCAACGCATTTAAAGTAGACAAGATTGTCCCAGGCAAAACCAAGGTAAGACTTTCTCTGGTGAAAGGCATTCACTAATGCATTATTTTCACAGGGATGGCCAAATGGCGGCTCATGAGCTGCATGTGGCTCTTTTACAGTTCAAGTGAGGCTCGCAGAGCCCCCTTACCCCACTCCCCCCATTCTTCGCCCACCAGGCTGGGGTGGGGGGAGCTCGGGGCTTCTGCCAGAGATGACTGGTGCCTGCTCAGAGTGAGGGCGGGGGGAGCACAATTTAAAGGTTCCCCACAACAACTTGAGTCACGCCCCCCCAGGCATGTCCCCCCTTACCCTCAGCAGCCCCATCCTACAGCTCCCCAGTGTTAGCTCCTCAAGGAGAGGCAGCAGCAAACAGCTGGGAGCTGTAGGGAGGGGCGACTGCTTTAGCTCTGTGGGGAGAGGCAGCAGCAAAAGCAGTGGCTTTCCCCTGCAGTGGCTCCCTACAGCTGCAGCTCCCAGCTTGCTCACTCCAGCAGCTGCCATGCAGGGTGGGGGCCTGGCTGCACCATGTGACCAAGTGGGGCCAGCATACCTTGGCAAAAATCGGTGGGGCACATGAGGTCCCCTCCCCACATCACCTCTGGCTTCTGCCCAGCGGGGAGGGGGGTCTTGCCTCAGGACTTCAGCAGGAGCAGGGCTGGAGCCCTGAGCCCCAGTGGGCGCCTCCCCTCAGAGCTGGAGCCCCAAACCCCAGCAGGCACCTCCCCATGGGGCTGGAGCTCCAGCAGGCACGCCCTGGCCCTTGAACTTCTAAAGATTGTCATATGCAGCTCGGAGGGTCAGTGAGTTTGGCCATCCCTGTTCTGAAGGCTGAAGCAGACTCAAGTGGCCAAATTCAGCTTAGCCTTAAACGACTGTGTTTAAATTATACACCAGGTGTTAACTGGTTTGAAAACAAGTGTATACATATATAAGTGGTAAAGTGGTGTAAGTTGCACTGATTTGGCATCCAGTAGGTGTGCAAAACAAGTGCAAGGTCCACACCAAAGGGGGTTAATTAGTATATTGAGGGAATAGAAGTTTGGGTATTGCAGGAAATCAGTCACTAATAGGAGGGCGAAAGAGAATTAGGGGTATATGTTACCTTATATCGAGGTGGGCAAACTTTTTGGCCCGAGGGCCACATCAGGGTTACAAAACGGTATAGAGGCCTGGGTAGGGAAGGCTGTGCCCCCACAAACAGCCTGTCCCTCACCCCCTATCTACCCACTCCCACTTCCCACCCCCTGACTGCCCCCTCAGAAACCCTGACCCATCCAACCTCCCCTTTCCCTCCCGCTTCTTGTCCCCTGACCACCCCCTCCCGGGACCCCCCCACCCCTAACCACTCCCACGGGACCCCACCCCCTATCCAACCCCCCCGCTCCCTGTCCCCTGACTGCCCCCCGGGACCCCACCGCCCCCTTACCATGCCACTCAGAGCGGCAGGACTGGCTTATTGAAAAGCCTGGGAGGTGGGCGGGGGCAAGCCACGCTACCCGCATGGCGGCATGCCTCCAGAGCAGGGGGGACAGCAGGGGAGGGGCTGGGGACTAGCCTCCCCAGCCGGGAACTCAGGGGCTGGGCAGGACAGTCCTGCGGGCCGGATGTGGCCCGCAAGCTGTAGTTTGCCCGCCTCTGCCTTATATCCTTCCTTCCTTTAAGATTGCTTCTTCCTGCTGTGCCTCAGCACTCTGCCCCTTTGGTTGCTACACTTGTTTTGCACACCCAAATTGGTGGAAGCTAAATCACATCACTATTTACACACATTTTTCTTATCAGTTTGTACCCTCAGTGTTTAATTTACAACAAGATTTTCATGGAGATGATCCTGCTTATCCTAGGTCTGAATTTGGCCTTTGGTCTCTACTTGCAGGTAAGCATGGGAGTGAATTTGAATTGGCAGATGTGAGATATACTTGAAGTCTTGGGTAGGGGGCAGAGATCAGAACATACTGTGGGGTAGGCTTTTTTCAGCTTTCTAGCTGTAATCATAAGTCTTTCTAAAAGGTGCCTAGCACCACGGTTTGGAGCTTGATGAACAATGGAATTTGAACGTGTGGAAAAGGAGGAATAGGATTTATGGGGGGATAGTTAGGAACACTCCAAATAAATCTAAGCACTTTTATAGTACATGAAGCCCATGCCACCATGACAATCTCCATGACCCGAATTAGCACAGCAACGGGAAAAGACTCTTCGACAGCCATGTTGATTTCAAAATGAATAGATCGACTCTTTGGGGAAGTCAGATTTGTAATCTTCCACACACTTTTAAATTGCAGACGGGACAGATCCTCTCTCATGTATGAAGCACTAATATGTTATTACATTTGTAATTGAGTGTTACTGGATTTGTAATTTTTTACATGAAAATTCCTGGCATATATTTCTGAAAGACAGTTACACAGACAAAAAGCCTAGCCCTACTTTTTTAAAGTTTATAGCACTGACATCTTGCTTTTTATGCAGCTATGCAGACATACCTCATTACATCAACAGCTGAAGGCATCATCACAAGCATTAAAGATATCAAAGGTTTCAGAGTTGCAGCCGTGTTAGTCTGTATTCGCAAAAAGAAAAGGAGGACTAGTGGCACCTTAGAGACTAACCATTTTATTTGAGCATAAGTTTTGTGAGCTACAGCTCACTTCATCGGATGCATTCAGTGGAAAATACAGTGAGGAGATTTATATACACACCGAACTGTATATAAATCTCCTCACTGTATTTTCCACTAAAGATATCAAAGGCATTTAAGAGCAGTTTTGATGTTAATGACCCTGGGCTACAGGAGCAGTTAATTTCTTTAACATCCATGTTCATAGTATGTCACCACATTCTGATCATTTGGATATACATTCTAATAATAAACAAAAGAACGTCAATACAAATCTATTATAGTCATGTGTTGTAACTCTGCAGTTATGTGGAACTTGAAATGCAAAAAGTTAAAGTTAGAATTTTAGCAACTGCAAATACGGGCCCAAATTCTCCTCTGTACTTGAGTTGCTTTGCAGTGTGCACATGATGCAAAGAGACCTTAATGCCAGCATGGCTGGTCTCAGGAGGATTGCTCCAGCACTGGGGCAAACTCCAGTGGTGCAGACTCGGATCCTATGCCACCTCCACTCACTGTGCTCAGAATAAGGGGTACAGCTACTGGTAAATGGGATATGACTAGGGCTTCTCTACACCACAATGATCCCTGACTATTGTAATGGCCCTTGAGGCTACTGTCAATCTTGGTAATTTAGAGTAGCCCACAAACTGCTCTAATTTCTATGAACGGCTAGAGCAAAGGTTCTCAAACTGGGGGTCATGACCCCTCAGGGGGTTGTGAGGTTATTTTGTGGGAGGTCCATGAGCTGACAGCCTCCACCCCTAAACCCCGCTTCTCCTCCAGCATTTATAATAGAGTTAAATATAAAAAATATGGTTTAAATTTATATGGGGGGGTGTCACACTCTGAGGCTTGCTGTGTGAAAGGGGGTCACCAATGCAAAAGTTTGAGAACCACTGGTCTAGAGGGTAGGATGAGCCTAGCACACAGCCAGCCTTGGGTCAGAGAAGTACAAAGCCACCTTTTACACCCTCCCCTCCTGAGTGGTACTATCAATAACTCAGCCACAACCATGGTTCTGGATCACTGAGTCTTTTAATCTGAAGTTAAAACTGTTTGGCACAACACATTTAACATCTTTTAGAGGCTGTTTGTAACGCCAGATAAAACAGCCATTGAGAAACGTGTCCAGCAAGGACAGTTTCAATGCAGGTTCTCCTCGAAAACCAGCAATTGCACTACCCGCTTTGTAAATACACTTTTCCAAGCAACAAAATGGTTTTGTGTTGTATTGCTTTTCTTCACAACCTCTACTTTTAAATCTATGTTAACTGTAGTAAAATAGGAATTGGACTCACATCATGATACTGAGGATAGTTTGTCAATATGCAGCACTATATATTTATCAATTATTTGTATTCAGAGAGATTAAAGATCCTAATCTCACAGCAGCCTTTCGTTGTAGCAATCAGTCAATCTTGACAGCTAAGCTACAGGTCTGTACACAGAATTACTCAGAAGCTAGGCAAGCATTGTTAAGATCTGCTTTCAGATAAGTCAACTATTTACCTAATCTGAAAGCACATAGGAAAAGGTGTGCTTTATCTCTGCAGTAGAGGGTAAGAACAGGGGTGAACAAAAGGCAGGCCACAGGCCTAGAAGTTGTACTCTGCTCCCAACCATCCTCATTTTTCAGATGAAGGCACAGACTATGTTCCAGCCTGTGATAGGCCTTCTTGAGCCAATATGAAGGCTGTTCAGCTCAAGGTAGACTATTTCATGTGGATCCATCCGCAGGTAAATCAGCATGTCTCCTTTTCATTCTGACCACTATTTTAAGGCTAAGGGCTACATTCTGCCATCAGATTACCTCAATGTGACCTCTCTGCACAAATCTGTGGGCAAAATTTTGCCTTAAATTCCACTGGTTTGTGAATGACTTGAAAAAAAATTGCTTCAATCTGCTGACATATTCTGGATGTACACATCCTACCATGTGGGCAATACCAACTGAGGTTTGTGGGACCTGTGGTTAAAATCACTAGTACTCCATAAGGCACAAACTTGCAGCCACAACACCAGCTCTTATCTGATACCTCTGGCATACAGTTATGTTAAAATTTCACTCCGGATGTCTTTGTGGAAAGAAACAATCAGAGAGCAGCTTGCAGAATGGGTGTGGACCATCAAGGACTCAAGAGAAACTTCTTTGAAAGGAAGATGTTTGAAAAAAACACTTGCAATACCCCACACCCTGCTGTTTCCACCATAATATCGCCACTTCATAAACAAGATGGTATCAACAGCCAACCTTACAAGGTGCTGGAGGCTCCTAACCCCCATTTCACTGTGTGTGAAACTGGCTCCATTGAAGTCAATGGCAAAACTCTCACTGACTTCAATGAGGCCAGGCCTTCACCCTGTTAATAAGTGGGACCATGGGCGATGGGTGAACCATGGGCTTGGGGAGGCTGCCCTCTGGCCCAGCCCACCCCTTCTGCCTGAGGCCCTGCCCCTCCCGCACCCTTCCCATGCCGATGCCCAGAGCCCCGCCTGCGGCCGCCAGCCACCCCAACCCCAGGCCACCCAAGTACCTCCAGCCCCAGAGCACCAGGTGGGTGGCAAATAGCCCCCCTCCGCCAGCCCCTGGAGTGCTGGACAGTGCAGACCCAGCACCTGGGGCAGCCCCGCCATCCCAAGTCCCAGTCGTCCTAGCTCCAGCCCCAGCCAGCTTTCAGGAAGAGAAGCAGACTGCCTGGGCTGGAACAACTAGTGGCAAGCAGGAGGGGGCCTCCAGGTGGAGCGTGGGCAGGGCCACGTGGGGCTGTTTAGGGAGGCACAGCCTTCCCCAGCCTATTATACGCACCGCCCATGAGTGGGACTACTCACCGGGTGAGATTTTGTGCAACAGAACTCTCAGCCCAGAAGCAGGGAGGCTAAAGTGGCTTTGCCAACTTATATCTGGGCTGCTCTGGTGAACAGAGATACCCCCCTTCCCCCCCCAGAGTAACGTAGACACCACTGTCTATGTTAAAACTTCCTCCATGGGACTGCCCTACGGGCTGCAGCACTGCTAAGAATTCCTGCAGTGCTGTGTGTTATAGTACAGCCCAACACACCCTACAGCACCTATTCCTAGCCCCGGGCTTGCAAGGAGGGTCCTTCAGAAGAGGCCTTATGGCTGTTTTCCAAAGTACACAGCTCTGAGGAAAGCCTCCTCTGACCAGAGTTGCTCTTAGGGCTTCTTTACAGCATTCCAGCCCCTTTTACCTGGCGTGAAGAGGCTGGAGCAGGGGTGCAGATCTCACCCACAGCGCATCAAGTTAAGCACATTCTTCAGGTCTTTGTAGGATTAAGGCCCTGATTTGTAGTGTATTTTCTCTACACATTACAACAGCAGGTAAAGCCTTGAACGTAAAAGTAAAATAATTGAAAATGATATCCTAAATGTACACTATGATGCTCCCTGATTCTGGAAACATTATCTATTTGAAGACATAATTAAAATTATGTTAGAGGTTTCTATGGATGCATATTTCAAATAAATAATGTCTGGACATGAGCCTTTGTTGAATAATCCAGGCTGAACTCGAGAGGAAACAGGGTTTCTTTTTAACACAAGTCCATTTACTCATATCTCCACAAAGGAAACATAACTACTGTTCTCATTAAACCACTTTGTTTCAAAGATCATAAGTCTGTGTGTTTGTTGATCTCTTTATATATAGACCATGTGCATAGGGTTGCCAGGTGTCAGGTTTTCAGCTGGAACACACAGTCAAAAAGGGACCCTGGCAGCTCTGGTCAGCACCGGTGACTGGGCTGCTAAAAGTCCGGTCGACAGTACAGTGGGGTTAAGGCAGGCTCTATGCAGTCCACAGGAAGCTGCTGGCATGTCCCTCTATCTCCTAGGCAGAGGGGTGGCTGGGGGGCTCTGCGCACTGCCCTTGCCCCAAGCTCGGGCTCCACAACTCCCATTGGCTAAGCTTCCCAGGAGCCAAAGGGAACCTGCCGTAGCCCTGCTGTGCTGTGGACTGGGAGACACCTGAGGTAAGGAAGCACCACCTGGCCGGAACCCATACCCCCACCCCCTGCCCCAGGTCGGAACCCCCTTCCACTGCCTCCCAGAGCCTGCACCCCCAACCCTTCATCCCCAGCCCCACCCCAGAGCCCGCACCCCCAACTGGAGCCCTCTCCTCCTCCCACACCCCAAACTCTGCCCCAGCTTGTTGAAAGTGAGTGAGGGTGTGGGAGAGCAAGTAACGGAGGATAAAGGGGGGATAAAGTGAGCGGGGTGGGGCCTCGGAGAAGGGTGGAGCCTCAGGGCAGGGGTGGGGCGGGGTAAGGGCGTTCGGTTTTGTGCAATTAGAAAGTTGGCAACCCTACGTGCACAGTGAAAGTATATATATGTAAATGCATCCTATACAGTAGTAGGCATGTGGGAATAAATGACTACTCAAAGAGAGGAAGACTATGTACATAAGAATATGACCCTATCTCAATTACCCTGGTGTAAACCCAGGCTAAGTTCACTGAAGTGAGTAGATTTATAGCTTGGAATCAGAATCATGCCCAGATCTTTCAGAGACTTAATGTCCTTGAAAATTTCTTTCCAGCTGTTTAGTATTTTGGCTTGCTGGCTTTTTTAGGCAATAGTTTCACTGTGCCAGCTAGAATGACTACAGAAAATGGTTCTCTTTTTAGCATTTTCCACCTCATTCTTGTGCTGCATGCAAAGACATATAATGAGAAACAAAAGGCACTCCTCCTCCATCCCCACTCCAGTTTGAATCCTTCAGACTAATATGAACCTTACCACACTATGCTGGAGGCAAGTTAGATTGGGCCAAATTCATTCCTGGGGTAAACTAATTAATTCAATGGAGTTATACCAGAAATGAATTTGTACAATTCATCTTCACAACAATGGAGGCGAAGTCACAGAAAAGTTGGTAAGAATTTTGGTCAAGTAATCAACACATAAAATTGTCTTAGAACTGATGGATTATTTTGGTTGCTATCAAAATTTGATGAGCATTTAAGCAATTCTTTATTGTTGACATGCCTCTCAACATTTGGCGCGGCAGTGAAATGTTTGAGTGAAGTGGAAACTACATGTAAAGAGGAAACAATTGTAGCCCTCAATATCAGTATTTCAAATATTTTAAAAATTAGGGCTTGGGTTGCTGAGCTCAGTTGCTAACTCTTGTGACACAGGATAATTATTCATTACACAAAATCTTTCAACAGCACCAAGAGTATAAAGGAGCTTAAACTTTAAGACAATGTGAACAAATGCAAGCACAGCCATTTGATTTTTTTTAAATGGCCTTGCTTTAACAACTTTACATTTCTGCACATCCTTGTAAACTAATATAGTTTAAACTCTTTAATTTCCCCTTTTACACATGGATCAAATCTGAGAAAGAGACATTTAGTGTATATAATACTGAAGGTACACGGCTACTTGTTCTTTACTATTATCAAAGATAAGGAGTACTTGTGGCACCTTAGAGACTAACAAATTTATTTGAGCATAAGCTTTCGTGAGCTACAGCTCACTTCATCGGATGCAAATGATCGGATGATCATTATCAAAGATGTGCATTTGCACTGTTAGCCCAGCTTCTCCTTCTAATCCATCCCAAAGTGATGTTATAATGCCATTACATTAGTGTGTTACAACGATTGACTGCGATGCCACAGATTCAGCATTGTGATTACTGCAGGATCAAGGAGTAGGGGAAACTGCTTTCTAAGGGGAAAAAAGCCACCTTTAAGACACAAAGAGCCAAGATCATTGCTGGTGTGGGTGGATGCAACTCCATTTACATTACTACAAGTGCCCCTGCGTACACCAGATAATCAACAAAACTGTTTGGTGTGAACTAGCAGTAGAAATATCCACAGTTTCAATGATGACAGGTTTCAGAGGAACAGCCGTGTTAGTCTGTATTCGCAAAAAGAAAAGGAGTACTTGTGGCACCTTAGAGACTAACCAATTTATTTGAGCATGAGCTTTCGTGAGCTACAGAAGTGAGCTGTAGCTCACGAAAGCTCATGCTCAAATAAATTGGTTAGTCTCTAAGGTGCCACAAGTACTCCTTTTCTTAGTTTCAATGATGAGTCACAGTAACGTGAGCTGCTTGTCTGCATTGTGCTTTCCCAAACCTTCACCTGACTTGTATCACTGTCCCTGTAAAGCCAACCCCCCACCCAAGCCCACTGCTTCTACTCAATAAAGAACATTTATTTCTCGAATCCATTTACTTTATTTAACAAACATAAATAAAGAGGCAGAACAGAAAAAAAAAAAGGTGACCTTGGGGAAAAGGGGTTGTAAAGTTGGAACGGGAGAAACATTTTCAGCTGTGTAACGTAACAACGCATTCCAGACCATCAAAGGTCTGTGAATGGGCACCTTCTGTTCCTTGAACCCTCCCCCTGCGTTAAGTGAAAGGGATAATGGACTTTTCACCCATGCCTCCTGGAACACTTGGGGGAGGCTGATTCTGTACCAGGCGATGCTGGCTGACTGTCCAGCAGGTCTGCAGAGGGACTTTACCCTCCTGCTTCTGTTCCTGCAGTTCAACCAGATGCCTCAACATGTCTTCTTGGTCCCTCATAATCCAAAGCATCTCATCCTGCACCGCACACTCTCGCTCATTGGAAGCTTTCCTGCTTTCCATGTCCATGTCGAACTCCTCGGACAGTGAAATCCTCCACGCTCTCAACTCTGGGTCAGCTGTCCCAGAGGCGTTCATTATCTCAGTAAACATGTCTTCCCACGTTCTCTTTCTTCTCCTTCTAATCAGTGAAAGTCTGCTTTCAGATGTGGATGACACGCTGAAGGACATTTCCAGCTGTCAGTCATGGGGAAAAAAAATAAAGGAGCCATTGTACACGAATAAAATGTTTCCAAAGCAAGGCCGTTTTCATAGAAAAAAACCCACCTTATTATACTAGGTGCAAGCCATAACATAATCAGAATCTGTAACCATTCACTGTGCCATTTTGCTGCTCCAGCCATGGTGAGTAGGCCCTCCTGGGTCATGGGTGACCACACTTTTAATGAAATTTATGGCAGACTCATGTCAAGAGCAAAGGTAGCTAGTCAAACAATGGCCCTTCCCCATAGCACGACGGGAAGCTGTTTACAGGTGGGGAGCGGGACGTTTTCACTTCCAAATGCGTAATCTCTCATATCGGGCCCCAGTTCCCTATTAGCCACTTTAAACTACTTGCTGACCTACGCCGAGCACAGTAAAGGCACATTAGCGGCCGCATGGTCTGGCGATCCAGAATGTGGGGGGATGGTGTGGGTCTACATGCCCTTTTTTTTTTCCATGTAAGAGCACTTTTAATGAGAACTTCCCCTGTTTCCCCTAAGCGACCCTATGTGATATTTGTCTCCTAGGGGTACCAGAGGCGGAAAGAAAGGAGACGCTGCAAGTGTCTGGGTATAGACCCAGTCCTTATGCTGCTATGCTGTGCACTGCAATGATGCCAGAAGAATTAATTCAGGAGCGGGGTGGGAAAGTGTCCTACCTTGGTGGAAGAAATAAGACTGCCCTGCCCAGAAACCTTCTGCAAAGGATTGCAGAGTACTACCTCCAGGAAAGTTTCCTAGCGATATCCATGGGGGATTCCTGGGCTGCCCTCTGCGTAGCTGAAGCGGCCTCTTGTAAGCAGAGAGCCACAGCACCTCGCTTTTTCTTCACAGTAAACATGGAGTACCACCGAATGTGTGTGCGCCCGCTAAAGTTTAACTGGGTTTTCATTGTAACTGTAGACTCCCCAGAGGTGACTTTCCCAGCACTGTGACCCTCAGGGCTCCAGGGTTAAAAATAATTTCCTGGCTCTCGGAGAATGGATCCACCGCTCAACTGTCGCCCATTCTCCTCCTCCTCCTCCTCTTCCTTATCCACCATATCATCCTCCTTGTTGTCCCTAGGCACACACCCCTCAGAGGTGTCCACACTGCTTGTGGGGTGCTGGAAGTGTCACCCCCGAGAATCGCATGCAACTTGTTGTAGAACCGGCACGTGTGGGGTTCAGCACCAGAACGACTGTTTGCCTCCTTTGCCTTCTGGTATGCTTGGTGAAGTTCTTTTATTTTCACATGGCACTGCTGTGTGTTCCTTGTGTAGCCCTTCTCCCCCATTTCATAAGCAATCTTCGCATCGATGTCAGCGTTTCTTCTGCTGGATCGGAGCTCTGCCTGCACAGACTCTTCTCCCCACACAGCAGTGAGATCCATCACCTCCTGTGCAGACCAGGCGGGAGCACATTAGGGGCATGTAGTCTCCATGATCAGCTGTGCTCAAGCTGGCATGGTCCCAATGCTGATCAAACAGGAAATGGGAAATCAAAATTTTCCGGGGCTATAGCAGGGGAGGGGCTGTTTCCTGTGTACCTGGCTGCAGTGCAGCAGAGTTGAGAATGCTCTCCAGAGCGGTCACAGATGAGCATTGTGGGATACGACCTGGAGGCCAATTAAGTCAAATTACACAACACTGCGTCTTCCCTACCTCACAGTCCACCCATGAAAATCGAACTAAGCAATACGCCGCTCTCAGAGGTGGATTACATAAGTCAACATCAGAGGCAACTCAGGTCAATGTAAAGGACCCGGTAGTGTAGATGCATAGAATCATAGAATCATAGAAGGTTAGGGTTGGAAGGGACCTCAGGAGGTCATCTAGTCCAACCCCCTGCTTGAAGCAGGACCAATCCCCAATTTTTGCCCCAGATCCCTAAATGGCCCCCTCAAGGATTGAACTCACAACCCTTGGTTTAGCAGGCCAATGCTCAAACCACTACATTAACAGGTTGACTTAAGGCAGCTTCCTTTGACCTAACTTTTTAGTGTAGACCAGGCTTATGAAACATTGTATCATGTAAAAAACAGCAAGCAAACAAACCGTTCCTAATCATACTCTATTAAATTCAGAGGGTCAAATTCTGTCCACACTTATAGCCATGCAAGCCTTCTGAAATCAATACCATATAAACACACAGGTAGAAATAGCCTGGGCCATGCTATTATGCAAACACATGCAGTTATGATATAGATCAAATAGTGACATCAGAAGCAAAACATTTTAGATACAACAAAACTGAAATAAGAAGTGGCTATAGGCTCAACATTTGCCAGTTTCCAGAGACGGATCCTATTCTGAGTGGATGTGTCAGATAACAATATAAGGTAACTGTCAATAAATACTTGGCGAGATCCGCAGCGGGTGTAAATGAGACTAGCTCCATTGACTTCTACTGACATTTCAGTGCTAATAATGTTTTTATCTTCAGAGACTCCTCAGTCACCAGAGACTACACTAGGAACTTATATCAGCACAGTTAAAGCAATCAGGAGTGTGCAAAATCCATATCCCAAGAGATATAGCTAAGCCAATTTATCCCACAGTGTAGCAGTGGCAGATTAATGATTTTGCCGCCCCTAGGCCCTGAAATAATTGTCGCCCCCAGCCCCATATGAACTTGTTTTAGCTTTTTTACAAATTCGTTTGAACTAAAATGAATGTAAATATCATTAAAATAATTGAAAATTTACAAGTTTTATTATAAATAAAATTACAAGTACAGCAGACCCTCACTTGAACGCACATCTGTATAGCACAATTTCGCTTACAGCACGGAACGTGCAAGGATCCAAAACCCCGTGTTCAAGCGGGGCTCCGCTGTATATCAAATATTTATTTTATGTAGATACAAGAAATAGAAGTATGAGAGTAGTAAGTAGTTACATTTGTTTATGCCTTTAAGCGGCGAACTTATTAATTAATTCTGTATAATCCAGAGAAATTGTTAGATTCTTTTCAGTTGTCAGGAGAGAAAGGGAGTTTAATTTTTCTTCACTGAGATTAGCGCTCAAATAGTTTTTCACCCTTTTTAATGCCAAAAATGATAATTCCGCTGAACAGTTTGTAGCAGTATGCAAACGAACATTCGGAAGGCAATATCAATATTTGGATACAGGGAATGAATGTTTCAATTTCGAAGAAGGCTGCAGTATCTTAAAATTGACTTATTTTCATTTTCAGGAATTTCGACACCTTCCAAATATGATCGAAAATGTAGACACTCATTCATGAATGATTTTTCTAAATCTCCTTGGTAGCATAGCTGTAATTTGTTAGCGTGAACTGTTATAACTGTTGTTGAAGTATTGGTAATGTTAGCGAGAAACTGAAATCTGCCATACATTTCTTGATACACATTACTTCTGTGTTTTAATTTGGAGCATACAAGGTCTAGTATTGTTAAAAAGGTATCTACTTTAAATTTATCTCTACCACACATTTCCACGTCACCTTTGCGTGTCTCATCAGATTGAAGTTTACGCTTTCTTTTTCACCTTGTGTCAAATTCGTAATCTTCAATTTCAGATTTTTCTTTGGCTTTCTCTTCATACATATCAAACAAGTCCCGTATAGAGTTAATGTATCCGATTAGTGAGTTGTAGATTTCTACAACTGTCTGTATATCAATATTAACATTTTGCAGTTTTTGGCTAGTTATATGAAATCAATCCAAGAGTGAGCTCCAAAATACAGCCATAAAAGCTGCCTCAAGTTGATCGAGTTTTCGCTGCAGGCCTGCAGCTTCATTACATGTAACAAGTTTCTCAGTAGCATCTTCCTTTATTGTATTTAAGGCTTTGATTATGGCATTCCAGTTTTCACTCAAATTATGACAAGCTTCCACTCAAGATGACCATCAAGTCTCAGAAAGTCTTTTTATTACTTTACAGACTGGCTTCAAATTAGATAGTAATATCTCCCACCGGTGAGTAGAGGCAGAAAAAAATGAATAAAGACGTTGGACAGTTGAGAAAAATGAAGATGCTTCTTGACAACTTTCTGCTGCACATACTCCAACCAGATTTAAAGAATGCGCAGAGCAAGGCACATACACAGCAAAAGGATTTATATTCTTTATTCTTCCTTGCAACCCGCTATATACACCAGACATGTTAGTGGCATTGTTGTATGACTGGCCACGGCAGTTTGAGATATCTAATCCATAACAATTCAAAGTTGAAAGTACAGCATCAGCTAACTGTTCTGATTTGTGGCCAGTATTTGGTAAAAAACAAAGGAACCTCTCTACTGGTATGCCATCATCGTTTACATATCTCAGTATAAAAGCCAATTGATCAACATGAGATGGGTTGGGGGTTGAGTCAATGCTTATCAAGAAATATTTGGCTTCTTTTATTTCTTTAATAATATTTGAGATCACATTTGAAACCATTAATTTTATAAATTCATTACATATATAGGATGAAAGATAAGATACGTTACCTCGACCTTCATTTCCCGTAACATGCAATGTGATATGCTAAAAATGGATCAAACTCTGCGACAAGCTCAAGGGTCATCGCGTAACTGCCCTTATAAGTTGATCCAAATTTTTCCACTTTACCTCTAAATGCAAGTCCTCTGCTTGAAAGTTTCTTTACCACTGCTACAATCCTCTTCAACACATTTCTCCAATAAATAATTTCTTCTTCCATTTGAAATTTTAAATTCGTACCAATTCTTCTGGATAATTTGCCTCTCTTCACCATTGTCAGTGCACACACTTTATGTTCAGTTGCACTTTCATGTCCATGTAGTCGAGCTGATATGTTTTTCCAGTCATGGTATACACTCGTTGCCAGACTAGAGATCCCTCCGAATAATCGACATGGGGCACAAAACACGGCTCCTTTGCTCTCCGAATATACAAGATATTGCCGTGGCTTTATTTCACGGTTTAAGAGATGTCATTTGAACACATTGTTTGTTAGAACATGCATTTTATAAGTATATTGTCTTTTTGAGTTAGTAAAATCACTATCGATATTTTGTTTAGTACCATGCATTGATATATACTCAATTGTAGCATTGTTCAATATCCATTGGGCCGGGTCGTCACTTATGGTAGATATTTCAATGTCAGATTGAATTTCTGATGGACATGATTCGCAAATCTCTGCAGTATTGTCAAAGATACCCAGATCGTCATGATTCCTGGTAGTCTCTGACAGGCTAATATTTGAAGCATTTTCTTCAACACTAACCACAGCCGGAATTTCTTCATTAGTTTCAGTATGTATTTTAATCACATCAATATTTTCAATACCAACACCAGTATTTTCACTTTTTACTTCACTACTACTTTCAACTATTTTTTCTATCTTACTGTTGGCACTAACTGATACATTTTGCGCATTTTTGCTATCAGAGCATTTTTTTTTAACTGAAAACCGCTTCACTTCTTCCTTCCGATCATATTATTAACGTTTAGGGTTCTCGCGAGTATGCCAACTAAATGGCTTTGTGCCGTCATGGGTGGTTTCCATACGCGCTATGATTGGTAGTATCGTGGCGTCACTGAGGCTGCGATTACAAAAATGCTGCTATTATAAATTTGCCGTCCCTGCAAATTTGCCACCCTAGACCTAGGCGATAATACTGCCGCAGTGTAGACAGCGTTAGACTGGCAGACAAATTCTTCCATCGAAGTAGCTACCGCCTCTCCTGGAGGTGGATTACCAACACCAGTGGGAGAAACCCCTCCTATCTGTGTAGGAAGGGTCTACACTGAAGCTCTGCAGCAGCACCACTGTAGCTGTTTAAGTGTAGCTATACTCTAAGAAGGCCGTTTTCCCCCCCTCTCCAGCTACTGACACCATTGGAACATTTGTCCTCCAGATGGAAGAGACTGTGCAATCTTCTTGGAAGCTTTTAAAGCCACTCCAACCAAATGGTGGCCAGCTGCAGAGGAGCCATATACACACTTTGTTTTGGCACCTTCCTGCTCTTTCTCGGCCCTGCAGACCAAGCATGCTGCATTACTTAGGTTCCACTGATACCAGAAGCAAACACCTGACTTTACTCAAGAATTCTGGTCTCACAGAGCAGCATGGCTGTCATACCATTGCGTCAGAGATGGGAGAGTTTTACTTAATTTATTTCTGTTGTATGCAACAGCCAGTAGGGATTAATATTTTGCAACCATTTCGTTTTGAGCCTTCATTTGCTAATGCTAAATAAACCACAGAGCACATATTTACATTTAGAGCCTGACTCTCATTTACACTAAAGCCCATTTACACCACCCTGGAAGTTTAAAGAGGTCTCAAATTGGATGTAAATTACAATTAAGCCCATATTATGTAATAGAATTTGTGCAAAGTCTTCTGCCTGTAAATTTGTTTATTGTTATGTTCCTCTGCAGGTAGGGTTGCCAGATGCTCAGTTTTCGATTGGAAAGTCCAGTCGAAAAGAGGACCTGGCAGTGTCCAGTTAGATGTACTGACCCAACACCAAAAGTCCGGTTACCACGAGGCAGGGAGAGGCACTGAGTCATTAACCCCCACTTGCCCGTACTCAGCCGAGGCTACCTCCTACCGGCTGGCAGGCTCCCTGTCAATCTACAGCAGCTCCCAGCCCAGCCCCATAGCAGAAGGGTGGGGCAGAGGAGAGGCCTGGGGAAGAGGTGGATAAGGGGTGGGCTTTGGGGGAAGGGGCAGAGCAGGGGGATGAGCCTCGATAATGGCCTAGATCCTCAGCTGGGGTAAAACTGCACAGCTACTCCTTTTTGCACTTGGTGGGCATCTGGCCCTAGTTCTTTTGTGTTTAAATTATTTCAGTTCTAATTTGTGTAACTGCCAAACTTCAAACAGAAAGCCTGAGATCCACACACAGAAAGGTGCACACAGTTGCACATCTACACACACACACACACACAAACACACACAGTTATGCATCCAGAGCAGAAAGTAGCTCCAAGAAAAGGACCAATGTTCCTATTCACATGGAGTCACAGAGACTGCACATACAGTTTTGCAGGCATCCCATGGGCCTCCTTTCCTTTGATAGCAGTGGTCTTGGTGGGAAAAATATATATAAAAACTTTTATTTTCTCTTGTTCTTTGATAAATTTATTTATTTATTTAATCAGCTGGCCTGAATGGTCGTTCCAAAAACTACTGCTTCTCAAGAGAAACGGCAAGGAAAGAAGAAAAATAATAAGGTTAGAGAAAGTACATGCGGTGCCAAAAATAATTGTTTTTTCATGAGGAGTCTCCACTGGGATATTACAGAGACCTAAGATGGGATATACTGAGAAATAACAGCACCACAGCTCCTGTTTGAAATGGAAGTGCAAAGGAATTTTCAACTTCATGCATATAAAGAGCATACTGTACACATTGTGATACAAGCTAAATCCAAAAGTAACACTGCTGGGACTGATGTAATATTACTGAATTATATTCAAATAATGGTGCAGTTAACTATGCTGTACAGAACAGGCTGCAGCTGCTAGAGAAGACATTACTTACAAAAAACTATATTTTTACAGCTTATAAAACAGAAACAAAATGAAAAGTCTCTCTCTTTTAGATGAAGAAATATTTGCTTAAGTCCTTCAACACTGGCACATACTGATATGCCAACAGTGAAAGAGATGGAATTCTGAGCTCTTTGATTTTTACAAAGCTGATTTGCATTATTCAATGTGTTTCAGTAACAATTTCATAAAATGATCAAATGCACAGTAGTAGATTCTACTTAATATATGTATAAACTCCACTTTTCTTAGAAGCTTAAAATGTAGTTTTCGCTAAATGAATATTTAATGAATAAAACACCTCAGAAAAACAAACTATTATATATTAAAAAGTTCCATCCTTTCATTTCACTTATTTTTCAGCATTATTGAAATAAGCCCCCACAATACATAAAAAGCACAAACTGTTCCTCCACATTTTTGTTAGCATTTCCTCCATACGTTGCACTTTTATGTTAGCTTTTCAAACAGAAATTATTTTTAAAAAGCATTTTAAGATTATCACTAGAGATTTTAAAGAAACAACAACAGAAGATTTGATAGCAGAACTGGACGACCTGCCAGAACATTTTTCCAACAATATCTACTTAATAGAGGTTAAGTATTTAAAGTTTTGTTTTCTCATTTTATCAGCCTTTTTCATACCTCCATGAGAATGCCTGTCAAAAGTGTAACAACTCTGTAGCATCTTTTATAGTGCATCTAAATATTGAAGAGATTCACAGATTGTCTCAATAAACTGTTTATAACATTCACAGAAATAAAGATAAAAGCAATCTTACTGTTCAGCTTAACAAACTGAACAATTAATATCCTTAAGGGAGGAAAAAACTCTTTTGGAAAGCACACTGGGTGAAATTCGTCCCTGTGCAAAGGGACAGCAAAACTCAATATACTACTAAATTTTCAATTAAGACCCCGAAACATCACATACATGGTATATAGGCCCTGTGCTAGGGCTCTGCACAGAGATTAATTTCATTCATTATGACCACAGCATATGATTTATTTTAAAACAAAAACAAAAAACAAGGACACACTAACCCGGTATCTCTGTGATAATGACAGCTTTATGAGGAGAATGATTTACAGTCATCTTTCAAGTGTCAGGTCCATTTAGCAGACACTTTACTTTTCCTCTTGCTTATCAAACCAGAATTTTTCTTTGCTTAAGTTCCTTAAGATTTTGCATTTCCCCTTATTTTTAGCACACTGGTACTTCACCTTTTTCCCTCTTTTAAATACTCCTACAAGGGGAAAAAAAAAAACCACAGGTTTCTTGGAAGACATTCAAATATTGGACAGGAAAATATGATGGCCCAGTGTTGAACAGCTTTCAGTGTCCATCCTAGATTCTGGACCAGTGGGCTTTTCCATACAAATGCTCTCATTTCAATGGGCCTATTTAAAATGATAATTTAGAGGCATGAACTCCAGGTTAAATATAAAAGGACCACAGGATTACAAACCAGAGTGCAAGTTGAACTCCGAACAGAGGACAGAAAAAAGACAAGACACACAAGACAGATTAGAAACAAAGTGACTTACAATGGGTCTAACCCTGTGAACGAAGAAACATCAATTCTTCTTTGAAAATACAGTGCGTGTCCACACTGCCAAACCAGATGGAAGGAATTTCCTTCTCCTTCCTCCATACACGTGGCAGCAAATACCAAATGTTGCTTTAAATTTTGGTGCCCTCAGATTTATACCATTCACTCATACTCGCTGCCATAGTAACTGTCAAGAAATTTCCACAGACAAGATATTCAGGATAGGAAAGGATAGTAGTGGATCAATCCAGCCCATATTAGTAGTGACTGAAAAGCCTGTTGTCATCTGGCATCTATTTTGTGCTTTGTTCGTCCTTTCACAAAGTAACCACCACCCACACCAAAGTTGGCAATTCAACTGACTGTCTGGAGAGGCCACGGATTGAAATGTCAAGAAATACACACTAATGGTCCCCCACAGGGTTGAGGCACACTGGCAGGTATACTGGCATTTCCACTGCCCAGGCTGTGCTTTTCCTATGGACCTCAGTCTCCACAGTTATCCATAAAAAATCTCACTTGATTTTTCTTGCATACTTAGTTTATAAAATAGTAGCTCAGAAAGAGAAATGCTAGGAGAAAGCTTATTCTTGAAATCAAACTTAGTATATATTGCTCTTGCCTGCACACCTAAACAGTTCAGTGCAAACAATCCAGATGGAATACTCATGCTCACACCCAACTAGGATCAGAAGAAGCAAAGGAGAGCAAGAACAAAATCTGAAATTTAATCAGGCATTAGAATATTTGCAGCCCTTGTCTGATGGCGAAGTAAGAGCATATGAAAGAATCCAGGTGAGGTGATCATCCCAAGAGCCATGTGTACACCTCAACAAAATACTATGCAGACAATCTGAAGAGCTGGAATATTTACTCTACACCATCTGCATCCTCTGGGAGCTCCCCACCCTACTAAACTTGTAGTCATGGTGAGATGTCTTGCCTCATTCTGAAGGTTTGGATTTTTTCTCTCACAGGACCAATAATGAGAGTGTCAAAATAATGTAGACTAGTTACTATGGAATAAGGCCTTGACCATTAGATTCTTAGGCTAGGTCTACACTACAAAATTATATCGGTATAACTACATTGCTCAGGGAAGTGAAAAATTCATACCCCCTGAGAAATGTATTTATACTGACCTAACTCCTGGTGTAGACAGCGCTATTGTCAACTGGAGAGCTTCTCCTGCCCACATAGCAACCGCCTCTCAGAAAGGTGGATTAACTATGCCAACGGAAGAAGCTTTCCTGTCGGCATAGGTATTGTCTTCACTAATGCACTACAGTGGCGTTGCTGCAGGTTTTTAAGTGCAGACCTGCCCTCAGCAAGCTACAAACTGCCTTAATAGGGCAGACCCTCTTCCTAAAGCAATGATTTAAGATTCTCCCAAATTGTCAAACCAGTAACTAGTTTTAACTCACCCTTTATTGAGACAGGCATATTTTCCCTTTTGCAAGGTCAAACAACATGCTCAGGTGGTAGAAGGGGCAGAAGGATCACTTCTTTTTGTTTACCAGACCCAGTTAGTCCCAAACTCTGCATACTGCCAGTAGCTCTAGTTTCAGAGTAGCAGCCGTGTTAGTCTGTATTCGCAAAAAGAAAAGGAGTAATTGTGGCACCTTAGAGACTAACCAATTTATTTGAGCATAAGCTTTCGTGAGCTACAGCTCACTTCATCGGATGCATTCAGTGGAAAATACAGTGGGGAGATTTATATACATAGAGAACATAAAACAATGGGTGTTATCATACACACTGTAACCAGAGTGATCACTTAAGGTGAGCTATTACCAGGAGGAGAGTGGAGGAGGGGGAACCTTTTGTAGTGATAATTAAGGTGGGCCATTTCCAGCAGTTGACAAGTACATCTGAGGAACAGTGGGGGGTGGAGGGGGGGATAAACATGGGGAAATAGTTTTACTTTGTGTAATGACCCATCCACTCCCAGTCTCTACTCAAGCCTAAGTTAATTGTATCCAGTTTGCAAATTAATTCCAATTCAGCAGTCTTTCGTTGGAGTCTGTTTTTGAAGTTTTTTTGTCGAAGTATTGCCACTTTTAGGTCTGTAATCAAGTGATCAGAGAGATTGAAGTGTTCTCCGACTGGTTTTTGAATGTTATGATTCTTGACGTCTGATTTGTGTCCATTTATTCTTTTACGTAGAGACTGTCCAGTTTGACCAATGTACATGGCATTGGGGCATTGCTGGCACATGATGGCATATATCACATTGGTAGATGTGCAAATGAACGAGCCTCTGATGGTGTGGCTGATGTGATTAGGCCCTATGATGATGTCTCCTTAATAGATATGTGGGCACAGTTGGCAACGGGCTTTGTTGCAAGGATAGGTTCCTGGGTTAGTGGTTCTGTTGTGTGGTGTGTGGTTGCTGGCGAGTATTTGCTTCAGGTTGGGGGGCTGTCTGTAAGCAAGGACTGGCCTGCCTCCCAAGATCTGTGAGAGTGATGGGTCGTCCTTCAGGATAGGTTGTAGATCCTTGATGATGCGTTGGAGAGGTTTTAGTTGGGGGCTGAAGGTGACGGCTAGTGGCGTTCTGTTATTTTCTTTGTTGGGCCTGTCCTGTAGTAGGTGACTTCTGGGTACTCTTCTGGCTCTGTCAATCTGTTTCTTCACTTCAGCAGGTGGGTATTGTAGTTGTAAGAATGCTTGATAGAGATCTTGTAGGTGTCTGTCTCTGTCTGAGGGGTTGGAGCAAATGCGGTTGTACCGTAGAGCTTGGCTGTAGATAATGAATCATGTGGTGTAGTCTGGATGAAAGCTGGAGGCATGTAGGTAGGAATAGCAGTCAGTAGGTTTCCGGTATAGGGTGGTGTTTATGTGACCATCGCTTATTAGCACCGTAGTGTCCAGGAAGTGGATCTCTTGTGTGGACTGGTCCAGGCTGAGGTTGATGGTGGGATGGAAATTGTTGAAATCATGGTGGAATTCCTCAGGGGCTTCTTTTCCATGGGTCAGATGATGAAGATGTCATCAATGTAGCGCAAGTAGAGTAGGGGCATTAGGGGACGAGAGCTGAGGAAGCGTTGTTCTAAATCAGCCATAAAAATGTTGGCATACTGTGGGGCCATGCAGGTACCCACAGCAGTGCTGCTGATTTAAGGTATACATTGTCCCCAAATGTGAAATAGTTATGGGTGAGGACAAAGTCACAAAGTTCAGCCACCAGGTTTGCCGCGACATTATCGGGGATACTGTTCCTGATGGCTTGTAGTCCATCTTTGTGTGGAATGTTGGTGTAGAGGGCTTCTACATCCATAGTGGCCAGGATGGTGTTTTCAGGAAGATCACCGATGGATTGTAGTTTCCTCAGGAAGTCAGTGGTGTCTCGAAGATAGCTGGGAGTGCTGGTAGCGTAGGGCCTGAAGAGGAAAGTCTACATAGCCAGACAATCCTCCTGTCAGGGTGCCAATGCCTGAGATGATGGGGCATCCAGGATTTCCAGGTTTATGGATCTTGGATAGCAGACAGAATACCCCAGGTCGGGGTTCTAGGGGTGTGTCTGTGCAGATTTGTTCTTGTGCTTTTTCAAGGAGTTTCTTGAACAAATGCTGTAGTTTCTTTTGGTAACCCTCAGTGGGATCAGAGGGTAATGTCTTGTAGAAAGTGGTGTTGGAGAGCTGCCGAGCAGCCTCTTGTTCATATTCCGACCTATTCATGATGACGACAGCACCTCCTTTGTCAGCCTTTTTGATTATGATGTCAGAGTTGTTTCTGAGGCTGTGGGTGGCATTGTGTTCTGCACGGCTGAGGTTATAGGGCAAGTGATGCTGCTTTTCCACAATTTCAGCCCGTGCACATCGGCGGAAGCACTCTATGTAGAAATCCAGTCTGTTGTTTCGACCTTCAGGAGGAGTCCACCCAGAGTCCTTCTTTTTGTAGTCTTGGTAGGAAGCTCTCTGTGGGTTAGTACGTTGTTCAGAGGTGTGTTGGAAATATTCCTTGAGTCAGAGGTGTCGAAAATAGGATTCTAGGTCACCACAGAACTGTATCATGTTCGTGGGGGTGGAGGGGCAGAAGGAGAGGCCCCGAGATAGCCCAGCAGAAGAATCTGTCCTAAGAGTATAGTTGGATAGATTAACAATATTGCTGGGTGAGTTAAGGGAACCACTGTTGTGACCCCTTGTGGTATGTAGTAGTTTAGATAGTTTAGTGTCCTTTTTCTTTTGTAGAGAAGCAAAGTGTGCATTGTAAATGGCTTGTCTAGTTTTTGTAAAGTCTAGCCACGAGGAAGTTTGTGTGGAAGATTGTTTTTTATGAGAGTATCCAGTTTTGAGAGCTCATTCTTAATCTTTCCCTGTTTGTTGTAGAGAATGTTGATCAGGTGGTTCCGCAGTTTCTTTGAGAGCGTGTGGCACAAGCTGTCAGCATAGTCTGTGTGGTATGTAGATTGTAATGGATTTTTTACCTTCAGTCCTTTTGGTATGATGTCCATCTGTTTGCATTTGGAAAGGAAGATGATGTCTGTCTGTATCTGTATGAGTTTTTTCATGAAGTTGATAGATTTCCACTCCATATGGCTAAATTCAGTGCCTTGCATAATGACAGGTTTCAGAGTAGCAGCCGTGTTAGTCTGTATTCGCAAAAAGAAAAGGAGTACTTGTGGCACCTTAGAAACCAACAAATTTATTTGAGCATAAGCTTTCGTGAGCTACAGCTCACTTAGTGATGCTACTCAGATCACCTATTAATGGAGTAGTGGCAAAGAGTCCTGTGGCATCTTATAGACTAACAGACGTATTGGAGCATAAGCTTTCGTGGGTGTATACCCACTTCGTCGGATGCATGTAGTGGAAATTTCCAGAGGCAGGTATAAATATGCAAGCAAGAGTCAGGCCTCATCCCCCCTGATTGAACTAACCTCGTTATCCCTAGCCTGACTCTTGCTTGCATATTTATACTTGCATCTGGAAATTTCCACTACATGCATCAGACGAAGTGGGTATTCACCCACAAAAGCTTATGCTCCAATACGTCGGTTAGTCTATAAGGTGCCACAGGACTCTTTGCCGCTTTTACCGATCCAGACTAACACAGCTAGCCCTCTGATATTAATGGAGAGATGGCCTTAGAATGAGATCCTCAAAGATATTTAGGTGCCTAACTCCCACTGAAGTCAATGGGAGTTGGGCGCCTGTAATACCTTTTGGGATCTGAGCCTTACTGCCAGTCCTGTGCTCTTTCCAGGTGCTTTTTGGTTCTTTACATGGACACTATCTTGCTAGTCAGCACTCCACACAACTTAGGCCTCCCATTCTCTATCTCTGTTGCCACTTGAACAGCTCAGGTTCCCTGCTGTCGCCATTTTCAGCTGCAGATACTCTAGAAGTGCAATTCAGGCTTTGCACATACTATCATAGATGCACAGTCGAAGAAGTTGCTGAGCCACTGGAGTCAATAGAAGGTAGGGGTGCTTAGCCTGTGCTCAGCAACTCTCAGGATCTGGCCACACAATTTGTATAGGGCTGACTGAAAACCCAGTGTTCCACTGGGGGAAAAAAAGGTTATCGACAAAACGAAATTTTTTGAAGAAAGTGTCTGCTTTCCTCAAAAGTTTTCCAATAGTTCATCCAAAAAAAAGGGGGGGGGGTAGTTTTCAACAGTTTTTGGCTGAAGTTTTTCAGTTTTCAGGGGTTTTTTTTGCAAAAAGTCAACATTTTTCTGCGGCGGGGGAGGGGGGGGGCGCATTTTCCAGATAGCTCTAAGGTATATATTTTACACACACACACTCACTCTCTCTCTCGCTGCTACTACTCTTACCCATTGTAATCTGGATTTTATTTTTTGGCCTTTGTTTTGAACTCTGTTTGGGTCTTTGGTAAGGTCCATTGCTGTATTTAAATAGAAGTATATAAATAGTGTGTCAGTGTATAAGAACAACCTTCTTCCTATGCAGTTCTAGTGGCCTTATAAGCTTTGCTTTGTTTTCATGGCAGTTTAAACTTGTGCCTGAATAATCAGTTTGTAAACAGTCCTGCCTGTTTATAATTAGAAGCCAGTATACAGTTTCTACTGTATGTTGGCAACCGGATTTCTGTCACCCCAATCACAGGTTGTCGTCACAGACTTGTTTTATCTCTGTGAATAGATTTAGGTTTTTGTGACCAAAAACAGTGTGATAAGAACAAATCAAAACATTGAGCACACTTTTGCTGCTAAACAAATAGATAACAATACCAACTAATAATTAATAGTAATCTGCTATTATTTATTTGTTTTCTACTTAAGCAGAGCCAAATGGGTTTTATGAAGATGATGTGAATGAATAAAAAGCCAGCTTCCTTGGAACAGAGTACCATATGGTATAAATTGTTCTCCAAGTACACCTTCATTCCCAGGTCAGCTATTATACACTTCAACAGGACAATTCTTAGTAATTACATCTAATAGCAATTTCACTGCCAAATGCATTTCTGAAGGAGGTTGATTCTATTTTTGCTACCAGTAGTACTGTAAATAAAACCATTACCAAATGAAATCTACCAAAAACTTTCAAACTTGTCTTGTTTAAATAAACTGCATTGCAAGACCCAGTACTAAGCTAACCCCTAGTTGTTTATAGCGTATATTTGTACATTTCCTAAACACTTAGATCCAATGGGAGTTACACATGTCACAGAGAATGCAGATGCAGACATGATACACACGTATGACTTAAGAAAGACACATATCTGTAATATTTATAATAATCACTATTCAAGTACAATATACAGCAATGAACTTCAGAACAATATTAGACAAACTGTCTCAAAAGATTTTAACACAAATGTATTTTTCACATAAAAGTACAATAGAAAATGTTTACACTTGAAATACTCTTATGGCATTCGTGGTATTGAAACTCTCCTATGGTATTCATGAAATCCAAAGTATTTGTTTACAATAAAACATTACAATAATAGCAGAATTCTGCTATCAGATAGGAAGTCAGTCATCCCTATTTTGTCTAAATTGCCACCTACGCTCCACGGTGCTTATAAGAAATCATGTAACCAGCGATAGCTAGATTGTGTGACAGATAGGAATAGCTGATAATTTGGCCCAGAACCGCAAAAATATTTAAGTGCCTAACTCCTATTGAAATCAATAAGAGGTAGGCACCTAAATACCTTAGTCTTTATTAACTTATAACAACTGTTATAATACAAATATATATGTATATGCAAGTTTGTATACAGTCAACGTGTGCCTCTCCCACACCTTTCATAATCTGCTAGACATCTTGCTCTTTGGGACAGCAACTTTGTCTTCATATATTTTTGTATGGTGCCTAGTACAGTGAAGCCCTGATCCTGACTGAGAATTTTAGGTGCTATTGCAATACAATTATTAAGTAATAAATAACAGTAGCACTGCAGAAAGGACAGTCATTCTAAAGGACTATCATAGACAGACCATAAAAAAAATGTCACAGGGTAACTGTCCTTGACATTTGCAAACTGGCAAGCACTGTCCATTAGGTTCCAGGCTGCAAACTCAAAATAGTTCTATGTACTGGAAACAGAATTTAGCAGTTGTTCCCTCTGCAGACTATCACAACTGCAATTTAAAAAAAGAGTATTTTTTACAAACAATTTCAGTAAATTAGTCTGTCCAGTTATACTATGAAAGAAGCAACACAGCAGCACTACAGGTAACAATCACAACAGCAGCCCTAAATATTCAAAAAATCACGAGTCAAGCTCACCAAAATCATGAAATTGGTTTAAAAACATGAGATTTTTTAAAAACATTATAGATTTTGTGTTCTTTTTATTTGCCCTCTGGTTTGTGAGCTTTTAGGGTGCACTCAGGCCACATTTTAATACTTTTCTTTGCAACCACAAGGGCTAAAAACTTTCGTTTAAAAAAATGAAAGCTGATATTCCCATTTAATCACAGGAGTCCAGGAGCTAGGGCTTCCTTTGGGAAAAAAATTAAATATTGCAACCCTCATAATAAGGTTGCATGAGTTGACGTCACTGCAGAAGGATAAATCATCATCTCAAACTGCTTGCCCCACAACAGACACATTCCTTAAGTAGAATAGCTGGTACTAATACCAATTATGGCAAACTAATTGTATTCAAATCATCCACACCCTTTGACAGTAAAATATGATATGAAGACAAGACTACAAAAGGACAATAGTAGTACTAAAATACAGGAAGTTTGCTTTGGGATTTTAGAATAAATAATGTCTTACTGCCCTACACTTATGCTGAAAAAGCCTCTACCAAAGTAAAAACAGGACAGGAGTGGGCTACAGTCACTCAGAAGACATTATCTGTTTAAACTGCTAATGGCAAGCTCTGCTGTTATATTTGTATTATTGCCTTTCTGCAAATTACTTTTATCAGCGATAATTTAGCTTTTTATTTCATTATCTAGCACAGCAGACAAAAGGAAAACAGATTTGTTTTACAGCAGCTCCAGCACTTGTTCTGTCCATTAACATAGACAGATGAAGGCAAATTAAAGCTCTTAGGCCACATTTTCAACACACATTGTCATGAGTACTCTGTAGCTAACTAGCCTGTGTTTCTAAAGTTGCACAGAGCACAAACTGTGCTTTTATTTTTTCCATGAAGTACATATTTCTAAAAACATAATAATTTTTTTGCATTTTTCATTTTTATCTGCCTACCAAGAACAGTCGCATATGATCAAAGCACAAGCAGGGAGCACCATTTTTTGTAATTTTTTGTGAGAAACAATCATTAGTGATGAGTCATCTGAAGCTTGAAACTTGGCTTCCTCCCAGCCTCGTTTTCCTTTTTCTAAACTAAAACTCTGTAAAACCACAAAGGAGGAGTTGGGTTTGATTAAAAGATTAGCCACTACATAGTGAAACCTAATTCAACGGATGTTACATTATATTTATAGTTTATTTTAGATTTGTTTTAAGCCACATAATTTCTAAATCTTGATCCAAAAAAATGGATTACCAACAAAAAATGTTTACTGGATCAAATGCAGACATATTAGGCAACATTTCCTGTTCAAAAGTCATATATTTTTTAAAAACCTTGAGAAGTTGCCACTGCAACCCAAGCATAAAATTGTACTATTGTATAATGTGCAATTAAAGTCAATGATAAATTATTTCAAAGGTGAGACCCATACAATAGGGAAAATCTTTACAGAGTGTGACATGGAAAATAAGGAGTGCCTACCCCGTCATTTTAAAATAATGAATTGATATTGAATTAAATTAAATAATGCCAATACCATTTCAACTTCTAACTGAAACTGGTAATTGTTCTCTAAATAAAAATTGTGAAACATTTACAGTAGATTAAAGTGATTTAGCTTTAAATCACTTCCCTAATCATTATTAGACGACTGACCTATAAGCAGATTTTTTGTTTGGGAGTCAGGTCAGTGAAAATACATTGGTATTATATTAAAAGTTGGTGGAAATGCATAGAAATCCAGAACAGTAAGAAAAATATCTCTTAGATTCCCCACCAAAATAACATTGAAAAGCAAACATAAACATGGGGGGAGGGACACCTCAGTTGTTTGAGCATTGGCCTGCTAAACCCAGGATTGTGAGTTCAATCCTTGAGGGGGCCATTTAGGGATCTGGGGCAAAAACTGGGGATTGGTCCTGCTTTGAGCAGGGGGTTGGACTAGATAATCTCCTGAGGTCCCTTCCAACCCTGATATTTTATGATTCTATCTTTTAATCTTTTCCTTTTCTTGCAAGCACGCTTTGCAGGGTTCCCAAAGTAATAATAAAAATGAAATTACGAAGTATGTACACCAGTGTTTTCCTAAGAGGGCCCTTGTTAAGAGAAAAAGAATATGCTATTTGAATATATTTAACCAGCAGGAGGGTCTAAATCAGGATCTTATGATTCCTCCCCCCCATAATCCACCGCAAAGTTCAAAGATCAGAGCTTTCCCAGAGGTTCACTGTGCATAGTGCAAATGTCGTACACTGAAAAGTTCCCAAAGGCTGTGCTCATTTATACCTCTGGGATTGAACTAGGTATAAAGCAAAGCAGAATTTGGCTCAAAAATCTTCACATTTTCAATTAAAGTTATTTTAATTGCATCAATAGGGATTATATTGTTTCCCATTCATCCTTTAAGATGTCAACTTATAGAGAGAAATACACACACACACTTGCACTGTGAACAGTTAATCATTTCTGATAAATGGACTTACAATATCAACTGTTTCTTCTAATGGATGTAGGTTATTAACAGCATATCACTAGAGATATTCCAGTAACTTGGGTGCTTTGTATTTCTGTCCTGATTACAGGTCTAGAACGAATTGAAGACTGGGGGAGTTGAGGGCAGAACATTATATAGATATAATAATGCAGTAAAGCAGACATGGGAAGATATTAAGCTGAAAGCCCATGTACATCCTATCATACAGGAATAGTTCATAAAGTCATGTGTGTAAAAAAGCCCAAAATGACTGAGAACTTAAAGAACAGACAGTAGCAGATGGAGAATCCCAGTGATGACTGGATGTGTTGAAATTCTAAACAAAAAAAGCTCCCAGGCATTCTGTAGCTGTTTTCATCACTTCACACTGACTCAACAGATATTAAGAACATAAGAATGGCCCTACTGGGTCAGACCAAACGTCCATCTAGCCCAGTATCCTGTCTTCCAACAGTGACCAGTGCCAGGTGACCCAGAGGGAATGAACAGAAAAAGTAATCATCAAGTGATCCATCCCCTGTCACCCATTCCCAGCTTCTGGCAAACAGAAGCTAGGGACACCATTCCTGCCCATCCTGGCTAATAGTCGTTCATGGACCTATCCTCCATGAATTTATCTAGTTCTTTTTTGAACGCTGTTATGGTCTTGGCCTTCACAACATTCCCTGGCAAGGAGTTCCACAGGTTGACTGTGTTGTGTGAAGAAATACTTCCTTTTATTTGTTTTAAACCTGCTGCCTATTAATTTCATTTGGTGACCCCTAGTTCCTGTGTTATGAGAAGTAGTAAACAACACTTCCTTGTCTACTTTCTCTACACCAGTCATGATTTTATAGACCTCAATCATATCTCCCCTTAGCCGTCTCTTTTCCAAGATGAAATGTCCCAGTCTTCTTAATCTCTCCTCACACGGAAGCCATTCCATACCCCTAATAATTTTTGCTGCCCTTTTCTGAACCTTTTCCAATTCCAGTATATCTTTTTTGAGATGGGGAGACCACATCTGCACACAGTATTCAAGATGTGGGCATACCATGGATTTATATAGAGGCAACATGATATTTTCTGTTCTATTATCTATCCCTTTCTTAATTATTCCCAGCATTCTGTTCACTTTTTTGACTGCCGCCGCATATTGAATGGATGTTTTCAGAGAACTATCCACAATGACCACTCAAGAAAGAGATCATGGAGTAAGAGCTAAATTAGACCCCATCATTTTATATGTATAGTTGGGATTATGCTTTCCAATGTGCATTACTTTGCATTTATCAACATTAAATTTCAACTGCCATTTTGTTGCCCAGTCTCCCAGTTTTGAGAGATCCTTTTGCAGCTCTTTGCAATCTGCCTGGGTCTTAACTATCTTTAGTAATTTTGTATCATCTGCAAATTTTGTCACCTCACTGTTTACCCCTTTTTCTGGATCATTATGAATATGTTGAATGGGACTGGTCCCAGAACAGACCCCTGAGGGACACCACTATTTACCTCTCTCTATTCTGAAAACTGACCATTTATAACTACCCTTTGTTTCCTATCTTTTAACCAGTTACCAATCCATGAGAGCACCTTTCCTCTTATCCCATGGCAGCTTACTTTGTGTAAGAGCCTTTGGTGAGGGACCTTGTCAAAGGCTTTCTGAAAATCTAATTATACTATATCCACTGGATCCCCTTGATTTACATGCTTTTTGACCCCCTAAGAGAATTCTAGTAGATTGGTGAGGCATGATTTCCCTTTACTAAAACCATGTTGACCCTTCCTCAACAAATTATGTTCATCTATATGTCTGATAATATTGTTCTTTATTATAGTTTCAACCAGTTTGCCCGGTACTGAAGTCAGGCTTATAGGCCTGTAATTGCCAGGATCACCTCTGGAGCCCTTTTAAAAAATTGGCGTCACATTAGCTATCCTCCAGTCATTTGGTACAGAAGCTGACTTAAATGATAGGTAGGTTACAGACTACAGTTAATAGTTCTGCAATTTCACATTTGAGTTCTTTCAGAACTCTTGGATGAATACCATCTGGTCCTGGGGACTTATTGCTGTTTAATTTATCAATTTCTTCCAAAACCTCCTCTAATGATACCTCAATCTGGGACCAGATCTGTCACCTATAAAGAATGGCTCAGGTTTGGGAATCTCCCTCACATCTTCAGCTGTGAAGACCAATGCAAAGAATTCATTTAGTTTCTCCGGAATGGCCTTATTGTCCTTGAGTGCTCTCTTAGCACCTCAATCATCCAGTGGTCCCACTGCTTGTTTAGCAGGCTTCCTGCTTCCGATGTACTTAAAAAAAATTGCTACTACTTTTTGAGTCTTTGGCTAACTGTTCCTCAAATTCTTTTTTGGCCTACTTACTTGTATTTTTACACTTCATTTGTCAGTGTTTATGCTCCTTTCTATTTTCCTCTTTTTAAAGGATGCCTTTTTTTTTTGCCTTTCTCTGCTTCTTTTACTTTGTTGGTTAGCCATGTTGGCTCTTTTTTGGTTGTCTTACTAAGTTTTTTAATTTGGGGTATACATTTAAGTTGAGCCTCTATTATGGTGTCTTTAAAAAGTTTCCATGCATCTTTCAGAGATTTCACTTTTGGCACTATACCCTTTAATTTCTGTTTAATTAACCATTAACTAAGCAGAGTACTTTGCGTTTGTCCTTATTGAATTTCAACCTATTTACTTCAAACCATTTCTCCAATTTGTCCTACCTTTTTGATGAAAACTGAAACAAAAAAGTCATTTAGCACTTCTGCCATTTCCACATTTTCTGTTATTGTTTTCTCCCTTCATTGAATGATGGGCTTACCCTGTCCTTAGTCTTTCTCTTGCTTCTAATGTATTTGTAGAATGTTTTCCTGTAACCCTTTATGTCTCTAGCTAGTTTAATCTCATTTTATGTCCTGGCCTTTCTAATTTTGTCCTCACATAATTGTGCTATTTGTTTATATTCATTCTTCATACTTTGACTTACCTTCCACTTTCTGTGGAACTCTTTTTTGAGTTTCAGATAATTGAAGATCTCCTGGTTCAGCCAGCATGGTCTCTTGCCATACTTTGTATCTTTCCTATGGAGTGGGATAGTTTGCAGAAGTGGCAGTTGGGCCAAATAATCCTCCATCTGTGCAGTCTCCCTCATACAACCAATAAAATTGCTCTGTGTAAATTAGCTGTAGAATAAGGGTGGTGATTAGTTGAGCTACCTCTGATATCAGAATGTTCTAGGACCCTTGGCATGGCATAGGCACATGCCTTGCTTTCGCACAGGTATAGTTCACAAAGTCAAAATGCCTGAGAATTTACAAATTGGATAGTAACAGACTGAAAAAAATCCAGTGATGATTCAACCTGGTGATATTCTTAATAGATAGAGCTCTCAGTCATGCTTGTAGTTGTTTCTATCACTTCACACTGACTTACAGGCATAATAGGCTCCAGAGTGACACACAGAGTGACAATCCCAGAATTTTTTTACATATATAGGAACAGCTGAGGAGAAATGAGGAAACACCTTTCAGTGCTACTGAAAGACATGGGACTGGGAGAGATTTTTGGGGGGATAGAATGGCTAAATGCTAAAAAAGAAAAAGGATTGTCCATCTTAGATGGCACAGATGGCTTGTATGGATAGAAAAATTATACTTTAACTTAACCCAAATCCAAAACATTCATCTAAAGCAGCAACATCACTGCTAGATTGTCTTACACACACAGGCGTTGCAGAGTAATCTAACAGATTGAACACAGGGCCAGCAGTCAGAAACTCCAAAATTATAACTCCACTCTCTCCCACTGCCTTGATGAGTTACTTAGCCTCTCTGGGTATGCCTACATACCAAATGAAAGTACCTGTGCTAGTTTTAATCTAGCTAGCATGGGGAACTACAGTAGTGAAGGTGTGGCAACACAGACTTCAGTAAGGGCTAATGACCCAAGTACAAGCCCACAAGGGACCCTGATTACGTATGCTGGTTACTGGCCTGCAATGAAGTCCATGATGCCACATCTTCACTATCACTATTATCCATGCCAGCTAGATTCAAGCTAGTGCAGGTATACCTACCTGTGCTATAATCATACCTTCATTTTCTGTGTTGTCATAACCTCTTTAATCATTCTTACAATGCTGCATGTTGGAAATATTAATGAGTCAGTGTTTATACAGCAGTTTGAAGATGTAAAGCACTATATAAAAATGTTAAGTATTATTAACCGTGGAGGGAGTTACCTGTCCAATTTTCCAGCTTGTTAAGATGTACTAATAGTAGTAACTAGAAATAATCCAAGCTCATACTAGTGGGTGCATCAAGGAATGCAGTACACAGAATGAAGAGATAGGAAAAAAATAAAAAATAAAAAGACAAACTTCTCCAACCTTGGAAAATGCTCAACTGTAGGTCCTGAAAAACAAATAAATCTTAGCTGAAGAGTGAGTAACATAAGCTCTGTTTTTTCAAAGGGGGTCTCTAATTTTGGATGCACAATTAAACATACATCTGGCAAGACCATCAGTAGTGTGGTGCACTACAGTTCCTGTCCAGCGAAATCCTGGCCCTACTGAAGTTAGTGGGAGTTGTCATTCAAATAAAGCTCAAATCAACTGAATTATACTGATATACACCAGCTGAACATCTAGTCCATATATTTTTCAGTGCTCTACAATTAATTTTAGCACATAACAATCCCATCAAGGTAGTACAAATGACCAGAATAAATCTTATTGGGTGACTGTTAAGCAAGTGTTTTAAGGTATTCTAGGAAACGATCATTATAACTATAAGTAAGGCTCATTCCTCTTATTTCCTCAAAACATTATTTTACTAGCTCATAGCTCCCAGTTACAAACTGGGTTTGTAAAAAAACATCTGCTTCCCTCGGATGTTGTGTACAATATGATTCTACATACAACGGCCACTTTAAAGAGTAGCTACTAACTTTCCCTTCCCACATTTTTGAACATACTACTTTCTGAGAGTTTCAACATACATTCTACATGCACCCATTCTCAAACTACATTTTGTCATCAAGCAATAACAATAAAAATCACACGAGTCATGCCCTGAAAATGTGGGCCGGAAAACTGAATTGGCCTCATGCTTGCAATAACGAAGGATCACAAAGCATTAAACCATTTTGAAGGTTTGCAATATGGTATTAGCATATAATCTCTAAAATACAATTCAAAAAAGGACTTCTCCAAATTCTTCTTGGGCAGCCCACCACTAGAGCATTATGTCAGAAGGGGAATCAAAACACCAACACTGCAGGGAATCAAGGGACCTGAAGGTCCTGGTAAATAACTGTACACATGAGCTCCCACTACAATGCTGTAGCTAAAAGGGCAAATATGATCCTTGGATGTATATTCAGGGAACTATTAAGTAAGTAGGAGTAGTAAATTGGTATTACCTCTGCATGCAGCATTAGTTAAAGCATTACTGGAATAGTGTGTGTAACACTTCAAAAAGGATGCTCATATGTTGGAAAGATTTCAGAAAAGAGCCACAACAATGAGTTGAGGTCTGGAAAACATGCCTTCCAATAAGAAGACTAAAGAGAACCAACAGGCCTTATTGGTTTACTCAAGTGAAGGTGAATTGATCATAGTAGATGTCTCTTTGATCGAGCAGAAAAAGTCAGAAATGAGATTCAATGGCTGAATGCTAGATACATGAGGACTAGGAAAAAGGTAAAATTTTTAACAGAGAAATAGTAAAGCACTGGAACAATTTATAATGGAATGTAGTGCATTCTCTGTCACCTGAAGTCTTGAAATAACTAGATATCCTTCTAAAAGATATGCTATAGTTCAAACAGAAGATATGGGCTTCTTGCGGAAACAAGTGGATGAGGTTCTATGGCCTGTCAGGTTCTATGTGGGAGGTCTGACCAGAGGATCACAATGGTTCCTTCTGGCTTTAGAATCTAGAAGGAAGTCCCTCCAATGATAAATGAAATGGGACAGCCCATGCGGTATTTTTAGGTGGAATTGCAAAAACACTTGTTTTTACAGCAATTTTTAAGAATTCATTTTCATAACGCTCTTAAAAATTATATAAAAATAAAAAGACACCAACAGTTTTCAAGCCAGATCCAGGATTGCATTAGTGCAGCTTTCTGCTACAAAGCATAATGTCAGCATAACCAGAGGATTTCCCGTGTCATGGCATCCTCAAAGGAAGCAGAGCTATTGTAATGGCCCTGCTCTCTGTGGAAGGCAGAAGGGGCACAGTGAGGTAGAAGTGGTATGTGACCAGAGGGTGGGACATGTCTGCCTAAGCAGTTCCTTGGAAACACTGGCAGCCAGCACAATTTAATCATAGAAAATTAGGGTTGGAAGAGACCTCAGGAGGTCACCTAGCTTAACCCCCTGCTCAATGCAGGACCAAACCCAACTAAATCATCCCAGCCAGGGCTTTGTCAAGCCAGGCCTTAAAAACCTCTAAGGATGAAGGATTCCACCACCTCCCTAAAAACCCATTCCAGGGCTTCACCACCCTCCTAGTGAAGTAGTTTTTCCTAATATCCAACCTAGACCTCCCCCACTGCAACTTGAAACCATTGTTTCTTGTTCTGTCATCTGCCACCACTGAGAACAGCCGAGCTCCATCCCCTTTGGAACCCCACTTCAGGTAGTTGAAGGCTGCTATCAAATCCCCCCTCACACTTCTCTTCTGCAGACTAAATAAGTCCAGTTCCCTCAGCTTCTTCTCATAAATCGTGTGCCCCAACCTTCTGATCATTTTCATTGCCCTCCACTGGACTCTCTCCAATTTGTCCACATCCTTTCTGTAGTGGGTGGGCCCAAAACTGGGCGCAATACTCCAGATGTGGCCTCACCAGTGCCGAATAGAGGAGAATAATCACTTCCCTCAGTCCGCTGGCAATGCTCCTATTAATGCAGCCCAATATGCTGTTAGCCTTCTTGGCAACAAGGGCACACCTTTGGCTCATATCCAGCTTCTCATCCACTGTAATCCCAAGGTCCTTTTCTGCAGAACTATCGCTTAGCCAGTCAGTCCCCAGCCTGTAGCAGTGCATGGGATTCTTCCAGCCTAAGTGCAGGACTCTGCACTTTTCCTTGTTGAACCTCATCAGATTTCTTGTGGCCCAAACCTCCAATTTCTCTAAGTCACTCTCAACCCTACCCCTACCCTCCAGGATATCTATCTTTCCCCTCAGCTTAATATCATCCACAAACTTGCTCAGGGTGCAATGCAATCCCATCATCCAGATCATTAATCCTTTAATTTGGGTGGGAAGGGGACTGGCCTGGTGCAGACTGGCTTAGTATCAAGAGAGCGAAAAGAGGACAATGACACACACACTCCACACCCTGAGCTGTGTTAGGTAAGCCCCATGGGGTTGGAGATTGTGGGTGCACTGTCCAGCCCACACTTCTACAAGGCCACCCACTTCCTGTTCCATCTTCACCCTCTTATGGAGAGAGCTCTGTAACAGGGCAGTCCTGGGAAGGATTGCTACAGAGGTAGCTGATATGCCCAGGAAGGATAAGATTCCAGAGACACAATCTGGACCCTGGCTTTTAATATTTCAAAGCCATATGGAAATTCATTCATTTCACACTCAGTTTGTTGTTCATATCACTGCATTCTACAGTATCCAAAATATACTGTGTGTTTTTTGACACAGGATGCTGTTCTAAACAAGAACAACATTAGAAGTATAAGCTGCAATAACCACAATTGACTTTGCATATGATTTTACTGTAGCATACAATATCTCCCTGTTAAAACAAAAATGGAGGCCTTTCTTTGCAGGTTGATTATTATATGATGCCATAAAACTCTCTGATGGACCTGCACTCTTTTTTGCATCTGTTGCAGCTTTTAAAAACCAACAGCCTCATATGCAAGATGAAATGTTGCCATTGCTTTCATAAACACAGTACATCTCTATCCTCTAATGGATAGATATCCAAAAAGTGAGAAAAGACTTCAGCATTGTGAATAACTAGTGTCTGGGATTAAAAACATCCTGTCTTAGTGGCTATCCTCTAATGGAATGTTGTTTTGTCATTTCTTACAGAAAACACTTTTCAGTGAATCACATTAAATATCACAAGTCTCCTGGAGCAATCCCTTATGAATCTGACCTATATCCCATCAGACTTCAGGAAAGGAACATAATGGTCACACAAGGGTGTGCCCCATCATGGCTTCTACACACCAAGAGCAACGATTGATACACATAAAAGACTCAATCCTGCAAAGTGCTGAATGCTTTCAATTCCCACAGAAGTTATCTTCCTGGAACAAGTCCAAATTGCAGTCTACAAAAAAAGGACTTGATCCTGTTGCTCTTATGCAGGTGAAACACTCAAAGAATTCAACCCTCATCTTACGTATCAGTGTTTCCAATATCAAACATGTTTGAACTAAAAATACTGCCCCCATAAACATTTCATTGAATTGTCTTAATAATAATGAACAACTAGGGGCTGGGATGGTTAAGAGGTAGGAAACTAGCATTTAAAACGAACACAAAGGTTAACACTGGATACCCACCAAACCTGCAAACATTTGTTCATTCAAGGTCTTTTTTCAGCAATCATGATGAACTTTCCCACTTCAGGAGGGAAGAAGAAAACATTTAGGGCTCTTCAAGCTATAACCCTGCCCACTCCACCCTACTATTGCCCCTGCTTATCATGAGATGATCCTGGCCATGGCTGGTATCTTATCTCTGTAATCCTCTGGGGTTAGATGGAGCCAATCTTATGGTTGTAATAGTTCTACTGCTGTTATAAATGATCTTTTCCTGTGAAGAAACACATTATCTATGGGGGAAAAGGAATGACCACGCTTGCTAATGGGAAAATGTTTATTTTCATTTGAAACAATCAAAGCAAAGCTGCAGCAACAAAAATCATAGTTGCTTTAGAGCTCTTAATAATCATTAGGCTGTGAAATGAACTGCACCCACATAAATAGTAGGTGCATAATGATGGAATTGTGCACATGAAGCCTTAGAGCCAAATTTTGTTTCCACTGAAATCAATGGGAGTTTGGTTATTGATTTCAAGAGAACCATTTCAAGAGAATCAAGAGAATCATTCTGAATAGGTCTTGTACCTGCACTTGTGTGAAACTAGAGCCTTAGGGCTAGATTCTGCCATGCTGTTACCGGATCTGTGGTGAGGGGTGGAGGAAAGGTGTTAAGATATTCTTTCTGCTCAGCATAGTCCATATAAGGACCAAAGAAACTCCAGACCCTGAGCTCATAAAAATGCAGAGTTAACCACCCTGCCTTCTCCAGGGAGGAGCACTGTGCCCCAAAGGGGTGGGAAGGGATTAAGAAGAAGAAGGAATATAAATCCACCCAGCCCTGTCCTCACAAGCAGAGCTCCCCATGGGGCTGTGTGGAACCTTGCATGATGACCCCTTCAGAAAGGCTGCACCAAACTGGCACAAATGTGTATTATATTCACAAGTGAAGTCTACAAAGAACACTTATAAGTGACAGCAAATCTATTTTAAATTAAAACCATTGGCAGGCCAGCCTGTGATTCAGATGAGCTGAGATTGTTATTCAGAAGTCCTAGCTCCTAGGGGTGATTCTGCAAGCCCTCACCCAAGTGGTATTATACCTGTCCCACAAACTATCTCACTGAGTGAAATACACACCAGTGACAATCCCTCCGTCACATCTCAGATACAGGCCTCTGGCAGGCAGCATACTTCCCTGGATGCCATGTCAGGGCAACAAATCCCCCTTCATCCTGATGGATCGCTAGCTGATTACACGACCTAAGCTGCAGTACT
Organism: Caretta caretta; assembly: GCF_965140235.1. NCBI lineage: Eukaryota > Metazoa > Chordata > Testudines > Cheloniidae > Caretta > Caretta caretta. Next base: position 176,621,463 of record NC_134208.1, on the reverse strand, counting down.
GTGTAACACATGAGATGCTTCTCAATGTATCACAAGCTCAATTTTTATTTGAAACATGCCACTAGGCTGTGGCATGCATCATTTGAAAAGCCCAACAACGTGGCATGCTTTTCACTTCACTTACATACATGCCACATATAACAAAATATATGAAATCACAATTGCAATAGGCAGAGAACTTTGTTTTCACTATGTGTCTGAAGAGGCTTAAATAGGTTGTTTAGCCCATCAGGTACATGGACTATTCTTGCTCATGAAACATGCTTTAATATTTTATGCATCACAGAGCATGGTCCAAATCCTAGAGTCCAGAATGAGTTTTCTTCACACGTCTTTTCTCAGACAAAACAGCCATTTGCTTCAGTAGAAATTTTGCCTAAGGAAGGCTGAGTTAAAAAGTGAGAAAGGACTTCAGCATTGTGAATAACTAGTGTTTGGGATTAAAAACATCCTGTCTTAGTCAGACTACTCCCCATTTCTCTTATCTTTGAGCACAGGCACCTTAAAATTACATATCTGCCCTTCCATGTCTTTTGGAGGAGAGCAGTATCTGACTCCACCAACAGCTGAGTGACGGATACTGCTACTGCCTCCCTCAAAGAATCTATCATTCCACTAATGCTACGAGACATGTGTGGATCTGAGATCACAGTCCTTACAAGAATCTGCATACAATTCAAAACGGGTATATAAACTCACTTACATAAGCCACAATGGGTGTTTCCCCACATCCAAAAGTAGATTACTCTGTACAGCTACGTGCTTGCCAAAAAAGGCACTTAGCCAAGTAAACATGTGTAGAAGGCCAGTCCGCTGCTCTTTACTCTGACTGAGGTCAGCAGGAGTTGTGTCTGGGTATGCAGTTTAGGATCAAGCTCTAAATGTTTAATATGCTGAATTAGGGGTATCCCACCTTCTAAAATTCCTGTGTAAAAAGAAATATCTGAAGGAAAAAGACATACATATACCTAGTTTTTTCCAATTATGCAATTACATTTTGGTTCAACCAAGTTTATAGATTTCTCTATACTCCTTGTTCACGTACTAAAGCCCATCATCCAATAGCTCAGCTTTACAAATTGATACCTCTTTAGTCTCTTCACACTACACTCAGAACACTTTTCTGAAGATTCGTCTGTTTTAAAACCTCTCAGAAAATTTTTACAATGTAGAAAAAGACATTTAAAAAGGAAAAGCGTTGATATTTGTGTTCTAAAATATGCTCTCTCTTTGTATTAAATTTAAAGGAAACTTCGCTTTAACTGATTGTGGGCCCCTTCTCTAGTCTGGCTGAACCGTGTTCAATCCAGCACTGAAGGAGAGAAAAGGCTTTACACTACCTTCAAATGTCCTGATCCTGGGGCCATCCTGGCATTAGTCCTCTCCCCACAGTAAAGTCTATCTTGTGCTGTCTTCCCACAGCCCCGAAGAACTGTTGCTGCAGCAAGAGCTCAGCTGAGTGTGGGGACAATTTGGCTATATCCTTGTTCCCTCCTTCAGCAGGGCGATGTGGTGTCTACATCAGCTGAGGCTATGTCTACACTATAGAGACTATACCGACATATACCCATCAGTATAGTTATGCCAGCATAGCCCCGTAGTATAGATGCAGCCTACATGCACAGAAGGTTTTTCTGTCAGTGTAAGAACGCCACCACCTCCCTTAATGAAGTTAGCAATGTTGACTGAAGCATTCTTCCATTGGCATGAATAAATCTACACTGAAGGTTTGGTCAGCATAGCTAGGTGGGTCTGGATTGTGGTTTTTTCACACCCAGGACCAACATACCTATGCTGATAAAACTTTTCAGTATAGACCAGGCCTGAGTTTCAGAAAGTGCCTGCAAAAGCCAGGTTTATGGATCATTCATATTGCCTGAGTAGTGCAGTGGGGATGCCCTGGAGCACCTGGCTCTGCACCCATCCACCAATAGTGCAGAAAACGTCTAACAATCGATAGCAAAACATGGGCTTCCATTAAAAACACTTTAAAATATCATGCCAGATGTGGCCAAAAATAGTATTTTCTGCTAGTTTCTGTGACACTTTCCAAAACGTTACTGATAACACCTGGACTCTAATCAAAATAGCATGGATCTCTAGTTTGAAATCCCTGCATTCAAAAGACCAGTCACTTTGAATGATTTTAGACAGGTATTCATGAAGATCTGCCTTGTTCTCATATTAGTCTAATCTATATATATCATTTAAAGTTAATAAGGTTAACCCAGAGTGCTGCAAGAAGTCAACTGTAGGCAGATGCACTTATCAATATCAATGATACCATGACAACCAGATAATCTGGATCTGTGGAATAGATGACTGTATGAAATGATTTGAACAAAATCTCATAATTGTGATGACCAATTTAATTCTAGTGGGCATTCCAGCAGAAAGTTCATACAAGATCATGTAAAGTCTGTAAATTATAACAAATGTACCAGTAAGTTTACTGGGTATATTTACAAACATACTGAAACAGGTATATTGTAAGATTCATTATTTGGCCTTTTAAAATCAAGCCAGGAATTGAGATATCAAAGAATGTGAATAGCAATTTGGCAAGAAATTTAAGAAAAAAGGAATTTTATAGTAAAACTCATTTGAGGTGTGTGCCCCATTTTTAACACAAATTACCTGACATCTTACTAATTATGTGCGAAGTATAAAAACATTATTAATAATGTAAAATTGTGGTCTGACATGTAAGTTGCTATAAAATGCATGTCCAAAAGTTAGATAGAAATAAACCCAGGTTATGCTGACTCGGAGACATTAGCTGAATACATTTTCTAAATTTAATCTACTGCTCTGAACCAAACAAAGCTCTATGATAACAATTTCCTTCAACTGCAGTGCAAAACTAAAAAACTTCAACATACGCATTTTAACCACAGGCAATCATTACATTCTGGAAAAAAGCTTATATGGGAGCATTAAACACTGGTAGAATCAAAGGAACATAATCCTCTTTTACAGCAAATATTTAAAGATACCTGGAATACATTTTCAAAGCAATGTACAGGGATTTAGCTGTGTGACTCCTATTAATGCCAATGGAAGTTTCAGAGTGCTTAGAAAGTGTACTCACTGGTTAATATTTTGGTATGAAAAAGCTTTTCTGCTAATGTGGTTTTTTTATTTGTATCTCTATTTATTACACAAATCAGACTAACAAAAATATGCATCTCCCAGATTTTCATCTTGGCTATTAGTTTTCTTTTTATGATGTTCCTATGCCATAGTTCAAACTGAGCTTTAACTAAAAAAAGAGAATCAGACACAAAAATTATCAGGAATAAAGTAACAAGTCATATCCCAGTACAACAGAGGTGGGCAAACTACAGCCCACGGGCCACATCCGGCCTCCGAGACCGTCCTGCCCGGCCCTCGAACTCCCAGCCGGGGAGGCTAGCCCCCTGCTGTCCCCCCGCCCCCACAGCCATGCCACCACACGGGCAGCACGGCTGGCTCAGGCCGGGTGGCGTGGCTTCCAGTCCTGCCACTCTGAGCGGCATGGTAAGGGGGCAGGGAGGTTGGATAAGGGTCAGGGGAACCGGGGGGCAGTCAGGGGACAGGGAGCAGGAGACGGTTGGATGGGGCGGAGGTTCGGGGGGGGGGCGGTCAAGGGACAGGGAGGGGAGGATAGGCATGGGAGTCCCAGGGGACCTGTCAGGGGACAGGAGTGTGGATAGGTCGGGGCAGTCAGGGGACAGGGAGCAGCGGGGATTGGATAAGGGGTGGGGTCCCACGGGGGGGCGATTAGGGGCGGAGGTCTTGGGAGGGGGCAGTCAGGGGACAAGGAGCAGGGGGGATGGATGGGTCGGGGATTCTGAGGGGGATAGTCAGGGGGCGGGAAGTGGGAGGGGGCGGATGGGGGGCAGGGGCCAGGCTGTTTGGGGAGGTACAGCTTTCCCTGCCCAACCCGCCATAGAGTTTTGCAACACCGATGTGGCCCTTGGGCCAAAAAGTTTGCCCACCCCTGCAGTACAACATATATCCCCCCATACAGTTCTGTATGAAAAGCACATACATCTGAAGAATTGTCCTCTCTGCTGTACTGCACTCACACTTGACAATAACAAGTTCTTTGCTCTTTTTAAGACATTGAATTAAAAGCAGTCCGATTTAAATTTAAATAATCAGTCTGTCCATTTCTCTCTCTCCTCTTCTGCTAGCCTTGAGAATGTTCTGCCATATAACAAATTTGCCAAAAGCACTAAATAAAGACTAATCCAGAAAAAATGAGGGAGACTTTCAAGTTAAGTGCATGAAACCCATTGGCTTTCAGTGGGAATTAGGCACTTAATTGCCATTTGTGCCTTTTGAAAATCTTTCCCTACAGACCTTAAAATATGTAATCTCCTCTTTATTTAAATTTCCTACAGAATTTAAAAGAAAATGGTAACTATTCTAGAAGTTTTTTGAACCATCCTAATTTAATAAAGAATTTTCTATCTGCTGTGGAGTTTCTATAGAATGGTTCAAAAACCCTGATGTAGCTTATGTATTCTCTATAAAATTCTGTAGGTGTTTAGAGTAATTTCTATAGAATCCTGTTACATTTCTGTAGAACCATTGTTAGCTTTCTCTGTTAAATTCCACAGGACTTTTCCACATTCGACTCTCATGTTTCCATTTAAGTGCACCACATGTCTTGGGTTGCCAAGAAATAAAAAATGGCTTTCACCAGTTTTGTGTGCAGCATAAGTTGTCATTACATAATCATAAGGGCACTACCCCGACTGTGGAAGGTATAAATGAAGATAAGAAAATAAGGGTAACAATCCCTTCTTTTAAAATTTGTTTCAGTTATACGATACTACAAATTTTAGGACCATTAGGACCAAACTTCAAGTGTGTTTGGTTTTTTAAATTTTATTTTACAGTGTATACATTTTCCTCTCTCTTCCAGGAAGACACAGATATACTAAAATAAGATGTAAAATAAATGAAGCAAACACAAATATCTTTTCTTAGTTATTACCAACTAACGTTGGTTTAAGCCAACATTCTTCTGTAAGACTAAACCGGGGTGGGCAAACCTTTTGGCCCGAGGGCCACATCTGGATATGGAAATTGTATGGCGGGCTATAAATCCTCAAGAAATTGGGGCTTGGTGTGCAGGCTCCAGCTGGGGGTGCAGACTCTGGGGTGGGGCCAGAAATGAGGAGTTCAGGGTGTGGGAGGGGGTGGCGGGTTGGGGCAGAGGGTTGGGGTGCAGGGGGGGTGAGGGCTCCAGCTGGGGCTGAGCAGTTAGGGGTGCAGGAGGGTGCTCCAGGCTGGGACCGAGGGGTTCAGAGGGTGGGAGGGGGATCAGGGCTGGGGCAGGGGGTTGGGGCATGGGAGGAGGTCAGGGATGCAGGCTCTGGGCAGCGCTTACCTCAAGCAGCTCCCAGAAGCAGCAGCATGTCCCTCCTCCAGCTCCTACGTGGAGGCACAGCCAGGCAGCTCTGCACGCTGCCCTCTCCGCAGGTGCTTGGGGTGGGGGTAGCATATAAAGCCTCATGGCTGCCCCTACATGTAGGAGCCGGAGGGGGAACATGCTGCTGCTTCCAGGAGCTGCGCAGAGTGGGGCAAGCCCCTGACCCCGCTTCCCAGCTGGAGTGCCATAGCGGGGCAAGCCCCAGACCCCGCTCCCCAGCGGGAGCTTAAAAGCCAGATTAAAACATTGGGAGGGTTGGATGCAGCCCCCGGGCCGCAGTCTGCCCACCCCTGGACTAAACCCTAAAGTCCCCACCGTCACAACACGTTTAGATTGCGCTGATACTTCCTGGCTGAGAAGCCCAAACTGCAATCATTTACATCTTTTTCTGAGACTACTCACATGCATGTTTTCAGGATCAGGCCTTTAAAACGAACTGGGCATTGACCAGACCAAGTGCACAGCTACACAAGAAGCAAGGAAATATTATGCAAGACCACAGGAAGTTAGAGGAGACAGTATTCTGGGCAGACCTGGCAAGAAGTCTGTGTGAACTTCAGCTAACAAGCAAACTTTGGTCATAGGCGCCAAATTCAGCAGAGAGCATTCCCAATGCTGCAAAGGAGAACACTGCACGTTTCTGCCAGTAGGCTACGCTCCAGGACATTATGTACCTGATGGGATACAGATAAACTCAGGTTTTTGTGTGCTTTTTGCTAAGTCTTAACTTATTTTTAAAATTTGGAGAATATTTTCATTCAATATATGTTAGGAATAGCTAAAGGCTTGTTTTCATGGCTGTCCTAACAGACCACTACTACTTCTGCTCCTTATAATTTTAGCTACAGTAAGTGGCCTACAAAGGAAACCTTTTGGCAATCGCTCTCTTTTTTCGCCCCACGTCTCTCTCGCTCTCTACTTAAAGATTATTTCCTTTGTAAGAACCAAATCCTCCATCCCTTACTCAGGAAAAACATCAGATGAAGTCCATGTGAGTTTTGCTTGAATAAGGACTGCAGGATTTGGTCCTAATCCTGCAAATTTTGATTACCTGGTAGTATAACGAAGGAAAGATATTTTCTTCTTTGTTAATGGTTTATCTTTAAAACATTGATGACAAAGTGTTTGAGGTGGGAAGTTCCATTTTGATTTGCACACGTGGCCAAATAAAAAACACTGCATACTAAAGTGTCACACAGCACAAAACAATTGTGACACGTACAGTCTATTGGAATTCTCAGTAGACTCCATTTTATATTTCCAACCGCCATCTAAACAACAATAGCTCTCTTCCTCTGGCAAATACACAATGAAATACACACAAACAATAGCACTGCCATGAAGAGAGGATTCTGAGAAATATGTTACTTGAGTAGTAGATCTGGATTGCCAAGCTTGCACAAAGTTGATTAAAACTGTTTCCATCATGACTGTTGTTTAAATAAAGTAAATATCAAACATACACAAATCCTAACCATAGATTGCCATCTGCCCTGTAGTACACTCATAAAGAGGTTCCCATAACCTGCCACTTTTGCAAACTCAATTAAACCAGCAATACAGAAAAATGAAAATGGCATTGGTTACAATGCCTGCACTGTTACACTGGTGTAACAATAACCAACAGGAATCATGAACATGACCACAAATCACAAATGAATACAACTGGACCACTCCAACCAAAAATAGCCCTTTCCAAACAAGGATTAAATTGTTTTGTGCCAGGTATCAGATTCCCCAGATGGCATATCCACTGTCACTCTTGGAACTTCTGGATCCACAACTGTAGTTGTTGAGAAGTTAATTTCCTATTCCAAATGAAGACCACAATTCCATTTCAAAATGAAGACACAGCTTTGATGGGACTACTTATGTCTTAAAGTTAATCATGTACTGCAGCACTAGATCATGGTCACAGTATTAAACACCTTCCAGGATTCAATCTTAATATTCCAGCTAAGAAAACCAATTAGCTTTCATCTATACATGATGGCCATGCTGTTCTCTCCCACTAGGAATAACCTTCCACTCAAAATTAAGGGGTAACAAATCATCACAATCACACAAGACAGAGTAGAGGGATGCTTCCAGATTCAAATATCTTCTCCCATTTGTTCAAAAGATCAAAGCTCCAGCACACTGAAGTTCCTCCTGAAATGCCAAAAACAAGGAAAAGTACTTTACCCGCATCCACTTCTAGCAGATGCCAAATGGCAAGATGAGCCAAGTGCAAATGATACTCAATGATGATACTATCACTGTTGTATAAAAGATCAAAATGGAAACTCCTCTATGGCTGCTTGATCTTCTATTAAAATTATTATGATTTTTTTTAAAATCACTGACAAGAATGTTAGGTGTCAAGCCAGCTGAAATCACTGTATAGTCATAATTTATATGGTTCATTCTTAGCTGTGATTTGGCACAAACTAGAATACACCTGCCACCAAAGACTAAAACTCGTTACTTTCTCTTTGGGGAAAATGTATCTTATTTGTTTCCAAATACCCAAATTTATATCACTAAGTGGCAGCCTTTTGTTTTTTCTTCAGATGCTATCATATCATATCTTATTCAATATCTTAAATATTGCAGCAATTCTCAGCACCAGAGCAAGTGGAATGCTTTTTTTTTTTTTAAAGGCCACACATGACACATTAAAACAAATTTGTCCACAAAGTTTTTTCCTCCTTAAACTTTGATAAATTAAAATCCACTTCCTGCACAAGTAACAAAAAAAAAAAAACCCGATATTTGTTCTTCATTCCTCATACCTTACACAGCATATAACAATTTTGTTGGCTTAAACCACCAGTAAATAGGAGAGAGACACAAATGGAATTATTGCTAAATTACCACTTGAGGGGGATGAGTTATACTTAATCTAAACTTACATGGGGCTTTCTTTAGTATTGCATCTATTATTTAAGCCTCAACCTTACAAACAGTTATGCAACTGTTTAACTTTACACATCAGTTCATGTTGACTACAGTATAAATATTCACATGTCTAAAGTTAAGCAGATGCGTAACTGTTTGTAGGATTGGAGTGGTTAGTTTGTAAACTTTTGGGCCAGGGACCATCTTTCTGTTGTATGTCTTTTGCCATGGGCAAGGGAGAAATTTTCCATACCCCTAAACGGGGAGCAGGCTGTGGCTTTAACTGCTCAGTTGCTCCCAAGTAACTCAGCGGTGGGAGCTGTCATGTGGATTTCCCTAATGCAGCTTCACAAGGTGGAGGGGTGCTTCTTACTCCTCACCCCTAATCCTAACTCTATGTTATGTCTAGTTACAATCTAGCCCCAAATGGTTCTAGTTCCCAACCTCTATGCAGCAGCAAGGGAGGGGCTATGTATATGAGAGCTTTAATTCTTCTCCTTGTCCCCACTTATTGAGGGGATTAATGTGAAAGGAGTGAGCAAGGTTAAGAATCTTGATATCAGTTTTGATCATGTCTTTTCATACAAAGCTCCATGTGTTCAGACATGGTATGAAAGTGCTTTTTTCTATTGAACAATTTGCACCAGATTTTCATACTAATTGTTATTTGTACTACTATGCTATATACACATAGGAAGAAAGTCACTACAACAGAGATCTATTATTATTATTTATAAGAACAGCCATATTGGACCAGACCAATTGTCCATCTAGCCCAATATCCTGTCATCTGACAGTTGCCAATGCCAGATGCTTCAGAACAGTGACTCTCAACCTTTCCAGACTACTGTACCCCTTTCAGGAGTCTGATTTGTCTTGGATACCCTCAGATTTCACCTCACTTAAAAACTACTTGCTTACAAAAATCAGACAAAAACATAAAAGTGTCACAGCATACAATTACTGAAAAATTGATTACTTTCTCATTTTGTCTGTATGAAATTTAGTTTGTACTGACTTTTCTAGTGCTTTTTGTTAGCCTGTTGTAAAACTAGGCAAATATCTAGATGAGTTGATGTACCCTGGAAGATTTCTGCATACCCCTCGGGGTACACACCTACCCTAGTTGAGAACCACTGCTTCAGAGGGAATGAACAGAACAGGTAATCATCAAGTGATCCATTCCCTGTCGCCGATTCCCAGCTTCTGGCAAACAGAGGCTAAGGACACTTCAGAGCATGATTTTGCTTCCCTGCCCATCCTGGCTAATAGCCATTGATGGACCTGTCCTCCACGAACTTATCTAGTTCTTTTTTGAAGCCTGTTATAGTCTTGCCCTTCACAACATCCTCTGGCAAAAAGTTCAACAGGTTGACTGTGCGTTGTGTGAAAAAAATACTTCCTTTTGTTCATTTTAAACCTCCTGCCTATTCATTTCATTTGGTGACCCTCTAGTTCTTGTGTTATGAAAAGGAGTAAATAACACTTCCTTATTTATTTTCTCCACACCAGTCATGATTTTATGGACTTCTATTAAATCTCCCCTTAGTCATCTCTTTTCCAAGCTGAAAAGTCCCAGTCTTATTAATCTCTCCTCACATGCAAGCTGTTCTATACACCTAAACATTTTTGTTGCCCTTTTCTGTACCTTTTCCAATTCCAATATAGCTTTTTTGAGATGGGGCGATCAGATCTGCATACAGTATTCAAGATGTGGACATAACATGTATTTATATAGAGGAAACATGATATTTTCTGTCTTGTTATTTATCCCTTTCCTAATGATTCCTAACATTCTGTTCACTTTTTTGACTGCCACTGCACATTGAGTGGATGTTTTCAGAGAACTATCCACAGTGATTCCAAGATCTCTTTCTTGAGTGGTAAGAGTTAATTTAGACCCCATCATTTTATCCATATATAGTTGGGATTATGTTTTCCAATGGGCATTACCGGTACTTTGCATTTATCACATTGAATTTCAATTGCCATTTTGTTGCCCAGTCACCCACTTTTATGATAGGTTTCAGAGGAACAGCCGTGTTAGTCTGTATTCGCAAAAAGAAAAGGAGTACTTGTGGCACCTTAGAGACTAACCAATTTATTTGAGCATGAGCTTTCGTGAGCTACAGCTTGAAGTGAGCTGTAGCTCACGAAAGCTCATGCTCAAATAAATTGGTTAGTCTCTAAGGTGCCACAAGTACTCCTTTTCTCTTTCCACTTTTATGAGATACCTTTGTAACTCTTCGCAGTCTGCTTGGATTTAACAATCTTGAGTAGTTTTGTATCATCTGCAAATTTTACCACCTCACTGTTTACTCCCTTTTCCAGATCACTTATCAAAATGTTGAACAGTACTGGTCCCAGTACCGACCCCAGGGGGGCACCTATATTTACCTCTCTCCATTCTGAAAACTAACCATTTATTCCTATCCTTTGTTTCCTATCTTTTAACCAGTTACTGATCCATGATGGGACCTTCCTTCTTATCCCATGACAGCTTACTTTGCTTGAGAGTCTTTGGTGAGGGACTTTGTCAAAGGCTTTCTGAAAATCTAAGTACACTATATCCACTGGACCCCCCTTGTCCACATGCTTGTTGAACCCCTCTCCCCTCCCAAAGAATTCTAGTAGATTGGTGAGGCATGATTTCCCTTTACAAAAACCATGTTGACTCTTCCCAACTCAACTATGTGTTAATTCTGCTCTTTACTATAGTTTCAACCAATTTGTCTGATACTGAAGTAGGCTCTGGAGCCTTTTTTAAAAATTGGCATCACATTAGCTATCCTCTAGTCATGTGGTACAGAGGCTGGGTTAAATGATAGGTTACATACCACAGTTAGTATTTCTGTAATTTCACATTTGAGTTCCTTCAGAACTCTTGGGTGAATACCATCTGGTCCCGGTAACTTATTACTGTTTAGTTTCTCAATCTGTTCCAAAAGCTCCTCTAAGGACACCTCAATCTGGCACAGTTCCTCCGATTTGTTCTCTAAAAAGAATAGCTGGGAGTGTTCCTGACATCCTCACCACTCTGCCTAGAGGCTCAACTAAAACACCTTGAAACAGAATGATATCTCCTGCACAGCTATTTAAAACTATTTAAAACCTGACCTTTCCATGTATATTTCCCTGGCTTTAGTTCAAATCCCTCTCATTGCTTCAGGTACATTTGGGGCTGGTCATCTACCTGTCCTGTGATGAAATATTATATAACAACAACGGGTTTGTCATCTCAAAGATATGTTCATTGTTTTCTGATCCCTTGCCACTTCCCTCACTAAATGTCTCCTAAATTGCTCAAGGTACCTAATCTGTACATTGATCCTAAATTCCCTCTAAGCTAGGCTGTGGAGATTCCTCTCCCCCAGCCACGGGCCCAACCCAGTCCAGCCACAGCCACTGGAGAGACGCCCCTCCCCTGGCCCCAACTGAGCCCAGTGAGAAAGGTGCCTCTCCTGCCTTAGAGCTGCTGCGGTGTGGGGAGGTACCCCTCCTCCTCCAGCCCAGGTGGTACTGCAGAGAGAGAGAGCTGGGGGGAGTCCTCTCTCCCTGCCATAGCCCTGGGGCAGCCTGTACCCCAAAGCTCTCATCCTCAGCCCCACCCCAGAGCCTGCACCCCCCAGCTAGAGTCCTCACGCTTCCTGCACCCCAACCCTCTGCTCCAGCCCTGAGCCCCTTCCCACACTCCGAAACCCTCGGCCCCAGCCCCACCACATGAATTTTGTTTTGTGCACATAACAAAATTCATTCCGCACATGGGTGGGAAAAATTAGAGGGAACACTGCATTGATCTTATAACATAAGGGCCAAATTCATACGAGATGCAAATAGTGGTGTAAATTACTTATAAGTAGGTGTATTTTATACATTGAGGGATAGCAGGAAGTGGTATAGTAGGAAAAACAATTATCAAGATAGCATAAGAAGGCAGTAAGGTAACATAGGCCCCACTATTTTATTTGACCTTCTTGTTAATTATTCTTATTTAGAAGTCCCAACCAAGGTAGGGATTTCATTGTGCTGGGCAGAGAAAGTCCATACTAAAAAATTTTCAATTTAAATAGACATGACCAACAAAGGGTAGAAATGATGGTGTGTTACTACCCCTTTTACAGGTGGAAAGCTGAGGCACAAAGCAATTAACTAAATTTCCAGAGATCACACAGGAAGTTGGTGGCAGCACCAGAAACCAAACTCAGATTTCCTGAGTCGCTATCCAGACCCTTAATCAGGGATCTTCCTCGCTACAAAAGTTTAGTTGCTTTTCCTGCCATATTCACTCCATTTTAATCCCTCAACAAGTAATTTACACCCTACTTAGCGGCATGCAACTTATACCAGAAGTTACATCACCTCTGAATTTGGTCCTTGAGCATTTAATTCCAAACATCTGACTGTAATTTAAGAAAGTTCAATGGATGATGCCTGTTCTTGATAAGGGACAATTTTTGCTCTAGGAAGTGCAGACCCTCCCTAGTTCCATTTGATCCAACCCTTCCCCCCCCCCCCCCCCCACAAAGACCTTTCCTGAAGAACCAGCCTTCTGGCTGTGGTAAATATGGCTGTTTCTGGAGCCTGTCAGGGTTTATCTTGTATCAGTCAAAGGGGCTGCCAGAAACAGAGACTGGTGTACTCCTTTCATAGTGCTTCCGGCACTGAGCCAATGTCAGAGCAAAGAACTGAGTTCAGAGTTGAAATTCACAAAATGACATCCTCAGCTTGCAGATCCTCATTTTGACATGGCTCTGGATTGGCTGGTTACATGGTTAATAAACAGTGTTTTTCTATGGGTAAGAATGTTTCTAAACAGCAGTATTAAGTTTCCCTGCAAACATCTGTACCTGCTTATATTCCACTTTCAGGTTAGTACATGCCTATGTAAATAGGGTATTCTCTTTTTCTGAATCATTTGTAGAATATATAGCTCTACTATGTAAAAACCTGTGGCAATGTTAAGACAACTTGATAGTAGAAAGGATGTTTTCATAGAAATACCCCTCTGCTTAGTAATGGCAATAACATATCCATCAAATCACTTTAAGAGGAAAATACAATAACTGTAAGAAAAGAAAAGTCTTCAGTTATAACAACAATGTTATCACAGCTGTAGCACTGAAGAGTTCATCAGGGGCTGAACAAAGCTGCCAGAGAGAGGTTCTGCTGTCAGACTAAAAACAGTGATCCAGCAACTTTGGGTTAGCATTTTAAGAGCATGGGTTTAGTTGTCAAAATCAGTGTCAAGTGAGAAAGATGCTGTGTCAAAACCAAACACCAACATTTTCTTAACTGCAGGAACCACACTGACCCACTAGAGCCAGATGTTGCCTTCAGTGTGACCACAAAAAGAGGATCTCCTCCATGCACAGAGCTCACCTATCCTATGTGGAGGGGTCAGCTGCCTCCACTGACTTTCCCCAGGCGGCACTTGTTAGAACTGGCTTCAGAGAAGGGTGGAAGTGGCTGGGTTGGCCACCTGGAGATTCCCTGGGAAAAGCAGCACAGTCCTTGTCCCATGGATCCTCCTTTATGGCAGGGATCCTCATTAAAAGGGGGATTCATAGATACTAAGGTCAGAAGGGACCATTATGATCATCTACTCTGACCTCCTGCACAACGCAGGCCACAGAATTTCACCCACCCACTCCTGCGAAAAACCTCTCACCTATGTCTGAGCTATTGAAGTCCTCAAATCATGGTTTAAAGACTTCAAGGAGCAGAGAATCCTCCAGCAAGTGACCCATGCCCCATGCTACAGAGGAAGACGAAAAACCTCCAGGGCCTCTTCCAATCTGCCCTGGAGGAAAATTCCTTCCTGACCCCAAATATAGCGATCAGCTAAACCCTGAGCATATGGGCAAGATTCACCAGCCAGATACGACAGAAAATTCTTTCCTGGGTAACTCAGATCCCACTCCATCTAACATCCCATCACAGGCCATTAGGCCTATTTACCATGAATATTTAATTACCAAAAACATGCCATCTCCTCCATAAACTTATCGAGTTTAATCTTAAAGCCAGATAGATCTTTTGCCCCCACTGCTTCCCTTAGAAGGTTATTCCAAAACTTCACTCCTCTGATGGTTAGAAACCTTCATCTAATTTCAAGTCTAATCTTCCTGGTGGCCAGTTTATATCCATTTGTTCTTGTGTCCACATTGGTACTGAGCTTAAATAATTCCTCTCCCTCTCTGGTATTTATCCCTCTGATATATTTATAGAGAGCAATCATATCTCCCCTCAACCTTCTTTTAGTTAGGCTAAACAAGCCAAGCTCCTTGGGTCTCCTTTCATAAGACAAGTTTTCCATTCCTCGGATCACCCTAGTAGCCCTTCTCTGTACCTGTTCCAGTTTGAATTCATCCTTCTTAAACATGGGAGACCAGAACTGCACACAGTATTCCAGGTGAGGCCTCACCAGTGCCTTGTATATCGGTACTAAAACCTCTTTATGCCTACTGGAAATACCTCTCCTGATGCATCCCAAGACCGCATTAGCTTTTTTCACAGCCATATCACATTGGCGGCTCATAGTCATCCTATGATCAACCAATACTCCAAGGTCCTTCTCCTCCTCCGTTACTTCTAATTGATGCATCCCCAGCATATAACTAAAATTCTTGTTATTAATCCCTAAATGCATGACCCTACACTTCTCACTATTAAATTTCATCCTATTACTATTACTCCAGTTTACAAGGTCATCCAGATCCTTCTGTATGATATCCCTGTCCTTCTCTACATTGGCAATGCCTCCCAGCTTTGTATCATCCGCAAACTTTATTAGCACACTCCCACTTTTTGTGCCAAGGTCAGTAATAAAAAGATTAAATAAGATTGGTCCCAAAACCGATCCTTGAGCAACTCCACTGGTAACCTCCCTCCAGCCTGACAGTTCACCTTTCAGTAGGACCCGCTGTAGTCTCCCCTTTAACCAATTCCTTATCCACCTTTCAATTTGCATATTGATCCCCATCTTTTCCAATTTAACTAATAATTCCCCATGTGACACGGTATCAAACACCTTACTGAAATCTAGGTAAATTAGATCCACTGAGTTTCCTTTGTCTAAAAAATCTGTTGCTTTCTCAAAGAAGGAGATCAGGTTGGTTTGGCACGATCTACCTTTTGTAAAACCATGTTGTATTTTGTCCCATTTACCATTGACTTCAATGTCTTTAACTACCTCCTCCTTCAAAATTTTTTTCCAAGACTTTGCATACTACAGATGTCAAACTAATAGGCCTATAAGTTACCTGGATCACTTTTTTTCCCTTTCTTAAAAATAGGAACTATGTTAGCAATTCTCCAATCATACGGTACAACCCCTGAGTTTACAGATTCATTAAAAATTCTTGCTAATGAGCTTGCAATTTCATGTGCCAGTTCCTTTAATATTCTTGGATGAAGATTATCTGGGCCCCCCGATTTAGTCCCATTAAGGTTGCAAGGTCCAACTCTACTTGACTTTTAGCCTGTCTCACTTTATCCCTACATGTTCTGACCTCAATAAGGTAGCTTTCCTTGCTGATCCCTCCCAACTTCCACTCCCTGTATGCTTTCTGCTTTTTCTTAATCACCTCTCTGAGATGCTTGCTCATCCAGCTTGGTCTACAACTCCTGCCTATGAATTTTTTCCCCTTTCTTGGGATGCAGGCTTCCGATAGCTTCTGCATAAATAATCCCAGGCCGCCTCTACCTTTAGATCCATAAGTTCTTCAGTCCAATCCACTTCCTTAACTAATTTCCTTAATTTTTGAAAGTCAGTCCTTTTGAAATCAAAAACCCTAGTCGCAGATTTATTTTTGTTAATCCTTCCGTTCAGTTTGAACTGAATTAGCTCATGATCACTTGAACCAAGATTGTCCCCTACAACCATTTCTTCTATGAGGTCCTCACTACTCACCAAAACCAAATCTAAAATGGCATCCCCTCTAGTCAGTTCAGCAACTACTTGATGAAGGAATCCATCAACTATTGCATCTAGGAAAATCTGAGCCCTATTATTATTACTAGCACTCGTCCTCCAGTCTATATCTGGGAAGTTAAAGTCTCCCATGATCACACAGTTGCCATTAGTATTTACTTTATTAAAAACATTAAAAAGGGCTCTATCCATATCCAAATTAGATCCTGACAGTCTATAGCACAACCCAAGCACTGTCCCAGGGGAGGCTCTAATAGTTTTCTTCCCCAATGTAATTTTTGCCCAGACGGACTCTGTCTTATCCATTCCATCGCTTCTTATTTCTTTACATTCTACCTCATTATTGATATACAATGCTACTCCACCACCTTTGCCTTTATTTCGGTCTTTCCTAAACAGCACATACCCTTCAATACCTGTAGTCCAGTTTCTGTTATCCCTATAATATCTGGTTTCACTTCCTGCACCAGTAGCTCTAGTTCCTCCATTTTGTTACCTAGGCTCCTCGCATTGGTGTACAAACATCTTAATTTTTGCTGTTTGGCCTCACTCACATTCTGTACCCTATTAGGCATGGTCATTCTACAGCCAGTATAACCTATTAGACTGGTATCCACACTGCCCTTCCTCCTTATATACATTCTCCTACCCACGGCTGTATCCTTTCTTACTTCGTTTTCTTCCCTCTCAATGCTAAAATCCGGCATGGAGATTACCTGGACATCTCCCAACCATCTCCCCCAAATTCCTAGTTTAAAGCTCTCTTAATCATTTGTGCCAATCTCCATCCTAGAAGTCTATTTCCTTCCCTATTCAGATGAAGTCCATCCCGAGAGAACTGTCCTCTGTCCATGAATGCCTCCCAGTGGCCATACATCCCAAAGCCCTCCTTATAGCACCACTGCCTAAGCCATCTGTTGATAGTCATAATTTTGTCACACCTTTGTTGCCCTTCTCTAGGAACAGGCAAAATCCCACTAAAGATTACCTGAGCCTCGATTTCCTTAAGCGTCTTCCCCAGCCTAGCATAGTCTCCCTTAATACTTTCCGGCGAGAGTCTAGCCATATCATTTGTTCCTACATGAAGGATAATTAGGGGATTCTTTCCTGCTCCCTTTAGGATCCTTTTCAACCTCAGAGCAGCCAGAACCAGAGGTAATCAGGGGCACAAGGCCTTCGTGCTGATGACCCTCCCTTCCTGGGAATCAGTGGGGTTTAGTGGCAGACTTTACAGTTCATTCCTATAGGGCAGCGGGCAGTGAGAGAGGCAGGAAGGGGCGGCCAGCACATCCCTCGGCCCACGCCGCTTCCCGCAGCCCCCATTGGCCTGGAGCGGTGAACCTTGGCCAGTGGGAGTGGTGATCGGCCAAACCTGCAGACGCTGAAGGTAAATAAACCATCCCGGCTCACCAGCGGATTTCTCTGATGGACCGCGTGCCAAAAGTTGCCGATCCCTGATCCCCTTAGTAAAATCCATGCCATAGTGATCACTAATTTTTTCATTCCAATAAAAGTACTGCCTTAAAAACTCATAGCACAATATAGCCCTCAGATCCAAATCCTGGAGTCCTTTACTCAGAACTTACCCAAGCAAAGCTTCCATTACCCAAATAAGTTCTGAATTCAAGACGTCACCCTACAATTCTGTGCATCATTTTACTAATCAGAAGACTATTTACAAAGCCTTCTTGCTCCTATTGAATTCAGTGGGAGCAGCAGCAAGCCAGTACTATATGTAGTTACCTCGTGGGCTCCAATAAGTGGAATTATATCCTCTATATGAGATTGACAATGATCAAGAACGCTCCCAGACTACTGCACTGGGCAGCACAGTATGGGGAGGAGGTGACCAGCCCTCTGTGGAAAAAGAAGTGGTTTGGGACTATTTTTAGAAAATCTGGACCAGCACAAGTCCATGGGGCCGGATGCGCTGCATCGGAGGGTACTAAAGGAGTTGGTGGATGTGATTGCAGAGCCATTGGCCATTATCTTTGAAAACTCATGGCGATCGGGGGAGGTCCCAGATGACTGGAAAAAGGCTAATGTAGTGCCCACCTTTAAAAAAGGGAAGGAGGAGGATCCGGGGAACAACAGGCCAGTCAGCCTCACCTCAGTCTCTGGAAAAATCATGGAGCAGGTCCTCAAGGAATCAATTCTGAAGCACTCAGAGGAGAGGAAAGTGATCAGGAACAACCAGCATGGATTCACCAAGGGAAAGTCATGCCTGACTAATCTAATTGCCTTCTATGATGAGATAACTGGCTCTGTGGATGAGGGGAAAGCAGTGGACATGTTATTCCTTGATTTTAGCAAAGCTTTTGATACGGTCTCCCACAGTATTCTTGCCAGCAAGTTAAAGAAGTATGGGTTGGATGAATGGACTGTAAGGTGGATAGAAAGCTGGCTAGATCGTCAGGCTCAATGCATAGTGATCAATGGCTCCGTGTCTAGTTGGCAGCTGATATCAAGCGGAGTGCCCCAAGGGTCAGTCCTGGGGCCGGTTTTGTTCAATATCTTCATTAATGATCTGGAGGATGGCGTAGATTGCACCCTCAGCAAGTTTGCAGATGACACTAAACTGGGAGGAGTGGTAGATACGCTGGAGGGTAGAGATAGGATACAGAGGGACCTAGACAAATTAGAGGATTGGGCCAAAAGAAATCTGATGAGGTTCAACAAGGACAAGTGCAGAGTCCTGCACTAAGGATGGAAGAATCCCATGCACCGCTACAGACTAGGGACCGAATGGCTAGGCAGCAGTTCTGCAGAAAAGGACCTAGGGGTTACAGTGGACGAGAAGTTGGATATGAGTCAACAGTGTGCCCTTGTTGCTAAGAAGGCTAATGGCATTTTGGGCTGTATAAGTAGGGGCACTGCTAGCAGATCAAGGACGTGATTGTTCCCCTCTATTTGACATTGGTGAGGCCTCATCTGGAGCACTGTATCCAGTTTTGGGCCCCACACTACAAGAAGGGTGTGGAAAAATTGGAGACAGTCCAGCAGAGGGCAACAAAAATGATTAGAGGACTGGAACACATGACTTATGAGGAGAGGCTGAGGGAACTGGGATTGTTTAGTCTGCAGAAGAGAAGAATGAGGGGGGATTTGATAGCTGCTTTCAACTACCTGAAAGGGGGTTCCAAAGAGGATGGATCTAGACTGTTCTCAGTGGTACCAGATGACAGAAGAAGGAGTAATGGTCTCAAGTTGCAGTGGGGGAGGTTTAGGTTGGATATTAGGAAAAAAACTTTTTCACAAGAGGGTGGTGAAGCACTGGAATGCATTACCTAGGGAGGTGGTGGAATCTCCTTCCTTTGAGGTTTTTAAGGCCTGGCTTGACAAAGCCCTGGCTGGGATAATTTTAGTTGGGGATTGGTCCTGCTTTGAGCAGGGAGTTGGACTAGATGACCTCCTGAGGTCCCTTCTAACCCTGATATTCTGTGATTCTATGATTGTACAATAGTAGTATATAAAATCTAACTAGACACAACAACCTCATATACTGTGCCACAGAAAATGCTTTCGAGTGTGAAGCAAGTTGCAGTTAGAGTTAAAATTATTGTGATGGCTTAAGTTTGATCTGTAAGCACTAACACATTTTCCATTATTTATAAAGCCAGTCAAATTACTGTATTTTAATGTCACATCAAAGATCTTCAAAGTCACTGTGACAATAAGCAGAGTTGATAATGTCAAGAATTCACTCATACAGAGGGTAATATAATTGTGAATGCACAGGCCTTGGAGATTCACTGATAATAACTGGAGTGTTATAACAAGAGTGATATTTAAAGGATTGGTCTGTGGTTTATCATACAAATGCATTGTTAAATGCAAGTGAAAATGAACTGAGCATTACTCAGAGATTAAGTGCAGTGACTATGCTACCATTTATTGTGGCCATTATGTTCCTCTGGTGAAATAAAATACAGGGAATCTTGTTCCATTACATTTATAAAAGCTCCTTCATAATCACTAACATGTGATCTTCATACTTCTCCATCTTAATACTAAGTAAAGATTTGTTGTGCAAGTGCACAAATGTGTGTTCTAAAGGTAAACTACAGTATATCGACTATTTAAGTGCTATTAAACCCATTCATTTCAAAATTCTCATGACCATCAAGTGACTTTTCCACTGTGTGCACACAAAAAAAATTAATTAATTAAAGGATCCAAGAACATAAAATTGCAAGGGCTTTATGCTGCAGGAAAATGAGCGTAATAATGCACATTAGTTTTCATGAAATACTGTAGATTATTTCAAGTAGACAGTAGCTGCTTTGTAAATTACAGTGTACTATGTACAAGAAAACCTATTTTAGGGGATTGACAAAAATTGGTTCTTAAAGAAAGTGGTCTCCTAAATAAATGGTGGATACCAGATGTACTAAGTATGTTTGTGGATACTATTGTACCAGGTTTCCTATGGCAGTAACTTACTTAAGAAAGGTAGCCATTTGTATAAGTATGAGAATAAGTATTGTATGAAGTAGATTTGTTTGCTTGCTTGCATTCCTAGAAACTAAATCTAGAATTATTAGTCTATCTTTTAATTATTTAGAAACTTTGTAATGTTTATTCATTAATTTTGCACTATTTTTCTTCATCTTGCATGCCTCAACATTCAGAAACCATATTCAGCAGCAAATGATGTTCATTTATCTTTAATGCTATGCTTATAATCATATTCGTTTTATCTTTTAACAACAATAATGAAAATATTCATATATTCTAAGGGCTGAACGGACCATAACGATGATCTAGAACAGTGGTTCTCAAACTGTTGTTTTTTGCGGACCACTAGAAAATTGCTGAGGGTCTCGGCGGACCACTTAGTGATCTTTCCAAATGTTGTTTGTACTATTAGCTAACTACTGTAAAGTGCTTCAGATAAAAGTGCTATATAAAAAAATCCATAATAATAATAAAAGTTTTTTTGATCTACAAATAAAAGCACACAACTCATATTTTCATATCGGTAGTCTTTACCTTTCTAATGCAATGGATGTGCCCTCTCTCCCCCACCGCGGCAGCCCCCAAGCTGAGGAGGAGGGCTGTCTCTCTCCAGCAGCCCTAGCCCTGGAGCTGGGGAAAGTCCCCTCTTTCTTTGGCCACCACAGCCCTGCACATCCCAAATTCCCCCCACCCCTTCTTCTCACCCCACTGCCCCCTCCCACCTACCCCCTATTCCCCCCAAGGCCACCACCTCAGCTTACATGTGCATCTTCTCCAGGGTCCAGGCACCTAATTAGTGGAACCACGGCTGTGCAGCTCCACTAATTAGGTGGGTGGCCCTTCATTTTCTTGTGTGCAGCTGCCCAGGCGCGCACCTTAGAGGGAACTATCCGCGGACCATCTGAATGGAGCTCGGACCACAGTTTGAGAACCTCTGATCAAGACTGACCTCCTGCATAACACAGTCCAAAGATGCTCACCCAATAATTTCTGCATCAAACCTCCTGTCTTCTGTTTGAGAGACTGCATACCTTTTAGAAAGACATTGTGTCCTGACTCAAAACTGCAAGTGATGGAGAATCCACATCCTTAAGTTAGTTGTTCTAATGGTTAATTACAAATTTGTGCCTTATTTCCAATCTTAATTTGTCTATCTTCAGCCTCCAAATATGTTTTCAGACTCAGATAATGGGGTGCTTAAATATTTACAATACATAATGTTCATATTTTATTGGTTGCAAGGAAGTTTCTAACAATTCTGCTAATTTTATTACCACATATACCTTCAGACTGCTAGCTAATGATAATTTAATGCAGTTACTTGAAGTTTGTAGATACTGCTTAATTTTAAAAAATCTTCATGTATCTAATTTTATCTTTTCCTTAGACAATACAATTGTATTTTCTAAAATGAGAAGCGACAGTTCAAAATCCATTGTTAAGGAAAAGGCTTTTAAAAGAAATGTCAATTAAGTATGTGCAACTGACATATCCAAATGTATAAAAACACTGTGGTATTCTAGTTTCTGATCCTGCCACATGCTGCACAATAGGAAGAAAAGAACAGGAAAAGAGTCAATGGAAAG
Source organism: Caretta caretta (assembly GCF_965140235.1). Lineage (NCBI taxonomy): Eukaryota > Metazoa > Chordata > Testudines > Cheloniidae > Caretta > Caretta caretta. The sequence goes on along the minus strand of NC_134208.1, from coordinate 176,599,181 downwards.
CCAATGAAGTCACAGTAGAAGTTGAAGGTGCTGATTAATTTAGAGAGGTGCACAACATTTCACATCATTAGGTACCTAATTCAGACTTTTTATTTTCTGAAAAACAATTATGAAGACCCAGTAGCTAACAGATAGTGAAAAAAAAATGAGTGACTACTTTATATCGCATCTCTCATGAATATCAGTACACTACAGAGTATAGTATGCACAGGGATTGAAGCGGATTGTGGCAACTATTCTACACCATCAAAAACCACACAACTTCATTTGGTCAAAATGATCATCTAGTTGTGTTCCTGTCCAAATGGGAGAACAGGCATCCAGCTGCCTTTGGAATCAATAGACTTCAAATTGCTGTTGGAGATGATACATTGAAAGAGTTGAAGAACTACTCATAACATGCAATCGTCATATAATATGAAGGTTGATCATCAAAGCAACAGCCCAACAACAAGAAAGAAAACCCAATACCTACATTGCTCATATTAAAATGAAAGCTTACGGAAATTTAAGTTGACACTCTATCCTTTTTATAAGAAATAATCAATTAAAACGGTTTCCTTTCTATTGATCTTGGAGTCCAAAGACCCACTTCCTTCAGCACTTATATTAGCTTCCTAGCATCTATGGATTTGATACACTACTATTGGGTTTTTTTCTAAAGATTTTAAAATTTAGGGACAGATGTCCTTGATGTAATAAAGATTCAGCTCACTAAGCCTTTATTCCGCCACGTGTCTGTGATTATTGCAACTAGTACAATTACACTTTTTAGAAAGGGGAGTTCTTGAAAAGTGCCATAACCATCTTTCCTGCATGTACACTCAGGAAAAATACAATTATAAGCGAGATGTGAATTGACCCTAGTTATCTCAGTGACAAGTGTTGACTTAAAAGCTTAATGATACTGCTCCATTAACAGAACTAACCCAATGTACACCAGCTGGGGATCTGGCCCCAGATTTTTAAGTCATTTAGGTACACTATTTCATATATGGCCCTAATTTTGTAAACTCAACCTAGGGATCATAATTAAAAAGTACAATTTGGCCTACTTTGTAGATGAATTTGACACGCTTGATGTTGATATTTTCCTTCTTTGAGAATTATTTAACTAATATTAACTTCACATACCAGACTACTTTTACAGATGAGAAACATTTTAATAATTCTGACTTTTTCACATTTTGCTCCTTAATGAGGGACAGAAGGGCACAAGCTCTTGAGCAGTAGATTTTTTTAAAGCTTGCTTTTACTTCTAATATATTTTGTTACACATGGGAATTACTAAGGACTTTTAGAAAAAAAGATTGTATTTGGTTCTGTTTCGGCTATGTATATTCTTAAAGGGTTTGAAGGAAAATGTTAAATTTGAGATTGAAAATGCAAAACTATTAGATCTCTCCTTTGCTTCTAATTGGCTTGCAACATAAATAAATATAGTGTAGAATCAAGATACCGGTCATTATTATTGTTGATATACAGAGCAGAGTATGTTTGCCTACATTTTAGCTGGAATGAAACAAGAAAAAAAAAAAAACATACAGAAACTATCTACTGTCCCCCTTAAAAAACAATACAAACCAAACATTCTGCTTCTGCCCAGATGCCCAAAACCGTTCATAAAGCTGCAATAATGCAATATTAATCTCACAACCACAACTTAAAATAGAACATATATAAAGTTTTCTGAACTTTTTGGACAATCTTTTGGAGGGAACACCCTAAACATTCCACTAATCAAAGAAAACTGATGACTCCACATAATCATACATACAGGAAGGGTCAAGATCAGGGCGCCTCTTTGACTGAAGATCAGACACAAAAATTCAACTAAAGCAACTTTGCTTCTTGTTAGACAAAACATTTAATGAGCTGCTATAGAATGAAATATTGAATATTTGCTGTGGCATGTAATGTGATGGACAGAGGAGCACAATGGATATTTTATCCCACCTCAAATTCTTTATCAAAACAGCCTAAAAGTTACAAATCTAATTGTTTTAATGTCTAAAACGGCACACAGAGTTTGCAAAGGACTGTTTGTGGTACAATTCTTAACAATTGAAAAAATTTCTAGAGCTAAATACAATCAGGCAGGCAAAAGAGCCAAAATCATAATTAAATTTAGGCTAACGTACTAAAAAGTATAATTAAATATGGCTAATTTGGGACACTAGCTGTTATCAGCCAACTGGTCTACTGTACGTCATAAAACAAATACTGTATTCTACAGTGCTATTGGAAAGCAGCATTATACAGTTTCACTCATTTTTCTTTTATACAAAAAGGAAACTTGGCAATTGTGAATAATCTTGCAAGTCTAATAAAAAGTGAATATCATCTCTAAGTGACTAAGCTCTTACTAGCACCAGCTAGTTAAAAAAATTGCTCCAACTAATGTTTAAGCAGCTACTGAACACAGCACAAGACTGACAGATAACAAGATTTATCTAAAAAGCTGCACCTGCATAGTGTACCATATTTTCATTTTGTTTTAATCTACAATGGTATGTCCTGGCTATTGGCATATACTTCATGCCCGACAATATGCCACAAAGTGAAATGCACATACAGAATTTTCTCCCAGCATGTATATATGATGTATAAGCAAGCACACTAATATTTAAAAGAATACCCTGATCACTGCACTTCATTATTAACAGATCTAAATGGAAAGAGCATTTCTGTGTATAGAATTAACTATTTGTTTGCAGTGTTATTATAGCTGTGTTGGTCTCAGGACATTAGGGAGACAAGGTGGGGGATGTAATGTCTTGAATTGGACCAACTTCTATTGATTAAAGAGACAAGCATTCAAGTTGACACAGAGTTCTTCTTCATGTCTGGGAAAAGTATTCAGTGACACAGCTAGATACAAAGTGGAATAGATTGTTTAGCATAAGAAGTTAACATGTTGTAAGAGACTATTCAAGGTGAAATCTGCAGTTAACACCTCTCCAGTCATAGGCAGGACACAGGCAGGTTAGTGGGTTATAGATTGTTGTAATAAGCCATAAATCCAGTGTCTTTATTAAATCCATGATTTTTAGTGTCTAACAAATTTATTAATTTAAGCTCTCAGGCTCATCCTTTGAAGGTTGTACAGGTTTCCTTTGAGAATAAGGACTGAGAGTGAGCATTTTGCATAGAGTGAGCATAGAGCATAGAGTGAGCATTTTGTGAAAAATGTTCACCCACAGGTGATATGGTGTTTTTGTCTTTTCTATTTGTGTTCATTCTAGAGCATAATAATTGTCTTGATTCACCCACACAGTTGTTACTGGGACATTTAGTGCAGTGGATGAGGTATATCACATGTTTTAAGTGACAAGTGTAAGACCTATGGATCTTGAAAGGTATGTTGTGAGGCATGCTGATCATCATACCAGTGGGATATGTCTGCTGGTTTTGCATCTGTTAGGGCAGGGTCCTTTGTCCTCTTATTGCAGAGGTGTTAATTACTCACTTTACCTGGAATGGGTCTCTTACAACAGTGGTCCTCAACCGGCGGGGGGGGGGGGGCGGCAAATGTACCCCTGGGGGTATTCAGAGGTCTTCCAGGGGGTACCATCATCAACTCATCTAGATATTTGCTTAGTTTTACAACAGGCTTCATAAAAAGCACTAGCAAAGTCAGTACAAACTAAAATTTCATATGCACAATAACTTGTTTATACTGCTCTATATACTGTACATTGAAATGCAAGTACAATATTTATATTCCAATTGATTTATTTTACAATTATATAGTAAAATATGAGAAAGCAAGCAATTTTTCAGTAATAGTGTATTGTGTGACATTTGTGTATTTTTATGTCTGATTTTGTAAGTAAGTAGTTTTTAAGTGAGGTGTAACCTGCAGGTACGCAAGACAAATCAGACTCCTGAAAGAGGTACAGTAGTCTAGAAAGGTTGAGAGCCACTGTCTTACAACATGTTAACTCTCATGATAAACAAATCTGCTCCACCTTGTATTTAGCTGTGACACTTGGGTGTGTCTACACTGCAATAAAACACTTGTGGCATGCCTGTGTCAGTCAACACAGGCTCATGGGGCTATAAAACTGCAGCCAGTGTAGATGTTCGGGCTTGGGCTGGTGCGCAGGATCTGGGACCCAGCAAGTGGGGAGGGTGCCAGAGCCCAGCATCCAGCCTGAGCCCAAACACTTACATCACAGTTTTGTAACCCCTCAGCCCAAGCCCTGTGAACCTGAGCCAGCTGACGCAGACCAGCGGCAGTGTTTTATTGCAGTGTAGACATACCTTCTGAGTACCTTTCCCAGACTTGAAGAAAAGTTCAGTATAAGCTCGAAAGCTTGTCTCTTTCTCCAACAGAAGTTGATCCAGTAAAAAAATATTACCTCACCCACCTTTTCATTATAGAATTTACTGTATTTAAAATAATCTGCCTTTATTACTGTGCCTCATTGTCCATCAGTACCTTTACCTGATTTCACAGCTTGAGAGGGGTCAAATGAACCAAAATGAAATAGGGTTTTTTCTCTGCAAGGCTATTTTTTCAGGTGATGTAGCAAGATGCACAATGTAAAGAAAGAGATTATAATGCGTTTCAGCCTAGACTTGAGCATTGTAGTTCAACCACAACATTTGGAAAAAACTACAAGTGAGTGAGAAAGTACAGTTCTATGCTCACATTTGAAATATGAATTGCAATTCATTACACAACTTCCTTTCACTCTTTGCAAATCAGACTATTATGCTGGTAACAAACAGCCCAATCCTTCAGTGCTTACTCATACAAGTGCTATAATTCCATTGACTTTAATGAGACTACCTACATCAGTAAGAACTGCTTCCAGGAATAAAGGTTGTTGAGGATCTGGCTCTACAGAACCCGGGTTTCAAAGGCAATGCTCCAGTACTTTCCCCCGTCTCTGCATAGCTTGTAAAACTCTTAAAGGAAGGAAAATAAAATTTTGTTCACTGGAAGTTTATAATTATTTGTAGGTAGGTCAATTTTTTGCATTTAGTGAAAGTTCTTAAAAACACAGTTAAAGAATTCATAGTGCACAACAGCCCTTGTTTTGAAAGTTATATACTGGAATTTCCAGATGTGAGAATGCTGCATCATAAAATTAGATGTGCTATAGAAAGCAAGAGGAGATTCATTATTTAGATTTATGGCAAGGTCCCTAAATATGAAGGATACCATAATAACAGAATTCCAGTACTGAAGCCTTCCATAGTATCCAAACAGGGTAAATATGTGATAACTGCGGATAAGAACAGGTTAGTAGAAAATGCAATGTTATTTGACAAACAGGAAATCAAAATGAGGTAGTCCACTCAAAGATGCCAGATTTTAGCATTCATCCTGTGAGTGGGTTTGAATTTTGACAGAAACAGTGTTTGTGAAGTCAAAAGTATGTATAACTTGGCAGAAACCACAACAATTTTAGTAGTCTCACAAATGTCAACAAATGACCACATTCTGCACAGTTATCAGGGTGAAATCCATTCAACCTGTAAAAAGTCCAAATATTTGGGCTGTATGTGAGTGGAATGAATAGTGGATGGGGAACTGAAACCCACCTCTTCTAATTGGATGTGGGTGCCACTGAAGTCTATGGGACTTGGTTTCTGACAATTGGATTAGTTCTTTTGTGAGTAAGGATTTGCAGGCTACTATTGCTGGTAAAGCCCTTAGGACCCTATCCTCCTCTGATTAAAGAAAAATTCTCATTGACCTCAGTTGTGCAGAATCAATCCCTTAAGGGAGAGGTCAATGGGAGTTGAAGGCACAAAGTATCTCATGAGAGTTTCTTGGCACTTAGCACTATCAAGCTTTAAATATTAATAGAAAGAATTCAGTTATCTAGCCATAGTTGAATAGGGATATTTAAGTATCAGATGTTTGGTCTTTTGGTCAGTTTTTTCACATCCTGTCCCCCTCCCCCTCTAGCATCACGCAGCATCTAAAAATTTGCATGGCTTATTAAAAAAAAATGTCTGACTTAATGAAACTATACTAAACAATCACTAAGAGACTTTTCTGCAGACATTGTGGGGGAGGGAATCATGAAATAATCACACAAAAGTATACTTAAAAATCACTACTACCAGTGACACATGCATATTTCTCATAGTCTAAATTGTTCATTTTCTCAACTTGAAAAATCTCTGGTAGTTCTTTTTCCAGCAATCTGTGTTCTGAATGAATTTATCAGGAAACACCAAACAAGCATCATCAATGTTCACTTTGAGCAAAAGAACAGTTTTGACAGTGTTTGCACTCATTCGCTTTACTCCAAAGATTGTTCCACGCTAAATCCTATGTTCCTGATAAAAACAGACCAAAATCTACTTGGTCCTGCAATGTGTCTTGAAGAAAAAAACTGTAATTATAAAAAAAATTATAACCAAAATCAATCATGATTAAATAAAACCCAAAGACATTTCAAATATCTGAAAAAAAGTTTTCAGAATACTGAAATATCATATGAAAATAAAACTGTATGATGATTTTGCTTATGGCCATGTTTGGAATATGAAGATTAAATGTATGCTATATTGATTACTCTTAATTTATATTATCTTGCAAGCAAAATGTATTTTATTCTTTCAATGATTTCTTAAAATATATTAATATTCTAAGAAATATTTACTTTTTGTTTAAGAATACAAATACCAACAAGAAGTTTTCCACTGGCTAATTTAAAGTAATAGATCTATTCATTTTCCACCAAAGTGGGTGGTAGAAGACTCAGACAAGATTTTTATTTTTTTTTGGGAAACGTGCATATTACATCTACTAATGAGAGTGTGACAACATGACAATTCTACATAAAATGTTACTCAGATCTCTTTGACTTGAACTGAAATATAACTCCCATGTGGGAATCTGAGGATGATCTTTGATTTAAATGGAGCACAAAATGTCCTGTATTATCCTTCATGGACGGTGGCAGAACTGTTTCTCCAGGCTTATGCTTCAAGACTTGCCTGGAAGTCCTACAAAACAGATTTTTATTACCATCACCACATTTTCTCCATGAAATGGATTGATAAATTGTGATATTAAGTGAGCCACATTAAGTTTCCAGCTGTATATCCAACTAGAAATCAAGCTAATAATACTGTAGCAACAAATGAACTAAAGGCAATAAATCATTCATATAAAAGTAACAAATGAAAATAAAATATATTAAGTTTCAATTGGCTATGCAGAATATTCCTGTACATACATACATACATTCATACACACACACACACACACACACACACCTGCAAGAATACTGAACTAGACACATGACCTTTCATCTCATCTCACCTCTATTACACCCCTTAGAGTTAGCTAAGTATTATTACCCTACTTCTGAGATATGGAAATTGGCACAAGAATATCAAGTGATTTACTTAAGATCACACTTGAGTCAGTGGCACAGCCAGTAAATTAGAACCCAGATCTCCTAAATTTCAGTTTTCTGCTGTATCTAAAGTATATTCTTGGGCACTTTAGAGAGAGAAAAGCAGAAAGTGCAGTAGCCCTCAACCACCAGTAGTGCACTGGTTTCATCTTCTGGCCCTGAGCCTTAAACCTGCACCATCTGTGGCAAGACCTGCCCCTTGAGAACTGAACTTTTTAGCCACTCTCAATGCTGCAGCATGACACATAGTAACTGAACTGCTTTGGCAATTACACCATTGTCTCAAGACAGTTGTCATCTATGGGTATGTCTACACTGCAAAACACCCAGCTGAGCCCAAACATCTACATTGCAATATTACAGCCCCGTCACAGGCTATTGTAGTGTAGTCATACTCTAAGATCCGCTTAGTTTCAAAGTTATCTGTGTACTAGACTGTGCTCATTCCCTTATAGTTATAGGTGATTAAGAGTGATTTTTTTTGTTAAAAACTGTGATATAACTATCTTTCATTAAAATTGTGAATTTTCAGTCTGAACATTATTTCAGCCCTTTATTAAACATACTACATATTTTTACAAACACACCTTACTGTAGCATAATCTTTTTCACTCTTCCCTTCAAAATGGAATTATGAGGGTACATAATATTATCCATACTTCATTCTTTGCACAGAATGTTAACTAATATGTCGAACAAATGTGCAGTTAAGATAAAGTATATAGCCCTAATAAATTAATATCCGATATGCTGATGGTTCTAAAAATACAATTTAAAGTTATCCTGTGCAATAATTTTCAAACTGCTCATAGTGTAGCTTAGTCAATGATCTGGAGCTAGTGCACACATTAAAATGAAATATTAAATACAATTTTAGAAGCTTAGTATATCAGTAAATGAAATAACTATATATGAACAATGGCAAGATAAGGTATTTCCTTCATAAATTACAGCTTTTATTTACATATTTCTGTGTTCAGTGACAAAAGTCAATCTTGCAAACACTGATAGCATAAAATAGCTTGACAGGTTTCAGAGGAACAGCCGTGTTAGTCTGTATTCGCAAAAAGAAAAGGAGTACTTGTGGCACCTTAGAGACTAACCAATTTATTTGAGCATTTGAGCATGAGCATGTAGCTCACGAAAGCTCATGCTCAAATAAATTGGTTAGTCTCTAAGGTGCCATAAAATAGCTTGAATATCTCAACACATAAGTCAATCCTGCAATTTTTAATCACTTAGATAGTCTTTACTCATGCAAGTACTCTCATTGATTTCACGAGTTAAATTTCTGCCAGTTTTGCACTATAGTTCCTGATTTCTTTCCACCTGTAACATGTGTAATACAGAGCACCAAACAATTTGTATTAAGATTCAGTAGGGAATTGTTCTCAGTGGTAATTACAGAGTTTGAATATCTGGATTTCTGTTTTCCTTGGACATATTACTATGATATAATTAAATCCCTACTTTACACCTTCTTGCAACAAAAAATATTTAATAAGAGTAAGATAGAAACACCTAGCCAATAACTTGCCCAGCACATTCCCAGAGCCCTCAACTCTAAGTGAAATGATTGGTAGTTAAAACACTCCATGCCTCTCAGGTCCTATATTAAATTCTCGTATTTCTTCAGATCCCCAAAATTATGAGGCCACCTACACAGTACACCCTCAGTACATCATATGTTGAGATTTATCAGCAATATAAAATTAATAAATTTTTACATAACATGTAAACCTATACCCATGTAATTGTAATTATGAAGCATGTTTTGTTAAAATTCCTTCCTTCTAAAACACCTTCAACTGAAAAAATAAATTAACTAATTGACATTAGAGATAATAAATCTTGTTGTAAATTGCATTAGCTTAATCCCCGAAAACTAATGAACTAAATAACCCTGAATTGGAGAAGACGACTGAAGAACTAGTATTTGTTGTTGACTATGATCTTCATATGTGCATGACTTTAGTTGCAAAATTACCAGCTATGGGTGTAGTTATGTATTTTTAATTATATTGTACTCTCTTCTTTGTATGAGGAAGATTGATACCCACCAGAAAGGTGGGTACTTTCCCACTTTGCAGATGATAGGGTTTTTTTTTTCAAGGGAGTAGGATGGAGCAAGAAAGTGGGAGTAAATGGAATGGGGGGGGAGAAAGGATGAGACCTTAGCTCAGGGGTGGGTGAGCGTTTTAAGCTGGCCCCCTAGCTTCCAGCGGTGTCTGGGGCTTGGCCGGGGCCACAGCACTCGGCTCATCACGCTCCAGCACTGCAGCCGGGACTCTGGGTTGGGGGCCGCATCACACAGTTTGGCCCTGCTCCGGTGTGCCTGCCGGGGGCCGCACCATGAGGCTCCTGGAAGCCGGGCATGGCCCCACTCTGGCTCCTATGTGCTCCAACGGCCCCCTCCAGCGCTCTAATCGGAGCTGCAGGGGCGATGCCTGCAGAATGGGCAACGCGCAGAGTCGTCTGACCGGGCCTCCATGTAGGAGCCGGAGAAGGTCGTGCCACTGCTTCCAGGAGCCTCAAGCGCTGCTCGGAGACTGCACCCCGAGCGTCCCCCCATGCCCCAACCCTCTGCCCAAGCCCTGATCCCACTCCCACTCTCCAAACCCCTTGATCCCAGCCCAGAGCACCCTCCTGCACCCCAAACCTCTCATTCCCAGCCCCACCCTAGAGCCCACACCCCCAACCAGAGCCCTCATCCTCTCCCACACCCCAACCCCAAGTGTGTGAGCATTCATGGCCCGCCATACAATTTCTATTCCCCAGTGTGGCCCTCAGGCCAAAAAGGTTTGCCCACCCCTGCCTTAGCCTCTGGGTGTCACAGACCTCTCCGATGCAGCCAGTCAGAAAACAGAGAGCTGAACATTTCCCAGTGCAGCTAATCAGAGCGCCGCTACCAGGATATTCACTTTCACTGCAACCAAAGTGCAGACCCTCCACAAGAAAGTGATTGACTCCACCCGGAGCTCAACTCCCTCGAGCAGCAGCTGCGGAGGCGATCCGCTCAGTCACCGTTCCAGTCAACGCTTGGGCTGAATGCTGCTCAGTTACACGGGACTTAATCCAGATTTCCTCTGCCCCCTTAAGGGACATGAGTCCGGATTCACAACCGGTGTAACTGAGAGCAGCCGAGCCGACGGCCCCTTGTCTCCCTACTGGCCCCCGCGCTCGCCGAAAGTCCCACTGGGAAAATAACACAGGGTACTTATCTCCTGAGACCCCAGCCCGGTTCCTATACACCATGGGGATGGATTAATGCGGAACCTACACTTAGCTTTATATCCCTAAAACCGCACTGGGGAACCCAGGTGGAAAACGGGGGTATATTGCTAACGTGCTCTCCTGGGGAAGCGGTGGAGTATCTCTGACATGTTTCCCTGTAGCTCCCACGGACGCATGGAAGTAAAGGCTGGATCCTCACGACTGCATATGTTACGTTTCCCTATAATGTATCTGACATCACGAGGAGCTTTTGAAACCACCTACTTCTGAGATCACGTTTACTGGGAAAGCGTTCAACCTGGTAAATCCCTTCTGTCCTAGTCAGTGCAACCAACTCAACCCACCTGCTAGGTGGTTTTTTCATCCTTCACCGCCCGTGGGGAACCTTCACCGCCCGTGTTGTAACCTGCCGCACCAACACATCTTGGACTCGAGTTAATTTTGCCAGAGCGGCTACAGACGGAGAAAGGAAGGAGCAGGGCTGCGACCACCCTCCCCATTTGGTGTAAACTGTTTGTTTTGCTGTGAGCGGTTTGGGGAGGAAGGTGATCTTTGCTGCCCTGCTGAAACGACCTCTCCCCTCGCGGCTGCGGCGATCAACCAAGACAATTAACTGTCAAGAAACATTTTTCCTGCCGCGACCCCTCTCAGGGCCCGATCCCGCGCCCCGCAGTCAATGGGAGTAGTACCCGGAACTCCCAACTATTGGCTGCTGGATCCCTAGAGCGCCAGCTTGGGCAGTTTTGGTAGCAGCGGCGGGCAGCTCTCGCCTGAAAGTCCTCGCCGGGGAGCCGCAGCCCCAGGACCTGGAGCGAACGCAGCAGCCTCCGGCTTGCGGAAGAAACAGAAGTCACCCCGGCCGCGGCAACTACCGGACCCTCCAGCAGGGCGACTAGACCACGGTCCTGTCCGTGGGAGCGTCGTAACTTAGGAGAGTCCCAAACACCTTGCCTCTCCCCGGGCAGCACCGCTGCAGTTACACGGCTCCCATTTTCATTGCACATCCCACCTCCGAGCCTATCCGACCCCCCCGGCCGCTTACCTTTTCTTTTCCTTGTCAGCAGTCATCATTGAGGCTGATGCCCTTTGTGCCGCTAAAACCAACTCGGCTCGCCAACAAGGGCTCCTCAGTCACGGCTGTGAGTGTCCTGCTTGCCGATCCCACCCCCCCCCCCCCAATCAAAAACACACCCGGCAGGCTAGAGATCCCAGGCTTGGAGGGAGGAAGCCGGGTGTCGGGAAGGCCGGGGAATTGCTCGCTCGCTCGCTCGCAGCTGACAGCAACGCTGGTGCACTAGTTGTCCTCTAGGAAAAGGCTGAAGCAATCCTGGCCAGGTCGCCCCTGAGCTGACCATACAGTCTCAGGACACTGCCGAGGATTGTACAGCCCGCCCAGGGGGGAAGGGAGAGACCGGGTTCCCCCTGGAGTCTGAAGCCCTGCCAGAAGAAAGTTCTCACTTTAAAACTTCAGGCTTCCCTGGGCTCCCGGGGGGCAGGTTCAGCCTCTTTAGCCCCGTCTCCCGCTCCAGCTGGAGCTGTCGCAGCTCGTGCTCCAATGGGGACGGGAGCTGGCTGAGCCCTCCTCCTCCCTCTGCCCCCTCCCACCGCGTCCACCCGGGCTCCAGCAGGACTTGCTGAGATGAGGTCAACGCCGCGAGAGGCGGCGGAGCGGCCGAGCGAGCGAGGGAGGGTGGCAGGGCCAGCCAGGAGAGCGCAAGGGGACGCGGGGGACGAGGTGGCGCCTGCCGGAGCCCCAGCCCCAGCCCTGCATGGCGGGGCATTTGCCCGGAGGGCTGAGGGAAGCTGGAGTCTTTCCTGCTGCTGCTGCGCTGCACGACACCCAGCCAGCCCCCTGCCAGCGCCTCGGGGGAAGGGCAGCCTGCGGGGGGTGGGGGGCAGCGATTGCTTGGCAGGGGGCAATTCCCTCCCCGCGGCAGCGCCTGCTCCCGGCCCGGGGGACGGATTTCCCTCCTCCGCGCGGTGCCCGAGCACTTGCTACATCGAGCTGGATGCTTCGCTGACCTCGCCCCGCAGCGCGGCGGCCGCGGAGGCGCAGGGGCCTGCGCTGCTGCCCCGGGCACTCCTAGCCCTTTCCCAGCCAGAGCAGCGGAGGGAGACGGGGGCGAGCTGGCCGCGAATGGCCGCAGGGGAAGGTGGCGCGGAGCACCTGTCAGGTCAGGCAGAAACGTGACTGGGGCTGCAGACACGGGCTTGTGGATGACTTCTGTCCCTCCCCCTTACACCAAGTTTTTTGGTGTTGGGTTTTTTTGGTTTTTTTTTTGTTTGTTTGGTTTGGTTTTATTGCGTGGGGAGATTGTATTTTATACGAATTGGTTTTCTGTCCTGGATGCACCTGGTCTGGCGGTGTTATTGTTCAGACGCGACCAATCAAGCTACAATCATCATGCTTGTACCTTCTTAATGTATGCAGATGAGGCCTCCCCTTTCCCTGCGCCTTCAGCTGGCCGGGGCTGCTCCTCCGACTAGGAGCGTCACAGAGGCGATGCCTCTAATTAATTAAGAAATAGCTATTTTGGCAACGATTCACAAAGGCATCGAGTGGAAGTTAGGAGCCTCCATACCGTTGTAGATTTAGGCCTTTGGTATTAAGGTTAAGACATTCAGAGACTATGGTGATGGGGTCAAAGAGACGTGATTGCTTGCTTTAGCCTGAAGTGTGCTTGGTAAAGTGAAATCCTGTTTTCACTACAGCCCACACAACTTGAAATCCAGGACTTTTTTTAAAAAAAATCCTTCCCTCAGACTTGTTCTCACAAAATTTATCTATTTGGATTTATACCTTAAACGAAAAAGCTAGTGCTCTAAGCACTTTCACAAAAATTAAAACTACTGTCCATATTAATACATCTTTCATAGCAGTAGCCACAAACCCAGCAGCCACTCCTCAAGCTCCCAACCAAAATTAGTCAGCCACAGGTTGATTAAAAATACGCACCCCACAACTACTAACTCCCAGTGCTTGATTAAGCTTTTAAATATTAGTATCACAAATGCGAGTTCAAAATGAGGGAGGCAAGGGGGGCATGGTGATAGTGCAGGTCACATCTCGAGAGAGTGAGCACTGGAGCATAAGTCTGCACAGGCCCTCTACTTACTGATCTTCCTTCCTCAGACTTATACAGTGGATTTAAAAAAAAAAAAGTAACCCTATTTTCTTGTTCAAATAAAAACAGCAATAAACTTTTTTTAAAAATTAAGCATGCTGATATTAAGTGTCTGCTGGGAAAATAAAGTACTACTGCTCAACTCCCATGAGTTCCTGCTATGACATTTTTCAAATTGTATAATTAAATAAGTGTCTGCTGTATCAAAACATTAAATAGGTTGTAGTGTGAGGAAATAACTATTTAGCATCTTAATTCCATTCATAATATCTAAATAATTCAGTATAATTTTTTTTTAATTAGACAACTCAAACCCAAAACATCTTTTCTTCAGAATAAAAATCACTTGTTTTCTTACACTTCACAGTAATGGAAATAATTTGGCATTTTGCCTATAATGGATTATTTCTCTGTTATTCAAAGCTTAGCAGTTTTGCCATGCCATTTCTTTATGCAACCTGTTTAAACAACACGTGCATTTCCATATTAGCAATACATTCTGCTCATCTGAAGAGAGCTACCCATGCTTCTACAGCAGCAATCTGATTATGTGGTAACAGTTTCTTATACAACAGAACCTACACAAAAGAAAACCGTAAATATTTAAAACCTAAATAAACTTGGTTAAACAGAATTTGTATGTACAGGGCTAAGTTTAGCCTTCAAGCGCTAAAAGAATGCAGCAGGATCAAAGAACCAGTCATTCATTCTCTAGATTAACTTGAGTTCTTGGTCCTTCACTGATTTTTGCTGATGGCACTGCTTCTCTCTATATCTGAAGATTCTTTACATGAATAAACAACTTGACTTCAGAGTCAGACAAGCAAAGAATTTAAAATACCCAGTAAAGCTCAGGTCTTACCCTTTGGCCTAGCCCTAGCAACGCTGTTCTAGATGGCCATAATGTGGCTGATTTGCAGCACACATTTCTTGCTCCTTTGACCAGCAGGGGCTGAAAGTAATACATTTCTTGCTCCTTTGACCAGCAGGGGCTGAAAGCAGTAATGGCCTGCTGAACAGTGACTCCCCAACATGACAGAGGAATGATGATGGACTTCAAAATATACCCTATTCTTTCCTTGCCCAGGACCATGGTAGCGATGATACTGCTATGTCATGGAGATAAGGAAAGAAAATACCTATAAAGGATTTTCAAGGTTGTCAGCCATGCATCAATGATCAGAATAAAAGAAGGGGGAAATCCTGGCCCCATTGAAATCATGAGAGTTTTGGCACTGACTCCGGAGGCATCAGGATTTCAGCCACAGATTCTATAAAATGGTTTTAAGATTACCAGAAATGACAGTATAAACAACCAGTTCTCAATCCTGGTGAACGGAAGAGGGAACAGATGTTCCTCATTTGAAAAGAGTGTTACAATTTTCAGCAAACCAAAACATATCCACCTATTCTAGGGGCCAAATATAAGAACATAAGAATGGCCATACTGGGTCAGAGCCAAGGTCCATCTAGCCCAGGGGTCTCAAACTCAAATCACCAGGAGGGCCACATGAGGACTTGTACATTGGCCCAAGGGCCGCATCACACACACACCCGCTGCCCCCGCTCCACCCCCACCCACTGGGTGCAGCAGGGGGGTCAGGGCAGGGAGTTGGGGTACAGGAGGGAGTGCAGGAGGGGCTCAGGTTCCAGCCCGGCGCCGCTTACCTTGAGCGGCTCCGGAGTGGCAGGGGTTAGCACCTGGGCCAGGGTAGGCTCCCTGCCTGCCCTGGCCATGGCCCCATGCCACGCTGCTGCAGGAAGTGGTGGGCACCCTATCCCTGCGGTCCTGGGGGGAGGGGGAGCAAAGAACTCCATGAGCTGTTCTTGCCTGTGGGTACCTCCCCCAAATCTCCCATTGGCCGGGAACGGGGAAGCACGGCGAATGGGAACTTCGGGGGAGGTACTCACAGGCAAGAACAGCTCACGGAGTTCTCTGCTCCCCCTCCCCCCGGGGCCACAGGGAAGTGGTGCCTGCCGCTTCCCGGAGCAGCATGGAGCCCTCAGCACCACGGGGTTAGCAAATCCACTGGCTGGATCCAAAGCCCTGAGGGGCTGGATCCGGCCCGGGGCCGTAGTTTGCCCATCTCTGGCCTGGAGATAGGGTGGGGACACGGCGCACTGGGGGTGGGGGGGCACGGGAAACTTGGAGGGCTGCAGGGAAGAATCCCGCGGGCCACGTGTTTGAGACCCCTGATCGAGCCCAATATCCTGTCTTCTGACAGTGGCCAATGCCAGGTGCCCCAGAGGGAATGAACAGAAAGGTAATCATCAAGTGATCCATTCCCAGTCGCTCATTCCAAGCTTCTGGCAAACAGAGGCTAGGAACACCATCCCTGCCCATCCTGCCTAGGAGCCATTGATGGACCTGTCCTCCAAGAATTTATGTAGTTCTTTTTTGAACCCTGTTATAGTCTTGCCCTTCACAATATCCTCTGGCAAGGAATTCCACAGGTAGATTGCGTTGTGTGAAAAAATATTTCTGTTTGTTTTAAACCTGCTGCCTATTAATTTGGTGACTCCTAGTTCTTGTGCTATGAAAAGGAGTAAATAACACTTCCTTATTTACTTTCTCCACAGTCATGATTTTATAGACCTCTATCATATCCCCCCTTAGTCATCTCTTTTCTAAGCTGAAAATTCCCAGTCTTATTCATCTCTCCTCATAGGGCAGCTGTTCTATACCCCTAATCATTTTTGTTGCCCTTTTCTGAACCTTTTCCAATATATGTTTTTTGAGATGGGGCAACCACATGTGAACACAGTATTCAAGATGTGGGCATACCATGGATTTATAGAGGCAATAAGATATTTTCTGTCTTGTTATCTATCCCTTTCTTAATGATCCCCAACATTCTGTTCACTTTTTTGACTGCCGCTGCACACTGAGTGGATGTTTTCAGAGAACTATCCACAATGCCTCCAAGATCTCTTTCTTGAGTGGTAACAGCCAATTTAGACCCGATCATTTTATATGTATAGTTGTGATTATGTATTTCAATGTGAATTAGTCTGCATTTATCAACACTGAATTTCATCTGCCATTTTGTTGCCTAGTCACCCAGTTTTGAGAGACCCTTTTGTAGTTCTTCGCAGTCTGCCTAGGACTTAATTAACTATCCTGAGTAGTTTTGAGTATCATCTGCACATTTTGCCACCTCTCTGTTTACCCCTTTTTCCAGATCATTTACAAATATGTTGAATAGGACTGGTCCCACTACAGACCCATGAGGGACACCACTATTTATATCTCTGCATTCTGACCATTTATTCCTATCCTTTGATTCCTATCTTTTAACCAGTTACCAATCTATGGGAGGACCTTCACTCTTTTCCCATGACAGCTTACTTCGTGTAAGAACCTTTGGGGAGGGACCTTTTCAAAGGCTTTTTGAAAATCTAAGTACCCTATATCCAACGGATCCCCTTGTTCACATGCTCGTTGACCCCTCAAAGAATTACAGTACATTGGTGAGTCATGATTTCCCTTTACAAAAACCATGTTGACTCTTCTCCAACAAATTATGTTCATCTATAGGTCTGACAATTTTGTTCTTTATTATAGTTTCAACCAGTTTGCCTGGTACTGAAGTTAGACTTCCCAGCCTGTTATTGCCAAGATCACCTCCTGAACCCTTTTTAAAAATTGGCATCACCGTAGCTATCCTCCAGTCACTTGTTACAGAAGCTGATTTAAATGATAGGTTACAGACTACAGTTAATAGTTCTACAATTTCACATTTGAGTTCCTTCAGAACTCTTGGGTGAATACCACGTGGTCCTGGTGACTTATTACTGTTTCGTTTGTCAATCTGTTCCAAAACCTCCTCTAAAGACGTCAATCTGCGACAGTTCCTCAGTTTTGTCACCTAAAAAGAATGGCTGAGGTTTGAGAATTTCCCTCACATCCTCAGCTGTGAAGACTGATGGCAAAGAATTCATTTAGTTGCTCCACAATGGCCTTTTCGTCCTTGAGTGCTCCTTTAGCATCTCAATCGTCCAGTAGCCCCACTGGTCGTTTCGCAGGCTTCTTGCTTCTGAGGTACTTAATTTTTTTGTTACTACTTTGAGTTTTTGGCTAGCTGTTCTGCATATTCTTTTTTGGCCTAATTCTATTTTTTTACGCTTCATTTGCCAGAGTTTTTGCTCCTTTCTGTTTTCCTCACTAGGATTTAACTTTCACTTTTTAAAGGAAAGGAGTACTTGTGGCACCTTAGAGACTAACCAATTTATTTGAGCATGAGCTTTCGTGAGCTACAGCTCACAAGTGAGCTGCAGCTCACGAAAGCTCATGCTCAAATAAATTGGTTAGTCTCTAAGGTGCCACAAGTACTCCTTTTCTTTTTGCGAATACAGACTAACACGGCTGTTCCTCTGAAACTTTTTAAAGGATGCCTTTTTGTCTCTCACTGCTTTTTACTTTGTTTAGCCATAGAGGCACTTTTTTGGTTCTCTTACTATGTTTTTTAATTTGGGGTACACATTTAAGTTGAGCCTCTATTATGGAGTCTTCAAAAAAGTATATATACACACACACCTTACTTTGCTATGCTGGGATTAAGTAGCATTTAAGGGAAGCTATCCATTTTACAGGGTTTTCACTTTTGGCACTATACCTTTTAATTTCTGTTTAACTAGCCTCCTCATTTTTGTGTAGTCCCCTTTCTGAAGTTAAATGCTACAGTGTTGGGCAGCTGTGGTTTTTTCCTCACCACAGGGATGTTAAATTGAATTATAGTATGATCACTATTACCAAGCAGGCCAGCTTTATTCACCTTTTGGACCAGATCTTGTGCTGCACTTAGGACTAAATCAAGAATTGTGTCTCCTCTTGTGGGGTTGCAGGACTAGCTGCTCCAAGAAGCAGTCATTTAAGGAGTCAAGAAACTTTATTTCTGCATCCCATCCTGAGGTGAGATGTACCCAGTCAATATGGGGATAGTTGAAATCCCCCATTATTAATTATTGAGTTTATTTTTATAGCCTCTCTAATCTCCCTGAGTATTTCAGTCACTATCACCATTGGCTGCTATATTATTAGAGCATTACTATCCATAGAGATTCTATGGTACAGTTTTGTTCATTTAAGATTTTTTACTTCATTTGATTCTGTACTCTTTCACATCTAGTGCCACTCCCTCACCAGCATGATCTGTTCTGTTCTTCCAATATATTTTGTACCCTGGTATTACTGTGTCCCATTGATTATCCTCATTCCACCAAGTTTCTGTGATGCCTATTATATCAATATCCTCATTTAATATGAGGCATTCTAGTTCACCCATCTTGTTATTTAGACTTCTAGTATTTGAAAACAAGCAGTTTAAAAAACTTGCCACTTTTTTGCTGTCTGCCATTACGTGATGTAATTGAATGGGACTTTGTTTTCATTTGACTGTTTCTCAGATCGTACCTGTATTGTATCTTCCATCCTCTCCTTACTAGGACATAGAGAATCTCCATTAATAGATCCACCCCAAGGCAGGTCTCTGTCCAAACCAGGTGCTCCTCCACATGTCGGCTTTCCCCCAGTTCTTAGAGCCGTTTTTAAGCTATGACCTTGTTAATTTGCTTCCATTTTGGTTTAGGTGGAGCCCCTCCTTCCTGTATAGGCTTCCCCTTTTCCAAACGTTTTCCCAGTTCCTAATAAATCTAAACCCCTCCTCCCTACACCATCGTCTGATCCATGTATTGAGACCCTGCAGTGAGACATGCAGGGCCAGTTAGGCAGAACTGGAAGCATTTCAGAGAATACTACCATGGAAGTCCTGGGCTTCAATCTCTTACCTAGCAGCCTAAATTTGGCCTCCAGGACCTCTCCCCTATCTTTTCCTATGTCATTAGTACCTACATGTACTCCAACCACCATCTCCTCCCAAGCACTACACATAAGTCTATCTAGATGTCTCAAGAGATCTGCAACCTTCACACCAGGCCGGAAAGTCACCGTGCAGTTCTCCTGGTCATTGCAAACCCGGCTAGCTATGTTTCTAGTGATCGAATCCCCCATAACTATTACCTGTCTTCCTAATAACTGGAGTTCCCTCCCCCAGAGAGGTATCTTCAGTGCCACATCTGAAAGGAGGATCCCAGCTATGGGATCATTTCCCTCTGCTCCAGTTGGAGGTGCTCTTTCCCTGAGACTTTCATCCTCCTTAACAGCACAGAGGCTGTCAGACCAAGGGTGGGACCATTCTACTGTGTCCCAGAAAGTCTCATCTATGTACCTCTCTGTCTCCCTTAGCTCCTCCAGTTCAGCCACCCTGGTCTCCAAAGCCCATACACGGTCTCTCAGGGCCAGGAGCTCCTTGGACCGAATGCACACATACACCACCTGCCCATAGTGCAGGTAATCATACATGCTATAGTGGGTGCAATAAACTGTATAGCGCCCCCTCTGTTGCTGGATTTCTGCCTGCATTCTCTTTTTATTCCTGCAGCTTGTTCCTTTGTTGGTGTTTTGTTTTAATCAGGGGGTGTTTTGGGGGCTTTAAGTGTAGCTAGCTCCCCCTCAACACTCCCCCTCAAAACTCCCATGTTAACTGCTCCTGTTCACTAGCTCCTCTGCTCATTTAGGGGTGGGCCCTGGTCTTCCTGAGTATCCCCGCCCCTTGGTTAAGGGCTGCTAAAGGGCTTGGGGTCAAAGCCTGGTTAAAAAGCTCTCCTTAGCAGGCTGCTAGGCTCAGCACATAGAGTCCCCCAAACAAACAGACCACATGGTATGTTTCAGTCAAGCACACCACAAACACACACTACAGAGAGACAAACTTACCCCAAGGGTCACATAATTGCTCCTCCTTCACCTGGAGAACTCCCTCACAAAACCTTTCAGTGCTGCTTATATGATTCACTATGTGAAAATAAAGCACTCTTCAGTACTCCTATATAAAGGAGAAAATTTCTCCCATGAAAAATCCTTGCTGGAGGCTGGTATTCAGACAGAGAAGTACAAAATTTTATTCTCAAATGCACTGTTACTCTTTTATATTTTTGGCATTATAAGGAGTTGAAAAGGCTACATTTGCTAACAGTGATATCTAAAAGATGCAGTATTTCCTATTCTAAGTGCACGGAAATACTGCCATATTTCAAGTACCACTGACTGTTTTAAAAAGTATATACTGTGGTTGTTTAATAAATGTAGTATTCTGTGCAAAGTACAAGCAATAGAACAAAATGACCAAATATTAAAAACGGACAGAAGCCCCAATGCAGCAACAACAGCTTGTCCTCTTGGCACAGATGGCATTTGTATTACTCTATATGTTTTTACTATGTCACATAGGTGCAATATAGCCAGATTAGGAGTGGCAGGGTCAACTGCCAGGGAAACACTCAGGAGAGAGGATACTCCATGAAGTGATCTCTGTAGAGCTTTGTCAGTGTACACTCTTTAAACAGATAGCAAGTCCAGGAAACTGCAGAGCATCAGGGGGTCAGGCTTGGAAACCAGACTATCCCTAAGGTCGGTGTATCCCTGCACAATGCTCCTGTGGGCTTCCTCCACAACACAGTGTTATAGGAACATGCTGTTACAAGCCATGTAGCCACGGGGTTTTTCCTGGCACCTGTGACTCATTCTTACTCTAATGGGATTGATGGTGCATAGGGTCAGTTACTGCTGGTTCCATACTGATTTCCAGCAGAAGTTTGTATGGTGCAAAGAGGAATATGAAGTAGACTGCATCTGCACAGGGCTTCTATGGCAGGGGTGGGCAAACTTTTTGGCCCAAGGGCCATATCTAAGTATGGAAATTGTACGGCAGACCATGAATGCTCATGAAATTGTGGGTTGGGGTGGGGCCAGAAAGGGGGCTCTGGGCTGGGGATGAGGGGTTGGGATGCAGGAGGGTGCTCCAGGCTGGGACCGAGAGGTTCAGAGGGGGGATCAGAGCTGGGGCAAGGGGGTCAAGGGTCCAGGCTCTGGGCGGCACTTACCTCAAGCTTCTCCCAGAAGCAGCGGCATGTCCCCCCTCCAGCTCCTATGTGGAAGCGCAGCCAAGCAGCTCTGTACACTGCCCTGTCTGCAGGTGCTTGGGGCAGGGGCAGCGTGCAAAGCCCCTTGGCTGCCTCTCCACGTAGGAGCCGGGGTGGGGGGGGAGGGGGAATGACATGCTGCAGTTTCCAGAAGTCACGCGGAGTGAGGCAAGACCCGGACCCTACTCCACAAAGGGAGCTTGAGGGCTGGATTAAAACATCTGGAGTGCCAGATGTGGCCCCTAGGCTGTAGTTTGCCCACCCCTGGTCTATGGCCTCCTGAGTCAGGAAAGACATTCAGAGATCTGCTTTCACTCCATACCCTCAGGGAGGTCTCTGACCCCAGTTGCTCCCATTTAAACTGTATAATTATAGAGCATCTCACCAGAGTGGAAATAATTTAAGTGTCTCAATATCTATCTTTAAATTTATATTCTTAATATTTCATTAAGATCAGTATGTGGCAATGAATTTCCTAGTTCTTTAACACCTGTTCCAAAGCCCACCGAAGTCAATAGAAAGGCTCCTATTTGCTTCAGCGGGGGGCGGGGTGTTCAATTTGACTCAGACAGAAAAGGGGCAGGGGGGAGAAGAGATTAAATCAATTGCATATTGAAATAAAAATCAGTAGTCTAACTTGTATTTAAACAATACACAATGAAACAGACAAATCTGAAATTTCTATGGGTTCCCTTCAATGCTTCTTAATCCCAGCATAGCAAAGTAAGGTATATGCACACACTTTTGAGAACACAATTTTATGTAACCAGACATTCAAATCAATGTATGCAATGTGTTTATTTGAACAAAACTAGTATCTGAAATACATGTATTTACAGTACTCCAGAGAGAGACATGCTAACAGTATATATATTTGCTTAAAATGCAGTGGAAAATCATGCAGACATGATTTTCAAACATGTAATGATTCTAGGTCAGTACTGCAGAATGCCGAGGCCCAGATCCTCAAAGATATTTGGCCTCCTAACTTGATGGATGTTAGGAGCCCAAATACTTTTGAGGATTTAGGCCCAGTGCCCTCTATGGAGTGCGCAGCACACTCAATTCCCACAAATTAAGTGGGATTTGAGGGTACTCTGCACCTTGTGGGGATGAGCCCCTCCCAAACCTCTTCTTTTTTAAAGTTCTAAACCATAATTTTTAGAATATATCCATTGCACACTTTTCACAAAGGATTACATTCATGAAAAGGTGTTTTAAAATTAAGCCATTTTTGAATTAGCCAAGTTCCAAATTATGTGGAAAACTTCAATGCTATGAAAAGAATTGTGAATCACAACTTTATTGAAAGGAGCACCAGGGCTGTGCCCCTACACATGCTTTTATTTCTTATTTTTAAGATGGCTTATTTTGAGAGGCTTGGGGACCTCTTGGATGAATTTTTGTCCCCATTCTCTTCCTTTTCTTGCCTCATCACCAGACAGTGCAACACTGTATCACAACATAATGCTGACACCTGAAGTGACAACAATCTAACCCAGTGAGCTTTTATCTGTTTTTACCACTGGTGGCAAAGGTAAGTTTTTAATTAGGTTTTGTCCTGTTAGCCCTGCAGAGCCAATCCCTGGGGAGGAAAAGTGGGACACAGCATGGCATAGCGCAGTGTTTCCCAAACTTGGGATGCCACTTGTTCAGGGAAAGCCCCTGGCGGGCCAGGCCGGTTTGTTTACCTGCTGCGTCCGCAGGTTCAGCCGATTGCGGCTCCTACTGGCCACGGTTTGCCGCCGCAGGCCAATGGGGGCTGCGGAAAGTGGCGTGGGCCAAGGGACGTACCGGCCGCTGCTTCCCGGTGGCTTCCCGGTGGCACGATGGGGATAATGACACTCATCTACTTTGTGAAGCCCTCGAAGTTCTGTTCTCTTCTGGCTCATGCCACAATTGTTAACAGAGATATAGATGCAGAATATTTATTACTGGTGACCTGTTACAGAAAAAGAAAAGCTTGAATAGTTAGCAGGGTTGGCAGCTAATTAAAATAATCTTTACTTATAAATAGGGCAAGTCTGATATGAAATTCAAAGAGAGCTGATGCCATTTTGACAGTCATTTTTCAGACTGTGGGTCATATCAGCTAGCCTAGATCAGCATTGCTGCACTGAGTTCACTGCACATTCTATAAATCACTTCAGGAAAACCTTTTAAGTAGGTCCAGTCCTGTAGTCTTCACAGAAACAGAGCTCCTGTTGAAAGGACTCTACAATCAAGCATGAAAATAGTATTTCAGGGGAGAGGTTTGTGATTTTTTAAGAAGCTTCAAGATACAGAACGCACACCTTCAAGAAATTACTAAACAGATAAGCTCAGTCATTTTAAGGCATTGATTACTTACAGGCACATTCCTGACGTTTCAGCCATCACACACCCTTGAGAAAGGCCTGATGGCCAAAATGCTGGGAATGTACCTGTAAATATTAAAAGGCTTAAAATTACTGAGTTTCTCTCTTCACCTTTTTTGGAAGGTGTGCTTAATCTATGTTGAAAAATTCACAATATTGCAATGATCACTGCAATAATGTATGCTGAGGATGTCTTAGTGCTACAAGAAAGGTGAAGTATTTAAACTTGCCACAACAGTCTCACATGATTATTTCTTCTATGATAATTACTGGTTTGTCTTTTACAAGTTTGTTGCATTAGGATCTATTTAAAAAGAAAGATGGTGACTAATGAATATTGAAAAAAAATCCCCACATAGTGTTGGTAAAGCTTACCTGATAGAAGACCAGGAATTGGAGCAGCATGTGTGAGGTTTATGTAACTTGTTGAATGAAGAAGGGTTTATTCTCCTGTCTTTCTGCAGATTATCTAGTGATCTTGTGCTTTCTGGTTAGACTTAGCATAAAAGATTGAACTGTTGAAGATTATAGATAATGCTTTTGGAAACAAGGGCCCTAATCCATCAACACATTTAAGCATATGCCTAACTTTAAGCATTGAGTAGTTCCATTGTAATCAATGGGACTATTTATATGCTTAAAGTTAAGGACATGTTGATTCAACATGTTTAAAGCACCAATTAAAAGGAGCTAGTTACATAATTTCTAAAACATATGTTTGCATCAAATGTTTTGTAGGATACCAGCATTATAACTATTTAACTGCATTAAATATGAATAATGAAGAAAGCTACTTTTCTTTCACAGTTATAACCTTTATCTGCTGAAAACCTTGTGATCCTTCTGGAGGAAAGGCACCATATAAGTGTAAAATTACACACTTCATATCGCACTTTGAAACCAGCCATCACTGTAAATATTATTCTAGCTCTCAGTGCACCAGCATGATGTTGAAGCAGCATGTAGCCTCCTTCTGCCTCTTGATGTGATCTCCACTGAAGGACACATACATGCAAGTACTTCTGTAGTACTGCAGGCTTCTTTGTGAGGCAAAACCAGAGACATTTAACAAGTGGGGAGTTCAATTCCCTTCAGGGTTAATAAAAAGAGCCACCACTTAAAGTTGCTGTTCACACATGAGTCTATCTTCAAACACTGCTAAAGTATAAAGTCACCACCACCCCTCAATCCCCAAGAACAGTGCTCTTGCTAGAGGAAGTGGAGCAATATTGTGTGAGGATTCCACCACCACTGCAAGAGCCGTGCAAACTGTAGAGGTGTTCAGAGCAGCATGAGGAAGTAATGAAGGATTCCTCCAGTAATAAAGCTGCTGCCTAACCCTGTAGCCTTTACTCATGTGAGCAATTTTTTATTCACAGCAGGTGAAATTCACTCCTGTGTAGAACAGTAGATTTTCAAATGTGCCAAGGGATTAGGATCACACATGCTATTGATTTTCAATGGAATGTATGCTCCTAAATCCCGTCAGTGCTTTTGAAAGGGTCTTTCCGAAGGTTTCAGTGATGCACAGGCCTGCACTGACTCTTTGCACAAGGCTGAATTTCACCATTAAGTGGATCCATTGACTTAAATTGAGGGACAAATGGGGACAGGAGCAAAGAACTCTATCACCATAATTCTAGTCCTGAGAGACAGGTCCCTAGTAATCTGTGTAAATAGAGTTGGGTGGCTTTTATTCCCCAGAGGTGCTAATTTAGCATAATTAAGAGCCTAACAAATTTTAGTTTTAAAATGGAGACGTGTTTAAATGACAGAAGTTTAACAAAGCCTCTAAAAAGCTATAAACTCCCCCATGGTTTTATTCTGTGAATATAAAAGTGACAAATTTTAAATCTGAAATGCACAAAAGGCTTCAGGGACTCAGATGCTGAGCCTGATACAAGCTTTTGTGGTCAAGGAACCCTCCTGATAACATGACAGTCATTGTCAGTACATTATAATTGTTGCCTTTGAAATGGTCCTGCAGTGCTACTGCAATTCCAATAGCCAGCCATTTATTTCATTACTACCTCAGAAAAGAAAGAGAGCCAATCCCACTTCTGTTGAAATCACTGGGGGGTTTTGCCAAGAAACATAGGAGGAGGAGGATCAGGCCCAAAGATGCCAATATACTACTTCAGTTGTATCTAGAAAAATCGAAACCTTTAAACTACATGAGGTGGTGATGTTCAGACTCCATCCATATATTTTAGAGTCCCTGAATATTCCATTAAAGTGGGCCTCTGATTGCCTCTTACCAGCTCTTATCATGGAAAGACTTGCAGGCTCTTAAGCCCAGAAGGAAGTGATGATGTTTGCAACATTGATTGTAAGTTACTTACAAGGAGATAGGGTGATGGTCCTGAAAGTAACTAACTATATATTCTTTTTCACTGCTGGGGTGTGCTGCATTATTTGGAATGACACACCTATTATCTAAATTGAAATTGGTTGTCTTCATTACATTCAGTTATATTGTGTAGTTTATGATACAACACATGAAATTACATTGCAAAATGGGAGGTTTTGTAAAATAAGATGAGAGAAAGCTGGAGCCAATGTGCCACAAGTCACCCACTCTTTTGGGATGAGAATAAGGACATTCCATAAGGAGTTGAAAAGCAACAGAGCACCATTTATCTAAGATTATTTTAAATGTTACATTTCAGAGTTACTTTGGTTTAGGAAAGGGGATACTTTAGCCTGTGTGATGACTTAAGTCCCGAGTTTCACCACCCTAAAAATCAAAGGACCTAATCTGTTGGAGTTGTGCTAATTTAAACCAGGAGAGAATCCATTTCAAGTGATTTTTTAGTTTCACTGTTGCACATTCATAACTTCAATTGATCTAAATAGGAATTATTCATAGGTATTAACAAAAAGGACACCAAAGGCCCTAATTCTGATCTCATGCCAGTTTTAACACTAACTATTGACTTCAGAGTTACTTGTAATTGACACCAGCCTTAAGTGCAATCAGACTCCAAATATTTAACTATTCTTCTGTGTTAGGTCCAAAGAAATTGAAAATGCAGTTAGGTAAGGGCCTGATCCAAAGTCCATCTAAGTCAGCTAAAAGATTCCCATTGACTTAGATGGACTTTGGATCAGGCCCTAAAGACATTACACATTTTAGATATGTTGGTTATCCACCTAGGACAATCCTACTGTTAAACTTCAGAATAGCGTTACTTTGATAGTGATGCTTTGCACAACTCTTAAGGCAGTGGATTTACAACAGGGAAATGGATTTATGTTCTGCATTTTAGAAAGATACAGTGAGAAAAGGAAGGGGCGAGGGAAAGTTTGTTTTTGTTTTCTCTCTTTTTTTTTTTTTTTTTTTTTGATAGGTAGGGAGGCTTCAGGCACCTACTTAAAACCACCAATTACATTTTTTAAATAGTGGAGCTAGTTAGGCCTGTATGGCTCCAAAGCTTGGCAAGCCTGACAGGCTTGGCAGGTTTTTTCCCCCCCTCTAACTGTGCCATAGAGCCTGAGGCAAATAATAGCATTCCAGACTTGCCCAGCTTCAGAACTCAACAAAGAGCAAATACGTATACCCACAATCAAGTTTTCAAAGCCATGGATTTGGATTTAGCCATATGAGTTCTACAAGTGCCATATGAAGTTGTGTGGCTAAAACTCCATGTCCTGCTTTGAAAATGTAACAGTAACTTAGCAGAGCTAGGCTATGCCAGCATTCTTAAGCAGCATTCTCCATCAAATCCAGTGGGAAATTCCACTTAAGAATTGATGGTACAACATTGTCTATATTTAACAAACACTGAGAGTGGGATTTCTACAAGTGCTCATTGAGGCCTAATGCTCAAGTTGACTCTGATGGGAGCAGAATTAGATCAATGCTTTTTGAAAATGCCACCCTAAGTGTAACACTTGCTGCCTTTGGGCTCATTGATATAAAGCTACTGCTTCTCCTGGGGATGGCAGGGTTACAGTGAAACTCTCCATTCTCTAAATCTGTCTCCACTTCATCTGATTATCCAGCCATGTTGAGTTCTTCTTAACATCTGATGATGATGTCATACAAAATGGCTGGCTCCCCAAAAACAGCACTGGAAAGATTGTAAGGTTGTAAATTGAGGACCAGGCTAAAAGAGCATTCTTTCTTTCAGCAGTACTAAAATGCAAGCAATAAGGGCAACTGTATGTTTTACTTAAACCAAGATCCCTTCAATGGCTCCACCTGAAATCAATCAAGGAGGCTAATTTTGAATTGCTTATTTGACTAAGTGCTCATATGATTTAGCTTGTTCCATGGTTACAGGCACATAAATGACTTTAGGGGATCTTATCAATAAGCTTAATTTTCACTGTTCACAACAACAAGATTTGTTTGCTATTTTATTAATTTTCATGCCCCTATTTATGTTCTAGCTCTCTACTTACTAAAAGTATAGCGATGAGGAAACCGCTAGTGACTGTACTCCTACTTTCAGATCATTCCTTTTTGAATGAAAACAACTGAAACAAAAATTGAGGTCTAAGTTGTATCTGTTGATTTATACTAGAAACTCTACTTTTACAAAGTAGATTGAAAAGGGATATTTCTACCTACATAATATCCCTGCCTTGTCATCACAAGGTCAATTTCACAAACTGGATTATCCATTTTAATTATGCAAGGGGATTTACATTTCTTCTGTAGTACAAGGTTACATATTTTAAGATCACTTGTAACATTGACATTAACGGTACTCAGCACCTGGCAGCATCAGGCTCTACCTGACATATCTTCATGGATAAACTTGTGTTACATTGGAGCCAACTTTGTGCTCAGTTCTGCAGGGTTGTTTGGCACCTTCAGCTCCCATTAAATTCATTGTTGACTTAGACCAGGGGTGGGCAAATTACAGCCCGTGGCCACATCTGGCCCACCAGATGTTTTAATCCAGCCCTCGAGCTCCCGCTGGGGAGCAGGGTCCGGGGCTTTCCCAGTTCTGGCACTCCAGCCAGGAAGTGAGATCAGGGGTTTGCCCCACTCCGTGTGGCTCCTGGAAGCAGCCGCATGTCCCCCCTCTGGCTCCTATGCGTAGGGGCAGCAACGGGGCTTTGCACTCTACCCCCTCCCCAAGCACCTGCGGACAGGGCAGAGTACAGAGCCACCTGGTTGTGCCTCCACGTAGGAGTCTAAGGGGAGACATGCTGCTGCTTCTGGGAGCTGCTCGAGGTAAGCGCCACCAGAGCCTGCACCCCTGACCCCAACCCCCTGCCCCAGCCCTGATCCCCCTCCACTCTCCAAACCCGTCTGTCCCAGCCCAGAGCACCCTCCTGCACCCCCAACCCCTCATCCCCAGAGCCCGCACCCCCAGCTGGAGCCCTCTCCCTCCTGCACTCCAACACCCTGTCCAAGCCTGGAGCCCCTTCCCACACCCTGAACACCTCATTTCTGGCCCAACCCCATAGCCCACACCCCCAGCCAGAGTCCACACCCCAATCCCCAATTTCGTGTGCATTCATGA
Source organism: Caretta caretta (assembly GCF_965140235.1). NCBI lineage: Eukaryota > Metazoa > Chordata > Testudines > Cheloniidae > Caretta > Caretta caretta. The sequence goes on along the minus strand of NC_134208.1, from coordinate 176,569,617 downwards.
CTCACCATACAATTTCCATACGCAGATGTAGCCCTCGGGCCAAAAATTTTGCTCACCCCTGACTTAGACCCTTATTTTGTGACTGATTTTCAAATCAGCTGAGGGGATGTGAATGCCATTTCAATAGAAACTGGGCATCAAAATCCTTTTGTGGCTGAGATTTTTCAAAGCTATCTAAGTCAACCACATATTTAAGAGTATATTGATTGGGCAAGAGAACAGTGGAGGAAATAAGTACTGAACATTTTTCCTGTTCATGGGCTTGCTCAGGGTCACATAAGTATTTATTTTACTTTCTTCTGTATTACACATCATCCTAGTACAGAAGATTAATTTGATTTACCTCGTACCTTGAATTAATTTTATAAAATCATCAAGAGTAGACAAGTCCCACATTTAGGTGAAGCAATCTGATCACAGGAATCAATAGAAGATCCATTAGATTTATTTTTCCCTGAAAGCTAGGGTTGGCAGAAGTTCTCTCCTACAGCCCTGGGAACACTACCCTTTCACTGAAACCTCAGTAGGATCTTCTGTCCCCATTCCTCTTCAATCACACCAAAACCCAAAGACCCCCAGCACCAACCTATGTTGGTCACTTCCCACCCCTCTTTTTATGACAGGGCCGTTAACTAGCAGCTCTCTTGTGCTGCAGCAGCCTTCAGAAGGCATGCTGATTTTCCACTGAATCCTCCATCTGCCCTCCAGCTCTGCCCCAACCAGTGCAGCTTCCCTATGTCTGGGCCAGGCTCCCCCTGTTCTGCAGTCCACAGGTACTGCAGAGAAAGGACCAAAGCAGGCAGAAGCTCATCCACTGCAAGTTGGCACCACAGCTACAGGCTCCTGCTTACCCAGCAAGTGGGCATAACTGCCCCTGTTGGCTAGAGGCTGCAAATGAAGCTTCCTACTGCCCAGTCAGCCTGGTAAACAGCTCATTGCATACAACTAGGGAAAGTGAGCCACGCTGTTTAGTACTGTTGCGTCGAACAGCCTCAGCCTCCTCTCTGCTCCCTTCCCTTCAGGGCCAGCCAAGATTTGAGGGGGAGATGGATATGTGGGGGAGGCACGGTTTTCTGGATTTTTCTTCCATTAAGTCCAGTGTTGCAAACTTTTACAATTTCTTCACAAGTCCTGTGCTAGTTGCTGTTTTCCTTCAAACCCCAGCTCCTGAGGCCATGTAATTTTGAAAAAAAAAAAAAAAAATCTTACTTTCTTTGAAAAAATTAATGGTAAGTTTCTAGTCCTAATAGTTGCAAAGAAAAACTAGAAAAAAGGAATCTTAACTCAAAAAAATAGGCAAATAAAAAAAGAACTCAAAGTATTATTTTAAGCTTGATTTCATGATTTCTGAGTGCATAGGTTAACAATACTGTACATTTTAAAGGGTAACTTATTTTAAAAAAAGAAAAGACATGGGGCCTGAGTCTGATCTCACTTACACAAGTAAGAACCAGGAGTAATGCCATATTAAGTCAATAAAGTTACTGTAGTTGTCACCTATTCTTGCAATTTTATTGAGAGAATCGCAATTTTGGATGCATTTCTTTTAAGCCCCAGCTCCTAGAAATCAAGATTATACAAGAATCCCAGCTTTCATTTTAAAGAAGTGAAATGAAGTTTTAGCCTTCATGGTTGTGAAGGCTATCCTGAAAGTGACCTGGGTGCTCCCTAAGGGCCCAGAAACCAGCAGGGACATTAAACCCCCAAAGTTTATTTTGTTTAAAAAAATTGCATCTTTTTGAATGCTTGAAATTGGCAATACTAGCACTAGATCGGAATCAGGTCAGGTTTCTCCTTTGGGCGGGAGGAAATCTCTATATACTACTGTGGAAAACTGACTCACCACCAGGCGTGACCTCGCTGCTCTTTCATCTTTATTACCCCTCTACCAGAAGTTGTTCTGGTCCTGTGGTAGTCTGCCTTTTCTCACAAATCAGCCTTCTTGCTAGGTCATGTTTTAGTTCCATTTCTTCTAGGTGGAGAGTCCAGCACAAAATCCAGTGTTTTTACTTCTGATCCTGTGGTCATTACAGCCATGTCTCAGGGTTTTAAGTTATCCTTCTGGCAGGGAGCATCACACCACCCTCTGAGTGGCTAGCAACAGAACCCAGGCCCACGCTTTATATTGGGTTCCAGTTCCAGCCCTGTAATGAGCAGACAAGGTCTGTCTCTTCTAACCCTTCCTAGGCTTCTTATAACCTCAGCCAGCCTTTCCCACCTCTAAGTTCAAACTTCTTTCAGGCCCAGGACTTGTATGGCTCCCCCTTGGAATCCTACAACAAACCCCAAAGCACAAGTACGAACTTAAACCAATTTCTACCTTCCTCGGACTTTGCCTTTCATGACTGATGGTCCCTTTACTCTGTTGAATTGAGGAACACTTCCCAGGGTTCTCTCCCTAGAGGTCCAGAGCCTAAGCTTTTATCAGTACCCACCACTAGCATTTGCTCTATTCCAGTGGCTGCTCTATGTCTCTATCCTCAAAAGAGTATCCCAGAGTCACGTGTCACCTCACCTTAATTTGCTCAGTCTAGAAAGGCACCTTGGGATGCCATTTCTTCACTACCCCCTACTGCTCCAGCCTTCCTCTCTTTATAATCACCACCAACAACCGACCAATGGGGCTTCATCTTTAATTAGGCCTGCCTACATCCCCTAGGTGAAACCAGGTGTCTTAGGCCCACATGAAGCCTTTCACCAGCTGTGTGGGGTAGACATCTTATCACAGCTATATATGGTACACAATTAAGCAATGAGGCAGAGATCCACAAATATAAGTAGGTGTCTAAATCTTTGATCTACAAAACTCCCAATCAGCTGCTACTTAACTCTGTAGGCACCTAGACTCATTTGGCACCTACATTTTCAGGGTGAAAGTTCCCTAGGCACCTAGGTTTCTGCCAATGGCTATTTAATTATTTAGCCAAAGTTGCACAGCTTTAATAGGAAAGACTTAAAGCCCCCTACCCAACCAGGCTATCCCATAGCTCAATGGTTAGAGCACTCTCCTGAAGGATGGCAGATTCCCATTCAAATCTTTTCTCCTTATCAAAAAGAGTGGGAAATTAAAACCAGGTCTCCCACATCCCAGGTCAGTGCTCTAATCACTAGGCTCAAAGTTATAAGGTCATCACTGCAACATTCTGTTCAGAGCACCCAGAACTGTAAGCCACTGTATTATTCCTCTGCCTCAGAAAGTAAGAGCTTTGCTACTGGTAAACTACGTGTCAACTCCCTGACATTCCAGTCTGTCCACCTTGCCAGCAAACTCCTTGAGACTCTGCCAGTCTAACCCTTGCCAGTAACAATCAGAGCCATCTCCCTGCCACGCCCAGTCCCTCTGAATGGACTAGGGTGACCAAATGTCCCGATTTTATAGGGACAGTCCCAATATTTGGGGCATTGTCTTATATTGGGGCCTACTACCCCCCACCCAACCCCCAATTTTTCACATTTGATGTCTGGTCACCCTACTGGACACTCACAGAAATTATTACGTTCCCTGCCTCCAAAGCGATAGAGCACAACAACAACCTATTAGCTTAGCTGAAGACTCACAGTTTAATATAACAGCACCCAAACAGGTTATAGTAAAACTAAGAATAAGTTTATTAACAAGGAACAGAGATTTAGGTAGTACTACACAAGAGAAAAAGAGACTGTATAGTTACAAACAAAACAAAACACGCTTTCTAGTGCCTCAAACTTAATTTTAGCAAGTTACAGTCTTTGCCTAAGCAGTTTTCTCACTTACACCAAGTTACCAGCATTTTTAGCCTTCCTGACCAGGGTATCCAACTTTCACAGGCTCAGAGGGTGCTGTCCCCATGTCCCCTAAATGATGGACAGCTAAAATGACTTTTTGCTCCCCTTATATTACCCAAAGTCCATTGTCTCTCCTCAAGAGCTGGGAATGCATACCCAGGTATGTTTACTAAATTGTATCCTTTGCTACTCGTTAGTTTGATGGCTTCGTTTACGCTGTAAGTAAATGTACTTTAATTGTCCTCTGTCAGTAATCAAGCCAGTCAGACACACAAATACACATTCATTTGTTTAGGGCTCCATCTCCCAAACACATTTTAAGAACATATTTCCAGCACACACATAAAACTGTTTGTACGTGGCTCATATGTACATCACACAATTATTTTCAGGACGAGCATGTCACCAGTTTACATATGATACCTTACATGACACTTTAGATACCCCCAAGTCACTGCTGTCATAATATGTAATGAGTTTGCCCGGCCTGATATGAGTTACAGTATGGTTGGCCCTCTGCCATCTGGCATTGATAGGGTTCCCAGCAGGGCCGGCTCCAGGCACCAGTGTTCCAAGCAGCTGCTTGGGGCGGCAGTTAGAAAGGGGCAGCAGTTCCTCCGCCCGTGGCGGCAATGCGGCGGCAGCTTCTCTGTTCCGCCCAGCGCCACAGCAAATCGGCGGCAGCTTCTCCCTTTTGCCATCCACGGCGGCTGTTTTTTTTCCACTGCTTGGGACAGCAAAAACTGTAGAGCCAGCCCTGGTTCCCAGAGTCACAATCGCCATCTCCTTCTCCTCCTCCAACTGTTTTGCATGGAGCAAGGCAGGTGCCTAACTCATTTTCACAAGACATGACTTAGTGCCTAAGACACCTGACTCCAGGAGATGGGTTCCCAGCTGTTGTTTATAAACAGAGATGGGCACCTATCTCCAAGGGAGAGGCAGGGCTTAGGATACACTCATGTCATCAGCACCTCCCATTGGCTAGTTTAGCCAAGAAATCACCTAATGAGCTGACTTTTGTGTATCTCTCTCTTCATTCACTGTATAGAAACCCTAGGTGACTAACTCAGGCTTTGTGGCGCTCCAAGTTTTTAAAATGATTATCTACGTGCCTGAAAGCCTAAGTCCCTTTGTGGATCTGGGCCACAGTCTCGCCCATAACCCTTTCATAAGATCAGACAGACTTAGCAGTGATTGAGGATAGGATCCAGGGAATTTCTGGGGCTATCACTCCTCAAGATACATATTACAATGCAGGACAGGTTCAACAGTATTTGGCAAATTGGTAATTCAATGAATTTCACCATTTTTAGGTGAATGATTTATCCTTTGAACTTAGTATTCAATAGGCACAAGAACACTGTGAGAGCTGCTATATTGCAAATAACAAAATTATTACAATGAATCATAAGGCAAACTGCTTAAGAAGTAAATGCCCTAGTCATAAGATCAGTTGGCATTCTGAGAATATAAGTGGTATTTATATGTGCCCAATGAATGTGGAATTACTGTGGGGTATTTTTGTGTGCGTGTGCAAATTTTAGAGTGTGCAGGTTTTTTATATTTGATTTTGAATATTAAGGACCCATATAATGTCATCTTTCCATGCATGGAACTCTGAGAAGTCATTAATTCCTCACATGGATGATTGATTAATTAATATTGGTAAAGCCCTTGGAGCTTCTCAGATTACAGGCCAAATGCAAGTGGAAAATAATGCATAATTCAATAGTGGTAATGGATAATACATTATTATAATTATTTATCATCATTACCACCAAAAGGAAATTGTACATAAAATGGATGTCAAGAAGGATAGTTCCCTGAATTTTGACTGATTTGTGCAATTATGACGATAGAATAATTTTGTCCATTTGGGAAGAACCCCTGAAATGGGTTCCAGCACTTTAACCTAACTTCTTGTTCCCTCTTGCTTACGATATAATGTTGAAAAAGCAAAGTTTTCAGGGAAAGCATTCTTTGCTGATGGAATAATACACCCAAACCTGATATGAGTACTGCTGAAGTTCTCATATTGTCTCAAAGAGAAACTATTCCAGTTACTGAGACCTCAAATCTATTTTCAGATTTCCTTCATCACAAAGTGTGATAGACCTTGGCCAGTTGGGTTCAGCAGAGGAGCCGTATTGGGATCCAGGAAGTGGGCGGGCAAAGCCCACTGCTAAAGGATCCCCCCCAGCCTAAGGGGGGGGCCACAGGACCTGGAAATCAAATAATTACGGGGGACAACTAATGAAATAACAGGGACAGGACTGCGGTCAAAGGGTCAAATGAAGGGAACCAGACGGGGACACAGAGCAGAGAACCTCGGACAGTGCCCACTGCTCCTCGAAGGTGTCAAGGGAGTCAGTGGATGCCGCCCAGAGGAACTCTGCCCAGAGACGTGAACGGACGGAGGATCAGAAATAGGCCCCACAGTCACAGGAGACTCCATCGGCCAACCTCCTCACCCTGGTTTTATAGATGGCCACTTTAGCCAGGGCCAGAAGGAGGTTGACCAGGAGGTCCCGTGACTTAGTGGGGCCACGGATAGCGAGTGCATAGATAAGGAGGTGAGGGGAAAAGTGCAACCAAAATCTTAACAAAATATTTGTGAGGAGCCGGAATAGGGCTTGCAGCCTGGCACACTCCAGGTATATGTGCACCAGGGTTTCCCTCACGCTGAAAAAGGGGCAGGTGTCTGGGATAGGGGTGAACCACGCCAAGTACATGCCCATGCTCACGGCCCCATGAAGGAGCCGCCAACTGATATCCCCGGCGGGCCTGGGGACCAGGGTGGAATATAGGCTGGCCCACCGGGGCTCCTAACCCTCTAGAGGTGGTAGGAGGTCCTGCCACTTTGTGTTGGGGCGGGACGCGAGGGTGAGGATGTGAAGGGTGTGGAGCACAAGCGTGTATAGAGGTTTCCTTGGCGCCGTCTGGAAACAGACCAGCAGCTGGCTCATGGTGAAGGGATGGGGGGTCGGTCGGGTCCACGGGGCAGGGGCCCACGAAAAGGTCCGGAGGGTCTGGGGTGGAGGATGGGTGGGGCGTGCCCTCTCTTAGGACCCGGTCGAGGTAAACCCGAGCAGCGGGCAGCAAAGCAGCCCTCACCTCCTGAAGTACGCGCCGGGGAGTACAAGGCCTGGAGAGCCCCAAGCACTGAGTGAGCATTAGTCCAGGAGGTCTCCAACCTTGGTGACTTCTGCCAGGACCAATCTCTGGCACACTGAGGGGGACTCCAGGAAGGAGGTCGATTGCCCCACGCCCACGAGGGACAGCCCATGGGGCTCGGATCCCGGCCGTGTGGCACCAGCCGTTGCCTCAGTCGGCTTGGCGGCTGTCAGCAGGGTGCTACCTGTGGCCGGGCAGATGGAGGAGCCCAGGGGACCCTCGGAGGCGGAAGCAGAAGCAGCGGTTAGGGGGAAGGAGCATGGTGAAAGGGGGGCTGGGGTGAGGTCGCTCAGATGGAGGCCCACTGGCAGAGGGTCGTCCTCCCACTGGCTGATTGGGGTCAGACCCAGGGCCTCGATCTCCTCGTATATGGAAGGGAGATCTCCTTCCACCACCCCGGAGTTCTCCTCGTCAGCGCCCGAAGCAACACTTGCCCCAGGGCTCACAGGGGGTCCAGATGTTAGCGGGGCAGAAGGGGCTCCATCGGGGGCCTCTGAGGGAAGGGACTACAATGCAGGGGCGGTACTGCCCTCCAGTGCTGCCACGTCTTCCCCAGCTGGTACCAGTGGATGGAACGCACCCATGGGCAAGGCAGAAGGCTTGGCATCGGTGCCCCCCTTCCTGGTCTTCTGGGGGGTCTCTGCATCGGTGGAAAGGAGCGGAGCTCGAGCCTTCCACTTGCTCCGCTTCCCCTGGACTAGGGCCCAGCCCTCCATGGCATCATCCGGGTGCTGGCTAACAGGGGTCAGGTCGGGGGGCAGGTGCAGTGGCTCAGGGCCTTCAGGAGGCAGCGGTGGGGCGGCATGAGGGAGGGAAGATTCCCCCTGGGGACGGCCCTCTCCCATGCCCGGCAGTATCCCTGCCGCACCCTTTTCTACAGACCCCGCCGGATTGCAGGCAGCAGAGGCGGGGCTCTCCCGCTCGTCTGGACATGCTGGGGGAAGTACCCCTTAGGCCCGAGCGGGAGCAGTGGTGGACTGAGGAGGAGGAGGGGTGGCTCTGGGCGCCAGGCAGCCAGGGGCACCGGCAATGACGGGGCCGTCGCCCTGCCAGGGCTCGGGGGTCCCAGATGCCCCTCCTTGGGGGCAGTCCCTCTGGAGGTGCCATCCCTCCGGAGGTGCCCCATCGCCCAGCAGAGGTAGCACTGGGCCTCCCCCATAGAATAATGCACCCGGTAACGGGCCCCCCTTGAGCACCTCTCTGTCACGCACTGCCGGCGGAACAAGAGGACGTGACAGAGGGTGGGGTCTTTGCAGCCCAGTGGGAGAGGGCTCACGACAGAAAAGGGTTTCCCCAGGGTAGAGAGGGCGGATAATAGGGCAGCATTGGGAAGAAAGGGAGGGACAGAGGTCAGGACCAGACGGACGCCCAGGTCCTCCAGCGGCTCTAGGGGGACGAACTCCCCCCACTGCCAGGCCCTTCTCCACCACCTCCTGGGCAGCGGCCTCCGATGCTAGGAAGAATACAACCTTTCTGTACATTTTGGAGTCCACCATGATGGCCGTGGCAACCCTCGCCAACGCCAACCCTCGCCAACGCCTCCATGTAGGTTTCTACTTGGGGAGAGGCGGGCACCAGGAGGCAATGGACACCGTGCTTCCTGGTCATGGTGGGAAAGGGGCCCCGGCCGCTATAGATGGTAGCGGAGGTGGTGGGTGGGAGAGATGATTTAGTGGCAGGTGGGGAGGCTGCCGCCATCTGGGCGTACGCCCTGGGGGCTGGAGGAGGGGCACCCGGAGAGCTGGTGGAGGGAGCAGCAGGTATGGACGCCCCAGCTGGTGGCGGGGCTGCGGCAGTGGGGGCAGCCCCTGCCATGGAGGGCCTGGTCTTTTTGGCGGGGCCTTTCCCCTTCTTCCAACCCTGGCCCTTCCCGCCTGCTGGGGGGGCTCGCCTAGAATCTGAGGGGGCGAGGGACGTGGCAGCAGCAGAGGTCACCCCAGTGCCCGGCACTCCTTGTGCCCCAGCGGGGGCGGTGGCAGATGGTTTGGCAGCAGCGGTTGAGGTAGAGGCTTGGGGGGGTGATGGAGGGGCAGCTGGGTCTGTTGGAGGGGCCCCACCTGCCATGTCCCCTGCCCTAATGAGCAGGGAGGGAGGGGAAAACACCATAGAGAGGAGGGGAAAGGGGAAGCAGGTCAACCACTTCTCCCTGCTAGGCTGCAGGCAGAGGAGGAGGGCGCCAAAAGGGGTGGGCTGGACGGGGGGGGTCTATGAAGGGCTTGTGGGGGGCAGTCACCGACTCAGGATGGGAATCCGGCTCCTCTAGCTGCACTGGGGGGGGGCGAGGGGGGTTATAACAATGTTGGATGGGTGCAGTGAGATAGGGGCAAACTCAAACAGGGGAAGGGCACAAGCGCATGGGAGGGGGCATGGGCATGCAAAGGGAGGGGCTAATCAGGGCAAGGGAAACTGCAGGGTAGGGGAAAACAGCCAGGCTGGAGGTAGGACAGGGAGCCAAGGGGCTAGTTTCAGAGGCCAGGGTGGGGCAAACAAACAAAAGCAGCAGAGGGAAAACAAACTGAAGCTAGTAAGTGGGGGGGGGCTGGGACAAAGGGAAGGGGCAAAATGCTGCAAGAGGCAAATGGGGCAGGTAGCAAGGGACAAAGCCGGGGGCTTGCTGAAGGGGGTCAGTCCAAGGTGGGGGGCACGTGCGCTTGCACAAAAAAGTCAGTAAGGGCTGGCTGCTGTTTCAGGCCCAAAAGGTGGAGAAAGGGCGCGGCGAGCCAAGCAAGCAGCGGAGTCCCAGAGGCAGGAGCTCGAGGCAGATGGTAGGTGTCCACTGGGGGTGATGGAGGGGGCAGTGATGACGGTGGTGGTAGGGATTGAGGGGGGGACACAGGGATGGACTAGGGGGCAGGCTCCACGCCACACCCCCTGTGTCCCCACAAACACAGTCAAAACCCCCACCACAAGAGCACAGTTCAAAAGTTACTCAAGGCCCCCTCCACAGTGTTCTGCAGAGTCCCTGTGTGCTCCCCCAGCAGTAGATGGTCCTCTTCTTCTCCTCCTTCGGGTCCAGCAGCTCCCGGGCAGCAAAGGCAGCAGCAGCTCCAGGCGGCAGTCCGGTGGCCAGGCAGGCAGAAAGGACCCCTCACAGGTGGTGGTGGCGGCATCCGCAGCAGCAACGGCCAGGCCTGGGGTCCCTCACTCCCCTCCTCTGGGGAGCAGGCCAGCAGCCCCCCCGCCCCCAAGGGTCTGTAGCTGGAGCAGCAGCAATCAAGGGCGGGACAGCAGCTAGCCAGCAACCACGTAGCAGAGAACTGGGGCAGGGGTGGTGTCTGGCCCAGCCAGGGGAGCAGCTGGAGCGGTAGCAGCAAGAGCCCAGGGCCGAGCAGCAGTCTCCCTCCTCCCTCTAGGCCAGTTGGGTTCAGCAGAGGAGCAGAAGGCCGATATACTGGTCACTGGATTAATTTAAGATTCACACTCCACCTGGAACTTCATATTGAAGGATCTGAGCCATACAAGGAGGAAGCTGCTACAGCTATGCTGAGAAATTCCAGTGGAGGGGAAATTTTTAGCATTGCTACATTTAAATCTAGACTGTTTGCCAAGTTCTCCAAACTGGATGGTATGAGAGGGCTCTTGATCAGTAAAAGAAGGGGAATGTGATTATTAGTAATAAGATGAGTTAACTATCCATTAATTGGCATTTTCCTAAAAGGATTGTTCTGATCATAAGAATTTTTGTAAATGCTCTCTAGTTAGTAAAAAAAAAAATATGTTAAGTAGGAGTTTAAATGGCCTTCTGTGAAATAGCTGTGTTATCTCTTGATTACAGTACATTCTGATACTGTCTTCTTAGCACTAAAACAGACAGACATCTGAATATGTGTTACTCAGAGTTTGCTGAGATGATAGATTGTTAACTATTTCTCCTTCCTATATTCTGTATTAATAAAGTTTCCTTTAGAAACATTAATTGCTTTCATCAAGGGTGTCCTCCCATCTAGGATGTGAGATACAAATTATATTTATATTGAAATGCTTGTGCCTATATATGATTTTAACCAATTAATAGTTCTGACAAAAAGAAACGGTGGGTCAAATTCTCGGTAGAACTACATCAGTTTATATCAGTTGAATCTTGATCTAGGGTATTTAATATCCCCAAATTCTCAAGTTCTAAACCAGCTTTTCTTCATGGTTCCCTTTAACCCTGTATGTTTTCCTGTATAGAGAATTTTTATGTTAAATACCTTCAAAATTATAAATCCTATGGAAGCTGCTACACTATACATATCTTTTGGTATTATTTAGACTTTCTGTAACTTATTATAGTTAGGGCCCAATCTTGTAAATCCTTACTCATGCATCTAAGTAGTACTGCCATGAATAACGGTTTGCGGGACTGCATCTTTAAGTGGTCTTATCAGGCCTGACGCAACTCCCACTGAAATTGGTGGAAAACTCCCTTTACCTTCGATGAAAGTTGGATGAGACTCCTTTATACTGTATGGTGGAGGTATTAATTCCATAGCTCCAGCAGGGTTTGAACCTTGTATCCCTTATCAGCATGCAGACCCTTACACAATGGTTTTTGATCACCCCAAGGAATATTGACAGAGACTTAAATGCATTAACTTATAATGCCTTTCCCCTAAATCTTTTAAGCAATCTTGTAAATTCAGAGGCTCCACCTGAGAGCAAAGGCATAGTGACTTAAACCTTTGGACCTGTACATTGCCAGTGTGAGGGGTAATAATTAGGTGAGGTGCATGGTGTCTGAGGGGGGAGGGATAGCTCAGTGGTTTGAGCATTGGCCTGCTAAACCCAGGGTTGTTAGTTCAATCCTTGAGAGGGCCATTTAGGGATCTGGTGCAAAAATTGGGAATTGATCCTGCTTTGAGCAGGGGGTTGGACTAGATGACCTCCTGAGGTCCCTTCCAACCATGATATTCTATGATTCTATGATATACATAGCCACATTTTCAAGAATATAGCCTCCTTTTTTTGTGGGCATTATTCATTTGTGCTTTCTTAAAGGAAGACTGAGCCTCAGCCCTTTAAACATGTACTCCATAACATATCACTGAATATACATGCTTGGTCAAATCCTCAGCTGCTCGAACTTAATGTACCTCCATTGAAGTCAATGGAACTTAGCCAATTTATACCAGCTCACTGTCTGTACTTTGAAAAAACATCTTGTTTTGTATAAATATTCAGATAAATAAGTGAAATAGCAATACCCACCACCCCAAACAAACTAACCCTTTTCCCCTCCACCTTTTCTGAATTAATATGTAGTTAAATAAAATTGGTATTTTTAACTTTCTTAAATTAAAAAGAATTGTACTCTGGTGTTAGTTACATTCAAAAAGACACCACTGAGTTCAATGGAAACTAGGGCTGTCAAGTGATTAAAAAAAATTGTGATTAATCATGTGATTAATTGCACTGTTCAACAATATTGGTTGATCATAGGATGACTATGAGCCGCCAATGTGATATGGCTGTGAACAAAGCTAATGCGGTCTTGGGATGCATCAGGAGAGGTATTTCCAGTAGGGATAAAGAGGTTTTAGTACCGATATACAAGGCACTGGTGAGGCCTCACCTGGAATACTGTGTGCAGTTCTGGTCTCCCATGTTTAAGAAGGATGAATTCAAACTGGAACAGGTACAGAGAAGGGCTACTAGGATGATCCGAGGAATGGAAAACTTGTCTTATGAAAGGAGACTCAAGGAGCTTGGCTTGTTTAGCCTAACTAAAAGAAGGTTGAGGGGAGATATGATTGTTCACTATAAATATATCAGAGGGATAAATACCGGAGAGGGAGAGGAATTATTTAAGCTCAGTACCAATGTGGACACAAGAACAAATGGATATAAACTGGCCTCCAGGAAGTTTAGACTTGAAATTAGATGAAGGTTTCTAACCATCAGAGGAGTGAAGCTTTGGAATAGCCTTCCAAGGGAAGCAGTGGGGGCAAAAGATCTATCTGGCTTTAAGATTAAACTCGATAAGTTTATGGAGGAGATGGTATGATGGGATAACATGTTTTTGGTAATTAAATATTCATGGTAAATAGGCCTAATGGCCTGTGATGGGATGTTAGATGGGGTGGGATCTGAGTTACCCAGGAAAGAATTTTCTGTCGTATCTGGCTGGTGAATCTTGCCCATATGCTCAGGGTTTAGCTGATCGCTATATTTGGGGTCAGGAAGGAATTTTCCTCCAGGGCAGATTGGAAGAGGCCCTGGAGGTTTTTCGCCTTCCTCTGTAGCATGGGGCATGGGTCACTTGCTGGAGGATTCTTTGCTCCTTGAAGTCTTTAAACCACAATTTGAGGACTTCAATACCTCAGACATAGGTGAGAGGTTTTTCGCAGGAGTAGGTGGGTGAATTTCTGTGGCCTGCGTTGTGCAGCAGGTCAGACTAGATGATCATAATGGTCCCTTCTGACCTTAGTATCTATGAATCTATGAATAATAGAATACCATTTATTAAAATATTTTTGGATGTTTACTACATTTTCAAACATATTGATTTCAATTACACACAGAATACAAAGTGTACAGTGCTCACTTTATATTTTTTATTACGAATATTTGCACTGTAAAAAAACAAAAGAAAGTAATGTAGTGCAATCTCTTTATGATGAAAGTTGAATTTACAAATGTAGAATTATGTACAAAAAATAACTCCGTTCTAAAATAAAACAATGTAAAACTTTAGAGCCAGCAAGTCCAATCAGTCCTACTTCTTGTTCAGCCAATCACTAAGGCAAACAAGTTTGTTTACATTTTGCAGGAGATAATGCTGCCTGCTTTTTGTTTACAATGTCACCAGAAAGTGAGAACAGGCATTCTCATGGCACTGTTGTAGCCAGCGTCACAAGATATTTACGTGCCAGATGCTCTAAAGATTCATATATCCCTTCATTCTCCAACCACTATTCCAGGGGACATGCGTCCATGCTGATGACGGGTTCTGCTTGATAATGATCCAAAGCAATGCGGACCGATACATGCTCATTTTCATTATCTGAGTCAGATGCCACCAGCAGAAGGCTGATTTTCATTTTTGATGGTCCTGGTTCTGTAGTTTCACATCGAAGTGCTGCTCTTTTAAGACTTCTTAAAGCATGCTCCACACCTTGTCCCTCTCAGCTTTTGGAAGGCACTTCAGATTCTTAAACTTTGGATGGAGTGCTGTGGCTATCTTTAGAAATCTCACATTGGTACCTTGTGTTTTGTGAAAGCTGCAGTGAAAGTGTTCTTAAAATGAACAACATGTGCTGGGTCATCATCCAAGGCTGCTATAACATGAAATATATGGCAGAATGTAGGTAAAACAGAACAGGGGACATACAATTCTCCCCCAAGGAGTTCAGTCACAAATTTAATTCACACATTATTTTTTTAACGAGCATCATCAGCATGAAAGCATGTTCTCTGGAATGGTGGCCAAAGCATGAAGAGGCATGCGAATGTTTAGCAAATCTGGCACGTAAACACCTTGCAATTCTGGCTACAAAAGTGCCGTGCCAATGCCTGTTCTCACTTTCTGGTGACACTGTAAATAAGAAGAGGGCAGCATTAGCTCCTGTAAATGTGACAAACTTGTTTGTCTTAGCGATTGGCTGAACAAGAAGTAGGACTGAGTGGACTTGTAGGCTCTGAACTTTTACAGTGTTTTGTCTTTGAGTGTAGTTATGTAACAAAAATATCCATATTTGTAAGTTGCACTGTCATAACAAAGAGATTGTACTACAGTACTTGTATGAGGTGAATTGAAAAATACTATTTCTTTTGTTTACAAATATTTGCACTGTAAAATGATCATAAATAATATACACTTTGATTTCAATTACACAAAATACAATATGTATGAAAATGTAGAAAAACATCCAAAATATTTAATAAATTTCAATTGGTGTTCTATTGTTTAATAGTGCGATTAATCACAATTAATTTTTTAATCATGATTCATGTTTTTGAGTTAATCGTGTGAGTTAACTGTGATTAATCGACAGCCCTAATGGACATGCACACAACAAGCCAGAATACAGACTGTCATTTTATTTAAACTCTGTTTTTTATTTGTAGTGATGCAAATGTTTATATGACCTGATTCACTCTCGCAAATGCAAGGAGGTGTATATTCCAACTCTATGCACCAGAGAGTCCCTTGCACCATAAGATTAATTCTCTCTAAGGTTTCACCTTGTTAATATGGTGCATTTCATACCCAAGGGCCCTAGGGTAATTTACAAGTTATGCCATATCCTTTCTGATAGTTCCCAACATGGATGCAAAAGGAATCAAAAACCTATCCCCTTGCACTAACCTCTTTTAGGTGGCGGTGATGCACTGTAGCAGCATCTTTCCTCCCACCCATGGACTCCATAAAAGTTCCTTGTGTAAATTTATTTGGGCTTCTGTGGACTTCGGGGGGCTGTGATTAAGCAAAAAGAGAGTAGAGCTAAGACAGTAGCAGCATTTTAGTAGAACCCCCTGGGGATTTTCCTGACTAATGTCCTGATCCTGCAAACCTCCAGAATTTATAAGAAAATGATTTATGAGTAATAGAATCATAGAAGACTAGGATTGGAAGAGACCTCAGGAGGTCCAAGCCCCTGCTCAAAGCAGGACCAACCACAACTAAATCATCCCAGCCAGGGCTTTGTCAAGCCAGGCCTTAAAAACCTCTAAAGATGGAGATTCCACCACCTCCCTAGGTAACCTATTCCAGTGCTTCATCACCCTCCTAGTGAAATAGTGTTTCCTAATATCCAACCTAGACCTCCCCCACTGCAACTTGAGACCATTGTTTCTTGTTCTGTCATCTGCCACCACTGAGAACAGCCTAGCTCCATTCTCTTTGGAACCCCCCCCCTTTAGGTAGTTGAAGGCTGCTATCAAATCCCCCTTCACTCCTCTCTTCTGCAGACTAAATAAGTCCAGTTCCCTCAGCTTCTTCTCATAAATCGTGTGCCCCAACCTTCTGATCATTTTCATTGCCCTCCGCTGGACTCTCTCTAATTTGTCCACATCCCTTCTGTAGTGGGAGAGCCAAAACCGGACGCAATACTCCAGATGTGGCCTCACCAGTGCCGAATAGAGAGGAATAATCACTTCCCTCGATCTACTAGCAATGCTCCTTAGTCCTGCTGAAGGCAGTGGGATTACTCATGGGAGCAAGTTTATGCTGACACTGTTTTAATGATGATACTAGCAGTGCTAGATTTAACTAGCAATGAGTTATACAAACTCCTGTTCCATGAGTAGAAAGGCACTCTATAGGGGGGAGGAGGTGTCCAGCCCTGCGTGAGTAGGGAGATGATGGGTTATGTGGAAGAAAGTCTTCACCGTCAAGGAGTTTATTTTCTGCCCAACTTTGGTTATGGCAATGGTTTATTCTTTGGTATGTCAGGTTCTTGTCCCAGTCCAATTCCTAGTAGACTGGTATTTGAATTACGAAAGCCACCACTGCAAATGGCACTAACTGGCACCCTGTTTGGAACTTTCATTAGAGAGGTGAAGGACTGAACAGGCCATGGAGGCTGAACTACCCAGTCACCCTTAGAGGTGGTCAGCCAGAACGAGGCATGAGGCACAAGTGGAACAATAGCATGAAGCTTGGCCTGCCATGATGTACTTGTTCTTTTATAAATCTTGCAAAGGATTGGCTCATTTCCAGGGCTGTCAGGCTAGCACCTAACACAAACACTAAATTCTCATGAAAAATGAAAATTAAAACAGTAATTTTTTTTTGTAATATTTCACGGTAGGCCTCAGCTGGAGTACAGTGTCCAATTTTGGTCACTAATGTATAGAAAGGATGAAGAGGAACTGGAAAGGATTCAGAGGCAAGTGACAAAGATGATCAAAAGGATGGAATGCAAGCCATATGAACAAAGGTTGAAGGAACCGGGTATATTTAATTTGGAAAAGAGGCGATTACGGGGGGACATGATAACAGTCTTCATATACTTTAAAGGCTGCCATAAAAAAGATGGAGAAAAGTTGTTCTCTCTTGCCACAGAGTGCAGGACAAGAGGCAATGGGTTCAAACTACAGCATAGAAGATTTAGATGAAATCTCAGGAAAAACTTCCTAACTATAAGGACAGTAGGACAATGGAACAAACTGCCTAGGGAAGTCTTGGAAGCTCCTTCACTGGAGGTTTTCAAGAAGAGACTGGATAGCCATATGTCTTGGATGGTTTAGACACAACAAATCCTGCATCATGGCAGGGGGGTTAGACTAGACCCTTGCAGTCCCTTCTAACCCTGTGATTCTATGTCACACAGCTCTAAGTGTAAGTTTGGAGATGGCAGCAGGAAGAGATGTTACCAATGCTGTGCTGCTGATTGCTGTCAACTCTCATTGAAATCAGTCAGAGCAGAGGTTGCTCAGCACCTTACTGAATTACATTCCACAGCTACTACAGCAGAGAGTGAAATGCTAAAGATTAAAGATTTAGGCCTAAATTTTTAAATGCATGTCTGCACTTTTTCACAAACATGAGTTGTATGTGTAAAACATCCAATGCCTGCATGCTAGTCAGGGATGATTATTCACACAGTATAACCTCTATCCAGCAACGCATGAGGATCAGTGTTTAATTTTAAGCATGCAATTAGTCCCATTGGCTTCAATTGAACTATTCATACACTTAATATTTAGCATGATCTTTAGTACTTTTCTGGATCAGGGCCTATATGTGCATGCAAATCCCCAAATTGCCAGCACTATTCATATTTTGCATGTAGAACCCATGCAAGCAGAATCTTAGAAATGTAGGCCACAGCCTTTCAGCAAATATTTAAAACCTTCCATTGCCAAGGGAAGTAGGAGGAAAACAACAATGGACAGCATGAACATGTGCTGGAGATATTTCTGCCTGCAAATTTTTTTCAAGCAAACAATTATAAAACAGGTTTCAGAGTAGCAGCCGTGTTAGTCTGTATTCACAAAAAGAAAAGGAGGACTTGTGGCACCTTAGAGACTAACAAATTTATTTGAGCATAAGCTTTCGAGAGCTATAGCTCACTTCACTGAGCTGTAGCTCACGGAAGCTTATGCTCAAATAAATTTGTTAGTCTCTAAGGTGCCACAAGTACTCATTTTCTTTTTAATTATAAAACAGAGGATGCACAGTACCTTAATTTTCATTATTTGGTTTATAGTAGCACAGAGGCCCCCAACCTCCAGGCATTGTACAAACACAAATAAAAGATGGTCCCTGGTTCTCTTTACTTTCTCTGTTGCAACCCCCTTTTTCTCCACAACTAACCAAAAATGAAATGAAGTGAAGAAAAGAAAGCATAGGTTCCAACTCTTGGGGAGAGTATTGGCAATTTCAGCTTAGTTGCATTGTTTGCGCAATTTTCACACTAGTATATTAGGCAAGGGATGTACTTCTGGTACAAAAAGTAATATCAAAGTTATGCAAGTATTTAGAATGTGTACAGGATGTACTGTAGATTAGTGCATATTCAGTGACCAAATAAGAGTCATGGGGATTTCTTTTTTTAAATACAGACAGAATGCACTCACAATCTTTAGTTATTCATCAACATTTATGGAGACTGATTGGCTATCAGGCACCAAAATGGGAATTCTGGTTTGAAGCTGTCAAGAGAATAGGTTTGATAGCTTCTGATATGTAACCACTGATATGCCTGTGACTAGATAAAGATACATAGCTGCTGTCAATGATTCAGTGTGTGCCATTTCATATGAATGTTTCTTTGAGTCTGGGGGTATCTAGCTGTCCAGGAATCTCTGTAAAAAAGGCAACTTTGTTACTCCTTTGAAAGTAAATGCAAACCTAATGGAAGCAGAGAATTGGGAACACAAATACATTCATACACAAGAAAGAAATGCTGGAGCTCTTTGTAGCAGAGGTGTCATTTCTGCTTACACAAAAAATAGGTGGGAATTTTCCATTCTGTCCTCTGTACTGAGAGTGAGACAGAATAGCAAGTGTTCTCTGTGGTCTGTAGTTCAAATGAGGAAGAAGAAGAATCATTTTCCCCCTTGTATCACAATCAATACGGGATGTACCACTTATCAGTCACCCAGAGTGCAGTGTTTTGTTTCTCTTTGATGAACATGAATGAGTCTCAGTAAAGTATCAGACATTATGAATCATTGTCCTGCACTTTGGGAGGCGAGATTGCTGATGAGGGAGATATAAGGGGAATGTCTCCACTGACTGAGCTGTTAGAAATCAGTAAATATCCCAGAATTCTTTTGACGCAATCTCTATTTGTTTTTGGCCAGATCATTAGCTAGAGACATGAACAGGTAATCCCTTCTCTTTATTCTTATGCGGTGAAAGCAAGGAAAGAGCAAATTAAGGGCATTTCACTTTGGGGTAGCCCATGTCTCCTTTTCAGAGACTGAAAGATAGATTGAGGCTGATCCCCAGGTGAGCCATGACCAGAAACAAATGTTTGTGGAATATCTGCATCAGCATGTGTAGTCGTGTTAGTTAACTCAAGTTAATTGGTAATTAACACTCATTACAGCAGGACCAAAAATGCTAATCTAGACAAGGCCTGTTTGTGATCTCAGGCAGGTCACTTAAGCCTTGATCCAGCAAAGCATTTAAGCACTTTGAGATCCTCAGATCAAAGGCACAAAATTAATGATGATGATTATAATTAAAGAAATGTCAGACGGCTCTCTTGTGTAGCAAAGAGCCAGGGGTATTTTCCCATTCTATTGCTTCATTGTAAAATCATTTTGAAAAATTTATATTGTGCTATGTATACCATATATTATTTTTTATTTAAATTGAAATGTAGAGCATTCTTTTGTAATCTTAGCACATGTAACATTAAAAAGGAACAGTAGGTATGTCTCATATACACACTCAGACAAAATTAGGGTGACCAGACGTCCTGTTTTTAAACGGACAGACCCATATTTAAGCCCTCCTGCATGTGTCCTGACTTTTTTTCTTAAAAATGGGCAAATTGTTCCATATTTTCTGACTCCCCCCATCAGTACTGGTGGGCCCTGCTTCTGGCCAGATCCCTGCTCACCAGCTGCCCACCCACCAGCAGTGAGTGGAGGGGGTGTCCAGTGCTGACGATGGGGGTGGGTGTGCAAGGCTAGTGGCAGGGCAAAGCTGCAGCGCATACGGCCGGCTTCTCCCCCTGCAGGTCCATCAGCACAGCCCCCGCTGCATGCCAGCTTTCAGCCAGCAAGGCCTCACCCCCTGTCCTGTTTCCAGCCAGTGCTGGCTGCGCTCTGCAGTGCTGGTGTGTCTGGGCAGCCGCCAGGCAGCGGCCGGTTACGTGTTGCCTCTGCTACCCACCCATCAGCTATCTACGTGCTCCCCCACTTGCTGTCCTCTCCCTGTTTTGCCCCTTCGCCCCGCCTCCAGCCCCACTTCTCCTCCATATCCCCCTAGATGGGGTATGTCCCACTCCCAGTGCTGTGTGGAGAACCAGTCCCTGGTAGGAGTGTTCTGCTCACCAGCAGCCTGGCTGCTAGGCTCCTTCCTCCGCCCCCTGCTTCTGGCTTGGCCGGTGCCCTGGGAAAGCCCAAGACCCTCTGGCCCAGTGCGCTGGCCAGGAGAAGCCAAGTCCTGTGTGTGCCAAAGCCCCACACAGCGCTGAAACGGGGAAGCCTCTCCGCCCCTCAACTAAGCTGTGCAGCGGCGGGAGGGGAAAGCAATTTCCAGCCTGTTCATGCCCCAACCCTGCAGGCTCCACAGCAGCCCCCCAGGCAGCAGTTTAGCACCCTTTTCACCCACCCCACCTCCCCCGCCCTGGGTCCTGCCGCCAGGGAGCATGGGGCTGCTCTGTCCTCTAGGCACCCTCCCCTGCTGAGCCACCTCTCTGGCTGGGTTCACTGAAGCCCCTGCAGTCAGGTTCCCTGGGCCCTGGTGCACAATGCATCCTTAGGGCTTATCCCCCTTCCTGCCCACACTCTAGCTGGGGGACAGAAGAAGGTGGCTGGGTTATGTCGGTGTCCAGCAGCCTGGAAGTGTTAGCTGCCTTTCAACACTGTGTGGGCAGGAAGGGACAAGCTGCTTCTAGCCACAGGGGAAGGAGGGGAAAGAGATGAGCTCTGCAAAGACACTGGCCAGGTCATCCCTTCCCATCTCCTGCCTCCCTGGTGGCCAGAAGCAGCTCTCTTCCCCTCCCTCCTGCACAGTGCCAAAAGGCTGCTGCTGGCCACAGTCTGGTGTGAACCCTGGCAGAAATCTGGGGCGGGGGGGCATATGACCCTGTGTGTGTGCTCACTGCTCCCACATTGCCTCGGGGAGACACAGTGCCAGGTACCAGGAGAGGCGGGTCCGTCCAGGGGGCCCAGCCAGGCATGGAGGGCGGAGAGCGCTGGGCAGGGAGAGTCAAGTTGTTCGATCGCCTCCCGTGAGTGAAAGAGTTGTATGAAAGTGTGGGTATGTCACCTCTCCCCATGTGAACCCTAAAGTCTTAAAGATAGGTAGGTAAATAAAAAGAATCCAACTATGCAGTATTTCTTTTTAACAGGGCTCAGTCAACTTGATGCTAATTTGAATGTTTGTACTGAATAGTTCTGATTGCCATTGAACTTGCTTGAATATGAGTAATTTTACCAGGTGTCCTGTATTCAGCACAGGGCAATATGGTCACCCTAGACACAATGAATTAGATGTGTGATTTATAAGGAAAAATCAGATGAAATTGTACAAATATTTCTCCTTTGAACAGGGTCTGATTTAGAAATTGGGGTGTGTTAGGTATTCACAGATTTTTAACTATAACATTAATAATATTTTGAGCTCTCAGACAGATTCCATTTCAGGTAGCAGGGGCATGAGGAAGGATCTGGGTAGTTTTACTCCATACATATGGCTGAAACTGTTAGTGCTATGAATGTTTCAAATCCTCTCCTAGGCCCAGAACATTCCCTTACCACAGGAAAAGCACAGTGGGGAAGGAATCTGGGATTAGGAAGTCTCCACAAAGCTTTCTTCAAGGGGTGCCCTGTACCTTGTTACAGCAAGGGCTCTTGTGTTTGCTAGGTTTGATTGCTTGGCTTTCAGGATGGGGGAAGATTTCAACATTTTATCAAAGTATGTGTTTGAAGAATCATCTCTGAGCATGCTCAGCTGGCATCTGCTAAGACTTCAACAGAGAAAGTCATGCCCACTTTGTGACAGGTTTGCACATACTCTGTCCAGCCTGATGCTACCAAGGAACTGCTGCTCTTAGGCTGCTGCTGGGACAGTTTGCAAATGGGAAACTGAAAATTCCACCAAAACAAGAAAACAAGCAACCATGTACTAACCTCAAATACAGGATAAAATTACAAATGTGAATAAAAATACATCCTTGGTTTTTGGGGTATCACCACAATTTTAACAATATTCTGCAAATCATAATTTTTCATGTTTTAAAAAATGTTTTTCTCTCTCCATTACAAAGATAAACCATCAAAGTGGAAACGTAAGTGCTATTGCCTTGTTAACACAGCCTTGCAGAAAACATTTGCAGGCTAACGAGTAATAGTAGCAAAGATAAGACTCCACCCTTTTCACATTGCATTCGCCTCACTGAGATAGGAGTCTATATGTGACAACTTCTAAAAATATTAAGTACAGGCCATTTTTCAATTTAAGAACAAGGAAATTAAAGGGGCGGGGAGGGGAACAGCATTAAGCTAATTTTAACATGGTCCAATAAAATCACAAAGTTAGGAAATGCAAGAGTTAAAGTTCTAACTGCAACAATCATTCAGCCATAGGTATGTATTATTACTATTATTTGTGAAGACCTGTCCATGCAAAATGTATCATACAGAAAGACTATTGAGGCCATGCGGAAACCCACTGAAGTCTATGAGGATCTGCCCAGGCCTAGCAGTCAACTTGGACATTCTACCCACACACCACAAGTTGCAGGATCAGGGCCTACCACTGAACCGTCAAGGTGTTTGCATACCCAAACTGCATGTTCATGTGACAGACTTTATGTACCCTTGTCCTTCTGTATACCACCTCCTCCCTAATGTTTATTGCCCTCAATCATCATCTAATACTAGGTTGTAAATTCTTGCAGGCAGAGATCACTTCTTCCCATTTTGCCTACCACACTTCTGGGTGTTTTAAAAATAATAGACAATAATAAAACTGACTCCCACTGACTTCCCTGTGCAGGATTAAAATGCAGAGCAATATGCTAGTGTTTGTTGTAAAGTATGTGCCATAAAACAAAGGATATGTGGCTTTGTTAAAATTGCTTTATGGAACCTTAAATTTTGCATTGTCTGATGTTTTGTGATTTTTATCTGTGTCACCTTAACACTGCATTAACCTAAGTTTGTGCTTTCAATACACATACTTGGGAATGGGGTGCATGGGACTTGGCCCATACTTTGTAAAGGACTTTTGAGTTCCTTTCAGGATGAAAGGTGTTATATAAATGTAACGAATGATTATGATGTCATTACAATGGGGGAAATCAAAGCCCCTATTTTTTTGGAACATAATTATGTTAATGATTTTGTTACAATTATGTCAGTACTTCCATTATAACCCACTTTTTTCATGAATTTATATTAGTCAGAAAAAGTAGTTCATTATAGGCTGAAAGCTGGCAGAGGAAATTATAGACTAGAGAATTCTTTTAAAAGAAATATTTAAAAATAGCTTTATCTATTTTTAAACTCAGAGTAAAAAATATAACCTGGTTTTTGCACTGGTACTGCTCAAAATTGACACCGTTGATCTGGTAATTAACCATACCATAATGGCTATGGGTATTATGAAAACCAGACTTTTAAATGTGTAAGGACTTTAAAGTTTAAAGTGTTTGACGTAGCTATTTTTCCAAAAGAATTTTCATGATACTACTTAGTTCTTCTGTAGCAAAGAAAAGTATCAATATCCCCATTTTATGGATAAGATACAGAAGCATAGAGAGGTAAAGTGACCTGCCCCGGTCACACAGGTGGTCAGTGACAGAGCCAGAAATAGAATCTGCTGACTCCCAGTTCAGTTCTGTGGCCACTGGGCCACAGTGCATCCTAGCAAAATTGTCTAGGACAAGAAGGCCCCTACCCTGAAAACACTCATGGAGCTCGACACACGGTGTCAAGTTAAGTACATGCATAAGTATTTACAGAATTAAGGTGGAAGACTATTTTCTGCTCTCTCATGTGTGCAGTAGATTTTTGTGTCATGCATGGTAAGCAAGGTATTGGAAGGACTGACAACAGTCAATAGTGTGTTTTGAAGTTTCAAATTTCTTCAGTACTTCAGTATTTACAATAGCAAATCAATATCCATCTAGATATCACGGCGGTGAGTGTGGCATATAGAATAAAATACAGTGAAGAAAGGTATACTTATAATGTTTGTTTATATCATCAAAGCATTGTATAAATATTAAGTGCTATACACATGCTGAATTATTTATTAATTATTATTATTAGAAAAGCAAGCCCAGAAACCTAAGTGCAATCCAAGCTCTCCTGCATGGTACCAACCAAACACACAAAACTGGTCCCAGCGAAAAGAGCCTTATGATTTTCAAAAGGCAGTTCTTGGTTTGCAGCCAGACATTGAGATGTAGGTTGAGTCAGAGAACAGTAAAACTATAACTCACAATTCCCAGGAACAACAATTACCTTTATGAGATAGGGACATATGCTCCCCTCTATAGTAAAAAATATTATGTATACACATACATAGAGAGAAAGATCTAAGATGTGCAAAAAATTTACTCTGAAAATAAGCTGCATGTGTTTCTACATAAGTGGCCTATCCTGCAAACCCTTCCTCATGCAGGTATTTTCACTGGCCAAGATTTTCAAAAGTGACTAGTGATTTTGAGTGCCTAACCTGAGACACCTTAGAGGGACCTAATTTTCAGAAAATCAGCCCCCTCTTAGGTATCTCAAGCTGAGCATTCAAAATTACTACTTAATGTAAAAAATCTTGGCTCTTGACTTCAATGGGATGATATGGGTAAGTAAGGGTTTGCTGGTTCAAACCATCCAGCCATGTAAAATTTGTATTGTAGAAACCACCTGGGTGTGAGGATTGCTCATACATCCTCTGGAGAGATTAAACACCTGGAGATACTAACCAGATTGTGGCACTGAGATCTGCTTGGGGTATGGGGAAGGGCATCAGGGAACTGATTATGACTCCCTCACACCTTGAGCCAGTCTTCCACAGCCCTAAGCCCAATATAGGTTAGAACAGCCTAGCAGTTCAAGGGACCATATGTCAGCTGAGGATTCTTGGAAAATATTGTGGTTTGGCTCTACTCCATTTGACCCTCTATGCTAGGAGGGTGAGGGAAGGCTGGCACACTGGATGAACCCCCAAATTGAAAGATACAGGGTCTTTTTGTTCCCTTTGAGCCACAGGAGCAGGCCAAAGAGAAGAAAGCCATGTCAAAGAATCTGGTTCAGTGTGTTGGAGACAATGCAGAGCACTGCACTAGTAGACAAACGACTATGGCAGCAACCATAGTAGGTGACTGTTATACATTATGTGTAGAAATATGCAGCAAGTTTTTATAAACCCTGTTGTAGCCTGAGATGAAAGCCAAATACCCCCACCATTTGCAGATGGCCTTTTTTATGCTTATATAGCCACTGAAACATGTTTATGTTGGTTACACTAGGTACAGGCTTCTGCTGATAGCAAGTTAATGATGCTCAAATTAGCAATAAGGAGCTATTAGTTTTCTGTAGTAACTTAAGTGGAAAAACAATGTAATTCTGCCTTGATTCCTCCCATATTTTGCCAGGCTACTTTACTTCTGGAGTGTGCAGATCTTTTTCAGATCTTTATGGGACCGTCTCTGTGGGTATGTCTACACTACGGAATAAGGTCGAATTTATAGAAGTCGGTTTTTTAGAAATCGGTTTTATAAATTCGAGTGTGTGTGTCCCCACAGTAAATGCTCTAAGTGCATTAAGTGCATTAACTCGGCGGAGCGCTTCCACAGTACCGAGGCAAGCGTCGACTTCCGGAGCGTTGCACTGTGGGTAGCTATCCCACAGTTCCCGCAGTCTCCGCTGCCCATTGGAATTCTGGGTTGAGATCCCAATGCCTGATGGGGCTAAAACATTGTCGCGGGTGGTTCTGGGTACATATCGTCAGCCTCCCGTTCCCTCCCTCCCCCCGTGAAAGCAAGGGCAGACAATCATTTCGCGCCTTTTTTCCTGAGTTACCTGTGCAGACGCCATACCATGGCAAGCATGGAGCCCGCTCAGGTAACCGTCACCCTATGTCTCCTGGGTGCTGGCAGACGCGGTACGGCATTGCTACACAGTAGCAGCAACCCCTTGCCTTGTGGCAGCAGACGGTACAGTACGACTGGTAGCCGTCATCGTCATGTCTGAGGTGCTCCTGGTCGCCTCTGTGAGGTCGATCAGGAGCGCCTGGGCAGACATGGGCACAGGGACTAAATTTGGAGTGACTTGACCAGGTCATTCTCTTTAGTCCTGCAGTCAGTCCTATTGAACCGTCTTATGGTGAGCGGGCAGGCGATACGGACTGCTAGCAGTCGTGCTGTACCATCTTCTGCCGAGCAGTCATGAGATGTGGATGGCATGCAGTCCGTCTGCTGCCAGCCAAAGATGTAAAAGATAGATGGAGTGGGTCAAAACAAGAAATAGACCAGATTTGTTTTGTACTCATTTGCTTCCCCCCCCTCCCCTGTCTAGGGGACTCATTCTTCTAGATCACACTGCAGTCAAGGTGCAGCGAGGTAAATCTAGCCATGTATCAATCAGAGGCCAGGCTAACCTTCTTGCTCCAATAAGGACAATAACTTAGGTGCACCATTTCTTATTGGAACCCTCTGTGAAGTCCTGCCTGAAATACTCCTTGATGTAAAGCCACCCCCTTTGTTGATTTTAGCTCCCTGAAGCCAACCCTGTAAGCGCCCCTCCCAGCGTCAGAGCAATGGCAAACAATCGGGCATCTGAGAGTGCTGTCCAGAGCAGTCACAATGGAGCGCTCTGATGGGGCTAAAACATTGTCGCGGGTGGTTCTGGGTACGTGTCGTCAGGCCCCCGTTCCCTCCCTCCCTCCGTGAAAGCAAGGGCAGACAATCATTTCGCGCCTTTTTTCCTGAGTTACCTGTGCAGACGCCATACCACAGCAAGCATGGAGCCCGCTCAGGTAACCGTCACCCTATGTCTCCTGGGTGCTGGCAGACGCGGTACGGCTTTGCTGCACAGTAGCAGCAACCCCTTGCCTTCTGGCAGCAGACGGTGCAATACGATTGGTAGTCGTCCTCATCGTGTCCGAGGTGCTCCTGGCCGCGTCGGCTGGGAGCGCCTGGGCAGACATGGGCGCAGGGACTAAATTTGGAGTGACTTGACCAGGTCATTCTCTTTAGTCCTGCAGTCAGTCCTATTGAACCGTCTTATGGTGAGCAGGCAGGCGATACGGACTGCTAGCAGTCGTACTGTACCATCTTCTGCCAGGCAGGCAAGAGATGAGGATTGCTAGCAGTCGTATTGCACCATCTTCTGCCAGGCAGGCAAGAGATGGGGATGGCTAGCAGGCGTACTGTACCATCTTCTGCCAAGCAGCCATGAGATGTGGATGGCATGCAGTCCTTCTGCACCGTCTGCTGCCAGCCAAAGATGTAAAAGATAGATGGAGTGGGTCAAAACAAGAAATAGACCAGATTTGTTTTGTACTCATTTGCCTCCTCCCCTGTCTAGGGGACTCATTCCTCTAGGTCACACTGCAGTCACTCACAGAGAAGGTGCAGCGAGGTAAATCTAGCCATGTATCAATCAGAGGCCAGGCTAACCTCCTTGTTCCAATAACAACGATAACTTAGGTGCACCATTTCTTATTGGAACCCTCCGTGCAGTCCTGCCTGAAATACTCCTTGATGTACAGGCACCCCCTTTGTTGATTTTAGCTCCCTGAAGCCAACCCTGTAAGCCGTGTCGTCAGTCGCCCCTCCCTCCGTCAGAGCAACGGCAGACAATCGTTCCGCGCCTTTTTTCTGTGCGGACGCCATACCACGGCAAGCATGGAGCCCGCTCAGCTCACTTTGGCAATTAGGAGCACATTAACCACCACACGCATTATTCAGCAGTATATGCAGCACCAGAACATGGCAACGCGATACCGGGCGAGGAGGCGACGTCAGCGCGGTCCCGTGAGTGATCAGGACATGGACACAGATTTCTCTGAAAGCATGGGCCCTGCCAATGCATGCATCATGGTGCTAATGGGGCAGGTTCATGCTGTGGAACGCCGATTCTGGGCTCGGGAAACAAGCACAGACTGGTGGGACCGCATAGTGTTGCAGGTCTGGGACGATTCCCAGTGGCTACGAAACTTTCGCATGCGTAAGGGCACTTTCATGGAACTTTGTGACTTGCTTTCCCCTGTCCTGAAGCGCATGAATACCAAGATGAGAGCAGCCCTCACAGTTGAGAAGCGAGTGGCGATAGCCCTGTGGAAGCTTGCAACGCCAGACAGCTACCGGTCAGTTGGGAATCAATTTGGAGTGGGCAAATCTACTGTGGGGGCTGCTGTGATGCAAGTAGCCCACGCAATCAAAGATCTGCTGATATCAAGGGTAGTGACCCTGGGAAATGTGCAGGTCATAGTGGATGGCTTTGCTGCAATGGGATTCCCTAACTGTGGTGGGGCTATAGATGGAACCCATATCCCTATCTTGGCACCGGAGCACCAAGCCGCCGAGTACATAAACCGCAAGGGGTACTTTTCAATAGTGCTGCAAGCTCTGGTGGATCACAAGGGACGTTTCACCAACATCAACGTGGGATGGCCGGGAAAGGTGCATGATGCTCGCATCTTCAGGAACTCTGGTCTGTTTCAAAAGCTGCAGGAAGGGACTTTATTCCCAGACCAGAAAATAACTGTTGGGGATGTTGAAATGCCTATAGTTATCCTTGGGGACCCAGCCTACCCCTTAATGCCATGGCTCATGAAGCCGTACACAGGCAGCCTGGACAGTAGTCAGGAGCTGTTCAACTACAGGCTGAGCAAGTGCAGAATGGTGGTAGAATGTGCATTTGGACGTTTAAAGGCGCGCTGGCGCAGTTTATTGACTCGCTTAGACCTCAGCGAAACCAATATTCCCACTGTTATTACTGCTTGCTGTGTGCTCCACAATATCTGTGAGAGTAAGGGGGAGACGTTTATGGCGGGGTGGGAGGTTGAGGCAAATCGCCTGGCTGCTGGTTACGCGCAGCCAGACACCAGGGCGGTTAGAAGAGCACAGGAGGGCGCGGTACGCATCAGAGAAGCTTTGAAAAACAGTTTCATGACTGGCCAGGCTACGGTGTAAAAGTTCTGTTTGTTTCTCCTTGATGAACCCCCCCGCCCCTTGGTTCACTCTACTTCCCTGTAAGCTAACCACCCTCCCCTCCTCCCTTTAATCATTGCTTGCAGAGCCAATAAAGTCATTGCTGCTTCACAGTCATGCATTCGTTATTCATTCATCACACAAATAGGGGGATGACTACCAAGGTATCCCAGGAGGGGTGGTGGAGGAGGGAAGGAAAATGCCACACAGCACTTTAAGCACAGCACTTTAAAAGTTTACAACTTTAAAATTTATTGAATGACAGCCTTCTTTTTTTTGGGCAATCCTCTGTGGGGGAGTGGCTGGTTGGCCGGAGGCCTCCCCACCGTGTTCTTGGGCGTCTGGGTGTGGAGGCTATGGAACTTGGGGAGGAGGGCGGTTGGTTACAGAGGGGCTGCAGTGGCAGTCTGTGCTCCAGCTGCCTTTGCTGCAGCTCAACCATACACTGGAGCATACTGGTTTGGTCCTGCAGCAGCCTCAGCATTGAATCCTGCCTCCTCTCATCACGCTGCCGCCACCTTTGAGCTTCAGCCCTGTCTTCAGCCCGCCACTTACTCTCTTCAGCCCGCCACTTACTCTCTTCAGCCCTCCACCTCTCCTCCCGGTCATTTTGTGCTTTCCTGCACTCTGACATTATTTGCCTCCACGCATTCGTCTGTGCTCTGTCAGTGTGGGAGGACAGCATGAGCTCGGAGAACATTTCATCGCGAGTGCGTTTTTTTTTCTTTCTAAGCTTCACTAGCCTCTGGGAAGGAGAAGATCCTGTGATCATTGAAACACATGCAGCTGGTGGAGAAAAAAAAAGGGACAGCGGTATTTAAAAAGACACATTTTATAAAACAGTGGCTACACTCTTTCAGGGTAAACCTTGAAAGTTAACATTACATACATAGCACATGTGCTTTCGTTACAAGGTCGCATTTTGCCTCCTCCCACCGCGTGAACGGATTTTGGTTGAATGCCAGCAAACATACACTGCAATGCTTTGTTCTACAGTGATTCCCCAGTACGTGTTGCTGGCCTGGAGTGGTAAAGTGTCCTACCATGAAGGACGAAATAAGGCTGCCCTCCCCAGAAACCTTTTGCAAAGGCAGAACCGCAAATGCCAGGGCAAAGTAATCCTTTCACATGCTTGCTTTTAAACCATGTATAGCATTTTAAAAGGTACACTCACCAGAGGTCCCTTCTCCGCCTGCTGAGTCCAGGAGGCAGCCTTGGGTGGGTTCGGGGGGTACTGGCTCCAGGTCTAGGGTGAGAAACAGTTCCTGGCTGTCGGGAAAACCGGTTTCTCCGCTTGCTTGCTGTGAGCTATCTACAACCTCCTCCTCATCATCTTCTTCGTCCCCAAAACCTACTTCTGTATTGCCTCCATCTCCATTGAAGGAGTCAAACAACACGGCTGGGGTAGTGGTGGCTGAACCCCCTAAAATGGCATGCAGCTCATCATAGAAGCGGCATGTTTGGGGCTCTGACCCAGAGCGGCCGTTCGCCTCTCTGGTTTTCTGGTAGGCTTGCCTCAGCTCCTTCAGTTTCACGCGGCACTGCTTCGGGTCCCTGTTATGGCCTCTGTCCTTCATGCCCTGGGAGATTTTCAGAAAGGTTTTGGCATTTCGAAAACTGGAACGGAGTTCTGATAGCACGGATTCCTCTCCCCAAACAGCGATCAGATCCCGTACCTCCCGTTCAGTCCATGCTGGAGCTCTTTTGCGATTCTGGGACTCCATCATGGTCACCTCTGCTGATGAGCTCTGCATGGTCACCTGCAGCTTGCCACGCTGGCCAAACAGGAAATGAGATTCAAAAGTTCGCGGTTCTTTTCCTGTCTACCTGGCCAGTGCATCTGAGTTGAGAGCGCTGTCCAGAGCGGTCAGAATGGAGCACTCTGGGATAGCTCCCGGAGGCCAATACCATCGAATTGTGTCCACAGTACCCCAAATTCGAGCCGGCAACGTCGATTTAAGCGCTAATCCACTTGTCAGGGGTGGAGTAAGGAAATCGATTTTAAGAGCCCTTTAAGTCGAAATAAAGGGCTTCATTGTGTGGACGGGTGCAGGTTTAAATCGATTTAACGCTGCTAAATTCGATCTAAAGTCCTAGTGTAGACCAGGGCTGTGTTTTAGGATAGCTTAGCTCCAAGGTTTTTATCTGTGTATGTCGTGGCAGGTTTCTGATGAGTAACTATGCTTTTTGGCATGTGAGTACATGGCTCATAGTAAACTTTCAATATTCTGGGCAGAAATAACTTACTATTGGCAGAAATTAGCACCTCCAGGTGGGATGGTATAAGTGTTTCAGTGGAATCCTAAGTACACATTGGCCATCTGCTAATGACCGGTGTGTGGGCTGCCTCAGATTTAAAAAGGGCTTGAAAAAGCTTGCAGCATAATTACAGACACCCTGATGCCCTATTCCAGATGATGCCACATATGTAATAATGCAGTGAACTGCATCTTCCCACAAGAAGTATCACTGGTTGGCTTTTTCCAGAGTTAGTTCTAGTCATGCCTAGTGCTGGTTCCTATAGTGCAATAAATAAACTGTAATGCAATAAATACTGGAATAAGGGGGTAGGAATGAAGCATAGCTCCATCTCATAATACTTCTACATAACCCAGTTAATTATATTATGATCCTATCACTTTACTACAATAAGATGCCAGCAGTTTACACAGAATAGTTGAAAGAATTGTCAAACAGAGCTGTAATGGAGAAAATAACTTTACATAAGTGAGAAAATGAGGGAAAATGCAGTATAATTTGGTGTCCCATGGAAGCATTAATGCAGTTGTGACATAACATGGTGCATACAAGATGTTCTACTTAATGGTTTTTTAGATTACAGTTGTAACTAGTGTACATTGAGTATCATGGTCATAAATTGGGCTTTTCTTGGGACTAAATTTAAAAAAACCCTAAAAATTCATGAAACAATACATCTGTATATTTGCGTTCTTTTGTCCTTTCATCAATAACATTGACCGCTCTATTAATTTAATATCTATTTTTTTCCTTTTTCAGTTTGTTTTTCTATTATTTGGGGGAGGGGAACCTAAATGTTTCATAAATAAACTGGACAAGTTATTGGCAAATGTCCTGTAAGGAGATTGACAGGAGGGATGGACTAAGTCATCTAATAAGTCTTTTCCAGCTTATTTCTATGTCTCTGTGGAATTTGGCAATCTTTCCTGCACTTTTATTTCAGTTTAAAATAAGCTGTAATTGTGGTCTTGTCTAAAATTTGGCATAGATCAAGTTTATGGCACATAGATATACAAATATAGTAACTCATTTTCTGCATATTATATCCTGCCATTTATGATGTCTATGGGAATAGTTCTTCATCAAACTTGCCTCCAGCTCTTTTTATTGGCATCCATTTGCACACAAGTTTTATGTCCTCATCTGTTTTTTCCTTTGTTTACTATATTTTTTCTTACTCCTTTCCCTTCAGAAACAGGTAATAGTTATACATCATGAGTATAAATATAAAGACTTATCTAGTTCTGTTTGTCTCTTCATTGAAAATTAAGTGGTATATATTGATGGGGGGATATTATATAATCATACAGCCACTTACATGGACTACAGAATCTTGATCTGTGTATTTCGGTTGCCTCATGAAGGCCATTTTATTGTAACCCTCGACCCACTTGGCAGCACCAGGTCACTTGTTTCTGATCGCAATGGAAAAAACTGAATCCAGCATATTTTTCCAGGATGTTGTTTTCTCATCCATTTCAGTTTCCAGTTCCCATGAACTAGCTCATTGCTGTTGTGTTCAGATTCACTACACAGCAGGAAAATGTTTAAAACATTTTAAAGGTTTGAATTAAAAAAACCCCATTTCTCTTCACATTGGGCCAAATCTTTAGATCCTGATTTTATTTTTACTCAGTCTTTACTGAGGCAAATCCCCACTGGTTTCATTGGGCATTTGAGTAAAAACTGAGGGCTACCTTGGTGAAAAGCTGTAACTTGCATTTGCAGGGCATTGAGGTGGGAGAGTCCCAGGGGATAATAGTGTAGCAGAAGCTCAGTCTAGAACAGTCAGCAGAAGATCGAGAACGCTTATTGACAACTCCAAGAAGAGCACCAGGAGAAAGCATTCTGAAATGATAGCGTTGGCTGGCTCCACTGACCAGTCAAGAGTCAGGTCAGGACCAGGGCCTCACTGGGTATGTCTACACTGCAATAAAACACCTACAGCTGACCCATGTCAGCTGATTTAGGCTCAGGGTTCAGCCTGTGGGATTATTATAACATTGTAGTATATTGGAATTGGTCTGGAGCCTGGGCTCTGGGCGGGGGGAGGGTCCCCAATTCTGCACTCTAGCCTGAGCTTAAATGTCTACACTGCAACTTTATAGCCCTTCAGCCTTCGTCCCATGAGCCCAAATCAACAAACATGGGCAAGCCATGAACATTTTATTGCATTGGAGACGTACTCATTCTCACTCTAGCCCTCCCCTTTTTGAGAGGCTACCTCAACTGGTGGCAGTAATCCAGAGTGGAGTCTCCATTCCCTACAGAGATACAGGTTTGTCCCTGAGCAGGGCTGAATGATGGGGAATAATCTTTTAATCCCCCACGCATACCCATCCTGGGGCAGCCACACTCGGGTCTTAATTACTGCAGGATTTCATCTTGGTAGGGGTTTATTCTATTTATTATTTATGTATTTATTCATTCATCCCTGGTGTTGGGGTAAGTAGTTCAATTTATCTGGTAAACTGCCCCTGAGGGAGAGCCAGGGCTTAAAGGGCTGATTGAGGATTGAGCCCAGTTGAGAAGGAACAGGTGGCTCTGGTAAAAAGCCAGGAAGTTGGTAGTAGAAAGGGGCTGCAAGGGAAGTAGCCTATAGCTACTCCCTGGGAGAAGGGAGGTATCTTCCGGGGCTTTGGAGTTAAGTAGTCTGCAGTTCCTCCTTGGGGAGGAGGATGTTTTGGCTGGTAAATCTAGAGCTAGGGAGAGCCCAAAGACGTAGGAAGAAGTCCAGGGAAAGAGCAATAGGATCTCGGAGAAAAGAAACTACAGTTGTTAGACAGAGGGTCCTTGGACTGGAATCCAAAGTAGAGGTTGGACCCAGGTTCCCCTAAAAGCTGTTGGAGAAGTGGACACTTTGGACAGTGAAGGGAAGACTGCCACTTTAGATGGAAATCCTTTGATATCCTGGAAAGGAAGGACTATAGTGACCTAGCCAGAAGATCAACCTATAAAAGAGAGAGTATGCTGGTGCCAGACAGAGAGGCAGCAGGGTATGTGAACAAGCAGCAGAAAGAGGCATTAGACCTAGTAGAAGCTAATCCCTAGAGAAGCTAGGAAAGGGGTTCTCAAACTGGGGGTCTGGACCCCTCAGAGGGTCATAGGGTTATTACATTGGGGGTCGTGAGCTGTCAGCCTCCACCCTAAACCCTGCTTTGCCTCCAGCATTTATAATGGTGTTAAATATATAAAAAAGTGTTTTGTAATTTATAAAGGGGGTAGCACTCAGGGGCTTGCTGTGTGAAAGGGGTCACCAGCACAAAAGTTTGAGAACCACTGAGCTAGGAGGAAGTGCCCGAGTGGAACCCTGTGACACCCCTCCCCTTCTTTGAATCCAAGCCAGCATTTGGGAGTGAGGCTTCGTCTACAGGGAAAAGCTGTGCCTGTTTAACCATGGGTGTTAACTGAAACTGATTTAGTTACAGCAGGGCAAATGTATGTGGAATATATTTTCAATGTAATAGTGGCTTTTTTATTTATTTAGCTTAGGTCCATTGGGAACAGGCTTGAGCTAAACTGCAGTAGGTCACTCTTAAACTGAGATAAGAGTGTTCGTGTAGGGTTTAAACTGGCTTAAATAAATAGGTTTAAAACCCAATTTAATTTAAACTGGTTTCACTTTCCCATGTGGACAAGGCTCAAAAATCAACTGGGAGAGCCTCTAGCTTGAGCTCTGTAGGCTTCCTTCTGTGTGTAGCCAACTGTCTGTCTTCAGGTGTTTTTACATTCATTTCAGCTAAACCAGAGGTTCAGATGTGAAAACTAGCATATCGGGGCGCATTTCTCCCACTTCAGGATATGAGCCATGCCCAGAAGTTGTTTATATCTTTTGGTGGAAGAATCTGGCCCACCAAGGGCTTGATTTTCATTTTTTTCCAGAAATGATGATCACTAGCAATTGAAGTCACTGGATTCCCAGCACTTCTGAAAGTGAAGTGTGGATTTGTGACAATCCTAGAAGCCTATGAACACCAGCCGACATAATAGAATGGAATTGGATTAAACTAAATGTGGGAGAGAGCTTGCCTTTCAGTAAAGGGCATAATATATGTTGGCTTTTTTTGCAGTACTGTTCCTTTCTATAAACACAATCTATGTACTGATCTGAAGATACTCATTTTGTATAGGTAGGCAGAATTCTTCAGACTAGGTTGACAGTAGGGTCTGCTGTCAATCCTCAAATGTTTCACTTAGTACAGAGAGAGGTACAACACATGACTTTGGCCCTTTTATCTGCAACATACCCACATTTCTATGAACACTTCACCCTACCCTGAGATAACTCACTTGGAAAAATCTGAGAAATCAAGTAGGAACTGCCCCTGAGGCGACAGCTGAGGAGTTCCAACAACTGTCTAGTGGGGAAAGAATGGCATAATTATGATTGCTTTAATAAATACTATACTTACAGTGTCAGCATTAGTAAAGAAGACAAACTGCTTCTAGATAAATGGAAAAGAGATAATGGGATACCTTCCCTTAGACCCACATACAAGTTTCAATACAGAAACTGCAGGGCGTGACTGTCCCCGTCCCGTCCCCCACATCAGGTGCATATCAGACACAAAGGTATTGGCAATAATCCAATCAAAAAGCTAGTCAGGGCGGGACTGAAAAGTACAATATCTGTTTCATATTATATTTATCACACGGTGTGGCAAAAATAAGAAAGACCTTTCCCTCCCTCTGCTTTCCTCAGCCGTGCTGAATGTCAACTTGGTGCAACCAAGGCTCTGGTGCCTGCTATCTCCTTCCCAAGTTGCACCAATAAATGATGCATTTATTAGAAAAGTCTGTGCTTTGTATAGTCATAGCCAGCCAGCTCCTCAGCTGATGTAAATCAACATAACTCCATAGACCTCAATGAAGCCATGCAGATTTACACCAACGGAAGATGTGTCCCATCATGAGCAAGGCTGCGTTAAAGCCCCCGGAAGCATTTCTGCTTTCTTCTGTCCACTCTGTAGTTTTGAATTCTGAAGTCTCTAGAGATAAATAAAATGGTGAAGACACCCAGGAAATCTTAAGGGCCAGACTGTAACATATGGATTAGTAATTTACTCCTGGAGTAATCCTATTTACATCAATGTGATTACACAAGGAGTAAGGTGCTTTTTCTATGTGATTACACATATGACAGTTTGGCCCTTAATGGGATTAGGATATGTTAAGCAAAGAGGATGTTGCTAACAGCTGTATGAGGCAGTGGAGAGGCCCAGGGATTCAAGAAACCCAGTCACAAACAGAGAGATCAAAGAGCCTCAGTCTTATGGAAATGAGAGCAGTGAAGCTATCCCAACACTCTGGTACAAAGGGAGGCACTAGCTGATAATATGATAATGTCAGACAAAACAACTAGTTTCTTACCTAAACAAACAAAGGGACAGAAGAAAACAACAAAACTACACAGGGAAGCAATAAAAATGTTCAGTATTCAAATATT
This sequence comes from Caretta caretta, assembly GCF_965140235.1. Classification (NCBI taxonomy): domain Eukaryota; kingdom Metazoa; phylum Chordata; order Testudines; family Cheloniidae; genus Caretta; species Caretta caretta. Next base: position 176,532,699 of record NC_134208.1, on the reverse strand, counting down.
CCATGACTTGAAGACTTACATTTCAAAGGCTGGTTCAGCTGCAGAGGAGACTGGCTTAGCAGGAAACAATCAGTTATGGGCATGGAGCCTTCACAAACAGCTTTGCTGGCAAAATGACCACCAAGCATGGACAATTGAGAGTAATGTTTCTGTATTAGGCTTAAACTAGGAAGAATCCAGACATTGTATTTCATAAGACTGAAGGATCTAGCAGCAAATGCAGTGTTATTGAACCAGAAAGCAAGAGTCTGCCAAATATAGATAATACCAAAGGTAAGGTATACATTCAAAAGACTAGCCCATGGTAATTCTAATAGCATTCCTGAACTCAGAGGATTCGTGCTGGCATCACTGGCATGAGGACTTAAAAAGGGCATTCTCAGGCCAGAATGTTATAATTGTGTGTGTGCAAAACTGGCTGCATATGATGCCCACACAGTTACCACAAATGTGTGCACAATTGCATCATGTGAGCACTCTTGTGTACGCTGTTAGAAAAGTCCTCCATGTATAGGGAACAGCAGCAAGGCTTCTAGGGGTTATACCCAGTATAATTGCTACAGCCTTACAGTATAAGATTTCTCAAAGCAGCATCTCTGTTTAACCCCAGTGTCACATGTGCATTTGAGCATCCTGGAGACTGAATATTGTTTTACAGGATTCACTCCCTTTGAAAGCTTCCAGTCTTCTAACTGTAAAAATGGCATTTCTCTTTGCCTTAGCTTCAGCACGAAGCATGTCAGATCTCCAAGACTGGTCAATCAAGGAATAGTCCTGTACTTTTCACAACCACAAGGCATATCAGAGGGCAACAAAATCAGAGTTATTTCCAAGGGGTAATAGCATGTTCCATAAGGTGTAGGAACCAATAAACCCTTCTTTCTACTCAAATCCTAATTATTCTAAAGTAAAACAATGTCATAGAAAATATAATTAATGAAATCTGATTGACCTATTCATTGTGAATGATATTATTTGATTAATTTGTCCCTTTTTCTCTTTGCAAATTCTCTATGAGAAAATCATGGTTTTTGATTAATTTTCGCATTATTTGAAATTTTTTTTTAAAAAAATTATAAACATATCTGAGGTTATGGAACATTTGCAAGCTGGGTATGGTGAGTGTTCAGTCCACTGTTCAGAAATTTATTATTTGTTTGTTGTGACTGGGTCACCTAAGTTACATAGAAACATTTATTAGAGCATCTGAATTAATTCACCTCTTACAGTTTGTATGGCAACTTCCACCTTCTCTGCATGTGTATATATATATATATTATATATATATATATATCTTCTTACTATATGTTCCAGTCTATGCATCTGATGAAGTGGGCTGTAGCCCACGAAAGCTTATGCTCTAATAAATTTGTTAGTCTCTAAGGTGCCACAAGTCCGCCTGTTCTTTTTGTGGATACAGATGAACATGGCTGCAGCTCTGAAACTGCCATAGAAACATTTCTGTTTCTTGACTGGATGAACTAGTTACTTTTGTTTGTGTGGAAGCAAATTTATTTTGGTCAAGGAATGAATTTGTTTTACTGGCCCATAATTCACTGTAAAACTGAATAAACAACATTTGGTTAAGTTAATGTTTTTCTAGTGAATGAAAATGGAGTCCTAAGAAACTGAATTGAAATATGGGGTTTAATTCAGCAAGCTGGTTGAGAAGAGACTCTTATCCCACTCAACCGGCTTTAGCTCAAATGATATAGTTGAAAAGGCCAAACTTACATAGACAAACACCAACCACATTCATACGATTATATGACTGAGATAGAGACAAAAAGCTGTCTAAATCCTCAATACCTATATGGCTCAGAGCATGCATATCAGAAGCCAGCAGAGTGAAAGGAAGTTCAGCTCGTTCAAACACAGCAGGTTCAGCCTCATGGGGACTAAAAATCTATGCATTCTATGCAAGGATTTGTAAGGCCACAATATGGTAAAATATTCATATTCAGACTAGGCATTGCAAACTGGATTTGCAAGCTTCTTTGGAGCCAGTCTTCAGTCATAGAGTGCTGCAGGCAGTAGTGTCTCAATAAAACACACCGACAAATAATTCTGATTGTTTTTGTTTATATATTTTTACCTCAACGTTTGTTCTGATCTGATCATTTATTTTCTCAGAATTTGATCATAGCCCCCCATCAGACCTTATCTAGCTAAAGAGAATATTTAAAAAACAAAAGAAGTTGTTTCTCTGAAAATGTTTGAAGGATAATTGAATGTTTAGTTTTAATTATTAGTTAACATTGCTAAGTACTTTATATTAGAAAACCCTGTTTTCAATTGCTTATAACTTTGCTGAACTTTAACTGTTTAGGCTGAAATTTCCCATGCTGGGACTCATGCCTCAGACTGATTTTTAAAAGAAAGTTTAAGCTAAAATTTTTCAGCTGTTTCTGAGATTGAGAGTGGGGAAAATCCATTGTTTTGTTCATGTTAAATTATTACAACTGTTTCATTGAGAAACTCTAATGCCTCTATGCTTTGCATTAGTGAATTGAAATTTGAGCCTGATGATAAGGATGTTCCTTTTTTCATTCCTGTGAAAATCCACCCAAATTTGGCCAAGCTATAACCTTTTGAAAATTGCAGTTTGCACATGTTCAGTAGAGGTTTGTTATAGTTTGGTACTTAAAATTCTCTAAAGCTTGTCTGTCCTGAACATGCTCCATCCCTCAAAGCTCCTGTGTATGTTCAGACTGCACAGGTGCCATCTCTACAAAGTGACTGAGCATGCTTCATCCCAGAGCTGAGCGAGACTTTTCCTGCAATTTCTGTTCTCAGCTGCCAGATGTAGCATAAGGCATCAGAATGCAGAGCAGGGAGATGGTCACTCCTGTCCTCCTGATACTCCCACGCCTGCTGGTGCCCAGGCAGCAGGAAGGAAGGAGGAAACTGCCTGACTTGAATGCAAAAGGTGAGACGCAGTGGGGGCTGTGATGACAGTAGCTGGAGGCGTGGGGATACTGACAGTAGGCAGGACAGGGGCAAGAGCTAGGACAGGGGTGGCCAACCGGAGCCTGAGAAAGAGCCAGAATTTACCAATGTACATTGCCAAAGATCCACAGTAATATGTCAGCAGCCCTGCATCAGCTCCCCCATCCCGCTCCCAGCGCCTCCCGCCCACCGGCAGCCCCACCGATCAGTGCGTCCCCCTCCTTCCCCACACCTCCTGATCAGCTGTTTCATGGCATGCAGGAGGCTGGGGGCGGGGGAGGAGCGAGGGCATGGCAGGCTCAGGGGAGGGGATGGAGGGGGGGCAGAGCCAGGGGTTGAGCAGTGAGCGTCCCCCAGCACATTGGAAAGTTGGCACCTGTAGCTCCAGCCCCGGAGTTGGTGCCTATACCAGGAGCCGCATATTAACTTCTGAAGAGCCACATGTGGCTCCGGAGCCACAGGTTGGCCACCCCTGAGCTAGGGGAATAGGAACAGTACTGGGTTTATAATAGTACCAATGGTGCCGGGCCCACACTGGGAAGGGGCCCTTACAGACCTGTCTAACTCATCCACACAGCCAGGTCTGTCCCCTCACCCAAGGTGATCCAGCACGGAGGCCTGGCTGTGTGAGCAGCTCCTAGTCAGCAGATACCGCTCGCCTATAGGGGACTTGCTGCCAAGCGCCCAGACTCTGCCATGCAGGCTTTCGGGGGTCGTGTCCCCGGGGGTCTGTCCCGCTGCCCAGCATGGCTATGGCGCCGAGTGGTCTCTGCTCACTGCCACCTGTAGGGTCCCGCCCACCTCCTCGGGGCCATGCCGCCTGGGACTGGTGCAGAGGCCAGGCTGGTCTTGGCAGTTGGGAAGAGGGGCAGCATGGGGGGCTTGGCTGGGCCCCACCAGGCAAGTGGATCCTGAGGGAGCCTGGCCCAGGCAGGCCCTGCTCCCACTCTGGCCTGACTGATCGCACTGCTCCCGAGGGACTGGCCCCAGCTGCGCTGCCAGCTCAGCCTGCCCACTCTGTGGGGGGTGGGGGGTGCCAGTAGGGATGCCAACTCTGATTGAAGCTATTCTGGGAGACATTTTTTTTCCAACATGAAGTAATGTCATTTTCTTAAAATATTCTATTAAAATCTCCCAGATTGTTTTCAATAATCACTGGGAAATCAATGCCGATTCTGGGAGACTCCAGGCCAATCCTGAAGGGTTGGCAACCCTAGGTGCTTGCCGGTGCAGGGTGGGGGAGGTTTGTTGTGCTTTAGGGCACTGGGCAGTGGGGAGTCTGTGTGGGGCACTGGGCAGTTGTGGTGGTGGGGCAATGGGGGAGTCCTGGGAAGTGGGGGGGGTGTCCTATGGGCAGGGTAGTGCTGGGTAGGGTGTATGTGCAAGGCACAGTGCAGTTGCAGTGGGGGTCTGGGCAGGGGATGCTGGGCATAGGAGGGCGGGGGGAGCACTGGGCAGTGTGGCACAGTGCTTGGCATGGGCCCACCCCTGAGGGGAAGGGGCACACTGGCAGCCCAGGGCTGGGCCAGTGTGTGTCTGGTGGCTGCCTTTGCGCTGGCTGGGTGGAGCGGGGTTGCCCCCGCCATGCCATAACCCATTGCCCCTGGCCGGCCCCTCGCTCCGGGGATTGATCTCCACCCCCGCACCATGCCCCATTGCCTCCAGGGGGGCCCACAAAAGGTTAATCTGGCCCTAGATAGGAACAGAAGATGGGACCATGCCAACATCCAGGAGGAGAGGGGACAAGAGCACATGAAAGGACAGGGACAGGACCTCAGGTGGGGAGCAGGGAAAGGAGGAGAAAGGGGCAGAAGGGTCTATAACCACAAAAGAAAACTCCCCTCCAGAACCCGGAACTGAGGCCATGATTCTTTAATCTCAACAGTCCTCTGCTGTCAGCAAATAGCGGTGAAACTCACTGACAAAGTATGCATTTCATCTTCCTCCAGAAGCTGGTCCACAGAGGGATGACAATGTACTGTTGTTACAGATTACTCCATCAGCTCAAGCAGCAGAGGTCTGTGCAGTGGATACAAAGGTTCCAACTCTGCTGATGATCCATGTGGGTGTCAGTCTGATGCCACATGATGGAATTTCTGTTCTTCAGTTCATTCAGGGCAGAGGCCAGACCTACCCTGGGGATGAATCAGGGTTGTGTAGTGAAGGAAGCCATTTTCTGTAGAACCCCTGCCTCATTTGTTGCAGAAGTTAGATGTGTAATGACTGAGGCAGAGAATTGCAGGAACCAAAAGGATGGTCTCATGGGTAAGTCACTTGAATGCCACCCTAGACAAAGAGATTCTACCTGTGCCACAAAGTTCCTGTGTGATGCTGGGCAAGTCACGTAAACTGAAACTTTGACAGGTGGCCATTATTTGAGTGTTCCTCATTTTCTGGGGTCCTGACTTGAGAATCCTGGGGTCTGATTTGCAGAAGTGCTGAGCACTCACAACTGAAACTAAAGTAAATTGAAGGTGTGCTTTGAATATCTTAAGTGCCATAAAAATGTTAGATACTCTGAAAAATCAGGTTCTATATTTCTTAAATTTGGCACCCAAAATTAGTGGATACTTTTGACAATTTTGGCCCCAATTTGTCTGGGCCAGGACCTCACAGGCATTTAGGCACCTAACTCCTATTGATTTCAGTGGCCGTTAGGTTCATAAATACCTGTGAGGAACTGGGCCTCTGACATAATTCTCCCATCTGTAAAATGGGGATAGCACCCCCATTTCACTTCACAGCAGTGCTGTGAAGGTGAATTAATATTTGTGAAGTACCTGGGCCACTTTACTTCTGAAGAGAGCACCCACATAGGAGTTTAACTTTAATTAATGTGCTTTAACTGCACATCTTTAGTTAATTCATCTTCACTTCTCTGAGTGCTTTCAAGTAGACTTGTCCCTCTCCCATCCTCCCCCTTATCCACCCTTCCCCCCCTCTCCCTGGCATAGTTGAAGGCAGCCTGAGAGACGCCTCCTGCTCACAGCATTCCATCCCATACTCCTCTGGGGGTGAAGAAACTATTTCTGTGGCTCAAAAGCCTTCAGGGAATTAGGACAAAGGTTTTCTGTCAAGTGTTTCATTGTTTCATCACTGGAGGTTTTCCTTTGCTTCTATCTCTTTTATGATACCAGTCTTTTCTCTTGACTAAAGCTTTAATGGAAGATCAAGCTCATCTGGAGGGCCTGATTCTTCACTGCCTTGTACATTTGCACCTCTACAAAGGAACTGTAATATTCTACCAAATTGGAGCAATAGTTTTATAGCTATTTGGTCCAGCTGTAAATGAGAGTGAAGGTGTACAGCAATGGAGAATGAATCTCTTCTCCAAACAGAATGTCAACTGTCTCTGTTATTAAGCCACTTCCACCCTAGTTTGCCAAGGCTATGGAGATTCCAGTCCTCTCTCTTCCGATGGCCAGCACCTCTCGCTGTTTTTGATTAACCTTAAGGGGGCACAGTCAAAATAAGTACCAGAGCTCTATTGTTGCCTGGCCTGCTACACCTCCAGCCAGATGTCCTGGGCATTTGGGATATTTGGACAGCAGCTATCATCAGGAAGAGCTCCTGCTCCCCACAAAAATGCTCAGCATTTTGATACAGAATACTGATCTGTTTTGTGCAGAAATATTACTACATAATTAAAGCTAAATTACTCATCCATTCACAGGATTGCTAAAGGCAGCAAGGTTCTCTCACTGAAAGCAGAAGGAAAGACACCTAATAATGCCATTACCTTCCAATGTTCAGTGAATACTTTAATTGATACCTGAGCTGGCTCCAAAATCATATTCACCTTTCCAGCAAATGTTACACAATGGTACACATTACTAGTAGATAAAGCAAAACCTTGATCCCCAGCTGCCGGTGGCTAAATTAATATCAGTATAAATAGGCTGATTATAGGACACATTTCTGATTATATGCTGTATTTGACATGCTGTGTAATTTTATATATTTTGCTTGTGAAGCACTGAAAGAATAAACGAGATATTTATTTTTAACCAAATATATCTATCATTTTATTACCTGGATTTGTAGTTGCCATACAGTGGAATGCAAGGCTTTCTGTGCTGCTTGATATGCAACAAATTCCAAAAAGGGGGTTTGTCACATCCCTACATAACCCATATTATCACATTGAACCGCCTTATAGCCTGTTAATGCTACATTATCCTTTTGTTATGATTAGCTGAGAATAATGGGCCATTTCCATTACATAACACAATATATAGTCATAAAACACCATCCTTATTCACCAAGATGGCTCCTACTCCTGGGCTCAGTACTAGTCAATATTTTCATTAATGACTTGGATTATGGAATGGAGAGTATGTTTATAACACTTGTGGATGACATCAAGCTGGGGGAGGTTTCTCGTTTTTTGGAGTACAGGATTAGAATTCAAAATTAACTTGACAAATTGGAGAATTGGTCTGAAATCAACAAGGTGAAAGTCAATAAAGACAAGTGCAAAATACTTCACTGAGGAAGGAAAAAGTCAAATGCACAACTACAAAATAGGGAATAACTGGCTAGGTGGTAGTTGAAAAGCATCTGGGGGATTATGGTGGATCACAAATTAAATATGAGTCAACAAGGTGGTGCAGTTGTGAAAAAGACTAATATTCTATATTGTGTATTAACAGGAGTGTCGTATGTAAGATACAAGAGGTAATAGTCCAGCTCTACTTGGCACGGATGTGGCCTCAGCTGGAGTCCTGTGTCCAATTCTGGGCACCACACTTTAGGAAAGATGTGGATAAACTTGAGAGTGCCCAGAGGAGAGCAACAAAAAAATAAAAGGCTGAGAAAACCAGACCTGTGAGAAAAGATTTAAAAACCCTGGGTATGTATAGTCTTGAGAAAACAAGACTGAGGGGGACTTATTAACAGTCTTCAAACATGCAAAGTGCTGTTATAAAAAGGACTGAACAATGGCTCTTCATGTCCATGTCTTTTACGACTAGACAAAAAGTAAAGGGCTTACTCTGTAGCAAGGGAGATTTAGGTTAGATATTAGGAAAAGCTTTCTAACTATAAGGGTAGTTAAACTCTGGAACAGGCTTCCAAGGAAGGCTGTGGAATTCCCAGCATTGGAGGTTTTCAGAACAGGTTGGACAAACAGCTATCAGGGACAGTCTAGGTTTTTTTGGTCCTGCCTCAGCCCAGGGGGTTGGACTTGATGACTTCTAGAGCAGTGGTTCTCAATCTTTTTGGGCCCAGGATCCATTTGTAAATGTTTATGGCCTGTCCCAACCCAGTAAATAGGGTGTTTTCAGTCAGATCGTGCCCTGCCCCAGGAGGGGTTGGGTCCTGCCCGGCACTCACTCAACAGCAGCAGCAGCTCCTATGCTGTCAGGCTGTCTGGGTTTGGTTCTCTGCTCTGGATGTTGTAACCTCTGGGGTTGCAGCACCACTCAGGTTTGGCCCACTGCCCTGACTGGACCAAATTTGTATGGGTGGAGTTATGACCTGGCTCTTGGGGGTGCAGTGACACTCACTCAGATTTGGTCTTCCCAGATTCCTGTCATCATGATGGCTAGGATAAACTTGAGTGGCGCTGGGACCTCAGAGGTCGCAGTGCCTGGAGCAGGGAGGTGAGCCCAGCCAGCTCCCTGGGACAGAAGCTGCCATGCCACCCTTCGAAACAGTCTGCCAATCCAATTTTCGGTCCCAAGACACAGGTTGAGAAACCTTGTTCTAGTGGTCCCATCTAGCCCTATATTTATATGATTCTACTGAACCATTTTTGCTGACCATGGTTTGTGCAAGGCTATGATGGTGTCTCAGGGAGATACTGAAATATGCCAGAGCTATTTTAATAGCTTCCTAAACCAGCCTTTACACTTGTAAAACCAGCCTGGTCACCTTTCAGTCTGATGAATATCTTCTGCTCTAGTGATGCACTGCATATTGTATCCCACACTGGAAGTGCCACATTGTTTACTACAAGAGGAACCCTGTCCCATAACCCACTAAACTTCAGACCTAGTCAGGGTGGAGTAATCTTACTTTATTATCTACTGATTCAAAGCTGGAATTTGGCAGCTGAGACCACAACAGAGCATTAGGTGATCTATCTCTGTTTACTTTCCACCATGTGTTTGGATACAAATCCATTCTTGTCTGGCCAGGAACCTTGTTTTCTGCATACTGTAAAACGTTGCATACCTCTGCAGCACTATGGGTTTACATGCTATAAATCAACAGTAGCTCTATTTGAGTAAGCACTGCGGGACTTGGCCTGGATAAACATAAATAATCCTTAAAGGAGACATCTAAATATTTATATTCTATTTCATTTTAATCAATCATAGGGCATACCTTTAAATATCAAAATGATAATGTAGTCTAATGAAAATTCGGTGTGATTTTTCCAAAGCACCTATGTGCCTGAGGAGCACAAACCCTATTGAAAGTCCCTGGGCATACTGTGTTACTTTTCCTGGGACACGTCTACACTTACCGTGGGTTGATTTAGCAGGTCTAGTGAAGACCCATTCAATCGACTGCAGATCGCTCTCCCGTCAACTCTGGTACTCCACCAGAACAAGAAGCATAAGGTAAGTCGACCCAGCGTGGTGTAGACACCGCAATAAGTCAACCTAAGGTACGTGGACTGCAGCTACAAGTTGCGTAACTTAAGTCGACTTAACTCTGTAGTGTAGACCTGCCCTCAGTCACACAGGTGTTTTGGAAAATCCCACCCCCAGCTTTTAAGGTTTCAAATAATGTAGCCTAGGATTTATAAAGGTACCTAAGATAATTCCCAACTGCCATTGAAAGTCAATGGGATTTGGTCTCCAAATGGCCTCAGACTTTTTTTAACATCCAAGCCCAGCCATTAGCACTGGTGTTCTTATTGTTGAAAAAAAATGCTTTGGCTGGTGTGAGAATGATCAGTCATGCTGCTCCATTAGTTTTTTTTTTGCAAACAATTAATCAAATGCTGCAACTGGCCATGCACCTTGTACTGCCCCGTTGAGCAGAATGGGGTTGCACAGAGTGAAGGTGGATTTGGCTCTATAACATTAGCAAAAGAACATTTAGCCTGGAAAGGAGATTTAGAGCGTACTGTGTTGAGATATACAGATAACTATGAAGGATATAGCGAAAAAACTATCAGTCCTCTCTTTTATCTTGTCTCATAATATGAGTACAAGGCGATGCTCAGTTAGATTAATGGCCAGTATATTAAAGACCAAAAGAAATGCTATTTTATCCAGTGTGATCAGATTTTCAAAAGGGCTGGATAATTTTATGACTATAAATAATATTTGTAGCTTACTGTAGCAAGATAAAGATGATCAAACATTACGCTCCCAGTCATGAACGGATTGCCAGTGTGTGTCAAGAAGGAACCAAGATTCTTCTTTGCCTCTCTGTGTTGGACATGTGCTGGGGTGGTATGTGAGGATAAATGTACTTACACTTCCTCCACACATCTCTATTCTTCCTCCACACTGCCCTCAGCTGCCCACTTAAGGGAGCTTGTTGATGTCTCTCACCCACCTGACTTTTAAAGCTGGCCAAAACCTAACAATTCTATTTCATGAAAAATGTTGAGGTTTCAAAAAAAATTTTTGTTCCACATTGGACCAAAAAGACCCTTTGAATTTTTTCATGCAAAAATACGAGACACTAACCCCAGTGTAGCCATTAGCCCAATGACCAGGGCACTCCCGTGGGATGTGGGAGTCATGGGTTCAAATCCTGGCTCTGAATTAGAGCAGGAGCTTGAAGCAGGATCTCACAGTCCCAGGTGAGCACAATAATCACCAGGCTATTGGCTATGCTGGGGGTGTCTCTCTCGTTTTGACCAGAAATTCCATCCTAATCGAGAGAAACCTTCCTGACAAAATTGTCATCAAAACTGATACGCTTTCTTGAACTATTTTGGTTCACTGAATCAGCATTTTTTTATGGCAAAATCTTTTATCAAAGTGTGTTGACCAGCCCTGTTTGCTTTTCCTTGAGCCCTGACCTCCACTGCTACAAGCCAGATGGCAGAGTGGGGAAGAGCAGAGTAGGTGGTGAGCACAGTGTCATTAAGCTCTTTAAGATCTCAGCTACTTAATTATACTCACCAATTGCCCTCTGCTGCTCCCTGTGGTGCCACATGGGGGGGGGAGGGGGGAACAGAGCCAGCACTGCTGCCCTGCTCTGTACTTCCTGCACCCACGCAATCCACACGGAGCCACAAAGAGAAATTAATATGTTTAATTAGGAAGCTAAGCTCTGAACCACACTTCAGTCACCAACTAGACTACTCTGATCTTCCCTCTCTGTGCTCACCCATTACTCTATGCTGCTGTTTGGCTTGTAGGGTGGAGGTTTTGGAAAGGTGAAGTAGCAGAGCAGCAAGGAGAAGGTAGGAAGCAACCAGGGATTAAGGCTCCAATTCAGGAAAGTACTTTAGCACGTGCAATATACACTCCTTAACAAAAAAAAAACCAAACAAACAAACCAAAAATAAACCAACAACAACAAGGAGTAATTCAGGACTGTCAATCCCAGTTCAAAAATTAGGAGTCAGGACCCCTCAATCGATGAGACTGGCTTAAAAAATAGGATTTTTTTAATTATAATTTTTTGGATCTTTATTTGCCTGCTGGTTTATGAGCATTTAGGAGGTCACTTTTTCAGGCCGTTTCCCAAACCACGACTGCAATAAACGTCCCTGTTTTTTGATGAAAGCTGAGAGTCTTGCAATAATCACATGACTCCAAGAGTCATGGCTTGAAGAAACCCACCAAATATTTCTAGTGTCACCAATTCTCATAATAAGTTACAGAAAGACAGGAGAGAAAATTGAACGAGAAAAGTGTCAGGAAAGAAACGGACACAGGCAAGAATATGGGGGGAAAGAAAGGTTTTAGGGCACAGGGAGGCTATACATAAACATTAGATGCTATTAATTAATAGCAGTTTCAGAGAAAAAATGGAAATAGAGGGAAAAAAGCAAAAGCCACAAAAGTCAAGAGAAATAGGGTAGTATCCCTTTAAATAATTTGTGATGCTCACCATGTTCTGTTTTAGATGCTGCCAGAAACCAGTCAGGGCGGTAGTATGCATGGAGGTAGGCCTAGCATGTTTCTGTATATTTAGTAAACAGGGTTGTCTGGGACTCAACTTTGCCCATCTGGTTTCTTCATATTATTTTTGTCATGTGAGCAAAAGATCTACCCCATAAAAATGAACTGATGCTGCTGTTCAAGGGGAGGAAAAAGGAATGGATAGTGTGACTGAGATAGAGGCCTGCGTGTGTACATGCATATCAGGGAAGGAAACTTAGAGAGGGACTTTGCCTTTTCAGCTTTATATACACACAGTTTTTGTAGCACATTAACTATATAGATTTAGAAACGGATATAGCTGAAGAGGAAAAATAACCCTAGTGTGGAAGCAGTTATACAGGCATAAAGGTGCTTATATTGGAATTGCTTATTTCAGTAAATTTATGGAAATAATCAATACCAGTATAAGAACTTTTATACCAGTATAACTGCATCTATACAAGGGGATGTAGTGATTTAACTGTACTGGTATAAAATCATTCCCCTAATTGAAATAGTTAAATCAATCCAAAAACGGTATAGACCAGGCCTTACAGAAAGAGAGGAAGAGACAAATTTTAATTGCAATCTTTTGCTTTATTTTAGAATTTTTGTTTAACTCTGTCCTGCCTACTGATGAGAGACTATTCTCATGAGCTAATGCTTGTGTAATCTTTCTGCCAAGTGCACTAACAAACATTGGCAGGGACCAATGGATTCAAGTTGTTTAGTCCTTGGAAAATAACTAAAACAATGCTTCGGCCCCCCTAGAGCTACACTTATGTCTGCTTTGGAAAATAAATCTTCCCAGGGTCACCTTTGCATACAGTATTTTCCCCCCTTTGCAAGCATTTCTTGAATGTGGAAGAATAATCTTTTATAAGAATAATACAATCAAAAGAACATGGAAATCTCATGTAAAAAGTAAGGAACTTAAGTCAACAAACTAGGAGTTTGATCAACCTTTCCTCCTCAGTGGCTCAATACAAGTACATCTGATGGAGATCCAGAACTCTGTCCACCACAAACCTCACCCTCTGAAACCCAACTCACCAGCTGAGTCACTCTCTAGGATAGCTCTCCTCTGCTGGTCTACCCACCATGGGATCTGTTCTACTCTACCAGCCTGGTTGTGGAATATGCCCCCACTTCACCACCAGTCCAGTCCTACATACTCCTTCTATAAGCTTCAGGATGTCCAACTAGAAAACCAAGAGCAATATGACATTTTTTTAGATACAGCCCCACCCACCCAACTCCTTATCACTATTCCCTCTCATCTTGCTGGGCAAAAGCTTCATTATCCAACCTTAGTTCAAATCTTATTACCTCATGGTGGCTCCTCATCTAGGGCCCATTTAGCACAATTCCTGTGCCCTTTCATTAAATAGTAAGGATAAATATTATCACACATTTTCATTAAAACTTAAACCAATTCTAAACTAAACAACATTTAGCTGATAGAATTATGGGTAAATAATATGCAAATGAAGTAGACTAGAGCTGCTTTGTTTTCCCTTCTCCACAATAGAGGGAGCAGAGAGTTCCTCTAAATTCTCTGTCTTACATCTGTAAATTGGCATCCTGTTTTAACACTTTGTCAGGTGGAGATTTTCTAGAACAGGGTTCAGTTCCAGCTCTCCTACTTGTAGCTTAATTTCGGTCTTAATTAAAGCTGTTTGTTACATACAGCTAACAAGAATAGTGATGATTGATCATATTTTTGTACTTATATAGCAACTTTCATCCATCAATCCCAAAGCACTTTACAAAGATTTATTAACTAAGTCTCACAATTCCAACATGAGATTGGAAGGTAGTGTTAATGCATATACTTATTTCACACATGGGCAAACTGGGATATCGCTATACGTCACAATAGACTTTTCATCAGGTCTGCATTTCCAAGTTGTGTGAGCTGCTATCAGCCCCAATGAATCACTGGAGCACTGCAGTGTGCCAGCCACACCCTAACTCATCCCCTACACCAGAGCTGGGTGTAGTAAGGCTAAGCTGGCCTTGCAGCAGCTGGGGAATCCCGATCTGACTTGTTAGGGCAGATTTTGCCGTCTTTACACTGCTGAAACTGGGCAGAACAGGCAGAATAGGCCTGGAGCGGGTAAGGGATTTTACCAAAGTCACACAATGATTTAATGGCAGAGCTGCAAATAGAGTTCATGCATCCTCACTCACAGTTTTATGACCTGACAATCAGACAATAATATCTCCTCTAGCTACTGCTAAGATGCTTTCTTCCTTTCATTTGTAAATAAAATATAATTAAATTTTTGATTAAAAATAAACATACAAATCAGAATACACAGTCAAGAATGACTGTGGGCCAGCATCTTGGTAAAACTGAGATTAGAATTTGGACCTATACATCCAATTTATGCTTAAGTCTAGTATAATTTCTGAAAAGGGAACTCACCTTGAGTTTTTTTTCAATCACATAATGGGTGTATTGCATTACATTACTGATAAAAGGACTAAGCCAGCTTGCTCCTGCCCCCCCCTCCATGCCCCCCAGAAAAAGAACACACTGCAAAACACAAAGTCAATACAGAAAGGAAACCTTGTATGACAAGAAAAAGGATCACAAAAATAACAGGAAGATTCTGTGTTTGCACACCACCTAGCACAACGAGGTCCTGGTCTATGACTGGGGTTCTCAGCTGCTATGGCAATACAAATAATAATGATAATTAATTGGACCCTAAAACTCACTATCACAGTGGAATTCCTGGTTGTATATGGAGAATAGATAACCAATGTAGGTGAAATAAACCCCTGCTATATCAAGGGCATGTACTGCTAAGATCATCTTCTCAGATCATAACTTTGGCTGTGTTATCCTTTGAGCATCTGTACTGGGAGCCCTTCAAACACATCACACTACAGCAAGTCAGTGGCAGAGAAAGACATAGATCTCAGGTCTCAGCACTGCTTCCCCCCAGGCTGTTGAACTTGGTCTGATCCATGGTGTTACTAGGCCCTCCACTTGCTCACACAAAATGGCTAGAAGAGCACTGATCAAAGGACGGCTCTTATGATGCCTGCTATGGGTGTCTCTCACACAGTGATGCTCTACTCCAAGACCTGGGACCATGAAGCAAGTCCTCTTCTCCCCCTGACTTGTGTGATGAGAGAAGGGTTTGTTGAATGCAAGGTGGGAAAAGGACACAGGAGAAAGTCCGGGCACTTAATACAAAAATATAGCAGAAGAAACAGCCGCTGACTCCCCATCACCAACACAAACTAGGAGGGGGACTACCTATCCCCCTGATCACACAACCCACCAATCCTCCAAAGAGCCAGAAGTACAGAGTGCCTCCCCAATTCAGGAAAGAGTGATTATCCATTTGTGTGAGAGGAGCAATGATCCACTGGTTTGAGCAACAGCTTAGGGAGTAGAGGCTGTGGGTTCAATTCCTGCTCAAACATCTGGTGTGACTTTGGGCAAGTTACTCAGTCTCTTTATGTTCTAGTTCCCCATCTGTAAGATGGGGATAATAGCATTTCCTTATCTCACTGGGAAGCTGTGAGGATACATACACTAAAGATTGTGAGACACTCAGATAATCTGGTGATGGGAGCCAGAGAAGTACCTAAAATAGATGGAGCTCCTCACTCCCACTATCCAGGTGAGGAAAAAGATGGGAAAGAGGATAAAGGTCTCCATCAAATGCAGACTGTTTATCCTTAGTGTCAAAGCCTTTCACAATGTGCACTCTACCCACTTATATAATCTTCATCTTGTAGCAAGGTCAGCCCCGGCCTTTGCTCTGTCAATGGTGCCAGCTTCTATCACCTGACTCTCTGCTTCTCTTACAAGCATGTTCACACTCTCACGTAGGGTGTCCCTTACAAGTAGGAACAGCTCCCAGTCAGAATCCATAAAGCAACCTCCTTATCCTCCTTCGAATTCCTCCTCAAAGCTCACCTCTTCCACAATGCACATGGAATACTGTATTCCAATGACAGCCTGGCAGGTGCTGAGCTGTGATTACTGCTCTTGGCTGGCTAAGAACACTGCGCATCCTAATATTGTCCCCTCTTTCGCTCCAACCTATGTGTCTCATCCATCTATTCTATCTACTCTTTTAGACTGTGATCTTTTTGGGGCAGGAACGGTCATTTACCATATGTTTGTACAGCGCCTAGCACAAAGGGGTCCTGACCTATTGTAATTGTTTAATAAAGAATCATCATTATTATTAATTAATATTATTATTAATTAATTAATAATATTCAAATTAGGCATTGCATTAGTATATTATCCACCTTGTCTGGGTCTGTTGCAATTTTCAAATGGGACCTATGAATCAAAGTTAGCAGTGATTTAACTTGTGGCAGAAATTACACCTCAGATGCAAATTAGCCATTACATAGGGATTAGCATAGTGTAATTTTCACTAGTGTGGCATTCCGTTGGTATGAAAAACAAACAAAATTTTGCACTGTGGGATGGAATAGGATGGGTGGAGAGTGGAAAGAAGGAATGAAGCATGAAAAACAACTAACTTGGGATATTTCCAGAGTAAGGGCCAGAGTGGAGGCAATGGGAGTTTTGCCTGACTAAGGACTGCAGGATTTGACCCATGTGAATAATGGTTCCTTTGCTGCTGTGGTATTTCTAGCCTATTACTTCAGACACAATAAGAAGATGCATCTTAGCAGTAGCTGAATAATACTTAACATATTATCTTATTCTAGGTGGCTCTTATACTAAGCAAATTTCTGAATCACCCCACAGTCAAACTGATGCTCACTTTGCAACTCCTAATTATTACATAGCACTTGAGACAAGTGGGGACTAGAGAAGGAAATGACAACAAATGCTTTCTTAAAACTTATTGTCATACCAGATGTCAGCCACTTTTTTTCAGTGTATTTGTGTCTGTTGTGCACCTAACAATGCAGCCATCTGTCATTGCAGTTACCCTCAGGAAAGGGAGTCACACATATTCACCAAGCAAAAAGGAAACTTGGTAGATGTGGGAAATATTAAAACTGGCAAGTAGTAAGTCAAAGGGGAGAGTCATGTATATGTATAGCCTTGTAAAGGTCCCCTTTTTCCATCTGAGACATATTTTCCAGAAAGCTGAAGAAAGCACAGGACAAAGCTGGGCCACAAACAATTCATAGATGTCAGTCTCTGGCCAGTCACTCTAGAATGCAGAACAGCATTTCTCTGCGGTTGGCATCAAAGCCAGGCCTGCACCAATGGTGAGCCATGCGCCAAGCAAGAATTGTGTTATCATTGTTTATGATGTTACAGTAGTGCCTGGAGAGTCCAACCAAGATCAAGGCCCCATTCTCCCACATACTGTCATTACACACAATATGAGACAGTCCCTGCCCCAAGGAGCTTACAAGCCAGAGGGGGACGAGATGCTCAACTGAACATACAACC
The DNA here is from genome assembly GCF_965140235.1 of Caretta caretta. Lineage (NCBI taxonomy): Eukaryota > Metazoa > Chordata > Testudines > Cheloniidae > Caretta > Caretta caretta. The sequence goes on along the minus strand of NC_134208.1, from coordinate 176,515,272 downwards.
CACCCCTATTGGGGACTAGCCACTGACACCCCAAAGAGCCAGGAGTGGGCAAGCGAGAGCTGAGGGTCTCTAACTCCCCCACGCAAGCCAACCCCCAATGGCCATCAGGAGAAGGGGGGAGAAGAGATAGAGTGCTCACCCCTTTCCAGCAAGGGGAAAGAGCATAAAGTGCCCCTCCTCCCATAAATCAGGAGGAGAATAAAGCTGGGTGTAATCTGCTTCTGTGAATGACACAGCAGGATCCTAGAACGTGCCCTCTACCATATACTAGGATGCATGGCAATTGTAATTGAGAGTCCCTTGTATAAAACAAGAGGCTGAGATAATCACATAGTGTTGTTGATTCACTTGTGACACTGGCAGATCAGGTGCCAGCTCATACCAAGGCCCCTAGATCTCACTGAACACTGACAAATGCATAGCTGGAAACCAGTCCGGCTTACCTGTGCACAAGTATTGTTAAAATAAGTATTAGATTCATAGATATGTGTTTAATGTTTGGACTTTATGAAATGCTTGTAAGTTGCTGCATGCTTCAATCTCATTTATAATATCTGTATCCCATACTATATGGCAGGCGTGGCCAAACTTACTGACCCTCTGAGCTGAATACAATAATCTTCAGAAGTTCGAGAGCTGCAGGACACTCATAACCTGCCCTGAGGGGCAGCACCTGGTGGGGCATGGGGCTTCATCCCCACATGGCCCCCCTTGCCAGGGCATGGGGCACACCTGCTGGTGGGTGCACCTGGCTGAAGCCCTGAGCCCCAGCACCTCCCCTCCCTCGCTGGGCTAAAACCTAGAGACCTGCCCTCCCTGCAGGGCAGAAGCCCCTAGCCTCACGACCCAGCTCCTTCCCGCAGTCTATTAGGTGGAGAATGGGAAGGGAGCAATGTTGGGGGGCTTCACAAGCAGCACTTCAACTGTAAAAGAGTTTTGCCACGCCTGCTATATGGCAATATTTAAGAGCTTGCTTTTTAACGATAAAAGTGTTTGCTATGAAACTGGAAACCCCCACAAGCAGAAGAGAAGCATTACCAAGTGTGAAATACTAGTTTACCACAAGACATGTCATTTCCTGCCCAACAAAAGAGGGCCGCTTTCTTTAAGGATCCCCAAAATCTCATTCTTTAAAGATGCTCAAAGGGAGTGATAGAATAGTTAGGCCTAATATCTGACACCCAAATTTTGGTTCACTGATTTCTGGTTCACCCCTTATCTTATTTACCAGGCATAATCTCAGCTGGTCTACTGACACTAGATGAACTAGTGCGGAACATCAGTGGACAAAATACTTTGTTGATTGTTCCACCCACACCCACACAGCGAGGGTTTGCACAAACCCTCATCCCCGCAGAGTTTGAACTCTAGGGGAAGGGAAGAAAAATCCCTGACCAGAAGACTCTTTATCACTGTGTTGCTAGGATTTTGGAGAAGGCAATATTTCTAAGCATAAGCAAGGGATCCCCAAGCTGCATAGCTTGGGTTAGTCCTAAAGAACATATAGAGTTTGCACATTACAGCAGCTTCTATTAGGTTCCAAAAAGTAAGAATGTAACTTCTGTGTGTGTGTGTTTACCTGCTTTAACCTTGTAAATAACTTTCATTTCTTTTTCCTACTTAATAAACCTCGAGTTAATTTATTACAGGATTGGCTATAAGTGTTGTCTTTGGTGAGAAATCTGAAGTACAATTGACCTGGGGTAAGTGACTGGTCCTTTGGGACTGGGAGTAACTTGAATATTGTTGTGATTTTTGGTGTAAGGGACCATCTGTCAACAAAGGCAGACTTCCCTGGGTGGCAAGAGAGACTGGAATACCCAAGGGGACTGTGTGACTCCATGTTAAGGCAGTTCTAGTGCTTGAGGAGTTCACACTTGATACTTGGTTGGTGGAATCTAATTATAGAACACACAGTCTGGGGTTTGTGCCCTGGCTTGTAACGGTCTGCCCCGATGTTGGCACCCACATTCATGAACCATTCCAGATAACTTGATACCAATGTTATAAAAAACATCCACCAGAAGGCAAAATCTGATCTGTTCTTTCTTTACCAGCCACATGATGAACAGCAGCATTACAGGTCAAAATTCCAGCAATGCGGCTTTTCGCTGGTAATCTCAGAATCAATATGGATTTCTTGATTTGGGGTTAGGTTTGCAAGGCCAATTCATCTGTCCTTGTTCATTGTGTAACCCAGCTACTCTTCCAGTCTCCAGAGAATAGTGAAGGCCTGATCAGTAGTCACGACAGCAACAGGCAAAGCCCCAAGTATTTGAAGTCATGGGGTTTTTTTTCTGTTTGGATAGATCGCCTTTGAACAAGATTTCAAAGATTCAGTTGGTGTTTGGCCATCGGGCACCTGTGACAGAAGATGACTGACTGAATCAGTGCTTCCTTTCACTCAGAAGCACTCATTGTGGATACTGGATAGCAGTTACACAAAAGTGTATGGCTACTTGTATTGTACATGGAAACTAGCTTTCAAAGCAAACTGAGGGATAAATGTTGAAGCTTAGAACACCCATTAGCATCCTGATCAAATCTCTCTTTTATAGCCAAAGTGTTATGTTCCAAGAGTACATGCTATAAACTGCAGCTCTGTAATAACTTGCCGAGTCACATGCAGGATAGTCGTTTTGGTAAATCTGCTTCCCTTTAGTGTCATCAAGCCTTTTTTTGGCGGGGGGGGGGGGGGGGGGGGCGGGGCGGCGAACAAACAGAGTGCCAGCATTTTTTTCAGCCAACATTTGTACCTATTGAAACATTTTGCAAAATTAATTAAATGAATTACTTTGCTGTTTCTGGAGTCTGGTGCACTCTTTTCACTAACACAGAGGGTGGAATTAAGCTGGCATCACTTCACAAGCTATTAGATCTGTGCTTCACAACCTGGGGGATGTGAATCTCTGATGGGTCAGGAGGAACAGTTGGATCACAATTACTGCAGCTAGCAGTGCATCACATTGGATGTCTGCCCCCACTCGCCCCCCCCACCCCCGCCCCATCCAGGAAGCACCTTGACAGTTAGAGATGGTGCAGTACATTCACCTACCTCCCCCACACTACATTTTGGCTGCAGTGCCCAGAGGGGGACTGTTATGGTTGTGCTGTGCTCCGGCAATGTAGCTCTGTCTCCTACTTTGGATGACACTAAGTGAATTGTATTATGCTAGTCAAAATCACAGAATTATACGTCAGTGTATAAACCTGTTCAGTAACTGCTCAGTGCAGGAAGGAACCTGGCTTGACTTATTCTCCCGCTACTGACCTGAACTGAAAAGAAGAGAGAGACATTCCGAATGAAAAGAAAAGAAAGGGAATGAAAAGTGTCAGTGAGAAAATAACCAGAAATACCGCAGAGAGCGAGAGACATAGACAGCCAATTGGACAGTCACTGGAGAAGCAAAATACGCTGATTGGTAACGTTCAGCCTCCCAAGATGTTTAGCAGAAGAGGATGCCAGTTGCTCAGTGTGCCTCAGTATGGTCCCAATCCTGGGAAGTGCTGAGTTGCAGGTGCTGAGAACCCTAACTCCCGTTGGTCTCTAGTTCTTCATTCCCATTTGAAGTCAGTGGGTGTTGAGAGATGCTCAGCAGCTCACACGATAGGTCTCTGGCCTAGTTGATTAAACCATCACCTCAGAATTGTGACTCAGCCTCCATCACACTTGGTGGAGCTGTAGACTGGTATTTTGGAAAGTGCTGGCAATTCCCATAGGCCACCAGTCATTCTCAACTGTCGACATTAAGTATTATGAACTCAACCAACCATCCCCGAACACAGAGTAACAGAAAACAGTTCCTGTGGTGAAATAGCAGTCATTTTCATCCGGGTGCAGTGTTCAGCTTGGTTAATTTTACTACTGACTGGCACTGAATATTGTTGCAGGGATAGCCATTGATGATCTGTAGATGAAAAGTGCAGATTCATTGACAGTGAAACATTTCACAGAAGTGTGTTTATTTTTTATTAGATTTCATGTATAAAAACTTTGAAAAAAGCCTTTTGGTTTTCCATTTTGAAAATATTTTTCATATTTTATCATATAAAGTTTTTAAAAATGAAATAAGTAGAACGTTGAAATTGAAACAAAACATTTCAACTTTATTGATGCAAGATTAAATTTGCAGAATTTCATTTGCAGGACATTTAGACTATTTTAGGTTTTGTTCCTTATTGGAGCAGAAAAAAATTCAAAATTGCAGAGTTCCCCACGAATTAAAAAATCCAGTTCATACCCAGCTCTGGTTTGCAGGACCTTCATTTTATATATCATTTGAACAGCACCCGCAAATGCACTATTGGGGCGTTGGCTCAGTAGTGACTCAGGAAAGAGTGCCACTTACTGAATAATCAACACTGCTTTTTGTAGAACATAGATGTCTCCTAGGAAATGTGTGTGTCTGGTTTTCTCTAGGAGTGTGTGTTGTATAGTTGATTGGACTTTATGTGAATGTTACTTATTATTTCCATGCTTTTTTTGTGTTCGCATTATGTAGAAACAGAATGAGCAAATATAACTACAAGGTAACTATGTTTTTTGTTGGACAATATATAGATATATATTATGCCAGAGTCATTGAGACACCAATAGTTAAGGTTGTCTCCTGGTTTGCAGGAATTCATATTTGTTTGTCTTATAGGAAAACCATAGGATCTGTTCCAAATTTTCAGCACACAATTACTGAGAAAAGTTTTAATTTCTGAGCTGTTTCAAGAAAATCTGTTAATATCCAAGTGCTCATTGATTAAAAAGTGCCCCCCCGCCCCAACCCCCACAAAAGTTTCACATTCTGAGTCTCATGCTTTCTTAGGCTCCTCTAGCTTAAGCGCTACAAAGGAAAGGTAAGAAAAAGCAGCAAGGCACTGGATTGTAAAAAGTCAGAGTTTGATGGTCTGTCTGGGGTGATGTCATTAACAACGAAAAAATATGTTTAATCATCATAAGTGGATCCTTCTACACCCTGGTTAGCAGAGGGAGAAAATGTTTCATGTAGATTTCTTCCATTCAATATGTGGAAGCCTTTTGGAACAGATTAGAAAAGGAATAAAAAACTGCCTTTTGAGATATACCCTTGGCAATGCTCTCTGCATCCAAAATTGGGATCATAGGGAATGGATTTTATTAGGCTACAGGCTTTGTATTGTGTCAAAGAAGATCGCCACTGAAGTAGCTGCTGGTTCATCTAAGACTAGGATGTCTGTGAAAACCACTATCACCTTCCCCAAACCTCAAGCTGTGTCGTTTTACAGAAGTGTGCAGAAGGGATGGTGTAAGGGGTATGCAGTGAAGCTGGGAAAGTGGAATTTAGGAAGGAAGTAGTGGGAGGCTGGCATTCTTATTGGGACAGAGTTAAGGTCAGTGTGTGTGTTCTTTGCTGTCAAACACTAATGTGTGGTGTATTCTCTGTCCCAGTCAAGCCCGGGTTATCGTTATCTCATTCCTATCCTTCTCTCCATTCATTTAGGCCCTACCCAAGCTTCATCCTTCTTGGCTTAATTACCTTTCAATAATCCTCTTGCTTTTCTCTAGGATTTCTAAAACTTTGGTTCATTCCATGGTTCTTTCTCATCTGGGGTACTGTCTCCTCTTCCTCCTTCTCCACCACCCCAGTTCTAACTCGCCCTTCAATCAATCCAACATGCCACCGCTAAAATAACCCTCCTCTCTCACCACTCCATCCATGCCATCCTAGTTCTTTTTCTCCCTTTACTGGCTTCCTGCCTCTTGCATATCAGATTTAAACTCCTTGTCCATACGTTCAAGGCACTGCACAGCTGCCATCTGTGAATGTCTGATAACATGTTAACGAGGCACTCGCACACTATATCCATATGTAGTTTATATATATCTGCAGGGAGCTCATCAGGGCCAGGTCTTTTCCCAGACATTAAGGAGGAGATGGCCTCAGCTATTTCCTCAGTGCTAATGTCACATCCCAAGGCCTCACATTCTTCCACTTCCAGTTTCTTAAGTGAATAGTCACTTAGGAAAGAATGTTTATTGCTGAAGTTTGATTTTGCTTTGGAATTGTATAGTTCCAAGTAGAATTCCTGGAATCTGTTGTTTACAAGCAGGAGTCAGAGGCTGTAGAATCACTTTCTGCTTGTATTTGAGTCTGTTGCAGAAGTGGGCACTGCATGAACTTGGCACCGGGAAGTGCATGTTTTTGGTATCAGGAGCTTGTAGCTATCAAGCAGATCCAGTGTTTGCCCACTGTGTTGTCTCACATGCTAGACAAGGTTAGCTGAAGCTGAGAATAATCATGATGTACGCATCTTGGAACAGCAGTCAGTACTAGACTGAGACCAGTGTGTGCGCCAATGTACTTTATCACGGCAGTAATTTGAATATGACAATATTTTATCCAGAGAAGCACTCTACATTTGGTTGTGAGTGAGACTTTTTAGGGTCTTTGTGAGATGGGGCCTAAAAAGTCTCACTCACAAGCTCCTGATACCAAAAACATGCAGTTCCCGATGCCAAGTTCATGCAGTGCCCACTTCAGCAACAGACTCAGGGTCACTGGCTATCTTTTGGACTGGTCTTTTCCAAGGATTAAATAGCTGTGTACAAAACTGAACGTGCTTTAATGCACTTCCAAACTTCAGACAAGGTCCAGTGTAATTATTTCACAATATTTTTAGTAGCAGCTTGTATTCCACCTTGTGCTGGGCCCTTCAGCTCCTACTCCCTCACAGGTCATGTATTGACAGGAGGGATAGTGTGGGGACTGCTTTGATGGATGGATTAGTTTTCTTAATGTGCTGGAAAACTTCATTGTTTCTAAAATTCCAGCAGAAGGTGACATGAGGGAGCAATGTCCTACTGGTTATTTAAGGTTACCCCTGGTATACATTTCCTATGTTTTGGTTCTCGCTTCTGATAAAAGCTCACTGCAATCTGGCTGTCAGCTCTGTAATGTTTCCAGCATTAGCTCTGCCCCTCTCCACAGCCAGGACTCCCCAGTCCAGGTCTGCTCCCCACACCTTCAGCAGAGGGCAGAGCAGTTTGCAGGTAGTTATGCTGTTGGGCCAGTGGCTGGAACTTCTACCTGTTATCTCATGGAAGCTGCTCAGTGCTCCCTTCCCTTTTTTTCTTGCAGGAGGAGGCGGGTGAGAGCTAAGGGCAGGTAGTGGCTGGAAGAAGGAGAAGGACTTTATTCATCATCCTTGCCAATATTGATAGCTGACCAAAAAGTCAGAGATCCCAGGGGTGAGATTGGTCAAATTCCAGAAAGCTGGAATCGCTGGACAAAAGATTGAGGTTAGACAAGTTTGAGAGTATAAAAAATGTGGCTAAGAACTTAAAAATCAGAGGGTAAGACCACAAATCCCATGTGTATGCTGGTTGTGTTGTTGTGCGGGTGGTTGTGTTTATTTGTGTCTTCTTGGCGACATGTTAACTGGGAATTGGTCCTGCTTTGAGCAGGGGGTTGGACTAGATGACCTTCTGGGGTCCCTTCCAACCCTTATATTCTATGATTCTATGATTCTATGTTGATTTATGCCATTGGTGCATGCAGTCTGTGCATGGCAGTGAGAAGCTATTTGTGTTTGGAGTTTTTGGGTGGGCTGTGGTGTGCTGGGAGCGTTGTGTTGATTGGTGCGGGTTCCAGTTGGGTGTACATATGTGGCAGTTGGGCCAAGTAATCCACCAACTGTTCAGGCTCCCTCATACAACCAATGAAATTTCTACATGAATATTAGCTGTAAAGTAAGGTGATTGAGTTACCTGTGATGTCGTAATGGTCTAGGACTCTTGGTGTGCCATAGATACGTGCCTTACCATGGCTGTCCATTGCACAGATGCAATTTTTAAAATCAAAATGGCCAAGAACTTAAATTTGGATGGTAACAGATTTTGAAACCCAGTGCTGATTCAAGCTGGTGATATTCTGATCATAAAGAGTGCTCAACCGTGCTTGGGCTGTTTCCATCACGTCACATTGATTCAACAGACATTTTAGGCTTCAGAGTGAACAGTGACATTCCTGGAATCTTATTATATAGAGAATAGCACAGATAATCTGCTGTTACTGAATGCCTGGGTCCCTCCCTCCATATCTCTCCATGGTTCCACGTCCAACTCACTCTTTAGTAGATGTTGGCTGCATTCTAGGCACAGAGTCAGAAAAAAGAGCTTTAACTGTTAAGCAAGAACATGAAGTTCCCAAACACCTAGATGCTGTGTTATGAGACTGTTGGTTTTGTTTGGTAGTCATGGTAGATGCTTCCAGACAGAGTCTGGAACAAACTCTGCAGCCCATAGGCAAGCACCACAGCACCACTACTGTACTTGCCGGCGGGTGTTCTCACTATCAGCCATGCAAGACTGGGCTTCCATCTCTTTACATCAAAGAAAAATACCTGCTTTGGGCTAAAAATGGAAGTCAGGAATTCACAAATAAAACAAAAGGAGGTTTTTGTTTGGGGATAAAACAAACCAACCTGATTTATTTGTGCCTAAAAGAGAGACATGAATTAAAAGGTGCACGCTAAAAGCAGAATTTGCCATTGTTTTTTGCCAGAAATGAGATTTTGGTTAATTTTGAGCAACTCTGATCACGAGGTCAACAAATATAGTAACAGCTGGAGTTACTCATTCATGAAATGCAGCCATTTCCTGAATATGGAAATATGGCGTGTGGCTTAGGTAGCATTCCAAGTAGGGTGTGAATAAGTTGGATTTATGCAGCACCTTTCCTTCAAAAGCATCCCAAAGCACTTTACGTAAACTCACGGCCATTAACCCACTCCTGAAATGTAGCCTTCTCCAAGGTGGAGCACATTGCCAGAAACATCAGGCTTTATTTTATTTCATTAATTTAACAGTGACAAATTCTTGTCCCAAGTTCAGGGTGCCTTTGCATACATTCAAATGACATAATATCAAAATACTCAAGTATCGCACAGTGGTTTCCTTTGGGGCATATAAAAAATAACATCTATGCAGATGGTCCTGGCTGCTGATGGAACCTGAGATCTGCAGGTTCTGGAAGACAAACGTCCTATGCTTCCACACTGCCTCTTGACTGCTTTCCTTCACTCCCACGTTAGCACAGTCATCCAGGTCTTCTGTTGCTGGGAAATGCCTGCCAAATTTCATGAAGAATTTTTGTTTTCCAAAATTTATGAGCTTTTTGATGAAAACAGAAATCCAATATGTTCTCTCTTTTTTTTAAGTTGGAAGAAAGACTCAAAGAGGAAAAAATGAAAAACTGGAAAACTTCAGCAAAATATGTCATGAAAATTTTCAAAACCAGCTCGTCTCAAAAACTTCAAAGTGAAAACATTTCCCAAAATTTTCCAAATCACATACTCAGTCTCCAGCTGCCTCTTGTTACAGACAACTGCCTTGAAGCAGCATGGTTGGCCAGTTTACTGTAATTTGAACTAATTGGTTGTATAACAACATATAATTTATCACCCTTTCATTGTTAACTAGCATATTGTTTCCATCACAGCAAACACAGTAAAAATATAACAGATTAATTTGTATTATATTATAAGACAGGGCCAAATGAATGTTGGTAGGTTTGTACTCATTTAACTCATGGCAAAACTTGGCCACTTAGCCTTTTAAGGCATGTACTCATTGTTATTTCTACCCAGGTAAATATTAATAGAAATTTAGCTGCATGAACCTACTTATTTAGAACTTGCCACTTAAAGTTTAATGAAGAAAAAGTGACAAACTCAGAAGGGTCTGGAGATAAGATATCCGGGTTCAACTCCTAGATCAGGGATGGCCAACCTGAGCCTGAGACGGAGCCAGAATTTTTTAATGTACATTACCAAAGAGCCACAGTAATACGACAGCAGCCCCCCTTCAGCTCTTCCCGCCCCCACCCCGCTCACAGTGCTTCCTGCTCAAGGCAGCCCTGCCGATCAGCACCTCCCCCCCACCTCCTGATCAGCTGTTTCGTGGAGTGCAGGAGGCTCTGGGGAGGAGGGGGGGAAGAGCGAGGGCAAGGCAGGCTCAGGGGAGGGGGTGGGAAGGGGTGGAGTTGGGGCAGGGCCTGTGGCAGAGCCAGGGGTTGAGCAGTGAGCGTCCCCCAGCACACTGGAAAGTTGGCTTCTGTAGCTCCAGCCCCGGAGTCGGTGCCTATACCAGGAGCCGCATATTAACTTCTGAAGAACCGCATGTGGCTCCGGAGCCACCCCTGTCCTAGATCAGTGTTTTTCAATCCATGGGTCGTGACCCAGTACTGGGTCGCGGCATGTAAGGCGCTGGGTCATCTTGCTCTGGTCAGCACTGCCAACTGGGACGTTAAAAGTGCCTACCTTTTCCAACACCGGCTTCTAGGCAGGGAGGCCATGGGGCTCCGTGCGCTGCCCCCACCCTGAGCACTGGCTCCGCACTTCCATTGGCTGGGAACCAGCCAATGGAAACTGGTGGGGGGGGCAATGCCTGTAGGCGAGAGTTGTGTGGAGCCACTTGCGCGCCTCTGCCTAGTAGCCAGACCTGCTGCTGGCTGCTTCTGGGGCACAGTGCGGTCCGCGGTGCACCCCGGCTACGCTGTTGAGCCGCCGGAGGTAAGTCCATGCTGGTGCCCCAATCCTCTGCCCCAGCCCTGAGCCCCCCCAAACCCAGAGCCCCTCCTACACCCCAAACCCCCCAGCTCCAGCCAAGAGCCCTGACCCTCTCCCACACCTCAATCCCCTGCCCCAGCCCTGAGCCCTCCCAAACCTGGAGACCGTCCCACACCCCCCCAAACCTGGAACCCCTTCCTGCACCCCAAGCCCCTCATCCCTAGCCCCAGCCCAGAGCCTGCACCCCCTGCCCAGAGCCCTGACCCCCTCCTGCACCCCAATCCCCTGACCCAGCCCAGAGCCCCCTCCCACACCCTGAACCCCTCAATCTCAGCCCCACCCCACAGATCACACCCCCACACCCCAACCCTCTGTCCCAGCCCTGAGCCCCTTCCACACCCCAAACCCCTCATCGCCAGCTCTGTTGGGTCGCAGGCATCAACAATTTTCTTCAACTGGGTCCCCAGGAAAAAAGTTTGAAAACCACTGTCCTAGATCATCCACAGACTTCTAATGTGACTTTGGGTAAATCACTTAATCTACCCTGTGGCTCGGTTTACCTTTTGTGAAAACAAGGATAATACACTGTGGTGTTCTGAGAATCAAATGATGACTAATCATGAGGTGTTCAGATACTGTGGTGATGAGAGCCACATAAGTGGGTAGATACATTCAGAGACTCTATTTGACAGAGATTCTAGCCTTCTGAAATATGCATATGCTCAGTACAGCTCTCCCAACATGTACAGTGAATCAGAATGAGTTGCATTTCTATCCATCAGCCAGCAGTCTCTCAGCACCTTACACTTCACCAGCACAGAAGAAAACCTTTTTTAAATATTCATTGTTTATGTTTTAGAGACCTGTGAAAAGTTAGTGGGAGGGGTAAAAGCGGACAAAAAACATGACATGGATTAATATACTAGGGGAATAATGAAGTTTATTGCCTTGTAAGATTGCAGTTACATTCTTTGTGTGCTTGGGTTTTGAACAACTGCCTCAAAAAGACAAAAAGTGACCTGAAGGCTCTGTGGACCTCGAAAGCTTGTTTTTCACCAACAGACGTTCATAGAATCATAGAAGATTAGGGTTGGAAGAGACCTCAGGATGTCATCTAGTCCAACCCCCTTCTCAAAGCAGGATCAACACCAATGAAATCATCTCAGCCAGGGCTTTGTCAAACCGGGCCTTAAAAACCTCTAAGGATGGAGATTCCACCAGCTCCCTAGGTAACCCATTCCAGGGCTTCCCCACCCTCCTAGTGAAATAGTGTTTCCTAATATCCAACCTAGACCTCCAACCTAGACGCTGATCCAGTAAAAGATATTATCTCACGCACCTTGTCTCTCTTGAAAAGACAAGATATTCTTCCAACTGTGTATCCAGAAAATCAAGTTGCCTGATAACTGTTTAGCTGCCAAAATGTGTTACAGCATGGCCTTTGTTAATTAATGTCCCTGGAAAGCCAAGGTCACTGAGGCTCAGCGGAATTGAGGGGGCTGACTGTGAGGGACAAACTGGAGTGATAATAAGGAAAAGCTGAAGGGAGTGAGAGAAGAGATATTTGAATGAAACGTAAGGAATTTGCTGTTTTAAAGCTAATTAATATTTGCTGTAGTTCAAAGTGGTTTGGAAAACTCTCTGCCAAAGATAATAAGCTGATAGCTGCCATGCTGAGGCTGAACATTTACATACATGGTGGAAATGAGAAATAGCTTAGAATTTGCCATTTGTTCTTCATGCGTATTTTCTAGGCCAACAAACCATTTAACTATATTTAATGTAAGTTAAGACCTTTTAACATTCATGTATACCAGTACAATCCCCTTTTACGCTTTGCAGGCTGTGAAATTTTAAAGGCATAAATTAAATAACTAGAAAAGATTTCAAGCGGGCTCTTAGGTTCCAATCCAGAATACCATTTAAAGATGTGTAATGTTAAACACGTAAGTAATCTAATTAAAGACAACAACTCCTCACCTGCTCATGTTTGAGTGCTCTGCTGGACTGGGGCCTTACTGCCCAACCCAGCATGTTGGTGAGATCTGTGGGAATTGAGGGTGCTCAGTTCCTCTTAGGATTGGGCCCTTATTTATCAAATCCCCCTTTACAAAATGTCCCCCCATAAAAAACAACCAACCAAAACAAAAAATCCCAGAATAATGAAAAAGTATTCTTTCTTCAGCCTTGTAAAGAATGTTTTCTTCTTCCATTGGAATTTGTTATGAAGACTTAGAAAAAATAAGATTTAACATCATTGTATTTATTAGGTTCTGAAACAATACACATTCACATCCTTTTGAATACAGTACATTTGGCACAGTAATAATGTTTACGATGAAATAACACTCATGAATGGCAAGAGATTCAAATTACATCCACAAGAAAAAGAAATCCTGTACAAATAAAGCCTTACCGAAAAACCCAACAAACCCCAACTCTAAAACTGAATACATTTTATATTTAACGAGAGCTATTCTGCCCATAATTTAAAAAGAGGTAATTTTTTAGCTTTTTGGAGAGAATTCATTATTTTTCACTCTATGGAAAAATGTTTCCACTTTTTATAAAATCTATATGGGAGAAAAACAACAAACAGTGGATTCTTCTCTTTTTTTGTTTTTTGGCATTTTGCACTCATTTTACAAAAAAAATCAGGAAAGATTTTACAGAAATGTAACAGCATGTTCATTTTTCAGAATTATCTTTTAAAAAATGTGCAAGGTAACAGACAAACCTCCTAATGTAAACCCCATACAGAAGATCTATTTACTTGTATTGAAGAAACATCTGCCCACGCAAAAGTTCTACCTCCTTGACTCCTCATTTAGCATCCCTACAAAACAAATGCAGGTGCCAAGGCCTCTTGTAATAGAAATGTGTGTTCATGATTTTCACACTAAGAACAGGGTTGATCTAAACAGTTTGCTCACAAAATAGCTTTGTGGAATGTACTTACTCCCCAAAAGCAAATACTAATAATTTTGTAGAAAGACCTCTAATTTTACCAACAGTAGTGCACTATGCAATAGTTTTTCTTCATTCGATTCACCTATGTAAAAGAACACTCAGCACTGTGATCAGTTCTTGCCTGGTGACAAAAGCTGTATGTGGTGAAAACTACACAGAGCCAGTAGTGACACATGAAAATTTATGGGCAACGTTACAACAGTTTCCTTGGAAAAAAAACATGAGATGATGTAATCATTAAAATGTTTCTGTGCTTGTACTCAACTCCAGAAGCTAGTCTTTTCCCAGTACATAAATTTACTGAAGATAAATTAAATTAATCTAAAGATTCGATCCATTATTACACCTGTAGGCCAGACAACACATGAGTTGATATAGCATAATATTTAAAATTTTGAAATCATCATAAGAATATATATAATAATTACACCTGAGTTTTTAAAAAAACAAAATGGAACTGAATGTTGTCATCAGTTACAAAGGCTATGAACAGCCGGACGCATAATTGACACAAACTAACTCATTTGCTTGAGACCAAGATTTAGCTCTTAAAGCCAATGACTCGCACTTTGTCCACCACAATTTGTAACATTCCTTTCTCTTTCCTAGCTCTTTCATATCATAGAGTTGAAGAGAACTATAAAAGAGATTTAGTATAGCTTAATATATGTCTACATCTTTTATAACAAAAAAATCCTCCTCTCTCTGACAGTAACTTGAACCAATACACATACAGAGTATTGCACATGGACATTATTATAATTATTCTTTCATAGACTAAAGTTTTTATAATATGCCTGAACATGCAGCAGTTGATACCTCTATATTCAATGAATTCCACAGGCCTTGCAGCAAACACTATATACAAAATCTCACCTGTACAAAAGGCAAAAAAGCTTCGTAAGTGCCACTTTGCCAGTAACAAGTATATATATTTTTTGTGCAGCTGGAAATCCATGTGCAACAATTAAAATGGATTCCATTAACTGCTCACTCAGTCCAGTAAAATATATAATAAAATTACCTCAGCGATACATGTACACAAAAAACACAGGGTACTTCTGGAAATATAAGTACATAACACTGTTAGCATATCTACAGGCGGTAACTTCACATTAGTAATATTGTCCACATGAGTTACCACTTCAATTAATACACAAGAAAATCAATTTACATCTTTCCATAATGTCAGTTTTTGAATGTTTGATCTTCAGTCTTTCAACACACTTTCACATAATCCATGTTAAGCTTTGTTTTGTGTTTTTTTAATAGCACAGATTTCATATTAGATTTTAAACATTAAAAACAGTAGTACTATGGTTTTGTAAAAGTGTGCAAAAGTAACACACTGCTGTGAAAAATAAATACATATAATTAAGCAGGGTTGTTATCATTCACATTGAATACAAAGAACTAAAAACAAATTCTTTTTTATTATTATCATTTTTTAGAAACATGTAATTTAAAACACCTATGTGCCTGCCAATGTTTGCTTTGGGTACAAACTTTTACTAAGAAAGAAAAGTAATGTTTACCCAATTACCTGTCAATTTGTAGTAAACCTATGTAGCTTCATTAAAGCTATTATAGGCTTTTGGAGAACTGATCAATTCTTATATTTTAGCCCTTTAATACCTGTGTATAAAGTATCTGATTTCCTATTTTAGGCAACTTTTTACATTTTCTTCATAATTCTTTTGATTCCTAACTAATAAACATGAAAAATTAGCTATGCCTATTTCTGGTGGATAGTTTTATATTATGCTTGCACCCCAGTATGTTAAAGCATATGTGATCAGTAATTGCACATCTAAGAAAGTAGACTTTTTCAATTACCACAGAACTGTGTATAATTGTCTTCTCCACACTTGAGTACAAACTTCATTGTAAACATCAGTGCGGAAGAAATGGCTCTCTCTCTCTTAATTAAAGATGTATAGCAATTATGTACTGTTGTAGGATGAGAATAAAATCTGCTAAATCTCTGTTTTAAAACAGTATGGCTCTTTTTGTTTCATGAAAAGATGCAAATTGTGTCCTTTCTGAGAGACCTTAAGAGTAACAGAAAGGTTGCAAATTGCAAAAGCACGGCAGTGTGTTACATCTACAATTTCTGATACAAAATTGTTTTGCATTGTTTGTGAGACAGAAATTAAGAGTGCCTTCAGATCAGAAGATTAAAGGAAAATAATAAATATATAGTTTAAATCGGGATATGGGCTCAAGGTAAGAGAAGTAGTTCTTGATCTAGTGAGTCTCAGTAACTGGAGGATCTTCTTAGGACCACTTCTTGCAGCATCATTCATCTAGCAGCCCACTGCTGACTATGGCAGAAGCTCTTCTCCAAAATAAGAGAACCCTTTAAATTCTTCTTGATTGATTTGCTTTATAATTGTCTCATCCACTAGCGTTAATACTGGCTCTTCTCGCGTAAAATCTTGATCAAAGTTATTTACATCCCTTTTGGTTTTCTGGGGAGGAAAGTATAAAAAGGTGAGTGAGTGATGAAATAACATACTAAAACCAATAAACATAAAAACTGCTTGGGAGGGGGGCAGGGGACTGAAATAAGCAGAATTTTCTGAAATGATAAAGAAAAGCTATTTCACGCAAAGAATAACAAACATATGGGATAAGCTACCAAGGGAGGCCACAGAAGCAAATATTATAGTGACTTCAGAGAGCCCCACTGGTTTCTGGAGTGCGAAGGGGTAGTGATATGATGAGAAAGCGGGAAGCTGAGATTAAGAGTCATTATAAAAGAAATGGTATGCTAAGCAGTATGGCCGTTTCCTATTCTTATATTTTTGTATGGTTTTAATGGCATCACATTTGAGAGGTTTAAAGTGAATTGTCTTCCCCACAAGACAAACTTCTTCAGCCCTAACTGATCTGGTTATATTTGTATTTAAAATGTAAATGTAGAGCTCATGACAGGTCCTAAACTCAACACCTTGGAGGCTCAGCACAGGCAATTCAAGTTTCCCCATGCTGCCCTGCTAATATGATCTTGATGAATCAGCTCTAGAGCTGAAATCCTGGCCCCACTGAAATCAGCGGTAAAGCTCCCATTGAGTTCAATATGGACAGGATTTCACTTTAAGCCCTGGTCTACACTAGGACTTTAGGTCGAATTTAGCAGAGTTAAATCGATGTAGACCTGCACCCGTCCACACGATGAAGCCCTTTATTTTGACTTAAAGGGCTCTTAAAATCGATTTCCTTACTCCACACCTGACAAGTGGATTAGCGCTTAAATCGGCCTTGCTGGGTCGAATTTGGGGTACTGTGGACACAATTCGACGGTATTGGCCTCCGGGAGCTATCCCAGAGTGCTCCATTGTGACTGCTCTGGACAGCACTCTCAACTCAGATGCACGATTGTTTGCCGTTGCTTTGATGCAGGGAGGGGCGACTTACAGGGTTAGCTTACAGGGAGCTAAAATCAACAAAGGCGGTGGCTTTACATCAAGGAGTATTTCAGGCAGGACTTCACGGAGGGTTCCAATAAGAAATGGTGCACCTAAGTTATTGTTCTTATTGGAACAAGGAGGTTAGTCTTGCCTCTGATTGATACATGGCTAGATTTACCTTGCTGCACCTTCTCTGTGAGTGACTGCAGTGTGACCTAGAGGAATGAGTCCCCTAGCCGGGGGGGGGGGGGGGGGGTTTGCAAATGAGTACAAAACAAATCTGGTCTATTTCTTGTTTTAATACACTCCATCTATCTTTTACATCTTTGGCTGGCAGCAGACGGTGCAGAAGGACTGCATGCCATCCACATCTCATGGCTGCTCGGCAGAAGATGGTACAATAGGACTGCTAGCCATCCTCATCTCTTGCCTGCCAGGCAGAAGATGATGCAATAGGACTGCTAGCAATCCGTATCACCTGCCTGCTCACCATAAGATGGTTCAATAGGACTGACTGCAGGACTAAAGAGAATGACTTGATCAAGTCACTCCAAATTTAGTCCCTGCGCCCACGTCTGCCCAGGCGCTCCTGATCGACCTCACACAGGCTACCAGGAGCACCTCGGACATGACGATGACGGCTACCAGTCCCACTGTACCATCTGCTGCCACAAGGCAAGGGGTTGCTGCTGCTGTGTAGCAATGCAGTACCACGTCTGCCAGCACCCAGGAGACATACGGTGACGGTTACCTGAGCGGGCTCCATGCTTGCCATGGTATGGCGTCTGCACAGGTAACTCAGGAAAAAAGGCGCGAAATGATTGTCTGCCCTTGCTTTCACGGAGGGAGGGAGGGAACGGGGGACTGACGATATGTACCCAGAACCACCCGCGACAATGTTTTAGCCCCATCAGGCATTGGGATCTCAACCCAGAATTCCAATGGGCAGCGGAGACTGCGGGAACTGTGGGATAGCTACCACAGTGCAACACTCCAGAAGTCGACGCTTGCCTCGGTACTGTGGAAGAACTCCGCCGAGTTAATGCACTTAATGCACTTAGATAATTTTCTGTGGGGACACACACACTTGAATATATAAAACCGATTTCTAAAAAACCATCTTCTATAAATTCGACCTAATTTCGTAGTGTAGACATACCCTAAGACCCCACGGCCATTTAGTCCTTGGTCTTTTCTTGGCAATCACTGTGATTTGGATATCTATCAAATAGGAGCTGGACTCAGAATACCAATTCATTTCACATAGGTCATTGAACAACCACATGACAGTGATTATGGTCAGTCATCCCCACACAAGTGACTTGAAGATGTGATAGACAGGTAAAAAGCTCCAGCTCTCATTACCAGTTTCCCGGAGGGATAGCTCAGTGGTTTGAGCATTGGCCTGCTAAACCCAGGGTTGTGAGTTCAATCCTTGAGGGGGCCATTTAGGGATCCAGAGCAAAATTTGGGGATTGGTCCTGCTTTGAGCAGGGGATTGGACTAGATGACCTCCTGAGGTCCCTTCCAACCCTGACAGTCTATGATTCCACATTAATGCAGTCATATTTCAAGTATGCACAGTGTTGTTGAAAGGAATAGGCATTTTTATTTGTTTAGACCTTTTACAGCCGTCTATTTTCTTGTTATGTTTCATGAAACATTTCAGAATAGTTACAGCTGAACCAAACAGTATTCAATGGAGGCAAAACTGCCATTTTAAAACTCATTTAGTATCAATCCTAAAATCAGACACAGATTTTTTTGAGATTAAGATACCAGAAATACAGTAGCAACCTGACTTACAATGTACTATGTCAAAATCATATTCTAAATAGATTAACATACCAAAAATGGTATATGTATCTCCTTTCAATACATATCTATAACTCCTGCTAATGCAAGAATATACCCATCAAAGTATTATTTAGCTGATCAACTCTACTGATGCATTAGAAAAATATTTTTCTTTATTTCACATAACAGACTTTTCTCATATCTGTAAAATAGTCATACTAACTAGCATAATCTATTTTGGCTGCATGGATTTTATATAATTCATCTGTCATAGCAAAATAACTCCCCTACTTAAAATGAAGAGTCTCTTTATGATTTGTGCACTACAGGATTTTCTAAGTGATGGGCAGTGAATAAGAGGCATAAATCCACCTACTTGCTAATGGGATTTCTGCAGATACTATAACACCCTATGTACTGCCTTTAAAATGCTAAAGTGAAAAAAATGGATACATATTTTTTTAACTGGCACATAAAGATTTCATTCTATGCAGTTTAAAAACAAGGGGCTTTAAAGTCCTAAGTGAATTCTTACTCAGATGGGAAAATATTGTGGAAAATATCATTTGAATTTTTAAATGAATTCACTTCTGACTGTGTTCACATCCCTCTTCTCTATGCTCTCTGCAAATATTCTAGCAAATGATTCATTGTCAGACATGGTCACTAAAGAAGAAAATGGCAAATGAGTATTTTCAGAAAGTGACTTTCAAATTTGTAGTAAGGATTATATGCACCAGAGCCCTGATCCAATGTTCACACTTTGAGCGTTGGATACTCACAGCCAATAACCTGTGGGCAAGCTGTAGAACAAGAATTTTTTCAAGAACGAATTTTCATTGAATATATTCATGAGGAGTGTGGTTTATTCGCTGGGAATTTGCAAACAAAGAGAAGCTAAAGTCATCGAACAGGCATTCATAATGAATCATTTGCCCCGCAAACTGAGGGCCAACTTTTTAAAGGTATTTAGGGGCCTAAAGATGCAGATAGGTGTGAAATGGTACTTTCAAAAGCACCTATGCTCCCAACTCCCACAGACTTTTTAAAAATCTTGTTTTCACTGGGAGTTAGGCACCTGGGCACTTTTGAAAATACTATGAGGTACTTATTTGCATCTTCAGGAGCCTTTTAAAATCTGGCACTGAGTTTCTAATGTGGGCAACATTTCCATTGAATTTAATGGGACTTTTGTCTAGGTAAAGACTGAAGAAGGGCCTCAGAATATTTCACTGTTTTAGATATGAAAGCAATTATCTACTTTTCAACACAGATATAAATGAGCCAACCTGCTACCAGGACTAGCATAGAGCAACCTGCATTACTTACTCTAGCAGGCCTCTAATAATGCAATTACTTAAACCAGACAGAAATGAGTGGGGCATAAACAAAACTGAATAGATTAAGTAATCCAAGGAAAAAAGCATAACCATTGCTTCTTTTTAAATAGAAATCCTCAGTTGAGATTTGGCTTCTTAGGCAATTTTTTCTTGAAGCCCCTTCTATTTTGCAGGGCTCCATCAACTGTGAACAAACAAGTCTGAGTGCATTTCTGCTTGTTCCTGGCTTTGCTGTTTTAACATTCTTGCATGCTGGGTGCTGCATAGGCCCATAGCATGCACAATTTTAAAGCTGCGGCACCAGAGCACAGAAGGAAGGCAGCAAGGGCTGCTACTGTCACCCAGAAAGGATCCTGAAAGGCAGAAGGGAGCTCGGCAGGAGAGAAAGAGTCTAAGGCTTCATGTGCTCGCTGAGCTGGGGTTTGATTCCCAGCTTGCATACACATACTTGCACTAGATAAACAGTAGCATAGCTGCAGTAGCATAAGCCGTGGCAGCAGTGGCATGGTTTACCCACCATGGTACATAATTGGCATAGCTAAACTATGCTTCTGCCGCTGCTAATGCCCGTGCTACTGTAGGTACACTGCTATTTATACTCGTACTAGCTGGATAAGAGCTCACACAAATCTGTGTATGCAAGCTGGGAATCCCATCCTCACCTGCAGCGTAGATGTAACTGAAAAGTATATGAAGGGAATGGGATTCCAGTAGTACCAACCCTAAGCATTCGAACTTCATGAGTAGGGCTGCAAAAAAATCTTGAGATTGGATTAAAAATCATGTAATCACATGACTCCAGGAGCTAAGGCTGTAAGAAAAACACCAAATATCACAGGATTCTGATAATATCATGAGTTGGCAACAGTGGGATTCTTTCAGGGGAACTACCAAGGCAGCAAAGCCAGGAGGGTACTGAAAGTCACAGAGGAATTGGCAGGTGGCATGGAATGTGAGTCAGGCTTCTGTGTGGAAGGGGAAACACAGTGGTCCATGCAAACTGACTTCTCATACAGCATATGTCACAAGGAAAGTCCACTTGGTTTCAGAAATTGCATTTTTTCTGGGTTGTCTGGACAATGTGTGTCCAACCCAAGTGAACTGTACCAATGTATCAGAGGCAGAGCAACTACACAACAGTTTCTGACAGGAAGTGCCCTGATGAAACTACAGGTGAGCAGAAAGTAGCCAACCATTTTGAATTTGACTGAGTGCCCAGCATTAACACCTTTATGCTTATGAAAAGTGCCTTGGGACCTTTAATGACCAGAGGTGGTCAGGTCCTTGGCCATCACCAGAAGCACAGTGCCTCTTCTACCTTGAAAAGATATTGATTCCAGAGGAAGAGTGACACCTGCTAAATCACCACCATCTCTTTTTGTAATACACATGCTCTTGAGAGCTCACAGCCAGCCACATTACTGACCCTGTTTACCCTGTGATGAGCACAAAGTGCTGCGAGTTCCTGAGCAGGTATATAACATTACAAATTAAGAAACTAATGAACAAAACTGACTGCACAAGATAAGATGACATTTGCAGACTATCACATTTTGCAGAAGAGTGACGGCCATTTTTAATTTCACTTAAAGTTACCAGTGCTGTTCAAAAGGCCACAGCCACAACAGAATTGTTAAAAGACTGTCTCACTCAAGGAACACTGTTGTTAGTCAGATGTCTCCAATGGCGTGTGTTGGTTTACACAAGGGAATCCAACTTCATGTTTAAAAACTCTAATTTTTGTTTTGAATCTCTATAGGCAGTGCATATAGTGGAGGGGGGTCACAAAATATCGCAGACCTTGGAAAAAAATGTTTTTTTAATTGAGCTGGGTTGCTGAAGGGCACACTTTAAGCACTGTTTGACCAAGTGCATGAAAATGGATTTTGGCTGGGATTCCCCAACACACTTTTTTCGGACCATTTTATGCACTGTCTATATGCAGTTAGTAAGTGAGTAATATGAACTTCACTACACAGGAATGAGCATGCACTGAACATGGATTATTTGCACAGTGACTATTGCATTGGCCTTATTTTCACTTTCTCTACTGTACTGCCGTTTAGGTGAACAGTGAATTTTCTACTTCCAGTCACAGAAACAAGTGTAGAAAACCAAAAGAAATGCAAACACGTAACAAACTTTCAAGTGATGGGGGCAAAGATCACCTGTCAGCACATACATGTTGATGATCATAAACTGAAAGTTAATAAAATATTAAACTCTCTCAATAAACTACAATAAAACCCCCATCTTATTTGAAGTTCTGGGGCATAAGAATATAGTAAGAAGGTTAAAACTCTTTGCATTCAGTCTTCTCCCCAAATCCATTTGAGGCAAATCTGAACTGTGAATGCCTCAAGTTTCCCTTTGAAATGAACAGATACAGAAATGGCTAGGATTTGAACAAATGTACTATAAAAACATGTTGCATAAGGAAACACATATCGGCACAGACATGACAAGAAAAAAAATAAGCCTGATCCTATGATGTCAATGGCAAGATTGTCAAGATTTGCAATGGCAGCCAGTTCTGGCCCAATGTGTGTAGTAAGTGGAAGTAAGTGTGGCCAGAAACACTCACTGAAACGAACAAATGCAGATTCTGGCTTAAGAGGAAGAGAGAGACTACCCTACAATCCTCTAGAGAAGGGAGATTCCCATGTACAGAAATATGCAGTAAGCTTCTTCATGCCCCTAGTAGATCATCATTGCCCACCACATGCAGACAGCTGCTATAAGTGTAGACATCCAGTGAAACCTTTATTATAATTCACGCTACCCTGGTGCAGATTTCTGTCAACAGCAATATTTGACTCCTCCCAAGTTTTCTCAGACCATACTCCATTCCTGAAGTTTGCAGCTCTTTTGAGGATCTATAGCATGAAACCTTTTGAGTGCTGTCTGTGGGCAGGGCAGCAGAGTGCCAAGAAGAATATTGATGGATACACTGAACACTCCCAGCGTGCAGCCACAGGAGCACATGGCATCAGTGCAAAAGGACTAGGTGGGGCAGGAATGTCTGCACCATTCAGTGTATATCATACTCTTGTGCAATTTGAAAGGAGCCTATCCAGGTTCTTGGTATTAACAGAGATAAAATAACATGGAATGACTGGGTTTGATTTTTTGATGCAAAGGTTGGATGCAGTTATACTGACTTTTATGGAATTGAGGGGTCTCAGCACTTTATATGACTGAGCTCTTGATAAGTTAAAAATGGACCAAATCCTGTAGCTTATTACTTCTTTTTCAGATAAGAATCTCATTAACGTCGCACAAAAGACACAATGCTTTAGTGTACCTGACAGAGCCAATTTCCTTTCTATTCTCAGCCTCTTTCAATTAAGTGCCAGAGAATATTGAACCATCAAGGAACTACATCTTCCTTAACATCAGTGCCTGATGTCTCGAAGTTCTAATGGAAAGTACCTGGATGATTTCAGGGAGAATTTTGCCTGAGTGAGAATTATTGTGGACTCCAGGGTTTGACCCAGTAACTCTAAGAGAAGAGCAGCCAAGACCTACTGAGTCAGTGTTCTCAGTATTTTCTGAATATCTTCTCACCAATATCATTTTGAGATGATTTTGTTCTAGAGTAATGGAAGCTACAGACATCAAACAGATCAGTGCAGAGCACAAGGCACTGTGGCTAACCTCACGTATCAATGCCCTCTCTTTTGCCTTTCTTTTGTGTGACAGCAAAAACCACAGCGCTGCCAGAGGATCGGTTTACACCAATCAGTGAACCTCCTTTCACCAATGCAGAGTAGTTTCTAAAAGGTTGGTAATAGCTGTAAAGAAGCAGTTATTTTCACACATCACTCATTCTACAGATGCAGAAGATTTGATCTGAATATTGAGAAAAACAGGCTGAAAAACACAAGCTCAGCTTTCTGTTGAGTGCTCTGATGCTTTTTAAAAGTATTTGCATGTATAAAAAATCCAATCTGTTATTATAAACCAAAATATTTGTTAAAAGCTTCTTTTGGGGAACGACAAAATATGAAATATATTGTCTTTGGCTAAACAGAATAATTTTACAAATTAAGAATTTTCAGTCTGTCAATTGATCTCTTCATGAGGGAGGGATGCAAGAATCAGGTACATACTTCTTAAACGATCATTATCACAATGACTTCAACTAAAGATTATCATCAGAGAAGAGTTTTGAACCAACGTTCCCAGTTTTTATGAGTATGCTAACATCTTTTGCTTTTAATCTGATCCTAAATTGTTTTTTGCATATAATATGAAAAAATACCATTTCAGATTTCACTGGGAACAAATGGAAAGTGAAAAGGAAACTGCTTTCATTAAAAGTTTTAATAGCATGAATCTCAAGTACTTAAGACATGCTGCATTATGCAATTCAAATATTAATCACCAATGCACAGACACCTCTCTTTAGCATCACACAACTTTACAGAACTTTGCATTTTAAGAAGGATAACGTTGCCCTCTAGCAAACTGTAACCACTTCTGGAGTGGGAATATTATGCAACAGAAAGTGGAGGGAAATACCCTATCCAACTAAAGGGACACAAGAATGTACTAGTTACTCATAAGAATGTACTAAATCCACTCACACGAGAATATGGCCACAACACCAAGCTTAACAGCTCTAACTCTTGCGTGCACATACAAAAATGCCATTGGACCTTTCATGATCACTGTATGGTTAGTTATCCATCTCACTCATTAGATACCACCATCCAGAATCACTATTCCCTATCACCATGTTGTGGCTTTGGTTTACTACTACCTAAGACTATGCCAGCACCGGAAAAAAGGTTTTGTTTTTTTCAGTGAGATAACACATACATGATAGTTAGATCATGTTGTAAAATCATAATGGAGACAAGGCACCTGTAGTTTTTACGATGAGGTAGCGAGGTGAGATCAACACTACACGTCCCAACTGTGGTTGATTTAGTTTAGTTTACCTCACATTAAATCTGTACTGCCTTGTCTCCACTAGGATTTTACAGAAGGAAAGTTAATACGCATTAGTTATCCCACCAGTAAAAAACACACTTTTTTTTGTCAAGGAAGACAAATGACACGTCTACACTTAAAATGCTGCAGCAGTGGAGCGGTAGCGCGTCAGTGAAGACACTACTGTGCTTTCAGAAAAGGAGGACTTGTGGCACCTTAGAGACGAACACATTTATTTAAGCATAAACTTTTGTGAGCTACAGCTCACTTCATCGGACGCATTCAGTGGAAAATACAGTGGGGAGATTTATATACATAGAGAACATGAAACAATGGGTGTTAGCATACGCACTGTAACCAGAGTGATCACTTAAGGTGAGCTATTACCAGCAGGAGAGCGGGGGGGGGGCCCTTTTGTAGTGATAATCAAGGTGGACCATTTCCAGCAGTTGACAAGAACGTCTGAGGAATAGTGGGGAGTGGGGGGGAAATAAACAAGGGGAAATAGTTTAACTTTGTGTAATGACCCATCCACTCCCAGTCTCTATTCAAGCCTAAGTAAATTGTATCCAGTTTGCAAATTAATTCCAATTCAGCAAGTCCCCTGACAGACCTGATAAAAGCCCGGGGTCCAGACATGGTGAAGTGGACAGATGCCGCAAAGAAAGCATTCATGGATCTACAGACAGCCCTCTGCAGTAACCCCGTGCTTATAGCCCCAGACTTCAACAAAGAATTCATTTTAGAAACAGATGCATCTGAAGTAGGATTGGGAGCTGTCCTATCGCAGATGGTTGGCGATGAAGAACACCCAATCCTCTACCTCAGCAGGAAACTCCTCCCGAGAGAGCAGAAGTATGCCGCGGTTGAAAGAAAGTGCCTAGCTGTGAAATGGGCCATGGAAACACTACTTTATTACCTTCTGGGACGACGGTTTACCCTTGTGACTGACCATGCACCCTTCCAGTGAATGCAGCGAAATAAAGAGAAGAACGCAAGGGTGACCAGATGGTTCCTGTCCCTACAACCTTTCCAATTCACCATACAACACTGGGCTGGAAGCCACCATGGCAATGCAGATGGCTTGTCACGAGTACACTGCCTGACGTCCCAAGTTGCCCAACCCCGTAGTGTTGAACAGAGGGGGGGGGTATGTGACAGGGTCAGGCCAGATGGCTTTGGGAGAGTAACAGAAGGCAGATATATTAGCCCCAGGCTAAGTAGGTCCCTTTTCCCTGGGAAAGGTAACAGGGAAGGTCCCAGAACAATCAGAAAACTTCTGGAGACAATTAAGACAGGCTGATTAGAACTCCTGCAAGGTAGAGCAGGAACTTTGTCACAACTGGTGTAAGAAATGGGATCTGGTGTCCACAGCGCGGCGGAAGAAGGAGGGTGTTTGGAAGGGAAAAAAAAAAAGGGAAGAGGGTCTATTTTTATTTTTTGCACCACAATGGAGGAGGTAGTGCAGGCACTGATACAAGCCGTGGCTGCCCAGCAGGAGGCTACTCGTGTCCAGGCAGCAGCCCAACAGGAGGCAGTGCGACTGCAGCAAGAGACTAATCGCCTGCTGATGGACCAGGCTGCTCAAGACCGGGCTATGTTGCGGGAACTGGTAAACCAGGTAAAGGCCCTTACAGAGCTGAACCGCGGCCATGATGGGACGCAGATCATGCGGGCCAGCAATTGGCTGCAGAAAATGAGGCGGGAGGATGATGTAGAGGCATACCTCCTGGCCTTTGAGAGGACAGCCCTACGGGAGGCTTGGCCCTGAGAACAGTGGTCTGGCATCCTCGCTCCATTCCTGTGTGGGGAGGCCCAGAAGGCCTACTATGATTTGCCTGAAGAGGCTGCGGAAGACTACCCCCAGCTGAAACCAGAGATCCTGGCCAGATCTGGGGTAATGATCGCAGTGCGGGCCCAGTGATATCATGAGTGGAGGTACCAGGAAAACAAAACCTCGCGGTCCCAATTATATGACCTCATCCATCTCGCATGAAAGCAGTTACGAACTGAGTCCCGGAGTCCGGAGGAGATACTAGAGGTTCTGGTCATCAACTGGTACATGAGAGGACTACCGCCAGACCTTCGCGCCTTGGTAAGCCAGAACGAACCCTCCACCTACGACGAAGTTGCCGCACTGGTAGAAAGGCGAAGGACGGCGAGGGAGCTGACCCAACCAGTTAAGGAAGAAGCACCTTGGGTTAAACTAGCAGCACCAAGCCCTAGAGCTCGGGTGACTGGGCCACCAGGAGAACCCAGTGGAAAAAGAGAGGGGCTGAAGGCCCACCAGAAGTGTCATAAATATAAAGGGAAGGGTAAACCCCTTTGAAACCCCTCCTGGCCAGGGGAAAGCTCCTCTCACCTGTAAAGGGTTAAGAATCTAAAGGTAACCTCGCTGGCACCTGACCAAAATGACCAATGAGGAGACAAGATACTTTCAAAAGCTGGGAGGAGGGAGAGAAACAAAGGGTCTGTGTCTGTCTGTATGCTGGGTCTTTGCCGGGGATAGACCAGGAATGGAGTCTTAGAACTTTTAGTAAGTAATCTAGCTAGGTATGTGTTAGATTATGATTTCTTTAAATGGCTGAGAAAAGAATTGTGCTGAATAGAATAACTATTTCTGTCTGTGTATCTTTTTTGTAACTTAAGGTTTTGCCTAGAGGGGTTCTCTATGTTTTTGAATCTAATTACCCTGTAAGATATCTACCATCCTGATTTTACAGGGGGGATTTCTTTATTTCTATTTTTTATTAAAAGTCTTCTTGTAAAAAACTGAATGTTTTTTCATTGTTCTCAGATCCAAGGGTTTGGGTCTGTGGTCACCTATGCAAATTGGTGAGGCTTTTTATCCAACATTTCCCAGGAAAGGGGGGGTGCAAGTGTTGGGAGGATTGTTCATTGTTCTTAAGATCCAAGGGTCTGGGTCTGTAGTCACCTAGGCAAATTGGTGAGGCTTTTTACCGAACCTTGTCCAGGAAGTGGGGTACAAGGTTTTGGGAAGTATTTTGGGGGGAAGGACACGTCCAAACAGCTCTTCCCCAGTAACCAGTATTAGTTTGGTGGTGGTAGCGGCCAGTCCAAGGACAACGGGTGGAATATTTTGTACCTTGGGGAAGTTTTGACCTAAGCTGGTACAGATAAGCTTAGGAGGTTTTCATGCAGGTCCCCACATCTGTACCCTAGAGTTCAGAGTGGGGGAGGAACCTTGACATGGTGGCATAGTGGTGGGATTAACCTGAAATCATTTTGAGATCCAGTTGAGATTTTTTGAACTAGAAATACAGATTTTAAAAAGGAAATTTTTTTTTTCTTTGGAAAGGAAGTCCAGAAAGCAGCTGAAACTGAAAGCAGCTTGGTTTTTCTCTGCTTTGTGGCCAAGCAGAGACAAAAGGGGATTATCTTTGTGAATTGCAGGTTTTCTTTGCCTGGAGGCAGGGTACTTAACTCCTGCAGGGAAATTCACAGTCTTCCAACCCAGAGTTTTTTTTTTTCTTTTCTTCCTAAAAGTAAATAGGGGGTGTGTGTTCTACCCATTTGCCTGGAGACAAAAGTGGCAGGGTTTTTTTTTTAGGATTTTGATTTTTTTGTTTTACAAGGAGCACAGGTTTGAAAAGGAATTTTTTTTTCCTTTGGGCTGCTGGTAAGCAGGTTTCCAAGTAGTTGGAGGTTTTTTGCTTTGATTTGGGCCCAGAGCAGAGACAAGGGAATTGTCTTTTTCTGTAGGCTGACAATCACAATCAGAGAATAGGTATTCTATTCCAGCACAGCAAAATTTTACAGCCAAGTTTTGTTTGTTTATTTCTAAACCTTGGGTGTAAAGTTAGTTAAAAACAGAGAGGTTAGAATGACAAAATCCACGGCTCGACAAAAGCTGGAATTAGCCAGATTTCAGGCTGCGGAAAAACAAAGGGAACATGAAAGACAGATAGAACTCATGCGGCTGAAAATGGAAGCAAGGGACAAAGAAATGGAAGCAAGGGCCAAAGAACTGGAGGAGAAGGAAAAAGAGAGGAAGCATGTGGAGGAGGTGGAGAAGATAAAGGCTCAGCGGAATATCCCAACAAACCCTAGCAATCCTTCTCCAAGTACCACTTCCCATCCCAGAAAGTTCCCCACCTACAAGGCAGGTGATGATACTGAGGCCTTCTTAGAAAACTTCGAAAGGGCCTGCCTTGGGTACAACATCTCTACTGACCAATACATGGTAGAGCTGAGGCCGCAGCTCAGTGGACCCTTAGCTGAGGTGGCAGCTGAAATGCCTAAAGAACACATGAACAAGTATGAACTGTTTAAATCCAAGGCGAGAGTCAGAATGGGGATAACACCCGAGCAGTCTCGTCGGAGGTTCAGAGCCCTAAGGTGGAAACCAGACATGTCATTTACCCGACATGCCTACCACATTGTGAAACATTGGGATGCCTAGATATCAGGAGCAAGTGTTGACTCTCCAGTAAATTTGCCCTTCCTAATGCAAATGGAACAATTCTTAGAGGGTGTTCCTGAGGAAATAGAAAGATACATCCTAGATGGGAAACCCAAAACTGTAATCGAGGCAGGAGAGATTGGAGCCAGATGGGTGGAGGTGGCAGAGAAGAAGAAAACTGGTCGCAGTTGGAGCGGAGACCAGAAGGGACCACCCCAGACCACACCCTATTACCGGGGGCCGCCCAAAGCCCCACCTACCTCCCAAAGAACCCTCCAGACCCCTTATCGTCCCACCACCCCGTTCTCCAGCAACCCTCCTCGCCCCAGTGACCCGTCAGCTGGACGATGTTTTAAATGTAACGAGCTGGGGCATGTAAAGGCCAACTGCCCCAAGAACCCCAACAGATTACAGTTCATTGCACCGGAATCACACCAGAGGTCCACAGGCCCAGATACCTCCCAGATACCCTTGGAGCGGAGGGAAACTGTGAGTGTGGGCGGGAAGAAGGTCACCGCGTGGAGGGACACCGGAGCACAAGTGTCAGCTATCCATGCTTCCTTAGTGGACCCCAATTTAATCAACCCAGAGATCCAAGTGACGATTCAACCCTTCAAGTCCAACTCTTTCAATTTGCCTACAGCCAAGTTGCCTGTCCAGTACAAGGGCTGGTCAGGAATGTGGACTTTTGCAGTCTATGATGATTATCCCATCCCCATGCTGTTGGGGGAAGACTTGGCCAAGCATGTGAAGCAGGCCAAGAGGGTGGGAACGGTCACCCGCAGCCAGGCTAAACAAGCCGTGAGGCCTAGCTCTGTTCCGGAAACTTCTATCAGGACCCAGTCAGAGGTGATGGACCTGGACCCCAGGCCAATGTCTGCAACAGCAGTAGTGGATCCAGTCCCAGAGACCCAGACGGAACCAGTCCCAGAACCGGAACCAGCCGAACAACCAACACCAGACCCCGTGTCAGCACTGAATCCAGTACTTGCAACCTCAACACCAGAGGGCCCCACCGAACCTGAACTGGCAGCAGCCGATAACCCTACACAAGAGGCTCAGCCGGAGCCTGAATCCCAACATAGTGCACCAGCGGAGAGCGGTTCACAGTCAACAGAAACAGCTCCATCCCCTATATCGCTTCCAGAGGGACCAAGCCTAGGTCCACAATCCCATGAGGAACTGATGTCCCCAGCATCAAGGGAACAGTTCCAGACCGAACAGGAAGCAGATGAAAGCCTCCAGAGAGCTTGGACGGCGGCACGGAGCAACCCACCGCCTCTCAGCTCTTCTAATCGATCCAGGTTTGTTGTAGAAAGAGGACTTTTATACAAGGAAACTCTTTCTGGTGGACACCAGGAAGACTGGCCTCCTCGGAGACAGTTGGTAGTTCCAACTAAATACCGGGCCAAGCTCTTGAGCTTAGCCCATGATCACCCTAGTGGCCATGCTGGGGTGAACAGGACCAAAGACCGTTTGGGGGGGTCATTCCACTGGGAGGGAATGGGCAAGGATGTTTCTATCTATGTCCAGTCTTGTGAGGTGTGCCAAAGAGTGGGAAAACCCCAAGACCAGGTCAAAGCCCCTCTCCAGCCACTCCCCATCATTGAAGTTCCATTTCAGCGAGTAGCTGTGGATATTCTGGGTCCTTTTCCGAAAAAGACACCCAGAGGAAAGCAGTACATACTGACTTTCATGGATTTTGCCACCCGATGGCCGGAAGCAGTAGCTCTAAGCAACACCAGGGCTAAAAGTGTGTGCCAGGCACTAGCAGACATTTTTGCCAGGGTAGGTTGGCCCTCCGACATCCTCACAGATGCAGGGACTAATTTCCTGGCAGGAACTATGAAAAACCTTTGGGAAGCTCATGGGGTAAATCACTTGGTTGCCACTCCTTACCACCATCAAACAAATGGCATGGTGGAGAAGTTTAATGGAACTTTGGGGGCCATGATACATAAATTTGTAAATGAGCACTCCAATGATTGGGACCTAGTGTTGCAGCAGTTGCTCTTTGCCTACAGAGCTGTACCACATCCCAGTTTAGGGTTTTCCCCATTTGAACTTGTATATGGCCGTGAGGCTAAGGGGCCATTGCAGTTGGTGAAGCAGCAATGGGAGGGATTTACACCGTCTCCAGGAACTAACATTCTGGACTTTGTAACCAACCTACAAAACACCCTCCGAACCTCTTTAGCCCTTGCTAGAGAAAACTTACAGGATGCTCAAAAAGAGCAAAAAGCCTGGTATGATAAACATGCCAGAGAGCGTTCCTTCAAAGTAGGAGACCAGGTCATGGTCTTAAAGGCGCTCCAAGCCCATAAAATGGAAGCATCGTGGGAAGGGCCATTCACGGTCCAGGAGCGCCTGGGAGCTGTTAATTATCTCATAGCATTCCCCACCTCCAACCGAAAGCCTAAGGTGTACCATATTAATTCTCTAAAGCCCTTTTATTCCAGAGAATTAAAGGTTTGTCAGTTTACAGCCCAGGGAGGAGACAATGCTGAGTGGCCCGAAGGTGTCTACTACGAAGGGAAATGTGGTGGTGGTGTGGAAGAGGTGAACCTCTCCATGACCCTTGGGCGTATGCAGCGACAGCAGATCCAGGAGCTGTGCACTAGCTACGCGCCAACGTTCTCAGCCACCCCAGGACTGACTGAACGGGCATACCACTCCATTGACACAGGTAATGCTCACCCAATTAGGGTCCAACCTTACCGGGTGTCTCCTCAAGCTAAAACCTGCTATAGAACGGGAGATCCAGGATATGTTACAGATGGGTGTAATCCGCCCCTCTGAAAGTGCATGGGCATCTCCAGTGGTTCTAGTTCCCAAACCAGATGGGGAAATACGTTTTTGCGTGGACTACCGTAAGCTAAATGCTGTAACTCGCCCAGACAACGATCCAATGCCACGCACAGATGAACTATTAGAGAAACTGGGACGGGCCCAGTTCATCTCTACCTTGGACTTAACCAAGGGGTACTGGCAGGTACCGCTAGATGAATCTGCCAAGGAAAGGTCAGCCTTCATCACACATCTCGGGCTGTATGAATTTAATGTACTCCCTTTCGGGCTGCGAAATGCACCCGCCACTTTCCAAAGACTTGTAGATGGTCTCCTAGCGGGATTAGGAGAATATGCAGTCGCCTACCTTGACGACGTGGCCATATTTTCGGATTCCTGGGCAGACCACCTGGAACATCTACAAAAAGTCCTTGAGCGCATAAGGGAGGCAGGACGCACTGTTAAGGCTAAGAAGTGTCAAATAGGCCTAAACAGAGTGACTTACCTTGGACACCAGGTGGGTCAAGGAACTATCAGCCCCCTACAGGCCAAAGTGGATGCTATCCAAAAGTGGCCTGTCCCAAAGTCAAAGAAACAGGTTCAATCCTTCTTAGGCTTGGCCGGTTATTACAGACTATTTGTACCACACTACAGCCAAATCGCTGCCCCACTGACAGACCTAACCAAAAAGAAACAGCCAAATGCTGTTCAGTGGACCGAAAAGTGTCAGAAGGCCTTTAACAAGCTTAAAGCGACACTCATGTCTGACCCTGTACCAAGGGCCCCAGACTTTGACAAACCGTTCCTAGTAACCACAGATGCGTCCGAGCGTGGTGTGGGAGCAGTTTTAATGCAGAAAGGACCTGATCAAGAATTCCACCCTGTAGTGTTTCTCAGCAAAAAACTGTCTGAGAGGGAAAGCAACTGGTCAGTCACTGAAAAAGAATGTTACGCCATTGTCTACGCTCTGGAAAAGCTACGCCCATATGTTTGGGGACGGCGTTTCCACCTGCAAACCGACCATGCTGCACTGAAGTGGCTTCACACCGTCAAGGAAACTAACAAAAAACTTCTTCGGTGGAGTTTAGCTCTCCAAGATTTTGATTTCGACATCCAACACATCTCAGGAGCTTCTAACAAAGTGGCTGATGCACTCTCCCGTGAAAGTTTCCCAGAATCAACTGGTTAAAATCGTCCTTGAGATGTGGAAAATATTGTTAGTCTTTATGTACTTGGTAGTATATTTAGAGATGCATGTGTCTTATTAACTCTGTTTTTCCTAGAGCTCCAGGAAGAAATCCCAGCCAGTGTTTCATCCTAGCTGAGATTTGGGGGGCGTGTCATAAATATAAAGGGAAGGGTAAACCCCTTTGAAACCCCTCCTGGCCAGGGGAAAGCTCCTCTCACCTGTAAAGGGTTAAGAATCTAAAGGTAACCTCGCTGGCACCTGACCAAAATGACCAATGAGGAGACAAGATACTTTCAAAAGCTGGGAGGAGGGAGAGAAACAAAGGGTCTGTGTCTGTCTGTATGCTGGGTCTTTGCCGGGGATAGACCAGGAATGGAGTCTTAGAACTTTTAGTAAGTAATCTAGCTAGGTATGTGTTAGATTATGATTTCTTTAAATGGCTGAGAAAAGAATTGTGCTGAATAGAATAACTATTTCTGTCTGTGTATCTTTTTTGTAACTTAAGGTTTTGCCTAGAGGGGTTCTCTATGTTTTTGAATCTAATTACCCTGTAAGATATCTACCATCCTGATTTTACAGGGGGGATTTCTTTATTTCTATTTACTTCTATTTTTTATTAAAAGTCTTCTTGTAAAAAACTGAATGTTTTTTCATTGTTCTCAGATCCAAGGGTTTGGGTCTGTGGTCACCTATGCAAATTGGTGAGGCTTTTTATCCAACATTTCCCAGGAAAGGGGGGGTGCAAGTGTTGGGAGGATTGTTCATTGTTCTTAAGATCCAAGGGTCTGGGTCTGTAGTCACCTAGGCAAATTGGTGAGGCTTTTTACCAAACCTTGTCCAGGAAGTGGGGTACAAGGTTTTGGGAAGTATTTTGGGGGGAAGGACGCATCCAAACAGCTCTTCCCCAGTAACCAGTATTAGTTTGGTGGTGGTAGTGGCCAGTCCAAGGACAACGGGTGGAATATTTTGTACCTTGGGGAAGTTTTGACCTAAGCTGGTAAAGATAAGCTTAGGAGGTTTTCATGCAGGTCCCCACATCTGTACCCTAGAGTTCAGAGTGGGGGAGGAACCTTGACAAGAAGCCACAAAGAGTCAGAGCACTGAAGGGGGAAGAGGATTGAGATGTTAGACTACCCAAACCAAGAGACCGGGGAATGCCTAGGGCTCCATACAGATGTTACGCCTGCAGGGAGTGGGGACACATAGCTGCACAGTGTCCCAATGCCGAGGAGCCTATGCAGTGTAACCTGGGGAACTGGGCAGACCCATGCTCCCTAATCCTCCTTGTGGGGGTCTCACTAACCCCACATATGTACACCAGACCAGTGAAGCTAAATGGGGTAGAGACCACAGCATTGGTTGATTCGGGGAGTGCTATCACGCTTTTCTCGGGGAAGCTCATGAAGCGTAGTCGTGAAGCTACTGTGGGCTAAGCATACGGGGATAACATGCGTCCATGGGACAGTTGGTTATTACCCCACCATCCCAGTAAAAATCGAGATTCAGGGGAACGCTACTGAGGTAGCAGCATGTGTAGTCCCTAAACTCCCATACCCAGTGCTCATAGGGAGGGACTTCCCAGGGTTTGGAGACTTACTCCCAGTAGGGGAATTGGAGAAAGGGGGAAGCCCTGAAAGTAGTGAGGCATCCACAGTAGACTGTCAACCCCCAACCTTCTCTGAAATATCCCCAGATTTGTTCTCCACTCCCAGGCAACGTAGAAAGATGAAAAGGGAAAGAAGGGCAGCTAAGGCCTTGGGAACCCGAATACTGGCCCAAAGCCACAGGGTCGCTCTCGTAGGTAGGCAGACCTGAACAGCTGAAAAGGAGGCCACCCAGGAGGGAGAAGCACCCGAGTCTGAACCACACCCTAACGCCTCTGAACCAGTAGAGGCAACAAAGACTGGCCCCCTAGATCTCAGGCAGATTAGCCCCGGGAGAGGAAATTTTGGACGGGACCAGGCTGAAGACCCAAGGTATGACAACATTAGGAAGCAGGTAACCGAAATAGATGGGGTCCCCGTGGAAGGGAAATCCCAGTGACCAGGACCCTACTTCATAATAAAGAAGAATCTCTTACACCGGGTTGCACCAGTACAGGGGCAGAAGGTACAGCAGATCCTAGTACCTCAAAAACACCAGAACGCTGTATTAAGTCTGGCCCATAGTCATCTTTCTGGGGGGCATTTGGGGGTAGAGAAGACCCTGGCACGGGTCCTGCGACGATTCTTCTGGCCCGGAGTACATGAAGAAGTGCGGAGGTACTGTGCGTCCTGCCTGGAGTGTCAGCTGCACAGTCCCCATCCCCACTTGAGGGCACCTTTAGTACCCCTTCCCATCATAGAGGTCCCCTTCGAGCGAATAGCCATGGATCTAGTGGGACCCCTGGAGAAGACAGCCTGGGGCCGGATTATGCTACTCGCTACCCAGAAGCCGTCCCCCTGCGGAGCACAGCCTCTAAAACGATAGCTTAAGAGTTGATGGGGATCTTTGCCCGAGTGGGGCTACCAAAGGAGATACTAAAAGACAAAGGTACCCCATTTATGTAGAAGCTAATGAAGGATCTCTGTACGCTGCTCCATATACATACCCTGAGAACTTCAGTCTATCGTCCGCAGACTGATGGGCTGGTAGAAAGGTTTAACCAAATCCTCAAGGCAATGATAAGGAAAGTGGTAAGTCGAGACGGGAAGGATTGGGACACCCTACTACCCTACTTTATGTTTGCAATCCAGGAGGTACCTCACATCTCAACTGGGTTTTCCCCCTTTGAATTATTATACGGACGCCACCCCTGTGGCATACTAGATATTGCAAAAGAAATCTGGGAAGAGGAACCCAATGAGGGGAGAAATATAATTGACCATGTGTTGCAGATGCGAGAACGGATAGTCCAGGTCACCCCTATTGTACGGGAACATTTGGAAAAGGCTCAGGAGGCCCAGCGAACCCATTACAATCGCCAGACAAAAGTCCGACAGTTCCAACCAGGGGATTGGGTGATGGTGTTGGTACCCACGGCAGAAAGCAAGCTTTTGGCCCAATGGCAGGGGCCCTGTGAGGTGGTTGAACCCGTGGGGGAAGTAACCTACAAGGTGCTGCAGCCACGATGCCGGAAACAAGAACAAATTTATCACATTAACCTCTTAAAGCCTTGGCACCAACGAGAGGCATGTGTAGTGGCCCAAAAGACCCCGATCCAGGGAAATAATATGCAGGAGCAGATCAGGATATCCACTGATCTGACACCAAACCAGAAGAAGGAGGTAACTGAGATGATCAACTGATACCAGGACATGTTTTCAACCAAACCAGGCTGGACCACCGAAGCATATCACCACATTATCACAGACCCTGGGGCAAAGGTAACTTTCAGGCCCTATCGGGTCCCAGCAGCAAAAAGGGAGGAGATCAAGGCAGAGGTAAAAAGGATGTTGGAGCTGGGAGTCATCGAAGAGTCCCACAGTCAGTGGTCAAGCCTGATTGTGTTGGTGCCCAAACCCGATGGCACCACTAGGTTTTGTAATGACTTTCACCGGCTGAATGAGATATCCAAATTCGATACATACCCCATACCCCGTATCGATGAGTTAGTTGACCGCCTAGGCAATGCCTGATTTTTGACCACCCTTGATTTAACAAAGGGATACTGGCAGATTCCCCTTGCCAAAGATGCGAAAGAAAAGACGGCATTCTCTACACCAGAGGGTCTGTTTCAATATACTGTTCTTCCTTTTGGACTGCATGGGGCACCTGCCACCTTCCAGCATCTTATGGACAAGTTCCTATGGCCCCATACCAGTTATGCAGCGGCATACCTGGATGATGTGATTATTCACACCCCTGACTGGGAAACCCACTTAGGAAAGGTGGAAGCGGTTCTGGACACACTAAGACAGGCTGGCCTCACAGCCAACCCAGCCAAGTATGCTATAGGGCTAGCCGAGGTTAAATACCTTGGCTACATTGTAGGAATGGGCATGGTCAAGCCCCAACTAAACAAACTAGAGACTATCCAAAATTGGCCCCGGCCAAATTGGAAAAAGCAAATCCGGGCATTCCTGGGTGTGGTGGGGTACTACCGATGATTTATTCCCCACCCCAAATATGGCGATCAGCTGAACCCTGAGCATGTGGGCAAGATTCATCCTCCTAGGCTGTGTCTATGTTATACTATTCCCCTCGGCCCTTCACATCTCCCACCATAGTGTAAACAGGGCACTGGCATCTTTATTTAACCCTGCTCAGAGCAGATCTTGGCAGCAGAGTGGTAAGATCTGTGGCTGCCATCCAAACCCTGTCTACATTGGAGCTCCTGTGTCCTGTAGCTGCTACTACTAGTGCAGCTGCATCTGTAGTATTGCAATTAAGTGTATTTAAGGCCTAGAATGTACCTCCTTCCAAAATAATCTTCAGTTAACCTTCCCATATAGTCCTGTGATTTCTAAACACAACACAAGTCTTAAGCACAACCATCTGAAAAATAAGAACTGGATGCTGGGCCACTATTAATACAAGCTATTGTGTTTTGAGCTTGAAGGGGAAAATTGAACATTAAAGAGTTATTTTGCCTTCTGTGGCTTGAACTACGACAAAGGCAAAAATATTATCAAACACAACCCTGAAGCAAATGCTGTTAGTAAACACTTAATCTCTCTTATCTGAAGCATTTCCATGACTACAACACTGAGAGTGGACCCTTCCGGTCTTCTACTCTGCCTGCAGTAGGGTCTTCACAACACGTACACTTCTGAACAAACAATGTGTAGCTGCATATTAACAAAGTCTTGTTTCTGTGCCCCTCTTCCAGCAACAGATGGTCTTAACGCAATGAAACTGGTGCTGTTTCATTGTGCAGGGAGCATAGGAAGAGGCAGTAGTACAGCTCTACACTAGGAAAATGACGACTACATGTACCAATTGGCCATTCTTTTGGGGCTGTAACAGTGGCCATAGATCAGCAGTGCAACCTAGTGGCAGGTAGGGCTGCAAACAGGGCTGTCAAGCAATTAAAAAACTTAATCGCGATTAATCACGTGATTAAAAAAATTAATTGTGAGTAATTGTGTGATTAATAGTGCTGTTAAACAATAATAGAATACTATTTATTTAAGCATTTTTGGATGTTTTTCTACATTGTCAAATATATTGATTTCAATTAAAACACAGAATACAAAGTGTACAGTGCTCACTTCACATTTATTTTTGATTACAAATGTTTGCGATGTAAAAAACAAAAGAAATAGTATTTTTCAATCCACCTAATACAGGTACTGTAGTGTCATCTCTTTGTCATGACACTTGAGCTTACAAATGTAGAATTATGTACAAAAAAACCCTGCACTCAAAAATAAAACAATATAAAGCGCTAGAGCCTACAAGTCCACCCAGTCCTACTTCTTGCTCGGTCAATCACTCAGACAAACAAGTTTGTTTACATTTATGGGAGATAATGCTGCCCTCTTCTAGTTTATAATGTCACCTGAAAGTGAGAACAGGCATTCGCATGGCACTGTTGTAGCCGGCATCGCAAGATATTTACGTGTCAGATGCACTAAAGATTCATATGTTCTTTCATGCTTCAACCACCATTCCAGAGGACATGCATCCATACTGATGACAGGTTCTGCTCGACAATGATCCAAAGCAGTGTGGACCAATGCATGTTCATTTTAATCATCGGAATCAGATGCCACCAGCAGAAGGTTGATTACTTTTTTGTTGGTGGTTTGGGTTCTGTAGTTTCTGCATCGGAGTGTTGCTCTTTTAAGACTTCTGAAAACATTCTCTACACCTCGTCCCTCTCAGATTTTGAAAGGCATTTCTGATTCTTAAGCCTTGGGTCAAGTGCTGTAGCTATCTTTAGAAATCTCACTTTGGTACCTTCTTTGCGTTTTGTCAAATCTGCAGTGAAAGTGTTCTTGAAACGAACAATGTGTGCTGGGTCATCATCTGAGACTGCTATAACATGAAATATACGGCAGAGTGTGGTTAACACATAGCAGGAGACATACAAGTCTCCCCCAAGGAGTTCATTCACAAATTTTATTAACACATGATTTTTTTAATGACAGTGATCAGTGTGAAAGCATGTCCTTTGGAATGGTGGTTGAAACATGAAGGGGCATACAAATGTTTAGCATATCTGGCACGTAAATACTTTGCAATGCCGGCTACAAAAGTGCCATGCGAACGCCTGTTCTCACTTTCAGGTGACATTGTAAATAAGCGGGCAGCATTATCACCCATAAATGTAAATAAACTTGTTTGTCTTAGTGATTGGCTGAACAAGAAGTAGGACTGAGTGGACTTGTAGGCTGTAAAGTTTTACATTGTTTTTTTGTTTTTGAGTGCAGTTATGTAACAAAAAAAATCTACATTTGTAAGTTGCACTTTCATGATAAAGAGATCGCACTACAGTACTTGTATGAGGTGAACTGAAAAATACTATTTCTTTTATCATTTTTACAGTGCAAATATTTGGAATAAAAAATAATAACATAAAGTGAGCACTGTACACTTTGTATTCTGTGTCATAATAGAAATCAATATATTTGAAAATGTAGAAAAACATCCAAAAATATTTAATACATTTCAATTGGTATTCTATTGTTTAGCAGTGCAATTAAAACTGTGATTAATCATGATTAATTTTTAAAATCATGATTATTTTTTGAGATAATCGTGCGTTAATTGTGATTAATCAACAGCCTTAGTTGCCAAATTTCTAATCGTATAAACCTGAACACCCTTGCCCCGACCCCTGCCCTGAGGCCCCACCCCCACTCACTCCATCCCCTGTCCCTCCGTCGCTCACTCTCCCCCACCCTCACTCACTTTCACTAGGATGGGGCAAGGGGTTGGGGTGCAGGAGGGAGTGAGGGTTCCAGCTGTGTGTGTGGGCTCTGGAGTGGGGCTAGAAATGAGGAGTTCAGGGTGTGGGAGGGGGATCTGGGCTGGAGCAGGGGGTTGGGGTGCGGGAAGGGGCTTCGGGGGGGAAAGGGGACTCAGGGCTGGGGCAGAGGGTTAGGGTGCGGGAAAGGGTTTGGGATGCGGGCTCTGGGAGAGAGTTTGGGTATGGGAGGTGGCTCAGGGCTGGGGCAGAGGGTTGCGGTGTGGAAGGGGGTGCGAATCACTAATTCCAGGCAGCAGCACTCGCAACTTGCAGGTCACATTTATATTAAACATGCATTTTTAATTATAGATGTTTTAATAAATGGTTAATAAATTATTACAGGTTCTTATAGATCAAAAGGTTGATTATAGCCATCTATAGTATCTTCAACAGATGTGCTTACAACCACGACTGTAACATTTCTCATTTCTGTAACATGCTTATAACTTCTATTAATCATTTAATAGCCCCTTAGAAACTATATCTTTTTAATAAAAGTCACAGTATATTAAGGAGATATCAATATAAAGTATGAGTTCTTTTAAAAAAAATACAGATTCGGTAGACCACTCAGCTTTTACCAGCAAGCACAAAAAGCTAATGGATATTTTAAAAACTTCACTGCACAATCATGCATCACTGCACGTTGCTTCCGGGCCTTGTGACATCCCTTGCAGCTTCAGCACGCAATGAGTATGTCTGCACTGCAATTAAAAGCCCACAGGTGGCCCATGGCAGCTGACTCGGGTGTATGGGGCTCAGGCTAAGGGATTGTTTAACTGTGATGTAGAAGTTTGGTCTTGGGCTGGAGTGTGGTCTCTAGGACACTGCAAGGTGAACAGCATTTAATAAGTAATGCCTCTCTCCTCCTGTCCTTTTCAAATATCTACTAAACTAATGGCCTGATTATAAGAACTGGTGGGACACAGCACCTCTAACATTCAGCCCCCACATACTTTAATAAGCAGAATCCTATTATCTCTCTACCAGTTCCTCCTCAAGTGAGAGCCCTACATATCAGCCTACAATGGCTCTGGTTAAAATGTTTGGGGAAATAGTGGAAGCTGTAGTTTTTCCTCACAGATTTTAACAGTCTGACTCTTGGAATGAGCTATTGATAATGTAATGGGAGCAGCCACATGAATTGGGGCAAAAGTAAATGCTTTGCCTACACTCTCAAAGCCCTGGCTGGGATGATTTAATTGGGGATTGGTCCTGCTTTTGAGCAGGGGGTTGGACTAGATGACCTCCTGAGGTCCCTTCCAACCCTGATATTCTATGATTCTATGATTCTCTATCTGCTAGCTCCCAGCTGTGAACTGCAGCAGAGCCAGTGAAGGAAAGACTCTGAGCCATGTACTCAAACTCTCTTCTCCCTTTGCAATGACTTCCTCTTCACTATCTGGCTTGGGGATAAAGGAACAGAACCTGCTCTTCTTGGAATCAATTGGAGTTTTACTATTAACTTCAACAGGACCAGGAGCAGGCCCAAACGAGATAATTTATCATCTGTGTTAACATATAAATATGTTATAATATAATACAAATACGTCTGTGTGAGTGCTTCAAGAATGCACTGGAAATGGCCCCAGTAATAAGAATCTGTGGTTCACATCATTTTCTGAATATAGCCCTGGGGGTTTAAGCAGCCAAAAAGTGAACTAGAATCAATGTTATTCTGAGGAAGCCCAAAAGCAAAGCTAGAACCTTCCTGCTCCTTATCACTCTATCCTAATAGGCACAGCTGGAAATGTAAAGTGAAGAGAAAGTTAAATGCAGAAATAAACTGAATTTAATTATACAGAATGAGAATATTTTAATATTACAAGACTATGAATATGCAAAATGAAAGAAACAAACACTACTGGGCCCTTTGAACAGAATAAAAAGAAGTATAATAATAATTGTTTAAACTTATAAATATTTGGGAAACTGCAGTGTTGGGAAGCAGCTTTAGTACTTCTGTTATTCCACAGTGTTGTGGTTTCAAAGCCAAAGACAGCTGTCCCAGGCACTGACACTCAAGAGAATAAGAGATGGAAACATCCCCCCCCCCAAAAACAAAACAAAAAACCGGAAGACTAACAAAAGGGGAACTGCTGGGAAAACGGAGCCTTGTTCATCTAACCAAGGAACAGTGGAGTCCTTTAAAATATCACTTTGTTTATATTTTCTGATCTACTTCTTATACCACACTTCATGGCACCAAATTATTTGGAAAAAACCTGCTAAAAAGATTTATCCCTCAATTCTGAAAGAATATAGTGGTTAAAAACAAGGTTCCAGATTATTTAGTCTTGGAGACTGAAGCCCTCTTGTCTACCAACGGAACAGACAGAAGCCACACAAGCTTCTCCACACTGCCCTTCCAACATGCCTCAACCCTATCCTGAAGCAACCACAGTGAGAAGTTTGAACTTCAAGTCATTCAGTACCCGGACCAACTCTCTTGATGCTGCCAATTATGACAGTACTTTTGTGGTGGTGGCAGCTGTCCCCTGGGAGCTAAACTGAGATTACCAAGTCATTTTACCACCTATCTATAAGCAGGTAATGATTTTCAATCACTATAAACCTGTGTGGGATTTGAACCAGTGATTAAAGAGGAGGGAAAGTGCTGTATCTTGGAGCCACCTCACCGCCCTTAAACATTTAACTCTCACCTATATTCATTGGTAGGGTCCTGTACATCTTGGGTTACACAAGAAATGAGAAATGGGTAGATGCTAACAAATATTAGCCACCCATAGATAAAGCCCAAAGTTGGTTTTCCCTCCATTTCCCCCTCAGGCTCTCTAACAGAGATAAATTTATCACATTTAAAAAAAAAAACTTTGATAGGTATTAAATCTTTAATGTCCCAAAATCTTTATTTGTACACCAGCATTGTCCATAATGTCAGCATCACTCTGAGAAGAGCTCCTTAGTTAAAGAATCCTGAAAGAGCAGCAGGGAGGTGGGGAGTACATAATGCAACAGTGCTTTAACAATGATACATGAGTGTCTGAGGTTTCAAGCCCACTACCCAGTATTTGATCTTAGCAATAACACTTCATGCAAAAACATGCAGTATAGCCCCTTCCACTCCCCTCTGCTAAATGCTGATTGCCATGCACCAGGATGACTGAATGGAAATATATTATGAGACTGAAAGGATACCTCAACGTTATTAGGCCTAAAAATGGACCTACCTTGACATATTCCCCATACTGAAGGCCTTACCTTAAAGAGGGACATTCACACTGAAGCAAACTTGAAAAGAGAGAACATTTACACAAAAAGAAATTTACTTGGCCAGTAATTTCCTGTGTTCCCTTTGCTATAATTTAAGGATATTGTATTTTAAGAAGGGTTTTCTTCCCCAAAGCCCAACAGTGAAGTCATAATTCTGCATTTATGACATCACAGTCCACTGCCATGGAAATTACAGTGGTGCCAGAAATGCAGCATTGTGACTTGACAGCAGAAGGACAAGAAGCCCTCATTAAAAAGCACAAATATCGTTGCTCATTAGCAATCAATGTAAGAAAATAAATCTAAAACATGGGAAGATTAAAATGATTTATATTTCAGTCTGATATATTTGCAAGTTTTTTCCAGAAAGAAAGTCCCTCTTTAAGGATTCCAGCCACATTTCATTGTAACCTGACATTTGCGGCAGCAATTGAAAAATAAATATACACCTGGCTTACTGAACAAATTTTCAGCGGCTCTCCATTGAGGCATCTGCAAAATAAGCATCTTTTGTATGTGCAACTTTGCGTGTTTGTATGTGCAAATAAGGTATGTGCAAATATGCACATGCAAAGGGCCTACTTGCACTCACCATTTATTACCCAATTTTCACACATTTGTGTGCATGCAGATAAGTATTTAGACATTCACAGGCGCATTAATGAAGCTCTGCTGAAGATTTTGGTAACTTTTCACTTGTGAAAAAAAATCACTCATGCACATTTTCTCCAGTCATAGCAAGTGCATTGGCTAGTTCTAAAATTTGGTATTTGTGGGGTGATTTTATTTTGAATCTTTGCTGCAGCACAAAATTAAAACAAAATACATTGCTGGCATCCTTAAGATAAGACTTATAAGGAGGAATAGATTTAGGAAGAAAGATTTAAAAGAATGATACATATACTGTTACTTTGAGAATGATAACTAAGGGGGACAGAGCTATGATAACTGTTTATGATTATTTCAAGGTTGCAGGTAGTAAGAAGAGATAGTAACTCTTTAGGGTGATTGTACAAATGACCACAGGAAAGTTTAGGCTATTCAGAGAAATCTCTTAACACTGAGGTCTGTTATACTGTAGAACAATCTCCCAAGGGAAGTGATGCAAATGTTGTCATTAAGAAAATATAAAACTGCATTCAACTTGAGCATACGTAATTTAATAACAATATTTCTCAACTATATGGCCCCTTCATTGGAGGATATCAAAGTGCCTTGTACAGGTGGGTAAGTATTACTAGCCCCATTTTACAGATATGAAAACGGAGAGTCTACGTGATTTGTCCACAGTCACACAGTTAGCCAGTACAAAAGCTGCTAAAAGAACCTAGGTCTCCTCTCAGTCCTCTCGCTCCAACCTCTAGACACAGTGCTGCCTCCCAGAG
Source organism: Caretta caretta (assembly GCF_965140235.1). NCBI lineage: Eukaryota > Metazoa > Chordata > Testudines > Cheloniidae > Caretta > Caretta caretta. The sequence continues at coordinate 176,470,362 of NC_134208.1, read as the reverse complement.
CCTTTAGAATTACAGACTGAACAGACAGACATGGGAAAAATATTCTCAACAACACAACAAAGGTGGTAATGGATAAGCCTGCAAAATAAATGCAGGGAGTTCAGATCAGATAAACCAGACTCTCATTTGGCAGCACTTGCTTTGATTCCATATTGCCATTTGCAATCCTACCACAGCAGAGCAAGAGATTCCAGCTGGTCTTTCCCATCTCTAACTTTTATGATTCTAAGACTGCAGATCACTTTTGAAGCTTAACAGAGTTGACGACAGTAACCTTTTAAACTGGGAAAGTTGGAAGCCATAGTGGTGTAGAGGTTGAAAACAGTGTGTTTCTCTGTGAAAGCTGGGTGTTCACAGCAAATCACCATCGTGTAATTATTTTGTTATCTCTGGTTTTATAGTCACAATAAAAATGGGTTGCTACAGGCACTGATAAAATCATCACAGTACCATACTTCGGTTTCACAGCCAAACAGAGATCCCCACCCCGCAGGGTAAACACTTGGTTTACCAAGCATTGTATTGGTGTCCAGCTCAGTGTTCCTCAACATTTCCAGGGTGGCGACCCCTTATTCAAAGGGAAACATTTTCCAACCCTCTTAAATTTATTATAAAAGAAGGGATAAAAAAGTCTAAGGGCTAACCACTGTAACCCTATACAATTTATTTGTGGATGTATTTAGAGAGAGGATATGGGATCTGAGAGGGAAAGATTTTCTTTGCTTTAGATTGCAACAAAACTTTCAACAACTTGTGACCCACCCTGATTGCCTTTTGTGACCCATCCCCCAGAGGCTGTGACCCAGTGATTGAGAAACACCAATCTAACTTAAGTAGTAATTTTGCTGCGTCCATGTTAATTATACAGGAAAAAGAAGGAAGAATAAATGGCTGATTTTCAGAGATGTTGTACATCTGAAGCGCCAACTGACTTCACCCAGGTGAGCTGTGAATTTAGGGTTAGAACTTTCCCCCAGCTTCAGTGGGCAAGTGGGACTGGGATAGAGTGGGTCCTGGATCATAGTACCATTCTTTCCTTCCCCCCAATACACACAAAAGCCCCTTTGTGGATGCTTCACTATTTGATGGACTGATGTGTGGGAGGTGGTGGGTCAGGAATGCAACCATACTGGAAACCCATGGGACTTTTGTGGACAAATGAATGCTTTGCACCAATTTTCTCATTCACCGTGTGAGACCCCTCCTTCAGGCGCGGGAAATTATCTTGTCAAATCAGATTAATGGGCAAAGGCCAGGCTGCCATGCAGCTAGAGAGGGATGGAGAGCAGAAAGCCAGCCTGGATACTTAAGGCCTTTGTGGCTCTTGGGGGATTAGCTCTTTCATTGTTGGAAGACACAAAAGCACCCTATGGCTGGAGATAGGAGAAAACTTGGCCTCCCCAAATGGAAGAATCCTATGGCAGTATTGTGCCTCGTGGGGTGAACTGTCCCTTAGCCCCTATTCTGGAGGACAGGGTTTATGGTTCAAAGTGCAATTATAATAATCTAATTTGTTCCTCTATAAAGGGCAGCAGGGATGAATTCTATGACACAGGAAAATTCAAGAAGTTCTTTGAAACTCAATCAAAAGCTTTTTAAGAATAATGGAAATAAACCTTAAGAGACACTATCGAGCTCACCAGGGCCTAGATTTAACTCCTTACCTCTGTTTGCAAAGTCTATTTAATTTCTATTATTTTCCCACAAACAAATGCTTCAATACTATTTTTGTTTTAAAAACAAACAAAACCTTATAGCATCCCTACGCATGAGAAGCACCTGGAGAACTAGAGCAGTGAGCACACTAAAGGAATTCACTTCACCTGCATAAGTGGGGATCCCATTGCCCTTCCCTGACCTACAACTATGCTACACTCTGTGTCACTCTTAGTAGTCTGCTCCTTAGGCCTTCAATGATATTGCTCTGCCCATGGCTCCCCCTGTGCAAATGGCCTTCGAAGGGTCTTCTGTGCCTGGATGATTTTCATCCCAAGGCTGAAAACCAAAGATAGTTTAGGAAAGAGATTTGCATTTTTAATCTTCCAAGGGATCATTAGAATCAATAAATAATTTTGAAAATGATGGAAAATCCTTGACAATATCCTTTTAATTGAGAAAGGTAAATTACTGGGATACAACCAATGGCTGAATAAACTTCCATAAACCTCACTGGAAGCTTCACTGCCATGAAAGTTGCAGAGTCACTTGTAACAGGCATAAATCGTATTTTCTGTAATGATATAAATACAGAAAGTCTGGCTAATGAACAGCCATGCAGCTGCTTCTTACAAATCCAAGTGGAAGATTCAAAGATCAGTTCTAATGGCTGGTGAGTTGAAAGTGACATACTGGACCAATTTCAGAGTAGCAGCCGTGTTAGTCTGTATTCACAAAAAGAAAAGGAGTACCAATAGAAGAGGTTGGGAGCATGACCATTACTGCATACCCCAGATATTGTCCTTTCTAATAGCTGCTATGGTTTCCTCTATCACTCTGCAGAGGGATCTTTGCCCTCTTTGAAACAGGGACTGATCCAAAGCCCAACAGATTCAATGGGAGTCTCTCTTGGCATTGATATCAATGAGTTTTGGATCACGCCTACAGTAAGCACAGCAAGAATAAAAGCCAGTATGGATGGAAAGGATTGCCAGGATATGTCAGGAATTCTCCCACATTTCTAGGGTTTCTTGGGTAACACAGGTATAGCTGAGTCAGAATTTACTCTAGATATTTGCTCAGAATTAATTCCAATCCTGATGCCTCAGTCACCTCCTTTGGCAGATTATTCTACTGACCTCAGTGTTCGACCATTTTCCCTAATGTCTTAAGTTTCCTTTTTTTTTTTAAATTTAAGGCCTTTATTTGTAATTTTACTACCCATAATTCACTTAAATCAATATCCCTCTTTTCTTCCTCAAATATCTGTGACACAGGTAGATAGCAAAATCCCCCTTAGTCATCTTAGGTCTTGGTCAGAAAACAGCTGCATATTGTGTAAATATGTGCCTCCTTTGCACAGGCACCACTCTGTATGTGCATGCAAATCTGGAATTTCGAAACACACACGACTAGATAGGCCTTGTGTGCGTTTGAAGCTATGTGCATTCACAGTGCATGTAAATGTCTGCCTATTTTCTGACTACAAATCAGGCCTCTTGTCTCAAAGGTGTGCTCACTATGTTAAGTCTTCCTAACCTCACAGTTGTAGATCAAGCCGTTTCATCCTTTTACATTTTTAGATGACATTCTTAATCAGTCAATATTTCCTTCACAGAATTGCAAGAAGTTAAAAATTGTAGAGCACTTCAAGTACACCTTTGTCAGGACTGAAAACAGTCAAGTTTATTAAATTGAATCAAATTTAAAGAGGAATTCTATATACTTTCCATTCCATTTGTTTTAGTCTTCTGTACTTTCACCCTTCCACCTTTTACTGAATGTATGTGCAATCTTTCCTAGATTGGTGTCCATATAAAATCTTCTTCTGGATTATTTATGAAGATATTACATTTTATTGGCCTAACACTGACCCATCTGGATCTCACTGGATGTACCTCCGACTTTGAGGTTGCACTGTTTATAATTGTGTTCTCATTGTGTAATCCTTTTGTCAACACTCAGTACATGTCACACTTTTCTTTTCCAATTGATATCACTTTCCCAAGTAAGAGGTGCAGTAAAACTTTCTGATGATCTTGCCTGGGGATGCTAATAAAACAGGGAAAAACTAAACAGGTGCAAAACTATGGAGCTGGCACAAAATAATCACATAGTGTAATTAATTATGCATGGTGAACTTTCAGAGTGGGGAGATGCTAACTGTAAGAACTGATAGAGTCAAGTTAGAAGAGAAGTTATCCTTGATCTACTTTTTATTCAGAGGGGGAACAGATTGAGAACGAGAAAATAATAGACCAGACTATAACATTTTTGAATTCACCATAATAAGGAAAGGTTTCACAGAAAGAAGCTGTACAAGGCTACTAGATTTCAGGAAGGCGAAGTCTGGAGAACTAAGAAAGCTGGTCAATAAGGTGTGATGAGAAGTATGGAAATCCAACACTGTGGAAGCAGCCTGAAGGATCATAAAAACCAGCATAATTACGGTGCAACATATTACCCCTACAAGTAAGTATTTCAGGAGCCACCAGTTGCCACTCTAGCTTTACAAGGAACTGCTTAGAGGTCACCAGCAAATCTCAATGGAAATGGAAGAGGTAACCAAACAAAAATATTAACAGTGATGTAAGGAAAAAGGAGCAAATATGCAAAAGGAGTTAAGGCTATCAAAAGGGTGTGAAAGGAAATAAAAATGGCTTTTGCAATATATTGGGAGAGAAAGAATTATCAGAAAGAAAGAAGGCCCATTAACATATTAGGAGAGGTTATATCAATGATCAGTCAAAATGGCTGAGATACTGAATTCTTTTGGTTTTTAATAAGAAGAAAAACAAAAAATCATTTGGACAATTAAATAATGAAGATCTTGCAAAATGGCTATTGATAAAGTAGAGATAAGGGAATAGCTAGAAAAAATGAATGTATGCAAAACTACCAGTAGATAATATGTATATATATCCTGGGATATTAAGGAAAAATAGCTGACAGACATACTGGATCACTGACCATTAGTTTCAGAAATCTCTAGGGAACTAGGGCGATATTGGTGGCCTGGGGTAAAGCAAGTGTGGATTCATTTAAAACTTTACCTTGAGTTCTGGTCAGTCCATTACTAGAAAAATGTTGACAAACAGGACAGGTTTAGAGAAGAGCAAAAAAAAAATGATTATGGGATGAAAGGACATGTCTATGTGGAAATGTTAAAAGAGCTAGATATATCTAGGCTGGCTAAACCTGAACTCAGACTTAACTGTTTACAAATATTTGATGGGTGTGAACAATGAATGGGAAGAAATTAATGAGGAGAGTACGAGGGGGTAAAATTTGAGCTAAATTGGATGAAATTAGGAAAGGGAAGATTTAGATTTAAATTTTGACATATTCCTGTGAGTGAAATCTATTTGGTAGTGGCATATTCTCCAAGTGAAGTGGTGAAAGCCCAGTCACTTGGGATATATGCATCTACATGGTCATACCACAGAGGAAAATTCTGCATAGACACATGGGACAGACTAGATGACTTAACAGGTCTTTTCTGCACCTAATTTTTATGACACTTGGATTCATTGGGTCTAATGTTTTTTAATATCTTCATAAACTCTCTGAAGAAAGACACAAACAGAACATTGATCATACTTGCAGACAAGACCAAACACTACAATAAAGAGGGAACAAAATTAAAAGAAGCATGAGGGTTTCCAAAACTTTGGCACCCAGTGGAAAGTAATATTTTCGGATTAGGTATAAAAGTACCATACGTGCAGTGCGATAGTCAAGAGTCTGTTCTTTCATTAGACTCTAAGCCACTGTTTTCAAATACCTCATCATAAAGTTTGCCATACATATTCTTAGCCCAAAAGCTGACATTTTTGTAAAATATAAATACATCTCATTTGTTTGGTGATTTTCATTTAGAGGAAGAAAAGAATAATGAAAACTATTTTGCCTGGGTTTGGTTGCTTTAGAAGAGAGGTGGATGTTTATTTACATTTGTTAATTTAAAATATGATACTTTATTATTACTTAGTAACAGACAGGTATCTGGACATAACTAGACCATTAAACATTTTTCTTTCCTTTACTGGTTTTAGTCCTTAATGTTGTTTTATTATATTTGTATTTGATGTAATCAGAAACATTTTCCTAAACACCACAACCACAAAGGTTTACCAAGGTGGGACTATTGCATAATTCCTACTAAGAATGTATATAACTTGAAACACATTCCTCAGACTGAGATATCCATAGAAACTGAGGAAAAGCTTTAAAATAGGATTGTGGGCTCTCTTCAGTTTGCAAAGAGACTGAATACAAAAATGTTACAGTGTATTCTAATTGGACACTTACCTTCAGAGGAACCAATACCAGGGCAATCTCTTCAGCAAGGCACTTACTCTGTTATTTCAACTTCAGGTGCATAGTTTCTTAATACAGCAAAAGAAACCAACAAGTACAAATTTTTAAACAAGTTATCTCTAGAGTTTACTCAAACTGCTACTTACAATCCGAGGTTTGAAGGGTGGCTTGATTTTCCTTTGTTCTAGAAGAACCCAGTCAATTTCCTTAAAGAACGGATGCTGTTTAATCGCGTCCTCCCCATTTTGCGATGCCACACAGCCTAGTCGCTTATTTGGATTTTTGGTCATGAACTGGGGAAAGGAGAAGTTACAAAATATTAGTGACATATGGTTCATAATTATTTGCAATCCAACCACACATTCTCAGTGCAGCTCCTTGTAAGGATACTCTCCTAGAAAGGGCTGTATTTCCTGCATGAGTGATAGGAATCCCTCTAGGGGAACTCATCTGAGACTCCTACTTGTAAATCTCATGGGGAAAGGCTCCCTCAACAATTTCAGGAATTTCCTAATTTCACCTGGGTGGGAACAGACTCCCTTTCAGTATTTCTACTCCTACTTCCAGTGTTAGACAAAACTGATAAACACAGCAGCAAATTATTAAACCCTCCAGAGTCATCTTCAGGATAAAGAAAAGGAGTACTTGTGGCACCTTAGAGACTAACCAATTTATTTGAGCATAAGCTTTCGTGAGCTACAGCTCACTTCATCAGATGCATAAAGGATAGAAGTTCAGGGAGGCTATTATTTTAGCCACTCTGATTTTGTCTGCCATAAATATTATTTTAGATTTGTTAATTCAATTGTCAATTCAAGAATTGTTAATTCAATTGCTTTTCTTGAATTCATACGATCACAATATGGATGCTGTAGCAGACATGCTGGAGATGGAAGAAAAGGTGCAGGGACCTCGTCCTTAGTTCCCAGCGCTCCCACAAAGGACGTAGGCATAATTTATTTGTTTGCACTGGCAGTGATAGAAGGAGACTAAGTCACACTCTAAGCAGCTGACAGAGGGAGTGTATTCTCATCCTGGAGTGGGCTGGGGCATGGCTCTGCACCACCCTTACACAAGAGCCAGTGGCTCTGAGACTTGGCTGAAGAGAACATAGCCTATGACTATTCTCTACATGTGTAGCAAAAGCTGCTGATAGTGAGTTCTACTCAGTGCCTCTTGAGTCATTATACCTGCTCCTGGCCTCTGCAGGTATAATGCTGCCAGGAGGCCCCTGCTTAGGTGCTACCCTTCTCTCCCTTGCTCCCAATAAGGGCCAGATTCTAAGAATCATAATTAAGATAATAAATATTTCATGACCATGACTTCTGTGAAAACAATATAATTCAGGGTGTTCCCATAAAAAATCACGCACTGCATGTAGTCACACTCAGGTGAATTCTGCATGGCTGTAAATGATACTGGGGAGAATAAGGTCCCATGGACTTTGTCACTCTGGCCAACATGTGAGTGAGCTAGATTCTTCCATGAAATTTTACATATTTGGCTCTCTATATATGCAGTATACTTGAGTATGGGAGAGTGATCAGGGTTTTAAAACAGTTTAACACTATCAGTTAAATATTATTAAATACAAATTTTTGAGTTTTGCACTTTTGCCAATGACCAGAGCATCCTTCCTCACAATTTCCAATGGCAATCAACCAGCTTCATGTGTATTTTGGTGCTTTGTTAGCTTTACATATTCTTAAGCCAGTACTGGCAGCTTTTTAACAGTATTCTGATGGAAAATAAACTTAATGAGAATTAAAATATTGACTTTTCCTTCTATTTTAAAACTCAGGTTACAATCTTTGCATTTTTTGTCTGAGCTAGGATGAGAACTTCCAGGTGCCTTTCTCTTGAAAGAGCAGTAATATTTTACATCCCTGCCATGCTTTTCATCCAAAGTACTTCACAAACTGCAATCTGACTGAAAACCAGCCTCTACAGTGGAGGAAGACAACCGGCCACTGCACAGCATATTCCATAACCATGAGTGATGGGGAAATATTGGCCAAGGGCCCTGCAGCAAACAGATATGGCAGTGGGATTGTTAGCGTCCTCCACGGAGGATAGGGCATTGCTTTTTACAGGATAATCTGCATAGCCTGCTTCACAGTTAGGGTTGCTAAGCCTTAAGGATTTTGTTTCGGTAGGGTTTTGTTTTGTTTTGTTTTCTGATTCATCCCTGTAAAACTTATTTCAGCTGCTACAGAAGCAGTTACAGCAGCCCTTAACATGGTCTCTCCCAATGAACACGTGACCCATAGCTGGAACAGCAATTGATAGGAGCATAACCGACTATCTTCTTAAAGGTACAGTGCATTTCTTCTGCAGTACATTGTGGTTCAAAATATCATATCAGCCAACCCAAGGACAGCACTTCCAGCTTGGTCTGAAATTCAAGTGAGCTATTTTCACTGTTTCTCCAGGTTCCCCAATAGAAGGCAAGTCTCATGTCAGTAACTGCCTGTATTTTCTGCTAGGGGAAATAAAAACAATTTTTGAAAGAGACTTTATCAAAGGATGACGATATACTGAGAAAACCACAAAACACATTCCCAGGTTCCTCTGCTTTATTCACACACAGGAGAAGATAAGTGACTGGGAGAGAGAGGAGACCAGGAACCAGCAGCAGTGCACCTTGGAGAAGAATAACATGGAAGCCATATGATATGCTTTTTGTGCTGTGTTATCCAGATATCAAAGCAATATAAGCTGGTCTCTGTCTATATCTGGACCTATCCTCATACCAGGCTGCAGGCATCGGCACAAGTATTTTTTTTTTAAAGTGCAGGACATTAAGATGCTACTAATTAGGGTTGTTTAGTAGTCTACCCCACAACCTAATAGGACTCAGATGTGGATACCAAGGATGAAGAGACCTGATGAAATAATACTGATAAAAGTATCGGGGGAAGGGATAGCTCAGTGGTTTGAGCATTGGCCTGCTAAACCCAGGGTTGTGAGTTCAATCCTGGAGGGGGCCATTTAGGGATCTGGGGCAAAAATTGGGGATTGGTCCTGCTTTGAGCAGGGGGTTGGACTAGATGACCTCCTGAGGTCCCTTCCAACCCTGATATTCTATGTTTGCCATCGTCTGTAATCTCTTAAAAGGCTGAAATGGACAATATCCAAAAACCCCTTTTGTCCTTTTTCCATGTGATAAATATCAGTTCATTTCCCCTCTATTTTCCGTGGAGCACAAGCCAGTGCAGATTATTCATCTCCCAGTTTGCCAAAGCATCACTGATGATGTAATTGTCAATACAATTATACACTAAGAGAACTTTCCTATCAACCGCCACATGGCGGGATGGTGCTGATGCAGCAGAAGAACCACATCAAAAGCCATAGGATCACGTGTTAGTCATAGCTATTGCCTTTTTATTTATTGCTTTTTTATTTATTTATTTATTTATTTAATTTCTTGAGGCTGGATCCTGCTCCCAGTGAAGCTGATGCCAAAACTCGCAATGGTTTAAATGGGAGCATTGACTCTTGCTGACATAGCAGTAAATTAAAATTAATACCATGGGCCCAACACTCAGTTACATTAATGCACCTTTACACCACTTTGGCAGTGTAAAGGGGTCTTAGTGTAAATGAGAATCTGATGCTGTAGGTCATGAGACTTAGGCAGCTAAGTGTTTAACACACAAACTGTCCACGGTATTTAGGCACCTAAAGAAGCAGATCGGCACCCAGTGGGATTTTCAAAATCATCTCAGCAGATTAGGTGCCTAGCTCCCATTGAAATCAACTATTTAGGTGCTTTTAAATATCTGACTAGGCACCTATCTGCATCTTTAGGTGACTAAATACCTTGGAAAAACTGGCCCTGTGTCATTTTGGAAAATGTACCTTAGGTGTTTTTGCAAATTTTACTGTTAGAATGTGAAGAATATTTTCTATCAGGTCAATTTTAAAATAGGGTCAAATTTGGAGCTGAAACTATCTGATCATGTCCTTTTAATTTCTAGAACCAGCTTTAAACACAAGGAAGACAGATTAAGTATTTGTTGTGGTTAATATTTCAGAGGTCTACTCGAGCATTAAGTGCTGTAGAGAACTCTGTATGGCCAAGCATGGTGGGGACTGATAGCTCAGTGGTTTGAGCACTGGCCTGCTAAACTCAGGGTTGTGAGCTCAATCCCTGAGGGGGCCATTTGGGACCTGGGGCAAAAAGTGGGGATTGGTCCTGCTTTGAGCAGGGGGTTGGACTAGATGACCTCCTGAGGTCCCTTCCAACCCTGATATTCTATGATTCTATGATTCTAATAGGCCTCCATAGTTCTGTAGTGACTCAGCAATTCATGACCCTATTCCTCCAACTTTGGTGACCAAGAGATAAGGCGCACAATGCAGCTTCCCATTCAGCCATCCCCTCACTCTGCAGGAGCAGAGATTGTAACAAGTCAGCTTCCCTCTTCTGATATTAGAAACAGAGAAGGTGGCATAGGAACCTGAACAGCAGCTTGGGAATCCTGAAATTTGCAAGAGCAGTACTGAGTGTCAGAAGGTCTCATACTTTGTAATTCAAGGAGAACAAAAGTGCTTCATATATAGTCACAGCAAGGAATAGAGACCTTTGCTGGAATAATATGGATGGTGGTAAACATTTACGACTCAGCTGGTCTGTTGAGGCACAGCCAGCAGTAGGGTGCAGAGATGCACTGTTCCAGTGGAAGTTCCTGGGGTGCTGCCCATAGATAGGCACCAGATCTCTTGGAACAGATGGAGAACATGGTCATTGTTAACTGAAGCTAACATTCTAGACCTGGCACTGTCTGGTTTCAGGGTAGGACGTGGAACTGAAATTGCCTTAGGGGCACTGATGCATGATCTCCTCCTATCAAAGGCTAGAGGACAGACGTCCATTCTCATCCCCCAGGACCTCACAATATTTGACACTGCTGACCTCACCTGAGAGTGGTGGGCAGGGGTACAGGGCAATGCATTAAAATGGTCTTGAGTTTTTCCTAGAGGCATGCACCCAATGAATAGTACTGGGAAACTGCACCTCCACCAGTAGACCCCTGACTTGTGTAGTTCCACAAGGATCAATTCTCTCTGGTCTTTTTCAGTAGCTACATGCAACTAGTAGATGAATGGGTCTGATGACACTGACACAAGTGCCAGCAATATGCGGATGAGACACAGTTCTACCTGTCCTTCACCACATCTGACCATACTGCTATGACCTAGCATCAAGATGGCCCAGTGCTTGGATGAGATCAGCTTATAGCTGAAGAATGACTGGCTTAAGCTGAACAGCAGCAATAGAGAGTTGACACTGATGGGCAGAGGGAAACACTTGGAAGAGTTCACAGCCACCTTTGCAGTGTTTGGTTAAAAGTACACACCACAATTGGCCAATTCAGTCCATTGTGCAGGTGTACTCGTGAAGTTGGTGCTCAGCTCTCACATAGCTGCATCCAGGAGTAAAGCTTTCTATATCATCTCTGGTTGGCTAGCAGACTCCATCCCATTGTGGTGGATGATGATGATCTGGCCTCACTTATTCACACATTTCACTCCCTCTCAGCTGGAGTACAGTAATGTGATTTACCTGGGCATGAAGACTTCAGCACTTAGGAAACTCCCAGTAGTATAGAATCAGAACACTTCAGCACATGTTCTCCTACCACAAACACATCAAACCTGTCATTCATTCTCTACACTGATGTCCCACAATCAATTTTGAATCAAGTTCAAAGTCTTGGTCCTTATCTTCAAGGCACTCAAAGGCCTGGGCTCAGCATATCTAAAAGACCGCTTAAAACTCCAGGATAAAAAAGGGTGGTTGGCAACTTTGCTCCTTTGGCACAAGGGAGCTTGCTACAATAAGGGTAAAGCTCATCAGTGTGGGGGACAGAAGTTTCTTGGGGACAATCTGAGACTGTGGAATGAACTCCTCCACGAATTAAGGACCCTCAAAACCTCACCACCTTCTGCTCCAAGTGCAAGGCACATTTCTTTGACCTGGCCTTCTCTAAAAATCACATAGCAACGTGTATATTTTTTTTAAAATCCCCAAATGACCCAAACAAGATACTCAACAGCACATACTTCTCCCTCTGTGGAGAGGATGAGTAAACAAACAACATGTGATAGATGTTAGTCACATTGTTTAGTGCATTACTAGAAGGAGCTCAAATACTACGGTGATGAGCATGTCATAAGAACCTATACAGATGAGAATAGAGATTTTCCAAAAAAGGCTAGTGAAGTTATAACCCACTGGTCAGTGCAGGTTACATGTCTGCCTCTATGCCTGAGTCACAGATTATATGCATCTGTTACCAGCACCCATCTATAGGTTTAACTTTGGAGGTCCCCAGTTCAATCTCTGGGGCTGGCCAAGATGCCAGGCCATCACACAAGTAGGAGCTCATCAAGGACTCAAACTAAACACCTCCAGTGCTAAACACAAATCCCTACAACTTGAACTAAGCAGACAGACTCAGTAGCAGGGGACTGAAACAGACTCACATCCTATATGGTCAAGCACAGAAGGAGATCAGTAACCCACAGACAGTGGAAACCAGAGGAAACTCATCCCAAGTGTCTGAAGCCTACAGCAGCTCAAATCCCAAATTCCACTTATGTGATGGCTCCCATACTGTGGATTGAACTAAGGACCTCCAGACCTCCAAATCTTTTAAGCCTGAGCTAAGCCACCAGGCTCTAAGGCTGAGAGCTTGAGCAGACCTATATCCTCGGTGGATCAGGTACCGAGGGGAATGCAAAACACACTGGCAGTAGGCTAGATAGACACAGCCTTTCTCTCCATCTCTAGCAGACAAACACAGTGCTGGGCACAATCTGGCTTGCTACACAATCTATCATGCATTCCAGCACTATCAGCAGTAAATATTCTCATTTCAATGAATAATTGTGCCTCTCACATGACAGAATGGAACTTTAAATTGCATCTCCTACACATTCACAGAAACAGACCTAAAAAAGATCTGTTCTTGTAGGATAAATAACGTGCTGTGGTTAATGTTTACTGGAAAATTGTCCTTAGATTTTTTTTGTGGGAATTAAAAATGGAAAATTGATTCTTGCATACAATTTAAAATTTAAAACACTGATCTGAAAATTACATTTGAGGTAAATGTATGGCGTTTTGTTAAACTTTCCCCGAACACTATTTGAAGGGCTGTGAAAATGTAGTGTCTAAAGAACAAGACCCATGTCTGAAAGTACAATGTAAGGAAATAAACTGTTCCAAAGCTAATCCCTTGTTAGTATTCAGCAGTAAAATACACAGACGCCTCTCTATTTCCTCTGTTTTTCCTGTTCTTCATCTGACAATGTGGCTAAAGTATTAGACAAAGATCACAAGTTTCTAATGTTCAGACAATAACTACACAGACACAAGCAGATTGCTAAATGTAAGTGGCCAGATGCTTAGCTGGTGTATACTGGCACAGTTCCATTGACTTCAACTGATTTACGCCAGCTGAGGAACTGGCCCAACCGGGAATATATCTTTTTAAAATATAAAAGATGGTTTATGGTTGTAACTCTCTTTGTAGAGTTTAAAAAGGGCATTAATGATAACAAACTACAAACAGAAAGACATTAACAAGGGATCACAGTAAGGTAAAAATAACCATGGCTAGTATCAAAAGATATTGGCAGAAGAACAGACTAACCAGAATTATAAACTGACAACAAATCAACATTACAGGAAACCAACCTACTATGTGTCATTGCATTTATTTTTCACAAAAATGTGTCACTTACACAATAGGTCTGATTGTGCATCTGGATTTGTGAGTCTTCAGCAAGCTCCGGGCACAAACATTAACAGCTAGACGTCTAGCTGCCTGTTTGCACCACAAATGAGATACACAAATGTAAATCATATGACTCCTAAAAGAGTGGAGAATGGCTCTGAAACTGAACATTTCATGATGAGTTATCATGGCACTTTCTCCCTATCACAAGTGTTTCCATGACAGGGGAGAATATATAGCCCAGTAAGATATGGATTTTTAGGGCAAGTCCTTGTATAGAGTGATGGGAACAGATATCTCATGTGGGCATGAACCAAAACCTCAGTTCCAATAGCCCTGAACTTTAAAGAAGCTGAGATGCAGATCTGACTGTTGACAGTGGCCCCTGTCCATAATGAACCAAACAAAAAGTTGGGGCCTCATCTTCATGAGGGTTTAGACACTGATCCCAATGTTACAGCTCAGGTCCATAAATCTTAACCACTCAGGGAAAATAACTCACATGCCTTACTGTGCACAAGGCAGGACACATGAAAGAGTCATTTCAGCTAAGGACAAGAATAAGGTGCATAAAAAGAGTCATTGAATGATGCTTCTTGCCCCAGTGCTGTCCAAGTCAACGTTCACTCCAGCTTTCTGTGCCACTTGCAGAATGAAACCTTATACAGACCTTATTATGGTAAGACACAACCTTTAAAGTTCTTCTCAAACTGAAAGCCCCCAATTTACCACTGGGATGCAGTACGGGACTGATGATTAAGTAGATCGCGCAAGAATGTGTCACAATCACCAAAGTTACTGGGTGACATGCTTTGGCCACCTGACAAGCAAAACTCACCTGGATTTGACAAGATTCTGTCAATCACCCAGCTCACCTGGGGTGAAGGACCAAAGCAAAGTTACTTGCATTATAGTGGGAACATTTGTTTAAAAATGGCATTGTGTCAAGTAAGGAAAACAACATACAACTTTAAAATATTTTTTGACAACATGTTAAAAAAGGCAGCAGGGTGGCAAAGTTTATATGTGGATTAAAATAAAAACACTGACACTGTTTCTCTAATTATATAATGCTTCCCTTGCTCCTAGTGAGCATACAGTGTGTAAAGTGTCAGAGTGATAACACAGCTCTAGCTGATTGTGATTTTCCCTGAAACATGGTTCTGCCTAGATTTATACAGCATACAACCGCAAGGAACACAAACATTCTGTTCCTTTCCCACAAGAAGTGTAATTTATCCCAGGCCCCATTACCCTAATAGTGGCACTCTGAACTGTGGTTGAACTCCCAGTGGTGACTGTTCTAAACTACTGAAGGTAAATTTAATTTTTAGCAAGGGAATAAAAAGAAGAAAAGGAGAAAGGGGAGAGGGATAGCTCAGTGGTTTGAGCATTGGCCTGCTAAACCCAGGGTTCTGAGTTCAATCCTTGAGGTGGACCATTTAGGGATCTGGGGCAAAAATTGAGGATTGGTCCTACTTTGAGCAGGGGGTTGGACTAGATGACCTTCTGAGGTCCCTTACAACCTTGATATTCTATGATTCTATGAAAAAAGGAAGAACAAGAGAAAAAGAAATGGAAGACTCACTGCTTTTAAAATGCTGACAGCTTCTTTGCTGAGCCAGACTGGGTAGAGCACATCGTCATGAAGGATGGATTCAAAGAGATCATCTTCATTGTCAGCTTCGAAAGGAGGTTGCCCAGCCATCATTTCATACATCAGAACACCCAAAGCCCACCAGTCTACCGAGGGACCATATTCTAACTCTTGGAGGATCTGTTAGGGAAACAGAGAGGTCAGATTTAATAAGCAACTTGAGTGATACTTTCAGATGCATGTTTATTGATTAGATATGAGATGCTTATCCTACTATAGTGTCTCAAGGAGGCCAAATCCTGTTGACTTCAATGCCAGTAGGCTTGGGCTTTTTACTTTGCAGCTCCTAGTCATATGACTCATATGGCTAAGTTTCAACGTGTTGCACTGAAAACCAACCCACAGTGGCGTTCTCAGAAGCATCAGCCAAGTTTATTGGTCTCCCCTAGCATGTTCATGAGTAAAACAGTTGTATAGCCTTCTATATTGTTTAAACCAAGTCGGGGAAAAGTCTACTGCATATGCAAAAAACTGGTGGCAAATGTAAAATCAGAACGTAACTGCCACCCTGGATCAAACCAATGGTCTATCTACACCAGTATGTTGTCTCTGACAGTGACCAATATCAGAGCTTCAGGATGAGTGTACAGAACAGGGCCGATGGAGTAATCCTCCCCCACCTTCCTTTCTCAGCTTCTGGCAGTCAGAGGTTTAGGGTCACCCTGAGCATGTGGTTGCATCCTTGACCATCTTGGCTAATAGCCATTGATGGACCTATCCTCCATGAACTTACTAAGGTCTTTTTTGAGTCCAGTTATGCTTTTGGCCATCACAAGATCCCATAGCAATGAGTTCCATAGGTTAATTGTGTGTTGCATGAAAAGTACTACTTCTTGTTTGTATGAAATCTGCTGTCTGTTAAATTCATCAGGTGACACCTGGTTTTTGTATTATGGAAAAGGATAAATAACACTTCTCTATTCACTTTTTCCACACCATTTATGATTTTACAGACCTCTATGATATCCCCCCTTAGTCATCTCTTTTCTAAGCTGAATAGCCCTAATCTTTTCAGTCTCTCCTTGTGTGGAAGCCATTTCAGACCACTGATCATCTTTGTTGCTCTTCTCTGAACTTTTACCAGTTCCACAATATCCTTTTTGAGATCAGGTGACCAGAACTGGACACAATATTCAAGTGTGGGTGTACCATGGATTTATATAGTGCCATTATGACATTTTCTAGCTTAATGTCTCTCTCTTTCCTAATAGTTCTTAACATTGTTAGCCTTTTTGACCACTGCTGTGCAGTGAGCTGAACTTTTCAGAGAGCTATCCACTAAGACTTCAAGATCTCTTTCTAGAGTGGTAACTAATTTAGAACCCATCCTTTCATTGTCCCCTCTTGAACTCTATAAATTGATTTAGATGGTACTGTTGCACAGAGATCTGCTAAGATTTATAATGGTCCTTTTAGTATGAATACTAGAAGCCAAAAGCATCCTCCTTTGAGAATTTTGTTTACAGCAGGAAAACGTGACACCCTTTCATGCAGCATCAACCCCACTGTACTATACTAAAGATTGTAGACTTTGCTTTAATTATCTTTGCTTCTTGGAAAAATTGGCAGGTTTTCTACTTATAGTGGCAGCAAGTTCCAATGTGTGACACAAGCAAGTCCATCTTTGTAGCAGACACCTTGGGTGGGTTAGAGTGATTGATTATTACTATATTACTCCAGGGCTACTGTTATTCAAAGAACAAGTTTAATTGTTGACTTTAGTCTGTTGGAAAGGAGTCTGCAGTTTGGCTGCAAAATATCAATACAAGAAGGTGACAGTTTAAAAAAAAAAGGTATCGTGACCCCGGGCTGATAGCTGGAATGGCAACCACCATACACACACTCAAAGGTTATTAGCATTGTAGCTGGAATCCTCTGGGTAGGGATTATTGTACTCAGCTCTAGTGAATGGTGATTGTACTGCATATATAAAACCCATCCAATATTAATATAAGCACAGGTATCGGTCGAAGATTTGAGTCATAGTGCTTGGATCCAGATCTGAATGTCCCCAAAATCTGTAGGTGGTTGGACCCTGTGTTTTGGTTTGTGATATTATAGAAATACATTATAGAAATGTCAGCTGCAAAGTTGTCCTAAGAATTGAACTTCTCCATGGTCTGGTGTGGGAATGATCTTTGGATTTCACATTTTTGCTTTGGCATCCTGCCGATCAAAAGTAACATGAAAGATACAATGGTGACTCAAGAGGACAAAAGCAGTAGGAAGGCTTGAGGAAAAGGAATGGTGAGAAGCAAACACACAGGGAAAATGGGAGTTTTGCCACCTTCAATGGGCCCAAATTTTCATCTGAAAATGTCTAGGAGTTTAGTACTGCCTTTTTATTTAGTAAAAATTTATAAACGAATTCACAAAGTACACAAAGTACAAAATCCAGAAAAGAAATAATGTTCACAAAGCCAGAACCTTACACAAACTCATTTTGCTCTCCTTTTCTTACTGGAGTGCTCTCTCAAACTGCATAAACTACCCTAGGCATAAATTGTGGTACCTTTAAAATGAGTTACCTTGCCTTTGCACTTACCAATACTTGATATCATCTAGTGCTAAAACTACAGATTTCCACTTTATCTTTACTTAGCAAACAACATTTTCCCCCTGCAAAATAATGTTTGATTAAAAAAATGCTGATATAACTTTTTGCCCCAGCATCCTTAGCACAAATGCAATATGTGTGAGATACATGTAGGCCGCCTTCACTAGAGAGGACTCTGAACTTTATTGGGAGTGTTCCAGTTGGGAAGATCCTGTGTGCTGCAATCCAGCCTCAGAGACCACAATTCCCATGATGCCTTGGGGGGGGGAGAGAGAGAGAGAGAGAGAGAGAGAGAGAGACTTGCTCTTCCAGGAGTGCAGGGAGAGCAGGCGGTGGACTCCATTTTTGGGGAGAGGAGCCAGATTACTGGTGTGGAGCTCTGTCCATACCCGGAACTGCTGCTAGGAAGTTAGAAGCTGCTGCTGAGAACCTGCTGGGGCTTTGATTGAGCAGGGAGCCTCAGAGGCTGTTAGTGACTTTACTGAAGCCAGGGCAGAGACTGTTGCTGTGCCTGGAGCTGACTGAGGTGGGCCTGCAGTAAAGGCAGCGTGAGTAACCCTCACTCTTGTTTGGGAAGGTACTTGCATGGGAAGGGGCACAGTAGAGAGTCTGAGTCTGGGGAGAGGCAGAATGATCATCCCATTGAACCAGGACCCAGAGCTGCTGACATTTGGTGGAGCCAATTCCAGTCTTCAGAGGGGTTGTGCAGCTTGTTGCCTTGGCTGGACGGATACACAGAACCAACAGCGTGCTGTCTCCAAGCGCTCCCATGCAAGCAAGTGTCTAGGACTCTGAAATCCAGAGGAGTGTACACTGCAAGGTGGGGTAAATGGTGGCAGTGTAAATGCCAGTTACATAAGCTTAATTTATTACTGTATACTATATTTGTTAATTTATTTTATTCAACTGACCCTCTGGATTTAAATTAGTAGTGACATTTAATCTTAGTCAGTTATACCATGTTTCTTTAAGTTGTTAAGTAAAGGTGTGTTAACTCTAATTTAAGTATATTGGATGTATGCTATTATTAATTGGTATTTCTGAGTTAGACCCATGCCACAGATTTATTTATTATTATTATTATTTCTATTTGAAGGGGTTTATTCTGGAGGTTCCCAAGGCACGCCATTGAGTGTGTACAGAGGCCAGCCAGGTGGAGGCACCACCAATTTAAAATTCCTTTAGGAGTAAAGGGACTGCAGCAGAGGGATGAATAGAGGATTCCCACCTATCCTACCACTGGGATACTCAGAATCTCTTTTAATGTCAACATCGGGTGCCCAGACACACAGGAAAGTCTATTGATAGAGATTCTCTAGGTTTTAGTCAGGCAGAAAGGATGGAAGAGGATAAAGTATGGGCCACATCAGACGAAAAACATTCACATAAAGAATCTGACAGCAGAAAAGGGCAGACAAATAAACAGTGACAAGTTTTTCAAGTGCCTGTACACAAATGTTAGAAGTCTAAATAATAAGATGGATGAACGAGAGTGCCTCATGTTAAAGGAGGATATTGATATAATAGGCATCACAGAAACCTGGTAGAGTGAGGACAATCAATGGGACACAATCATTCTGGAGTACAAAATATACCGGAAGGACAGAATAGGTCGTGTGGGGAGGAGGGAAGGGGAGGGGAGTGGCACTATATGTGAAAGAAAATGTAAAATCAAATGAAATAAAAATCTTAAATGAATCCACATGTTCCACAGAATGGATAGTAATTCCATGCTCTAATAAGAATATAACAGTAGGGATCTATTATCGATTACCTGACCAGGACAGTGATAGTGATGATGAAATGCTAAGGGAGAATAGAGAGGCTATCAAAATAAAGAACTCAATGACAGTTGGGGATTTCAATTATCCCCACATTGACTGGGTACATGTCACCTCAGGATGAAATGCAGAGACAAAATTTCTCGATACTTTAAATGAGTGCTTCTTGGAGCAGCTGGTACAGGAACCCACAAGGGGAGAGGCAACTCTCGATCTAGTCCTGAGTGGAGCGCAGGATCTGGTCCAAGAGGTAACTATAACAGGACCGCTTGGAAATAGTGACCATAATGTAATAACATTTAACATTCCTGTGGTGGGAAGAACACCTCAACAGCCCAACACTGTGGCATTTAATTTCAGAAAGGGGAACTATGCAAAAATGAGGTGGTTAGTTAAACAGAAATTAAAAGGTACAGTGACTAGAGTGAAATCCCCACAAGCTGTATGGACACTTCAAAGATACCATAATAGAGGCTCAACTTAAATGTATACCCCAAATTAAAGAACACAGTAAACGAACTAAATGCCCCTCTGCCATGTACATTGGTCAAACTGGACAGTCTCTACGTAAAAGAGTAAATGGACACAAATCAGATGTCAAGAATTATAACATTCATAAACCAGTCGGAGAACACTTCAATCTCTCTGGTCACGCGATTACAGACATGAAAGTCGCTATTTTACAACAAAAAAACTTCAAATCCAGACTCCAGCGAGAAACTACTGAATTGGAATTCATTTGCAAATTGGATACAATTAACTTAGGCTTGAATAGAGACTGGGAGTGGCTTAGTCATTATGCAAGGTAGCCTATTTCCCCTTGTTTTTTCCTACACAACCCCCCCCCCCCCCCAACGTTCTTGTTAAACCCTGGATTTGTGCTGGAAATGGCCCACCTTGATTATCATACACATTGTAAGGAGAGTGGTCACTTTGGATAAGCTATTACCAGCAGAAGAGTGAGTTTGTGTGTGTGTGTGTGGGGTGGGGGTGAGAAAACCTGTATTTGTGTTGGAAATGGCCCACCTTGATTATCATATACATTGTAAGGAGAGTGATCACTTTAGATAAGCTATTACCAGCTGGAGAATGGGGTGGGAGGAGGTATTTTTTCATGCTTTGTGTGTATATAATAAGATCTTCTACACTTTCCACAGTATGCATCCGATGAAGTGAGCTGTAGCTCATGAAAGCTTATGCTCAAATAAATTGGTTAGTCTCTTAGGTGCCACAAGTACTCCTTTTTTTTTTGCGAACTAAAAAAGAGCCACTATGGCTTAAAAACCATGTAAAAGAAGCAGTGAGAGATAAAAAGGCATCTTTTAAAAAGTGGAAGTCAGATCCTAGTGAGGTAAATAGAAAGGAGCACAAACACTGCCAAATTAAATGTAAAAATGTAATAAGAAAAGCCAAAAAGGAATTTGAAGAACAGCTAGCCAAAAACTCAAAAGGTAATAACAAAATGTTTTTTAAGTACATCAGAAGCAGGAACCCTGCTAAACAACCAGTGGGGCCCCTGGATGATCGAGATACAAAAGGAGCACTTAAAGACGATAAAGTCATTGCAGAGAAATTAAATTAATTCTTTGCTTCAGTCTTCACGGCTGAGGATGTTAGGGAGATTCCCAAACCTGAGCCATCTCTTGTAGGTGACAAATCTGAGGAATTGTCACAGATTGAAGTGTCACTGGAGGATGTTTTGGAATTAATTGAGAAACTTAACAGTGACAAGTCATTGGGACCAGATGGCATTCACCCAAGAGTTCTGAAAGAACTCAAATGTGAAATTGCAGAACTATTAACTATGGTTTGTAACCTGTCCTTTAAATCAGCTACTGTACCCAGTGACTGGAAGATAGCTAAAGTAATGTCAATATTTAAGAAGAGCTCTAGAGGTGATCCTGGCAATTACAGACCAGTAAGTCTAACGTCAGTACTGGGAACATTAGTTGAAAGAATAGTAAAGAATAAAATTGTCAGACACATAGACGAACATAAATTGTTGCGCAAAAGTCAACATGGTTTTTGTAAAGGGAGATCGTGTCTTACTAATTTATTAGAGTTCTTTGAGGGGATCAACAAACATTCGGACAAGGGGGATCCAGTGGACATAGTGTACTTAGATTTCCAGAAAGTCTTCGACAAGTTTCCTCACCAAAGGCTCTTATGTAAATTAAGTTGTCATGGGATAAGAGGGAAGATCCTTTCATGGATTGAGAATTGGTTAAAAGACAGGGAACAAAGGGTAGGAATAAATGGTAAATTTTCAGAATGGAGAGGGGTAATTAGTGGTGTTCCCCAAGGGTCATTCCTAGGACCAATCCTATTCAACTTATTCTTAAATGATCTGGAGAAAGGGGTAAACAGTGAGGTGGCAAAGTTTGCAGATGATACTAAACTGCTCAAGATAGTTAAGATGAAAGCAGACTGTGAAGAACTTCAAAAAGATCTCACAAAACTAAGTGATTGAGCAACAAAATGACAAATAAAACTCAATGTGGATACATGTAAAGTAATGCACATTGGAAAAAATAACGCCAACTATACATACAATATGATGGGGGCTAATTTAGCTACAACTAATCAGGAGAAAGATCTTGGAGTCATCATGGATAGTTCTCTGAAGATGTCCACGCAGTGTGCAGCGGCAGTCAAAAAAGCAAACAGGATGTTAGAAATCATTAAAAAAGAGATAGAGAATAAGACGGAGAATATCTTATTGCCCTTATATAAATCCATGGTAGCCCACATCTTGAATACTGCATACAGATGAGGTCCCCTCATCTCAAAAAAGATATACTGGCATTAGAAAAGGTTCAGAAAAGGGCAACTAAAATGATTAGGGGTTTGGAACGGGTCCCATATGAGGAGAGATTAAAGAGGCTAGGACTTTTCAACTTGGAAAAGAGGAGACTAAGAAGTATATATAGAATCATGAGTGGTGTGGAGAAAGTGAATAAGGAAAAGTTATTTACTTGTTCCCATAATATAAGAACTAGGGGCCACCAAATGAAATTAATGGACAGCAGGCTTAAAACAAATAAAAAGAAGTTCTTCTTCACTCTGCGCATAGCAAACCTGTGGAACTCCTTGCCTGAGGAGGATTTTTATCCTCCAAGAGGATTTTTATCCAAATATCACCTATTATGTGAATGTAAGTTATGTCCCCTGATATCCATCAGAAATCCATCCACGCATAATTTTGCATATTTCCCATTCCATTTGGACGAACAGGGGAGTTTATTATATGTCACTTATCAGTACTTCAGAGAAGAGAAACAATGATACTCCCATACAGGTCTAACACAATATAATACCTTCAGTATGTTACACTGTGTTAGGTCTTATCTATATAAGTCTTATTACACAGGTGAACACATCCCTGTTTTTAGGCCTGGGTATAGGTCATTGCTGGGAGGGAGCATCCGATTACATGTAGCGTCTGAAAGATTTAGAAGCACCTTCAAAGCGGCAATAGGGTTGTCAATGTGGACAAGGAGAAGAATAATGCAATGTGCAAGGAATGTGTTAGGGGAAAATGTTAAATGATAACATCATGCAATAACAAATCAGTCACTTTAGCTTCAATTTGACATTTTTGTTCTTCACCTTCTAGTACAGAACAAGACAAAAGAGTAGATAATAAAAGAGCAAAAGTTAAGTGTGTTTAACTGCTCCGGTCTTTTGGCAGTTGCAGCAAGGAGTGTATGACATGGGTATTTTGACATATGGAGTGACTACTCAATTTAAAGGAAAGGTAACATGAATAGGCAAATATCCAGTGGGAAAACATAATACACTATTACCCACTAACGAAAGAATGACAGACAACTGGCTACCAGCAAAGCTAAATAATTTACTAGAGAATACCGTCAAATACAGTACAGGAAACTTTTAAAAGCAAGGTTGCAACAGCTGTCAAGAACAGAATCACAGACATTGCCCCTGCCTTATGCTCAAAGGTCCAGATTTTGCGAACTACTGGTGCTGAGTAGGTTATTCCTTGTAGAGATCCACAGATTTCAACAGGATTATTCATCCAGTAGTGCAGATGAGAGAATCTGGCCCACATTTTTCACCTTGCACATACAACAGATACAGTTATCCATGAATACCACAAGCTAGTTATGATTACTGGTAATATTTGTATGTGAAGTCTGGTATAAAAAATACCTCTGGAGCTATGTAGTCTGGTGTTCCGCAAAATGTAGTGGTTGTTACTCCGTTCAGAATCCCTTCTTTACACATTCCGAAATCCGCTAGCTTGCAATGACCCTCTGCATCCAGAAGAATATTGTCCAATTTCAGGTCTCTGGGATAATAAAAAGGTATAAGATTCAGTATTTAACCCTTTCTCTCAAACAGGCCACATACTGCAAAATTTTTGAGTACATGGCCCCTGTTTGACCTACAAACTGTAGGAAAGCACAAACAGGTAAGTGCACAGCAAAAACAAACAGAATCAGCTGTTCACTATGTGCATGTAGAGTTTGCAGGAGTCATTTTGGTGTAACAAGAAAATTGAGGGAACCAAGCACTTTGTAGGATTAGGCCCTTAAACTTTCATCAGCTGCATAAAAGTACAAGCCTCAAGGCCAACCCAACCGCACTCAGCACAGTATCAAGGATGAGTGTGAGAAGACTTGCTCCTGTATAATTCTCAAACCTAGGCCTGGCCAGGGGCCACTTTAGATTCCATTATACCTGAGGCCCTGTCTGCACCAAAGAGATTCACAGTGGACAAAGTCTAACAATGAAGTTATACGGGAGTCAAACTCTAATGTAGATCTGCTGTATCAGTGCAAAACGAGGCTTACCCCAGTGATGCTTACCTGGGCATGTTACTGAGTTACAATATCTGCAGAGTTGCACCACTGCAGCCTGTCTATATTAGGAGTCTGCACTGGTGTGTAATCAAACTGAAGTAATTGCATCAGCACAAATTCCTTAATGTAAACAGAGGCTAAGAAAAGTAGAAGTAGCCGTTCTAGCAATCAGGGATCATCGTCTTGCTCCAGACATGGCCCTTTGCCATGAGAGAAGAAAGACACCAAACTATTACTCCAGCTTGACTGTACTCAGAGGTTCTGTCTACGCTGGAGGATTCCTCCAGAGGCAGGCTACACAGGCTTTCCTTTTCCTTTGTGCTGCTGGAGTGGTGCAAAGAGCCAGAGCACGTTGGGGATCTGGCCTCAAAAACTGGTAGGAAGTTACCATTGGCAAAGGCTAGCAATGTTCTGAGATCTGAGATTGGCGGTGCCTCCACCTGGCTGGCCCCTGTACACACACACGCCAGGGCAGGGGTCGGCAAACTATGGCCCAGGGGCCGCAACTGACCCTCCAGAAGTTTTAATCGGCCCATGAGCTCCCGTCGGGGAGCAGGGTCCAGGGCTTGTCCTGCTCCGGCACTCCAGCCAAGGAGCAGGGTCAGGAGCTTGCCCCTCTCCGCGCGGCTCCTGGAGGCAGTGGCCTGTCCCCCCTCTGGCTCCTATGCGTAGTGCAGCCAGGAGGCTCTGCAGGCTGTACCCGCCCCAAGCGCCACCCCCGCAGCTCCCATTGGCCAGGAATCACGGCCAATGGGAGCTGCAGGGGTAGCACCTGCGGATGGGGCAGCGTGCAGAGCTGCCTGGTCATACCTCCACATAGGAGCTGGAGGGGGGACACACTGCTGCATCTGGGAGCTGCTTGAAGTAAGCGCTGCCCAGAGCCTGCACCCCTGACCCCCACCCGCGTCCCAACCCCCTGCCCCAGCCCTGATCCCCCTCCCACTCTCGAATCCCTCAATCCCAGCCCAGGGCACCCTCCTGCACCCCCAACCCCTCATTCCCAGCCCCACCCCACAGCCTGCACCCTGAGCCGGAGCCCTCACCCCCACCTGTACCCCAGCCCCAGTTTCATGAGCATTCATGGCCCACCAAACAATTTCCATACCCAGATGTGGCCCTCAGGCCAAAAAGTTTGCCCACTCCTGCTCCAGGGCATGCCTTGGGAACCTCCAGGAATAAATCTATTCTAATAAATAATAATAATAATAAATAATAATCTGTGGCATAGCTCTAACTCAAAATACCAATTATAAATAATACATATCCAATATACTTAAATTAGAGAGCAATGTTCAATAATCCATCTCCTAAACATTAAGGCAATATTTATAAAACCTTTTAGGCTGAACGTGCACACAGAACACACTGCAATTTGAAGCACTTTTGAGTCAAATAAGGACAGTTTTATTGTTCCACCACTCAAATAGCATCTCTTAAAGCCACTCTGTTCATTGTGCTAAATGTAACACTTAGCAGTTTCTAAAATTGGCATATTTTTCAGTCCTGCAATCTGTGATTTTAAGAGGGGCACAGTACTGCCAACAACAGAATCCTCAATGCTGGAGTTAAAAGCAAGAGCTGTCAAATACACCCAGGAAAGAAGACATCCTATCATAATTTGCATGAAGTCACTTAAAAATATTGGATTGGGTTCCTCTACTAGAATTTTAGTTCAAAGTTCTGATTCCAATGAGCGTGAAGACTCAGGAGGGTAAGCTCCCAGCCTTGCAATACTTCATTATTTTCTTTGCATAAAAAACTGTTCAGAAATAACCTCACAGGAATATAACACATTCATTGTTAAAGAGCAGCACAGCACATCCTAGCAGCTGGTTTCTAATCATTCTTAGCATGAATGTGTTTATGTCAAAAATACCCAATGCTCAGTTACTAGATTGGGAGGGGTCGAAAACATGTTGAAAAAGGGATATCCACCTTTCCTGTCTTGCACAGTATTTATACATTTTCTAAAAATACTGAATGAAAAAGCAAACAAGTAAAGAAACAAATCGATAAAAACAACAAAAAGATAAGTAGAAAGTGTTTCTGCTTAGAGGAGCATTATGCAATCCTTTTGATTGTTATTTATTAATTTAAATGTATACAAAACTTAAAGAAGTGTCTGTCTGGGCTCTGAACACCTCTGCCATACGTTAAAAATACAAGCCAATAAATACAGACCAAAAAAAAGAAAGAAAAAACCCAAAAAAATAGCTTTTCCTAAGGCAAGGAAGGGAACAAAATCCCACTCTATGTTCACACTATACCAAATACTCAGCTGGAGCCAACTATGCTAAAACAGACTTAGTAGTATCATTCAGCCATATTTCAGCAATACTTGTGTAACATATATGCCTAATAGGGAGGTATCTCTTTAAGAAACCTATGCGAGGTAGGGGTAGGAGTGAGTTGTGCTGGGTCATTGTTGCTAGACAGATTTACCATTCCCCATCCAGAAGTTTCTAGAATTGGGTTTAGTAGTTTTGGATGCTCCAATAGGTTCCCTGTTGCTGGAGTCAGACTCCGTGAGGGCAAGTGGTCAGGGTAACTGCTTTACAAAAGGCCATGTGCCCTGCGAGAGTTGGGAGAAAGGAGCAGAAAGGAGGCTGTTTTCCCTAACTCTGAAGCATCTTGCAGCAGGTTAATGGCATTGTTAACTCTCCAGCTGGGAAGCATGGCCAATGTCAATTATAGAACGGGGAAATTGGGAGGGAAAAATAATTTCTTCTATTTTAATTGTATACTTTGAATGTTATTTGATTTTAGCCAAATTGTTTTTGTTAAATTGTCTCAACGAGTTTGATTCACCAACTTCTCTTTAAATGTGATAATGAGGAAAGAGTTATTTATATTTTGCTATTCTCAGTTTTGTATTTTCTCATAACGGTTTTTAAATCTATATATTTAACTGAGTAGTAAAGTAAAGTTAAGAGTCTGCATGGATTCCAACTCAAGATTCCCACAAGCAAATGGAGGGAAGATGGTGCTTTTGACTGACCTGTTTAGATTTAATTAGTTTTCTTCATTTATGTTTATGTATAACTGTGAAGATAATATATAAGGATCATAAAATAGCCATGTTATGTTCTAAAATTAAATTATTACAGTAGAACCTCAGAGTTACGAACTGACCAGTCAACCACACACTCATTTGAAAGCGGAAGTATACAATCAGGCAAGAGCAGAGACCCCTCGCTGCCAAAAAAGCAAACACAGTACTGTGTTAAACATAAACTACAAAAAAAAAAAAGGGAAAGCAGCATTTTTCTTCTGTACAGTAAAGTTTCAAAGCTGTATTAAGTTAATATTCAGTTGTAAACTTTTGAAAGAACAACCATAAAGTTGTGTTCAGAGTTACGAACATTTCAGAGTTACAAAAACCCTCCATTGCTGAGGTGTTTGTAACTCTGAAGTTCTAGTGTATTATTTATTGTATCTTTATCATAAGATTTTATAAAGTTATAAATTAACTTCATTCATTTTGTTCTTGTTGGGACTTGAATGTGGGGAAGTTGACCCTGTGCAATCCTTGCTGAAAATCCTTAGAGACTGAATTCTGGGTCTCCAGCTACTTTTCTATGGGAGTTGGGAGTTTTTTAGTTACTGGAGAAGGGCAATGAAGTGAACTGTAGCCCATCCAAAGGTTACATTTGCAGAACTGAAGACCTCATTCCTAGTCAAATCACTCCAACCTTCCTTCAGCATGAATCAAGCATCCTCATCCACTGACAACCCAGCCATCCAAGAAATAATTAAAGGCAAAGTCACAAGAATCAAGATTTTTAACTTCATGAATCTGGTCTACACTTTATGAAACAGTCTGCCTCACCTTGTGTCCCTCCACCCACAACCACAGGGATCACGGGAGCTAATCCCTTGGTACCAACTCTTCTCAGTTCAGGCAGCATTGCTCCACTCTGTTGGCAACTGTAAAGAGCTCCAGCTGACTACCCACATAAGGTCCACCAGGGCAGGCCACAAAGTCTACTGTCCCAATACCAATGTAAGCACCCTCCTGAGTGCATTCCAGTACCACACTGGAAAAAAAGCCCCACCTCTAGGAACAAACAACAACAAAACAAAAAATCCCCCCACATCAACCCTTTCAACCTAGTGGGTCAACCATTTCCGCTCACCATCCTGGGCAAGCCCCAATTATAGAATCTGTCATTGTCATAGATAGGAGACAGATACTAACCAGCTCAAGCCTACCCCCTGCCAATGGGTTGGGATAAATAAAACAAAAGAGTTAACTCCAAAAACCACACAAGCCCTCCATGAGACACTGCTTCCATCGGAGTCACGAGTGCTACACACACAAGGGTATGTGTTCAGACAACACTGTGACATCATTTAGTAGATCTAACAAAGAGAAGACTGGACTCTTGAAGACTGGGAAATTTCTACTGTGTGCAAACACTCTGATGAGAGTTGCGAAACCATTTACAATCCAGGCTGAGCTAGCTGAGCTAATAAAGGGATCAACTACAGCACCAAAGCAGTGCTGCCAGGAAATTAAATCTTCTAGGTGGAGGTTCAGAAACAAGCTTGTATTTGTAGGGGTTTTTTAACTTTCCAAATTTGGAAATCCCCACGACCTATGGAGTAATAAAAGCTGCATTAGAAAGTTGACATGTTAGGGTCAAACCATCATAGCATGATTACATTTGACACAATCTGGAAACCAATTCCAGCTAGTATCAAAACAGAAGTTAAGAACAGAAAAAAGGTCAAAATGTGGCTAATTATGACAGAGGATTGATTAAATTCAAGGGACAGCTCAGAAGACTGGAAACTCTGGAATTTGTAGTGATAAGACTGAGCCTGGAAGCTAACTATTCTTCCTAACTTTTAGCTTAACTCACTGATCTTGGAATTGGGGATTTCCCAGTGCTGGCAGAGGACACACTGGCAGCTGCTAGTATCTATTGTTTAACATTTAGTGAAGGCCAGCAGCATGCTTGACAATGAATAGAAAATAGATGAAGACATAGCCACCACCCCAAGGATCTTCTAACCTAAAACAATCCTAGAGAGCAATAAAACACAGACCGCCATGTGGTAGAGAGGCATAGTGGTGCAGTTATTGGTTTTACTTGCTTAAGGGTAGATAGACATTTGTAACGGGAAAGTTGGACAGTGACTCTAAGATAATTAATAGACAGGAAGAGTCTGAATACATCAAAAGTGGATGATGCCATTTACATCACACAAGTTTAAACCTACCTGCAAATGATCATCACATATTAGTGCAGTGATTCTTGTAGCCTTCTTTATTTAAACAGTTAATATTTACTTGATTAGGGTTCACCTCTAGAAAAGCTAGAGTATGTGAGTTATCATTAAATGGAGGATCCCTGAGACGCACATGAGGCATAAAAAAATCTTTAGTTAGCCAAGAATTCAACACCTATTATAATCATATAAAGGACAGTAAAAAAAAAAAAAAGAACTTGTATACTCATGGCCCCTTGTGGGGAAATCCATAGACAGGAGAGTGTGTGACATGCTAGTTTCCACTATCCTGATCTTCCCAATAATGTTCTAGGTGCCACCCTCTTTTACGCTAGTGCCCATTTTAGCCTATGCATATTCATAATGCATATATACCCCTTTTCTTCTTATCTTAACTTCCGCAACCCACTTATGTTGGGGGCCCCAATTCCTATAGGCTAATCAATCACTTACTTCATACTCATTATCATTTACAATAATAGTCGTTATGGCATCACTGCAGTTAATGCTTGTGACTTGTGACATATATTCATTAAAAATACCTAAAATATCAGTAATTCATATTTGTTGTTTCTTACTTCATCTTACTGCACTTATTTATACTTCACACTTGTGACTTGAGGTCTGTTATCTGTCATTTACTTATGTCAAGCTATACTTAGGCCTTTCCACTCATGTTTACTATCAGTACAGGTCCTTAGGCTTCCAGGTTCACTACTTGCATGGCAGCAGAAGCCACACCTTTAGGCATCATCTGAAATCCTACACATGCTACATTCTGAACCTTTTCCAAACTGTGACTCTCATCGACTATAAGGCCAGATGATGATCATCTAGTCTAATCTCCTGCACATTGCAGGCCACAGAACTTTACCCACCCCCTCCTGTAATAGACCCATAACCTCTGGCTGAGTCACTGAAGTCCTTAAATCATGATTTAAAAACTTCAAGTTACAGAGAATCCACCATTTGCATTATGCAAGTGATGCGTGCCCTGTGTTACAGAGGAATGTGAAAAACCCACAGGATTTCTGCCAATCTGAGCCAGGGGAAAATTCCTTCCCGACCCCAAATATGTCCATCAGTTAGACTCTGAGCATGTGGGGAAGAGCCAGCAGCCAGACACCTAGGAAAGAATTCTCTGTGATAACTCAGAGCCCTCCCCATCTAGTGTCCCATCACTGGCCATTAGAGACATTTGCTACTAGCAGTCGCAGACCAGCTGCATGCCATTGTAGGCAGTCTCATCATACCATCCCCTCCATAAATTGATCAAGCTCAAGTTAGATTTTTTGCCCTCCATTATTCCCCTTGGAAAGCTGTTCCAGACTTCACTCCTCTGGCTTTTAGAAATCGTTGTCTAATTTCAAGCCTAAACTTATTGGTGGCCAGTTTATATCCATTTGTTCTTTTGTCAACATTAGCGCTTAACTTAGATAACTCCTCCCTTTCCCTGGTATTTGTCCCTCTGATGTATTTATAGAGAGGAATCATATCTCCCCTCTGCCTACTTTTGGTTAAGCTAAACAAGCCAAGCTCTTAGAGTCTCCTCTCATAAGGTGGATTTTCCATTCCTCTGATCATCCTAGTAACCTTTCTCTGTACCTGTGCCAGTTTGAATGAATCTTTCTTAAACATGGGACACCAGAATTGCACACAGTGTTCCAGATGAGCTCTCACCAGTGCCTTGTATAATGGTACTAACACTTCCCTGTCTCTGCTGGAAATACCTCATCTGACGCATCCCAGGATTGCATTAGCCTTTTTTCATGGCCGCATCACATTGGTCTCATAGTCATCCTGTGATCAACCAATACTCCCAGGTCTTTCTCCTACGGTGTTGCTTCCAACTGATAAGTCCCCAGTTTACAGCAAAAATTCTTGTTAGTTCTTAAGTACACGACCTTGCACATTGCACTATTAAATTTCCTCCCATTTCTATTACTCCAGTTTTCAAGGTCACCCAGATCTTCCTCTCACTTGACCCTCACAGAAAGAAGTTCTGGGACCCCTTCGTCTAGTCAAAAAGACAGGTGGAGGGGTTGCAACCCTTAACTGCCAGTTGAGAACCCATATGTTAATGGACCTTAAAACTATTCTTAACATAAGCAAAAAATATACTGGAGTTAAACTAAATTAGGAGAAATTTGAAAGAGACTTTAAAACAATAGCAGCAGAATTCCTGTAGATAAACATGTAGGAAGTGAGGAGACAAGTTGAGAGGTTAACAAAATGCCAAAATTCATGCTAGAACAGTCAAATGAAAGTCTATCAAGGCTGCAAGACCTTCTGTACCTGAAACCACTGAGGAGTATTTGGTTCATTTACAGTTAAAACATTTTAAAAAACAAATAGTTATGCAACTCTGGAAAAAGAAAATCAAATGACTAAACAGGCATACGGGAAGAGAGCTGGTAGGCTGAGGAACTTCACCCTGTCCTACATAGAAAAGATAAAGAAGCAAAATGAGTATAACAGAAAAGAATGGTCAGGAAGCATATCTTTGCACCACACTGGGGTCAATGAAGAAACTGAAAGCAAGTGAAGAGCATCCCATACGGACAAGAATTCAGACGAGAGACTGACTATCCCCACTAGGGTGACCAGATGTCCCGATTTTATAGGGACCCTCCCGATATTTGGGGCTTTGCGTTTTATAAGTGCCAATTACCCCCCACCCCCGTCATGATTTTTCACCCTTGTGATCTGGTCAATCTAATCCCCACTAGAAAAAGTGCCATGTTTTTTCATTCCTTAGAAAAGCAGTATACGCAAAAAGAAAAGGAGTACTTGTGGCACCTTAGAGACTAACCAATTTATTTGAGCATAAGCTTTCGTGAGCTACAGCTCACTTCATCGTATATTCTTCTTTGTTTTGATTAGCTAAGGATAGTATTTTCTTTAGAAATGTTTCCCTTACATGTATGAAAAATGTGCATGTACATGCATGTACCTGCATGTGGATGGTGTGTGTGTGTATGCTAGCAGGACAACTGCAAGGCTCTGTTATCCATCATGTCACCCCAGTCTAATTTCTTCCCTCTTATTACTCTATACCTATTTCACACTGCCACCGCATTTGTACATTACTTGAGTGAACACATGGTGCTCTCCACATATGTTCCTTGGAGACAGAAAAGCTGATATGTAACCAATTATGGCCGCAAAAGAGCCATATATGCTGTGGCTTCCCCCACTTTTGTGATGACCCAAGTCCTGCTTGAGGTGTGGGAGATGTGGCCCACATCACTTCTTATCCAAGGGCTCCTGTGTGACAATGTAAAGTGGTCCCAACCAAGCCAATGGACTAGTTTGTACAGATTTATCATATAAATTGTGTATATTTACCATATAATTCTCTCTCTCCTAACTACACTGCTCCAAAAAACACTTCTATTTAAATGTGCAGTATCCTCTGCTGTGCAATATACAATTAGAGCAGTAACTTCTGATTGTGCAGCCATGAAAAATGTTACTGTGATATTATTCTGGTGTCTGTGTTCACTAATTGTGTTCAAACTCAATAACAGAGGATGCTGAAAGGAACTATTTTATTTGAGTATATTTTTAATTATACTTTGCACAGGGTTTAAGGAAGCTCTTTAAAAGATACTGAGCTTCCTCAACTCCCTTCAACTTCAGTGGGAGTTGGAAATATTCTGCATCTGGCTGGATTGGTTGTTTTTTTTAATAGGCATAAAAAGGGAGTAGCAGTTTTGACAGTGCTAAGGCCTGCGTTTCCCCAGAACTGCTCTAAGAAATAGCCAACTATTTTGTTAATTTGGATAGTGAGTAAATAGCCATCAATCTCTGCAATTTAGAGTAACTGTCTACACAGAACGACTCATTCTGTCTTTTGATTCCCAGTATTAATGCCAGTTGTCTTCCTCTAAATCAGAACCTCCCAAATGATATAGTGTGGCGTAGCTCAGTGACAACAGTCTATTAGATTTCTTCTTTCTCCTTTTGCATTCTCTTCTCAGGGACTAAGAAAAGTCATCTGTGTCTGGCAAAATGAGACCCCACAACATGAGAGGATTGCAAACCGCCCAACCAGTCATGCTAGGAAAATGCCCAAGTCACCTGAATGCAGTAGAAATATATTAAGCTATCTTTTTCCTGGTTAGTGTGCCAAAATCTACTGTATAGACGCAGTTCAGTTGACTTCAGTAATTGACTATCGAAAATACGCTCTTTATCAACATTTCTTTTTTCAGGAAGCATTAAATAGAATAATTTGGGCCTCGGCTTTGATTTGTGAATACTTGCCAGCATCACAGATAACCATGCAAGATAGCATGACTGAAGGATCTGTTCGAGAGAGATCCAGGACTATAATAGCAAGGCTGGTGCAGGTCAAAACAGAGGTGCATGTACACATGCCATGCGGACTGTAGGCCACCAATGGAGGGGATGAGAATTTGTACAGTGCCCACTCATACCTGGCCCAGTTCTGCAAAGGGCCCTTCCTGTAAGGTGCTCAGTGCCCTCAGTTCTAATAAGAGTTGAGATTATCATGCAGGATTGGATTATTATAACCTGACCACCAGAATGTCTCACACATATTTATTTAGCTAACACAGATAATTATATTTCCATTAGTCAAAGCAAATGCATTTAAGTAACCAAAATGGATTTCTACCAGTAACATCAGAACATCTGCCAAATACCACATACTATAGTCTTTGAATCAGGGTAAATATGAGCTCCTGTATATATATATATCTACATTTGAACAACAAAATCAAGTAGCTAAGAAACACGGTCACATACTGGTTTAAGCAAACAATCATTTTACAAGGCTATATATCTACAGCAACTTCAAAATAAAGAACAAAACCAAAAAGCATATAAATTTCAGTGTGGGTGGCACTGGATTAAAAATATTCCAGGAGCCCAGAGATGCATTTATTTTAGAAGCTAATCATTGCATTGGAGGCAAGGATCAGTTGTTTTTTTTTGTTTTTGTTTGTTTTTTGATTTTTCAATTAAATGCAAAGTTGGGAGTTAAATAAAGCATCGTAACTTATTATAAGCTTGTAAAGAATAATAGAATATCAGGGTTGGAAGGGACCTCAGGAAGTCATCTAGTCCAACCACCTGCTCAAAGCAGGACCAATCCCTAATTTTTGCCCCAATCCCTAAATGGCCCCCTCAAAGATTGAACTCACAACCCTGGATTTAGCAGGCTAATGCTCAAACCACTAAGCTATCCCTCTCCCTAAAAATAAAAAATGGAAGGGGTGCGTGAAAATCATCCCCACAGCCCTGAGCACGCGTCCCTCCCCCCGTTTCCCATCCCCTGTAGACTGGAAAACGTAGACAATACGCAGGCGGGCGGGGGCAGGGTCTAGCCAAGCTACAGTAAAATGCTGGCAGTAATGTAAAGAAAGGGAGCAGCACTGTATATATGTACTCTTTAATTGTTCTGAACTGCTCAGAAAAGCAGACTATATAAAAGAATCCTGAGGTCTTTCATAATTTTTAACTTCTATTTTGCCACTGTTGTTTATAATAAACCCCTTGAACAGTGTATCTGAGATAATATTCATTGACATTGTTTTCTTCTATGGGAATACCTGGCTTCCACTGCAAAGCTTGAATGGTCAGGATGTTCAGGGAGGGAGTCACAGGAGGCGGAAGGGAAGGAAACATCCCCTTCTAAGCCATGAAAAGGCCATGGAACGCTTCTAAGCTGCTAGCGTTTGCGTTTGGAAGCATGAGAATTCTTTATCCCATTATCACACAGCAACTAACCATTTGAACTAGGTAGCAAGCGGAAATTATTTTTCTGAGTCAACAAACCTGATTCTTCCACATTTATGGAATTGGGCCCCGATTCATTTAAGCATATGCTTACATGCTTACCGGAATATGGATGCTTTCCTGAATCAAGGCTTAATGGACTTGTCTGGTGCCTGATACAAACTCACAATTTTCTGTCATTTTATTTGGTGCTGCGTCTCAACGTTAGTGTACAGTACATCTCTTGATCACCAGAACTTCAGTTGTCTGAAATGTCACAATCTGAAAGAGGATTCTGTTTTCTCAAATCCATTGACTCTACTGGCATAATTATCTGAAACCTCAGTTCTTCAAGCATATTCATTGTCCCCCATAACATTCAGATAACTACTGTGTGATGGGGCATCTGAATCTCCAGGCAACACAAGGGATCCAGGAGCGGCGTTACAGCCAGGGAGCCCAAGACTGAACCTTCGAGCCCAGCTACCAAATACTCCTCCTTCTCCCTGCTGAAGAGTCAAAACTGCTTGCCCGATGGCAAGGGTCCTTATGACTTAGTCCGGCAACGTAATCTTCTGAAGCCTTGGTGTGCATGGAATGGGTTGCTAGTTGCCGCTCACCCACCCGAGCCAGCCTTAGGTCCCCAGGTCCCGGATATGGCCAAGACCGAGGAGCCTCAACTGGGGGACACCCTCTCCCCGGAACAACAGGAAAAGGCTTTGTGCCTGCTGGCCACCTTTCGTACAACTTTCACCGGCCTCCCTGGTCAGACTAGCATCGTTCAGCACACCATTAAGATGAACCCCGGGGAGGTGATTAGGGAAACCACTCACCTGCTCCTGCGACAGACATGGGAAGTTGTTGAAAGGGAAGTCCAAGCGATGATGGAGCTAGGAGTCATGGAATGATCGCAGAGCGAATGGCTCAGTCCCATCGTGTTGGTTCCAAAGCCTGATGGGACCCTCCGATTCTGCATAGATTTCCAAAGAGTGAACACGATATCAAAGTTCGATGTGTACCCGATGTCCAGGATCGATTAACTCAATTGTCTGGGGACCACCAGATACATTCATGACCCTTTACTTCACAAAAGGCTACTGGCAGATCCCCTTGGACCCGAGCTCCAAAGAGAAGACTACGTTCAGTACGCCAGGTGGGCTCTACCACTTCACTCGGATGCCCTTCGGCCTTCATGAAGCCCCATCGCCTGATGGACCACCTCCTGGACCCCCACACTGAGTACGCTGCTGCCTACCTAGATGATGTTGTTGTCTACAGCCGCCAGTGGGAGGTACATTTAAATGAGGAGGCCGCTGTTCTCCGGACCCTGTGAGGGGCTGGGCTCACGGCCAACCCAAAGAAATGTCAAATCGGCTGCATGAGACTGTGTAACTAGGCTCTACCCTTGGCAGGGGCCTCATCTGCCCCCTCAGAGGAAAGGTCCAGGCACTGCAATTGTACCCGGCCCCGACGACAAAGTGCTAGGTACGACAGTTCATAGGCCTGGCTGGATACTACCGATGCTTCGTGTCCCAATTCGCATCCCTTGCAGCCCCCCCCCACGGCCCTCCTCACCAAGGACAGCCCCCACTGAGTATGCTGGTCGACGGAGCGTGAAGACACTTTCCAGACTCTTAAGGGAAGGCTATGTCAGGAACCCGTCTTATTCAGCCACAACTTCAACCGGGAGTTCTTGGTGCAAACGGATATGGGGTTTGGGGCCATCATCTCCCAGGAGGTGGACGGAGAAGAACATCCTATCCTCTTCCTCAGCCGCAAGCTTTTTCCTCGCGAATGCAAATACTCGGTCATCAAGAAGGAGGTCCTCGCCATCAAGTGGGTGATCGACGCGCTCGATACTATCTTCTCGGGGCCCCCTTCATCCTGATCACAAACCACGCACCCTTGAAGTGGCTGAACACCATGAGGGACTCTAACGCCAGGCTGATGCACTGGTACCTTACCCTCCAGAAGTACGCCTTTACCGCCAGGCATTGGACAGGTAAGGAGAATGCCAATGCTGATTTCTTCTCCCGCTTAGGGGGGAATCAAGAGACCAGCCCCAAAGATTGGGAGCTGGAGTTGAGGGGCGAGTGTGTAGTGGGGCAGATTGGCCACCCACAGACCTGGAGGGGGAGGAGCCCCTCATTGAACCCTGGTGGGCGGAGCCACGCCACACTCAACCCTCTTGCCAGAAGTCAGTGGGAGGAATTAGAAGTACGAAAGGCAGGCTGAGAACTCAGTTGAGAGGCAGCCGCCAGAGAAGCCAGATGCCTCGTGTGAACCCCTAAGCTGGGAGGCCACTGCAGACTGGCCAGGACTACTAGGGCCATTTACGGACCCGAACACAGAGGAGCTGCAAGCCTTGACAGAGGCCTTCTTCCCTGACAACCAGGACGACCCCCTACAGAACCAGGTACACCTTGAGGGGGAGTTGGGAAGTGGCCCACGGGTAGCCAACCCCTCTCTGGCTGCAACGCTGACAGTACGCAAGTCAGCGTGTTGTGGTCAGGATCCCCACTGACTCATGGGGAGACTGCTCTGCCACTGTTAGTGCCCTGGTCCAGGACGCAGTGGAGTGGGCGGCCCTGCATCCCCCCTGCCACCCCAATCTGTGGGTGGCAGTATCCCCCTCTCTGAGGCAAGAAGCCTGCACTTGTCGGCCCTCCGCCAGAGCTAGGAGGACCGACTCTTTGCTGCTCAGCCTGAGTGCCGGTCTGATCCCTTAGACTCTGTATTGCGCCACCTCGCTCAAGGGCCTGGGCTAACTGACTGTTTTCTGCCCAGCCTGAGTACAGGCCTGAGCATGAGACTCTTTGCAGCCCCGCCCCAACCAGGGGCTGGGGCTCCGTAACTGTGTTTATTGTTCGGCCCTGACCACAGGTCTGAGCTCACGTCCCCCATTGCCTTGCTGATTCCCCATGTCAGGCGACCCCTGGAGACATAGTGGGGTGGATTGGCCTCCCACAGACCTGGAGTGGGAGGAGCCACTCCCCCCCCCCCCAACTGACTATATATCCCCTTCGGAGAAGGCGGGGTAACAAAGGGGTGCCGGGGAACCAGGCTAGGTCAGATATTGTCAAGAGGGATGCGGCAGTGATGACCAAGGACCTGGCAGAGAGCCATCTCCCTCATCCAGCAGTGGGAGATAGGGAGGTGGTGGATAAGATGACTGGGATGGAGAGGACCCAGATGAACAAGGTAACCTACACTGGAGCAGGATAGGCTGTGGAAGGGAGGACCCTGGAGGAGGGAGGCAGATTGTTCCTCTTGGTACAGAACCTGAGGCAGGAGAGGGACATCCTGCAGGCACAGCTGCATGGCAATCACGGATGATTATACACCCTCTGGGTCGGTCAGTCTTAAGGAGAAGTGTGTGTGATGGGGCATCTGCCCCACACTGGCTCAAAAGGGGTTAAAAGCTGCCCTAGGGAGGCTGTGCCGGAGGCAGTCAATTAGAAAGGGGCTGAGAGGAGCAGCCAATCTTAGACTGTAGCCCTTCTTAGGCTCATATAAGATGAGCTACAGGGCAGAGCAGAGTCAGTAGCTGACTGGAGCTCAAGGGGAGAAGACCAGACTTCTAGCAGAAGGAAGGAGCCACTAGCACCTGGGACAGAGCACCGCTGAAAACAGGGACCAGAGGAGCTAGAGAGAGCTCCTGGTGCACTGCTAGGGCCTGAAGGCTGAGGCCCTGAGGTAAGGACAGAAGAGGGTGCTGGAGCTGCATGTGAAGGACAATGGACTGCAGTTGCCACTGAGGGAAGTGGCTGGACAGAAATTGCAGATCCCTTGGAAGGGGGGAACACAGAGTGTGGTACAGCTGGAGGGCAGTGTCACTGAAGAGGACCCCACAGTACTGGAAGTGGCATGGGTCCTGGAACAAAAGTGATGGCAACACATTTTGAAGAACAACAGTTACAATAAGGTAGGTAACCATTTTTTCTTCTTCGAGTGCTTGCTCATGTCGATGGAGTCCCACAGGTGAAGTTGTACCTACCTAGCAGGGCCTGATGGTTAGACACCCAGATTGCAGGCTGGCTGTCAAATAAATTTTCCTGCCAAACAAGTCCAGTTTCTTGGTGCCTTTATTTTTTGGTGTGCCACTCGCCTGTCCCTGCCTGTCACTTTCATTGATGGCAGACCTGACCGGGGACCCGCCCTGGAGGGAGGGTGTACAGGTACTCAGATCACTTTGTGGGGACATAGTACTTCTTTTCTGCCTTCTTGGAGGTAGGCGGAATGGAAAAGGGGGTCTGCCACATACACTTGGCAATTTTAAGGACCCCTGGGTGGATGGGTATAACATTAAAGAGGTTGTTGGACTCCTCTGCTAGCTCCTCAACCTCCAAGTTCAGATTGGCAGCCAACATTTTGAGCAGGCCTGGTGCTCCTTGAAGTCATTGGAGGGGCTGCTTGTTTGCAAGGAGCCTGTCACTGCTTCGTCCAGAGACGACAAAGATGACTGCACAGCAGGGGGAGGGGTGGGTTCTCCTGGCTTGTCCGGGCATGGCTCCTTGGGGATCGGGGCCTGATGTGTTGTCCTCGTATCAGATTTGGCACTGTGCTCTAACTCAGGTACTGGCTGTGCTGGCGGCAGCTTGTGCGATGCGGTGTGGGAGGAATGGTGGGCGTATGGGACCGGCATAACAGGTACACCCCATGGGTTCCAGTTCTGACACTGAGTGGGCCATTTCCCCTCCCTCCTCACTGCCGCAGGAGCCGCGCTGGTCTCGTGGGCTGGTGGCAATTCGTCTTTTATAGGTGAGGGGCTGAACACCCCTTCAGGCTCGAACCATTGCCCTTCAGGTAACCAGGGCATAGATGCCTGAGTCTGATGCCTGCTGGGGCCTTGGCTAGGTCCGTCGCCTGGCTTGGCATTTGCAGTGCCAGTTGGCTTACTTGATCATTGGCCTCCAGGCCCGCTTCGGACACAGATGACCCTATTAGGGGCTGAGACCCCCTGTTGCTCCCAGGATTCGGAGGTCGGTCTCTGGCTGGGGTAGGGAGTCTGACCGCAGCAGTACCCCTGAGCAGCTCCGGGGTGGGCACATTGCCTGACACAGGTCCTTTGCCCAAAGCCCCCCTTTTCTGGTGCTGGTGGGCCGGTCGATTTCGACTGCTTCTTAGGCGCCAGGGAGGGGAAACGGTGCCAGTTGGATTCCGGTGCCGGTGGTGCGCTGCATGCTGATGCCGATGCCGAGGTGCCAGGTGTGGACTCCAATCGAGAGGACTCCATGGTAGGACTAAGCACAGCTTCCATGAGGGGGACCCTCAAGTGGATATCCCGCTCCTTCTGAGTTTGAGGGTGAAAATTTTTGCAGATCCTACACATGTCCTTTCTGTGGGACTCCCCCAGACACTTTAAACAGCTCTTGTGGGGGTCACTAATGGGCATTGGCTGGCTACATGATGAATATGGCTTAAAGCGTGGGGAATGGGGCATGCCCCGCTCCAAGGCAAAGTCCCAACTGGGACTGTAACTCCTAAATAACTACTTTAACACTTACCTTACAGGTCTAACTACCTATTGACTAACAACAAAGGAGACAAAATAATGGACTGGTAAGAACTACTAACGCTCTTCTGATGCAAGACAAGGCGCTTCGACCAACTGTCACAGGCAGTAAGAAGGAAGAGAGAGTGTAGGGTCGGCAGCGCCTAATATACCAGCACCTGAGCACGGCACTCAAAGGGGCGCTACAGTCAGCCTCTCATAAATATAAAGGGAAGGGTAAACCCCTTTAAAATCCCTCCTGGCCAGAGGAAAAATCCTCTCACCTGTAAAGGGTTAAGAAGCTAAAGGTAACCTCGTTGGCACCTGACCAAAATGACCAATGAGGAGACAAGATACTTTCAAAAGCTGGGAGGAGGGAGAGAAACAAAGGGTCTGTGTCTGTCTGTATGCTGCTTTTGCCGGGGATAGAACAGGAATGGAGTCTTAGAACTTTTAGTAAGTAATCTAGCTAGGTATGTGTTAGATTATGATTTCTTTAAATGGCTGAGAAAAGAACTGTGCTGAATAGAATGACTATTCCTGTCTGTGTGTCTTTTTTGTAACTTAAGGTTTTGACTAGAGGGATTCTCTGTGTTTTGAATCTAATTACCCTGTAAGGTATCTACCATCCTGATTTTACAGAGGTGATTCCTTTACTTCTATTAAAAGTCTTCTTGTAAGAAAACTGAATGTTTTTTCATTGTTCTAAGATCCAAGGGTTTGGGTCTGTGGTCACCTATGCAAATTGGTGAGGATTTTTACCAAACCTTCCCCAGGAAGTGGGGTGCAAGGGTTGGGAGGATTTTGGGGGGAAAGACGTGTCCAAACTATGTTTCCCAGTAAACCCAGTTAAAGTTTGGTGGTGGCAGTGGAAATCCAGGGGCAAAGGATAAAATTAATTTGTACCTTGGGGAATTTTTAACCTAAGCTGGTGAAAGTAAGCTTAGGAGGTTTTCATGCAGGTCCCCACATCTGTACCCTAGAGTTCAGAGTGGGGAAGGAACCTTGACACAGCCCTACGGATACCACTAGGGCAAAAATCTCAGACGAGTGTGCACGTGGGCATGCACACACCTAGAATGGAATAGACGTGAGCAATTCAGTAACTATTGGAATGTCTGACAAGTATGGTCCACTTTCATATTACATTACACAATTGTATTTATACAGAATAAAAAAACTATTTATCATCCCTCGTTCCCATTAGGGAATTCCCAACAGGGCTGTGCGCACCAACCTGAAACTCCACTACACATGGAAGAGCAGAATATTATTTCTTAGCTGTTCCAAGTTAAAAAATAATGTGAATCTACCACTGACATAAGTTAACAGTCTGAACGGGAGTCAAAAAATCTGAATGAAGGCTGAAAGTGAATGCTTAGCGGCTATCAGGTTTCAAATACCTAGACTTCTTGAACCAAAAGTTCAAATCAAAGTGTACTAAGACCTTCATCTTTCTGAGTTAGATTAAACTGAGTTCCATATGCTTTACCACATGAAGTGGAAGTTTGTCTCTTTCTGTAACAGCAGAAGCCTCAGGCAAAATACACCTCCCCGACCTTCAACTGCTACATAGCATACTTTGTGCCAGCTGACTGCATTTTACTGATAGATATTACATATCTAACAATATGCTGCACACAGGAGGACGCCTGTGCCTGCATGGTGCCCATTGGAAACACGGGGGTACCATGTTGGCACAGCATTCTACTATGGTGCATCACGCTGCAGGATTAGGGCCATAGTTTGTAAAGTACTTTACACATCATCCGCATGAAAGGCATGATTTTAATGTGAGATACTAATATTAGTAATTCCAAGTTATCTCCAGGTTACATTAATATAAAAGCATCATTTACATCAATTATATGCTCATTAATTCAATGTTTTCTAATATTAATCTATCAATTCAAATTCAATCTCCTTTCACCCCCACCCCCATCCGCTCCAAAAAAACCCCAAAAACCTGTTTGATTCAGAAAACTTAATAGAAGTTTCATAGAAACTTAGATCGGAAAACCTACAATGGTTG
This sequence comes from Caretta caretta, assembly GCF_965140235.1. Lineage (NCBI taxonomy): Eukaryota > Metazoa > Chordata > Testudines > Cheloniidae > Caretta > Caretta caretta. The sequence continues at coordinate 176,427,308 of NC_134208.1, read as the reverse complement.
CCAATGAAATCAATTATATGGTAGTTATTTTCAGACACATACATTCCAAGGCCAGAAAGGACCATTGTGATCATCTAGTCAGACCTCCTGTATAAGACAGGCCATAGAACTTCCCCAATGTAATTTCTGTTAACTACAGCACAGCTTTTTAGGAAAAACATCAATCTTGATTTAAAAATCATCAGTGATGAAGAATCCACCATGAGCCTTGGTAAATTATTCCAATGATTAAGTTCCCTCATGGTTAAAAATGTATGCCTTATTTCCAGTCTGAACTTGTTGAGCTTCAACTTCAGTCATTAGACATGTCTTTGCTACATAGAAGAGCCCATTATCAGATATTTGTTACCCCTATTGGTACTTATAGACTGTAATCAAGTCACTTCTTAACCTTCTCTTTGTTAAGCTAAATAGATTGCGATCCTTGAGTCTATCATTAAGTTTTTGAATACTTTAATTATTCTTGTGGTGCTTCTGAGAACCCTCTCCAATTTAACAATATCCTTCTTGAACTGTGGACACCAGAACTGGACATCGTATTTCAGCAGTGGTTGCACCAGTGGCAAATACAAAGGTAAAATAACCTCTCTGCTCCTACTCGAGATTTCTCACTTTATGTATCCAAGGGTTGCATTAGTTCTTTTGGCCACAGTGTTGCCAGAGGAACTCATGTTCAGATGATTATCCACTACGATCCTCAAATCTTTGTGAGAATCACTGCTTCCCACGATACGGTCCCCCTCCTGTAGGTATAGCCTACGTTCTTTATTCCTACATGTATACATTTATATTTAGCTGTATTAAAATGCGTATTTTTTTCCTTGCGCCTAGCTTGCCAGGAAATCCAGATCATTCTGAAGCAGTGATCTGTCCTCTTCATTATTTACTATTCCCACAATTTTTGTGTCATCTGCAAACTTGATCAGGCATGGCCAACAGGAGTGGAGAGCAGGTGGCTGGTAGGAGCAGCCGGCAGGAGCAGTAAGCAGGCAGCCAGCAGGGGCGGCCAGCAGGATTGGAGAGCAGGTGGCTGGTAGGAGCAGCTGGTGGGAGCAGTAAGCAGGCAGCCAGCAGGGGCGGCCCGCAGGATTGGAGAGCAGGTGGCTGGCAGAGGTGACCAGTGAGAACGGCAAGCAGGCAGCCAGCGGGAGCCTAGACAGTGGATTGAGCATGGTGGCTTTTACCACCTCCCCACTCATGGCAGGAGGAGAATTCACGCAGATGTACCTCTGAACTCTGGGTCTGCACTGACCAGGGACAACAACTGTGATTGGGGTGTTAAGATGGGGTGGTGGGGAGACCATACCGGAACTTTGGTGTTGGACTCAAGAACCTGAAGCAAAGGACACTGCCCAGTGTACTCTGGGGAGGGTGTCTTGCTTATGCTTTTATGTTTATGAATACCGCTTGTGCTGTTTTCTCAGATTAATGCCAGGTTACTTTTATTAAAGAAACTCTTTCTACCTCAGACTCGGTGCTTGTGAGAGGGGAAGAATTGCCTCTTAGTGGTGCCCCGAGGGTACAGTGAAATTTTCCCAGCTTACTGGGTGGTGGCTTGAGCCGGTTCTGGTTATATTGTTGAAAAGGAACCCCCTAGATATTGAACTTGGCCCTTCTTGCTGCCCACTCCAACTGGCACCAGGGTTACACTTAAAATAATGTGCAGACAAATAAATATATGGTGCTCAACAGCTTTCCTTTGCGATGCTTTCCCTTTCTTATTATTTCCACATTTCTATTTGTGAATGTTTGTAACATTATGCATAATGTAACATTCTCAGAAACTGTAGAAAAATCCAACTTATCCTTTTCATCTTAAATGAACTGAAGTTACATTTACCTAGACCAGTGGTTCTCAACCTACTTACCATTGTGGGCCGCATCCAATACTACCTCTATGGCGCTGAGGATGTCACATGGGCTGTAGCTGTGTGCTGACGGGGCCGCAAGAGGCCTGTGGGCCACAGGTTGAGAACCACTGACCTAGAGCATCATTATGTTCCAATTAGCAACTTCAGCTAGTGACAAGATATTATTATAGTGATTTTCAAATGTACTACATTATCTATTTAAGAAATAAGGACAGGTGAACTAGTTCTTATAAAATATAAAATGGCTTGAATCCTGTCCTGGACTGAACAGAACCAAAGCTTTAAGGTTCAGAACAGTGTGGGTTAAAGAGACTGCAACTTAATCACGCCCCCAGTTCCAATGATCCCTCACATTACCAGCTCCCTGCTACTTCATTCCTGGATCCGCAGGCCTCTACATAAACCTTTGGCTCTCCACCTATGCCTCTAGTTTCCCATCCCACCATGATCCTCCCCTCCTCCCTCAGTCATGTAGCTTATTCACCTGCCTTTTAAGATGCCTTGCAGAGTCTAGCTATATCCTTGCATTTTCCTTTAACTCTTCATAGTATTGCCAACCCCAGATTCCCCAAAATAAAGCAACTGGATTAAAAATCATGAGATTTTTAAAGTCTCATAATAAATGTTTAGTCTTTTGATTTTTTTTCTAGTTTTTGAGCAGATAGCAAATCGTGTTCTTTACGCTCTTCTGCGCAAGCATATGGGTCAGAAACTTTTTTTAAAAATAAAAGCAGATGTTGTCATGTAATGAGGACTCCAGGGGCTGGGGCTTTAGGAAAAACACCAAACTTCGTGAGACTCCTTAAAAAATTGAGAACTGATTATCAGTCCTTATACTACCATACTATTCTTCCTCCTCCCTATACCTCACATGCTATTTTAGAGTCAGAAAGGGCTATTTTGAGGGCTTACATGGTGCATAGGCCTCATTCTGTCCCTCTGCACAGGGTTGGATTTGCCCCTTAGTGCCTGATCCTCACGTGGGGTGCAAGGTGCGAGAGGATCCATGGAGCCTTATTTCTTGTAACTCCACACAGAGACAGACACAACGACATCCCTTCTGCTCAGAAGGTGAAATTCACTTCCATGCAGAGGGCCAGCATGAGGACCATGCATCACTTAAGTCTCATTTAAGCCCTCAAAATAAGACATAGGTAGGGTTGCTGACCTTCCTTGTTTGGCTGGGAGTCTCCCAGAATTGGGCTTGATCTCCTGAGGCTACTGAAGCCAATCCAGGATATTTTAGGTGGCTAAAAGTCCGGCGGCGCAGCGGGGCTAAGGCAGGCTCTCTACCTGCCCTGGCTCCGCGCCGCTCCCAGACCCCCAACACCTTCCCCAGCCCTGAGCCCCTCCCGCACCCAAACTCCCTCCCATAGCCTGCACCCCGAACCCCTGCCCTGCCTGCCCCGGGCTCAGCCCGGAGCCCCCTCCCACACTCCGAACCCCTTGGTCCCAGCCTAGATCCCGCAATGCCTCCCACACCCCAACCCCCTGCCCCAGCCTGGTGAAAGTGAGTGAGGGTGGAGGACAGCGAGTGACAGAGGGTGTGGGACTGGAATGAGTAGGGGTGGGGCTTTGGGGAAGGGGTGGGGCAAAGGTGTTTGGATTTGTGCGATTAGATAATTGGCAACCCTAGGCATAGATGGTGCTTAAGTCTCATGCTGGCCCTCTGTGCAAGGGTAAATTTTACTCAGAGCTGCTGAGAGCTAGTGCTACTGTCCCCAAAGAGGGATGTGGTGGTGGGAACAATGAGTGGCCAGGCACAAAGAGGAGTGGCCTCTTCTCCTGCTTTGAGGGAGTCAAACTCCACCTGTACATCACAGAGCTCCAGGAGCATTGCCTTGGCTTCCGAGCATAATTCCTCCATGAGCTCTAGCTGAGGAGTTCTGCAATGACCCCAAAGTAGGGCTGTAACTCAGGGTCACAATAGAGCCCTATACTGGGCCCAGTCCTGAAGGCCTGATTCCATCAACTATGTTTGGACATTTTCTCTTAATAATAACTTGTGGATACAGATCTGTCAGCAGATTTGCCTCTGCTAACCTCTGAGTTAGGCCCATTGTATGTAAAGAACTGTCTGCCTCAGGAGATTAAAGCTATATCCAGGTTAGAAAGCCAAAGACTGGTCACAGTCTGAGTACAGATTTCCAGTTGCTAGCTACACTCCTACTACAACTCAGTGTTTTAAGCATTGTATTGTCCATATACACAGTCTGCCAAATCCTGCTCTGAGTGACTTCTCAGTGACCCCACTGAAGACAACGAAGTTGTATGGCTTTAATTGAGGATAGACTTTGGTCCAGTGTACCTTACTCTAAGGTACAATGCTACATATTCTTATTTATTTTCTATCTGAAAGAAATACAACAAGATTGTATATAATTATAATAGGTGCAGCCAAGTATTAATTAAAACTGCCTGCTATGTGCGCTCCTAATTTTTTAAAGTAAAATAACACTTAATCATTACTTGATAAAACCACCTGATGAAAGATGCTGAAAGAATGGTATGAAGCTAGAAAATTCCAGTCAGATCAAGTCTTGATAGTGGAATGCCTAAAAATGTCAACATGTCCCTAGACATGAAATTTATCCATGGCCATATTATCTTTAACTATTACATTCAGATCAATCAGTAGGTCACTTTGACTTACAAAATAACTCACACTTGTTTTGTGGTGCTTTTAATGTATATATGGGTAAAATGCCAAACCCACCATTATTTTGCAATGGAATAGTAATGATGAAAAATTATAATAGAAAAGAAAGCAGTAACTAGATTTCATAAGCAAGTTTTTCTAGATAACAGAAGTACAAACATTCTTAGTGTTTTTACTGTCAGGATCTCATGGAGCAGAGGAGAAAAGAAAAAAAAATCCCACAAACATAAATATTCATTCCACTTAGTGCTTTGTACTTCTATAGTACCTGTAATGCAGATAGGGAAACTGAGACAGATTGATTGGATGGTGTCCTCTTAATCTATGACACTTCCATCCAAAATGTTTTTTATCTATTGAAAAGATTAGAGAAAAATATTTTCCTTTATTTTCACACTATCTTTATTGTATGTATTTGACAGCATTGTATATATAGTCAATTTCAGTGCTCCGCTCTTTATGTAGATTTTCCATCACCAATGGCTTGATCTTGCTCCCATTCAAGTCAATGGAAGATTTCCCATTTTTGCAGGATAAAGCCACCTGCCCCAAATCAAATTTTAAAAGAAAAAGAGTCTTCATTTGCATTTATTAACATGAGTTGATTATTATAAAATAAGCCTCAAACAAATTATCTAGCCTTGGAAGTTGAGCTATATAAAAATTATAATGCTTAACTATATAAGCGGAAAAATACCTCGCACCGTTAATATATACATTTTCACAGACTAGCCATAGATTTAATACTATTGTTTAGACACAGAAAAGTGGGCTCTAAAGCAACATTATTCTATGTTGTTTCAGGCATTCAGAAAAAAACTACTCCCTCTCCCTCATTCTAACAAAAATAACAGAAGAAAAGCTGCTACTGTAATCAGCCATAATTGAAGGCATTTCCTGTATTTTTCTATCAAAATGTTTTTTTTTTTCCATTACATACCAAGTGAACTCCAGTAAGGTCAAGATACCAGAGAAAAACATGACCAATTATGTCTTTAGTCAAATGAATTAACTACTTTGCTCTTCTTTTCAGAAGCTGGAATCTAGATTTCATCTCAGGCCCCGTAATCTTATGTCCTAAGTCACATTTAAAGAAAAGAAAATCTTTCCACATTTACAATTCCTTCAATACTATTTAGCTTATCAGGCTTTCCCATCGTTAGCCTAAGCTCAGTACTTTAATTATATTACGTAGAAAAACAAACCCTGTTCCAATATGATTTGAGCATGAGATAAACACAACGGGACACAGAGATTTTCAGTTATGACCACAATGCAGGGCCAAATTCTGCCCTCAACTGCAACTTTGTTGATTTCAATTATGTTGCCCTGTTGTCAATCAGGATAGACTAGGGAAGTCAATGTAGTTACACCAGGGATGAACTGACAAACTGTTGTATGTTAAGGCCACTCTGTTGTGCCTAAGTGTAAAATAGATGGAGGAATATTCTCTATATACTTATAAATAGCTACAGTTAATCATGGAACTTGTGCATGTACACTGAGAGAAGAATAAGCAATATAGCCCATAGTAACTTAGTTCACCCACAGCAGCCTTATGTGTTCTAATAACTAGGCAGAACAAGGAGAGTTAAGAAAAGCATAGAGTAATATTCATTTACGCCTAACCAATAATGTTACTGAAATGATATTTTTTAAAATTGCTCACACTTTGCATTTGGGGCCTGATCCTGAAATGTGCTAAGCAGCCATTGCTTCAGTTGAGTAGGAGTTGAAGGAGTAGTGTTGTCAACAACATTGCTGCTTTAAAAGACTCCCCCCATCCTTTTCCCCCCCTGTTAGCTTTTTGGACTCTTCTTCAGTTTTCTTGTTTTAATCAAACAAGGAGGGGGAACTGAACTAAAATTAGGGTTCCCCTTGCATCCACAACTATACACACTTTGTTATATGCCTTTCCTCCTGTTTCTCATTTTCTTTAGTTCTTTAGCACGGAATCCAGGTGCCATACTAAACTATTTTTTTCTAGAGGTAAAATCTGGTTTCTTCACAGGCTTCAAACAATAGTTTTGTTGGCAGCCGGTTAAAATGTTGCCTCCTGGCTAGATGGGGTCTATTTCCAAGCATATCGTGGGTCTGGGGGGGTGGAAAATCCTGAAAATTCTTTGCTTTTGGTCCCTAATCCTGCAGTTGGATGGAGAATGTAAACCCAAGTATGAGGAGGAGAAGACAGAGAGCTAGTTCATCATCCATGCAACTGTTGCTGGAATACCACATGCATTTCTGGCATCCACAATTCAAGAAGGATGTTGATAAACTGGAGATGGTTAAGAAAAGAGCCACAAGAATAATTAAAAGGTTGGAAAACATTCCTTATAGCTATGCTTGGCAGAATTAGATTTTTTAAAATAATTTCAATGGACAATAGCAATGTTTATTTCAAAGCATTTTTTCTTATTTTTATCAATTTAAAATTTCACAGTTGTGAGAAACCATGGAGGGAACGCATGAAACAACAGTTATTTAATGACAATAGACGTTGAGATTCCAGAAGTTAAAGCTTTATAACTGTTAAAACACAAATTGTCAACATGTCAAAACAGACAAAGTAAATTTCCTTAAACTCTAATAAGTCCTCAAGCAGCATTTTTCTTACTTCACCTATATGTACATTTCTGTTATTATTGATGGAAATATTTGTCCTTGGTTTGTGACTGTAAGATGAAATCAACATTTACCAATAAAAAATTAATCATAGAATATTGGGGTTGGAAGGGACCTCAGGAGGTCATCTAATCTAATCTAACCCCCTGACCAATCCCCAATTTTTGCCCCAGATCCCTAAATGGCCCCCTGAAGGATTGAACTGGCCAATGCTCAAACCACTGAGCTATCCCTCCCCCCTTTCAAAACTATTTATAGTGATAGACTTGAGGAGCTCAATCTAGTTAGTTTAACAAAAACAAGGTTAAGGGATGACTAATGTCTACAAGGGGAAACAAATATTTGATAATAAACTCTTAAAATCTAGCCAACAAAGGTATAAAATGATCCAATGACTGGAAGCTGAAGCTAGAAAAATTCAGACTAGAAATAAGGTGTACATTTTTAACAGTGAGGGTAATTAACCACTGGGAAAAGTTACCACTGATGGTGATGGTGGATTCTCCTTCACTGATAATTTTTAAATCAAGACTGGATGTTTTTCTAAAAGATGTGCACTAGTTAAAACAGGAATTATTTTGGGGCAGTTCTATGGCCCGTGTTATACAGAAGTTCAGACTACAGGATTACAGACATCCCTTCTGCCTTGGAATCTATGAATCCAGCCATGAAGTATCCATGGTCTGACATGGTGCCCCATTGAATTTGAGTGCACTTGGTACAGCTGCTTAGGTCACCCATGCCTAAAGCCAACCCCGTTGATACGCCACCAATGCTCTAATTAGAATTAAGTGTTTTCTCCAGACTTTTCCTTAAAAAAAAACCAAAAAAAACCTTCAGATCTTTAGGATTCTTTTTTTTTTTTTTTGCCTCCTAATCCATTTGAGCATAGGCTGATTGGCAAAAATCCCAGTGAGACACTAAGGGTCTTTCACGTCAACAGCACTACAATCCCCATATATAAGAGTTTGCCATAAAAATCTTTTGTGCTGCTAGTAGGGGCAGTTCCTGAAAGTGTTCAATGAATGGAACTCGCAGTGAAGTCAGTGGGAGTTCTAAGCCCAAAACACTCTTAGGTCTGAAATCTCAGACTTGTTCATCCTCTTCTCGTTACTAACTTGCCTTTATGGATTCACAATTCACAAACAGTCTTTCACAGCCTCTCCATTCTTTGAAGATTACAGATCATAATGAAAGCAATGGAAAATAAGCCATACTCAACACAGATAAAAGACAAAAAGAGAGATGTGGAGAACAAACATGACTGGCAACCCAAATTCTATGTCTCTTTTTTAGAGTCTGCTTTGTATAGTCACTTGATACATGAGCACAGGAGGCAATACAAGCTTAATAGGCCTAGTGCGTGAACGACCAATGTAGCTAATTGTTTTAGGTGCCTACCTAAGAAGTAAGCCAAAACATTAGGAGAGGCGTGGCCTTATTGAATCAGTCATTTCTGCATCCAGGCCTGTTGTCAATGATGTGGGCAGAATGGAATACCCACAAAAGGCCATATTGTGAATCCCTACTCATCTTGCTAAGCACTTAGTCAAATAGTCCCATTGGTTTCTATAGGACTACTCACTAGAGTAAGTGCTCACCATAGTCTGTCCCTGTTTACACACGCAGACCACCTTTGAACTCCCTGAGTAACACAGTCCCAACTTTATGCTTGTGTTAGGGATAGACTGAGCCAGCACATTCAGATACAGATTTCTGAAAAGTTTGGCAGTTTTTGAACCTGGGAGTTTGATTTGAGCCTACACCTTCCGTTTCTATCATTTCCTTAACTACTCTAACCTTATGTAGCCTTTTAAATAAAGTTTCCAAGAAATAATAATTCCAGTTCGGCAACCTCAACGTAATATAGAGTAAAATCCCTTGGCACAGGTAACCATGAGATGTATGATTGCATGTAAAACCGTTAATGTGCTAGCATGATCCTGTATTTTTGTGCCATTTTGGACAAAGCAAAAACTCTGCAAGTTCATGGTGTGTAGACTGTGCGATGGAGGAGTGTTCTTGCAGGTTGCTATATACAATGATTCTTTTTATAAAACAAACAAATGCCTCAAAATTGTCCCCACTCTGCTCCCAAGGGTGTCTTTAGTAGGGAACAAACACGAGTCCTCGCTTCAAGCAGGCTCTTATTATAGCCCCATGTCAAGTTTCCATTCAGAAGAATGCTTTCTAAGTCAGAAATAACAACTTTGCATGGAACATTGATATAGACAGATTTTTGCAAGCTCCCACTGCTCTCAGTGAAACATTTTGGGTCTTTTTATGGAAAGCCTTTCCACAGGCTAATGTACATAATGTATATGTAATAACATATGAATGGATTAACTCATATTTATGTTGACCCTTAAGAATGTTGTTTCCTAACAAAATGTTTACTTATTTGGAATCCCTGAAGGAAAGGTTTTAATATTTCTCCTTCCATTCTGATTTCAACAGCATAGTTCACATGCCTAAGTTTGTTTTTACACAACCGGGTCATCTGAACTTCGGAAGTATATGTATGCTCTTAAACTGAAAATCTTTTCTAACTCTCAAATAGCTCTATATCATTTAATTGGGGTGCAAGCAGCAGTACTCAACAGAAATGTAATAGGGTTCTGAAGAAACTACTCCAAAAACCTATAGAATTTAATAGAGAATGAGATCTTTTCTACAGTTGTAGGGAGAGAGAAGAGTTGTTTGTTTTTAAACCTTCTGATAGTATACTGTAGCAGAGAGAGAATTCTCTGGTTCAGAAGTTCTCCAAAGGCTATCATTTCTATTAAATTCCATAGGACACTTTCATAAGGGAGGAGCTCTGGCAAAATTAAGAAGAACCTATTCATTGATCTATAACATAACAAAAATGTTTCAGATTCTGTTGATAGCACCTAACTTTATAACCAGACAGAAAACTGATATTATTTTTTTTATTTTAGAAACAGTCACTGGAAAGAAACTTGAACAACTATTACATGAAATAAGGAACTTCCTCTGCATTTCTTGTAATCCCCACACTACTAAACAAGTCAAATGGAGTTGTGGATGCACAAGGAATGCACTATCAAGACTTAAAGGTGACATGATTTGGTAGTGGTCTCAAGAACACAAGACAGAACTCTACATGTAATCCACTTGAAAAATGTGGGTGACATCTCCCTCTAGTGGCTGATCTGCATAGAAGATAAGAGCCTTCTACTGCTACCAGGTAATGAAGTTAGTTCTGTAGTTCAAGAGGTCTTTGCTTTGGCAATGAGATCCTGGCTTCAAAGCCTGACTACAGGCTGTGGTGAAGGATCATTACATATAGAGTACAAATATTTATATTTCAGAAGTTGGCCATTTTCAGCTAGAGGTGCATAAGTAGATCACCATTATGGTTCCCTATGCTCACAGGTAAAGGCTTCAATTGTATTTTATCAACATTTACAAATAATTTTTTTCTAGACTGAGAGCCTGTGAGTAAATCTGAGTTTCAAGGTCATTTTATATGCATTGTGGTAACCCATGAAAAATAAAGGGTTTAAACTGAACAGCTATACAACATTAACTCTAGCACGATCAATGGGATGCTATCATTAATATCAGAAAACACAAAGTAAAGTTCACCTACTATGTTTAACAACCTACATACATAATAAAAGGCACTATTCTTAATTGGCATACAAGTTATGGAAAGCTGATTTGTAGGAGTGTCACTTGTGAAAAACGACACCTCATGACTTGTTTAATGACAGGATATATACATTTACCAACATGAAAAAACATCCACAGAGCTACTCCGCCTGGTATTTGTTGGGAAGTTCAACAGAGGACAAAAAGAAAAGAAAAAAAATGGTCCTACGAAGGCTGATTCATGAATGCAAAACTTGGGAGAAGTAAAAACTGTGTAAAAATGCAGACAGTTGTAACTTTTGGTATTTACATGGCAGCTAATCCATGCAGACACTGACCTCAGCAGGATTACATGGCAAACTTTGCACAAAGATGAACTGTTCCTAAACAATTTCTTTAGTATGCAAACGATGTAGTTTGAGCCTGACATACTATTTTTAAGGTTTCAGAGTAACAGCCGTGTTAGTCTGTATTCGCAAAAAGAAAAGGAGTACTTGTGGCACCTTAGAGACTAACCAATTTATTTGAGCATAAGCTTTCGTGAGCTACAGCTCACTTCATCGGATGCATACTGTATGTGCCACAAGTACTCCTTTTCTTTATACTATTTTTAAAACTTTAAAGGGATATAATCTGAAGTACTCAGCAACAATTTCTTTAGGGGGTGAGAGTGTTGGTTGGGGGAGGGTTAATTAGTTTACTCAAGTGGCTAGCTATTAATGTAATATTTCACAAACTTCCTGCTAAACATTGGTAAGGCCAGTAATTATCCTATTGAACTTCCTGAAACTCACACCGGCAACCAGGTTTAACTCCTGTAGGAAACAATGATACAGATTTCCAGAGAACTGTTTTTTCATAAGGTTTTATAAAATTTTCCATTTACACTAAGGTCCCGTTACACCAGTGGTTCTCAACCAGGGGCCCAGGGCCCCCCCGGGGGGGGGGACGAGCAGGTTTTAGGGGATCCACCAAGCAGGGCCAGCATTAGACTCACTGAGGCCCAGAACAGAAAGACAAAGCCCTGGACCCTGTGCCCCGCCCTGAACCCCGCCATCCGTGCCTGAAGCTGAGGTTTCAGCAACTTAGCTTTGTGGTGCCCCCTGTGGCGTGGGGTCTCAGGCAATTGGGAGGCAGTGACCATGAGATGGTCGAGTTCAGGATCCTGACACAAGGAAGAAAGGAGGGCAGCAGAATATGGACCCTGGACTTCAGAAAAGCAGACTTTGACTCCCTCAGGGAACTGATGGGCAGGATCCCTTGGGAGAATAACATGAGGGGGAAAGGAGTCCAGGAGAGCTGGCTGTATTTTAAAGAATCCTTATTGAGGTTACAGGGTCAAACCATCCGGATGTGTAGAAAGACTAGTAAATATGGCAGGCGACCAGCGTGGCTTAACAGTGAAATCCTTGCTGATTGTAAACACAAAAAAGAAGGTTTCAGAGTAGCAGCCGTGTTAGTCTGTGTCTTCAAAAAGAAAGGGAGTACTTGTGGCACCTTAGAGACTAATAAATTTATTTGAGCATAAGCTTCCGTGAGCTACAGTGGATGCATGTAGTGGAAAATACTTCATCGGATGCATGTAGTGGAAAATACAGTGTTTTTGAAGATTTTTTGTTGAAGAATTGCCACTTTTAGGTCTGTAATCGAGTGACCAAAGAGATTGAAGTGTTCTCCAACTGGTTTTTGAATGTTATAATTCTTGACGTCTGATTTGTGTCCATTTATTCTTTTACGTAGAGACTGTCCAGTTTGACCAATGTACATGGCAGAGGGGCATTGCTGGCACATGATGGCATATATCACATTGGTGGATGTGTAGGTGAACAAGCCTCTGATAGTGTGGCTGATGTGATTAGGCCCTATGATGGTATCCCCTGAATAGATATGTGGACACAGTTGGCAACGGGCTTTGTTGCAAGGATAGGTTCCTGGGTTAGTGTTTTTGTTGTGTGGTGTGTGGTTGCTGGTGAGTATTTGCTTCAGATTGGGGGGCTGTCTATAAGCAAGGATTAGCCTGTCTCCCAAGATCTGTGAGAGTGATGGGTCATCCTTCAGGATAGGTTGTAGATCCTTGATGATGCTCTTGAGAGGTTTTAGTTGGGGGCTGAAGGTGATGGCTAGTGGTATGTTATTTTCTTTGTTGGGCCTGTCCTGTAGTAGGTCACTTCTGGGTACTCTTCTGGCTCTGTCAATCTGTTTGTTCACTTCAGCAGGTGGGTATTGTAGTTGTAAGAATGCTTACAAGAAGTGTAACACGTCCAGGGAGGAGTATAAAAATATTGCTCAGGCATGCAGGAGTGAAATCAGAAAGGCCAAATCACACTTGGAGTTGCAGTTAGCAAGAGATGTTAAGAGTAACAAGAAGGGTTTCTTCAGGTATGTTAGCAACAAGAAGAAAGTCAACGAAAGTGTGGGCCCCTTACTGAATAAGGGAGGCAACTGAGTGACAGAGGATGTGGAAAAAGCTAAAGTACTCTATACTTTTTTTGCCTCTGTCTTCACGAACAAGGACAGCTCCCAGACTACTGCACTGGGCAGCACAGCATGGGGAGGAGGTGACCAGCCCTCTGTGGAGAAAGAAGTGGTTTGGGACTATTTAAAAATAGCTGGATGAGCACAAGTCCATGGAGCCGGATGCACTGCATTTGAGAGTGCTAAAGGAGTTGGCGGATTTGATTGCAGAGCCATTGGCCATTATCTTTGAAAACTCATGGTGATCAAGGGAGGCCCCGGATGACTGGAAAAAGGCTAATGTAGTGCCCATCTTTAAAAAAGGGAAGAAGGAGGATCCAGGGAACTACAGGCCAGCCAGCCTCACCTCAGTCCCTGGAAAAATCATGGAGCAGGTCCTCAAGGAATCAATTCTGATGCACTTAGAGGAGAGGAAAGTGATCAGGAACAGTCAGCATGGATTCACCACGGGCAAGTCATGCCTGACTAATCTAATTGCCTTCTATGATGAGATAACTGGCTCTGTGGATGAAGGGAAAGCAGTGGACGTGTTATTCCTTGACTTTAGCAAAGCTTTTGACATGGTCTCCCACAGTATTCTTGCCAGCAAGTTAAAGAAGTATGGGTTGGATGAATGGACTGTAAGGTGGACAGAAAGTTGGCTAGATTGTTGGGCTCAACGGGTAGTGATCAATGGCTCCACATCTAGTTGGCAGCCGGTATCAAGCAGAGTGCCCCAAGGATCAGTCCTGGGGCCGGTTTTGTTCAATATCTTCATTAATGATCTGGAGGATGGCGTGGACTGCACCCTCAGCAAGTTTGCAGATGACACTAAACTGGGAGGAGTGGTAGATACGCTGGAGGGTAGGGATAGGATACAGAGGGACCTAACAAATTGGAGGTTTGGGCCAAAAGAAATCTGATGAGGTTCAACAAGGACAAGTGCAGAGTCCTGCACTTAGGACGGAAGAATCCCATGCACCGCTACAGACTAGGGACCGAATGGCTAGGCAGCAGTTCTGCAAAAAAGGACCTAGGGGTTACAGTGGACGAGAAGCTGGATATGAGTCAACAGTGTGCTCTTGTTGCCAAGAAGGCTAACGGCATTTTGGGCTGTATAAGTAGGGGCATTGCCAGCAGATCGAGGGAAGTGATCGTTCCTCTCTATTCGACATTGGTGAGTACTGTGTCCAGTTTTGGGCCCCACACTACAAGAAGGATGTGGAAAAATTGAAAAGCGTCCAGCGGAGGGCAACAAAAATGATTAGGGGACTGGAACACATGATTTATGAGGAGAGGCTGAGAGAACTGGGATTGTTTAGTCTGCGGAAAAGAAGAATGAGGGGGGATTTGATAGCTGCTTTCAACTACCTGAAAGGGGGTTCCAAAGAGGATGGATCTAGACTGTTCTCAGTGGTAGCAGATGACAGAACAAGGAGTAATGGTCTCAAGTTCCAGTGGGGCAGGTTTAGGTTGGATATTAGAAAAAACTTTTTCATTAGGAGGGTGGTGAAGCACTGGAATGCGTTACCTAGGGAGATGGTGGAATCTCCTTCCTTTGAGGTTTTTAAGGTCAGGCTTGACAAAGCCCTGGCTGGGATGAGTTAGTTGGGGATTTGTCCTGCTTTGAGCAGGGGGTTGGACTAGATGACCTCCTGAGGTTCCTTCCAACCCTGATATTCTATGATTCTATGATGATTCTAAGTGCCCTGCTTGCTACGCCCTAGCGCTGGCTCTGCCTCTTATATGCAGAAAAAACAGTTGTTGTGGCACAGGTGGGCTGTGGAGTTTTTACAGCATGTTGGGGGGCCTCAGAGAGAAAAAGGTTGGACCCCCTGCTTTACACCACTTTGACACTGTAAAGTGGCCTTAAAGTGAATGTAACTGTAATTTAGTCCTACTTTAAGGCCACTTTACACTGCCAAAGCAGCAGAAAGGGGACTTAATGTAAATGAGAATCAGGCTTTTTGAGTTAAATGGCCAGGATATTAAACTCCAGTATGCAGCTTCTGTGCATGTGCTGCTACGGCTTTCCATAAACGTATTTATATAACATAAATATACATATTTCTACTGTGTCTTGTGAAATTGCAGATTCCAAATGGAAAAGGTGTAATCAAATGAAACAGGGAACTATGAGAAACAAACATTTTAATAAAGATAATACTTTGTTTTAAGAAAATTTGAGAGAGAAGAAAAGCCACAGAAGTTTTGCTTTATCCAAAGAGAGCAATGCCCTGTATCAAAGTTTGAATGACACCCAAATGGTCTAGCACTCATAGAAGTGGGGGTATCAGTTTACAGTCTTGGAAGCCAATTGTTTTATTATTATTTGAAAGTTGATCTTATTACTACTTTATTTACACGTTAATCATAGGGTGCACTATAATATGTATCTCAACATTCATCAGTCAAGATAAATGATGTTCAACTCAACCACTTGTTCAGACCCTTTTATAAGCTGTAGCTCATTCTCGTCTAAATCTATGGCTACACTGCAGACGTAAGAGCAGCACAACTACGGCACTCCTTACAGAAGAGGTTTTTCCATTGCTGTAGTTAATCCAGCTCTCTGGGAGGTGGTACTTAGGTCAACAGAAGAATTCTTCCATCGACCTAGTCGTGTCTACACTGGGCTTAGGCTGGCTTAACTATGCTTCAAAGGCCCATGGATTTTTCAGGCCCCTAAGTATCATAGCTAGGTCAACCTAAATTTTAGGTGTAGAGCAGTCCTGAGTTCTAATTTAGAGCCACAGCATCTTGTGCATTGGAAAATCCCATGCAAAGGCCAGGAAACTCTTTGAGGTTCCTTCAAATCATTCTGCTGAGGCAAGGGTTCTCCATCCTCTATGGCAGTGGTTCTCAAACTTTTTTTTCACGGACCACTTGAAAATTGCTGAGGGTGTCGGCGGACCACTTAATGATCTTTCCAAATGTTGTTTGTACTGTTAGCGCTTTGGATAAAAGCACTATATATAAAAAAACCTTAATAATGATTAATTTTTTTTGTTCTACAAATAAAAGCACACAACTCATATTTTAATATTGGTAGTCTTACCTTTCTAATGCAATGGATGTGCCCTCTCTCCCCCACTGCAGCCTCCAAGCTGGGCCTGGGAAAGAGGGGGGGGTCTCTCCCTCTCTCCCCCACTGCAGTATCCCCTGAGCTGGGGCTGGGAAGGGGGGGTGTCTCTCCCCCACCACAGCAGCCACAGAGCTGAGGCTGGGAAGGAGGGCGTCTCTCCCCGTCAGCTGCAGCCCTGGAAGTGGAGAAAGTCGCTTCTTTCTCTGACCACCACAGTCTGCACATCCCAAATTCCCCCACCCCCTCTTCTCACCCCACTGCCCCCACCCACCGACCCCCTATTTCCCCCAAGGCCACCACCTCACCTTCCATGTGCATCTTCTCCAGGGTCCAAGCACCACAGTCTGAGAACCACTGCTCTATGGAATAGGCAGGGAACAATACACCCCAAACCTGCTGATGTTTTAAGAACCTTTGATAAATCCCACGTCTCATGGTATCCACAAAAGGCAACAACATTTGCCCTTTTGAGTCCTACTGTTGTGGCCTTGCTGCTGGTGGCTGCCACAAGATTCCCCCAGCTCTTCCTCAGAGAAATTTCAAAGGGTGGAAGTGGAATTCACATAAAATAATGCTGATGGGAGAAGCTGCAGTGGAGAGTGGTTATCTCCTCACCTATGCCATTCAGCACACCTTCTCCCCTATCTGCGGAGCCCTGCCTTCACAAAGTTTGGCTGGGGAGGCTTCCATAGGATTGTGGGGAAAATGAACATTCTGCAGAGAGGATACCCTTTCATTTTGCTGCTGTCATTTTAAGGCACCTTTTCAGTGCAAGAAAGGTGTAAAAGGCCTTTGTGCAAATGAGAATCAGGACCTCTGTATAATATTTATAGGGCATGATACACTGTGCCTCTGGAGTTATTACAATTTATCCCCTAAATCTATTCTGTATTTAGCCATTTTTGGTAATAACTTTTTCTGTCCTCAATATACAGCACCACAAAGGCTTATGACCTGTTACTCTGGGTTAACTGAGGTAAATATGTATTTAGGTGGTTTCTTAAGTGCATATTATTTCCCTACTGCAAGGACTCCTTCAGAACTGGTTCATATTTATTGCTTCAGTGTGTGTTTGGAACCTTTTAAATATCCATTATTCCCCTAATTGACCATAGCAATTCCATTTGTGTCATTATGTTTGTCAGGATATATTTAGGCACTCTTTTCAAAATGGGTGTTATTTACCTAATAGACCACAAAATCTCCCTTGGAAACCTTATGCTGTTTCAGGTAAATAAATACTGTGGATGCCATAGTGTTTACCTGTTAATACTTAATGTTACCACCATCTATTTGGAGAAACCAGGTACTGTAGTTAGTTTAGGTTACTCATGTCCAAGGTTTTCTCAGGACATTTGCTTCTACATGATCTTGGCTCTGGATACATACCACACTGAAACTGAGCCTTCCACTGATGGGTATCTGCACTTATACACCAGATGTTACCTAGATTTTGCTCGTGCTGGGATATGCCCTATGATGTGGAACACTTTGCTTCTCCTCCCACTTATCCTGAATCATATTTTATCTTCCCAAGAGAGGCGAGGTGGGTGAGGTAACATCTTGGACCACCTTCTGTCTATGAGAGAGACAAGCCTGAGAGGTCTGAAGAAGAGCTCTGTGTAAGTTTGAAAGGTTGTCTCGCTCACCGACAGAAGTTGGTTCAATAAAAGATATTACCTCACCCACCTTGTCTCTCTAATATCCTGAGACCAACATGGCTACAACTACACTCCATACATTTTTCATCCCAAAAGCATTTTTTGCCAAATGATACACTAAACCTTAGAACTACCACGGTCAGCTCTATTTATTACCCCTCCTTTCAGCCCT
The DNA here is from genome assembly GCF_965140235.1 of Caretta caretta. Classification (NCBI taxonomy): domain Eukaryota; kingdom Metazoa; phylum Chordata; order Testudines; family Cheloniidae; genus Caretta; species Caretta caretta. Next base: position 176,409,169 of record NC_134208.1, on the reverse strand, counting down.
TTTCTTAAATTATTTTTGCGTGTTCATATTTTGAGAAGGAGGTATTATATTGTATTTAGTTTTATTTTGTTTTATGGTTCTGCAACTACGTACATAAGAGAAGGGGGCTACATTATTCTGATTTATTATTAATAATAAATCAAGAAGAGCTATCTGGAATAGCTAAAATAAGTATCTGAGATGCAGCCCTTTATTTCAATGTCCTTTCTGGTGCTTTTACATGCTGATTCTGAAGGGCCATAATTCAGCCCTGTTGAGGCCAAACTCATACTGAAATTTTACTCCTGGGGGAATTCTATGCCACTGCACATGCACAGAATTCATGTCTCCTGCAGATTTCTTTGCTTCTCCGCAGAAATATGACTTTCTAACAGGGAAGCAGCAAGAGCAGTCAAGCACCACACCCTACCTGCCCAGGTATATCGTTTGAGACACCCAGAGCAGCCGCAGAGAGGTAAATTGCCACAAGGCTGGGGACGTCCCAGCCAGTAGCTCCTACCCTGAGCTGGGATCAGCTGCTAGTCCCGGTTGGGCTGGAGGCAGGAGAGGACAGGACTGCCTCTTCCCCTGTAAGGAGTGGCTGGGGCTGCGTCAGACCCCCGCCCCTCCCGAAACTTCCCCCAGCTGCAGGAAGCTCAGTATCCTCCCGTTTCCTGCCCCCATCACTCCTCGGCTGCAAGGGGAGAGGTCACTGTAAAGGGAGCTGTTCCCCCATCCGCCCAACCCCCATTCATCTGGACTTCCCATAAACAGACACCCCCGCCAAGCCTCACCCCGTACACCCAGAACCCCCCCAGCCCTCCATGCCTGAACCCCACCCCATTGACCCTCAGCCCCTGCATCTGGAGTCCTCCTATGACCAGATGCCTTGCCTCTGGACCCCCATCCCTGCATCCAGACCACCCCTCATTCAGCTCCCTGCACTCAAACCTCCACCCTTATGAGCCCCACCCCCCTGCACAATCCTGAGCCCCTATATCAAGACCTCTATGCCACTGCCCCCAATTAGCTGCACTCAGTCCCCCATCCCACCAAGCCCCACTCCCCCAGCAACCAGATCCCTCTGTTGACACCCCCATACTCAGCCTCTGTGCATCCAGATTTCTCCAACAGCTAGAGCACCTACTGAACTGCCTGCACCCAGATTGTCCCACACAAAATCCTCTCACCCCACATCTGGATCGCCCCACACTGAGCCCCTCCACACTTGGATCCTGCCTGGTTGAGCCTGCCTGTCCCACACCTGGTGTGCCTGGTGCAGAGGGGCAGGGTCCCAGGGTGTTACTGGGGCAGGTCCAGGACTTGTGCTGTGTCAGAGTTGGGTGCAGCCTCACCACTGAGTACGTGTCCCCGGGGTGGGGAGACTGCAGGGTGAGCTCCTACCTTTGTGCAGCCAGTGGCCTGTGCTCCCCACTGCCATGCTGAAGCCTCTGCATTTATTTATTGACAAATAAAACTTGCAGAATTTTGCAGATTAAAAAAATATTGTGTATAGAATTTTTATTTTTTTGGTGCAGAATGCCCTCAGGAGTATGAAATGAACCAAAGTTCGAATCACTAAAAGGATTACTGAATTAAGTCGTCAATGAGTATAACCCTGGGATAATGTAAACCTGTTACAAAAGTGAAAATCAGTTGGGTGGCCTGCAGCTGATGGTACTCCACTCTCTCACCCCTCAGCCCATCTTTAGTAAGAGCTTATAAGTGGCTTTGTGGTCTTGAGGTATCTGCAGTCTCCTCAACTGCCATTCTAGGCTCCCAGTGTTAGATGGCACATTTGGACACCAGGTGCAATGCTGGTACTAGCCCACTGGGGGCCCTAACCAGGTATACCCCCCCCCCCCAACACATACTAAAAATTAATAGGTGGCCCCCCTTGAGCTGCTCAGGGCCCTAAGCATTTGCCTTGTCTGCTTATGCCTGACATTGGCTCTGATCAGGTGTCTCTAACAACCAGCTGACAGTTGCTGTTGCACCACTAAATGCTTCTGATGATAATCCATTCTACTGTTGCTGTTACCCCTGAGTCACCTCCAGGCGCAGAGTACTGCAAACATGACTCAAACTGGGTTTTAATGTATGGTTTTGCTGATCTGTCGCTCTCTTTATTATTGCTGGGGAGTAAGTAGGATGTTGAGAGGTAGGCAAGGGAAATTTATAAAAGCAACTGGAGGCTTGTGCCACACAATAGCATCCGAGATCGCCATAGTTCTTCCCTATTCTTAGGAGAGGAATTATTTGTGATAACTCTGTGATCCAGCATCCCCATTGTAAGGTGGGTGGACATAATGGTGAAAAAGTCTGTGAATCATTAACGTAATAGAGCTAGCCTATTACATATCAAGTGTGTATGAGATGAGCTGTCCCGCTTGCATATGATCAAATAGAATATCATTCAGCTGAGATCCAGGTTCAATTCTCTGCTGTGTCACAGACTTCCTATCTGACTTTGGGCAGGTCAGCTAGTCTCCCTGTGTTTCAGTCCCCCATCTGTAGAATATGGATAATACTTCCTTATCTCACTGGGGTGTTGTGAGGATAAAAAATACATTAAAAGATTGTGAGACACGCAGATACTATCGCATTGGGCACCATATAAGTACCTTTCATGACAGATTTGCTTTGCTGGTGCTTCAGGCTAGCCATGCGAATAAATATATTTTGTGGGTTTATTTTGTATGTCCTGTCTGGCTTGTGTCCTTAGTACCCTCCTTTTCAGTTGTGAAAGCTGGGTTACGTACGCCAAACAGGAGCGGAGGTTGAACAGTTTCCATCTCCACTGTCTTAGAAAAATCTCTGTCGTTACTTGGGACCAATGGATCACCAATAACAAGATCCTTGCAAGAACTGCCCTGCACACTATGCTGGACATTTGCAGACTTCGCTGGAGTGCATGCCTCAAGATCATCTGTTGAAGGCTGTGCTCTATGGGCAACGTAAGAACTGCCTGTGACACAGAGGAAGACCAAAGCTCTGATACAGCGACAAGGTCAAGCAAGGCCTCAATAAATTCAGCATTCCCACTGATGACTGGGAAAATCCTGCCCACAATTGTTCAGTTTGGAGAAACCGGATTAAGACTGGTGTGCTCACGCTGCAGAGCCATCAGAGAGCCCAGGCTGAGGCCCGCAGGTGAGCCAGGAAGCAAAGTGTGCTCCAACCTCTACCTGGTGAGGGGACCTGTAGCCACTGTGGGAAGGTTTGCTGCTCAGGCATTGGGATCTTTTCCCATACCATAGCTAAGCACTACTGACAGACTGACTTTGTTGCATCTCCTTTTGTCTCTCAAGATGTTTGAGGCCATATAACTGTCTGTAGTTGACATGCTGTGATGATGATAGGAGTAGAAGCCCTATAAATACAATTCTCCCTCTCTAAAATCCTCCAGCTAAGCATAAATTCTCTGGAGAGGAGATCTAGAGAATGGCAAGAGCAATTTTTCTTTCAGTTCCACATAAAAGGTAGTACTGGATTAAAGTGGCCTTTGGTGAAAAAGGCTGTATGTTTATATTTATGTTATCTCCATGCTTACTCACTCTTATTCCTCTGAGACTGATATTGCAACTAAGTTCATCCGATGAAGTGAGCTGTAGCTCATGAAAGCTTATGCTCAAATAAATTTGTTAGTCTCTAAGGTGCCACAAGTCCTCCTTTTCTTTTTGCGGATACAGACTAACAAGGCTGCTACTCTGAAACCTGTCATTATGCTAAGTTCTACTAGTTTGTTGTCAAGGACAGGTCAACATGTCCGATGAAAAGACTGTAGGAAAAGTACAGAGTAGCAGCCGTGTTAGTCTGTATCCGCAAAAAGAAAAGGAGTACTTAGAGACTAACACATTTATTTGAGCATAAATCTCCCCACTGTATTTTTCACCGAATGCATCCGATGAAGTGAGCTACAGCTCACTTCATGGGATGCATTCGGTGAAAAATACAGTGGGGAGATTTATATACACAGAGAACATGAAGCAATGGGTGTTACCATACAGACTGTAACAAGAGTGATCAGATAAGGTGAGCTATTACCAGCAGGAGAGCGGGGGGTTGGGGGGGGGAACCTTTTGTAGTGATAATCAAGGTGGGCCATTTCCAGCAGTTGACAAGAACGTCTGAGGAACAGCAGGGGGTGGGGGTGTGGGGGGTGAATAAACATGGGGAAATAGGTTTCAGAGTAACAGTCGTGTTAGTCTGTATTCGCAAAAAGAAAAGTAGTACTTGTGGCACCTTAGAGACTAACCAATTTATTTGAGCATGAGCTTTCGTGAGCTACAGCTCACTTCATCGGATGCATGGGGAAATAGTTTTACTTTGTGTAATGACCCATCCACTCCCAGTCTTTATTCAAGCCTAACGTAATGGTGTCCAGTTTGCAAATTAATTCCAATTCATCAGTCTCTCGTTGGAGTCTGTTTTTGAAGATTTTTTGTTGAAGAATTGCCACTTTTAGGTCTGTAATTGAGTGACCAGAGAGAGTGAAGTGTTCTCCAACTGGTTTTTGAATGTTATAATTTTTGACGTCTGATTTGTGTCCATTTATTCTTTTACATAGAGATTGTCCAGTTTGGCCAATGTACATGGCAGAGGGGCATTGCTGGCACATGATGGCATATATCACATTGGTAGATGTGCAGGTGAACAAGCCTCTGACAGTGTGGCTGATGTGATTAGGCCCTATAATGGTGTCTCCTGAATAGATATGTGGACACAGTTGGCAATGGGCTTTGTTGCAAGGATAGGTTCACAAAGTAAAACTATTTCCCCATGTTTATTCCCCCCCGCCCCCCCGCTCCGCTGTTCCTCAAACGTTCTTGTCAACTGCTGGAAATGGCCCACCTTGATTATCACTACAAAAGGTTTCCCCCCCCGCTCCACCCATTGTTTCATGTTCTCTGTGTATATAAATCTCCCCACTGTATTTTCCACTGAATGCATCCGAGGAAGTGAGCTGTAGTTCACGAAAGCTTATGCTCAAATAAATGTGTTAGTCTCTAAGGTGCCACAAGTCCTCTTTTTCTTTTTGTAGGAAAAATGGTCATGCAGGTAGCTCACCATGTGGCAAATAATATTCATGTGAATTTCTTTAAATCCAAAACAAATTACCAGCTATACATACATTGTTTCAATTCTATTTCCCTTTCACTTACAGTAGGCCCTGACCTCCTATTAAACTTGTAAGTAAATTTAGCTAATTTACAAGGTTTTTATTTCTTTTAATGCCCGCTTTAGTAATATAATCTAAAATGTACATGAAAAATTATTTTTATTACACTGGTAATTTATTTTGGTCCATTCTTTTCTAATCACTTTTCTGGTGATATCAATACATTTTACCACTTTGTTTCAATTCTTTTTCTCTTACTGAAGAATAATTGCCTTTCAGGTTTGGCGCAGTGGATCACAAATTATCTTCTCTTTCTGCCAACATTAATTTTGACCAGAATTAGTTTGTTAAGTGATCCCGAGATATTCTGGCCTTATCACTTTTCAGCACAATCTTGGCTGAGGGTCCATTTTGTTTCAGTCTCTGGTTCTCCCATCAAGGTTGGTTATGGTTTATCTGATGTTTTCCTGGTGAAGTCCTGACATTGGCTATTCTGACTGTGGTGTTGCTTTCATGCTCTGCTGAAAATGCTGGGTTTCTTACTGGCTGGTTTCCTCTTTTGTAATCCTTCTGGTTACTTTGGAGGTCTGCTTTCCCTCTGGCATTGGCCTTGCTGGTTCCAAATTAGGTGCCAGCTTGTCTGGTTTCTAGCTTTCCTTCTTACAGAGGAACGCAAATTCTCCTCTTTTATTAGTTATTATTACATCCTTTCCTTTTGATTATTGGCACGGTTGGTACTTTGCCTTCAGGTGAATTAGCTTAATGGATCTCTTCTGAAACAGTTCATAGATGCAAGTACTGTTGGCTACAGTTCAATACCAGGTACAAATCATGTTAGAAAGAGCAGAAAGTACTAACAGATTCAAACCTGTCAGACTTATTAAACAGATGATGACAAACTAAGTTCTGTGACATCAAGTCATTTTAGTTCACCTCCTAATTAATTAATTTTCGTTTTCTTCACTTAAACATCGAGGAGCAACTAAACTGGAAATTAAAATGCTGCAAGTTTCAATGATTTTTTTTCTTCTGAATTTCAAAACTGGACAGATTTTTCCATTTTCCAAAATTTGCTGCAGTTTTTTTGTATTTAAAAAATTGGAATGTTCAAAAATGACATTTTTCTGTTTTGAAATTTAAAAAATTAAATTCTGAAAACTCTCACCAAGACCCCAATCCCTCAAACATTTATCACAGGCTTAACTTTATGCACGTGAGTAGTCTCATTGAATTAAAACAGACTTTCACATGCAGAGCGTGAAGAACAGCTTGCTAGAGTGGATCCACTCTAACTAAGTCGACCAATCAAAACTGACAATGAAAAAACCCAAGAACAAAAAAGAAAACAAAAAACAGTAAATGCAAAATGAAAAGTAAAAATGATAAACAATTATAAAAGATTTCTGTCAAAACATGGAAAATATTAGAACTATCAAAATGTTTTCATGAAAATAACCATGTTTTAAATGGTCACATTTTATACCCCCTGACCTCCATGTTCCCTCCAAAAAAAGTGATCAATTTTATTTTTACTTGCTCTGTTGAATAACAACTTAAATCTAGAGTTGCTTAAACATGTTGGACCAACAATGACATTGAGAGTTATCCCTTTCTCTGCTGCACTCTTCTCTCTAACAGCCTGGCGGAAACCCTTTGAAGTGCAAATGTTTCATGGTAATATATGGAACAGCACCTGAGAACAGTTTGCCCCAGGCGCTGTCCACATATTACAATGGAACATTGGAAAGGGCATTCAACAGCATGCGAGAGGTCACAGCCTCATTCCAAATATAAGGCAATGATTGCAGCAATGGTGTGACAGAAACATCAACTGTTTTAGAGACAAACAAACTTGTAGGGCCCTATGGAGACTCAGCCTTAACTTTGATTTCCCTCCTTTTGTCAGTTTCTGTCTCAGCCTTTGAACGCCGAGGTTTTAAATTTAGGATTCTATCTTCAAGATTTTAATCCTATGAAAAATAAAATTAAATTTATTCTCATTTCACTGTTCAGAAAAAAAATTGACCAAAAATTATAATGGATCGGGACTTGTATATTTATTTCCATTGACACAACAAAGATGTTTCTTAATGTTGTAGAGAAAACTGCGGGGATCATGTGATTTCAATAAACCATAGTATTAGCATGTGCTGTGGTATAGTCGATTTTTATTTCACATGTGCATCCCGTAGTTAAAGTCTACTTATCAAGTGCAGGAAGATAATACACATTTTTCCTGTTATGAAAGTAAAAACAGAAATACCAAACATCCTAAAATAATTGACATTCAAAACAGAAAATAAATATTTTTTCATACTTCCTGTTAGCAATAAGGTTTTGCTGTTATCTGTCATGAAGTGCTGTTCCCCTTCCTACAGTGTCTGCAGGAACATGGTTGCCCTCCAAGGAATGTAAACTTGGCATTAGCCCTGGCAGACTCCCACTCCCTCCTGCCCTCTCTCATTTAACATTAACTCACTCCCATACTATAATGGGAAGGTAGGGGTCGCAGTTTTATTTACAAAATGTAACATTATAAAAACGGGCATTAAACAAGGAAAACCTTGCACCAAATAAACCTGAGTAAAAAAATAATGACACTGATCTTCCCATTAGAAACTCCTCTTGGAAATAGCATACCATTCCCAAAGTTAGGGCAATGTTGCTAATGGACTTCTTTTTAATGTTATATGCCCATTAATCTTTCCTTATATACCCAATTCTTCTGCAAGCCCGATGCTTCCCATCTAAACTGAGGGATTTCTTAAGTTCCAAAACCAGAAGAAATTTTTAAAACATTCTAGAGTTGAAAGGACCACATGGTTTACATCCTATTCCCACAGTCTTTTCTCTTCCTTCCCACAGCTGGAAATCTTGTTAAAGGGCTCTCCTACGTAACAGCAGTTTTCAGTACAATACATAAGCTAGGCAGATGGCAAGGTGGACTATTTCAGACAGAATGCCAGAACCATGAGAACCAACACTTCTTCCCACTTCACATCTTCTTCAGCCCTGTTTCTCTCCACCCTAGCCCTTTGCCTTTTTCTGCAAGGAGGCATCCTGCTTACTGCTTCATTTAGGGACTACTGACCTGCCTAGATTCAATAAAGTGAGAATGTAGAGAGGCTGGGAATCCAGGATATTAAACCCCTTCAGCCATCATCCCCCAGTTTTGGAGACTAAGACCTTTAAACTTAGGGCTAGAATGTGTTTCAAGGAACAGATATGAACAAAGAGTGGTACCTAATTGCACCATCCTCTGAGTAGACCCAGAAGACACTGACTCTGACACACACAGGAAGCTCAGTTCCTTGCCTCCTTCCCCTTTGGACTGGGGGTGATAGGAACAATTTGTTGGCAGCTGCAGAGAAGTGGCCACCAAACAGCATGGCTTGATGGCTTCAGGGCAGCCCTGCATGCAGTTCCTCACCTCAGTTTCCCTTCTTGGATCCCCAAATAAAGTCCACACAGGATTTTTCCAGTCCAGTCACAACAGCTCTCCTTAGGGTCTGATTTATTAACTTAAAATTCACAACTAAACACAAAAGTCTTCCCTCCAGACTTCCACTAGGTACAGCCCATACTCCCCTAGTCTGGTCAGAAAGAGTCCCCCCTGCCTCAGCACTCTACTCCCAGCCCTTCTTAGCTGGAGCAGTTCCCCTGGTCTCACAGTCCTCCCTGAAAGAGACACTCTCTCTCTCTCTCTCACACACACACACAGAGACTCATTCACTCCAGGAAATTGCCTGATTCTCCTCAGGTGGGGCTCAGTCTCTAATCAGGGTTGATTTGGTCCCATGCTCTCCAGCCCAACGGGCAAGCCACTTGTTACATGGGCCTAAACCAGAAGCAAAGACACCTTCAAATCAGATTGGCTGTGAGGGACAATACACGGGGGGGGAGAGCAAAAGTATGTAGGAGGTGCACAATACTTACTTACTTCTGTGTGCCTAGACAAAAGGTCTGAGTAATCTGTGCAGTGTAAGATCCCTCTTATCCTCTTTCTGGCCATATTGACCAAGAGACAATCTAGCCCTCAGTGAGCGAACATGCTGAATGACTCACTCTTTTTCAGTTTGTATACGCATTAAATATTCTTTATATAGTAAAAAGTAGATTTAAACTACTGTATTTCCTACTCATGCTCTTTGTGAGTTATAGTTTTACATGTTAACATGCAAAGAAATCTGGGGAATATTTGTCAATCAACTTATTTGGTTGCTACCATTCAAAATATCAGACTGAGGTAACGTGGAAAATGCTGACTTTTAAAATGGTGGCCACTGGATATAAAGTGTTTTCATTGGTGTTAAATATAATTGCATTACATTGTCTAGGTTGCACTGAACTGTATAGCAACCACAATTGCAGTCAGACTTTCTAAATATTGCACTTTGTCAATAGAAAACACCAACAAAAGTACTTTTAATTTGAGGTACTTATTCTCTGAGACACATGGATGTGCGTTATTACATATTGTTGCTTTGATAGAGAAAGTGCTGATCTTCAAAGGAAATAATCAATCAACATCCTAACTACTGTACTTTCTGAGTATTAAAGAACATAGAGTTTCTGTAAGAAAAAAATCCCTGATGTACACAGGGACTGGCACAAGCATATTTATATTCAAATTCTTCTTAATAGTATGCGAATGTGTCCTTCATCACAACCAGTCTATTCATTAGAAAGTGCCCAGAGCTATAACTTTAGGAGGAATGCATTTGGGTCTGTAACCCCAAAAAGCTGAAATAAGCTACCTAGGCACACTGAAATATTGTTATTATTTATCTGTATTACCATAGCACCGAGGAGCCCTACTCTTGGATCAGGATCCCATTGTGCTAGGCACTGTACAAACACAGAAGGAAAAGATAGTTCCTGTCCCAAAGAGCTTACAGCTAGGGCTGTCAATTAATCACAGTTAACTGAGCAATTAACTCAAAAAAATTAATCGCAATTTAAAAAATTAATTGCAATTAATTGCTGTTTTAATCGCACTGTTAAACAATAGAATACCAATTGAAATTTATTAAATGTTTTTGATTTTCTACATTTTCATATATATTGTATTCTGTGTTGTATCTGAAATCAAACTGTATATTATTTTTATTACAAATATTTGCACTGTAAAATGATAAAAGAAATAGTATTTTTCAATTCACCTCATACAAGTACTGTAGTGCAATCTCTTTATCGTGAAAGTGCAACTTACAAATGTAGATTTGTTTTGTTACATACCTGCACTCAAAAACAAAACAATGTAAAACCTCGGAGCCTACAAATCCACTCAGTCCTACTTCTTGTTCAGCCAATTGCTAAGACAAACAAGTTTGTTTACATTTAGGGGAGCTAATGCTGACTCTTCTTATTTACAAGGTCACCAGAAAGTGAGAACAGCCATTTGCATGGCACTTTTGTAGCCGGCATTGCAAGATATGTAATGTGCCAGATATGCTCAACATTCGTATGCCCCTTCATACTTCGGCCACTGTTCCAGATGACATACTTCCATGCTGATGGTGCTCATTAAAAAAATAATGCGTTAATTAAATTTGTGACTGAACTCCTTGGGGGGAGAATTGTATGTCCCTGCTCTGTTTTACATGCATTCTGCCATTTATTTCATGTTATAGCAGTTTCAGATGATGACCCAGCACACGTTGTTCATTTTAAGAACACTTTCACTGAAGATTTGACAAAATACAAAGAAGGTGCCAATGTGAGATTTCTAAAGACAGCTACAGAACTCGACCCAAGGCTTAAGAATCTGAAGTGCCTTCCAAAATCTGAGAGGGAATAGGTGTGGAGCATACTTTCAGAAGTCTTAAAAGAGCAACACTCTGATGTGGAAACTATAGATCCTGAACCACCAAAAAAGAAAATCCACCTTCTGCTGGTGGCATCTGACTCAGATGATTAAGATGAACATGCATTGGTCTGCACTGCTTTGGATTGTTATCGAGCAGAACCCGTCATCAGCATGGACACATGTCCCCTGGGATGTTGTGTGAAGCATGAAGGGACATATGAATCTTTAGCGCATCTGGCATGTAAATATCTTGCGACACTGACTACAACAGTGCCATGAAAATGCCTGTTCTCACTTTCAGGTGACATTGTAAACAAGAAGCGGGCAGCATTAGCTCCTGCAAATGTAAACAAACCTGTTTGTCTGAGCAATTGGCTGAACAAGAAGTAGGACTGAGTGGACCTCCAAGCTCTAAAATTTTACATGGTTTTATTTTTGAATACAGTTTTCTTGTACATAATTCTACATTTGTAGGTTTAACTTTCATGATAAAGAGATTGCACTGCAGTACTTGTATGAGGTGAACTGAAAAATACTATTTCTCTTTTTACAGTGCAAATACTTGTAATCAAAAATAAATATAAAGTGAGCACTGTACACTTTGTATTCTGTGTTGTAATTGAAATCAATATATTTGAAAATGTAGAAAACATCCAAAAATATTTAAATAAATTGTATTTTATTATTGTTTAAATTAATCGCGATTAATTTTTTCAATCGATTGACAGTCCTACTTACAACCTAAGTAAAAGAATAAACTAACCTACAAAAAAGACACCTGTGGTTTAAGATATTTCTCATCCCTTATCTCTTTAAAGTGAATTGTCATTGTGACTGTTCAGCTTTCTTATCTTCTGTTTTAGACTGAGTGCCCTGCTGACTTATTTAACTGGTGATGAAGTGTACTGGAGAAATACTGCACTGTATAGCCATTGTTCTCTAAGATCCTCATGGAAAAGAGACATACAGCTCACAGGGTTATACTCTTAAAATTTGGCTTATAAGGATAAACATGAATGTTGGTGTTTGCCTTAATGTTGGTGTTTGCCAGTGGTGCCTCAATCTAATTCCAGTGGCCTCAGCTGGGAATAACAAGAATTCATTAAGTATCCTTTCACAGATTTTAAGGCCATAAGGAACCTTTATAATCACCCAGTTTGATCTTCTTCACAAAACAGGCCATAGAATTCCACCCAAGTATTCTTGCATGAGCTCAATATTTTTTGGTTAAACTAGAGCAGCGGTAGGCAACCTATGGCATGTGTGCCAAAGGCAGCACGCGAGCTGATTTTCAGTGGCACTCACACTGCCTGGGTCCTGGCCACCGGTCCGGGGGGCTCTGCATTTTAATTTAATTTTAAATGAAGCTTCTTAAACATTTTAAAAACCTTATTTACTTTACATACAACAATAGTTTAGTTATATATTAAAGACTTGTAGAAAGAGACCTTCTAAAAACGTTAAAATGTATTACTGGCACGCGAAACCTTAAATTAGAGTGAATAAATGAAGACTCGGCACACCATTTCTGAAAGGCTGCCGACCCCTGAACTAGAGCATATAATAATAAGGGCTGTGAAGTGCAGAGAAATATAAAAGTAGCAGTCAGTGGAAGTGGTTAGACTGAACTGATGGTCTCCTCCTAACTGCTAGTTCAGTGCATGCTCCTCTACACTGAAGAGTACATTAAACTGCTGATGACTGACTTTAAGGAGTCAAATGGTCCATGGTCTTTCATCAATGGGTTCACAGGCAAAATCAGTGTTGTGGTTTCAACTCAAGTCATGAAGTTATGGTACCATTTTTCATAATTGGTATGTCTGTTTGAATGGCACAGCACAAATAACAAGAGTGCTGCTGGTCTGGCCTGACCTAAAGGGGCTTTCATTATAAACTTTATGGGTAAGTCTGTGCAGTGCCTGACTGACTCTGCTTGTACTATCAGTCCCAGATATGCCTAAATACCATCAAATACTAGATTGTGGGGGAAAATAATTCAAGATGACTTATTACTTGTTAAGCTCTGAGAGTGTGTTTAGCACTTTGAAGGACATGGAAGACACACTCCCTACACTGAGGACCTTCCATAATCTCATTAGAATGACATCACAAAGCATATCGAGGTTCAATCATACAGCATGGCTTTTTAAAAAAACAGCAATACATCTTTACATGGGAATATTTATATAAATTGAGAATGTGACCTTTGTTTTCACCACAAGCAGCAGAATCAGATCAACAGCATTGAGATACATAACTCTATTACACAAATAATTTAAACAAGACCGGAAACTGCTGTTGAGCCAATTGCAAAGGCATGATCTTAGAGCTGAATTTCTTTTTTTCAAATGGGAAACTTGCTTTCCCTTTTAACTCTGGAGGAAATGAGGATAATACTGGCTATTGAAGAAGATCATCACTAACTAGCCTTGTAACACTCTAAAAATCTAATCAACAAGCCAGAGCACTAGCTAGAGAGTTGCGCTTTTGGAAATAGACAGTTATGTTTAGCTCCAAACAGATACTTCCAAATATGTGGCTAAGCAGAGGCCTGAAGACATATTAGGTACTTTGAAACATTACTCCCTTCAAACATGGTCCAAGCATGCCCTGAAATACTGCCCATATAAGCAACATTTCCCACCGTGGAGAACACCCACTAATTTCATAGCACACTGTCTTTGGTAGAGCTATCACTATACAGGAAGTGTGTATTACTTCATTTGAGTGTCTGAGGGTAGATTAGGTATTTTGATTGGTGGTTAATCCAGGGCAAAGAGTACTTTTTTTTTTTTTTACTTTTGCTAGCTCACCCCACCACTTTGGAGATATAAATGAAAAAATTAAAACTAAATGCCTTTTTCTTTCCAGTGAGTCAGTGCAATGTTTCAAACAATGATGATGGATCTTTTCCCTGAAAGATGACTGCATTCTGGGGCATGTTAAATACTAACAAACATTTTAGCATTCCTCAAGGGCTGTTCACACCATGTATGAGTCATGACCTTTTCTTATAGTATATTATATAAGTCAATATTGTGTTGCTGTTGAAAAAAAGGCCAGTGTCACTGTGTGACGTATTAATAGGAGTGTCATATTTCAGACTCATAATGTAATTGTTCTACTTTACTCAGCACTGGTGAGGCCTGCTGGAGTACTGTGTCCAGTTTTGAGCACCACACTTCAAGAAAGATGTAAATATATGGGTCCAGAGTAGCAAAAATGATAACAGGTTTGAAAAACATTACCTATTAGGAAAGGCTGAAAGAATTGGGCATATTTTGTTTAGAGAAGAGGACTGCAGGGACATGATAACAGTCTTCAACGTGAAAGGTAGTTATAAAGAGGATGATGATCAATTGTTCTCCATGCCTCGTCAGAGCAGGACAAGAAGTCTCGCTCAGATTGCTAAAAGGCAGATTTAGATTAGATTTTAGGAAAATCTTTCTAACTGGTTACTTAGGGAGGTTATGGAATCCCAGTCATTGGAGGTTTTAGGGAACAGATTAAACCAGGGGAGGGCAAACTACAGCCTGTGGGCTGGATCCGGCCCATCAGGGCTTTCAATCCGGCCTGCAGGATTGCCAGCCCCGTGGCGCAGCCTACACCTGTCTGCCCTGGCCCTGCGCTGCTCCCAGAAGCAGCCAGCACCACATCCCTTTGGCCCCTGGGGAAGGGGGGAGCAGAGGGCTCCGTGTGCTGCCCTCACATGCAGGCACCACCCCATGCAGCTGCCATTGACCAGGAATGGGGAACCGTGGCCAATTGGAGCTTCGGAGGTGGAACCCACAGGTGAGGGCAGCACGCGGCGGAGCCACTGTCAGGACACACTGGCCACTTCCGGGAGTGGCAAGGGGCCAGGGCAGGCAGGGAGCCTGTCTTAGCCCTGCTGTGCGCCGCTGCCATCCTGGAGCCGCTCAAGGTAAGCGGCGCCAGGCCAGAGCCCACACCCTGAACCCCTCCTGCATCCCGCACCCCAATCCGCTGCCCTGAGCCCCCTCCCACACTCCGCACCCCTCCTGCACCTCAACCCCCTGCCCTGAGCCCCTTCCTGCACACCACACCCCTTCCCATGCCCCGCACTCCCTCCTGCACCCCCAGCCCCAGCCCTACATTCAGGGTCCTGCATACAATTTCCCCACCCAGATGTGGCCCTCGGGCCAAAAAGTATGCCCACCCCTGGATTAGACAAACACCTGTCAGGAATGATTCAGGCATACTTGGTCCTGTCTCACTGCAGGGGATGGATGGTGGGGGGTGGACTAGATGACCTCTTGAGGTCCCTTCCAGCCTTACATTTCTATGAGTCGATGATTATGATGATATTATGGATTAGAGATCTTCAATTGTTTTTTAAAAGTAATTGAAATGTATATTTTTATATGTTGTTATGGTTCTCAGTGACCTTCAGGTGAGAAATTAATAGTTACTAGGAATAAAACAATGTCCAGGTCAAAGAAACTGTAGTAAAATAAAGCAGCAGGAAGGGATGTGTTCTTAGTGAATTTTCCTTGCTTTCATCTCAGAACCCACATTTTTTTCTTCTCATTTGTCTCCCCTGAAACTAGCCCTAGTACAAATACTCCACCAATTATTTTAATACCACAGCATGGCTTACTACAGTGTGCCAGAGCTATGGCAGTATAGGCTACTGAGTAAGAAGTTGAGACTAACTCAGCGAGCTTTAAACCACAGAGCATTGCTCACTCATCAGTGTTTAGAGTGTGCTAAAAAGGCATCGTTAAAATGAGTGTGTACACAGTGATAAAGTATAGTTCAGAGCCAAATCCCAATGGCTTGACATATGAGAGAGAAGGAGTAGAGAGAAGGTTATTACACATATCCATATCAGGAAGTTGTCGTGTAATTTTATCAATTTGGATTTTCTTCACACTGCAGGTAATTTGTCTGAAAAGTGACCTTTTTGTTTGGTTCACTGAAATCAGTAAATTAACTGCTAATTACTCAGGGTGTAAATTCCAGCTACCAGTGCTGAGAAATGAACAATAGCCTATTTAGAAGAACTAATCCTCAAAATCCTTCACTTGTTAAGACACCAAACTCCTCCCCTTCCCTCCCCCTCCCCCCAAAAAAGGCAATTTATGAAATTCTGACACATTCAGAGGGGGTTACCTAAACCCTACTGATGTGTTGTTTTGGAAATAAATAAACCGGGGTGGAAGAGTCCTTACATAGGCAACAAAGGTAAGATATGTATTTAGGGCGTGAGCACTTGGAACCATTTAAACCCCAGAAGAAGAGGGGTTGGAAAGGGTCCAAATTGTATCTGATGAACTGATTTTACTTCTGCAAAACTTACAACCTGATTGTCAGCGTTGTGGATCAGCCAGACATCCGACTGCAGCTAGAGATGGCCAATCCTAGGACTGGTCAACACTTTTCTGTCAAAAAACTGTTTTTTGACCCAATAAACATTGTCAAAGAAAAGTGTCTGCTTTCCATGGAAAATTTTGACTGATCATCAAAAAATGAAACTTTTCCACTTTTTGATGGGAAGTTGAAAGTGCCCATGGAAAGCAGACACTTTTCTGTGAAAATGTTCATTAAGTCAAAACCCCACTTTTCTATAAAAAAACAGTTTTTTGACAGAAAAATGTTGACCAGTCCTAGGGTTGGCCATCTCTAGCTCTCACTGAGTCCATTTTCCAAGAAGCTCTAACGCAGCATCTTTAAATATGAGTTCATCAATTTTTTAAATTCCATGTCCTCAGATAGACTTTTTTCACATAAAAAATGTAGGTCCCCTAAAATAAGTCATATTGAAAATTTGAGATTGGGAGTAGGAATATCAGAAACTCTAATATATATCCATGGCCCGCAACAGACTTAAAGATTTCAATAAGGTTTAAAAGACCCACATCCCAAAACCTACAGCTATGCTGCTTGCTTCAGGCAGGCAAGATTTATCGCAAGTGGTGACAGGCTGCCAAAAATAATTTAAAAAGAGAGGAAGGGTGAAACGACAAGATAAAGGACTTAATAAACATATGGATAACAGGGTGAAAATTTCCCAAGTGGTTCCTCATTTCTAATAATAAATATTTATTCTTAAATGCATTCTCCACAGCACAACAAAAATGTTCATAAATTGGTTTGGTTTGTTTTATTTTAAACTGGAAGGGTAGTGATTTAGTTTAGTTTTTGTTCAGATGGGAACTTTGGGCAGTAACAAGCAAATCCAAATTGTCTGCAAAGAGCCACTTCCTGTTAGGGATTGAGACTTCATCCTAACAGTTAAAAAGAAAGGCCATTGCAAACTACTATCCTGATTCTATCAGACTGGAGACAAGTAGGACAAACAAACTCAGGAAGTGGCAGGGAGTTCGAAAGCGAGAGGAAATCTATGGCACAGAGAGGAAAGTGAAGAGATTGCGCTGATCTGCAAAAAGTTCACCCCTAGGTCAGAATGTGCCAAGCTTTTCAAAAAGCTTTATTTGTACTATAATACAAAACTGGCACACACAGCTGGCGACTGCTGCAGAGACTATTCAAATGTTAACATTCTGAATGATAAACTGCCAAAAAAAGTTCTATGTAAGCAAATTGGAACAAACAACTAATCTAAATCTGGTTGCTAAGAGACAGAGGTTTACAGCCAAATTCACCCCCAGCTCTCAAGAATACTTCATTCTTAATCAAAAGAGTACCTGTAGATGACGCCATGTTGGTGAAGAAACATGAGTGCTGATGTGACCTCTGCAGCATAGAAGCGGGATCGAGGCTCGTCAAATTTGCGTGAGCGCTGAATTTGAAACATTAGATCTCCACCATTTACATATTCCATGACGAAAAAGAGGCGGTCCTGAAATTAATTAAAACAGTGCTATTTAGCTAATTTCTTTCAGCCACACAAAGGGCTGCTTTAAACTACACATTAGGCGACAGCAGGATTTGCGTCAAGAAACTGAAGAACAAACGCTACAATT
This sequence comes from Caretta caretta, assembly GCF_965140235.1. Lineage (NCBI taxonomy): Eukaryota > Metazoa > Chordata > Testudines > Cheloniidae > Caretta > Caretta caretta. The sequence continues at coordinate 176,391,312 of NC_134208.1, read as the reverse complement.
CTGAACTGGGGAATGCTGACAACCAAAAAACAATAAACCCCAGGGAAGACTGATTCAAGAAAGAGCGAACGAAAGAGAAAAGGAAGAGAATTAAAATGTGATTAAAAAGTAATAAGGATTTTTAAAATAGTACAATCAGCTTTTTATTTTTAAAGAAATATTTACATGCTCTTTAAAAAAACATTTAAAATAAATATTACAACACAATGTCGATTCTGTCAGCTGCTGAAGGGCAGGACGATTTTGCAGATTGCCTGTGCACCTGGCTCCCTATCCTTACATATTATCAGCTACTGGGTCTATAAAATGCCTTTTCTTTCAAATTATGACTTCACACTACATATTATTAATAATTTTTTATATGGAAACCAGTATTGCCATGAGAAAGCAGTGAAAAATCATGAGTCAGGCTTTCTCAAAAATCATAAGATTGGCTTAAATATAATCATATTTTTAAAAAAAATCTATTTGGGGTTCTTTTTAATTGTCTTCTGGTTTTTGAATCTTCAGGGTTCATTTTTTCATACTTTCCTCCATAGCAATGAGGGATAGAAACCCTCTTCATTTTTCAGTGCCAGCTGCCATTCTCACACAATGACGTGACTTTGGGAGCTGGGGCTTTCAGAAAAACACCAAGTACTATAAGAGTCACAATATAAAATAGCAGCAATTGGCAACACTGAGAAACCAAATGTGAATGACGCATTTGCATGTGAATGCAGATCAAGCATAGGCAAAGAATATGGTATATACATTTTTATCATCACTGTCCCATTTTCTCTAAAGGATTATTGCCCATCCTTAGCATTTTGCCTAATTATATCATTAGCCTTACTCCTCCCCACCTTGCGCTTTTGTCTTTTGCTTGGAACCCTATTTTCAGATTCTTTATTATTAAAATACGTCTTTCTATGCACAATGTCTAAAACAGATCACACATTTAATAGATTAATACTTTTTAATGGACTAATATTATCTAATGTAGTTGGTCTCAGAACTCATATAAGTTGACTGTCTTTACTCTGCCCTAACTGAGGCCCAAATTCAGTAAAGCACTTAAACACCACTGACTTAAATTAAGCACGTGCTTAAGTGCTGTCCTGAATGTGGATGCTTTCCGGAAGGGGGGCTTGAAACATTTGCTTAGCCTAGTAAAGGTCACAAGTGGAGGATGTAGAGGAAGAAAATGCAAGCACCCCCACTGTACACATCAGAACATAGGAATTGCCACAATGGATCAGACCCGAGGTCCATCCTATCCATCATCCTGTCTCTGAGGACATGTCTACACTACAGCTGCTACAGTGGCACAGCTATAGTGCTACAGCTGTGCCACTGTAGCACTGTAGTGTATAGACGTCGTAGATCAACGGAGGGGTTTTTCCACTGCTGTAGTTAATCCACCTCTCTGACAGGCAGTAGCTAGGTCAATGGAAGAATTCTTCCATCAACCTGGCCATGACTATACTGGGACTTACATCGATCTAACTATGTCACACAGGGCATGACATTTTTCACAGCCCTGAGTGATGTATGTAGATGATCTAAATATCAAGCCTAGACCTGACAGTGACTGGTACCAGACAGCCACCATCACAGTCCTTTCCTGAAAGGAAAGACTGGGGAAACAATAGCCTTACTGCTGCCAGAAGTAACAGACACTCCAAAGGGAATGGTATAGGCTATAGTCTTGCCACCTGCCAGACTGACTCAATATTGCCAATCCAAAGTGTTCAAAAATCATGAGACAGGTCTCCAAAAATCATCAGATTTAAACCCTCATGATATTTGTGCCAAACAAAATAATACATGTGAGGTTCTTTTTTATTCTGATCCTCAGGTCACGTTTCTCAACTTTTTTCTGCAATGATGAAGAATAGAACTTTGCTTTAAAATAACAAAAAGAAAAAGAAAAAAAAGCAGTGAAATGCTCATATAATCCCATGACTCCAGAAACTGGAGCATTTAAAAACGCAACAAATATTGCGAGACTCTCAATAAAAATCACAAGACTTAGCAACACTGTCGACTGAGAGATTGCAGAGATGTGGGGCAAGGATACATTATACTTCCAAAGAGGAGATGCAAGCACCTCTTTTCAGAACATTCCCAATCTTTATTCCAAGAGGTGTAGTGCATACCTGTATGCTCTGCAGGCAGAATGCCTCTGAAGATTTGCATGGGAGAGGTACAACCAATTCCCAGCATTACTGTGTTTTACACCTTCCCATTTGGAGAGGACATGGGAAAACATTACAAATATGATAGGGATGAGAGGTCACAGTCTGTGTCATTCAGTTGGCTAAAGTAATTCCTCCCAACCTCTTACTTTAGTGATCACCTTTTCACTGTAGCATTTTATGTTCTGCCAAGTTGGTAGAGTCTGGGCATGACTGCACAGCAAGACAATCAGGCAGTGGGAGGAAGGGGTCAGCATTTGCTACCTAACTATGACATGCTGGCTGAATCCCAAAAATGCAACCCACTGGATGCGTCTACACCAGAAGAACAAAAGGACTCAGAGACATCAAATGCACAAAATGCTGTCGATTGTCCTTGCTATGCTATAGAGAATCCTGCAGGAACAGTCTTTCTATGTCATGAGACTGCCAAGTCACCTATTCCATACTACTCAGCACTGTGAGTGAAAGAATTCTGGAGTAATTTCCTTGTGAGATGAAGATAAGGGAAGCAGTTGAAGACACGTAATTACAGTGCTTATGGTTTCTTTCTTCAGTGGGGAGATACTACTGGAGTGGAGACTGTATATTTATCTCCTAAACTGCCCATACTGCCCCCTTGACCTTGATTTTATTGCAGGCTAAAATTTAATGACCTTTGGATACTCCTACCTTACATGAACAGAAGTACCCTCTAGAATTTTTGTAATCCCAGTCTATTTTCAAAAATGCTCAACTTTCTTGACTCTGATTTGAGCAGAGAGGATGCCCAACAAATCTTATGCAGAAATCTCAGCAGAACCCTCCTTCCTACACAGACCTATTAATATTTTCTGTATGTTACTTAAGATGAGCTCCCAGTTCTTGGATGATATCTTTAATCTTTCATCTACACAGAGACTAACTCTGTAACTCCAGTTGGGTGCATAGGGAATCACTTCAACATCACTACCTCAATTAATGACTTCTGTAGATGCAATCATAGTACTTGCATGTTTGGTCCAAACAGAGCCCATATTCTGCTTGGAGTCCTCAAACACCTATCTGTGGCAATTCTAAGCATCACATACTGTTGAGGTCAAAATGTGATTTCTGTGGTTTTGGTTTAGGATCCTTTACAAGGTTTTCCTGATTTGACCAATCTAGAATTTAATCTGGATTGTGGAGCCAGATGTGTTGTGCTCAGTTTGAACACAGGGGATTCAGCAACAACTCCGATCCCAGGAATGGCAAGGTACTAAGTCACACATCTCCCTTCATTCTTTCAGATGGAAGGCAGCCTCACATGGATTATATTATACACACTTAAATGTACTTTTTCGTTTATGTGAAAGGGTATCAGACACCTTGTGTATTGACCAATGTTATGCCCTACAAACAGATTGCTCATCTCTCCAGGCAAGTGTTCAGATTGGGTTTTGGATTTGCTGGTTTAACAGCACTGTGGATAAATTTATCCTACCGTGGTATTTGCTTGACATGGCATTAAGTGCCTACAAAATGCTCTTGTAGGTTACACTCTCCTACTACATACATTTACATTTCAAATAGCCTACCTAGTTTTCCCAGGTGTGTATTACAGCCAGTTTTATTGGAATTGGCAGCCAGAAATGTCTTTGAAAATCATGTTTTCCTTATGTTAAGAATTCAGGTGAGGATTTTTTATTTTAGTATAATGTCAATTTGTATAATCCATTATAATAAGATGCATCGTGTCAATACTGCAACACTGGCACAGAGAGCATCGTCCTGGAGAAAATAGGACTCTTGTATTTTTATAGGTTTCAGAGTAGCAGCTGTGTTAGTCTGTATTCACAAAAAGAAAAGGAGTACTTGTGGCCCTTAGAGACTAACCAATTTATTAGAGCAAAGCTTATGCTCTAATAAATTTGTTAGTCTCTAAGGTGCCACAAGTACTCCTTTTCTTTTTGTATTTTTATGACACCCGGCTTTTCTAAACTATTATTTGGCTTTTCATTTCCTATGCTCCAGAGAAAGGATCTGCTCAATCTGGAATGGGCATAAATCTAGACTAAAATAGGAGCACATGTGTTGGCATCTATATCAAACTCTGTTTGAGAAATCTTTTACCTAGGTATTTTTCTGGTTCCCATCACTACAGTACCAGTTGAGAAAAAAATGTATTGTTATATACTTCCATTAAACTTTTTGCACCCACAATTTGGGTTCCTAACACGAAGAACATATGTATTCTTCTGTTATCTCCTATTTTTCTCCCATTACACACACACACACACTCAGGATGAGATTCTGGGCCTATTGAAGATAATGGCAAAATTCCAATGGACTTAAATACAACCAGGATTTCGCCCTCATCATACACTTCCCAGTACAGAAACTGAGGTACACCTGAGAACATGTCATTCATTAGATGTGTGTTCAGGATTTATTCAGACATTAAAATGAGGAGGGTACAAAGTGGACAGAACAAAGTATTGTACAGTATTGACAACCAAGTACCTAGAGCAGCTAAGTATTAGATTTGGTTGCATTTATCAATTTTGTTCCAAAACCGGTTTGGATTATTTTTTGGATTCCATATCCATAACATTTGAGAAGTATGTTTTGATGAACAAAAAACATGTGAAACAGTCCTGGGAACTCCTTAATTACATAAACTGAAATAAAAGGAAAAATCACAAACAAGCTATTATAGATTAATCCCCTCTTGGCATCTGTGATGCAAAACCAAAAAAGCAAAGGACTATAAAATAAGCAAATATGTTTTCTGAAGTAAAGATTTTTTAAAAGGTTTTTGTTTCTCCCTTAGTCTAACCTTCTCTCCCATGAATTCTAAGAAGTTATGGAGGAATGAAAACACTTAAAATAATAAATGAAAACAATCTAAAACAGAGACCGTGGGTAAGAGTGTTTCAGGGCAAAGAGGATTTGGGTTAAACAGTCTGGAAGACAATAACAAAAGCTTTCAATTTTAATCTGAATTTCCATGGTACTAACCTTTCCCGTCTTTGGTTTCAACTATATATCTTGTTATAACTTGCAAATCTGCCTGTCCTGACTTGTCTTCAACCCCCATCTCGGCCTACCTCACCGATATAGCCTCCTGGCTGTCTCACTGTCACCTTAAGATTAATGCTGGCAAAACCAAACTCCTTAACTTCCTTCTCAATTATCCTTTTCCTTTGTCACCCTCAGCTCCACAACCTTCCTCTCGGCCACTAAAGCCTGTCAACTGAGGTTATATTTGATTCAGCCTCTCTTATCCCACTCATTTAAGCTGTGCTCAAATCCTGCCTCTTCGTCCTCCTCAATATTTCTAAGATCTATCCTTTATTTTTTATCTCCACAGCAAAAGCTTGCATCCAAGCCCTCATTATCTCCTGTCTTGATTCCCATCACTGCCTCCTCTCTACAGATATATACACCCACATTAGTTTTTGACATTTTTGTTAGCCTAGCTGTGTATATGCTACTCTCGTTCTTTCGTTCTTTCTGCCCTCTCTGTCTGTCTCTCTTTAGACTAAGTTCTTTGAGGCATAGACCATGCCTTCTTTTCTGTTGGGAAAACTGTGGTCGCCTCCAGAAATAAATAGCCATAATCCTTGAGGACATAACTGGGTCATCCTACGTCATCTTTGAGGAGGTGTGATTGATGACCAAGAACCTCCTCCTAGATATTCTTGCCAATCAGTTTTGGGTTGATACATGATTCTCTATAACCTATTAGTTGTTTATATGTGGAAAGATACCATCGTTGGGGAACAGACTTTCATGTACATCCCAAACAAAAGTTGAGACTGGGAATTACAGCTTTTGCTGTATTGTTTACCACTAAGAAATGATCACTGCCTACCACTTTTAAGAATATATTATCATTATATGAGCCCTTAATTCACCCGATGCTTTGTTTGTTTTTCACTTAACATTTAATGAGATCACAGTGTAATGAAAATGTATTGGTAGAGCACAAGGATAAGTACAATTATTGCTGGCAAGCTCAAGAGCACAAACCTTTCCCCAAGTGAACCTTAGGAGCTGTGTGACCCCACATGGAGTTGAACACAGCCCAATTAACTGAAATGAAACAAAGCAGAAATAAATCATCCAATCTGTTTCCCAGTTTCATATCCAAGACGTGTATCCATGCTATATGCCAGGCAAGCACTCTTTTCATTACAAGCCTTAGACTCTAGGATCTATCCCTGCAACCGCTCAAAGCACAGAAATAGGAAAGGCATCAAACATATACTTTTCAAATAGAATTCACAGTTGATAAGACTTATCAGCATTCTCCAAGTACCATTTTTTCCTTCTTTTATGTTTCTCATACAAATGGGTGTGAATAAATTCTTCCTGATTTTCACTAAGTCCTTAAACTAAGTTCATGGTCTCAGTAGACTTTTCTAAGAAACAGCATCTGAAAGTTACATCTGAATCACATTTTTCCAGACACTACTGAAAAATATTTCAAAACCACACTAGAAAAATTAAGAATGTGTGCTGATTAAGAGTAAATTTAACACACAAAAATAGCTCAGACGTGAATTATACCTTCTGTTAAATGACAGTGTTTTGTGCTATAAAAGTACTAAGCTTGTTATCAATACAAAAGTCAAAATACACAGGAAGCCAGATAAATATATCATGTCTTTGGTATGCTGTGTAAGATGATATTTTATTCAAATCATGAGTGTATGAAACTCTTTCCCAACTAGCACAAAACTGTGATTACTTAACTCTATTTAAACAGGATGCTCAAACAGTTTGTTTAAAATTACCTAAAACTGCAGCAACCGTCCCACCCATTAGAACTTGAATAAACATTTCCTGCTTCTGATTGAAATTGCACAGATACACTGGACTTAGTACACAAAACTAAACAAGAGCCTTAATGAACCAGAATCCTAGATTCAAACATCTCCCCCAACCCCAATCTTGGAAAGTGTCATCTGCCAAATGAACAAGTGTATGGAAGACGAGAGATGTGGAGAAATAGAGAAATAAAACCTCATATTAATTTTATGCCCTTTCAAGTTTACTCAAACATAATCCTTTGACAAGAGACTGTGATATGTAAAAAGGGGGTTATATTTATAGTGATTATTGTTTCCTATTTTTCAGTGTCTATTTTAAGGCCAATTATGGCTTTTTTTAAATAAAAAATTAAGACAGAAGAATAATTTTTCCATGGTGTTTACAAAATTGCTTCTGTGAATGACTAGAAGAAATGACTTCCACAGTAGTCTCATGTTCCTTGGGATGAACGCCCAGAAATGATGGGAGATGGTGAGAGCTCACAATGTTAAACATTTCAAGAACTGTAAGTCTGGAGTATTTTCAGTGTGCATTTTATAAAATCTGTTCTCACTCTCAGAGTTTGAATCAGAGGTGTTATCAGTAGCTATAATGTACAAATGGAAATCTATACAAACAAGAGGTAACAAATGTAACAAAAATATTTCTGACAATCCAGCTGCTTTAATTTCCTTCAGGTTGGTTGGAACTACCATTGTTATACACATAATACTCAGTTTCATTCCTCTCTCCCTGGTTATCAGTTTCTAATAGCCTTTAGCCCTTTGCTTTCTAGAGGAAGGATGGTCTTGTGGTTAGACAATGGACATGAAAGTTGGGTGATCTGATAAGCTGTTTGTAACTCTGGGAGAGTCACTTACTTTATCTGTGCCACAATTCCCCATCTGTAAAATGGGGATAATAATCCTTCCTTACATCACAGGGCTAATGCAAGGAGATATCCATTATACTTCTGAGGTGGTTAGACACTACTGAGATGGAGGACAAAAGTTCAGAAAAAAAATACTGCTCAATTTCATTTTTATCGAACATTTTACAAACGTTTTGGGGACTAGATGGCCCAGTCGGTAGCAAGATACTTTCCAAATATGAAACCCAAACAGGTCAGCTGTAGCTGACATTTGAAGAAGATAAGAGTATTCTTCTTCACTTACTGTCCTAAACTGCTGTATAAGAACATAAGAACCGCTATACTGGATCAGACCAAAGGTCCATCTAGCCCAATATCCCGTCTTCCGACATTTGCCAATGCCAGGTGCCCCAGAATATGTAATCATCAAGTGATCCAGTCCCTGTCATTCATTCCCAGCTTCTGACAAACAGAGTCTAGGGACACCATCCCTGCCCATCCTGGCTAATAGCCAGTGATGGACCTATCCTCCATGAACTTACCTAGTTCTTTTTTGAACCCTGTTATAGTCTTGGCCTTCACAACATCCTCTGGCAAGGAGTTCCACAGGTTGACTGTGCGTTGTGTGAAAAAATACTTGCTTTTGTTTGTTTTAAACCTGCTGCCTATTAATTTCATTTGGTGACCCCTAGTTCCTGTGTTATGAGAAGTAGTAATCATTTTTGTTGCTCTTTTCTGTACCTTTTCCAATTCCAGTATTTCTTTTTTGAGGGGGGCGACCACATCTGCATGCAGTATTCAAGATGTGGGCGTACCATGGATTTATACAGAGGCAATATGATATTTTCTGTCTTATTATTTATCCCTTTCTTAATGATTCCTAACATTCTGTTTGCTTTTTAAACTGCCATTACACATTAAGTGGATCTTTTCAGAGAACTATCCACAATGACTCCAAGATCTCTTTCTTGAGTGGTAACAGCTAATTTAGACCCCATCATTTTATATGTATAGTTGGGATTATGTTTTCCAATCTGCATTACTTTGCATTTATCAACACTGAATTTCATCTGCCATTTTGTTGCCCAGTCACCCAGTTTTGTGAGATCCTTTTGTAGCTCTTCATAGTCTGCTTGGGACTTAACTATTTTGAGAAATGTTGTATCATCTGCAAATTTTGCCACCTCACTCTTTACTCCTTTTTTCAATGTGTGCTGTTAAACAGCTGCCACTTTCCTTCCAAGAATTGGCTGCATTTCAGCAGAGGGTGTAGTGATTCCTGTTTAAAATAAAGGACTCTACTGCTTGGCAGTCTGAGGTGAAAAGTATTACCATATATGAGTGCAGGGTGTTATTCATAAATTATTACTACTATGATTATCACCATTTGAAAGCAACTTTATTGAAATCATTATTGAAAGATCTCAAGGCCTAGTGGATAAGCATAATCTTTGCTGGTGGCCTCAGTAGTAAATGAACAGACATGCAGACCAAGATGGCCACTCATTCCTTGTGATGATCCCTCCAAAGTGTATTGAAGGATATTTGAGGGGAGTAGGCAGAACAATGTTGTTCATGCTGTACTTGGTGTGTGTCTAAATAGTGCATGTTAGGTTTCCAGGCTGTTCCAGGAAAACCACTATTAAAAGTCACTGCTGAAAAAAAAAATGAAATAAAAATAGTTTGTGGTGGGCCAGCCTGACTGGATACAAACTTTTACCTAGAAATCAGAAGGGAAAACAGCATTAATGCCATGCTTCTTTTTCCCCCACCATCCACCCACTTTATATTACTGGCCCTGGCCCATATTCAGCCCATACTATGAACCCAGTCAGCAATGGTCCAGGCAGGTTGTGGCAGGAATAGCAACTGGTAGTGCTGAGTGACACCTGTACAATCCTACTATGTGCTTAGGTGGATTGTGGAGTGCTGAGGGCTAAGAGTTGCCAAAGCAGTTACCTAACTTCACCCTCACACTCTAGCTAAGTAATGGGAAACAACAAGCTCTGATCTGGTCAAGAAAGGCTATATCATGGATTCAAGTTAGGTTTTCAAACTAATGCATTCAGAGCTTGTACAGAGCTTCTTATAACCTCTATATTAGATTAGTCTAATGCTTTGTGTTTGTGGCCTAGACTGAAATATAAAATGAAGCCTCTGACTAGGGTTTTAACTTGAGCAGGATGCTTGTGCTCCAATTTTAACTTGCACAAAGCAGGCTTCGTATATTACTTTTTCTCTGGGGGTTTTACTGCTGGCTTCCTGTTATGTATCAAGTTGTTTTTAGAATTAGAATAGAATTTGTTTTATTCTGTCTTTCATGTCCCTAAAGTAACCCAAAGTGCTTTCCAATGAACCAGATGCTGCTGGTGTTCAAGTGACTCTGTCAGCTAATGGGGGAGCTGTTATATGCTCTGCACTAAGTCACAGACTTTTGGAAATTACAGTCTATCATAACCAGTGAGTGTTATGGAATGTTAAGTTCTACCTGGACAGCTATCTGAGACAGCAAGAAGGTAACTTGGTTTAATTATTCTGCCACAGATGACATCAATAATAATGTAACACCCTGGAATATGCATTTTAAATTGTTGTACACCATGAATTTGGAATTAACACCTGTATAATAAATCAAAATAGCTGACAAAGGTTAAAGCTCTTTCATGAAGTTTTTCCTGCAGTCTGTGTAAATTACAGATACTTTGTATTTGTATACTGCATTAAAAGTGCTTTTGCTTACAAGGATCTGTGTAAAATTACTACTTTGTACTTAACTGCACTACCATACATTGGATTAGAGCGCACACGAGGTTTGCAAAAGGGCAAACAGAAATGTGTTTCACAATAAATTAGTGTGTTTTAAAAGAATTTAAAGTCAGTGATACTGCTTTAGAGTCATTCAAGCTAGCACAGGGAATTATAAATACATTCCCTGTGTCAGCCTGGACCCTGGGCATTTTCAACATAAGAACAGCCATACTGGATCAGATCAAAGGTCCATCTAGCCCAATATCCTGTCTTCCAACAGTGGCCAATGCCCCAGAGGGAACAAACAGAACAGGTAATCATCATCAAGTGATCCATCCCCTGTTGCCCATTCCCAGCTTCTGGCAAACAGAGGCTAGGGACACCGTTCCTGCCCATCTTGCCTAGTAGCCATTGATGGACCTATCCTCCATTAACTTATCTTGTTCTTTTTTGAACCCTGTTCTAGTCTTAGCCTTCACAACATCCTCTGGCAAGGAGTTCCACAGGTTGACTGTGCGTTGTGTGAAAAAATACTTGCTTTTGTTTGTTTTAAACCTGCTGCCTATTAATTTCATTTGGTGACCCCTAGTCCTTGTGTTATGAGAAGGAGTAAATAAGACTTCCTTATTTACTTTCTCCACAGCAGTCATGATTTTCTAGGTATTTATTTTTTTACATTAGTTAATAAAGACAGAATTTAACATCCTAACCTATTGAAGTCAATGGCAAAACTCATGTTTACTTCAGCAGGGCCAAGATTTCACAAACTTGCAAAATATTGTGGCCATCATTTTGATTGTCAGATAGTTACTCTGATTTTTATTAAACATATTTTTGTTACAGTTCTTCCTGATCATTGTTGGAGATTAGACTTACTACCTATTTTAAGAGTTTTCTATAGCACCCATCACCATAAATATCTAATCCCATGATCCAAAGCCCCTGGAGTTTAATGGAGATTCTCCCATCCCACAGAATTATTGGGTTTTAGATTAGGATTAAGTGCTTAATACTGCAACAAACTGAATTAGTTAGGCCTGGACATGCAATGCAGATTCAGAGCAGCAGCAAGCTGATTGCCATGGTCATCAGCTTAACCCCCTCTGCATGTTCTCCTTTAAACTTTTTGGAGCAAACTGAAATAAAAACCTTTGGAAAATCCACCATTCCAGAATAATACATTAGCCTGCAGACAAACAGTCTATGACAGCCAAATATTCTGGCCAATGTTTTAAACGTTTTTAGACTCTGCACTAAGTTGGGGTGGTGCAGAGCTGCATCCCCCATGGTAGCTCACAGAAGGTCCATCTCTCAGATGGCACCTCTTGCCTGCCCCCTATAAAGTAATGTGATTCCCACAGGGGCAGGATTCTGTCACATCTCTTTGTGCCCTTCTCCCCATTTATACCAGGGCCAGTCATAACCTGGATGCTGTGCAGAAATTGCCCATTTTATATTTCCAGTCACTTCAGAAGGCAAAGCAAGTAGGGTAAGCTTTTCAGGCCATCTCTCTAATAGTTCATTTCAAGACAGATAAGCCGTGGGAAGGGCTTTTTGTGAAATTCTTTGATCTCCTTATTTTCTTTCAGAACTGTTTGGAAAGTAGAACAGTCTGGGTGAGATAAATGTAAAGATCTCTCATTCAACGGCCTGATGCACATGGCAGAAAAATATATCAGCCCCCAAGCTCCCCTTATATCAAACTTACCCTTATACCAGTGTCATCATGAAGAAAATGTTACGGTGTTTTGGCAGCAACTAATAGTTATTTATTTTGATTTCTACAAGAAAAATATGAACACCGGCCCTCAGTTAGAACAGCACAATTGTTTCTAAATCAGCTTATAATCAAAGACAGAACAAAATCAACCAAATTTAATCTGCTCTCATAAATCCTTTGTTGTTAGCTACCTGGAAAGATGACCACTCGGGCTTTTCACATGCAAGTTACATGTAGGGTCAGATTCATTGAAATGTGTCAGATTTTAGACATGAAGACAAACTTATTCCTCTTGCACAATGATCTGCAAGGTTCCCAAAGGAAAGCCAGGCTTCCAAATAAAGCTACTCACCTTTTTAACTAAATTAAAGTAATATTATTTACTCTACATGACTATACAGTATTTAGAAAGACAAGGTGGATGAGGTAATATCTTTTATTTGAACAACTTCTGTTGGTGAGAGAGACAAACATTTGAGTTGGTCCAATAAAAGACAGTACCCATCTTGTCTCTCTAATATCCTGGGACCGACACAGCTACACCACCACTGCATATATAGTATTTATGCATATAAACATAATTCTTACAGGTAAACCAACTCAGTCTAAACACTGACACCGGTACGGGTATCTGCATTTATATGTGAAAAAGCTACTTTGTGTGTGGAAATCTGATATATGGAAGCACCAAGGCTATGGGCACACACAATCAGCCTTTTCAGCATACAAATACATGCAGATGTGCAGACAATTTCATGTGCAGATATTTTCTGAAAGTACAAGTAATTCACTAGCTTCTGAATATTTGACACAATATAAACACATATTTAATGCTCCATCCTGCATTGGGGTCTTGATTAAGAATAATACTTAGCTCATACAGATTCCTTTTACCCATAGATCTCAAAATGCTTTACAGAAAGGCCTGGAATATCATTAAATTGATTGTACACTTGGGGAAACTGAGGCACAGAGGGATTAAAATGACCTGTCTAATGTCACCCAGCAGGTCAGCGGCAGAACTAGAAGAGAACTCCTGTCTGACTTCCAGTCCATTGCTCTTCTCTGCTAGGCCAGGCCATCATACAGGGATTCTAGCTTTCTAGACACAGATGGAACAGATTTCAGGTGGTTCCACAGCTCCTGAACTGGATCCAGAAGCCTTCCATTTCCAGGTACCACAATCTTCTCCCTATCCCTTAACTCCAGCATGTTGAATAATTCATGCGAAGGGTGTGTTCAAAAATCCAACCATTCTGCCCACCAGATCCTGAAAGGTCCTGGTGTTACTAGGGGAAGAAGGTAAGAGGCTAAAACAGAACCACTCAGGGAAGATAATGAAGAGGGTAGAACCATTAATATCTCTCCTGTTTGTTCCTCTTCCACCGAGTCACTTCTTGGAAAGGGTTTGTAGCTTGGGTGGAAGGGTAAGCATCTTCCCATGGGGCAATCACACAGGCTATGTAAAGAAGAAAAATGCATAAACCAACATTTGAAAATTGGTTCACACAGTTAATTTAACGTATTGTAAATAAGTTATTCATCTGGTTAACATAAGCCTGACACTAATGCTCGTTTACTTGCCAAGAAAACAGTAATTAATAACTCACAAAAATGTGGTTAAAAAAATTAAAATATACACATCCAGGCTGCATACATACCTTGGAGAATTAATCCCATTAACACCAGTGCGCACACATACTGTACATAAACTTCATTTCTTCTGCTGTCTGCTCCAGAAACACTTTCCACCACATTTTCTTTGTTGTTTTTTATGTTCCCTGTGCCTCGGAAGGAGAGGGGGAATCAGGACAGTTGTTCCCTTTACCTGCCTTCCTTCTCAAGAGTAGTCATCAAAGGAAGCTCACGGAACATTAAGTGAAGCATTCAGGCTTCTACAACCCATCACCATGGCGCTGCTATTCATTGAAGCTACCAATCTTGCACCTTCTATGGGGAAATCATTGCCCCCATCCATTAATCAACATGCACTTATAGCCCTGTGCCACAGTGCTCCTGTGTAGAACACCCACCCTTATGTTATTTGCTCTTTCCTACTTCTATTATTATTTATTTACTGTAGCACTGAGAAGCCCTAATCTAGGCTAGTTGATTCTCAATGCCTTGATAAGGGGAATTCCAAAATCACTCTTGACCAAACAGAAGACTGTAGGATTATTATTTGACCATGCCAACATAATGGCACATAATGTACGGCATTTCAGCAATTTTATATAACATGGTGCGGCGCGGTGGGTAGGGAGAGAAGTAAGTATTCAGCCTCTGCTCTTATTTTAGGATCTGATTCTGCAACCTTTATTCACTACAGTAGATCACTGATTCCAACAGGACCACTCATGTCAGTAACATCTACTTGCATGACTAAGTGGCAAAGGAGCTGGTTCTTCATTTGTACTTTAAGAGAGTTTGCGGGTGGAGGGGAAATCCTGCACTTCATTCAAAAGAGCTAACTGAATGAGATCTTTGCCAAAGTAAAGATATTCACTAGCGGAGAAATAGCTCTTCTCTATTATGTGAAGTGTTTCAATAATGTTCCCACGTACTTATAAACAGAGGTCAGCCAGTGACAACAGTTGGTTCTAGTTTAATAGCACAGCAAGAAACTTTGTACTGCACTGTAATCATCAGAATGGAAAATTTACAAAAGATACTATCCTATCAGTTCACAAACTGTGCGCTGGGTGCCAGAAATAATTTATGTTCAACAATTTATTTGAACTCAATGTTCTGAGTAATATAAAATTATTACATTTCTGTACAATCAGAATTCTGTACTCGACCAGATGAATTCCCTTGAAATGGGAAATTAACATGCAGTAAATGTTTAGGTAATTGAATCTTTCTGTGTTCTAGTTAACATACAAACAAACATCGGCCCCCATCACTTTAGAATAACAGGGAATTACTTTACAGTATTTACTGATCAAGCTCTCTTCTGTGGGATCGCAGCTGAGCCAAAACAAAATAAATATGACAGCAAAGAAAAAAATATATGATATTGCTACAGAGGAAGTTTAGAAAGTCCCTTGTCCCCGACCCCGTCCTATTTTGCTTGGAAATATCTCATCCTTTCACATCCACCCAAACCCTCACACAATTATTGTTTGCTTCCCCTGGTCTAGGGCATTGATTCACTGCAGCTCTCAGGGGAAGCAGCAAGGTTCACAATGGTAGGCACACCAATGAAGCAATGTCTTTTTTTCAAATGCCCACTGAATCTCATTTCCGCAAATGCAAGTTCAGTCCCCCCCCTCCTCCCCCCCGCATACACAACAGATCTGAGGGAAAAGAAATGTGTTTAGGGTTCAAGTGTGGATTTTATCATTACAGAGACAAAATGGGTGAAGTAATATCTATTACTGGACCACCTTCTGCTGGTGAAAGAGACAAGCTTTTGCGCTCCACAGAGTTCTTCTCCAGCACTGCAAACAACACTGGATTTTATCAGTGATTTATTATTTGTATTGCAGGAACACAGAGACCTCCCCAGTCATCGACTGGGATGCCACAGCACGAGGCACTGTACAAAAGACAGAAAAAGATAGTCTGTGCCCCGGGAAGCTTACAACCTAAGTATAATACAAGAGACAACAGATGGATACAATAAACAGATGGGGGAGTACAAGGAAACAGTGAAAAGATAACGGTCAGCATATAAAGCAGTGTTCACTGCATGCCAGCTGCCCAATAGAATCATAGAATATCAGGGTTGGAAGAGACCTCAGGAGGTCATCTAGTCCAACCCCCTGCTCAAAGCAGGGCCAACCCCAACTAAATCATCCCAGCCAGGGCTTTGACAAGCCTGATCTTAAAAACTTCAAAGGAAGGAGATTCCACCGCCTCCCTAGGTAACGCATTCCAGTGCTTGACCACCCTCCTAGTGAAAAAGTTTTTCCTAATATCCAACCTAAACCTCCCCCACTGCAACTTGAGTCTATTACTCCTTGTTCTGTCATCTGCTACCACTGAGAACAGTCTAGATCCATCCTCTTTGGAATCCACTTTCAGGTAGTTGAAAGCAGCTATCAAATCCCCCCTCATTCTTCTTTTCCCCAGACTAAACAATCCCAGTTTCCTCAGCCTCTTCTCATAAGTCATGTGTTCCAGTCCCCTAATCATTTTTGTTGCCCTCCGCTGGACGCTTTCCAATTTTTCCACATCCTTCTTGTAGTGTGGGGCCCAAAACTGGACACAGAACTCCAGATGAGGGCTCACCAGTGTCGAATAGAGAGGAACGATCATGTCCCTCGATCTGCTGGCAATGCCCCTACTTATACAGCCCAAAATGCCGTTAGCCTTCTTGGCAACAAGGGCACACTGTTGACTCATATCCAGCTTCTTGTCCACTGTAACCGCTATGTCGTTTTTTGCAGAACTGCCGCCTAGCCATTCGGTCCCTAGTCTGTAGCGGTACATGGGATTCTTCCATCCCAAGTGCAGGACTCTGCACTTGTCCTTGTTGAACCTCATCAGATTTCTTTTGGCCCAATCCTCCAATTTGTCTAGGTCCCTCTGTATCCTATCCCTACCCTCCAGCGTATCTACCACTCCTCCCAGTTTAGTGTCGTCTGCAAACTTGCTGAGGGTGCAGTCCACGCCATCCTCCAGATCATTAATGAAGATATTGAACAAAACCAGTCCCAGGACTGACCTTTGGGACACTCAACTTGATACTGGCTGCCAATTAGACATGGAGCCATTGATCACTACGCGTTGAGCCCGATGATCTAGCCAGCTTTCTACCCACCTTAGAATCCATTCATCCAGCCCATACTTCTTTAACTTGCTGGCAAGAATACTGTGGAAGACCGTATCAAAAGCTTTGCTAAAGTCAAGGAATAACACGTCCACTGCTTTCCTCTCATCCACAGAGCCAGTTATCTCATCATAGAAGGCAATTAGATTTGTCAGGCATGACTTGCCCTTGGTGAATCCATGCTGACTGTTCCTGATCACTTTCCTCTCCTCTGAGTGCTTCAGAATTGATTCCTTGAGGACCTGCTCCATGATTTTTCCAGGGACTGAGGTGAGGCTGACTGGCCTGTAGTTCCCCGGATCCTCCTCCTTCCCTTTTTAAAATCATTGTCAATTTAAGCCACGGCCTTTGGCAAGGGTTGATGTGAAGGTGCACTACCCCAGCAGGAGACACACTGCTTCAGACAGCGTACACCTCCCCTAACAGCCACTGTGCCTCTCTTTGAAAGGATGCAGAGTCAGTTCCCCTCTGAGAGGAGCCAGCTTAGCTGGTTGGTACATGGCAAGGAGAGGGGAATGGGCCCTAGACCAGCATGGCCAACAGCCTTGCGCATTCCTTGTGCTCAGGAAACAGAATACAAAGGACACAACTGTGCCAGGCTTTTTGGGGAGAGGGAGGAGGAACCCTTTACAAACCCTCCTCCCTGAGGCCCACGGAAATGCCAAACACCAACTGATCTCGTACTGCACATCATTTTACACTGCCCTTTCTTACTCAGAGACAACCCACGTCCAAGGTAAGTCATTTAATAAGACAGAAATGATAATTAAAGCCAGAAGATTTCCCAAGAGCTCTGCTGATTTTTACTGGCACTCTTAGTGGGAATCTGACAACATCGCAATGTCTCATCACAGAAAAATGAAGGGTAGTATGACCAGTATTGTGGGTGGGGTTTTGACAGCATGCAAACCCTCCTCTCAAGGCTACAACTGGATTTGCTCAGAGCTTTTGTCTGTACCTACCAGAAGTACCTGCTTTGTTGCCTCACCTGAGCAGTAGCCAATGGGGGCTCTTTCTAATATGTTCTGTTTGTTGCCTTTGCTTGCACCCAGAATTAATTTACCCATAACATCTTATGTCCTGCTTTCACAAATTCCCATTTGACAAGACAACAGACATGATTAAAAAAGCAGCCCCAGCTACAGAGAGCAAAACAGCATTAAAAATCAGTTTCAATAATTGAATTACTAAACCCTCACTTTTATTAAACCCCACAATTATTAAAAGTTCACTTTCAACAAATCCCCCATTCAGCTTAAAGCAACTAACACAGGCATGAATGCTCACATTCAGTACACACTCGGCCAATACATTTACCTGGTGTATAGAGTGATATTGAGAGAGGGAGGTGTTGTCCCTACGGGTCTCAGTACATGACCTAAATTCTAATCCCACCTTGGATACAGACTTTCTCTGCAGCTCTGGTCTAGTCACTTAACCCATCTGCAGCTGCAAAATTGAGAATAAAAAATAAATAATAATAATAATACTTATCTACCACACACAGGATAAACTAAAGGGTGTCACCCATAACTGCTGATGCAAATTTCATCCTTGAAAGAAGGTGATCAGTGGTTGCCCTGATGCTGCCCCGGGAGCTTTGGGTTGGGGAAGGAATTTGCAACTTGTGGTTGGGGCTCACTAGGAGCAGCAATAGAGGCTGCCCTGGGGATGCTATGAGGTGCTCCCAGCCATGAACTTTCTTCAGACAGCAATGCCCAGCTCCCAGGACAGTGGAGGTTGCAAGTGCTTTTTGGACTATCCATCAATGTTGTACCTCTGCCCAGGGTTGAGTTGGGGTGCACTCATGCTGGGTGAATCAAGCCCAATATCTGTAATAGGTTTCAAAGATGTAACATACTACATAAGTGCACTGTAATGAATAATTTATCCTTGATCATTATATCAAAATGAAGTGATGGCATTATTGTAAAATTAGCAGTAACTTGTCATTAGCAAGGGGCATATAGAACATTTCTCTTTCCCATTCGATAAACAGAACTAGGTTCAAATGTGCAAAAGTGTATAAGCAGAAGGGAATGCATACTTTTTGCATCCCTGGCTTTGCATAAGTCCAGTGGTACACACTTGTTGAAATTTTGTGTGCCCAAATCCTCTTTCTGAACATGCTCATTGGAACTTTAAAAAGAAAAGGAGCACTTGCGGCACCTTAGAGACTAACAAATTTATTTGAGCATAAGGAATGCATCCGATGAATTGAGCTGTAGCTCACGAAAGCTTATGCTCAAATAAATTTGTTAGTCTCTAAGGCGCCACAAGTCCTCCTTTTCTTTTTGCAGATATAGACTAACACGGCTGCTACTCTGAAATCTGTCATTGGAACTTCAGAGAGACAAGGTGGGTGAGGAGCAACTTCTGTTTGTGAAAGAGACAAGCTTTCGATCTTACACAGAACTCTTCTTCAGGTTGGAACTTCAATCATATCCAAAAACATGTGGACAATTTTGAAACACTGGTCCTGGGTATGCATATGTGCACATGCTTTGAATAGATACGTTTTCTTCATAGGCAGGATATGCCTATAATGCAGTGGCTCAGCAGCAGTTTAGTTTGGCCATCATTCTGGACCAGGAAAAGGGGCTTTAATATGCAGCAAGTGCCAACTTCAGCTTGTCTAAAGCAGTCCATATTTTTTTCAAAGCCTTCACAAAATTTGCCTCTTTGATTTGTAATGTTGCTAGTTAAAGGATAAAACTTTACAACACACAGCATCTATTGCAACATCAAAGATGATTACAGAATAGTCTGGTAGTTTACTTATCCACTTTGGAATGCTCATAAAAAAAGAAAGATTTATGCAATAGGAATTTGCAGAATGTGTTCTCTTTAAGATAAACTGACAAAGGAATGTACATGTGCCTGGATACAGTAAGATCTGATTTTGACACATATAGACATAACTTTAATGGCATAGTGTTTTCAAACCCTAGGAAGGTATTTAAGGAGACAATGGAATGAGCCAGTTCAGAAAAATTTAACGTTAGTGTGAATGTTGTCCTAGAAAGTGCAATATGACTCAAAGCTCAAAAGAGAATTCGGGAGGTGGAAATAGCCAGTTTAGCCTAGAATTTTGGTATTGGTTTTGCAACCAAGTTTTCAACCATCCGATGACGTCACAACAAGTTAGAGCTACCAAACAGATAGGCAAATCAACTTCAAAAATGAAGTCTGTGGCTGGGAATTTTGGTAAATGATCCTTACATAATAATTTACATGAATACTTGCGTTAAAAAAAAAAGAACACATTTGCATTTTTTTACCTTAAAGAAATATTGGGCTAATTTCAGCCCTGGATCACCCTGGTTAGCATAACCCAATGTATAAGGTTCCTGCAATGGGAAATCCATGCTGAAGAGGACTGTGGTGGTGTCAGGTACCTGTGCCTGCTTGCCACAAAATGGGTGTCTATAGTTAACCAGTGGAGGCCTAAGATTTGGCCATATTTGATACTTGTAAAGGGCATAGCTGGTGGATGTACTGATTCAGCACAACTCCTGAGAAGTTTCTGCTGGTGAAGCTCCAACAATAACTTAAAGCTGCTCCCCAGGCAGGAGAATCCCTGAGAGGAATGAGTAGTGATACATGAATGCTTGACTGTCCTAACCCAGGGTTGAATCCCCACTGGGAAGCAGGGCCCGCCTCGTGGCGCAGAAAAGTTCAGTTGGGTGACTGTGGGCAAATCAATTCATCTTTCTGACCATCATTTCCCGATCTGTAAAATAGGCATAATCCTCTTTCATAGGAGTGTATGAGGGTAAATCCAAAAACATTTATGGAGGTGGCTCAGATGACAGTCTGATAAGTAGGACAGAAAAACAAATCAACTAAGGGAATTTTCTGTATGAGAAAGGGCCAGTCTCAGGGATGTACAACTTGTAGCAGCCTCTGGACCTTTAATTTGATGTCTGTGACCATGGGCATCCAAGCAAAATATTCCAAGTACCACTTCAAGAAGAAGCTGGGGGAACCACTGGTGCAGGGTGAGCATAACTGCAGGAGGAGGAGAGGTATTTTTGTTGGTGGAAGCTTCCTAAGGAGCAAGAGAACTAATCCAGCAAGAAATATATTTTGAAGTCTGGTACTGGTACAATGGTCCTTTAATAAATGATGTCTGAGGGGATACGAGTGGGGGCACAGGGGCACTAGGCTAAGAAATGTAATTCTGGTTGTATTAATATTAATGGAGGTTACTAATACAAAATATAATAGTCTTGTTTATTTCCGTGATATTTTAGAGAAGAGATTTTGATTCACCTTATTTCAAGTATATAAAAGATGAATCATACTTAACACCATGAGAATTATTCATTTACAATTCATGAACCAACATTAGAGAGTGAAAGCATTTAAAATAAACTTGATAGGAAAGAGCAAGAATGCACAGAGGTCAAATACCTTGGGTGTTTAAAGTCCTTCAGCTCTGAAGGAGCCTTTCAAAGCTTTTTTCCACTGCATATATCAATGAATTGTGACATTTCTATACAATGCAGTAGCACAGATCAAATGTAAAAAAACAGTACAAATTCCATTCACCAACCACAAGTAAAGATTCATTAAAACCCTGAACTTTCTACAACGCAGGAAGGGATATGAAATCACATTCAGAAAAGCACATCATTCAATGAAGCCCATTAGGGCCCTGATCCTATCATCTGATCCACACAGGCAGAACCTTGCAGGGACCCTGTAGTTAACTGGGTGCTTTGTCTGAGTCTGAGCAGGTCTGAGGGCAGGACTGGGACCGAATTTGTTACTGAATCATTCACATGTGGGTACGTTCCTATTCGTTTAGAGTGTCAGAAATAAAGCCAAGAATTCAGACTGATTTAAAGTATCTGATTTCAACCAATACAGAGAAGATTACGGGTCATAATTTGCCCGCAGCCTTTGAAAAGTACTGTCACTGGTGTCAACGGGAGCTCTATGCACAGACTTGGGACAGTGTAAAAAACAAAGTATTGGTTACAATCAGGCAATCTGTTTTATTTAGATCCCACATAAGATCATTCAATTCCTTGAGCATTTCAGTTGGACTGAGACAGCACTGTTAAGAGAACGCTTGAAAGCCCAGTTAAAGCAAGAGTACCATTCGAAAGTAGCTTCAAAATACGTACAATTCTCCGCTGTGTCTGAAATTGCTTTCAAAATGAATGTAGTTCATATTGGTGTCATGGGAGCATTTTTTGTTTCAATTGTCGCACACAGGAAAAAAATAAACTTGAAACTGATTCACACAAACTCAAACATGCCTCCCATTCTCCCATCAGGTGGACTTTTTACAGCAAAGCCAATGAAAACATGTTTCTATGTCTATACTGAACGGGCATAAAACAATAAAAATTATTTCAGCTGCTGCAGTTCAGGAAGTAAAACAAAAACACTAAGTAGGAGCAAGGAAGAAAAAATATTCCTGGCTTTCAGTCTCCTTGTTCTCTCTCTAGCCTTATTGTCCTGCTGCTAAAATAAGTAGCTCACTGGAAAGAAAGCTTCACCACCACTTTCATAAAGAGGTTTGTTTTTTGACGATGTTTTTTAACTCCCACAAAGTGCTTTTTGATCGACTCCTTGGGAAAAAATAACAGCAAAAAAGCCAAAGTGAAATATTTTGTATTAACAGTGGGAAGTCAACCTGTGAAAAAGCACACAGACAGCGTACGCGTTGTGCATTTACTGAGAGTACGTGCAGCGGCTGCAAGTTGAAATCCTGTTGCTGAGATCTTGCAGAATACAAATAGGGTCAGAGTTCTTAAGAGCACAGTAGCAGGGAAAAACGCCAAACCAAATTCTGCTCTTGGGTGTACGCACAGTGGTATTCTGTACCGGGGTTGCCTGAGATCAAAGGAGTTGGCTCCACATATGCCAGGAGTCAATTGGCCTACTGTGTCTTATTTAGATCACATTTTCTATATAAAGCCAAGCTAATTTTCTGCCACCACAAGCAAAACGTTACTTCTGTGGGATCATTTCAATCCTTCCCCCTCCCCTAAAGCCCACCACACCCGTGATATCTTTTTGGTTTTGATATTTGGAGAACCTATTAAAACCCATGAAGTATTTGGATGTGCTCCAACTCCCACTTTAGGACAGGTTACTGAGGGACTCAGACCAGCATAACCCCAGATTCCTTTGCTCTCCTCACATTCCCTCTGCTCCCAATTCCACCATTCTGCACCTAGATGGCTGTACAATGGAAAAGAACAACAATGACCCAAATAATGGCTTATGTTTAATGTATTTATTTGGTTTTATTTAAGGTGCAAATCCTTAAGTTCCACATCAACAGTTAATTCTGTAAAAACATTTTGCAAAATAATTCAGATTGACCCAGTGTTAACACTATAATGCTCCACAGCCAAGAGAAAGCAGGTGCCCTTCTACCACCACCCCCTACTTTAGTTAAACCCATCCTCTCAGAAAAAAAAAGCCTAGATAAAATACATAGGTTTTCCAATGTGTTCTGAAGGCAATCCGGCAATACTCACTTAGGGTCCAAACACCAGCTGGGGACTGCAGGAGTACATTAAACTCTAGTCACTCCTCCCTACCCCCGACACAATTCTACTTGGAGGGAGGCCCAGCAGGAAGGGCCAGCTGGGAATTGCTCAGCACTGAGGGAACCCCCTCCCCCAAATGAGTTATGGAGTCTCAACTCTCTGTATGATGCCTGAATGGCACACAGTGAGCAAAGTGGGGATTAACTCTGCCCCTGTAATTTTTAGGAAGAATTCTAATATATTGTAAAAATAAAATGAAAAACAGAAAGGTAGTATTCAGGCTCAATGTTATTAAACATCAGATCTAAATAATGCCACCATAAGATCACTTTGATTTTACACTGGATGCTAAGGAACAGATTTTACAATCACTGCAATAGGATCAGAGACACGAGGGTCTAACTTTTACATCACACCAAAAACAACAACAAAAAACTAGTCAGAGCCAGGTAAAGCTCCAAATTTGGGCTGACACACAGGTCAGTGAATATGTCGCCCAGAGATTGCAGAAGTCGTAGAATGCTGCAGCCAGAGCTTTAACTAGATCCAAACTAATTGACCCTATTACATGAAGTGTTGTAGCTGTGTTGGTCCCAGGGTGAGTGAGGTAATAACTTTTATTGGATCCTCTTCTGTTGGTGAGAGCTTACACAGAGCTCTTCTTCAGGTCTTCCACAGGCCAGAACTGAAGAAAAGCTCTATGTAAGCTCCATAGCTTCTCTCTCTCACTAACAAAAGTTGGTCTAATAAAAGATATGACCTCACCCACCTTGTCTCTCTAATATCCTGGGACAAACACAGCTACAACACTTCATGTAGTAGGGTCAATTAGTTTGGATCTAGTTAAAGCTCTGGCTGCAGCATTCTACGACTTCTGCAATCTCCGGGCGACATATTTACTGACCTGTGTGTCAGCCCAAATTTGGAGCTTTAACTCTGACTAATTATTTTTTTTGTATGGTTTAAAAGTTAGACCTTTAACATGATTTAAATGTAGTTTTGTTTGATTGAATAAATATTTAACATCCTGGACAGTGAACTTGTTCCTTCCTAATGTTTCTTTTCATCCTGACACAATGAATCAATGGATCTCTGCCAGAGTTATCCCACCTTAAGAAGGGACAAGATGCGTATCCTCCAGATGAGGTGGCCACTGAGTGTCCTGAGTTGCACTGTACCTTTTTTGCAGCCTGTGCTATGTTTAATATTGGTATATTTATGTCATATCGGTGTAAGAGACTTACACATTTAAATAATACGAGACTATCTGGCTCATTAAACCACTGTAAACATATAATTTCCACACAGTATCAAAAATCTTGAGACCCTTTTAATGATAAGTTAATTTTTGAAATGGGGCCAAATTCACCACTGGTGTAAGCAGGGCACAACCCATTTGATGTCAGTGGCATTGTGCCTGCTTATGCCAGCAATGAATTTGGCCCATACTGTATAATTTACTTTGGCAACATCCAAACGAATAGCTGCAGTATCACTACTTGGCAGTACTTTGTATGCATGAACACTTAAGAACAATGCATTCCCTCTGGGGTTCACAAATTGGTTAAGACAAAATCAGAACCAAAATCAAACCTTTACCAATTCCACAAATCAAACCTCTTCTGAAGCTCAAGAAGGTTCCATTATCTTTTTGATTTTTCTGTTTTCATGAGCATCTGCACTTTTTAGTTCTGAGTGGGATTAGAAGCAGATTCACTTGATAATAAGAAAATTTATTCTTGTATTTTTTTCTAGCCCAACTAGAGACAGGAGGTACCAGTTCTGACAAGATTCCCAACCCAGTAATGCAGAGCAAAGAGGTCTTTTTAGTATAGGTTTAAACAACAAAATATTCATCATTTAAAACCTCGCAAAGCTCTCAGAGCCCTCACCTCCCATTGAATTCAATGGAGTAAGAAAACTTATGCTACACGTATATATGTGCATGATTAAAAATCCTCATATCTATCTAAATATCTAGAATCTAAGGAGACCAAAAGCAGCAATCTGAAAATAAGTATTTTTCGTATAGTATGAAAATAATCTGCAATGCCTGGACAGCTGCTGCTGTTCAGCAGAAGGGCAATAACACCTAAACTGAATAGACACACTATCCTTACTTGATCTGACTGTGCAATTCCTATTAATGCCAACAGCAACTGCACAAATAAGAGCTATATGACGCCACGTGTAACATTCATGAGTTGTCAGGAACTCTGTTTTTAAGCAGACTCTTACTGCAGCAGATTAGTAGTTCCAGTTCTACCTTCCACACACACCCATCCACCTCTTCCTGAGCCATCAGCTGTTCTAGACTGCCGTGAGGACAGGGGTCAACGTTAATGTCTGCAGGGAAAGTCCCCCAAGATGTATGTCTGTTTGATGTGCGATTCCCCCTCACATGATGAGAAGCCACCTACTCTGTCCCTAACCCCTTTTCAGCTTTGAAGATTCCAAACCACACCAACTCGAGACAGAGGCATTTCTCAGCTGGTTTCCACAGGATTTAGTTCTCCTTCATTCATGGGAGTAGAGAGGAATATCTGGTCCTATGTTTTGGCATTTCTGGTTCATACTGAAATTGGTAGTTTTTCTGCAGCTACCAAGCAATATTAAAGTAATCATAATCTTATGTTTACAAAGAGGCATTAACAATATTTTCAAAGGCTTGCTTTGGGTGTAGGCTGGGGAAAGGGATGCATTTCTAATTTCTCCACTTCCTTCCTATGATTGTCTGTTCTTATAATAATATACTAAATACAATCTATCTGGGTATATTTTTTCCCTTTTTATTTGTGACTACTAAGCTACAAGAAACTTGCAAAATTCTGATTCGTTAACACAGTCAGTCCATGCATTGTTTCATTCATTAAAGGAGCTCCATGTTAATTGCTAGTGATGAACTGTGGAATTCCATGTATGTAGATATGAAATGTGAGTTTTCTTGAATATTTGCTTATAATAAGAAAAGGAGTACTTGTGGCACCTTAGAGACTAACCAATTTATTTGAGCATAGCTTTCGTGAGCTACAGCTCACTTCACTTCAACTTGATTATCATACACGTTGTAAGGAGAGTGATCACTTTAGATAAGCTATTACCAGCAGGAGAGTGGGCTGGGGAAAGGTATTTTTTCATGCTTTGTGTGTATAATAAGATCTTCTACACTTTCCACAGTATGCATCCGATGAAGTGAGCTATAGCTCACAAAAGCTTATGCTCAAATAAATTGGTTAGTCTCTAAGGTGCCACAAGTATTCCTTTTCTTTTTGCGAATACAGACTAACACAGCTGTTACTCTGAAACCTTTGCTTATAATGCCATTCCTCTTCCTTCCCTGGAAGGTTTTGATTACACAGGTTTCTGGGCTACATTACATGTTGCTCTGTTTTGATGTGAGTTTTATTCAGCCTTTAAAAACAACAGGTACTTTCACTGATTAACACTGTGCAACTTTGGATTTCCCTTTTCTTTTCTCCTGGTATGCTCTGTGGGAAACAGTTGGAAAACTCTGTCTAGTAACCTTTTACATTATTGATAGTTTTCACCATTTGGCACAACAGTGAGGCTGTAAGTACTAGTCAGTGTTGCTGGATTTGCAACATGAAGCATTCTACTATTGGTAGAATGTGCAGTCCCCATTTGGAATACACAAGGCTAATCTACAGCATTAGTCTGCAAAAACATTCTTTCATAGATAAAGAAAAGGAGCTCTTGCTTATTTTAAAATTATGAGAACCCCTAAGCAATCCTGTTTCTGAAACTGGATTCAGACATAATGACTTCAAAGGGAACAGCTGGGGCACTCAGATCTTTTGAAAATCAGACCATTTATTTAGATACTTCATAGGAGACTAACTTTGGGCACTTGTTTTTGAACGTACTGGCCAAAGTTTGCATCAAATTTCTGGATTTTAGACCTTGAGAAGAACTGAATACTGAAAACTAAACATACCATTTCATGGATGCTCCGAAGTAACTTGCTATTAATGAAATACCAAGGCTGCAAAATAGGTTCTGAAGGAGAGGAAATTAAAATGAATTGTGAATTACACTTTACGATACACTAATTACAATGTAGTTACATTGCAACTATAGTATAATTACGCTATACTCTATTCTAAAACTAATACCTACAAATCAGCAGTAGTAAAATCTCTAACTACTAGGAAAGCAGCATAGTAGCAATTCCCCGTCCTCATATTCCTAGGACTCCTCCTCCCTCTGCTGCTCCTAGTCTGCTCGTGATCATTATGAATCACGAGGTGCCGATCACCATGCAGTTCAACCATGGTTCCTACTTCATGAGGAAAACCTGAGATATTTATAAAGCCATCTTCAATCTCCTTCACTTCTGTGGATGTGTCGATGAAGATTGCTACTCAGTGTAATGGACAGCCATGGCATCCAAGTATGGGGCCAGACAAAATGAAACAGAAGCTTACCAGAAGCATATGCTACCTTCAGTGTTTCCACAGAAAGAGCCAGAGGCAAGGTCAGAGAGTACAAAGAGTGTCACTGTACTGTAATCACCTTCCCTTTGTCTGCGCTTGTTAAGGGTGCAAGTTCTTCTCAGGTCTTGGATAAAACCTTGACATACTACTGATGGGGGAAAAGTGGTCCTTATGGTAGGTCTTTAAAAGAGATTCTAATGCAGAAATGATGTCATCAGATGCAGATAAGCTGCAAAAGTAAGATCAGGGCTATACGCAGTGCTCCCAAAGATAGGTGCAAGAAGATTATAGCAATCATTTCTCAAAACAATTTCCCATGCTAGACGGTGATCTCAAAACGCAGCATTTACACTAGAGTTCATTGAGATATGCACACTAACAAAATATACCTAATGTATCCATTCCCACATGGGAAAAGCCAGCAGCTGCTCAGGAGGCTGGAAAAAGCAAGTCAGGAGAAAGCCCTTAATTATATCCTTAAGGTTCTCTTGAGTCTGAATTGATGCAATAATGTGTAAACCAGGTGGTGAAAACAGTGCTTGGACTGTTCTCTCACTGAGGAGACTTGTTACTGATCAGATAACAGCTGCTGTGTTATGGAAGTGATTCTGATAAGGCAATTTATCCTTGGCCTTAAAGCACATCATCATAGAATTTGCTTGCAACCCACAACTAGTCTTGCAAATCTAGTCAATGTAAGGGAAAGGATAAGTCTCCCTAAAAAAACATGAAATGTTTACCAGCAACATGAAGGACAAAACTGAAATTAGGCCACGGGACCAGAGTATAATCTGTTTTATACTAATATACTTCCACTGAGTTTAGTGGAGTTACTTAGACTGGTGTGAGATCAGAATCAGGCACATACTTCTAGGAGTGACTTTAAATCACTGGGTGAGGGGGAGGTTGATTATATACACACTTTTTAAAAGAATCACATGATAAAAATGTCATGGTTGCAAAGTGAAGCACTCAAAAGTCAGGAAATGCCAGAATTAAGGTTGCCAGTGCAACCTTAATTTGTCCCCTTTGTGTGTATGCGTTATGATCCAGTTCTTGATTACATGATCACATTCTGCCTCATTCAGGGTAGGGATGATACTCTGGGCATAAATCAGGATTGTGTAGTGAAGGAGACTTGTCTATAGGACCCTTGTCTCATTTGCTGCAAAAATTGGAAGGTGTGTAGTAAATGTGGTAGGAACTGCAGGAAGAGAATAGATGGTTCAGGCAGTTGAATGCCACTCTGAAGAACCAGATTCTATCCCATGCCTATGCCAGAGTTCCGACATAATGCTAGACAAGTCACTTCAAACAAAAGATTCACAGCTGGCCATTAATTCTTTATTTTCTGGGCCTGTCTTGCAGAAGTGCTGAGCACCCTCAACTGCAACCAAAGGTGATTGGAGCTGTGCTTTGAACATATAAAATGCTATATAATGCTAAGCACTCTGAAAAATCAGGCCCTTTGTGTCTTCAGATCGGGCGGACATTTTTGACAAATTAGCAGACATTTTTGACAATTTTGTTTCTCTGTGCCTCAGTTTCCCAGCTGTACAATGGGAACAACAACAGCACCTAATTGCACAGGGAACTATGAATATAAATTCATTCATGTTTGTGAAACTACAGAAATACCCATGAGGAAATTAATAATTTTATATTCAGGCAGGGTTTGAATGGTGTGTGTTAAATAAGATCTGAGGCTACCCACTGAATGAGAGATCCTAGGAAAAAAACAGCATGTAGTCATGTAACTAAAGAGTGTATCATAATGTACACACACTGGGATGACAGTAAGGTTACCTGGGCAACCATCATTCTGGCATTTCCTAAATTTTGAGTGCTTGGCTTTGCAACCTTAATGTTCTTTTAACTTTTTTTGTGATGTAATTTTATATAGAAGGCACAGAGTTCTTGTTTTTATATAAGCATTTAACGGCTTGCCAGGGAGAGGACAATTAACTTACACTTTACAGACACATTCCCATGGGACCTAAGCCAGTGTGCACTGTGTGGTGAATGGAGTTTGGATAGGTATCATGTAAACTCTTATATGCCATGTCCAACAAAGTAAGACATTCTTCAGGAAACCTTAAGAAAAGGTTTACATGGAGATGTGGGGGGTGGGGGGAAGAAAGAGATAATCCAAACGTTCACTTCCATGAGGCTATAGCAAAAGAGAGTAAGACTAAGTGGATGGAAAGAGTCAGGTAAGTGTACAAAAATGGAAATGATCCTCTTTAAAAAGGTTGTGAATAAAATCCTGGCTCTATGGAAGTCAATGGCAAGGCTCCCATTGACTTTAATAGGGCTAGGATTTCACCCTATCAATACACTTGTGAATAGGGAAGATACACTAAAGGAAGGGAAAACTTGTCAGAGCTGCTGACTAATATTATCAACTTTAGAAGCAGTTTTTTATATTTTTTTGCCTTGTCAGCAGTTTACTTGTATATCTGTGGTATGACTCTGAGCTTATATCCCCAAAGGCCTGGCCCACAATATCTAGGGAAACATTACAGGGGGTGCTGACAGAGGAGGGACATGTTTAACCTTGGCAGGAGGGAAGGAGGGTAGCTTAACAATAAGCGTTTTTCTTTTTGAAAGCAGCTAGCTTCTTGAACTTCACTTAAGCAGAGGAAGTAACATCCAGCTGGGCTATTGCTATAACAAAGGCTTGGACTAGTACAGAAGCGAGGTCGGGAAAAAAGGGGAGGAGGAGAAGTCTGACATCTTCTAAAATAAGATACTTTGTAAGTCAGTGTGGTTAACTGGGTCCAAAGACCTGAGAGGCTGAAATCGTCTCTGCCCAGCTAAATTTAAAGAGCAGTTTGGGGTCTGAACAATCTCAGAGACTGTTGCAGATGAGGTTTCAAAGGCATAAGAAAGAGAGACCCCCACCAGTCAGGCTGAGTTTCACTGTCTCACTAAAAAAAGGAGTATTTAGACATTAGAGTACTATGGTGATGAGTGCCATTTACATAGAGAAAGAGATGTTTTCTTTTTTCTCACAGGTCTCTCAGCCATATTTAATATCCCCCCTCCCCCGCTTTTATTTTTTTTAGTATGCCTAGATAAGAAGGAAAACTCAGATAAGTAGAGTTCTGCAATGGTTCTTTGAAAGGTCTGAACTTGCACTGTCCACTCTGGGTGGAGCAGAGTAATGCTGCGGTGCTAACAGGAGACTCAGGCTCCCCTGAATTGGCTCCCCAAAATTCTGCAATTCCAAGTGTCACTCATGCCTGTTCCAGTGTAATACGATTGCCCTTGACCACTCAGGGAAAGCTCTGATGTAAGGGAGAAAGACTAGCCTCAGCTGGTATCATTTCCTAAATGTATAACATCGAATAAAGATAACCTGGGTGTAACCTGGAACTAGTAACTAGGCTCCCAACTATGTCCCAGCCCAAGTACTAAGTGAAACACTTACAAATCCATCCCAAAGGACTTCACAAACTATACACAGTTTTTACTCCTGGAACTCAGCCACTGCTAGGGTGGATGGCAGCTGCTAGAGGAAAAGGTATACAACATACTGCACAACAGAAAGAGACATTTTTGGCCAAGGAGGCCTAGGACAAACCCCTACTCTTGCTGGAAGAACCATGGGACATTTATTGTCCACGCAGGGTAAACAGGACTTTTGTTTATAGAAGTCTCCTGTGAAAAATCTAAATGATGATTCTATTAATGGTTACATGGACGTAACTAGTACTACAGAAGCCCACAATCACTATTTATGTTTGGGTGGCTTTTATAGCTCTAAGAAAGGGGAAATAAAACAATGAGCTGCTGCACCACTCTGATCTTCAAATAAACTCTGACGTGGCAACCACCAAGGCCAAGGAGTTACACAAGCAGGTTCCCATGTATCCAGATGAAAATGCACAGCACCCCTTAACATGCCCAGAATACTCTTGTCTATTATTCAGAAACTTCACAGACAAAACAAATAAGAACTGGAAGGTGGGACATCTGGTAAAAAACAAAAACAAAACAATGTACCTTTTCTATTGAGCTGTTCTTATATGCCTGGAAGTTTTCTGTGGAGTATTTAACAGATGTGGAGCTTATAAAATGGTATTCAGAAGAGCTAGGAGCCAAGGTGACATGACTTCAGATCAGCAGAAGCTTTATGAAGACTAAGTTTATCATTCAGATCTCTTGAGTTTGGCCAACTTGTCAAATCTAGGCTGCTTATTGGGTTAGACATATCCATTTGCATCCTTCTTGAAGGAAGCAAGTGGTATATGAATGGCTGAGGATTTACATACTCCCTTTCTCCAGCTCACTAAAATATTGCAGGATAGTGTGGTACTTCTCAGAGGTTCAGCAAAGGAGTAGGATGCAGAGGTGCAAAGAAAAAGGGTGTTTTCCTAACTATATAGTTTAAACAATTTGGATTATTCTTAGGACTGGCTCACAGTTCTCCTTTGATATATCTGCCATATCTTAAAACCATTCTGACATCCTAGACACCAATCAAAATATGAGGAGAAAAAATCCCTTTTTCATGTTGGGCCACTATTCTGTGTTTTCTCTTTCTGTTTTCTTTAAGGAGAAAGACTACAGGTTACCTCTATCAGATTCTGAGCTTTCCTAAAGGCAAACATTGAACATGAATGCCTATTGCCTAGCTACCATTCTGTGACAGGAATGATAGAGTCAGCCTCAAAGAGAAACTAAGTGGAAAAAAGAAAATCAAAGGGCCAGATTTCAGCAAGACCTTGTGCAGGAGTTCGTTCACAAAAAAGCTGCCTTTCCTTTCCTGATACGCCCTGCACAGGGACCAGGTACAGTGAGAGCCCATGATTTCCACCCTTGCCTATCTTTCTGGCTTCTTATTATACCTCCCCTCCCCTCTTTGCTAGGTGATGCCTGCTTCATCATTCCTTTCATTTCCTTCTCCCTCTCCTGTCTTCTTATCTTCTTCCAGGCCAGCAACTCTCTCTCTACCCCAAGTGCAGCAGACTCCCACTTTCCCCTCCTTTAAAGCATTCTGGAAAACCAACTTCCCTCTTGAAGCCTTCATATGCACACCCTAGAGAATATACGGCTATTTCCATTCCCATTTTTTTAAACTAGCAAACAAAAACCTTGCAAATTGTTACTATCATCTGGAGATTGCCGAGCTGTCTTATCCATCCTTACACTGCTTGACCCAGATGAATCCTTTTTAATGTCTTGTTTTGAGGGTGAGGACAATGTCAGCACTTAAATAAATAAATTATTGGAGGAAAACTTATCTTTGAAAAGTTTCTAGTTTTTCTCAATAATGTAAGATAATTTAAATCAGGAAGAGCAAATTGTATCGAGACCCTCAGCTCAGGAAACACAGCATTTATAGAAGGGTGGTGATACAATAGGAGATTAATAAAAAGGAAGATCCAGTACTTGGCAATTCCACTGGAAATCAGCAGCCCCACTGACACAAGTTTAAGGAAATGAGCTGAGTTTCTTAGAAAATTTGGTACAAGTGCAAAAGAAAACGTACAGCTTTTAAATAGAACAAGATATTTTTAAGGGCTTTGGCTAAATATTGTGATATTTACGTTGAACTATTGCCCAATAAACACCAGTGCACATTACCAGGCAACAATCCCATGTTTGTTAGTTACACTTTAGTACCAATCCTGTAGAATCATAGAAGATTAGGGTTGGAAGACACCTCAGGAGGTCATCTAGTCCAACCCCCTGCTCAAAGCAGGATGAACTCCAATGGAATGATCCCAGCCAGGACTTTGTCAAGCTAGGCCTTAAAAACTTCTAAGGATGGAGATCCCACCACCTCCCTAGATAACCCATTACAGTGCTTCACCATCCTCCTAGTGAAATAGTTTTTCCTAATATCCAACCTATACCTCCCCAACTGCAACTTGAGACCATCGCTCCTGGTTCTGTCATCTGCCACCACTGATAACAGCCCAGCTCCATCCTCTTTGAAACCCCCCTTCAGGTAGTTGAAGGCTGCTATCAAATCCCCCCATTCTCTTCTCTTCTGCAGACTAAATTACCCCAGTTCCCTTAACCTCTCATCATAAGTCATGTGTTGTTCCTCGTTGCTGATCTCTCTCCAATTTGTCCACATCCTTTCTGTAGTGCAGGGCCCAAAACTACATGCAATACTCCAGATGTGGCCTCACCAGTGCCAAATAGAGGGGAATAATCACTTCCCTTGATCTGCTGGCAATGCTCCTAGTAATGCAGCCCAATATGCCATTAGCCTTCTTGGCAACAAGGGCACACTGTTGACTCATATCTTGTCCACTGTAATTCCCAGGTCCTTTTCTGCAGAACTGCCACTGAGCCAGTTGGTCCCCGGCCTGTAGCGGTGCATGGGATTCTTCCACCCTACGTGCAGGACTCTGCATTTGTCCTTGTTGAACCTCATCAGATTTCTTTTGGCCCAATCCTCCAATTTGTTTAGGTCACTCAGGACCCTATCCCTACCCTCCAGCGTATCTACCTCTCCCCCCAGCTTAGTGTCATCTGCGAACTTGCTGAGGGTGCAATCCATCCCATCATCCAGATCATTAATGAAGATGTTGAACAAAACCGGACCCAGATTGACCCCTGGGGCATTCCTTTTGGTACCGACTGCCAACTAGACATGGCGCCATTGATCACTAGCCGCTGAGACCGAATATCTAGCCAGCTTTCTATCCACCTTATAGTCCATTCATCCAATCCATACTTCTTTAACTTACGTCCACCGCTTTCCCCAAATCCACAGAGCCAGTTGTCTCATCACAGAAGGCAATCAGGTTGGTCAGGCATGACTTGCCCTTGGTGAATCCATGTTGACTGTTCCTGATCACCTTTCTCTCCTCCAAGTGCTTCCAAATGGATTCCTTGAGGAACTGCTCCATGATTTTTCCGGGGACAGAGGTGAGGCTGACTAAACTACAGACTGGTCAGCCTCACCTCTGTCCCCGGAAAAATCATGGATTCTCCTTCTTCCCTTTTTTAAAGATGGGCACTATATTTGCCTTTTTCCAATCGTCCAGGACCTCCCCTGATTGCCACAAGTTTTCAAAGATAATGGCTTTGCAATCACATCAGCCAACTCCCTCAACACCCTCGGATGTATTAGATCTGGATCCATGGACTTGTGCATGTTCAGCTTTTCTAAATAGTCCTTAACCTGTTCTTTCACCACTGAGGGCTGCTCACCTGCTCCCCATGCTGTGTTGCCCAGGGCAGCAGTCTGGGAGCTGCCCCTTGTCTGTGAAGACCAAGGCAAAAAAAGCATTAAGTACTTCAGCTTTTTCCACATCATCTGTCACTAGGTTGCCTCCCCCATTCAGTAAGGGTCCCACACTTTCCTTGACCTTCTTCTTGTTGCTAACATACTTGTACAAACCCTTCTTGTTACCCTTCACATCCCTTGCTAGCTGCAACTCCAATTGTGCTTTGGCCTTCCTGATTACACCCCTGCATGCTTGAGCAATATTTTTATACTCCTCCCTAGTCATCTGTCCAAGTTTCCACTTCTTGTAAGCTTCCTTTTTATGTTTAAGCTCACCAAAGGTTTATCTGTTAAGCCAAGCTGGTCCCCTGCCATATTTGCTATTCTTTCTGCACATCAGGATGGTTTGTTCTTGTGCCTTCAATAAGGCTTCTTTAAAATACAGCCAGCAATCCTGGACTCCTTTCCCCCTCATAATAGCCTCCAACACTTCTGTCAATGTCAGCATTTCTGCCCAAGTAAGGACTTCAGGATTGAGACCAATATTTATAGGGAAGAACAAAATTGCAAGTGATAGGGCAGCCTTATTGAGAAGAAGGGGGGGGGGCGGGGGGGGGGAAATAAATAACCTTGAGAGGAAACCGGTATGAACAGCACATTTTCAGGTAAAACAAAGGCACAGTGTCAACATTTGTTTAGTTGAAGGCATGTGGGGGAATGAATTAGTTTGGATATACCAGGGATCATATAGAATCATAGAATCATAGAATATAAGGGTTGGAAGGGACCCCAGAAGGTCATCTAGTCCAACCCCCTGCTCAAAGCAGGACCAATTCCCAGTTAAATCATCCCAGCCAGGGCTTTGTCAAGCCTGACCTTAAAAACCTCTAAGGAAGGAGATTCTACCACCTCCCTAGGTAACGCATTCCAGTGTTTCACCACCCTCATAGTGAAAAAGTTTTTCCTAATATCCAATCTAAACCTCCCCCACTGTAACTTGAGACCATTACTCCTCGTTCTGTCATCTGATACCATTGAGAACAGTCTAGAGCCATCCTCTTTGGAACCCCCTTTCAGGTAGTTGAAAACAGCTATCAAATCCCCCCTCATTCTTCTCTTCTGCAGGCTAAACAATCCCAGCTCCCTCAGCCTCTCCTCATAACTCATATGTTCCAGACCCCTAATCATTTTTGTTGCCCTTCGCTGGACTCTCTCCAATTTATCCACATCCTTCTTGAAGTGTGGGGCCCAAAACTGGACACAGTACTCCAGATGAGGCCTCACCAATGTCGAATAGAGGGGAACGATCACGTCCCTCGATCTGCTCGCTATGCCCCTACTTATACATCCCAAAATGCCATTGGCCTTCTTGGCAACAAGGGCACACTGCTGACTCAAATATGATCAAAACAACTTTGGTTCCAATGCACATAGGAGAATATGACCTCAATTTGGATAAATTAGGTTTCCAAATAATCAAAAACAGAAGGTAGTTAATAATGATCACATATTTATTAAGTCATAAGAGCTTTCATCAATTCAATATAAAGGAGGGGGAAAAAATCAAACCCTAAAAAAAACCAACCCAGGACATTTCAAAAGTTAAAACTGAATCTTCAGCTTGATTCTATCGCTTTGTGCTTATATCGTGGGATAAATAATAACAACAAGAGGACATATTATTTGTAAAAAATTAAATATATATTATTTGTATAGCCACAGTGTGCTAAGCGAATGCAATACAAACTGGAATTCCTTGTAACATCTTATATAGCACAGTACACAAACCGGGCAGGATCCTGCAGTCACCGCATACACTATGCTCCCACTGAAATTAATGGATATTTTGAGTTCTCAAGTAATGCAGGATCAGGCCCATTTTAATGCATGCACCATTGTGTAAGAAAGTGTGCACTTAGAATGATACATACAATGATTTTGTTTTCAAGCACAAGAAGAGAAACAGTGTATTAGATATTTTCTGGGATATTTGTGAACACTAATCATGTTCTAATCAAACATGGCTGAATGCCTTTTTTAAAACAATTCTTTCAACTGAGACTGAGCATGGATGGAACATTCAGCCTAAAAGCAATTTCAGAAAATGGTGAGCAACTGAAAAAGGGATATGTAGAATGGCAGACAATAGGAGTCATGAGTGCTCTGCACCTTTTAGGACCATGCCCACAAGCACATTTCATCCAAAACGAACCCAAAGTGCTTTATAAACTGATAACAGCCATCATTACACCCACCACATTTTGCTGCTTGATCTTTTGCATTTGACATTATGATAATGACAGTAAACAGAATAACAACTTGTACCTGCAGCCTTAAAACGAGCAATAATGTGTATGATGATATAATTCCTTTCTTCTTTTAGCAAAAATGACAAACAAGGAAATATTTTAAATAGACTTTTCATAGGGAAATGTAGACAAACCTCACTACACCAGTAAGCAGAAGACTGTTAGGATTTTAGCTCTGCACTCCACACAGACAACTTATTTTTGCACAGCTTATGCCTACTTCCCAAACTGATTTTGTCTGCATATAAAAATAACAGCCTTTGTTTTTCTAATTTATATATTGAATATGGTTTTATTTTGTTGCTGTTCATCTGACAGAATTTAGCTTTTATAGAGGGAACACAGAAAGATTGCAAATCTTGTCAGTTAGCCAAATTTAAATTTACACAAATCTAGGCTCTGAATTCTCTAGCCTGTGTTTCTCAGGGATATAGTATGGAACAGTCCTTTAGGGTTAAATGATTCAAAATAAGCACTTTTTATCAGCTGTGCATCTCTAGAAGTTTCTTTTTAAAATCAGAGCCTAATTATTGCATGTATGACTTTCCCCCGTGCCACTCTTGGATTGCAAGATGTTTTTCTTGTCATACAAGCAGGTCTATAAGAAGCCCAAACAAGTTCAGAAAGAGTTATATAACATTTTTTGCATTTTTGGGGGCTATAATTAGAGCGATAAGATTATGGCAGAGATCCTAGAACAGATTAAGGATAGAATTCTATGATGAATGAAAGTTTAGGTCATTAGAAGTGCAGACCTAAAAGTTCTGCGTGTGGTGTTTTTTTTAATGAACACGCAGTTAAACATCCAGGACAATCAAATCTTATATTAACATACACCTTCAATGAAACTCATTAATAGTAGTGGTGTAGAAGTTAAAAAACACAAAACAAAACAATGTGCTACTAGCAAGCCTGGCTCAAAAGGTGTGTTCTGCATCTACACTGACGGTGATTAAGTAAAGGACACATTTCGTCTTAGATGCATAATGAAAAGTATTAAAACACTGCTGGTGGTTAGAAGTAATTTGGGTGGACAGAAGGGTCAAGAATCTTACTAGAATCAGATTGTAGCACTCCTGCAATTACGTAAGAACATTAACTTTACAATAATCAAATCTCCTGGTTCTGAAAGAATGCATTTCATTGAATGAAGGCAATGAAAGGCAAATAGTTTTTATAGGACAGGGAGTAAGTCTGCAGCTGGAGGAGCATCTTGAAATGTTAGAAAATGAAAAGCTAAGAGTTTCTGCTTTGAAAATTGAAACA
Source organism: Caretta caretta (assembly GCF_965140235.1). Taxonomy (NCBI): domain Eukaryota; kingdom Metazoa; phylum Chordata; order Testudines; family Cheloniidae; genus Caretta; species Caretta caretta. The sequence continues at coordinate 176,352,504 of NC_134208.1, read as the reverse complement.
AACGATACATTTACTTCACCTTCAGTATGGATAGGATTGTTTTAGAGCAAAAACCTACTGGTAGTCTTCCACTTGAAAGCAAGACATGGCTAGTTCACCAAATTAACACATTAATGCATTCACTCTCAATAGACAACTTCTCTATGTTAGAGATGTGGCTCTATGATGTAACCCATGGAAAGCCAGGCATCTGAACAATCTGATTGTTGGGGGCCAGTCAATTGGTTTATGTACAATGCCAAACCCCTTGATGGAGGGGAGCAGCAGGCTACATTCCCAGTAGCCATCTGTGACCCTCCCAGCACCATGCATGTTAGGGAGCCCTGTAATACATGGGAGATAAGGATACTTCATCTCAGTCCTATTGGATTTCAGTGTTTTTCCCACAGACGAAACCCCCTTTACTTGGATTCTGAACCATCTTTCAGTGTTTAGCTCTTCAGGGACTTCAGAAACAATTAAAAAAAATGATTTAGTTCAAAAACATTAATTTAGGCAGAACCCTTGTTTAAAATCACCTCAACAAACATGGTTTTAAACTCCTGTGTGGATGGGGCCTTAATTGCAAAAAATCACGTAAAGGAAAACTCAAGTCACTCAAAGAAAGAAGCCACAAATTTCTGGAGAATGAAGACTAAATTAAAAAGGCAAAATTTTATAACACCACCAAAACTTGTAAGCGTAGCAGGACTGATATTAAAGAAAAGGTTATGAAAATAAGTAGTTTATGTTCAAGGGAAACAGGACAAAAATTGAATGAACAGCAATATGGCAAAAGCATGGATGCTCTGGCCAGAGAAACATGATGGATTAACTTTTTCTATTCCCTGAAAAAAGCTACAGTCTCTCTCATCTCTGATTAAGGACAGGAAGCTAAAGTCTTCCTCATAAATACTAGTGGAGAACTTGGCAAATGGGCAAAACTTCAAGAATCCTTTAAGCAAAAATAGTTACTTGAACAGAGTGTCCAGTACACACACACATCCCCACTAACTGGGCAACCGTAAAACTCACCACCACCAAACCCAATATGAATGGGAATGGAAAAATCATCTGTGCACACCTTTTATTGCACTTCTCCTATGGCTTTTACATTTTTCCCATTCCAGCTCATACACTGATATGTCACAGTGGGTAACACTTAAATACATGTAGCCAGCAGGTCAAAACTCGCTGTATCTGACTAACCTATCCACGTCTTGTCTGAACGCAGAATGTCAAGATTGCAGTCCTCAAACAAACAGCAATGCACGTAGCGATGTTAAACAGAGCAGTCTTTGGGGGAGCAGCCTCATCATGTCTAGAGAATTTTCAGTTTCGCCTGAGTGAAGACTGTTGAAAGCCATACCACGTGGATGGGATGCTTCGTGATGTTTGTGACCCCCAAGGAGATTACATAGATTCCTGGGACCCTGTCTGCTGGCAGCTCAGGGAGAGGCACACTGTCTCTGGTAGGGAGGGGGAGCCAAGGCAGACTCAGAGTCTGCCTGGCAACCAATAGGGAGTGAGAGGCCCTCCTGGGGAGTTGAGAAAAGGGGAGAAGCCATTTTGGAGCTAGTCTGGAGCCAGCCAGGAAAAGGGCAGGAATGGCTGTGTAGGGAGCTGGTGAGTCCTAGGCCTGAATGTAGGGTTCCCCCTGACAACAGGCCTCTAGGGACCCGACAGCAGATCCCTCCGCTGGTTTTTTCCTTCCCCACTAATGAGTCCCAATTTGTAGAGTTTGCTGGGAAACTTCCCCAGCCAGGCTGAGTTCGCCCTTCGGCTCCCTAGGTGAGTTCAGTCACCACATGGTCAGCTCTGCTCTGTCTGCTAATCCAGGGAAGCTGCCTGCTGAGTGTGTGTCTGGAGGCTGGGCTAGGAGGCTACCGTTTGGATGTTAGTGTAGTTGTGTAACCTACACCTTGAGCCCTGCACCCCTTTGTGGGGAGGGGAATCCTGGGACTGATGCAGCCGGATTCCTGCCTGAGGAGGATCCCTGCCAGCAGAGAGCAGCCCCTCTGCAGTGACTGAGGAGTCCAGAGTCATCTTCGAACCCGAGGATCATTCATGGAGTTTGTGAGTGCACCATCTTGTAGTTAGTTAGTCAGGTAATTTGTTTTGGGGACCCCCTACTCCCCGAACTGTGTCCTCAAGTAAGGGTTTGAGGATTTTATAACCTGCTGCATATTACACCTGTGGAGGGATTTACCATCTTCTCCCACTTGTGAGTCCTTTGGGCTGTACTGAACCCACTCAGCCACACTGCTAAACCACTGCAAAGAAGAATTTTGTGGCTATAGGTCATCAAGGGCCCCAACAAAGTACGTGTACCAGGGGGACACTAATTTTACATTTGCTACATCAAGTCATGGGTATTTTCAGTGTGGGCACCGGTGACCCTAAAAATAGTGTTTTATCCTGTTATGTTGTATTTGTCTCCTGTTTAATATAATTATTGTGTTGAATATATTGTATGTGTTTGTGTTATTTCTTGGAAGTCTCCAACTATTTGGCAAGTAAGTGGGGATTACCCTGTCGTTAGAATTTTCTGCCCAAGCTGCCCTGGTGACCCTGCCAGGAAGGAGCGAGGGAGGTGGAGGAACCGCCAAATAAGTTCACAGCTGAGTGGGTGGTGGGATCCAAAAGAACCCAGACCTGTAAGCAGATTGGCATTAAAGGAGGTAACCAGGTGGAGAGAGGGCGCTACATGAGGGAGGTGGAGGAACCGCCAAATAAGTTCACAGCTGAGTGGGTGGTGGGATCCAAAAGAACCCAGACCTGTAAGCAGATTGGCATTAAAGGAGGTAACCAGGTGGAGAGAGGGCGCTACATGAATAACATAGCCAGATAGAAACCACCACAAAAAGGGAAGTCTACAATGTTATGTAATAGGCCCCCATGTTTTTCATGCCTATCTCTGAAAATTCAATTGTGGGAGCTAACGCTGGTCTGTAAGACTGCACAGATGCTCTGCACTGTCATTAACCAACATATAAATCAATGCACTGCAGCCCAGTTAACCTACATCTTGCTATAAAACAGTATCAAAGGTATGAAATCGCATGGCTTTTACCATAGCAAAGATCTGAACTTCAAAGTCTAGTTGGGATCAGAGTTAAATATTATGAAGTTCTTATCCACACTATGAAAAGCTGCCATGTGATGGAACTTATATGCTCAAATGAATATAATTATTTTATCTGTAATTCTTATAAATGCGGGTTCACTGTATATAACACAGGAATTAAAAAATACATCTTTTTTATTTGCAACATTTAAAAAATATTGATTGCATATTTTGTTTCTATGTTTGTTTTACCAAAAGGGGCAATTTACAGGACATCTCAGTGTGTTTTATAAAATACATACTAATGCGGGAGTGATGGTAAAAGACTAAAGGCTAAGGGACTGCTCCAGCTCCTTACAAAATCAGTGAGAGTTTGCTGTAATCTTCAAAGAGCTCAGGATTAGCTCACAGATCCTACTTCACTTACTCATGAGAAAGCTCACTGGAGCTAAATGAAGCTACTCATGTAAATATAGGATAAGGCCAAAGCAGGCAAAAATTACAGCCATTAGGCTCAAAAAAGTATTGGCTAGGGAATCAGAGACATTTGGTAAATGTTCTTATTGTCTAAAAGAACAAACTGCCTTTCTGTTCAAACAGATACAATTATTCATTTTGCAACTTTCTTCTCCACAACAGTTAATTTCAAGTTAAATATATTCTTACTCGCTGCCTTCACTCAAAGCCTACATATTTTCAGTATTTTGGTGTAATCCTATATTTTGTATTTGTTTCATTGGACTATCAAAGATGAGTTGCAAATATTTTTTCATATTCTTTCAGTTTAACCACCTCTTTTGATAGTATCATAGAAGATTAAGGTTTAAAGAGACCTCAGGAGGTCATCTAGTCCAGGGGTCGGCAACCTTTCAGAAGTGGTGTGCTCAGTCTTCATTTATTCACTCTAATTTAAGGTTTCGCTTGCCACTAATACATTTTTAACATTTTTAGAAGGTCTCTTTCTATAAGTCTATAATATATAACTAAACTATTGTTGTCTGTAAAGTAAATAAGGTTTTTAAAATGTTTAAGAAGCTTCATTTAAAATTAAATTAAAATGCAGAGCCCCCCGAACCGGTGGCCAGGACCCGGGCAGTGTGAATGCCACTGAAAATCAGCTCGCGTGCTGCCTTTGGCACGCATGCCATAGGTTGCCTACCCCTGATCTAGTCCAACCCCCTGCTCAAAGCATGACCAACACCAACAGCCAGACCTTAAAAACCTCTAAGGATGGAGATTCCACCACCTCCCTAGGTAACCCATTCCAGTGCTTCACCACCTTCTTAGGAATAGTGTTCCCTAATATCCAACCTAGACCTCCCCAACTGAAACTTGAGACCATTGCTCCTTTTTCTATCATCTGCCACCACTGAGAACAGCTCAGCTCCATCCTCTTTGGAACCCCCCTTCAGGTAGTTGAAGGCTGCTATCAAATCCCGCCTCACTCTTCTCTTCTGCAGACTAAACAAGCCCAGTTCCCTCAGCCACTCCTCCTAAGTCATGTGTCCCAGCCCCCTGTTGCCCTCTGCTGGAGTCTATCCAATTTGTCCACATCCTTTCTGTAGTCGGGGGCCAAAACTGGACGCAATACTCCAGATGTGGCCTTACCAGTGCCAAATAGAGGGGAATAATCACTTCCCTCAATCTGCTGGCAATGTTCCTACTAATGCAGCCCAATATGCCATTAGCCTTCTTGGCAACAAGGGCACATTGCTGACTCGTATCCAGCTTCTCATTGACTGTAATCCACAGGCCCTTTTCTGCAGAACTGCTGCTTAGCCAGTTGGTCCCCAGCCTGCAGCTGTGCATGGGATTCTTCCGTCCTAAGTGCAGGACTCTGTACTTGTCCGTGTTGAACCTCATCAGATTTCTTTTGGCCCAATCCCCCAATTTGTCTGGGTCACTCTGGACCCTATCCCTACCCTCCAACATATCTACCTCTCCCCCCAGCTTAATGTCATCTGCGAACTTGCTGAGGGTTCAATCCATCCCATCATCCAGATAATTAATAAAGATGTTGAACAAAACCGGCCCCAGGACTGATCCGTGGGGCACTCTGCTTGATACCAGCTGCCAACTAGACATCAAGCCGTTGATTACTACCCATTGAGCCCGACAATGTGATGACAGTCTGATCACAGACTGTTACAGTAAAATATTATATATCATTGTAAAAATAAGTAAATGTACAATAGTACCATATAAAGCCTTGTTTCGATCATTATGGGCCTGATCCTTCAGTGGGTTTTGGATTAAGCACCAAATCTGATAACTATTTATCCAGCTTTAATTAATTATGCCACACAAATAGCAAGAATAAGAACCTGAGGCTTAAGTTATTAGATACAGACCTCAAGCCAGATCTTTCATTACTTTTTTTCCTCCAATACAGTTATCAGGTTTGACTAAAAAGATAATCACCTAAATGGATGAAAACATACAATGTTAGCTACAGACATTGATTAGTAATAAAGGAAATGAAATATATTTTTACAGATCAAAAATCCCATCCCACTCTTAGAATAATTAAATCAGATTTTTAATGTCATTTCAACTTAAACTTAAACCTATTATTGATGAGGTGCACAAACAGAAACAGTCAGTCCCTAATGTTGGTGAGGGTACAAACAGATGGGATCATGGCCAGCGATATTTGGCAAGGGCATAGTGATATGGAACATTACAGCAGTGCTGGAGGATGCACTAAGTTCCTTTAATAATTGCCTAACTCTTTGCATATTTTTAGTATATTTCGAAAAGATAAGACATTTTCTTACATAAATATGTAACCCATATGTTAAACTGACATTCTCCTTGGTTGTGGCTGTAACCACAGCTGGCTAAACACCAAAACAATGGACAAAATATTTTGTTGAATTTCAGTTTTTTTGTGACTAGCTTTACCTGTGACTAATGGAGGAGATCGAGTTGGAGCTCCTTTGTTTAAATGAGTGGGAGTTGCCAGTGGGCCCTTGACTTGGAACTCTGTCCTCTATCAGCTATCTGGTCTAAAATAAACAAGAGTTGACTGCCATGCAGCATGCTGCAAGGCCCATCTCTTTCCTCAGGCTGAGAGGTATGTTTTGGTTTGGGTCTTATGGAGGAAGGTGAGGTATTTCCCCTCCCACCATGCCCCACATCATCAGTTGTCTGAGTATATTTCATGTGTTTGTGGGGAAGATGTTGAGGGAATTTTATATTGGGTTTTTTTCATTTCAAGTATGATAGGCTCCTCCATGGTGCTGAGAACACACTGTCCCTGATCCAGCACCGCTCTCAAGCACATGCATAACATAAAACCATGGGTAGACCTACCCACCTGCTTAGAGTGATCAGCACTTGCAAGATCAAGCCTTAAATTAATTGTCTATTTTTAAATTAATGTCAAAGCTTCAGATTAGGCATGTTTTGGTGCAAATACATTAAAAAAAACAAAGGATCTCAATATATATTTTTTCATTTTTAGTAACAATTGCCGAAACAATACTTTGAGGGTACAAAGAAGCCTCATTAAGATTGGGTTGGAAATGTGGACCTTAATCTCTATTTCTCTTTGTTCATGAGATATCAGCTACTTAACTCATGTCGCAATTGAACTGTGGGAGAAATAAAGCAAAATGGTAATCAGAACGATGTGTCCAATATCTCTTGACTTGCAAGACGAAGAAAGAAATGCCATATACCAATGGAAAGCTGAGGATGGCCATTTCCCATTGGCATATACTTCTAGCTCTGATGGTTCATAGGACATAAGACTGTAAACCTCGAATGGGCCCATTGGTTCCATGCTCATTTTTAGGACTATATCTAACCTATTCCAGAAATATGCATGTCCCAAACCTTGTATCAGTGTAATTTTCAGTCTTTGAAAATAATGTATAAGAACCTCTTATACATTCTCTAAAAAGGTTCCTTGACTTCAGAACTAAAAAAGTAGCAGTTACTATTTGAATGAATTTAAATGTGGGTTTTGGGGGGGGGGGGGGAGTTCATGTACATTTCTACCATTGGAGCTTCCCACTTGGAGCTGTGTGTTCAAATAAACCCAGAATCCCAAAGCAAAACTTAGCCGAAACTACCAAGTTTCCCATGAGTTACATTCCAGGGGTGAAAGAGAGATTTTTCCTGAAATTCATCCCAAGTTCATTCAGAAGGTCCGTGATCGTGGTCCAGTTTCAAGTTTGTAACCAGAGTTTTGCACAGAATTATCAGTCCCTGCCCCAAATCCAGCAACTGCTCCTGGTAAAGAAGAACAAATATCTACACTCACAGGAAAAGAGTTTAAAAGATTAGAAATCCTCATAAATAATGTACATCATCTCGTTGTCCCCCTTAATACTCTATTTAAATCCTCAAACTTCAGTTCATTTGTTGTTCAGACATCTTGTAACCAACAGTAGTTTGAACTTTTGGCACAGGAGATATCTTACCCATTTGTAAGCAAACATGTGGCTAGGACAAATAGTTTTTATACAGCCCTTTATTGTACCACGATAAGATCTGGGGAAACTTTTTTTGCTTCATAGTTTAGATTTCTTTATTCTAATATAACAGAGAAAATTCCCCACCCAGACTGCCAAGACACAATGTTCTCTCTTCTGTCTGGGAAACAGCTTGAGTAATGTGATTTACCATTGACTTCAAGACTATTTTCAAAAAACCGGCAAACTTGTGTATCCTTCTGCCTCTTCAAGCAATTGCTTCCACATTTGCCAAAAGAATGTAAACAACTTTAAAAACAGCATGCTGCTAATGGATAAAACATTAGCTTTCCCTGAACCAGATCAGTAACTATAGCTAGTTGCTATCAATTCTGTTTTGCAGGCTGCTGTTAATTGTGCAATTGTGTAATACTGGGAATGCTCCACACTTTATGAAGGTTGCTGAAAAAGGGACTGAATCTTAGCAAAGTCTGCATTGTGTATTTAGCCCCTTGTTGAACAGCATCTTACAAAAGTAACAAAGACATGTTATGATTTGGAGCTCCTCAAAGTCCAGATTCCAATTTAAAGCCCCGTCAACCCTTTTTGATCCAGAATTCTTACTACATCATCGTCTCTCTGTCTTTGGTTATGCCGGAAATGCTGTACAAGATGACTTTCCTATGGCCTTGGAGTACAGCAGTTGCCATTAAAGGACTTGTTCTTATACCGCTCAAGCATGGAGTAGACAGTGGCTATATTAAGGGCTGTTATAAAGAGGTTGGTGATCAAATGTTCTCCATGTCCACTGAAGGTAGGACAAGAAGTAAACAGTTTAAACTGCAGCAAGGGAGATTTATATTAGATATGAGAAAAAACTTTCTAGCTGTAAGGGTAGTTAAGTTTTGGAATAGGCTTCCATGGGAGGTGGAATTCCTATCACTGGAGGTTTTTAAAAACAGGTTGGACAGACACCTTCTCAGGGATGGTCTAGTTTTACATGGTCCTGCTGCAGTTCAGGGGGCTGGACTTGGTGACTTATCAAGTCTCTTCCACCCCTACATTTCTATGATAGAGTATCCTGCATTAATGAGAATGCTCTACCTGTCCAAGTTACTCATGCCTGAGTGAGGCCAAAGAGAGCACGGGAGCTAAATACATCAGAAGGATCACTCTGAAGCCCGTATTTCCTCAGAAATACATAATTTCTGTCCACATCCTTCCTGTTTTTACTTTACACACTTTGGAAAAACAACCCATTTGGGCCTCCTCACCTGCCTAGGCAATGTCATTTAATTTATCTTTCAGGACTTGTGCTCCTTACTGAGGGACTGTGGGTATATAACTCCAGAATTTGACAGTACTGCAGTCAGCCATCTTGTGTGTTCAGCCACTGCCAGCTGAAAACTAAACATCCCATAGCTAGGATAACCTTAGTCCCTGAATGGCAAGGCCAAGTAACTGCATGTTTGCAGTTTTGCTATCAGAATGGGAGGTTGGGACAAGAAGTGAAGGTTCCATGAAAATAGAAGGAATGTTTGGACAGCGACTTTGATTTTAGGTGCCTTTAACATGGAAGTTTTATTGTTGTTATGATTAGAAATGCTTTGCTGATAAGAAGAATAGTGTATTATTATTGGCTGTTGCTAGGGAAATTGTTAGTCTGTTAGAGGCTATTATGAGTTATGTGCTTTGGAGAAAATTTATAAAAAGTTTAGTTAGAAAAAGTGCTTTGGAGCAGACTTTCCTCTGGGTCGGGATTTGACGCCTAAGTTCCCCGGCAGCTAGATGGAAGGAGGGGGCCCCCACAAGGCTTGCTGCTGATTCCTCAAAACCATTTGAGACTTTTTGGATAACTAAAGGTTTGGAATACTCTGAACCTACTCTTACACACACACACACACACACGCTGGGCACTTGAGACCCAATAAAAAAGTAGTTTTAGGTGAAAGCACTCTGGTTTGTATCAATCATTTATCAGACAGATGAGCTGTGCTCCCATTGATTTATTCTTGACACCACCTGGAGAGAAACAGTAAAGTTAGCACTGCTTTGGGTCCTCAAAACCCTGGGTAAAAACGGTTGCCCACCTTTTCGTAACTGTTGTTCTTCAAAATGTGTTGCTCATGTCCATTCCATTCTAGGTGCGTGGGCGACCACATGCACAGTCATTGGAGATTTTTGCCTTAGTGGTATCCGTAGGGCCCGCCGTAGCGCCCCATTGAGTGCTGCGCTCATGCACTGGTATATCAGGCGCCGCTGGCTCTACACCCTCTCAGTTCCTTCTTGCTGACAACTCTGACAGAGGGGCAGGAGAGTGGGTAATGGAATGGACATGAGCAACACATCTCGAGAACAGTTACGAAAAGGTGGGCAACCATTTTTTCTTCTTCGAGTGCTTGCTCATGTTGATTTCATTCTAGGTGGCTTGTTCACTGTCTTGCAGTTTGCAGCACTGCCCTGCCGAAGCCAGGATCATCTCGAGCTTGCTGGGTCAGCACATAAATGAGATGTGAACGTGTGAACGGACGACCAGGTAGCGACCCAACAGATATATTGGATCGGTACCTGTGCCAGGAAGGCTGCTGAAGACACCTGTGCCCTAGTTGAGTGAGCCATCACGATTGCCGGCAGAGGCACCTTCGGTAGCTCACAGCAGTAGAGGATGAAGGCCATCCAGGACAAAATCCTCTGAGCAGACTCTGGGTGACCTTTCATCTTGTCTGCCACCACAACAAACAACTGCGTTGACTTACGGAATGGCTTAGTTATATCTATGTAAAAGGCCAGCACCCTCATGACATCCAGGGTGTGTAGCCTGTGTTCCTCATCTGATGCATGAGGCTTTGAAAAGAAAACAGGTAAATGTGTCCTGTCCAGTATGAAACTGTGAAAAGACTTTGGGCAGAAATGCTGGGTGCAGTTGCAGCTGGACCTTGTCCTTGTAGAAGACCATATAGGGCAGCTCCAAGATGAGCGCCCTGATCTCAGACACCCTGCAGGCCAACGTTATCATGACCAGGAGTGAAACCTTCCAGAAGAGAAGCAGGAGAGAGCAGGAAATCCGAGGCTCAAAGGGAGACCCCATGAACCTTGATAGTACAAGATACAGGTCCTGTGGGGGACTGGACATTCAGTTAGAGGCGCTCCAGACCCTTTAAAAACTGTGCTGTCATATGATGGGCAAAGATAGACCCGCCTTGGAACGGAGGATGAAATGCTGAAATGGTGGCCAAGTGGACCTTGATCGAAGGGAGGGAAAAACCCTGGACCTTGAGGTGCAGCAGATAATCCAGGATGTCCTGCTCAGCCCGGATACACTGCCCCGAGGCCCAACATGTGAACCTTTTCCACTTGGCCAGGTAGGTCACCCTGGTGGAGGGTTTTCTGCTGCCCAGCAAGACCTGGTGAACATGGGTCAAGCATGCCTGTTTGTCCATGCTTTGCCATGCAGTTGCCAAGCTGTCAGGTGCAGCGCCGCCAGGTTCAGGTGCAACAGACTGCCATACTTCTGGGACAGGAGATCTGGCCAAAGAGGCAGCTGTAGCAGGTCAGCTGCCAAAAGGCTCAGCAATGTGCTAAACCAGTGCTGGCAAGGCCATGTGGGCGCTATTAGGATAATTCTCACCTTGTCTTGCTTGACTTTCACAAGGACCCTGTGAATCAATGGCACTGGCAAGAAGGCGCCCCCAACCAAGGAATGAGAAAGGCATCTGACAGGGAGCCCCGGTCCATCCACCGGATCAAACAGAACACATGGCACTTTCTGTTCTGCCTGGACACGAACAGGTCGACCTGGGGAGTTCCCCACCTCTGGAAGATTATGCTGACCACCTCTGGATGGAGCGACCATTCGTGGCAAGACGAGAAGGACCTGCTGAGGCAATCTGCCAAGACATTCTTGGTGCCAGGCAGGTGCGTGGCTACCAGATGAATGGGATGCCACATACAAAAGCCCCAAAGGCTGAGCGCCTCCTGACAAAGGGTCGAAGACCTGGACCACCCTGCCTGTTGTTGTAATACATTGCGGCGGTATTGTCCATGAGGACCTACACCACCTTGCCTTTCAGATGGGGGCAGGAAAGCCTGGCAGGCTAGGCAAACCGCTCTGAGCTTCCTGGAGGGCTAGATCATTCCGTAGCCAGCAGCCCTGGGTGCTGAGCTTGCCCAAGTGGGCTCCCCAGCCCAGATCCGAGGCGTTGGAGACCAGGGTCAGCGACAGGGACGGGGTCACAAAGGGGACTCCCTGCAACACCAACTCGGGATCTAACCACCAATCCAGGGATGAAAGGATGTGGTCCAGCACCTTGACTGCTCGGTCCAGGCCATGCCTGTTGGGGATGTAGACTGAGGCCAGCCATGCTTGCAGAGGCCATAGATGAAGCCGAGCATGGCTGACCACATATGTGCATGCGGCCCACCAGTCACAGGCAGGTGTGGGCCGTAGTGAGTGGGTGGTTCTTCAAATGGGAGATCAGGTCTGACATGGCCTGAAAACGTGTCTTCAGAGAAGACTCTGGCTCGCATGGAGTCAAGAACCGCTCCGATGAACTCTATGCACTGGACTGGTGTCAAGGTAGACTTTTTTCTGTTTATTAACATGCCCAGACTGTGGCAGGTGGAATGCACCAGATCGAGGCTCCTCTGCACTTGCTCCTGAGACCTGCCCTTGATGAGCCAGTCATCAAGATACTGGAAAATCTGGACCCTTTGACGTCTCAGGTCAGTCACCACTGGCACCGTGTATTTTGTGAAAACCCTTGGGGCCAAATGACAGGCTGTAAATTGAAAATGATGCCCACCCACTATGAAACTGAGGAAATGCCTGTGACCTGGAAATAAGAGTCTTTTAAGTCGAGGGTGGCATACCAGTCTCACGGATCCAGAGAGAGGATGATGTAGGCCAGGGAAACGATGCAAAGCTTCAACGTTTTGAGAGACTTGTTGAGGTGACCCAGGTCCAGCATGGGTCTGAGGCCCCCTTTTGCCTTCAGGATTAGGAAGTGGAGGGAGTAGAACCCCTTTCTTTCATGTCCCAAGGGACCTCCTCTACGGCCCTCAGGCACAGGAGGTTCTCGAGCCTCCTGAATGAGAATGGGGAAGAGAAGGTGGAAGGGAAGGGCAGCCAAAAATTGCAGGGTATAGCCCCAAGATAGTAGGTCCAGTATCCAGCAGTCTGAGGTGATCCATGACCAGGCTGAATGGTAGGAGCAAAGGCAGATGAGGAAAGAATAAGGTGGATCCGGGGGATTGACTGGGGCATTGCTCTCAAGCACGCCATCAAAACAAGAACTCTGGCCTCCGGAATGCTTTGCTGGGCCAAGCTGCGCAGGTGAACGGGAGGCAGAAGGGCTGTGACAACCAAAACCCGTGTCTCTGTCCCTTCTCCTTGCAGACCCCAAATGAGGCTGCCAAGGCCTTGGCGGCAGGAGTGGACAGACCTGCTTGTGCACCGACTGTGGCATACGCATACCCAGCGAGCGAACGCTGGCCCTTGTGTCTTTTCAGTCCATGCAGCCTCGCATCCGTCTGGTCGGAAAAGCGACCATTCCAATCGAATGGGAGGTCTCGAATGGAAGTCTGTGTCTCCTGGGAAGGTCCGGCGGTCTGAAGCCATGAGCTGCGCCTCATCACTACTGCTGACATGACCACCCTGGGTGCTGAGTCCGCTGCATCCATGGGTGGCAGGTATCAAAGGCAGGGGAAGGCTCAGCCTACCCAAACTGCCTATGTGGCCCCGCCCACACTCCATCCCCAGAACCCCTCCTGCTTCCCATCAGGGCTCTTCTTTCCCATGTGGCCAAGCCCCGGGCCAGGGGCACCAGAACTGGGGGATGGCGAGCCAGGGGGCCATAGCCCTCCAACTTTTTGAAAGTGGATGGGCCTGGCCCATTCACTTTTCACTGGGGTGGATGCCACCTCCTTCCCCTTCTCTTCCCCCCAGGTCCCACCACCCCGCCCCCTGACCAGGCCAGCGTGGAGCCCAGGCAGCTACAGGGAGTCGGTGTGCAGAGGGGCTGAAAGTAGCCCATGGCCTGTGTCCCTGCCCCCCAGGCTCCCTGGCCACCCGGGGCAGGAGGAGGGTCTGCAACTCCATGCCAGCTCCCCACAGCTGCCCACACAGCTCTCCCTGACCCGGCTACGGACGGGGGTGGGGCCTCGGAGCTGCAGCCTGACCATGGTAAGAGGTGCTCATGTTGCCTCAAGTCTCTCCGGGGTTTGGGGTGATCTGGGCTCTGGCAGGAAAAGAGGGGCAGGAAGGGCAGAGCCCCAGGCAGAAAGGGTGGGCTGGCCGGGGGCTAGCCTCCTCAAGTCTGCAGTTCACCTGCCACCTATGGCCCCATCCCACACCGTCTGGAGGGAGCACCTGGTCGTTGTGGTGCCCTTCTCTACCAGGGTATCAAAATCTTGGGCCAAACCCTGCGGGAGGGACTCCTTGAACTTACAGAGGGTGTCCCATAAGTTAAAGTTGTATTGGCCCCAGAGGGCCTGGTGGTTTGCCACCCGAAACTGTAAACTGGCTGTGGAATAAATATTCCTCCCAAAGTCACGTTGTTTGGTTTCTTTATTTTTCGGGGTTGAGCTGGAATGCCCTGTTTTTTCCTTTTCATTGGCCACTGAGATCACCAGCGAGTGGGGGGGAGGGTGGGTATAAAGGTATTCAAAACCTTTGGCCAGGACAAAATACTTCTTTTCAGCCTGTTTTGAAGTGGGAGGGACGGAGGAAGGAGTTTGCCAGATAGCCTTGGCAATCTTGAAGACCCTGCCATGCACTGGTAGTGCCACACGGGTTAGGGTAGAGGCTGATAGGACATTAAACAGGGTGTCCACCTGCTCAGCCATTTCCTCCACTTCCAGGGCCAAGTTCTTGGCCACCTGATGAAGCAGGGTCTCGTGGTCTTTGAAATCACCCGGCGGGCTGGCCCTGGAGGGACCTGCAACCGCCTCGTCCGGGGATGAAGATGAGGACTGTAGCGCTGGTGGAGGGCTGTGGTTCTCTTCCCCCAAGGGGGAGGGAGGCTTAGGAGTGGTTACAGTCTCCTCTGCCTCAGCCTCCAGGTGTGCCTCTTGCACCGAGCCCAGTGCCATCAGTGCCAGCAGCTGCTGTTCCAAGGTGGCAGCAGACGAGCAGAGCGAAGGGGGCATCACCATGACTGGCATTCCCCACGCATTCCAACAGGGCCATTGCACCAGCCACTGGCCAGGCTGCCAGTGCACCAACACTGTCAATGCAGTCTCCCTTCTGTGTCAGAGGAATTCCCTTCCAGAGACCACAGTGGGGCTGTTGACACCTGGGTCTGTTTGGAGACTGTAGTCATTGCGGATTGGTATCGGTAATGAAGGGACCAGTGTTGGTGCCAGAGGCACCGGAGACGGGACCAATGACACCTGAATCTTCTTTCCCAGCACTGGGAAGCCGTGCTTCCTCGCCTTCTTTTTAGGCAGCAGCAATGGGGAATGGTTCTAGGCAGAGCCCAGCGCTGGGAGCGCACTTCACACCAGTTCTGAGGTGCTTGGTGAATCCTGCCGGGACGGCTCGGAGGCCGGACGGAGGGCAGACTCGATGAGGAGAGTCTGTAACCAAATGTCCTGCTCTTTTTGTATGTGGGGCTGAACATTCTTACAAATGCGGCACTTCTGTTTTATGGGTGCCTCCCCCAAGCACTTGAGGCAGCTGCTGTGGGGGTCATGTACAGGCATAGGCTTGTTACAGACAGTGCAGGGCTTAAACCTGGAAGACCGGAGCATCCCCACCTGGGGTGAAGTCCCCACTGGGACTCTAACTACAAATTACTATCTATACTTAACAGCTACTTAACACTAAGTACTAAAGAATCAACTATATACAAGACCCTGAGGCTCGAAGTCAGAAGACGAAACCAATAGCTCTTTCTAAGCAGGGAAAGGCGCTCCGACTAACCACCATGTGTGTGAGAAGGAACTGAGAGGGCGTAGGGCCAGCGGCACTTGATATACCAGCGCATGAGTGTGGCACTCAAGGAGGTGCCACGACCAGCCCTACGGATACTGCTAAGGCAGAAAACTCTGACAACCGTGCATGTGGGTGTGCGCACACCTAGAATGGAATTGACATGAGCAAGCACTAGAAGAAGGACAGGTCCATAAACTAATAAATGGATTACACTCCTCAACATACTCCAGGTAGTTATTTTCAACCACAAAAGAGAAGATGAAGACAATTCATTTAATAGGTAATCCCAGTATAATTACAAAATAAGTTGCTGAAATAAGTTTACAAATATTCTTTAATTTATCTCTGCTTCAGAATTTCAATGGGAAAACACTGCAGATTGAAAACTGCTTAGACAAAATCTGAAAGGGAACTGACATCACTTTGTGGCATGCTTCTCAATGCAGTCTAATGCATTATGCATGATGCCCTTTTGGCTGTGGCATGACATTGCCAGCTGTGGCTCAGCATTTACATCCCTGATGGGAAAGCAGAAAATGCTGTAAGTCTGACATCTTTCTTTGGAACCTAATCTCTTAGTGACAGTAACCATAATCTGAGGTTTCAGAGGAACAGCCGTGTTAGTCTGTATTCGCAAAAAGAAAAGGTTAGTCTCTAAGGTGCCACAAGTACTCCTTTTCTTTTTGCATAATCTGAGGGAAGTTCTACCACAGGAGGTACGTGTCATTTATCCTTATTACAATATGCAAAAAATTTTGTTACATGTTATCCTTGATGATCCATCACGGAATTGTATGTTACACTATCCATTGGGAATCCTGGCCGTTTTGCAGACGCATGATTATGATTACTTTAGATAATGCTATTTCCAGTTGCTCAGATAGATTCTACGTTATCTCTTTAGAGTGTGGGAAAAGAGAAAATGCAGCCACAGTCATTGGAAGAGTCCTGATGCTAAAAGCAACATCTGAAGAAATAATATGCAAGGAACCAATTAGGAACACTGCATTAGTATTTATATTGTATTGTGGGATTTTTTGTTTGCAGGTGTGATTTTAATTGGTTTTCTTCCCTTTAAACTGTGAAGTGTCCAATCCCAGTGTGATCAGGACTTACATATTTTTGCTTCTATACAGTTTCTACCCCACACATTTCCCCTGTAGAATATGTCTCATTCTTTCCTTCATGTAATCAACCTGGTATTACCTTTTCTCCTGTACTCTGCACTAACCTCTTGCAAAATGAAGTCAAGCAATAGGTTTCATGCATGTATAAACCATCAAAGAAATGACAGGCATATAAAGAATTAGTGAAAACTTATAAATGCATGTAAAATCTGTAGTCCACAAATAATGTTTCCAGTTTAGTACTTTATCATAATCCTTCCCAAAAGCACAGATCTTTGTAAATATCCAGTAAGCTGGTAAATACCACATGCTCATTTATTTTACTTGTACAGTAAACATGAGTTATTCTGAGCCACATTTTCTCTATATCTATTCAAAGCGATTATCCATTGCTCTCTTTACCTAGTGGACATTTCTAATTCTATAAATGCAACAGTGACCTTTAAAAGCATTAATTATATCTACTTTATTTTCCATACTTTCCTGTTTCCAGTACATGATTAATTCTTGGCAAAGCATATGGTTCTCACAGCTGAAAACACTGGCTATTCACTACTGTGAATTAGTCAGACAACAGGAGACACTGGGCCAAACCCTGCCATCAGTCAGAACCAAGCAAACCCACTGAAGTCAACTAAGTAACACGGGTGCAACTGAGGGAACAATTTGGTCCTTTTTTGTAATCAGTATTGCAGGGCACAATTAAGGGGGAGAATTTTCTCTGTAGCTAATTCAGTTTAGCTATTACTGAGGAAATAAAACGGAAGACAAAAGTGCTTCAAGATCTTGGACTATACCACTGACCTATTGAAATATTTGAATTCAACAGTTTTCATCACTTTGAAGGGATTTCTTGAGCAGAACTGTTTCATGGAAACCTACAGCCTGGATCTCTTCAGCCTTTCTACCTGTTGTACGGAAGTTTCAGAGTCTACTAGAACAATTTCTCAATCAGCTCAGTGGCATATTTAGAATATAGCCAAATTTGTGTACTGTCAAGTTTTATAGCTGGAAACCCAGAGGGCTCCAGGGATTAGTAGTAATGGCATACGGAGCATTTCCCCTCTACAGCTGGTCACTAGTTCAAATTAAAGGTTGATAGTTAGCTGACATCTATTTGGATGCCTGTGTGAAGACAGCAGAATGTGTTAGTCTGGTTCCTAATAGAAAGGTGTCCACTTCCCGCAAATCAATATTACACTTGTTTTTTGGTCTCAGAAGGATTAAAGGACAAAATGAGTATGGAGACTGACCTGCTCTCTCTTATCCTCCAGGTCAGGGTTCAGAAAATTCATGAAAAATTGTGTGGGAAAATTTGTACAGCCACTGCTAGGGCTGTACCTGTTCTGGGTATACAAGAGGGCTTATTACAGGGTTATCATTGTAGTGCCTTCCACAAGCACTAAATTCACTTAAAATATATCTTTTTCAAATGTAGAGTCATTTTCTTACAATTGCTGGTATTATTATTGCAATAATATAAAACAGTGTGGTTGGATTTTGCTTACTAATCACATACCCAAAGGGGCCCTACTGCGCCGATAATTGTAAAGTTAAAAAATTACACACAGGAAGGAAAGTTACTGTGCCTGGGAAAAAAAACACGAGTACTGAATACGCCGTGTGATGCAGGAAGAAATGGATTAGTACACATGACGCAAGAGAAATGAAATATTTATGCTACTGTGCGTAGGAGGAGAAAGACTGCAGGCAAATTAAATGGAGAATTTCTCTTTCGGAAATAATTACAGCAGTTTTGTAAGCTATAATAAACTAGCAAAACTACTGGGATATTTTCTGAGACAATAATAAAGTTCTCTTCATGTTTAAATAATATTTTGTGCTTCTTAGGACCATAAAGAACATTAATTCCCCCTTCTCCCATGAGATGTTATTATTCACCATTTTTAGGAGCTGTGGAAAGTGAGGAACAGAGAAATTAAATGACTCACTCAAGGTCACACAGCGAGTGAGTTCAAGATCCAAGAGTAGAATCAAGAACCTCGGACTCTCAATCTTGAGCTCTAACAATGAGAACAGAACAGTCCAGAAGAGTTCATAAGTGACTGGTTTGGTCAGCTCCTAATGATTTGTTTTTATTTACTTATTTTGCAGGTTTCTAGGAGTAGAGACCAGGAAGTGTGAATGACAACATGTTCCTATATTTTATATGAGGAAGATATGGTATCCCTGCAACACTGTAAACGTTAACATTTACCCTGTCACACTATTAGTGGAAACTATATTTACTGTACATACAGCATCTCTGTATATTCTTAGGGTTGCATTCTAAGGCTATGCCCACACTGCAGCAGGGGGTATAATTTGTATCTTGTGTAGATTTACCCAAGCTAGCTGTAATCTGGTTAATTCACTAAAAATAGCAGTGAGGACATGGCAGCATAGGCTAGCAATGCAAGTATATACCCAGAAGGGCCAACTAGGCTTGTATAGCCCAGGCTGAAGCTTATACCACGGCATCCTCTCTGATATTTTTAATAAACTGACTAGATTAAAGCTAGCACAGCCTGCACAGGTACATCTACACCAGCTGCAAATTACTCCCCAGCTTGCAATGTAGGTGTAGCCTAAGGGACTGACTATGCCTCTAAGGCCTAGTCCTGCATTACAGGCAGTGTGGAGGCTCAGTGCTTCCAGGGAACAGAGAGGGAACACAACTGACACATCACCTCTCTTCCAGAGCATAGCAAGACGCTCCACTGCATCTCATTCTCCCCCTGGGGAGAGGACAAGAGAACACCAAATGATGGACGTGTAGTCACAGTGCTTAATGCCATACTGGAAGGTAGTCAGATACCACGACGATGAGCACAGTATAAGAACCTGAATAGAACAGAATAGAAGCATCTGATCTCCCTCCACTCTTGGCTGGTGAAGTGGGATTATGGGTCTGTATCCTTGCCATTCCTTTGAAGTGTACAAAGGGGCTTCTTACGCCCTTTTTATTCCACTACACACAGGTGCCAGCACAGAGGTTAGGCACAATTTGACTCTTAATATATTGGAATAAAATATTCGATAAGAATCAACCCGCCTCCATCAAGAATACAAAGCATGTACCGATAGCACATTAGAAGCTCAGTCATTTTGCCGAAGTTACTGCATCTCATACAATGGGAACAATGCATAGGTCAAATTCAGAAGTGACATATAAAGTGATATAAATTGGACTCCCTTCCACCAGCTAACATCCGTTCCACTTGTGTATAAGTGAGTCTGTGTGGGTATAAGCTACACACTGAGAAACAGAAAGAAAGTGTAGGTTAAAGTATCCCCTATCTGAATTTGGACCATAGTATTTAACATATAGACTATGGAAAACTCTCAAGTCTCAAACCCAGAATTATTCATTCTGACCCATGGAAATGTGAAGTGTGTGATAAACCTAAAACTAGAATTATTACTTTGTGAGAGATTTAAAAAAACAAACCAGTGCAGTGGATGTTTAGATGAAGATGCAAAATGAATGTTCTGCGGATTCAACTCTTTTTTCCATGATGAAATACTCTGATGTATAATTGCCATTTACTGAGCTTGCTGCTGTTAAAAAAAAGTAATAAAGTGCCCAAACTAATCCTGCGTTTGGAAAGAAGCTGCAGAAGAATCAGATTTTCATGTACAGTTTCCTTTTTCTGGAGTCTTCTTACAGGGTGATAAGAAAAGGAGTACTTGTGGCACCTTAGAGACTAACCAATTTATTTGAGCATGAGCTTTCGTGAGCTACAGCTCACTTCATCAGATGTTTACCGTGGAAACTGCAGCAGACTTTATATACACACAGAGAATATGAAACAATACCTCCTCCCTACCTGTCATTACAGGGTGATGTAGTTGTTTACTTGTAAGAGCAGCAGCTAACAAACAGTGTGTAAAACATTCTCTCTCAATCACTCAGGTAAAACAGTGGCTCTTTCAGCATTGTTTAAACAATTAGTAAGGCATAAATGATAACCTGACAGATACCGAGGTCAGCATCAGTTTTCCCTGCTTCGGTTATTGTAATGGGCTTTGCTGTTACAGATACATTTCATGCAGCCTACATTAGAGCCAAACAGTGAATGGCCCTTTGTGGGTACACACGGGTAAGGAGACCTCCAGCCACAATCTGGATTTTGCATGCGCTGAGTGGGAGGATTCAGGGAGTGTTACTGCTGCCAGTGGTGCTACATGCTCCTAGCAGCTAGGAGTGCTATGCAGCTTGCATGGTGTGGGGGAGTGTATGCTACATCTCAGACTTTTAGGCCAGGAGGGACCATCAAGATCATCTAGTCTGACCTCCTGCACATTGCAGGCCACAGAACCTCACCCACCCACTCCTGTAACAGGCCCCTAACCTCTGGCTGAGTTCCTGAAGTCCTCAAATCGTGATTTAAAAGATTTCAAGTTACAGATAATCCATCATTTACCTTAGTGTAAACCTGCAAGTGAACCGTGGCCTATGCTGCAGAGGAAGGTGAAAACCACCCAGTGTCTCTGCCAGTCTGACCTGGGGGAAAATTCCTTCCCGAACTCAAATATGGCAATCAGTTAGACCCAGAGCATGTGGACAAGACCCACCAGCCAGACACTGGGGAAAGAATTATCTGTAGTAACTCAGAGACCTCCCCATCTAGTACTGCTGGGCATATTTGCTTCTGTGCACATTCCCTCAGCACACACGAGGCCTACTACTTAATTACATGCTTTAGTGGCAGAAGGCCTCCAACAACAGACACCAGTATGATAGCCCATAGTATCCAGTAGCCATGGCTATGCCTTGCAAAGGCTCAACTGTGCCCAATGTGCATGGTTTTGAGGAAAACTCACAGTTAAAAGTCAGAGAGGTTGGGGTCAGAAAGGCGGGGCAAGCACCAGAGTCATGGGTCTGCTCCCACCCCACCATGCTTCCAGGACCCCTCCCACTGAATGGACCTTGAAAGCTAAGGTTTCTTCACACACAGGAGGAAGGGGAGAGGGAATGGAACATCAGAGCCCTTGGCTGTTGATTTGACAGCAGCACTCTCTGCTCAACCCCCCCGCTTGACCTCCCCCTGTTGATGTATTATTTGAGAGGTTCCTTGTCCCCAGTAACTCCACACACCACCCAGCCAGACTTGTGACAAAACAGCAGACCAGAACTCTTCCAGAGGCTCCTGCTACAACATGAACCATCTTCATCCTTCTCAGCTCCACACTGAAATGTGTCAAACAGCTTAAAAACCACAATTGGCCCTAAACACTGGATTTATTTAAACCAGCATTGTTAAATTATTCCTTCCAGTTGAGAACAAATGCACCATTCATACAAACATGTCAATTTAAAAAACACCTCGTAAGGAATAAACAAAAACAATCATTAAAATAGTCACTTGGATTGAAGTGAAGGCAACACACCATAGAGTTTGTAAGGGGAATGTGGATTCTGCAACAGACATGTGTATTCAAGTTCTGCTCTCCCTACAAACCTCACTACCACATTTGCCCATTTTTGGAAAATGGCATTCCTTGTCTCCTTTGATCCCTGCCAAAGTAGGGTGTACAAGACAGATAATTTTGGCAGGAAAAACGTTAGTAAAGCTTGTGGATGGTATTCTGAAAATGCATCTGTACTCAGACATGCCTCAACAGGACTGGCAATGTGTTTCTCAACGGGGAAAGTGTGTAAAGTTCTACAATCTGTAGGGAGAAAGCAGGTAGGCCCTCACGCTTCTGACTCTGCCTGCTACTCAAATAAATGTCTTTCTGCACTCAATCATTTCTGGTACAAAATTCACTAGACAAGCTGGATGGTGAATCTTCAGGTATAGCAGCAATTGGTATTGCTACACCAGTGCTGACTCCTAAACATAGAGAAGGGTAAACCAGGGTTCAGGGTGAACCGTAATTAGCTCAAATCAGTGCAGAACCTAGATTGACCTTGTTTATACCAGTGCAGCTACAGTGAAAGTTGGTAATCCTTTGCTGAATCAGGGCTATTCCTAAGTGTGGACAAGGCCCTAGCAGGTTACAACCAGGGCAAAATGTGGAGCTGCAGCTGCAACACTCACTTTTATATATGCACACCAGAAGCAAGTCATGTATTTGGATTTGAAAAGGGTGGGTGCTGCATCAAACTCTCAAAATAAAAACCGTTACTAGCTTAAAAAGAGAAGCTTTTAGATATTTTTGACTGATGCCTTCTCTAAGGCTCTGTCTATACTATGGACCTTACAGTGGCACAGTTGTACCGCCGCAGCTGGGCCACTGTAAGCTCTCCTGTGTAGTCGCCCTTTTGCCAGTGGGAGAGAGCTCTCCTGCCAGCATAATTAAACCACCCCCAACGAGCAGTGGTAGCTATTTCGGCAGGTGACCGTCTCCTGCCGACATAGTGCTGACCACACTGGCACTTTTGTTGTGAAACTTGTGTCAGTCGGGGGTGGGCGGGGGGGTGGTTTTCACACTCCTGATTGATATAAGTTTTGCCGACAAAAGTGCTAGTGTAGACAAAGCCTAAGTTACAGGAGTAAGTACGGAGATGGGCCCTGATGGAGTTTGACTGCTCTGATAGCCGGGACTTGAAGTGTAAAACTAACAGGGCTAATGGGAACAATGGATCTTCAGTGAGCTAACCAGGCTTCAATAATCTTTCAAGAACAGCTAGCAGCGATTAAGCAGCATAACAGCAAGTTTTCCAAAATCAGGTCACTAAGCTGGATACAGAAACTTGTGTGTATGAGAGACAATAATTACAGTATTTACTCATCAGCTTTACCATCCCGACTATTCTCAACTACAATATGTACTTTTAAACAATGCACGGATCACTAAACAGTCATAATATGTTACAGTCTCTGGGATATCTAAATTAAACACACAGCCTGAAGTAATTCCTGAAGTGTCATACTCAGCACAATATTATTACATCAGATTGTCGGGGTTTCTCTGCACTGTACGATGCCTGAGTCATCACTAGATATTAGTCCTTGGTACCTCTTTGCATTTCATGAAATATCTGCCGAGCAGGTGAACTTCATTTTGTTTGCACTTGTGATTTGAATAAGTCTGTTGGAACCAACTAATAAAACAATATAAGTATTAGTAACCTCTGTTGTATATTGTATGTTTACCATTGTATTCAGCCCTTTCACACAGTTAACGCTTACTGGTGGAAAATTTGTCTCTGCTCAATGTATTAATGTAACCTTGTGTTAAAATATTTTAGCTCTGATTAATCTAAAAGTTACTGGGGCTAATCCAGTGCTCTGTTACACATACACAATCCCACTGAAGCCACAGGCATAACAAAATTGAGCCATACAAAATTTCTAATGTGACACTAACCAGTAACATAGGGCAGTGCAAACTTGTCCTAAACAGATTACACCCTATCGCAACTACTACATAATGAGTTTAGCTGCCTAGCAACCAAAGCACAAGAATACCAGGTAAAATGGATTAGAAACCTCTGATTTGTCCCAGATAAATGTAACTGGCCAGCCAGTGAGGTTAATTTGCACTGTAGATCTCAAATGACACCACCCTGAGCTATTATCACACAAGACATTTACTAGCCTGTTAAATAAACATGGGGGTGGGGGGGACTTCTTTAATGCAATCAAGAACTATTTTTTTCTACTTACAAACATTCTACTTCTTAAAGGAACTCTGTCAGGCTAAAAATCATGTATCAAAACAAAAAATATTACCTTTGTTACTTATACCACCTTACTTTAAAAAATAAAGAGCTTTTATAATCTTATTTACTTTTCACCATTTACACTGTCTGTTCAGCTTTCAGTACTTCACTTTTAGGAATAAAAATAGACTAGTCCATTCCAGTTCCTCGTTCTCATGCTATCCATAATACTGCAGTGTGTGAATTGTGAAAACTGCATGGGAATATTTACACAAACAAACAAACATTTAAACAAACAGAAACCGGTTTGCACTGTCATTTAAATAACAATACATGCCATTTCTATTAATATTAATTTCTGTATGTTTATTTTTTAGCATAGCCTAATTTTTGGATGCAAATTTCCTGATAATATTGACATTTTTAGTCAGTAGTCAGGGAACTAAGGCATAGATTCTAATGACTTATTTGTTTCTGGTATCAGGGGCCTCATTGTACTAGGTGCTGTACATACACATAGTGAGAGATTGCCCCTGCCACAAAGAGCTTACAGTTTAAATAGACAAGGCAGACAAAGGATGGGAAAAGGAAGAATTATCATTCCTATTTTACAGATTGGGAACTGAAGCAGAGGATTAGGTGGCTTGCCCAGGTCACAGGAAATCTGTGACAGAGCTGTGAACTGAAACTGAATCTCCTAAATTGTAGTCAGTGCTTTAAATACAAGAACATCCTTCCAACAACAACAATGTGCTAGGAGCTGTACAAACACAAAGGACGAAATGGTTCCTACACCAAAGGGCTCACAATCTAAGGGTATGTCTATGGACAATGGCAGGGCTGTGGTGCTGCAATGTGCCACTGTAGCACTGCAGTGCAGTGGTGGGCACGCCAGGGTAATCTGCTGGTGGGCCACCAGACTGTCTGTTTACATTTGCACGGCCACCTGCAGCTGCCAGGGGCCACAGTTTGCCATTCCGAGCCAACAGGAGCTGCGGGAAGCAGCGCAGGTTGTCCACCACTGGTGTAGATGCTTTCTACATCAATGGAAGAGGTTCTTCCATCAATATAGGTAAGCCACCTGTCTAAGATGTTGACAGAACAATTCTTTCATCAACCTAGCTGCACCTACAATGGGGGGTTAGGTGACCTAACTACGTTGCACAGAATGATCTTTGTGTCTTCTGCACAGAGTGAGTTGACATCCCTGCTGAGCATACTCTGATAAGGTGAAAAATGGAATCACTTCCATAATACGTGAATGCTAAATGATACTGTTTGTTTTATGGTTTTATACTGTTGTCCTTCATCCCAGTATCCAACTGCCTGCCACATAAGAATCAACAGCAATAGCAAAGTCACTAGTTCATGTTGTCTCAGGTTCTTGTCCCTTTTCTGCTGAGGTCAGGGTTTTCTTTTATACATCCATCCATAGATAATTACCTTTCTTCTGACACTAATGCCCCTCTTCTGATAACAGCTCCGCCCCTTCTTCTGATACTAATGTCTTGCTTCCGACATCAGATTTTCCCTGTCGAGTGGTAGCAGAATTCTGAGGTCCTGCAGGCTGCCTTCCCAGTGGAGGGAAATCAGTGGGAATACCCTAAGTTTAGCTTGTTTCATGTACACATATAGACACACCTGTCCTGGAACAGAGGCAGTCACAAACAGCATGCAGGAAATCCCCTTTTCTAGAAATCTCCCTGTTATCTGCCACAGATTCTCTCGAAGGAAAACTGTGTAACAAAACTACCAACAACACAGTATTTCTTGAAAGACTAAAAGCTTACCCGCATACTAAGAAACCCCCCCCCCCACACACACACACACTTATAGGACTCTATACTTGCACCATGTAGTGAATCATGTTTCAACAGTTCACTCTTGAATCTTTCCTGCTTGTCCTACCAATAAACAGGGGCAAAATTATATTACCCAATATTATTTTCTCTACATTCTCCATTCGCAGGTGAAGCATGGTCTACCAGTCTGAAGAAAGGATTGAGAGCCAGAAACCTGAGTTCTAAGTCAGACTCTGGTAGTGACTCATTTTTTTTCACACTAGGGGAAGTCACTGATGAAAAGTTCCCAAAGTGACTACTAATTTTGAGTGCCCAACTTTAGACACCTCTGAAAGCCAGACTCAAAGTGTCAAGTTGGGTATTTAAAATTTGAGGAAGCCAAAATTAGCGGTCACTTTTGGCCTTAATCTCTTCCATTTGTACAACGGAGATAACAATGCCTACTGATTTCACCTTCATGGCAGGGGTGTTCTGGATATTAATGTATGTTCATAAAGCACTTTAAAGATGAAATAAATATATTGTTTAAATTACTGAAATTTCTCTTCCAGAAACCTGGTTTATAAATTAAATACAGAAGACCAATGAATTGGATAAATATGCATTAAATGAGTCACATCATGACCTATAAATGACAGATAGCATGAAAGTTCAAACTAGCCAGTTTATTCCTCTTGCCACTTGACATCCCACATCATTTTAATGAAACTTTTACGATAGATAATGCCATCTGTAATAAGGACACAGTATTCTATGCTCCCCCCACCTTACGAGCAGCTCTTTATTCCTATTATTACTGCTTCATGCCCAAAGTACAAGCTGACTTCTAAAGATAAAATTTAACAAATCTAGATTTCTTAATCACAAACATGATACATGTGCACAAATGTATGAAGACATACACATTACATATTCATATTAAAATGTGTGACTATTTTCTAACAGAATAGCAGAAATGTATTAAATGGCTAGATTTTTCTTTAGAAACAACACACACTATCCTTGGAGAAGTACTCCAGTATAGAAGAGAGGAGAGATGATGTTGTGGTTAAGGCACTGAACGGGGACTCCGGAGACCTGTGTTCAGTTCTTAGCTCTGCCACAGACTTCCCGTGTAACATCTCTCTGTGCCTCAGTTCCCCATTTATAAAATGGGGATAATGGTTACTAACCTCATGAGGGCTTG
Source organism: Caretta caretta (assembly GCF_965140235.1). Classification (NCBI taxonomy): domain Eukaryota; kingdom Metazoa; phylum Chordata; order Testudines; family Cheloniidae; genus Caretta; species Caretta caretta. The sequence goes on along the minus strand of NC_134208.1, from coordinate 176,325,374 downwards.
GGGGAATAACTATACTCTCATTCATATTCATGAGGAAGAAAAATTTCCAATGCAAATGCACTAGAAAGCTGACCTTAAACATTCATCAATCCATCTGTTAAAACTAATTTTCATCAAATTGTCTTGATGTTAACATCTCAGTATAATTAATAGATTATAAGGCAAAAAGGGACAATTATGACCATCTACTCTGACCACCTGTCTACAAAACAAACCACATTTGAAGCATCTAGCATCCTTCCTTTTTCAAATTATTCAAGCATAACATTTCTAATAAAAATATATTGAAAGCATATTTTATTCTATGTTCAAGTAACTTCAAAACACTGAGCTGGTTTTGATCAATCTTTTAGAAAAGTTTACCTTTAGGTTTGAAACAAAACATGAAAAAAATTCAGCAGCAAAAGGTTGTGTTTTAGGAAGTTAGGAACAATTCCTTTCATGATATTACCGGTATTTTAATTTAATTATTCAACATCTCCCCCTGCATTATTTGTTCAGTTTATAAGATGGGTGAACAACAGATGGGAGTTTCACAAAAGTTTTCAAATATCTTTTACTTTTCTTCTAGTCTCCCAGTTCAGCAAAACACATGCTTAAATCCATCCCCATTCACCAAGAACTTCAACACGTGCTTGGCTTTGATGTCAATGAATCTAAGCACTTGCTTAAAGTAAAACACATGCTTCCATGATTTGCTCAGTTGAGACCCTTGTACAGATTATGGTTCCAATCTTGAAGTCAAATGGGAATATTCATGTAATTAAAGTTAAGCATGTGTGTAAATGTCTGCAGGCTATGGACCCAATGTATGCTCTTCTCATCTTCTGGGGAGGCTGTTCGACACTGTTGCCAGTCAAAACCGAGAAGCATTGTTAAAGCAATATTAACATGTAAGTTAGCATATTAGCATCCATTTGACCTAGTTCCTGAATTGGGCCCATGGCTTTCCAAAATAATTTAAAATATTTTCCGTAGTATAGCAATGATGACTAAAGGATAATTTAGAAAAACATCTTAATGAAAAGGATATCTGAACAGATTAAAATGTCTACCTTATGAAGAGACAAGGTAGGTTTGGTAATATCTTTGATTGGACCAACTTCTGCTGGTGAAAGAGACAAGCTTTTGAGTTTATACAGAGCTCTTCTTCAGGTCTGCTCTGTGTAAACTCGAAAGCTTGTCTCTTTCACTAATAAAAGACAAAGATATTAGCAAACCCACCTTCTCTCTAACATAAGGAACCAACATGGCTACAACACCACATTATGAAGGCAAACACTACAGTGTGTCTTGCCATGCAATCTGTACTGAGCAACTTCTCTGCACTGTCTGCATAGGTTTAATTACATTTTACAGTATGCAAGGGAAAGCTCCCACCTTTTAGAAGTGTTAATTTTTGTGGGGAAGGGAATAAAAGATAAAACAAAGTTATTTACAGAAAACAAACATCAAGCACTTTAATACAGTGCCAGCCCTCCCCAGTATGAGCAATAAGATATATCTGAATTGTAAAATTTAATTCCAGCAGGATCATTATTGTAGGGCCCCGTTCTGAGAGGCTCAGAACCTTGATTTCCTACTGCAGACAATTTTAGTCTAAATAATTAATCCGACACTTACGTCTGAAACATTTTTGGCTCTACTGTGCAAAAGACTTTGTCTCAGCAAAGCTATTTTTATTGTACACTGTGCTTGTTTAAGAACTGCTTCCCTACCTGGTTTTTTATTGGAGCTGAGCAAATAATTCAGTGAATAATATAGCTGTTTTCCCCCCAATTCACACACAGTTTACAATTTTTGCAGATGTATTAATTATGTTTATGTACAACTTCTACAAAGAGTCCTTTGTAGATTGTTCACAAGCAGTTCTTCGAAATATTTCATTATTGAGATGTGTTGCTTTGTTTTGACTGGACACATAGGTCACATGGTATTTTTTCTGTTGTTTAACAGGACGAGCTTAATTCTTAAAGACTCAGGTTTCTTGTGAGAATTACAAGCTCAGGTTTTGCTCTCTGCTAATATAACATTTGAGTGAAATCAACCCCTGCATTGAATGCCAGCAAAAGGTCTATGCATGATTAAAGTTTCACAGAAACCAATGGGGGTCCCCACTATTTCCCATAGGAGACTATCACAGTCAAATATATCTCACTGTGTCTTGGAACAACACTTGTTTGGTGTCTAGACTAAGGACTGTAAATTCGTTAGTTCACTCAAGTTACTTAGTGATCAGTTCATTCAAGTTTTAACTGACCACAAACTCTAGTCTAGTTATTCTCCTTGAGAGAGGGGAAGTATTGAATAGTCTCTTTGGTGGAGAGATGGCCTGAATGGAAGCAAAGGGGGAGGAGAACAGAGGACTGAGAGGATGTCAGTGGGAGCTATATACAAATTTGTGAATCTCTTACACTGGGAAATGGCTTGGAGAGCGGGAAGAAGGCAATTTAGGCACAGATATTCCATAATTGCATGCATCTAATTACCACAATTGCACGTAAAGCCATAGCAAATTCAAGTGTAAGTCAGGTAAACATTTAACTGCTCATTTGTGCATATACATTTTTGGTTCTGCTGTGCAACTAAGCAGTAAGATTTTTGTTATGCCTAATGTTGGTTTAATGTCTTTGAATTAGGTACAATGGGCTAATTCTTCCTGGTTTAATTCCACTTATTTTAATAGAGTTACACCAAGGATGACTTTGCCCCAAGAATTCAAATATCATCCTTTGCTGAAAAAGAACTCTGAACTCAGGACTTGGCTGGTAAGTAATATAATGATTTTCAAGTATTCTATTTTATATATATCCATTTATTTATGTATTAATACATTTTAAGTCTAAATATTGTGTTTTCTCTAAGGACCAAATCCTGGTCCCATTTAAGTTAACGACAAAATTTACATGGACTTAAATGGGGTTAATGATTTGGAACATGTAATATTTTAAAAGAACTTTTTAAGGTTATGGATATTTTTAAGGTTTTAACCAGATACAATAAGTGATATTCTATCAACAAAACCGCTTATTCACAAATTAGGCTTTATTCTGCAGTCCTTAGGCAAAACTCCCACTGAAGTCAACAGGGTGAGACAAAGTACAAGAGAACCTTTATCTACCAGGTGAAAAACAGACGACTGTTGTCTGCTCTGCTGGATGACAGAGAGAAATAAAGGGCTATGGGGATGAAGTACGGAAATTAGCACTGAACAGGATTAGTCTCTAACATCCTAATTAACAGTTTCAGAGAGTCTAAACAATTCACTCACCATCCAAACAGAATGTTTCAGATTACAGAGTGCTTACATTTTGGTAGCAACCCCAGTCTGCAAAGGGATTCCATATCAGAATCCCTAACAGTGAACACACAGTCGAGAAGGGAATAGTTTAGGGAGTAAGGATCTTATTATCAGCTTTTGCTGTCCTCCTACCTCATGGACAGCATTAGTTTTATAGGAGTTGATTTGAAGGGCAACATATCTGCCTCCTCTTCTTTTTGAACTCTGCAAACATCAGCTTCATTTTACAGCATAAGAAACTGAAAATATGAACCGCAGGAGGGTTCTCCTGTAATCTTATTTCTGTCAGAGTTAACGAAAACAGAGTTTTAATGAACAATTTGGCTCTCTCTTTCTCTGCATACTGGACACTAACAACATTTTTATTTCAGTTATGTAAGCCACTGATATACCCTATTATCGTACATAGAAAGGATAACTCAGTAACCTATTGTTGTTTCTCTACTGCCATCTTCTGTCACGTACAAGGCAACACAGTATTTATGCTGTTTAATAATGGCACTATATTTGCTATGAAGATTCTGTCTGGGCAAGCAGAGCTGGATATACCATTTTCCTTTGATTTCTTGACAACATGCAAGTTAAAAGTAGAGCCCATTCAAATTTCATGCTTCTGAGGCGTCACTGAAATCCTCCAAGAAATATTTCAAAACACTATGTATTGGTACCTTTTATGCAGCTTCATTTTGAACTGCAAATACTTAACAATACTGTTGTACAGCTCTCTTGATGAAAGTTAATCAACAGGCTTATTTAGCATACCTTGGTCTGGAAGCAGCAGTAAAGTTGTGTTAGATAGGGATGTTTCCGTGCTAATGCCAGAATTCTCTTTTCTGTCATTGTACAGTCTACATCATCATCTTGAAGGATGACATCTTTCTTTAAGACTTTCACCGCATATACTTCATCTTTACCTTTTAGCTCAGCTAGCATGACCTAGAATCAGTAGAAATCTTTGCTTATATAGAGCACAGACAATCACACAAATATATTATACGTGACAAATTTAAATGCAATAGAAAAAATGTGTGTACAGATTTGAAAAGTACAGAGCAATTGAAAGGATAACTGCACTCACACAGCACTCTCAGGTTGTCTATTTTATGTAGCTAAGTAGCTGAAGAAATTCACATTTTAAAATGGACACTTTTAGTAGAACTTTGAATATCAGCCACGCAATGTATGCTTCGTTCAGTTTAGTTAAGAATGCAGGCCGTTAAATCCTTGTTATCCAGTACCTTACAGCTTGCCTTCTCTGCCCCACTGCTGAGATCTGGAAAACAGGGAAGGGGGCAAAGCTAGAGCATAATATGGGTTTAGTTCCCCTTTTGGAAAGTGCTGCAACAACGTTGTCATTCAAAATAACAATGCTCACCACTGTGACAACCTGAAAAGAGCACCCAAAATCAACATCTATTTGAGGGAAAAGTCCTGTCCCATTCAAACCTGAGTTTGGCTTGTCTGGGCATGGTACAGAGGTACTCTATGGAGACTGATTGGGGTACTGAGGAATAAGGAGACAAAGAGCTGCTCCAGAACTGGTACTGCAGGAACCCCTGTATAGGCAGAGACCTCTTTATTTTGGAGGAATCAAGCGTGGATCTGTGTAGCAGCAGATTCCCATGTTTCATCCTTACCCCTTACTCACCACAGAGCACAGCACACTGAAAAGGTAATTACTGTAGTTCTGTATAGCTCCAGCTCCGCACATTCCCTTCCACCTTCACTCGCTTTCAATAGTATGTCTACACTGTGAAAAAAAACCTGTGGCAGCTGGCCTGAGTCAGCTGACTTGGGCTCGTGGTGGGACTCAGACTGCGGGGCGATAACATTGCAGTATAGATGTTCGGGCTTGGATTGGAGCCCAGGCTCTGATACCCTTCCCCCTCACAGAGGCTCTAGCCTGAGCCCAAATGTCTACATGGCAATTCTATAGCCCTGCAACCCCATGAGCCTGAGTCAGCTGACCTGGGCACTGAGACTCGGAGCTGTGGGCTTTTAATCACAGTGTAGACATACCCTCTGCAGTGCGTATGTCTACATACCCAGAGTGAGCCCCCTGAGAATTAAAGCTATGAAGCATGCATGGTGTTTTCAGCCCTTCCACAGGCTCCTGCTTCTTCCACTTAGTGCCGCAAAGTGGAACTGCACCGGTTCTGCTGCCTAAGGGAAAAGATTTGCCAATTTGGAAATAATTACTTCTTGTTTCCACATGCCCTCACTATTATCTTCTTAGTGCTACCTCTGAATTCCAGATAAATCCTTGCAAGATACAGTGAGGAAGATCAGACCAGTCAGTAAATTATTACTCATTATTTTTATTCACAGAATCATAGAAGATTAGGGCTGGAAGAGACCTCAGGAGGTCATCTAGTCCAACCCCCCGCTCAAAGCAGGACCAACCCCAACTAAATCATCCTAGCTAGGGCTTTGTCAAGCCGGGTCTTAAAAGCCTTTAAGGATGGAGATTCCACCAACTCCCTAGGTAATCCAGTCCAGTGCTTCACCATCCTCCTAGTGAAATAGTGTTTCCTAATATCCAACCTAGACCTCCCCCACTGCAACTTGAGACCATTGCTCCTTGTTCTGTCATCTGCCACCACTATGAACAGCCTAGCTCCATCCTCTTTGGAATGCCCCTTTGGGTAGTTGAAGGCTGCTATCAAATCCCCCCTCACTCTTCTCTTCTGCAGACTAAATAAGCCCAGTTCCCTCAACCTCTCCTCACAAGTCATGTGCCCCAACCCCCATAATTCCATTAATTATTTCCCCTTTTCTCCCTCCCAAGAAGTATGCTAAAATATTAACAGCTTAATTAGTGTGCATGCAAATCTGCATGCAGAAAATACCTGCATGCTCATTTTTCAAGCACTAGCACCAGTGAAAGCAGCCAGTAGATCAACACGTGTGTAGGCATGTGATGGAATTTATACAAGCTTCACTCATTCCAAATTCATTTGGTCAACTCAAAGTCAAACTCAGCCAAAACCACAGAGCTTTGCAAGGTTTTCATCAAACCATTAATGGGCTCATGTTTGCTCAAAATATAGTCCAGGCTCACTCAAACATTTAAAACACTGAGTGAATCTTATCTGGGTTTCACATCAATAATGAAACCAAAATCAGGTGAGGTCTGCCTGGCTTGCGGGGGGCGGGGGGAATTGTTATAAAATCTTAGCACAGCTTCAGCCTTCAAATCATTTTTGCTTCCTTTGTTGAGAAAACCATGATTTTACTATTGCTAGCATTGAGGGGCACAATGCAACTATCGCAGAACGAACTGGATTATATCTTGGTCTCTTTCATCATCAATGAAACCATCAGGCTGCTGCTACTCAGCTAGAGGAGGGATGGAGACCAAATACAACTTAATTTTCACATGGCATGTGGAATTTTTAAAGCTGGAAGTTGGACAAAACAACCACCCATCATTTGCCTTGCAAAGTGAGCAAATTTGAAGTGGAAATCACCTGGAGAGAGAACAAACACAGAATCCCGTAATGTCATTTCTATACTCCTGCTTCCTATTGGAATACACCCACTGTTGTTATTTGCCCTGTCAAGTAGTATTTATTCTACGTTTAGTTAATGCAATTTCAATAGTGAAATCTTGACATCTAGTTCAAATCTCTTAGCCCTCATTTTTTATAATGATTTAAACAGTAAATTAATTTCTATCTGATCAGCAGGATACATATGCATGAAAATTACTATTTTGAAAGCTGACTATCCCAATAAGAAAGACAAGAAAGAAACCCCTGTGGTGGGAGCACTTTAGGCAATATTAACATTAGTATTGCATACAGCAGAGTCAAAAATAATCCATCAAATCAGAGAAAGCCACCAACCTTGCCAAAGCTACCTTTCCCTAATACTTTAATGAAGTTGAACTCTTCAAGGCCCATTCGTTTGGTCTGGACTTGTTTGACTTCCCCGTTTTCACCATTCTCCCCAGGTTTATTAAGCTGATTGTCTGTTGATGATGTTGCCGTTGCTCTGTGTTCTTCTCCTCGATTGTCAAACGACAAAGCTTTCCTAATGTTGTTTTCAAGTTCTTTGATTTCTGTGAAAAGGTGGGAACAACAGATTGACTTCTCTACAAACCCAGTTCAGTCCAGTCCAGTCCCATGCTATTGCAGGCAATTCCGTCCCTCTTCTCACTATAAGAAATATACTGCTGAATCTCTTAGTTATTTAGTTATCTAAGGACTTAGCTAATGAAATTCATACGTTTTTAAGGGTGACCACTACATTTAATGTGATGCAAGGCATTCAATCTAAATAAATAGATCATGCTGACACTTTCACTTTCTAGTGCTACAGGCCCCATTCTGCTTCCAGACACATCAGCATAAATGAGGAATGCACACTAACTCCTCTGAAGATTCAGGGTTCACGTGAACTCTCTTGTGGGTTCACAGTTTCCCTGAGTTTCACTTTGAAGTCAATGGAATATACTGGTGTAAAGGAGAGGAGAATCAGCCCCTTTCAAAGGTTTTTCTTTTTTTTTAACTACAATTCACAAATTTCCCATCAGATTCCCAGATCCCTGAAGGTGACTTTTTGTGGCTCACACTCCTTGTTTAATTTGAATCAGATTGTCTATCAAGGCCGGGGTCCATTGTAACAGCACTATTACTCCTCATAGAGACGGACACTAAAGCAATATTTATTGGTATGGAAACAAAACAGGTATCTAACCCTGATCACATGGAGAGGTTGGTGCTGATTTCGACCTGTCTTCTTCTGAAGGTGTGGTTCCAGGAACCGGCTGCTGAGATTCTGCACCTGCAATTAGCTAAGAACATTCCCACAAAAGGATATTCAGCTGTGAGAGCCTCTAACACAAAGAGTGAAAAAGAAGCAATTTGAAAAACAAAGTAACTTCACAAAGGGAAGGAATAAAGGGAACTGAGTACACTTCATCCTTGCTAAATTATCATCTCTCAGCCTTTGTCAAAAGTTAGATCCCAATGCCTACAGTACAGGCTTTCACTTTAAAGATTAAATGAAATGCTCATCAAACACACAGAAAAAAGCCTGTGTAAGAATCCAATTCAGTAACATGTGAACGCAACAACTGCAAGCAAATATATTTTTAAACAAATTAGTCAACAAATATTAGTTCTTCCATCAGAGTCCAATCCTGCAGGGTGCTAAGTGTCCTCAGTGGCAGGTGTCATTGATGTCAGTAGGAGTTCATGCTGCTCAGTATTTTACTTACCCCAAGACCAGAGTTCTCGGTGTTGCCTTTTCCCTGTAATAGCAATAACAGTCCACAGATCTGTGCCGAAATCTTAGTGATGCCCTCAAAGCTTTTAGTGATGCCCTAACTCTTAATGCTGGGTTTGGGCCATAAAATGTCTTTCAATTCACAATTAAAACATACTGATTTGTAGGTTTTAAGCCTGTGTTTCGGTTCATGATATGGGATCTCAACCAGCTTTAAAATTTATTTCTTACAAAAGCACATACGTACATCTTTAAATCCCCTGTCCTCTCACTGGTATGTTTGTTGCTGGACTGTCTCATTTATAAGCTACTACTGTCAAGATTACGTGTTTTCTATGAAAAGCTACTTTATTACTGAAAAAAAAAAACAGCCACGTGGGCAGAAGGTTTTCTTTTCAAACAGTAGTGTTAGTGTTACTGTAAGTACTAAAACAAATGACCTGGGTAAAATCTGATATGCACAAGGATATGATCTCTTCAGTTCCCATTTCATTTTTTTCCTCAGATGCACCAAAAAGTTGCAGTTTACTATTGGACCCTGCAGTGAGATACGAGACAGAGTTTCCACTGAAGTGCACCTGGGAGTACACAGAGCACATCTTGTTAGAAACTAAACTAAACCCCTTTAAAAGCAGGAAGGGCCTGCTCCTGAAAAGCTTACTCTCACAAGTAGCCGTTACTTATGTCATAGATCCTCTGAAGTGTATCAGGGGATATGTGACCCTTAATGGAATTACTCATATAGAGTGCGTATGTGTGTAAGGATTGCACAACTGAGGCCAAGAGCAGGGCAGTTTTTCGAATAATGAGCTCTCTCCTTGGTGGAACATTACACACGCTCATTGCAGAGAGCACTGAAGTTGCATGGCACACACCACCACTTTTGAAATGTGTCAAATCAGTGGGACACTCACTGGGTATATCACACACACATTCACTGTTGCTAGCAGAATTTACAAAAGACTCAATCCCGCAAGGTGCTGAGTGCCATCACAGTCAATGGAAATTTCCTTAAATGTATATGGTGTAAATAACTACCTTTTTAGGTAAAGATGTACTGCTAATTGAATGCCAGCATTTAGGAAGCTGATACGATATTCTAAAGGGGAGCAATGTTATAATGTCAAAGTGTAAACAAATCACAGCATTCACTGAAATACTGCACGTAGTAACTTAGGGCCAGATTTGTAAAGGTACTCAGGAACCTAAAGATGCACATAGGTGTGTAGTGGGATTTTCAAAAGTGCCTAAGCTCCTAACTCCAATTAATTTTAATTGTAGCATTAACGGGATTTAGTTGCATAAACATTTCAAAGCGAAAATTGACATACTAGAAACAAATATTCCCTAGCTGAGTTTTTGCCACTGGAAAACCAGATATTATTTTCTACCTGTAAAACATTCCATAGCAAGCCCAGTTCTTCTTTACGTTACACCTTTGCACCCATAATGAATTCAAAAGACAAGATGGCAAAATTGAATTTAATATTTAGAGGAAACCCAGTTAGACAGAACACTAAGAAAGTATAGCAGTGTACTATGTTTTACTAACCTTCAGCCAAATATTTTAATAGATTCCACCTAATATAACTGCAATGTTAAAAATTACATGTAGTCCAGGGCATAAGGGTGTGGACTTAGACCTAGGAGACTAAGCTCTATTCCTGTCTCTGCCACTGGCTGCTTCGGGGAAGTTATTTTCCGTCTTTCCATCTCTGTTTCCCCTCTGACCCTTAGTCTAAATAGACTAAGTTCTCTGTCTCTTACTACCTATTTGCACACTGAGCACAATGGGGCCCTGATTTTGGTTGGGCTCCCTACATGCTCCCATAATAATACAAGTGTGGTTATATAATGCTTTAAATCATGCTTCAATAAGTTCCCTCAACAAAATGACAATTAAGGATGGAATTTTCAAAAGAGCCTAAGAAGTCCCACTGAAAGTGTTAGGCACTTCTGAAAATCCCATTCTAAGACTCTTTCAGAACCAAGTCTGTAAACAGAGCTGCTGTATACTTTTATCAATGGCAGTGCTATCAAATATTAGCAAGCACTGCACACTAATTTTGTGCAATTTCAGTACAGCAATTTGTCTTTCCTAAGATTTGTTATTCAATTAATTGCTTTCTAATTTTCCTATAACTTTTTGTTTGTTTTGCTTTAAACCGTTTTCTTAATATTTCAGGACAAATATGTATTCGACCGTGAAAATAAAATTATATCTAAAGCCAAGGGACTAACAGATCTCATAAGAACTGACTGTAAAAGTCACTCATTTCAAGAGGGGAGAGACTGCTGCCATCACCATGCAAATGCAGATAGATATGGGACCACATTGTGATCAGGGCCCCATTGTAAATCCAAATTAACTCAGTTGAATTCAGGATACATTTTAGGTGGTCCATGATTTTTGTTCCAAGGAAAAGCAAATTAGTTTCCAGCAAATTGCTTTGGAAATACCTGCTTGCAGCCTATTTCTTTTTATAAGAGATTGTGGTTGTTTCAGTGCATTTATCATCATTACAACAATATCACAGGGTAGAGTCTAGCCTCTGGCAATCAGATGATCTCATGACAGTTTTCAACCAGATACACGTATTTATATATTAGTCATGTATTTCAGAGAGAGATCAAAGTAGTCACCTTGGCGTCTGAAAAGTCCAATTCCTCGTGCCAATAAAAAATAAAACCCATCTTGACTGTTTAAGTTGTCTTCAGGTTTGCAAGATTGTACCATAGCAAAACCGATCCCCAAAGAACTTTACCAGGGATGATGTATGCTAAAACTCCAGAGCCAAGTCCTTTTAGCCTTACTCACATGAATAGAAAAGGAGGACTTGTGGCACCTTAGAGACTAACCAATTTATTTGAGCATAAGCTTTCGTGAGCTACAGCTCAATAGGCTCATTGACTCTAATGGATTTCTTGAGTGAGTTAGGTGAGTAGGCAGGATTCAGCGCCAGCTGTTAATACTGACGTGCATTTCATTAATTTATTGCTCCTTTTATGTGAGATTATATTTTTGTTACCTTTTTCCTTCGTTGCCCGCTGTTAGTGATCTTATCTGGAGTGACTCCAAGATCTGCAAGTACTTTAGCTATTCCTCTAGCATCCACTCCGCAGTTTGGTGCCACATTTGTTTCACAGCGTCTATGTACATTCATCTTGCAAACTGCAATGAAATGTGTGGTGGGAAAAAAAAGTTTTTCAGAAAACGAAATAGACATTTATTTAAAAATATCCATTTTATTTGATTCCAATCAGATCTTCCAGGATCTAACATTTCTTTTAAAATATGATTCTCTTTCAGTAGAGAAGAATTTAGCTGAATTTGCAACGGCACGTAACACACTAACATAAAATTATGAGTCCATGTCATTATTCTTAAGAATATAACAATAAAATATTAAATTTAACAGAAAATTGAAAATAATAGTTTTCGACATGGAACCTCAAGCTCCACGCATTTGGACACACACAATGCAGTTACTCTGGTAGTGGCCTGCATAGGCTGAGCAACACATTAAAGTGACTGGGCTAACCTCTACTTTCAGTTACACGCATGATAACCCAGAAATAACTCCTTTTACCTTCAGTACAGTTACTCTGGATTTACACCACAGCAGTTTGGCCCATTTATCTCTCCTAGTTATATACTGAATTTTACTCACTGCCTACTTTCACTTCAGCATATCCAACAGGGTTTTTACCACCATCTCAGCCGAAAAGGTGCTTTCGAATATGTTATCCAGTGTGTTTCAGTGCCTAGCACCATGGGGTCCTGATTCAGGACTAGGGCTCCTAGTCATTACAGTAATACAAATAATGACAATTAATTATTATTACTATTATTATTAAGACATTGATAAAAACCTTAAAGAATATGCTGAGTTCATCATGGGTCAGTGAACAGTGCTACTCCTCAGGGCACTTCTCCTGCTCCTACTGAAGTCAATGGGAGCTGCATCAGGCCCCAGGACAGTGACAAGGCAGCCTTTACAACAACAACAGAGAAAATGAATAAACCTGCAAATCTCAGGGTACATGTTTCAACTAGAAAAACATTTAGAGCTTTGAACTAAGCCTAATCCTGCTCCCATTGACTTCAAGGAGAGCGGAATTAGGCCTTAATCTAGCTCTTTCTAATAAACTGCTTACAGTAGCGTCTCTTCATCTGGTTTACTCAAGATTGCTATAATCCAGCATCACACTAACAAGCCGAGTATTCAAGTACCTGGTTTTAATTTTTATATGAGGCCAACAACATAATAAAATTATCTCCCCCTTTGGATAATTATGCTCTACACAAGATACCCGATTCCCTCTCTCCCTTCCCCCACTAATGTCTCTGTAACTAGCATGTTAGCATGACCAGGGAAGTCATGTAGTTTCCTGGTTACTCAGAAAGAAAAAAAAATAGTAAAGAATATGGACTTAATTAAAAATAAAGTGGATTGGATTTGTTGGGAGCCCACTGACACGTCTGAATAATTTAGCCTTCAGCGCCCTCTGGTGGAACAAGATACAGAGCATGCAAAATTACAAGTGTTGTCAGGCGCTAGATGCAAAAGATTATCTCACTTTAAAATTCAATTGGTCAAATTCCTCCCTGTATCAACAGAATTATACAAGGCGGGAATTAAGCCCAGTCTACCACACTATTTTCCTATTACGATCTTAACCAACATCTAGTCCAATACAAGTTACACTGCACAGCAATCCTGTAGAAACAGGTGGTCTGTGTGCTCTGTGTATTTAGCAGCAATCCTGAGCACTGCAGAGAGAAGGTAGCTTTGAAGTTCCAGTACACCCCCTACTCACAGGAATGGAGCAGAAAGGTCTAGGAAGAAATCCTTATATGCTTGTGTGTCTGTGATCGAAAACATAGCTGGTAGGTCAAACATTTGGCCTATGAGCCTTAACTGTGTGCCTTTAAGAGCTGAACTAGCTGAAATGAAACAAAGCAGAAAATTCTGTGTGTTCTCAATATGTAAGGTTATTTAAACAGAGAGAGGAAGGGTAATAAGCAGTCTGAAACAAGATAAAAGAAGAGCATTTCTTAGGAATAAGCTTTTCATTGAGGAAGACAGCAGAGTGTGCTTAAGCAGGCAAGTTTCTGGAAAGGTGAGCATTGATGGGCACTAGTTAAAAGAAAAACAGGAAGCACTACTCTCCTGCTGAGAAGCAACCATTTCCGGTTGTAAATTTTAGATTTCTTGCAGGTCGTGGTGCATTTTTACAGGAAACAGTTTTATAAGAAAAGCATGAAGAGAGGAATGAAGACGCTATATGCTGAACCATTATTTATACATGAGCATTGCATGTGTACGTGTATTTACTATTCATTACATAAAAAGGAAAACACAGCCACGATGACGATGATGTGGTGGTGGTAGTGGAGGAGGAGAAGAGCCCAGAATCTAAGGAATTGAAGCTTAATTGTTATAGAATGGAAAGGAGATGGTGGATTGACTATAGTTCTGACGGGGAAATGGCAAATACCAACAAGACCCAGATGAACTGAAAAGGGTGGTCTGAATTTCCCGCCAACAGAATTAAGGTGACATAGAAACATAGGGATGGCAATAATAGGAAAATAATGGTCTTAGTCTTGCCACTACCCATCACTCAATGCTCCAGGGGAGGTTTAAGCCTCACAATGCCCCTTATCGTGAAACACTCTGCCATGGGAGAAATTTCTTCATGACTCCAGCTGGTGATCACCTCATGCCCTGAAGCATAAGGACTGGCAGCTCCCTAATAATTTCATTTTTACCCAGTGTAACTGCAGATGATATTTTTATTTGTAGACTACAACGCCTTCTATGTGTCACCCTTAGCTCCTGCTCTTTGGAAAATCAGGCAGTAAACTTAATCCTGTTTTTAAATTTACTAAGATGAGTCTGTCAATTTATGGAAGATACAGTCTCTGTAATGTGAAAAAAGTTTTAAATTTCATTAGATATTAATTTTTATAAGTTTGGCATGAGCTTCAAGCCATAGTCCATTAAAAACCCCACGACAGATTATTTGATTCGCCATTGATCCCAAAATGCTATTACCCTGTAAGTATTTGGACAAACTTTACTTCCCCTTTCAGAACAACTAACTATCTGTCTCAGAGGAATCTAGTCCTTAAGGCTGCCTCATTACCAAATGGAAATGTACATCCTCCTTCAGCAGAAAAGAAGCCCTGTATTACTCAATCTAGCCGCCACAAGGAGATCTGAGGCCACCTCTTCCCTGCCAAATCACAAATCAGCGTGTGTCAAGGAGATTAAGGATGAGCAGCCAGTTCATTTCAGGTGCATGATCTAGCTTGGACTTGGGGTGGGAAATAGATGCACAGTCCAACGCCTGTGTTCCAAATATTGGAAAAGGACACAATCAACCCCATTCTTTCAGAATTACCATGGGAGGGAGCAGGCTAGCCTCCACATAACATGGTGCAGCCAGACATACAAAACCTTTTTTCTTTCTTTTTTCTTGGCCTGGGACTCAAGTTTGGTCTTGCATGGTAAGGCTCAGCCTTCATGAAGATATGAAAGTAAAAAATAGTAGTGTATAATTTCCATCCTACAGGAATAAAAATATCCAAGAAAAATTGAAGGGATCCAAACCTTCATGCTTCTGGGCATATGTCAACCTCTAACTAATCGGATTAGGAAGAAATATTCCCTGTGGGAAGGATATTTCATAGCTACCTACTGCAGGGTTTCTTGCACCTTCCTCTGAAGCATCTGGTGCCAGATGTTGTCAGAGGCAAGACAATGGACTAGATTCTGATCCATGATGGCAATTCCTATTACCCTATGCTGCCACTTGCTTTTTACTATTAACTGTACCTGCTAGAAAACAGAATGACTTACCAATAGTCACGTATTTTCTTGTTACGACAGGCAAGCCCTTCCCAAACCAATGCACTGGCTGAGAAACATAGCAAGTCTCTAAAGTAGAGGTGGTTCTCCTTACCTTTGCATTGTAAACCTTGTCTCAAGAGACCCCAGAGCAATGAACCGCAGTGGTCACAGAAGGTGGGCACTTTGTAATTATGAATGCTGAACTTGTGAGGCATGTTGACACTGAAGCGCTGGGAGCCCACGTGCTGGAAAAAGCAAAGCACCACATATTGAAATCCCCTTCGCTTCTAATTATTCGCTTTTATCGTCAATGTGAATTAGGATCCTGCTATGTTTTGAAAAGCACAGAGGTGAAACAAGATGAACTAGGTACATGTTGGTGTAATCATCCTTTTAAATGGGTTTATTTCCCCACAGAGTGTTCCACCTCTTTCTTTCTTTTTTTTTTTTGTTTGTTGTTCTTGGTGTTCAAAAGATCACAGATAATTGATGGTGCAAAGACTGCAGTCTGCTTCCAAACATTCCTTGAAATAACAACTGCACAGCTATCAGCAGAGATCTCTCCATGTGAAAGGCAAGGAAGTTGCTCCCAATTGTTTTGAGAGCAGGCATGGGAGGTGCTAGCACAGGAGAAAATTAAAGAAGTCACAATCCACTTGCTTTTCAATATGCCACTGGTCTTTAGATTGGTAAGACGAGAAAACAAGGTACTGTGAACAGAGAATCCACAGTACCATTAGCTACTGATTGAAGATCATCCATGAAAAGTTAAGGGTGCCCACTGCATAGCAAAAGATTTATTTTATAAATAAAATTGATTTATTTCAATGCTTTTTCTCCCTCTTTCCTATTACCACTGGCTTCTCTCCAGTGGGCTAGCACCCCACTAAACAATGAGAGCATCGTATCAGCAGTGCATCTAAGCGTCCACTAGTCTGGAGCCTGGGAACATAAATCTGCTCAGGAATTCATATCTCCTTGTGGACACTGCTCAAAATCATTGTTAGCCAAAACACTGGTGCAGCAGGGCTATGTCATAATCCCATGAAAGAGATCATGTTCTGGAGCGAAAGCACGTCTGCTCCCCAGATCAGGGGACAGAATATTCACTGCAGAGGTTAACGTGTTGTTCTAATCTGAAACACACTGCAAAAATGGCCCTGGGGAATGCCAGCAGCTGGTGTCTCAGTGACATCCACTTAGTGTACAAGTAAAATTCAGTTAGTGTACAAGTAAAAATAAATAAATAAATGGAAGATGTGGGGGGGAGTGTATCCCCCACCCATAAGTGCCAGGACTGCAAAATCAGCCATTGGCAGACAGTATACTTTACAGCATCTTTTATGCTACTCCAAATTATGTGGAGGGGTGGAGGCAAATCTGGCTGGCCTGGCCCATAACTGCAGAAGCACAAAGGTGGTTTAAAACCACCTCTACACACCCTTTCTATTCCCCAAGTTACAGGCATGTCTTCACTGACAAAAATGGTTTGTCTTACCACGTAATAATCAATGCACATTAGCTGTCCTTCTGTAAAAACAGAACGGAGACAAGGCACTGCAGTTTTACTGCAAGGTAAACTAGGTGATCTCATCTAATTACCTCACATTAATAGGACAAGGCCATTGGTTCCATTTAGGATTGTACAGCAAGATAACTAGCACACGTTAGGTTTCAGAGTAGCAGCCGTGTTAGTCCGTATTCGCAAAAAGAAAAGGAATACTTGGGGCACCTTAGAGACTAACAAATTTATTTGAACATAAGCTACAGCTCACTTCATCGGATGCAACTTATGCTTATGTTCAAATAAATTTGTTAGTTTCTAAGGTGCCACAAGTACTCCTTTTCTTATCACGTTAATTATCTCACTGTAAACACGCATCTTTGGTCAGTGCAGACAAAACCATACTGTGCATTTGTTAGCCACAGCTGAGGATCTGGGTCCATGTTTGGAGTGAGTTTTTTGTCTTCTTTAAAAATGTACATCGTTTGAGGTGGGAGTCCTGTGTTCTTTTATATTTAGAGCAGTGGTGAGTACTGTTGGTAGATATAAATAATAATATAATCATTTCCAAGCTTAGTAAAACAGTTTATTTCGTTATCAGCAGACATCATTTGCTTAAATATCTGGTAACATATACTAGATAGATAGATAGATAGATAATCCCTTTTATATTATGCACAACATTTCTCCACAGCTGTGAAGTAACCTAGAAAAACTATTAACTACACAGTAACTGGTATAACCTCTCCTGTGTTATTTTTTAACTATGGGCATTATTCAATGCAGAATACTACGTTTTGCTTTTCTTCCACATTTGGAAGCTCTGCATGCAGTTAGAGCAAGCCCCCTGTAAATAATTTATGTCACCTCTGGGCACTGTTTTATGTTAACATAGGATACACAAGCAGAGTCTTTATACTACTGTTAGCTAACGAATCACCCACTTTAAATGCAATTGGGAGGAAAAGGGTGTGAACCTGCTCCCACTGCATTCAATGGCAAAACTTCCATTAACTTCAATGGAAGCAGGATGGAAACAAAAAAGAGTTTTGAGATGTCAGAGAATTTTGATTTTGTCTAACACTTGCTAGCCAGGAACAGACTGCTTTACAATAATTCCCAAGTAAATGGAGCTGTTACGGTGATTTGTCATTCAAGAGTAAATGTTATACTATGTGGAAACCTGAAGGGTCCGAACAAACTCCATATCTTTTTGTTGATTAAATGGAGGAGGCGGTAGTGACATGAATAGATAAAAAGATTTCTTTTTTATCTAGAGCATTTATTTTATAAATATTTACCTCGTCATGAGTTTCCTGTTTCTTTAAACCAGCACACTTAGTTATTATAAGCTCATGGCATCTCTTGTGGACTACACAAGTGCAAACTGTAAACAAAAAGGGGATGAAAGAATGAGTTTTCATGAAGACAGTTTTTAAAGTAAAAGCTTGAAGTCAAAAGGCTAAAACACTGGATCCCTTTCCCTGGGATATGAAAGACATAGGCTAAAAAAGCCCAGATCATCAAATTGTTGTTGGGAACATTGTTGTAGTCATGTTGGTCCCAGTATTTGAGAGACACAAGGTGAGTGAGATAATATCTTTTATTGAACCCACTTGTATTGGCACTGCCCCAGAACATTTTTAGTAGTTGGCGTGCTGAAAGCCAGCCCGCTTACCCCTGACCACCACCACCACCCCCGAGCTGAGGCCGGGAATAAAGCTCTGGGTGCGGGGTGGCAGCCGGGCGCCTGGGCGCGTGGGGCTGGCAGCCAAGGGCTACAGTGGGGAGCCCATGGATGCTGCAGCACCCCTTGCACCCATGTTCCCGCACCTATGTCTATTGGTGAAAGAGACAAGCTTTCGAGCTATACAGAGCTCATCTGCAGATCTGGGTTGACTTGAAGATCTCAGTGTAGGTTGAAAGCTTGTCTCTTTCACCAGTAGGACTTGGTCCAATAAAAGATATTACATCACTGGTCTTGTCTCTAATGGATCCATCAGTGTAACTTAGGGAGCCTAAATACCTTTGAGGATCTGAGCCAAAGTGACTTGTGATTTTGGGTGTACAATTTAAAACATCTTAAAGGGTCCTGACTTTCAGAAGGCGTATTCTTTGCACTTTCTGAAGATCAGGGCCCTTTAAGGGACTCTCAGGATGGGCAACCAAAATCCAAGGCACCCAAAATTCAAACCATCTTTAACACTCTCAGCCATAGCTTATTTCTGTCACTGGATAGCAGCTTATATAAAAAAAAAACCTCATTATTTGTTTAGCACAGTCAATGGGATCAGCACTATATAAGACATGAAGATAAAAACAGCCCCTGCCTAAAGAGCTTTCATGCTAAAAGAAACAAAGGCACATGGGATTCACTGTACAATCAGAAAAAGGAAGAAGTTAAGTTATTTATTTATTATTACTAATAAGAATAAATGAAGATTTCCCATTGTTTCAGCAGGCAAAAATGCTTTGTCAAGAACCGGGGTCAGTTACATTTGAAAAAAAAAGGAACAGACACAGTAGACAAATATCTGCAGATACAGCAGATGGGATAACAATTATAAAGTTATCAATCCATTGTTCTCCAGATGATGAAAAATTGTCCTCCATGAAAGAAAGAGTGGCTATTCTGATCCTGGCTACTTTTGATAACAAGACACTGAACTAGATGGACTACTGGTGTATTCCATTATAGCAATTCTTATTTTCTTATGTAAAAAAGTGTCAAAGTTTTTGTTACAATGAGAAAAACTAATCTTTTTAACTCTCTCATAACTGAAAAATAACAGGTTTCAGAGTGGTAGCCATGTTAGTCTGTATCAGCAAAAAGAATGAGGAGTACTTGTGGCACCTTAGAGACTAACAAATTTATTCGAGCATAAGCTTTCGTGGGCTAAAACCCACTTCATCAGATGCATGCAATGGAAAATACAGTAGGAAGATATAGATATAAAAACAGTTGTAGTGATAATCAGGATGGCCCATTTCAAACAGTTTACAAGAAGGTGTGACTAACAGTAGGGGAAACTATTTTCCCATGCTAATATTCCCCCTACTGTTACTCACACCTTCTTGTCAACTGTTTGAAATCGGCCATCCTGATTACCCCTACAAAAGTTTTTTTTCTCCTGCTAATAATAGCCCACCTTAATTGATTAGTCTCGTTAGAGTTGATATGGCAACCCCCATTTTTTCATGTTCTCTGTATATATATTTATCTTTCTACTGTATTTTCCACTGCATGCATCTGATGAAGTGGGCTTTAGCCCACAAAAGCTTATGCTCAAATAAATTTGTTAGTCTCTAAGGTGCCACAAGTACTCCTCGTTCTTTTTGAAAAATAACAATGCAGCTTGCTCAAACTTTCCAAAAATACCATCTTTGGCAGAGACCGAAGCAGGAAAAATTTCATCCCCCAACTGTTTTGAAAAGTTATGAGCATAGGAAATTAGAGGTAAAAATGGAAACACTTACTCAATCTTAACTGTAACATTTGTTACCGGTAACATCTATAATTATCTAATCTAATTAATTACAGTATTTTGCCATTAGCACCTCTCATCCAAGGTTCACAAATGCTTAACAGCATGGGATAAAGCTTCCACTTTTGCAAGATCAAAAAAGTGAGAAACGGAGAGGCCAACATTTGCAGAAGTGTCCACTGTGACAATATGGGAAATCTGTCCATGTACAGCTTTTGAATTCTGCTTGCTGTTGGAGGCTCTCTATGTGTATCTGTGTCAGACTGCAATCTCCATTTTGAACATGGGGATTGTTTGTCTTTTCTGATGTCTTTTGCCTTCACACTGAGCTAAAACCCACAGGAGGTGACAGGAGAAATTTATGCACCTGGCATAGAGCTAACAATGGAAGGTCATTAAACCTTGATGGTTGTCCATTTAAATGGAGCACCTTTGGAGAAAGAGAAGGCTGCTGCCTAGGGCAAACCAATTTTTCAAGTCTGAACTCCAAGGGGGAGGTAATTAAGGAATGGATCACCTGATAAGGCTGATCAGGAGATCACATGACAAAATGGACTAGAGGTTGTAAAAGAAAGGGTCTCTCACCAACCATTTTAGAGACAGAGAGAGAGAAACTCCATATTCCAGAGGAGAAACCACAGGCAGGAGGGCAGGGGAAGAGGAAGGATCCTGGACTCCTTAAAAGATTCTGACCTAAGCCCAAAGAATGCTCTAGAGTGGTGGGGAAACAGGGGTAGGAAAATGTGTACAGGTATTTTATTGTTTGGTCTAACTCTGTGTATCTCTTGTGCTATCTAAAGTCAAGAGTAATTATATTAGAAACCTTACAAAGTCTGTGTTTTATGTACTTCAACTATCACATGTTCCTGGAGAGGTAGATGGCAAACCAGAGTGTTCACAAGGTTGGAGCTCCAGGAAAGTGATCAGCACTGAGCCTGGGAGCCTAGGACAGCTGGGCCATGAGGTTCAACTTAGTCAATACTAAGGAAATGTACCAAGGATACCAAAGAAAGACATGGTGGCTGGAGCCTACCCAGACTCAGGGTAGCTTAAAAGTACATAAGCCCAGTGGGAAGGACCCAAACACTGCAGCCTGCTCAGTGTCCAACAGAGGGAGCTTTACCAGGGCTGCAACATCCACTAATTTTGGATGGCCAGTGTGAGAAGTCTGATTTTCAGAGATGCTAAATATACACTGATCCTACTCACTTCAGCTGAACCAACCCTAGCTAATGGACACTTTTGAAAATCTGTGTAAGTGACTTGCTCTCAGTCACAAGTCAGTGACTGATTCGGTTATTAAAACTTCATATTCTAATTCATAGTCTTGAGCTCCAACCTTGCTCTTATATATATATATATATATATATATATATATATACGTCTGATGAGTAGTGCATAACCCTGCGTATTTATACATAACAGCAACAATATATTAGTATCTATTCTAATTTCTCTCTGTAGATTCTCTCTTACCTTGACATTGGTATCCCTGTTTTCCTATTACACCCCTGTAGATAAGAACATACATAAAGTATTTTAGAAAATGTAAAATACATAGATAAAAAAATCACACTATGCTGTTTTCTTCTTCTATTGGCCAGGTTCATGATTCAATCAAACATTTTCCTGTAACCCACAGCCTGCATGTTTCATCATTGGACTAGTTTTCAGAAAAATGTGGGAGAAAGTCATACATCATATGACTGAGGGAGGGGGGGCATGCACCATCTGGATCATGTACTTTGTGCATTCCTACTTATGGACGGTTCTCTGTCTACTAAACATATGGAGTCCTAATAAACTGAAACTTGCTTTTGCTGATATTTCTCTTCCGTTTCTAAAATGTTGCTTAATTAGAATTTCTCTTTCCCTGCCCAAAATCGACAGTGTATACAAAATGTATATGTTGTCTGTCTTTTATAATGCTGTATTTATTCTGCAGCTACTTTTGGCATAACTAGACTTATTTAAACCTAAACTCATGACGTGCACAGTGTGAAAATAAGAAAACCTCAGGATGTCAGAACGTGGAAGGCCCTTTGTGCACCTTTGGCTGCTGTAATTTCACCCCAAACCATGTCAGATCTTCTCTAGCCTAGCACCCAATCCTGCTCTCCTTTCTAACATGAGTCCAAATGACTTGAGTGTATGTGTCTTCACTGTGATTATGCACATGTGAAAGGCTTCAGGATCTGGCCTCTACTTATAAACTCTTTCAAATAGGGATTTTGAACCAGATTCTGCTTCTTGCTACATTAGAGTAAATCTGGCATAGCTCTACTGAAGTCAGTGGAGTCACTCTAGATTTACACTGGAGTAGCTGAAAGCCAAATCTGTCCCCATGCCTTTTCTTTGTAAAATAACACACATCCGTGCATACCGGTAATGCATAAAATAAATCATTTCTGAAGTGGAGCTCTTGACTTAGTGTTATGTTATGATCTTTGTTAATTCAGCCAAGCCTTTTAGGCTGAAAAGGACATTTACAATGTGGGTACCTAAAGAAACCTGAATAAAAGTGGCCTGATTGTCAAATGTGCTGTGCACCTGCATCAAGTTCACTTGGATATGTGGGTGCTCAGTGCTTCTAAAAATAGGGCCACTTTTGCCTTAATATGAATTTAGGAGCTTAACTTCAGGCATCCGAGCCAAAATTTATATTCTTAATATTAGGCTCATAAGTCTACTTTCAGGCACCTACATAGAACTGGCCTGATTTTCATTGAAGTCATTGAGAGCTGCATTGCTCTGCATCTTTGAAAATCAAACCTCTTTGATCTAGGTGTCTAAATATGTACTTAGGAGCCTAACTTTGGGCACTCATTTTAAAACAAAATTGGACCCAGGTTTGAAAATTTTGGCCAACTTCTTCAGTCCAATGGAGTTGGAAAAATCCTTGCTGATCTACTTAAAGGATACTAACAATATGCTCAGATAAAGCTACTGAAAGTGACTAGGTTTTTCTCTCAAAGGTTGTTTGCTATATTCACTGCTGGAAGGAAGTAGCTCAGAAATGAAGAAGCAGAGTAAAGACATTTGATCGTCTGATAGGATATCTTGGGTGAAATTCTGGTTCCACTGAAGTCAACGTCAAAGCTCCCAATGACTTAAATGGAGGTAGGATTTTGCTCTTGGAGGAGGTGACAATCCCCTTTTCTCGAATCCTCATTCTGGACGGTTTCTGCATGCCAGCTGACATTTTACATCTGAAACACCCTGGGCTCACATCCAAAATATCTGTATTTTCTAGGGGTTTTCTTAATCAAAACTGAAGCTTTTGAAAGCTTCAGAAAAAAAAATTGGCCATGAGGTCTTCCTCCTCATACAGAAGGCATTGAGGATGGCCACCAAAAGAGGGAGGGGTTAGGAAGGCACACAGCCAAATTCAGTTTCACAGTGATTCCACTGACTTTACTGAAATTACTCTGGATTTCTGCCCAAGTACCTAAGATCAGAATCTTGCTCACACTGCTTTAAATGGTGATTATTAACTGAAAAATTTATTTGTTTAAATTTTTAAACAAGTCATACCCCAGCTCTCTTTACTCTTGTGAAGCCTAGCTCTGCAGTGACACTTACAGTTGTGAAATATGAGGCTAGCCAATACTGTAGTGAGTTACAGGAATCAGATCCATTTTAGATATTAGGCCGGTCAGGACTGAGCTCTGTAATCTAGAGAAAATCCCAAATTATATCATTCACACTGGAAATTTTTGACAGGTTTATGTTATTGTTTGCAAAAACTGATGATGAATTAATGTTAAAGAGGAAAAGAACTAAACTGCTGTACTGCTCTGTGACAGATATGGCAATTTCCTGCAATATCTTTGGGTGATCTCACTGTGTTACGTTTATGTGTCATTGTGGGCCCATGGGGGAGGGTGACCAAAGCCCAGTGAGGGGGCGGGGGGGGGGGGAAGAGGAGGGAGCTATTAGGCAAATTCACTCAGCTTGTAACACTTCCAGGGAGGTACCACCACCTGGACAGGCTCACATATACTAGTACAAACTGGATTCTCTAGAGACCAACAGATAAAGAAAGGACTTTGGGATAAACAGCCTCAGTTTAAACTGACTCAGGGTCTTCTTTCTGATCCAGCAAATGGAGAGAACCTTCAGTCCATGGGAAGGGTTGGAAGGACTGACACCTGCCAAGCCTGAGGCTGGAGTTGGGGTGACCTCTGGTAAGCTTTTCAGCATGAGTGTAGATTTTTATTGTTTTTAATACATTTTCTCTGTAATGCTTTCACCTTAAAAACAGATGTGTTTGCTTAGACAGAGCTGTGTGGTAACTTGTAACTATAGGCAATTACACCGTTTATATCTTTCACAGAATATGTGAAGTGCAAATGCTGGCCTAGTTAAGCAGTCTGTCTTGCTCGGAATAACACAGTATAGGCAGGGAACTGTGCAGCCTAAAAAAACCCTGGTCAGGAGGAAGAGAGATGAGGGTCTCCATCTGAGAGAAAGGTGACAGCTAAGGACCTGGGAGCTTAGAATGGGTACCCTTTCTGGACTGTGGAGGGGGTCATACAGGTGGAGTTCCCCTGGCCTGTTACACGCTCTACTCCTTTCGGACTGCTGCAAGACATAATGGAACCTCAACAGTTCAATCCAAAACAGCATGACATTTGCAACAACAACAACAAAAAAGCCATATGTTGGTTATACCATATAAAGTCTCGGCAGTGCGAACAATATGTTGGTTGTCTAAGGTAGGTGGCCATAAACTTGTGTCCATTGACTTGATGAACTCTGCGTCGTACAGCACCCTGCCGCTTTCTTGGACGCATCCGCTCTCTGAACACACGTTCTTCATTGTCTTTGGGTGCTGAAAAGAAAAAGCACAGGGGGGAAAATGATAAGCACAGAATCATCCCAGACACACATTCTGAGAACCAGACATGCAAGGGAAAAATCAAAATCAAAGTCTTAAAAAAGCCCTGTGTCTGTAGCAGTGCAAGGAAACTCACTTCCACAAAACTTGGTCCAGGCTCTACCACAGGCAAAGCAGGGAGTTATGTTTATTTTTCTCATTTAGGGCCTAACATTAATGGGACACACCTTTTACTGACGTCAGTGGGAGCTGCAGGTTCTAAGCACCTCTTATAATCTAACCCTTTCACTATAAACTCCATTGGGTTGGGTATGAAGTTTTCTTCTGAACTTTGTATAGCTCTAAGCACACTGAAAAGGAGTACTTGTGGCACCTTAGAGACTAACAAATTTATTTGAGCATAAGCATCCGATGAAGTGAGCTGTAGCTCACAAAAGCTTATGCTCAAATAAATGTGTTAGTCTCTGAGGTGCCACAAGTCCTCCTTTTCTTTTTGCGAACACAGACTAACCCGGCTGCTACTCTGAAACCTGTCTCTAAGCACACTGCAACTACTTAAACAATAAACACTGCAATTCTCCAAAGTCCTCAGATATCTCAATTCCCACTGCCTTCAATAAGAACAGAGCGTGCTGCTCAATACCCCAAACTTTGGGAGAGTTTAAATGCAGAATAAAATTGTCCCAGCTGGTCTTTTTCTCTGAAACAGGCAGGACAAAAATTCCATCTCCAAACACCTGGAACTTTGGGGAAGTTCCGATTAGGACCTGAACTTTGTGGTTCTAGCTGTCCTCTAACAATAGTGTATTCTTATTGATTGTATATATTCGTGAGCAAAGGGAGGAAGTCTCGTTAACTAATGTCTGTACAATTGCAAGCAAGTGGGAGCTTTTGCAAATGGGGGAGATGAAAGTTCAAATTATTTCTTCAGATTCAAAACACTTAGAAAGACCCTCCAGGACACCAGGGGCTGTTTTTCAGAGTTCGATTGGAGGTTTATGCACAATTCCCATGAACAAATAAACCCTTCTATACACTGTTTTGAAATCGTAGCCGTGTGTCTCCTCCAGAAGTTGCTGTATCTGTCAGACAATTGTTCTGGATGAATTAGCAGCAAAGAATACCTGTGTTGTGATGTCCCATTATTTATTGTAAAGATTAGGATACAGCAGGTGACTTAAATAAATCATACCACATTAATTTGAATGGATATGTGCCCATTTATCTCTTCCCTCACAACAATCAAGCCCAGCATTCAGAGGTGCACCTACTGAGCCACACTCTAGGCAGAGGTTTACTGTGGAATTCGCAAGGTTTATGACCATTACTTGATCCACCCCCCATCATTCCTGCTGAAGGTAGAAGATGAGCAGATCAGCAAAGAGAAACTTCAAGTAACAGTAGAAAAACTATCTCAGTTCCCAGTAGATAAATATCCATGTCCCCGCAAACCACGCCTTCAATCCATGCTAATTAGCACCCCCTATTGACACACTCAGCAGAGAGCCCAAGGACTAACAATCTCTTTCTATCTATACTCACTGGCTCTAAATAAGGTACTTTTAAAGCACTCCTCACCTTGGTATCTGCAAGACAATACCTTTGTTTCCACACACAACATAAACCACTTTTATTTCTTCTTTCAGTAGTGATGAATTCTCAAGAGGGCCTTCTCTACTAAATTGAGATCTAAAAAAAAGCCTTTAGCTAAATTTAACCAATGGCACTTCTGCATTCTACAAAACTGGTTACCACCAAGTTCTTTTAGATGCCCAGACAGACACAAGAGTGTATATCCAAAACAGGGATTTAGGTGCCTTACTGCCACTTTAGGGGTCTAAGATCCTCAACCCCTGCTCAACTGCTGTCTAATCCTGAAGGCGCCTAAATTCCCTAGGCACCTAAACTTCCACCAGTAGGCATGCACAAAGCCAACTAAAGTCCTGACATCACCTAGCCACTCGACATCCTAGCTCATGCCTAAACCCCTGCTGGATTCTCAAACTAGGCATTCCCCTGCCTATCTTGCCTGTGGAGCCTGATCCAGGAGATATGCTCTGAGCACTCCTAACCTGCACAAAAGACAGCCAAGTGTGAGCAGGCCCCGAATTTTTGTGGCTGGCAGGTGCATCCTGATTACCCAATAGCCCAAAGATTAAAGCACTCACCTGGGATGTCCAAGAGCCAGGTCTGAATCCCCACGCTGCCTGGTTTGGAATAGGGTCTTGAACCCAGGAGGACTCCCACCTCCAAGGAGAGTGCTCTAATCTGTAGGCTATCACATATCCTGGGGAGGGGCTCTCTCAGTCTCTCCTGCTGAAACCTTTCTACTTTGCATAAATAATTAAATACTCATTGGATCAGAGCGAGATAGACTCTTCAACCCACTGGTTAGGGCACTCCCCCAGGACGTGTAGGAGTCAAATTCAAATCCCTGGTCCAATGAATATGTAATTACACAAAGTGGAACAGTGTCAACAGGAGAAATTGGGTATGGGGTGGGGGGGGGCTCTCAGTCATCTGATGGTCAAGGTATTCACGTGGGATATGGAAGTCCCAACTTGAAGTCTCTACTCCAAATGAGGCAGAGCAAGGATTTGAAAACAGGTCTCCCATACCCCAAGTGAGTACCCTGAGCCATTGGCTATAATGAGGAGTGTGGTCTATTTTTTTATGATAAAGGGATGACCAGATATAGGCCCCTAACTCCAGGAGAGGGTTCACAGCTGTTAATCCCCAATCCCACTCTTCTGCATTTCACTCCTCAGAAGCTTAGGCAGCTCCTCCTTAGTTTGCTGGCTTCTGTGAATCCCATTCTTAGGTGCCTAACTCTCCCCATCCATTGCATAGGGAGCCTGATCACAGAGGTGACAAATAACTGGTGATAGTGGGGGGGCATGTGACCACCCCATGTGTTCACTCTACGGGTGGGGCAGGCGCATTCCCACCCATTTGCCCTAGTCTCCCCCTTACTCTCTAGTGCCCAACGAGGCCCTGCGCACTCTCCCCCACCTCTGCTCCGCCTGATGTCTCCACTCCCAGCTGGCCACACAGCGGCTCACATGCCACACCCCTAACCCTGCCCCAGCGCCAACCGCATGCTGCATCAAGCAGAGAAATTGTGACCAATTTAGGAGAGCGCTGACGTTGCAAAAGCCCGCCATGTGCCTCTGGGTGACCTTTCCGTGCATGCGCTGCCGGCCCCTGCCTGTAGGTGCTTCCCCTCTCCCTGTGAGGCAAGGCAGGCAGAGGCTGGAGGAGCTGGTGAGGGGCTCCGCATAGCAAGTCACAGCATTTGCCACTAAGAACAAGGAGCGAGCCCAGCTCTTGGAGCTTGGAGGTTGCCAGACTTGGGATAAGTTGAAGAGTGGGGCTCGACGTTGAGGCCCGAGCCACCTGGAGTTGTCACTCACCTCTCCCCACCAAACGTTCCGTCGCGCCTCACAGTTTGAAAACTTCTGAATAGACGCTGTTGCTAAATGGAAGGCAGAAATCTGGGGGGGGGGGGGGGGGGCACATGACCCACCTCCCCCTCCCCCCCCACCCCCACACGCATTGCCTCTGCCTGAGCACCTAACTTGGGGCTTAGGATTCCACCAGACAACAGGGCACCTACAAATTAGTTGTTACAATATTGAGCACTGCAACACTTAAGTCCCTTTGTGGATCTAGCCCAAACTGAGCACTGATGACCCAGGCTTGATTGTTAGTTGCCATGAGCAGTCAGCATTAGAGGAAAGTGTATGAATCAGACTACAGAGTCATAGTCTAGTGTCAAACAACAGTTCCAGTGAGAAGCACTTGATACTTGACATTCCTTCAGTTTCAGCACTATGTCTTTTAATATTATGCTGAAGAAGCACATGTACTTTGGTCCATCATATATTTCTGTCCACTTTTTTTTTAATATGGGTTCTACTCCAGTCTATGTTATGAAAACAATTGTACAAAAGGAATGAAAAAAAATCAGAGAACAAATGCAGTCTTCCGTGTCTGTTTTAGACTTCATTTTTTAACCAATTGCTCAGAAGTCGTCATTACTACTGAAAGCTGTAAATGTGAAAACTACTTACTTAGAATCATAGAAGATTAGGGTTGGAAGAGACCTCAGGAGGTCATCTAGTCCAATCCCCTGCTCAAAGCAGGACCAACCCCAACTAAATCATCCCAACCAGGGGTTTGTCAAGTTGGGCCTTAAAAACCAATAAGGATGGAGATTCCATCACCTCCCTAGGTAACTCAGTCCAGTGCTTCACCACCCTCCTAGTGAAATAGTTTTTCCTTATATCCAACCTAGACCTCCCCCACTGCAACTTGAGACCATTGTTCCTTGTTCTGTCATCTGCCACCACTGAGAACAGCCCAGCTCCATCATCTTTGGAACCCCCCTTCAGGTAGTTGAAGGCTGCTATCAAATCCCCCCTCACTCTTCTCTTCTGCAGACTAAATAAGCCCAGTTCCCTCAGCCTCTCCTCATAAGTCATGTGCCCCAGCCCCCTAATCATTTTCATTGCCTTCTGCTGGACTCTCTCCAATTTGTCCACATCCTTTCTGTAGTGGGGGGCCCAAAACTACATGCAACACTCCAGTTGTAGCCTCACCAGTGCTGTATAAAGTGGAATAATCACTTCCCTCGATCTGCAGGCAATGTAATGCAGCCCAATATGCCATTAGCCTTCTTGGCAACAAGGGCACATTGTTGACTCATATCCAGCTTCTTGTCCACTGTAATCCCCAGGTCCTTTTCTGCAGAACTGCTGCTTAGCCAATCGGTCCTGCCCATCAGTTCCCTGAGAGTCAAAGTCTGCTTTTCTGAAGTACAGGGTCCGTATTCTGCTGCTCTCCTTTCTTCCTTTTGTCAGGATCCTGAACTCGACCATCTCATGGTCACTGCTGCCCAGGTTGCCACCCACTTCTACTCCCCCGACCAATTCTTCCGTGTTTGTGAGCAGCAGGTCAAGAGGAGCACGGCCCCTACTTGGTTCCTCTAGCACTTGCACTAGGAAGTTGTCCCCAACACGCTCCAAAAACTTCCTAGATTATCTGTGCAGTGTTGTATTGCTCTGCCAGCAGATGTCAGGGTGATTGAAGTCCCCCAGCAGAACCAGGGCCTGTGATCTGGAAACTTCTGTTAGTTGTCCGAAGAAAGCCTCATTTACCTCATCCTCCTGGTCTGGTTGTCTATAGCAGATGCCCATCACAACATCACCCTTGTTGCTCTCACCTCTAAACTTAACCCAAAGACTCTCAAGAGGCTTTTCTCCAGATTAATACTGGAGCTCTGAACAATCATACTGCTCTCTTCCATACAGTGCAACTCCTCCACCTTTTGTCCCCCGCCTGTCCTTCCTGAACAGTTTATACCCATCCATGACAGTATTCCAGTCATGTGAGTTACCCCACCAAGTCTTTGTTATTCCAATCACATCACAGTTCCTTGACTGTGCCGGGACTTCCAATTATTCCTGATTGTTTCCCAGACTTCTTGCATTCATGTACAGGCACCTAAGATAACTAGCCGATTGCCCTACTTTCTCAGTATGAATCAAGAGGCTTCCCCTCCTGTACCCTCCTCCTTGTGTTTTGTCCCAGCATTCCACTTCCCCACTTACTTCAGTGCTTAGGTCTCCATCCCCCGGTGAACCTAGTTTAAAACCCTCCTCACTAGGTTAGCAAGCCTGCCTGTGAAGATGCTCTTCCCTCTCTCCATTAGGTGGATCCCATCTCTTCCTAGCAATCCTTCTTCCTGGAATAACATCCCATTGTCGAAGAATCCAAAGATTTCTCTCCGACACCACTTGCACAACCATGCATTTACCTCCACAATTCAATGGTATCTACCTGGGCCTTTTCCTTCAACAGGGAGGATGGACGAGAACATGACTTGCACCTCAAAGTCCTTTATCCTTCTTCCCAGAGCCATGCAGTCTGCAGTGACCAGCTCAAGGTCATTCTTGGCAGCATCACTAGTGTTCACATGGAGAAGTAGGAAGGGGTAGCAGTCTGAGAGCTTGATCAGTCTCAGCAAACACTCCTTCACATCCTGAATTTTAGCTCCAGGCAAGCAGCACACTTCTCAAGTTTCCCGGTCTGGGTGGCAGATGGATGATTCCATCTTCCTTAGGAGGGAATCCCTGACCACCACCAACCATTTCCTCCTCTTTGGAGTGGTGGTCGTGGAACCCCCATCCCTAGGACAATGCATCTCCCATGCCTTCTGGTCGATGGGGTCGCCTTCTGATCCGTTTCCTCAGATGACTCTTCCAAACCATTCTCCACCGTAGTACTTGTTCAGAGAGCCTGAAAACGGTTTCTTACCTCTATCTGCATTAGGGGGTACATGGGTTCTCCTCTTTCTTCTTCTGGAGGTCATATGCTGACAATTTTCTTCTCCACTCTGCACTGCCCTCTCTGATCCTTCACCATGCTGTGCCTGCAGTACCAAACACTGACTTCTATCCAGTGAAACTGTTTGAAACTGTTTTCACACATTACTAGCCCTTTATCAATCAGTTTGTTTTGAAAAAAAGAGGTTTAGAAACTTGAAAATAAGTAAGAGAGAGAGAGTATGTGTATGTGGGAGCATTAATTAGTTCCCATAAAGGTACTTTTTAAAGGATACAGACTATACATCTGGATCTGCACACTATAGGATTTGCTAATAGATATGTCCAAAGCACAGCCATTTTAATTGTGTTTTAAACACCAAAGAAGCCTACTCTTCATTATATACTAACATCCTGCAAACATTTCATGTTCATTTTAACAAGACACAAGCATCTGTTGGCTGGCCTATATGACATTATTTTAGTGGTCTCTTTCTGTTCCCAAAAGACAAGCATCCACGTTCCCCACAAACCATCCCTTCCATCTGGGCTAATTAGCATCCTTCATGCAGAGGAAAAGTGGTTGGATCAATCAGTTAGAAATCCCAGAATTCGGGCAATTTTTGCAGCAGTCCCTCTGTGCTACTCAGTGCCTTGGAGAAATGGCAGGAAACCAAATGTTTGGATATGAAATGTTGCCGTATGTAATGCCGTCATACTCTTCAGGAGTCATGCTGCCATTGATCCCTTAGCCACACCTGCACACTACCCTGCTCTGAGGGCTTGGAGAAGGCACAAAGCCTGAACAGGAGAAAGGTAATTTTGCAACAGTATTAATCTTTCAATGTTTCACAAAAAATATCTACTTTCAAGTAAGAAACTAGATGTTCTGATTGGACATAGTTCATCCACGATACAGCATTTGATCTTCTGTACAGTCCTGACTTCTCTGACCCTTGGTGTCTTCAATTTAAGATCTTCTTGTGGTTAAGGCCACAATCACTTTACAAGGTATAATGTCACCCACAGTTTTTACATTTTGGTCACTCTAACAGAAATACCAGGAAAATATTTTAAAGTCAAAAATTGTTTAAAACTGTAGTCTAATAAGTTGTACTTTCAGACCTCTTACATAAAGATTCTTCTTTATTAGAATCACATGTTTCACTTATGATAGCCACAGGATGGTAAGAAATAGTAAAGAATAATTAAAATAACAAAACTGTTTCTCTTGTAAAAGAAAGCACATACTTTAGCAATGCTAATATTAGATTGTGTGGATTTATTTGGGTTTTTCTGGTAATATTTACTTCTGTTATGCAACAGGTGAGGTACTAGCCTTTTGTCACCAGAGATAAAGATTACAGGTCTGATCAAGTCACAAGTGAAAACTGAATTCAGTAGTCAGTCGGTCACATCCTTGTCACAAGTGAACAGTTGTTCACGCTTACACTCACCAGGTCATATCACTGGACAAACAGCTACTTCTCAAAAGAATGCTATTAAAAATAATACTACCACCAAAACGATAGTATTCCACAGTACTCACCTACAACACTGCTGTGTCACTATTGTAACATGATGGTTTGGACCACTGCCACAGATTAATGTAGTAGCTTTATTAGGTGGCTCAGGACTGGACAAGCAGGTTTGTGGACAGAGCTATGTTTGGAAGGAACCTGTGGCACCTGCTGGTTCATGCCCAGCTTTGTGTGCCCCTCATTCCCATGAACAATAAATTCCCCTCTTCAATTTAAATAAAACAAGACACAATGCTTGAGCTATCCCCTAGTGAACGTCTTCACTAATGCTGTCCATTTGGCTATCCCAGATGTTTACTTAGAAAAAACAAAAACCATAAAGCCTTCCTACTTTTATCCGCTGGTGGTTCAGAGATGACCAGAAAATGCTCGGAGAGTATAAGAAAGAGCCTTGTATGTATGGCACAACCAGCCAATGCTCTCAAGATTTTCTTTGGAAAGTATTAGCTTTACATGTGAAATGAAAACATAATGCAGCTGTAGTTTATTATAAGGGCAGATAACAATGTGGCTATTTCCACAATGATTTCATACATGCCACAAGAATATAAATATGAAAGTGTTTTTATAGACACATCACCCCATGAGTAGTAATTTGGAAGTAGCAGTTGTGCTAGTCATACAGTTCAATATATATAATATTTGCCCATTTCAACTCCATGAATTAAAAAAAAAAATTGGGAAATTACTAGATCCCTAAAATAATATTCTGGAGATACTTTCCTCTGATAGACAGTTTGAGAACCATTTTTAAATAAGATTTATAGAAACAAAATCCTAGAATGGGATAGGACTAGAAGAAACTTCTGAGATACAGTATCTAGACCAGCCCAATTCATTATATTTCCATACTTAGTAGAGGAGTTCAAGTTAAGATTAGATGAGTTTGCCATAACTATTTTATTAAGCAAATGGTTACAGTGTCCAAAGTAAATAGTTCTTTCCCCTCCCTTACGTTATTTTACTTAGATATTCATACACGGTAATCATTCCTTCATTAAAAGCAGTTTCTTTTAGGCAAAATAAATTCAGTTCTCTTAAGCTTTCCTAAGAAATTCTAAAGACCCATTATTATTTTGGTTGCCTCTTTGCCTTTTACATTTGGAGGGAGCATAATCCTTCATGGTATTATTTTCAAGAGAAGGCACCAGAAATGTGCATGATAATTTAATGATTCTTGGAGAGGGGATGTCTCTGCAGCATGTGTTGCATGCAGATTTGTTGTAGCTGAGTTAGTCCCAGGATATCAGAGAGACAAACTTGTCTCTCTTATCAACAGAAATATTATCTCAACCACCCTGTCCCTCTAATACAGCATATTGCATTTAGACTGCCTGTGTGCCTCAGCAAACCAAAAACTTAAGCATGTGCTACGTCTTTGAAAGACTGGGACCATAGCAAGTTGTCTCTGTTTAACATTGTGCACAAATCCAGAAAATGTAATGCACATTATATAACATTATGGAAAGGGACTTTGTAAAAGAGAAGTTAAAGCCAAAATGTTCACAAGTGTCCATTAAGTTGGGGTGCCTCAACTTTTGGATGTCCAACTTGAGACATCCAGGGACTGTTTTTCAAAGGCGCTGAGCACCTACAGAGTTTCCAACTGAAGCCAATGAGAGCTCAGTATTCTCAAAAATCAGACCCTAGGTATCTGAAGCTGGGCACCCAGTAATTGAGGCACTCAAAATTAATGGACAGTTTGAACATTTTGGCCTAAGTGACTTGTCCAAAGTCACAAGAAACCCTATGGCAGATCCATAAAGAAAAAGAATTCAGGTGTCCAGACTTCTAGTCTTGCGCTGTAGGCACAAGAACTGACTTTCACTTTTAGCCTCCAGGCTTTCATTTACTATTAACTTACATTAAAAAGCCTCAGACTATAACTTTACTATAACACTATGTATAAAGTTTTTAATGCGTTTTTGTTTATTTGCCCGAGAAAGATCAGATGGCTTCATTCCAGATTTCCAGTGGCAAAAGAGTTGTTATGGTGATGTCCTGGTTTGAGTGCTTTCTAGCTGAGAGACTGCATGTATCATCAATAAAGTTGTAACAAGCTGGACGGCTCTCACTAGCAATACCTAGACTTGACTGACAAGTGCTGGAGACAAGGGGATATCACTGCCTGACCTTTTACTTCTGAATTCACTCCCAACCATGGCTCTGAAAGACCTTGAATCCTACTGCACTTCGGGGAATGGTGCAAAGCAAGGTATTTTTCGAGGTTTCTTCCAGATGAGAGTGATTGTGTGTTACGTGTGTGGGGCGAGTCTATTTATGTTCTTTGTATTATGTTAGATGTTCCTAGACACCAATTGTTAGAGGCACTTTTTGGAACTTAAAAAAATAATTACTTTAAAGTCTTTAAAGGGGGCTGAGATATAGGACAGGAATCCTGCTTGTTAAATGACAAAAATTAAAACACGTTATGTTTCATTTTATAATGAAATGATCAATTTTTAATGTAAACTGAAATGGGGCAGCATGCAGTGTAAGACCACTGACTGCAACAGGTGGCGCTCACCTTAGGTAGCAAAATGTGACCTTGCTATCATCGAACTTCATTACTGCAAGTATTCAAGGCACTTCCTATGGTAAATACAAAGGACTAGGAGAGAATACTGAAGATACCAAGGTGTGTCAGGTAAAACTGGCAAGTTTTTCAGTACCACCATTCTGTATCCAAATGCAGAGGTCTCAAAAAGAACTTCCCTGCACCTAGACTACATTGCTGGTGACTGGGACCTGCAAAAAGTTCACACACAAGTTTCCTTTAAATTGTGACTACACTGATCCCCATTGTTACACTGGTCACACTTTATATTAAGGGCCCATTTATAAAGGATGTATAAAAATGTTTTAAATATAATACAAACATGAGCAGTATGTGATATAGATAGTTATACACACATCAGCTGATGCATATATGGATGTAGGCTATGGCAGTACGCAAACTACTGAGCTGCTGTATTCTAACAATTGAATAAGCATTTATTAAAATACCTATTAATCATTTATTAACCCTTTTTAGTCTACTGTATTTATAACTGGCATTTTAATAGAAAGGGTGACCACTGCATTTTATCATAGTGAAGCATTCTTCCAGGCTCAGAAAACAAGCAAATTGTTGCCATGGGATATTTAAATACTGCAGATTTTGATCGATATGCATTTATTAATCTAATAATAATTTGCACTAATGTAGCGCCCTCAGTTTCAGGATATCAAAGCACTTTACAAACATGAATGAAACTAACCTTACCATACCTTGCTTAGGTAGGCATATATTGTTATCCTTTTACAGATGAGGAAGGAAATTGAAGTGACAGAGGGAATGCCGTGAAAAATCACACTGCAAATCTGTGGCAGAGCCAGGAACAGTATCTTGGGTTCCTTAAATCACAGGATTGAGTGTAACCAGAAGATTATCATATGCTAAAATTATGCTCTGAGAATTCTCTGGAGCTCCAATAGCTTAATGTCTTTACAGGCACAGAGAGCCACAAGAAAGAGCAGAAATATTGGTACTGTGACCAGGCCACACAGAAACAGTAACAGAATTTTGCCCTTTAAGGTGCTATTTTCTAAAAGAAATTGTGCATACATTCCAGGTACTCTTTTCTCTGTTAAGCTTTCTCAGGGTTCATTAACTTAAGCAACAAGTAAATTTCATAAATCTTAACAAAGGGAAAATAATTATAAACAGTAAGGAAAGAGGTAAAATGATCCATAGAAAAACTTAATTAGATGGTACACGAAGGTCATATAAAGAATCTTACAAATACAATATGTCTGCACGTAATTTCTTTAATAAATGATGAAACAGTGATTTAGGTTTCCTAGATCTTGAACCTGCTCACCCATGGAAAGTAAACAGGCACTTTTTCCATGTATTTGAATGGAAGAATGATCAGATCCTTAACTAGATGTGCACTGTCACCAAAGAAAATCTAAAGATGTCGAACAGAAAAAAATAAAATGGAAGAATCATCAGTATAGGATAGAAATTTTTTCAAAAAAAGTAAGTGTCTTGACACATAATGTCCACTATTAATTAAGTGGACCCTTTCTGAATCTCCAGAAATAACTTTCACTTCAGATTGTGTAGGGCCCAAAATGTGCTAGGTGCTTTAAGTACTTGCTTGAGTTCTACCTTGAACAAGATGCATCTAAATATGCGCTTAAATCTGGTCCTTTATTGGGACCAGAGTAAATCACAGTCCATGCTCTGAAGAGTTTACAATTGAAAAAACACTCCATTCATTCACATCCACCTGGGCAGGAGAAGAAATGGGCTTCTCTCCTCTCTGTGCTCATATCTGTGATCCAGGTGGCTAGCGCGAGGGAATAACAGGTGCCTTGTATTACTTTCTTTTGCTCTCTTGCATGGCTGTGCAAGCTAGGCCATAATCTAACCCAAAGTGACCAGGGCAGTGACAGGCATGTGGCTTTTTTCGTTCCAGGTTTTTTTTTTATTTACTATTATATATATATATAAAATATCCCCAACTGCCTCCTACTGGGCCATTATTCATGTCTGATCCAAACCCTATTTCCATACCCAAATTACATTATTTACTGACAATGTATTTATTAGCACCTTTAAGGTGCTGAACAGGTAACTGATAATAAGGCAGCCCTATCCTTCCAAACTAAGAAACATGGCATTATCTATAGTGTACAGATGAGACCATAAAAACAGAAATCCCGTGTGCTGCGCATGGATATTGACTTGCCCGTGCCTTGACAATTTTTGCAAGAATAGGCGACTGACCTGGTGTTCTTAGATAAAATTTTCCAACCTCGCTCTTGTGCAGGGCAATAACTTGAAGCCAATAGTCAAAATTCCACGCCCACAGAAATGGGATGCAGCAACTGCACGGCTACTTTGGTAATGGCTGTGGGGTAGCTCTTTTGTTGCATACGGGCCCTGGGGACAATACTCCATCATTACTGAGGCAAACTTCCCTTTGATATAAATGGGAGAATCTCCTCAAATAGGACTCCATGATGGGCCCTTATATCTTCCATCAGCCCATGTACACAACTCCTATTAACAATACCAGGGAGTTACATTTTTGCCTCAGGAGGTGAGCAAAAGACAATTTTTTAATGAAGGCTAATATTTAAAGCACAGTTTAACATTTTAAAGGAACAGACAACTAGAAATCTAGTAAATTCAAACAACAAAAACGGAAAGTTAAAAGTAGTTTCAGGTACTATCCCTGTTCCTGAGCCCCTGGCCAATTTTTGTGAAAGTTCACAAAAGCAACAGGGAAAACTGGCTAACTAGTTGACCCCAGAGCAGACACATTAAAAATGAATATATGCAAAAAGTTGTCAAATCCACAAAGAAACCAAAATAAATAAAAATAGAGAGTTTTTTTCCTCTAATCTCTTCCAGTTATAATAACTGTAGGCATTGCTTATAACAATAGTAAGTAAAACATTTCCAGGCACAAGTGTGATTTTGAAGTTAATGATGTCCCTTTAATAAAGACTTTGTCATAGAACTATCACAAAGATTCCATTGTTGCAAGAGTTCTGTTGCTAGAAATGCCATAGGACATTTACAGTTAAACAACAGACTCTCTGAAAAATCCATTTCATATCTCAGGGTTTTTAGATAATATTTCAGCTTCCAAGACCTTTTTCTCAAGACAGAAGTTTAGAATAAATATTTTCAGTATGAAAGAGTCAATTTCACAGAAGTGAGGAGAAGAAAAATCAATAATACACTGTAATCATTTCAAACTCTCTACATTATCACTAAAGGCTCAGTGACATCAAATATATCACTGCACACAAAATGTCACTGTATCACTAACTGTGCACTTGAAGTGAGAGAAAAGTCTGTGTGGAATTTGTATGTTCTTCATACAGACCAATGAGCAAGATTCTAAAACTCTTACTTGTGATGAGTAGCACCTTACTCTACTGAACGGAATGGGTCTACTTAACGAGTAGTAAGCTACTTGGTGTGTGTGTGTCACATTTTGGTCCAATAGGTTTCCAAGGGAGGAAAAGCAATGCAAAGCTTTCGGCGGCATAGTGAAAAGTTGCAGTTCTTCATCTCTGTAACCATATCACACTGACTGAGCCTTCATCTGGTCTCATAAACTAAAGCCTCAACCCTACAAAGAGATGTGTGCAGGTGGATCCTTGAGCCAGTGCACAACCCATTGATTTCAATGGTGCTGAAAGCATATGCATGTGTGTCTTTCTCTAAGCCTCGTATTACAGGATCGGAGGCTAAGCAGAGCGTGGCTGTAAGTACTTGGAAGGGAAACACACTGCTTTTCCAACAGGGGTCGTGGGAAGCGGTGTCAGTGATTCAGAAAGAGGTATTGGGGAGAGGAGGGATAGCTAAGGGGTTTGAGCATTGGCCTACTAAACCCAGGGTTGTGAGCTCAATCCTTGAGGGGGCCATTTAGGGATCGGGGGCAAAATTTGGGGATTGGTCCTGCTTTAAGCAGGGGGTTGGACTAGATGACCTCCCGAGGTCCCTTCCAACTCTGATATTCTATGGTTCCCTCTGAATAACAATTAAACCAGATACCTGACAGTATTATTTTAAGTGCAAGCTGTTGATGGATAAGGAAAGCTCAGGTATAGTTGGCTGTTTGATGCCAGGGCTGCAACACGGCGTTGCTGATGGAAGCCTTGCATGGTTGGAATCCTTGTACTCAGACATGGGTTTAGTTTCACAAACATGTATTTCCTCTTCTGTGCAGCATACAGGTTCCTAGAAATTGCATGTGGGCTTGAGCTAGCATGCTAAAAATAGCATGGAGGCTGCAGTTTGAGCTCTCAAGCCCACCCAACCACTTAGACTTGAGCCCGAGACGCAGCCTGAACTGCAACGTCCACACCGTTACTATTAGCACGCTGCCTCATGCCCATCTACCCCGTCTGGGAAACTTGCTCCCAGTTGCAGAGTAGACATACCCTCTGAGGTGTGGCACAGAATCTCACCCTCCATTTCCAGATCTATTTCCTGAAGAACCTCTCTGTCCCTATCCTTAATTCCCTCATCATCAAATGGACTTTCAACCCCTTTTATACCCCTGGGATGGAGCTAATGTGGCCCTACCTGGCTTTGTAGCCAGGGTGACTCAGAAGAAGAGCTCTGCAGAGCTCCTAGAACCTGACCTCTGCCCCATGAAGTATTCATTGTTTTCATTTCTGCTTCCTAAGAGCTCTGATTTTCCAGTTTCATGTGTTATCATAGCATCTATTTTAATAATGAAACCAGGTGTAATTAAAATACTTGAATATTTACTGTAGATGCCCAGTGGGCTTTCAGAGATATTCCAGTTATAAATAGTAAAGAGACAAATGTATTAATTTGAATCAAGATACATTTATTTAATTGATCATAAACAACATTTTAAAACAGGATGATTAACAGACAAATCAGATTTCAGAGTAGCAGCCGTGTTAGTCTGTATCCGCAAAAAGAAAAGGAGTACTTGTGGCGCCTTAGAGATGCTTAGATGAAGTGAGCTGTAGCTCACAAAAGCTTATGCTCAAATAAATTTGTTAGACAAATCAGAAATAGCCTATTTGTCCTTCTGCAGGGATCTGAGGTTTGTTGCTTCAAGTGATAAATACTGGGCTAGATTCCTATTCCCTTATAGAACTAGTCAGTACCAAAAGAGTATCAGACTGCAGCCCATAATAACTAGGAACCTAAGACCACATTGCATAACATGCTCCATTTTATCATGTAATTAGATTTATTAGTATTATCACTGATTTTTTGATGCAACTAGTAGTATTAGTAAATTAAAAGTGCCCGATCCTGCATTCTCTGCACCAAGAACTCACAATGAGGTCAGGAGAGAGGATTCAGAGGGTAATATTTACTGACGAAAGAGTGGGGGAAAAGAGGAACACTGTACCAGGTCCCTGAGCCCAGCTGCTCCCCAAAATGTCTGCAACTGGGGTGAAGTGGAGATGAAATGTGGGGCTCCAGAAAACATGAGGTACCAGGCCCCCAAATTTCTCTCGACGGGCCCAAGGGTAATATAATAAAGTCATAATGGCACCTTTAATATATCAGAGACAGATGTTTTCTTACAATTTCAGCTATTCTTATATTGAAATTTTAACCAAAATTAAAATACTTTCCAGGTCCAAGGTTTGGAATTTGGGCTTTTGAGAAATAAGTCTCAAATCCCACTTACCTTCATACTCACATGAATTACCCTACTGATATCATTGGGACTGCTCATGCAAGTAAGCAGAACAGCATTTGGCCCTGAGTGATGGGGTTTAGTATTAAAAATAATAAATAAGAAGTTTATCTCCACAACAGCTTCTAATTTTAGGATTTGAGACTTATTTCTCAAAACATAATTTTAAAAATATACTAGAATTATTATTCATATAATATTTTGTGATATC
The DNA here is from genome assembly GCF_965140235.1 of Caretta caretta. Classification (NCBI taxonomy): domain Eukaryota; kingdom Metazoa; phylum Chordata; order Testudines; family Cheloniidae; genus Caretta; species Caretta caretta. Next base: position 176,283,873 of record NC_134208.1, on the reverse strand, counting down.
TCCTGGGATTATTTTGTGATTTCTCCACAGAGATTGCTACAGCTCACAAACAAATGCTTATTGTAGCTATTTTTGTTTTCAATACATTCCTGCATAACACAATATTGATTATTTTAATAAATTATTAAATGTCTTTAATTTCTTTTATTTTTTCAATATAAATCTATTTATTATAGGTCTGATTCTGCCATACTTACTTAATTAATGATATTTAACTCCTTGAACAATCCCATCACGGTAACCACTCATCCTCTACTAATGATTAATTATCTGTCTACTGCATTTGGGCGTAAAACCGTTTAAAACAACATCAGACTTTGAAACAAACAGCAAAAGAATTCATTCCCTCCACCTTTTTCCAAACCAAAAAGGAAATTTAACCTACTCAGGTAAACTCCCTCAGCAAATCCTAGTCTCCTGACTAAAGCAAGTGGCCCTACTAAAGTACAATCATTGCTTATTTATCTCTCTCAGCATTTAAATATACAATTTATTAATAAAAGCACTTAGAGAACAATGATAGATGTAAATATACATGTAAATCAGGTAGCTGTAAAGGTACAAATTATTATTTATTATTAGCTTAGTGCTCTAAAGCCCAAGTTTTGCAAAGCACTTAAGCATGTGATTAAGAATGTGAGTAGTCCAAATGAATAAATGGACTACTCAAATGCTTAAAGGTAAGCACATGCTTAAACAGCTTACTGAATCAGGGTCAAGATACACTTGCACTGTACAGCAGAAAACTGTGCTAAGCAAACAATATGTTCCGTTCCCTGAAGGATTTACGATCTATGGGCACAATGTGGTATAATAAGGACAATCAGAATGATGATATGTTGGCAGACTGTCATTACAGTTGGAATAGGTTAAGGAGCAGGCTTTAAACGAAGGTCTCCTTGCCCCCCCAAAATAGGTCAAAATTAAGAAATACCAGTGCAGAGTCCAAATAAGGAAATGTTCTATCTCTATGTTCAATATCAAAGCATTTTTATATCTAGCACTTATCACCTTAGCATCTAGGCATAGTGCAAGGATTAAAAAAACAAAACAAAGCAAACCACAGTAACATCAGCCTGCACAGTCCGTTCCCCATCCTTCTTTAGATGTGATATCGAATCCTATCATGAATGTGATGTTCCCATAGTATTCTTGTCAGCAAGTTAAGGAAGTATGGGCTGGATGAATGCACTAAGGTGGGTAGAAAGCTGGCTAGATTGTCGGGCTCAACGGGTAGTGATCAATGGCTCCATGTCTAGTTGGCAGCCGGTGTCAAGTGGAGTGCCCCAGGGGTCGGTCCTGGGGCCGGTTTTGTTCAATAGCTTCATAAATGATCTGGAGGATGGTGTAGATTGCACTCTCAGCAAATTTGCGGATGATACTAAACTGGGAGGAGTGGAAGATACGCTGGAGGGGAGGGATAGGATACAGAAGGACCTAGACAAATTGGAGGATTGGGCCAAAAGAAATCTGATGAGGTTCAATAAGGATAAGTGCAGGGTCCTGTACTTAGGACGGAAGAATCCAATGCACCGCTACAGACAAGGGGCCGAATGGCTAGGCAGCAGTTCTGCGGAAAAGGACCTAGGGGTGACAGTGGATGAGAAGCTGGATATGAGTCAGCAGTGTGCCCTTGTTGCCAAGAAGGCCAATGGCATTTTGGGATGTATAAGTAGGGGCATAGCGAGCAGATCGAGGGACGTGATCGTTCCCCTCTATTCGACATTGGTGAGGCCTCATCTGGAGTACTGTGTCCAGTTTTGGGCCCCACACTACAAGAAGGATGTGGATAAATTGGAGAGAGTCCAGCGAAGGGCAACAAAAATGATTAGGGGTCTAGAACACATGACTTATGAGGAGAGGCTGAGGGAGCTGGGATTGTTTAGCCTGCAGAAGAGAAGAAGGAGGGGGGATTTGATAGCTGCTTTCAACTACCTGAAAGGGGGTTCCAAAGAGGATGGCTCTAGACTGTTCTCAATGGTAGCAGATGACAGAACGAGGAGTAATGGTCTCAAGTTGCAGTGGGGGAGGTTTAGATTGGATATTAGGAAAAACTTTTTCACTACGAGGGTGGTGAAACACTGGAATGCGTTACCTAGGGAGGTGGTAGAATCTCCTTCCTTAGAGGTTTTTAAGGTCAGGCTTGACAAAGCCCTGGCTGGGATGATTTAACTGGGAATTGGTCCTGCTTCGAGCAGGGGGTTGGACTAGATGACCTTCTGGGGTCCCTTCCAACCCTGATATTCTATGATTCTATGTCAGTTCTCTGTTCCATTCTAGTTTCTAATCTAGTTCCTAGTTTGAGTGTGCCATACATTTTTTTCTGTTTTGTTTCTTTACGGTCATTGGCCTAGATCTTTGAAACACAGGCAAAAAGGTGCATCCAATCTTGCCAACTCTCACAATTTTATCGAAAGTCTTGCAACATCTGGCACTTTGCTTAGTGCCCTATCTCTAGTTATAGAATTATTAAACGAAAGCTGCAGTTCTCACATAAACAAGCACATTTCTAGCCCTCATGGTTGCAGAGAAAAGCGTGAGTACACCCTGAAGCATAAGAAACCAAAAGGCAAGTAAATAAGAAACCCCACATTGTTTTTATTAATAACTTCATGATTTTGGTGGACCAACATGACTTTTGAAAGGTTGGGGTTGGCACTACAGTACATCTTACAATGACTAGAAGATAGACTGACAGGATAGAACTCCTTAAACCCCTTTGCAAACAGGTTGCAGAATCTTGGACCATTCCAGAATTCTACTCTTTTCTTGATTTTCCAGACTTCCTTCTCCCAGAGTTCACACTGGGGATTCTCCCTGTACTCCTGCCTTTGGAAGGGTTTTAAAAACTAAAAAGTTGTTTATGTGCTACACATGCTATAGAAATGCTACTTTCTGAAGTTTACCTGAGTACCTACCAGTATCTGTCAACCGCCAGACAGAATTTCAGGGTAGATTGTTTATATGCAGGAACTTCTTGAAGCAGGCTACTTGGATCTAGGCCATTTTGTGTGACTGATGGCAGTTTATGTCTCTCATGAATGTAAACTCATTCAGGGAGAGAGCTGGCAAATGACCTTTGAGGAGGCAGATGATGTGCTGATTGAGCCGCAATTTGAATTTCATAGTTCTGTTTAAGTTGACACAATATTCAAGAATGCATGAAAAACTCATTGATGAAAGCAGCTGGCAAGTGGGAGGGGTGGATGTTGGAGGATGAAGAATCTTACTGTAGAAACTGAGACTAAAAGGAGTAGAGCGTATTTGGGGGCGGGGAGGGGAGAAGAGCCCTGACTTGTATTTCTGTAGGAGAATAATTAACGCATGGATGAAGCAGATAGTCTAAGACTTTTAGTAGATTGGTAGTGTTTGGTCCATAAATACTTTCTCATCCTTGTAGAGGACAGAAAAATAATGAGATTAGAGAAGGACTAGGATTTCAGGAAAGAAGGAATGGACAAAGGCAAGTGAAAGGAACAGGGACTGGAAAACATCCAGAACAATTTTATTTTCCACATGACCTGCCCAATAGCACAATGCATGTAGAAAATGGATTTTAGTCTGGGAATCCAGTTTAGGTTTGGGATTATACAGACACTCCGCGTCTGGTTTAAATTGAATGTACCGTACATTTATCTGATCTGAGGGAAAGTGAGTGCTCCCTACCCAGGAGGTTTTCCGTCATCTCAATTGTTGGGAACGCCAACGGAAAAGCACCAGAGGGACAAACTTTTCCTTAGGAATCTGGAAAGAGTCAATTTGAGCCCTGGCTTGTATTTCTGTAGGAGAATAATTCACTCATGGAGGAAGCAGCTATGCTAAGACTTTAAGTTGACTGGTAGTATTTGGTCCATTAATATTTTATCAAACACTTAGGGCAGATCTTCAGCTGGCATAAATGGATTTAGTACACCTGACTTCAAAGGAGCTATTCCAATGTACACCAGCTGAGGATCCAGAAATTAGTTTTTCCAGATGTTCGCATTAGCATTAGCTATTAGAATCATGCCTAAGCAAAGGAACAGGTAAGAATCTCACAGACATAAAATTTGCTTAATGCTGGACGCAATTCTACAGCGCTATTTCAAGCAAACCAAGTCCTCCTCCCCACACACACACACTTTCAGCAACATAAATTTTGTCTATCACCACTGGATGGCACTCTTGCATGACACAGAAAACAAATACCTACTAATCACAATAGTGAAATCCTATCTCAATCTGTTACTTTTTTAAGACCTGAAATCGTTCAGTCCTAAGAGCCAAAGCCCACAGCATGCACTGAAGGTTAACTTTCACCAAATATGTGAAAACTCTATGAAAGGATCAATCAATGTATGTGGGAGAAAATCTACTTCTAACATTTCTTCAAACAGTAAACTTTCCAAGGAAAATATTTGTTAAATGCTGGGCTGTGGAACTTACACTGCGGTTGTAGTTGAAATAGAAAACAGAGTACAGGGGGAGGAAGGAAATCTTTTCCAACCCATCTCCCCATCCCCCAGTACAAAGAACCTAATCAAAAAGTATTTCAAGATCTAAACAACTCCCCACCCAAATTATTCTGGAGGTGTACCAAAAAATACAGGGGGTGGGGAGGAATACAATGAATAGACAGGCAACACAATTCTTGGCAACCCTCAAAGAAGCAGTATTGGGGGGGGATTCATTTCATTTGTTTTCTTAAATTAATTTGGTTACAATAGTAAAAGGTAGCCTTTCCATGTTTTTTTTATTCTATAATTTTGTTTACCCATCACTTAATAAACAGTGAGTCAATGTTCTATAGCAGGGGTGGCCAACCTGAACCTCAAAAGGAGCCAGAATTTTCCAGTGTACATTGCCAAAAAGCCACAGTAATACGTCTGCAGCCCCACATCAGCTCCCCTACCCTGCTCCCAGAGCCTCCCACCTGCAGATCAGCGCCTTCCCCTCCCTCCCCACACCTCCCGATCAGCTGTTTTGTGGCATGCAGGAGGCTGGGGGGAGGGGGAGGGGAAGAGCGAGGGCATGGCAGGCTCAGGGGAGGGAGCGGGAAGGGATGGAGTGGGGTCAGGGCCTGTGGCAGAGCCAGGGGTTGAGCAGTGAGCACACCCTGGCACATGGGAAAGTTGGCACCTGTAGCTCCAGCCCTGGAGTTGGTGCCTAAAAAGGAGCGGCATATTAACTTCTGAAAAGCCGCATGTGGCTCCGGAGCCAGAGGTTGGCCACCCCTGTTCTACAGTAAGGTCCAAATCACTTTCTTTTACACTAGTGATACTGAAGTGTTTGGTTTTCGTATCATAAAACACCATGGATGAGATTTTCAAAGCCACATAAGAGATTCAGATGCACATTTCCCATTGGAATCAATGGGAGTCCTGCTTTTAAACCCCCTAGGCAACTTTGAAAGTTTCAGCTTGTTGCTTTTTGTTTGTTTTTGTAAATGATGCATCCATTGTTTCAAGCTTTTAATGTAACTGTATATCTCAGTAATAAATTAGGAGTATTTTGCTCCCACTTTTCCCATACAAAACCTGCACTGACATCAATGGACATACCACAAGTGAATCAACAGAAGAGTATGACCCTGAATTTAATTGTGTGAGAGTGAGAGAACCGTTCTGTGCTAAAAGAACACAAAAAGCTCAGTGCATATTTCAGTTTGAGTGCCATCATCATAACCATTATCCAAGTGCTTGCCGTCTGCGCAAAATAAAACAGGTGAACTGCACTGGCTTTGGTTGCTTTAATTAATAAGAGATAATCAGATGGAATATTTCTATTGGTCCAAAATCTATCCGGCGTTATACCTGCACAACACATTCAAGACAGTGTGGTTACACATGTGTAGGAGCAAGCAGAATTTGGTCAGTACCATTTAAATTAGGTTTCAGAGTAGCAGCCATGTTAGTCTATATTCGCAAAAAGAAAAGGAGGACTTGTGGCATCCGATGAAGTGAGCTGTAGCTCACGAAAGCTTATGCTCAAATAAATTTGTTAGTCTCTAAGGTGCCACAAGTACTCCTGTTCTTTTTGTCCAGGTATGAGTTAATGTCATGCAGGCAACTTTTAAGAAGCTGTTAAAAATTGAATACATAAGAGTCTGGCTGACTTTTTCCTCCAAAGACAGAAAAGAATAAGCTTAACTGGTTGGTTTCTTTAATAAACATTACCTTTTTAACAAAATACCACAGGCCAAATGCCAAGATATATGTCATTTACTTTGAGAGTTGGGGATAAAAGTGGTAATAAAAAAGGCCTTTCCTCAAGAAATGTGAGCCTTAAATAAAACACTGTTAATATTCTGTATTTTGTTCTTTTCAACAATCCAAGAAATAGTGTTCAAAGGATTCAAAATCAAAAAGAAAAATCTGAAGATTCTTTTCATCAAATGGAAGGAAACCTTCCCCCTCCCATTTCTGAATTTTAGTGCTTCACTAATCTCTTTTACTGAGAAGTCAGTCTTCACCATTTGCTCTGGTGAAATCAGAAAGTACCCAACAATATTAACACAAATTGTACTTATCTTTTTAAATAAAGGGAAGTATAAAATCATTAAGATATCTTCTGTCTCTCAAATTATCATGTTTTAGTCTGAACTAAGCAGTCAGGAAAACAGAACGGAGAGAGTATTTATAGCGTCAGTGGGCAAATTTAACAGAAATTACCTTAAATGTTATAAGTATGTGAGAGACCAGATTGGATCACAGCTGGTCCATGAAGGAGTAAAGACTCGGAATAAAAATAAATCAGTTTGAAATGCATCTGCTATACTACAAAACCCAAGAAATGAGAAAAAGAGAAAGACAACTTCTGCTGCTGTCAGAAACGGAACTGCCATTTTATTTTCCACTGCATCACACAACTGACTTTCTTCTTCCCACAGGAGGCCTGGTGCCAGCACGCCCCCACCCCACCCGTGGAAGCCTGGGGCCCCACACAGCCCTCCTGCGGGGGGAGCTGCGTAGGGCACCAAAATAGCTGGGCATGGCCCTGCCTGCGGATCAAGGGCACCAAAAGGAGAGCTGCCTTCACGCTGGAGAAGTGAGTGGCGATCACTGTGTGGAAGCTGGCGACTCCAGACTGCTACTGATCAGTTGCGAATCAGTTTGGAGTTGGAAAGTCCACCGTGGAGGCTGCAGTGATGCAAGCATGCAAGATCATTAATTGCATCCTTCTACGAAGGATTGTGACTCTGGGCAATGTGCAGGAAATAGTGGATGGCTTTGTGGCAATGGGATTCCTTAACTGCAGCAGGGCAATATATGGCATGCATATCCCCATTTTGGCCTAGACCATCTTGTGACTGAGTACATCAACAGAAAGGGCTACTTCTCTAAGGTATTGTGAGCACTGGTGGCTCACCAGGATCATTTCACCAACATCAAAGTGGGGTGGTCAGGGAAGGTCCATGATGCACGCATCTTCAGGAACACTAGCCAGTATATAAAGCTGCAAGCAGGGACTTTCTTTCCAGATGAGAAGATTCCAATTGGGGATATGGAAATGCCAACTGTGATCCTGGCAGACCCAGACTACCCTTTGCTCCCGTGGCTTAAACCAGAAACCTTGACTGCAGTAAGGAGCACTTCAACAACAAGCTCGGCAGGTGCAGAACAACTGTTGAATGTGCCTTTGGCAGATTAAATGGTCACGGGTGCTGCCTTTTTGGCAGGTTAGATTTCAGTGAGGAAAATATTCCCATGGTCATAGCAGCCTTCTGTGCGCCGCGTAACATTTGTTAAGCTAAGCGAGGAAAACTTCCGCAGGTGTGGAGCGTTGAGACGGATTGCTTGGTGGCTGCTTTTGAGCAGCCAGATACCAATGCTGTTAGAGGGGCAAAACAGGGGGCTATTCAAACCAGGAAGACTTTGAAGGAGCATTTTGACAATGAATCCCAGTAATGTGTCTTTCTGTAATGCACTGGGCCACGCATTGTTTTTTAGCATCGTTGAATGACCCTTGTAATGATTGCTGTGTGAGCATTAATTATAGTTTGCAAATGTACCGATTGCCACTGTGTATGAATTTCAGCAGCTACCGATACAATTAAAGATTCATTTTACTTCTAAAAATACATTTTTATTAAACAACTATACAAACATTACAGTTTTCTAGAAGGGACACAACAATGTAGAGCACTTTCTGAAATGAGGCTCTCACAGCTGGGTGAATGTCCAGCTATCATTGTGAAACATATCCGTCGGGGTTCAGTGCATTGGGTACTGCAGTGGCCCGTGAATATGGGAAGCATGTGCAGGGGAAGTTTGGGGAGGACATGAAAGGCCTCAGCATGTCAGGGACCTCAGCATGTCAGTTTGGTCCTTGAGCAGCTGTATCATCCATTCCTGCCCCTCTTTCCTCTCCTGGCTATCTATTTTCAGTTTTTCATTGATTGTCTCTCTCCATGCTCTCTGCTCGTTATCGGCAGCATCAGATGATTGCAGCACCTCCCTAAATATTACTTAGTCCTTACTCCTCCTTGTTCATCTCCTTATCAGACCGAGCTGCTCAGCTGGTGTGCAGGAGGAGACCCTCAACGGCACATCTGCAGAAGCTAAAGAAACAATAGGCAGAGGCAGTACTGTGAGGGCACTCAACGCCTTGTTTTACCCAAGTTAGATATACCACTCTCTCTTGGGGAAGAAACAAGGCAGCCCTCCCAAGAAACCTGCAGCTGAGGATTGCAGAGTGCCTCCAGGAAAGTTTCCTAGAGATCTCTACGGAGGATTCCTGGGACATCCCAGTGTGTGTTAAACTTTTATACAGGGCTCCCTCTGCCTAGCTGCACAAGGGAATGAGAAGCAGATGCTAATGTTGGATATTTCTATCCCTTACCCCTCTTCTACCCTGTTGAAAAAAAATGCTCTATCTCAAGTCTCCCTGCAGTATCAAAGCAAAATGAGTACTTACTGGAGCTCTCCTGCATCAGGCACGCCAAAGCCTGAGTGCCGGGACGGGCTAGACCCCTATGGAGTTAAAAAGAGGTCCTGGCTCACCACACCACCGGATGACCCTGTCGCCTTATCCCCCATACTCCTCCAACTCCACTTCCTCATCCACCACTTCCTCCTCAGAGTTCACTTCGCTGGCTGCTGTCTCCAACCATCCCCTCCCCCCACCCCCGAAGTATTCGTGGGGCTCTTGGTGGTGAAGATGGGATTGCCGCCGAGGATGGTGTGCAGCTTCCGTAGAATTGGCATGTCTTTGGTGACGCACCAGACCAAGGGAGGATTGGCCTCCCTTGCCTCCTGGTACATCTGCTTCAGCTCCTTGATCTTAGCACTGTCCTGCTGTGTGTCCTTTCATGCTCCTTCTCCATGCCACAAGCAGTCTGCCCCATGGCTGGAGTGGAGCTGCAACTGCAGAGCCTCCTCTCTCCACAGACTCAACAACACCAGTGTACTCCACGCAGGAGCGCATTTGCTGCAGGGAACTGGCATGGCCATCTGGGGAGATCTGATGTGAGCTGGCCACACTGAGCCAACAGGAAGAGGAATTTCAAAAATTCCTGGGACTTTAAAGGGAGAGGGTCATATGCCTGATGCAGGGCAGCAGAGTTCAAACTGGTGACTAGAGCAGCCACAATGGGCATTGTGGGACACCTCCTGGATGTCACTTAGGGCAACATAAGCAACGCAGTGTCTACACTGACATTGCGTCACTCTAACTTCGTCGCAAAACGTTCTATGCGTCTCGTTGAGGTGGTTTTATTATTTCGGGATAACAGGAGAGTTAAATCAGTGGGAGGAGCATTGCAGTATGTACACCTCCACTGTTTTGTCTATGAAAGCCACCTTTTGTTGACAAAACTGTGTAGTGTAGACATGGCCTTAGTCTATGTGCAATATAAGGAGCAACACATACTGGTACTAACTAAAATGTTGTTATAAAGTTGTTCTTTATTAAAATTATATCATGTTTGTTCTCACAACATGCACAGATCTATGCTCGATCAGTGGGGTGCTTCCTCTACAACTCCGTTCTCCACTCACTATAATAAAATTAAAACAAAATAAAACTGTTTTCAGCCTTAACTATTGTAGTCAGTGCCAGGTACCTACTCTGATAAATCTGAGTAGTCCAAGGATTCTAAATGTCTAAGATAACACAAAACATAATCTACAGATCCTTTTATATACACCCAAGAAAAGTATCTAAAGATACTCCAAAAATAACAGGCCTTTGGAACAAACATATTTATTCTTTACACATTATTTACCAGAAAAGTACAGCAGCAAAACAAACGTTCTCAGCAATTCTGAGACTTCCTTAGGAAATTAAAATTGCTTTTTCATCCCCAAGAATTGCAAAGTAAAAGGTTGTGTCAGACTATCCTAATAAACACTCACTCACTCCAAGGATGGATCACTTGAAATTGACAATTTCTGTTCAATCCCTTTGAGGCATCTGGTATCGACCACTCTCAGAAGACAGGTGTGGCAAGATGGCCGATTTTAGTCTGGTGGATCCTGCGCTTTTCTTGGTGGGGAACTAAGATACCACCCTTTGCCCCTGCTTTTGGGTGCCAAGGGCCCCGCTACTAGTCTGAGAAGGTGGCAGAGGAGGGAAGCCGGGGAGTGGTCTGGGTTTGCTCCTCGCTCTGAGTCCCAGCCCCTCTCAACCCCTTTGGGTTTCTTACCATCATCCCCCTTAGGTGGGGTTACCCTCAGTCCTTAGATGCTGGGGGGAAGGGAGTCTCCCTGTCCTGCTGGGGTAGGGTCTCCCTTACTTCAATTCTCAGGTCTTCCAAATCTCTCAACTTACCTCCAAGCTCCCATCCTTCCTTCTCCCTCCCTGTCTGCCTGACACAGGGGGTTTTATTAGATTCCTAACAGGGCCTTAATTGACTGCAGGTGCTCCAATTAACTTGCAGCCACCTTCCCTAGTCTACAGGGAACCAGGCCTTAAGTAGCCTTGAGCTTATATATTTCCCCTCTAGCACTCTCCCACTGCTCCCTGGCCCTCCTATATCACATAGGGTACTGGGCTAGATGGACCACTGACCTGACTCAGTACAGTTATCCTTATGTTCTTGCCCAAGGTCACTCAGAAAGCCAGTGACAGAGGCAGGAATAGAATTCAGGTCTCCTGAGTCCCAATCCAGTACTCAATCCACTAGACCACAAAGAATTCACCACAAGCAAGTGATTAGTTACTAAAAACATAAAAATAAATGTGCTGTGAAGATTACAACCAACATCAGATAAAACAGTAAGAGACAACCAAATGTTGATCACTGAATTAGAATCATATTTTACTTCCTTGTGCATAAGACTTTACTTTTTTTTCTTGCATCATAAATACAAATGGTACTAGTCCATGGTCAGTAACTTGACAAATTCCTCCTCTCGTCTTCTGAGCTGTATTTTTGTTTTGTACAATACACTGATAGCTATTTCACATCTTACATCACCTGCCATTCAAGCAGGGGCCAGCAGTCCACAATCAGTTACTAACAAGTGTCAACAGCAGTATTAATCTTAGAAACAGGCAGGGGTACTGGAACTCAAGGTGCTTGGGGTGTGGCAGCACCCCCTCACTTGAAGTGGTTTCCATCATATACAGGGTGTCAATTTTGTTCAATGGCTTTCAGCACCCCCACTATAAAAATTGTTCCAACACCACTGGAAACATTTATATCTGAAAGCAATATCTACCAAGAAAGTTAGCTGATAACTATCACTAATGGCTTTTATCAAAACTATATGCTTTAGCTGAGATTTCAAAGGGAAAATGATATAATGAAACTGTTAGCTCGAGAGAAGAAAAGAAGGGCTTACATGGGTCATACAATTCCTCCCTTTCTTTCCTTCAGGATAATACCCGGAGTGCAGTACAAATGCCACGTGACTGACACCAAAGAGATTATTAAAGACTCTATGGTAGAGATACAAGGGTGATTCTGTGGATCTGCTTCATGTACTATGGAGTTGCCCTATTATAAAAGACTTTTTTTTAAAAAAGACCAATGCCTAAAACCTCTCTAATCACTTGCCTTGTATATTATATCCCCTTTTCCCACCTGCTGTCTTCGTAGTTTTAGACTGAAAGCATTTTTGGTAAGAAACAGGTTCTTCTGTGTTTGGAAGATGTCTAGAAGGTTTTCATATTACAACACCATCTGCATTATCTGTTATTCCCTAAGAAGTAACAACAAAAATACCAACACTTTGCATTTCTAGACTGTCTTATTTTGTTCAGTGACTAAAAGTAATTCACAAACATTAAGGGCTTGTCTACACATACAGCCCTGCAGCAGCACAGCTGCACAAATGTAGCGCTTAATGAAGATGCTACCTAGGCCGATCGGAGAGCTTCTCCCATTGGCGTAGGTGCTGCACCTCCCCAAGAGGCGGTATCTGTGTCGATAGGAGAAGCCCTCCTGTCAACAAAGCGCTGTCTACACAAGGAGTTTGGTCGGTATAACTACATCGCTCATGGGTGTGGGTTTTCCAAAGAGGTCAGAAACAGACATTGGGCTAGGACCTGGGATCCTAGTCCTACAAATGACCTGACTGCATCCATCAAAAGCCAGCTGGATTTACCCTTTTAATTTTGCACACATGCACACACACAGTGCATGAAGATAATTCTACGCTAAAAGGTGTCAGGCGTGGGATCCTTTTGGCATATATAGAAATACAATTTGCATCACGGGGCACTCTCAGATCACCCTACTAAAAGCCTATGTAAAGGCTAGGAACACGTTTGCCTAGGTTCGTGCTTGCAACCTACAGAAATTATGCACTATGGTATTTTATTGCCAAGTGTTCAGGTGGCAGACTGAGGCTTGTTATCCTCCTGCTGTATCCACAAGGGACAGCACCCTGCTCTTTCTCTAAAACGGCAGCATGCAGCTACCCCACAATCCCTTTCCTCAAGTTCCCATCCCAAATTCAATCTCTTCCCTTTCTCCCTCTCACACTTATCTCTTCCTTACCTAAGGTCCCCAAGCTTTCCTTCCCCTTCCCAAGAGATGAATAAACTCATTTCAGGGTTCTTCCATGATCATCTCTCTGTCTTCCTCAGAGCCAGAGATACTCAGTCCACAAACAGCACTATTAGAGTTGATTAAAAAACAAATCTACAAGAGCTTTTCCTCTCATTTCTTCATTTCCTACACTACCTTTACCACAAGCTGTCAAATCCTAAGAATTCCCAGTTACACAGGACATCAACATTACTAAAAAGGCTACTGAACATAGATGATTTATTTAATATGAAGGAATTTAAATGTACAAGATGATCAATGTCAGAATGAATCATGACTCTACAGAAACTTAATTTATTTTTAAGTACAGTTAAAGGAATCAAGTATCAAAGGCTCTGTTTCAACACTGACAAAATCAATGAAGCTTTAAGGCTTGACCAAGCATCTTTGCAGCACTAAATCCAAAGCCTTTCCTCTTGAGGTTACTGACTGACAGGATTAAATACATTTTTTAAAGTACTAGCAAAACTTGGGGTAAAATCAACCCTAAATTTAGATTGATCACACTACTGTAACCTATGTTTACCCACCATAGCTCTTGAGCTACTTGTGGCTTCTCATTGCCCTATACAACACTATATCTTTGTGTCTAAGCACAATTCTGCAATGACAACGTGGCAGGGGAAATGGTATGTTAAATGATAGACCAACAAGCACCCTCCTACCCATATACAACGTGTGCGATGATACTCAAAAACCGGGACAAACTCTGAATACCAAACCTTTGTGTAGGTTTTTAACCACCTTTCGGTTTCTCTCTCTCTTTCAGAGGCTGATAAGGAGAGACTTTTATCCCTTTACAAATTAACTTGTTCTAACCCTTACAGATCATCCCTCTTTGCCTTCTTTCTCTCTGTTTTGAGCCCTTCTCTCTCATTTCCTATTTTTGACCCAGCGCAACTACGGAAATCTTCCTCACACTTCCATCTCCTCCCCTGCACAACTCTAAGCCCTTTCCCACCTCTATCCCCACAGCCCACATGTTAAATAAGTGACAGTGTTCCATGCCAGCTGATTCTCTGACTTACATTAGTTGTTGAATGTGGGAGGAGTGTTGCCAGCATTCAAAGTAAGAAATGCTCAGGAAGATTAATTCTGATTATTCGAGAGACAAGGTAGGTGAGGTAATATCTTTTATTGGACCAAGTTCTGTTGATGAGAAAGACCAACTTTCAAGCTACACAGAGCTCTTCCTCAGGTTTGGAAAAACAACTCAGGGTTTGTCTACAATGGAACTTCGTCGGCAAAACTTTTGTCGTTCAAGGGTGTTAAAAAAACCACACCCCCGAATGAGAAAAGGTTTACCGACGAAAAGCACCGGTGCGAACAGCACTTTGTTGGCAGGAGCGCTCTCCTGCTGACAAAGCCACTGCCGCTTGTGGGGAGTGGAAGTTTTTTGTTGGCAGGAGAGCTTTCTCCTGCCGACAAACAGCAGCTTCACTGCACAGCCATGTCACTAAAAGCGAGGTAGTGTAGACAAAGCCTCAGAGCGTCACAGCTAAATACAAGATTGAACAGATGGTTTAGCATTGTAATTAGCACATATTCTAAGGGACCATTCAAGGTGGAGTGGCCCTTAGTTTAGCATAAGTAGTTAGCACATAGTCTATCTGTTCCATCCTGTATTTAGCTGTGACACTCTGAGTTGTTTTTCCAAACCTGAGGAAGAGCTCTGTGTAGCTCGAAAGTCGGTCTCTCTCACCAACAGAAGTTGGTCCAATAAAAGGTATTACCTCACCCACCTTGTCTCTCTAATATCTTGGGACTGACATGGCTACATTATTCTGATTATGTCAGATTGCTGCTGAGGCTAAAAAAGTACAGCTGGTCTAGAACTTTTTCATTGAACGTGTTTTGACCAAAACCATCATAACCAAAACTTGTCACAAAAAAGGTTGTTTTCCAAAAATTTCCCACTTAAAAAAAAAAGTTAGGAAAAAAAATCAAAATTGTTGAAATGGGATGTTTTATACTTTCAATATGAAAAAAATCACGGTTTTTGGTTCAAAACAACTTTTTTTAAAAAAATGTAAGTAAATGGTAGGGTTTTTTTAATAAAATGGCAAAATTGAAACAAAATGTTTTGATTAACCCAAATAAAAAACAATTTTCAGACTAATGGTTCCCAAAAAAACCCTTGAGATTGACTTTTCATCCCAATTTGGGATAGGACATTTTTTCAAAATCTTAAAAGTTTTCCCAGAATGGGAAATTGTTTTCTGCACAGTTCTACTGATAAGACTTTCTCCCTCAACCAATGGTGCTACCACTGGAATCTGTGCTTTCTTGTGAGCTGAGGTGTTTTATTTAAGGGCCATACCTGTCAGGCTGCTGGCATTGGTCAGGAAAGTACTGGGACATGTCTGGTGGTGTGCTGAACAAGGAATGAGTCATGGTAAACGCAGCTGTCTCTATGATTCCTCCTGGCACAGAGCCGATGATTGTACTCCCCCCACCTGTTAACATAGAACATGGAGGACATGTTGTCCGTCAATACCTGCACCACCAGACCGGACAGTTGGGGAAGGAAGACACCGCAAGCCAGGCAGATGGTTCTGCGCTCCCTGATGTTTATATGCAACGGAAGCTCTTTTTGAGACCATAACCTTGAGTCCGCAGTGTACCGAGATGTGCTCCCCAACTGAGGTCGAACACATCTGAAATCAGGAAGACCGTGGGTTACAGGCTCGGGAATGGCACACCTTCCAACACCAGAATCGGGTCGGACCACCACTGCCGAGAGGTAAATACCTGCAGAGGGATCGTGATGACCTTGTCTAGGTGATGTCTGGCTGGGGAGTAGACCAATGCCAGCCACATCTGGAGGGGACGCAGCCTGAGTCTCACATGTCAGACAACGTATGTGTGATAAATTAAGGGGCAGAGCTCCCTTTTATGGACACCCAGCCAGTCAGTTAGCTATAAAGTTCCTCTTGGTGGCTGCTTGCTTTACCTGTAAAGGGTTAAAAAGTCTGCAGGTAAAGAAAAAGGAGTGGGCACCTGACCAAAAGAGCCAATGGGAAGGCTAGAACTTTTTAAAATGGGAAAAATCTTTCCCTTTGTCTCTCCGTTATTCTCTCTGGGCTGAAGAGACCAGGCAGCTGGAATGCTATGTAAAGTTTGAACCAGGTATGAAAATTCATCGTCCATACCTAGAAGAATTCATTGGGACAGGAAATGTTTAGCTAGACGCAATTAGGGTTATTTCTTTTATTTTCTGTAAGGCTTGTGGACGCCTCTGTGCTAACCCCAGATGCTTTTGTTTGCTTGTAACCCTTAAGCTGAAACCCCAAGAAAGCTATTTTGGGTGCTTGATTTTTGGAATTGCTCTTTTAAAATCTAGCAAAAGCCTAAATTCCAGATGTATTTTCCTTCTTTTTGTTTTTAATAAAATTTACCTTTTTTAAGAACCTGACTGGTTTTGTGTCTTAAAAGGTCCATGCATATGTTTTTCAAGTAGCTGGTGGCAACAGCTGGATTTCTCTTTTGTTGTTTTCTTTCTCGGCTTCCCCGAGGGAGCAGTGGAAAAACCAAGGGGCCTCAGAGAAAACTTCCCAACTGAGTTTTTCCAGTATTTGCAAAAGGCAGTTTTTCACTTGGGTGGTGGCAGTGTTCACCAAGCCAAGGTCAGAGAAAAGCTGTCACCTTGGGAGTTTAATATAAGCCTGGAGTGGCAAGCATTGATTTTTAAAATCCTTGCAGGTCCCCACCCTCTGCATTTGAAGTGCGAGAGTGAGCAATCAGCCTTGACAGTATGTGCGTGCTGTCATATGCCCTAAATAGTCTGAGACAGACTGGGGCCATGGTGAGCGGAAGGGCAGTGACACCTGCAATCAGATCTGACATTGCCCTGAACCTGGCATCTGGCAGGAATGCTCTAGCTTGGGTAGAGTCGAGTACCGCTTCGATAAACTCTGTCCATTGGACCGGAATCAACATTGATTTTTGTTCATTTATCAACAGGCCCAAAGCTTGACAGGTGGCCTGCAACATCTCGACGCTGCGCTGGTCCTGGACCCTGGAGTGGCCCTTGATGAACCAGACATCTGAGGTAGCCGCCACTACCAACATGCATTTCATAAACACCCTTGGCGCCATTGCTAGGCCAAAAGGGAGCACTGTGAATTGGTAATGGGTGGTCCCAACTACAAAACATAGTACACATAGTTCATATCTGTGTCCGTTAAATATCAATATGTGAAAGTAAGCATTTTTCCAGTCAAGGGCTGCGAACCAGTCTCCTGGATTCAGGGAAGGAATGATGGAGGCCAAGGAGACCACGCGTAACTTCAACTTCTTGAGATACTTTTTGAGGCTCTGCAGGTCGAGGATGGGGCGTAGACCCTCCTAGGCTTTTGGCATAAAAAAATAGCGGGAATAAAACCCTTTCCCCTCAAGTGCAGAGGGACTTCCTCCACAGCTCCTACCCTCAGAAGGCGCTGCACCTCCTGAGCGAGCAGATGCTTGTGAGAAGGGTCCCTAAATAAGGACAGGGAGGAAGGTGGAAGGGGGGATAGAAATAAACTGGAGGTATATCCCCCTGCTATTGTCCTGAGGACCCACTGGTCTGATGTTATAGAGACCCAGGCAGGGAGGAAGGGGGACAAACGGTTGGAAAATAACAGGGGAGCAGGATCCAGGACAGAGGCTGGAAGGTCGCCCTCAAACACACCCTCAAAATGCCTGTTTGTTACCCGGTTGGTAACAGGTGGAGCTCAAGTGAGCTGAGGGTGCCGGCTGATGGCCTTGCCGGCGCTTATAGCCTTTGCCCTTCTTGCAGAAAGGCTCTGATAGAGGTTGGCTTCCTTGCCAGCCCCAGCGTGTATCGGGCCAGGGAGCACAAGGTAGCCCTAAAGTCTTTCAGGCCATGTAATTTACTGTCTGTTTGTTCCAAAAACAGTGCCAGGCCATTGAATGGGAGGTCCTGGATGGATTGTTGAACCTCCGTCGATAGGACCGACGACTGCAACCAGGACACACACCTCATAGAAATAGCTGAAGCCATGGTCCAGGCTGCAGGGTCTGCCGCATCTGAGGCCGCTTGGAGGGCTGCCCTGGTGCCCACAGCACTGCCCTCATCAAGGATAGCAAGGAATTCCTGCCTGGGCTCCTCTGGCAGCAAATCCGCAAACTTGGCCATGGACTGCCAAATACTGAAATCATAATGGCCAAGTAAGGCCTGATGGTTGGCTGGCCTCTCAGCTGGCCTCTTTGCCTCCTTGTTCTTAAGCATCGATCCCGGTTGGCCCTGTCTATTGTGCTTGGGGCAGGGTAGGTATAAAGATACTCATACCCCTTAGAGGGGATATAGTATTTTCTTTCCGCCCACTTGGAGATGGGGGGCAGGGAGGAGGGTGTCTGTCACAGGGCCTTAGTAATTTTCACCACTCCCTCGTGCTCCGGCAATGCCACCTTAGAGGGAGCTGCTGCACTTAGCGCATCAAACAGGGAGCCAAGAGCTCTGCCAGTTCCTTGGCTTCCAGCTCCAGGTTTGAGGCTCTTTAAAAGCTCCTGGTGGGCCCTGGCACCATCCTGGGGAACCAAGTGAAAGGGCCCTGCTATCACGTCATGAGGCAAAGAGGATGAGAAGGAAGGTACAGGTGGGTCTGCCAACTCCACTGCTTCTGCTAGGGGAGCCTCAGCCGCGGCTGGCTGACCTTGGGGAACCTGCTCCGACTCCACGTCTGAGTCAGGGGGCAGGTGGGAGACTGTTGCTGACTGTCTTTCAGATGCCCCCAAGACCGACCTATGCCCCACGATGGGTGGAGAACCCCCCAGGGGTTCCATAGTTGCCAGGGGGCTGGCCATGGGCGCTGGGGCCATGCTGCCTCTGGTGGCTTAGATGGGAATGCCGACGCCACCGGTGAGTAGCCTTGGCCTGCGGGCAGGTTCTCCTCCTCACCGTTTGAGCCCGAGGAAAGAGAGACTTGTCTGGGGGACCAGGACAGTTCCGAGGCCACTTGTCTACACCAATCCTGTCGGCTCTGGCCATGGATCTCCATTGATTACCTGATGGCTCTCAGTGCCACAACCCAGGTGACCAGTGGCAGTGTTTGACAGATTGGCAACGGTTCCCCAGTGATCAACGCCTCATGCTTAGAGAGTGGTGCCGTTCCGTAGATCAGGAGCAGGAATGGGAGCAAGAAGACTGACCTCTTGGAGACCATCAACATGCCCGCTGTGAATCATACCAGCAATCTGGTAATGGGGCTCTGTGGACCGGCATCTTGACCATCCAGAATGGTGCAGTGAGCTGGGAGAGCAGCTCGGATGCTCCTGGCACTGGGGCTTTGGGGACTGGTGCTGTGCCTCTGCGAGTCTGCGCCAGACCGCTGGCGATCGACACCTAGAGCCCGAGGAACGCTGCCTAAAGTCCAGGGACCGAGGCCAAGAACTCTGGCTGGTAAGCCAACCCATGTCTGGGGGCTGGTGGCGCTGTTCAGGCGAGCGCTGGTGGGGCACCCCCTGAGGCAAGGAGCAGTGCTGCACTGATGGAAGGATCCAAAGGCAGGTTTACCCCTTGAACAGGGCACCTCAGTGGCCGGCACTGGAAAGGACAGTACGTCCTTAGTGGCCTGAAAGGCCTCTGGCATGGACGGCATCTCCAGGTGCCAAGTGCCTTTGCCGCTCCCTGGGGTGGCGGGTGGGTCTTGGAGTGGGATTGAAAACTCAGCGGGAGTCGAAGCCTGGCCTCCGTCTGGAAGGAAAGAACTATCCCGTGTGGGTCTTTACTCTCCTCCGGCTCTTTCCTTCCCTTTACGGGACATAGGAGAACACCCCCCTCCTGGCCTTTCTTTGCTTTTTAGCCAGTACTGGGGATGGAGAACGGTGCAGGTCGGAGGTCGATGCCGGCGGCACGCTCCACACCAAGGCCACGGTGCTTGGAGCAGAGTCCAATCTCATCGGCTCCAAGGCCAGTGCCAGGGCTGACTCCATAAGGAGAGCTTGGAGACGAATGTCCCACTCCTTTTTGGTCCACGGCCTGAAGCTCTTGCAAATGTAACACTTGTTGCTCACATGGGTTTCCCCTAAACACTTCAGGCAGCTTTATGGGGATCACTGAGCGACATGGGTTTTTTGCAACAGTCACAAGGCTTGTCCCTAGGCTGAGTCCCGTACGGAACTAACTATTTCTAACTTAACACTAAGGAAACTATTAACTATACAACTTTAAACAACTATATACAAAAATTCACTACTAGACATAGGAGAGACAGGAGAGCTTGCTGAAGTAAGGAGACCTTCCAGCACTGTTACTGGCGGTAAGAAGGAACTGGGGGAGGAGGGAGCTGGTGGCATCCCTTCTACAGGCGCATATGCGCGCCACTCCAGACACTGCCAGAGCCAGTCCCCTACGGATACCACTGAGGGGAAAACGTCCAGCAGCGGTTCATGTGGCAAGCACACATCTACAATGGAATGGACATGAGCAAGAGCTTGAAGAAGAAACTCTGCTTCCATCAGACACGTACTTGGATGGTAACTTTTTGTGCTTATGTCCAATTCCTGACACTATTTTGTATGCTACACTATTTCTTATTCTGGCAGGAACTTTATTCTAAGATGTTACTCACTTAACCCAAACAATATTTTGTATTGAAGTTTAACTGGCAGTGTTTCCAGAATACTTATTTTGTCAATCCCAATCCCAGCTCCCTCCTCCCCCAATTCCTTCTTGATATGTAACACTGGGTTTACAGGCCAATGACCAAGAAAATCATTCCTGTCAAATTTCATACCACTCTTGTCTAAATGCAACTGCTGCTATTTATTCTTAAGAGTTTGGAGGCACAACACTGAGATTTTGTCTTTCTGTTTTCTTACCTCATCAGAAAAAAATATGGTTTTAAAGATGTGTACAATACAAAGAATGTTGTAACTGACAGAGGAAAGCTATAGACTGAATTGCAATGCATGAAAAATTAAATTGTATTTTTTTTAATTTAAGAAGCTACTGAACAATAATCACGTTTAAACTTAAAATGTTCCCTATACATAAATGTGATTCTATTCCTTTACTATGACTCTGGCATACCATTGTCTCTAAGTGTTTCCTCTATGGAGTCACTTGCAGAGGGTGTTTTCTTATACAGTGATAACTCTAACAAGAAAAACTCCGCTGAATAAGGTACCACTGAGGAACCACACATGAGCATGTTCTTTCTGTTCCAGGTGACCTGCACCAACTTCTTTTGCTTATTATAATTGATTGTAAGATCTTCTCTCAACAGCCCTCTGAACAAGGACCTAGTTTTAAAATGTAACATGATTACTCTCTTGGCTCTCCAAATCAAGGTTTTTTGGCAATTACAAAAATCTTGTTGGCTGTTATGCCTTTTCTTATCTGCCCAAGTAATACTCAACAATGTGGAATTTGCTCCCAGAACACACTAAAAGTGCTAGCACACTGAAGAAATGTTATTTATTCAGTGAAATTTATTTCACTGTTTCATAATATGGCTTATAAGCAATATATTTTTGTAAAATACTTCCAGACTATATTTATAATTGCAAGAAAAATTTACTTAGGGAACAGTTCTCATGAGATGACCTGTAAAATGCCACACAACGGAAGTTTGTTGGATACAAAGGCATGAAATCTCATGTTTCGAGCACAGAAACATGGAAGTCAGGACTCAGATTCTATCTCCATTTTTTAATTGGCAGTGCAACCTTGAGTATGTCAATCATTTTACCCATCTACAGAACATTTAGCTATATCACAGAGGTGACACAAAGCTTCTTTAATTAATGATGTTAGCAAAGTGCCTTGATTATCCCAGACAAAAGATTCTCTAATAGTGCCATGTATTTTTATTACAGTATATATTCTTGCTAAATGTACAGTATAGTATAGATTACTGAAATTTGGAGCTAACTTTGTATAGCGTCAGAAAAGAAAAAGAGAAGTTTAAGTCTGCCCCCACACATAATCCCTTGCACTTAAATTTTAATTTTATTGACTAAATTACAAAACGAAAAAAATAAATTAATTCAGAGCAAGATTTATTTTTCAGAAATTGGACTAGGAATCTAAGCTGTATGTACTTTGCCATATAAACGAGTGTTTCTGTAAGATTCAGTGTTTCAATAAAAAGAAAAGGAGTACTTGTGGCACCTTAGAGACTAACCAATTTATTTGAGCATGAGCTTTCGTGAGCTACAGCTCACTTCATCAGATGTTTACCGTGGAAACTGCAGCAGACTTTATATACACACAGAGAATATGAAACAATACCTCCTCCCACCCCACTGTCCTGCTGGTAATAGCTTATCTAAAATGATCAACAGGTGGGCCATTTCCAGCACAAATCCAGGTTTTCTCACCCTCCACCCCCCCACACAAATTCACTCTCCTGCTGGTGCTAGCCCATCCAAAGTGACAACTCTTTACATAATCAAGTCGATACCAGCACAACCCATGTAATATTGATAAGGTTTCTGGCAGTTGGCTATTTTGACATGAATTCTAAGGCAGGGGTGGGAGGAAAAGCACATGGAAAGAATGGAAGAGACAGCAGCCAGAGGTCTGATGTCAGACCCTGCTACAGAATGCCTTATTTTTACTGGTAATATACAAATTTTACTGTGTGTACACATTAGGGAGCCAGATTGTGCACAGGGATTTGAAGCAGGAAGGAGAATGAGACATTTGCAGATCTGAAGAGGCATTATATAAGCAGAATTTGCCAGGGGGAGGGGGAGCTTTTACAAATGTGTGTTAGCTTACCAATATCTTGTGATGAAAAAGCTCAGCTCTTTAATTACTTATTTTTTTCTTTTAATCACAAAGTTGTGATTTACAATTTTTAACAACCAAATCTTTAGCTTTGAAAACTAAGGGACCAATCCTGTTCCCAGTATACTCAGTGGGAGTCTTCTTACTTTGATGGAAACAAGATCAGGGCCTAAACCAGGAATATGCAGTTTGCTAAACTCTAGAAAGCAAAGACAACACACCTTACTCAAAATGCAAAATCTTCTTCCTATTCTATAGGCTGCAGCTTGATCTTTAAAAATAGAATTTATTTTAGTTTGATACAGTTTAGCAATCAAAAACAAAAATTCTGATCATACCACAGTTCATAAAAAAGAATTTTACGAAGCATTGGGTAATCTTATAAAAAACAGCAGCTGCTTCTAAACAAGATAACCACTTGGTGGCAGAAGAATCAACACCTTGCTTAAAGACCATTTTGCTCTAAAGAAAGCAGGATTTGTACCGTACAATAAATTATTTGCCAGTAACAAGGTAGATGAAAAATGCGTTGACTCACCATAAATCACCTTCATTACATACCCCTGTCCTCTGGGGCTAACTACTGCAAATTGAGTAGTTTCCATTTTTTGTAAACTGAAAACATTAATTACTGTACACTGAAGATGATAAAAACAGATCATGGTAGTTAAGGTCAAATTTATATATAAATCAAGTTTTGGGGGAAATCATTCATTTTAATGTTTCTTTTAATCACCTCACAGTTCAATAATCTTAATTAGCCTCTTACAGTTGGTATAGCTACTTCCACCTTTTCATGTTCTCTGTATGTATATATATCTTCTTACTATATGTTCCATTCTATGCATCCGATGAAGTGGGCTGTATCACATGAAAGCTTACGCTCAAATAAATTTGTTAGTCTCTAAGGTGCCACAAATACTCCTGTTCTTTTTGCGGATACAGACTAACACGGCTGCTACTCTGAAACCTGAAATAAACCTGTTTTAAAGATACAGTGAGACTAAGATTTACTTAGAAATGTGCATTGGAGCCCATTACTCTGGTACCTGTGAGTCTTATACCTCTGCAAATAATCAATTACAAGTTAAATAAAATGGAATAGAATATCCCAGAATCCCCTATTGCTCACCAACTCTTTCTCCCTCCTCTCCAAATGCCCTATCAGAAAAGTCATTCCAGAAGGATACCCAAACAAATATAGAAATCAAACAATATGACAGGAATGAAAGAGGAATGGTTCAGGCATTTCAGAATCATTGGCTAGAGGATGGTAGTTACTGAGCCAGGGAACAAGATACTTTTTACATCCTCACTCCTGCATGGCTACTCAAGCGCAGGTCAATAAAACGCCACTAGCAGATGTTTGTCCACCTGTTATGGGTTATAATTTCATGTATATAGTTATGAGGCTGAAAATGTATCCTCATGGCTTAAAGCAAGCCCAGACAAAAACTCTCCAAGAACAGAGAGGCAGTTCACACTTCATCAGGGCAGGTATGGGACAAACCCAGCCCAGCCTCACAAGAACAAAAGACACTGGCTTAGGCAGCAACAAAAGAATCTGTTAGACTCTTGAGGGAGTCACGCCCATTCCTTTGGTCAGTTTGGAACTGCAAGGAAGTAATGCTCACCTGACTCTGAAGGGGGAGGGAGAAAAGCCAAGTGGGTGACTCAGTGTTGCAAGTTTACACAGGGTAGCAACCCTGATTCAAAACTAGAAATCAGTTAGGCATATAAAGCATATTAATTGTAATACTAATCAGTTATAACGAACTATTCTGACACTGAAAAAAAAGGATGGAAGAGATCTTGAGACCTTTCTATATCCCATTTCTACACTTTCTATGGTATTTGCCACTTTCTATCATGACAATACAGCTCTACATTCCTATCTGGGAGAAATATCTTTATCTTGTCACCTGAACTCTTGCTCACAAAATTGAAAAAGCTTACAGCAAAAGTATAGAAAAGGAAAGAACAAATGCGTATGTGCCTCCTAGAATTATTACAATTAATAGAAGTGACGGTTTGTTACCATAGTAATGAACACTGGAGTTGGTCAAATTTTTAATAAAAAATGGCAACGTTTTGTGCAAGATTTTTTGCGCCTTTTCCAATTGGTTTACCTACAGGATTGAGAGGAAGTACAAGGGTTCCACTCTTCTAGTGACTGGATGATTACCAGAGGATGGATGCTTGTGGTACCATTATTATTAGGACTGTCAATGGCCCTTGTCCTGCAAATAGTTAACTGAGAAACAAGTGAACACACACACACACAAAATCCAATAAAGATAATCCACCATTTGTTGTTTACTCACATGGGGCCTGATCCTATGTCATACACACAAATTCCTCTTGATGGTAATATGGGATTGGGTCTCCTGTTACCTTCCTGGATCCTGAAATCCATATAGCCCTGTTGGTATTCTGACTCTAATTCTCCTTATGCTTCTCAGATTTAATGCATACATCTGCTAGGGTACTATTAGTTATTTTTAGGACATTAGCTTTTTTTTGTTTGTTTGAGATAGAGTGCTTTGAAATCCTGGTTGGATAAAAGCTGCTGTGAAAGGTGCTATTATAAATGGGCCTTCCCTTCACTAGTATGAACTGGCAAGAGCAATTCTCATTAGTGTCCAGAAGACTCATGGAGGATTATTGAATTTTGCAAGTTAGTAAGTAAACAACCAGTAAAAACATATCACAAGAAATACTTTGGTCATATTTTGACAACTGCAATTTTGTTTTGTTACTATGATAATGTTTCTCAGAACCCTAGCAAAGGCAGGGCCATCCTTAGGCATATGCAACATACGCAGCTGGGTAAGGGCACCTGAAAATTTGGGGCACCACTGGGTCTTAGTGTCCACCCATCCGGCTTTCATATCCCTATACGCAAAAAGAAAAGGAGTACTTGTGGCACCTTAGAGACTAACCAATTTATTTGAGCATAAGCTTTCGTGAGCTACAGCTCACTTCATCGGATATATACTATACTGACCCTTCCTCCAGGCTCCGAGTCTTCCTCGGGAGTGGATCTAGTAGTTAAAAGTGAAAAAGCGTTCCAGCCTGCCAGACCTATTAGCACAAGGTTGAAACTGTTAAAGAGCCATTCAAGAGGTAATGAAGCTATTTAACAGGCATTTGCCAAACCCCAGGTATATACTGTCAGTTTCTGAATTTACTGACAAAAACAGTTGTGCATTACTGTAATATTTACTCAGAACGTGTCAGTCTACAGGACCTTAGTTTAAAATTTGCTTTAAAAATATTTCATTAGTGTGTTGGTGAAGATTATAAAATCACATCTCTAAAAAATCCTTGCATACATTTTTAGATGCACAATCATCTTTAGCCTTAAATGCTTGGATCTTCAGACATATCATTGTTTTAAAAAAAATCCTTCAAAAGACCACCCTTATCTAAAATAAAAATTTTAATTACAATAGTAAAAAAAAACTTGATTCCAAAGTCTTCCTGTTCTTTCTCAAAAAGAAAAGGAGTACTTGTGGCACCTTAGAGACTAACCAATTTATTTGAGCATAAACTTTCGTGAGCTACAGCTCACTTCTGCCACAAGTACTCCTTTTCTTTTTGAGAATACAGACTAACACGGCTGTTACTCTGATTCCTGTTCTTTCTGTCCATCCCTTTCTCCCTTCACCCCCTCTTTCCCTGCCCCCTCCCCCATTGAAGTGATCCCTTAAAGGGACAATACCCCTTTCCTTCCAGATAGCTAGACAAAGAGTTTCCCTTCCTTTACTTCTGACTATCTGATGAACTAGTTTTAAGAGAACCTTTCAGCAAAATCAGTACCTTAGTAAGATATAAAATCCTTTGTTATGCCTAAAATCTTTGGAAACATATTTTTTAAAGTTGGTGAAAAGAAAAGGAGTACTTGTGGCACCTTAGAGACTAACCAATTTATTTGAGCATAAGCTTTCGTGAGCTACAGCTCACTTCATCGGATAAATTGGTTAGTCTCTAAGGTGCCACAAGTACTCCTTTTCTTTTTGCGAATACAGACTAACACGGCTGTTACTCTGAAAACTTTAAAGTTGGTGAAATTTCATAAACATCTCTATTGTTACGGAGATCACACAAAGTAAATTAGTGTTCCCTTTTTCTAAAAGCAGTGAACATTGTTATGAACATTCTAAACCTCTGTGACTGATTAATTTAAAATAATGTCTTTGTTTCACTGAGTTAAATATGTAGTAATCTGGAATGATTACTTTATGAAGCTTAAGAGTACATTTAAAATATAAATTCAGCTTAGAAATACTGATTAAGAAAATGTCAAAAAAGAGAAGAGCTGCATCATGTATTCCATAATATTTAATGTTGTATTCAGCAAGAGAGCTGGCTCAACCTTACTACAAAGTTTTTGCAAATAAATGTCTGACAAACTTCAGGGCATATCAAAAAAACTGTGATTGACATTTTTTATTCCCAAGTTTAGTGCTTTTAATTAGGTAACTTCTGCAAGTCCATTATGCATGAGGGAGACGGTACGGGGGTCTCTGCGGGGAACTGTGACTCTCTGCCACCGTGAGGTGGGCCGGGCATCTTCTTATCCTTTGCTTCTTCGTCCCTTCCACTCCCCCTCCCCACCGGGCTGCGAGCTCGGTCTGCTGTCAGGCATAGGGGCACCAGTTTAATAATATTGCGTAGGGCCACATAAATCCTAAGAACGGCCCTGAGCAAAGGTACTATATAAGGATAAGAATTACTTTTTGGTGGCCTCATAATGGATGTGTACATTCAAACTTGTGGTCTCATTATAAACCTACACACTATCATGGGCACCCAGTCAACCACAGAACAATAATTCTCTACCCCTGGAACTCTATATTTAACAAGTTCTATCATGTCTGGTTAGAACTGTAAAGCAATTTGTATTTTCAAAAATGTGTTTCCCTCATGTGGTTCACATTTTGATTCACACGAAAGAAGATCCCATGAAGAAAAGAGAAACTGTATCTCTTTGTGTGAATGTATCAGAACCTAGCTAAACTTCAGTTTGCTAATTGGAATGCTGAATTGTCTCCTCTCTCAGCACAGATTTATACTAGTAGATTGCTGGCTTGAGGCCTTTTATTCTTGAATATTACATAGCAGGGTGGCCAAACTTACTGACCCTCCGAGCCAAATACAACAATCTTCAGAAGTTCGGGAGCCGGGGTGCACCTGCTAGGGCTGAAGCCCCAAGACTCCCCTTCCTGCTGGGCAGAAGCCAGAGGGGGTGCATGGGTGGGGGATGCACAGGAGTCACATGCACCCCAGATTTTTGCCAGGACTTGCTGGCCCCGCTCAGTCACATGGTGCCGCCAGAACCTGCTGGAGCCGGCAAGCTGGGAGCTGCAGCCATGGGGAGAGGCAGTGGCAAACAGCTGGGAGCTGCAGGAAGAGCTGCTGCTTTTGCTATTGCCTCTCCCCACAGAGTTCAAGCAGCAGCCCCTCTCTGCAGCTCCCAGCTGTTTGCCACTGCCTCTCTATGTGGAGCTGCTGAGCATAAAGGGGGGGGGGCATGACTCAAGCTGTTGGGGGGCCAAACCTTTATATTGTGTGTCCCCCCCCGCCACTCTCTGCAGCAACCAGTCATCTCTGGCAGAAACCCCTAGCCCCACAACCCTGCCACAGGGCTGAAGCCCTGAGCTCCTCACTCCCAGTCTGGTAGGTGGAGAAGGGTGTGGGGGGGGGTGTCATGGGGTCTCTGCAAGCTGCACTTTAACTGTAAAAGAGCTGCATGTGGCTCCCAAGCCACAGTTTGGCCACCCCTGCCTTATAAAATGCTTCTTTTCTAAAGCTGACACATATAGAAACATAATATTTTAGCTTTTGTTTCAGCTTTGTGACTTACTTGTCTAAACAGGAAACCTGCCAAATCTGATGTTTTGAAATGAAGTTTTTAAACACTCTCCCATGCATCCAATTTAGGAATGTTTAGGGACATTTCTTTCACTCACTATTGAAAAGTGTGTGTGTTTTCTTTTACATTTTTTTTTTATTTAGCTACTGCAGTTTCAAGGGATGAAGGGAACATACAAAGCTAAAAATTAAGACGGCAAAAAGTAAAACGATATCCTTGAAGTTCAAGTCCAGTGAATGAAACCCAGAAGCAATGGAGCGTAAGCATGCTTGAGAACCCAGCTTATTGTTAGGACAATTTAGGGTTGTATTTAGGGTTTCCAACTTTCTAATTGAACACCCTTGCCCTGTCCCTGCCAGACCCCTTCCCTGAGGCTCCATCTCCCCTCCCTCCATCACTTGCTCTCTCCCACCCTTCCTCACTCACTCATTTTCACCAGACATGCGCATGGGGTTGGGATGCAGGAGAGGGTGAGGACTCTGGCTGGGGGTGCGGGCTCTGGGTGGGACCAGAGATGATGGGTTTGGGGTGGAGGAGGGGGCTCCGGGCTGGGGGGGTGGGGCTGAGAGGTTTGGAGTGTGTGAAGAGGCTCCGGGTTGGGGTAGGAGGCTGGGGTGAGGGAGGGGGTGCAGGCTGCGCCTGGGGGTGTGGGCCCGGGGATGAGGGGTTTAGGGTGTAGGAGGGGGCTCCAGGCTGGAGCCAAGGGGTTCGGAGTATGGTTGGGGTGTGGGAGGGGGCTCAGGGCTGGGGTTTGGGATGTGGGAGGGCGTATGGGCTCTGGGCTGGGGCTGAGGGATTCAGGGTAGGGCCAGAAATTAGGAGTTCAGGGTGTGGTAAAGGGCTCCAGGCTGGGGTAGAGGGTTGGGGTTTGGGAGGGGGTAAGGGGTATGGGCTCCAGGCAGCATTTACCTCATGCGGCTCCCGGGAAGTGGTGACATGTCCCTCTGGCTCCTAAGCAAAGGGGCGCCTAGGGGGCTCTGCATGCTCTCCCCGCTGACAGGTGCCTCCCCCACAGCTCCCATTGGCTGCGGTTCCCACCCAAAGGGAGCTGTGAAGCTGGCACTCGGGGCAGCGCCTGCGGACAGGGGCAGCGCACGGAGCCTCTCTGACCGCCCCTTTGCATAGGAGCTGGACATGCCGGCCGCCTCCCAGGAGCCACATGGAACCAGGCAGGGAGCCTGCCTGCTTCGCTGCACTGCCAACCAGACTTTTAACAGTCCGGGCAGCAGTGCTGACCAGAACCACCAGGGTCCCTTTTTGATCGGGTGTTCCGGTCAAAAACCGGACACCTAGCAACCCTATCTGTATTTCATTTTCATTTAACTTAAAGTGAGAAAGCAAAAATTAAAGTCAAAGTGCTGAGTTTCACCGAGTGTCATGTCAAAATTTCACAAGAGCTTGAAATAAAATAGTAAATTGGCCGATGGTCTCTTGAAACTGGACCTACATTCACTCAAAAGGTTTGAAAAAAAAAGTGTCCCATTATTTTGGTTAATTAAAAATCCTTTCCTAAAAGACCTTGCAAAAGGCAAAGACAAGTCTTGTCCAGTAAACAAGCACAAATGGCATGTGGTCTTTACATAACAAGCACGTGAAGTGTGTTTCACCTCTACCTCTTGTCCACTAAGAATATAACAGTCTACTACAGTTACAAGCTGCTGAAGTTACTATTTTAATGTAAAGGGTACAGAGGCTTATGTCTTTGTTACTGAAGGTCCCAACAACATGCTGTTGCATTTACAATTGGCATGTTTTGGGGAAAAGATCATATTTTTAAGGGAGAAGCGGAAGGGGGTTTGATGTCCATTAATCAGGAGGCAGCTCTAAGGATAAAGGATGATATGAAGGAAGGCACAAAGTTGGGAAGGAATAAAGATGACAAAAGGAGCAGTCAGGAGACACTGGGGCAGATCATAATAAGCAGACTGAAAAAGGCATTTTGAGTCAGAAGCTTTAGCTCACATTCTTCCCAGAAGCATAGTCTAATGGTTAAAGCACAGCCAGCATAGTCTAATGGTTCAATTCCTTCCTCAGCTATGGACTCACCATGTAAATCTGAGTAAATCACAACATCTGAGGCTCAGTTTCCCCAGCTGTAATACTAGGATAGCAATATTTACCTATGCCACTTGTTTGTTGTGAGACTTAATTTGCTCATGTTTATACAGCCCTTTGAGAGCTCAGGTGGAAGGTGTTATAGGCCAAATTAATATGGTATTTCATCTCAAATAATTAAGAATATGAAGGACAAGCATGTGTACAGACATAATTGTATAAATTAAAATCAAATTTGAGAAGAGTATAGTGCAACAGCATTTGTGTATTCATGTACACCCTGTAATTGAATAAAACAAAAACATTTTACCGTAGGCCTAAACACCATGAAATCGCATGGCAACAAAACTGGCTGCTAAGCAACAGAAGTCCAAGCAGGATTACCATTGGTATCGTTATTAGAGAGCTATTTCCTCTTCAAAATATGAGAAGAAACCAATTTTAATTCTCCAGATCACTTAGACACAAAATCAAGAGATTCTACTACACGGTCTCATTTCTATTTTCAGACAGGAGACTGAAGGTCAAGTAATTTCAAAATACCAAAGAAGTGTCACAGATTCCAAAAGAATATCTGGAGGCGCTTAATGCTCTTATAAAAAAGAATTGATAGAAAAGAAAAGGGTCATACTGTTTACAAGGCATTTCAGACAGACAACATTATAAGCAATAGCGAGTAATGTACTTGGGACACACATAAGTACATACAGCTTTTTACATAATTAAATGACTTTACATTTACTTTGCTTCTGTCCAACTGAGAGATCACAACGTGCATTAACATACTGTAATTAACCATCCAGCTCATTGCTGGGCCCTGCTACCACACAGTTCACCAGCCAGCCAATAAAAAGCTCCACAATCTCTCCAGCCCAGGAAAGGGAAATACTGCTGGAGTTAAGAGGAGACCAGGCACAGGAGGGAGCCAGAGACTATGTGAGAGCAGGATCAGCCGTCCAGAGACAGCCTGGGAGCTGGCTGAAGAGGGAAGGCCAGACAGCCTACAGCCTGGAAGGTAGAGCTGGAACAGGATGTCCTGAGAACGGGACAGAGATGTACCCTGTTGCTGGCAGGAGGCCAACAGTAGTGCTGCAGCCTGACATGCAAGAGGACAGTGTGAGTAAGTCATGACAAAATCAATTTATCCTTATGCTCTTCTACTGGACTGTCCTTAGGGCTGGGTTGGGAACTGTTGGGTTTCAATATCTCTCTCTCTTTTTTTTTTAATAAACAGAGTGAACTTCTGGCTTCAAGATATGGATAGACGTGAAAAGGCACATCTACTAGTCACCCACAGTACCTCAAGGGACAAGACTGGCCTTGAACCCTTCTACTGCACGTGTCTAGGAACTACATTTTGTATTTTTTTAACTCATTAACAGCTGAAAGTTTCTTTCTAGGTGCTACAGCTTTCCAGTTCTTCATCTCTTGGCTTTGAGCTCATCAAAATACCAGGTTACGCTCCTGAGAATCCACTGGGGTTCAGTGCACTACATCCGTCACAATCGAAGAGGGGTTCATTGCAGTACATGACCACAGACTGACATCTGGTGGGGTTTGATCAAGCATGTGTCAAGAGCACAGATTTCAAATTCCCCTTTTAGAAACAAATAGGCAAAAGCACAGTCTCAAAGCCCCCTGGGGACTTTACATGATACGCAGCATCAGAAGAGTAGCCTCCTCCTGACATCAGTGCACAATGCACAGGAACTGGAGGGTTTAATAACAGCAGGTGGGAGAACTATTTTAAACTGTTCGTTCTGATGCTCCTAAACCTGCCATTTCAGAGACCCTACAAGCCGTGACTGTGCACTCTCTGCTGCAAATTTGTTGTAATAAACTTTGACACACTCTGGATCTATAAAATTAAGGGCAATTAATTGCAATGGCCAAAGAAGAAATAACTGCTGCAGAAAATCATGTATGGCAACCTAAATTTATTTATTTATGGCATTCTGTCTTGAGGATGGATCCAATACTTGAAAAAACTCCTGTTGAGAAGCAATGCCCAGAAATACCTTATAAGGCCAGGGGGTTACTCAAACATCTCCAACCCAAAGGGGAGTTGGATTTTCCTTGCACTGTGCAAAATAAATGTGTTTGCTCATGGGGAAGAGAGGCATAAAGACAAGTTGCAGGTCGCATAAAGCCTATCTCTGCCTAATACAATTTGCCAAGGTCAAGTAAGATTTTGGGTTCTCTGCCATCTAACTGCAGACTGCAGAGTGTTAATAGGTACCCAGGGGCTGCTTAAACTGGCTCACCCAACTGACAGAAACATCCTCTATGGTTTGAATTAGTGAACTAGTACAGCTTGTTCGCTTAGGCCAGTTTTTTCCTGTTTTTCTGTGTTCTCTGCCCCCTTTAGGAATTCCCTGCCCGCTACTGCACCACATTCCATGTGTCTATCCCAAAGTATTAGCCAAAACTACAGACAGAATACAAAATTGACATGTGTTTAGACGGGAGTGCTGTGTTCTACCATTCTGCTGTGTACAAAAATTCTGTGACCCTCCCTGCATCTGTGCCTGCATCTAGGGTGACCAAATAGGAGGTGTGAAAACTTGGGACGGGGGTGAGGAGTAACAGGCACCTATTTAAGAAAAAAGACCTGAATATCGGGGCTGTCCCTATAAAATCAGGACATCTGGTCAGCCTACTGGCACTCCTCCCACTTATGTTCTGTCCAAGATCCACTCCTGACTGATCCCTTTGTTCCTTCGCTCACTCCAATTTATAACACTTACGCCCAACATTTCTTGTGTCCCAAGAACAGCCACCAAATGTCTTCCTTCTCCTCATTCAATACATTTTGGAAGTCCCATTTATTCCAGGAAACATTCCTGCTGTAAAACCACAGACCACTCTGTTTTGTTCTGTATTGTACCTGCTAATGCCATTATTGGGGGTGGAGGTTGAAGGGGGTGTGGTGGGGGAAGGGTTATGGTATCTCGCAGCAATGGTCCAGAACACCTCAGCTTAGATACCATTACTACACTGCTTTATATGCAGCATTTACCTTGGTGGACCTCTATCGCAGTGTTGAAATTTTATTTGGGGGGGGGGGGGGGAGAGAAGAAGAAGAGGAAACTTTCTTTAACACAGTTTACCATTTGTTCCATGCCTTGCACACTTAGGCCACTACTTGACTCATAAGCACAACAGTGGAAGTTGTACTGGTCAGAATTATTGTCATTACCCTCTGATCCCACTGAGGGTTACCAAAAGAAATTACAGCATTTGCTCAAGAAACTCCCTGAAAAAGCACAAGAACAAATCCGCACAGACACACCCCTAGAACCCCGACCTGGGGTATTCTATCTGCTACCCGAGATCCATAAACCTGGAAATCCTGGGCACCCCATCATCTCAGGCATTGGCACCCTGACAGCAGGATTGTCTGGCTATGCAGACTCCCTCCTCAGGCCCTACGCTACCAGCACTCCCAGCTATCTTCGAGACACCACTGACTTCATGAGGAAACTGCAATCCATCGGTGATCTTCCTGAAAACACCATCCTGGCCACTATGGATGTAGAAGCCCTCTACACCAACATTCCACACAAAGATGGACTACAAGCCGTCAGGAACACTATCCCCAATAATGTCACGGCAAACCTGGTGGCTGAACTTTGTGACTTTGTCCTCACCCATAACTATTTCACATTTGGGGACAATGTATACCTTCAAATCAGCGGCACTGCTATGGGTACCCGCGTGGCCCCACAGTATGCCAACATTTTTATGGCTGACTTAGAACAACGCTTCCTCAGCTCTCGTCCCCTAACGCCCCTACTCTACTTGCGCTACACTGATGACAGCATCATCATCTGGACTCATGGAAAAGAAGCCCTTGAGGAATTCCACCATGATTTCAACAATTTCCATCCCACCATCAACCTCTGAAGTAGCTCCTAGAAGAGTCAAAAGTCTGGCATAAGCCATGGCAAATGTCCCCCAAAAGAACGTTGCACACATGCATTTTCTCTCCTTGTGTCCTTAGAACTCAGCCATTTTTCCCACTCACAATGAGCTCATAGTACAGGTGTTGTCACAATACACTTTTGAAGCACAGTGAGTAGCAGAGATGACCCAGATATTGGTACTATGCAATCAACATGTAAAAAACCCCACCTAATTCAGCAAGGCACATTATTTTCTGAATTAAACCCTTGGTGGTGAACTGTTTTGTGAAGTTTTTTTTTTAAACCAACCTCCATTACTGTGTCAACATTTGAAAGCGACGATTCTGCTACTACCCCCTCTCTCAGTTTTACCCTTTTCCATTTGATATTTTCCCTCTGTTTTCAATTAAATTGAAATTAACATGGCTGTTTTAGTTTAACACCAACAACTTCAATTTATATAACCCCTTATCATGCCAAAATATCTTGGCTGTTGCACCAGCATCACTGACAACGTCAGCACTGTTCTCAAAATAGCACTTATTAGCTAAACTGATGCTGCAGGGCCATCAGTGGGAGCACAAATTACTGTGTTTATGTGATGTGACAGACCCAGACCAGACCAGGGTCTGGTCGAAGGCAGATATACTGGCCACTGGATGAACAGTTTTCTGTTCCCTGAGTGACCAGAGCAGGGGCAGCACTAGAACAATCAAGAACCTGCTAGAACCAATTAAGACAGGCAAGCTAATTAAGTCACTTGGAGCCAATTAAGAACCTTCTAGAATCAATTACGGCAGGCAGACTAATCAGGACACCTGGTTTAAAAAGGACCTCCCATCAGTTAGGGGAGGGTGCGCAAGGAGCGAGAAGGCGTGCTGCTGGAGGACTGAAGAGTACAAGTGTGATCAAAGGAGGAAGATCCTGCAGTGACAATAAAGAGGGTGTTGGGAGGAGGCCATGAGGAAGTAGCCCAGGGAGTTGTAGCCGTCATGCAGCTGTTACAAGAGACACTGTAGACAGTTGCAATCCACAGGGCCCTGGGCTGGAACCTGGAGTAGAGGGTGGGCCTGGGTTCCCCCCATCCTCCCAATTCCCTATTGATACAGGAGGAGTTGACCTGGACTGTGGGTCCCACCAGAGGGGAAGGTCCCTGGCCTATCCCCTGACCCACTAGGTGGGTCAGCAGAGACTGCGGGGATTGTTCTCCTCCCTTTCCCCATGCTGGCCAGTGATGAGGTTAGCTGAGTGAATGGCAGGTTTGAGCCTCTAGCAAAAGTGGCCAAACTGAGGGCTGCTGCGAATCTCTGAGGCGAGCAAATCTGCCAATAAGCGCCAGACCCACCAAGGCAGAGGAGGAACTTTGTCACAGTAAGTCTTGCTAATTGAGCGGCTATTATTTCAGTGAGTATTTTGTGGGGGAGAGGGGATCTTCTGGATGATCTCAATATCCCTTTTTCAAATGGTCTTGCATCAAACTACATGTTCCTCTGACTGAAGGAAGGCTGGATGGGACTTCATCTGAAGCCCAGCAAAACCTTGCCTAAGTTGACAAAAATGGATCACTAAAGAGCAACACAAGACACTTACATTCTACCACACTCCCTACATTCTTGACCCTGAGCACACTGCCTGGAGAGCGGTCTCTGCTCAGACCAACCTGGAGACAAAACAATAAGAACATTTCATAGAATCATAGAATATCAGGGTTGGAAGGGACCTCAGGAGGTCAGCTAGTCCAACCCCCTGCTCAAAAGCAGGACCCATCCCCAATTAAATCATCCCAGCCAGGGCTTTGTCTGTGCTTACCTGAAATTTTCCTTTTTCTCAGTTACATGGTTCGCAAGTCCATTGCAAAGAGTATTTTGCCTGACTGGTCTGGTTTTGCCCCCAACTTGGGGACCTTGGCATGGTGAACAATGGAGGTTGATCCCACTCACCCCACACACATGCAGGCAAGCTTACATTTTGAGTTGTAATTGTTCAGCCGTGAACCATTAGACCTGATACAATAATAGATATTAGGAATCTGAAGTGTTTTACTCACAAGAATATGCCAATTTTAAAATGCTGTAGGCCGAACTTTGGCAGATCATTTCCCTGGGCCCATCTGTGGGAGCTCACCCTGTGCTGGCAGGATTCCTTCTGCAGAAGCTGCACATGCTACCCCTCTCCTCGCACTAGTTTACCAGAAAATGCAGCATCTGAAAACTTAACAAACAAGGTTTTCATACTGTGATGATATACCCCATAGTCTTCATAGAAATATTGTTATGATATGAATATTGCATAGCTAAGATATGTTTTATGTTATGCAAGATGGGTCATGTGGGGTATTGTTGTAAAGGTTATGATCTTCTGAGTGTGTTTATCCAATTTGTATGCGTGTATCATTTCTGTATCTGAAGTTAGAAATATTGACTATGTAACAATTACAACTGTGTGTGTACTTGTGGGAATGCCCACCAGACAGTAGGCGATCAGCTTCAATGGGCCATTAGGAAGAACAATAAGACTTGGAAGATACTAATCTCCTGCCTTCCTGAGAACCTCTCAGGGTTGGTGCTTTGACACTACAGGATCAGGTGATTGTGTCAACTGGTACTAGACCCCCATCTTGGGCTTTCAGTGTTTTTCCCATTAGGGGGGGTGAGGGGTCAGACTAGGAAACAAAAGATTCCTGCCTTATGTAAATTCTATTTAAGGGTGGAAAGTGACGTAATCAGGACTCTTCTCCATTGCCTCCCCATCCAAGAAGGAAGATTGCTAAAAACACCTGAAGGGAAATGCAGGGGCTGAGTCCAGGCTGAGACAGGGGTCCAATCTTTAAAGAGAAATAACAGGAACTCTAAGCTACAGAAATCCTGCAACCTGCCTAAAACAACATTTAGGGTGAGAAATTACATTTTGGAACCTGTTTCTTGAGTGTATTAAGCTTAGTTTGTGTGTTTTGTTTTATTTTATTTGCTCAGTAATCTGCTTTGGTATCCCTTATCACTTAAAATTTATCACTTTTGTAGTTAATAACCTTATTTCAAAACCCAGTTTGTGCAATTCATATCTGGGGGGTACAGGAGAAAAAGCTGTGCATATCTCTCTCCACATTGAGGGAGAGGGCAAAATTTTATTAGCTTGTGCTGTGCAGATCTTTCTATACACAAGACCATATTATTTTGGGTTTATACCACTCCCCTCGCTAAGACCTTCCACACAGAACAGATTTTAATCTGTGTCTGCAGCTGGGTGTTGCCTTACCTGTGTGTGTGCTAGAGAAGGCTGGGAGCACACCAAGAACAGGGTGAGGAAACCCAGGCTAGTGGAAAGGGCGGGCTCAGTGAGACCCCAGCACATCAGGTGGCACCCGGGGGGGGGTTCAGCCCATCACACATACCTTTTAAACAAGTGAAATAATGACATACAGTGATAGTATGCAGGTTTTAAAACAATCAAAGACAAAATCCTTCTCACTGTGTGTGTGAGATGGGACCACAAAAATGAGTGGGTCAGGTTAGCAGGATTTGGCCCCACAGCTAGAATACACTTTACCTGTCAAGTTCTATTACAGCAAATGCTAAATCTACCTTAATGCAACATTAGCCATCTTATTCTAGCCCAGACTCAAATGCAAGAAAAAACCAGTCAAGACAAAATCCTTTGAGGACAGTCAACTACTGTGTGAAGCCAAAGTCAAGACCAACAGGTGCATCCTGCTAATCTTCAAAAATCATATAATTCTGAGAGGAACTGAGTGCAATCCTCCATGGCATGATAATGAAAGTTTCCAGAGCATATTGTCCTGGGAGACTTCAACATCTATGTTCACAGTGCTTCTGATGCAATGGACCAACTCTCAGTTTCTCAAGGGTAATGTCTAAACGTATATATACACAGCTCAACACATCCTGGACAAGATTTTTTTAGATTAAACACAGAAATCAGGAACACAAAAAACACCTCCCCCCCCCCCCCATCGAGGGCTAATTTCTGCCTCCTTCAGGCCAACATCAGAACCCTCCTGACCTTCAGGCAAAAAGAAGCAAACATAATGGACTGCCCTGGAAGCTGAATGAGACAGTCATATTCCAAAACATCCTTACAAGTAACACCATCACAACAACAAGCTATGTAGTAAGAGAGTAAGGTAATAAACAGTAAGGATCTCCTAACATTATAACCCTTTCCATATTGACCTGTTAGTGACTCATGAAATCCCAATGAAGCTAGGGATCTAATACTTTGCACTTACGTAGCATTTGAACATTATTTACTAAAGTCTCACAGCATTCTATGAAGAAGGTAAATACTAAGACTCCCATTTCACTGAAGGAGGAACTCAAACTAAATTAAGTTGACGTGCCCAAGGTCACAGAGCCAATTAGTGCTGGATCAGGATTAGACTCCCCAGGCACATACCTCATCTACTAGGTTGAGTGCCTGCTGCTCAATTTACAAAAGCACTCTGTGCCTCAGTTTCTCCACCTATACAATGGGGATACCTGATTCCATACACTACCTATTGTAGACTGTATGTTCTTGAACTTTATCTATAATGACTATCATTGCCCCATTTTAAAGATATTTTGTTTTACAGACTGATATATTCAACATATTTGGTTTCAGGGCAGCTAAAAATATGCAGCATTACATTTAATTTGGTATAGTGGATATTGATAAAGAATACGCTTAGCTAGAGAAGCTTAGATTAATATACTGACATAAACCTCGGCGTTATCCCCTCCCTCAAAATCCCCAATGGCAAGGGGCCTGCAGAAAGGAAAACCCTTGCAGAGTTTTATAATTGCGGAGTAGATTCGGCAAGGTGGAACTGGCCCCCAAAATCTGTATGAAAGATCCCCTATGTGTCACTCAGGGTGGGCAACAATCTATCCCTCAAGCCCTTGTAACTGCATGAACACTTACATCTTTGATCAAAGCAAACTTATTTTAAACTAGTTAGCATAAATATTTAATTAGCCATCAAGTTTCATTTCAGCTTTTGAATCCAGTTATACCACCCCACTAAATCCCTGTTGTTTCAGTTGCAGCCACTAAGGACTCTGGTCATTCTTTTAATGAGCAGGGCTTTTAAAGTGTTGGTGGACTTTGATAATGCACACGTTTGTGCAGTGTTCCTGCTGTTTTGTACAGAAATGAATGTACAGTGATTGAACCAAACCTTAATATGTAATACTCATTCAAAAGCCAAGTGCTCCATGTGTAGGCGGCTCTCACTGAAAATCTTCCTATGGAAGCTGCGCACAGTTCTTGCAAAACAACACACTGATCTCTATGCAAGTAAGTTTGTTGCCTTCGCCAAACCTGGCTACGTTCTTCGGAGCCAACTAATAAATTCAACATTATTGTATTACCTACGGAAATGACCATAGTATATGTATTGACTAGGATGGCCATTATTTACTATTCCATTTCAAAACCCCGCGGACTAATAGTTTAGTATTAAATTTGCTCTAGGGTATATAAATTAGCCTTATGTAGTACTAACTCCACTATCATCAGCAAATTCACTAAGTCATCAGAAAAAATTCAGAGAAATACTACCTATTTATTACGTTCATTTATAGTTCCATGGTACAAGGCGCAGGCCCCACAAAAATATCTGAAATGCTGTCATAGAAAACATGATTTGTAATCACCCTAGTCTAATTTACTGTACAACTTGCAATTGTACACTTGCACAATTGTAATATAAAGTTAACTGTAGTTCCTACAGATGATCTTGATGATCCTATTAACGCATTACTGGGAGTTTCCCTTCAGGATCTGTGCTTCTCCCTTAATTCCCCTCATGCTTCGCATCTGGCCAGCTCAGCCTTCAGACTGACGTCACCGCGCATGGTTTCCTCCAGAGCAGCTCAGCCTTTTCAGGGCTGAACATATTACACCAAAAAGCTCCAGGGGGCCACAATCAACACTTAGGGCTGGATGGGTTCTGTGCCCTGTTCTTCTCCCTTTGCACTGATCATGTGGGAGCAAACACCGTCAGCAAGTCCCCTGCCAGGGATTGCTCTAGCATGAGAAGCCCCACCCAAGGCACAGAACCAGCAAAGGCAGACCCTGGTGCAGGGAGCATGTGGCCAGAGACTAACGCAGTCCAGCTCCTCCCCACTGAAGCCTGGTTTTTGAGGATCATAGCCAGATTAGAACAGCCCCACTCTGCTCTAACCTGTTGCTGGAGCAGAGAATCAGAGCCGTAACTGGTTTTGGGTTCTCAGCTTCCTCTCCCGTGCTGCCCTCCATGGAGAGTGCCCTGCGTTTTGCTCCTCAGGAGGAGCCAGTGGAGCTGTTTTTCTTGGGGCTACCCCCGTTTGGCAAGGAAACTGGCAGAGCTATTCTCTCCTTCTTCCTCTGCAATACAGCATGTAGCCATCAGGGAAGATGCTGAACAGCTGCAGTATGGAAGTGGCAACAGCTGCTCAGAGTGCTGCGGCTTACATCACAGATGCTTGTGGGACTACAAGGGAAGCAGATGGCAAACAGTGCCTCCAACTCCTGCCCATGACAACTAGGCTGATTCAGACACTTCAGTTAAAAGAACAGTGTGCAGCTCTGGAACACACGTCAAACTCAGAATCAAATACACTTTTCTTTCCTAAGGCAATCACACTCATGGGCCACAACTTAGAGCCTTGAGAGCCTGAGGTTGGATCCCACTGTTCCGTTTCTGGGTCAGCAGGAAAGAATCATGCGGGAGTAATGCAAGACCTTCCTTTAATTTCAGTTTCCAGTCTGTACTGACCAGGGGCCTGATTCAACTAACGGATGTCAAGGAAACACTCTCCTATTAACTGCACTGGGAGTCAGGAAAGGCCTCAATTTCTAATGTAAAACTAGCCTGGCCCTGGCTGTTTAACAGGGAACAAAACAATTTCTTCAGTCCACTCTAGGGATCCTTGATCTGTTCCCCCCACTTTTTCTATCTCACACATTTGCTGTAAAAATAGCAAAACATCTCTTTAGTTTTAAGATGCACTGATGCGATCCGATATCGTGGACATTTTTCAAAAGCACCTAAATGCCAGATTTTTTTCAGGTATTCAGGTGCCTAAAGAGGCAGACAGGAACCCAGTCAGATTTTTCAAAAGTGCCCAGGCGCCTAGCTCCATTGATTCCAAAGGGAGTTGGATGCATAAAGGCTTCTGAGAATGCTCCCGTGTGCCTTCCTGGATCTTTAGTAGGGTTGTCAATTTTGGTTGGATGTATTTCCTGGAGATTCCATCGCATGACGTAATCTTTAATTAAAGATTAATCTTTAATTTGGAGACTCTGGACAATCCTGGAGGATTGGCAACCCTAATCTTTAGGCACCTAAATAAAATAAAAATTCTGTCCCTCAGTAACTTAGGTGCCTAAGTCCCATTTTCAAAATGGACTTAAGATACATCTACACTACAAATGTATTTGTAACTAGAAAAGGAGTCCCTGTGGCACCTTAGAGACTAACCAATTTATTTGAGCATAAGCTTTCGTGAGCTACAGCTCACTTCATCGGTTGCATCCGATGAAGTGAGCTGTAGCTCACGAAAGCTTATGCTCAAATAAATTGGTTAGTCTCTAAGGTGCCACAAGGACTCCTTTTCTTTTTGCGAATACAGATTAACACGGCTGTTACTCTGAAACCTGTATTTGTAACTGTAGCTCAAGTTCGCATATCCCCACTAGCTTTCACTTAATTAGCGCAGGTCACAACAGTCGTGAAGACATGACAGCGCAGGCATCACTGTAGGCTAGCCATCCCAGTACATACAAAGGCTGGGTTTGCACTAGGGTGGCTAGTGCACATTGAAGCCTGTTCTACCCCATCTGCACTACTATTGTTACCTGCACTAGTTAGATTAAAGGTAGTGCCGTTAAGCCTACTTACACTGCAATTAAACCTTAATGTCAAGAAGTAGAACATGTGCAGTCACATCAACTGGTTAGATCACCAGTCACATCAACTGTGGGGGAGGGATAGCTCAGTGGTTTGAGCATTGGCCTGCTAAACCCAGGATTGTGAGTTCAACCCTTGAAGGGGCCATTTAGGGATCTGGGGCAAAATTTGGGGATTGGTCCTGCTTTGAGCAGCAGGTTGGACTAGATGACCTCCTGAGGTCCCTTCTAACCCTGATATTCTATGATTCTAACCACAGACAGGCAAGCTGGAATAGGTTAAACCAGAGTCAATAACTGGGGATAGGGGAAGAAAGCAGGAGCCAGAATCAGAAACAAAGCCAGACAGCAGGGACCAGGAACTGTCTCGGCAGCACTTTAGAGCTCTGCCTTGTGACTTTTGAAATGTACCCACCATTTTTATTAACCTTGGCAATATATGGCCAGTACCTATGAAATGCTAAGCACCACCCTCACACAGGTGCTTTATGTCCACACCTCTCCCTGAGACTAGAATCTAATTGGACTGCTGAACTCACAGTTATCAGACTAGAGCTGGGGTAATGCTCAGATTTTTGAAATCCACCTTGTGGTCAGTGTAGAAGTGGGGGCTGTAAGCCATGGAAGGAGCATGTTTGCATATTTACTCCATCACTTTTCCTACAGGGCTTTGTTTTTCTAACAAGCTTGTACAGTTTGTAAAAACTACTTTATGGGAGGCCAATAAAGTTGGCCTCCCATAAAGCTTGGCTCAGCAACACTCTGAGACTTCCGTAGCCTTCTATGATCTATAACGAATTAAGCTACTATAAACAAAGCCTGCCATTTTGTTTATTATTGCTCCCTTTTAGGGTTTTAAAATCTCCCCTTAGACTCAAGCGGTTGCCGATCTTGCCCTCTCTCCCTGAAAGAGTGGTGCAATATTTACAGAAGACACAAGATTAGGTGAATGATGTTTTATTAGAACAGGCCAGGGGGAAAAAACACCAATAGAAGAGTGTGCTTTCTCTCTTTCAGTACATACTGTGAGAGATGTTGGTACTCTTCATGTTCCCAAAGACTGAGGAAAGCATTCTCTTGGGTATGCACCCTGACAAGCACAGCACAGTTATTTTGGCCTGGTATTCAACAGATTATGTTACACACGTGGGCAAAAAAGTTTATGCACTTTTAACAAAAAGCAGAAACACATGAGATTTTCACTACCTTATAACTCAAAAGCAGCTTAGACAATTTCCTTCAATCTTTCAAAAACAAACAAAAAAATCTTGTTTGACCTGGGACTGAGCATGAGACTTTTCAGGACAAAACTTCATTAAAAACTAAGCTACTGGTGACAAAACTAGCACAAGATTGGTACAAAATTCAAGCTAATCTTTGGCTTTACTCCAAGCGAGGTATGGTAGGGTATGGCTGTGCTGCCCTGGGAGAACACTGGCAAGTGGATTCTGACTCAGAGCCACATTCTGCCTCCCGGTTCCTCTGTGCTCCCGGGTGGGGAAAATACACTGTGAAAAGTCTAGCTGGGGCAGGTAAGTTTCCTGAGCATGCCAACATCGTGGGGGAAAAGCCAAAGGCCTGCTCCCTCCTAACCTTTTCCCCACCCACATACGTAAGTGGCAGCAAGAAATATATCAGTTCCACAGGGGCTGCTCTCCCCTCTATATAATTACCCAGGGTACAGGGAGCTTGCCAGGTGCAGGGAGTGCAATATTCCTCTACACAGCTCCACAAGCCAGGCCACAATCTGGCCCTTAACTAGAGTCATGGCTATAGCCTTATATTTACAATAAGACACTTTTTCCTTTTTTGTACAAAATGTAGATGAGGAAATAATTAGTTCTAACCATTGTACAAGAAACTCCAAAAAGAGAAGTGAAGAGAGGTTTCAGAGACCTTGCTTCCCTGTACCAAATCACTATCCTCATATTTCTTTACTTTGGCCGATTTTCCTTTCTGTATATAAGTTTGTCTGGCTCCCCTCCACTTAA
The DNA here is from genome assembly GCF_965140235.1 of Caretta caretta. NCBI lineage: Eukaryota > Metazoa > Chordata > Testudines > Cheloniidae > Caretta > Caretta caretta. The sequence continues at coordinate 176,239,439 of NC_134208.1, read as the reverse complement.
TTCTTCATCCTTCAAATAACAGAGGGATCTGGCACTTTCGAAAGAGAATGTAGCAAATAAGGTCCTGTAAGTGAAAAGAAAAAAAAAACCCAATGAACCAAAGAAAAACTCCCTCAAACTTTCAAACTGTATATTCTCTGTGTAATGGATTAGATCAAGTAGTATATGAAAGTAAAAAATTCTGCTGTCCCATGTCATGAGTATTCTTCAGACAGCAGATAATCAGAGTAAAGTGCACCCTTCTGCCATGAAGAATTCAAATTCATTCTGTGAATTGCTGGTGTAAGTTCTGTGCACTTTTAAAAAAAAATTGCTTGTCTTATTCAATGACATACTGTGTTTTATGATCACATTGGCACAGCTATTTCAGTGAGGAGCCAAGATCATAAGAAAAAATACAGAAGGTCTCTGAATTTATACCAGATGACCAGCATAGAAACACCTATATTTGGATTTTCCACAGCATATAAATTCTTTTTTTTTTCTTTTTTGGCAGAATGTTCAGGATTTTCCACAAAAAGTCCATATTAATAAAAGAGAGGAAATAGACTGCTGACAAAAGTATCAGAGAAGTTTGAAGCATGGGACCACTTTTAGTAAGAGTGCCCCTAGAAAGGTAACACATCTGTAAACATTTACCAGCAAGTATACCTTCAACATCAGCCTAAGAGTCAAAACTTTTCAAAAAGAAAAGGAGTACTTGTGGCACCTTAGAGACTAACCAATTTATTTGAGCATGAGCTTTCGTGAGCTTTCAAGTGGTCCTACAGATATGGCTTAGACTGAAGAGCTTAGTAATACTGACAGAGTCCTGTGGCAACTTATAGACTAACAGAGGTATTGGAGTATAGGCTTTTGTGGGTGAATACCCACTTTGTCGGACGCATGTAGTGGAAATTTCCAGAGGCGGGTATAAAGATGCAAGCAAGAATCAGGCTAGGGATAACGAGGTTAGTTCAATCAGGGAGGATGAGGCCCTCTTCTAGCTGTTGAGGTAGACCAAGGGAGGAGCAACTGCTTTTGTAGTTGGCTAGCCATTCACAGCCTGTGTTTAATCCTGAGCTGATAGTGTCAAATTTGCAAATGAACTGAAGCTCAGCAGTTTGTCTTTGAAGTCTGGTCCTGAAGTTTGTTTGCTGCAGGATGGCTACCTTTAAATCTGCTATTGTGTGTCCAGCAAGGTTGAAGTGTTCTCCTACAGGTTTTTGTATATTGGCATTCCTAATATCTGATTTGTGTCCATTTATCCTTTTACACAGGGATATGTGCAGTTTGGCCGATGTACATAGCAGAGGAGCATTGCTGGCACATGATGGCGTATATTACATTGGTGGATGTGCAGGTGAATGAACTGGTGATGGTGTGGTTAGGTCCTGTGATGGTATTGCTGGTGTAGATATGTTGGGAAGGATGCAATTTGTCATGTTTAAAAACATCAAAAACTGGCTGTTGAAAGCTAGGCACCTAAATGTACCTTCACGCAAAATAAATTGTTTGTTTTCAGAGTGATAAATAACTGCAGATCCCACTAACTTCAGTAGGAGCTGTAGTTCCTCAGTCCCTCTGAAGGACAGGCTACTTTTATAAAGGTGTCTAAATGTGGCTTTATGTAACTAACTTTGGGCACCTACACTGGGCCTATTTCTTGTCAGCAATTACTTTCGTATTGTGGTCAATGAAATAAGAGAAATTTTTATTTAAAGCAATTAAATTGGCTTTGTCAGCATTGAAAATTCTAGAGAAAGTGGAAAACAATGCTACTAGACAGTGTAACATTGTGACAGGATGAACCCCGCTTCTGGGATGCCACCTGATGTACTGGGATTTCACTGAGCCTCCCCTAATCAATCAGCCTGCGTTCCCTCTCCCTGATTTTCTGAATTAGGCTCTCTGGCCTCTTGCAGCGCGCGTGCGCGCACGCACACACAAGTAGGCCCACACCCTGCTACAGACAGAGACTGAAATCAGCTCTGTGTGAGAGGACTCCCCCAGCACTCACGTGCACACCCCTTTTTGGGAAATAAACCCAAAATAATACTGTTTTGTGCCATATAGAAAAATCTGCACAGTGCAAGCTCCTAAAAAACAACCCTCTTCCTCAATGTGAAGAGAGATGTGTACACTTCTTGCCCCACCCCCAGTTAGAAATTGCATAAACTGGGTTTTATTGTAAATAAGAAATAAGTTTATTAACTACCAAAGGTGTATTTTAAGTGAATATAAGAGATAACAGACAGAACAAAGCAGATTACTAAGCAGATAAAACCAAACAAGCAAGATAAGCTAAGAAACAGGTTACAAAATGTAATTTGACAGAGTAACAGCCGTGTTAGTCTATATTCGCAAAAAGAAAAGGAGTACTTGTGGCACCTTAGAGACTAACCAATTTATTTGAGCATGAGCTTTCGTGAGCTACAGCTCACTTCATCGGATGCTCAAATAAATTGGTTAGTCTCTAAGGTGCTACAAGTACTCCTTTTCTTTTTGAAAATGTAATTTCTTACCCTAAATGTTATTTTAGGCAGGTTGCAAATTTTCCGTGGTTCAGAGCTCCAGTTATATTTCTCTTCAGACTGGACCCCTGTCTCTGTCTGGACTTCCCCCCGCCTTCCCTTCAGGTGGCTCTAGCAGTCTTTCTTCTTGGGAAGACACTCCATGGAGAGGAGGAGTCCAGTTTGCCTTCCTCCCCACCCTTACATAGGATTTACATAAGGTGGGAATCCTTTGTTTCCCAAACGTGACCCCCCTCCCCTCTCAGTGAAAAGTTACAAGAAGTCCCAGGTAATGTTTAGTATCAGGTGACAAGACCAAGTGACCTAGTAGTGTCACAGTTACGTCCCAGGAGGGAGAAAGATTAGTATCATAAGGGTTGTTCCTTCCTGATGGCTTATCAAATTTGATGGCCTGTGGTCTGGTGGGTGACTTCCCAATATACACCCACTTGTAATTGTTACATAGTCCATATTTCTAACTTTAGATACAGAAATGATACATGCATACAAATTTGGATAATCACATTCAGTAAATCATAACCTTTCCAATGATAACTACAAGAGCCATCTTGCATAAAGTATATCTCAGTTATGCCCTATCCATATTATAAGCGTATTTCCATAAAGAATATGGAGTGTAACATCACAAACATCCTACTAGAAACTATTTGTGCAGGATTTCTCTCATCATTGTAACACTGGTTCTTCCTTCACCCTTTACACCAGCTAGAATCATAGAATGAATATCAGGGTTGGAAGGGACCTCAGGAGGTCACCTAGTCCAACCCCCTGCTCAAAGCAGGGCCAATCCACAAGTTTTGCCCCAGATGGCCCCCTCAAGGATTGAACTCACAACCCTGGGTTTAGCAGGCCAATGCTCAAACCACTGAGCTATCCCTCCCCTGACTAGGGGCATATCAAATGGTGATCCTCATTTCATCAGGACACTGGTTGAATTATAATTTCCCAATCAAAGTGGGGACCATGGACAGTTTTTCCTCCCATATACAAACATCCTCTGTCTATGTCCCTTAGCGGCAACATTGGTTAAACTTCCTACTCCCTTCCTACTTCCCTTCCTTCCTGCTCCCAGGTGTCTCACATATACAGTAGGCTGCTGTAGTGAAATATACAGGTTATTCCACTTTCTGGTAATGTGCATAGGTCTGAGTCAGAATCAGGTTCCCAGACACTGCAGAAAAGTACTTGATGATACAGCAGTAGTACAGTATTATATCTTTCTAAGAGAGGTTTAATGCAATTGAGCCAAATCTTGTAATCCTTACTCCCTAATGAGTGCTTTGCCTGGGGAGGGACTGTTGGATTTGCCCTAATTGCAGGGATCTAATTTCACTGAATTTGAATATTCCTTTGTAGAAGCAATTTAGGGGCATATGGTAAACTACATTCTTTAACTATAAGCCACTTATATTCCTATACAAATAAAGAATGTTACAGTAAGTGTTCTGTATTATATATTAAAGTGAGCACAATGCAGGGTGGATCTAGCCTCCCCATTCAATGTGTGCACTGTGCTCAACTGCCCAGGTGGCACCACCCACCCATCTACCCACAGCAGCTCCTTTTACCCTGCAACCCTAATCCCAGACTAGTGCTGAGGGGAGACCCTCCAAAATTGGTAAGTGGGGCCTTGGGGAGATAGCCTGCCCGGCACACATCCTGCAGCAAGCTCCTGTCCTGGGAGGCTGGGCCTAGCTCCTTGCTCCAGGCATTGCGACCTGCCACACTGGGTCACAATGCCTCTCAGGTTTGGCTCGGCTGCCCCTCTAGGCAGCTGAGCCAAACCTCAGAGGCCCTGTGACTCTGTGCACCTGGTTGTAATGCCCAGAGCAGGGCCCAGCCTAACAGGACCAGAGTCACCATTCCAGAATGTGTGCAGGGTGGGGTATGCTCTCCAGACCCCCATTCCACTTCTCTGGGATCTCCCCCTCCACACTGGGCCAGAAGTGTAGGCTTGCCTGCTTTTGTATCCTTTATGATTTCTATGGGTGCAACTGAAACAGTGAACCTACGCTAATGCCATCCCTGGCACAAAACCAAAACCATGCTTAATCCTAGCCTCCTTTATTTCCCCATACATTTGCTCTAAAACACAGATGTTAAAGTTTTAAAAAGCCTGTTTTAAAAAGTTCCCCAGATGGCTGGACGCATTTTTGCCTGATCTTCTTGCTGATTATGTTGCATCAGTGACAATCAGATCAGCTCTGATTTCCAATGCTATTAGCCATCTTCCATGCACAAGGCCTTCAAATGGAAGCATAATGGAGTCACATGTGCTTTATGAAAACATTATTTACAATGATTTTGCCCCACATGAACCTCTGTGTGCTGCCTGATACAACACAACAAAAAAACCCTTTAAACACTGCACAGAACATGTATTGAAGACAAATGATGATGCAGGTCAGTTCATTACACTAAACAGGCCCTTTAATTTGTTTAGTGCTTTGGAGAAGTTAGCTTTCTATAGATAGACATTGACATCAGCTTTTACATGAAAACTGACCAAAAATTAAATTAGAAAAATAACATTTATTGTTTTCAAGTCAGCTTTTATTAGTGTGATGATTTCCCATCATTGGTCATCAGCAGGCATTGAACCCAGCTCCTCCAAAACAAAAAGCATAAGCCTCTACCTTCTTGGATTTCAAAGCATGTTGAATGAATCTGTTACCGTCTGTTAGCTGGCAACGCAGACCAGTCACCAGAGTGGGACAAACACCCAAAATGTGGTAAATGTGAGTTACATAAGATTATTCCGGACATCCCTAAATGTTAGTTGCTTACATTTAAAAAAATATTTATGTAGGAAAGAAAAACTAGATACCCTGGGCCAAATTCTCTCAGTTAAAAACAGTTGGTGAATGGTATCTGCAAAGAAAAATAAATTGCATTTGTGCCTTTTTCCCCTTCTTTATGATATATAGAAGCAGCCTGATTTTTTAAACTGGCTTTTCTTAAAAGCTCCCCCCCCCCACTTAAATATAAGTAAGACTAAATTTTGTGCTCCTTGTTTTTGCAGGAAAACTTCTTAGAAGTTCTTAAAATTGAAAAACGAGCTTTGTCAGCACTCAGTTGAAAGGAAAAGCGGTGCTGACTTTCACAATGACTGCTTTCCTGCCAAGTTTTTGTCAGAAGTCTGAATTAAATAAATATTGATAAAAAGCAAAAATAAAACGTGGAGTTTTTAAAAGTCTGAGTAAAAATACCCTGCCGTCTCAGTTACTCAGATTTCAGTCTCATCTTTTTCTGTGATACTCTGACTAGTTTTCAGTCCTCCAAGGAATCCTCCGGGAAAATCAGGGAAGTCAAGCCATGCTATTTCTAACAAAAAAACAAGCAGAAAAAATATTTAAAAATAAAACTTTCAAGTCTTCTTTACGTATCCTAAAGAAGCAAAATAGAGCACAGGTTTTCCTTACCTGGAGATTTTTAATGGAGTTACTTAGGGTTTCACTTGGTGTAACAGAGAACTTTTTTCCTTTAAGACAATAGATTGTTTGCTTCCAGTTTTCTAAAAGAGACGGTAATTCAATATGAGAAGTCCAAGAACGCTGTTTAAAATACAGTATTCCAGGAGGCTTGCTTTCCTAAATCTCCACTGTGATTTTTATTCACTTTTAAAAAATTCATATCACGTCCGCATTTTATAATGGAAAAAGTGTAAAATGCTGAAGAATTATTTACAGGGGAAACCTTGTGAGAGCCCCACTGACGCAGTTTATTCTAGAGAACCATTTATAGAAGTGCCATTTTGTCATTTTCACCCTGACTCTAAGCAGCATGTGATATTCCCATCCCTATACAATTGAGCTAATTATACTGTTTCCATAACAACCAATAGCAGTACATGAAATTACTTCCCAACAAGAGTATGACAAAATTAAGTTACAGGCTGCTAAATGTATCTCTTAGAGGTTCATACAGTGAAAGAGAAAACAAATCTGTAAAGCAGACAGGGTGGGTACCTAATGAAAGAGACCCAAAATGTTAAATACCCAGTGAAGAGAAGTCTGGACATTGTGCTCAATCCTGCATTAATTACACAGAAAAAACTAGGCTTGAACACAGGACCATAGGAATTTTTATAGTGGATGAGACCAATGATCCATCTAGTCCAGTATCTTGTCCCGATACCAGCAAAATAGCAGATGCTTCAGAAGAAGGTATAAACCCCCATAATGGGCACTTACAGAATAACATACTGCTAGGGAAAATTTCCTGCTCCCCCTAAGTTTTATAATAGCATATACTTTTCTATTGTGGGTTGTGTAACCGCAGATATTCTTACTATTCATAGATATGTCTAATCTTTTTATTAATTCAGCCAGGATCCTGGCCTCACTGTCTCATGACAACGCATCCCACAGGTTAGTTATGCATTGAATATAAATATTTTCTATTTTAAATTTACATTTTATTTTCATTGAGCACCACCTTGTTTCAGTAACATAAAAAGAAGATAACTATTACCCCATGATTAACCTTCTCTAAATTACAGAAGAGTCAGTCTTAGTATGTTTGTACAGTGTCAACCACAATTCAGCTGATCCCTGTTGGGGCCTCTGGGCACTACTGTAATACAAATAACAACAACAACAAGGCTATGCTCCAACTTAGCAGTTGCTATAAGTAAGATAACAGACTGTTCTTCTGGCCTGCCTCTTCAGGAGATCTCATCATAATCTGACTTAAACTTAAAGCAAGCCAGTTCCAAAATCATTTTACCATATATTATGCAAGGGAGGGAAAGAGCATCCCTCTTCCAATTCATACTCTTTCTTAAAATACACTCCATATTTGATCAATCCTGGATTATGAGAATGAAGACTACAAAGATACAGGGGCAAACTGAACAAAAGGTTTATTTTAAAGGAATTTAAGTTATTTTCCCCCAGGCACATACAACAATAATCAGCATTGATTACTATTTTTTTCCCCCGTTGGCAAACACCTAACACGCTACTAAGGCGGAAACTGTTATGGAGGAACCTAAAATCCTCATGAAGGGCTTCCTACTTCAGAACTACTACTGTTCTTACTACAGTCTAAAAGGTCTGTATCTTCCCATGTGATCTGGTAACATCATTCACGACCTACATTACTGACTGAACCACTGGAATATTGAGGAAGGTGAAGAGAAACCTGGCTGTGTCTCAGACTAATGGGTAGTCCGGTTCAAACTCCTAGAAACAGTCTCCTAACCCAAAGCAGGAAACCTGTTTAATGGTGGAGGAAACTGAGATTGTAGCTGAAGCTAGATTGTAAGATTTTGCAGGCAAGCTCTTTGAAACACCCTTTTTTATCTGCCATCCATAATGTGGTGATGTGTAGCTAAAATAAACCGCTACCATCACCACCACCACCACTACTAATAAAAAACAGTAAGGCAAACTGAATATCTCAGGAAAAGAACTGCACTCCAACCAAACACAAGGCCTGAAATCCAGGCATCCTACCATAGCTCTAACAGTCTGAGATCTAGCCAAGCAAAAAAATTACTGAAATAAAAAGGACATGGTCAAGGTTGGCAAGCCTAAAATTAGACCCAACAGCTGTGTTTTGGCTTGCTTTATGCCAGCCCTCCCCAAAGTGTGTATGTTCCCTTGTTTTGGGCAGGCAGCTTATTGATATACAGAAGAATCCTGCTCATCGCTGCAGAGAACTGGATTATATTTCAATACCTCCCTTCTTTTCACTATGGCATAAGGTGGAGGGCAACAGGGAGGCATTGCTTTTGTCACAATGTTTTCCCCATCTGTTAACAACTAATGTAAAGAGCTCCACAAAGAAAGACATCTGCAGTACACACTGAGCACATTTCTCATGCAGCAAAAATAGAGCCCATGGTTGGTTATTGGGGGATCCCCAATTTCATCTGCACAATATTGAAAAACTCCTTTTAGAAACACGACAGAATTGTCAGCCTTAGGAGGATGTTTATATTTAAGGTACTGTACTTTATATTTTGGATCTGTCAATCTTCAGTTTTCCTTCATGCTATACATTCAGTTGTGGAATTTTCCCCAGTCGTATTCTGCCTGGCCCCTGGACATGAAAAGGACTCAGTCTTTCTGTATATATGCTACATATCTATGCTCCTTCAGAAACAATTCAACTGAGAACTTCCTTGAACTTAAAGGCTGAGTCTACACCGTTTTTCTAGCAGTCTAACTATTTCACATAGGGGTCTGATTATTTACAATATGGAGAGACAAGGTGGGTGAGGTCATATCTTTATTGGATCAATTTCTGTTGGCGAGAGAGACAAGCCTTCGAGCCACATAGAGCTCTTCTTCGGGTCAGGGAAAGGTACTCTCAGCGTCACAGCAAAATGCCAGGTGGAACAAATTGTTTAGCATAAGTTGTTGTCACATATTGTAAGGGACCATTCAAGGACCGATATGGCTACAATTACACTACTTACAATATAGCTACACTGCCACAGTCCCTAGTATGGACACCGTGATACTGGTGTAATGCAGCATTACACCAGTATAGTTTACTCCCTTTTCTGTAAGGGTATGTCTATACTGCCCACCGGATCAGTGGGCAGTGATCAATCCAGTGGGGGTCTATTTATCGTGTCTAGTCTAGAGGCGATAAATCGACCCCCAAGAGCTCTCCAGTCAACTCCTGCACTCCACCGCTGCGAGAGGCGCAGGCAGAGTCGATGGGGGAGCAGCAGTAGTCGACTCACCATAGTGAAGACACCACGGTGAGTAGGTCTAAGTACGTCGACTTCAGCTAAGTTATTCACGTAGCTGAAGTTGCGTAATTTAGATCAACCCCCCCACCCCCACGCCCAGTGTAGACCAGGCCTAAGGGAATAGTACAACTTTTGTGCATAGGCAAGCCCTAACTTACATAGACAATGAAGGAAGCAGTTTGCCTTCTGATATAAACCCTTAACCCTTGCTAAAAGTGCAAAGCGCAGTGGCCAAAAAACAGTACTGAATGTTATATTTTCTGACAGGACCTCAAATCTGTGGTGAAATGACATGATGGCCAATAAACTCTTATGTGTCCTGAGGCTGAAACAACCACAGAAGTACCTATGGAATGGCTACCTCAGCATCAACATTCTGTTGTATGCGACTCTGAGAATCTTATACACACTCTCCTGATCCAGGATTAATTGGAGGCACCCATTTCAGCAAGAAGACAACTGGACACATCTCTCATTTTGCTGTGATGAAATTAGAACTGCCTTTGATATCATCGGGCAAGATTCTCAGGTGCTCAGCACCCACAGTTGAGTTCAGATTTTCAAAACAACTCAGCTCCTATTAGTTATCAAACTAAGGAGCAAATTCTCAAAAGAGGGCTCAGCACCCAGTGAGCTGTGCTTTTCTGAAAAGCTGGACACTGCTTCTAGTACCTGTCTTCTGAAAAACTGTCCAAAACATCCACCCCTGTGTGTGTCCAAAGGTGCAGGAGTGAATAAGTGAATGCTTGTTGTCAGCTATGCCTTCTTCACAGGGGCAGGGAGATAGGCACAGTATCTGATGTGTCTAATTTGCTATAGGGACCAATACCGGAGGCTGACAGAGGAGAGTGCTGGAGAACTGCTATGCCATTCACGGAACTGTTTTAGTAGGCTAGTTTATATTTCAACAAAGTCATCTAAGTCAGTTTTACTGGTTGTACACCACAACATGCACATGAACTCTTAAGCAGCACACAGTTATTTTATATTTAATTGATATACAATTATTTCACCACAAAACAGAAACCTATGAAGATAAAATATTTTGTTCCAAGCAAGGACATATAAAAAACAACAACATACCAAACAAACAATTGCAGTAGTTAGAGGTGGCAAAAACACTAACCTATCAACAAGGTCAAAACAAAAGGAACAAAATAAACAAAAGGAAGTATTTTTTCACACAACACAAAGTTAACCTGTGGAACTCCTTGACAGAGGATGTTGTGAAGGCCAAGACTATAACAGGGTTCAAAAAAGAACTAGATAAGTTCATGGAGGACAGGTCCATCAATGACAATTAGCCAGGATGGGCAGGGATGGTGTTTGTTTGCCAGAAGCTGGGAATGGGCAACAGGGGATGGATCACTTGATGATTACCTGTTCTGTTCATTCCCTCTGGGGCACCTGGTGTTGGCCACTGTCAGAAAACAGGATACTGGGCTAGATGGACCTTTGGTCTGACCCAGTGTGGCCATTCTTATGATCACTCATCTTCCAGGGTAGAATACAGAGAGCTTTAAATTGACACTGTTCTTGATATTAGCTTATTAATTTTACAAAAAAATAATAAATCAGTCTAGTGGTAAAATGGAAGCATGAATGAGCTGCTCCATAGTGGAACTTCATACTGGCATTTCCTTGATTGCCTCATCAGTTCCTGCAGAATTTAATGGACTGTGAATTTGGTAGGGCCCTATTCATAAGTATTTCACTGCTGATTGTTTTAGCAGAAATAATTAGCTACTGCATTCTTGGATTGCAGGCACAGTTTTGCCTAGTGGATGGAGTTAGTCAAAGTTTGGTTTTGGTAGCTTGAACCCCTCTGTAACTATCTGGAAACCAGCACAGATAACACCATGTATCATGCACAATGCGAATTTCAACACAATGCACCTTGATTATTACTCACCAGAATGTGAGTGAGTACAGTGAGGCTTAGAACTCTTTAAACAATTACCAATATCTGATCTAAGGCAATAGATTTTTTCCCAGGGTTTTCAGCCTGGAATGAAGTGGTAACTTACAGTTAATAAAAAGTGACCTTAGCTCTGTGGAACCTGTGAACCTAAAAAAAGTGTTTTAAGCTCCATGGCAAAACAAATACAAAATAAAAAAAAATGAATAACTAAATACGGGTTTCTGTGTGAAATTTTTCCCACAATTATCTCCAGTACTCCTATTATGACCCTACTGTGAAGAGCAAATTAAATCACCAGAGATTAATAAGTCTCTGACTTGGTTTTTAATCATTTTGATCTCAAAAAGCTTCCATAATTTCCATTCGCCTGAGGCATCCAGGATTGTGTTGAGAATGGAGATAAACTTATTAATAAATTGTGTCTCACTCAAGTGGCATTGACTCTCTCCATCAGCCTCTCTTTTTCTATAACACCCACAAGTTGTTCACAGGAAAGATGCAGGTTTTATTGTAAGAGTTCCATTTGAAAGAAAATGGTATTAACACTTAACCTGTTTTACAGTATCTACACAAAGGAAATTCAGGTTCCTGACTAAATTATATACTGTCAACTTTAAGATGATTATCTAAGGAGAGGTTACTTACTTGTACAGTAACTGCAGTTCTTCAAGATGGTTTGTCTCTATGGGTGCTCCACTTCAGGGGCACAAGTGCTGTGTGACTTCAAATCAGAGTTTTTCAATAGCAGTGTCCATGGGTATGTGCCTGTGTCCTACTCATGCTTGTGCTCCGATCCAAAGGTTTATAGGGAAGCAGGTCTGTAACAGCATGACACCTACCTCTTGTGAGCACCCCATTCTGGTCAGATGTGTCTGCTGTCTTTAGACAGTCCTAGCTGGGGTATTGGGCCATGCCCCCAGGGCTTCCTCCCTGGAGACAATGGTTTCACCCTCTCTGGGCCCTTCTGGCCCCAGCTGGGCCATTAGGTAGTTCAGATCCCCTTCTGGGCGTTTATCACTGTCCAACTGTAGGTCACTTCTCCAGTGGTCTATGAGGGGGGCTCCATGCCCACTCACTACTCCAGGTCCCAGTCTAAGGGGACTAGCACTAGTAAAGTCAGTACAAACTAAAATTTCACACAGACAATGACTTGTTTATACTGCTCTATATATTATACCAGTGGTTCTCAACCCACAGCCCACTTGCAGCCCAATCAGCACAGAGTTGTGGCCCATGTGACATCCTCAGGGCCATACAGGTAGTGTGTGTGTGTGTATATATATATATATATATATAGTGTGTATGTGGCCCATATAACACATAGACAGCTGCATATGCGGCCCACAGTGGTAAATAGGTTGAGAACCACTATACTATACACTGAAATGTTAGTATAATATTTATATTCCAATTGATTTTAAAATTATATAGTAAAAATGAAAAAGTAAGCAATTTTTCAGCAATAGTGTGCTATGACAATTTTGTATTTTATGTATGATTTTGTAAACAAGTAGTTTTTAAATGAGGTGAAACTTGGGGGACGCAAGACAAATCAGACTGCTGAAAGGGATATAGTAGTCTGGAGAGGTTGAAAGCCACTGGGAGCTGAGAAGTAGAATCTAGTACTGATTGCAAGATAGCCATTCCAAAGGCATCATCTGCTCCAGAAGCTTGTATGATAGCATAATGCCAGGAGAAGATGTGAACAGATGACCAGATGGCGGCTTTACAAATGTCTAATGAGAGTGTTCTTAAGACGAGCACTGTACCCTGCTAGAATGGGCAATCACCTTACGAGGAGGATGTGATCCAGAAGCTTTGTAGCATGTCAGAATGTAGCTTGAGACCCCATTTAGACATCTTTGGGTGGAGATAGAGGCTCCCTTCATTCTATCAGAAAATAAAGAGAGTCAAGGGGAGACTTTGAAAGGCCTGGTTTTTGACATGTAGAAAGCTAGGGCCCTTCTAAGAACCAGGCTAGCTTCCTCTTTGGAGTTACATGTTTAGGGTAGAAGATTAGCAACAGAATGTCCTGGTTACATGAAAGTCTGAGGAGATCTTAGGTAGGAAAAACAGTGTGGGCAAAGGGTCATTTTGTCTCAGTAGAATAAATTGTAGGGTAGATCCACCAGAAGCACAACCATTCCCCTATTCTCCTAGCTGAGGAGATGGCTATTAAGGAGGAGGTCTTGAAGGATAAAACAGAGAGAGCAGATCACTGGGGGCTTAAAACAACAGCTTCCTTGAGGTATTTAGAACACAATTGAGGTCCCAAGGTGGTATAGGCTCTCTGACATAGGAGAAAAGTTTGACCAAGCCCTAGATTAATCTGGATGTTATGGGGTGTGTGAATACAGAAGCCCATCCACAGGTGAGTGAAAAGCTGTCATAGCTGCATGGCGGATCTTGATGGAGTTCAGTGATAAACCTGAGGTTTTTAGGCTCAACAGCTAGTCAAGTACATGAGTGAGATAATCGTCTCTGGACTCCTCCATTTTTGCAGGCAAGGGTTTGGGGGTTTTTTGGGTGGATGGTTTCGTACTATTCAGCAGTCCTTTGCTTATTTCAAGTGAGCAGAACTTCAGATAACCCCGGGAGCAATTCAGGAGCCAAGCCTTGAAGTGTAGCTGTGAGCAATTAGGATGTTTCAGTTTCCCTGATTCCTGTGTCAGAAGGTCTGTACTCAAAGGCAGGCAAAGAGGTGGCTGCAAAGATAGGCGAATCAGGTCTGGGAGCCATATCTGCCTCAGCCAAGCTGGTGTTATCAGGATGATTTTGGCTCTCTCTTGTTTTACTCTGTTTAGGAGTTTGAGAAGCAACAATGTAAGTAGCAGAGTGTAGATCAGCCTTTGTGGCCAGGGGGTGATAGCCCCGACGTCCCCTGAAAAAATATTCCAGCATTTTGTGTTGGACAGGGTCATGAGAAGATCTCTCTCTGGGAAACCCCAGTGAGGAAAATTTCCCACAGGACTGAGCTGCTCAATTCCCATTCGTGGTCCTGGCAAAAATGTCTGCGGAGTGCATTCACTATTGTTCTGCAGACCCAGCAGATATGGTGCTGAGATGTCAATGAGGAAAAAATGTATCAGTTACAAAGCTGTATTGTCTCTGTGCATGCATCAGAACAGGGATCTTGCTTCTCCTTGGACGTTTACATAGTGTACGGACACTCTGTTTCCATCATAATCCTGACCGATTGGCTCTCTATGAAGGGAAGGAAATGAATGCTTGTGTATTGGACTGCTCTGACACCAAGTAATTTGATATGAAGTGTGAATTCTCGGGAAATCCATCTGCCTTAGGCTATAAGGCCCTGGAAGTGAGCTCCCCAACCCATCCATGAGGCATCTCTGGTAACAGTCCTCATGGCGGGTGGGGTGAGGAAAAAGTGAGAATGGGATCCTCACACAGACCTTTCGTTTGTGGGGTGCGTAGACTCTCCAGAACCTGGCTTGGCAATATCTCGACTGCAGTCTGGGTGGAGTGTAACAAATGGGCAGGCTGCAGCAGGTCCATGCTGTGGTTTGAGGACTCCTCTGAAGTGCAGAGATGAGATTGAGCATCGTAGTGAATTTGTCCACGAGCAACAAGACTCAGGCAGTTGTGGAATCCAGGGTGGTTCTATGAATTCTATGTATTGGACAGGCATCAAAGTGCGCTTTTTTGTGTTGAAACTCAGTCCCGGGGAGCAGAGGAGAGCCAGGACACTGCTGGTCACAGACTGTAGTACAGGAAGGGACCAGCCCTTGAGGGGCCAGTCATCGAGATAGGGACTATCCCTAGTTGTCGTAGCTGTGCTGCCACAACCAAAGGACTTTGGTAAAGACACTGGGGGAGGTCGAGAGGTTGAGAGAGCACTCTGTATTGGCAGTGATCATTGCTGACTGAACAGTAGCATACCTCCCAACATTTCCAGTAGCTAGAGTGGGACAGAGTGGCAGATGGGCCAAGCCTGAGTGGCCCTGTGACCTAGCACACAGTGTCACAATGCCATTCAAATTTGGCCTGTGTGCCCCATCATAGATGGAGACAAAGGGGTGGATGGGCCAAACCAGAGTGGCATTGAGACCCTGTGCACCAGGTCACATGGCCACTCAGTTTGGGGGCACTTTCAAATGGGGGCACCAGGCAAATTTCCCTTCAATTGGGACAAGAGTATTGGGGGTCAGAGCAGGACAGTCCCACAAAACCCAGGACTTTTGGGAGGTCGTAGAAAGTGTTTGTGAATGGGATGCATCATTATATGAAAATATGCATCCAGAAGGTAGAGGGCCACATATCAGTCTCCTGAATCTAGAGATGGTATTCCTACTAAGGTTACCATCCTGAACCTCTGTGTTTGGATGAATGTGTTCAGACTTCTGGGGTCCAGGATTGGTCTGCATCTTCCTTTGTACTTGGGTACCGGAAAGTATCTGGAATAGGACCTCTTCTCAATGAAAGGAGAGGGAATTGCTTTGATCACCCCCAGGAGCAGAAGGACTGAACTTCCTGTCTCAATAGATCCTTGTGAGAAGGCTCCCTGAAAGGGAATGATGTGGGATGGGTGGCACCGAAGTGAATGGCAAATCCTGATGTAAAAACTTCTAGCACTCCTCTGCCTGAGGCGATCTGCTCCCATGATGGTCTGAAATGGGAAAGATGATCCCCATAGGATGGGAGAGGAAAGGATGGTGCAGCAGTGGATCCAGGACTCAGACTGATTAGTGGTTCTCAACCAAAGTATCAAAAAGCTGTTGACTGGGTGGTGATAGTCAACGAGGAATTTTTCCTCTGATACATAGGCTTCGTTCTGGGTGGTTCCAAAGTCTTCCGACACATACAGTACAGTTAGGCCCTTAAGACGCTGATATCGTCCCTCACTCAGACCCTGCTACCAGCCTGCTTATTTGTCCCCTTCAATTGAGTGTTGGGAGCCACTATAGCTGGCACAGAACAGCAGTCATGAGTGAAAGAAGAAAACGCCCCTCTGGGGCAGCATTCAGAAAAAGAAAGAAAGCAAAGGAAGCTTTTCTATCTAAGCAGGAAGGAGCTCTCCTGAGATACATAGACACAAATGACACGTTTCAGAGTAACAGCCGTGTTAGTCTGTATTCGCAAAAAGAAAAGGAGTACTTGTGGCACCTTAGAGACTAACCAATTTATTTGAGCATGAGCTTTCGTGAGCTACAGCTCACTTCATCGGATGCATACCGTGGAGGAGGCATTGTTTCATGATCTCTGTGTGTATATAATATCTGCTGCAGTTTCCACGGTATGCATCCGATGAAGTGAGCTGTAGCTCACGAAAGCTCATGCTCAAATAAATTGGTTAGTCTCTAAGGTGCCACAAGTACTCCTTTTCTTTTTATAGACACAAATGTTCATGGTGAGCCTTCTGGCCCCAGTGAGGATGTGAGTGGTGAGGCGATGCCTGATCTTCCAGTTAGTCAGAGTGCAGGTGACCTGGCAACTACTGCAGCATCCATATCTCCGTCTCATATGGATGTGACCATGCACATTCCTGAAGAAAAATGTAGATCAGAGAAGAGTGTGGTGGAAGTGCAAGAAACAGCTGCTGCTGAGTTTAGTTCCTTAAGTCTAGATGATCCAGGACTGTGGACCCACTTGAACAGTAGGCTGAGGGACTTCCTTCTACTGTATGGGCCACAGCACATGAAAAACTTCATGTTCCCCAAAGACAATGAAAATATAAGTTTCCATCCAACACATTACTGGCATGAAATACCCAATGGTGACAAAGTGAAGAGGCCATGGCTTATGTACTCAAAAACCCAGAATGCTGCATACTGTTTTGTTCCAGTCTAATGTTCCAGTCACATTGGGTTCTACAGGAACAAAGGACTGGCTAGAAATCTAGCATGCCATGAGAAAGCAGCAAATCACCAGAGAACATTCCACAGGTGGAAAGAGCTTGAGAGGAGACTAAGGTTAAAGGCCACCATAGATTATCAGCATCAAGAGAAGATTACATCAGTCTCTTTACTGGCAAAATGTTCTGAAAAGGCTCATTGCCATTGTGAGATTGCTTGCTACCCAAAACCTACCTCTACGTGGCACTTCAGATCAGCCATATGTGCCAAACAATGGAAACTTCCTTAAAAATTGTGGAGCTGATGGCTGAGTTTGATGCTGTACTCCAGGAGCATCTAAGAAGAGTCACCACCCAAGAAATGTATACACACCACTATCTTGGAAAAACAATTCAAAATGAGATCATACAGTTACTGGCAACAAAAGTCAAACAGAAGATTATGGCAGATCTGAAGTCAGCAAGACATTACTCTGTTATTCTGGACTGCACACCTGACATCAGCCATACGGAACAAATGACTTTAATGGTGCATTTTGTAACAACAACAGAACCGAGTGAAAATGTCCCTGCAATGGTGACTGTCAGAGAGCATTTTCTAGAATGTATTGACATTGATGATACTACAGGAGCTGGTATGACAAATGTGCTTCTTAAAAAGCTGGAAGATACGGGAATTGCGATAGCTGGCGTGAGAGGTCAGGGCTAAGATAATGGTGCCAACATGAGAGGAAAGAACAGAGGAGTGCAGACACGGATCTGAGAGTTAAACCCTTGAGCTTTTATTGTCCCGTGCAGTTCTCAGTCATTGAACTTGGTGGTCAGTGATGCAGCATCAGCTTCTAGTGAGGCTGCTGAATTTTTTAATGTAATTCAAAGCATCTATGTATTTTTTTCTGCATCAACTCATCGATGGCAAATTTTTGAAGCAACATCTGGGAACATCCTCTCTGACACTGAAACCACTGAGTGTCACATGATGGGAAAGTCGAGTGGAGGTGATAAAGCCTATCAAACACCAAACTGGGAAGATAGATGATGCCACAGTTGCCGTTATGGAGGATAATGCTATGACAGGAACTGTTCGTGGGAGAACAGTGGCAGAGGGAAACGGAATCACCAGAAACATACATAACTTCAAATTTCTGTGTGGCTTAGTGTTGTGGCATGACATACTGTTTGAAATAAATGTTGTAAGCAAGAGACTCCAAGGTGTTGACCTTGATATATCTGGAGCAATGGAACAACTGGACAAAGCAAAGTCATACCTACAGTCTTACCGGTCAGATGAGGGATTTCAAAATGTTCTGAAGAGTGCACAGAAGTTGGCAGAGGAACTTCACACTGATGCTATTTTCCCACCCATTCAAGAATAAAAGAGTCACCGAAGAAGAAGACACTTTGATTATGAGGCATGGGATAATCCCATAAGAGACCCCAAACAACAATTCAAAATTGAATTCTTTAACCAGGTGCTAGATTGTGCAATACAGTCAGCTGAAGAACGTTTCATGCAGCTCATGGAACACAGCAATATATTTGGGATGTTGTATGATATCCAAAACTCCTCATTTTACCTGAAGAAGACCTACACCAGCAAAGCAGGGCACTAGAGACAGTGTTAACACATGATGACATGCACGATATTGATGCGAGTGATTTAGGTGATGAACTGAAAGCCCTTTCAAGATACATTTCAGCAGGATCAACTCCAAAGGCTGTTCTGGAATATAGGCACAAATAAGATGACCACCCTCTTTCCAAATGGTTTTGTTGCTCTGCGCATACTTCTAACACTTCCTGTAACAGTTGCCAGTGGAGAACGCAGCTTCTCCAAGCTGAAGTTAATAAAAACACAACTACGCTCCACAATGACACAGGAAAGGCTAGTCGGCCTTGCAACCATCTCAATAGAGCATGAGCTGGCCCAGACTGTGGACCTTCAGGAAGCAGTTCAAATCTTTGCAACCAAGAAGGCACGGAAAGCACCACTTTGATTTTTCAAATAGATAAAAATGCCAGTGTTTACTACGCAGACAAGAAAAGTTACATTTGCTGTTCAGGCATTTGAAAGTTAAGTGTTACTTAAAATTTTTGAACAAGGCATTTTAAGTTGTTAGTTCTCCTTTATTGGGGAAGGGAGCAGAGCAGTACCATGAGAGAAGTAGAACAGGAATAAGGCAGAATTGAGACCTTTCAAAGTTTTGGCCCAAGCGAGGGGGCATGGGGACACCATTTGAGCTCCCTGCCTCAGGTGCCAAAATGTTGTGGGCCGGCCCTGAATCTACCACTGAAGTCACTTGGCCAGGGAGGAGGAAGAGGACTGGTTAGATGTTGCCACTTTGTCCTCAACTCCCAGATGGTGTTCCTTTGGAGGGTCATCACCAAGCAGAGGGGACATGATCATGGTTTGTTGAAGGGCACCCCTCTAAGTGGGACCTCTTGCTGAACGCTGCCCTGTAATACTGCACCCCATGTTCTTCACAGTTGTATGATTGTGATAATTATGACATAATTAAGATGCATTTTGTACAAGATGGGTCATGTAAGGTGTCATTGGAAAAGTTATGATTTGCTGAATATAATTATCTTATTTGTATGCATGTATCATTTTTGTATCTGAAGTTATGACGATTGATTATGTATCTGTATTTCACATGTAGTCACACCTGCATGACACCCACTAGGCAAATTGCTTCCAGTCTAGACAGCAGGCTGTGAAGGGCCTATTCAAGGTAATGGGCCATTAGGAAAAACAATAGGTCTCTGGTGAGCCTTCCTGAGAATGCTCCAGACAGCCTGTAAGTAATGGCTGCTATGACTCAGCAAAGTATGCAAGGGCATGTAACCAGGCCACATGATTCTGGACTCCATATTGGGATGTCTGCATTTTTCCACAAACTGGACTGGGAGCCAAGTTTGAAACAAAGGGTTCCCACCCTCTGCTAAAGCTATATATGGCAGGGAGTGACATCATCTGTTGTTCATTACTTCCCCACAACTGAACATCTAAGAGACGTTCCTAAGGAAAAGGACTTGGAATGGGGGAGGGGATCCCAAGCTGCAAAGCAAATGCAGCTTGTCCCTTAAGAATCTGCAAGCCTGCTTGTATCACCAGCCAGGGTGAGAATTTGCTAATTCATATCCCATCTTTCTAGTATCTTAGGCTTAGTTTGTGTTTTTGTTTATTTACTAGTTAATCTGTTTGCTATCGCTTATCACTTAAAATCTACCTTTTGGAATTAATAAACTTATTTTATATTTTAATCTAAACCAGTAAGTTTGGAGTGAAGTGCTTGGAAATCTTAGCTCAAGGGGTAGGGGGCTGTTGGATTTCCTTTCCACATTGAGACAGGAGTGAACTCTATGAGCTTACGCTGTACAGTTCCCTGTGCAACGCAAGATGGTATCATTTTGGGTTTATATTCCAGTGGAGGGGTGCATGCCTGGAGAGCTGGGAGTCATCTTGGCTGTAGCTTCTCTATTGTTGGTTCATGCAGTGGATGGTCAGAGAGCCTTGCATGTAACTGCAGCTGGGTGTGCCCTATCTGTGTGAATGCTGGTGGAAGACCCGGAGCAGGTCTGCAGCTTGTCACAGTACCACAGTGTGAGAGGGAGCCCAGGCTGATGAGTCAAAGGGCTCATGACATTCCAGGGGGAACCCGTCACACTGTTCCTTTGAAGGGTCATCACCCGGCAGGGGGGGCATGATCATTGTATGTTGGAGGGTGCCCCTCCAAGTGGGTCTTCTTGCTGAAGGCTGCTCTGTAATACTGGTCTCCATCTGCGGCCCAAGGATTTCAGAAGGCCCACTGGGATAGAGCTTAGGGGTACGGTGGTGGACCCCAAAGGTGCTTCTGCCAAGGTGGTTGATTCATCACTGACTGACTCCTGGGAGCTCCACTTCAAAACAGATTTCCGGGGAAGGAGGAAGAACCTTGGACTGAGACCTCAGAATCTGAGGAAATATTCTTCCCTGTTTCTGCATGGCAGAGGGAGGCTGGTCATCATGGTACTAAGAAAGGGTAGTCAGATTCCTCAATGACCAGGAGATCCCTTTATAGCTGGGATCTGCTTAGGACCAGTGAGAAAGCCTGTGATGTGGCCAGTGGTACCAGAGACAGGATATCAGGACAATCCGCACATGTCTTATGCTCCTGGCCTGCTGGTGGGGCTGGTACCAGGGGAGCCAGAGCCAGAGCTGATTTCTTTGAAGAGTTCTTTTGCCTCAAGGACCTTGAGCTGGGTACCAGCTGAAAGTGCATATGCACCCAAAGAGACAGCTACTCAAAGAATTACCTTTCCAGTAAACTTTCTTGTGACATTGATTAAATCTGCGGAGGAGTCTGAAGAAAGGATAATATTAATACCAGTAACTCCTTGAAAACAACTCAACAGCAAGCAAGCTGGTCTCCATATTGGAAGAGAAGATTGAAGGTCTGGAGCAACAGATAACAACCCTGCATTGCATACGAGAAACTGAGGATTTTCTGGACAAAACTCAGGATATGCTTCTAGGGGCACAAAGCTCTAAAGATATAGAGCAGGTTGCACAGAGGAGCCAAGAGGCCAGTGAAGAAGCTTGGCAACATGTGACCTCCAGAAGAGGTAAGCGGAATGTCCGGGTTCCAGTAACACAGACACAGGTAACTAACCGCTTTCATGTTCTCTCCACAGGTACCGTTGCGGAGAGTGGACCAGATGATATGTCTGGGGCGAGAAAGCAGAAGGAGACTCCGCTGGTTGGAAGGCATGAGATGCGATGTCCTGAGGTTGGGGGTTCCACGACCACCACTCCCAAGAGGAGAAGGCGGGTGGTGGTGGTCGGGGACTCTCTCCTCCGGGGGACTGAGTCATCTATCTGCCGCCCTGACCGGGAAAACCGAGAAGTCTGCTGCTTGCCAGGGGCTAAGATTCGCGATGTGACGGAGAGACTGCCGAGACTCATCAAGCCCTCGGATCGCTACCCCTTCCTGCTTCTCCACGTGGGCACCAATGATACTGCCAAGAATGACCTTGAGCGGATCACTGCGGACTACGTGGCTTTGGGAAGAAGGATAAAGGAGTTGGAGGCGCAAGTGGTGTTCTCGTCCATCCTTCCCGTGGAAGGAAAAGGCCTGGGTAGGGACCGTCGAATCCTCGAAGTCAATGAATGGCTACGCAGGTGGTGTCGGAGAGAAGGCTTTGGATTCTTTGACCATGGGATGGTGTTCCATGAAGGAGGAGTGCTGGGCAGAGACGGGCTCCATCTTACGAAGAGAGGGAAGAGCATCTTTGCCAGCAGGCTGGCTAACCTAGTGAGGAGGGCTTTAAACTAGGTTCACCGGGGGAAGGAGACCAAAGCCCTGAGATAAGTGGGAAAGCGGGATACCGGGAGGAAGCACAGGCAGGAATGTCTGTGAGGGGAGGGCTCCTGCCTCATACTGGGAATGAGGGGCGATCAACAGGTTATCTCAAGTGCTTATATACGAATGCACAAAGCCTTGGAAACAAGCAGGGAGAACTGGAGGTCCTGGTGATGTCAAGAAACTGTGACGTGATTGGAACAACAGAGACTTGGTGGGATAACTCACGTGACTGGAGTACTGTCATGGATGGTTATAAAGTGTTCAGGAAGGACAGGCAGGGCAGAAAAGGTGGGGGAGTAGCACTGTATGTAAGGGAGCAGTATGACTGCTCAGAGCTCCGGTACGAAACTGTAGAAAAACCTGAGTGTCTCTGGATTAAGTTTAGAAGTGTGTGCAACAAGAGTGATGTAGTGGTGGGAGTCTGCTATAGACCACCGGACCAGGGAGATGAGGTAGATGAGGCTTTCTTCCGGCAGCTCACGGAAGCTACTAGATCGCATGCCCTGATTCTCATGGGTGACTTTAATTTTCCTGATATCTGCTGGGAGAGCAATACAGCAGTGCATAGACAATCCAGGAAGTTTTTGGAAAGCGTAGGGGACAATTTCCTAGCGCAAGTGCGAGAGGAGCCAACTAGGGGGGGGCGCTTTTCTTGACCTGCTGCTCACAAACCGGGTAGAATTAGTGGGGGACGCAAAAGTGGATGGGAATCTGGGAGGCAGTGACCATGAGTTGGTTGAGTTCAGGATCCTGACGCAGGGAAGAAAGGTAAGCAGCAGGATATGGACCCTGGACTTCAGGAAAGCAGACTTCGACTCCCTCAGGGAACGGATGGCCAGGATACCCTGGGGGACTAACATGAAGGGGAAAGGAGTCCAGGAGAGCTGGCTGTATTTCAATGAATCCCTGTTGACGTTACAGGGACAAACCATCCCGATGAGTCGAAAGAATAGTAAATATGGCAGGCGACCAGCTTGGCTTAATGGTGAAATCCTAGCGGATCTTAAACATAAAAAAGAAGCTTACAAGAAGTGGAAGGTTGGACATATGACCAGGGAAGAGTATAAAAATATTGCTCGGGCATGTAGGAATGATATCAGGAGGGCCAAATCGCACCTGGAGCTGCAGCCAGCAAGAGATGTCAAGAGTAACAAGAAGGGTTTCTTCAGGTATGTTGGCAACAAGAAGAAAGCCAAGGAAAGTGTGGGCCCCTTACTGAATGAGGGAGTCAACCTAGTGACAGAGGATGTGGAAAAAGCTAATGTACTCAATGCTTTTTTTGCCTCTGTTTTCAGTAACAAGGTCAGCTCCCAGACTGCTGCGCTGGGCATCACAAAATGGAGAAGAGATGGCCAGCCCTCTGTGGAGATAGAGGTGGTTAGGGACTATTTAGAAAAGCTGGACGTGCACAAGTCCATGGGGCCGGACGAGTTGCATCCGAGAGTGCTGAAGGAATTGGCGGCTGTGATCGCAGAGCCATTGGCCATTATCTTTGAAAACTCGTGGCGAATGGGGGAAGTCCCGGATGACTGGAAAAAGGCAAATGTAGTGCCAATCTTTAAAAAAGGGAAGAAGGAGGATCCTGGGAACTACAGGCCAGTCAGCCTCACCTCAGTCCCTGGAAAAATCATGGAGCAGGTCCTCAAAGAATCAATCCTGAAGCACTTGCATGAGAGGAAAGTGATCAGGAACAGCCAGCATGGATTCACCAAGGGAAGGTCATGCCTGACTAATCTAATCGCCTTTTATGATGAGATTACTGGTTCTGTGGATGAAGGGAAAGCAGTGGATGTATTGTTTCTTGACTTTAGCAAAGCTTTTGACACGGTCTCCCACAGTATTCTTGTCAGCAAGTTAAGGAAGTATGGGCTGGATGAATGCACTAAGGTGGGTAGAAAGCTGGCTAGATTGTCGGGCTCAACGGGTAGTGATCAATGGCTCCATGTCTAGTTGGCAGCCGGTGTCAAGTGGAGTGCCCCAGGGGTCGGTCCTGGGGCCGGTTTTGTTCAATAGCTTCATAAATGATCTGGAGGATGGTGTGGATTGCACTCTCAGCAAATTTGCGGATGATACTAAACTGGGAGGAGTGGAAGATACGCTGGAGGGGAGGGATAGGATACAGAAGGACCTAGACAAATTGGAGGATTGGGCCAAAAGAAATCTGATGAGGTTCAATAAGGATAAGTGCAGGGTCCTGCACTTAGGACGGAAGAATCCAATGCACCGCTACAGACAAGGGGCCGAATGGCTAGGCAGCAGTTCTGCGGAAAAGGACCTAGGGGTGACAGTGGATGAGAAGCTGGATATGAGTCAGCAGTGTGCCCTTGTTGCCAAGAAGGCCAATGGCATTTTGGGATGTATAAGTAGGGGCATAGTGAGCAGATCGAGGGACGTGATCGTTCCCCTCTCTTCGACATTGGTGAGGCCTCATCTGGAGTACTGTGTCCAGTTTTGGGCCCCACACTACAAGAAGGATGTGGATAAATTGGAGAGAGTCCAGCGAAGGGCTACAAAAATGATTAGGGGTCTAGAACACATGACTTATGAGGAGAGGCTGAGGGAGCTGGGATTGTTTAGCCTGCAGAAGAGAAGAATGAGGGGGGATTTGATAGCTGCTTTCAACTACCTGAAAGGGGGTTCCAAAGAGGATGGCTCTAGACTGTTCTCAATGGTAGCAGATGACAGAACGAGGAGTAATGGTCTCAAGTTGCAGTGGGGGAGGTTTAGATTGGATATTAGGAAAAACTTTTTCACTATGAGACTGGTGAAACACTGGAATGCGTTACCTAGGGAGGTGGTAGAATCTCCTTCCTTAGAGGTTTTTAAGGTCAGGCTTGACAAAGCCCTGGCTGGGATGATTTAACTGGGAATTGGTCCTGCTTCGAGCAGGGGGTTGGACTAGATGACCTTCTGGGGTCCCTTCCAACCCTGATATTCTATGATTCTATAGATAACATTTAGTCCAGGGCTTGGGGGCTATAGCTTTTGTGGTATTATAAGACTTCCTAACAGTAACTCAAATACTAATAGTCAAAATTAATATGGTTCCCATAGGATTACTCATGGGGCAAGGTACTAGTCAATATGTGATCACAGGTGGCACAATCTGGCCTTTAGGGAGCACACAAGTCAGATTTGTCTTTACTCTTGAACAATGAGTTTTTTTTATTTCCCCCCCCCCCTCAATTCTGTTGAAAGAAACTCCTTTAACGCAGACACGTGGCTTCCTAGTCACAGTACAGAATTGTCTGATCCTCAGAAGAGAGCAATACTCTGAGTAGGACAAATTTAAGTACACAGGAGAGAAAGTAAGGAATGGACTTCAAACCCCCTGTCAACAATTCTGCAGTCAGCTCTCCTATGTCTCTGAAGGGGCAACACAGAGTAGGTTCAAGACTTGGTTGGTGAGGTTACAAGAAACAGATTTATAGACATACAGAGAACTCAAATTGACATGCATGCCCTAATGTGCAGACACGTACTGCCTAAAATTTAAAGTTAGCTGGCCATAGCTTCAAGGAGCATAAAGGCTAAAGAAAGCTATTTTAGGTAGTCTGTGGTACAGACTTCTACCCGCATAGCTGTATCAGTCAGGGCTGTGAAGAGGTGTGATTTCTGACCAACATGGGTGTCCTGGCAGAATCCCCTAGTGTAGGTGCAGCTATATTAGCAAAACTGTGCATTTACCTGTAGGGGTTGTTTTTCCTGGGGGTGGTTTTATGATGCTGGTACAAAGTGCAGCTTTACCAGTATAGCGGTGTCCACACTAGCAAGGTTTTGCTGCTATTGTATACCAGTATTTCTATACTAGTGTAGAAACAGCCTTGGATTTCTGCTCAAGGACCAAAGGAGCCAGGGAAAAGCACAATTAGATTTGTTTCCAGAAATGGGACAACAGGCAAGCCAATTGAGTAAATAAAGACATAAGTCATTACTCCACTTCAATGGAAATTTCTAATCAAGGGTTCAAGGGATAAACTGAATGCAAGTAGTAAGTATTGCTTTAATAAGTGTTCAGTTATATTAGTAATAAAATTGGTGTAAACAAAGTAGAAGAAAGGAAATTAGCATTGTTCTTACTCATCACACATTGTACGAACAGGAAGAGCAGATTTTATCCCAAAAAACAATAGTATAACTGTAGGGAGCCAGGGTGGCTCCCCTCCGAACCAGAGGGTAAAGAGCCATCCTCTGAGCCTGAGTGGGCGGGGCCAGGCCAAGCTTCCGCCAATCCCCGGAAGGGGAAGGGTGGGACAGGAAGTACAAAGGGCGGGGCCCACTGCCCAGTGAGGAGAGCACCAGGGAGGGAGACAGACACAGGTGGCTGGCTGCTCCCTCGCGATCCTGCTGCTGACCCAGGCGAAGCCCTGGGCAAGGAGGAGCCTGACCAGGGGGAAGGCCTGTGGCAACCAGGGCTGCCGGCCGCTGAATACCCAGAGGACCTGGAGGGGCCTGACTGCAGCCCGGGCCAGCGTGAGTCCGATACCGAGGGGGAGCGGGAGTGGCCTGCAGCGGAATACCCGGAGGAGATGGAGGGACCGGAGCTGCCCGCAGCGGAATACCCGGAGGAGATGGAGGGACCGGAGCTGCCCGCAGCGGAATACCTGGAGGAGATGGAGGGACCGGAGCGACCCACCTGAGAGAGACTGGGTAGGAAGTAGCCCAGGGGCCCAACTACACCGTGGGGTGGGTGTGTTTGGTCAGCAGGTGCGGACAACCCCGCTGACCCAGCGGCGGGACCTTCGCCTCCCGCCACTGTCAGGGCCCTGGGCTGGAACGCAGTGGAGTTGGGTGGGCCTGCGTTCCCCTACCCCAGTGCTCCCCCGCCTGAGGGGCGCGCGACTGACTCTTGCCAGCACACCTTCCCGCTAATTCCCCAACGCCCGGGAGGTGGGGCCGAGGCCTGCCACGGAGACCATTGCTCTCCATCGCCCCTAGGGGCTCGGAGGACCGACCGACACCTGTCACAATAACAAATACGCAAAGCATTATCTCCAGGGATTATACTATGTGCAGAATATGCAACCTAATAAAAGTTTTAATGTTTTGTTAAACAGTCCACTAGAGAATGAATCATCTCCACAAAATCTTATATATAAACAAAACATTGGAAACTACACACTACCTAGATCTATCACCATTTGATATGTTTGAAAGAGGAAATAGAATGCCTACAGGACCGCTGAGTAGCAGGAACTGATACAATCATCCTAAGAGACGATTCATAGATGAGGAAGGTTTGTAGAATCTTGTACATCCACTTTTCATGATCCCAATGTACTACATAGCTGTAACTGACAGAATCAGGGAAATAATTCCATGAGCATTTTATAAATAACACATCAATGGTTGGATTTTTCAAGATTTCCCGAAGGTGTTAGATGCCCAAATCCCACTGAAAGCCAAAGAGAACTGGGCACCTATCTCCCTTAGGTGCTGCTGAAAACCTCTCCTGAAATACAAACTACTTGCTATGTGCCTGATCCAGAGCATTTTGGAGTTGGTGGGTATCTTTCCATTAACTTCAGTGGGTTTTGCATTAGGCCCTATATGAACATACTATGAATTATTGTACCATGTCTTCCACAGAGGCCACGACCAGGTGGTTCAGAGGAAGAACTAAAGCCACCATAATTGATAATTATATCATAACATTCCTCCAGTGGGAAGTTTTTTCCCAACTCCTGGTTGGTTTACAGCCTGAAGCATGTGTGTGTGTTTACCTTATAAATAAATAATTATCTTAACTAGCTCTTTCTGAAGTGCCAGTTGGGGAACCTAGCGCTCACACTGGTGACTAGTATGTCAAATAAGTGGTCCCCCATTGAATCCAGTTGGTCTACTCATGTGAGTCACTGCTAACAATATGAACAAGGTGTTCACAATCTAGTCCACAATGTGAAATTTTTTTAATTCTACTAAACTCTGTCAGTGGCAGTGAGTTCCACAGGTTAATTATGTCAATTATTCCCTTTTATCAGTTTTAAATTCATTGCTTTATCACTTCACTGGGTCTCTTTTTAACTTTTATCATCAGAAAAGGCTAATAGGAGCACTGACTGACCTTCTCCAGTCTATTCATTATTATATATGCCTCTGTCATGGCTCTCTCGTTATTTCACATCACCTTCTACGACTAAACTCATAGGCAACATAATAAACTCTGTGGTTAGCACCCACCGGCAGCCAAGCTCCCTCCCTCCCTCTGCCCCCAGCGCCTCCCAACAGCCAGCAGCCCTGTCGATCAACTCCTTCCCCTCCCTCACAGCGCCTCTCGCCTATGCGGGTCAGATATTCCACGGCATGCAGGAGGCGATGTGAGGGAGGGGGAGGCGTGGGGATGGGGCACGCTTGGAGGAGGGAGGGGGAACTGGGTGGGAAGAGGTGGGAAAGAGGAGAGTTGGGGCAGGAAGAGGCGGGGTGTGGGTGGGGGCTTGGGGGAAGGAGTGAAGTGGGGGTTGGGAGAAGAGGCAGAGTGGGGGTAGGAAGAGGTGGGGCAAGAGATTGGGGGAAGGAGTGGAGTGGGAGCGGGGTCTGGGGTTGAGCACCCCCAGACAGAGCCGTCCCTTGAGAACAACAAATTCAGGCGACTGCTCCGAGCCCCGTGCTTTGGGGGGCCCTGCGGGTCGGAGCGATTGGCTGGCACAGTCAGTCCCGGAAGTGATGGGTTGGTCCCAGGAGTAAAAGACTCGTCACTTCCACCCCAGGCCCCACACCCCGCTTGGGACAGCCCTGCCCCCAGAGAAAGTTGGAAGCCGGCCCCTGTGACTAAACTTAACTAGTCATCATCTCCTATGAATCTCTCCTTAATGGAATTGTTTTCATTTCCTGTTTTCAGAGCTCCTCTAATTCTTTAGACCAGTGGTCACCAAACTATGGGGTGTGCCCCCCTAAGGGAGCATGGAGGATCATCCAGGGGGAAGTGGCAGAGGCCGGCCATCCCCAACGTGGGGTGGGGAGGGAATGCCACCCAGCCCTGCTCTGCCCCCAGCTCCACTCCAACCCCACTCCCGGTCCCAGCCCCTGGCTGCAGCTCCAGCCCCAGCTCCACTCCTGGCCTTTACCCCAACTCAGCTCCCAGCCCCGGCCACAGCTTGGCTTCCGGCCTGGGGACCTCAGACACATTCCATTACTGGTGGGGAGGAGCACGAGAGGAAAAGTTTGGGCACCCTATGTTAGACCCGTTTAGATATGGAAATAAGCAAAAGTTATTATTTGTATGATTGTAGCACCTGGGAGCCCTAGTCATGGACCCAGACCCCATTGTGCTAGGCACCGCACAAACACATAACATTCCTTGTCACAAAGAGCTAAGTATCCAGCAACAAACAGATGGATACAGACAGAGCTGGGAGTCCAAGGAAACAATAAGGCAACATTGGCCAGCATGATAAGCAATGATCTCAGCTCACCAATAGCCTAACCATTGTCAAGTATTTTTGTAAGCACCATGGTAAAGGAGAATTTTAAGGAAAATAGTGAAAACACTATTCAGGGTAAAGACACACTATGAATGTATCTAATGGAATTATGCACTTTTCAGCATTAATCTATATCCCTTCCTTAATAGAACTTCATATTTTATTGCTATGCAGTGTGCCAGCTTTGTTTTATAGGGACCAGATTACTACGACAAACACTTCATTTGTGACTGCTGTCAGGTTTGAACACAGGTTTGCAGAGATGAAAACCTGGTGTTTTAATCCACAATGACAGCTTGACTCTTGCTAAATTGAACATAATAACCCAGGGTTAGATTGCTACTTTCCCTGTGCCTCCGCACTGCAGGGGATCGAAGAAGCATGGGGGGAAAGATCCTTCCCTAATCATTGCATTCCCCACATAAGGGCTAATAACAAGTCTTTGTGCTTAAGATATGCAAGGACTGCAAGCTAGTGCTCAGAGCAAAGCAATTCCCTCCCACCTCCCCCCAAAATACCAGCATACAAAACTGGCCTGTTGTTGGTATGAATTCAGAGTGTATCCTATCCAAAGGGCTAGCAGCAATGGTCTGCTCAGTGAGGGTTATGGATTAAGGGACATATTTGCAAAAGTATTTAGGAACCTAAAGATGCAGAAAGGAGCCTAACAGAGTTTACAAAAGCACCTAAACAGGTTAAACATCTAACTCACTTAGGTGGTTTAGTAAATCCCACTAGGTGTCCATCTGTATCTCTAGCAGCCTAAATATCTTTGCAAATCTAAGTCTACAATTTAGTACTAAAAATTAAAACTCAGTACAGTATTTTCAAGACTTTTGAAGGCTAATCATTCCTTCATGAGAATGAAGTCAACCATCACACTAAAAACCTGATCCTCAATTTGGCAAGCAACCATCTTCATCTCTGCAAAATTACTGTTCAGTATACCTTCTATTTTCTACTCAGCTTCCTCAAATTCCTGACAATCACTCTACAGAAAACTGATCACTTCCTTCCTTTGTTAATTTGTGTAGATAAAACCTCTCATTCTGCATCAAACAGAGCATGTAATGCTCAATTTTCTTGTTTTGTTGTTCTTGGGGTTGTTTTAGTTTCTTCTGCTACTAATCTCATTACTTGCTTTCACTCAGTTTCTCCTGTTTTACCATGTTCAGGTTTTCTAACTGGCCTTAATCTAGGCTCCTTGTAACTCTGCTTCACCATATAGCCTTTTCCAGCATTATATGCATTCAATTCCTTCTACTAAAAACCAAAACTAGACTCCCATGCCACAATTTATTGGCATTTACAAGATCCAGATAGAATTTGCAGGAATGTGTGTGTGTAACTGTGAGAGATTTCTATGGCAGTAAAATGCTTTATGAAGCCCACACTATGAATCCCCAGAAACTCACCATATTTTTCAGCAGTTGAAACTAAGCCAGTAATATAACATTGCTGCCAACATTAGCCCACTATGGTTAACGCAAACGCAGTGAGCTCATACTCATCTACTTATCACCAGTTCATCATCATCCTGACAACTGTGAAATCTTGAAAATTTGCTATAACAATGTTATTCAATTGAAACTACATTTCAATCTAAATCTAAACGTTCCATAGTTACATTTTGTTAAATGTATTGACACTGACAATCTTATAAGGGCTGTAGTAGGTTTTTTCTGCTGCATGCAGTTTGTACATGAGCAAAATCCAGTCCCAGAACATATAAAGATATCTATACTTGGGAAACTGCTTTTAAAAAAAAAAAAAAAAAAAAAAAGGTAAATAAACACATTGTACTGGGAAATTGGGTCACAGACAATCTGTGAGGCAATGGACCTCATTAATAAAAGAACCTTTATGAGTTTCAGTAAAATAAAAGGAAAAACTGCACCAATACTGGATCTCTAGGGATTGTTTAAAACTTCAGAAAAAGGTATGTACCAAAAAAAAACAACCCAGCACTATAATACGAGCCTTCAAGCCTCTAAAATGTATTGTCTTCTGTTAAAGCAGATAACCAGTATTTCCATCTGTCTAAAACATATCTGATAATAAGACCTACTCTTTCAGTGTATGGATGAAAATGGGATTAAAACTGGGAGGGCGAAGGGGTGGTGGGAGAGACACACACACCTACCAAACTAGAAGAAATGCTTCATTAACCCTGACTATCCAGCAAGCGACAGGGTGAGAGGGGAACAGAAGCGCGCAGTGGTGGCAGGATCTTGGAGGAAGAAGTGGAGCAGGGGTAGGGCCTTGAAGGTGCGGTTACCAGCAATTAGAAACGTGGCAACCCTAAGTCCAAAGTGGGTTGGGAAAGAGGATTCCACCCCCTCCCACTCTGTTCTGACTGTTCTGCCCACTCACCATGTGTACATAGCCTGATTGTCAGAGTGGTGACGGGGAACAGACATGGTTCGAAGCAACTACATAAACTTGTCTAAGAGTCTAAAAAGGTTACAATGTTCTGAAGCAAATCAGTATTAATAACTGAAAAAGTTGTGGAGCAAATACGTTTAGAACCATATGTCTGCATTATAGTCAGCATTTCAGGAACTAATGGGGGCGACAGTTCAACATTAAAATGGATCCATTACAATTTAAAGTGATTTAATCAGATTAAGATCCTGGAAGAACAGAAATTCCTTTATGCGCAACTGAGTCCTAACTGATTCTACAGTCCCAGCCTCATGTGAAAAAGTAATTTATGGAAGAGATTAATAAGATCTGGAACCCATTTTCAAAACTTTATAGGAAAATTCATAGAGATGTAGCACAATTTAACATATGGTTTTATTGTATTAAGTGCAAGGAAGAAAAACGTGATTTGTGCATAGGTTTTTAAGGAAAGGCTCTTAAGAGGCTGGTATTTTTATTTCAATTCTAAACACACACACACACACACACACATATATGCATGTGGAGACTAGAGGCAGTAGTGCAGTCTAGTGGATAGGGCACTGGACAGGGAGTTGGAAGACACGGATATCATTCCCAGTTCAGCTGCTGCCCTGCTGTGTGACACTGAACAAGTCCCTTTACCTTTTTGTTACTCAGTTTCCTCACCCCCACCTGTTGTCTAACTCATCTGTTTAGACCGGGGTGGGAAAACTACGGCCCGCGGGCCGCATCCGGCCCATCGGACCTTTTAATCCAGCCCTCGAGCTCCCATTGTGGAATGGGGTTGGGAGCTTTCCCAGCGCAGGATCGGGGGCTTGCCTTGCTCCACTCCGTGCGTGCAGCAGTTCTGCGCAGCTCCCAGAAGCAGGGGCAGCCAGTGGGTGCTGCATGCTGCCCCAAGCGCCAGCTCTGCAGCTCCCATTGGCCAGGAACTGCAGCCAATGGGAGCTGCGGGGGTGGTGCCTGAGGACAGGGCAGAGCACAGAGCGGCATGGCCCCAACTCCACATGGGAGCCGGAGGGGGGACAGGCCACTGTTTCCAGGAGCCGCTTCAGGTAAGCGCCGCCCGGATCCTGCACCCCTGAGCCCCCCCGCACCCCAACCTCCTGTCCCAGCCCTGATCGCCCTCCAAACCCTTTGATCCCAGCCCAGAGCACCCTCCTGCACCCCAAACCCCTCATCCCCAGCCCCACCCCAGAGTCTGCACCCCCAGCCGGAGACCTCATCCCCCTGTGCGCCCCAATGCCCTGCCCTAGCTGGCCCTCCATACAATTTCCATACCGAGATGTGGCCCTCAGGCCAAAAAGTTTGCCCACCCCTGCTGTAAGCTTTCTGAGGCAGTAATTCTCTCTCGCTGTGTATATGCACTGGGCTTGGCACAATGGGGCCCTGATCTTGACTGTGGCCTGAATGTATTACTTTAACACAGATAACAAGAGCAGCATTCTACAGAACCTTGTCTGAATTTTTAAAGATATATATTTTATATGGATGAATTTGGTTTACATTGACATAGTTCATTCAATTTTGGAGGAAAATTTAGCTTATGTTTTTAATCGCTTAATTATCTGTTTTGATTTCCATAAGGAAGTAAAATATTTGTTATTTTTTAAAGTTCAAACAAAAATGTGTTCCCTAATTCACACCAAGGCCTACAGTCAAGTTTTTCAAACCTCTAATAGAGTTTGGGTGCCTCAATTTTTGGGTGCCCAACTTGAGACACCTTCAAGGGGCCTGGTTTCGGAGGATGGGTGTGAAGCACTTTTTTAAAAACGAGGCCCCTTTTAGATTTATCTAATCCGTAACCCCAAAACTGGGACACCCATTAGGGTTTTTAAACTCTTGGCGTACATGCATGCAGGGTTTCATGACATTTAGACAGAATGCTAATAGGATTTTATTCTTCAAAAATGAAAAAAAAAACAATTTAAAAGTTACTCTGTTGCAATTAGATTGGACAAGGCTCTAGCAAACACGCAACACCAAATATTTATTTATTTGTGAGAGATCAACTAGGGGACCCAATAGGGCTTTTACATTCTGTAACTCTATGATTCTATAAACAAAGAAGGTTAATATAGTGTGACAGGGTCGGGCTAGATGGCTATAGGAGAGTAATAGAAGACAGATATATTAGCCCCAGGCTAAGTAAGGTCCCTTTTCCCTGAGTAAGGGAACAGGGAAGGTTCCAGAACAATCAGGAACCTTCTGGAGACAATTAAGACAGGCTGATTAGAACACCTGCAGTCAATCAGGAAGCTGCTAGAATCAATTAAGGCAGGCTAATCAGGGCACCTGGGTTTTAAAAAGGAGCTCACTTCAGTTTGTGGTGTGCGTGTGAGGAGCTGGGAGCAAGAGGCACTAGGAGCTGAGAGTGAGAACGCTGACTGTTGGAGGACTGAGGTGTACAAGCATTATCGGACAGCAGGAGGAAGGTCCTATGGTGAGGATAAAGAAGGTGTTGGGAGGAGGCCATGGGGAAGTAGCCCAGGGAGTCCTAGCTGTCGCACAGCTGTTCCAGGAGGCACTCTAGACAGCTGTATTCCACAGGGCCCTGGGCTGGAACACGGAGTAGAGAGCGGGGCCGGGTTCCCCCCAAACCTCCCAACTCCTGATCAGACACAGGAGGAGTTGACCTGGACTGTGGGTTCCCAAAAATGGCCAAACTGAGGGCTGCTGTGAAGCTCCAAGGCGAGCAAATCCGCCAACAAACGCAAGACCCACCAAGGTAGAGGAGGAACTTTGTCACAATAGTTTCATGACATACAGAATATTTAACAAAAATATCTTATGTTTTAAATATTTGTGTGTGAAGTCAATGCTTATGAAGGTGCTTGAATACTCAGCAGAGCAAAGTCCTCTGTCTATTCATACAGCAGGCACAGCATGGGAAGAAAAATGCAAGCTTCTTTCAGCCCCGGTGGGATAACAGACTTCTATGGTTAGGTCATCCTTCGTAACTATTCACAACTTGACCTCATTAATGAAACTGTTAGGAAGTCTCAGGGATTTTTAAACCTTTTTATGAAGGCAAAGTTACAATAAAACATTAATATAGTACATGGTACGTTGCTTCTTTAGGATCAAGTTAATATTCAAAGAACCTGGCTAAAGATTCTGATTTGCTTGCTGGGGAGTCCACACTCCTGTCAGTATGCTAAAAAGAGCAACCAAATTTCTAAATACCTGTCCTCTTTTTGGTGCTCCTCTTGTGTATGCACTTGGTGTGAAACCTCTTCCGTTCCAAAGGCAGAATAAAATAATAAGAACTGGAGGAATGGATCAAATATGAAATTTCTTGACCAACTGTGATAGTTCTGGTGTCAATTTTTGCTACATGTATACCTGTCCACTAGAGACTGGACTGAAAGCAGCATCATTTTGCATAGGACACTAAAGCAACATCAATAGATACCAATGCTAGGCCATGACTAACCAGGGATGCAGTGAAGTGAAAAGCTCTATATTCCACTTCCAATTCCCTCTAGGAGGCTCACCAGCCTCTGTATACTCTGCAAGCCCAATGAAACTACTGCCCCATCACCTCTCTCTTCTCTGAAAGTTATTTGGCTCTGGTAGAGCTCTCTGCTTTGATTGGCATATGAATGCCCAACAAAGCCCAGCAAATGACCCTCCAGAGCTCATTTTATAATTTAAAATTTTCAAAAGCCACAGCAAAACAACTCCAATATCAATCCAACCTACTTTCCAAAAATAACCAAAGAAACCATCCATCCCTGAAAACTGGAAAAATATACAAAATTTGATCAAACTGTTTCTGAGATATGACGTACCAAGGGGCGGGGGAGGAGGGGAAGAGGGGAACGGGAGAGAGAGTTAACAAGGTATTTTTTTCTTTAAAGCGAAAAATCTTATATCTAAAAAAACGCCTTGCCCAACTGCCTTGTACTGTTCCAGAACAATTTTCCTCTGGCAGAAGACTCCACATGAGAAACTTCAGGCACATTTGGTTTCATTTAGGCAAAGCCAGAGAAGAGGTCAAAATTGGTCATATAATGGAAAGCAAGTCACAGCTACTGCCTTTCCATAAACAGCAAGGAAATCTGGTTGTAAGCCAATATTTATTTATAGCCAGCATTTATTTTTAGGTATTTATTTTAGTCACTAGAAAACAATTGCATCTAAGAAATATTTATTACTATCTGCAACATTTTTTATGGCGTCTGTCAATGCAAGTATTTTGTGACTCCTTGCAACTTATCTATGTTCACTATCTGAGTGCACACGCACACACTGCTTTCATTGCGATAGTACTGAAGCACCTGGAAGACCTGTTATGTTTCTAGCTAATGATAATGGACCTAATCCTGAGGTCCACGCTCAGTTTGTACTTGGTCCTTACTCAAGTGAAACTCCCACAGGGCCAACACCTGACCTCACTGAGTATTTTTTGCATATAATCATAATGAACTGATCACTGCTGGTGAAATACGGTATCTTTCAAGTCCCTCACCCCAAGACATTGTCCCATATTCTGAAGCCAAACTCCCACATTCCATTTAGAAATGGGAAAGGCTAACTAATGATCCTTTTAAAAAATGTAATTTTTTTATTTCATATGTGAAGATTTATGAAACAGAAATTACATAGATTTTTCTTTGTAGGCTAAAGCCTGATACCTTTCCAGGTTTTACTCCTTTCTTTCTTACTCAAAATTCTGCGCCATTTAGACTGATGTGTAAAATTCTCAGTGGTTGGCTCTTATTTCGCAGAACTATTTCCCTTTAATATTGAGATTTCCTTTCACTAATGTTTTCTGTACTTCTCCCCTTCTCTTCAACTCTACTAATTTGTTCCACATTTGGGGCTATGTACTGAACTGAACCTAGTCCATACACTCCACTCCTCCTGGCATCAATACACCACGGTACTTACATAGACCCCACCACCAAAGTATCTGACAACCTCCCAGGTTTTTATTGATTTATCCTTGGAACACTCCCTGTGAGGTAGGGAATTATTACCCACCACATTTTACAGACTGGGAATGAATTACAGAGAAATTATGTGATTTACCCATGGTCACACTGGAAGTCTGTGGCAGCAGCACATAGAGAGTGAGCGTAATAGGTTGCCTTTAGACACGCAGGGCTTTTCCAGGCCAGGAAAATTAGTATGGCCAACAAAGGCCTGGTCTCCACTTAAAGTTTAGGTCAACATAGTTATGTTGGTCGGGGGTGTGAAATATCTACACCCCTAACTAACAGCTATGCTGACCTAACCCACAGTGTAGGCGCAGGTAGAATGCTTCCATCAAAGTAGCTACTGTCATTTGGGGAGGTGGTACTCCTACACGGATGGAAAAAAGCCCTTCCATCAGCGTAGGCTGCATCCACACTAAGGGGTTATGATGCTTTAGCTACTGTGATGTAGCTATGCCAGTATAGTCCCGGTAGAGTAGACATATGCAAAGACAAAAAGAAAAGGAGTACTTGTGGCACCTTAGAGACTAACAAATTTATTTGAGCATAAGCTTTCGTGAGCTACAGCTCACTTCATCGGATGCATTCAGATGTAGCTCACGAAAGCTTATGCTCAAATAAATTTGTTTGTCTCTAAGGTGCCACAAGTACTCCTTTTCTTTTTGCGAATACAGACTAACACGGCTGCTACTCTGAAACATATGCAAAGACAGTGATTTTTTACAAATATATAGCTTGGTGTGGTCAATGCTATGGGCTAGCTAACTTACAGCTAATATTTTTAGACATCACTTTGTATAGACTAGGTGCTAAGTGGCATTTAAA
Organism: Caretta caretta; assembly: GCF_965140235.1. NCBI lineage: Eukaryota > Metazoa > Chordata > Testudines > Cheloniidae > Caretta > Caretta caretta. The sequence goes on along the minus strand of NC_134208.1, from coordinate 176,201,541 downwards.
AACATGTTAACTAACAAGTGTTGGCTAACATTTTAAAACCACCATGCATTTTTGCAGTCTACACAACACCACATTTACTGTCTAGGCCTTGTCTAGGCTCGGATTTGGAAGGTTAGCTAACATGCTTAGTGCAGATAAGGCACTGTGCACTTGTCTTTGTTAGGAGAAAAAAGGTGGGGGTTTTACCACATGGGAGATGGAGGTAAACCCAAGGTTCCCCTTTGCATTTATCTCAACCTTCTAACGTATGTGAAAACTGCAAACTGCTTTGTCCACACTAGGATTTGACACATGTTAGACAACATATTAGATAACATATGGTTTAAAAACCCACCTTTTTTCCCCAAACAAGGCTGTTCACATGTACTAGCCAGCACATTCCAAATCTTAGTCCAGATAAGGCCTTATTTGGTGGAAAAGCCTGGATGGGTACACATTTCCTTGGTAGGACTGAGACAAAGCTACCATAAATAATAACATTAACTGCTTTGAAAACAGGTTTATTTCCCCTCCAAATGAAGTGGCACCAGCAGCTGATCTCATTTTTTCCATGTGTCTTTTACTTAGCTCCCTGCAGAAATACAAGAGCCTGTGTTAAAAACTGCTGTCAATATTATCAGACCGACAGAGTTCAACCCCACATTACCTTTCAGATGAAAGCACATAGATATTTTCCAAAGCTCTCTCTACTAAATTACAGGGCTTAGATGAGCCCGCTGTCCTACTCCCCATATAAAGTCTGAAGAAGCACTGAATAGTGCACAGTGGGCTAAGTATTCATAGCTCCCCACCCAAATCCTCCTGGATCTTCCCCCCTCCAACAGTAAAGAAGCCCTGAGGACAAAAATTGAGGAAAGCATTCTCAGAGATCAAGAATTATTGAGCATGCAAGATGCATACATAATCACAGCTTCTTGAAGTCCAAGTGCTACCTGGACAGATGAACAAAACAGCATGTTATTCTATGAACCATTGATTATCTTCATATTTTGCCACTCAGGACATGGTTATTTCCTGTTGCACAGAGTGGATGAATTCCTTGTCTTCCAATCCAAGCCAGATGATTCACATTAGGCTAGTGACGTTAATGTCTTTAGAAATGCTGCCAGTGCCATAATGCAGCAGAGCTTTCAATGGGTGTAAGTTTTCTGTAAAGTGCATAATGGTTTTGCTGTTCTTAATGGTATGCCTTACTCTATCCCAAGATATTTTAAGTTGCTTACTGCAGTCATAGTCTACTAAGACCATTATCAACCATTCTGTCTGTATTAAAAGGGATCCCAATGCCATGACTACCATCCCATTGCAATCAGCTCATCAATATAGATAAGAGCTAGAAGCTTGATATTGATCGCTGCATCTAATGGACTCATTATGCAGAGTTCATTGTGACCTTAAAACAATTCCACATTGGATACTCACCCAGGTCCTTATTCAAAACAACAATCTGAATTATTGGGGGGGGAAGAGGGAGGAAGAGTAAAAAATGATGAGACCACTGCTGTACTTTAATTAGCAGTGCAGTGATAAGGTGGACTTTTTTGAGGCCTGCGTGAGGTGTTATGCAACACTATAGGCCCTATCCTGAACTAACAAGCAGCCAGTGTTCCCACACAGCATGAAACGGAAGTTAATAGTAACTGGTCGTTATTAGTGTTCATTATGGCAAAACAATCTAACTGTGTTATAGCCTACCGCTGCCTCAGTGAACTGGACTCATTCTGCTTGCTGTTTTCTGCACAATATTCAGTCCATGCTCACCAAAATTGTGGTTGTTGTATAACATCTTTAAATGTCACAGTAATTCAGCAAAACAAAATCTATTCCCTTCCCTACAGAAAAGCAGCACAAAGGTAAAGGATGAATGCATTTGGCAAATATTTTCCAATTAAAATATTTTTTTCTGCTCAGCACGTCTGCATTTATCAATACACACAAGCATTCATCTAGAAAAGAAGAATACAAAATACTATGAAATGTGCTTTGACCTGCCTTGGACCTGACCTTGTTAATACCTGACCTTGCCTGGAAGAACTCGGCTATGGACAATGCACTTTATCTAAGTTTCTCACTCCTTATTACACTTTAATGAACCATGAAGACAATGGAAGCTTTGAACGGTTAGTTGCAGTTATTGTGGTAGAGCCATATAGTTATTTCTCAAGAACTGTACTGCAAGTACACAAATCTCTCTTCCCTGATTGGGCACTATAATCCTTGTACACTAAGTGGATCAATCAGAATTGCCAAATAAGTTGCCTGAGCAAAAACATCACCTTAACTTCTCCATCCGTTCAGCAGACGTAGAAAGGTATAGGAAAGAAAGAAAGACGTAGAAAGCAGACTACAAAAGGTATAGGAAAGAAAAGAAAAACAGAGCTAAGAAAGTACTGAAAGAGGAACAGTTTTATGAAACGAGTGACATACTTCTCTTGTTTCCCGCTTTTGGGTTCAATCCTGCTCTCACTGAAATTAATGAGAGTCGTGCTTGTGAAATCAGAGTTTGGACTTTAACCAGAAGGTTACAATGTGAGGCCTAAATTTCTTGATAACAGTTTCCTTAGTTCTCCAATTACTTAGATTTACTTGGTATGATATTTCAGAAGCCTCTTTCCCTTTAACATGGCACTTTCAAAATGTAAATATATCAAAAAGACGGCTAAGAGGTGAATTGATCATGCTCTATAGGTACCTATATGGGGAGAACATTTCTGATAATAAAGGGCTATTTAATTTAGCAGACAAAGGTATAACAAGATCCAGTGGTTGGTAACTGGAGCTAGATACATTCAGATTAGAAATAAGATGCTCATTTTTAAGTGAGGGTAGTTATCCATTGGAACAATTTACCTTAGAACATAGTGGATTTGCTGTCAATTGATGTCTTTTAATCATGACCGTCTTTCTAAAAGATATATGTTTTAACTCAACCAGAACCTATAAGCTTAATGCAGGAATCACTTGGTGAAATCCTTCTGTGGCAGAAATGGGGGTGCAATAATTTATAAATGCTGTGTATGACCTTGATATTGGGATCTTTACTGTATGATTAAAGAGTTAAAAAGACACTCTGACAACAGGCAGATACAGTTGTCAGGGCGCCATTCTGGAAACAGATTTGCAACCAGAGATGTCCTCCAGCATGTGTGAAGAACTTAGGCCAGCCTAGGCTTCCACTGGAGGGTTGATAGGCCTTTAGGTAAGACAGACATGCATATAGACAGTTTTAAAATCCTTTTTTTCCATATGTTATGCTTTATCATGTGGATAGTAGACATAAAGCTGGCGTAGTAATCCTAATGTTGAATGAAACAGAGCAGGCACTGACTGAATGGGAATCAGTCCATAAAAGAATTAGAGACCACTTTCAAACTAGATTCTTCAAACTAACAGTCATATTATGCTATGCACCAACCAATGAAAACCCAAATCATAAAAAGCATCTTTGTCTTATCTGTCTCAGGATGTGTTAACCAAAGTCCCAAAATATGATGATATAGTGACTATGGGTGATTTTAATGCAAAGACTGAAAGTAACATTAATGGGCTGGACAAAGTCATGGGCAAATGTGGCAGGGGTTTGGACATGAACCTAAATGGTGAAAAATTATTAGAAATTTGCAGGGTGAACAACCTAATGATAGGTTAAACAATATTTCCTCATAAAGAAACCCATAAAGCAACATGGTACTCCCCAAACGGCACTACAAAAAAACCAGATAGATACTTCTGCATTACAAGAACGTTTTGCTACTTGTTGGCAGATATACATGCATACAAGGCGGCAGATCTGGGCAGATCCATAACCTTTGTATCACTAAACTGAAGATCAAGTTAAAGAGGATGAAGAAGGTAAAAATACAACTGTGCATTATCAATTAAAAGATCAAACACAAAAAGCTTCTCAGGCTGAACTGAAGAACAGGTTCAGCATTCTAAAGGAGTTAACTGAAGAAAACCAAGACATTGATAGTCTTTGTGAAGACATCACCAAGTGCAACCTAGAAGATGCAAAGACAGTTCTATCATCATCAAAATCTAAAAGGGAAGAATGGATTAGTGGCGCTACCTGGGCAGCAGTGGAAATGAGAAGTTTAAAGCAAAAACGTATGAGTGCTAATGTAAACGGACCTCTCAGAGTAGAGTTATTGTGTTATCATTTGAAATACATCCAAGGGTCATCCCGGGATAAAAAGTAAAATGGTAGACAAGATAATACAACTGGTAGTAAAAACAAACCAAACCAACTACACCTTACAACTTAACAGGGATTTTATTTAAAGTAGAACAACCAACACTGGATTTCACCTACTTACAATAACAAATATATATGAAGAACACATATAATAAAAAAAAATAATGATTCTGAACCTTTGGAGTTGGCAATATGGATAATTATAATGGTCCCTTTTGGCCTTAAAATCCATTAAGCTATGAAATTCCAAAATTCCTGCTGACTTTATGAAGATCCAGGGTCACAGAATTAGGCCACAGTTGTGGAACAGGGTAGTCCTAAAACAACTTGCCTAGCACTCATCTTCACATTGTATTAGTGTATTCTATCTTTTTTATTAATATGCCAAATTTAGGTTTTATAGTGCAATTTGTTGTATGCACACTTGATTTCAATTAGGATGGGAATTGATATAAATGTACTTTATACAAGTTTTTCTTGCACTTTTAATAAAAAGACAAATTTACATATAAGAAGTTAAGAGGTAAAGTTGATTATTTTAAAGGTTTGAATAAAAATGGTTATTTCCATTTTAGTTGACAAGTGTGGAAATTGTTACTTTATAAAATGGATTAAATATCTCCTAGACTGGAATATTGGGAGCTTTCATTCATACTTAAAAAGTAAAATAAATTCAGTATTAAGTGCCCCAATGATTAAAAAAAGAATTCCTCTGTTCTTTAGTCTGTCTGTAAATGCTTTCAGTTTTTATAGACATTTCAGTGTGGAAGTGATCACTACTTTGGGCCTGCACTCTGCCAGAGGATTTAACAATTCAACCGTATTTGATTATGTTTAGCAGAGCTTTAATCTTCCACACTGGGAGCTAAATCTCTCTCAGAATCATAGAATCATAGAATATAAGGGTTGGAAGGGACCCCAGAAGGTCATCTAGTCCAACCCCCTGCTCGAAGCAGGACCAAATCCCAGTTAAATCATCCCAGCCAGGGCTTTGTCAAGCCTGACCTTAAAAACCTCTAAGGAAGGAGATTCTACCACCTCCCTAGGTAACGCATTCCAGTGTTTCACCAGTCTCATAGTGAAAAAGTTTCTCCTAATATCCAATCTAAACCTCCCCCACTGCAACTTGAGACCATTACTCCTCGTTCTGTCATCTGCTACCATTGAGAACAGTCTAGAGCCATCCTCTTTGGAACCCCCTTTCAGGTAGTTGAAAGCAGCTATCAAATCCCCCCTCATTCTTCTCTTCTGCAGGCTAAACAATCCCAGCTCCCTCAGCCTCTCCTCATAACTCATGTGTTCCAGACCCCTAATCATTTTTGTTGCCCTTCGCTGGACTCTCTCCAATTTATCCACATCCTTCTTGAAGTGTGGGGCCCAAAACTGGACACAGTACTCCAGATGAGGCCTCACCAATGTCGAATAGAGGGGAACGATCACGTCCCTCAATCTGCTCGCTATGCCCCTACTTATACATCCCAAAATGCCACTGGCCTTCTTGGCAACAAGGGCACACTGCTGACTCATATCCAGCTTCTCGTCCACTGTCACCCCTAGGTCCTTTTCCGCAGAACAGCTGCCTAGCCATTCGGTCCCTAGTCTGTAGCTGTGCATTGGGTTCTTCCGTCCTAAGTGCAGGACCCTGCACTTATCCTTATTGAACCTCATCAGATTTCTTTTGGCCCAATCCTCCAATTTGTCTAGGTCCTTCTGTATCCTATCCCTCCCCTCCAGCGTATCTTCCACTCCTCCCAGTTTAGTATCATCCGCAAATTTGCTGAGAGTGCAATCCACACCATCCTCCAGATCATTTATGAAGATATTGAACAAAACCGGCCCCAGGACCGACCCTTGGGGCACTCCACTTGATACCGGCTGCCAACTAGACATGGAACCATTGATAACTACCCGTTGAGCCCGACAATCTAGCCAGCTTTCTACCCACCTTATAGTGCATTCTTCCAGCCCATACTTCCTTAACTTGCTGACAAGAATACTGTGGGAGACCGTGTCAAAAGCTTTGCTAAAGTCAAGAAACAATACATCCACTGCTTTCCCTTCATCCACAGAACCAGTAATCTCATCATAAAAGGCGATTAGATTAGTCAGGCATGACCTTCCCTTGGTGAATCCATGCTGGCTGTTCCTGATCACTTTCCTCTCATGCAAGTGCTTCAGGATTGATTCTTTGAGGACCTGCTCCATGATTTTTCCAGGGACTGAGGTGAGGCTGACTGGCCTGTAGTTCCCAGGATCCTCCTTCTTCCCTTTTTTAAAGATTGGCACTACATTAGCCTTTTTCCAGTCATCCGGGACTTCCCCCGTTCGCCACGAGTTTTCAAAGATAATGGCCAATGGCTCTGCAATCACAGCCGCCAATTCCTTCAGCACTCTCGGATGCAACTCGTACGGCCCCATGGACTTGTGCACGTCCAGCTTTTCTAAATAGTCCCTAACCACCTCTATCTCCACAGAGGGCTGGCCATCTCTTCCCCATTTTGCGATGCCCAGCGCAGCAGTCTGGGAGCTGACCTTGTTAGTGAAAACAGAGGCAAAAAAAGCATTGAGTACATTAGCTTTTTCCACATCCTCTGTCACTAGGTTGCCTCCCTCATTCAGTAAGGGGCCCACACTTTCCTTGGCTTTCTTCTTGTTGCCAACATACCTGAAGAAACCCTTCTTGTTACTCTTGACATCTCTGGCTAGCTGCAGCTCCAGGTGCGATTTGGCCCTCCTGATATCATTCCTACATGCCCGAGCAATATTTTTATACTCTTCCCTGGTCATATGTCCAATCTTCCACTTCTTGTAAGCCTCTTTTTTATGTTTAAGATCCGCTAGGATTTCACCATTAAGCCAAGCTGGTCGCCTGCCATATTTACTATTCTTTCGACTCATCGGGATGGTTTGTCCCTGTAACCTCAACAGGGATTCCTTGAAATACAGCCAGCTCTCCTGGACTCCTTTCCCCTTCAAGTTAGTCCCCCAGGGGATCCTGGCCATCCGTTCCCTGAGGGAGTCGAAGTCTGCTTTCCTGAAGTCCAGGGTTCTTATCCTGCTGCTTACCTTTCTTCCCTGCGTCAGGATCCTGAACTCAACCAACTCATGGTCACTGCCTCCCAGATTCCCATCCACTTTTGCTTCCCCCACTAATTCTAGCCAGTTTGTGAGCAGCAGGTCAAGAAAAGCGCCCCCCCTAGTTGGCTCCTCTAGCACTTGCGCCAGGAAATTGTCCCCTACGCTTTCCAAAAACTTCCTGGATTGTCTATGCACCGCTGTATTGCTCTCCCAGCAGATATCAGGAAAATTAAAGTCACCCATGAGAATCAGGGCATGCGATCTAGTAGCTTCCGTGAGCTGCCGGAAGAAAGCCTCATCTACCTCATCCCCCTGGTCCGGTGGTCTATAGCAGACTCCCACCACTACATCACTCTTGTTGCACACACTTCTAAACTTAATCCAGAGACACTCAGGTTTTTCTGCAGTTTCGTACCGGAGCTCTGAGCAGTCATACTGCTCCCTTACATACAGTGCTACTCCCCCACCTACTCCCCCACCCTCAGGTGTAACTCTATTTAGTTCAAGGAAGTTACTGGGGATAAATTTGCCCTTGAAACTCCTATTTGGAAATCTGAAGCTCTCAAAAATGTGAAGCACTTAACAAATTGAAATCAAACCACAGACACACATGGCCAAAAGCTTGAGGTGATTAATCAAGGCCAGATTCCGCCCAACTTAGTGACACTGAGTAGCTCTTTATCCTATGTGTAGTCCCATTGCAACTACAGTGACATCTTCTTCCACCCTTACTCAAGTAGCAACTTACGCAATGATTAGCCCCATTGATTTCAATCAGATTATTCATGGAGAAAAAGTACCATGTCAATAAGGATGGCAGAAGCTGGCCCTCAGTTGTGACTCAGACAGGCTCTCACTGATGTCATACAGCTTTCTGCCTGACTAAGGACCGACTAAAAACTGAGCAAAGGCCTTAGGATTTGGCTCATATTGTACAGTCCTCTAAGCCAACTGCTTCTAATGTGAAATAGTTGAATCTCAAACACACCCCAAATTTCACAGAATCACAATGTGCTTAAACAGAGGCTGCCTTTTTATTATTATTCCAAACAACATCAGAAGTGCGAACAAATTAGCATTTTTGCTGCAGCCACGTTTCAAATTTTGGCCCCCAAAACATAATTTACCTCATTAAAGTCGTAGGTGTGCAGTTCACCTCCGAACAGAATGAAAAACAGTTCTTTTCCTGTCTCAGAAATTTGGTGCAATTAAGCATTTGTGACCTGAAAGAGCAACATTTGTTTCCACCTTATTCTGCAGACAAGGAACAAAAATTAAAAATGCATAGCACACAGTCCTTGTCATCTGCATTGCTTTCTACCATACAGACCTCTTAACATTGAATTTTGGGCATCTGATTTACATCATTTTATAAATGTGTGTTGATAACTCCAAATAGCTGCTCTATAAAATTTCAAATACAAATCTGCTCTGTTGCTGCCCGTTAAACTCCAGTGTCCCTGGACAGAGTGATTTTAAACATTTTTGGAAGCTGCAAGATGTGGTCATGGAAGAAAAATTATAGCTGCCCAAATGAAGTTGCCTAGCATGACTTTGGGCCTGCTGACTAAGAGGGTATGAACACAGGAAGAAATCTTTCATTTAAAGGAAGATACAGTTTCAAGGTCCTGTGACTAATAGAGTAATAAAGGTGCCTGACAAAGATATTTTTCCGCTTACTAAGGCTTTGTCTACACTTGCCATTGAACAACAAAACTTTTGTAGTTCAGAGGTGTTAATCCCCCATCCCCCGAAAGACAAAAGTTTTGCTGTGAATAGCGCATTGCAGGTAGAAGTATTTTGTCGGGAAAAGAGCCAACAAACAGCCGCTACACTGCCTGACTTTTAGCGACACGGCTGTATCAACACAGCCATGTCGCTAAAAGCTGCATAATGTAGACAAAGCCTTACACAATTAATAAGCACAGATTAATTACATCAAAATTCAGGTGAATGTCTAAACTGACTCTCAATTGATTCAATTGACTCTCAATTGTTCTGTGCTCAGAACTAAACTGGAAATAGTCCTTCTTGTTCAAGCAATCGAGGCTTAACTTGCAACTCTGTCAGTTGCTTTTTCCTTTGGAATCTACACATCAGACGCAACAAGCCAAGCCAAATCACATGTTCCGACTCAAATGGCCAAAGGAGAAAGAGCAACCTAGGTTTGCCTGGACAAGGACACATAGTATCCAGTCCAGTCCATGTGATCTTACACTGTGGAGTAGAGCAAACCCACAGAGAAAGTTGCAGCCCTGTGAAAATGGACACACAATGTCCTCCCTACTATCTTCTCTTTCACACACCCACACAGACACCCCTGCTCCTCTATCATCAATAAAGTTCCCGCTGTCTCCATCAGTATAGTTCCCACTATGTGCTCTGCTTCCCTCTATGGAGTCTCAGAGTCCAGCTAGGGCAGAAAGCCAACAGCAGCACAGGTACAGATCCTTACATGCCAGGATGACTGTGGGGAGAGAGGCAGAGGCTACAGGGCAGCAAGGAGAGGCTGCAGCTCACCTACCTACCTTTGGATCTGTAAGGTGTGGGATCCCTTTGGATCTGTAACCCTCCACTCACTGTTCAAACCTCCTTCCTCATGATGGCTCTGTGGCCTGGGAAAAATGCTATGCTGAATCCACAGATCTATTTCTTGGCAATGAAAGCATTCCCTCCACATACATGTATACAGGTGGGAAGGTCATGGGCCAAGATCAGTAACTTTAACCAAAATCCTTGAGAGGATGACAAGCTTTTGCCCTGCAGAATGGCTGCATTCAACACTATTAGTACTGGATGCTCTGGAAGCAAGGGAGTACCCCTGGGCAGAGGAGCCAATCCTGCAAGATGACAAATATCTTGCAGGAGGTGCTAAGCACCTTGCAAGATGTGGCCATAATGGTTCAATTCCATCCTCAGGCATAATACCCACTGCAGTCAAAAGGACTTGTGGCCATGTAGCTGAGGTCACAATTGGGCTTTTTGGCCCCCTGAAACCAATAGGAGTCTTTCCACTGACATCAATGGGCTTGGGACTAGGCCCTATGTAACACATGTCCAGTATCCTCTACCAAATGCCATTAAATCCTTTTCTGCGAGAAGCTGTTATCTAATAATGTACTGAGTGTGAATTACCTCCAAAACACTTTCAAATCCCTGTGTAACAAGATGCGACTTTTTCCTGATACCTTTATCTTTAATTTTAATATTTTTCATAAGAGCCCTAAACATATTAAAATTAATTGGCACCTGGAAGCAAAGAGGAAGACCTCATGGTTGCCTGTGAGGAAAAAAAAATTCTACACAACTAATTTGGGATAGTTAAGCTCAAGGGGGGTTGCTGGGTTTTAGCAAAACGTCCACAATGAATTGGATCCAGTGGGATGGGTCTTACGTAGGTTTGCGTCATTTCAGATAAACCTACTGATGGGTAAATAATGGGTAATACTGATTTGTAATGATGCCACAGAAACTTTTCTATTTTCACAATTTTTAATTGACATTTTTATATGAATACATACAGCAAAAATGAAAAAGTGATCATAATTACACAATCAGCAACTATCACCAATTATTTGGATTTGTTTTGTTTCATGTAACTAAAGGTTGTTCTTAAAAAACCTCAGAGCCAGATGGTCCCATCCTTCTGCCTGTGCTATGGGAACCTAGATTTGCTGGATCTTGCTAGATGGACTTCAGAAGGGGAAACACAATTTTCCCTGACCCCTTGGATCACCACTCACTGGAGGTGGGCAGGGTGAAGGAGTGGAGGCTTAGCTGTTCTCTATGACACTCGTTAGCCCCACACACTGGGAATCACAGATTAAGAGAAATCAGCCCAAGTTACCTGCATCTGGGCAGATTCATGGGTTTACAGAGCTGAACTTTCTTCCAGTTGTGCTTGGAGGGAATGGGATGAGTGGTGGAGTAGGGACACTGCTCCTCAGCCAAACAATGTATTGAAAATTTGGTGATTGGGCACTTGGAGTTTCCATTCCCCTCCATAGGATTTCCCCATATAACAACAGACAAGTAGAACTCCAGCAGTCTCAGAATCCTTATATTTGGCTTTCCGAAGTCAACATTCCATAGCAGGGGTGGGCAACCTCTAGCTCCGGAGCCACATGCGGCTCTTCAGAAGTTAATATGCAGCTCCTTGTATAGGCACCAACTCCGGGGCTGGAGCTACAGGCACCAACTTTCCAATGTGCCCGGGGGTGCTCACTGCTCAACCCCTGGCTCTGCCACAGGCCCTGCCCCCACTCCAACCCTACCTGCCCCCTCCCCTGAGCCTGCTATGCCCTTGCTCCTCCCCCTCCCCCCAGAGCCTCCTGCACACCACAAAACAGCTGATTGGGAGGTGCGGGGAAAGAGGGGGAGGTTCTGCTTGGCGGGGCAGCCAGTGGGTGAGAAGCACTAGAAGCAGGGCGGGGGGAACTGATGGGGGGCTGCTGAGGTATTACTGTGATTCTTTGGAAATGTACATTGGTAAATTCTGGCTTCGTCTCAGGCTCAGGTTGGTCACCCCTAGTCCATAGTAATGATCCAAATTCAATAAAACCCAGGAAACAACTAAGCTGAGCCCAAAGGCCATCCCCCGGTGGCTGTAATGGGTACTGTGCCTAGCCCATGTCTTTCAGTTACATTGATTTTGGAAACTTTCAGTCCAGTTATTGGTGTATATTTTGAAGGCAATCTCTCCCCTAGAAAAGCACTAGAGACTGCTTTTAAAAAAGAAATGCAGAGATTGTCTTTGCCTCTTATAAAAATCCCCAAAATCATGGAAGCCTGGAGGTCTGGACTTTGTGGGCACCAAAACCCACCTCTGTTGTTCATTATTCTGCCATTTACAACTTCCATCAAATTATAAAAAATTGGTCTCATTACTAGGGGGTACTTGCATTGCAGCATTTTGCATCTTCTGAAACGCAAAATGAATTCATGGATACTTTATTCTAGGACATGTTTCCAGCTGTGTTTCATAAAGCAGCCCCAGTTCACCTTTTAATTCACTCTGACCCAGTTCTGGGCCTTTTCATTTACAAGGGCAACAGGAGATGATGTCACCTAGATCTTTTGCTTTTAATGATCAGATTTAGCTGTAATTTTCTTAGTAAATAACGTATCAATGTTAAAGAGACAAAGTAACAGACTTTCTCAGAAATACATAAGGTTACAAAACATATCAGACATCCACTGATACGATCGTTTAATTTAGAAGGCATCAGGAGGAAACTGAACATCAATATTTGCAATTCTTTGCTAAGTGGTTCACAACAAATTGTGCTGGGGTCCAGTGTTTAAATAGATCGCAATGGGATTTTAAGAGTCTCTAGGGCGCAATATCTCACCCCCACTTTCAATGGGTGCATTTTCTTAGTTCCGATGCAAAGCAGCTGTTGCAGGTGCTCCTGGTCAACAAGGGAGAGGAGCTCTTTTAGGCAGGTTGGGGTTGCAATATTAGGAGAGGTATTTTAGTATCCCATACAGATTGTAGTTTACAGAAATAAGAGCTTGATATTAGATTTCATAACTGGAGGAGGGATGTTGTGTAATTGTATACAATTACTTATAAATATGTGCTGTAGGCCCACGCTGGAATTGCACTACTAACTGCAAATAATAGGGTGCGATTATTACTACCACAGAATTACTTTGCAGTAATAGGCACACAGCACCAAACCCCAACAGGCTCCCTTTATATGTTCCATATACATTTATTTCATGTCTTGTAGAGCTGATCAACATTTTTTGTTCTAAATGTATTTTGTAAGACAGAAAACCTAGGAAATGTCCATTTTTGGGCACAAATGTTGGGGTTTGCATTAAAAAAATAAGAAACAAAATTTGACCAATGCTCCTTCCCGCCTCCCCAAAATATAAAACCAAAAATTTTGGTTGGCACCAACATTTAAAAAAAAATTGATTTTCAGGGTTTAGGTTCTTTCTCCCCCTCCCTCCCCACCAAAAAGCCCCACACAGACACTTTTGAACAACAATTTAAGTTTTCACAGGAGGAAAAAACATTTCCTAACCAACCCTGGTGTGTTGCTTTTCAATGACCAAAGTTACACTGCACCCCTTTTAGATAAGAAAACAGAAATGGACACTGAGTAATACCTCAGAGGATCCCCTATACAGGTGAGCGCCAGTCTTCCCTTGCCTATGTAAAAAAGAGGAGTACTGCCTCTGCAGTATTTCCTCGCCACACAAAGGGGCTCCCACCGACACACAGCACATTGGAGACGTAAGTGGCACCATGGTTCAGTGGGTACTATCCACTGGACACCTACAGATATCTGGGCATTAACACTTGAACTGTCTCTCCTCCGTGACTGCTAGCAAGTTGCTACTGGAGGGCTCAGTGGCAGCCAATGCAGCATGGATCCTGCGACAGGCAAGGGAGAGGATCTCAATGGAGCCATGCAGAGATGCCTCTTCCAAGCAAAAGAGATCTGGGGTGGGGAGAAGCCTACAGGTCATGCCTCCACAAATATTTCCCCCCACTTAGAAGGTATTTTGGAAGTCAGTCCATTAGATGGGCCCCACAGAAGTTTTCCTGCCTCTCTTTCCCCTTCCGCAGAAGAAGACATCTGGCCGCACAGGATTAAAACAAAGCAACAATGATTTTCTGCACAGCTTGTGTATGAAGTGTAACCAAAATCCTAACAAAGTAAAGGAGTTTTCTAAAATCTGAAGCTAAAAAAGAAAAAAAAGCCTACCCCCGTAACACTGGACATTTTTATGAGTCTGCATTTATTATTATGAACATGGAATGGAGCAGGTGTGTCCTTCTCCCTCTTCTGCAGTAGAAGTACACTCTGTCAGCTTTCCCCCTCAACAGCTGTTAAATCTCACTACCTTTCAGGAGCCCTACAGATAATCTAGCCGTGACTTTATTTTTTGAAATTAACAAAAGAAATTATGTATGAAATTATTCCTTTCAGCTTTTTTTTAACTCTCAAAACTATTCATGAAGAATTTCCACTGGATCTGTAATAAGCAGTGAAATTCAAATCAATCAGATTTATATTTTTCACTGTTTTGATGAGAATATATTGGCCCAATCCTGAATATATCAGAAAACTGCATCACCCATATTTACAGCACACAATTAATTCCCTGGCTCTATTACACATACAAATGTTAAGGGACACTGTCAGGTTACAATTCAAATTAAAAAAAAATCCCACAGAATTAGTTAACACTCATAAAAAATGAGCAGTACTAAAACCAGAGGGATTTTAAAAGCCTAATTAGTTTTTCACTCCTTAGTCTGTTGGGCTGGAGCTGAAGTATTCCTGCCGCAGGCACACAGTTAGGAGTGGGGACTGTGTTACCCTAAAATGCCATGATATCTCTTAGCACCCAAGTCAATGGAAGGGGCTTTGTAGGAGCCCTGCAGGATTTCAGTTGCGCGATTGTGTTTAGCTTCCAGCACCTGGCAAAAGAATTAGAGGAAACTCACTCTCTCCTAAGCAGGTTATTCCTACATGGGACTGCATGAAGCTCCAAATGTCGTGTTTAAAATAAAACAAACATCTTGTTGCACTTCATTGGCTCATTTGGCTCAACGGTCAGTTGAGCATTGCGATTTCATTGTCTGATCAAACACACCGCCCCTGCAGAGAGTTCCTGCAGCCCCAAGGGAAGTCCTTGCAACACTGAGGACGTTAGCTGCTGCTCTGCATCCCAGAGATTAGCAGGAGTATTGCACACCCACACACCATGCAGTGCAGAACTACCCTCCAGCCTGCATTCTTTTGAGTGGCACAGGGACCACAGTTTGGGCCGCAATCTGGTGTTCTGTTTTAAACTGTGCACAATTGGTTGAAAACAGGAGTTTTGTGGATACAAGTCCCCTTCTAAAACAAGGTACAATAGCTTGAGGTCTACAAAGTCTGACACAAAGACCAGTGAAGTCAATTAAAAGACTCCTGGTCACTTCAGTGGGCTTTAGATCTGACCCCTCAGAAGCTTATTCCTTGAAAACAATGGATAAACAGAACCCCTGGAACTACATACAGCATAATATACTTGTATACTAGTCACATTGTCCTGAAATTCATGAAAGTCCATACATGGAAGAACTACTATTTCAAGCTGGGAAAGTAATCCATTTCTCATTCAATTTCTGCCCTAAACTTATTTTGTGTAAACTGCCAATTTCATTAAAGTGTGTCACTTTCACTTTTAACCTAGGGTGACTTCAAGTAAACCCATATGTAGATCTGCTAAAGAGTATTTGTCTGAGTTTTTAGTCTACTTACATACTATTTCTTACCACTAAATGAGATAAACACTTAAACAATCTAAGCATACAATAATATGAGATGTCTTAAGTAGTGAAACTCCCCTGGATAAGGGTTGTACGCCATGCAACTAGAGCAAGTAGCCATGACGAATTAAAAATTCCACAAGAATCACTTAAAAGTTGATAACTTTATAGTCGTTGAGTTAGAAATGTTGCTACACAAGGGCTATAGAAAAACGAGTCAAGATTTTCTAAAAGTATGTTATTTTTCAAAGAATTTTGGTATAATCAGCATTAGAACGTATCTACTTATAGTTTCTATTTTCTCCAGTACTTGCAGTACATTTAATAAAACCGTTACAATAATATGGTACGTGGTTGTTATATTCTAGATTCCATTTGGCTGCAATATAGGCATTCTTATTCCTTGGTGCACAGATGGAGTTCAGATAGGACATAGGGCAATACTTCCTTCCCTCTCCCTTCTTTCTTCCTGCTCCTACGTAATTCACCAAATGGCAGTTAACAACAGTCAATCTGCAGGATGGTATGCAGTCACCTTTTCTCTTCTGTTAATGTCAGCTACCTTTGGCTTATGTGGGTGACATTCTTTCTCATTAAGGATAAAGGATTTTTTTCTTTGTTTACATTCTTATTGTTATTGCACCTGTAACCACTGCAATTTCATAAAGTGAAATTTATTTTTCAAATTGAAACAAGTATATTTTGGATCTGCAAATGCTGACAGAGACCATTTAATTACAGAACTAAAGTATCTGCCTTTTTTCTTCCAGATCTGTCAACCAATGTCCAATAGAGTTTGAAGATTTCTTACCAAGACGACAGTTTATTTCACATCACTAATCTGAATATGGATTTCCTTAGCCACACCAAAGAAGGAAGCAAACACTGTTTAGCAAATGGAGCTCTGTTTCCCTCATTCCACTTCCTTCTTTTGAGGAATACTGAATAGCATGTTGAAATACAGCAATATGATCTGACCATGCAGAATAGCTCCAATTAAACAATATTTACTGTTTGTACTATGTAATCAAATAGGAACAAAGGCAAGCAACCTTATAAGATTCAAATATGTGGAATAGTGTCATGGTAAGACAGGCAGAAACTTCTCAAGGAATTAATCGATTACACAAATAGAACCCCAGGTCTCTAAACATCTCTTCCAAAAATAGGTTCTTTCTCAGAAGTCAGACAGCAGCACAGAAGACAGAAGCTCATTTAAAAAAAAATGTCAAAGATGAATTCCTGTTCCACCCTAATTATGGAAAATGATGCCTGTAACAAAACAAGTATTGCACAGGCAATACGCTGCAATTTACCCCACATCGCCCTACCAAAGTGGACCGTATTCCAGCAGAACTAATGTCTAAGGGTCACAAAGAAGTTCAATCTCCATGTCGAGTCCACTGTTGTCATTTATGCTGAGCACATCAGCAGGGGTGCCATTGGTAAAAAAGCTTTTTGTGATAGATCCCCTAGGAACTGGAGTTAGACCACCAACTAATTTCACACAGGCCACCCAAGAATCCCTCACAGCACAAAACAAGAGCAGGATTTTTGAGTAATTAGAGGATTTTTTTCCTTTCTTTTTCTTTTTGTGTGTGTGCTTTGTCAATTGTAATACAGAAATCAGTAAAATAACAGAGTAAGTGAGAAATTCTCAGTCCTGGTGGCTAAAATAACAGAAAAATCCTACACTAAAAACAAGGACTGACAAAAATAGGACACACAGCTCATTATGGAATCCATGCATTATAAACAATGCTGACATCATGGTACAGCTCACCATGGAAAGCCAGCTTTCCATGCCTTAGGCAAATGCTCAACTGCCTTCTACCAGCACTATTAGTCACTATCATGACAGCAATATAGGATGAAATCAGCATCCAATACATTGCATGGCTACCTTAAATGCCATCAACCACTGTAATAGCAAAGACCTGGAAAATTACTTGGAGCAATATTGTGATTTTGCTTGTGCTAGTACATTTTTCAATGGATGTAAACCCATTAAGGCAGTTAATCAATTACAAATCAAAATCCATTCTCTGTACTATTAATGAGTGTATCTTAGCTTAGCCAAAACCATAGACTGAAATGGTTTCCAATTAAACCTTTACAGTGTAGAAGTTATGAAAAGTAATATGAAACCTCTCCAAGCAATGTTACTTACAAAAAGCATTTTCCTTAGTTTACAAGCTTTAAAAAAATATAAATCAGATTTTTTAGCACCAATTTACCTTGGACCAAATCCTGATCAATGGGAGTTTTGCCTGAGTAAGACTGAGAAGTGAGTGAGTAAGGACCTCAGGATTCACCCATTCTTACAAACACATACACAGTCTGGTTCTATCACAATCTTCTGCGCTCAGAAAGGATATCAGAACTCTACATTTTCTTAATCAACTACTTCTCTCCTTTTCACAATGGTCCAATATTGCTTCAAAGAGATTACTCTGTACCCATCCTATGTTTCACTGACAGGTGTCTATGATAAAAGTCAGGGTGAGAAGGAACAGGTTTTGAATATCCTGCACTAAATCTTTAATGTGAAATATTTCAATAAAAACAAATTTAAAAATAAAATTAGGAACCTTTCAGATAACCCCCCTCCCATTTGTGTCACAGAGGTGAGGAACAGAATAAAGTGATTCTGCCACCCTTACTTCCATCAAAAATCCCAGCTGCTTCCAGTGACTGAGGGTTAGAGCATTGGACCTAAACAAGGGATTCAGTCAATTTTGCATTTAATATCTAATAAATTCCAGTTAATTTAATTACATTAATTTAGCTCCCAAATTCTTTAATATCTTCAAGTAGGTCACAAGTGTGGCCTACCCTGGAGAGTTGAGTACATCTCTGTAGGTAACAGATGCTAATGTACGTACAAACACTCAGCACCACTGACTGACTCACTGATCCAACAGAGGAAAGCCAATGAGCCAGACCCTCTGCTGGGCACAGTGCCAACAAGGGAGCCAATTGGGGCCCTCTGATTCTCAAGCCACTTTATGGCAGCCTCAGCACCCAGCTGCAGGGGGTGGCATAAGAGCCAGCTATACCTGTCTCAGACTCCCCGACCCTGTGGGAATCCCAGCTAAGGAGATACAGAGTCCGCACTCCGTATACCACTGAGGTAGTGAAAGGGGAGCCGAGCAGGACAGAATCTGGCACAATAACTTTACATCTAAAGTGAAAGAAAGGATGAGAAGAGAACTTTGAGCAGGGGGTTGGACTAGATGACCTCCTGAGGTCCCTTCCAACCCTGATATTCTATGATTCTATGAGATATTGATCAAATAATACATTGTGTGCTCCCAAAGGAATATTAATGCATATTTTAAAAGGGCATCAGTTTAAAGCACCAGCAAAAGTGCATCATCTTGACCAAAGGTGGTCACAAACATTACGCAGGAAATCCCCAGCCCCAGGAACGTCAGCCCAAACACTAGTGCCTGATTACTGGGTAGCACCTCTGCCTCAAGAACTGATTCCAGTTAGAGAGATTACAGCAAAAAGCAAACTTCCCTCCTGTTTACCATAGGTCCCTGCAAAGTTACACCACACCAGAAAACTAACACCACAGCATTTTCTTCCAAGACTAGAAACTTGCTTAGATGTTAAGAATTTGTAAGACTGTGTGATGTTGCCATCTGGTGACTCCTGCCATGACAATATGCATTAGTTTATCCTGGATTTTCTCTAATTCTGTCCACCATATTTCAAGGTATCTGAGGACCAGGAACCCAGAACTCCTGAGTGCTAACCCTTGCTCAGACATGGAGTCCCACCTGTGATCTATCTAGAAACTTGTCCAGGTTTTCATCTTATCACCATAGTAGATAAGCCCCTCAAAATCATCCATGGATTTTTCCTCAAGAACCCTGTGCAGTGGAGAAGCAGTATCATCTCCACTTTACAGATGGAGAATTGATGTATAGTGTAGATTCAGTGACTTATGTAAAGTCTCAGAAAAGTCTGCAGCTGAATTGGGAATTCAACCCAATTCTCCTGAAATCCAGTCCATTGCCCAACCCATTAGACCATAATTCCCTTCTTGCCTCATTTTCCCCATCTGTAAAAAAGGGCAATTTTAATTTATACTTACCTAAATCACAAGAGTGTTGCAAAGATTATTGATTTACTGTTTCTAAAGTGCTGTGAAGAGGAGAAATGCTATATAAGTGCAAATATTATGTAGTAGGTCATGTTACATTTTCCTAGTAGAAGGGTAGAGGACATCAGCCATGTCAGCACAAGCACTGTATGCACAAAATAAGGACACTGATTTTGCTAATTAAATAGGATTAGAGAAGAAAGAAATTCTAATGCTTTAAACTTATAGTAACCACTATCCTACAATTTGTTTGTACCGACTGTTTTCAAAGGCTTAGTAAATATATTTCAGCAAACAATGAGAACACCCTCAAACATCTGCATATATATACACTCTGTTCCATCTTCTACCTAGTAGAGACGATTTGCTTTTCACGCTGTGTGATAACTGTCAGTGGGGTTTTGTTTTTCATTTTGGCTCTTTTCGGTTTTCAGACAGTGCATTTATGTGGGTTTGCCACAAGTGAAACAAGAATTACCTGCACTCCGTAAACAAGAGACAGGAAACTGAAGCAAGCAACCCACCCTTAGAAACCATTCTTGCTGCATTTGGACTTAAGCATCCACATGTAACCATCATAAATTTAACCACACACATTAAAGGGACTGATCCTGCTCCCACTGAGTAGAGTTTTGCCACTGACTGCACAGGAGCAAGAGAAAGCCTTACTTTTTTTTCCTCCCCTCTTTCAAATAGCGATTAGATGTGCTTGTAGCAAGTATAAGACAAAGATCTGAGTTTTGCACCAAAACTAGGCCAGACCACAACAATGACAGATAGTACTTGCAGAACAATTCTTTTTAAAAAATATGCTACCTTTTGTACTGTAACATTTGCCAAAGTCTAATTTTTGTAATATGTTATCCCTGGGAATTCCAAGGCACAAGCAGAAGGCAGAATTATACCTATAAACAGAATAATGTAAATTTTTTCAGCAAAGAGCCACGTACTGAAACAGCAGGAATTTAGAGCCAACAATATCCCACTTTAAACTGATTAAACTGGAATGGAAATATTTATTTTTCTGGGATGGTATATAACATATCTGATGCTTTTCAAGCACTAATTGGTCAAATTTCAGCTGAAGCAGACACACACTCGCCAGCTCTGATCAAGCTAGCACACTAAAAATAGGAGTGCAGCCATCACAGTAAAAGCATCAGAAAGGGCTAGCTGCCCTGAGTACATGCCAGTGTTTTTATATGCGTACATTTAGCATTTTCTGGGCATTGGTCTCTGCTATTGAGTATGCCTCTTAAATGAATGATTTGATCCATTTTTCTTGCAAGAATTTGGAAACCCTCTTTTTGGTGGGGGGAGCTCAGGAGAGGCACTGAACAAGGGGTTGGGCGAGTCACTGGCCAGAGGACAGAGACAGGCAGTATGTCTTTGGGCATTGGGAGAGCACACATGAAAGAAGAAAATGCTGCATTTAAGGAAGGTGTAACTGCCAGCCAATGCAGAAACGGGTCATCCATTGGATATGCTTAACTTTTGGGGGCATCAAGCACTGCTGACATCACTATGGTTTGCATACTGTGCACTGTTGCCAACTGTCATTATTTTAATCATAGGTCACACTGTATTTGGTGTTTTTCTGAAAGCCCCAGTTCCAGGATTCAAGTAACAAAGTGATAATCTCAACTTTCAATTTTAAAAAGAAGAGTTAATTTCTAGCCTTTGTGGTAGCAGAGAAAACCTTAAAACCATGACCTGATCATTCCCTAAAGGCTCAGAATCCAGAAGGCAAATAAGAGTAACACTTTTAAAAATTATTTGTAAGACAACCTCATGATTTTTGAATGCTTATGGTTGGCACTACTGATTGCATTCTGGGGAGCCCAAGCACCAGGATTCTGGCTGTCCCCTGCACAAGCTACATAGAGACAAGAGAGAGCTAGTTGGGCCTTCTCTCTCCTCGTACACCTTCACAAGAAGCAACTGGAATATATCCCCAGAATTGTAGCTTTTCTCCCACCCCACTCCTTCAGCTTTTGAGTCCACAAGCGATTTTCACTCAATGAATTGATGTGGCCATTCAGTCTGAATCCAAGCCTCACGATAAATATGTTTTGCAGAATTTCTTGATTTCAACCTGCTCTAAAAATCTGACCACTCTAGAGTCATAGGGATTTTTCTATAGCCATGTCTGACTATTTTATTTGTAATTTAAATATTTTTAAAAATTAATCCCAGGTAAATCCTTTTGCTATTTATCTACAATCTACTCAATCTTCTCTATGGATTCCTTTAACATTATCCAATCCAAAATAGCCAGAAATTATCTGTTCTTGATTTGAAACTATCTGCCTCATTGGGGTGCATCTTTATGGCAGTAATTTTAAGTAGTAGTCGTGGTAATATTAAGCAATTAGAAAGATTATTCATAGCTTTGCTTATTAAGCAATGGTTTATCCTCCCAACAGTGGCCGCTTTATCTAATCTTTAAATTCTGGTAATTCACAGTTTCTCTGGCATTCTGACATAGTCACTCCCCACAAAGCCAAATTAAGTACACTTCATTGGTCTTCCCAGACCAAATCTTCTATTAAAATCTGCTCTATAGTGAAAGTTATACTGTCATCAATGCACCTGTTACTGACTTTTAATTGTAATGGGCCCTAAGGCCCTGGGTAAGGGGAGGGGCTTCTTTCTAAATAATATCCTTAACCCAGGCAAAATCTCCAGTGGGGGATTTTTTTCCTGGGTAAGGACTTTAAAATTTGGCTCATTACTATTCATACCACTAGAAATCAAAAAGTGTAGAGTTCAAACCCTCAGTACTTGCTTGGACAAAAATCCTACCAACTTGTGGTGTTTAGATGCTGCTTGTAATTATTAGAACTGGGAGCACTGGCTGTTGGGAGTCTGAAAGGACAGGAAACAGGAAGGAGGGGGTGGAGTTGAGGAGGCAGAGTGAGAGCTACTGAGGGTGCAGCAGCAGCTTGGTAAAGAGATATCCACTTTAAAAATAAAGTCCTGTTGAAGTTTGCTAGTACCTTGCCTGGTTGCTACAACACAACTTCACTGGGATTTTTTTTTTCCTTGAGTAAAAACTGCAGGATCAGATCTCACATTTGTTGAGTGCAACTATGAGATTTAAACAGCTTTTTCCATATTGTGGAAAGGGCTGATCAAAAAGTAAATGTGAAGCTTTCTACTGACTTCAGTGGACTTTGGACTAGGACCTGAACGTATCAGTTTCTGAATTAAAACTTTTGAGTTTGGACAGTTGCTCTTGTGGTCAATGAAATTACACCAGTGTAAAACCAATATACATGATACAGAAATAGCGCAGAGGTGTTTGCTAATGGTATAATTGTAATCCTCTTGCCAAAAAATAGCAAGGTTCAGGTGTTAACCTTTTGTCACATTTTAGGTGCATTTCCTCACAAATTACATATCAGACTTGGGATCCCATGTGCTGAGCTCCAAGAAAACAGAAAGGTCTGGGTAACCAAATGGGTGCTTCCCACATCAGCAAGTGATGAATAGAGACATACAGTTTGTAATTAAAGCAGAGGGCAACAAAGCTTAACTCAGTTTGATCACTGTGGCAGGCGTGGAGCTGCTATGTAATAATATAAGATTATTATGCTATGCTAAGAATATACTGGTCTATAATAATTTTATGAATACTGTATGTGACCTGGTCAGTGAGGTAGAGTAAGTGTAGAGTTATACTGAGTTATTACATTTTCTAGTACAAATGTATTGGTCTAGCTTAATAGGGAAAAAAAAGCAGGAAGGCATCACAGAGGTCTAGATAAGCCATCTCCCAATGACATTTGGTGGGCAATTACAGGACAATGGACTATTTCCAGGCTCCAGCCTAAGATCGCAAAGTGCCAATGCCAGAAGCTAAGAGATCAAAGGGCTATAAACAGGTAAAAAGTGCCTTCATCTCTGAGAAGGGGAGTGATCAAACAGACAGAGCAGCTTTGAAAGAGTGTCTCCCCCCAAAGGAGAGGGGGTGAACAGTTTTGTGAGTTAAGGGAACACATCATGCCACCCAAACCCAAGTGGTCTTGGTGGGGAGTGGAATGAAGGGGTGTTATAGGAAACGTAGATCTACCATGATCCCAATGTGGAAAATGGATGGACACCTGATAAGCTAGACATGATTACAATCTGTTTACCATTTTAAGACCCGTTTGCTTCTTAAATGCTTTTATGTTATTTATTTAACATCAGTCATTAATTTATGAATTGTTGTAGCCATGTTGATCTCAGGGTATTAGAGAGACAAGGTGGATGAAGTAATATTTTTATTGGACCGACTTCTGTTGGTGAGAGAGACAAGCTTTGGAGTTTACACAGAGGACCTGAAGGAGAGCTCGGTGTAAGCTCGAAAGCTTGTCCCCCCCATACAACAAAAGAGGGACACAGTAAAATATTTACCCAGAACCCCAGAGTCTCCACAAAGCTGGATCTTACAAAGTGTGCACTCTGAAACAAAGAAAAGTCACATTAGAATGAAGGCTGTCTTGCAGGGGGCCCTTTGGATAGACGGTTGTTATGTCACTCCACCGGCTGCTCACTGAGTACTAACCATAAGCAAGACATGTGCATGCCCCTGCGAAGAAACAAACAGCGTCCGGGCTCTGGCAATAGTAAATGGGGGACAATACAAAAGCTGGGCTGTGGTGCCAGTGACCAGGGTTTCTCTCTCTCCCACACCTAATTCCTCCAATTTCCACCAGCACTGGGCACAGCAGATGTCTGTGCTTCACTGTGGTGTGTGACTGCACTTATTGTGGAAGTACCATTTAGGCAGGCTTTCCCATTGTAGACTGGGAGTTGCTTTGCGTGAGCTGCTTCTGTCCTCAGTGCTATCCCATGACACCATATATGCAGTAAAGTCTTAGCGGCTTGGTAGTGGTGAGGGAGACAAAGTAGCTGCTTTCTGACTGGATAAGGAGTATGTCAGTCAGTGACTACTGGTGCAGCTACACCCCATCCTAGCAAGGAAATATATTTTCAATCTGAGCTCTGAAGCAAAGGGGTATTAGTTCCTAAGCAGCCCGACAGCCCAAATTCAAACAGTACCATTCCCAAATGTTTAGCCCTTCATTCCATAAACTTCTTTTACCAATTAACTATTATCCTCATCAAATATAAGACTGCATGTGTAGCTTTTCTTTTTTAATTAAAGAGTTCCACTGGACTAGTGTTTATTGTGATTGAAGACTTTGGGCCAGAGGCTGTCACGCAGTAGGACAGAGTTGTATATTACCCATCCCTGACTCAGAGGCCAGATTTTCAAATGTATTTAATGCCTAAAGATGCAGACAGGCACAGTGGAAAATCCCAGTAGGCTCCTAAGCGAGTTGGTACTGAAATCAATGGATAACAAAATCAATTAAATCAAATCAAAAACATCTGTCCCTATGTGCCTGTAGAGAAGGGGATTCACCTCACAAAAGGGCATGCAGCGTCACTTCAACAACCTTCCCTCAGGATCTCTCTGGGGAGAAGAGAAGGAGAGCTCTGCAGGCAGGAGCTACTGACAGTAGGCACTGAGCAAAAAACTGACAACTATGATGTTCTACTAAAATATTGTGTGGATATACTGAATTGAGCCTTATTTTCTGGAGTAAGTTGAGGACCTGTAAATAACCATAGTGGACAGCTTCTTGGTTCACTCCAGATTCCCTAAATAAGAGCACCTGCCTCCATTTATCACTACTTAAGTGGTAGCTTTAGCATGCAGTGAGGCAACTATTTCATAAGGATTAATTTCAGGTCAAATCATGGTCTTAATGACATCAATGATAAAATCCCACTGATTTTAGACCAGATTTTGACACTTAATATTGTCTTTTGTTTTGCAAATTAACTAAAGATAAAAATATGCAGTTGGAATTATGCAGATAATGCTTTGGGAAAAACGCATTCCCCCCAAACTCATGGAACAGATATCAAAATCCATTTTTCATTCATCGCATTTACAAAGGATTTGTGGGTATGTTTTATTACTGTTTCAGTGTACCTTGTTGTATCAATTGCAGTAAAACAGCAACACAGGAGCACTAATAAATTTAGGTCAGTGTCCTTAATATTGTTACACTTAAGATCACCTTTTCAATCAGGATTTACATTATCTGACATTTAATTGACCACTCTAACTTCAACTGAAATCCTGCTCCTCAAGTTTGTTGGGCAGGAAAAATGGAAAAAGAAGATACACAGTTTTAATCGAAGTTTAGCAGCATGATGTTTAACTTACTAAAATAAAATAAGTGTTGCAGCTCTGCACAGAAACTATTTACTAATCCAAAGACCTATGTCTCCCAGGAATGCAGGAGAAGAGAAAGCATAAAGAAGGAAAAATGAACAAACAAGCAAAAAGAAAAAAAAGGGAACAAATAGATTCCAGATGTTCAGAGGCAGTTTCATCTGAATGTTACATTAAAACTGATGTTACATCTGAATGTTCATTAAAACTGTTTTGGCTTCATTAGTGGTCCAGAAGATAGACTGCATATAATATATTATCCAGAGTTTTTCAGAACAACAACGCTACACTAATTTCATTTTTACCAAGATGTGCTCTAAGACAATTCAAGTTCCTCAGTGGAATACATAATTGTATTATTAATTTATATAACCCTTTAATAGCAAAGTATTTGTACTGATGAGTTTACCAGTAGGTGGTGCCGCTGAAATAGATCCTGACTGGAGTATTATGCCATTGTAACTCTGAGAAAGGATTGCTGGGACTTATACAATACGTAGCTTTTGTAACTCTAAAAACCATTGATTATGAAATATCAGTTAAGTTTTCCATTTTAGGGGTCTGGGACAGTTTCAGGTAAAGAATCACAAAGTAGGTCAGAAGCCCCAGAACAACCCAACCGGGAAGTCTTGGCTATAAAATAGCTACTTAACGTGTGCTTCATTGACTTTATATATCCAGGGCCCAATACTATTTAAATAAAACAATGCTAACATTTGTTGTTCTCCATCTGAAGGAGTCTCCATGAGCTCAACACAATGTAACACTACATTAATCACCAAGGTTATGCTGCCTAAAACAATGGGAATCCTGCAGAGGCTCATGGCTTTGAATATACCAGTGTAGAATAATTCAGTATATGGCAGTAGTTACATCTGATTTTCATTAACTCATTTGAAAGTGACCTCAGGCGTCTCAAAGCCTTTGTCACCCAAGCTACTAGTGCTGAAGAGGCAATGCTCTTAAGGTTTTTCTTCCGAAGGAACAGTGCAGTACAAGGAAGGCACTGTTTGTGCAGCCTGTTCTGGACATTTTACTGTTGTGTTTGTTTCTAGTTTACAAGAACAGAAGCATGCTCTGAGTGCCTGATCCAAACCTACTGATGTCATGCCAATAGAATTGGAAAGAGTCCCATTGACTTCCATGGGTTCTGGATCAAGCCCTGAATACAGATTAAATAAAAGGAAGGACTGAGAAAAAATAAAAATACAGGGCCAAATGCTGATGAACCCAGTGGGGTTGTATAAAGTCAAAATCTGCAAATTACATGTTCCAGGCTAACTGGCTATGTGAAAAGCTGAACACCAGTCCAATATGCCAAATCCTTGACAATGTTAGGTGGGAAATCTCCTTTGACTAAGATAATTAATACAACATATATATAACTGAATCATCCCCGGGGATGGGGAGAGAAAAATCAAACAAAAGCATTATTTCTTACCTGTGAAGTTTGTTTTCATATGATTAAATAAAACATTGGCTCCAATTCTGATAAAGAAAATGTTTAATCTACCCAGAAGCAGTCGAAGAACTTTTGGTGGCACAGGACTACTTTACATACCTACACACACATCCATCCAGAAACTATTCAAAGTATGAATACCCCCCCGACAAAACAAGAAACAGAGACAAGTTCACGTATCTGATAAAACAGTATGCCCCTACTCTACTTGAGCTACATTGATGACATCTTCATCATCTGGACCCATGGAAAAGAAGCCCTTGAAGAATTCCACCATGATTTCAACAATTTCCATCCCACCATCAACCTCAGCCTGGACCAGTCCACACAAGAGATCCACTTCCTGGACACTACAGTGCTAATAAGCGATGGTCACATAAACACCACCCTATACCGGAAACCTACTGACTGCTATACTTACCTACATACCTCCAGCTTTCATCCAGACCACACCACACGATCCATTGTCTATAGCCAAGCTCTATGATACAACCGCATTTGCTCCAACCCCTCAGACAAACACCTACAAGATCTCTACCAAGCGTTCTTACAACTACAATACCCACCTGCTAAAGTGAAGAAACAGATTGATAGAACCAGAAGAGTACCCAGAAGTTACCTACTCCAGGACAGGCCCAACAAAGAAAATAACAGAACGCCACTAGCCATTACCTTCAGCCCCCAACTAAAACCTCTCCAACGCATCATCAAGGATCTCCAACCTATCCTGAAGGACGACCCATCACTCTCACAGATCCTGAGAGACAGGCCAGTCCTTGCTTACAGACAGCCCCCAACCTGAAGCAAATACTCACCAGCAACCACACACCACACAACAGAACCACTAACCCAGGAACCTATCCTTGCAACAAAGCCCATTACCAACTGTGTCCACATATCTATTCAGGGGACACCATCATAGGGCCTAATCACATCAACCACACTATCAGAGGCTCGTTCACCTGCACATCTACCAATGTGATATATACCATCATGTGCCAGCAATGCCCCTCTGCCATGTACATTGGCCAATTCTACATAAAAGAATAAATGGACACAAATCAGACGTCAAGAATTATAACATTCAAAAACCAGTCGGAGAACACTTCAATCTCCCTGGTCACTTGATTACAGACCTAAAAGTCGCAATTCTTCATCAAAAAAACTTCAAAAACAGACTCCACTGAGAGACTGATGAATTGGAATTAATTTGCAAACTGGACACCATTACATTAGGCTTGAATAAAGACTGGGAGTGGATGTGTCATTACACAAAGTAAAACTATTTCCCCATGTTTATTCCCCTCCTCCCCCCCTCTGTTCCTCACACGTTCTTGTCAACTGCTGGAAATGGCCCACCTTGATTATCACTACAAAAGGTTTTTTTTCTCTCCTGCTGGTAATAGCTCAGCTTACCTGATCACTCTCCTTACAGCGTGTATGGTAACATGCATTGTTTCATGTTCTCTGTGTATATAAATCTCCCCACTGTATTTTCCACTGCTTGCATCCGATGAAGTGAGCTGTAGCTCACGAAAGCTTATGCCCAAATAAATTGGTTAGTCTCTAAGGTGCCACAAGTCCTCCTCGTTCTTTATGCCCCATCTATTTTTATAAGGCTTGCTATCATAACCCCATCTCTCTGATAACCTGCAATAAAACTATTGCGCTGTGGCTTCCTACTACAGACAAACTAAGCAGAACGGGCGCGTCTTAGAGTGCTCTCCCACAGCCTCGAGAGCATTCATAGGATAGCTGAGCTGGATGATCTACCAGTAAGAAGAGTTGGTTAGTTTGAAAACCTAAACTTTTTGATAATCTTGCTAGTTTCTACTCTCTCATTTACAGGAGTGCTTTATGTTTCAGTGGGCCCCACGGCAGCTCAGCATTCTTTTATACTTCTGTGTTCCCCTTCTGCCACAGAATGTGCTTAGATTAACAGAAGCAAAATACAGATTATGAATGATGGGTGCTGGAGTCTTTTCGGAGTATGCACGGTTTGTGCACTCTGCTGATGAAGTTCAGGGATGACTTTTAAACAACAGCTGAAGACATGGTTGTTAGGCGAAACTTTCCATTATTAATTTTTTGCCACTGTAATTATGAGCCAAATTCTGAACTCAGTTACAATGCCATGGCTCAAGAGTAAATCCTTTCATTCCAATCAGTTACTCCCAATTTACAATAGTGTAACTAAGATAAGAATATGGCTCTATCTTTGTACACAGATGTCCTGTATTCTATAAAATGCACTGGGATGGGATAATGAAGAGTGCTTTCTCACTGTCTGTTGTTTAACACGTACACCTAGTATGAGCAACTTCTGCACATATATTTTATTCAAATTCTGCTTTTTCAAAACCAGAAAAGTTCTATGATGATTTTAAAAAGGAAACAAATTCTCATTTTTAACAGGCTTAAGTGATGTTTCATTTTATTTCTCACTCCCTTTTGATCAAACATAGGCAATCGGTCTAAGAATGACTAGTGAGCCAAATCTTCCAATCATTAACTCAGTCTCCATTCAGTACACTCACTCTTTCTCTCCGTCTCTAGCAAAACTTCCAGGGTTTCAGTGACAGTTTTTCTTGAACGAGGACAGCAAGAATTGGTTCATATTGGCTCAGTAACTATATTTTGTGTTTATACAGTATAGTGCCCCACATGACAATTTCCAACAACCTTGATCCTAATTATTTTAGTTTCACAGCATACTGTGGTTGGAGAAGTATCCACATTTTACAGAGGAGAAAACAGAGACAGAGAAATTAAATGACTTACCCAGCTCACACAATAAAGTATATGACAGAACCGACTACCCTGCTTTCCTCCACACTAACTCAGTCATCAATAATTCAGTATGTGGATGTTGAAAGTAACAGCAGCATCTTGCTTACTCTTTAGTGCTAAACTTCCACCTCTCTGAAATGTATTGAATATAATATCTGGTTATATATGTACACCAAGAAAATTATTAATATGTAAAAACCATGTTTTAATGCAAACCTTTACTATAGTGCGTACTACTAGGAGCCTGCTATAATTATGAAGTGCATTAATATGAATTACACAAATCCTTAGAACTCTTCTCAAATACATTTTATTCTATTTTTCACTCAGACACAGGTTGAAGCACTTGAAGGTAGTGAACAAAATGCACGCAGCCAACACGCTGCTTCAACATCAAAGCAAACCTGGCACCGCAATGCAAGCTGCTGCAATTTAAAAGTAACCTTACTGAAACCCTTATTCCAGTAAATTTTTGAAATTGTAATTATTGCATTTGCAGTTAAGAAACCAGACCTTTTATTTTTCCATTGTATTAGTCTTTCCTTTAAGTGGTTCTCAAACTGTGGGTTGAAACACCCTGAATATCTGTGACACTAATGTTTGAGACCTTTAACTTGAATTTGTAACTGTATTGTGATGACTGTAAAATATTTGGACTGTAATATAACTTTGTAATACTACTGTAAAATTCATGATTCATGACTTAGTTACACTCTCAAGTAGTTTAGATGTCAAATCCTATCAACCATAACATTCTGACTTTTGGGTTTATTTTCTGGATTGTAAAGTGATGATTCAACAGAAGGCAATCTTCCCTTTAGTCAGTACTAAATAAATGCCCCTTCAAGGGATTACTGGGCATACTGCACTGCTAGAGATGGAGTCTTTCAAATAAGACAAAACAAAGGTCCTGACTATTTGCAGTAGTTAAAGATCCCACGGCAGTTTTCATAAAGTCAGGGGCAGATCCTTATTCTAGTGTCCTCGACAAATTCTAAGACTCATGATTATATCTTTGCCTAGCTATATTCCTCTGAAATTCCAACTGGAAAAATTGTTTTTCCACTTCTTAGCCTCTTGTTGTTCAATGTTGATGGGCACTTTAAACGGTTACATTGTTTCACCCCTGATGTGGCTGCATTTCAGTTGTGGATGAACTGATCTCTTCACAGTTTGAGTATCTGCTAGGGAAGTTTGTAAAAGGCTCTGAGATCCTTTCGGATAAAAACAGGTTTCAGAGGAACAGCCGTGTTAGTCTGTATTCGCAAAAAGAAAAGGAGTACTTGTGGCACCTTAGAGACTAACCAATTTATTTGAGCATGAGCTTTCGTGAGCTACAGCTCACTTCATCAGATGCATACCGTGGAAACTGCAGCAGACTTTATATATACACAGAGGTATTGTTTCATATTCTCTGTGTATATATAAAGTCTGCTGCAGTTTCCACGGTATGCATCTGATGAAGTGAGCTGTAGCTCACGAAAGCTCATGCTCAAATAAATTGGTTAGTCTCTAAGGTGTCACAAGTACTCCTTTTCTTTTTTCGGATAAAAGGAGCTATAAAAATATAAGATATTTTAAAATATTGATTTTTAAAAAAAAATAATCTACCATTACATCAGTGTTTGTTTCAAAAACAAAATTAACACCACCACTTTTGGAGGACTAGCCAAAAACCTCAACATGTGAGCTTCTATGCTGGCACGAATCTCAGCATAGTGCAGACATCAATCAGTGATGCTGGTGGACAAGCAAAGAAGAAAACAAAATGCCAGGTTAAAAACTCTTGAAAAAAAACAACAGAATCTGGAAGAGAAAATTAACAGGGCAGCTGCAGTTCCCTCAGATTGAACTGAGAATCACAAAGTAAATAAAAAGAAAAGAGTACATTTCAATTTAAGATACTCTTATATGATTCAGCTTTTTTGATGTGATGCAGTTTAACAGTCAGCTCCTCAGCTGATATGAATTGGCATCACTCACTCAATCAGATTTACACCAGCTAAGGATATATCCCAGAGTCTCTAACACTGGATTATCGTTTATTATTGGGGCATTACATAGTTCTCTTGGAACTGTTTGTTTGTGTTCCAACTTTGTATACAAATAGGTTATTCCTTGAGAATATTCCCCAACCTCTAGAAAAGGGTTTAATAGGAATGGGAGAGAAATCAAGGGAATACAAAGTTTGAAACCCTGTGTACTATCCAATAGCTGAAAGTCTGTCATACAATTAAGACAATACAGAATGCATGGCAACTACTGTCAATGATTCGTATTTTACATTTATCATAGCATTACACACATTACATCTACATTTGGTAGAATGATCTGAATGAAATCTGAAGGCGATAGTGAATATGAATTAAAATGCATTTTCTATAGGAAAGACACAGGACTAGGTAAAGTCTACATCAATTACTATTTCTGCTGGTTTAATTACTAAAGGCTTTCGTAAAACCCTGGAGAACTGTGTAAGGTCTGACCATCTTTGTTTAGATCTTGCTGCTGCTAAAATTTTCTGTAAACAATTCTGGACTGCTAGTAACAAACACATACTCTAAACAGTGATTTAGATGTTTTCCTGAATGGCAGAGC
This sequence comes from Caretta caretta, assembly GCF_965140235.1. Lineage (NCBI taxonomy): Eukaryota > Metazoa > Chordata > Testudines > Cheloniidae > Caretta > Caretta caretta. The sequence continues at coordinate 176,168,788 of NC_134208.1, read as the reverse complement.
AATTGTTTTAGACACTAAAAATCAGATTTTAATGTGCATGAAATGGCTCAAACAAAGAGACAAAACAAACTGAATTTTAAAGAGGAAAAAATAAATAGTAATGGAAATTAATTTAATCCAAAACTATACACTATACCTCATCACATTAGAAACAATTCAGCTGACATCTAATAAAGCTATGCCAAAATATTTCTCGTCTCAGCCAAACTAAATGCATGGTGGGGATGGTGGGGGGCAGAGGCAGGGGCAGCAATGGTAGCAGCCTTTCAAAACTAAACTAACCTTGGGGTGAGTGAGTTTGTTTGGCTGTTTGTGTGTTTCTTTCTCTTTCAAGTTATTTCAGTTACTGGGTCAGTTGGGATTGTGTGTCTGGGGACTGTTTGAGCCTTTGTTCCCTAGGTCATCCTTGATCATCTTTGATCAGCCTCAATCAGCCTTCTGATCACCCTCCCCCTGTGTGATAAACGAGGGGGTAGGGCTGACCTAGGAGAGAAGGCCTTAAAAGCCAGAGGCTGAGCGACCAAGGGGAGCTAGTGAACAGGGGACCGCAAACAAGGGAGTTTGGGAGGGAGTTTGTAGGAGGGAGTTGTAACAATCACTCTGGTTAAGAAGGGCTGCATCACCAGTGCCCTGTCTCCTCCATCTGCACCTGTATCCAGACAGACAACCTAACCATGGATGCCTCTAACCATTCTGGTGTGGATTTGCAGAGACTGTGGCCTGCATTTCCCACTCACAGAAAGCCAGGCTGGGGGGACCATCCAGTTGGAAAGGTGCCTGCTGGTGGAATCTCTCAGAAAGCAGGTGGGAGAGCTACAGGAAGAGGTGGCTAGGCTGAGAAGCATCTGCGTCCATGAGGAATTCCTCGAGAATATTCATAAGGAAACATCCAAGGCGGAGGAGGCGATCCAGCTACAGAGGACTGTTGTCACAATACCAGGGGAGGAGGATATGGCTCTGTCACAGGGAGGACACTGGGGGTGGTTATTTCTGGTGCAGTGCATATAATATGGTGCAGTGCTCCAGCCCTACTCCCAATCCACCCACCATGGTGATAGAAAACTGATATGCTGCCCTGGCAACAAGTGATGAGGAATCACCCCCAAAGGTGGAGGAGGAGAAGCCATGTACCCTCAAGGCTGGGAGGATTGCAGCCACTCCCAGGAGGAAACATAGGGTAGTGGTGGTTGGTGACTCTCTTCTGAGGGGGACGGAGGCACCCATCTGTCACCCTGACATGGCATCCTGGGAGCTGTGCTGCCTGCCAAGAGCCCGTATCCGTTACAGAAATATTGTCGAGGATCATCCGGCCCTCTGACTCCTACCCCATGCTACTCATCCATGTGGGAACTAATGATACTGCGAGGTATAATCCTCAGCAGATCAGAAGTGACTGCAGCGCTCTGGGAGTAAGGGTGAAGGAGTTGGGAGTGCAAGTGGTTATCTCTTCAATCCTTTCGGTCAAGGGTAGGGGCCTAGGCAGAGAGAGATGCACCCTGGAGGTGAATACCTGGCTGTGAAGATGGTGTCGCCCGGAGGGCTTCGGCGTCCTTGATCACGGGATGCTGTTCCAGGAAGAAGGACTACTAACCAGAGATGGGGTCCACCTATCAAGGAAGGGGAAGAGCATATTTGGATACAGTCTGACTAACCTAGTGAGGAGGGCTTTAAACTAGGTTCAAAGGGGGGCAGGTGATAAAAGCCCACAGGTAAGTCAAGAATGTGGAGACCTGGAAGAAGGTTCAGAATTTGGGGGGAGCATGGGCTGTTATACCAGGGACAAGGGAGAGATAAGATAGAACTGGGGGGAGGAATCAAATCAGTATCTTAGATGTCTGTATACTAATGCGAGAAGTATGGGGAATAAGCAGGAAGAACTCGAAATGCTAGTAAATAAACACAACTATGACATAATTGGCATCACAGAGACGCATGACTGGAATATTGGTATAAATGGATACAGCTTGCTCAGGAAGGACAGGCAGGGGAAAAAGGGAGGAGGTGTTGCCTTATATATTAAAAATGTATACACTTGGACTGAGATTGAAATGGAAATAGGAGACAGACTTGTTGAAAGTCTCTGGGTAAAGATAAAAGGGGTAAAAAACAAAGGTGATGTTGTGATCTACTACAGACCACCTAACCAGGAAGAAGAGGTGGATGAGGCTTTTTTTTAAACAACTAACAAAATCATCCAAAGCCCAGGACTTGGTGGTGATGGGGGACTTCAACTACTCAGACATCTGTTGGGAAAACAACACACCAGGGCACAGATTATCCAGAAAATTCTTGGAATGTATTGGAGACAATTTTTAATTTCAGAAGATGGACAAAGCTACTAGGGGAGAGGCTGTTCTAGATTTGATTTTGACAAATAGGGAGGAACTGGTTGAGAATTGGAAAGTGGATGGCAGCTTGGGTGAAAGTGAACCTGAAATTATAAGAGTTCATGATTCTAAGGAATGGTAAGAGGGAGAACAGCAAAATAAAGGAAATGGGTTTCAAGAAGGCAGACTTTAGCGAACTCAAGAAGTTGGTAGGTAAGATCCCAGGGGAAGCAAGACTAAGGTGAAAAACAACTGAAGACAGTTGGAAGTTTTTCAAACAGACATTATTAAGGGCACAAAAGCCACCTATCCCACTACATAGGAAAGATAGGAAGTATGGCAAGAGACCACACTGGCTTAACTAGGAGATCTTCAATGATTTAAAAATCAAAAAAGAGTCCTACAAAAAGTGGAAACTAGGTCAAATTACAAAGGATTAATATAAACAAATAACACTAGTATGTAGGGACAAAATTAGAAAGGCCACGACACAAAATGAGATCAAACTAGCTAGAGACATAAAGGGTAACAAGAAAACATTCTACAAATACATTATAAGCAAGAGGAAGACCAAGGACAGTTTAGGTATGTTACTCAATAAGTGGGGGGGAAATAATAACAGAAAATGTGGAAATGGCAGAGGTGCTTAATAACTTCTTTGTTTTGGTTTTCACCAAGAAGGTTGGTGGTGATTGGACATCTAACATAGTGAATGCCAGTGAAAATGAGGTAGGATCAGAAGAGGCTAAGCACAAGTTAAAAAATGACTTAGAGAAATTAGATGTCTTCAAGTCACCAGGGCCTGATGAAATGCATCCTAGAATACTCAAGAAGCTGACTGAGGAGATATCTGAGCCATTAGCGATTATCTTTGAAAAGTCATGGAAGACGGGAGAGATTCCAGAAGACTGCAGAAGGGCAAATATAGTGCCAATTTATAAAAAAGGAAATAAGGACAACCCAGGGAATTACAGACCAGTCAGCTTAACTTCTGTACCCAGAAGATAATGGAGCAAATAATTAAGTAATCAATTTGCAAACACCTGGAAGATAATAAGGTGATAAGTAACAGTCAGCATGGATTTGTCAAGAACAAATCGTGTCAGACCAATCTGATAGCTTTCTTTGAAAGGGTAACAAGTCTTGTGGATGGGGGAAAGCGGTAGATGTGGTATATCTTGACTTTAGTAAAGCTTTTGACTGTCTCGCATGACCTTCTCATAAACAAACTAGGGAAATGCAACCTAGATGGAGCTACTATAAGGTGGGTGCAAAACTGGTTAGAAAACCATTCCCAGAGAGTAGTTATCAGTGATTCACAGTCATGCTGGAAGGACATAATGAGTGGGGTCCCACAGGGATCAGTTCTGGGTCCGGTTCTGTTCAATACCTTCATCAATGATTTAGATAATGGCATAGAGAGTACACTTATAAAGTTTGCAAATGATACCAAGGTGGGAGGGATTGCAAGTGCTTTGGAGGATAGGATTAAAATTCAAAATGATCTGGACAAACTGGAGAAATGCAGTAAATAGGATGAAATTCAGTAAGGACAAATGCAAAGTACTTCATTTAGGAAGGAACAATCAGTTGCGCACATACAAAATGGGAAATGACTGCCTAGGAAGGAGTATTGTGGAAAGGACTCTGCGGGTCACAGTGGACCACAAGGTAAATGAAAAGGAGTACTTGTGGCACCTTAGAGACTAACCAATTTATTTGAGCATAAGCTCATTCGAATGCATCCGATGAAGTGAGCTGTAGCTCACAAAAGCTTATGCTCAAATAAATTGGTTAGTCTCTAAGGTGCAACAAGTACTCCTTTTCTTTTTGCGAATACAGACTAACACGGCTGCTACTCTGAAACCTGTCACAAGCTAAATGTGAGTCAACAGTGTAATGCTGTTTCAAAAAAAGCAAACATCATACTGGGATGTATTAGCAGGAGTGTTGTAAGCAAGACACGAGAAGTAATTCTTCCTCTCTACTCCACGCCGATTAGGGCTCAACTGGAGTATTATGTCCAGTTCCAGGAGCCACATTTCAGGAAGGATGTGGACAAATTGGAGAAAGTCCAGAGAAGCGGAACAAAAATGATTAAAGGTCTAGAAAACATGACCTATGAGGGAAGATTAAAAAATTGGGTTTGTTTAGTCTGCAAAAGAGAATACTGAGAGGGGACATGATAACAGTTTCCAAGTACGTAAAAGGTTGTTACAAGAAGGAGGGTGGTTAAGCACTGGAATAAATTGTCTAGGGAGGTTGTGAAATCTCCATCATTGGAGATTTTTAAGAGCAGATTAGACAAACATCTGTCAGGAATGGTCTAGATAATACTTAGTCCTGCCATGGGTGCAGGGGACTGGACTAGATGACCTCTCAAGGTCCCTTCCAGTCTTATGATTCTATAGCTTTCTCTGGTAACAGCGCAATGGTAACAATATCATCTCAATACCACTTACTGCAGGTCCCTCTGCAAAGGCATTTCCAAAAGCATACTACGAAACATGGCCTTCTTAATATGAAAAAGCAACTTGAATAGCCTCCAGATTATGGGACAAGGCTGTTACAAGTCATTTTTACTTCAGGGGTTACCAAACCCACAGATTTATCCATCAATCTACCTTAAAGATCCACATATCTAACTAGCATAGACAAGCCACAAGTGGGTCAGCTCCAAGTGTCAATAAGATGATTGAACTACCTGAATTTAATCTGGGTAGCCTGCAAACAGGGACCAGTCGACTAGCAGAGCAAGTAGTCCTATACCTGCAGCTCTTTCCACCTACGGAAAAGCAGAAAAAAAAAAGAGTCTATTTCTTTAAGCCTCTTATTTATTTCATTACACGAAATACATCTGTGAACACTTGAGTTAAATAGATTTGTTTTTATTCTCCAATAAAACAGAATGGGGTCCCCTGGAAAAGCACACCTATTCCCAAAACAATACCTAATCATCTCCAGTATTAACATGTGATTACAGTGTGCAAGGCCCTTCCAGCAATAGCCATGTTCACTAAAGATAAGCATGTTCAACTTGGAATGTTTGGCACCATGAATAAAGGATATCTGCAGTCCCAGACCATGCACATGCCTAATGAATAGGAATTACGAGTAAGCCCCAAGAGAACCCACCCCCAGGAGTTTACTTTATAAATATCCTCACTCAATAGGTACAAAATGTTCAGTCTGAATAATTTCTGCACAACATTGGACAGTCTCATTGTATTTAGTCTCTCATCTAAATACATGTTCCAGTTCTGATCCAACATCATTGTTAGTGGGCAAGGAGTCTATTTTATGTGCTCAGCCCCCACTAAATAAGAAATACATAACAAGATTAATAGAACTGTATCATAGGACAAGACATGGACTCAGTACAAATGAAAATAGCCCATAAAATTTCCACAGGCTTCTGTGTTCTTCAGCTATGAAGGCTATTCCTGGTTATCAGGGACTGGATCAAGAGAATGCAACTTCTAGAGCAGCTATGGAATATTTCATTAAATATTTCAAACATTCTAATAATTTGGCAGAGCCCACTCAGGTAGTGGCTTCGGATGGAGCAACACCAACTTATGCATGCTCAGACTCTGGCCCTAGGTTTTGTCGTTATATAGGGTACTATAATGGAAAACCGGTACTTGAAAATTTCAAGGGATTCCAATGACCATATTCAGCAATTCCCAGTGTTTTAACATCAAGAAAGAGAGCTTACAGAGATCTCAGACCAACAATGATAAGGCTGGCAGGTCCATTCTAGAGGGCACCATGGTGAAGGTCATGGATATTTATTACTGGATTCAGGACAAGTGTCAAAAATTGTTTGCATACTATCAAATATTAACAACTAAAACAGAATTCAAAGAAATTTAGATATGAAAGAAATTTAGATATGAAATAAATAAATAGTTAAACAGGCAGGGCCATTTTTTAAAACACTTGAGATCCATCAAGCCATATAGTCGGACATAAGACATGAATGTTCATCGATGTTGCAGAAGTTGCTATACAGCATCAAATGTGCATTGCTTTGGTTGGAAAAATCCAAAAATGATGAACCGTGGGACTTGCACAAGTGACACCAAACACATACCCCAAAGGGCGTGGATAAAGATAGCTGATAGGGAACAAACACACACACACACACACCCCACTCCCCCAAACTCTGTATTTTGGCTCAGATACCATGTGGGCATCTATAGTCAATACCCAAACAGACTATTCAAGTTCAGCCATGGGAAAAAATGAGAACGGGCATGGTAAATTGTTACCTTAGGGTGCAGTAAAGAGTTGCATTCCCTAGGGAGGAAAGCTATGTCTATGAGAGGAAAGCTATCATGATGCCAGAGGCCTTGTCTTCATCAAATAGTTGTCAGGAAAAACCGAATATATACTCAAGTGATATCACAAAACAAAATTAGGCAAAACCAACATGGTCAGGTTTGTACCAATACCTGGCTGGCAATGACATTTGATTATGCTAGTTGAGGTTTTATCTGTGACAGACCCACAGCAGTACATTCTACACCTTTGGGCTGGACATGCAGGACATGTTCATCTGCCTGAGATAAATCACTCTCACTGAAGAGGTACAGATGTCCATCTGCTGAATACAGGAAGTACACTAACCTTTTGGTAGGGCCCTACCACATTCATGATCCCATTTTGGTAAATTTCATAGTCATAGCATTTTTAAAATCTTGAATGTCATGGTTTCAAATATTTAAATCTTAAATTTCATAGTGTTGTAACCATGGGGGTCCCGACCCAAAAGACAGTCATGAGGAGAGGGGTCACAGTGTTGCCACCCTTATTCCTGCACTGCCTTCAGAGCTGAGTGGCCAGAGAGTGGTGGCTGCTGGCCAGGAACCCTAATCTGAAGGGAGTGCTGCTGCCAGCAGCAGCTCAGAAGTAAGGGTGGCAATATCGGATCATGCCACCCTTACTTCTGCACTGCTGCTGGGTGCCTGCCCAGTAGCCACCACTCTATGGCCACCAGCTCTGAAGGCAATGCAGAAGTAAGGGTAGCTATATCGTGGTTCCCCTAAAATAGCCAGATTTCATGGGGAAGACCAAACTTCATAGGGTAGACCATATTTCACGGTCCATGACGTGTTTTTCATGGCCACGAATTTCGTAGGGACCTACCTATTGGGATATAGTATTGTCAAAAATTGTGCATCACTTGTCCACATCTCTCTGTCTTCCATGCAGATTCATAGAGCCATATCCTCCCCTCCTGTATGTGATTAACACATGTATTGAAACCTCAGTTGCCCAAAAAGTTACATACATATTCATATTGCTGATAGACAGAATGTGGGTGTCAACTAACATTCTTGCGTCTTTGTATGTCTGTTCCATTTTCTGGGAGATGCATATCTTTTTCAGTCCATTAATTTTGAGAGGAAAAAAGCCTTGTTGTACTTGATAGAGAATTATCCCCCCCTATGATCAGTATTTTAATTATTCTATAAGAAGATAACCATCACAATCTGCATCCCATAATAAAAGGAGATAATGGTAAAATAATAAATCCATGCAGTTATGGTAGTGGTACATAAAAATATATAGGTGAACCCAGGAGTATATTTTGTAGGTTTTATTAAATGCTAAAAAGACTATATGAAAAATTGAAAATTGTAAAAGGAAACACCTTGCATGAGAGTATCAAAGTCTATTGACTTGTCCTCAGATACTCCTGGGTAACTGTGCTTTGAGTTTGAGTTAGGTGTGCATACCTCAGGGCAGAATATGGGCCTCTCTTATTCACTCTGGCAAGCAGTTGTTCTCACAAGCAGTTCCAGAGAAGCCAATGGAACTACTCACAATGTAAGAAGGGGTTCACAAACTGGGCATAAGATTTCAGTTCTTTCAGAAGTTAAAGATAGGGATAAGGTACAGACTCAAATGTTCTGGTTAACAAGTAGTACATTTCATGGGGGTTCACAATCCGTCATGTGCATTGTGCCAGACCTAAACTAAAAGAAATATACTGTATTGGTTTAAAGGGTATAATATATTAGCTGTTCTTGCAGACTTTGTTTTTCTCATCACAAGAAACTTGATTTTGCCAAATTATACATCACAGGTTTTTTGAATTGTCTAAAGGCTGAGGCTCAGAAGACTGAATTCATTTCTTTTAAGATCCTTTTTCAGTTCACTGCCTGAAAGATCAAGAAGTGTGAGGCTGACGTTTTAGCACATCTACGTGTTAGTTTATTTTTTTAAATAAATAAGCCAAAAATTTTGAAATGCCTTAAGTCTGAAATTCTACTTGTCAAGTGGGAAAATGAGCTGTTTCATATACCTCTTGGTAGCTACATTATGGAGTGCAGGGAGTATTATATTTACTTGTGCAGGATTTTATTGCTCTGAATCCAGTATACGATTCAATGGCTCTGTCTTAACTCTTGCTAATAAGTATTTATCAAATCAATAATATGCAGCAGTTTCTGTACCAGACTAAAATTCTTCCAATTACTATTAAAAAAGAGAAGCCTATTCAGTGAACAGAGTATAGGGTCTACAAATGCCAAAGGCTAATGCAAATAATATAAATAAAGTGCATACTTCATCAGAGATGGACCCCAACCAAAGCCACAGTTCTGAGCACCTCTTTGAAGATGTTTGAAATCTGTAAAAATCTGGATTGGACCTGGCTTCCTCTTTTTCTCCTTTCCTCCTTGACTTGGTGCTGCTTTTGTAAAAAACGAACTATTGGAGGGTGTGACAGGGTTCGACTCACCACTGGGGTGTCTCCCGCTGGCTGTCCTGGGGATTAGCTGTGTATGCCAGTGCGCCCTCTTCTGGTGATGTCTCACCACCTTCACTTCTGCTCCAGGGATCCACGTCACTCCCAAGACCTCGGTGTCCTCTTCATGACACAGCCCTGTGGCTATGCCACACTCTGTGTTCCCCGCCTTCCGGGGGACAGTATCGCAGTCCTTCAGTGCATCCACTTCCTCAGTGGCAAGTGGGGGCAGAGAGGGACCTGGGCCCACCCACTACTCCAGGTCTCATCTTAGGGACCCTGTAGATGGCCTCCACTGCTGCACCCCCTCCAACTCCTCTGTAGATCTCTGTGGGCTACTTCTCAGTGGCCCCAGCACCCTCTTTGCCCTTGCCTCAGGGCCTCAGCCTACAGATCCCTGCCTTTAGCTCCCTGCGTCTCTGCCTGCAGCACTGCTATGTCCAGGGTGCTTGCTGCCCTCTGCCTGCAGAGCAGCCAGTCCTCCTCCCTCCTCAAGCTCCAGGGAGTGACTCAAGCTGCTCGATACTGCAGCTCTTCTGAAATTGGCCTGCCCGGTCCTGATTGGCTGCTCCTACAAGACCTTCGGTGATTGGCTGCCTCCTGTGCAACCTCCCTAGGGCTCTCTTAACCCCTGAGAGCCCAGTGTGTGGCAGGCTCTCCATTACAGGGTGGCTTTACACTGGTGCCTGTCTTCAAGCACCATCCAGGTTGCTAGGGGAAAGGGAGATTTTCTCATATTCCCACCAGTGATCCCAAGGATATGTTCACTAAAGCAGCAGCACAAGACCTCTCACCCATTACTCATGGCCTTACTCACCATGGCTGGAGCAACAAACCAACTCTTGCAATAGCCAGCGGTTGTGGTTATGTTGTGGCTTGCAGTGAAGTGTACTGAGGGGTGGTTTTTTAATTAAAAAAAAATAACCTTACACCAGAAACAACGTATGCACTGTCAATGCTACCCTTGTGCTTTGCATTCCTTGCAGTTGAAACCTTGTCCACTGGCGCATCCTCCACACCAGGACAGAGAGTGTCCCAGATTAGAAGGTGGAAAAAGACGACTCGAGAGGACATGTTCAATGAGTTAATGCTCACCTCTGAGAGTGACAAGACGGAGCTCAGAGCATGGAGGATTACACTGTCCGAGAACCTGGACAGGGACAGGGAGGACAGGAGAGCAGGCAGGGAACAAAAGCGTGCCACACAGGAAGAGACGCTGTGGATTATGAAGGAACAATCAGACATGTTGAGGCATTCAGTTGAGGTTCAAGAAAGGCAGCTGGATGCTTGAGTCCCTCTCCAGCCTATGTGGAACCTGCTGCCATTGTCGCCCAGTTCTACATCCTCCCCCAACCGTCCTATGCGGCAGGGGTGGAGTGGAGTTTGGTATCCCTTGCACTCAACACCAGGGGAGAGTACAAGGACCAGAAGGGGCCCATTCCCCGACCTTTGATTGTTATTGCAGTGCCTCTGTAAGCAAGCTTTCCTTGTTTCTCCCCCCAAAGTGTTATCAGCCCTGTTGCCCCAAGTTATCTTATTTTTCTTTGCTATCTCTGTGTGTTTGTGTGCATAATAAAACTGAATGGATTGAGGAGAAAAGGCTCTTTATTCATTCAACACACGGTGGTTGGTGGAGGTGGAGTTTACAGGGGAGAAAATGCAATGGAGCAGGCAGTTTGGTAAGGAACAACACAGAGGTGTCACATTACTCTGGCTCATTCCTGAAACTGGGTTTCAAAGCTTCATGGAGATGCAGAGCCCCTCGATGTGCTCTTCTTATTGCCCTGGTGTCTGGCTGCTCAAAGTTGGCTGCCACCCCAGCAGAAACTTTTCTCCCTTTGTTTCACAGATATTATAGAGCATACAGCAGGCAGCAATAACAATGGGTATCACTGAGGTCTAACCTAGTGAGCAAAGAATGCCAGCGACCTTTTAAACATCCAGAGGCACATTCCACCACCATTCTGCACTTGCGCACCCTATGGTTGAACTGGTCCTTATTGCTGTCCGGGATGCCTGTGTACAGCTTCATGAGCCATGGGAGCAAGGGGTAGGCTGGGTCTTTCAGGATCATGATTGGCATTTCAACATCACCAATGGTTATTTTGCTGTCTGGAAAGAAAGTCTCTGCTTGCAGCTTTCTGAACCTGATTCTATTCTCATTCTCTTCTTTGGAGAGTGCAAGCACATGCAGGGCCAAAAACAATTCTCAAGTGTGGACTGAAAAGCTCACAAGGGCAGCTGGAAACAAAAAATATCAATTAACAGCATTGTTAACAGAAGTTTAAGAGAGTTGTGAGTGTATATTCATGTTGATTTTATTAATCGATTTAAAAATAAGCATAGAACAAGTATTGAAACATTCTCAGAGACTATTAAGGGAATGCTGATTGTTTACCAGCCCAAGAAGAACCTGAAATGAACAGCAAGATGCGGATGTGTAATGGCAGCATTCACACCAGTAAAGAGCTATGAATAAGCTTGCAAACATTACGAGTTGGTGAGCCATTTATCCATTGTTCAGTAATTGAAAATATATCAAACAAACTGGTTCCTGGCAATAATACAGTTAAAAAGATGTGCCATTTATCAGAAGGTCGATTAAATGAATTCTACTGTAGTTCAAAAAGATGATTAGAAGTACAAGAATACCAGGATTATAAATACATAACTACTGTCAAAATATTAATGAAGTTATTTTCAGATAATATACTGTGGTACAGTATGTACTTTGGATTAAATTCTGCTTAATGTATCCAGTATTGTACATTATTTAACTGTACTGTAACCTGGGGGCGTGGCCTCCCCCCGAGACTAGCAGGGAGGAACCCCTGCCCACCCCTGGTGGGCAGAGTCAGGACACCAACACCCACCCCGCCGGAAGCAGAGGGGCAGGACAGGAAATATAAAAGGCAGGCCCTGCAGCACAGGTGGGCTGGAGCCACCAGAAGAGACAGACATCTCCCACCCACTACTGGGAGTGGAACCCAAAGAGGACCCCTGCAGTGCTGAAAACTTGCCAGAGCTGCCAGCTGACCAGGGGACTGAGGAGCTGCTGGGACTGCTGCAGGGAATGCTGAGAAGATGGAGGACACAAGGTACAGAGCGAAGGGGTCATAGGAAGTAGCCCAGGGACACAAGACTGATTGGTGCTCCGCCCTGAGCCCTGGACTACTTGCTGCTTGGCCCTGCCTAGAGGGTCAAGGCCTTAGAGACTGCTAATTCTGCAATAACCTTTGCCTTGCTAAGGACCTGAGAGCCAGGCGGTGTGGTCTCCCTCCAAGACTGATGGGGAGGGACAGCCACGCACTCCTACATGTACCCAGAAGGTTTTACACATTTCTTAAACAAATCTCATTTTATTTCTAGTTTATGGTCTTCTCTAGATTTAAAGGTGAGACATCTCGTGGTCTGTTTCCATCAACAGTTCCCAAGACTGGGTGAGTAAATGAGAGGTTCCTAGTTTTCATCAGTGCACACCCTTCTCATATAAATATGGCTTCTCCAAAGGCAGAATACAGTCTTTGCATAATTTCCTTTGAAAGCTTGTGAAAATCAGGGCATATATTGCACAAAAGAGAGATTTTACTTGGAATATGTTACATACACAGATTTCACAGCTTTTCCTACTTCAAATTACTGTATACCTTCTCAAAAAAGTAAAGAGTCTTGCAGTCCGAGAAAAATCTATTTAAACTAAATTCTTTACCAATGATTTGCTCTCTTTGACATGTTTTTTGGCAAATAGCTAAAAGCTTGCCAAGAAAAGGTCACTGATCTTTGCCTGAAAAGCTTGGCCAGTGTTATATGGTAAGGGCCTATTACAAACATACAATGCTTTCCAGATGTTCCATCAACTAACTGGATATGATCCAAGGGAGGGCTGTAAATCTACAAAGAGATGCTTGTTACTAAAGCATTCACCACATAAAAATCAAAATCTCTGTAAACACCCTATGGAGTGCCTCTTTGCTGGGAAGGGGCTTGTAAGCACAAAAGGTCATGCTGGACTGCCACACTTTATACCATATACTAAAGATGTGGCCCTCAGTACTGAAGATTTGTCCTCCTAACTAAAGGAGTTTGTCAGTTACCAAAGTCAACCTGCCTAATATTGACTCTGCTGATTGAAAAACTAACAGACAAAAGTGATACAGGAGTATGCATGACAATATCTTAGCTCCACCTTTGATTCTCATCCCTCTTCAGCTATTTATGCCTGCTCTTGAATCACACTCACTTAGTTTTTCCTGCGATGATTATCTACACACCAACCAACACCCAGTTACGCTGGAGAATAAACAAATCTCATAGGGCCAAATGTAACCCAGAATGCTGCTCTGAAAAGAACATAAGCATGTGATTGTAGTTTAGAGCCTGAACTTTTAAATATTCTTCTTAGTACTTCAGATCAAAAGAAAGAGTCATCTCATAGATCATGAGGGAACTTTGTTCAAAGTTTCCATTTTAGAACAAGTGACTGTCCAGCAATCAAAATACTGTACGGAATTACTCTTTGGTCAACATTAAAACTGATATTCAAAAGGAAAAACAGTTCCCTAGGCAAACTAGGGAGACAAGTGATGGGATTTGGATGGGTGTAGGTTTCTTACACAGCTGTGCAGACGGTCATAACGTAGGTGAAGGCTTACAAGAACAGAGGAGAAAAAGCAAGACTGAAGAACCTTCATTCTTGAGATAAATGTCCCCAACTACACACTTAAAATATCTCACTGTAATCAAAATAAGACCTGAGAGGAAATGCATATTTGAAATTGATTTAGATTAATCTCCTGGGAGGAGAACATTTATTGTGCAGTAGAAAGATAATCACTCAAATCTGATTTCAAACATCTATTTTTTATAACTTCAGATCTATCTTGGCTTGGAGAGATACTAGTTATCTGATGCTGATGAAAGGAGCAAGTGAAATGAATACTCTGCACATTTTGCTCAGCTTGACTCCAAAGGGGAAAATCTCTTCTTCCCCTTGATAAACTGTGAAATGGCTTTTGAAAACAACAATTCTACTTACATTTGAAATTTGTGAGCCAACTAATGTTTTCTGTTATGCTGCAAAAACAAGGGACTCGCAGCACAGGAGCCTAAAGAAAGAAAATTGAAAACAATTCCATCCTACCTTCCAATCAGTTTAATTATAAACAAAAGTGTCAGGGCTATACCCTGACCTGTGGCTGAGTTCTGCTCATGGCACGTGAGGGGACGTGGGGGTGAAAGGTGTGTCTAAGTATGGGGCCATTCTTCTGCTTGGATATTGACCTACACCTGGAGAGGGACTTGGAGTGCAGGGGCTCGAGCCCTGCATGGGACTATCTTTTTAATCCCGCTCCCTTCCCATCCCGCAATACCCACTCTCACTCCCACACACTCCCGTATTATTTCTGGCATTTTTATCCCGCTCCCACCTGCAAAAACCTTAGATCCCACAAGAGAGACACATTCTCTCATGCGACTAAAAAAAAAAGAAAGTTGGTGTCAGAGCGTGAGTCAGTGTGTTTCCATGGGATTCCCGCTGACTCCGTGGTAGAAACCTCCATCACTGTTAGGACCCTAGGCTGGGACCCAGTGGAGCAGGGTGGGCCGGAATCCCCGTATTGCCTCCCCCGCTGCCAACCCCATCCCTGGGGTGGCAGCCTGCCCACTTGAGGCCAAAGGGCCTGGTTTTATCTGCTGCCTGCCCCAGGCCGAAAGCTGAGCCATAGACTGCTATTGTTCTGCCCCACTCAGAAGGTCAGAGCCTGACTCTTGATTGCTGTTGGCCCCTGCCAGAGAGTTGGGCTAAAAATTGCCTATTTATCTGTCCTGCCCAAAGGATCAGGGCCCTGACTGCATTGGTTGCTGCCAGAAGGCTGAGCTAAAGGCTGCTTCTTGCACTGTCCTGCCCAGAGGGCCAGAGCACGCGACTATGAAGTGAGCTGTAGCTCACGAAAGCTTATGCTCAGATAAATTGGTTAGTCTCTAAGGTGCCACAAGTCCTCCTTTTCTTTTTGCGAATATAGACTAACACGGCTGCTACTCTGAAACCGCCTATATATGCTGTCTGTCCTAGATGGGAGGCTAGGATAAATATTGATTGCTGCTAGGCCCTGCACAAAGCGCCAGAGCTATAGGCTGGTGATCTGCTAATCCCCCTGCTAATTGGCTTTGACCACAGTGACTTAGGGAGGCGGAGTGGCCTCCCTCCAAGCCTGAGGAGGTGCGGGACGACTGTCAACACACTCCACTGTAATATAGAGGAAGATTAGGATTCCACACACTAGATGTCGCAGGTAGGTGACCCAAGACACCTTGAAAGAAAAGGGTCAGGGGGACTGTGCAGTGAAACTACTAATGGACTTCGTGGTTCTTCCATTTCATGTGTCAATTATAAGAATTGGACGGTTTGTTGTACATTACTAGTGTTACAGAATCAGCCTAGTACTTGATCTACAAGTGGCAGAATCTTCCTAATGGGTCTTCCATCATAGGGAGAACTCATAAAATGAAGGAAGCTGTATCTACAGATGGAGTAAAAGATTTCTATTCTAAAATCCCACTCTACTGATGGGAGCTGAACCCTGTTAGCCACAATGAAACACTGGCAGCTGAGGAGAGATCAGCCTGAGACAGGTCTTCATCTAAAGGAAAGATGCCACTGCCAAGACGGGTTGTGGGGGATGGTGTTAAAGTTATATCTTGGTGGGAGAGCTATACAGATGGAATAAAGCATAGTTTATTTCTTTGTCTATAATTTATAGTTGTTGAGAAATTGAGAAATTCTGCTAGAAAAAGTAGAGCTGGTCTAGGATTTATCATGACAGCTTTCCCTCCCACCCCCCGGCCCTCCACACTAACCCTCTGTCTAGTTGCAAGATATCTAACCAGCAACCATGTTCTGGAAATTCAGACTTAGTGCCAGCATTCTTTTGCAGCCACCTCCGTTCTCTAATCACAGTAGCAAGCATCTGGCTATGAAGCATAATGTAATGCCAGCCTGATGAATTTCAACGGAACAGATATGTTAATACAAACCACCACAGATTTGGAGTGACAGTCACAGATCACAAGATTTTGATAAGCCTCCTCTTTCAGGCACAAGTCTGAACACTAAGGGCTCAGTTCCTATGCAGGAGGCTCCAGTGCAGACTCCCTGAATAACACCCTCAATGACATGAACAAACAGCCGTTGAGAGTGAACAGGGCACAAATATGGTATCTTTGCCTGTGGTGAAAGCCACTCCCTGTAGAGGTCATGTTCTTCTGCCCTGGTGTGAGGCAGGGGCAACTCCAGAAACGTTTCCCATTGTACACACCCTCAATCTCTGTAGAGCCATGCCTGCTGCAGCTGCTGGCCCCAGCTGCTGGCGCCCTGAGTCCATGCCAATTTCAGCCCCCGCATTCCAGCACAGCCCACCGCGTGCGGCATCACTCCCCATCCCTGAGAGGGGACATGGGCTGCAAGAAGCAGGACAACGCTAGGCAGGCTCCCAGGGAGGAGCTCTGCTGCAGCAGGCAGCCCCCTGGCAGTAACATGGAGAAGCAGTGCTGGCCACCTCACTGCCCACACAAGTTTGGCCCCAATAGGCCTCCATCTTGATGGCGAGGCCAAAACTGAGAGAGTGGCATTGCAGCCCGGAGCATGGGGGTCACACCACCACTCAGGTTTGGCCTCACATTCCCTCTGTCTTGATAGGAGGAGGAAAGACCCAGCAAGGCCAAAACTGAGTCAGTGGCATTTCAGCCTGGTGCTCAGGGGTCATAGTGCTGTTCAGGTTAGGCTCTGAGATCCCTGTGCACCAGTGACATGTACTAGCTGCCTGGGTACGTACCCAGGCAGGCTTTATTCTGTGGATGCCACTGAACTTACAGAGCAGGAATAAGCTCTGAGAGTATCTGGCATATTGGGTTTGCAAGCATGAAATGTGACTGGTGTCAAAACAAGTGCTCCTTTGCTCTGACCATCCTTTATTTGCATCTTTATAGACTCCTGAGCTGGAGCTTCCAGTACAGAGTGAGATCAAATGGTCAGGTAATATACCTTCATTTGTAGAAATACTGCCAGGGCCTCCCATTACAGGTAGCCATAGCCAGATTTATTGTTATTCACCACATTCATCCTGTGAAAACTAAGTTTGAAAAATAACTGAATTTGAACACTGAAATTAAATGACTTTCATGACTACAAGTGTTCTTGAACCAAAGCAGCTTTTGCTGATACTCACCACCTACAATGTGAGCTGTGATATTTTATTGGAATTTAAACTGCCTACTCTGAAATGAAATCTTAATCTTGTGTGTGATTGTGTGAAAAGGCAATTACCTAATATGAACTCAGGCATCTGACGATGATAATTAATCATCACAACTTGCTGTGCATAATGCAAAGAAAGTGGTTCTGGATAGTTCTTATTTAGAATGCTATTATAAGCCGTTCATAATGATGAACCGTTCACAGTCAGAAAAATAACTTGAGTCTGTTCTCTGAATCATTCTATTGTTACTGGGCCACATGCCAAAATGGTGGTGTAAAAGTCACATAGTGGTAAAAGCCACCAGAAGTATCTGTACATTGGTGTAACTTACATGGCAAGGAGGTGGAAGAGGAAAGCTGTAGCAAATAAAAAGCAAGAACTACTTAAAAAAATAGGTGAGTCTTCAACAAAGTAGATTTTATGTAGCTTTAAAGGGAAGAGGGATTTAACCATTGTTTGTCCACAGTACATCTCTTACCTGTGATACAGCATGACCAAAAGGCAGAAGGAGAGTGATATAGGAGAAATATGTAAGTCCCAGGATGAGGAGAAGCCTTATTACTAGTAGAGGGAAGAAAGGTTTCTATAGATTAAAAACACCTGAAGCCAATTAGAGCACCTGAAGCTAGTCACCTGATAAAAAACCCCTCCTTCAATCAGCCAGGGAAAGGAGTTGGAGCAGAGAGCAGTTTGAAGGAGTTGGAGCAGAAGAGAGTTTGGAGAAATGCCTTGGCTGGCTAGAAGACCAAGACCCTAGGTAAAAAGACACCCGGCTTGTGCAGAGAGAGATAGCAGGAAGGCCCACAAGCTGAAGAGCAGAAGAGGGAAGTAGCCCAGGGGAAGGAAGCACTAGTTCAAGTGGTTTACCACTATCTCTCGGGCCCCTGGGCTGGGACCTGGAGTAGAGGGCGGGCCCAGGTCCCTCCCTCTCCACTACCCTTCTCTGGGTTACTAGTGCGACAGTAGATACCCCAGTTCAGGGGCAGGAAACTGTGCCCTGAATCCCCCCCCCCCCCCCCCCGCAAGAAGAGGAAGCGCGGGACCCATCATAATCGTACCGGCAATTTGCCACATATCCCATTCTATGACCATTTGTTATGATAGTTTATAAACTGACTCACCCAGCTCGTCTCACTGTGTTACCATCAGTTCTTGGATAAAAGTTTTAAACTTTCACTGCATCTCGGAAATTGGTTCAAGAGTCACGGAGACGACACTGGAGCTCTTATATCTCATTTCGGATATAAAAAAACCTCAGCCGCAAGTTTTATAAGCACACGGGGTAGATCAAAAACATGGCTGTAATAGCTCAATAAAACAGTCAATGGATAGACTTCACTCTAGAAATAAACTCTACACTGCACTCAAACCAGGTTAATATGGAAAATCAATATGACTTTGGACAACAGCCAGCCTCAAAGAAATAAAAGAATAAGGTAACTTATCTCAAAAGATTCTTCCATTCAACAGAATAGAAAGAATGAATGGAAATAACCTTCTTTGCTAGCTCACCCCATTACCTGAGAAATTGAGAAATTGAGAAACTCACCCCATTAATGATGAACATTAGCAGGAGTTAAAGGTTGAAACACAAGCTATTCTGGAACAAAGCCATTTATACTGCATGCACGTACGCATACACAACAGTTAACATGAACGTTCTTCTTGTAAGACATTGGGATGATATATACCAAGAAGCCATGCTAGAACTAGGTGCAATCCAGTGAAAGAATATGGGAAGAGTATTAAGAAACTTCTTGCTGGTGACTCCTTACAAACATAGGTCTATTGTAAGTCTTTTCTTTCAGTGAGTTTATTTTTTCATATTTATTCCTTTATTGGATATTCAGTTAATAAAGGACACTATTGTGCCATGCAGCATTGAAATAAAGCATCCTGGAGCAGTAACAGTGACAACACATTTTGAACTGGATCTCATGAAGGTGGGTAATCCAAAATGTTTATACCTTCATAAATACCTTACTTTTCAGCACTGAATATTTTGTTCATACGTAGCCCAATCCAGCACTTACTTAAGTCAATGGAAAGACTTCCATTGACTTCAGTGGAAGTTATATCAGGCCCAGAGTAACTTCATATACCTCTTTGACCACGAGAGATTAACTTTAAAGATTTTCATTGGAAACTCGAATGTGTATTAGTTGTTTAGGGAACAATTTTGCTGGGCTTGTTTTTTTTCCATGCATCTTTCATGATAAACTACAATAGTACTGCACTTATGACTTGACACTTCAATATGTACAAATATTTCTCTGCTTTAGGAAGTTTCCACTACCACCATTGTATTAATTTATCAGACTCTCAGGGATTTCAATCTCTTCAGCCAAGGATGAACCTACTATAAGGTGGAAGCACAACCAGTTGGAAAACTGTACTCAGAATAATTATCAGTGGTTCACAGTCAAGCTGGAAAGGCATATGGAGTGGGGTTCCGCAGGGATCTCTCCTGGGTCTGGTTCTAGTCAATATCTTCATAAATGATTTGGATAATGCCATAGAGAGTACACTTCCAAAGTTTGTGGATGATACCAAGTTAGGAGGGGTTGCAAGAGCACTGGAGGACAGGATTAGAATTCAAAATGATCTGAACAAACTGCAGAAATTATCTTAAATAAATAGGATGAAATTCAATAAGGTCAAATACAAAATACTACACTTAGGAAGGAATAATCTATTTCATAAATACAGTACCAAATAGGAAATGACTGCCTACGAAGGAGTACTGCGGAAAAAGGATCTCGGGGTTATTAGTGGATCATAACCTAATTATAAGTCAACCATGTAATGCTGTTAAAAAAAAAGCAAACAGCATTCTGGGATATATTAGCAGTGTTGTTGTACACAAGAAGTAATTCTTCTACTCTATTCAACACTGATAAGGTCTCAATTGGAGTACTTAGGGAAAGACATGGACAAGTTGGAGAAAGTCCATAAGAGAGCAACAAAATTATTAAAGTTCTGGAAAACACGAACTACAAGGAAATACTGAAAAAAACAGGTCTGGTTAGGCTGGAGAACAGAATACTGAAGGGGGACATGATAACAGGTACACAAAAGGTTGTTACAAAGAGCAGGATGATGAAATGTTCTCTTATCCACTTAGGACAGGACAAGAAGTAATGCGCTTAAATTGCAGCAAGGGCGGTTTAGGTTGGACATTAGTGTAAGCAGTGTCAGGATGAGCTCCACCCTGACATCTGGTGGTGAGGTATGGCAAGTTGTGGAAAAGAACTTCAGGGGCCGATCTCATTTGCATAGGCACACCCACCCCGCCTAGAATGAGGCCATAGCTGCCCAAATGGTCACTTTGGCTGCTGTGGGATCCCCAGTGTCTCTGTTATTGGGGCAGGAAGAATAAATTGTTATTACCCTGATTATGGGAACTGTGCTTGGAACTGTACTTGGCCTTTTGTTATGATGGAGGGACTCACCATCAACTAAGTAGCACTCGCTAGGCAAGGGTCATGGGTTCCAAAACTCTGTGAATTGAGAGAAGCTGGGGATAAGTATTAATACTTGGTGGCATGGGCCCCTTGGTGAGGGCCTTACATGCTAATTGCACTTCCTCCTCTCTCCACTGTGGAATATCAGAGCTAATTTTGATTCTGTTAGGAGTCTAGTTACAGGCTGCTGAGCTCACTTTGGGCTAACAGTGCACCAGCACTGAGGCTCCCCTACTGCAAGCTGAATTCACCAAAGAGCTGAACTGACTAAAAGCTGAAATCACTGAGTGTTGTGTTAAGTAGTGGGGGAGCCTGAAGATATATTGTGGAGCAGTTTGTGGGACGGCTGGAGTGCCTTGTGAACAGGCTGGTGGAGCAGTTTGTAGGACGGTGGGAGCTGCTGCTGGTGGGACGCGGAGCAGTTTGTGGACCGGCTGGTGGAGCAGTTCGTGGGACAGCGGGAGCTGCTTGTGGGCCGCGGAGCGGAGCGAAGGCCTATGGAGCTGTGGGGCGGTCAGCTTCAGATCATGTAAGGTGCCTCTTACCCCCGCCCCATCTCCACACAGGTTGAGAGGTAAAGCTCTGCAGATAAACTTTCGAACTCTGGGGCTGCCCTGATCAGGGACAGAGACTTTTGGGTCATTGGACTTTTGGGACTTTGGGTGATTTGGGGTTGCTGGACTCAAGAACCAAAGGGAAAGGGGCATGCCCCAATTTGCTTGGGGTGGGTTTTTTTGCTCATGGGTTGTGTTATGAATCCTGTTGGTGGTGTTTCCCCAACATAATGCCACATTGTTTCTCTCTGTTATTAAAAGGCTTTTTGCTACACTCAGACTATGTGCTTGCGAGAGGGGAAGTATTGCCTCTTGGAGGCGCCCAATGGGGGTGGTATATATTTGTCCCAGGTCACTGGGTGGAGGCTTGAGCCGGTTTGCATTGTGTTATTGGAATGGATCCCCTAGATATTGAACCCGGCCCTTGTTGCTGCCAACTCTGACGGGCAGAAGGGTTACATTCGGAAAAACTTCCTAACTGTCAGGGTAATTAAGCACTGGAATAAATTGCCTAGGGAGGTTGTGGAATCTCCATCATTGGAGATTTTTAAAGAGCAGGTTGGACAAACACCTGTCAGAGATGGTCTAGAATGATAATACTTAGTCCTGCCATGAGTGCAGGGGTCTGGAACTAGGTGACTGACTGAGGTCTCTTCCAGTCCTACATATCTATTATTTTGACTTTGAACATGTCAAGTTCCCTTGATTTTATGGAAAAATGGAGAACCAACACAGAGCGTGCATCTGAGAGGGCAGATTTTGGGCCTCTGAATGAACCAACTGTCTGGCAAGTTCTATGAAAATATTTATTCCGTGGTTTGAAGTTTCTCTTCAAGGTAATGAAATTAATTCCAAGCCTGTAAGGCTTATTCCCTAATTCTCATGAGCAGTGCCACTGAGGTCAGTGAGTAAAGGTTACTCCCACAAGTTACGAGTTGCAGGATTCATGCCTGTACCTTTATCTATGCCGTAATATGTACTATTATGTAATTTGTCCTTCTGCCTTACAGAGTACTTTTCTCTCTTTCAGGTACTTCACTTTATTGCTCACAGAGACAGACACAGCAGGCAATTAGTGCTTAGATCCCGGCAAGGGGGGGGGGGGGATTGGCCATTTTTTATTTACCTGCAATGGGCCTTTCCCCTTAACTTTTAAAAGTGGTAAAGAGGGCTCTGTCAGATGAGGTCCAATAACAGCAAATGTTTTCCTAAAACCCTGTGTAATTCTTTGCAAATGTAGGGGTTAGTGTATCAGGTCAGAACTCAGGTTTCAGAGTAGCAGCCGGGTTAGTCTGTATCCGCAAAAAGAAAAGGAGTACTTGTGGCACCTTAGAGACTAACACATTTATTTGAGAATAAGCTTTTGTGAGCCACAGCTCACTTCATCAGAACTGTTGCCAATGATCTCTTGTTCTACTTGGCAACGCTTTCAAGACAAAGCTGTTCTTTTATTCTGTAACCTGAGAATTTGCCTTACCACTTAAAAACATAATGAATTTGCAATTAGAACTGAGGCCCTTAATCTTGTGCATGTATCTTCTCTAAGATCCCTAGAAGAAATGAGGTAAAAGAGAAGTAGTAGAAAAGACATAGGGCAGAGGAAAATCCCTAGAAAGCACTTTTAATATCAAATACAAGCAACTTCAAAGCAGGTTCTTTGAAGGCTGTAAGGTTTGCTCATCATAACCAGTCCTACTAATGATTTTCTAACTCCAGCATGTCAGCGCTGCCATTACAGCCCCTACATCAAATTCAGAGTGCGTGCAAGCAAGGTGCAACTCTTCTTACACCAGTACTGAAACACCTGCTGACACCTGCACTGTTGTTCAGAGCTCCACGATAAGACAATCTGAACTACAACTGGCATGCAAAAGTGTTTCAAAAATTTTGATCTGACTCCTATGCGTCATTAAAGTTTATATGGACAAGTCTACGTTAGGGAACCCTTTCTGGCACTGCCATACTCTCCAAAGAGGGCTTTGTCGTATTTAGTTTAAATTCAGTTTTGAAGGCCAGTTGATAAAAGAGATTCAGCCTCTCTGGTTTTTTTGTCTGTTTTATACACTGAACTCGAGAAGGGCTTAAACAGATACATGGAACCCAATCTTGCAAAGACTTACATGCATGCACACTGTGAGTAGTCCTGTACTGTTGTCTTTAATGGGACTACTCAGGGTGTGTTTAAGCACATGCATAAATCTTTGCCGTATCAGGGCCCAATACTATAAAATGTAATATCTTCATACACAGATACCTGGGTTATAAATAACTCACATGTATTTAGTAACTATGTGGAAAAGGACTTGATGTTCCATGACATGAGCCAAAATGACATCTAAAAAAAACTTTTCACCCTCCAAATTTGTGTATGCACTAAATATGGTACAAAACACAACCACTTTCATATGCAAGCGACATTTAGGTGCCCAGCTATTTTGCAGATGTAAGTGTAGGACTGGTTTTGAAAGCACAACGGGGACATGTACCAATTTTGCTGCTCAACAGACACTAGCCTTTGAAAATATGGACCTTTGTGCCACAATGCAGTGTCCACTCAGCATTTTATCCTAAACTCTTCTGTCCAGATTGCTCCCACTGCACAGTCTGCAACAGTTCATTTCATCAAGGGCAGAGCTTCTTCTCCGCCTCTCCCCCTCCCCCCTCCCGCCCCAGTGCAGAATGGATATATGGTTCAGATGCCAAAACCTGCAAGTCTCAGGAGCAGCACTGTCAACCTCAAATGTTCAGAACTTATGAGCAAGCCCTAGACAAAATGATTATCTTAAAAATCATAAGATTGTAAACAAATATATATAAATTTGGGAATCTTTCTATTTGCCTCCTGGTTTCTGAGGCTTTAGGGCTCATAATTTCAAGCTTTTTTCTGCAACTATGAGGTCTAGAAATTTGTTTTTAAATGAAAGCAGAGATTCTCAGACAACACGATTCCAGGAGATGGGGCTTTAAGGAAAAAAACCACTGAATACCTCAAAACCTGCAGAGAAACTCTGAGATTAACTGGAGGCAAGTCCAAATGCCTTCTTCACCACTTCTCTGGTGCATCCGCACTGACAGAACTCCCCCTGCTCTAAAAGATGTTCCTCAGTGCAGAAAGGGAGCATTCAAAAGAGTCAATAAAACCTCTGGCTGTATTAACTTTTCTGTAGATTCCCAGCTTGTCTCTGGAATAGGCGAGGAATCCAAGTAGCAATGCCATCACACTCAGTCCCTTGCCCCAGCACTCTTCCCAATCACAGCCTGGTCCCCAATTCCTGATATGAAGATTCTATTACCTATACATGGACCTCCACAACATCCAGTGACAATAGTGGAGAAGAGGCCAAAACGCCTTCTCATGGCCCGGGCTAGAGATCTGCCATGTTTTCAACCCCTCTATCCACAAAGGAGGAAGGAGTGGTCGAAGCCCGTAAATTCCTTGATTTTGTTATGGGTGGGGCAGAGGGGTGTTATGGAAATTGCCAGGACCACAAGACCGACTGGTACTGGTACTGTGCCATAGCAATGCAAGAAGCATATGGGGGAAAACAAGCTGATGATTGGAATTCACTTTGCAGGACAATTAGATTTTTGTGGGTCCAGGATGGAACTAAAGATGATGTTTAGGAAAAAGAGTCTTGGTGGTGTAATGAGTTATAATGCACAAGCCTTTAATCTCCAGGGTCTGGAGTTGAAAACCAAGGTTTCTGGTTACAAATGAGATCAAGTTTGCTAGTCTCATTCCTTTCAAAATATATGACAGTATTCTACTGTAATAGCCCATAACATTGCCTGATCACTACTGTAAGATTTGTTTTAGACCAGTACTGTAGGAGAAATCCACAATCTTTCTATGACTTTCTGGAATCATTTTATAGTAGGGTTGTTGATTAATCACAGTTAACTCACATGATTGCCTAAAAAAAATTAATGATGATTAAAAAAATTAATCATGATTAATCGCACAGTTAAAAAATAGAATACCAATTTAAATTGATTAAATATTTTTCATGTTTTTCTACATTTTCGAATATATCGATTTTAATTACAACAGAATACAAAGTGTGCAGTGCTCACTTTATATTATTTTTTATTACAAATATCTGCACTCTAAAAAGGATAAACAAAAGAAATAGTATTTTTCAATTCACCTCTGACAAGTACTGTAGTGCAATCTCTTTATCGTGAAAGTGCAATTTACAAATGTAGATTTTTTTCTGTTACATAACTGCATTCAAAAACAAAACAATGTAAAACTTTAGAGCCTACAAGTCCCCTCAGGCCGACTTCTTGTTCAGCCGATCGCTAAGAGAAACAAGTTTGTTTACATTTACAGGAGATAATGCTGCCCACTTCTTAATTACAATGTCACCTGAAAGTGAAAACAGGTGTCCGCATGGTACTGTTCATAGATTCATAGATATTAAGGTCAGAAGGGACCATTATGATCATCTAGTCCGATCTCCTGCACAACGCAGGCCACAGAATCTCACCCACCCGCTCCTGCGAAAAACCTCTCACCTATGTCTGAGCTATTGAAGTCCTCAAATCGTGGTTTAAAGACTTCAAGGAGCAGAGAATCCTCCAGCAAGTGACCGTACTGTTGTAGCTGGCGTCGCAAGATATTTACATGCCAGATGCACGAAAGATTCATATGCTTCTTCGTGCTTCGGCCATCATTCCAGAGGATATGCATCCATGCTGATGATGCTCATTAAAAAAAATGCATTAATGAAATTTGTGACTGAACTCCTTGGGAGGAGAATTGTATGTCTCCTACTCTGTTTTACCCACATTCTGCCATATATTTCATGTTACAGTAGTCTCGGATGATGACCCAGCACATGTTCATTTTAAGAACACTTTCGCTGCAGATTTAATAAAACGCAAAGAAGGTACCAATGTGAGATTTCTAAATATAGCTACAGCACTCGATCCAAGATTTAAGAATCTGAAGTGCCTTCCAAAATCTGAGAGGGATGAGGTGTGGAGCATGCTTTCAGAAGTCTTAACAGAGCAACACTCTGATGCTGAAACTACAGAACCCAAGCCAACAAAAAAGACAATCAACCTTCTGCTAGAGGCATCTGACTCAGATGATGAAAATGAACATGCGTCGGTCCGCACTGCTTTAGATTGTTATCAAACAGAACCCATCACCAGCATGGACGCATGTCCTCTGGATTAGTGATTGAAGCATGAAGGGACATATGAATCTTTAGCGCACCTAGCATGTAAATATCTTGCTATGCCAGCTACAACAGTGCCACACAAACGCCTGTTCTCACTTTCAGGTGACCTTGTAAACAAGAAGTGGGCAGCATTATCTCCTGCAAATGTAAACAAACTTGTTTGTCTGAGTGATTGGCTGAACGAGAAGTAGGACTGATTGGACTTGTAGCTCTACAGTTTTACATTATTTTATTTTTGAATACAGGGTTTTTTTGTACATAATTCTACATTTGTAAGTTCAACTTTCATGATAAAGAGACTGCATTACAGTACTTGTATGAGGTGAATTGAAAAATACTATTTCTTTTGTTTTTTACAGTGCAAATATTTGTAATCAAAAATATAAAGTGAGCACTGTACACTTTGAATTCTGTGTTATAATTGAAATCAATATATTTGAAAATGTAGAAAACATCCAAAACTATTTAAATAAATGGTATTCTATTATTGCTTAACAGTGCAATTAATTTATTAATTATTTTTTTTAATCTCTCGACAGCCCTGTTTTATAGTCTATTCGAGAAATGTATATACTTATGTAATTCTGTAGGATCGTTTAAAGACAACAGAATTTCGCAAAGAACGATCAACTCTGTAAAGTTCTTTTTACTATAGAATTCTATTAGATTCATCTCTATTATATTCTGTGCACCTCTCCAAAAGGATTTTCTTTTTTCCTAAGGGTTTAAAGAGTCTAGGGACATCCATTCACATAAAAAAGAAAAACAAAATCCCATGACAATTCGGCACCACTGGCAGTGTGTGACAAAGGATTGAAATAGCGAGGTTATTCCTATTCAGAATTAAGATCTTATTGATAAACCGTGAATGGAAGCTTTGAAGAACATCTGCATACACCATGACGGACTGTTAGATCCTTACTTGTATGAGCTCTAAACTAGACAAAGCAATTAAAAAGGAAGAAAAAAATATGGCTATTTGTACTAACATGAAATTTGTTCCACATATTGCTCTGGCTGATCAGTCTATGAGAGTAAACAACAAAGCAGATTGTCTTGTAACTTTTCTAGGCATGAGTGAGAATTGCTTAGGGGGCATGCATTTATTATTAAAGCATCATGTATGCAGTTTATATGTAAAAATGAAGAGTGTGAAGAATGCCCTATGTGGCCACAGGGCTGTAAGACCAGCTGTAAGCAATAAGGTGTGTTTTTTTTTAAATAGGGCTTTAGTACAGTATGTGCTTTTGCGAACTACTAGTAATTACCCATGGACAGCAATTATTCCTTTTGCAACACCAAAATGACACATGCAAAACATTCTTCTGTTGATCCCTAAAGTGATCCAGGCAAAACAACTGTAGCTTACTCCCGTTTCCCATTTCTCCTCCTGCCAGGGCCTACATGAACCTGCCTTGAGTAATCTGAACCAATAGACACTGTTTAGACAGGCAACATTACACACAACTATTCAAAAGAACACAGCTTAAAATGATTCACCAAGAAAGACCCCATGCCAGCAAATACACTTCAGCAGCTAAAATCTTGATAAAGGGCTTGTTTGAGAAAATACACAGAAGAGCTTTGGGACTCTTAATTGTTGGGACTGTTGTACATTAGTTTCATACCATATATGACCTGCTCCTGCTCCCACTGAAGCCACTGGCAGTATCCCTAGCAAAAACAGTTGCCTAAGAGTACCTTTAATTGCCACGGAATACCAGTCTTCCTGATTTCTAGGGTTTTCCCCAAGCCTATATGCAAGTGTTGTATTACCCAATACAACCATTACTCTTCTATTATGAAAATATTTTGCTTATGCACTTTGCTTGGAAAGGGAATACTTTAGTGGGGAAAATACTAATAATTTAGTATGATGTGTATAACATCTATTTCTACAAATTTAACAGTTAGTGTCTGGTTTATAGCACATTTCCGCCCAAAACTAGACAAATAAGTACTTGGAAATAAATTCCAGGTATATTAAACAGCTCTAAGCTACTGCATCTTGGTTACTATCTTATTTATTTTTTCTTGTTGTCTGTCTATAATTCCAGGGCTAACATGGACAGCTATTCCTTAGAGATACAACAACATATACTTCATTAAGATAACATTTTCTTTTTAACATGATCTTAAGCAATACTGTGGTACACTGTTTTCCCAACAACAGTTGCTTGACAGATCTATTTAAAAAGCACCATTCATGGGAGGAACAAGATAAAACATTGAAAGGTCTTACCTTCACCTGAAGATCCTGAAAGATCTATGACGACATATACTCTTCCTTCTGGCTCCAAGTCAATCTGTATTTGAGAAAAGAATAAAACACTTAGACTGGTGCTCCCTTAATGAGTTCCTGTGTGCACCATTAATAGAAGAAAAGGAGTATTTGTGGCACCTTAGAGACTAACAAATTTATTTGAGCATAAGCTTTCATGAACTACAAATTTATTTGAGCATAAGCTGTAGCTCACGAAAGCTTATACTCAGATAAATGTGTTAGTCTCTAAGTTGCCAAAAGTACTCCTTTTCTTTCTGCGAATACAGACTAACACGGCTGCTACTCTGAACCCTGTCATTAACAGAAGTTTCCATTGACTCTTAAACTCGAAGGGAAAGGTCCCCAAACTGTGGGTCGCACAACGTTTGCAGGGGTGTGGTGTGGCCCAGGCCAGCCCCCATGTGTGGCAGGGAGGGAGTGCCACCCAATCCTGCTGTGCTCCAGCCCCGCCCACAGCTGTGGCCCTCTCTCCTGGCACCATGCCTGGCCCCATCCCCAGTCTTAGACCCTGGCTGCAGCTCCGTTTCCAGCCCTGGACCCGCTCCCAGCCACACCCAGACCCACAGCTGCGGCCCCAGCCTCAGCCCCCTAACCCCTGTCCGCATCCTCTTCTCCCCGCGCCCCTGGAGCCATGGCTCTGTTCCTGGCCCTGGCTTGGGGGGTGGGGAGTGTGCAGTCAGGGGTAAGGGGAGGCATGACCCTGAACAGTTTGGCAATCACTGCCCTAAGGCATGTCACTGTTCACAGAGCAAGTATCATGCTCTCACTAAACCTGACCCTGCAAAGAGCTAAGCACCTTTATGAGGTGCTAAGCAACCCCAACTCACACTGAAGTCAAGGGGTCTCCAGAACCTGCAGGATCAGTCCTGCTGCGTTTTACAAATCCAATAAGCTACCTTAGTACAGTAATAAGCTTTGTCAACTCTTCCCCATGCATTTTAACTACTTCTCCCAAGGACTGAAAAATCATTTTAAAAGGAAGTGGTACCAAATAACTTGGCTGTAACTTACACTAAGGCCAGGAATGCAGTGAGAAAAGTACACTTATAACTAATTCAGTTTCTGAACAGACACAGATGAATTCTGGTTGCAGAATATGGGGAATTAACGCACACAACTTCATTACCGTTAACATTTGTCTGGAAGTTCATTGTTATGTATTCCATCAGGCTAGCTTGCCTTTAGTATATTCAGCAGTAATACAAGAAACCTACAGGCCTGTATCCTGTAGGATATTAGCTTCAGTCATTAGCATAAGGCTTGAAGCCCATGAACTTTGGATAAATTACCTAATGGTCACCCCTAAGTTTTAGGGAACTGGAAATAGAGTGTGAAGGTGAATTTTGTCCAGAATGATACCAGCCAACCACAGGAACAAGAGCTAACATCTGCAGATATCTGACTACAAGAGTTCCATGTCAATGAATTGATGTGTATGAGAATAAGTTGAGATAATGAATGTAGGAGAAGGGGACCCCAACATAAGTAGGGTGAGGAAATACAAATAAGGAAGAGAGGAGAGATCTCTACTGACTATGCATTAGACACAGTGGTGTCAGAGTAACGTATTATAAAAGCAGTATCCCAGCCTGTGTGTGGGAGGAGAGAGAGATGTAGCCTTTGGGAGGTGCCAGGATGATGGCCACTGGTGATGGTGATTAGGAAGACAATGGCTAACATTCCAGGTTATTCTGCAAGGGACGGTGTGAGTATATGACAGGTTTCAGAGTAACAGCCGTGTTAGTCTATATTCGCAAAAAGAAAAGGAGTATTTGTGGCACCTTAGAGACTAACCAATTTATTTGAGCATAAGCTTTCGTGAGCTACAGCATCCAATGAAGTGAGCTGTAGCTCACGAAAGCTTATGCTCAAATAAATTGGTTAGTCTCTAAGGTGCCACAAGTACTCCTTTTCTTTTTGTGAGTATATGGATGTTCAGTTGTACATTCTGTATCATCTCAATCTAACTTAAAGAGTTAGAGTGCTTGTGACTTTGCTAAATGTATTAATAAGTTATTATACATATAGAAGGATTCCTATAGTGTGAGTGTTGCAACTGTGCACATCGGGATTCCCAACTACACAGTAATTTTAATACTGGGGTCTGATCTTGGGACAAGAACGTGTCAACCCTCAAAGTGATATCTGGGAATTCTTAAGTAATCATATAATTAATACATAACCTGTGACACCTTATGGCCCTGTCCTGTGAGATTCTGATTACCCTTTGCTCCCATGATGATGGATTTCAATGGGAACTGAGGATGCTCAGCACCTTTCAAGATAGAGTTCTTAAAAGTAGATCCGATTGGCTCTAGATATGGGAAGACATAGGTTTAGATAGATACCACAATGATGAATGCAGTATAAATGCCTAGATAGATACTATATTGCACTGTACATTTCATCATCGACTCTGAATTTCACTAATTATGTTAGATTATCTGACTACCAGCACATTACACAGACGGCTTTTGTGATTTAAATCTCTTTTCCTGAAACTTTAAAATAGTTTCAGTAAAAGGTAAGGAAAGAAAAATGTCTCATTTAAGTATATGAGCACACAGCATAACTAATGGCTCTTCCATTGAAATCTCAGTGGAATGTAGCAGTGTGTTTGGAAGCAACGCATAATGGGCTATATTTTACCCTCTTCCTACCTGACTGTGCAAGACTGCACCAACACCTACCTACATGGCCATTTAGGGCCTACTGGGATCACAGAGATTCATGCACAGTACAACTCCCCACAAGCAAGTGGGAGGAACAGAGTGGGGAGTAGGTGAAAATGGCACCTTTACCACCATGTATTGGCCAGGAATGGAGAGCAGAAGGAGGGGAGTAAGTGTCATTGTGCAAGGGGCTGACACTTCTTACTACCTAATCCAGCAGAGGTTCAATGCCTTCCTGAGGTGACAACTATGCACTGCCCCAGACCTCAGTCATCAGTTCCCAATCTACATCTGCTGAAGTGGGAAAAGGGGAGTGCTTAAGACCCGTAAGTGCTTGGAACTTTGTTTTCCTAAAGTCACACATTTTGGCTACTAAAAACACTAAAAAATGCATCTCAAGTCACAAATAATGCATTACATTAGAATCTTGCTAATACACACTAATGACTAGGAGACACTGGTCTCCTGATCTTTGCAAATTAGCAAGGAAGTGAATACACACAACAACAGAGCTAGGATCGCAAAATGTACTTTGCTCATTAATTTTGACAACTACAGTTTAGGTTGAATTATTTATGATAATATCTCACTCTCTTAGTTATAGGAAATTTCACGCTGGGGTTGCATCTTTGCTCAGATGTGGGGAGAAAGACAGTTTGGTTGAGGATTAAGTGGTGTGCAGATTTGCACGGTTCTACAATATTGTAGAGGGCGTCGAGGGGAAAGTCACAACAATAGTTAAAACATTATTTTCTTCACATTTTGGGAGAAAATTTCTCATTCAGGCTAAGTGGGATGAGTAGCTGGTAATGGTTTTGTTATAAACTGAAAAACAAAGGAATCTCTGGCAGTGCAGAGGGAGCGGTGACTGCATGTAACTCCCCAGCTTGGGGTTCATCAAAGGGAGATTAGGGAATATCAGGGGAAACGGTTGGGCCAGACTGTGCGCTGATATCCCCAGCTGGAGGACAGTCCCTTGGGGACCATGCCAGATGGTGTAAGTTAGAGCAGCCTTAACAGGCTCCTTCTGTTTCCAACTTTTCATGCTCACCTATAAGGCCCTTCAAAACATGGGAACCTCTCATTGCATGTCTGTTCTTGTCTCCTATTGGGTCACCCCAGTGTCCTTCACTCTGCCAATAACGTCCGCCTAATCCATCCGATAGCTTCTCACACAAATGTTTCTGCCGCTCTTCCACCAAAGGAGTCAGGGGAGGGATTCAAAGAGGGCTGAGGAGTGATCTGGTCAAACAATGGGCCAGGAAAGTAATCTTAGCAGCTGCACTTTGAATGCATCGGGAGGAAAGGAGATGGGGAGATGGGTGTTAGGAAGATCAAGGAGGAGGTGCTTGTCCAGACATGGGATGAGGATTGCCTGGTTGAGTGGTTTTCCATGAATATCAGTAAAGTGTTAAATATTTAGTGAGGACATTTGTAATAATTTCCAAAATAGAAATAAAAATGAATAAAAATGCTACTACTGAAATACTATTTATCTCCTTTTGCAGTTTTTAAGATATTAGGAGATCAGAAGCACAGGTGCAAGGACAGGCTTTGAAGTCTGAGCTGATGGTTGCTTTTGAACAATTTCTATAGTACTCCACCAATGGCTGCTTGGAAGAAAAATACTTCTAGGGCTCCATCATACCAGCCTCACATAATGTTTACTTGGGCTTTCAATAAAGGCCTTTGAATTTGAAAAATCAAACTCTCCCTCCCACCTGCCCAACCCCAAGACACTGCCCCCGCCAAAGTCAGTCAATACTTCTCCTGAGTAGCTGAAGGTGTCACAGCAGATATAAATAAGTGTTCTTTCTGTCCTCTGTGTGTGTGTGTGTGTGTGTCTCTCTCTCTCTCTCTGTCTCACCTGCCCACCCCCATCCGGCAGCCCAAGGCAGAGCCTTGAGCTCTGAACTCATTTCTACCACGAAGTGAGCAGCTTCCACCAGCTATTCCAAACTCTCTCCTCTCCGTTCGTTACTCCCAGAGAATTTATTGAAGTAATTTTCTAACAAAGGATTTCACCAGTTAAACTGAATGCTCCAGTACTGACGACACAGCTTTACTTATAGGTTTATAAAAACGCACCTTTCCACTTCACTCAGGATACACACGCGTGTCAAATGTGTGCTTTTATCACAGGCAAAAACTAGTCCTCTCCATATAAATAGTCTCTGCCCTCTCAGAAATGATTGTGAAGACAGATTGGTCTTCATCTGACTTCTAAAGGCCAAGAAGCTCAGGGTGAAAATCATGGACCCATTGAAGTCAAGGGGAGTTTTGTCAGTGACTTCAGTGGTCTCAGGATTTCACTCTCTGCCTCTGTTGGGTCACTGAGGGGGAGGCGGAAAGGGAGGGAAAACTTGCTCTAGAATTGAGTACCTTCCACTAAGCCCACCTCGTGCCAGCAGCTCGAAGACATTTACATCAAATGACTTAGTTCAAATGCTCCAGCTGACCTCGTCTGCCACAGACCCAAAGCTCACTGAAGTCAATTAGGATATGTCTGCAATGCAGCTGGGAGATGTGATTCCCAGAGCAGGCAGGCAGACTTGTGCCGGCACACCTTGCACTAGCATACTAAAAATGGCAGTGCAGACGCAGCAGCAGCAGTGGCTCAAGCTAGCCCCCCAAATCCAAACCTGCCCAACTCCCAGGTCTGAGCTCTGGTGGCTAGCCTGAGCCCACAACCTCCACACTGCTATTTTTAGCATGCTCGCTCAGGGAGAACTAGTGTAAATCTGTCTACTCATACTGGGAATCATGCCTCCCAGCTGCAGTACAGACATACCTATAGAGTCTTGGACTTTGGATCAGGCCCTTCATGGATAATCCCAGAAATGGAAAAGCAGTGTCTATTGGCAATTCATAGAATCATAGAATATCAGGGTTGGAAGGGACCTCAGGAGGTCATCTAGTCCAACCCCCTGCTCAAAGCAGGACCAATCCCCAATTTTTGCCTCAGATCCCTAAATGGCCCCCTCAAGGATTGAACTCACAACCCTGGGTTTAGCAGTCCAATGCTCAAACCACTGAGCTATATGCTGGCATAAATGTTTATATTTCATTGCATAGAGACTACATTGATGAGAGTGTGAAGACCTCAACTAAATTAGACAGAGGTGGTCTCTCAGAGAGCTAGGATCAAAGCTATACAGGGCTTTCAACTCCAAAAGCCTCACTTTAAATTGAACCTGGTGGACAATTAGTGAAAAAATATTCCCGTATCCTGACATCACCTAAAAAGCAATGCAAAAAGCTATCAAGTGATCTTGAAATGCTGTCTAAAGGCGTGTGCGTTGCAATTACACAGTGTAGAAACCAGTTACTTGCATCATTTTAAGCAAAGTGCAAATCTGAAAGCAACTTTTTCAAATGCCTATAAAGACACTTGCAGGAGGCCACCAATGTCACCTGTAGTTCCAGAAGCAGTTGCTGATGGATCAAATTCAATTCAGGTAACAGTGGGCACAACTTGAATGCAATGGGGGTTACACCTGCTCATGGCAGGTATGAACCTGACCCTTCCATTTGGCTAAAATATGTTTGCATCTTTGACTACGACTTGGAGCATTTTTCTGTGTAGGGAGATGCTCGGAGAAGTTATTTATGAAAAGAAAAAGCAGGGTAGCAGAGAGCAAACCAAGGTGTGAACACAGCTTGCCTGAGTAACAGAGATGAGTCGATCCAAGCTGAACTTTGTTATAACCAAGAACTAAATCTATATTGTGTCCTATGCCGCGCAGACTATGAGCTCAACACATAACAAAAACATATGTAAAAATACATTAGAGAAGAGTTTGAACACCACCAAAACAGATTTGTCTTTGCTTCCTGCATAAGCCAATTTCATGGCATCAATTAAAGTGTCTAGTAGTAGGTGCAGAGTAAGATGAATCATATCTGTTTTCTAAATACAACCTATTAATAGCCCCCTTATTCCTGATGTGGAAATAAAGTGAAACAATAGCTGCATTACAGCAATGATCTTGAAAAATTCCAGGCATGAATAAAACATATGACTTGGTCTGTTTCAGGGAAAATAAAGCAGCTGTTCACAAAAACAGACCTGCTTTCCACATACACCTGTTGAAACCATGCCCAAATTTCAGCATATCATCATTTCTACTTTGGTACTTATATAGCACTCATCACCATACTATCAAGTGCCTCACAATTATTCATGGATTTTATCTTCAACAGAGCTGTGAGGTACAGGAGTTTCACCCTCATTTTATAGATGGGAAATGGAGACACAAGTTAGATTAAGTGGCTTGCCCCAAGGTTACACAAGACATCTGGGGCTTGGCCAGGAACCAAACCCAGGATTCCTGAGGCCTAGACTAGTGCCATATACACTGACTAGACCATCCTTCCTTCTTTTCCTTTAAGCTTCACTTATTCAGAACATGCACATCCTGTCTTCCTGTAACATTAGCCACTGACATCTAAGTAATGTTTTCACGACTATATTGGCTACATACTTCAGAGCCAATTTTTCTCTTTATTCAAGGAGTAATACTGGAGAATCAAGGATCGAACACTTCCTTCCCCCTCCCCCAAGCATTTCCAAATCATGGCAGTTTTTAGGCTGCTCTAAAGCAGTTTGAAACTCAATCTGAGCTCACAGGGATTTGTGCAAGTTTATGTCCCACTAGTTTTAGTTTGTGAGTTTGCATCGCCTGAATTTAGTGCTGAGTTCCAGGTAAACCCAAAACTTGCCCAGTAGCCCCATGTTTTTCCTGATTTCAGACTGAAGCTATGCAGAGCTACCCAGCTCTGAAAAAAAATACAAAACCCCAGGCATAATGCTCCTAATTTGGGGTTTCTTTAAGAAAGTTTTTCACTTCTCCAAGAAGATTGGATGTAATGATTTGGGATGCACTGATGCTTCATCTAAATATGAAAAAGCTCTGAGCAGCAAATTTCACTCTTGGTAATTCCTGAATAATTCCACTGGTTAAAGAGTGACCTCTCTGACTTCAACAGAGTTACCCCAAATTGACAGTGATACAGTCAGAAAGCTGAATCTGACCTTACAGAACAAGTTCAGACACGATGTAAAGCAGTTGCAACTCCATTCACATCAGTGGACCTACACCTGCTTAAAACAGGTTTGAATTTGGCCCTAGAAGCATGGACTATGACAATCATCCTGAAGTCACTTATGTACAATACAAGCATGTCATCTAAGATTAGGTGCATTATTTTTATTTAAAATCTAACTTGGCTCTTGACAGATAAATCTAAGAATAGGTGATGACATAACATTTAGGTCTTCAAGGGGTAGTGACTGTATAACAACATTTCCCATAACTCAACTAGCTAACAGTCTAATGTTGGGATCAGTTCTACTCTGATGTCTTCGAGACAAGTTACTGAACACTACAGGGTGCATAAGAAAGCTTTCAACCTCACAGCTGACTGGGATTTGTGGTCCATTTGAAGCAGTAAAAACTAAATGGACCTAAGCAATGAAGCAGCAGCAGAAAAAAAAAATCTTTGTACTGAAATACAAGGATTTTTTTTGTGACATTGAAGGATTATCCAATACTTGGACAGCTTATGGGATAAACTTCTAAGCACGTGATTTGACTCTGCAGATGGTCATATTTGTAATGTAGGATTTTTGAAAGCCAAAATATACTAATAACGCTACTGAACATATAAAAAGCAGAATGGTTTCTTCTTGCATTACAAGTAATGCCACTATCTCCTTTCAGAAAAAACCTGCATGGGATGGTTACCTGAAAAAACTAA
This sequence comes from Caretta caretta, assembly GCF_965140235.1. Classification (NCBI taxonomy): domain Eukaryota; kingdom Metazoa; phylum Chordata; order Testudines; family Cheloniidae; genus Caretta; species Caretta caretta. Next base: position 176,131,529 of record NC_134208.1, on the reverse strand, counting down.
TATAACTCTAGATTAGTTTCTTTTTGCAATTTTGTGCATACATTTATTATTTTCATGTAATCTCTTTGTATGATGCCTGCACATTGGTTAGTTAATTACAATATCTGCAATCTTAAAAGCAACAAGATCTCTTCCCCAGTGGCTCTCACTACCCATAGTAGTGACAAGGAGTGTAATGGGAAGCAGCAGAAGTGCTTTGCAGCCTGTTCTCCAACGTTTACCAAAATTAAAATGTTACCTTGCGTTAGGGAGAGAATATCCCTAGTTGCAAGAGCATTTTGTGCCAGTTGTCAGTTTTACTAAGAGAGTCTTGTAACCAGTCCCTTTCATTCCTCCCTGGGTGATTGAGACTGTGTTTTATAATATATGATGCTAATGGAATATACTCAACAAAACTCTGGATTGTACAATCACATTCAAAACTGAGGTCAGTACTCAACAGTCACAGGAAAAACAGCATAAATATAAGAAATATATTTGTCGTGATTAAAAAAGAATGACTGAAAATAGAAACTTCCATCTGTCCTTGGGTTTATGTTGTGTAGCAACAAGATTTTGACAGATTTTACCTTCTGTTTTCTACTTAAAAAGCTAAAAACAGGAGTTTCTGTTTAATACTCTAACAGCAAAAATAAATTAAGGGTGGAGTTTGTCAAAAGCTTCCTGACTCAGTTAGACAGACTGCAGCTAGATTCCCTTATCTAGCCGGCTAAAAAATAGCAACGTAGACATGGTGGCTTAGGCAGCAGCTTGGCTTCTCAGGCCCACCCAACACCCTGGGTCTGAGCTCAGTGGCCAGCCCAAATCTCCACCAGAGCCACAACAACCTCACTTCTATTTTTAACACATTAGCTCAAGCTGAGCTAGCGCAAATCTGTCTACCTGAGCGGGGATACTCGCTCCCAGCGGCAGTGTGGATAAACCTTAAGTGACTTGAAAGCACAACTCCCATTCAAAGATGCTTCTGAAAATGCTACCGTAAATTCTGTTACGGCCACCATCAGGCACAAGAAAAAATCCCAGTCAGAAATATCAGAGTAGAGAGATGGTTATTATGGTTCCCACCTTTAACTTTGTACTAGTGTGACAAAGTCAGCTGTGGCACTGTTGTGAGATTTACACTATCGTCGTCATCATACGATGCAATGTCATTTTGCAGCTGATGAGATTGTGGCTATATGTTATCCTGCAGTAACATAATATGATCCCCAAAGCACTTCTACAGCATTTTTCTATCTTCCAAAGTGCTATAAAACCAGCCAATTAATTAGCCAACAGCAAGTATGGGACCTGACAACATCCCAAAAACCATTCAGGTTGATCTCACAAAATTAGGCACTGGTGGCCTAAATGGACATATAGCTGCATATGGAAGAAGAGTTACTAAAAAAGCAGTAAGAGAAAAGGGAAGAAAAAGGTAATGCATGGTATAAATAACCAAACCACAAAATCCCCCCTCCAGATTAAAACACACCCTCCAAAGTTCAGAATGTTCCACCCATGGATTAAGATGACTCCAGAATCCCTTGATGGAAGAAGTTTGATGTGGAGTTCAATGTATGGTACCACGAAGCTGAGGATTTTAATTTGCACAGGTTAAAGAGATCCTGACAAGTAGGTCAGGTCCTAAAAAAAAATCTCTACCACAGCCAGAAAAAAGGAGCAGGGATATGCAACGTCATGAACAAAAACAGTCTTTCTGTGCAGATTTAAACATTCCCATGCACTGTCTGTGATCGAGATATTGCAGCAGTGTTACAATCATTAGATCCAGAAAGGGAATCTGCAGTTCATATAAACTATGAAAAGTAAATTAGCCATTTAAAATTTTCATTTCCAATAATTTAAGAGTTGATGTGATTTTGTTTATAGCTATTAGAATCATAGAATCATAGAAGAAAAGGGTTGAAGAGAACTCAGGAGATCATCTAGTTCAACCCCCTGCTCAAGGCAGGACCAACATCAACTAAATCATCCCAGCCAGGGCTTTGTCAAGCCAGGCCTTAAAAACCTCTGTGTGTGAGACCTGCATCTGTGTGTTTATTAGATACCAAAATTTAAAACATCTCAGGAACAAGCAAAACAATCTGATTTTACTATGTTTTCATTTTAATTTCAACACATAACACATAAAAGGACCCCTCTACCAGACTCTAGGCATTGCTGATAAATAAGTAAAAACTCTGCAATCCAATAAAGACACAAAGAGCAGTAGCATCAAACAAGCTTTTCTTTGCACCAAAGGAGCCAGACTAAAACTAAGTCTCTCCACCTCAATTCCCACAAACTTTGTACACAGTCCTGAATCCCCACCAAACCTCCCTAACTAGATGGGCTTTGCAGTGTGCTCTTTGGGCATCAAACGTGGAAACTGAGAGGGGAAAAAGTCTGATTGCTGAATTACATTATCTGCAGAAGAACTGATTTCACAGGCCACCTACTTAATTGTGAGAGAAACATATTTTTGACTTTTAAAAGAAGCTATTGAACATAAACGTATTTGGTATTTTGAGGAAATGCCTCCAGAATGTCTCCTATTTGTCCTCTATTCTTCTATTCTCACCCTATAGCTCTGTGTCCTTCCCTCTGGTCAGGATACGACTTCTTCTCGAACCAGCCAATAAATCTCCTTACACTAGCAAGATGCAGGGGAGTTCCCCTCCCACAGAAACTAAATATACATCTTACACACTGCTCACAGCTCTTTGTAGCTCTGGGAAATATTGACATGGGTCAGAACTCCCATTTAGCAATGCACTGCCACACAGATCATAGAGCTGCCTGTCAGCATAAATGTTAAGAGTTTTGAAATTGATCCTCATAATTATGAAGACATTTCACAGTTTGCTGCCCGGGATCCGATCACAGCAATATAAAGAAGTTGAGAAATTGTAGCCATGGTAAGCTCTATAATTTATTCACTCAAACTCAAGCATATATGAGACATCAAAGATCGAGCAAAAATTCAAATATGACCTATAGAAAAGATCAAACATTTCTCAGTACCAGACATAACACAGAAAAGAGGAAGCCAGTGAAAACAAGACCCGGTTTGAATAATCACAGCATTCAGAAATCAATTTTAAAAAAAAACCCAACCACACACACACACACACACACCTATTTATTAACACATATATTGAAATCCAGATACAATATACTAAAATTGGATATCATGGGTCTTCAGTACATCTGCACAAGCTAATGATGTGATCTACCATGACTTACTGTGGCAAGAGTCCCCCAGGCTGCTATGGGAAATAGTTTTTGAACTATAAACACATAAAATAAAAAAGAACTTCTCTGCCTATACTGAGACAGATTGTCTTGTGCACCACTGGACTGGGACTCAGGAAATCAGAGTGCAATTTCCAGCTCTGTTACAGACTTCCAGTGTGACCTAGGACAAGTCACCATACTCCTCATCCCTTAGCTCCCCATCTATAAAATGGGGATCATATTCGTCCTTTGTCTGCCTTATCTATTTAGATTAGAGGGTCTTTAGGGTAGGGATTGTCTTTTACTATGTGTTTGTACAGCATCTAGCACAATGGGTAAAACAATATATAGTAAATACATTTCTTCTACTGGAAAAAGAGAACCATCTTCTACAGTATAATTGAAGCAAGAGCTGCACATGGAAGCAAACCTCTAGATGGATATCCAAGTGACAAAAAACGTATGTGGTGTGGCAGGAAGGCATTACTGCTAAGTACCAGTGCCAAACCTATACGGTAGCCTCACACCTCATCTCATCGGTTATGCCAGAAGAGCTATTTTAAGAGTATTTTAGCCCTGGTCTACACTACGAGTTTAGGTCAAATTTAGCAGCATTAAATAGATTTAACCCTGCACCCATCCACACGACGAAGCCATTTACTTCGACTTAAAGGGCTCTAAAAATCGATCTCTGTACTCCTCTCCCAAAGAGGGGATTAGCGCTGAAATCGACCTTGCTGGGTCGAATTTGGGGTAGTGTGGTCGCAATTAGACAGTATTGGCCTCCGGGAGCTATCCCAGAGTGCTCCATTGTGACTGTTCTGGACAGCACTCTCAACTCAGATGCACTGGCCAGGTAGATAGGAAAAGGCCCGCAAACTTTTGAATCTCATTTCCTGTTTGGCCAGCGTGGCAAGCTGCAGGTGAGTGCAGATCTCATCAGCAGAGGTGACCATGATGGAATCCCAGAATCGCAAAAGAGCTCCAGCATGGACCGAACAGGAGGTACGGGATCTGATCGCTGTATGGGGAGACGAATCTGTGCTATCAGAACTCCGTTCCAAAAGACATAATGCCCAAACATTTGAAAAAATCTCCAAGGGCATAAAGGACAGAGGCTATAACAGGGACCCGCAGCAATGCCGTGTGAAACTTAAGGAGCTCAGGCAAGCCTACCAAAAAACCAGAGAGGCAAATGGCCGCTCGGGGTCAGAGCCCCAGACATGCCGCTTCTATGATGAGCTGCATGCCATTCCAGGGGGTGCAGCCACCACTACCCCACCCCTGTGATTTGACTCCATCAATGGATTATCCCACAACAGGGATGCGCATTTTGGGGACGAGGAAGATGAGGAGGAGGTTGAAGATAGCGCACAGCAAGCAAGCGGAGAAACCGCTTCCCCTGAGAACCAGGAACTGTTTCTCACCCAGGACCTGGAGCCAGCAGCCCTCGAACCCACCCAAAGCGGGTTCTCGGACCCGCCAGGTGGAGAAGGGACCTCTGGTGAGTGTACCTTTGTAAATATAATACATGGTTTAAAAGCAAGCGTGTTTAATGATTAATTTGTGGTCAGTACAGCTACTGGAAAAGTCTGTTAATGTGTCTGAGGATGGAGCGGAAATCCTCCAGGGACATCTCCATAAAGCTCTTCTGGATGTACTCCCAAAGCCTTTGCAAAAGGTTTCTGGGGAGGGCAGCCTTATTCCGTCCTCCATGGTAGGACACTTTACCATGCCAGGCCAGTAGCACGTAATTGGGAATCATTGCATTACAAAGCATGGCAGCGTATTGTCCTGGTGTTTGCTGGCATTCAAGCAACATCCGTTCTTTATCTCTCTGTGTTATCCTCAGGAGAGTGATATCATTCATGGTCATCTGGTTGAAATAGGGAAATTTTATAAAGGGGACATTCAAAGGTGGCCATTCCTGCTGGGCTGTTTTCCTGTGGCTGAATAGAAATCTTCCCCGCTGTTAGCCATGCGGAGGGGGGAGGAGTGAAGCGATCATCCCAGAGAATTGGGTGTGTGTAAGGGGGGGTTAGTTGGGTTTGTGCTGCACGTTAACCCAAAAATCGCAGCCCCTCCTTTTAAATTGCCAACACATTTTAAATGGCCAACCCAACAGCTGTTTGGTATGGGAAATGAGGGCGCTGCTGTTTGAAACCATTCCCACATGTTATGAAGGTTAAAGAAGCCAAAAGACTGTGGCTTACCATGGCTGCCGACTTCTGTTGCCCACCGGCCCTGCATGTGTGATCTCTCACACCAAACCAGCAGACCCTCAAAATAAGAGGCAAAACGCGACCTTGTACTGAATGCACATGTGCTATATAATGTTAACAGCAAGGTTCACCCTGAAAGAGTTTACCCATTGTTCTCTAAAATGTGTCTTTTTAAATACTAATTTCCCTTTTTTTCCCTCTCGCAGCTGCAAATATTTCTACTCTCCCCCTATCATCTCCGTCCCAGAGGCTAGCGAAGATTAGAAGATAAAAAAAACACACTCGCGATGAAATGTTCTCTGAGCTCATGCAGTCCTCCCACACTGAAAGAGCCCAGCAGAATGCATGGAGGCAGACAACGTTAGAGTCCAGGAAAGTACAATATGAACACGAGGACAGGTGGCAGGTTGAAGATAATAAGTGGTGGGTTGAAGATGATAGGTGGCATCAGCTTGCTGACAGAAGGCAGGAGTCAGTGCTGAGGCTACTGGAGGATCAAACGGATATGCTCCGGCGTATGGCTGAGGTGCAGGAAAGGCAGCATGAGCACAGACCCCCGCTACAGCCCCTGTGTAACCAACCGCCCTCCTCCCCAAGTTCCATAGCCTCCTCACCTGCCCAAGAACGCGGTGGCGGGGCCTCCAGGCACCCAACCACTCCACCCCAGAGGACTGCCCAAGCAACAGAAAGCTGGCATTCAATAAGTTTTAAAGTGCAGTGTAGCCTTGTCCTTCCCTCCTCCGCCACCCCTCTCAGGCTACCTTGGCAGTTATCCCCCTATTTGTGTGATGAATTAATAAAGAATGCATGAATTTGAAGCAACAATGACTTTATTGCCTCTGCAAGCGGTGATCAAAGCGGGGAGGGGAGGGTGGTTAGCTTACAGGAAAGTAGAGTGAACCAAGGGGTGGGGGTTTTCATCAAGGAGAAACAAACAGAACTTTCACACCGTAGCCTGGCCATTCCTGAAACTGGTTTTCAAAGCTTCTCTGATACACACCATGCCCTCCTGTACTCTTCTAACCGCCCTGGTGTCTGGCTGCACGTAATCAGCGGCCAGGCGATTTGCCTCAACCTCCCACCCCGCCACAAACGTCTTCCCCTTACTCTCACAGATATTGTGGAGCCCACAGCAAGCAGTAATAACAATGGGAATATTGGTTTCGCTGAGGTCTAAGCAAGTCAATAAACTGCACCAGCGTGCTTTTAAATGCCCAAATGCACATTATACCACCATTCTGCACTTGCTCAACCTATAATTGAACAGCTCCTGACCACTGTCCAGGCTGTCTGTGTATGGCTTCATGAGCTATGGCATTAAGGGGTAGGCTGCATCCCCAAGGATAACTATAAGCATTTCAACATCCCCAACTGTTATTTTCTGGTCTGGGAAGAAAGTCCCTTGCTGCAGCTGTTGAAACAGACCAGAGTTCCTGAAGATGCAAACATCATGTACCTTTCCCGGCCATCCCACATTGATGTTGGTGAAACATCCCTTGTGATCCACCAGCGCTTGCAGCACTACTGAAAAGTACCCCTTTCAGTTTATGTACTCGCTGCCTTGGTGCTCTGGTGCCAAGATAGACGGAACCCATATCCTTATCGCCCCACCACAGTTAGGGAGTCCCATTGCAGCAAAGCCATCCACTATGACCTGCACATTTCCCAGAGTCACTACCCTTGACAGCAGCAGCTCAGTGATTGCATTGGCTACTTGGATCACAGCAGTCCTCACAGAAGATTTGCCCGCTCCAAATTGATTCCCGATTGACCGGTAGCTGTCTGGCATTGCAAGCTTCCACAGGGCTATCGCCACTCGCTTCTCAACTGTGAGGGCTGCTCTCATCTTGGTATTCATGCGCTTCAGGGCAGAGAAAGCAAGTCACAAAGTTCCATGAAAGTGCCCTTACACATGCGAAAGTTTCGCAGCCATTGGGAATCATCCCAGACCTAGAACACTACACGGTCCCACCATCTGTGTTTGTTTCCCGGGCCCAGAATTGGCGTTCCACGACATGAACCTGTCCCATTACCACCATGATGTCCACACTGCCGGGGCCCGTACTTTGAGAGAAGTCTGTGTCCATGTCCTCATCACTCTCCTCACAGCACTGCCACCACCTACTCGCCTGCTTTTGCAGGTTCTGGTTCTGCATATACTGCTGGATAATGCGCGTGGTGTTTAGAACAGTGATAACTGCCGCGGTGATCTGAGCGGGCTCCATGCTTGCCGTGGTGTGGCATCTGCAGGAGAGCACAAGAGCAGAGTGGCAGCGGAAGCAGCGGGTAGATGACGATGCTGACAACAATATGGCGCCCACACTGAAAAAGGCACGAAACGATTGTCGGCCGTTGCTTTCACAGAGGGAAGAGCAAGGGGTAGGCTGGCAGCAGATGGTGCAGTATGACTGCTAGCTGTCATCGTCTCCTGGGTACTCATGGTGCTGCTGGCTGGAAGAGCAGCCTGAGGCAGAATGGCCCCTCAGGGATTGAACTCACAACCCTGGGTTTAGCAGGCCAATGCTCAAACCACTGAGCTATCCCTCTGCCAATATTCCAGGCAGGACTGAATCTCCATTAGACAAAACTTACAGAAGAGAAGAGAATGACCAGAGTCACTCCCATTTATGTCCAGGCGCCCCTGACAGACCTCACCGAAGTCTGCCAGGAGCACCCATGTCCGCCCAGGCACCCCGACCGACCTCACCGAGGCCGGCCAAGAGCACCTAGGAGACGACAAGGACAGCTACCAGTCGTAATGCACCATCTGCTGCCACAAGGCAATGAGCTGTTGCTGTGCAGCAATGCAGTCCCGCGTCTGCCAGCACCCAGGAGACATACAGTGACCTGAGCAGGTTCCATGCCTGCCGTGGTATGGCGTCTGCACGAGTAACCCAGGAAAAAAGGCGCGAAACGATTGTCTGCCGTTGCTTTCAGGGGGTGGGGGGGGGGGGCTGACGACATGTATCCAGAACCACCTGCGACAATGTTTTTGCCCCATTGGCATTGGGATCTCAACCCAGAATTCCAATGGGCGGCGGAGACTGCGGGAACTCTGGGATAGCTACCCACAGTGCAACACTCCAGAAGTCAATGCTAGCCTCGGTACTGTGGACACACTCCGCCAACTTAATGGTCTTAAGTGGGGGGACACACGATCGACTGTATAAAATCAATTTCTAAAAAACTGACTTCTATAAATTCAACCTAATTTTGTAGTGTAGAGCCTTAGAGCTTTTCTTTCTGCCTTTAAATCTAGGCTTTCGTGCTATTATTTCACCACCACAGCACATTCCTAATGAGTATTAGTAACCTCTAAACTAATACATCTGGGGAGGGGGATAAACTTGCTTGGGAGCTACTGCCTGGTTGAAGTGAACTAGATGGGAGTTCTAGCTGATGGAGGAGAGCAATCAGACTGGTGGGAGACACTGAGTGGCAAGGAAAGGGGAGAGTCACAGTGGGTGGTGGGGTGGGGTTTGTTGGATGGTTAATGGAAGGCAGTAAACTGTGGACAGGAAATCAGGCACAGAATCAGGCAGGAAGTTGTCACACTGGATCACAGCAGTGATCCATCTGCTCCAGTATCCTGCCTTTTGGCAGTTGCCAGTGACAGCACATTCAGAAGAATACTTTGCAGTGGCAGCTATTGGATAAGCGTCCTGCAGATAGTTTCCTCATAACACAACCCTCCACAGTTTATGCCCCAGAGCTTATGGGTTTTTATCCCTCCCAAGCTCTATTTAAACAAATTACTATTATCCATAATACAATTTTTAATACTTTTTGGACTCCTGGACCCAGATATTTAAAGGTATTCAGGTGTTGCTGTGCAATACTGAACTGATTTAGGAGCCTTAAAATCTCATTTTCAGAAGGGTTATAGATATTTAGGTGCCATCGCTGCCATGACATCCTTGGGGAAACTCCTTTTGTCCTTTCTTCAGTCTTTAAATATGGTACTATACAATTTAATACATACATACATACACACACAAATATAACCCACAAAAATCGGTTAAGAGCACTGTTAAAAAAATCCACAACCATGATTAGAAAAAACTGATAACAGCAGTACAGTCAGAAATCTTCACAATATTTCATGCGAATAAACAAGTAATTCAGAAAAGTCAACAGAACCTTAGACTAATGGTTCAGGAAATTTTGCTAAAACCTGGTCTACACAGCTTTTGTATCAGTATAATTATTTCAGTTAGGGATGGGGTTTTTAACCGACCATTATTATACCAGTGTAAAGATGATCTATACTGGTATAAACGTATTTTTCTTCCCTTGTGGGAATAAGCTATACCAATATAAGCACATTTATATTGATTTAACTGTGTCCATACTATAGAGGTATAATTAAAGCTGCACACAAAAACTATACAAGCCTTAAGACAACCTGAAACACAAGGGGAAAACACACACACACACACACTGCACACGCGTGCACACACACGTCTCTTGGGGAAGAGACAGACGAAACAACATGCAAGACAGAAGTTTGCATGAAGCCACTCATTTGAAACACATCTGTTTAATATATTTAGAGAAGGAAAAGAAAATCTTCAGTGTGCAAACAGCTTCCCAAGCAGATGGTTATATGATTTCAGAATAAGGAATTTACATCATGTGGTAAAAATTGACCTGCAGTTTCATCACAAAGCTTTTTCAAAGTCTGCACTACCACTACTGCAGTGTCACTTCCCAAAGTGGAAGGAAATAATTAGCTGCCGTGTAGCTGTAACATTCTCCAGCACCACGCAATCTCTTTAAATGTTTCTTTTCTTGCCTTATGCATTTTTTTAAAAAAGTATATACTTCTCAGCTGGCAACCAGGTTGGGGCTGGATTGCCGGCAGAGCTGATGATAAAATACTGAGCTTTTAAAATACAGACTGCTGGTTTGAATCGTGCCAGAGTTAAAAATGACTGAAAGTTAACATCTGGTGGCAACCGTGAAATGATCTGATGATTTCAATCCAGTTTTGTGGGCATTTGTTCACATCTCATAAACCAAAGCCACAACTGGCATATTTGTTGGCAGTTTCAGCAGGCCAGGAACTAGCTGGACAGGGAGACCTAACTACTCCAATTCAGAGTTGAGAATAGTTATTTCCTCTGACTAGAGATAGCTGAAATACACTGCCAGGGCAACATGGGAAGTTGCCCACACTGTACTGGATCTATGGATCCAGTCTTCAGGGCTGACTGGCAGATTTCACAAGCACCTCTATCTACATAAAATTAGTGTCAATGAACAATCATTTAATTCTTCATCTCTCTCTCTCCTGTACTAGATCTGTTGTGGATTTAGTATGAAGGCTTAAACTTTATTAGATGATAAAGCAATGTTTCCTGTTTAATATATAGCACATTTTTGTTCTTCTCTTCTATGGTAAAATACTCTTTTCTTTTCCCTTTATCATGCACTCCCTTACCCTCCAGGTGTACTTTACAAAAGTGTGCTCAAGAGTGCAAGTACCCACACAACCTTATTACAGCAAAGGTGAGGGAAACCAGAAAACATGCTGATTTTTTCTGAAGGTTTGCAATTCTGCTAGATTGACAGCTGGGAGCTCTACAGCCGATGTGGCATAAATTCAAATCCTTCCTAAATGAGGCAAAATAATCTTCAAAGGCAGTGTATAAATAACTGATGGGAAATCATGAAGTTGAGATGAGGTAAAGCGGTCACTCAGATATTCAGTAAAAGTGTACTTCATACATATTAATCCTTCCTTGTGACATCAGAAATATCCCTTCCCAGCTTTTGGTTGCAGAGAGGATTGCCTTGGTTTATAAAAGAGATTGATTCCAAAATTTGTTTATTAACTGCATGTATTTTTAAAGGGATTTTTGCATAGAAATGTTGGCTTGGCCAGGCTAGGCTGGCAAGAAGTCAGATTACCCTGGCATGGGTCAAGTACATTGGTTCAGTGTGCCTAGGAGAGAGAACTATTGTCCCTTCCACTCTGAAAGGAAGGCTAAAACAAAGTTAAACTTTTGGTAAGTTACCTCTCCTGCCATGAAACCAAAGTTCAGGATCATAGAATATCAGGGTTGGAAGGGACCCCCAATGTTAAGTGCTAACTTGCAGATCCCATGAGATGTCACCCATGGCTTTCAGGCTTTTAGACATGACTCTACAAAACTTGTAGTTAATTTACAACAGAGGTCCTAATCTGCTTGCAGCCAACCTGGAGAAACAAGGGATACAGACTGAGATCCTCAGTTGAAGAGGCAGCCTTAATTATGTTTCCTCCATTTCCATTCACTGTCACTTTGGCCCACCCCAGGAAAAGCAGGGAATGCAGTACGACAGACAGGTACTCCTGCAAAAAAACTAAAGAGCGGCAATAAAATCAAGAACAAAACTGAAGCACGAGCATCAGCCACAAACTGAAGTATCTTGTTTCGACTCAGGGAAAAGATTGGAAGATGCTGGGAAAGGGGAGAATCACAGACACACACAGAGCACAGAATCGTATAATATTGCAATTTACAAGGTGGAGATAAAACAGTTGTGCAGTGGCAGCAAGCAAAGCCACAGGAAATTGATGTACGTTTTAAAAACAAAGCTAAGCTAAAAGGACTTGAAGTGTGAAAATTTCAAGTTCAGAAATGAGCAACTCTCATTCCTAGGTACTACTTTCCATCACTTGATCCAGTTTGAGCGACTGCTTTCATGTTATAGTACTTTTTGTCTGAACTCAAGGACCAAGCTTTTCAGAAGTGACTAGTTTGGGTGCCTCTGTTTCTGGATGCTCATCCTCTAACAACTTATTGGGACGTGTGCATAAGAGTATTCAGTATTTTTTGAATATAAAGGTGTCTCAGGTTGAGCACCCAAAAAATCATTAAATTATTTGAAAACCTTGACCCATGTGGACAAAATGCATCCCTGTTCACCCCACCAAATTAATCAGGAATGAATTTATCCCCTTATATTTACGTACTACAATTCACTATAAATAACGAGGCACCACTAAAATGCCTTGTCGTGGGTTCACCCCAGAGTGGGTTAAAAAAAAAATTCTGACAGAGCAGATTCAAAGTTTTTGCACAAAACGTGTCCCTTTTCTGTCCAAAAATACCAGAATGAGAAATTTTTCAACCAGCTCAAGTTAACATGCAAGCAGGAATATGCAACCTTCAAGTGTTATACACAAATCCTCTGTGGTTGTTATGAAGATGAAAGCAAAAAAAAAACAAACAAAAAACAAGCACCATTGGTTCCACACAAATATCCCCCAATGCACTTACATACACAACAGTGGCTTAAAGAGTTTTATAATGTCTTTTAAATTGCTTTACAATAAACATTAATATTAAAATAAATATCTAATGATACACAAACCACAAGAGTAAAAACAACAGAACTAGCACCAAATATTTAAACAACGTGCCCCTTCTTGGAAACAGCTTTGCTTCTTACAGCTTGCCAAGCGTTCCACTGATTTAGATGCTCTGAAACAGTTATAGTTCGTGTAAACATTAGAGATTTAAACAAAGTAGAAAATAAAGTACAGCTGACTTGTAAAAGTAGCTTTGTTTCTTATATTTCTTCAGTCAGGAATGACAAGTCCAGTTGAAACCTCAGATAATATCTGGGGCATAACACTGTGTACAATATTTTGAAAAATCAGCCGTGGTATGGCTGTGGGTTCTTGCACACTTTGTTTTCCCACCGCTGCAGTAAATGTGATGTGTTGCACAGGAGCCCCTACCTACTTAGGCCTGTCTATGTTGTAAGCCCCTCCAAGTTGGCTTTTCCAGTTCTCTCACTGTTATGGGGCTGCTAATGTGCCCGGTTAACAGTTAGTAAGTGAAACAGAGTACACTGGGAGCACTCAGTCTTTACGAAATGGGGGAAGCCCAATATATCAGAAGGATTATGGCCACTAATAATATCCTTTAAATAGCCTTCTATACACTAATTAGGATTAGGTATCTGCTACCCATCAAATCCACGCACCATATAGCACGAATGGAGCCACAAGGCTTCCAACTTTCTAAGAATGGAAGAATCTACGGGAGCAAGGCAACATTTGCTCCATGTGCAGTGGCAGTCAAAAAAGATAACAAAGTTAGGAACCATTAGGAAAAGGATAGATAATAAAACAGAACATATCATAACACCACTATGTAAATTCATGGTACGGCCACACCGTGCATATTGTGTGCAGTTCTTGTCGCCCCCTTTCAAAAAGATACATTAGAAACAGAAAAGGTACAGAAGGGCAACAAAAATGATTCAGGGCATGGAACAACTTCCATATGAGGAGAGATTAAAGAGATTGGGTGTATTCATCTTGGAAAAGAGACGACTAAGCGGGGATATTATAGAGGTCTATAAAATTGTAAATGGTGTACAGAAAAAGTGTTATTTACGCCTTCACATAACACAAGAACCAGGGGTCACCCAATGAAACTAATAGGGAGCAGGTTTAAAACAAACAAAAGGAAGTACTTCTTCACACAACATACAGTGAACCTGTGGAACACATTGCCAGGGGATGTTATGAAGACTAAAAATATAAGTGGGTTCAAAAAAGAATCGGATAAGTTCATGGAGGATAGGTGGTCCATCAATGGCTATTAGCCAAGATGGTCAGGGATACTGTGCTAGATGGACCTAGTATGGTCATTCTTATGGTGGAATTATAACTCACAGGATACAACTCTCCATCGCTGTGCAGCTTGGGGCAGTTATTTATCTCTGTGCAGAGTGATCACACAATGAGACCATCCTGTTTAACCAAGGTCACACAGGGAACCTACAGCAGACCTGGGAACTGAACCCAGACCTCCTAAGTCTCAGACCAATACCTTTCATTCATTCATTTCATTCATTCTTACATACAAAGGGAATTTAAAATACATACCAATACCTTTCATTCATTCATTTCATTCATTCTTACATACAAAGGGAATTTAAAATACATACCACACACCACACACCAAAAAACAAAGTTATTTTGTAGTTCCTCAAAAGCAAGTATCCAGAGCTCGATGAAATGCCTCAAAAATCAACACATTCATCACACTGTTGCCCAAATGACTATGTGAGGCTTTCTACAAAATTAAAACAAATGCCTCTAGAGAATTAGTAGTTTTTTCTGCTTGCAGGTAACTTACTGTATTCTCTTTTTGGTACACATACTTTTTTATTTTAATGATCCTAGTTTGGTACTTTGATGAGCTGTGTGTTGATCACTTCATTATTTTCCTTTTTTATACCGCTTTTGTCTTGCTCTAAAGATGGTGTTTCTCCCTCTGTTTACTTTAATAGATTAGTAATGAAGCTAATTCTATTAACAAAATGGCTATTCTGTTGAGGACTGCAAATTATCAGTGATTCACTTTGACTTCCTCTGCAGTCTTAGCCATTACAAATCCAGGGTAACTCTGACAGTCCTCTGATGTCAGCCACGAAGTGCCTCGTGCACTCAGTTAGAAAAGGATCCATGGTAGTGCACGCTACCTGTGTTTAGGACCAGAACGGAAAACTCACTGTCAGACACAAGCTAGCGCAAAACAAACAACTGGATACATGCTGCCAGGCAACTTATACTCACTGAAGCAGAGCTAGATCAAGCCATAATTGCCTCATGATGAATGCAGTGACCACAGAGGAAAAACACCAACCTTCAGTATTGGCACGGCTGTTGCCATTACCTCTGAGGGTAAAATCTGGAGGGAAGCCCTTCAGCCTGGACTGGTGGACTGAGGGTGTAGAAATAAATACACCTTTAACACAACTGCAACTAGGTGTGTATGCAAGTTCTACTGTAGCATTTGCATTTAGGTGTATTCTCATCTCCATTTTTCACAGAGTCTCTTAGGGCTGAAATAAATTGGGGTTTGGTCTGCTGATGGAATAACTTCACCATCCAAGACTGAATTACAGTGAGAAGGCCAACTCTCATGCCATTTCAATCCCACAAGTGGCTTCCCTGATCGGAAAAAAAATGTGAAAATAAAATACTGAAGCGCTTTGGTTTAAGCACAGTCTCAAAATGCTATTCAGGTAAGTAGTGCAGGTGAGGTCAACTAGAATACATATCGGTGAGAAACAACTGCTTGCATGAGTAGCTTTTTCCAGGATCAGGCTCCTTAAATTCTAAGCTTGCTGGACCCAACACAGCCCCATTAAGTCAATGATAGTTCTGCCATTGGCTTCAGTGCACTCAGGCCCCTTTTTCTTCACAATTGTCTCTACAGAGCCTACCACATTTTTGGTGATTACTGTGACATGCACCGTACCAATGTAACTCCCTCCCACACACACATGATGTGCCGCAACACCAGTAAATCCGCAAGACCCAGAATTCAGATAACAGCACTGGTATGAAGTTGAAAATCATCCTAGGTAATAAGCAATGAGCACACCATGCAAACAAATACAAGTACCCCATACCTGGACCCATCTGGCATTACTGAGCTGTACTTCTGCTGCAGAATGCACAGATGGTTATGCAATGTGAAAGGTGTTTACTAAAATCAGGCTACAGTTACCAACAGACGCTGCATTATAATCCCTACTTCACGTCTGCCTTGAACATTTCCGTTTATTGTAGTGCTTTAAATGGGTCAAGTTTTTATAGAGGTGCATGTGCGTGACCCTCTTAAGGCATGGGATTTCAGTCTGATTTGGATGTTTACCAAAGCTTGCTAAACCTTACTTCAGTTCTGTAGGCTGAGCTCATGAGACTTCCAGCCCATTCTTGGGAGATTTCCAGTACTTCCTGGTTTCAGCTAGCCCAGAAACCTGGAGAGCGTCTAGCCTTGCCAGTCGTGCAGTGATCTGATTGTTCCTCTTTCAGTCCAGAGTGAAACAGGAAGCACGGAGATACGTCTGTGTTAGGTCTTCCTCTGCTAGATTAAAGAACCTTTTACTGCCTAGTATTTTTCCCCCCGGAAGGTATTTATACACTGATCAAATCACCTCTCAGTCTTCTTTTTGATAAGCTGAACAGATGATCCCCACAGGTCTCTCACTGTAAAGTATTTTCTCCAGATGTCGAATCACTTTTGGATTCTATTCTTGGTTCAGTCACTGTCATGCTGTGTGACTTTGAGAAAGTCACTTCACCTTTCTGGGCCCCCACTTCCCCTCTCACCATTAGTCTTATTTAGATTGTAAATTCCTCAAGACACAGACACGCTCTTATTATGCGGTTATACAAAGGGGCCCTGATCTCCGGTATAATACCTGTATAAGTGTCTGGAGCCGCTAGGTGCTATACTAATATAATTTGCTACAAAACATTAATGTGGCTATTAAACCAATGTTATTATTGTAACATATCCATAACCTTAAGGAACGTCACACTTGTCACAACGGTGCACAACGAGTGCTTCCTGGCAACTGCGGGGACAGAACTTAGACCTTCCTCCATTTGCTGTTCACAGCATGGGACCTATCAATGCTGATTCCATTCAGCAACCAGAAGCGGCACATAATGCAAACAGGCAGGATAGTAAGAGTATCAGTGTAGTTCTTGCCTCATAATTCCCAACCTGTATTGAAAGGGCAGTGGTCCATAAATTACCTCTACGTAAGCTGCTTGGGTAGGCAAAATAAATTGCCATAACCTTGGAAAGGCACTGTATGGGATGTATGTCTCATGAAAGATCCTTCTTCCACAAAATCGTTTGGAAAGAGGGTGCTCTTCTTCAGAAACGCATACTTCAATTCAGGAGGTATGTTGCTTCCTCCTCTTAGCGGCTTTCCACTTCTAGCTGGGTTACAGACAGTATAAAAGTCCTATCCACCAAGCATTCTGTTGGAAACTCAGCTGCAAAGTAGAACCTTACAATCACCTACAGTATTAAGGGCCAGATCATGGTCCCACTCAAGTCAATGTCACAACTCCCTTTTATTTCAGTGAGCTATGATTCAGCTCTAAATGTGGAAAGATCTACTTCAAAAGGTGACCTGAAACGGCAAAGATATATTTCAAGATAGAAGTTCTATAGTTAAAACTGTAAGAGAAGTCCACAAGCTGTTTATCCAGAGACAGAGCAATGAACACTTTACACCACTGATGTCACAAAGACTGAACTGGAAAAATTTAACTAGTGTGTCAGGGAGGTTCTTTTTTCCTTTTAAACAGTGGTTTTCTGGGTTGTAGCAAAGATGAAAATGATTCACGCACAAGTATGACCTTGCTAACTGTCAGGGCAAACCCCTTTAAATAAAGCTCCCTGGGGAGTCCTATAGCTCTCCATGATGTCTGTGCAATATTGCATTGCCGAGTGAGAGTTTTGGACTGTTTCCATTTCTGACTCCCTGACCTTATCCAGTGTTCTGGTTGTGGTTCAGTCAGATATGTTGCATTGTAAGTTTTCCCATGAGTCTATAGAGTTTCTCTTTTGGGTTGTCTCAGATTTCATTCTCTGCAAACCACCAACTTTTAAAAAGCCTGCCACTTATTCTAAACTGCAAAATTATTTCTCTCCAATCATCCAAGAAAGTAGCCCCCTACAAAAAGTTAAAAAACATTCTACAATATATACACTAATCAGTCACTAAATAAGAATACAAAGTGCATTTGAATCTAAATAACTGGAACACAAGGGTATACATATTGATGTTCTCTTGATCTACTGTTTTAGCTCACAGACAGGGACAGATGTAAGAATTTCTGACTGATTTGTCCATTGCTCTTAAAAATTCTTCCAAACGTGCTATTTTGCATCTTTGAAATTGCACTCGTTTGCACCAAATAGCAATTACATTATTATTATTTTTCTGGATACTGTAAGAACCTCTAAAGAAGGATTTATACCCTCCTTGCTGGCAGAAATTTTAAGGCTTCTGCAAGTCCCTTATTCCTTAAAACAGAATCTGAGAGTCAGAGACCAATCTTGGCAATTCTTTCTTTGCAGAGCAGAGCCTTCTCTATCATACTGCAGTGGAGGTAGGAGCAGAAAGCCCAGATGCACTGATCCGTTCTAAGGCCCCAATTCTGCAATCATGTACACAACTTTACTACCTGGAACTACGGCAATAAAATTAAGCAGTGCTTAAATATTTTCAGGATCAGGGCCTAAAACCTTTCACTCACTAAGCCATGGGCCAAAATGCTGACCTGCAAAAACTGCCTATTAACTTTGGGATACAATTCTGCAGAGTTTGCCTGTATTATATTGTTTTCTAGTGTTCAGTTCTTCATGTGATTAAGATCCCCAAAAAGTATTAAAAAGCTAAACCAAAATGAACTCAAAGCCCTTGTTTGGTCAAGAGATGTTTGTAATGTCTGATAATGAACAGAAAAAAATACATCTTTTAGTTATTTTTCATTAATATTAAGCACTAAAAACTTGAAGACTTTAATTCTATTATCTTTCTCATCTAGAAATGTTTACCATATTTTTGATAAATATTTTTTAAAATGACACCCATTTGAGACCATTATTTTTAGCATAACAATCACACAATGGCAAACAATTAGATATTTGCTTATAACCATCAATATTTGCTCAGAGGTTTTGAGAAAATTCTCCTTTTGGGATTAGATTTTCCATATTTCTTATCAGCCAGAAAGTGTTGGGTTTTTTTAAATACATTTGGTGGAGACTGTTTTGGAGTTATGTAATGCTAATGCACATATTTTTTCTATTGTAAGTTATCATCACACTTTGTTAACTAACAGAATTTTAAAATGGGCTGACTTTGGAAAAGTGCTCGTTTTCATCCATATTTGACCAAGTTAGAAAGAAGTTAGGTGATTATAGTAAAGTTGAGAGACTTAATAACTTTGGAAAATGCTCAGATTTTTGTGGGGACAAGAGCTTAATGAAGCCTCTCCCATGTTGCACGTTCTCTCCCATTTTGCATGCCTGATAGCCACAAGGGCTGGGACAATTTGAATAAAGAAGTATGTAAGAGCTTCAAGACACACACACATAACACAACCCTCCAACAAAAAGCCTCAGAGAGATGAAAAAAGCTCCATTTCCCACCATCTTTTGATCTTCCCACAAGCTTTCCTGCATTCTTCAGTATTCTGCAAATACTAACCTTGCACTGAAAAAAAGTAACGGTAACTTTTCCTGTTATCAACATACATCTACCACAATGTTAGGAGATCTGGGGCGGCCCTTTTAACCTAGCCTCACTCTCTACACCCAAACAGTAACAAGAGTAGTGAACGAGGGGATTCACACCTCTCCCACCCGAAGAAGTGTGAACTTAAAAGCCTAAGTGATATCACTTAAATATTGTTATTAAGTAAGAGCAATTTTTAAACCCTGTATTTCAAAAGCAAAAGGAAAAGGAGTAAAATACATGTGAGGTTAAGACTAAACAATTAACATCATAAACCTCAGGGAATACTAAAGTTTTCTACAGCATGAACATGTTCCACAGCCTTCAGTTGTTCCAGAATACACTTAAATATAAAACATATATTAATGCTACACATTTGAAAAAACAGTTTTCAAAGTTAACATTGCACTGAAAACTGAACTACTTTTACCTTAAACAGCCTTAACTTTTCACTTTTTTTGATTGTATGTCACGTTTGGATAACATGGGATGATGTGCTCACAGCAGCCCTTTCTGCTGTGGAGGTAGGCTGCTGCATTCTGCACAAATTTCTTCCATCTTCAGCCTCCGCTATAGTGAGATAATCCAGACTGGAGATGACAGTTGTGTCGCTCGCTGTGGCCAGAGTCTCCGACAAAGGTGGCTAAGCAAGCTGAAGAAGGCATTTCTCAGCACTGTCTCTACCTGGACATCCAGGAACAGTGATGAATCCAACAGGATCTGGGGGGTTGCCCTACTTTAACAAACAAGGAAAACTGGTGGGAGGAGGGAACAGAAGTGGGGCAGGTGCCTTCAGTGCAAGTGTCCCAGATAGTTCTAAACATTTTGTCCTCCTGACCATCATTATTTCTGGCTCATACTGAAACTGGGCAAGACTGTCGTTCTTCATGAAGGCGATGATCCACTGGGAGACCTAAGAACATTAGGTATATAGCTAGTTGTCATCAACATACTACTGATAATGAAGCCCATGTTGACTCACAACCACTCCAGAAATATCTACATGATATCATAAGAGGGAGGGGGTATATTGATCCCTGTGGGACACCACAGGTGAGGGCTTTCAGAGGGTAGAGCAGTTGCCCATTGCCACTTTGTTGGAGAGGAATGTTTGGAATCATTGCAATGATGTGCCATCTACTACAGCTATGGTATGTATGTGGGTCAGCAAGATTTTGTAGTTGATTGAGCCATCCTTTGTAGGTGACAAATCTGAGGAATTGTCACAGATTGAAGTATCATTAGAGGAGGTTTTGGAATTAATCGATAAAATTAACAGTAACAAGTCACTGGCACCAGATGGCATTCACCCAAGAGTTCTGAAAGAACTCAAATGTGAAATTGTGGAACTATTAACTGTGGTTTGTAACGTGTCCTTTAAATCAGCTTCTGTACCCAGTGACTGGAAGATAGCTAATGTAATGCCAATATTTAAAGAGGGCTCTAGAGGTGATCCCGGCAATTACAGACCTGTAAGTCTAACATCAGTACTGGGCAAATTAGTTGAAACAATAGTAAAGAATAAAAATGGTCAGACACACAGAAGAACATAAATTGTTGGGCAAAAGTCAACATAGTTTCTGTAAAAAGAAATCATGTCTTACTAATCTATTAGAGTTTTTTGAAGGGGTCAACAACATGTGGACAAGGGGGATCCAGTGGACATGGTGTACTTAGATTTCCAGAAAGCCTTTGACAACATTTTCTACATCAACAAATTGATCACTTATTTGGTTGATATTTTTCCTTCAGCCAAGGATGAGAACTCTTCACAGACACCAATACTTGGGTCCAGTGACTGGTTTACATAATCCAGGTTGATTATCCAGTCACTATCAGGAACAGTTCTTTTGGGTGTGAATTTGGGACTTCAATGGCAGAAGAGAAGGTTCTCTTCACTTCCTTGTATTTATTTCCTATGCTTATTTCATTAATTTGTGTTTCAAAGGAAGCCAGCATACAGTATATACACTACAAAGGGGATAATGCTTGTAAAAAGAAATGAAGAAAATGAAAACTTGTCAGATCCCAGAAAAATCTCAGATTGTCCCTTGAGACAGCCTGACACTTCCTTAAGAGCAAAGTCTTCCAGTTTTCTGCCTCATGGTCCATTCCTTTGCAAACATCTGTTATGATAATGAAGGTTGTGGGGTTGGTTCCTACTTTTATAGTGTTATATGTTACTTTATTTTTGGTGTACTGATCCTACTAAATGTTAGTTTGTGGTTCAGATAAAAGAAAAATCAAAGATCCTGTGTAATATTTTACGAAGTTCATAGCTTCTTTTACCCCCAAAAATACCAAAAGTGCATTCATTACTAGCCACCTATATACATATCAGTGACCTTTGGGTGGAGGACAGCAACCAAAGGGTACAGAACAAAACAGTTTGCAGAAATGGATGGGTGGACGGGGAAGAGGGAAGCTTGTGACCCATAGCCCTATTTTAAAATTTTACCATAGGATCTTAATACACAGATATAAATATTCCCCAACACCATCAATGTAATCTTCAGAGTTTCAACAGTTGCTCCTGGTTTGAAGGAAACAAAGCTAACTTTCTAAAAGATATTGGTGAGGAAGGGAATTTTATACTTCACACTTTCATCAAAGTCTTCATCTAAAGTTTATTAATGTAAAAAAAAATTCAATGAAAAAATTAGGAGTCCAACTTTTCATACAAATGTCATGAAAAAGTCCCTTTTTCAACCACCTCTGTCTTTATCATCCCACAATACCTGAGTTAAGAAGAAAAGGGAAAAATAAAGTAATGAAGATACACACCCTGGGAAGAAGCTTGCACAGAGGACAAAGAAATGAAGATTGAACTAATATGAGTTAACATCTGTTCTCAGAGGACATTTGCATTAGCACTAATACAACAGAGAGAGAAGTGTTGCCACAGCTTTTACACTTACAGAAATAGTGAGTCTGGTGTTGCTATTTGCATCCTGTAACACTGCTCTGGGATTTGGAGAGCTGCAATCATCACAATCTGCTTTGTAACTCAAGGGAACCTGAGAGCTAAGAGTTACTGTATTGCGAGAGCAGTTTACAGGTTCTGAAGGGTTTCAAGAGAGCAAAAGCAATAGCTCTTGTGGCAAGACAGAATGTATTTTGTTTTATTATTTCCCTTGATTTATCTGTAATTTTGTTCCTTTATTTCTTCTTGGAAACCTTATGTGAACCTGGGCAAAAAGGGGTTTTGTCGCACTTATTGCCTCATATGTGATGCACAGAGAACATGAAAGAATGGGTGTTACCATACACACTGTAAGGAGAGTGATCAGGTAAGATGAGCTATTACCAGCAGGAGAGAAAAAAACAAACAACAACAAAAAACCTTTTGTAGTGAGAATCAAGGTGGGCCATTTCCAGCAGTTGACAAGAACGTGTGAGGAACAGAGGGGGGGAGGAGGGGAATAAACATGGGGAAATAGTTTTACTTTGTGTAATGCCACATCCACTCCCAGTCTTTATTCAAGCCTAATGTAATGGTGTCCAGTTTGCAAATTAATTCCAATTCAGCAGACTCTCGTTGGAGTCTGTTTTTGAGGGTTTTTTTCTTGAAGTATTGCAACTTTTAGGTCTGTAATTGAGTGACCAGAGAGATTGAAGTGTTCTCTGACTGGTTTTTGAATGATATAATTCTTGACGTCTGATTTGTGTTCATTTATTCTTTTACATAGAGACTGTCCGGTTTGGCCAATGTACATGGCAGAGGGGCATTGCTGGCACATGATGGCATATATCAGAATGGTAGATGTGCAGGTGAATGAGCCTCTGATAGTGTGGCTGGTGTAATTAGGCCCTATGATGGTGTCCCCTCAATAGATATGTGGACAGAGTTGGCAATGGGCTTTGTTGCAAGGATAGGTTCCTGGGTTAGTGTTTTTGTTGTGTGGTGTGTGGTTGCTGGTGAGTATTTGCTTCAGGTTGGGGGGCTGTCTGTAAGCAAGGACTGGCCTGTCTCCCAAAATCTATGAGAGTGATGGGTCGTCCTTCAGGATAGGTTGTAGATCCTTGATGATGCACTGGAGAGGTTTTAGTTGGGGGCCGAAGGTGACGGCATTCTGTAATTTTCTTTGTTGGGCCTGTCCTGTAGTAGGTAACTTCTGGGCCTTACTCTGCAGTCTGCACACAGAAGAGAACGAATTTCTTCCACAATGTAATGCAGCTTCAGATTTGTATGAAGATAAGGTGAGGTCATTTTAAAAGAAGAGGAGCACCACATCATGGCCCTTTCCCCCATAACCTCCACATGCCACAGCCTGTAAAGAGAGAGGTCTCGTGGAGATCAAAGTATTTTATTACTTTTTCCTTTGTAACTAGGTTTTCTTCCAACATTGCCACAACCTTTTTGCTGGGTTTCAGTAATGTGTTTTCTGTATAATCTATTTGATCTTTTTGTTTACTGTTTCATGTTTCGTAAGTAGTGTGAATATATGATACATCTCTCAGAGGAATGATTGCCCTGTGCTTAGAACCAGGGCCAGCTCTAGCTGTTTTGCCACCCCAAGCGGCGAAGGAAAAAAAAAAGAAAAACCCAATTGAGCTGCCTCCGAATTGCCGCCAAAGAGGAAGAGAGGGAATGAAGGACTCGCCGCTGAACTGCCGCCGAAGACCCGGACGTGCCGCCCCAATAACGCAGGGAGTGCCGCCCCTTTCTATTGGCCGTCTGTTTCCTTCGCTGGTACCTGGAGCCGGCCCTGCTTAGGACACTAGCCTAGGACTTAGGAGACCCAGGTTCAATTCCCTGCTCTGCCACCAACTTCATGGGGCAAGTCACTTAAGCTCTCTGTTTCTCACCTGTAAAATGGGGATAACACTACTTCCCTACCACACAGGCATGCTGCCAGGATAAATATATTCAAGACTGTGAAGTACTTTAAGTTCTACTAATGCAAGCACTATATATAAGAGATGGGTGATATTTTTAGTAATATATTAAACCTTTTTGATTACATCCAGTTTTAAAGGCATTCACGCTTGATGTACCTGCCAAAACGACATTAGAAGAGCACATATCTTATGGGATCTGCTTGGTCCTCATTTGGCAGATGACCAAGATGAGTTTGTTAGAAATACAGCTTCCGCACCTAATGGGTCCACTTTGTTTTAGTTCCAGCTAAGCAAAGGACTTTCCATTGCTCTGCTATAACCTTGGGCATCCACAAAAGGTTCCGGCAATTTTGCAGGTGCAAGTGGTGAAGGGATTAAGGCACCAGGGAAAGAAATCTGATTAGTGAAGAAGTGACAAATGTATCTCTTCTTCCTCTGTGCTGACAGCTGTTCAGCAATGCGGCTGTTGCATGGAAAAGCACTGCACGAAAGACTGAGTAATACAGGGAGTGCACAGTATGAACCCTTCCCCTCTCCACATTACTTAGGTCTCCTTGATTGACAGAGAAAGGGCAGGTATATGCAAATCAAAGACTATCTGGAGGTCCAGAATATTCTCTCAACAACAAGCTTTTCCTCCTCTAGTTTCCTGCACTTTCTTAATGAACTGTCATGTAATTCACCTGTACTTATTACTCAGGAGACAACCTGCCACCGTTCCAACTTGCAGTAATAATGACAAATCCATTTCCAGTTACAGCGTGCACTAGTAGGCCTGTTATTGCTTATCTACTGCAGTGCATGTGTTAGTGAAAAATTAGAACTTTTTCTTCTCTGTATGCTGTCTTTCATATTATTGAGTTGTCAGTAACAGACAGAAGGAATACAAATATATACAGTCAGATTATTTCATGTATTAAAAATATAATGCTTTCGTTTGCTACACTGATCTACCTATCTAAGTATTTATATGGCCATCATCACCATGATATGAGTGCATCTTTTTTTTTTTTTAAAGTGACAAATGCTCTC
This sequence comes from Caretta caretta, assembly GCF_965140235.1. Lineage (NCBI taxonomy): Eukaryota > Metazoa > Chordata > Testudines > Cheloniidae > Caretta > Caretta caretta. Next base: position 176,106,153 of record NC_134208.1, on the reverse strand, counting down.
TTTGCTCTTACTCCAAGAAGCAGGCTTAGAAAGCTTTCCCCTCCCTACAAGCCCGCCCCCCCCCTTTAAATGAAAGAATCTTTGAGCTCGTCTGCATGAACTTTTAGTTCACAAGCAAGCTGGGGTGTGAGTCTATCCTGCACTAGTCTGCCACAATCTGTCCAGAAGGAGCCGACTGACATGCATTATTAGAGTGAGGGTATTATTGTGCTGAAACCTGGGCAAAGAGATAGGTCTTATATTCAGAGCTGAACGTGTTGATACAGTGTCAAAATAGAGGCTAGAAAACAAACAACTTCCAGAAAAGAATCAGATTCAGATCTAACAGCTCAATTCAACTGAGGCACAAGATAATAACAAAAAAAGAATACACTAAATAGCTGGGTTTTTACATGATCCTTTGTAGCATCGTAGTTTTAAAATCAGCTCCACAGCTTCACTGGTTAGGGTTGCCAACTTTCTACTTGCAGAAAACCGAACACCCTTGCCCCACCTCCTGCTGGGCCTAGCCCTTCTCTGGGGCCATGCCCCCACACTCACTCCATCCCCCACGAGAACAAAATAATTTTTTAATTTTAAAAATTCAAAAGTCATCAAGATTGGAGTTTCTGGGGACTGTAGTTTAACTAGAAGAACCTAGAGAAATGTGAAAACACTCTCTAGAGACTCTTCATTTTGAGGAAACGCAGTTCCCTTTAAAAGAATTGAGAAATGTCAATAAAGCAGCGTTACTGCACTCTGAACTTTTAACTCGGCTGCCGAAATGCACCAGAACTGGAATACAAAACATTTGGAACCATTTCCGTTCTCTTTCCTAACACAGTATATTGAGCTGTGAATCAGTTTGCTGCTCACCTGTTTCCTGATGACTGAGGTTTTAATCCATTTACACTGCTTTACTATAGAGGAAACTGGCTTAGGATAGTTACAATTGCAATACTGAAATTGTGTGTGGCTTCAACTGAAAAGAAAGGCTCATAATATTCGACAGGGTAACATCCTGGAACCCTCTAACATCCTATTAGAGACTCTATCCCACTAAGACTGGTTATTTCTACTACCACAAAAAAAAAAAAAATAGCCCAAAGTCTCTCTACCAGAATCACAAGTACATTTGGCTCAATTCTGTTCTCTCTTACATTAGGGTGAGTGAGGAGTAACACCATTAAAGTCAGCAACATTGCTCTGGTTTAAATACAAGTTAGAATCAGCTCCATTACGTTTAGAAATTGGCAAGTGGGAATGCATATCCAGCTCTCTCACTCCCTTGACACCCAAGGACCAATTATAGTGGGTAGATTGTGCTTCCTTATGAAAGCCCCAAATCTGCCCATTTTCTGTAATCACTTGGACTTGTCACAGAACTCAGACGCCTTCCTTTCATTTTTAGCCCATTGTACTTCATGAAAGGACAGCTGTATTTCTAAATCCAATTAGACAGCTCTCAAGTAAGCGTCTAACTGATTTTAGAAATAAATAAATGCAATACAAAAATCTCCCACCTTCCCCCAAAAATCCTGTCAAAGCTTTATATAATAACAGAATCAGTAGAATAAAACCAAACTATGGCATGCCATTTTTCAGAGAGAACAAACATTAGCTGGAAAATAATCAAAAGCAAGACAAAGGTATATCTAAATATCTGATTGCTTTAAATCTTTTTTTTAAATACAGGTACCACCCATTTGTCCGATTGACCTGGGAGACATCAGAAATATTTAGACAATCAGAGTTTAGGATAAATGAAACTGTTTCCAAACAAATTTGGAGACATCTTAGTTTGATAATCAGAGTTTAAACTGTAGTTTTTCCCCTGCTGTTGGTTCTCAGAAAGGTTGGTTGTTGTTGTATTGTTGGATTTTTTTGGAAGTATTAGACATTAACCTAGATGAGAACATCCACAGTTACATTACATTGGATTTAAAGGATAAGGGATATAAGCCTTCATGCTTCCTGGCATAAGCCAATCATTAATTACAGGGGTTTTAAAAAATATTCCTCTATGCACAGGACCCTCTGCAGCAGCTTATACTGGCTATGGGCCATACAGGATGCCACATAAATGGACCAACAACCTGATCTAGTAATGGCAAGACAGATCTTTGAAGATCCACAATTTCACTTGCTTGCTTTTATATTTCTAGCATACCAGCCCTGTTTCATGGCCGCCATCCTTTTGTTCCTGAACAACTAGAAGGGATTCCCTGTCAATGCTGTTTCCCTAACAGGGTGAAGGGATCATGGCTAGGTGACGCAGTGCACTTTGCAGCAGTCCTAGCTCATGCAGGAAATTCATCCAGGTTATAATGGGGGGCTGGATCCTGCAACCATAGTCAGTGAGTGGAGAAAATACTACCATTTTTGAGGGCAAAATCGGGTCCCTAATCTGTGAGTCTGATGGTTACTTCACACAGGCAACCCTAAATAAGTAGTCCTAAATATGAAAGAACAATGTGTAAGTTCAATAAAAATTATGAAGCCTATTTTAATGGCTTAATATCTAGTCCTTCCCCCAGTGCCCTGAATGACTTCAGATGCTTCTTTTGGCCACGAAGCAAAAGAATAGCACTAAAGAGATGGGTCTCCAGTAGCCGTGAGGAGCACTATCACAAAATCCAACAACACCAACCCACTCACGTACAAGTGAAATTAACAGACCTTAAAGTATCCAACAATGGAGCCATGTAAGTTCCCTCTATTCAAAGAAAAGCACCATCACATGAAGAGGTAAAACTAAGTGTTGTCAATGATTAGTTTACTGTGTTGATTTACACCATATAGTGTGGATTTGATTATTCAGGTTTTCAAAGTCACAACCAGGCTCATGTACACAGCTTTACTGGGTGACAAAAGGCTAACAGAGGTTCTGAAAGTAGTTGGGTGATTTTATTATGTTCTCCAGCACTCTGAACAAACAGAAAGCCCAGAAGTGAGTGATAATTGCTAAATAAGCTCTCTTAAAAATACCTGCTTAGCTCGAACTACTATTACATCATTCTAACACCTTAAAAACAAAATTCCCCAGACACATTTTCATCTTCTTTTTCCAATTTACCCAGTCTACTTGGTGGGATTTACAGATGTTCATGAACAAGTGATTTAAGGGCATACATTGAAAGTCAATGGGACTGGGCTCCTAAGTCACTTTGGTACTTCTGAAAATCCCACCCACAGTCTTTCCCTACATATCCCCAAGCCCTTCCCCCCTGGACATCACCTGAGTGACACCAACCACCATGAGACAAACAGCAGTTAGAGCACTTAGAAATGGGAGAAAGAGAGAAGCAGTGGTGTCTTTTGTCTCATCCGGAGAAGTGCAGAGCTCCCTCACATCCCACTACTGTGAAGTCTGTGGAAAGACCCTTTGTGTTATTAAGAAACTGGAACACAGACAGAGCTATATTTGTTTTTATGACCAAGCAAGACTCAAAAAATAGAATGGAATGTCCCAGAGACTGACTGGTCCTCTCTGTGCCTCTTAATAAGGATCCCAGGATAAAACAAAAGAGGTGCTCAGAATGCCAGTGTACTCTTGGTTTCAGAGTAGCAGCCATGTTAGTCTGTATCCGCAAAAAGAAAAGGAGGACTTGTGGCACCTTAGAGACTAACAAGTTTATTTGAGCATAAGCATCCGAGAAGAGAGCTGTAGCTCACGAAAGCTTATGCTCAAATAAATTTGTTAGTCTCTAAGGTGCCACAAGTCCTCCTTTTCTTTTTAGTGTACTCTAGGATTGCTATCTATGCTTTGAAATGTCTTCTCGGTAGAGTTCTCCTTTTGGGGGAGGGCTGTTAAGGTTAATTGACAGTTCTCTCCACTTCATGTAAGCAGTCTGTGTGCTGTTAAAACTATCACACAATCACTGCGCTCTCAAATGAACTCACACAGGAAAATGATAAAAGACAAACACCCTGTCACCTGTGGGTGAACACTTTTCACAGAAAAAAGAAAAGGAGTACTTGTGGCACCTTAGAGACTAAGATTTATTTGAGCATACACTTTCGTGAGCTAGCTGTAGCTCACGAAAGCTTATGCTCAAATAAATTTGTTAGTCTCTAAGGTGCCACAAGTCCTCCTTTTCTTTTTGTGGATACAGACTAACACGACTGCTACTCTGAAACTTTTCACCGAGTGATCACTCTATGTCTGGCCTTTCAGCCCTCAACCTCAAAGGAAACCTGCACAACATTCTCAAAAGATGAGCCTAGCAGCTTAAATTCATAACTCTTGTCAAGGTTCCTTCCCCACTCTGAACTCTAGCGTACAGATGTGCGGACCTGCATGAAAGACCCCCTAAGCTTATTCTTACCAGCTTAGGTTAAAAACTTCCTCAAGGTACAAACTTTGCCTGGTCCTTGAACCCTATGCTGCCACCACCAAACGTGTTAAACAAAGAACAGGGAAAGAGCCCATTTGGAGACATCTTCCCCCCAAAATATTCCCCCAAGCCCTACACCCCCTTTCCTGGGGAAGGCTTGATAAAAATCCTCACCAATTTGCATAGGTGAACACAGACCCAAGCTCTTGGATCTTAAGAACAATGAAAAAGCAATCAGGATCTTAAAAGAAGAATTTTAATTAAAGAAAAAGTAAAAGAATCATCTCTGTAAAATCAGGATGGTAAATACTTTACAGGGTAATCAGATTCAAAACATAGAGAATGCCTCTCAGCAAAACCTTAAGTTACAAAAAGACACAAAAACAGGAATATACATTCCATTCAGCACAGCTTATTTACCAGCCATTTAAACAAAAGGAAATCTAACGCATTTCTAGCTAGATTACTTACTAACAAGTGTTAATACTCCATTCCTGTTTTGATCCCGGCAACAGCATCACACAGACAGACAGAACCTTTGTTCCCCCAACCCCCGCTCCAGCTTCGAAAGTATCTTGTCTCCTCATTGGTCATTTGGGTCAGGTGCCAGCCAGGTTAGCTGCGCTTCTTAACCCTTTACAAGTGAAAGGGTTTTGCCTCTGGCCAGGAGGGATTTTATAGTTCTGTATACAGAAAGGTGGTAACCCTTCCCTTTATATTTATGACAAACTCTGTTAGACACTAAAAATTATGGACTGAACAGAGACACTGGATTTGTGGCTTATTACAACCATCTGTAACCCATTAACTCCTTCTTTTCATCCTATGACTACAGAGGTGTTAACAGGCTACTCTACCTGGAATGGTATCTTAAAATATGTGCCAATTACTTATGCTAAACAATCTGTTCCACCTTGCATTTAGCTGTGATGCTGGGAGCACCTTTCTCAGACCTGAAGAAGAGCTCCGTGTGGCTGGAAAACTTGTCTCTCTCTCCAACAGAGGTTGGTTCAATAAAAGATATTACCTCATCCACCTTGTCTCTTTAGCATTGAAAACAACAGTTCTTTATGACCAGATAGTCATGATATACATGTGTATTGCTTCTTTAAAGCTCATGCTCAAATAAATTGGTTAGTCTCTAAGGTGCCACAAGTACTCCTTTTCTTTAAATACCCTTAATGAATTGCAGGTCTGCAGACCGAGGAGATTCCTCTCCTTTGCATCCTAGAAACAAGGCTAAGGGAGATAGGGGTCATGTTCTATTGAAAATGATTTATTTAACTTTGCAAAAAGAAAAGGAGTACTTGTGGCACCTTAGAGACTAACAAAATTTATTTGAGCATAAGCTTTCGTGAGCTACAGCTCACTTCATCGGATGAAATTACTCAGTACTTTGGTTTTAAAGATTAAAAGTTTAAAATATACACTCACAATGTGTTTAAAAATAAGTTTAGTTTTGTGACTATAACAGACCAGGAACAACTTAGTAAACATTTGTGCTACTAACCTAAACAGAACAATACACACTACAGCAAGCAGAAATTTGGAAAGGATACACGAAAAGTACCAAGTGGCATGCTGAAACTGTAACAGAGTCTGAAAAATCTATCCTGATCAAATGGGAATACAGAACAAAGAAGTTTTTGATCACTCTACTTAACCCTTTATAATAAAGGAAGACAATGTGAATGAACTTTAACTGTACAAATCCGCTCCATGTACACCACACAATGAATTACATTTGAACACATCTCTGTATTTTTTTAAAATAAAACTTTTTTTTTTTGGTCTTAAAATAATTATTTTCCCCCGGCCTTCAATCTTGCCTTGAGCCCAGGGTTTGCCAACCTATTAATAAGATCTGCAAAACATTCACGATTTCAAAATAAAAATTGTGTGCCGTGTAAGTTCCAAAAACATCGGTGAGGGAGAGGTGAGGCATTCATGGGTTCAACAGCAAGGCTCCAGACATTTATTATTATTAGATTGGTCCCTCAGATAGATATATGTCATTGTCCTGGGTTAATTCTGCCTCATTTTTCTCCACCATACCAACAGTAATTTTGCCCTGTGCCAGGTGGCTTCCTCTTATGACTGGGTCCTTTTATAGACTTTCGCTTTCCGGGACAATGTAGAGTCTGACAGACCAGGAGTCCAACGACACAGCAAAGGCACAATAATTCCAGGCTTCTGCAGAGCCCTGACCCTTTTGTTCTCAGGTGTTTTGCTATTTCCCCCCATGGGGTGGGGTAGGGGAATCCAGTTCTGCCCACTCTTCTGGGTTCCAGCTCAGGGACTCTGTTAAGCAGTTGGGACCAGCTCCTCACAATCCCTTACTACTTCCTACCTTGCCTATCTTATAGGTGTTTCCAGACTCCTTTTCTCTGATTCTCCCTCCTTGGCAGTTTGACTTCCTGCCAGTCTGTTGCTACTGGAGTCTCCCCTCAGTATTCTCTCTGGCAGCCACCCCTGTATCTGCACCCTCTTTACCCCCAGCTGTTGCTGGCCCAGCAATTAGCCACAACCAAGGAGATAGTTAGCCTCCCTGTTAACCCCTTAGTGGCTGTTGTAGGATGCGGTCTATATACCTCATGGTAGTAATGAATACAGGCAGCATTTTTAAAAAGAGTTGAAGAACAGAAGGCCTCAGCTGCACAATGCCCAGACAGTAAAAGCCTTGGACTAGGCTAAACCACTGATTCAGATTTTTTGCAGGGCAGAGTACATAATACTCTTCTCCCTCCCTTTGTCTTGTCAATTTAGATTGTAAGGTCTTCAAGGCATGGACTGTCTCTTAGGGCTGGTCTTCACTACCAGGGAGATCGACACTGCTGCAACCGATGCAGCGGGGGTCGATTTAGCGGGTCTAGTGAAGACCCGCTAAATCAACAATAGAGTGCTCTCCAGTCGACTCCAGTACCAGCTCTCACAGAAGAGTAAGGTAAGTCGACCAGAGAGCATCTCCCATCAGTGCAGAGAAGTGAAGACACTGGAATAAGTCGACCTAAGCTATGTTGACTCCAGTTACATTATTCACATAGCTGGAGTAGCGTAACTTAGGTCAACATACCCCGGTAGTGAAGACAAGCCCTCACACTGTGTTTTCACAGTGCCTGGCATAATGATCGCTGTCAGTGTCACTAGGTGCTATCAAAATATAAATTATTAATAGGGCTGTCAATTAATCACAGTTAACTCAAGAGATTAACTCAAAACAAATTAACTCGATTTAAAAAATTGATCGCAATTAATCACAGTTTTAATCGCACTGTTACACAATAATAGAATACCGATTCTAATTTATTATAAATATTTTTCGATGTTTTTCTACATTTTCAAATATACTGACTTCAATTGAAACACAGAATGCAAAGTGTACAGTGCTCACTTTATATTTTTATTACAAATATTTGCACTGTAAAAAAGTTAAAGAAATAGTATTTTTAATTTACCTCATACAAACACTGTAGTGCAATCTCTTTATCATGAAAATGCAACTTACAAATATAGATTTTTATTTTTTTTTAACATAACTGCACTCAAAAACAAAACAAATGTAAAATTTTAGAGCAGGGGTTGGCAACCTTCGGCACGCAGCATATCAGGGTAATCTGTTAGCGGGCCACGAGACATTTTGCTGACGTTGACGACACCCAGTTGCCGTGGTTCACTATTCCCGGCTAATGGGAGCTGCGGGAAGTGGTAGTCAGCACATCCCTGCAGCCAGCGGCTTCCCGCAGCTCCCACTGGCTGGGAGCTGCGAAACGCGGCCACTGTGGGGGGCTGTGACTGTGGACGGTCAACATAAACAAAATGTCTCGCAGCCCACCAGCAGATTACCCTGATGGGCCATGTGCCGAAGTTTGCCGACCCCTGCTTTAGAGCCTACAAGTCCACTAAGTCCTACTTCTTGTTCAGCCAATGGCTAAGACAAACAAGTTTGTTTACATTTACAGGAGATAATGTTGCCTGCTACTTATTTACTATGTCACCAGAAAGTGAGAACAGGTGTTCGCATGGCACTGTTGTAGTGGGTGTTGCAAGGCATTTACATGCCAGATATTCCAAACATTCATATGCCCCTTCATGCTTCGACTTGTAGATTACGCTATCTTTATTTACAGTGCAAATATTTGTAATCGAAAATAATATAAAGTGAGGACTCCACACTTTGTATTCTGCGTTGTAATTGTAATTAATATATTTAAAAATGTAGAAAAACTCCAAAAATATTTATAATACATTTAAATTGGTATTATTATTGTTTAATGGTGCAATTAAAACTGTGATTAATCACGATTATTATTTTTAATCGTTCAACAGCCCTAATTATAAATAATAATTGCAACAAAAGAGTCTTGGACCAGGCTCTGGGTTTTCCAGTCACAGATACACTAGTGTGGTGTGCAGAAGGGAACTACCCAAGCTGCAGTTGTTAGAGATTGGGGTACTACGGCATGCAGAATATTTTTGGGGTATTGTGTGAGAACATTCAGTAATGCAAACTCTTTAAAAGACAGAGGAGCTCAGGTTCCCTCACCATTAGCATCCAAAAACTGCTGAGTACAGAAAAGGTACAAGACATTGGTCATCACCCCACCCAGTTATGTCCAGCATTTTATTTCCAGATGAAAATAAATTACTCTCAGGCAAACTGCAACTATTGAGGGCGGGGGGAGAATCAGCGCATGGGGCATAGCCCAAAACTTCAGGGCAACTACAGGAAGGGGGATGGAGAAAGCAGCCAAAAATGGCAGCACTAACAAGTGCTACCACTAGTTTCACAAGGAGTCTATAGGTTTCGGAGGAGCAGCCGGGTTAGTCTGTATTCGCAGAAAGAACAGGAGGACTTGTGGCGCCTTAGAGACTAACCAATTGATTGGAGCATGAGCTTTCGTGAGCTACAGCTCACTTCATCGGAAGCATACCGTGGAAAATACAGAAGATGTTCTTATACACACAAACCATGAAAAAATGGGTGTTTACCACTACAAAAGGTTTTCTCTCCCCCCACCCCACTCTCCTGCTGGTAATAGCTTATCTAAAGTGATCACTCTCCTTACAATGTGTATGATAATCAAGTTGGGCCATTTCCAGCACAAATCCAGATTTTCTCCCCACCCACCCCACACACAGGAGAGTGGGTTTGTGGAGGGGTGTGGGGAGAAAACCTGGATTTGTGCTGGAAATGGCCCAACTTGATTATCATACACATTGTAAGGAGAGTGATCACTTTAGATAAGCTATTACCAATAGGAGAGTGGGTTTGTGGAGGGGGTGGGGAGAAAACCTGGATTTGTGCTGGAAATGGCCCAACTTGATTATCATACACATTGTAAGGAGAGTGATCACTTTACATAAGCTATTACCAGCAGGAGAGTGGGGTGGGGGGAGAGAAAACCTTTTGTAGTGGTAAACACCCATTTTTTCATGGTTTGTATGTATAAGAACATCTTCTGTATTTTCCACAGTATGCATCTGATGAAGTGAGCTGTAGCTCACGAAAGCTTATGCTCAAATCAATTGGTTAGTCTCTAAGGTGCCACAAGTCCTCCTAAGGATTCTATACTTGCTCCTGTGAACCACCCACTAGTGGATTTTCTCTTTACAGCAGAAATCTGTAAGGATGGTCCAGTTGGTGTTCCAAGCAGTCACACACCAAGAAATAACTTGCATCTCACAGTACTTTTTCATCTTCCTTTAAGGTATGACAAAGACGTTCCAAAGGCTCCCAAGAGCTCATTATCACATTATTAAAGATAGTGCTTTCCTCCAGCTCCAAAGCCAGTCAGAGAAGCAAGTTAGGGCACATGCCCGTCTACCTCCTCCTGGCCTCCCTACATACTTCCTACACAGTCTCTCCCTGCTGTTGGCTTATATCCTCCACCTCTGGGAATAAAGTGCATGCTGCCAATTAGGCTTGTTAACATTCCCCCAAGGAACTCCTGCTGTTCTATTAAGCCTAATTGTTGGATTGCTGGCAACAGCTGTGGGACGTCTGGTTGCCTGGGACAGAGTTTTAACTCCTTGCTTCCCAGGTATTGCATGGGGTTTATCCACCCCCATCAAAGTATGTAACACATTAACACTTTCTCCATTCCTGTTAAAGTTTAAAACAAAAACAAAAAAAAGACAGGCTCATGCCCATGCCAGGGAAAATGCTCTTGAATCCAATGTCCAAACCAGTAAATCCAGAGCAAACATAGAATAATTCCCAATTACAACAGCCTAACACATCTATAACATAATCTGAAATTCAGTGCTTTATTCTGCCATGTAAACAAAGCCTTCAGAATTGCACATGTTAAATCAGTCATTATCTTCCGTAGATCAACTATCTGCTTCTTTAATCCAGAACAAAATTTATAGATATATTCTTGATGTTTCACAGCCACAGTATTACTTTTAGGTTTTGCTGTTCCCATAAAACATTCTTTGGAATATTATTTAGCAATAACATTTTTCAATTTTCAACCCAATGGTTTCATTTCCCTAGAAACTCTGGGGGAAAAAGTGCCTTCAGATAGAAAACTGTTTGGCTCTTAAATTCACATCTTAAATTCAATAGGCCCAGCTCTCTCATCAATATCCACTAATTTCTATGCTGCAAAAGTCCCATACAAATCTACAAACCCTGCAAAATGTATTACTGAACCCAGCCCAAAGATGCCCCAAAAGCGTATGTTAAGCTGGTTCATAATACCAGCGTGTCTATTATGTACTGATGAGGTATCTCATTTGTGGCCCTTTAATCCTGCAATTTTTCATAGTACTAATCCATCCAGGAGTGACCATTCATACCCTATGTTCACATGTGAGTCTAAGCTCTCCTTCAAATCCTTCTTTTGTTTTGTCTTTTTCAAATTCCCTCTTGCCCTTCCACAAGTTTTCTAATTTCTTCACAGCTTTGTTCTGACAAGAAATACCAGACTCGGTTCTTTTTCACATAGTGTTTATTCTTCTCTGCTTCATTTGAATAACTGACTTGCTTATGGCACTCCCTGAGAATCAGCCAGGAAAGGAAATACTGCGTTTGCAGTCCTCGAGGCATTATTAAATTGGATACTTAGTTCCAGAAACCAAGAGGATGGCTTCCAGATTTATCACTTTAAATGAGAAATTTTATATGGGAATATAAAATGCAAAGATATATAAAACTGGTTCCAATAGGAAGCAATTGTCTCTCACAGAATGACCACACTTTTCATTTATTTTCACTTTTCAACTGCTCTGCACTTCACTCTGGGTTTTACATTCCAGCCAGAAGCCTCATTATTGATTATATTTCTGAAGAGGTTAAAATACCATTATTGCTTTCCATAAGCTCCAACCTACAATATACATTATGAAAATTACAACTGCCCTTTTGATGAATTCAGACTTCATAGAAGAATTTATAGTGAGTTAACACTGCTTTTCTGTCCAAATGAATAGATACATCTTACATACCATGAAAGTTTAAAATATGAATTAATCTAATAATCAAGACTCCATATGTTTCTAGTTACCTTGTGATGTATCATACGATACCCTGCTATAGCTCATAGTAATTCCATAGAATAATTCCATATTTCTAAGCACAAAACCATTATTATGACAGGTCACAGTATCTTGTCATATAACAAGAACATGCTGTGTTTACATACAGAGACCATCTCTGAATCTTTATTACAAATCTCTAGCTAAGGAATTATACCATGCCCATGGTGTCTCAGCACCACCTTCTAATCCAGCTGCATGAAATGCGAAACCCAGATCTAAAGGATCACCATCATGTCCTTCTTCCCCACCAAAGACCACCCCTCATTAACTTTAATGGGCATTTCATGAAGCCCTATTTCCTGACATTTACTGAGTGGAAGAAATACTTCTGGAAAACATTCCAAGAGATGACAGAGGTGCTTAATGGGCTCAGGAGAAAAAATCACTCCTAATCACATCCTACTCAATGCAGGTCAGTTTGCTATCCCCACGGAGCGCACGTGTACTGTGTGTTACCGAGAAAAAGCCAACAGGCTTTATTTATAGGGTGAAATTCTGTCCTTACCTGCATCCAAAGCAATCTCGGTGACAACCACTGACTTTAGCAGGGTAGCATGGATATAACTGACTGCAGAATTATAGTTAGAATTTCTACTGAAGCAACCAAACTTTACTTTTCCTAAACTGCTCCTGAGGACCAAAAAAAGAAAAAACATATAGAGTATATGTACTTTTTGGGTTGAGAAGGAGGACTATCTCTCTTTACCAGCCCATCCAATTCTCCCTAGCCAGGCCAGACCTAACCTGAAACCAAGTAGCAATAGGTTCTATGGTGTGTTTCACTTTTTATGTTATTACTAGCATGCAATAGCTCATTTTTATCCTCTTTCCCCCCGCCTCTCCTTCTCTAACATATGGTCACTGATGCTGTGCTCTCCCTTTAGGTGAGAGGGTGGGTATACAGCCAATCACTGAGACTTTAGACTTGTGTGTCTATGTAGAAAACTAGAGAATGACCTCCTACCTGGAAGTCCTTCACTTTAAGTCCCTCCTACAGTACGTTCTGTTCCACTCTAGTACCTGGAGGATCAAGAACTCCAAGAGTTCAACTCAACCCTACAATTGTCAGCATCAGTCACCGTGAGGGATACATTTTCACGAGAAAGGCACAAATTGTCAAACATGCACAATATGCAGGTTATCAGGGATCAAACTCAGTTCCCACTGGATGGCTGATAGGTCGCCTATGGGAAATATATTGGTGGGCTCAGCGAGTTCCCAGTGGACAAGTGTCCATATCACAAAAGTCACCACCACAGCTGACTAACTGGCAGTCTTTTCATAAATCACAGCATGGAAGTCCAGAATGTGATGGGTCACAGAAACTGAGAGCTTGTCTACATTAGGGATTTGTGCACCAATGCAGCATTTCAATGTAGATGTGCAACACTAGTATACATTGGTGAAAAGTGGGAGTAGGGATACAGAGAGTAGAGCATGGGAGGGGTGTGTGTAGTGAAAGAGGAGTAGAGAGATTCCTCGTATACAACCACTAGAGACAAGGGGTGATTTAGGGTTAGGTGCCTGGAAGGAGACAGAACTGGTGTCTGGGATGGGGGAGAGGACAGGGAGGAGGTGGCCATGGGACAAGAGGGGAGAGGAGATTGTAGTTAGTTGGGGGGAAGAGGGCATTGATAGTCAGGGGGAGGAGTTTCAGGCCTAAGGTGTAGCAGGAAGAGGTAGTGCTGGAGTCTGCAGGGGGCAAAACAGGCGAGCTCACAGTGCCATGAGGCAGAGAAGCCCTGTTCAGTCACCTGGTCAGCCAACTGAGAGTGGGAGGAGGTATCTACAAATGTCATCTTATCATCATCACAGTTAAGGCCCTCTTCTGCTAGTCACTCTATATGCATAAAATGGGAAGATGGTCCTTGGCCTAGAGAGCTCCCTCTCTAAGCATAAGAACAGGCCTAACTACAAACCAACTCCCTTGATTCCCAGTCCCATTCCCTATCCCTTCAACCACGATTCCTCCACTGGCGGGATGATCCAAGAGATCCATACCAAGAGTACTTGCTATGAATCTGTTACTTAATCAACTCCTAGATTAGAATTTTAATCCAGTTTTAATCAACTCCTAGATTAGAATCACAATCACTACACTGGATTTTCTCATAGGCATATGAAAAATCTTCCCTTGAAGCGATTATGTATTGTTTCTTTATTTGTTAGTATTAGCTGCAAACAGAGTTATAAGTAATTTCTTCCAACCCTTCCCTACAATACTTTAACTGATTTGAAAGACCAAGCCTTTTCCTCGCTAATTCATTATTCATAGAAGAACGAGACAGAGGATGCGGGTTTCAATTTATTTCTGCTGAACAACAAATCTTGTGCTGGTTTTCAGAAGGGTCCATAAGAGCAATTATAATGAGAAAAAAAGTCAATTGCTGAAAGGTAGGTGGAGAGCTTAAAAGGCCCATTATTCAGAAAGCAATAACACTGCTGCCTAAAAGGAATTCTACAATGATGTAATCACCTTTGCCGAGATGAAGTTGTAACAGCTGCAGCATATGTGAACTTTTCAGACTTGTTCTTGTGCAGGTAGACCTAATATATCTCCCGCACAGGAAAGAGGTGAAGGGGTAGCAGCAAGTAAGGGAAAGTACACAGCAAATGCTGTTCCATTTTCTTTCCTTATAAGGCCTGAGTCAATCCACATGCAGCAAGAAAAGCCCTGAAAACTTACCAACCATGGCTCTGTGGAAGTTTCTGCACTGTAGGGTCCTAACATCATCTCTTGATGAATCCAGCCCTAAGTGTTCTGCATGCCAATATTCGAAAATGTTACTAAAAAGATAGTTCATTGGAGTTCAGATCACATTTCCTTAGCATCTCTGCATAGGTTTTCTTTTATCAGACATACCTATGGAGATATATCGTACACATGAGAACTGGAACATTTAGACTATATTGTGTAGGTTGGACGTTTTGTGAATGAAACAACTAAGGAATTTTCTATTTGTACCATAATGTACAAGTGTTACAGAAAAAAAAAAAAGCTGTGCTATTGAGATGTAATGATCAAGAGGTATTAATAATCCTTTACAAAAACTGTATTTTACAGTTTTGCAAAACAACCCTAGAGATCACATTCATTTATTATTTCCCAGGATAAAAGTGGATGGTGAAAAGGTCCGCCCTCATCACAGGAGCTAACTACAGATACATCTGACACAAAACCATAAACAGAACCTCCCAGAACAGTGCCAGAAATAATACTCTTTTCTTGCATTTTCATCTGTTGGAAGGGAGGAAAAGCGAAACAGCAGGGAGGCAAATTCACAGCTACTGGAGTGAAGAATAGAAGAACTGAGTTAACTAACCGAGCCAGCTAACATTTGGACGCAATTATTCCAACAAGTATAGGCACCACTGTGTACAATTTGGTGGGAATCCAAAATGATCATGTGGGGCTGATTCTGAAATGTATTCCATTTCACATGGAATGTCACAGTGCATGGTATTATAATCAGTCAGCATAAGTTACTCTGTCCTATGAATAAGTCATTAAGAGTGGGAATAACCAAGCTTGTTTAAAACCTGTGCAAAGATATCATTACTAGATTATTGTGCAGACTGCCTTTTTAAATACGTGGAAAATACATTTTGTAAATAAAGCTTTTTCTAGTGTTCATTTTTTAGCTTTATGGAAAATAACTTCACACAGGGAGAAATACCAAACAGGCTTGTTACAGGAAATTCAGTTCTCTTTACCAGGCACTCGTAAGTATGATCCACCAGTAGTTCTATTTACAAAAATGAAGAGAAATTAGGGTTTGTTTGTTTTTTAAAAAAATCATTAATGTGGTGGTTTAAGACAAGTAACTTCAAGTTAAACCGAAAGGCTCATAAGGAAAGGATGGGGGGCAGCCCATCAAGCCATTTCACATTAGCACTGAGCTCCTCAGCTGGTGCAACCTGGCATAGCTCAGCTGACTTTGAGACAGCTAAGTTACATTACACCGTCTAAGGAGCTGACCCCAACACTTTACAACACTGCTGATTTGTAACTTTTAAAAATCAAGCATCAGATCCAGACAAGGGAAGATTTCCTTCACTGAAAATAAATTAGTTCATTTTGTAGATCAATTAAAGTTGGTTAATTTAACACTAATTGTAATTTATCTCAAAATACTTATTGACTGATGCTGCAATATGGCAAACTTCAGAGACCTGTTCAAAAGAAAAGCACGTAGGTTTATTTCCAAAAAGGTGCCAAGATCCACATGCTGCTAAGGAAAGCTCCAGCCTTCTCCCATCTTTCAAATCCAGCCTCAAAATGCACTTATTCAGCAAAGGATTATCAATGTCAACGCCCACCCTTTGAAGTGCAAAAATTCCCTCTGAATACTATATTCTGATTACTCCCACAGCTCCCACACCACAAATATTAAGAAAGAAGCTGTGGAAGCTGGAAGACCTTCTGTGTTATTGGCTTACCAATGACAAGTAGTATACAGTGATTGTTGTTACTTGTTTTCAGAGTAACAGCCGTGTTAGTCTGTATTTGGAAAAAGAAAAGGAGTACTTGTGGCACCTTAGAGACTAACCAATTGATTTGAGCATAAGCTTTCATGAGCTACAGCTCACTTCATCGGATGCATACTGTGGAAAGTACAGAAGACATTTTTATACACACAAACCATGAAAAAATTGGTGATTATCACTACAAAAGGTTTTCTCTCCCCCCACCCCACTCTCCTGCTGGTAATAGCTTATGTAAAGTGATCACTCTCCTTACAACGTGTATGATAATCAAGGTGGGCCATTTCCAGCACAAATCCAGGTTTTCTCCCCACCCCACCCCCCAACACACACACAAACCCACTCTCTTGTTGGTAATAGTTTATCTAAAGTGATGACTCTCCTTACAATGTGTATGATAATCAAGGTGGGCCATTTCTAGCACAAATCCAGGGTTTAACAAGAACGTCTGAGGAAGGGGGGGAGGGGGTTAGGAAAAAACAAGGGGAAATAGGTTACCTTGCATAATGACTTAGCCACTCCCAGTCTCTATTCAAGCCTAAGTTAATTGTATCCAATTTGCAAATGAATTCCAATTCAGCAGTCTCTCGCTGGAGTCTGGATTTGAAGTTTTTCTGTTGTAATATCGCAACTTTCATGTCTGTAATCGCGTGACCAGAGAGATTGAAGTGTTCTCCGACTGGTTTATGAATGTTATAATTCTTGACATCTGACTTGTGTCCATTTATTCTTTTATGTAGAGACTGTCCAGTTTGACCAATGTACATGGCAGAGGGGCATTGCTGGCACATGATGGCATATATCACATTGGTAGATGTGCAGGTGTGACTCTCAGGATATTAGAGAGATAAGGTGGGGGAGGTAATATCTCTTATTGGACCAACTTCTGGACTAAATTCCTCTTCAAGAAGAGCTCTGTGTAGTGCGAAAGTTTGTCTCTCTCACCAACAAAAGTTAGTCCAACTAACAATATTGGACCCTCCCACCTTGTCTTTAAAGTATCATAAAGGCAACTATGAAGATCGGTATTCTGCACATCATGAACCAGGATAGCCACATATGCACCTGAAATCTCAGGGTGTGCATGTGCCCTTGCATTCTGTGATCAGGAATGGGAAGTTGTGAAAGCTTCAGGTGGGTGCCTGACTTCTGCCAGCCTCCCACGCATTCCGGAGTTTTCATGTTCCATTATTCCAATCTTCAGACTCCTCCTAACTTTGATGATCCCCTTGGCAAGTTCTTTTCTCTAGCAGAGTCGAGTTGGTGCATGCTGCCCTAAGCCTACATGTCTCAATGCTCAACATAATCAGATTTTACAGAAAATACATTCCCTGCCCCCAGGAGGAGCCTCAGAGCAAAGGAACAAAAAAATGTAAATAGTAGGAGTGTGTACAAGACACACACAAACACGCATGAGGCTTGAAATGACGGTCTTTCCTCTTGCATGGGGATTACTGAAGGTCAGGAGCCTCACGTTACAAGTCACAGAGTTGGAATTTTCAGGAAGACACAAAATAGAAGGTAGTCCTAAGCCAGTTTGTAGGGGAAAGGTGGTGGAACCCAGGAGCCTGGGAGATAAAGGCATGGGGAACTCAGAAATTTGCAAGGAAATGGTGAAGAGGGAATGGATGTCCATAAATATTTCAGATGTAGAATAATATATTAAAGCTCAAAGCATGTGTTCTTTGAATTCAAGTTTTGAACAGTGTGATATTTGTGCTGTTGATCTACATCTTCACTGATTTCCAGGAACGCTCCCCATCCAAGAGTACTCAAGGAGATTAACAGTAAAAATACCATAATACTTAAACAATACTGGAATATACACTATAGAACATAACAGTAAAATGCCATAATGAAAGCCATTTACAGAGAATCCCATGATATAAAGGACGCTTCCTCTTATCCAGTTTCCTTTCATTGTATTTCAGTGGAACAAAAATTCTATAGTGAACAGGCACTTGGCAACAGATTATTTTAATAAATACATCACATTAACCTTTGAAAATGCATTCTGCCCTTCAATTATAAATGCAAAAATAACACTCCGCATGATATAGGAGATAAGATTTAAATGCATTTGTTTTTTCTTCAATCTGTTTTTCATACTTTCCTCATGATTTCAACACCGTTCTTTCTCTCCTTGATAGTATCCTCCCAAGATAAATATGTGTTTACTAAGATGTCAGCACCACATTCTGCTATACTGCATACATTTTAATCATAATTTAAATGACTGATACATTGTAGTCTGAGGAAGATTTCATGATTCTGGTTGGCCTTACTCATTCAAGTATCCTTACTGTAACAAGAGTACAATGAGACTACTCAAGAGTAGAGATTATTGACAAAAGGAGACTTTGCAGGATCAAGATTCATTACTGTAGATTTTCCTTTGTTTCTTAGGCTTACTGTATTTACATTATGATTCTCTCCAGACAAGAATCTAAGAGCAGTTCTGTGTGTTTTATGAATTTCCTCCAAGACATATAGTTCAGTACCGCTTTGAGGATCCACTCTTGTAATCAAAGAAGTGTTCTCTGTTGTCCTGCTTCTGCATCTCAGGCGTTTCATTAAAGCTGCCCTTTGTCATCACATGACCATGAATACACAGTAATTCTGACTATTAGATTTCTAGTAGCATGCAGACCAAAATGGGAAGGGGGGGAAACAATAAATAAGTCAGACTATAGCATTATGAAAGGAGCGTTGTATACATGGAGGAAAAACACCAGAACCTCTAAAAATATGGAATTCCTTATCTTTTACAAGAAGAAATGTATTACGTTTTAGGAACTTTAAAGGGACACCCAGTTCAAATTATAACCAAACATCAGGTTGTTAAAATAAAGGATTTTAGGCCCGAAATTTGAGATTAAGAAGATGTATCAGAGCAAGTCCACCTCTCGGACAATGCAGGGTATGGTTCCCTAATGGAAGCATTAGATATTAAACTGATATTACAATCACCAAAAGAAAAAGTGATTAAAAAGAATACAGTAATATGAACAAAGGAACTTGTATTAGTTCAATGAAAACTGTTTCCAAGTTTCTACATTCTCCTCTGAATTCAAATACACAAATGTGCTAGCACTGAAGAAAAAAATAATGTGTAATTGACTAGGCTATATTAAGTTATTGTCTAAATTGAATGAAAGGCAAAAAATAAAAAAGTTGCAATATTTAAATGCAAATTGGGCTTTTAAAATTCTTATAGTTTAAATAAGCCACAAGTATGAAAAATACAGGCCTGTCCTCCCCCCAGCCTCACACAACTATGTCCCTTACCAAGCCTCCAAGCTTCCAATATTTCTGAATTTTGAAAAAGGCTGTAATTCTGGGTCAGATTCTGCACCCCTTACTCGTGTTATGTAGTGTCTTACTCTGCAAACAATCCCACTCAGTGGGGCTAGTGGCAGTGCCAGGAACTACTCACAGTCGTGGTGGCAGAATCAGGCCCTGAGAAAGTCGATAGACTGTAAAGGAAATGTACTTATAATCAGATGCCAATGGGATGTATCATATGATACAGGAAGTGCAATATAATTAGCTACTGTGTAGCTGCAGTAATTGTTCCTGTTTACATGATTTCTAAACTTTTCATTAGCTGTTTGAAGGATAACTGTAAACTGCAATTCTAGATAGCAGAAGACTGTCTCTGTAGGTAAATAATGGCTACGATAGGGATTAGTGTATACAGATATTAATGGACTACTAAACATGGATCACTGCGGTAGATTTCATAAGATAGATTTCTTTTTTTCCTGAATACGGAGGATATATTTTGGGGTACGGAGAGGGTATGCAGACCAAAATGGGAAGGGGGGGAAACAATAAATAAGTCAGACTATAGCGTTATGAAAGGAGCGTTGTATACATGGAGGAAAAACACCAGAACCTCAAATTACTACTGGTCCCAGGTGGTCCCAGTCCTGCAATCAGATCCAAATTTGCAGAGCCTTATGCCCACACAGACTCCATTGAAGACCCACAGGCAAGGGTCCATCCATGCAGATTCAATTGCAGGATCAAGGCCTTATCTTCTTAGACCATGCAGTACAAAAATACAAATATTTTATATAAAGTCTCTATTTTCCCTGAAGCCAAAAAATTACTGTTTGGTTAGAAGAATAAAATAACAGCTCAATTTTTAAGTAGCACATCTGTGAAGCTGAATTATAACCTCCGTCATGGTTGGATACTTCCACTATACACAACCAACTCTCCAGGGCATATCTTCTACTCAGTTCCTACTCTTAGTGATAAAGTGGAGTGGAGAGGCCAGCTGATAAATACTCTTGCATCAACACATCCAGAAAGCGTTGGCAGCTCTTTTGGGGGATAACTCCGAAGAAATCCAGATACAGTTGATGTAGAAAAAATATCTTGTTTTATTAACACAGATTATTAGTCCGCTTCTTCATGCAGTACTGTTATAAAGGAATGTTCATAAAAAGCTACCAGAGAAAACTATGGAAAAGCAAATAACACAAGTGTGGAAACCCTCTCCTCCCCTCTATCCCCTGCCCATTTTTCCCCTACAGAGTTTTTCCACTGGAAAAAAGATTAAATAATGGTTAAAGAAGATACGACTTGAACAATTCAGCTTTATTTTTATTTGTTAAGTTATGTACAATTCTAACAGTACAAGTGTTTCTTTTTTTCCCCTTCAGTTAACATAATTTTCAGACTAAATGCTAGTTCTCCTTTAATTGTCCCCATAACAAGATCACTTTCTTCAGTGAAAAAGATCATTAGGGCCAGTTTTTTTCTACATTCCTTATTCACCCTTTTTTAAATGACCTGGCTGGCAGAGAATAACACTTTTTTATTGCACCTGCTCTTTATCAGGGAGACAGTTTTCAGGGGAGAAGGCTGGAGAGAGGGGGGTTGGCATCTATCGCAATAATCGAAGTTTGATTTCAAAAGGAATACTATACTAAGGCTAAATTTAGCTACCTCTTTCAAACCTCTGAATGATCACTACCTGAAAATCCACAAAAAACATTATTCCAGATCAACGCATGCACTCATTTCCCTAGCTCAGCGGTTCCCAAACTTGTTCCGCCGCTTGTGCAGGGAAAGCCCCGGTGGGCCGGGCCGGTTTGTTTACCGGCTGCGTCCACAGGTTCGGCCAATTGCTGCGCCCAGTGGCTGCTGTTCGCTGTTCCAGGCCAATGGGAGCTGCTGGAAGCAGCGCGGGCCAAGGGACATACTGGCCGCCGCTTCCAGCAGCTCCCATTGGCCAGGACCAGTGAATCGAGGCCAGTGGGAACCGCAATGGGCCGAACCTGCGGATGCGGCAGGTAAACAAACCGCCCCGGCCCACCAGAGGCTTTCCCTGCACAAGCAGTGGAACAAGTTTGGGAACCACTGCTTAGCTTGCCAAAATAGAGCAAGTTCTAGCATTTCTATGACAACATGGTCAATCAAGTTATAATTCACCTGAATGGGCATTCCCAGTGTGTATTATTCTTTACCTACAGCCAAGTGGCATTCAAAGAGATGTGAAATTCTTTCTTCTCTTGAAAAACTGCAGTATACTCTCTCCAGTCTGATCATTGCAACCCAGCACACCAATCATCAGCACAAGGGAAAAAGAAATGCCATTTAGAAGATCTCAACAAACTGTACAACAGAACCGTAGTTTAAAAGTGCCAATTAGGTAAATCAAGATCCACAGTATTTTACCTGAGATATAAATAACTGTGCTGACCAGTGCTATGGCACATTAATTATTAAGCAAAGACCGTGTGTGCAAAGCCGAACACGATAAAAAATTAAGACAACTTCTGCCCTTAAGAAGTAAGAGCGTAAGACTAGTACAAAGACAGGATGTACTGGGAAGGACAGAGGAGGAAATTATTTGCAGGTCTGATTATTATTAGACATCATAGAACAACAGAGGGTGAAATCCAGGCCGCACTAAAGTAAATGAGAATTTTGCCATTCACTTTAATGTGGCAAGGATTTCAACTAGAGTCTGTAAGAGATATTTGAACGTGGAGAAATGGGCAGCTTGGTGAACAAGATGACAGTTCAGTGCTCACAGGCAGCATCAAAGAGGGCATGGAAATGGCAGTGAGAAGGAAATGAAAAGTACCATCAAGACTTCAATGGCTGACAGAATGGAGGGGCAGCAGACACCACTGGAGCATCAGAGATGTAATGGTGTTGCCACCCTTACTTCTGCGCTGCCTTCAGAGCAGGGCAGCCGGAGAGCAGCGGCTGTTGGCCGTGCACCCAGCTCTGAAGGCAGCGCTCCGCAGCAGCAGTGCAGAAGTAAGGGGGGCAATACCAGACCATGCCATGCTTACTTCTGCGCTGCTGCCTGCAGAGCTGGGCGGCCCGAGAGTGGTGGCTGCTAGGATTACCAGGCATCTGGTTTCCTACCAGAACGCCTGGTAGAAAAGGCACCCTGGCAGCTCTGGTCAGCGCGGCGGACCAGGCTGTTAGAACTCCAGTCAGCGGTGCTTCGGGGTTAAGGCAGGCTCCCTATCTGCCCTGGCTCCACACTGCCCCTGGAAGTGGCCACAGGTCCCTGCAGCTGCTAGGCACATGGGCGGCCAGGGAGGCTCCGTACACCTGAATGCTGGCTCTGCAGTTCCCATTGGCTGGGAACCACAACCAATGGAAGCTGCGTTGGTGGTGCCTGTGGGTGCGAGGGGAGCGCATGGAGCCTCCCTGGTCGCCCATGCACCATGGGGCCGCAGGGACCTTGCGGCCGCTTCCTGGGAGCTGCGGTAAGCACCGCAGGAACCCCGCACCTCCTTCTGCACCCCAACCCGTTACCCCAGCCCAGAGTCTCCTCCCGCACCCAAACTCCCTCCCAGAGCCCACAACCCTCACACATCCCAACCCCCTGCCCCAGCCTTGAGCCCTCTCCTGCACCCCAAATCCCTCATCTCTGAGCCCACACCCCCAGCCGGAGCCCTCAGCCCCCACGCACTCCAACTCCCTGCCCCAGCCCAGAGCCCCGTCCTGCACCCCAAGCCCCTCATCCCTGCCCTCCCAGAGCCCACACCCCCAGCCAGAGCCCTCGCCCCCCTGCATCCCAACCCCCTGCCCCAGCCCGGATGAAAGTGAGTGATGGTGGGGGAGATCGAACGCCAGAGGGAGGGGGGATGGAGCAAGTGGGGGCAGGGCCTCAGAGAAGGGGTGGGGCAGGGGCCAACCCTTGGTGAAGGGGCAAGGAGTGGGGCAGGGGTGTTCGGTTTTGTGCCATTAGGAAGTTGGCAACCCTAGACTGGCTGCTGACTGAGGGCCCAGCTCTGCAGGCAGCAGCGCAGAAGTAAGGGGGGCAATACCAGACCATGCCATGCTTACTTCTGCTCTGCTGCGGGCGGCGGCTCTGCCTTCAGAGCTGGGTTCTGGGCCAGCAGGCACCGCTCTCTGGCTGCCCAGCTCTGAAGGCAGCGCCGCCGCCAGCAGCAGTGCAGAAGTAAGGGTAGCAGTACCCCAACCCCCACTACAATAACCTTGCGACTACCCCACAACTCCTTTTCGGGGCAGGACCCCCTACAATTACAACACCGTGAAATTTTAGATTGAAATAGGTGAAACCATGAAATTTATGATTTTTAAAATCCTATGACCGTGAAATTGACCAAAATTAATTGGTAGGGCCCTACTTATGGGGTGTTCTAGTCCAGGTATACATCCCTAGCCAGCATAGCATTTTCTACTGAAGGACTCTCTTTCTCTCTAATAACAATCTTGAATGTCTCGGTGTAGGCCAGATGAGCATCATATAAATGCTTCCAAGAACAACTGGAACAGCAAGTGGAAGACAAGCAACAGAGGAGCAAAGAGAGCAAAAATCGTAATTGATGGGAGACATGGAGACAATCACAGGCTGGAAAGGCACGACAGTAGAATTTGGAAGGGGAAGAGGGACATGTCAAATTTGTATAGTTCATAGACCATTTAGCTCTGCAGAAGGACAGAGACAGCAAGACAGTGATCTACCTTCCAAGAGATATAGATAAAGGGCTCTACTTGGAAAACAGACTGTTGTTGGAGGATAAACAACAGCCGACAGACAGAGATCATAGCAAGCTATCAGAACTGTCATGACTGCCCCCATCAGAGTACTGCAAGGTGGAAGTAATCTGAGTGCATGCTAGCAATTCGTTTTAATCACTGATTCATACACGCAAGAGCAGGGCCTGAGAATTAACTAAAACAATTTACTAACATATTTAGAAATATTCATGCCCTGGTTATTATGAATTTGCACTGCTAAGCACTGGAACAAGCGCTGAACCTAGGAGATTAATAAAATACTATCACTAATTCCAAGAAAAACTAATTGCTAGAGAGTTGATGCCACCCAGTTGCAATGTCAGAGGAAAAAGTGTAGGAAGGCAAAACAATAAAAATTAGAAATCAGGCTTTCTTGTCTGTTCCCCCTGCTGTCTCCCAGTTCACGATGATCTGTGATCTACTGTGCTCAGGAGCAAAGCAAAAGAGAAAAAACGTGCATCTACTGACAACACTCCGTTCTGCACCAGCTCAGCTTGCAGCTGGCACTTGAGCTATCTCTGCCCTTCATCCTAGCCCTGTCCTCTGTGCTGTGTAGCGCAATCTCATGGCACATATAATATTCTTTTTGAGGCAAAGTTTAGAGTAGTTGCTCTGATCCACCTAGAGAGATCAAGCTGAAACTGAGGAGGGCAGACCTAAAGAAGCAGGGAGAGGGAGATCAGACTGAGGTGTGTATGGAGCAAGCAGGAGAGAATTGATATAGAAGGATGTGGGGAGTTTGAGATTGACAGAAGCAGCTTAGATTGTAGACAGAAGATGGGTTAGAGAGCTGGGTTACAGCTTCAATAATATTACACTCTTGTCTGCAATCAGCTTATGAGAGCAGGCTAATCCCAGAGTATTATTAGAAAACCAGTACCCTGCCAGCACGGGCAGAGCCACGACTGTCCCAGTATAAATGCAATAAGGGAAGCAGAATCTGGGGTTTTGCAAGATGAACCTCAAACATCTTGAAACTAAAAAAACCCTCAAATTAGTAAATTCCACATAATTTCTCTATCAGCATCAGGTATCATAGGGGAGGGAGCTGCTGAACAGGATTATGTGGGTAACAGGCTGGCTACCCAGCTGATGGTAAACCATGGTGGAATCTGGAGGACTAGGATAGTTAAGGACAAGAAGGCTGAAAAGGGGCATTCTTGACTGAAAATAAGGTAACAAACGGTCTGTAACTGTTCCTGTTGCATATTATCTTTATAGTCAGCGGCCAAGAAGGAACAAGGCTAAGACTTCTCACATTCATGCCGCCTTCCACCTGGGGATTTCAAAGGGCTTTACAAATACAAGTTAAGCCTTTTACCCCCAAGAGGTGTTACATGATTATTCCCCCCCAAATCTTACAGATGGGAAAATGGAAACACAAAATGGTTAAGTGACTTGCCCAAGGTCATGCAGTAATACAGTGGCAGAGCTAGAAAGAGACGACATTTCTTAACTCGCAGGCCTGTACTTTAACCCTTACTCGATGCTCCCTTCACCAGCACAGCACCAAATACTTTATTTCCCAACATTATTGTCAGATAGGGGGTCTTCTTTATTTTACTGATACGCAGGGAAGATACATACACTTAACTTCTTTTTACTGGGTGGATGGGAGAACCACACTGAAACAGAGGCAAAGGCAATATAAGACAGTAGAGAACAGAAAAAGGAGCAGAAAGAAGAAAGGGAAAACATAGTCCCTAAAGACAAGACAAAAAAATAACAATCAAGGAGCAGATGAAGATTGTCTCTTATAAACTTTTAAATACTACAGATACCAGAAAAGTGGTGAGTTCAGAGGTTCAGATAGATTTCTGAGCAAAAGAAGAAGATTCAAAACAAACGTGAGCAAAATCACAGGCACAAGTCAATTCAACAGCAGTTTTTGATTTGTATGGGGTTTTGTACTGTATCTTAGGGATAACTTAATCCCTACTGGCATGCCACTGAAGCAAATGAAGTTACATCAGGGATGAATTTGGCCTTTGATGTCTCATTTAAAGTGCAGCAGTGAAAGATCTATAACTGCAGCACATCCCTCAGGATTCTCTAGTATGCTGAAGAATAGTTTTAACCTTAAAATGGCAAAATACAGTGCAGAGGGGAAGACCACTGCAAATTAAATGGAAACACGTAGTGCTGTCCCACTGAATGTCTAGATAACAGTATTCAGAAGAGAGGAGCATAAGAAGTCAAAATCTTCACTCCCACTAGGTGGCAATATTGTTTTCTTGCAATTGTACAATAGATTGAAAGCAATCAAGGGAAACAGCAATGGTTTCATGGTGTTTTCTAAAACTTAAACTATTTTGTATATTTTAAAAAGAAAAAAAGAGAAAAAACATCCTTGTGGTCTTAAAAAAAGCCATATATAACTATATAGTTGGCCAATGTATACACTGTGCTATAAAAACACACAATAAAATACTTAAATATAGGATATCATCTTCTTTCATATGGCTTGGGTTGGTAGCAATGACTACAAATTTACATCTAAGTTTGATAGCCAGCACATTGCCGCAGTGGTGAGATGGTGAATGAACTTCAGGCCCCCGGCAAAAGAACGAAGGGGACACTCGGATATGATGTGTTCCATCGTTTGTGCCTGGTGACCACAGTCGCATACAGGTGTTTGCCTCATTTTTCATTTAAAGACAGTTTGTCCACATCTCCCATGAGATGTCCTGATACAATTCAATCTGCACCAGTCTTTCCGATATAAATCAAAACCCAGTGGTTCCTCAGCAGCGTCAGTGATCAGCTGTTTGTTTTGAGCTGTTGAAATACTCCATCTGGCTCTCCATTGAGCCCCAGCATTGAAGCTGAGTCTTGATGAGGTTCCATAAAGGATTGCGGGATTTTAATCTCATTTTTGGCAGGTTCTGCAGGTCATCACACAGCAGGATCCTTGTGTTTGCATTGACATGGTTAAGAAAGCAAGATGTCTGAGCAGCTCTTCTAGTTGAGGCTAGATGTGCAATAGGATCGGGAGCCAGTCGAATGGAGTCGATTTGAGCGTCCCTGATACTATGCTTATAGCGTTATTGAGTTGAGTGTCAAGGAGTTTAGTCTGACTGCTGTGAGACCACACTGGCGCACAATATTCAACTTCAGAATATACCAAGGCAATTGTTACAGATCGTAAGATCCGTGGACTGGAGCCCCCTGATGTTCTGGCCAATTTTCTGATAAGCACGACATGAAACCTGACCTTATCGCGGGTGTTCTTGAGGTGTTGTCGAAAGGTCAAATTCCAGTCCAGTGTAACGTCAAGATACTCTGGATCAGCCTCATGGCTGACGCACTCAGAACTGATAGATAGATAGAATTGAAAGGACACTATTAACGCGGGTAGCCCTATAAGTAGCCCTTTCACAGACAGGGTTTTCAGCTCAATCCCTCACCCTGGGTCAGCAGTTAACACTGCAGAAACAGCACACAGAACTCTTGTGGGAGGGAACATCGCAATTTACACTCAAACAGCCCCCTCACCTCACCCCCTGTGATGTTAAGCAACAGTTTAGAGCAGCATCTAGGGACTCTAGAGGGATCTGCTTCCAGCCTCCTTAGCCAGAGGAGGGTCATGGTGAGAGCAGGCCCAGAAGCAGTAAACAGGTTAGGGGGGAAATGGAAGTATTCCCACTCTATTTAAAACACACAAACAAACAAATAAAGAAAACACCCCCCCACACATACACACACAGAGGCATTTATGAGAGACTCCATGCAATGTTTTAAATGCTCCCTCCATTCAGTTTTGCAAATTACGTGCTAGTGAGTGGGCACAATATGCCTAACGAAAAAATATTAAGAAAAAAGTTAAGCTAGAAAACCAGCTGTTCTCCAGAGAAACAAGCATCCCAAACTAATGGTATGCTCTCTGTACAAAACTCTGCACCCCTAAATATAGTAGTCCCACTATGAAGAATTAAAAAGGCTCAGCCAGCTGCCCACCATCAAAGAAAACACTTCACCACTCAGTATCATTCACACAGCCTTAACTTTGCTTCCTATCATTTGAAAAAAATTGGCAAAGATCAAAATAAGCTACTAGCAGATGAGAGAGGAAAGATGGTCCAGTGGTTAGGACACTAGCTTAGGACTTGAGAGATCTAGATGTAAATCCCTGATCCCACTACAGATTTCCTTGTGCGACCTTGGTTAAGGCACTCTTAACTGGGAAGAGGAAGCACAATGAGGAAGGATGATATCACTTCCCTTTCTCACAGGGGTGTTGTGAAGATAAATACATTAAAGATCATGAGGCGTTCAGATACTAGAGTAATGGGGGGTATATATGTATCTAAATTACACTGAGTATATAATCCCGTTCCTCATTCAAGAGATCCACTTCCAATATACTCTGATGTTAACATTCTGCAACATTACTGACTGCAAACAAAAATAACAATTTTCTTTGCTACACAGCAATTATAGTTAAAATACAAATTTGCAAGGTCATAAAATATTAGGGTTAGAAGGAACCTCAGGAGGTCATCTAGTCCAACCCCCTGCTCAAAGCAGGGCCAATCCCCAATTTTTGCCCCAGATCCCTAAATGGCCCCTTCAAGGATTGAACTGGCAACCCTGGGTTTAGCAGGCCAATGCTCAAATCACGGAGGTAAGGTCACACTTATATAAGCCTATGACACCATGTAAATCAAGACATTCCATAACACTAAGTAGAGTGATCATTCCAGTTCTATTCTGTTTCACCAACAATCTCACTGTGATAATACTTCTCGAACTTGGAGATAATGTAATAAGCCTTGCTATAATATACTATTCAAGGTCAAGATACAACTTCTAAAATTAGAAGTACACATCCAACCACATATTTCCATTACACAACGAAACATGGAGACAAAGCGAGGGGTGGTATAAGTGAGGCTGGATGATACTGAAGGAAGGATTACCTAGTTACAGAGAACTGGTTGCATCCTTTAACTGTTAAGGTTTTGAGGGCTTCCTAACAGCTGTAAACAGGCCCTAAGCAGTATTTTGATAGGCGTAGGGCAAACTCATTACACAGGCTCCCATTCCATCACATATAGATTGATACATAGGTACAAACCATCAGGATTATACAAATAACATTTAGTCAAACTCAAATGTCCAGGCTTCAGCCTGACCTTTTTTCCTAAAGGTTGAGCTTGCAGCTGTCTGGCCAAGCCCTCTCCCTTTGACAGGGTCCTGGTAAACTGTACCCATTTTCTCCCCTTTACTTGAGGCCTGGTTGTAAAATTTCTTGCAGAGAAAGTATAATATCTTTAGGGTATTACGGTGGTCTACACTGAAACTAACCTATAACTGAAACCTTTTTCTTTTTTTTTTAAATGAACATGTTGGTTGAGAATTTCCCTGTTTTTAAAATGAGCAAAAAAGACTTTATATTTGTTTGGCATATGAGGTCTGTAGGATCAGCTCTGCTCTGACAGCCACTGATTGAATCATGCTGTTTTCAAAATATGAATATGCATTCAGTAAAGCTGGTACCATTTTTTCACTTGCAAAAAAATGTTAATTTTTTGTAAATTTCAGGGATGAAAGTTAACCCATTTTTCATTCTTTAGAAAAACACAGTTTTAATCAATTTTTTTCTCAAATATTTTTAAGATTGTAATAAAAAATTTCATTTTCCAAAAAAATGCAGGTTTTCAGTAAAGGAAGATTTTTGATAGTGTTATGGAGAAGAAGAAAAAAGCATCCCCAAAGAACACAGTGAAAAATGTCTGCTGGTTTTCAATACACTTTAAAAATGAAACTAAACTAAACTAAAAAGCCAGCTCGAGGATCCAGACCCCCTGTGTATCCACGACAGGGCCAGTTCATATATCCATAACCAAAAGCACTGGTCAGCTAGAAGATATCGATTAATGATACCGCTTCCATCTAGACTTGTGCCAGTTTTGTTACTTTCTTCAATAGCAGCAGACTTGAGCTCTACATCAAGATACACAAAATCTCAATCATAGTCTGAAAACAGAAGCACTTCCCATTGTTTAATCCTTGAAGAAATTAGATTTAAGAAAAAAATACATTGCCATGTGTCAAGGTTCCTCCCCCACTCTGAACTCTAGGGTACAGATGTGGGGACCTGCATGAAAACCTCCTAAGCTTACTTTTACCAGCTTAGGTTAAAACTTCCCCAAGGTACAAATTAATTTTATCCTTTATCCTTGGAATAACCACTGCCACCACCAAACTCTAACTGGGTTTACTGGGAAACGTAGTTTGGACACGTCTTTCCCCCCAAAATCCTCCCAACCCTTGCACCCCATTTCCTGGGAAAGGTTTGGTAAAAATCCTCACCAATTTGCATATGTGACCACAGACCCAAACCTTTGGATCTGAGAACAATGAAAAAGCATTCAGTTTTCTTACAAGAAGACTTTTAATAGAAATAGAAGTAAACAGGAGTAAAGGAATCACCCCTGTAAAATCAGGATGGTAGGTACCTTACAGGGTCATTAGATTCAAAACATAGAGAATCCCTCTAGGTAAAACCTTAAGTTACAAAAAAGACACACAGACAGAAATAGTCATTCTATTCAGCACAATTCTTTTCTCAGCCATTTAAGGAAATCATAATCTAACACGTACCTAGCTAGATTACTTACTAAAAGTTCTAAGACTCCATTCCTGTTCTATCTCCGGCAAAGCAGCATACAGACAGACACAGACCCTTTGTTTCTCTCCCTCCTCCCAGCTTTTGAAAGTATCTTGTCTCCTCATTGGTCATTTTGGTCAGGTGCCAGCGAGGTTACCTTTAGCTTCTTAACCCTTTACAGGTGAGAGGATTTTTCCTCTGGCCAGGAGGGATTTTAAAGGGGTTTACACTTCCCTTTACATTTATGACACCATGCCATGTAGATTTCTCTTGAAAATGTTTGTAAAAAGCCTTACAATAGACCTTCCATGAAGTTGTCCATATATTATTTTTGTTGGCCACTCTTTAATACACAGTACTCATTGCACAACTGTTACAATGGCGGATCCCCTCTAAAGAGTCCAAGTTATTATAATCTAATAATTGAGATGTCTAACTGGGGCAATTCAACTGTTATTCTCTTAATTTGAATCTGCAAGGTCAGTTCTCAAATTTAAAAAGGTATATTTTTTGAAGTACAAGCCAAAGAGTCATATCTGTTGTCTGACCTTCACTGAAGTACAACAACCAGCAAACCTAAAAAAAAAAGCAAACATTACTACAGTCTGAATGGAAATACAAACATTCTGCAACCATAACTATAGCACATGCTGATATCAACCACTCTAAGAGTTGCATATTCAAAATGTTTAGATTGTTGTAAATGCACTTTTCCTTCTCCCCGCATACACGTACAATATCAACAGGTGCAAGGCTCAGATCTAAATGTGTTCCCGCTGTTCTTAAAATAAAGTTTGTATGAGTGTGTAAGTGAACTGCCTACCATCATCTTTAATTAACAAAGTAATTAAGGCCAGGAGGGGCCAGATTTTTAAAAAGGATTTAAGTGCCTAATGATGCAGAGAGAGTGAAAAGTCTAATAGACTCCTATCTGCATCTTTAGTCACCTTAATTCCTTTTAAGATCTGGCCCTGAGTAACTAAAACTATGTAAAGATAGCAAAAACTCTTTCCCCGATGGCACAAAAGTGAACACAAGGAAGGGAGATATGTTTATACTGCACGGCAAAGTGTGCCCACTTTCTGATGGAGAACTTAAATCATGATACACTAAGGCCTCTGCAGACGTGGCAACAGGAAGCACATCATGCCCAGATGATGGCACAGAACTACTAACAGAAATGCCATGCTGTGTTGCAGCTTCTGAAAGTTAGACAGGCATCAGCAATGACACCAAAGGGCAACAACCTTTAGTTTGGGACATATGCATGCCATACTGGCCTGAAACCAAGAAAGAGGGGAAATGGGCAGAAAGGTAAGATACTAAGGTGATCGAAATGTGTCTGTGCCAATACACAGCCACCCACGTCGTCAGTTATATATGCACAGCAAAGCTAGAGATACACCTATCTGGGATAGAAATAGCAACTTCCCTTGCAGTGTCCATTTCCCATCATGTGGATAGGGGCTCACTCCTGCAAGGTGCTGAGTTTCCTCAGCTCCCACTGAACTCAGTGGAAGTTCCACACTTCACAGCAGCTATCAGCACCTAGTAGAACAAAGCCCTAAGTAAAGCTGCTAGGATAGACCCTTGGGGACCAGATGCTGAGCTGTGATTAGAACCCTGTAAATCCACAGATAACCGCTCTGTATCTGTGGATATCTGCATTCACAAATGTGGTTTTAATGTTTACCATCTTTGCGGATCACAGATCGGATGCGCGTCTCAAGTTTTGTATTTATGCAGGGCTCTGACAGTGAGAAAGGGTGCTGGTGCGGATATAGACACATACAAAAGATGGCGTGCAGATTGCGGGTCGGATACAAGTTAATTATCACAGATGCAGATCCAAATTTTTATATCCACGCAGGGCTCTATCCATAATCACCAGAGACTCACTGGCCAGCAGCCTATTCTCACATTGCATCTGACTTCCATAACTATGCTCTCTGCTTCTTGGGACCAGATTACACTGTATCGAGACAGACTTGGCAGCTGTGACTTGGGCACCCTCTGTGCCCTTTCTGGATGGGAACTAGTTGTGCAGGGATTGTGGTACTTGCCATACTTCCTGTTTCTGGCAACATAGCTGTATCTGCTTGAGCATACTTGATCTGGTCTTACCACATGCCCCACTCCACTTCACCATATACTATTTACTGCCTTAGTTTACGTAACCTGACCACTTCTGTCTATATGGCACCCAAACAGGACAACAGAGCTCTCAGCTCTCGCTATCATGACTCCTGTTGCTAATACATTCCTCTGTTCATATGGTGATTAGGTTTAGGATCAAAACCCAGGCACTCATTAGTTGTGCCAAACATGTGGTAATTTTCCCTTAAAAGCTAAGACCACCCACTGTGGACTGAAATTGCCAAAATTAATATTTTAATCTCACAATAAGACATATGCTATTTGTTTGTACCTTAGCCTGCAAAGAACCATTACAAATATATATAAAAAACACAGGGAAAAAACCCTACTTTGCAGCAAGTTGAAACAGCCTATTACACAGACTGAAAAAAAGAGGGACAGACTCTTTGAGGTCAATGGGAACCAGAAATTTTGACTTCTGAGAAATCATTCTGAAAAATTATCAGGAGTATCTCAAGCCCCATACAGGGAAAAGCCTTCCAGATATGTCAGAAGAAATGAAGCTGAGTGAATAATCCCATTTGGGATCAACTTTGGTTCAGAG
Organism: Caretta caretta; assembly: GCF_965140235.1. Classification (NCBI taxonomy): domain Eukaryota; kingdom Metazoa; phylum Chordata; order Testudines; family Cheloniidae; genus Caretta; species Caretta caretta. The sequence goes on along the minus strand of NC_134208.1, from coordinate 176,072,468 downwards.
AAAACAGAATTATCACACAAGCTGGTCAGAGCAGGGAAAGGACTCTGAACGCCACCCCCAAGTTCCAACACCTGTGTGTTGGGCTTTACTGTGAAACAGAAAAGTGAATGCAAATAATGTACGCCCTTTGCTTAAGACAGACACCAACAGTCCTTCCTCCTGGATTTTTAGAGAGCAAATCTCCATTAGCATGCAAGGAGTGGGAGTGGTGAAATAGTTTACTATTCCCCACAGATGGCCCAGCTGTTCAAATCCCTACTACACTCTGTCCCACCAAAAGAAGTAGGTTGATTCTTTCCCTGACACTCCCATCACATCACCACATTTCTAGGAAGGTGAAGTGGTCAGAATATCAGAGAATGGGGTGAAATTCTGTCCCTATTGAAGTCAATGAAAATTTTACCAGTGACTTCAATGGGGCTGGGATTTCACCCCAGATCTGGAAACAAGTTATTTAGAGCAATTCTAGATCATGTCTGCAAACTAGCCGTCAGGAACAATCAAAACCTGCCCGGATATTTCCCCCTAAATCTGTGTTATTTCTCTGGAAAGGCATATTTTTTATTTTATGTGGATCTAGATGCCACTGTTAAGACACAAGAAGATTCATTCATAAATATTTAGCAATGTACTGAATTTACACTGAACCACCTTCACTGCTACCGATGCACCAGATTTAACTAAAAACCCCAAACCCTGCAAGTTGCACAATTAAAGCCACTTCATTTTAGCTGATGGCAATACAAACATTACTTTTACTCTATCTTGTAGAGACAGGTAGTAAATATCCACATTATCACAATAATTGAAAGAATCTTTTTAAAAAACCCTATACCCTTTACATATTCAAAACCTGCAGCTTTATTATAGACAGTGCTCGCATTTATATAGTAGGTAACTTTCACCCTGAAGGATCCCAAAAGATTTTGAGGTAGGCCTGATCTATACTCAAAAGTTGTACTGGTATAACAATATTGGCAAAAATTCACACCCTGCCCTCACCAATATTGTTACAGCAGTACAAGCACTAAATGCAGACTAAATGCATACTTAATTATATCAGGATAGCTCCGATCTTGTTAGTTCCCTTCCTGTATGGTAACAGCTATAGAGGTATAAAGCATCAGAATACTGAAATAATAACTGTATCCACACGAGGGAGGTTGTACTACTTTCACTATACCAGTATGTTGTTGTTATTTGCATTACTGTAGCATCCAGGAGCCCCAGCCATGGACCAGGACCCCACTGTGCTAGGCGCTGTACAAACATAGCACAAAAAGAGTCAGTCAAAGCTGTACAACTTTCTAGTTTACACAAGGCCTTGCAGACACACTTCAAGCCCCATCTAGAAAGGCAGCACACAATGGGAAGTTTACAGCAGGAAGTGAACAAGATCATAACCAAGTGCAACAGAATAATATTAATTCTGGTTATTTCCTTTATGGGACAGACATCTCCCCAGACCATGACATCTGGGGGCTGCATTGGTTTCTGCAGGAATAAGCGGTGCACACCACCCATAAACATCTGAGGCTGGGGGAGATTTATGATTGAGAACTGTAGCAGGAATATATATATAGGCGGCAGAATGTACTTAACCAAATAGAAATTTGGCCAAGACACCAGGATTGAGATTTCTTCTCCTGCAAAAAAGGACCCAGACATCAATGATACAACTAAAGTCCTGTCCATTTGTTAAATCTCATCCAAAAGAGGAGATCTCCAACTACACAGTGCCTCCTAGCAGATGGCTGGAGATTTAGTTCTTTAAATGACTCAGGAAAGTTTTGCCTACTGAATTATCAGCACCACTTAGTCCAATGAGATATGCTTTTAAATGCACACAGCATCAAGCTGAGACAGGTACATTGGCTGAACAGATCTGATATGGCAATCAGGAGTAAAATGGTTTGCAATGATAGTGCTTGTGTGGTCATACTGAGGCCGAAATGACTGGTTAAGTTAATATTTTTCCTTGGTGCTTTTTTTTTTTTTTTGCTTTTCCTGGCTGCAGACAAACATTATTTTACATCGTCAAGGCTACCAAAATCTTCACAATGGGAAGGATTAAAAATTACTTTCCCTCATGGATAATGAAAGCTTTGGTTCTGGAGAATCCAGTAAGGAAAGCAACAGGAAGATCATGACTCTGAGTTAGTGAGTTTTTCTCTCACACAGCTTTCTCTTGCATCAGTAAGTGTGACACTTCAGTGTAGGAGAACTAGATTCAGACCCGGGGTAAGCAAGTGCAACTCCAGTGATCTCAGTGGAGTAGCACCAAATGTCACAAGCCTGAATTTGGCCCAGAATGTCACAGCTCTGCCCACGACACAGTTGAAATCCTGCTAGCAAGTATGACGTTATTTTTTCCACTGCTATATAAGCCGTACTGTCCAATTACCATGGTTGCTGAGGAGGGAAAAGATAGTCATGTCATAGATTAACTAGCAGAGTTCTCAGGAAAAAAGTCACATGTTTACTGTTCATTAACATATGTGAGGAAGGTAGTTTGGAGAGAGCCTAAAAGATCCAACACAGTTCCCTATCTAGCAGATCCTTAAGGAGGATGGGCTCGATTTCTGGAATTAGAACTTTTTACTAAATGTACAATGGCAGACGTTAAAAATGGAAAGGTCTATCCATCTCACAGTAACGGAATCTCACTGTGATATCACAGTCCAAAAGTAGGAAAATAGCAGTGGGGACAATGTGCATTTATCTTATCACAATACTGTCTATTTCCTTTTCAGCTGATATCACCCCCTAGTGCAGAACCAGACCTGCCCCAAAAATTCAATCTTTTTTGCTACTCTGCCACACCCTCAGCATAGCTAATTCCTCTCCCCCATCAGCACACCATCAGCAAATCATCATTAGCACAGAACTCAGCTAATCACTAAAATAATCTGAAGACCCTCCCCCTCCTCCAAGATGTGCTTGAATAAGCAGCGCAGATCTTCTATTTAAAACTCTTTATCTTTGATCCTCCTCTAGACAAGTAGTGCTAAAGGACACATTGCCCATCTGTCGAGGAAGACTGTCTGGGAGAGAAAACTCTTGCTCCAGAAGAGCAAAAAAGAAGAACTGCCAGATTGGCAGACCCACTGTCCAGATAGTCCAGTATCTGTGAATCTGTCTGCCACTGACAGCAGCCAGATCCAGATGCTCCAGAGGAAGGTACAAAGTCACCACAGTGGAATAACCACCCCCTAAAAGGGCATTTCTGCCCCTATATGAAAACATGGAATCCCTTTGTATCCTCCTAACCTCTCAATGATAGTTTCCACAGGTTAATTATATGTTGTGTAAGTAATATTTCTCTGTATTTCTTTTAAATGTTGCGTTTAATTTTACTGCATGGCTCCTTTTCCTTAGATTAGGAGAAAAAAATACTGCAGGAACACCCAATTAACCTTCTGTATATTACTCATTATTTTACATAACTATCATATTAATTAATCTGTGCACAGGAAGGCCCAATTCCTTTTCCTTGGCAGTTAGAGGAAATTTACATCTCAGCAACGTATACAAGCAATTCAAATTATTCCTTCTAATCTGTATTGCCTTGCATTAAGTCCTGCTTTGAGCAGGGGGTTGGACTAGATGACCTCCGGAGGTCCCTTCCAACCCTGATATTCTATTCTATGATTAACATTGGACTTACTCTTAAAATGGCAGCATTCACCTACCTTTTTTCGGTCCTTCTGGAGGGCCTCAGAGTCTTTATTGCCCAAAATAATTGTGTGACCTGGAAATTCTGCCACTTCATAGTTTAGCTGTTCTCCCATTAATGGATATCTCAAACCAGGGCACCATCATGGGTCCTTGGGGAGAACTGCTGTTAAACTATTCATCTGCTGCTGAAGCCTGATTGTAGACATTCCTACTTGGTTTCCATCTTTTAGCCAATTTCTGAATCATGACAGAACATAGTCATAGGCTGAGAGACGATTTAGTCTCCTCACTAGCCTTTTGTGAGGGACTTTGTGGAAGGCTTTTTGAAAGTCCAAATAAATTGTGTTAGCCCATTCTCTTGTAGCCTTTATTTTGCAGGCATGCTCCAATAATTCCATTTGATTGAAGAGGCATGGTTTTCCTTTACATCAGTGGTTCTCAAAGCTGGTCCACTGCTTGTTCAGGGAAATCCCCTGGCGGGCCGGGCCGGTTTATTTACCTGTCGCATCCACAGGTTCGGCCGATCGTGGCTCCCACTGGCCGCAGGTCTCCGCTCCAGGCGAATAGGGGATGCAGGAAGGGCGGCCAGCATGTCCCTCGGCCCGCACTGCTTTCTGCAGCCCCCATTGGCCTGGAGCAGCGAACCGCGGCCAGTGGGAGCCATGATCGGCCGAACCTGCGGGACGTGGCAGGTAAATAAACTGGCCTGTCCCGTCAGGGGCTTTCCCTGAACAAGCGGCGGACTGCCTTTGAAAACCACTGCTTTACGTGATTCAGGGGCAGCAGGCTGGGGTGGATTTAGCACCCCACAATGGAAATATTGGAGGGGCTAAGTAGGGCTGCCAACTTTCTGACTGCAGAAAACTGAACACCCTTGTCCCGCCCTCTCCCAGCCCTTTTCCCCAAGGTCCCACCCCTTCTCCGAGGCCCCACCACAGCTCACTCCATCCCCCCTCTCTCAGTCGCTTGCTCTCCCCTATCCGTGCTCACTCGCTCAGTTTCACCAGGCTGGGATAGAGGAATGGGAGACAGGAAGGGGTGCGGACTTCAGGTTGGGGCCAGAAATGAGGGGTTCAGAGTGTGGTAGGGGCTCAAGGCTGGGCCAGGGGATTGGTGTGCAGGGGGGATGAGGGCTCCAGCTGTGGTGTGGGTTCCAGGGTGGAGCCAGAAATGAGGGGTTCAAGATGAGGGAGGGGGTGAGAGGTGCGGGCTCTGGGCGGCGCTTACCTCAGGCAGTTTCCGAGAAGCGGTGACATGTCTCTCCAGCTCCTAGGCGGAGGCGCTGCCAGGTGGCTCTGTGCACTGCCCCCATCTGCAGGCACTGCCCCACAGCTCCCATTGGCTGTGGTTCCTGGCCAATAGGAGCTGCAGAGCCAACGCTTGGGGCGGAAGGCAGCATGCGGAGCCTCCCTAGCTGCCCCATGCCTATGGGCTGCAGGGACCTGATGGCTGCTTCTGGGAGCTGCACAGAGCCAGGGCAGGCAGGGAGCCTGCCTTAGCCCCGCTCTGCCGCCGACCGGATGTTTAACAGCCCAGTCACCAGTGCTGACCGGAGCCGCCAGGGTTCCTTTTCAACTGAGTGTTCCAGTTGAAAACTGGCTGCCACGCCACCCTAGGGCTGAGGTATGTTTCTCTCTGCATCACCTGATGTTTCCCAACCCCCCAATATCTCAGAGGGAAGAGCATGATCCTGCTATATTTTTGTCCCTGCGTGCATACACCACGGGGTGGGCAGAAGCAAGAGTGGAGCCTGGAAGAGGGGCTGGAGTGGCTCTGGCAGCCCACAGGATCTGACCAGCCACCAGGGAGCAGGTAGGAACAGTTCTCCTCCCTCCGCCTTCCAGCCACCGCAGATCCTAGCGGAGATACCTGGATCAGAGGATAGGCAGGAGCATGTGTGCCGGCTGATGGGATGAAGCGGCAGGAGGAACAAGGAACCATCAGCACACAGAGTGCCAGGTGCTAGCCACCAAGGAACAGCAGTAGGAACTGCCAAGAGTCAGCTGCCCCCTGCCTGAGGCTCAATAGCTCCCTCTCCTCTCCCTCTGCACCCTTGTTCACAACGACAGGTTTCAGAGGAACAGCCGTGTTAGTCTGTATTCGCAAAAAGAAAAGGAGTACTTGTGGCACCTTAGAGACTAACCAATTTATTTGAGCATGAGCTTTCGTGAGCTACAGCTCACTTCATCAGATGTTTACCGTGGAAACTGCAGCAGACTTTATATACACACAGAGAATATGAAACAATACCTCCTCCCACCCCACTGTCCTGCTGGTAATAGCTTATCTAAAATGATCAACAGGTGGGCCATTTCCAGCACAAATCCAGGTTTTCTCACCCTCCACCCCCCCACACAAATTCACTCTCCTGCTGGTGCTAGCCCATCCAAAGTGACAACTCTTTACATAATCAAGTCGGGCTATTTCCTGCATAGATCAAGGTTTTCTCACATCCCCCCCACCCCCATACACACACAAACTCACTCTCCTGCTGGTAATAGCTCATCTAAACTGACCACTCTCCAAGTTTAAATCCAAGTTAAACCAGAACATCTGGGGGGGGGGGGTAGGAAAAAACAAGAGGAAACAGGCTACCTTGCATAATGACTTAGCCACTCCCAGTCTCTATTTAAGCCTAAATTAATAGTATCCAATTTGCAAATGAATTCCAATTCAGCAGTTTCTCGCTGGAGTCTGGATTTGAAGTTTTTTTGTTTTAAGATAGCGACCTTCATGTCTCTGATTGCATGACCAGAGAGATTGAAGTGTTCTCCGACTGGTTTATGAATGTTATAATTCTTGACATCTGATTTGTGTCCATTTATTCTTTTACGTAGAGACTGTCCAGTTTGACCAATGTACATGGCAGGGGGGCATTGCTGGCACATGATGGCATATATCACATTGGTGGATGTGCAGGTGAACGAGCCTCTGATAGTGTGGCTGATGTTATTAGGCCCTGTGATGGTGTCCCCTGAATAGATATGTGGGCACAATTGGCAACGGGCTTTGTTGCAAGGATAAGTTCCTGGGTTAGTGGTTCTGTTGTGTGGTATGTGGTTGTTGGTGAGTATTTGCTTCAGGTTGCGGGGCTGTCTGTAGGCAAGGACTGGCCTGTCTCCCAAGACTTGTGAGAGTGTTGGGTCATCCTTTAGGATAGGTTGTAGATCCTTAATAATGCGTTGGAGGGGTTTTAGTTGGGGGCTGAAGGTGACCGCTAGTGGCGTTCTGTTATTTTCTTTGTTAGGCCTGTCCTGTAGTAGGTAACTTCTGGGAACTCTTCTGGCTCTATCAATCTGTTTCTTTACTTCTGCAGGTGGGTATTGTAGTTGTAAGAAAGCTTGACAGAGATCTTGTAGGTGTTTGTCTCTGTCTGAGGGGTTGGAGCAAATGCGGTTGTATCGCAGAGCTTGGCTGTAGACGATGGATCGTGTGGTGTGGTCAGGGTGAAAGCTGGAGGCATGCAGGTAGGAATAGCGGTCAGTAGGTTTCCGGTATAGGGTGGTGTTTATGTGGCCATTGTTTATTAGCACTGTAGTGTCCAGGAAGTGGATCTCTTGTGTGGACTGGACCAGGCTGAGGTTGGTGGTGGGATGGAAATTGTTGAAATCATGGTGGAATTCCTCAAGGGCTTCTTTTCCATGGGTCCAGATGATGAAGATGTCATCAATATAGCGCAAGTAGAGTAGGGGCTTTAGGGGACGAGAGCTGAGGAAGCGTTGTTCTAAATCAGCCATAAAAATGTTGGCATACTGTGGGGCCATGCGGGTACCCATAGCAGTGCCGCTGATCTGAAGGTATACATTGTCCCCAAATGTGAAATAGTTATGGGTAAGGACAAAGTCACAAAGTTCAGCCACCAGGTTAGCCGTGACATTATCGGGGATAGTGTTCTTGACGGCTTGTAGTCCATCTTTGTGTGGAATGTTGGTGTAGAGGGCTTCTACATCCATAGTAGCCAGGATGGTGTTATCAGGAAGATCACCGATGGATTGAAGTTTCCTCAGGAAGTCAGTGGTGTCTCGAAGGTAGCTGGGAGTGCTGGTAGCGTAGGGCCTGAGGAGGGAGTCTACATAGCCAGACAATCCTGCTGTCAGGGTGCCAATGCCTGAGATGATGGGGCGCCCAGGATTTCCTTATTTTCTTTGTTAGGCCTGTCCTGCCCGTTGCCAATTGTGCCCACATATCTATTCAGGGGACACCATCACAGGGCCTAATAACATCAGCCACACTATCAGAGGCTCGTTCACCTGCACATCCACCAATGTGATATATGCCATCACGTGCCAGCAATGCCCCTCTGCCATGTACATTGGTCAAACTGGACAGTCTCTACGTAAAAGAATAAATGGACACAAATCAGATGTCAAGAATTATAACATTCATAAACCAGTCGGAGAACACTTCAATCTCTCTGGTCACGCAATCACAGACATGAAGGTCGCTATCTTAAAACAAAAAAACTTCAAATCCAGACTCCAGCGAGAAACTGCTGAATTGGAATTCATTTGCAAATTGGATACTATTAATTTAGGCTTAAATAGAGACTGGGAGTGGCTAAGTCATTATGCAAAGTAGCCTGTTTCCTCTTGTTTTTTCCTACCCCCCCCCCCCAGATGTTCTGGTTTAACTTGGATTTAAACTTGGAGAGTGGTCAGTTTAGATGAGCTATTACCAGCAGGAGAGTGAGTTTGTGTGTGTATGGGGGTGGGGGGGATGTGAGAAAACCTTGATCTATGCAGGAAATAGCCCGACTTGATTATGTAAAGAGTTGTCACTTTGGATGGGCTAGCACCAGCAGGAGAGTGAATTTGTGTGGGGGGGTGGAGGGTGAGAAAACCTGGATTTGTGCTGGAAATGGCCCACCTGTTGATCATTTTAGATAAGCTATTACCAGCAGGACAGTGGGGTGGGAGGAGGTATTGTTTCATATTCTCTGTGTGTATATAAAGTCTGCTGCAGTTTCCACGGTAAACATCTGATGAAGTGAGCTGTAGCTCACGAAAGCTCATGCTCAAATAAATTGGTTAGTCTCTAAGGTGCCACAAGTACTCCTTTTCTTGTTCACAACAAGTTTCACCCTCCCCCAGGCTGATTTGTCTTAGCCTTGGGCCTTTCATGAGGCAGCCCAATTCACTGAATGGCTTGTAAGTAATAACAACACTCTTACTAAAGAACAAGAAGTGGGCAGGCAATGGCTTGTAAGAGACGTAGGCACAAAAATGCTTTTACTTAGCTGGCAGCATCTGCCTGATTGACAGGTCATAAGCAGATGCCTCCTATCTTGCCAAATTCATTTTACCAGTGACCAGAAAAAAGTCAGTTTTTCAAGAGACAGGCAATCAGCAGCTAGACGAGGACATGAGGATTCTAGTGCCACTTTTAGAAGGCCTGTGGAAGGTGGTTTGTAAGCAGTTTTTAGAGAGAGGAAATGGGGGTCACTACAATAGGAGAAGGTTAAAAAAAACTGCAGAATAAGGACTGAAAGAAGAAAGCACATGAAAGGGAGGCTACATTCGAGGGGCAAAACCAACGCCAACACTGCTTAACACATCTAGGCAGAGAGGTGAAGTGATTTGCCAAAGGTCACCTTGCAAGTCAGAGCTGTGGATAGAACCCATGCAGCTGGAACCCCATGCCGCTAGCCCATTGTGTGGGGCAAACAACCTTAGTTGTAGTTGTTATTACATTGTCACTGTCAAGTCAGATGTTTTACGTTTGCTTGTTTTCAGAAAAAGAGTTCACTCCTTTCATGCACTCTCTTTTCAGTTTTCAGGCCTATTTTTTCTGGTCCTTCTGCATTCAGTACTTCATCCTTTTCACGGCTTCTTAGAGTTGCACTGCACTGTCTCTTTGCTCTCTCACTTCTGCTTTTTTGCACAACTCACCCTAGAAATGGCCTATATACAAGAGACAATCTTACCCAGCTGTCTGAGGGCAAGAGTCAAATCCTCAAAATTTCAAGTGATGTGTCATTAATTTTGACCTATTAAGCTTGGCCAGCAGTGTTTAAAAAAAAAATTAAAAGAATGTCAGTGACTGCACATGCCTGCCCAGAAACACCATTACTTATTGGATGGATAAAATACGAGGGGTAAACTGCTACAAAGCAAGGCACATCCTAAAAATGACAGATCAAAAGTGAAACATGCACTTACTGCATCTTGCTGTTTAATAACCAATAGGCACAGATGTGTCAATCAATTTAGAAATGATTGAAATATTTTTTTAAATACTCCTAAAATCCACTTCATACATTTTATATTAGGTCTTATTAAAATCTCTCTTTTTGCCAAGAATTCCTCACATACAAATATCCCCCACTGCCTCATGCCCATAACTGGGCTGGATGCTGATTAGCTCATCCTGTTAGAGGGACTGATAAATGTCATTACAAATGGGTACAGCACTGGTGACAGCCCAAGCTGGGGAATGTATCACCACTCAGTTACACAAGCTGGTAGGAAATGAGAAGAGTGGAGACTGGAAGATAAATCTAGGATCTTGGAAGCACTCATTACAGATTGAAAGATAAACCATCCCGCTGTCAGAAAGAATCCAGAATACTAAAACCCCAAAATTTTCATTACACCGCTGACAAAAGATACCCAGAGTAAAGTGTCAGATGTTTTTAAGCATGGTGTAAAATAAAATCTATGATAAATTAACATGAGTAATATTCTGAAGTCCGTATTACAAATTACTACATCAATGTTATAAAATATTTAAGGCCTGTTCCTTCAATTCAGTGAGATTGCTCTTGTCAGCAAATATTACTCAGCGTGGCTATGGTGGGAGAAGCAGGCTTAGAAAGTCAGTGGTAGGATTCTGTGCTGGCATCACTGGGGTGCAAACCAGTACAGACTCCCATTATGTTTGAATCCTTGATAATTTCTCTCCCCACTTTCAGAAAGAAAATGGGCCCAATAAACAGCAGAAATGATACAGCTCTGTATGGAGGGCGTGGTGTAAGGAGCCTCCCTTTGCAATGCAGTTTCCCCATCCATTAGTGCAGGGAACTGGGTTTAGAGGGCAGCAAGGGAACAGTGGCTGAATGGCTTTGGAGAGCAAATTCCCCAGGCAGCAACAGCTGTGCTGTGCATTGACAGGGTGGATATTTTTCTCCCTGACCATTGTGTAACCTTGCCCCGTACATAGCCCATTATTCAGGTTATGTGTAGGATACAGGATTTGGGCTTGGGACCTCTCACGGACTCAATTTAGCAAAAATTAAGAAAGTCCTTGTAGCAGGTGAAATCAGTGTACACTTTTGGCTGGCTTGGGCTCTTAAATTAGACTTTAGGCAAATAACATTCCATTTCATTCTTGTTGGTTTTCATTATCAACCCCAGGCATTCAAACATAACGAGTCAGGACTGTAGAAGTCATGAGAGTGCCTTAAAAATGAGTTTTAAAAAGAATTTTGGAGTTTGGTTGGATATGGAGGCAGTTGTCTACAAATGCTTCATCTAGTCCCTAAATACCGCCTGTGAAAGCTCAGCTTCCACAGGTTTCCTGTCTCTTCAACTCTTCACTTCTCTCTCCTTTCTTAGAGGAATGTTTAATTTTATCTGATACCAGTTTCTTCAATATTTATAGAACATTTTATCTTGTTTTATTTGTGCTTGTGTTTTCCCTTGCACATTGTGAAGGGGAATACTCACTGGCTGTGACACCAGGCATGGTAGTGTGTCTTCCTCCTAGGCATTCCCCTTTCTCAGTACAGCTCTACTGCGTGATGGCCTGTCCTTTTAGCAACTTAGCTCTCCAACTATATGCATACAGAATTCAAGAACATGGAATTCTTCAGAAGTCAGCAAGGAATTCAGAGCTTCCCCCTTTGATTGGGATCTGGATCCTTGCACCTTCAGGATCTTCCCCAGCTAGGTTCCCTGGCATGGTTCCATCTTCAGAGGGTGGTAGGCAAGCTTGGGCCTACCCTCTCCACTGGGCTCCACGGTAAGCAGCTAAGACCTGCACCTTGGGGTACCACACAGCGGTCTCCCTGGATCACTCCCTACCAATGTCCCCTTTTCTCACAGAAGTAAAGTAAAGAACTGCACACAAAATTAAAGTTTCTGACTTCAAAAATCACCAGGCCCTCCTTTGCAGGCTAGGTCAGGTCAGTATTGCCAAGCCTCAGGCAGCAAGATTTCCTGGAGTTTTCCTTCCCAGGGATTCAGAACACAGATCCACTCCCCTACCCATCTGCCTGCCACAAGGCTACTCTGCTTCCCTTTTTAAGCTCTATCTCCAGCTTGTGCAAGCTTTGCAGGTGAGGTGAGGTAAGCTGGGGTGAGGCCAGGCCACCTGGTCACAAAGCAGCTCCTTAACCCATTCTTCTCCAGTGTGGAGTCTGTATACACACTGCTGTAACAGGGTATACCAGGCCCTTTGAGGCCCCCTCCTGGAGGCCTTGTGGTCCTACCACACCCCGCCTCAGAACAGGAGCAGCTGGATCCTCCAGGCTCACCTAGAAAAGCTGTAGGGAAGCAGCCAATCAGAGACCAGCAGGCTCATTTAAAAGGAGCTGCATGGGTTGTGCAGGCCAGGTTTGGCTGGGACCTGAGTGGCAGAAAGGGTGCTCTGCTCTGGCCACAGGCGCCTGAGAGATAACCAGAAGTTGAGTGCTAGGTGCATTTTGCATTGTGGAAGGAGAGCACGAACCCAGAGATGATCCGATCCTGCTGACAGTGGGGGGCACAATTTAAAGGTTTGGCCACCTTGGAACACTATTAATCATGCCCTGCTCCCCAAGCAGGCCCCCCTTTACTCTGACTCCCTTCCCAGAAAGCAGCAACCCCTCCCTGCAGCTCCTAGCTGTCGCTCCTGCCTGTCCACATAGAGCACAGCTTGCCAGCTCCAGCAGCTATCACACAGGGAGGGGGCCCAGCCATACTATGTGACTGAGGAGGGCCGGCACACCCTGGCAGAAATCTGGAGAGGTAAGCGACCTCCTATGCACTGCCCACGCACTGCCTCTGCATGAACCTGAGAACAGTACCCCTCAGGGACTAGGTGACAGGAAAGAGACCCGCTGGGAAGAAGCCCGGGGAAAAACAGTAGTAGCTAATTTAGGGAGTTAAAGGGAGGAGTGCATGACTGCTGTTCACAGAGTCCCTGGGTTGGGACTCAGAGTAGTGAGTGGACCTGGGTCCCGCTGCTGAGGAAGTGGCCTAAGCCATGAGATGAGGATAAGACTCTTTACTAAAAGCCCAGAAAAGGGCTGAAGTTTAAAAAGACCCAGAGAAGGGGCTGAAGATCCTGGAGAGGGCCAACCATTTGTTGAACTTTGCTACCTCAGAAGGGGACTGAGCTTAACGGGTGACAGGCTGGAGAGCTGGGACTGTGAGATCAGGTAAAGTCAGAGTCTTCAGGGAACAAGCCCTGGGGGCAGTGGACTTAAAGCTAGCATAGAAGGGGCTGAGAACTGAGCCCAGAAACAGGGCTAAAGACACTAATAAAGGCACAGCGATAGGCCCTGCTGGACCTTTGTTACCCCAGCAGGGGTTCATCCATTATTGACTGTCTGACTTAGTTGGAGGTCTGAGCCACTAACACCTATGAGGTCAACAACCTACAGGGGGTGCCAAGAGAAAAATAAAGTTGCAGCAACACACCCAGCTGACAGGAGGCACTCACCAGAGGGTGAAATGCTCTAAAATCAACAACTGTCTTCGCTCAATGCTTTTTTATTGCTTCCCCTGGTGTGAACTGGGGAAACGGAAGCATTTTGATTAATAGACTAGCCACTTGGCCAGCTGACTGTAAATACTCATTTGATTTATACAGAACAGGAGAGAGGGCGTAGAATTACAGAATGGAAATTCAGGAGATGAGGGGCTTAGGCAGAAATCAAAAGAAACACTGCGTCTAGATATTGTGACTACCTGGAGCCAATAGGGGACACCTGAGCTCCCTGTCCTAAAATGAGGAAAAACAAGTTACAAATAATGACTTACTGAATGTAATTTTTATTTATAAAACATCTAATATCTAGTGTAATAGTCTGATCATTTTCAGGTTTGCTTCCTGAATTTTATGTGATGACTCAAAACAGATAGAAATTGAATGGAAACACTGATACATTGTTGCCTTGGCTGATATAATGGTTATAGGACCAACTGGCAGGCAGCATTCATTTATTATGATAGGAAGCATGGTCTTTGTATTTCTGATGTGAAGCCAGTCCTCCAGGTCTTCAGCACTGTCCTCCCAATGTGCAACCATCTCTCTTCAACAAATTCTCAGCCCTGCCTTGCAGATGGATACTAAAAGGGGTTTGTTTGATCCTCTGTAAATTTGGCCCTTCTTCAGAGGTGACTAACACCTCATTTTCAATGCAGATGTCCTATTCTTCCTCGAGCACTACTGTTCTGCCACAAGAAACATATAACTCCTGTGGAAACCATTGCATCTCACTGCATCCTTTGCTGAAAAATGTAGGCACGTGAATTTCTGACACAGTCTGACATGGATTTTCTGGGTGGTGTTGCCCAAAGTTTTTCTTTAATAAGATGTTCTGGAGGTCTTCTAGAAAGATTTACACACAGAGCCAGTCTCTAGCATTGTCAACCAACCTCTCAATTCTGAGAGGATTTATAACTATGTTTTACCCCTGCTCATATGACTCCTGAGAACAACCTACTTTATGAAACTGTGAATCAGTTCAACTCGGTTCCAGAGGAAGCTGAATTTCTCTAAGAGCTCACCCTTCTGCATTTAGTCCTTTTCGATTATTAGAAGCAAAGACCTTTGCTGGTTTGAAGGAGAAGTTGATAGCTCTTCCTTTATCATTATCCAAGAAGGAATAGACAGAGGGGAAACAGAGCGGTAGGTCTGACTCCCTGCTCCCCAGGTGCCACAGTGGACCTGGTGTCTGGGAGGTTCAACCGCAGTCCAAACCATCTCTTTGCCTGAAGTCTGGCTGACTGTGTGACACATTCAGGTTGGGCTGTAGTAATGTGGAGGTAGGTCACCACCACAAAACCAGGCATAAGGGATGGGCCAGGGCTGCGGGAACACATGGGTTGAGTGCAAATGTTAACTGAGGTGCTGGACATTTGGCAGATCCGTCTAGGCACTATTACGATATAATAGCTTACACCGTAGCTAGCTATACCCACTATCTGTCTATGAACTAGTACACTCAGTCCCAAGGTGAGACATGGGCACAATATCACTTCAGTGTAGTGACTTTCCTGGCTAACTCAAGAGTGGTATCAATAGCAGGAAGCTATGTTGTTTATGCCTCTGGGATACCACAGCATTCAGATACCATGGTAATGAGGGAAATATAAATGCCTATATAGATAGTAGATTCTGTCTCTCTCACTCAAAGCTGAGTTTCCTAGGGTTTATGGTAGGAAAAACAGAAGACGATCATCTGAGCCCTGGGAATCCTAGGAAAAATATACCCACTTGCTTTTGCTTGACACTTATCTCCCATCCTAAGTTGGTGCAAGGAGTTAATGCTTTATCCTTTGAACCAATGGAGCGGAAGTACAGATAAAATTTAAAAAATTCACTTGCCCTATCACAAGGTCATCGGGCTACATTAAATGAATAAATATGGCTCTAGCATGTGAACCTTTTCTGTAAGCCTCTAGATATTTTTTATCACTTGCAGTAGCCACAGAATAAAAAGACACTGCTGTTACGACACTGGCCACTTTGGAAACAAATGTGGTATCATGTGATTTAAAGAATTTCCAATATTTTATCTAAAAGTTGATAAAGCTGCAAGGTTTGTCCTTGTAAAGAACTGTCTGCTCCAGTCCACATCTCTCCCATGTCTACTATTGCCAAATTGAGAGATACAAATTACAAGTTAGGAGTACAGATGGCAGAGCCTACGGCAAAGTGCTGACATCTAGAGTCTGGAGGATCCCTTTCCTCCCGTTCCTCTATCTGACACAGAGCTATATCACCCATCCTGTAGAAAATTGTCTGCGAGATGGAGAGGAGAGAAAATATCAGAGGAAATTCCAAATGTTGGCACTAATCAGTCCAGAGCATCAGCTGGTATAAATTGGCATAGTTCTGTTGAAGTCAATGCTATTTGGACTTACACTAACTGAGGATCTGCCCCTATGAGTTTCTAACTCATCATCACATTGATTTGCATACTTGACCAAGAGGTATCATGCTATAAACGTTTGGATGTTCTGAGCTCTTGGTTTAAGCCAATTTATTCATAGATATTAAGGTCAGAAGGGTCTGACCTCCTGCACAACGCAGGCCACAGAATCTCACCCACCCACCCACTCCTGCGAAAAACCTCTCACCTATGTCTGAGCTATTGAAGTCCTCAAATCGTGGTTTAAAGACTTCAAGGAGCAGAGAATCCTCCAGCAAGTGACCCGTGCCCCATGCTACAGAGGAAGGGGAAAAACCTCCAGGGCCTCTTCCAATCTGCCCTGGAGGAAAATTCCTTCCCGTCCCCAAATATGGCGATCAGCTGAACTCTGAGCATGTGGGCAAGATTCACCAGCCAGATACCCAGGAAAGAATTCTCTGTAGTAACTCAGATCCCACCCAATTTAACACCCCATCACAGGCCATTGGGCCTATTTACCATGAATATTTTAATATCAATTACTTACCAAAATCATGTTATCCCATCATACCATCTTCTCCATAAACTTATCGAGTTTAATCTTAAAGCCAGATAGGTCTTTTGCCCCCACTGCTTCCCTTGGAAGGCTGTTCCAGAACTTCACTCCTCTGATGGTTAGAAACCTTTGTCTAATTTCAAGTCTAAACTTCCCAATGACCAGTTTATATCCATTTGTTCTTGTGTCCACATTGGTACTGAGCTTAAATAATTCCTCTCCCTCTCCGGTATTTACCCCTCTGATATATTTACAGAGAGCAATCATATCTCCCCTCAACCTTCTTTTAGTTAGGCTAAACAAGCCATTCATGGAGTTAGTCAAGACAGGGTGACCAACAAAGAGAAAAGGACAGTCAATTAAATGGTGGCACAATATAACCAACCATAGAATTGATTGAATACATAAGGTTTACAGAATTGACTTGAATGGGTGTTTGAGGGCAATCAGCAAATCACAGGATGGGACTCTAAAAGTCAGGAGAGTAACTTGTGTAGCCACTGGCAACTGTGCCAACTGGTATAAAATGCTATCCACTCAGAATTCAAGGCAGGGAAGAATTAGCCCTACTATATGCTGACATGGGCACAAAGGAGGAAGTGTATGATAATTCTGGCTGGACTGGCATCTCACCAATTGCCAACCACTACAATGAATAAATGTCTTGTTTTGTTGTTAGCAGAACACCTAACAACCAATCAATCCGTGCACTTTTTCCTATCTAAAGATATGACTGGATTTTTGATGTATGGAAGCCAATGAATCAATTCAAGTACTAAACCTTCTCTCTGCTTCCAGCTAACACCTTTTTAATCTCACCTACCTTGACACTCAAAGCCACAATTCAAAGTGTAGTGAAGAAGAGCATTTTGACTTTTTTCCATTTGTACCTTTCATGAGACATTTTTCTTCACACCCCTTTCATTAGCTTTTGTTATTACTGCAGTCACATTGTGTTTCTTTGCACATGGTGTGTCGTGTGGTTGATAGCCACCCTCTGCCTGCACATTTTTGTACTTAATGGAAAGGGGAAAGTGTTCTTTCTTCCCCCTTCCATCTGTACAAAACTACACGAACTAGGAGTGCTTAAGAGCATAATTCCAGGCACTCTGCAGCTGATTTTAGAAGAAGTTACCCCCGCCCCTGGCCAAAAAAATAAACAATGAGATTATTATCCATTGTGGAGATTTTACACTCTTTACTGAAGGAGCTGGTATGGGCGGGTTACTGTTGGAGACAGGATGCTGAGCCAGAGAGTTCACCAGTCTGCTTAGTATAGCAATACCTATGTTCTTATTAGATGTTAGACATTATGTTACTAGACAAATATGTCAGGCCAAAAGCCAAGCCTATCTCCTGCATTACATTGAAGAATTAAGCTGCAAGCACACTCATTTAATAGTACTTTAATAGCCTCATTAAAAACTCGGCTACACCAGTTTTATGCAGCATAACTGCACTGACTTCAGAAGGGTTATTCCTGACACTGGAGGTTTCTTACAGTGAAGTAAAATCAATCTAAATGCAAAACCAGGATAAGTCAGAGAGAGATCAGGCCCTTTCTTTTGAAACACTCTCTAGCACTGAAACCTTAAGACAGAGAAACAGTAATAACTAGTTCTTCAAAGCTGTAAATCTTTTTGTGTTAAATTATTGCTAATGGTATTCACAAAATTAAATCAATGTAAGGTCTAGCTATGTTGCTCATAGAGGTCATTGACCAACCAGCTTGCAGGCTGTGAACATGCTGTATCCTATGAAAGCTCATTAAAAGAAATAATTTGTATTTCATCTTCATTAAGTTTATTTTGTGAAATTTGCAGGGCAAGGCAGGAGGTGTGGTCAAGACCCTGTGCATTGCTTTAGTCCTTAATGTGTGAGACTTGGGAGGCTCAAGTGGTGCAGAGGGCCTTGTGCTGGACTCTGTTGGTGCAAAATTCTTCTCAGGGAGGGTAAAGATTTCAGTGACAAATGACCCACAAATATATTGCAGCAGTGGCAAAGCTCAAGTTCAGATAACACATTTGAGGACACTTTGTTCACAGGGTATTTTGCAGCTTTCATACAAGCCCGTTATAGAACTATCAATATGATTTAAGATGGAAAATACTGAAGCTTGTTAACTGTATTAGCTTGGCAATATGTTTACATTAGGGTAAAAATCAACAGCAGCAGCACTCCCCCAGGAGCATGATGGCACTGCTGTGCAGTGCACTATGGGCATTCATCATTTATACGTGATCTCCTGGTCCTCTTCACACAGATAACATACATAGTGTGGAGAAATGTCAGATCCAGGAGCCATCGATTAAGAGACAGTTCTAGTTGTCTTAAAAGGATGCTTCCTGCCCTATCATACTGAATATAGGGTGGGAGGGTGACAAGAAGAAAGGACAGGAAAGGAAAGGGGGACAAAAAGCGCAGAACTGAAGAGGTAATTTATTAAGGATTGAAAGGTGGATTCAGTGAATAGCAGCACCTAGAGAAAGAATCTATTAGCCGTTAGGTTAGCAGAAGACAATTGGTCACATTAAGTTGTCTAATTTCATATCAAATCAGACTTAAGAGGTCCATATATGCTCTATGGTACATTATACTTGATTTATACAACGAAGTACCACCCCTTTCACAATTTAGCTGTATGTGAATCCTACAATAATTGTGCAAAGTCTCTGTGTGCATGCAGTAAAAGCAAATAAATGCCAGCAAGAAAATAACTTCTGCACTTCTAGGGCTTTATTATGAAGACATAAAAAAAGACTTTAAAATAATGGCATGTGGTGTAGCAGCTGGAGTGGGAAGACTCAATGGCATTCTGAAAACAGACCCTGTTAAAGTATCTAGACATTCTTTGCACTGGGCACAAGCTAACATTTCTTGGAGCTCCTACCTTTTTTCCAACTTTCACAATACAGGCGAATAAAAACCATGGTTCTGAGAATAAATTTTTCAGTGTTAAAACCCCACTGGTTTTTGGAAATGTTTAAGCACTAGCTAGCTATCCCCTTGGCCCAAACCCAGGCTGCAACAGGCTTTACCCACAGGTAATACATTAGTAACTCCGAGGTTTGATGCTCTGTAGGACCCCAGTCACTGCAATGTGAATAATTGGTCTCACAATTCATGATGACAGCTGGGAAGGTCTCCAGCAAGAAGAATTAATAGAGTAGCAAAAGTTGCTAAAGAAAATTTCATTAGAAGGCCAAAATAGACCCTCTGGAGACTAAGGCAAGCCTGATATTTCCTCATGGGTAGTCCAGAAATCCTGTTTTAACTCATTGGTAGGACTTTCTGTTACAATAGCTACTGGAAGAACTGGCAGCCTACAGTTTACCAGCTCCTTTAAAACATGACGTTCTCTCCCCTCTCCCCATCAAATTAACAGCCAGCAAGTGGACTCTCCTAAAAGCTTAATTTTCTACACATCAGTATGGGACTGGAACAAGAGACTATGCTGCAAGATAGGTGTGAAGCTCTATACATGAAAGCGTCCCACAACATTCCTTATGGATTATACACCTCTGCTTGTTAAAAGCTCATGGGTCTTTCGACAAAGTCATGACTCCAGTATGCTCTGCTATTCCCCACCAAGATCATGACTGTTGTGAAAGGCTGCACTCCAGAGAATGCTGTGTTGCATATGGATCATTTTAGCACACAAACTGAGTCAGAGATGGAAGAGGTAGTCTCTATTTCTGAGAGCTAACAATTAACTTATGTTTGAATTTTTTCCCTATAGAAGTTGTTCCTAGTTTTAGTTGTCTCTGATTCTTCCTGTCTAGGTGAAATTCCTCATAAGTCGCTATAGCATGCACTTCCTTCAACTCTACCAGCATGATTTAGTTTTGTTAACCCAGAAATGTCTTTCCTTTAACTTTTGTACTGTTTGTGTTGATTGTGTACTGTTATTCTTACTGTAGCAGAAAGCCAGGCAGGAGAGCAGCAGAAGCTCTACAGTGAGAGAGAGAGAGAATCTTTAGGAATAATTTTCCTTATTCTAATAAAGTTTTTTGTTCGGTGTTAGAAGGAAGTACCATTCTGTGATTCTTTACCATTGTCACACACAGTATTCATGAGCTCCGGCCACTTGAATTATGAAGATGGGAAGTTCTTGGGTGTTTAGTTGAAGTCCGTAGATACTGACCCCTATCATGTAATAGGGTTATTAACTATTTGTAAACTGGGGCCAGGAAATGAAGATAAGCCCACCTATGTGTCATGTTGGTTGGGAAAGATGAGTCCACTTATCTGGTGGGTTCATACCAAGCCATTTCAATGGGTGTGAGGTATGAAGATACTCATGCAAGTTTTATATTAGTAAGGATCAAAGTCAATCTTAGAACTTGCAGGTCTAATCCCTTTGCATTGCTGTGATCCCCATTAACTATTATCTGGCATTGGCCCCACTGAACTCATTACACAAACTTTGAATGACTACCAGGACATAATGTAGTTTGGGCACTAGAGGGTAAGGAAAAAGACTGCGAAGTACTCACTCTTCACAGCAATTGAAGGCTCTTACCAAAATGATGGGCTTTTGGGTTAGAAATAAACTGGACTGAAAGATTTCTATGCTAGGAGGCACTTGGATTAAAAAAAATGCTTCCCCTTTCTTTTCCAAAGCATACAGACAGTAGTGTTGACATTGTCATATTTCTTGTACTGTATAGACAAAAAACAACATGCTCTATTGTGAGTTTGACTGTCAGAGCCTGTGTTGGTAGGAATAGGGGTTGGTGGGAAGAGGTATGCTCATGGCATTAGTCCCTGTAAGAATGGCTGACCTTCAAAACGTGTGAGCCCCTCTGCACCCAGCCCTGGTCCCAGAGCCCCAGCCCACCAGCCACCTGTCCCCTTTCCAGAGTCTGGAGCCACTGTTAGGAATAAACACATTTGGTCATGACATTAAGTCCAGCTCTGCAGGACTACCACCATTTAACCCTGTGTATTTGGGAACTGACTCACTAACATATGCTTAGATAAATGAGACTCGACGTCTTTGCTTTTCCTTGGCCCAGGAAAAAAGATCTGATATTTGCCTTATCAGAACACAAAAATCTCATAGTACAACTGAGGTACCTACCAGAATGCAGGCAAAGCTGCACAGTGCCTAGATGCAAGATACTAGATCTTCAGTGATGAAGAAATATACTCCTCAAGTGTCATAAAATTTCAACAGTTTCAATTAGTTCTGTACCCCACTCTGTTTTAATCAGCAACACATGTACAAGCATATAAATCTCACATTGCATACCCTCAAGGTTAGGACCCGCTATTACTGTAATAAGCATAGCACACAGTGATCAGCCCAGACTCGTACCGTGCTGTTGTATCGTAATATCTTTGCATCTAATGCCATGTTCCAAATTATAACTGGCAAGCATTTTAGCTTCACACAATAATTGCCATATGGAGTTACATCTGATACTGCTTGAGTAGAACTCCTTCTCATCCAGAACACATCAAACAGTCCCACAGATACACTATGGTGTTTAAATATTAGTAATTCAAATGTGAAAGCTACATATAAAATGTGTTGCATATTAGAAAAAACAATTCTTGCACAAAGAATAAAAAAAATTATTTGCTGTGTTTTGGCAGCAGAACCTGTGTATGCAAATATGCTTGCATGTTCACCTATAGGCCACTTTTACCAGCAGAACAGTTATGGAGTTAGAGTCACGGCAGGGTTATCAGTTAAGAGAGAAAAAGACTTAAGAACATAAGAATTGCCATACTGGGTCAGCCCAACGGTCCATCCAGCCCACTATCTTGTCTATCCAAGTGGCCAGTATCAGAACTTTGGGAGAGGGGGACACACAGAACAGGGCAATTTTGGAGAGATCGTCCCTTCTGTTCCCCTCCCAGCTTTTGGCAGTCACAGGTTTCGTGTCACCCTACGCATGGAGTTACATCCCTGCCCATCTTGGCTAATAGTCATTGATGGACCTCTTCTCCATGAACTTTTAAACCCAGTTACACGTTTGGCCATCACAACATCCGATGGCAATGAGTTCCACAGGTTAGTTGTGCATTGTGTGAAAATATTTCTTCTTGTTTGTATTAAGCCTGCTGCCTATTAATTTCATTGGGTGACCCTCGGATTTTATATTGTGAGAAAGGATAAATAACACTTCTTATTCACTTTTTCCACACCATTCACAATTTTATAGACCTTTATCATATCCCCCGTTAAATCCCTCCTTTCTAATCTGAACAGCCCTAAACTTGTCTCTCCTTGTATGGAAGCTATCCCATATCCTTGATCATCTTTGTTGCCCTTCTCTGAACCTTTTCCACTATATCCTTTTTGAGATGGGGCAACTAGAACTGGACAGAGTAGTCAAGATGTGGGCACACCACAGATTTATATAATGCCATTATGATGTTCTGTCTTATTGTTTATTCCTTTCCTAATAATTCCTTCCACATGCACAACCAGCAGCAGCTAGGGTCTCAGTCAAGGCAGATTAATAGAGACATAGTATTAGATAGTTTACATGCAGGTGGTAGCTGTGGGCAAGTTTACTGTCCAAATAGGGGGTTCTGTTTCAGTTTCTTTTTAAAAGGGGATATATTTCTGTGGTGAATTTAGTCTTCTAGAAGGGAGAACCAAGTCTCTCATTTATCCACAGAACAGGCAAAACAATTCCTCACCAACAAGTCTCTACCCTGATCTGTCTAGCTCAGGGATAGAAAGAGAAGAATAATACAGTCTCCTATTATTTGGATAGTATCAGCAATGCAGAGTGTGCTCATCCAGTCAGCCAATTCAATCCTTTGCTGCAGAGACTGTTACAAGGTTACCAATTACAACCCATTGTGATATTTTGGGGAGGCGGGAGGGGTTTGGGGCAATTTATTTTTTGTTATGAAGCCACATGTTCAATACAAACTGGTTTGAGACCATGATACTTATTTCATATAGCCGAACAGCCAATAGACAGTATTCCACTTTGAGTAACTACATTCCGGGGCAGGAGTCCAGTGACATAGTGACTTGATACATCCTATTACCAGTCCCCTGGGATGCCCCCTTCCCTTTCACAAAATCCATTTTCTAGATTAGGTATTTGCTTGAGACTCCTGAATTGGCCAGGAGGGATGAGTGGGGCTTCCCTATAGCATGATCATCATTTTAATAAAGAAATGGATTACTCCATATGGTCAACCCAAAAAAGGAGCTATGTCCTAAGATTCCCTTAAACACCAGACACCTATTTGCACGTCAGAGGCTTCAGATTTATTGCAATGTAGAAGTAATTTAAAGAACTTATTAAATTAAATCTATAAAGAGTCAAATTCTTTACTCAGTCCAATTCTGGCAGACTCCCCATTGACTCCACTGAGTAAACACAGCAGGATATGTTTCATACAGCTATACATTACCAAAAGAACACAGTAACAACTAGGTAAAGAGGAGCCCTTTCTAACTGACTCAAGGAAGATCCTAATCTTCCAAAAATTTTCCACCAAAACCAGGATGAACCCTTGGAACAAGCTGACCTGTCCTCCCTTGTTTATATGGATACCGGCTGCATGTAAGTTAGGAGCAACATGGAAAATTGTGCTCAGTGAAGAGCTAGTTACAGAGCAAGAATAATTTAATAATTTTGGCACCTCCCTTGAATTTGTATGGATGAAGGGGCAGCAGCATAGGCATTACAAAGCAAGATGGTGGGGCTCTCTGATTTTATGGTAATGCTACTAAAGATACAAGTAAGTGTTTAATACTGTTCCTTTCTCAGTCATCCAATAAAGCATACTGGGTCTCTGACTCTACCATATGCTTTCAGAGATCCCAAATGAATGTGTTCACAGAATGACTTTGTTAAGATACACTGTGGGTTTTGGACAGATATAAAGAAAATTACCATTCAGCAAACCACTCCACAATGAATATTAGTTCTGTAGCTTCAGGTGTTCAAATCAGAAATATCACATTTTGCATAGTCAAGTCTGTCTGTGCCTGCTGGCCTGCCAAGCTTTGAGTTTCTTTGATTAAATCCAGAGAACAACTGCTCTGCTGCACATCCATTTGTGTGTGAGCCCATAAAATCCACAAGAGGCAAGACTGCAGTAAAACGTCTGTCAAACTAAGGCTATGTCTACACTATGAAATTAGGTCGAATTTATAGAAGTCGGTTTTGTAGAAAGAGTTTTTATACAGTCGATTGTGTGTGTCCCCACACAAATGATCTTAGTGCATTTATCTGGCATTTAGTCGGCGGAGTGCGTCCACAGTACCGAGGCAACCGTCGACTTTTGGAGCTTTGCACTGTGGGTAGCTATTCCACAGTTCCCGCTGTCTCCGCTGCCCATTTGAATTCTGTGTAGAAAACCCAATGATGGGGCAAAAACATTGTCACGGGTGGTTCTTGGTACATATCGTCAGGCCCCCCTTCCCTCCCTCCCTCCCTCCCTCCCTCCGTGAAAGCAATGGCAGACCATCATTTCGTGCCTTTTTTTCCTGGGTTACCCGAGCAGACGCCATACCACAGCAAGCACCGTCACCGTATGTCTCCTGGGTGTTCGCAGACATGATACTGCATTGCTACATAGCAGCCACTCATTGCCTTTTCGCAGCAGACAGTGCAGTATGACTGGTAGCCATCACTGACATACTCCAGGATGCTCTTTTAACCAATTTTGGTGAGGTCGGGGTGCCTGGGCAAACATGGGAGTGACTCAGCCAGGTCATTCCCCTTTTAAGTTTCATCTCATGGCGATTCAGTCCTGACGGAAGTCCTACTGCACCGTCTTTTAATGAGCAGCCAGGAGACGACGATTGCCAGCAGCCATACTGCACTGTCTTCTGCCGAGCACCCAGGAGATGATGATGGCCAGCAGTCGTACTGCACAGTCTGCTGCCAGCAAGATGTATAAAGATAGATAAGTGGATCAAAACAAGAAATAGAGCAGATTTGTTTTGTATTCATTTTCTCCTCCCTCCCCCGTGAAATCAACAGCCTGCTAAACCCAGGGTTTTGAGTTCTATCCTTGAGGGGGCCGTTCTGTTTCTCCTTGATGCAAAGCCACAGCCTTTGTTGATTTTAATTCTCTGTAAGCCAACCCTGTAAGCCATGTTGTCAGTCGCCCCTCCCTCCGTCAGAGCAATGGCAGACAATCGTTTTGCACCTTTTTTTCAGCGCAGATGCCATAGCACTGGGAACATGAAGCCCGCTCAGATCACCACGGCAATTATGAGCACTATAAACACTGTGTGCATTATCCAGCAGGATATGCAGGACTATAACCGGCAAGAAAAGCGAAACCAGGCGAGGAGGAGGCGACTGCAGCGTGGTGACGAGAGTGATGAGGACATGGACATAGACTTCTCACAAAGTACGGGCCCCGGCAATGTGCACATCATGGTATCAGTTGGGCAGGTTCATGATGTGGAACGCTGATTCTGGGCCCAGAAACAAGCACAGACTGATGGGACCGCATCGTGTTGCAGGTCTGGGATGATTCCCAATGGCTGCGAAACTTTCACATGCATAAGGGCACTTTCATGGAACTTTGTGACTTGCTTTCTCTGCCCTGAAGCGCAAGAATACCAAGATGAGAGCAGCCCTCACAGTTCACAAGCGAGTGGCGATAGCCCTGTGGAAGCTTGCAACGCCAGACAGCTACCGGTCAGTCGGGAATCAATTTGGAGTGGGCAAATCTTCTGTGGGGGCTGCTGTGATCCAAGTAGCCGATGCAATCACTGAGCTGCTGCTGTCAAGGGTAGTGACTCTGGGAAATGTGCAGGTCATAGTGGATGGCTTTGATGCAATGGGATTCCCTAACTGTGATGGAGAGATAGACAGAACCCATATCTCTATCTTGGCACTGGAGCACCAAGGCAGTGAGTACATAAACTGCAAGGGGTACTTTTCAGTGGTGCTGCAAGCTCTGGTGGATCACAAGGGATGTTTCACCATCATCAATGTGGGATGGCCGGGAAAGGTACATGACATTTGCATCTTCAGGAACTCTGGTCTATTTCAAAAGCTGCAGCAAGGGACTTTCTTCCCAGACCAGAAAATTACTGTTGGGGATGCTGAAATGCCTATAGTTATCCTTGGGGACCCAGCCTACCCCTTAATGCCATGGCTCATGAAGCCATACACAGACACCCTGGACAGTAGTCACGAGCTGTTCAACTACAGGCTGAGCAAGTGCAGAATGGTGGTAGAATTTGCATTTGGGCGTTTAAAAGCACACTGGCGCAGTTTACTGACTCGATTAGACCTCAGCGAAACCAATATTCCCATTGTTATTACTGCTTGCTGTGGGCTCCACAATATCTGTGAGAGTAAGGGGGAGACGTTTATGGCGGAGTGGAAGGTTGAGGCAAATTGTCTGGCCGCTGATTACGTGCAGCCAGACACCAGGGCGGTTAGAAGAGTACAGGAGGGCGTGGTGCGCATCAGAGAAGCCTTGAAAACCAGTTTCAGGAATGGCCAGGCTACGTTGTAAAAGTTCTGTTTGTTTCTCCTTGATGGAGCCCCCCCCACCCCCCGTTTCACTCTACTTTCCTGTAAGCTAACCACCCTCCCCTCTCCCCTTCGATCACCACTTGCAGAGACAATAAAGTCATTGTTGCTTCACATTTATGCATTCTTTATTTATTCATCACACAAACAGGGGGATAACTGCCAAGGTAGCCCAGGAGGGGTGGTGGAGGAGGGAAGCACTGGGTGGGGTGGTGGAGGAGGGAAGGACAAAGCCACACAGCACTTTAAAACTTATTGAATGCCAGCCTTCTGTTGCTTGGGCAATCCTCTGGGGTGGAGTGGCTGGTTGGCCGGAGGCCCCCGCACCGCGTTCTTGGACGTCTGGGTGAGAAGGCTATGGAACTTGGGGAAGAGGGCGGTCTGTTCTCCTGCTGCC
The DNA here is from genome assembly GCF_965140235.1 of Caretta caretta. Lineage (NCBI taxonomy): Eukaryota > Metazoa > Chordata > Testudines > Cheloniidae > Caretta > Caretta caretta. The sequence goes on along the minus strand of NC_134208.1, from coordinate 176,045,295 downwards.
TTTCCTGCAGCTCAACCATACACTGGAGCATATGAGTTTGATCCTCCAGCAGCCTGAACATTGACTCCTGCCTGCTTTCAGCAAGCTGACGCCACCTACCATCTTCAGCCCGCCACCTCTCCTCGCAGTCATATTGTATTTTCCCGCACTCTGAGATTGTCTGCCTCCATGTATTTTGCTGTGCTCTGTCAGTGTGGGAGGACAGCATGAGGTCAGAGAACATTTAATCATGAGTGAGTTTTTTTCGCCTTCTAATCTTCGCTAGCCTCTGGGAAGGAGAAACATATCCAGCTGGTGGAGGGAAAAAAAAGGGAGAGTGGTAGTTAAAAGGACACATTTTATAGAACAATGGGTACACTCTTTCATGGTAAACCTTGCTGTTAACATTACATAGCACATGTGCTTTCATTACAAGGTCGTATTTTGCCTCTTATTGAAGGTATGCCGGTTTGGTGTGAGAGATCACTCAAGCAGGGCCAGACAGCAGAATTCGGCTTGCAGGCAGCCATGGTAAGCCACAGACTTTTGGCTTCTTTAACCTTCATAACACGTGGAAATGGCTTCAAACAGCAGCGCCCTCATTTCCCATACGAAGTAGCCGTTGGGTTGCCCATTAAAAATGGGTTGGCAATTTAAAAGGAGGGGCTGCGGTTTCCGGGTTCACATGCAGCAGAAACCCAACTAACGCCCCCCCCAAACACACACACACACAATTCTCTGTGATGATTGCTTCACCCCTCCCCCCACCGCATGGCTAACAGCGGGGAAGATTTCTGTGCCGCCACAGGCAAATAGCCCAGCACGAACGGGCACCTCTGAACGTCCGCTTACTAAAACCACACTATTTCAACCAGGTGACCATGAATGATATCACTCTCCTGAGGGTAACACAGAGAGATAAAGAACGGATGTTGTTTGAATGCCAGCAAACACCGGGACCATACTCTGCAATGCTTTGTTCTGCAATGATTCCCAACTACGTGCTACTGGCCTGGCATGGTAAAGTGTCCTACCATGGAGGACGGAATAAGGCTGCCCTTCCCAGAAACCTTCTGCAAAGGCTTTGGGAGTACATCCAGGAGAGCTTTATGGAGATGTCCCTGGAGGATTTTCGCTCCATTCCCAGACACGTTAACAGACTTTTCCAGTAGCTGTACTGGCCGCGAATGCCAGGGCAAATTAATCATTAAACACACTTGCTTTTAAACAATGTATAATATTTACAAAGGTACACTTACCAGAGGTCCCTTCTCCGCCTTCAGGGTCCGGGAGCCCGCCTTGGGTGAGTCGGGTGGTACTGGCTCCAGGTCCAGGGTGAGAAACAGATCCTGGCTGTTGGGGAAACCAGTTTCTCCGCTTCCTTGCTGAGAGCTATCTTCCTCGCCCCCAAAACCCGCTTCTGTGTTGCCTGCCACTCCTTGGATGGAGTCAAAGCACAGGGTTGGGGTAGTGGTATTTGCACCCTCTAGAATGGCACGCAGCTCATCATAGAAGTGGCATGTCTGGGGCTCTGACCCCAAGCAGCCGTTTGCTGCTCTGGTTTTTTGGTAGGCTTGTCTGAGCTCCTTAATTTTCACACAGCACTACTGCAGGTCCCTGTTATAGCCTCTGTCCTTCATGCCCTTGGAGATTTTATCAAATATTTTGGCATTTCGTCTTTTGGAAAGGAGTTCTGATAGCACAGATTTGTCTCCCCATACTGCGATCAGATCCCGTACCTCCCGTTCAGTCCATGCTGGAGCTCTTCGGCAATTCTGGGACTGCATGGTCTCCTGTGATGATGAGCTCTGCATGGTGACCTGTGCAGGTGAGCTTGCCTCGCTGGCCAAACAGGAAGTGAGATTCAAAAGTTCGCGGGCCTTTTCCTGTCTACCTGGCCAGTGCATCTGAGTTGAGAGCACTGTCCAGAGTGGTCACAACTGAGCACTCTGAGATAGCTCCCAGAGGCCAATACTATCGAATTGCATCCACAGTACCCCAAATTCAACACAGCAAGACCGATTTCAGCGCTAATCCCCTTGTCGGGAGCGGAGTAAAGAAATTGATTTTAAGAGCCCTTTAAGCAGAAAAAAAGGGCTTCGTCGTGTGGACGGGTGCAGGGTTAAATCGAGATAACACTGCTAAATTCGACCTAAACTCGTAGTGTAGACCAGGCCTAAGACAGACATTTTATCTCTGCAAGCTACAGCTGAGTGGTCAAGGCTACCACGCCTCCTGTCAGCTCCTATATAGCTGTCCAATGGCTGCAGGGGACTTTCTTAAGTGAGGAGCACTTTGACCAGACAGACCTTAGGGGCAGGGGTCAACCCTTGACGTTCCTGGTGACAAATCTGCCAAGAATCATAAGCCTTCCATGGCTCAGAATGCATCTCTCTCATAACTGCTTTCCCACATGCTCTATCACAACAGTTGCATTGAGAGAACCGTCTTGCTGTCTGCCCTCAGGTTGGTGCTCCTCAGAGGAGCAGGCAGTAGGGCCTTCCCTCTGTTTCTGGAGAAGGGAGGTAAGGGGGTCCCACTGCTCTGGAATTCACTCCCTCTTGCAGTTCAGACTCTCAATATGCCTCCTTTTAAGATGCTATGCAAAATACATTCATTCACTCGGATTTTCTCCATGAGGGTATGTAGGGAGTACGGAAAGACAATTCTCTTTCAATTTGACGAGAAGAGGTAGAATATTGGAATTGTTTGGACTAGTGCCATTTGTTGGCAACAGTTTCTTTTTGGGGGGGGGGGCAGGGGTTGGTATCAACTTTAATAACATACACTCAAATAACACGATCACAGTGCAACATAAAGTAAAGAACTAGACCCAACTGTGTTCTCCACTACCCTGAAACTTTCATTAGCTATGCAGAAGCTTCCAGCATGCATAGACAGTCAATTCTGAAGCACAGGTATTTGGGGGATTTCAAATCCAGTGTGTGGGGGACTTTCATAAGGGAAACATTCTGCAAGCCTCTTGAAGCACAACTCTGATAATTTAGTAAAAGGACAAAACAATGGGGCTAGTTCCTTTCACTCCCTATTTTCAAAAGGGTATAGATCAGGTCAAGCCACAAGAAGAACTCAGATGCCCAAAGAAGGCTAACTTGTCATATGATTACTGTCACCTGCTTATGGAACTAAGTGTGACAAAATACAGATTAAACAAAACTTAAATCTCTATAATTAAAAAAGGGTTGACATTTCAATGGGGTTATTGAACCACAGCTCCTTAAAGTTAGGTGAAAACTGGTGCATTTATGAACAATAATTCTAAGACAATGAGTCCAATCCATCAGGACAGCCGTCTCACAGTTCTGCCTCAAATTAGAATTCCTTGCTGCTGGACAGCTCTAAACTAGATTTGACATCTCCAATTTTATTGACTGATGACTGGGTTGACAACCTGGGTTTAATGACTGTGATGACTGGGTTGACAACCAATAAAATTCCATGAAAAAAACTTTTTTGTGCCATTACTGCTACATGGAAAGACAATCTCACCGTTGTCTGGCTATAAATTAAACAGAAGTTTTCTAACCTTCACTTAAAAGTATGTCAAAGTTACAGCAATGGGGCATTGTCAGTAATATGGATGAGCACATAAAAAATAGAACAAGAACTCAACTGACAAGTGACAGTCAATGCTCTAATTGTAATCATGCTGGGAACATCAGAAGCAAATAACAGCAAATTTGGTAACCTGAAGTGCCATGTAAAACCCTGACTATACTTGGGCAAGGAGGCCAAGATTTTCTAAAGGAATTAGAGATTTTGGATGACTCACTCTTTGGATGGCCTAAAACAATGTTTCCCAAACTTGGGACATCGCTTGTGCAGGGAAAGCCCCTGGTGGGCTGGGCCGGTTTGTTTACCTGCCACGTCTGCAGGTTCGGCCGATCTCGGCTCCCACTGGCCCGCCAATGGGGGCTGTGGGAAGCGGCAACCAGTACATCCCTCAGCCTGCACCACAGCAGCCCCCATTGGCTGGGCACAGCGAACCGCGGCCAGTGGGAGCTGCAATCGGCTGAAACTGCAGACGCGGCAGGTGAACAAACCAGCCGGGCCCGCCAGGGGCTTTCCCTGCACAAGCGGCGTCTCAAGTTTGGGAAATACTGGCCTAAAAGATACATCTTAAAAGAGGCCTGATTTTCAGAGAGAGGGTGCTCAGCATTTCCTGAAAGTCAGATCCTTTCAAGATGTCTCAATTTGGCTATCCAAAATCACTAGTCACTTTTGGAGGTCTTGGCTTGCATGTTAACCATCGATTCCCTATACCCCTCAACAAACCCCGAACTAGAGGAAATGGTTCAGTCACAGATAGCACTAAAATTCTTATATACCCAGTACAAAAGAGCACTCAGTGTCTGGGGAAATCCTTTTGATCATCTCAGGGATCCAGGAATTTAGCAGGCTCTTTGTGCTGGGTATCAAAAACCATTCAGCCCTATCCACATCCATAGCTAAATCTTTCTTGAGGTTGAAACCCTGGGGAAACTGTGCTTTACACCTGCTGCCCACCAAGTCATTCTCCTAGTGTTCTGAGGCCTTGTGTTGCGCAGGGAAAATTTTTGAATGTTCTCAACTTTGCTGAACCAATGTTAACAATGCTGAGAGTCCCCATGGAGACACTCCTAATGCAGATACTGATGCCATTTTCAGCATTAGATTCTCAAGTAGGGTAGAAGGGCACATAGCTGAAAACTGGGTTGGTAACCAGTGACCCATCTGTACTATAGTTCCAAATTTTTCAGAGGTCAGAATATTTGAATCATTTTGTCTAGTATAGACAATTCTAAAAAGATGAAGCCTCAGAAGTTCTGTACAACTCCTGAGTATTTCTTCCACTACCCATCCTCCTTATGCTATTCTACAAACAATACAGTGCCATCTAGAGAGAGCAGAAGACAGAACGAGGAAAAAGAAGCATGATTGTTTTAAGTTACAAGGATACCCAAAAATATTTTTTAAAGATACAGATAATTATAGTTGTTAACATATTATCACATGTCCATGATGAGGTTTGAAATTCTAAATAAATAAAGTTCTCAGAATTTAAAGGCACTTATTCAATAGGTCCTATTATCAAAGGTCTTTCCCCAATTTCATTCATTAACTCCTGGGTATTTAAAAGAAAAAGCTAATGCTATTTTTTCTCAAATATAACAGAGGGTACAATTTTCAAAAGTGCCTAAGTGACTGAGAAACCTAAGTCCCATTTTCTAAAGGGATATTTAAAGACAATGGGACTTAGGTCCCCAAATCACTGAGACACTTTTGAAAATTTTACCCAGTCTCTTTTCAGCTCTTGCTATTTTCTCTCTATTTGTTACTTCCAGGAGTTCCATTTAAGTCATTCTTTTTCAAAGCCGTTTTTCACCAGCTGGCTATTTATATTGCAAGTAGCAACTGAAGGCTCCAACCAAGTTCAGGATCTCACTGTACAAAGCTCTGTAAAAACACATACTAAGAGACAGTATCTGCCCCATAGAGCTCACTATCTAAACACCCAAAGTAGTATCATCCTCTCAATTTTACACATGGGGAACTGAGGCTCAGGGACAATAAGTGATTTGCTCAAGATTACACAGGAAGACTCTAGCAGAGCTCAGGAATTGAACCCAAATCTTATGATTCTCAGTGCCTTAACCACAAGACCATCCTTCCTCTCTACTAAGCCATACTTTTCCTGCAGGAAAAGCTATAATAACGCTGCAGTCTCTGCCTCGGCCCATGGCCTGAGCAGAAGAAATACCATTGTGCGTCGCCTCCAGGAGGTGCTAAGAAGAAGGCTCCTTGTGTCCTCCCCTCCCAACTCATGCTCCCATATAGGGACCAGGTACAATCTTGCCCTTCACTAATATATATGCCCAATAAAGAAATGGCTTCTTTACATTACATTTGACTTCAATTTAAGTTCTTTTTCTCAGCTGCACGTTCAAATATCTGTTAGTGACCAGCATTCAGAGTTTACTTAGCTGTAACCAAAAGGGACAATATTACAAATGGGACCAAGCCAAGAACATTATTATTATGTTGCCGTAAACATGCACTGCAATTTACTAAACAAATAAGACAAAAAGGTCCCTGACCCAAACCCAAGTGAAAGGTAAAACCATTAGAAAAATATCTTGGAGCATAAATCTCAGAAGACAGTGGCTAACAAGCAAGTAAGATTATGTGGCACAGAATTCTGGTTTTATTTTTGGAATATGCAACTCTGTGCAGAGCTGTGAGGTACTGTAATGCTAGAATCCTCCCACTGTCTCTTACAAAGCATGCTTCGTTTATCTGAACAGGAGCAGAGTCTAAAGAATATCTGTACAGACTGGAATCAGAGCCAAGCCCTCAGTGGATGGTCCTGCTAACATCAGCTTCTGGTTAAGCTATCTGGACTAGACATGCCTTAACATTTTAACAATTAACAATGGGGGGAAAGGGGCATGTTTTCCAAAAAGCAATGGTGAAAAAAAGATAGCATAGGTACAACAAATGAATGGCAACATGTTCACTTTTGGCACAATGAAACAGATAAACCACGATCTGATCATGAAGATCCCGCTTCCAATGCAAATGTATCTACTATCCCCTTTGTGATATGAAAGGGAAAATTAGTAGGACTTGGGTCATACAGTAGAACCTCAGAGTTACGGACACCTCCGGATTGGAGGATGTCCATAATTCTGAAATGTTTGTAACTCCGAACAAAGTGCAGTTTGGGCTCCAGTTCCAGCAGCTGACACTCCAAGTCAGGTTTCAGCAGCAGCTGAACCCCTTCCTCAGTGCCTGCAGCTTCCTTGCAGGCAGATTCTTTCCCTGGATTGGACTGCCAGCTTGTCCCCCTCCCCATCGGGGGAGGAGTGGCGAAAGCAGCGCAGACCCCAGTGCTGCTCCTGCTCCGCCAACTGCCTTGAGCGGGCAGACCCAGCATCTTCACTCCCAGATGTAAGTGGCTGCCCCGTGTGTAGGGGTGGGGTGGGAACAGGCAGTCCAGATGTTCCTACCTTTAAGATGAAATACAGGCACAGTACAGTAAAATATTTGCCTTTTGGGGGTGGAGGGGTCTCTGCTGCTGCCTGATCGGTTACTTCTGGTTTCAGATGGTGTCCAGTTGATCGGTCAGTCCGTAACACTGGTGTTCGTATCTTTGGTGTTCTACTGTATCCTCAACATGATAAGTAATTGCTAATGATGATCAGTTCTCAGAAGTTAAGCCATTCGGTATGGATAGGGAACCATATACATCTAAATTCTGAGAATTTACCATTCATGTTTTGCTACCTGCCACCTACTCTACCACCTGCTACAATATTTCCTTGAACCACAGCAAGACCCCAGTGATACCCCACTCCCCTGAAGTCTTTTAATATCTGTTTTGGAGACTTTGCTAGGCATCAGGCACCTCTAATTACACCTCTCCAGTCTCAGCACACTCTAGACTTTGTTATGCCCTAAATTATGATGTGTGTAACACATATATCCAGGAGCTGCCATTAAGTAGAAGAGAGGCAGCTAGCTTCTGAATAGGATTTTAGAAGCTTGGTAGGGATCAGCAGTGTGCTCAAGATCTGGAAGGGAGAACTCGGGAATCCATGTGTGTGTTTGGAAGAGGCATCAGGAGGGCGCTTGGGAAGTAGCAAGGAAGCCATCAGCTTGCTGTGGGTCTTGACTGAGTTTGGAGGAAACATAAAGTATGCTGGGAGATGTGAAGGTGAGCAAAGTGTCGAGAGTAAATTCCAAGGGGAGGGAAAGCTAAAAGCTTATGAGGAGGAAGGAGGGTGCCTAAGGCATGCAAGGGAAGGGAGGAAGCAAAATGAGGGAAGGCCCAAGAACTAATTCTATGAGGCAGTGGAAGTAATTTCTCATACTTTACAATTAATCCCACTCAGAGCTGGATTAGCCATAGCACATTCCCTTAACCTCAGAGGCGGAAGCTCAGGACAGACAATATTTTCATAATATTTTTAAGTCAGAATCATGCCTATAACATCCATAATTGATGCTTACATTAGTGCCCATCTGTTCAGATGGCATGCTGTCTACTTACAAGTTGGTTGAACCTATGCTCCAGGGCACAGATACCAGGAAGCTATGTCTTACATAGCAATTTGGTGTTTTTTAAACACTGCACAGGACATCCTTCCCACAGGAAGTCTCTCCACTAGATTTACACAGAAGACGACAGAGTTAATAGTTTCCCAGAGTTTCTAGCTCACAACAAGACAGGTTGTATTGCAGCAGGTGTCTGAAAAGCCTATTAAGATTACTGTGGAGTACTCAAGCATGAAATATCACTGTACTGTCCTTGAGCAGTCTATGAGCAGGCAAGTGTGTGACAAACTGCACTAGCAGAGGTGATGGACTGAAGACAGTCACAAAGAAAGAATGTGTCAGAACTTCTAACATACCCAATGCACTTGCTCCAACAGAAGTTTTTCACAGGGCCTTTAAAGTGAGATGCAGAGGAACAAGTTACTTTGCATATATTTGTTCTGCCACAGAACTGCCATGGCTTACACATGGAAAATAAATGCACTTACTGCAGACAATTTGTCTTCCAGAAACATTCAGCTTGTGGAAATAGAAGACTGACACATCATCAGCTGGTTGTGATCATCAAGTTCCCAGAAGGGAAATGAAAAAATGACCACAGCTCCCAGACAGCACATCAAACCCCCTGTTACAGGGCTGCTGCCTCCAGAGGACCCCCAGGGTGGCTCTGCAGCATCCCTGCTTCAGTTTCCTCTCCTCCGGACTCCTCTGTGATTTCATAAAAGCACTCTGATTTTCATAAAAGCACTGTGATTTCATAAAAGTCATAGCCAATAACACCCTTATTTGGGCTGGTTTGCTATCAAACCGTTCCAAAATGAAATCCTCAAAGTCCAAAACAAACAAACTGAAGAGGCTTCACCTCAGTTGCCATCTGGGCCCAGCTCTTCCTCCCTGAGAGCCTGTCTTCTTGTTTTCTATCCAGCGGCAACTCTCCAGGGCATCTTGCCTAGACTCTTGCCCCCTCTGGCTCTTTCCCAAGCCTCTGTTCTTATCTCTTTCCCAGAAGGCCTGATTTAGCCACATGACATTACCCATTCTCTCCATCTGGGGAGCTGAGCTCATTGTGTCACAAGTGGGGCGGGCCCATCTCCCCTTAAAGAGGCCAGCCACCCTGTGATACCTCCACTTTAGCTGAGATAGTAGGGGGTCAGGAATCACCAGTGTGAGGAAATCCACAAGCTAATATACATGTTGTTTAGCATTGAGACCTAGAGAGGCAAAAGAGAGAGATTCTGGCTGGAAACACAAAGAACAGTAGTGGAGACTTTGAATTCTGCATCACATGATAAAACAGGGGTGGGCAAACTATGGCCCGCGGGCCGGATCCAGCCCACCAGCTGTTTTAATCCGGCCCTCGAGCTCCAGCCTGGGAGCAGGGTCAGGGGCCACTCCGTGCAGCTGCCAAAAGCAGCAGCATGTCCCCCCTCCAGCTCCTATAGGCAGGGGCAGCCAGGAGGCTCCACTCCGCATGCTGCTCCCGCCCAAAGTGCCGTCCCCGCAGCTCCCATTGGTTGGGAACCATGGCCAATGGGAGCTGCAGGGGCAGCGCTTGCAGACGGGGCAGCATGCAGTAGAGCCACCTGGCCGTGCCTCCACGTAGGAGCCAGAGAAGGGACATGCCGCTGCTTTCGGGAGCTGCTTGAGGTAAGCACTGCCCGGAGCCTGCACCCCTGAACCCCCCCGTGCCCCGCCCCAACCCCCTGCCCCAGCCCTGATTCCCCTCCCGCCCTCCGAACCCCTTGGTCTCAACCCAGAGAACCCTCCTACACCCCAAACCCCTCATCCCCAGTTCCACCCCAGACCCCGCACCCACAGCCGGAGCCCTCCCCTCACCAAACACACCCTGCCCCAGCCCAGAGCCCCCTCCTGCACCCTGAACTCCTCATTTCTGGCCCCATGCCAGAGCCCCAATCCCCAGCCAGAGCCCTCACCCCCTCCCGCACCCCAACCCTAATTGCGCGAGCATTCATGGCCCGCCATACAATTTCTATACCCAGATGTGGCCCTCGGGCCAAAAAGTGTGCCCACCCCTGTGATAAAACCTGAGAATCTATGAACTATTAAAGACCCACTTTATATAGGAAATTTAACAGTGAACAGAAATAAAAATAAATGTGTTTCATACGAGATGCAGGGGACTTATCTGTGTGGCGTCCTGTTAGATCATTCATTTTAATATTATTAGGTTGAGACACTATTTTCTTGCTAGAGAAAAATCAAGATCTTTTGAACCAGAACGAAGAATTGCAACCCTGGTATCTAGCCACATCCCCTATACACACAAAAGAACCGACTAAACCGCCTCATTTTTCATGTACTACGTAAGGTTCCAATTCAAAATGAAAAACAACAACAAGCCATAGCTGGCTTCTGTGCAATGGAGAAAATATTTTTCCTTTTCGGTTAAAAAAAAAAAAAAAGAGAGACAGAGAATTTTAACTGACTTGAACCCCAAGGGCTAAATTCAGTCCTGCTGTGAACAGGCATGATTCTACTGAAGTCAGCCAATGGGAGCTCCAGATACTCAGCACCTTCGAAAAACAGGTCATCGGTGTCCAGGAGTGGACACCTGCAATTAGAGGCCACTTAAGAACATTTGGGGATCATCCCCACCCATTTTACAGATGGACCCACAGAGAGGTTAAGAGAGTTGCCCAAGTTCACACAGCGAATCAGTAGCAGAGTTAGGAATGGAAATCAGAGTACGGATTGCTGGTTTAGAACAGTGACCACATAAGCTGTCTCCAACGGCAGTCAGTCACACTGGGCCAGATCTTCAGCTAGTGTAATGGTGGAACTTTCCTATTTACATCTGTGAGGAACTGCCCTGCTATGTTTAATGGAGGGCTCTAAAATAAGTATTTTCAGGAAGGCTATGGACAAAAAAAAGGGGGGGGGGAGTGAGGGGAGCCTGAAATGGGAATTTTACACCTTTCATCTCAATAATTTATCAAAAAGAATGTACATGATTTGTACAAATAACATTCTCTCATAGCAACATGGCTTTAGGTCACATTACAATCACCACGATGAATCACTTGAAATTAAAGCACGCTAAGGTGTGCTTTGAGACTAAATTGCAGATCAGCAAAGAAGAATATTGTGCTCCAACTGAAAGAAGCCAAAGAATCCCCCATAAAGCTTCAGATGACCGTGCAGCTAAAATAAAAGATGCAATGGGAGTAGATGCACCTAAGGCCATGAAAAAACATGTGGCAATAGTTTGTATAATTTTATTGTCTGCTTTCCTATATAATGTATATTTGTAGCCATTATTATTGGCCAAGAACAATCATGAGTATTAAGAACAGTGTCAGCTTTGTATCAGAGACTTCTTCTATCTGGGGACTACAGCCTGCCATATTACGCGATAGTCTTTACATTCAAATAGGTCCTTTCCATCTCCAGCTTCCTTTATTCTATTTATTGTTGGGATGAATATGAAAAATGCTACTTATCATAATTCTAGTTTTGTAACTACAACTGGATAAATATTACAAAAAACTTCTCATTAATATTCACAATTTTATATTATTATGAGATCTTGCCTCCTCCAGATTCCTCCCCTTTCGTATTTACTCAATAGATGTTCTCATGTACACTGACAGGAATATTTTCCAAAAGTAAATTTTGAATTCATAAATCTGATGAGTCACTCTCACCCAATCAAGAGACAAACATCACGTGATCCATCAAAACCACTAATTTTGAACACCTGCAACAATTGTGCATAAATGAGCTACTGACCAAGAATTATGCACAGAAAAGTGGCAGTTTTCAAATAACGAAAAAATTCAGAAAAATCAGAACCTCACTGTAAATAGTTTGAGAACAGAAGTTCTGACATCTCCCAGTAAGTAGTAAGTTATTAGTCGCACATTATTCACCCAGTCCTATTTATAACTCAGCAGTAATGTTAATTATGGATGAAATTCAGAAGTCCAGGAGTAAGTATTTAATAAAACAAAAGCAAATTAATAGATATATGGGAGTATAAAATATATGGGGTGAAATCCTAACCACATTTAAGTCAGTGGCAGAACTCCTATTTACTTCAATAAGGTCAAGATTTCACCCATTAATTTTACTGGTCTCTGCTTTTTCTTGTGCTTTCAGATTTCAGCCTACCTTCAACTATATAAGAAAGCATATTGCCTGGTAGCCTTTCTTCAAAATATGATACATCAAGTAAAGTTTGAGAAGACATCTAGGATTTGCTAACATTCCCGTGCGTGTTCAATCATGACTCAAGGAGATGCAGCAGCATGCATAGTTCATTTATCATTCCGATAAATATCATATGGTTAATATCACATTATATGATTAATTCTCAGTTAAAGAGCTCTTTTACTGTATTTTGTTTATTAGCTACCGTAGCTCAGAATAACCAAGTACTGTATTCCTCAAGGCTACAGAAAGAATTTTCAGGTTAATAAAGTTTGGCATCGAAAGGACATTGTCCAAAATGATCATTTGGCATTCTCCATTTGAAGCATCCATCTGGTGAGATTATTGAATGCCTCAAGGAACATGAGCCAACTGGAACTGAAGAGAATCAAAACTGTGAATCTGCTAAGTGCTGAAAACAAATACTTTGGATACTTGTGGTCCCAGACATACAGGTTTCTTTGACTTGTTCTCTAGATCCCCTTCCTGACTCTATGGAAGGGAGTTTGTTGCTCCTCTCCATATCAGCTTCCCAGTCACTTGGGAGACTGGAGTTTGGAGCAGGCCAGAGCTCCACAATACACTCAGCTGAATGGGAAACAAAGGGCACCTACTGGTGCAGCAGAGGTCTTACTTCAGCCAAGCGGTACCTTTGCTCTAAGAGATAGGAAACCACTTGTTTAACATACTGAGGTCTATTCTGCTCCTTCATTGTGCCCCTGGAGGAAGCTATGTTCCACATTATTTTTATTCTGAAATATTTTACCAAGTTGTGTTAATGTATTATTCCTGCAAGGCACCATCCCAATAAAGTTTACTGTTCATTATTTTCATATGTCTCACATACATGCAGACACACACATTAAGGGCCAGGCTCTCAGCTGATGTAAGTTGGCAAGCTGGGATCTATGGGTCAAATTACACCAGCTGAGAGTATGGCCCTAAGAGCCCAACACTACACTGAAAAATGTGTATGAAAACTCATGCAGCCAGACAGTTCCCTAATTAGTTACATATCGTGGCTAGCCTCTACTCAAAAGTTATTCCTACAAATGTTGGCAATAATTTGCACCCCCTAACTTGCCTCCAGATATGTATATTTAAAAGAGTAGCAAAGGAATAACTCTTGGCTTGTGTCAGAAACACTGGCTTTTGGTCACTGCAGGTCCCTTTTGAAGAATTTGCTATTGCAAACATGCAGAAGGTGCAGATTGTGAGCTCTGCAGATTTTGCAGGATTACAAATGAGCAAAAATTAAAGTGTTATCTGCTAAATTGTTCTTGTGACTATCAGTACAAAACAGGAACACCTTCAGTCTTTACTGGCGGCAACCAACCCACGAGACAGCTAGTGGTTTCAACCTCCCACACTCAGCATTTACTAACTAAAGTGTATGAGTGCAGGATCTGACTTAAATACATATCTGCAAAATTTTTGTTCAATTCTATACTTTAGTGAAGTCACAATGTCGGCCAGATGCTACTCTCAGTTACCCTGGTGCAAATCCAGGATCTCCACTGAAAAAATGTGTATGTTACTCATTCTAAGACAGATGCCACTACCGTTTACTCCCCTTCTGGGACTACTCCAGAAGTAAGGTTTACCCAATGTGAGTAAGGTTGGCCCTCAGTAATTAAACACAGTGAATATTAAAATCCAACCTAATAAATTGCTGGTGTTGCCCCCTGGTTCCCAGGAGGATGGTGGAGGAAGGAAGCAATTGGCTACCTGGCTTGAAAAGTAGCAGATTACTGCCCTCCCTGCCCCAGCTCAGCCCATTCCTTGCCCACCTGTAGAGAGCGGGAGACATAGAGGAAGTGGAGTACCAGGCACATACCTCTTCCCCTCTACCCACCACATGTCTGAACCTCAGGTGTGGGGAGGCTATCAAGGAAGTACAGGGAGCAGTAGGACAGGGGGATCCTGCTCCCCACTGTACTCTGCATGGCCACAGAGCTTGTTCCACAACCAGTCGCATGATACTTAGGGAAACACGTGCATTTTCCCCCCTCAAAACCACTCCCTTTGGCCTGGAGCACTGTACAGCCTCCACCTCATATCTGTAAATAATGCCATTTTTATCCAGAACTGTGTGTGCGCGCACAAACACTCTCACAGGGAAAATCCCCAGCTGGCAAGATTCCTTTAATCTTTCTAAATCAAACATATCTGGACCCAATTATAATTTCTGTAAGAAAAATTGGCATTCAAGACGATCGTTAGAGAGCCAAGACGTCCCCATCTGATCCAGACTGGGGTTTATAATTGAAAAGCGGACAGAGCCTTAACTGCAAGAGTGATACAGAGCACAGCTATAATAGTAGCTTTCAATTGTCGAATAATTGATTGACAGCTGCCTAACTACAATCGTTGGTATGTTCAGCCTCCATAATTATTCGCTTTCCATGGAACAACCAACTCAGACTGATGGGTCTCATGTCTACATCTTGTCCATTACATGTGTGTCCCTGGCATTCCTCTGATCTGCTTAACTATAGGACAGCTATAACCTCAGCAACTGTTTTCTTTAAATGCAGCTCGATTTTTTTGTCAGACTTCAAGTCCATTTCATGCCCTCAATTCTTGCACATAGTTCCATCAACAGTGGGTTCTGTGCACTCAACCCCTGGACAGCTGTGCTATGGGATAGGCTATTTCGTAGATGAGACCACAGCCAGATATTGCGACTTTTTTGAAAGAGTGGGATGCTATTCTTCCATGTCCTGAGAAACTATCAGTGTTGGTAAATAAATGTACATCCCTGCCACCAGAATCCCATGTTAGTTTGAAACATATAAAGGTATTCTTCACTTCCTATCCTAAACTGTTCTGTAGTGTTGCTGTGTGCTGTTACAACAGCTTGTACCTTTTACCAGAAACTGCTGCATTTCATCAACAGGAGATACACATATGAGGGCATCCTTCAAGATGAGAAGTGCTATATAAAGACAAAGGATGAAATCCTGCTTCCACTGAAGTCAATGGTAAAACTTCCATTGACTCTGGTGGGGCTAGGATTCCACCCAAACTCCTTATCACAAAAGGGTGTCTGCCTCCCGCTGATTTTTTTTTTTTATTTTATTTTAAAGTTTAAAAGTTTCAGCCAAAATGGTTCAGGACACTGGCAACCTTAATTCTGGTTATTCCTAACCTTTGAGTGTCTGACTTTGCAACCATAACATTCTTTTAACATGTTTTGGGGGGGGCGGGAAGGGGGATCTAATTATACATATGGGATATTTGTGACACACTGAAGGTTTAGCCTAAATGTGGTCATTGCATTTCTTTTTACATAGTCTGCTCTAGGTAGGTTAATTTCCCTGAAAGAAGAAGTACTGTTTTAAGAAGTTATTTGAATACCACTAGGAAGGCTCCTTGATGGACTAGAGCAGAGGAAGGGGCATGGAAGAAGGAAACAAAGAGAGGCTTGGACAGAGGAGAAAATAGGAGTTGAGACTTCCTGAGAGAAGCTGCTCATGAAAAATACGTGAACTTTAAGAACGTGAGCAGTGGAGTTATAAGCTTCTAAAATTCCAAAGTCTAGCTAGAAATGAGGAGTTTAAAGATTCAGGGGAAACCCCCAAAACTAGTTCACAGGACACGTTGAAGTACACAAGCAATAACAACTGTGTTAAGTCCCTATCCTGCAACACCAAGTGTGTGGGTTGACTTGAGCACCACATGGTGCCCCACGGAACTCAGTGGAGCTCTGCAGCACAGCAGTCTGCCGGTGCACTATATATTACAGGACTGGGGCCTTAATCTGTGCAAGAGAACAGTGTACTGGCAGTGTTCATTTCTAGTATTATGCCCGCTTCCTATGCATACACTGATTGATTCAAAACATTCTTTTTAATAATCAGAAATGTACCTTGTTGTTCATTAATAAATAACTTTCCTTTAAAGGACTCCTATGGCATCTGATCACAATGAGCAATAGCAATTATTTTTCCCTGGAAAAGATTACTGTATTAGTCAGTTTTCAATTCATATGTAACTATATATTCAGCAAGAAGATTTAGCCACATGACTCATTAATATAATAATAATTAGCTCTCATATTGCACTTTTCATCAGCAGATCTCATGGCACTTTACAAAGGAGCTCAGTATCATTATTCCCATTTTACAGATGGGGAAACTGAGGAAAGACATCAAATGAGTGAGAATTATTTTACAGAATTATTGTATTTTTATTAGAATTGATTTATTTTGAGAAAAGTTTACCTTCTTTATGCACAGTTACTTATTGACTGAGTCTATAACCTGTGTCTGCAACATGATGCCCCAGGAATCTATGTGGAACAAATGAAGGTAAAAAGTCACAACCAAAGCTCAGAAATGAAAGAGTATGATGAAGAGCCATACAAGACCCAAGGGTGACATTAACCTTTGACATTCTCATGATGATCTTGGAGATTGTCTGACAATCTCTTAGTCACTAAAAAAAAAATCCAGCTAAAGAGAAAGTGAAACCAATCTCCCATAAAAATTTCCATAGTTCTAGAGAGGATATCCACTTTATGCCCTCTCCCCTTCTCCCCCCCCCCCCTCAAAAAATACATCAAAAGATTAAGCCCTCTAACTGAGAATGCACCACACTGGCTGCCACAAGGCAGGCAGTAATACTTTGTGATTCATGACTTTTAAGCATCTAATAGATTAGAAATGGGGGCACTGTCTTCTAGAAGACTAAATATGAGTGCAGTGCACTTAATGACAATGCAAAAAATTGTACATTTAGAGGTCAAACTGATGCATTATATTTACAGCATCTTAAAATCTGAGGGTAGACTGCCATGATTTGTGATTCATGATTATTTAAGCAACGGATTAGAACAAGGTTTCCACCTTGTAAGTGATGAGATACAATATTAAGTGAACAACACATTAATTCTGTGGTGTGCAGTAGGGAGTTAACGCTTTTTCAAATATCTGGTTTAGGACTATGCTGTGCAGTAGAGATAGGCATGCTCTCAAATACTGGCCTCAATCATGCCTTAGAGATGATTGATGGGGATGGGACAGAGCAGAGCTATACCATTCCAGGGGGAGTGCCAGGAAAAATTCCTCCCCGGCATGTAGGGGTTGCACATCCACTCTTAAAAGCCCCACATCTATAAGTATCCCAGCACAGATTTAAGAAAAGCAGGGCTAAGCACAGCACCCTCTCACATGCTGACAAGCTGAGCAGTATGGGCCTGTGCTAAAATACCCTAAAGGGATGGTGCAACATGCACATACTTCCTGCACGGCTGGAGTCCAGGAAGGGTGTCCCCTCCTCAGGCACAATATCTCCCAATTATCACCCACCACAATATCACCCATTATTCAGAGCTGTGCCTTAATGGCCCAATTGAGCCCTAAACTGAAGCTGTATCTCCATGAGCATTACCCACAGCACTAGGAAACAAATGAGAATAGGAATGATTGCCCTCCAGTAGGACACATGGATGTGGAAATTCTAATCATGATTGGCTACCACCTGCCTGACAGAGGCTAAGGCCTAATCTCTGCCTTCTGTACTGGGGATACAGGAGTATTTTATTAACTCACTGCACCATAAATACCACTACAGACTGTTTTCAAGGCTTTGCTGTTCTACAGACATTGCCCCCTTATGACACACACATATTTCTATAGATACTTCTAATAAGAGTCCAGTCGAATGTGCAATGAAATCCAAGTATTCCAAAGCCTCAAATAAAATGTCTAAGAATCAGTTCAGAGGATGTGACAGGAAGAAAGCTTTATGCCCCATGGGTGCTGAAAGCCTTTTTCCCAGTACATCATAGTATAACTACACATATTAAGAGAGCCATTAAAAAAAGCCTCTTTAAACATTTGCTAGTGTTGCTGAAATAGTCTGCAATTCCTTTTCCAGTCTTGCTTTTAATGATCCTGCCCAGGGAAACCACCAGCAGCTAAGAAACACTCTTCTCTCCAGCTACCACCACGCAGGAGGTGAATCCGCCATTCCTCCTCAGTACTCTTCTGGCTCCAAGATCCTTACTAGAGTCATTAGTGTTCCTTTTTTTAAAAAAAAAAAACCAACACTTTCCTTTCCCTCCTTTATTTCCCAGGGAAAAGTTAATCCCTCCATATGTCCCTAATGGAGAGCAATATACATGCTAGAGGCGTGCTTTACCACTCCCACAATTCCAAGTGCAATTCTGACTGGCACCACACCATTAATCTTAATTTTAATAGTAAAATAATATTGGTTGGGAATATTATTTCCAATAACTAAATATGTATGAATTGTTTTGTTCTTATTTATTCCAGAATCTCGAGAATACAAACAGCATCAAGTGCCTATGAGCTGGGAGTAATCTGACATAACCCAAAAATTAATTTTTAGGATTCTATGTAGCTATCAATCCAGCAAGCGTGAGAAGATTCCAACTGCAGGTCAAGCAGGAAGGATCAGCACCAAGGAATAGAAAGAAAGAATCCAGAACTACTTAGGAATCAGAGTTCAGGCCCAATATCCTAGTATTCACTCTAAGTGAAGTCCAGCAGGGTCAGGAATACAATCCATCCTAGCAACTCCTCCTGCAGACTCACTGAAGGCTATCAGGTCTAGAAGGAACCTTGTCTGCTGAAGGATTGTCACAAAAGACCTGTAAGGGCTGGGGAAGGCAGAGAGTGGAATTCTCAAACCACTGAGAATAGCTTAAAGAACATCCTTCCAACACAGATACACCCCGCATATAAAGAGGCCCTGCCTAGGTATTTATACTATGTGCATCAGAGTGGTACCCGAGTACTTCCAGAGCATATAAGCACCTCCTGAGAAAAAGATGGTTACGTCTCCTTTAAATAACGACTGCCCTGTCCGCTACCCTGTAAATATTTAAAAAGGGAGCCAATCTGGCCTAAGAACAGAGAAGAGGGAAAAGGAATCTGCTCTCCCGCTGCCCAAAGCCTAGTTGGAGCAGGCATGGTTTACAGAAAGAAGCTGACTTCTTCGGCAATTACAGAGGCACACAGAAGCCATCAAGCACTGCCTCAGAAAAGAGGCCTAGGAAGAATTGGGGGAAAACAAGGGTCTGTAGTAAGAAAGGAAATTGAGAAAGCTAGCTACCACATAACTCCTTAAGGTAAAAAGTAAACAGGTTGTTTTGAACAAGGCAACAACTTAGTATTGTTGTGTGGTTTTGGCCAAAGCACATCCCAGAGAGTAATGTGGGAAATACCTCAGCTGGGCCAACACTCTTAACTGATGAAAGAAATGAAGGCATTTAGGCCTGTCAAGGAAATTACAAAAAATAAAGTAAACCTAAATAGTTCCAGCTATAGCTAAGTAACCTTTGTGCTAGATATGCCAGGTGGTTAAGGCAAGTGGCAGTTTCCTCCCCTTAGAATGCCCTAGAATATTTCTCAGGGAGTAAAGTCTTGGCCCACAAAGGCAACAGAGGAGGGGAGGAAAATTTATCCTGGGAACCACAAGGTTTTCAGCTAGACAAACATACACACATACATTTACATATACACACAGTGCACAATCCATCGCTGCCTCAGAATAAGAGTCTAATTTACCATAAGGTCCTGTTAAGTTACTATGTACACACCATACATTATATAATATCGATGAAGATTAGTAATATTCTGTAATCTAATGAGTTACAGTGACTTCTACTCTCAATATCTAATGGGTGTTCATTTTAAGTCATTGATAGGGAAGCCATGCACCCCAGTAGCTGGATCTCTCAGGAATCTCATTTCCCTTCAGGTGGATTCTCCAAAAGCTCCAAAGTAATGTAGCAGCAAGAAACCCAAACTGTCACATAGCACCAGAGGTCAGCCTGGATGCCTGGAGGAGGGGTAAAAGCCCTGGGGCTAATTCTATTTCTCTTACTCTCTCTAGGAAGCATTTTTGCGTAGCACTATAGGCTTGACTTAAACTAGAGAAGCTGTTGCTAGCTGGAAGGAAAATGAATCAACCCTAACAAAAAGTAACTTTTGAACATATGCGTGTTTATATATTTGTTGTTCATTAGTTTGTTTCTTTCCTAGTTATTCCCATAGTTTATTATGACCAATTTTAGATGTTTCTGATCCAGGTGGCAAAGACTAACCGTAGCAAGATATTTTTGTTTTCTGCATCTCCTTCCAATATCTGCCTATCCTTTTTTAATATATGCTCTTCCCACCACAATCTGTCACAAGAACATTTATGTCAGAGCACTCTGAGCAAAGGCTTGAGAGCCAGGCACTTTAGGCATTCAAGTTTAAAACTGTGGCCTTAGTGAAACTGAATGAGGCAAGGTTAGCTGTAAATGGGAATAACACTAGTTTTCTGTCTCACATGAGTGTTGTGAGGGTAATTTAGGGAACTTTTGTAAACTGCTTTGAAGATAAAAAGCATTACACAAGTAAATCCCTTAATAAGTAAATCCCTACTGGATGGCAT
The DNA here is from genome assembly GCF_965140235.1 of Caretta caretta. NCBI lineage: Eukaryota > Metazoa > Chordata > Testudines > Cheloniidae > Caretta > Caretta caretta. The sequence goes on along the minus strand of NC_134208.1, from coordinate 176,024,673 downwards.
TGGGGTTTACATCTAGTCGGTAATAATGTATTTGTAGTTTTTCTAATAAGAAAAAATTGCTTAGATCCAGCCAACGGTGAAGAATCATTTACTTCTTCTCTACAAACACTCCATTGCTTACTTCCAAGAAGATTTCACAGGGTGGTTGGGTTAGGATAGTACTGATGCCGTACTGGAGGCCCTATTGCTCTAGGGGCCAAAATTCATTGGTGTGATAAGTGGGTGAAACTCCATTCACATTCCTTGATGTGTTCAGAAGGACTTCACAAAACCATACCACCCTTCATTTTTTACTCAAAATTGCTTCTGATAAAAGATTTAAGTAACAGCTCCACCAGTTATTTATCAACCGTGATAAATGCTAACCTGTTCTCCTCTACTACTACTTTGTTTGCACCCAAAATTAGGAAGTTAAGCACATTTCACTAGTTACAGTTTTCAGACTCATATAACAAAAAACATAGGGCAAATATTCCAAACTAATCCTGTGTCAAACCTGCTGAAGATTCAGAGGGGCAGATCCTCCTCTGGTGTAAACTGTCATAGCTCCATTGACTTTACAGCAGTGGAGGATCTACCTCGGAATGGCTTACAAAGATATCTTCGCCAGGCAATGGAAGTTGTGTACGCATGTGTATCTGAGGACTGTGGGCTTCGAAACAGTACTACTTAAAGCACCCTAGGGAACTCATGGGGTACACCAACAGGGTCTACACAGACCAATTCATATGCAACCTGTGACTGCGCTTTAGAAATCACACCCCCATAGTGCAAATTGCCCCATCATGTAGACGAGTTTTTACTTGCACAGCCCTATGGATTTCAGTGTGACTACTCACGTAAAGGTTTGCAAGATGAAGCCCAAGCAACATCATCATTGCTATGAGGACATACGTCCTGCAGTGACTAGGCATGAATGGACTAAGTTAAGTGAGCTATAACTGAACTAGCCTACCTTTTGTGGGTTTATGTCCCATTTTAATAACTCTGTGATCTATAAAATATTAATCTTGTTTCAGTTTTTTTCCCAAGAGTCATGAAAACTGACAATATCAAACAGCTCAGACATTTGTACCAAGACACATTATAAATGCATATAGGTTTGCCTCTACCATTCATGCAGAAGAGACACTTCCCCAAGGCAAAAAAACATTGAGACAGGAGTAGTCAGTAGACAGACCATGGGTCAAATCCAGACCACCAGATGCTTTTGAATGGACCCCAAAATCTTTTTATTTACTTAGTATTATTATTGTTTTTATTTTCTAAATTATTTTCTCTGGAGTCTGGACCTTGACCAAGAAATCTGGACCTTGACAAAAAATAACTGATGACTACTGCATTAGGAGCAGCAAAATGTCACACTCTTATTATGCAACTGACTACAGGCTGTGAGGAGAGGACATCTTCCCATTTACCTGAGGCTGCAAAAATTCTAGAGCAGACACTGGATTGGACTAAACCATCATAGCTACCTGCTGTCTCTTGGCTTAAACTCAGATTATAAACTCTTTTGGGTAGGGACCAACATTGCCTAGCGTAACAGGGCCCCCTAGCCTTTAGGCAGTATCGCAACACAGAGAGTAGCAATGATAATAATCCAAGATCTAGATTCTACATAGTCAAAGGAATTTAAATGTTACCACCGTTATCCACATGCACAAAGTTCTTGCAGAGTCCTCAAACTATTACTGCTCTAGTCCTTTCAGAACTAAATGGCAGCAGTTTGCAATCTTCATAGTTTAATTACTGTTCTGAAGTGTGATTTGAAAACCATATGCCACTGGGGAAGGAGATTTTCATTAAAAGGACAGCATTCTCTTCATAATTTATTCACATAGGAACCCCCAGTAGACTTTAAATGTTGTACTTCAGGTTTTTGGTTTGTTCTACATTTAGGAACTTTTTACTGTTACCAACAAATTAACAAGTTTCAGAGTAACAGCCGTGTTAGTCTGTATTCGCAAAAAGAAAAGGAGTACTTGTGGCACCTTAGAGACTAACCAATTTATTTGAGCATGAGCTTTCGTGAGCTACAGCTCACTTCATCAGATGCATACCGTGGAAACTGCAGCAGACATTATATACACACAGAGATCATGAAACAATACCTCCTCCCACCCCACTGTCCTGCTGGTAATAGCTTATCTAAAGTGATCATCAAGTTGGGCCA